>NC_136062.1:344494166-349294166 GCF_964261635.1 Lissotriton helveticus | reverse complement strand
ATGCACTGTACGGACCTCATGAACCACCAGTTGGGCTCCCTCGCTTACTCTTATCTTGTGCATGAACCCCTTAAATAGGCATAACCCTTCATTAACTACCTCACAATATGATTCATCCCATACACTTTTCGTTACTGCTAAAACTTGCACATTATCCTACTTAAGTATGACTTGATCTATGTTGTTAGTGTATAATAAGATGCCCAAATTTCCTTGGTCATGTCATCCTAACAGACATGCATCATCCGTTGCCAAATACACAATCCATTGTGACATGTTATTCCTGAAACTTAATTTTGAGGTGAACTCTCCCAACACATCTATGTGTTTTCCCCCCTTAACCCACTGGACGATTGGTAAAGCTTCTTAACGTAAATTCTTGTTTGCATAATAGTTCCTTCTATTTCCTTTCACTTATTTGTGTAAACAGAGCCCATAAATAGCAAAACAGTCTTTTTGCTCTTTGTGATGTCAAACCCCTTACATCTTCCTTGTGCTGGTTTAACTTAGTTTCTGTAATGGAGAATTCTTTGTCTTCCTTACTAGGTGGCATCTCCAGCTCATAGGCCTTGTCAGATCCAATTCTATGTACCTTGCCTAAAGACGCTATGCCAGATGATTTGCACACCCTTGCAAAATGTCCTCTTTTCATGCATTGGGCACACAACTTATCTAATGCTGGAGATACTTTTACATTAGCCAGTTGAGATGTACTCCCACACCTGTCTCGTTCAAATCTATGGACCTTCGAATTCTTATCAACCTTTTCCCTTTGTTTGTTTTGTCCAGTTCATCCTTCTGTTTACCCTTTTTTATATTTGCTTTTGACAGCCAACATACCATGCGGTTGTGTCTGTAACCCAACGTTGGATACAGACATCTGTTCCATGGATGACGTTGTACTCTCTCTCCTAGTCACAGTTTCTATTGCTTTCTGTAAAGTTAAACAAGGTTTGGACAATAAAGCTTCTTGCACGTTTTTGTTGTTAGTCTTTTCTACTAACTTGTCTCTGATCATCTCTTCCTCAAGAGTCTTGTACTTACAAGATGCAGCTACAATTCTCAAAGTACCTACATAACTTGATGCCGATTCCCTAGTATCCTGTACTCTCTAGTAAAACTTGTATTTTTCCAACGTGACATTCTTAGATAACTTTGAAATGTATATCCAAAGGTTTGATGGCAGAATCATATCTATCTTCTATTGTCCATTACTAATATCACTTCTTTGGGAATATGTTTTAGACTTATGCGCCCTTCAGTGCCTAAACAGTGATTTAATTAAGCATACTTTTTGTATGTGTAAAATAATCACTTTCAAGAGCATCCAGATAAGCTACGAACCCTTCCTTCCACTGCTCCGAATCAGTTTCAGGTGATAATGGATTTGATATAAAAGCAGGAGGCAGTGTATGTAATTGTTGCATTGTGCTATAGAAACACCTTAGAAATGTAGGAACAGTTCAATACCACAACATTGGAAATACAGGAAACAATATAAATATTGCAGAATAAGGTGTGTGTATTACCGCTTGATACACCAATCCACGTTCAATCAATCAATCAATCAAATGTTGTTAAGCGCGCTACTCACCGTGAGGGTCTCAAGGCACAGGGGGGTTGCAGATCCGTTAGCCGAAAAACCAGGTCTTTAGGGCCTTCCTTTTATTATAGCTAGTGTCATAAATAATTTGTTGCCATTGGCCTTAAGGTGCATTTATCACTGAAGTATTAAAGCAATACACTGCATGCACTAACAATTAATCCTTAAAGTAGCTCCAAGGGAGTATGCGTGTCACTGACGTATGTACACGTACAGCCAGGTGTGCACCTCACTGACAACAATGCACTGAATCACAATGCTAAAAAACGACTAGCTCAAAGATGGCCACCAAGTAGCATGAATTGTCTTACGCTGGGCAGGCAGCCCGATGTGACTGCATCATTGTCTCATGATCACACAGCACCCCAACCCTCAAAAACTACCTTTAATGAAGAGTGAGTGACCTTTATTAAAGAGCAAGTGGACTCAAATACACCTCTAGCCACTTAGCAGCTTGAATCTGCAAAAATCTCTGTAGTTTGGAATATGGATACTAGAAGAGCTACCTTCTTAATGAGAATTGAACCGTGGGACGTCCTGCTGTTTCACGTCACTAATCACTGCCAATATTAAGATGACACTACCTGCTACCTTTTTCAGACAAATTGATGCCTCATCCCTAGCCATCATTGCCAAAACTTTAAACTTTTCTCTTCAACTTTCTGCAGTCCCATCTCGCTGGAAACATGCTATGGTCAGCCCACTCCTGAAACAACCTACAGCTTACCCCGAATTACTTGCAAACTACCGACCCATATCTCTCCTCCCCATCTTCTCAAAACTACTTGAAAGACACATTCACTCCACCCTCACTCTCTTCACCGAAGCTAACTCCCTTCTTCACCCGTCACAGTCTGGTTTCAGAGCCGGCTTTTCTACCGAAACAGCCCTACTGGGAGTAACCGAAACCATCAGAAAACTCCTTGATAATGGTCAGACAGTTGCACTCATTCTGTTAGACTTGAGTGCGGCTTTTGATACCATCTCTCACACCAAACTTCTGGCCACACTGGGGAGAAACGGTATCCGTGGTGAAGCACTTAAATGGATTGAGTCTTTTTTGTCACACAGAACATTTCAGATTACATCCTCCATTGCGTGCTCTGAGACGGTTAGCGCCCCTCATGGAGTACCGCAGGGCTCAATTTTGAGCCCTTTGTTTTTCAATCTCTACCTCAAACCCCTGGCGGATTTAGCTGACCGGTCAGAACTCACCCTTATGACCTACGCAGATGACTCTCAAATCATCTTTTCACTGTCAGAGTCAAATCCAATTGCCCCATCCATTCTCAAACAAGGGCCTCTAAATATCTTCAGCTGGATGTCCTCCAACCAGCTGAAGCTAAACGGTGACAAAACCGAAGTCCTTCTTTTGGGAAAAAAGAAAGATCTATGGAACACCGTCCATTGGCCCTCCGAGCTTGGCACCATCCCCACCCCTGCCACCCACGTAAGAAATCTGGGGGTCATCATCGATGATGCTTTATCGATGAAACAACAAGCAAACAAAGTGGTAGGCGTATGTTTCACCATCTTGAAATGGCTGAAAGAAATCCTATGGATGCTGCCCCTTGCCACTCAAAAGACCATAGTCAACGCACTTGTTACATCTCAGCTTGACTACGGCAACATTCTATATTTGGGCTCAAACGAAGCTGTCATTAAAAGGCTACAGCTGGTTCAAAATTCAGCCGCAAGATTACTTTGCAAGATCCCAAAAACAGCCAGCGTATCGAAACATCTGAATGACCTACATTGGCTCAGGGTTGAAAACCGCATCAGGTTCAAAGCCCTGAGTTACATGTTTAGGATCAAATCTGGCACCGCTCCAAAGTATCTGCAATCCCTAGTGACCTTGTACATCCCGGGAAGAATACTGCGCTCCCAGACCGCAGCATACTTTGCAACCCCGAGATTCAAACTAGTGAGAATGGGTGGTAGATCCTTCTCTGTATTGGGGCCTTCCCTGTGGAACACTCTCCCCCCCCATATTCGCAAAGAAGAAAATTACGCCACCTTCAGAAAAAACATAAAGACCTGGCTCTTTCAGAAATAAAATGAAATTATGATATCCCTGCTTCCCCCTACGTCTGTGCATCGAAAGTCATCAGCGCCGGGAAACCCTTTTTGGGTAGCTGTGCGCCATACAAATGCAAAAAATAAATAAAAAATAAATAAAACAGTTGTTGTGTATGTTGATTTAAGTTTAATCATCAATTACTGCAGAACACGGATCGGTTCCCATTGTGCTTTCACCCCCAGCCATCCGACATTCCCCACATCCCTTCCCTTCTATTATCCACATTCCCATACACTCTATGAGCATGGTTATAGAAACTACATTGCATACTTACATTGTATCTTAGCATATTCACACTTTGATACATAATTTTTCCAGGGTGAAATATTCTGCTGACAATTCAAAATGGCTGAATTCTTTCTTATGCAGTTGCAGAACATGCATCAGATTTTTGTCTCTGATACATTACACCAGCATGTGTTCATGCAACTTGCACCTCTGGGAAGGCAGCCTCAGATACTCTTGCTTGTTTCTCAGCAGCTCATCAGAACACGTATAACTTGGAATAACTAGGAGGCAGCTTCAGCAGTTCTGGAATCCAATTGACCAATTAGTAGCTGCTTATTTGTGTAGACAATTCTGACTGTGCCTTTGTAGTCATTCTAAATAGCTAGAGAGTTCAGATAATGCTGTTTTTTTCAGTAAAGGAGTAATCTGCAATAGATTGCCTACACCATGTCATAATGGTGTTGGGCAGTGGTCTTTGTCCCAGTACAGGATATTGGTCCAATTTTTGCTTTGATTTTTCTCCCCACGGATATGGGTAATTAAAATAGTGCACCTAAACAGTGATCTAATTCAAAGATCTCTAGAGGCGAGACAGATGCAGGAATCGCCAAAATGTGTTTTCTGAACACATATATATAAATTACATATTCTTTTCCCAGATCTACTTCAGCCATTGCTCGGTTATGTGGCTCCTTCATATTAAAAAAATGTGCCTTCATCTCAAATTTCAAAATGATGTCAGCCATTAATTGCTATGTTAATCACATATCATGAGTAAGTTAGAATATTTTAAAATCCTACTCATGGTCCTCCACAATGCTGTCTCACCCAGCAACAAATAACTTTGTTTAGTCCATGCCTAAACACAATGGACTTACCTACTGCACCGTATTCTTTTCCACTCTCTCTTACCTTCCACTCCTATATGTCTACGGCTATCAAACCCAATGCATTCCATAGCAGGTAAACCTGTCTATTTATTTTTCACTGAGCTGCAAGATCCCTGTTTATTTATTCTACTCCTTTATGGAAGACCTGTAAGTATCGATTTTTTGCCTAAATACCAAATGTGTCTTTTAGTTATGTAATCCAGATTGTAAATCATCTATAACTTTTCATGTCACTACTTTATCAATCGACAAAATCCACACAGAGGTCATAACAGGAAAGGTACACATTGATCCTACCAACACCTTTACCACTTGCTTTTCAGGTGACTGGCGCAACATCACTACTATTTCTTTACTGGACTATAAACTCAATGTCTGATAATTGGATATTAATGTCTACATTGTTATTGACACTTTGGGTCCTTGCTAGCTACAGAACCCATTGATAGCTGCTTTTTGATTCTTTATTATATACATTTTGTAATGTTGTCAGAAACTAAAGCAAATGCAAACCAAGACTCAATTTTAATGTTTTGTAAAACAAATGTAAGTTTTGAAATACTGTGCATTTTGCTCATGCCAACAGTGAATGTTTGAAACAATCTATCTGCGACTAGTACACAATTTCATCTTTGTGTGTCACACATTTCAATACAGGATGCACCAAGGTGAGATTGCAAATTATGTTGATTTGTGATGCTATACAAGAACTGAATTGCCGAATATTTAATATTTGCACATGTTTCTTTTACATGTACATATATGTGCCTATTTATATTCATGTATACTAATTGATTAACTCATATTTTACCTGTTTTCATTTTCTTCTCATATTTTGGCAATGGTGCATTTGTGCATATTATATTTTTCAAAAACAGTGATAGTAAGTCAATAGTTTTCCTGACCTTTTAAGTATTTTGCTAAGCAGCTAGCTACTTTAAATCAGCTGTTACCTTTCTTGACTGTACCTCGAGACCTGTCAATCAAGCGCCATACCTAGATTCTAAATAATAGGGAACAATTCCAATTTGACATCATCTGGATTTTGAAGGGTAACCAGTTTGTGAAAACCTACCAAGGATGTGATTCTGGTGATCTAGATGTATTTCAAGAAGTCTAAAAACAGATTTTGACATCCAGTGTTCGTTAGTTTTTCTTGGACACAAATGATTGATTGGCATGCTGCAATTGCAAGATTGTATGGATAGCTATGCTGTTGCTTTCAGGGTTTTGGCATCCACATAAAAATATAAAAGACTCACTGAACAATAAATAAGTGATAAATGAGTTGGTATATGTTTTGATTAAAAAAAATCCAATAGAAGGTACTAGTGACTAACAATCAGGGTCTTGGTCTAGCTATGAATTTTGTTAAAAGCGTGAACACAGTGTAAGGGTGTTCAAGAAAAAATATTGTGGAAACAATATCACAGGTCACAAATATTGTGTCTTGAGTGTTGTGCTTTTCAAAATAGTGTGGGTCATAATATCACAGGTAAGTTTATTATTTTTGTTTTGTTTTTGATTTTAATTTATTGTATTTCTAAATAAAAAGTTTGTAATTTTTAGTTGAATAATTTTAGGGGTGCAAATGTGAGTTTGGTAGGGGAATTGGGTTGGAGGTATTTAACGTTTGTAATTTTTAAGTTAATTATTTGTAAACGTGGGATTGTGTTAATTTTTACATTTCGTACATTCTTTTTATGAAATTATATTTGTAGATTTTCTAATTACTATTTGTTTTTTACTCATGCAAAAATATACTTTTATTTATAATTATTCAGCATTTTTGGTAAATTGTGTTTCAATTGTGCAACATTTTATAAAATTCCAATTTTTAGTATTTAATTCGATAAAATATTTTGGTTCCTTCATAATTTGAAATTTCAAATTTTTGAAATAATGATTCAATTAATTGTAGTACATTTATTGTTTTTATACACTTTTTTACAATTTACATTGGGATGTTTATATTTATATTATTCATATAATGTTCAAAACTATTGGTCATGCTTTAAAATAATTGTTTATGAAAGGACATTTTTTTACCCATTCTGGTCGTTCTAGCACCAACAAGATCTCTGTAATAACATCTCCCAGTTCTTTGAAGAAAAAATTGAGGGAATATATAAAAAAATTACGAAAGTCACAGGTCCTTTAGAGATTATGGCCCCTGAGACTCTCCCCACAATGACCCCTGATAAAATGCTTCATGTAATCCCAGAAATTACCTTAAAAGACCTGACCACCCTTATTGGTAATATGAAGACTGGCTCCCCCACTGATCTGATCCCTGCAAAAATGATTTCCCCTTTGGTGGAATCATTAGGCCCCACTATTCAGAAGCTTATGAATCTTTCCTTTGCCGAGGGACAACTTCCACAACCCTGGAAAGAAGCGGTAGTGAACCCCATACGGAAAAACACCACTCTTCCCTGGTCAGAACTCTCCAACCTCCGCCCTATTTCCCTTCTCCCTTTTATTAGCAAATTGGCTGAGAAACACGTTAATACCATCCTTTCCAAATTTATCGAGGCGACAGGGGGCCTGGACCAATCACAATCTGGGTTCAGGCCCAACCACAGCACTGAATCGGCCCTCCTCTCTGTGACTGATAAGATCAAAATGTCACAGGATAGAGGAGGCTCCATGATATTAGTGCTGTTGGACCTGTCTGCGGCCTTTGATACCGTGTCCCATAACATCCTTCTCAGCCGTTTGCAGGGAGTAGGGATTGGAGGGTCAGTACTATCTTGGCTGGAGAGCTTTCTTTCCGGGAGATCGCAATCTGTCAGTCTGGGCCCCTATCGTTCCACCTCGAAGGCGCTCACAAAGGGGGTGCCACAGGGCTCATGTCTCAGCCCTACATTGTTTAATGTATATGTGGCCCCCTTGCTGAGATTGTGCGGAAGTATGGGTTCATGCCGGTTTCCTACGCTGACGACACCCAGCTCCTCTACCCTTTCAGCTCCCTTGGCCCTACAGTCAAGGAAAATTTTGCTGAGGGTATGAGGGCAGTGTCACATTGGATGGCTGCAAATTGCCTCCAATGTAATGTTGCAAAAACAGAGGTTATGCTCTTCGGCAGGGCGAGCCTTCTCTGGTCTCCTGAATGGTGGCCGCTGGACTTGGGCCCAGTTCCTACATCTAAGCCTCATGTAAAAAATCTAGGGGTTAAGATTGACCAAAAACTGACCCTTAAGGAGCATATTAATCATATTGCAGGACTTTGCTTTTACACCATTGGCCTCCTAAGACGAGTATTTCCATATCTTCCTGATACTTACAGGAAGACTACTGCAACGGCCTGCTGACGCTAGCAAACGCTGATGCAGTAGGTCGTTTGCAGGTAGTCCAGAACACGGCGGCCAGGTTGGTTATGGGTGTACCGGCCAGGACTCCCTCTAAGCCTTTGTTGGTAGAGCTCCACTGGCTCCCTATACGGCAGCGTATCAGCTTCAAAATATGCTGCACGGTCCACAAATGCTTATATGGGGATAGTCCTCAATATCTCTCTCAAACTCTTGAACTGTACCAACCCAGCCAGTCACTTCGTTCGAGTAACCAAGCACTCTTAAAACCCCTGCAACAAAAAGAGCTAGGCAGGGAGACCGAGCATTCTCATCGGTTGGTCCTGCCCTATGGAACAAACTTCCCATAGAAATAAGGATGAATACCAACCATTTATCCTTTAGAAAAACCCTGAAAACTCTCCTCTTCCAGGAAGCATTTCAGGGCCTCTGATGCATTTAAAGACTACGATAACTTTTTGGCTGGCAAAGCGCGGAGATACCCTATGGGATTGATTCCAGCGCGATAAAAGAAATTAAATAAAATAAATAAATTAAATAAACCCACAGGGTCAGGGCTGGCGCTCCCTCCATGGGCCACCCTTCAGGTTGCTCCCACCAGGGAGGGCAGTGGAAGCCCTTCCGCTACCCCTGCCCCTCTTCCACGTCATCTAATGACGTCAACGCACATGCGCTTCGACGCCATTAGATGCAACTGGATGCCCTGGTACCCATTTGCTTCCAGCACATCCAGCAGAGAGCAGGAAAGTTTCTCCTCGGGGGAGGGGGATTTAAAAAAAGAGGCATCAGAGGAAAGGAAAGGATTTTTCTTTCCTCCAATGTCTCTTTAGAGCACTACTGTTGCACGATCGTGCATGGCGCTTAATCATGAAGCAGGTATGCCCATTAGACACCAGGGATTTTTTATTCAGTGATATGTTTGCTGGGAGCAGCCCCTTGGGGAAGGGTCTTGGGCAAGGGTCTCTCTCTCTTTATTTGGGTGAATATTTTGGCCGTTTCTGCTCGCCTTGGGGACAGATCGGCCTTATGTTTTTATGCCCATCTGCCCCCAAGGGGTGCTGAAGAATTAGACACCAGGGAATTTCTTATGTTGTTGGGGAGCGGCCCACTGGGCAAGGGTTGCTCCCCTTTATGGGGTGATTATTGTGACTGTTTCTGCACCCTTTGGGGCATATCAGCCATACGTTTTTAAGCCTATCTGTTCCCACGGGTGGCATAAGCCACTAGACATCAGTTTTAAAAAATAAATTTGGTGTTGGGGGGCAGCCCCTTGGGCATGGGTCGCTCCCCTTTATGGGGTTCTTCTTGAGGCAGTTCTGCCCCCAATGGGGGCAGATCAGCCAATTGTTTTTAGGCCCATCCAGCCACTAGACAACAGGGCTTTTAAAATGTTGGTGTCTGGGAGTAGCCCCTTGAGCAAGGGTTGCTACGCTTTTATGGGGTGAATATTGTGATTGTTTCTGCCCCCCTTGGGGGCAGATTGGCCTTATGCTTTTAGGCTCACCTGCCCCACAGCTTTGCTGGTGGATTGTGTGTGGACTGGTGGTCTATTTGCATGTGTGATTGAAATGTTTTTTTCTCCTTTTTATTCTAGTACAAAGCTTTCGATTCTTGTTTGCGGTTTTGGCAGTGGTTGATCTGCAGTTTGCTAAGTTGCATGTATTTGGTATGAAAAATATTTTTGTTGTGTTTACTCCAAATGAATAATATTGTCATGCAAGAATACATTTTTTGTAAGTGGTGTCATAATAGCAGCATATTTAGTTTGTGTTTTGAGCGTGAAATTATGTTTGGATTTGGGCACGATGTGTATTGCGTTGTCTTATGTGTAATTTCCTCTTTTTTCCTTTTTTAGTTGGTTATTGTTGGTCCTTGCTGTGTTTGTGCAGAATAGGTGGTGGTAAGTCTAGCTTACCACCAGTTACTTAATTTACAAAGTATTTGTTGGCTTGTTTGACAAGATACTTTTATCAGTAAGGATTATGGCTCGCCGCAGAATTACTGCTCAGCAGGTGGTTGGTATGCTAAATGAATCTTCCTCCGGCCATGATTCTGAGAAGGTCAGTGAGTCAAAGGGAGAGGAGGAAGTGAGTTTTCTGTCCACGAGGATTCATCTGATGATGTATAGCTGCTCTCAGTGCGGATGGAGTGCCTGTTTTAGAGGAGGACACTGATGTATCGATGGTGCAGCAAGAGGCATCTGGATGGCATCATTGGGCTGCATGGCTACCCATTGCAAGGGCTGGACTCTGGGTTGACCCAAACATGGCGCAGCCAGTGTTGCCTGCCTTAAGTGGTGATGCAGGGTGTAGAGTGAATTGTGATTTTTTTTGCCTATAGTTTTTTCAGTTGCTTATGGATGATGTATTTATGTCTGAAATTGTTGAGCAGACTGTATGTGAGGTTGAACAGTATTTGGGGGACAAACAGTACCAGACTTAGGCCTTGCTCTAGAGCTACCTGGTTGAGTCCCATGAATCTGAATAAGATGAAGAAGTTTGTGCATTTCATTTTTTTGATGGGCTTGATAAGGAAGCTGTCCTTGGCTTCATATTAGTCTACCAGTCTCTCGATGCTAACGGCAATATGTCCTGCTATTAAGAGTTGTGATTGGTATTTACTTTTGCCTTCGATGCTGCATTTTGTTGATAATGCATCGACGTTGCCACAGGATCACCCTGACTAGACACCTAGGGGAGTCCAAGGAGGTACAGCTTGCGTGGACCCCCAATGTTTTCTAACCCAAAACCCCCTGCAAACCTCAAATTTAGCGGAAACAAATTCAATTTTGCTCTAATTTCTGTGTGGGAAGTTGTGGAATCACCGGGCTGACACAAATTTCCTACACCCAGTTCCCACAGGTCTCTCTATAGTAATGTTACCTCACTTGTGTGGTTGGGCCCAGTACTAATAGCAGGCAATGGGCCAAACGTTTTGTGGAGACTTCAAAATTACCTATCACAAAATGACCTAATTTTGCAAGGGTGGTCACCTGAGTTGTTGGTCCCAGGCTTGGTGGCCATCTAGGGAAACCTCCAAAACTCACACATTTCTGAAAACTAGACACCCAGGAAAGTCCAGGGAGATATGGCTTGCATGGACCCCCCCCCCCCCAACGTTTCCTGGACAGAATCCACTGTGGACACTAGGCCTACCCACACAATTTAGGTAGCATTTATATCGGGAGGCTTAGGGGAACACAGAATAGTAGAACAAGTGTTATTACCAAATAACTTTCTTTGTATTTCTGCCTTCCAAATGCAAGACATTTTGTAAAAAATTAAGTCATTTTTAAAAATGACCTCTAATTCACATGCTTGTAAGGGTACCCACTAATTTGGGGATGTGCAAAAAAAACACTGCTTATGAACTCTATATGTTGTTCTCATTTCGGAAATATATTGTTTTTCTTGGTACCTATTTTGAACTCTTTATATTTTACCAAATGAATTGCTATATACCCGGTACACAATGAAAAACCATTGCAAGACGCAGCTCAGTTATTGGCTCTGGGTTCCTCAGGCTCTTGGTAAGTTCTATATATCCTCACAACCTGAAGAGTCCTGCAAATGTAACAGTACATTGCTTTATAAAATCGGTCTTGTTACAGGTGAAAACGTAGGCACAAATGGCCGATTTTTTCAACTCAATTTTAATATTTTCTATTTTCAACTGTTTCTATGAAACAATTATTGGTTTCACACCCATTTCTAGCACTAACTGGAAGGAAGTTGAAAGCACAAAAAATAGGAAAAATTGGCTTTGTCCCAGTAAAATGACAAAACTGGGTAGAAAATGTTGGTTTTCTGACAAAGGTCTGCCCGTACCTGAAAGCTGAGAAGATGGTTATTTTAGCATCACAAATCCTTTCTTAATGCCATTAGCAGGGAAAAACAGGCACTTTCTTCTGCAGCAATTGTTTCCCATTTTGTTTTAACAAAAAGCAAATTTTACTGTATTTTGGCAAATTTCACTGTCCCTTCCAGTGGAATCCATAAACCTTGCTTATCTTTAGAATCCTCAGGGCGCACATTTGATGTGTACAAAAAGTTACAGGGGCCTAAGCAAGATCTACCGCAAATAATCCAAAAAAGGCTTAGCACAGGGAGGCCTAACAGCAAAGGGATTAATACAAAAGTGCTTGAAACTCATATTACCACTACATTAAGCACTCACATTGAGGCAAATCACTGCCTCTCTCCCTGCCAAGCTGGTTTCCGTCCCCTGCATTCTACAGAAAAAGTGGTCATTTCAGTCATGGACAAGCTGCGTGAAGGTATAGACATCAACCTTCCGCAAGCCCTGATCCTTTTAGATCTATCCGCCGCCTTCGACATGGTGGACCACACCATCCTCCTTAACCGTGTCCGGGCGGCGGGCATAGAAGGCTTAGCCTTCTCCTGGCTGGAGTCTTTTCTTGCTGGGAGGACTCGGGCTGTCCGGTTGGCTGATTTTACGGCAGCCTCTCGGAAAGTAGAATGCGGGGTCCCCCAGGGCTCATCACTTTCCCCTCTTTTGTTCAACCTCTATATTTCTCCCCTCATTTTTATGTTGCAGCAACTGGAGGTCACTGTGTTTAATTACGCGGATGATCTCCAGTTAATCTTCAATCTGTCTCATTCACCCTCATCTGCTCTGAACGTCCAAACTATCATGACCCTCATTCAAGATTGGATGAGCTGCAGCCACCTCAAACTCAATCCGGATAAGACCGAATTGGTCTTGACCGGAGGTGGCTGCAGTCCGTGGTCCCCTTCCTTTTGGCCCCCCTCCCTCGGAACCCCCCCACTCCCCGTGGCCAAAGTAAAAACCCTGGGAATCTTTCTTAACCCCCAACTCACTGTTCACCCACAAGTCAGTTCGGTGGTTTCTTCATGCTTTTTTTCCCTTAGGGTAATCAGGAAGGTCTCTCGCTTTTTCACTCCCTCAGCCCTTAAAATCATTATGCTAGCCATGGTACTATCCCGTATAGACTATGGAAACATAGTCTATAACGGAGCCCCTGCATACCTGACTCACCGTCTACAACTGGTGCAGAATCAGGCGGCTCGCCTGATCCATGGCCTACCCAGATATCATCGGGTCACTCCACTACTCAAAACATTGCACTGGCTTCCTGTTAGAGAGCGTGCCCTGTTCAAACTCGGCTGCCTTGTGTACCAGGCCAGATCGGGCACTGCTCCCGAGTTTATTCGTTTCCTCATCAAGCCATATTGTCCAGGCAGAGAACTTCGCTCAGCCCACTTGGCCCTTCTCACCATCCCCCGCTTTAAAAAGCAGAGGGCTGGCGGAGCGAGATTCGCTGTCCTGGCTCCACCTTTTGGAATTCTCTCCCTGTTACTTTACGCACCTCACCCTCTTACCCTTTATTCCGAAAAGATCTTAAAACTTTCTTGTTCACGCAGGCTTACCTGACCTAACTCTCCAGTTGCTGTTTGTCCACTGATCACCACTAGCGCCATGAAACCGCTGGGTATGCGAGCGCTGTATAAATGTTTTTAAATTCAAATTCAAATTCAAATTATTTATAGTTGGTAATTTGAAAGTTATAGTTCTGTTGTGTTATGTTATGTTATGTTACGCTGTCGTATGTTATGTTATGCAGATTTGTAGAGCGCATTATCACCAAGGAGGGTACATGTGAGTCTAGCTACATCCAGGGCCTAGTGGAACTGTTAGAAAAGTCATGTCTTCAGCTTTTTGTGGAATTGAGGATTTGAAGAGGATGCTCTTGTTTGTAGCGGACGGTTGTTCCATGCAGGTGAATCAAATTAGGAGAAGGCTAGACTGCCAAATATGGTTTTCAATATCTGTGGGTTTTGTGTACATAGATGTTCAGATGAGTAGAGGTGTCTAGAAGATTTGTGAAAGCAGGTGCAATTGTTGAGATTTGCTTGTTCAGAGGTATGTAGTGCCTTGATAGTGTGGGTGAAGAGTTTGAATTGTGCTCGTTTGTGAATGGAGAGCCAGTGGAGCTCTTTCAGGTGTAGCATGATACGAATGCGAAATCTGAGGTTGAGAGTGATTCTGGCTGGCAAGCTTAGAATGGTCTGCAGCCTTCTGGTGAGTTTTTTGTTGATCCTGTCATAAAGTATACCGTAGTCCAGCTTGATTGTGACCAGGTCATGCATGATGGTTTTCCGGTGGCTAAATGGGAGCCATCTGAAAATCTTCCACAGCATCTTCAGGTTATGGAAGCATTAGAAAGGGACTGGATTTACTGATGCGGTCATGTTGAACTTGCTGTCTATAATGATTCTAAGGCTCTTGGCTTAGGTAGTAAGAGTGAATGCCAGGCCTAGCTCTATTGGCACCCAGGTGGAGTCCCATGGTGATGTGATCTTCCAGAAGATCACAATTTTGGCCTTTTCAGTCTTCTGAATTAGACAGATGGTCTTCATCCCATGGGTAATTTCCCTCTTGCTGTCTGTCCTGTCATCAAGGGAGAGAATGAGTTGTGTATCATCAGTGTAGGAGAGAATGCTGATGTTGTGAGAGAACATGATATTGGCTAGAGAGATCATTTATGTGTTGAAGAGGGCCGGACTCTTGAAGGATCCTAGTAGAATTCCACAGATGAGGTCACAGGCATGCAAGGTAGAAGGTGCGAGGCTGACTGACTGGATCCATCCACACAGGAAGAAACAAGTCCATAGGAGTGCCTGTCTTTGAATTCAAATGTTGTGTAGGTATTGGATGAGGATGGGGTGGGAGACTGTTTCAAAAGCTGCGCAGAGGTCCAGGAGGATGAGGGCCGGCATGTCTCCTATGTCAAGAGTCATGGTGATGTAAACTGTGGTGACAGTGTGGGCAGCTTTTGTGCTGTGGTTTAGTCTTAAACCAGACGGGTGTTGTTGAGGATTTGATGGTAATTGAGGTATTCTGTAAGGCTTTTGTTAATACACTTCTCTAAGACCTTGGCTGTGAATTATAGCAGGGAGTTCATTCTGTAGGTGGTAATTGTTGAGGGGCCAATGGAGGCTTTCTTTAGCAATGGGAGAACAGTTGTTTGTCCCAAGCATCTAGGAGGTCATGAAAGATGTGGAGTCATTCATAAATGAGTATGAACATAGTAAGTATGTATTTTTTTTAATTTGTCAGCAATGTTCTCAATTTAGTTTTTTATGTTGAATATTTTTCAGGGGACAGTTAAAATGGATTTCTGTAATGTATTCGATTTAGTGTAATGCATATTATACATTTATGGGATAGTAAATATGATCCCTCCAAAACTTCCTCCAATGTAGTGAAATTTGGGGTTGGAATAAAAAATCTGTCCCTAAATTCTACTTTTCCCAATGTGTTTATGTTTGGATTGGGAGTATGAATTTTGACACCTCCCCACCGCCCACATACAAATTCAACACTTTCCAGTGTGATGAAATCTGGATATGGAATAGTAAATCTGAATCTCTGAAGTCTAAAACATTCCCCAATGCACTTAAGTGTGGAGTGGGAATAGTAAAAGAGAACCCAACCAAGTTCAACACCTACCCCAATGTTTTCAAATCTAGAGTGGGAATAATAAATTTGAACCTTCTAAATTCCCACACATTTCCCAATGTGGTTAGGTTTGGAGTTTGAATAGTCAATTTGCCCCCCACTCAAATACTTTCTCCAATGTGGTTACGTTTGGAGTGGGGATAGTGAATATGAAGCCCCCTCCGGAAAGTGGTGATGATTGGAGTTAGATGTGTTAATATAAATCTCCTGAAGGCTATCACTTTCCCTAATGTGATTAAGTTTGGAGTGTGAATACAAAATCCGACACTTTCCATAGATAGTAATTTTTAATCACTTAAGTCCAAGTCTTTCCTCTACAATGTTACAATTGGAGTATGAATAGAGAATCTGAACCTTACCAAGTTACACTCTTCACACAATGTAGTTAAGTTTGAAGTGAACATTGTAAATTTGACTTCCTGCAATATCAATAAACTGTTAGCATTTGTTTATAATTTTTATTTTATACTTTATAAACTTATTGTAATATATAATAAAAACTATACTTTCCGTCTCTAATGTAATTTTTATGAAGTATAGTTTTTTACATTTTATTGTTATTTGAATTTTTTTTACCTTTTTGGGATTTTTCATTGCCATAGAAAAACAAATTTTTAATTCTGAATATTTGTAATACACGTATGATGTTATAGTTGTAGTGTACATACATTTGTATTTATTGCTGAACATTTTGTTTAACTTTTTGCACAGTATTTCTACCAGACATGTTTGGGCATATTTACCATATATTCACGCTGGGCAACGCAGCAAGCCACCTTGCTGTGCTGCGTAATAGGGAAAGGGCAGGAATGCTCCATATTTAACGTCATCCAGCGCATTCCTGTCTTATCCTTATCCTGATGCGCTTATGGCTGTAGCATAATGTAAGGGTGCCCGCATTGTAAGCAGGATTGTTATTGTGCAGGATGGGAGATCTTCCTGTACAAAAACACAGTGCACAATGCAGCACAAACAGAAAGAGGAAAAAACGAGGAGAAATAAAAAAATTCTCCTCGTCATGGCAGGCGTAGCAATTTGATGCATTCCCAGGTCTACAACTAATGGTAAACCTGACAATGCATCAAAATCCAAGGGTTGTATATGTGAACATTCACTCTGCACCCATGGAACTCCTCCCCGAGGCAGACTAACGCAAGGCAGCGAGTTACCAGATAAAGCCATGCAGGACCATTCATGGTTGCCTTACTTGGCTTGATAAATCAGACTTTCGTGTTACGTGGCACAAGTGCGACGCAACACTATGATAAATATGCCTCATAATTTTCAACATAGTAAATAATTTTTCTTATTGGATTTATTTCTTAATATATATTTATACATAAAATATTTCTGCATTTTTTAAAAAGAATGGTCGTCTCATTTTCACAAGTTTTCCTTATATTATAAACATTATTGAATACATTTTTTTTTTAATGTTGAAGATTGAATATGGAGATGGAATTCATTTTTTATTTTTATTTTTCATCGCTTGTTTCCTGTTTCATTAATTTTGCATTTTTTTTGTTCTTGTCATTTTGGGATGTTCTTGGTGTTTGCAGTTGCAGTTTTGTCTTGCTAGTCTCCAGTTCTGGTTAGACTATTCTAAACTTGCGTTCTTAGGTTTTAGTGTAGGGTGTTTAGCATGACTGCTGTATGTGTTATTTAGTTTTTGGCATTGAGGTAAGCACTGTATCGAACTGAATGTAACAAAACAGTAGTAAATGTACTCTAGCCCAGTCTTGGAATACATCTAGCACCGCAATAAGCCACTCACCGGTACTGCAAGATACTTCCACAGAAACTAATGGAGGCAGGGATTTGATATAACATCCAATAGGAAACAATGTTGAAATACTAACATTATTTCTACTTTTAAGTTAAGTGTATATGCATCTGGTTTTATTCATTAAGATGATGTAATATTAATAATTAAATATTGTATTCTTTTAATGGTTTACAATAAATACGTTGCATTTTTAAACTTTTATCAAAAAGTAAAATGTAATTTACATAATGTTAACACAACTTTTGATTAAATTCACTAAATATCAATTAAAAATAAAATTGCTCCGTGGGGGGTTTTACATTTTTTTTAAAAAACCAATATCTATTAAATTATTATATTTAGAGTAATTAATTAACATTCATTTTAAAAGGCAATGTGTCATAACATTTTATTTTATTAGTTCTAGAGTAAAAATCATTATTTGTATGTATTTTATATTGATATTTTACAATAAAATATTAAAGTAAAATAATAATAAACATTTTCCATATTCTTTCCCATAAGATGATCTCCACCTCAGGGCGGAGCTCTCTGCCTACATGTGAAAGTCTGCAAGCAGTATCTTTATACTTTTAAATTTGGCTCCTGACCATAATTTTAGATTAGGAAGACATTGGACTCTACACTTTGGAGTAAACTTTGATCTCAGAAATGGTGAATTTGCAAAAGCAGTAAATTTACTCCAAGATATGAGAGTAAATGTACACCTGTAGATTTGGTCATGTCTAAATTTAGATTCTGAGTAAGCTCTCTCTTTACGAAAAGGCACCTATCATATATTAATTTATAAATGATGTTCTTAAAGTTTGCCAAACTGGAGTAGTTGACAAAGGTTAAAATATGTAACAAAGTTGACATGTCATCTTTTCAAATTGGACTCAGCCATATACTTCACTCTCCTCTTTTTAACACTGCTCCTTCTCCAGCTACTGAACATGCTTGAATCCTAAGACAGTGTTTTTAAAGAAGTAATATTAGAAGCTGTTATGGCACTGGTCCTGTGGAAAAACCCTGTATGTGTTATGGAATTTATACAATTAAAAAGCAATTCTCTCATAGTATGGGTGGCATTATATTGGGAAAAGATCAACATTCTGGCATATCAAGAAGTGCTAGGAATTTGTGTTAGGAGTATCTGCCAATAGCATGGCACTGATATGTCTCTAGCATTTCATATCTCTCTACTTCCTCATGGGAAATGTTTAAAATATTGAATTCAACTTTCCTTTCAACCTGTGACACCGTCAACTAACAAAGGAGCTCTTAAGTTCTTATTCTAATTTGTTTCCATACCAAAATAGAGCATAAGGAGAATGTTTGGTATTAACTCAAATACCTTACCTCATTTCATTGACCTTCTAGCACCTCACTCATCACATACCTTGACAGAGTTCATCCATTTCAACATAGAATCTTCTCCTGCCATCATTCTGGTCATCATATCTGACTCTCCCTTATACTGTTGCCCCTTCAATTCCTTTTCGTCCCATCTATACTCATAAGTGCCTATATGACTCACCCTTGCAGAGCATTTTCAATCTATATATCCTATACCAGCCACATGGAATTAGGTTTGTCTTACAAATCTTCCTCTGACTTGTCAATGTTGAGAAATGGCTGTCCTAAATCATTATTGACTTTGTCTTCCTAAGTTAGAGAGAAACATGTAAATCTCTACAGGCCATATCCATTTGTGACTCGTATTAGTCTAGATGTATGCCAGGTCATAGCTCTTGCAATGCCCTGCTTTCTGTGGACGACAAGCTCAGATTGTCACAAACGTGCTGCTCTGATTGTACTGTGTTATGTACGCTCTCCATCTGAAATCTTATCATTTCAGTTTCTATTCTTTTCCTTGCAATACTACATACAACTCTTCCCTACGGTCTGTCACATGGCACCTCTATTAATCCCACACTTTTCTTATATATATGGTCCCCCTTGCTCTACTAATTCACACTTTTGGTTGACGGCCATTTTTAGATTGTTCTCAGGCTGGAAATGAATTTGAGTTGACCCCTGCTTAACAGAACTTCTGATCTTCAGTGAATCTTACACTATCTGAAGCTCACAACTGATGCCTATTGAGTTGGTTCCCATGTGTATCCCACTTACTCTACTAAAAACGTTCAAGTCTCTTTTGCTTAGAGGCTATATTACTCCAATAACAGTATGTAAGCCACTAGTACCTGCTTCTATTACATTAATATGCAATGATACACAATTGACTCCCTTTTCTTAAATTACCATAAGACCATTATCTAGTCTGTAGCACAGTGCAGGAATGTCCTCTATGGAGAACTCTACAGCCAACCTTATCCTGAGTTTTCCCCCAGCTCTAAGCATCTTAATTAGCTACATTGGCTTTCTTTTCGTAAATTCTAACTTTTTAAGTTTGATTCCTGGCCTGTTAAGATTTTTTTATAACAGAGGAATCTCACCTACTTTTATGTGGACCCAGCCCACCACAGCTAATCCTTTTACGATTCATAAGATTCATCAGTTAACTTCACTTTTCCACTATGCCCGCTACCCAAATCCTAAACCAGTAACAAGACACACTAATAGGGTATCAGAGGACTCCCCGAATATTCTCTATCATAAACTGTTTGAATCCGGCAACTTCCTCTTCAAGCTAAGTCTTGTACCCTGAAATAAGTGACTGAAAAATTCTGAACAATGAAAGTACACGACCTTCTGGAAGGGCTGCTAATGGAGGCCCAAGGGGAATCCACTTCTGTTGGATCCAAATTGAGCCTTTACTTCTGAAAGCACTCTGCAGCGTTTGGAGCTTTAAATCAGTCCCGGGCAGAATTTCAATTATGCTGGAGTAATCAGCGTCAGTTCTGTCATTTGTGGTCAGTGAGTGTGCTCTCTTTTCGTGTTCTGCACGTTTAGCACTATTTCTTCGTGCAAAATACATTCTCGCACACATTTTAGAAGAGGGTTATTTTTGTGCAAGAAATAGCTCTACATGCAGACTCATTATGCATAATCTCCGGAATTCTTGGGTAATCGTTATTATGCTAAACTGAATTACGTAACTTATGCCTACCCCTACTTTGCAACACACTTATGTCTGATAACACTTTGAATTGTGAGAATTGCATGAAATACAACTTGCTGGCTTACATTCACAAGGAATTTGTTACATCCAGATATATTTTATTAACTGTATTTGTATATCAGCCTTGCATAGTGTTCATTAACTGGTCAGACTTCCAATCGGTTTGTGTTTCCTTTTTAGAAGTATTTTGATCTGTCCTGGTGATTAATATTCAACATTTGGTAACCGTTTGTTTTTCATGGGAATTATTTTTGATTTAGTTTTCTTCTGGAATTCAATACATGTTTTCTTTTGAATACTGAACCATATCTGCAAAAAACAGTGGTAAATTCATTATTTGGCAGCCACAAGGTGAATTGATTTAGTTTTGCTAATACTTATTTTTTTGAATTATTGTAATATGCATAGTACTTTATAATATTCATTTACTTACCTGTAATGTTGTTTCAATGATCATCTTCCACAACATATCTTAAAAACAAACCTTGAAAAGGTTGCCTAATTGGTCAAGTCAAGCAACTAAAATTCATAACACGGTTGCTCCTCTCACCCACAGCTGTCTGATGTACTTTCAATAGAAACACATTAGGTGCTGGAAGGTTGCTCAAGTAATTCCTGCTAGGCTTCCCCTCATTAAGCTATCCCTTGGCACGGCTTGCTCCTTCACCACCCACCGTAGGGCTAGGGCTATGGCCAGGAAGAGGCAGTGGAAGTAAGCTCATGGAAAAGAGATGTGTCAAGGCCCCGTCTCCAGCGAGGGCATGGATGGCATTGGATTGTGGTGATTTGTATGTGTTTTTCGATTTTTTGGGGTGTTGTTGGGGCCTGGCCATGTGGGTGGGGGCCATTTTGAGGGCTGGTACAGGCAGGGCCTGGCCATGTGGTGGGGGTTAAGGGGACATTTTGAAGGCAGGCAGTGTGCTCAGGCCTGCACCCATTTTGCCTTGCTTTCATCCATTATGACCAGGGGTACTCAGTTGTGCATGGACCAAGTCTTTCTGTGGGGGGTCTTGAATGTAAACATCATTGAGGGCATGGATGGCATTGGATTATGGTGATTTGTATGTGTTTTTTGATTTTTTTGGGGTGTTGTTGGGACCTGGCCATGTGGGTGGGGGCCATTTTGAGGGCTGGTACAGGCAGGGCCTGGCCATGTGGTGGGGGTCAAGGGGCCATTTTGAAGGCAGGCAATGTGCTCAGGCCTGCACCCATTTTTCCTTGCTTTCATCCATTATGCCCAGAGGTACTCAGTGGTGCATGGGCCAAGTCTTTCTGTGGGGTGTCTTGAATGTAAACATCATTGAGGGCATGGATGGCATTGGATTGTGGTGATTTTTATGAGTTTTTCGATTTTTTTGGGGTGTTGTTGGGGCCTGGCCATGTGGGTGGGGGCCAGTTCGAGCCCTGCCTGTGCAGGACCTGGCCATGTGGTGGGGGTCAAGGGGCCATTTATTTTGAAGGCAGGCAGTGTGCTCAAGCCTGCACCCATTTTGCCTTGCTTTCATCCATTATACCCAGGGGTTCTCAGTGGTGCATGGACCAAGACTTTCTGTGGGGTGTCTTGAATGTAAACATCATTGAGGGCATGGATGGCATTGGATTGTGGTGATTTTTATGTGTTTTTCGATTTTTTGGGGTGTTGTTGGGCCTGGCCATGTGGGTGGGGGCCATTTCGAGCCCTGGTACAGGCAGGGCCTGGCCATGTGGTGGGGGTCAAGGGGCCATTTTGAAGGCAGGCAGTGTGCTCAGGCCTGCACCCATTTTGCCTTGCTTTCATCCATTATGCCCAGGGGTACTCAGTGGTGCATAGACCGAGTCTTTCAGTGGGGTGTCTTGAATGTAAACATCATTGAGGGCATGGATGGCATTGGATTGTGGTGATTTTTATGTGTTTTTCGATTTTTTGGGGTGTTGTTTGGGCATGGCCATGTGGGTGGGGCCCATTTTGAGGGCTGGTACAGGCAGGGCCGAGGCCATGTGGTGGAGTTCAAGGGGCCATTTCTGAAGGCAGGCAGTGTGCTCAGGCCTGCACCCATTTTGCCTTGCTTTCATCCATTATGCCCCGGGGTACTCAGTGATGCATGGACCAAGTCTTTCTGTGGGGTGTCTTGATTGTAAAAATCATTGAGGGCATGGATGGCATTGAATTGTGTTGATTTTTATGTGTTTTTCGATTTTTTGGGGTGTTGGGGCCTGGCCATGTGGGTGGGGGCCATTTTGAGCCCTGGTACAGGCAGGGCCTGGCCATGTGGTGGGGATCAAGGGGCCATTTTGAAGGCAGACAGTGTGCTCAGGCCTGCACCCATTTTGCCTTGCATTCATCCATTATGCCCAGGGGTACTCAGTGGTGCATGGACCAAGTCTTTCTGTGAGGTGTCTTGAATGTAAACATCATTGAGGGCATGAATGGCATTGGATTGGTGTGATTTTTGTGTGTTTTTTTACTTTTTGGGGTGTTTAACTGATGTTCCTCTGCCTTCCATTGCTTTTAGGTGCGCAAGAGAACCACCAGTGCCAGGAAGAAGTCCTGCATTGGTGTGTGCAGCAAAACGTCACGTGACGTCACATGGGGCCATAGACAAGACAACTCTGCAACTCGTGCAACTGCGGCCTGCTGTTCTGAGTTGACATCTGAAGAAGATGGCCCCAAAGAAAGGTGGCCGTAGCGCCTCAGCAAAAAAAGTTGCCAGTGCCACTGCCAGTAAGAAGGAGCAGAAGAAGCAAGTGGCACCACCTACCAAGGAGACTGGTGTGCCCACCGACACCTTTTTTTGGGAAAATAAACTACGCCTGCAGCAGCAGCGGTGTCCGCAGGGGACCAAGCTGGAAGCAGCACCTCCGCTTCATTGGGCTCAGTGCCACCACGCAAAGTTAGGCCCAAGCCCATGAGTGTCGCAAAGGCAGCCACTTTGGTTATTCAATCACCATCGACCAGTGATGTTGGATCATCACAAGAAAGTACCAACCACTCAACGTCGGGTGTAACACAGCTGGCGAGAGTTCAACAACCACTGCCGCAACGACAACCACAAGTGCAACTAGTACAAGCGCAAGTACATGGGCAAGGAAAGGCGCAAGTACATGGGCAAGGAGAGGCGAAGTACATGCGCATAGAGAGGTGCAAGTACATGGGCAAGGAGAGGTGCAAGTACATGCACAAGGAGAGGCGCAAGTACATGGGCACGGAGAGGCACAAGTACATGCACAAGGCGAGGCGCAAGTAGAGGTGCATGGAGAGGTGCAACTAGAGGTTCATGGAGCAGTCCAACTGCCTACAACGCTTGTTCCTCCAGAAGTAGGGGCACATCAGGAAATTGATATTCAAGTGGAGGTATCATCCGTGGTAGCCACTCCTCCTGAGGATGATCCATTGTCTTCCAGATCCCCAGCAAGAAAAAGGTCAAGGAGGGGTGCTACTACTACTACTGCAAGTTCTTCTTCAAGCCCCCTTCATTCTGATGACCTTGATCGTGATTGGAACCCAGCAATGCAGTCTGACAGTGAGGCACGCCATGAGCCATCAAAGGTAGCTAAGACGATAAGGAAGGTTCCAGCAAGGCTTCGACTTATGGTGGATGACGATGAACAAGAAGTGGTGTCTTCTGCTGCTGACGAACAGTCTGACGATGACCCAGTCATGAAAAATACAAAAAGGTTTAGGGGGGTCAAGGGGAATATTTAATGACCTGTCTGTCCAAACCCCTATTCACAACATACAATACACAATGGAACAGACCAGGTCTTAGAAAAAAGGGGAGTGTGTCCAAACCGGACTGCGATACAGTAGGATGCCCGTGCAAGTAAAATACTAAAGAAAGTAATTTAAACACATAATGTTGTTGAAAGCACAGAGGCTGGAAAGATTCCCATCAGACCACCGTTGTGGTGGAAGTTGCGTCATGTGGGAAATCCTGAACAATCCATCGCGCAACCGACCGTGTTATGCCGGTGCGAAAGTGGATGTCAGTAGTCCAGCTCTTGTGTTTTTCGTAGACTGGTATAAAGAAAGTGCAGTGCTCAAATGATAATAAACATAAAATAGACTACTTAGATCCTTATAGTGTTAAAGAGGACATCTAGGTGTCTAGGATTAAAAACACGCTGGGTAGTAAGACTACCCTGTTAGCGCAATGCAGAACGGTCGACATGTTTCAGCCATAAGGGCATTGCCCCGGCTTTCTTCAGGACCTTGAAAAACACTAGCTACTGCAATTACACAAAATAAATTTAGTGAAAAACCATCAATCTCATTCGAAAGATCCAACAAAAAATGTACTTAAAAGTTACATATCTACCAGGAGCCTTGAGTATTTAGTCTTGCCCACTGGAGGAAGAGAGATGTAACTTCTTCCCAGCTTTGTGTGGGTGAAGGCCTCACCTCACCCGGCGACCGCTCGGGAGTAGGAGGCCCCGCTCTGTCCGTCGGTGCCCCTGTTATGCGTCCAAGCGGAAGTGGAGGACTTCCGCTTGGACGCATAACAGGGGCACCGACGGACAGAGCGGGGCCTCCTACTCCCGAGCGGTCGCCGGGTGAGGTGAGGCCTTCACCCACACAAAGCTGGGAAGAAGTTACATCTCTCTTCCTCCAGTGGGCAAGACTAAATACTCAAGGCTCCTGGTAGATATGTAACTTTTAAGTACATTTTTTGTTGGATCTTTCAAATGAGATTGATGCTTTTTCACTAAATTTATTTTGTGTAATTGCAGTAGCTAGTGTTTTTCAAGGTCCTGAAGAAAGCCGGGGCAATGCCCTTATGGCTGAAACATGTCGACCGTTCTGCATTGCGCTAACAGGGTAGTCTGACTACCCAGCGTGTTTTTAATCCTAGACACCTAGATGTCCTCTTTAACACTATAAGGATCTAAGTAGTCTATTTTATGTTTATTATCATTTGAGCACTGCACTTTCTTTATACCAGTCTACGAAAAACACAAGAGCTGGACTACTGACATCCACTTTCGCACCGGCATAACACGGTCGGTTGCGCGATGGATTGTTCAGGATTGCCCACATGACGCAACTTCCACCACAATGGTGGTCTGATGGGAATCTTTCCAGCCTCTGTGCTTTCAACAACATTATGTGTTCGATGACCCAGTCATCACAGATGTCACTCCAGCCACAGCGGGCATGCAGCAGACAAACATTTTAACCCTTTCCCGAATGGATGCTGAGCAGGATGTGGGCGGTGTGGCACTGGTACCACCACCAATGCAGTTAACTACAACACCAAAACGACCTACAGCTTCCATATTTTCTCGTCAGAAGGGCCGGCGTGTTCCTCCATCCAGCTCGACCTCCATTACCTCAAGTAGTGGTGCTGTAAGTGAACAACAGAAACAAATTCAGCCACGCCCATCCTCCACTTCATCTGGCATTGAAAGTCAAAGTAGCACCTCCACCACCAGCAGACATCTCCAGTCCCCAGTTTGGGACTTCTTTACTGTTAGCAAAAAGGCAGAAAACATGGTCGTTTGTTCGATTTGTAAAGTATCAGTTAGTCGGGGTAAGCTTGGTACCAACTATGGTACCGGAGGCCAGAGAGGTCATCTCAAAAAACACCACACTATCCAGTGGTATGAGCACCTAAGTAAAATCCAGGAAGTCCAAAGTAGAACTGATCCAAATGTTTCCATTGACATTGCATCTTATGCTGACGAGGGACTGATTGTGCAGGAGGGAAGTCAAGAACCAACCGCCATTTTTTCTGGTACACCCAGTACCCCTGGCAGCAGCACTGCAGTGGTAGCGCCCACACCCTCTACCCCTGCAACATGTATGAGGCAGACTAAGAGTCTGGGACAGACACCAATGCAAAAAACTAAATCAATGAGCCTAACTGGTTTGAAGTCTGCATCATCATCATTATCATCACGTAAAATGGTCCAGCCCACCATTAGCAGCGTGTTTTGGTCGGATGCGGCATTTGAACGCAACCACCCAACGGTACGTCTGTATAACAGATAGCTGGCGAAAATGCTAGTGCTGGACCTTCTCCCTTTCTCTTTCGTGGAAGGGGTGGGTTTTCGTGAATTTGTGGCAACAGTCTTCCCTAAATGGAAGGTTCCTAGCCGGTCCTATTTTGCCAGGGTTGCTGTTCCAGCCAGGAAGCACTAGACGCCTGCATGAGAGGAGACTCTCCGCAGTTGGCGGCTCGTTTTGTTAAGATTATTTTAGAAATTAATTCCCCAAAACTTGCTTTAGACCCAGCATGAGTTCCATTCCTGGAGACATTACTGCACGTTTTTTCTTTAATTTACAATTTTTCTGTTTTAATTGTTTTGTGCACCCCTTTACTCTTAATATGTAACGTCCATTTCAGTGCATGTACATTGCAATGATTTTAATTAATTGTGCAATAAAAACTTTTACCTTTGCCAGGGTTGCTGTTCCAGCACTACATCAAGATGTGCTGGAGGTGATTGGCGCAGTTATTCTGAAGAGTGCTGTTCACACTATCCACATGACAACAGACATGTGGACCAGTTGCCAAGCCCTTGATTACATGTGCATCACTGCACACTGGGTCTCTTTTGCAGGGGTCGAACAACAGTTACAAGCAGGTGTTGACACAGAGTAAGTTGTTCAAGCTACTCGTAAACATGCACCAGTAGGCATGTTTGCCATGGAGAAATCTCACACTGCACCTAACCTTTTGGAGGAGTTTGATAGGAAGGTCTCTGAATGGCTGCATCTAAGAAATCGCATAGTTGGTTATGTTTCCACGGATAATGGCAGTAATATAGTTAAGGCCATGCCGCAAGGTAGCTATTTCAGAGTGCCGTGTTTGGCGCACAGTATTAACATCGTGGTGCAAGATTTCTTGAAAAATGAAAACACAGTCAACAAGTTACTGACCACCTGCCGAAGAATCTGCACACATTTCAGCCATTCTTTTAAGGCCCGGAAGAAGCTGAGGACCATTCAACATGAACGTAGACTGCCAGTCAAAGGACTCATCCAGGAGGTGGCAACACGTTGGAACTCAACCTTTTACATGCTTCAGCGTCTGTCTGAGCAGTGGGAGGTAATAAATGAGTATGTCTATAAACTGGGTTCTACTCACAAAGAGATGAGGCTAGAGTTGGAGGAATGGAAGCTAATTGCAAGCCTGACAGACATGCTTTGTCCTTTTGAGCTCTTCACACGTGAAGTCAGCAGGGCGGACTGTTCTTTGAGCAAAGCTATCCCATTGTTGCGCATGCTAGAGCACCAACTGAAGGACGTGTCTTCAACGTTCAGAGATCATGCTGAAAAGCGAGAAGCATATGGTTTGGTGGAGACGTTATTAAGGCGCCTACTTCACAATGAAAGGCTTCATAACATACATGTAATGTAATGTAATGTAAGTAACATTTGTACCGCGCAACTTCCACTCCAAGGAGTATCTTGGCGCTCACACAACTCAGATGTAAGAGTTGGAAAGGAAAAAGAATATCCTGATTTCTGAACACACATTACACTAAGGTCCTACAAGTGGCATCAGGCAGTGAGAAAATCCAAGTTTTCAGTGCCTTCCTAAATTGGGCTTCCTGAGAGAAGGACCGCAAGAAAAGAGGGAGTTTGTTCCAGGCTTTAGATCCAAGTACAAAAAGGGACTTGCCACCCTTTGTAGCTAACTTGAAATGAGGTAGAATAAGTAAATTCTGGTTTGCAGATCTCAGACAACGCGTTGGAAAATATCTTTTAAACCCATTGTGTAAATAGGTTGGGCCACGTTGGTGAAATGCCCTAAAGGTAATTAAAAGAAGCTTAAACAAGATTCTTTTACCTATTGGCAGCCAGTGAAGAGTGTTTAGGGCTGCTGAGGCTGACGATTTACGGGGCAGACGCAGTACAAGGCGGGCTGCCGCATTTTGGACCATCTGTAATTTATGGAGGACAGATTTATTAGCTCCAACATACATACATACAGAACAACATTACATTTGCGCCACTATTCTGGATCCACGGTACAAAAAGGCAGTGGCTAGCAAAGCATTCATTCCTTTTGATGAAGCAGATGTTTCAAAGTACAAACATTGGCTAGCTGTGTCAGCCACTCAGCTAGAAAAAGAGCGGCGGCAGCTCAAATACAACTGAATCAGCAGGCCATCCGGCGTCAAGTTCCACTTCTCAATCCATGGCCGAAGGAAGTCACTTTCCCTCACAGCCGTTAAAGACACCAGAAACCGTATCATCATCCTCACCTGCACCAGGCCGCTCAAAAATATTGTCGGAAGGGGATTGGCTAACTCAGCAAGGGTTTGCTCGGTCCACTTTCGCAAAGGTCGCAGATGTTACGCAAAGTGGATCAACCCTGGAGAACCTTTAGTCTGTGGTGCAGGCCTATCTGGATGACCCAACAGAGGTCTGTCATAATGAGAACCCATTGGTATAGGAAAAGCTCTGTATGGCGACTGATCACCAACCTGGCTCTAAATTATTTGCCTTGCCCACTCGCAAGCGTGTCTTCTGAACGTGTTTTCAGTGCTGCTGGTGCCATTGTTACTTCAAAAAAAAGGGCCCGCCTTTTGCCCAAAAATGTGGAGAGGTTAACAATAATCAAGATGAATCAGCACTTCATACCACCCGATTACAAAATACGTGAATGCATGCAGGAAGAAGAGGACACCGACTTAGGTGATGCCAACGGTAGTTCTTCTCTGTCACCAGACCTACTCCCGTCTCAATTCATAGACTGTGAGGACAAGCTCTACTTCCCTGACACCGAGGCCTGAAAATTACTTCCTTTTTTTCTGTACTTATTCACTTTTATTCCTGTGTGTCTTTCTTTGTTTTGCAACTTTTACCACAACAAAACTCTAATCACCTAATCACAACAAGTCCATCATCAGCACTGTCTTCATCCTATTTTTCTTATTGATTTGAAGGTGCTGCAGTCTGCATTCCTGATGTTCACAAGTTCACAACTCAATCATGCTCCTCTATCCTCCTCCTCCAGACTCCCCCATCCATTTACCTCAAGGCAGATGGATGGAATGTGGAGAAAAAATAAACTTTCTCTCCGTAGACGAGTCCCCTCAAGTGGGACTGAAATAACTGACTGACTACATGCTTGCTGATTGTTGACAGACTTAATTCTGAAATTTACAGGAGAGGCTGCCCTGTGGGCCCTCACTTTCCGAAGAAGATGCGGACAAAAAGTAGAACTGGTAAAGAATAATGAGAAGATGGCATGCAGTGGACAGCAATGGCTGTCTGTCTCTGTTGAAACCAATTGCTGTTTGTTTTTTGTGAACCGCGCAATTTGGCATGTTTTGAATATACCAGTATTGCAGTTTTTTGGGGGTTTCTATGGGGGTGTTCTAGATTTGCGGTGCTGGTTCGGGGGGTCTGGGAGCACTGCTGGCACAGTCTCATTTTGATTGCATTTGTTTTTCAGGAAATCCATGGTGGAAAGGGGAGTTATGGCCTAGCTGCAGAGCTCGCTTGGAGTGATTTTGGAATGAGGCCTAAATATTTCTAAGTGTGAGTTTTTCCGGATTTGCTTTTTGTCTGTTTGGGGGTCTTCTACTTTTTTTCACCTGGGTTGAAGGGTCTGGGGGCATTACTGGGAAGGTCTAATACCGGATAAAAGTGGTTTGGACTAAATCCATGGTGAAAAAGTTTTTCCGTTTTTGCTCACTTGCCTGTTTTTGGGGTGCTGTTTGGGGGGGTTCCTGGTGTTTGGGGGTGGATTGGGGGGTCTTGTAGCAACGTTGGGTATGGGTAGTTTTGATTGCAAGTGGTTTGAAGAAAATCCATGGTGGCAAAGGGGAGTTAGGGCCTAGCTGCGGAGCTCGCATGGAGTGATTTTGGAATGAGGCCAAAATAATTCTAAGTGCCCGTTTTTGTATTTCTGCTTTTTGCCTGTTTGGGGTCTTCTACTTTTTTTCGCCTGGGTTGTCGGGTCTGGGGGCATTGCTGGGTAGGTCTAATACCGGATAAAAGTGGGTTGGAGAAAATCGGAGGTGAAAAAGTTTTTGCATTTTCGCTCACTTGCTTGTCTTTGGGGTGCTGTTTGGGGGGGCTTCTAGGTTTTTGTGGATGGGGTTTGGGGTCTGGGAGCACTGCTGGCACAGTCTAATGTTGATTGCATTTGTTTTTCAGGAAATCCATGGTGCAAAAGGGGAGTTAGGGCCTAGCTGCACAGCGCATTTGGACTGAATTCCAGGAAGGCCCGCAATTTGCTGTCTCACCTTTTAAGGTTTTGCTTTTTGGCTGTTTGGGGGTGTTAAACTTGTTTACGTCTGGGTTGAGGAGTCTGGGGGCATTGTTAGGAAGGTCTAATACCAGATAAAAGTGTTTTGGATAAAATACATGGTGAAAAAGTTTTTCACTTTTCAGAGTGTTCGCTCACTTTCGTGTTTTCGGGGGCCTGCTTGGGGGTGTTCCTGGTGTTTGGGGGGGTTTGCGGGGTCTTGGAGCAACGCTGGGTATGGGTAGTTTTGATTGCAAGTGGTTTGAAGAAAATCCATGGTGGCCAAGGGGAGTTAGGGCCGAGCTGCAGAGCGCGCACGGAGTGATTTTGGAATGAGGCCAAAATATTTCTAAGTGCCCGTTATTGTATTTTTGCTTTTTGCCTGTTTGGGGGTCTTCTACTTTTTTGCGGGTGAGTTGGTGGGTCTTGGGGCATTGCTGGGAAGGTCTAATATCGGAATCAAGTGGTTTGGACAAAATCCATGGTGACATTTTTGTTCTGTTTTTGCTCACTTGCCTGTTTTTGGGGGGCTGTTTGGGGGGTTCAGGGTGTTTGGGGGTGGGTTTTGGGGTCTGGGAGCACTGCTGGCACAGTCTAATTTTGATTGCATTTGATTTTCAGGAAATCCATGGTGGAAAAGTGGAGTTATGTCCTAGCTGCACAGCGCGTTTGGACAGAATTGAAAGAAGGCCGAATTTTTTGCTTTTTTAACTTAGGGCTTGTTAGGGTTAGCAGCAGTATTGCATGTGTTTGGGGGTGTTCTAGATTTTTGCAACTGGTTTCTGGGGTCTTAGAGCACTCGTGGGAATGTGTAATTTTGGTTGCAAGTGGTTTGAAGAAAATCCATGGTGGGAAAGGGGGGATTTGGCCTAATTAAAGAAAGCGTTTGGCACTATTCTTAGCTTAGGGCTTGTTAGGGTTAGCAGTATTGTATTGCATGTGTTTGGGGGCGTTCTAGATTTTTACGACTGGGTGGGGTCTTGGAACACTTGTTGGAATGTCTAATTTTGATTGCAAGTGATTTGAAGAATATCCATGGTGGGAAAGGGGGGTTTTGGGCATACTTTCTTTGTGCGTTTTGGCACGATTTGAAATTAGGCCTCTGCGAGGTAGCAGCAGTATTCTGCACATTTTTGGGAGAGTAATGTGGGGTGTTCTAGATTTTGGGGATTGTCATCTCTAAAAGTGAAAGTATAAATTTTGCACTACACAGCGTGCCTTATATATTTTTTTCTCCGAGGTGTATTTATCACTTACTGTTGTGTTTTTCATCATCAATTACAGGCAGGCTTTTACCCTGTGCCATCGATGTACTACTCAGGCTTACAATTAGCCGCAAATCCGCATCAGGCAGGCAGTGGACAGTGTGTCTGGTCACCAAGATTGATCGACCGAGAATCCGATGGAATGAAGCAGTACCGCGAATAAGAGGAATGGCTGGATGCATCAACAACAAAAAACAGTAACAGTATCCAAAATTCTCCTTATCTTTTGAATGATATTCTTGTGAACTTGAACTTACTTCTACGAGTGTGACTCTGTGCGTTTGTTTGATCTCTGCTTCAAATTCATCCCTTCAGTTATTTGATATGTCTTTGCTATGTTTAACACTAATTTAATGTTCTGAGTGTTTATTCTCTCTGAGGGCAGAGAGCCAAGTAAAATTGCGTAATGACTGCAGCCCTGTACTGTCAACTTGTTTCTTCGTAGTTACTAGTAAGTTGCAGTAGGTAGTAGTACTACTTTTCAGTAACCTAACTATCCATTTAGTAAACAACTTCTGGCATGCAGTGGTGCACTTCCTTTATGTCCCTTTAAAGATTTATCAATATCTTCAAATCCAAAGATTTGTTTCTCTTCATTTGTTGTTTGACTGTTCATGCTGTGTTTTTTTTCCTCTCTACCAAACTTTCCCAAAACCCCCCATTCCCATCCAATTTTCAAACCCTAACCCTCTTCCCCCGGGCTGTGTGGTATTTCATTGAGGTGTGACTGACAACAACAATAAATTCCACACACTTGCTGGGGAGGATAAGGTCAAAGCAACCAGAAGTTCATGTGCGCCATGTGGATTGATAAGAACATCCTCCTCCTACACGACGTGAACAATCAAATGCTTAATGCTTACCTTACGTTGGCACTGCTTGGGCTACCATTTAGGGCACTGTTCCGTACCGTACTATCTATTGTACCGTTTCTAATGCTACGCTCAGGCCACTCAATGTTTAATTTCCTCTTTTTTTATATGGTGATACTGCCAGTGTGTACCACTACTGCTACCAGCACAACAATGATATTGCATCCGTCGAGGATTCTAGTCAACAACCAACCTTAATCACCATTTGCACAAATCACAGGTAAGATAAGCATATTGGAGAGGTAGTAGAATAATGGGCTAGGAGGACTAAGCTGGGAGGAGAGCAGAGACTGACAGTACTACTAGTAAAGTACAGTAGTAGGGCTACTAAATTTACTAACTCGGTTACTTGCATTTTGGTACATTTCAGGACTAGATGTTTCATTCATGCTGGTAAGTTTGAAGAAAACAAACGTTCAGTAACCACCGCCAACTCCCACACAAAATAATAAATGAATGCGTATACTGTGTTTTTGTAAGAAAAATAATTATTAAGAAATATATATTCGTGTTGTTAATAGCACAACAGTAAAATAAATTACCCGAACTCACCCCCCTCCCTAGTCCAACCAATGTCAAAAAGTCCAAAAGTCCTCTTTCCCAAACACCCAATTCCCACCCCCCCAACAGTCTTTAAAAAAGGGGCAAGGGATAGTCACTTCCTCCGGTGGCGTAGTTTGGCAAGCTGTTGCCGCATGTCCCGCTGCTCTTTGCGGAGGTCCCGGAGATGGCGTTGTTGTTTTTCGGCCAACCGCTCCAGGTAGTCCACTCTTCCACGTAGCTGACGCACACGAACCATCCAGGATCTGGGGGGGGGCGCTGATTTTGTTGCTGCTGTGCGGCGGCGGCGGGTGGGCTGTCGGGCCCTGGCCCGGACAGCCATCTCCTTGCGCGTGAGCTTTTTGGGAGTAGCATCTACGAAGAAAGAAAGAAAAATACTGTAGCCAATAGTCTTTAACATAAAGTCAAAATAATTCAACAGAAAGTTGACACTCAGTAACACCAGCAAGTAGCAAACACAGTATAACATTTTGTCTTTGTAAGCCTGTGACATTACTGTGAGTTTCAGGAATTCCACTAGCAGCTCTATGGGTGGACTCACTACTACATACATAGTCAGAGAGTACTAAAAAAAGGCCTTTTTTACTTTTTTTCTCTTGCTTTGCAAAAGGAATTACTGGTACGTGAACTTGTGGTAGCCGCCATAATGGCAGCTCACTCAGCTTTCACCCAAGAAATACAGACACAGGCCATGATGATGCAGACTCGCAGTACTTTAAGCAGTACATGCAGGTGGGGATAGGAATGTCTTACTTTTCTATAGGGGGGGCACTGCCACTGGCCATACTTCATCCACTCAGCGTCTGCGCTACTACATCATACACCTCTGCTATCGACGAGGAGGATAAAGAAGATAACATCCAGGCTTCCAAAGTACGTCTATGATTCTTCTCAATGTCTCAAATGTACCACAATTTCTTTTTGTCAACAACCAACTTACACTCTTTTCATTATATTTTGGAAACCGCCATCTTCTTATGTTGAATTGCATTCAATAAAACCATTCTTTACAGTCATAAATATTAAGGCTCGCTCGTCCTTCGTTTCACCCTTCTTTAACTTTTCGTTCTTCACATCCCTAAACTACATCTGATATGACTTGGCTTCACAATAAAAATTTGCCAGCTGAGTTGAAGTGAAATAGAGGGGGCATTGGTTACCAGAGAAGTACCGCCGCTAATGCTATTACAAGTCAAGGTTGACTGTCTTCTCCGTGATAGCCTAAAAAGTAGTTCTAAATTAGTAAATGTTCTTAACAGTACAGGGTACTTATACTAGTCTACTGGGTACTACTGTACAGTACATCATACACTCCTTTACGAGCCTACTCAAAAAAATTTCAATAAGTAAGTAGTATAATAACTTACCACCGTCTGTCACCGCTAAGTCTTCCCCCCCAGCTCCTCCTGTTGGCGCCGCCGCATCCAGAGTGGACCGCTCCGCACTGCTGGCCCCGGCACTGGTGGTCATCTGTGCCCCATCAGATGTTGTGACGTCTATAGGAAAAACATGTAATATTTTCAGATGCCATACACAACCCCCTATTTTGTCTCGTAATGGAAGAAAATGTTACATAACACATTTTTTATTACTGGGATTGAAAAAAGTAACGGTTTTGGGGAGGGTGTTAACCTTTTATATGCTTATTCCATTAAATGCTACACTTCTTCTTATGACAACTGATGAATGCTTGCTTAACGTGCACCATTTTTCTCATTACAGAAAGAAGATTCCATTGCCCTTCTGCCAGACGATTCATCAACTACTAGTAAGTCATCACCAGCAGTACTTTAAGTACTCTAAAGAAGGTGGGGGCTCCCGCACAGTTATTCTAATAATTTCATGTGTCTGTTAACTAATATTAAGTTTGAGTCATGCTAATTTCATTCATGGGAATGTTCTTTGAACTTTAATGTCATCTTCATCCATCACCATTGCTCGCTCAGAATACTACACTATTAAAAATAAAGAAATAACGTTTTCATTTCTTAATTGAAAATAAAACTTTAAAACTAACAAACACTGTGTGTTTTTTGTTCACGAGTGAGTGAGCGGAAAGGTTTGAACTACTGCACTTGGCAGTCAAGTTTCTTTCAGTGACTCAGATAGGCCGGGACTCGGCGGTAGTCTTCTTCTGTTCTTCTGGGTCGTAAAATAATTGGTCAGACACACTAGATAGTCCGTCAGGGAATTGGGGGTTCAACTTCTGTTCGGACTGAGGTATGTCGAAAATCGAACTGCACCTATCATCAACAATGTCCTATTTATCTTGTCCATTCTTCTTTGTGTGCAGAATAGTCCCTGAAACACTAGCAGTATGGGTTGTGCTCCTCTCAAATCAAAAAGGCAACTGCTACCTTTTACTTGGTGTAAACAATGACATTTTGTTGTTGGAAATTGTCAAAGCACTTACATTAAGAAGACTGGAATAGACAGCAAGGGCAACCCAGAGGACTGCACTCAGTGCCTAGAGCTATTGCTGTATCAGAGTTTTGTTTCACACCGTTTGCCGAATGGGCAAGCTTAGCTACCTACACAGACCGACTCATAATCGTAAATAGTAGTAGCACAGAGAGTGATGGTAGAGGCAGGATAAGAATGTAGAAAGTAGTCTACATTAGAAGAAGATCAAAGACTATTTTGTAAAACATAGAATTATTAGTAAACAGTTTGTAATGATTAGGAGCTGTAAAAGTTAGGGAGTATAAGTATTAATATAAGAATATAACAACTTACTGGGCCAGGCAGAAGAGCCTGCAAGGACCTGATCCTGTCTACCTTCTGCCACCGGAGTCTCTGTCGCCGCCGGCGCCTTGCCCCTGGGAGTTGCTGGTGATCATGAAATAAAGAAACACAACTTGGATGATTGTGTTCAAAGAAATCAAATATTTCCAAAAAAACAATCTAAAATTATGTTGGGGAAACAAATAAAAACAATTGCATCTGCTCTAGTCAACTAGGAGGATAGTAGTACAGTATTGCAGGATTCACAGACCGTCTAATAGGAAAGGTATGTAATTCACTAACTACATCAACAACAAAAAGGTTCTACTATGACTGCCATCACTCAGCAGCACGAGACGTCGCGTGACAGACACAGTCCGTCATCATGATTGCAGACCACTAACAAATGTCCCATAACAAGTAATAAATAATATACTCAACGTATCAATCCACTACTATCTCTTCATAGTGGCAGCAGCAGGAGTACAAAGAAGGACTAGACTTGAGTCTACTGCCTCTAGCATTACGCAGTAATGCTCTCAAATGACTAAAAAGTTGCAAACAAGTAAGCATAGTAACAACGCCAATAACCAGGCGAGCACCTGCAATGACAGAAGCTATTTAAACATTAATTTACCTGCAATGTAATCGAATCAGCAGCATTCGTACTCTTCAGGAAAAAAATAGATTAGCAATATAACAGAGCAGAAGGAAAAAAGTAGTTATTAAATAGCTACTTACTAAGGCCAGGGATCTCCAATCCTAGCAGGTTGAGCATGTCATGCTCCCGGTCCAGGATGTCACTCCACCGGTGCGTCACTTGCTGGTAGGTGTGCCGGATCCCAGACTCCTTACACATGCGCCGACACACCTTCTCCCAAAGCTGGCGACGCTCCCGGAGGCCGTAACCGGAAGCAATCCGCCCACCTGCTGCCACGGTCTTAGGGAGGTGGACTTGAACAAAAACAATCAAGGCGGCCACCTCCACCGCAGAGAAGATCGCCCTGGCCTGGACTTCCTCCCCCCTCAAATGCCCGCAAGGGAGCTGGGTACGGGGTGCTGGGCCCTTCCCCTTGCCCTTGTCCGCTCCCTTAGCCATGGTCCTGGGAACAAGAAGAAGGAAAGAAGAATAGGTGTGAAAAAAAATAAGAGAGAGCGCGAAAGAAATAAAGTAGGTCATAAAGTAACAAAAAGTTTAAAAAAACACAAAATATAGATGTAGGAAATTGTAGAGATAGATAATAAGCAAAAAAAAGCAAATAAAAGTTCAGAAAAACATAGGATTACAAAGATGTAAGATGGATAGAAAGGTAGCATGCCCAAAAACCATAGCAATGAATGATAAACAAGATGGCCGCGCCCGTAGAGGACCGCATGGGTAAGTTCCAGCGATATTTCCCCTGCGAGCACACAAAAACACCCGCGAACCCGTAAACGCACCACGCGCACAACGCGAGCACGCAGCTAGCACCCGGAACCGGAAATAAGTAACGCGCACAAGATGGCCGTGCCCATGTACGACCGCATGGGTAACTTCGTGGTCGTTGCGCTGCAAGCGGCCCGCGAAGATGCAAAAAACCCCGCAAACACGCAAAAAAAATATTGCGAGTTCGATTTCGTGCCCCGCAAATCTCGCGAATTTGCAGAAAAACAAATTTTGGACAACAGAAAGCACTTAGGAAGTGCAAAAGTTCAAGCTAATTTGTAACCATTCCCTGTAGTGCTTCCTGAGGGGCCCCTCCAGAGTTCAGTTGCCTACTTGCAACTATTCTCAGAGAATAGTTACAAGTATGGCACAATGCTCCTGTAAAAAAAATAACTGCAACAGGAAGCACTTACAGCTTAGGAAGCAGGTGCCAGACTTGAAGCACAAATTTAGTGATACATTAACCAGCCCCAAATTAATTCATCTCAGTTGAGGCTGGGCAGGTGTGCTTTCCCCCCATGATCTACAGTGGTGAACAAGAGGGTGGTAGTGGTGAACCAGAGGGTGACAGTGGTGAACCAGAGGGTGACAGTGGTGAGCCAGAGGGTGGCAGTGGTGCGTGCTGAGCCTGAGGGTGGCAGTGGCAAACTAGAGGGTGGCAGTGGTGAGCCAGAGGGTGGTAGTAATGAACCAGAGGGTGGCAGTGATGAACCAGAGGGTGGAAGTGGTGAACAAGAGGGTGGCAGTGGTGAACAAGAGGGTGGTAGTGGTGAACCAGAGGGTGGCAGTGGTGAGTGCTGAACCTGAGGGTGTCAGTGGTGAACCAGAGGGTTCTGTGATGAACCAGAGTGTTCTGTGATGAACCGGAGGGTGGCAGTGATGAACCAGAGGGTGGCAGTGATGAACCAGAGGGTGGCAGTGATGAAGCAGAGGGTGGCACTGGTGAACCAGAGGGTGCTGGGATGAACCAGAGGGGGACAGTGATGATCCAGAGGGTGGCAGTGGCAAACCAGAGGGTGGCAGTGGCGAACCAGAGGGTGGCAGTAATGAACCAGAGGGTGGCAGTGATGAACCAGAGGGTGGCAGTGGTGAACAAGAGGGTGGTAGTGGTGAACCAGAGTGTGACAGTTGTGATCCTGAGGGTGCTGTGATGAACTAGAGGGTGGCAGTGGTGAGTGCTGAACCAGAGGGTGGCAGCAGGGGTGAACCAGAGGGTTCTGTGATGAACCAGATGGTGGCAGTGGTGAGTGCTGAACCTGAGGGTGTCAGTGGTGAACTAGAGGGTGCTGTGATGAACCAGAGGGTGGCAGTGATGAACCAGAGGGTGGCAGTGATGAACCAGAGGGTGGCAGTGGTGAAACAGAGGGTGCTGTGGTGAACCGGAGAGTGGCAGTGGTGAACCAGAGGGTGGCAGTGGTGAACCAGAGGGTGACAGGGGTGAAACAGAGGGTGATAGTGGTGAACCAGAGGGTGACAGTGCTGAACCAGAGGGTGACAGTGCTGAACCAGAGGGTGGCAGGGGTGAACCAGAGGGTGGCAGTGGTGAACAAGAGGGTGCTGTGATGAACCAGAGGGTGGCAGTGATGAACCAGATGGTGGCAGTGGTGAACCAGAGAGTGGCAGGGGTGAACCAGAGGGTGACAATGCTGAACCAGAGGGTGACAGTGCTGAACCAGAGGGTGGCAGTGCTGAACCAGAGGGTGGCAGTGGTGAACCAGAGGGTGCTGTGATGAACCAGAGGGTGGCAGTGATGAACCAGAGGATGGCAGCGGTGAACCAGAGAGTGACAGTGGTGAACCAGAGGGTGACAGTGCTGAACCAGAGGGTGGCAGTGGTGAACCAGAGGGTGCTGTGCCCATACACGACCGCATGGGTAACTTCGCCGTGCAAGCGGCCCGCGAACACGCAAAAAGCCACGCGAACTTGCAAAAAGCCCCACGAACACGCAAAAAGCCAAAAATCCGCAATTTCACACGAATTCGCGAATTCTACAGATCGCGAATTCGCTTTCGCACAATTTTGTGGACCGCGAATTCGCAGATTTTGCCCATACTTGGCCTCATGTGAGCTTGAATACTGGTTTCAGGGCCCTGACTGTGCTCCCTACATAGATAATGTTGCAAGTACAGCCAATGACATATGTTACAAAGAGTGATTTACAGCTGATGGTGTGACAAATAGTGTTAACCTGCTCTGAATTGTACTCAAACCACTTCAATTTGTTTTTGCCATACTGACAGATCTTGAAAATCCGTACATGTAAAGAAACCAGGCATTTGTTTGAACAACCAGTTCTTATCTGGTTTCTTGGGTGTTATGTAGCTAGGACATAACATGTCCCTTACGGTTGTGCCTCGTCGGTATGTTGTGTTAGGTCTCAGCGAAATCATGCCCTTCAGACCAAGCACATCCAGTAGCAAAGCCCAGTGTTTTGAAAGAGTTTTGTAAATTTCCTGACTATGTTTGTTGTACTTGGTAACAAAATTAACATTGGTTTTCTTATGTTGTGTATTGGGGTTGAGCTTGAGCTGTTTCAATGTATCTGTCCTCGATTTCTCTCTGATCCTCTATACTGCATGTTGCAGAACCCTTTCCTTATAGCCTCTTTTCCAAAAGCGTTCTTTAGTTGCCTCTAAGTTGGTGGTGAAGGTGTCAGTCTCTCCGCAGTTTCTTCACAGTCTAACCATCACATCATAAGGGAAGTTATTTACGGTGGCTCTAGGGTGTGCACTGCCAGCGAGTAAAGTGTTGTTACTGGTTGAGGGTAATGAACCAGAGGGTGGCAGTGATGAACCAGAGGGTGGAAGTGGTGAATAAAAGGGTGGCAGTGGTGAACAAGAGGGTGGTAGTGGTGAACCAGAGGGTGACAGTGATGAACCAGAGGGTGGCAGTGGTGAGTGCTGAACCTGAGGGTGTCAGTGGTGAACCAGAGGGTGCTGTGATGAACCAGAGGGTGGCAGTGATGAACCAGAGGGTGGCAGTGATAAACCAGAGGGTGGCAGTGATGAACCAGAGGGTGGCACTGGTGAACCAGAGGGTGCTGGGATGAACCAGAGGGGGACAGTGATGATCCAGAGGGTGGCAGTGGCAAACTAGAGGGTGGCAGTGGCGAACCAGAGGGTGACAGTAATGAACCAGAGGGTGGCAGTGATGAACCAGAGGGTGGCAGTGGTGAACAAGAGGGTGGTAGTGGTGAACCAGAGTGTGACATTTGTGATCCAGAGGCTGCTGTGATGAACCAGAGGGTGGCAGTGGTGAGTGCTGAACCTGAGTGTGTCAGTGGTGAACTAGAGGGTGCTGTGATGAACCAGAGGGTGGCAGTGATGAACCAGAGGGTGGCAGTGATGAACCAGAGGGTGGCAGTGGTGAAACAGAGGGTGCAGTGGTGAACCGGAGAGTGGCAGTGGTGAACCAGAGGGTGGCAGTGGTGAACCAGAGGGTGACAGGGGTGAAACAGAGGGTGACAGTGCTGAACCAGAGGGTGGCAGGGGTGAACCAGAGGGTGGCAGTGGTGAACAAGAGGGTGCTGTGATGTACCAGAGGGAGGCAGTGATGAACCAGATGGTGGCAGTGGTGAACCAGAGAGTGGCAGGGGTGAACTAGAGGGTGACAATGCTGAACCAGAGGGTGACAGTGCTGAACCAGAGGGTGGCAGTGCTGAACCAGAGGGTGGCAGTGGTGAACCAGAGGGTGCTGTGATGAACCAGAGGGTGGCAGTGATGAACCAGAGGGTGGCAGCGGTGAACCAGAGAGTGACAGTGGTGAACCAGAGGGTGACAGTGCTGAACCAGAGGGTGGCAGTGGTGAACCAGAGGGTGCTGTGCCCATACACGACCGCATGGGTAACTTCGCCGTGCAAGCGGCCCGCGAACACGCAAAAAGCCCCGCGAACATGCAAAAAGCCCCACGAACACGCAAAAAACAAAAATCCGCAATTTCACACGAATTCTCGAATTCTGCAGATCGCGAATTCGCTTTCGCACGATTTTGTGGACCGCGAATTTGCAGATTTTGCCCATACTTGTCCTCATGTGAGCTTGAATACTGGTTTCATGGCCCTGACTGTGCTCCCTACATAGATAATGTTGCAAGTACAGCCAATGACATATGTTACAAAGAGTGATTTACAGCTGATGGTGTGACAAATAGTGTTAACCTGCTCTGAATTGTACTCGAACCGCTTCAATTTGTTTTTGCCATACTGACAGATCTTGAAAATCCGTACATGTAAAGAAACCAGGCATTTGTTTGAACAACCAGTTCTTATCTGGTTTCTTGGGTGTTATGTAGCTAGGACATAACATGTCCCTTATGGTTGTGCCTCGTCGGTATGTTGTGTTAGGTCTCAGCGAAATCATGCCCTTCAGACCAAGCACATCCAGTAGCAAAGCCCAGTGTTTTGAAAGAGTTTTGTAAATTTCCTGACTATGTTTGTTGTACTTGGTAACAAAATTAACATTGGTTTTCTTATGTTGTGTATTGGGGTTGAGCTTGAGCTGTTTCAATGTATCTGTCCTCGATTTCTCTCTGATCCTCTATACTGCAAGTTGCAGAACCCTTTCCTTATAGCCTCTTTTCCAAAAGCGTTCTTTAGTTGCCTCTAAGTTGGTGGTGAAGGTGTCAGTCTCTCCGCATTTTCTTCACACCCTAACCATCTCATCATAAGGGAAGTTATTTACGGTGGCTCTAGGGTGTGCACTGCCGGCGAGTAAAGTGTTGTTACTGGTTTAGGGTTTACGGTATAATGTTCTGTGAATGCGTCCTTCCCTAGCATAGAAAGTGATATCCAAGAAATCAATTTTGTTCTGCTCGTGTGTCATTGTAAGAGCAACGTTGTATAGGTTGTCTTTTAAAAAGACATGATAGTCCCTTAGTTGTTCCATGGAACCATTCCAAATTACAATCACATCGTCAATACACGTCCCCTAAAAGATGATGTTTTCCACCCAGGGGGAGGCATATGGAAGCCCCAGGAATGTTCCTTCTCCCACCAACCCATAATGAGTCCCACGTATGAAAGGGCGAATATTTAGACCATCGCGGTCCCTTGGAGCTAGTGGTACCAGCACCCATCATGTAAAAAGTAGTTCTATGACAAGATGAGATCTGTCATCTCAATGAGCATCTCATTATGCTCATACCAGTCTTGTGTCCTATTTTCTAGAAAATAGCCCAGGTCGTTAAGACCAAACTGTTTTTTTACGCATGTATGAAGGCTGGTGACATCAAACGTGACTAATAAGACCCCCTCAGACAATGGTACATCCTCAAATTTATTTAGGATGTCTTTACTGTCTATTATCTATGTAGATAAATTCATGACTAATGGCTGAAAGAAGGTATCCACATACTCTGAGAGGTGTTCGGTTCGAGAGTCTATCCCAGCAATTATGGGCCTGCCTGGGTGAAATACACTCCGCATGTGGACATTTGAGAGAATATATATACAAGGATAGCTGGGATTCTTAACAGCTATATATTTGAATTCTTCTTCTGAGAGTAATGCTTTGTCCTACCAGTTACCCAATTTCATGCTGATGTGCAAGGTGAGTTCTTTCATTGGATTGGTGGAGACACGTTCATAGCAATTATGGTCTACTAGCTGTCTTTCTATTTCAGTAACATCAAAGAAGGAGTGCCCCCTAGGTAATAGGAAGATAGCAATTAGCTATTTCCTACAGACTATTTTAAGGTTAGCACTAAGTGCCCCAACCCGTTTACCGGACAGTGCTTGTCCTTTAAGAAGACCCCTCACTCACCAACCTGGTTGGTGACATGCTTCATCATCGGGGTCCCACCCCATAGGCCGAGTGCCTATAGGGTGTGCTGCGACACCTGACTACAGTGGAGCGGGATATTGTATCTTTCTTTATATGTGCTTATGATTACAGTGAGAGGTTATATTAAAAAGGGTCAGTACTACTCACTTCAAGACTTTATTCTTGAGCGTCTGATCCCTTATAAAACCAATGTGGCACCTATGCCTAGTTAGGAAGGCTTTGGTGTCTCAAGAAGTGTGATGTATTAAAATTTATTAAAAATAGCGAAGTGTGCTATGTGCAAAATTATAAAGTAAACTAGGTCTACATGTTTCAACCATTACAAAAAATTCTCTGGTTTTCGTCAGGACCGTGAATATTACACGGGGTGGTATGCACACGCTAAGGTGCGCCCAGTCCACGTGCAATTTACAGACCACAAAAATTGTGATCTAATGCAAAAGGGTGTGTTTAATCCTGGTTTCAGGAAAAAAACCTGTAAGAAGACGGGAAAAACAGGGTTGGGATAGCGTACTCGGGAGGACACAACAAGAGTGTACAAATAACATATAAAGTGCCTAATGTGGTCATTCCCATCAGGTGACTACCTACAATAATATTTTCATATAGGCAGTGCAGATTCAGAAGTGAACAAAAGTGTTAATTATCAGGTCGCGCTTAAGTCGGTACCATTGTGCAAACTAAACTCTGTGAGGTACTCGGCTCATTGAAGTTGGTGGTGGGGGTAGGGAGTGATCGTAAATCATATATACAGGCGGAATGCTAGTTAGTATATCAGCCATAGTTGATGTCGGTTCAGGAACCGTGTGATATTTGGCCGTACGGTTGATATTTAGCTAGCAAACAATGTTTAGCATGCTAATTACATTCCATGGTGCTTTAGAAAATAAAATAAATGAAATGAAAAGGGAGTATATCCATTTAAGCGATGCTTACACTTTAAAGCGATAAATGTCGCTTCATGGGCTTCGGATCTACCAAGACGGCAATTGTCCGTCACCTACATAGTTCAACAAATAAGTTCAAAATTAGGCGTAAGTACATGAGGGTCAAACGAAATGTTCGCATTGTCATCCAGCTCGTAAACCTAAGATGCAATGCAGTCACACTGCGCCGTGCCCATTAGCGGTGGAAATGTACTTACTTTCAGTATACGATCATCTGGCGGTAAAACTACTTGGTTACTGCACCCGAAGCCCCGGTGAGTGATCGGTGCCTCGGTGGTGCCGGTAAAGTAAACTGTTCGGCATTTCCTGGTCAGGGCGTGGTTTGGGGTGTCACCGCCTCAGTGGCCAATCGGAGTGCGCACACAGGGCGTGCCTTTTTTTCGTTCCGATCACCAGACTGCATTCGCGTGACGTGTAGAATCTGTCAACGTGGAGATGACGCCCAAATGGAGTGTAATCCCATTCACGTGTCTTGTGATGACGTGACGGTTAGATGTCTGGTTGTCATGAAAACCACGCGCTCGTAGATGATAAACGAAGCACGTGTGTTCATGCTATATTAGTGGAAAAGGGGTTATAACCATGACAGGGCAGGAACAGAAATGAGTCAGGACTCATTCACACGGGGCAGATACAGTGTGAGGGCTCATTCGGTAGAATTGTGTTTGTATAAATAAAAATAAAATAAAATAAAATAAAAAGTCTGACAACAGGAATCCCAAGTCATGCAGTTAAAAACTGTGTTTACATTTTTTTTTTCAATGGGCCATTTGATTTGCTGGTACATTACTGTGTATCAAGGGATGTTGCCAGTTTTGTGCATTGAAAGCCTAAATGCATGGGTCTCTAGATGGCTGTCACATCACTGTGTACCATGGAATGTTGTCATTCAAGCCAGTTTTGTGAGTTGAAAGTCTATACACCCATCTCTGTTCCTTCTCGAATAGGCGTTGGTTCAAATTGGTTCCTGGTTTGATTTGTTCGATAACGGTCCATAGTATGTCATCTGGTGTGTGCCCACTTGATAAGTAGTGTTCAGTCAGTTTGGTGTTAGCTTTTTTGCAACGAATGTTGCTCCTGTGCTCTCCGTTTCGTATCTTGACCTTCCTGCTCGTCATACCTATATAATGTAGGTTACAAGGACAGGTCACTCTGTACACTACGTTTTCACTGTTGCAGTTGGTTTGCCCTCTGATAATCCAGGTCTTGTTGGGTTCCAGTTGTAGAGTTTTGGTGTTATAAGTGAAGGGGCACACGCTACAGTTCCCACATTTATAGTGGCCTGTGACTTTGGACAGACCCCACGTGTTGAGAACTGTTTCTTGTTCCCTCTCTTGTTTTTTGGGTCTGGTATTGACTACTGCATCCTTGATACTACGTGCTTTTTTGTATGAGAACAAAGGTTTCTCCCATCTCAGGTTCCCTGTGTTCAGTATGCTCCAATGTTTTCCTATTATTTTCGTGACTGTATTGGAGATGGTGTTATATGTCGTAACACAAGTCAGAGGTTGCTCCTCCGTTTCTCTGATTTGATTCTCAAGGAGGGCAGTTCTCGGCTGGTTACGGGCGCGTTTTTGGCTTTTGTTTAGTATTTTCTCAGGGTATCCTCGATCCCGTAGTTTGACAGTGAGATCTTGAGCTTGTCTTTTATAATCAGCCAGTTCACTGCAATTTCTCTGAATGCGCAGGTATTAACCGTAGGGCAGGTTCTCACGTAGGGGTCTCGGGTGAAAGCTTTCAAACCGTAACAGATTGTTTTTAGCAGTGGGTTTGTGGTGAGTGACTGTTGTCAGCTTCCCATTCTCTTTTGTGATAGTGAGGTCTAGGAAGACCAGGGTACTAGGATCCTTCACATATGTGAACTTCAGATGGTCGTGGCATGTATTGATCCAATTGAAAAAGGACACTAAAGTTTCCTCAGTGCCCTTTCAGATCGTCAGCACATCATCAATGTACCGTCTCCATAGCAGGATGTTAGAGCTGTAGGGGTTGGTGTCACTGAAGATGTATTTTTCTTCAAAATCGTTGACATATAGGCCCGCCACACTGGGCGCAAATGTACTGCCCATTGACGTGCCCCCGATCTGTAGATATATCTGGTCCTCGTATTCAAAATAATTCCTCTTGAGTGCCAGTCTTGCGCATTCCAAGATGAATTCCCTGGGGGTTCTTGAAGTCCAGTCCTCTTTTTCCAGTGCTTTTTTAAGGACCTCAAGAGTAGCGTCCTGAGGGATGCTTGTATACAAGCTCTCAATGTCAAAACTGACTAGGATTGTATCTTCATCTATAGTCAGTGTGTCCAGCAGTTGTAGCACACTTTTGGTGTCCTGTAGATAGGTTCTTGTTTTTTGCACTAGAGTCTTGAAAAATACGTCACAAAACCGTGACAATGGTTCCAAAAGGTAACCGAGACCAGAGACAATAGGCCTGCCTGGAGGGGGTATTTTGTTTTTATGCATTTTCGGAATGGTATAAAAGTAAGGCACCTTTCCCTCACTTTTACATAGGAAATCCGCCTCCTGTTTGGATAGGTAACCTTCAACTTCTCCATATTCCATGAGTGATATGATTTCCCTTCTCAGGTCCTCTGTAGGGTCAACCGGTAATCTTTGGTAATTGTTATGGTCTGCTAACAATCTTAAACACTCAGTTTGGTATGATAATTTGTCTAGCACAACTATCCCTCCGCCTTTGTCCGCGGGCTTGATAACAATTGAGTCATCGTTTTGTAGTTTGTTCAGGGCAGTCTTTTCCTGGTGTGTGAGAATTATAAACGGTTTTTTTGTGGTGGCGTTTTCCACGTCATGGAAGACCGCTTGTTCGAACGTAGAGATCTCCACTGGGATCATCTGCGGTGGTGGCATAAAGTTTGACTTGTTCCGTAGACCGGTCTCATTTGTCTCCTGATTCTCTTCAGTGTTGGCTCGTTTCTCAAAAAACGCTTTCAGTCTTAATTTCCTGAAGAAGGAAGCTAGTTCACACTGCAGCTTAAATTTGTCTAGGTTTGCCGTTGGTACAAAACCTAGGCCTTTGTTCAAGACCGACATCTCTTCGATGCTGAGGGGTCTTGCCGATAGGTTAGTGACTAGGTTTTCCGATTGCTCGGTCCCGCTTGTTGGGGTTTGTTCCGGGTTTGGTTCGTGCTCTGGTCCTCTTGTGCCCAGTGGACTTGATTGCCCTGGTTGGTATTTTTTCTTTTTCCCCGTCCTCTCCCGCCCCGGTTTAAAAAAGGCGGTCTGTATTGGTTTGGTGGAAAAAATGGTTGCTGAAAAGGCAGTTGCCATCCATACATTGCGAAATTTTGTGGGTGGTTGTATGGGTCTGGTAACAAGAACCTATCTACAGGACACCAAAAGTGTGCTACAACTGCTGGACACACTGACTATAGATGAAGATACAATCCTAGTCAGTTTTGACATTGAGAGCTTGTATACAAGCATTCCTCAGGACGCTACTCTTGAGGTCCTTAAAAAAGCCCTGGAAAAAGAGGACTGGACTTCAAGAACCCCCAGGGAATTCATCTTGGAATGCGCAAGACTGGCACTCAAGAGGAATTATTTTGAATACGAGGACCAGATATATCTACAGATCGGGGGCATGTCAATGGGCAGTACATTTGCGCCCAGTGTGGCGGGCCTATATGTCCACGATTTTGAAGAAAAATACATCTTCAGTGACACCAACCCCTACAGCTCTAACATCCTGCTATGGAGACGGTACATTGATGATGTGCTGACAATCTGGAAGGGCACTGAGGAAACTTTAGTGTCCTTTTTCAATTGCATCAATACATGCGACGACCATCTGAAGTTCACATATGTGAAGGATCCTAGTACCCTGGTCTTCCTAGACCTCACTATCACAAAAGACAATGGGAAGCTGACAACAGTCACTCACCACAAACCCACTGCTAAAAACAATCTGTTACGGTTTGAAAGCTTTCACCCGAGACCCCTACGTGAGAACCTGCCCTACGGTCAATACCTGCGCATTCAGAGAAATTGCAGTGAACTGGCTGATTATAAAAGACAAGCTCAAGATCTCACTGTCAAACTACGGGATCGAGGATACCCTGAGAAAATACTAAACAAAAGCCAAAAACGCGCCCATAACCAGCCGAGAACTGCCCTCCTAGAGAATCAAATCAGAGAAACGGAGGAGCAACCTCTGACTTGTGTTACGACATATAACACCATCTCCAATACAGTCACGAAAATAATAGGAAAACATTGGAGCATACTGAACACAGGGAACCTGACATGGGAGAAACCTTTGTTCTCATACAAAAAAGCACGTAGTATCAAGGATGCAGTAGTCAATACCAGACCCAAAAAACAAGAGAGGGAACAAGAAACAGTTCTCAACACGTGGGGTCTGTCCAAAGTCACAGGCCACTATAAATGTGGGAACTGTAGCGTGTGCCCCTTCACTTATAACACCAAAACTCTACAACTGGAACCCAACAAGACCTGGATTATCAGAGGGCAAACCAACTGCAACAGTGAAAACGTAGTGTACAGAGTGACCTGTCCTTGTAACCTACATTATATAGGTATGACGAGCAGGAAGGTCAAGATACGCATCGGAGAGCACAGGAGCAACATTCGTTGCAAAAAAGCTAACACCAAACTGACTGAACACTACTTATCAAGTGGGCACACACCAGATGACATACTATGGACCGTTATCGAACAAATCAAACCAGGAACCAATTTGAACCAACGCCTATTCGAGAAGGAACAGAGATGGGTGTATAGACTTTCAACTCACAAAACTGGCTTGAATGACAACATTCCATGGTACACAGTGATGTGACAGCCATCTAGAGACCCATGCATTTAGGCTTTCAATGCACAAAACTGGCAACATCCCTTGATACACAGTAATGTACCAGCAAATCAAATGGCCCATTGAAAAAAAAAAATGTAAACACAGTTTTTAACTGCATGACTTGGGATTCCTGTTGTCAGACTTTTTATTTTATTTTATTTTATTTTTATTTATACAAACACAATTCCACCGAATGAGCCCTCACACTGTATCTGCCCCGTGTGAATGAGTCCTGACTCATTTCTGTTCCTGCCCTGTCATGGTTATAACCCCTTTTCCACTAATATAGCATGAACACACGTGCTTCGTTTATCATCTACGAGCGCGTGGTTTTCATGACAACCAGACATCTAACCGTCACGTCATCACAAGACACGTGAATGGGATTACACTCCATTTGGGCGTCATCTCCACGTTGACAGATTCTACACGTGACGCGAATGCAGTCTGGTGATCGGAACGAAAAAAAGGCACGCCCTGTGTGCGCACTCCGATTGGCCACTGAGGCGGTGACACCCCAAACCACGCCCTGACCAGGAAATGCCGAACAGTTTACTTTACCGGCACCACCGAGGCACCGATCACTCACCGGGGCTTCGAGTGCAGTAACCAAGTAGTTTTACCGCCAGATGATCGTATACTGAAAGTAAGTACATTCCCGCCGCTAATGGGCACGGCGCAGTGTGACTGCATTGCATCTTAGGTTTACGAGCTGGATGACAATGCGAACATTTCGTTTGACCCTCATGTACTTACGCCTAATTTTGAACTTATTTGTTGAACTATGTAGGTGACGGACAATTGCCGTCTTGGTAGATCCGAAGCCCATGAAGCGACATTTATCGCTTTAAAGTGTAAGCATCGCTTAAATGGATATACTCCCTTTTCATTTCATTTATTTTATTTTCTAAAGCACCATGGAATGTAATTAGCATGCTAAACATTGTTTGCTAGCTAAATATCAACCGAACGGCCAAATATCACACGGTTCCTGAACCGACATCAACTATGGCTGATATACTAACTAGCATTCTGCCTGTATATATGATTTACGATCACTCCCTACCCCCACCACCAACTTCAATGAGCCGAGTACCTCACAGAGTTTAGTTTGCACAATGGTACCGACTTAAGCGCGACCTGATAATTAACACTTTTGTTCACTTCTGAATCTGCACTGCCTATATGAAAATATTATTGTAGGTAGTCACCTGATGGGAATGACCACATTAGGCACTTTATATGTTATTTGTACACCCTTGTTGTGTCCTCCCGAGTACGCTATCCCAACCCTGTTTTTCCCGTTTTCTTACAGGTTTTTTTCCTGAAACCAGGATTAAACACACCCTTTTGCATTAGATCACAATTTTTGTGGTCTGTAAATTGCACGTGGACTGGGCGCACCTTAGCGTGTGCGTACCACCCCGTGTAATATTCACGGTCCTGACGAAAACCAGAGATTTTTTTGTAATGGTTGAAACATGTAGACCTAGTTTACTTTATAATTTTGCACATAGCACACTTTGCTATTTTTAATAAATTCTAATACATCACACTTCTCGAGACACCAAAGCCTTCCTAACTAGGCATAGGTGCCACATTGGTTTTATAAGGGATCAGACGCTCAAGAATAAAGTCTTGAAGTGAGTAGTACTGACCCTTTTTAATATAACCTCTCACTGTAATTATAAGCACATATAAAAAAAGATACAATATCCCGCTCCACTGTAGTCAGGTGTCGCAGCACACCCTATAGGCACTCGGCCTATGGGGTGGGACCCCGATGATGAAGCATGTCACCAACCAGGTTGGTGAGTGAGGGGTCTTCTTAAAGGACAAGCACTGTCCGGTAAACGGGTTGGGGCACTTAGTGCTAACCTTAAAATAGTCTGTAGGAAATAGCTAATTGCTATCTTCCTCTTAACTAGGGGCACTCCTTCTTTGTTGTTACTATTATTCCCGGGGACCAGGAGTTCCCACCTCACATAGTTTATGTAAATCTCCCTTACTCTCTCTCCTGTTATATACGTCTTTCTATTTCACCCATGTAGTCCTCCTTCCTCATGAGCACAATGTTTCCCGTATAGAAAAAATTGTCATTGCCCCGTAGTGTGTTTAGAGACAATCTTTCATGTGGGGTGAGATTGTCCGTTCAATAGTTTGTGTAAATTATCTGACACCTTGGTCTTGAAAAGGTCTATACTGGAATGTGTTATGTGTGGCTTGAACTTAGATTTGGATTTCGGGCCACAGTCTATGTCTAGTTTAGCTCTGATCCATACTTCCTCAGTCAATTGTTCCAAGGGTGTAGTGTCATTGCTAGATAAGGACATTAGTAACTGGATGTTCTCTACATCACCCACCATCTGGCTAGGAATTTGGTATTTCTCAATGTTAGGCATATTACACCTGGGGTTTGCATGAAAATAATGTTTTAATGCAATGAGCTTACAAATTTGTGAAGATCAACAATTACATCCACAATATCTCCCATCTGTGTGGGGCAGAAGTCCAAACCCTTTTGTAAAATAGAGCATTTGTCATCATTGGGTCCCATGTAATCATTTGAAAAAGTGACTCTTCTGATAGGAGGAGAGGGTCCAGATTAAGGGGGTCATTATGATTGCGGATTTTCCGCTTACTCCGGGCCGGCGGAAGCCACCGCCGGCCCGGAGTATGCAGGAAATCCGCCGAGGAGGCCTGAAAGACCCACCGCCAAATCAGGATGGCTGGTGGGTCTCACAATCTGTCCGCCGCTTTTCCGCCGCGGTCGGAAGGCGACCACGGCGGAAAAGCACTAACATGGCAGGCGGTGTCTATCAGACACCGCCAGCCATATTAGGATGTAGGGAAAGTCATGCTTTTCCACGGCGGCTTTTCCGCCGTGGAAGAGCATACGGACAATCACTTTGGGGGCCCGTTGCGGGCCCCCTGGGTGAAGGTTGCATGGGGGGTGCACATGGGGGGTACCTATGGTACCCCCCTGCCTTTGCGTGCACGAAGCGGCAGGCACCGCGCGGTGCCTGCCGCTTTGTGCATGCAAATGCACAGCTTTCGTTTTTTTTCATTGCGACGAATGCTGCTTCAAGCAGCACCCGCCGCAATGTAAAACATACAGGATGTGACCGCCAGGGTGGCGGTCACATCCTAATTGCCATGGAGGGACCGTCGCTGCCCATGCGGACGGTCCCTCCTACTCAGGGGTGGCGGACGGACGCAAGTTCGTCCGCCATCCTAATCGGCCCCTAAGTTTGGAACATGGTTGAAATCCTTATTGGATAAGTCTGTCTGTATTTAAGGTCTTCTTGCAGTGAGGAGTACTGGGCAAAGCATATCTGCAGTGGCAAGGATGTTCTACTGGTATGATGGTTTAGCCTCAGTCTATTCTTCTTTCACCTAAATTTGGCTTTGATGGTGAGTGCGGTATTTTCTGATGTAACTAGATTGTCCAAAGTTTCTAGTGACTTTAGTTTTTTCAGCTTATCAAGACATGTGCTACATGGTGGTACGTTAATAGTGGATAAGTGACGTAATGTTCTGAATTCATCCACACTATAACAGTATGCGAAGTTATGTTCACTTATTATACCGCCCCAAGAGAATTTAACCCTTCAGTGCACACATTAGGTTAATCAGAGTAAATTATCACACCATTTTAAAAGCCCTGTGTGATGTAGGTGAAGCAGACACTACAGTGTTAGGATCCTTTCACTATAGACATTCATTTCAGTGCAGTTTATAGCGGAGAAGGTGCAGGCTGGGAGGCATCAGATGAAGGCAAAAGCACTCTGGGGCATATTATCAAGAACAGCGTTAAAAATTATCTCCGGTTTAGCGTCAGAAAACTGCTGCTAAAGCGGTGATAATGGGCTTGATAATATGCCCTTGAGAATTCCAATAGAAGTCCATGCTCTGGTGTGAACACGGGCTTCTATTTGAATTCTCCAGGGCATATTATCAAGCCCATTATCGCCGCTTCAGCTGTAGTTTTCTGCCGCTAAACTGGACATAATTTTAACGCTGTTCTTGATAATATGCTCCTTAGTTCTGAAACGCAAATGCCTGCTCTTTTTGATGCAGACGCCTGAAAGCATTTCCTTTGTGGGCGTTTGGCAGGGCCCTCTGAGTGGGTCTGGCTTACACTTTTCAAACAGGTTTAGTTAACCTTTTTTTCTTTCTTCTTCTTTCTTTTTGTGAGACATTCTCCAGTGCTGCTGGCTGGATTGTACCTGTTGATTTCCATGGTACAAGTAGATGAGGTTGTAAGGTGGCCAAACTCCCAAAGAAAGGCTCCATTGTTGGGCACGGTATCTTTGTGCAGGTGTCAGATAGGAATCGGATTCTCATTTATTCCGTGGAGTTTATTCTGTTTGCGCGTCGTTAGATTGTTTGCGATTTCATGAATCAATTTTCACTGCTGGTTTCATCATGCTCTAATGTGAAAAGGGTTCTTCAATAGACGGCGTTGACCGTGGGATTCTTATCTTAATTGCATCACAGCGCTTAAGTGCGCTTTTTTAAAAGTCATTTTTTTGTAAAATTGTGTTTCTGGGAAGGCAATTGTTTGGGGAATGGATAGCCTTGTTTGTTTGTGTTTTTGGGTGCTGAAGAGCGATAACATCTTTTGTTTAGTTAGTTTTAATTAGTTGAAGAAGCAATAAAATGAAAAGCAGCTTGTGAAGTGACTCTGATTGATTTGACTGTGATAATGTGATCTTGGCGAGACAAACAGATCTACGAAACTCCACAGTGAGCTGAGAAGAAGATGACCTCGTCATGCACATTAGAAGCTGAGCACAAATCAAGTCCTTTTATTTAAATTGAAATTCTTTAGGAAAATAGCGTCATCCAATGGGTTGAACTATCTAATATAAGAGGCTATTTTATTTTAAAAAAACCTGTTCAGATTAATTTATTCTGCTCTTCATAAAACTAAAGGAAGGTTTAACAAAGTGTATTGTACAATTCTCTTAAACTTTGTTCAGTAAATGATTCACCCACTGTTACTGTAGATGCCAGTGACATTATCATTTTAGCTCGGGAACATTGTTGAAAATTGGGGGCCTCCTTTTTAGGAATTGGCCTAGGTCAGCGCTGCAATTCTTCTCGCTGCGCTGCCCTACACCAATGTGAAATTTATAAAATACAGTGCGTTCATGTCTTTTCCCCTTGTGCTGGAGCACAGTTTGATGCCTAGCTCCAATAGAGGCATGGCGCTAGGGTTTCTGCCTTGCATGCAGGATTGTTTTTGTGCAGGAAGGTCTCCCTTCCTGCACAAAAACAATCCAGAAAAGGAGTTTTCCTCTTTCTATGTGTGGTGCAGAATGCAGTAAACATGGTAAGGGATCAAAATGAGGCAAAATTAAAATATTTCTCCCCTTTACGACTGCTGTGGGGAGGCTTCAGGTGTTGGCACTGCTGCTTGTTTATGTGCTTTAGTAAATCTGGGGTAGCGTCAAAATCCATGAGTGTTGCATGGGAAAACCCACAGCTACACCCATGAAACACCTCCCTGGTGCAGAGTGAGACAATGCAGAGACTTGCGCTGCTTTGCCTTACTCCATATCTGTTAGACCTGGTATCCTTGGTGTGGTTTTCCCCTGTGTATTTGCCTCTGCTGCTTGTGTTTATTGCTGTGTTCTAAACTCGTTTTTGCTGGTCTAGATTCTTTGGGCACTTTGCCACTGCTGATCAGGGTCAAAGTGCAAGTGCACCCTCTATAAATTGTCCATAGTACAGTACATTGTGTGTGCCCAGTGCATGTAAGTTAAATGGTGCTAGTGAAATGAAAAGGGGTTTTGTAGAGTGCGGCTGCTGCCCGAGGGCATCCAAGCGCTAGATAGAGGAAATAAAGACTCTGAGAGAAAAAAAAAGGAGAAGGAGACCAGGGGGAAAGCTCATTTCTGAAGAGGAATGTTTTCAGCTCTTTTCGGAAGGACGAGAGAATAGGATTGGACCTTAGTGAAAAGGGAAGAGAGTTCCATAGTTTGGCAGCGTTGAGCGTGAAGGACCTGCCTCCCGCTCTGGACCTTTTGACTCTGGGAACTACGGCGAGGAATGCACTAGTGGGCCTTCAGCACTGATTGTGCCACACACACAAGCAGCCTTGCAGTAGGTTCTCAGCCCTGCAATCAGGGCTGGACTGGCAATGCCGGGCGCCAGGCAATCCCCCGGTAGGTGGGGGCCGTTTTTTTGGCCTGGGTCCGGTTTTGTTGCTGGGTGGGGCGGGGCGATTTTTTGTACACTCAGTACAGTAGTCACTTACTACTGCACTTTGCTGCGTCTCACTGTCTCCTCGCTCCGTGGGGGAAAGCAATTTAATTAATCTCTGCTGGTCAGTGCTGGATAAATAATGCAAAAACAACAGTTGATGGACAGAATGCAGAACAATGTCATACATTCACCCCAGTAAAGAGATCCGGGCCTAAATCCATTGTTTTTTTTGTCAACCCGAACTGACAAGCCAGGTACTACCTGGACTAGAAACAAGCATCCTAGGACCGGTTTCGGGCTTTCAGCCCTCATCAGCCAGGATAGCTTGATTCCAGTAGCATGGAGAGCACGGGACTCATGTCTGAGCATACCCGTCCCACTTGGGGTGACAAATGCAAAAACAACAGCTGATGGACACAATGCAGAAGAATGTCATACATTCACCCCAGTACAGAGATGTGGGGCTAAATCGATTGTTTTTTTGCTGACCATGCCATTCCAGTTTGAACCCAGCCATGTGCTAATTAGTCTTGACCCTGTGCCCCATGGGAACAGTCCAGCCCGAACTGCCAAGCCAGATCCTCCATGGACTGGAAACAAGCATCCTAGGACTGGTTTCGGGCTTTCAGCCCTCAACAGACAGGATAGCTTGGCTTCAACGCCAACAAGACCAATGAGTTGCTGCGGTGAAGGGGAACAAATCCACACCATGTGGCTTCCCTGTGAATGTGCTAGTAAGTTTGCGTGACATGACTTAGGTAATGCTATACTTGCTGGTTTGAAGAGGGACGTAGCTCTGCAGAGGGAAGGTGTTAGATATTGTGAATAAGAAATGAGGAAGGATCATTGGGTATGGAGTGTCCTACACTGCACAGAGACAATACGGGATGCGCTGTTGCAAGTGAGTGGCTATCGCCCGTCTATAGTTACCAAGGTCCCTTCCATGCATCATGTGGTGAGCAGTTTCTCCAGTGAATCAGTGTACAAGCAAACCCACACCCTTAGTGTGATGAGATGAGGTTGGTTGAAGGGAAGGCCTTAAAATATTGCAACAGAGAAAGCAGCTTGCACCAAGGGGGAAAGTTTTTTCTAGTGCTCAAAATGGAAATATAGAATCGTAGGTACTCCTCGTCTCAGACTGCCTGTTTGCTGCTGAGATGTGCTGGTACTCTCCCATTAAAAGAATTGAGGGCAGTGCTGAGAAGTGCCCGTACTATTCCTTCATAATTAAAGTGCAGTTAGCGAGTACCTGAAAGTCCCTGCTCAATTAAAGCACTCTTGTTTAGGTCTAGCTTTAACCCCACAGATATGCTTGACCAGTCACATAAATGGAATGATGCTGTTTTACTGAGTTTTGTTTTATTGCTTAGATAGCGCAAACTCAGCACAAACATTTTGGAGCACTTTACATGAGCGCTACTTAAATTTTCACAAAGACCTATTCATATTTTTAAAGCACAGGGTGATTCAGTGATTGCCCAGAATCACAGGATGTTGAGCGATGCCGATACTCGGACCTGGTTCCACAGTTCCATAGTCGGTAGCGCATGTCCTTACACAACATCCTCATCTCAGGGTTCCAGCTGAGATTATGAACTGACCTATGCAACAAACGATATGCTAACTTGAAAGACCCGGCTTGATGTTTATAACTAGTTGTTTGGTTTTCTGTTGCATTGTTTTTAGCTGTTCAGGCATAAAATCTCTCATAGTGAAACTGTTCATATGTACACCTCTTTAACAAGCCCCTTTATTTTAGGTGATAAGGTGAGGTATAGGAGAGGTGATCACTGAAGCATTGCTGCAGAGGATCAATGTAAAAAACTATGTTCTTAAATGCACACATACCGTGGATTTTTTATTTTTGCTTTTTTTTTACTTGTAGTAATATTACTTTATTAAGCAGCAAACTCAATTAGGAAGTTGATCAATCTGAAACACCTATTTATACACACCACACAATTGTCCGCCACACTATTCAACACCACCCAACATGATTACACTAAACATAATACCACTCAACGCAACATGATTCAACTCCACATAATTACACTCTACTCAATACCACATAAATACACCCCACATAAACCACTCCGTACCACATAGCAACAATCCACATAGATACACTTCACACAATGCCACATAATCCCAATCGTATGTTAAGAACAACAAGGGGCCCCAAGTGAATTAGCATCGGACCTCGGGGAGCATATTTTGTGAAACAACAACGGTCCATGCAAAAGAATTATATGCAAAGCAATGAATATAGACTGAATTAGTTCTATATTTGGGGCGACATGTCCAGCCGGACAGAGGTCTTCAATTTTTTACTCAATTGAAATATTTCATACACAGGAATACCTTCAACAAATCACCAGTGTGGGGCACAAGCCTGTACCCAAACACAGTCAGATCAGTACAAAAAGTAAACAGAGGAAAAGAGCAGGGCTGTTTAAGGCAACAGCAGCAATTTCTGTAAAGTATTGAGTGTACAGAAATATCAGTTAAACACTATTACATATAACATATAAATCAAGCATTTGTATATGGTATACAATGAGTCGACGGCGTTTCGGTCCCACTACTTAGTCATGGGGACCATCATCAGGACATTTATATTTGCCTTTAACATTATAAGCCTCTAATGCCGGGGGGGAAAGGAATAAGGTTACCCCGATCGGCACGGGCAAGGGCTAACAAATTGATAGCCTAGGGAAGCAGCCCAGAATCGGGCGCTATTGAGGTGGGCTGCGCTTCATTGATTAAAATCCGCGGTACCAGGAGAAGACCGGTTCAGTCGGTAGTGGAATCCGTTTCCAGGCCCACCTAAATAGCGCCCGATTCTGGGCTGCTTCCCTAGGCTATCAATTTCTTAGCCCTTGCCCGTGCCGATCGGGGTAACCTTATTCCTTTCCCACCCCGGCATTAGAGGCGTATAATGTTAAAGGCAAATATAAATGTCCTGATGATGGTCCCCATGACTAAGTAGTGGGACCGAAACGCCGTCGACTCATTGTACACCATATACAAATGCTTGATTTATATGTTATATGTAATGGTGTTTAACTGATATTTCTGTACACTCAATACTTTACAGAAATCGCTGCTTTTGCCTTGAAAAGCCCTGCTCTTTTCCTCTGTTTACTTTTTGTACTGATCTGACTGTGTTTGGGTACAGGCTTGTGCCCCACACTGGTGATTTGTTGAAGGTATTCCTGTGTATGAAATATTTCAATTGAGTAAAAAATTGAAGACCTCTGTCCGGCTGGACATGTCGCCCCAAATATAGAACTGATTCAGTCTATATTCATTGCTTTGCATATCATTCTTTTGCATGGACCGTTGTTGTTTCACAAAACATAATCCCAATCAGCATAATTTCACTCAATGCCACACTGTCCCATTCCACACAATTCACTGCACACATTTCCATTCCACATTACATAATTTGACAACAAGACACACAATTTAACTCAACAATACAAATACACAACACCCCACATATATTCAATCCACACCACAGAATCCCACATCATACCACACAATTCCACAGCACACCAGATAATTAAACTTCACTACATACCACTCCAAAAGACACCAATCCACATAATTAAACTGCATGACAGACAATCCTTCTCCACATAATTCCAGTACACTCAATACCACATAATTGCTATCCATATAAATGTAAATGTAAATGTAGACGTATTTGTAAAGCGCACTGATACCCCGGCAAGCAGTGTGTACTGGCGCTGTACTCATACCGCTAGGGAACCCGTCCTGGCTTTTCCCCGTGAAATGTCCACTCCTGGGCATCCCCGGGGTGCAACCAGGCATCCCCAGCGCTGTAGGGGGCCGTTGTGGAGGTTAAGCAAGCTATTGCCCAGAGTTGCAGCGTGAGACTCATGCTCAGAGTAGGCACCGAGGTGAGAAATCAGGTCCGAGGAATTATGAGCCCAAGATCCGCCGAGGCGGGATTTGAACCCTGGTCCCGACCAGACCTCTGTACCAGGGACTGCCGCTCTAAGCAGTGAGCCACACTACTCCACATATAATTCCACTGCACACCTTGCTATATAATTTTCAGTTCATTCAGTAACTGGGGCTAGATGGCTAATCACTTATGGAGGCTTACATTCCATTTCCCCCATATTTGAATGCTACATAGTTTAACTACACAAATACACTCCACAGCCCACTATTCCACAACTAACAGTGCCAATCCTACCCACATAATATCACTCCACACCACACACATCCACTCCACTCCATAACATATGGGTAAAAGACATTGTTATTTACAACTCCATTAGATCTAACTCTCACAAAAGCAAAACCTATTGACTTTGCTACTGCTCGTTTTATATTGAGAGTGTTATTACAAAAGGGGTAATATGTTTTGCTGAGAATCACAATACGCATCTTTAATCGGGAATCTTGTTTTTGCAAGACATCAGCCAGAGGCTCATGGGCTCCTCGGAGAAATGCTGATATCAACCTAGCACAAGTATTTGCACCACCTATACTGCTCTTTTTATAGCAGGCACCCACTGTGATACATTGCATAATATGGTTGATTGATTAATCTTATTTACTCTTTGACAGTGCTAGTATTATGGTACATATTTTCTGTATAACAGTAGTGCATAAAAAGAGCTGTAGCATATAACTTTAGGTGTGTTTGAGATATGGGGAACGAACTTACAAATACTGCTAGATTCTCAGGTAGGTTTAATTCAAAGTTGCTATGCAATTTTCCATTCTATTATGGCTTGAGGGACGGGGCTGTGATATATCTGTCCATCTCCTCTGCTACATGCAAGACACAAGGCATAACTGTGTACTCTGGAGCACACTGTAAGGTGCAGTAGGAGCGCAGGGTCTATCTAATATGTATTAAAACATGTGTTTAAAAAATGCTTTGTTTTGGCCTTTCTGTCTCCCAAATTTTCTTGGGGGGAACAAGTTCAACCCCCCCAATATCCCCCTAGTAGTGGTTGCTCACTGCGCTTGCTTGCTACACACCATGTGGGGGGCTTCTCTCACTTTTACTTTGTTCTCTCTGATTTACTACTTATGTCTGGGGGCTGGTCTCACTTTTACTTTGTTCTCTCTGATTCACTACTTGTGTATACTTTTGGTGCTCTCTGAATGAATGCCTATGGGTACATATGACTGGGTGGGTAGCATGGTGCTTTTTAAGGTCATCATCTACTATTTACTGTGTTTTGAAAGTTAAATATATAATAAAAATGTGCTGTAAAATTCACCATTTTGGTCTGTCGTTTTCCAAAGTTTTCTTTTGGGAGGGAAGCCCCCCAAACCCCCATAGTAGCGGTCGGTCTCGCTCGCTGCGATCGCTCGCTACGCGCCGGACGGGGGCTGGACTGAAAAAAATGTGCCTGGGTTGCTTTCAGCTCCCAGTCCGGCCCTGCCTGCAATTGCAATGTTTGTGCACAGTTTGGTATTGCCATGTCGACCTGGCAAGTACACCCACTTGCTAGATCCTAACCTTCCCTTTTCTTACATTTGAGACACCCTTAAGGTAAGCCCAAGGTACCTCTATGGGCAGGGTGCAGTGTCTATGAAAGGTAGGACATATTTTGATGTGTGTAACATGTCCTGATAGTGAACTACAGGGAATTTCTTTTTTCACTATTAAAAGGCTATCTGTCCCAAAGGATAGAATGGGAGTTTATTTATAACACCTTATAAATATAACTTCCCATTGGGACAAGATAGGAAGGTGAAGTTTAGCATGCCTGAACTCAGAATCTAAAGAAGCACCTTTTAGTAAGGTTGATTTTCACATTCTTTGTTAAAAAATACCACTTTTAAAAAGTAGGTATTTTCTTGCTTAGCCATCCTGTGTGCCTCTGCTAGTTTGGGGATTGACTTTCTGTGTTCAGAGTAACTGGATTTGAGGTTGAGCATTCACTGTAGACAGCCACTGGGGCGGGATAAGGCGTGTCTGCCTTTCCTGGAAGAGTGAGAACTGGGCTGAAAAGACCTGGGCTGCATTCATTAACAGTAGGGGCAGGAGATATCCTTTCACTCAAAAGGGCCTTGTCTGCCTTACACAATGCTATATCCACCTTCTGCCGGGAAGCTGCACCAGAGAGGACAGAACTGGTTTTGCTGAACACAGAGCCTCAATAACACCAGAGAATAAAGAGAAATGCTGTATACATTTTGTGGCCAGACCCCAGAACTTTTGATTACTTCTGGACTCAAGAGGAATCTCTGCCAATGAGAAAAGGTGTGAAAGCTGAAGGAGAAGTACTGCTCCTTTGCTGTGTGCTGTAAGGGGTTGGCCTCAAGTGGTTGTTTCTGCTAAGGAGATGACCAAGACATTGCTGTGTGCTGTGTATCCTGCTTGAAGAAGATCTGCAAGTGCTTGAAGTGGAGCTTGCCTCCTTTTCTGAAGTCTCAGGGCCACAGAGACTGAAGTCCAGCTCCCCTGAACTTCCTTGCTGGGAGTTCTGACCTTCCAAGAGGTGCCTGTTGCTGAGTTGGGCCTCTGGAGGTTGTTCCTGCTGTTGCGAGCTGGGAAAGAGATGCAACTTTGAGAAGCACCGAAGAAACTGACACAGCGCATGTCCGCGGCTAGAGAAATTGGCACACACGGAAACCCGTGCACCGATCTCTGAACTCCAAGATCCACGCACCGATTCCATTGCAGGCCCTACTGTGCAGCTGCAGGAACCAACGCATTGTGGAACCGTGGCTAGAGAAATCCAAATAGCACAGTTAATGCTGCTGCATCAAGAACCGATGCACCCCTATTACCTAGGCATCGCATCGGGGTGCCAAGTCTACAAGGACACTGGGGACGCAGTAAGAAACTGAATTATGACCTCCCCTCACAGTAAGAAACTGGCGCGTCACGTCCCCTTCAGTAAGGAACCAACACATCACCTCACCTGCGTGGCAGTAAGGAACCGAAGCATCACCTACCCTGAAGTAAGGAACCAACATATTATCTTACCTGGGCTTAAGGAACTAATGCATCACCTTCCCTGCATCTGTTTATGTTTATAATTTTGACGCACCAAAGGCACTTTGTGTTGGAAGTTTCACATCTACAGTGTGCTATGGACAGAACTATTTTTATCTACTAAGAAGTACATTTTGATTATTGCATTGTAGATTGTCTTCATTTTGGTCTTGTTTGCTTTAGATAGAGATTACTTATTTTTTTAAACTAGTGTGATTTCCATTTGTAGTGTTCTCACTGTATTACTGAATATTTACACAGATGCGTTACACACTTAAATCAGAGTTACAAAGTGAAAACACCACAAGAAGACCACACCAGTTTACCGAAATAAAAACTATTTGTATGACTAAAACAAGACCAAAACTACAAAAATCCAAAAAGTAGAACTTGAAATATGAATTGTAAGAGAATGAACTGCAATTTATTTCTTAAAAGCAAATAGTACAAGAGAGTTACTTGAGGTTGTACTGTAGCAGATCACAACCATTGCCCAGGCTGGCAGGAATGTGGGAGAGACTGGCTACACGGTCCATGCAGGGCCAGCGTAAAAAGTACCTTGAATGGAGCAAGCCTCGGCATCAAAGGCTCAATGCGTTGGTACTGACCCACGCCGTCAGGTAGATGTATCTTTGTTGAGCTACGCAGGCTGGTCCCCCATCGTTGTCCTGCCCCTTACAACTGGGGTAAGCCAATGTTACCAGGTTTGGATTCCAAAGCACAAGCACTTTAACCCTGGTTAGCAGTGGTAAAGTGCTCAGAATCCTAAAGCCTGCAACAAATGAACTCATCAAAATAGGAAATCAAAGGCAAAAAGGCTGGGGAACCAGGCCAAGGATGCCAGTTGTAACATGTTTCACCCCCGACTGAACATAGGGAAAGCTACCCAACTTCTTGGGAGTTCTCTTCACTAAGTTGGAAGAACCAGGAGAGACCATCAACATTCACACGGTTAGTGCCAGGACGTTTTCCGCTGAAAAGTCCATTCCCTGTAAAAACCAACTCAATAGTTTTTAATTCTTACCCCTCATCAGCATTAACCATCTGAAGGACCTGTGGTCTGTCTGACACCGAAAATGAGTGCTACGCAGGTATGGCCTTTGCTTCTTCAGGGCCTATATCATAGCAAGTGCTTTCCTTTCATTTGCGATCCTCCTCCGTTCCCTGTGAAATAGCCTCCTACTGATGAATGCTACAGTCTGATTCAGGCCTTCTTCATTTAGCTGTGAACGCACAGACACTATGTCATGCTCTGAGGTGTTTGTATGCACATCAAAATTTGGGCTAAATCAGGCCTTGAGCACAGGTGCTGTGCACATGGTTTTCTTCAGGGTGTTGAAAGATATCTGGGACACCGCTGTCCAAATCACCTGATGTGGCTGCTTCTTGGAAGTCAATTCTGTCAGCTCTGTCAAGGGAGCAACAATAATGCCATATCACTTTCTGAATCTCCTGTAGTATGCAGTGAGGCATAAGAAGAGTCTCACTTCTGTCTTGGTCTATGGGGGGTTCCCAAGCCATCTGAGGCCTTCCTCATTTAAAACCAATACAAGTGGGTAATGAGTGCAGGAGCCTTGGGCTCACTATACAGGAGATCATTCTCCCACTAGATCAGGTGTTGGCCAGAGGCATCACCAGCAGCCATAAACCTGAGCCTCAGTCTGCTGCAGAAGATCCACAAGAGTAGGGCACTCCTTCAGCACCTTGCAGAATCACTCTCTGGAGGGGCCTCCTTCCTGCTACCAGTTGGTCAGTTCAGGTAGATTCCTCAGTTCAACTGCATCCCCCTGTAGTTACCGACCATCCCCCTCGGGTCAGCCTCATCCCAGACAATGGTAGTTTCAGGAGTGGAATTTCCACACCCCTAACCCTTACTCTTTTTGGCAGGTCTCTGGGCCCTTTTTCCAGGCTCCAGGTCCTCGAGACTACCCTGTCGGGCTGCCATGGGCTGTGTGGTCAGGCTCACCCACTCAGGCAACCCCATAATCTCCACGTGTGACCTGAGCTCCAACTCTTTCCAGATTGCATTCTCTAGATCCTTGCCCAGCAGACAATCTACAGGCATGGATGGCCTCAGGACAACCTTAAGCAGACCTCACTCCCAACTCTTATTCAAAAGGAACCAGAGCCCTTGAGTAGTGGCTCTCACAGCTGTCAGCGACAACTCGGTGGAACACAGTAGGGGCTACCTGCTTTGAAGACAGCAGATGACACCTGATAAATGTTATGCTGGATCCCGTGTCTCTCAGAGCCTCTACCTACTAATGGAGACCCACTGACAGTACCTCCTAGTATTGTCAGGCATGTGAGTTCTCTGCGCCATCTCTCCATCATCCATGGGCCCTAGTGTAACCTCTAAACTCTCCTCAAAACTTTCTTAGGCAATCACATCCATTAGCAATACACTAGCCATCCCCAGTGACTTTCCAACGGTGAGGGGCTGAGACTGCTTGGGACACTTGGCATCCCCTTTGTAGTGTCCTTCTTGCTGACACTCATAACACCACACGGGAACCTTCCCAGCCTACTGACAGTCAGGTAACCAGTAATTTTTTTCTCAGGTGGGGGAAGGTGCCCCTGATGCACAGAACTGGTTAGGGGCTCTTTGAAAACTCTTTCCTCTTGTTTTTGCCTCCCGTTTCCTTCTTCTAGTGGGGACCCTGTACACCCTTGTGGTGATCCCCCAGATACCTTCCTGTGGACCCTGGTGCCTAACCATTGGTACTTCTCCTTTGCAAACTCTCAGGGGTCAGGGTGCTTACTATCAACAAGGTGTTGGCGCAGATATGAAAAAAAATGACTGAACTCGGTTGCAAACAAATTATACTGCTCCTGGTAATCCTTCAGCCCCCTGCCCTACACACAATCATCCCTTACCCTGTAAAATGAATCTACATAATCCAACGAGGTCTGTTGGGATAGCTTTTGACTGGTCCTGAACTTCTGTCTGTACTTTTCTATGGTCAGACCAGGCTTCCTGATTATGGACTCCGTCATTCACTCCCTTCTAGGGACAGGTGAATGCCCCTCCACTCTTTTGGCATATGGCTCCACAGACTAGCTCCCCAATCCTTCTCAGGGATCTTATGCATCTGCAAAGTAATTCTGTTGGTCTCAACCCATCTGTCTATGTTGTCCCCCATGACAAATTCAGACACCAGACCATTGGTTATGTGGCCCCTCTTGTCCCTGTCAGAGGGCACTGAAGAAATGCTGCCACCATCTTGGCTGGACTCAGCCCGCCTGGCTATCTAGTAAGGCTCTCTCAGGCTCAGCTCCTGAGCCAACATAATTTTATTTTCCTCTATAACCAATCTTTTTTCCTCCATTTCAATGGTCTTCCCTAAGGCGTGTTTCCTTTGCTCATCCTCCAGCTATAGTGTGACAAGTTGTAACTTTACTTTCCTCTCCTCCCTCCTGTACTCCAGTTCCTCAGGGGGCAGCTCATTAGAGGACACACTGCTCCCTGCCCTAGGGGAACCATCTCTGCTGGCTGACTGTTGGCTATCTGTCCCACAGGCAGTCCCAGTTTCTCCACTGAATCCTGGTCCAGCTCCTGATCATCCTCTATATCCTCATCCTCTGTGGTCTCATGTGCTGCATCCCTAGATTCCATCCAGGCACTCATTGACTTATGTAGATACCCCTTCTTGGTGAAGCCTTCAGTAGAATACTTAAACCCCTTGCAAATATTATTTAGTTGGCTCACAGTGTATTTCTCCAGCTGAGCAGCTTAAAATTCATGTTTGCTTAAAATTTATGTTTGCAGGTACAGGTGCAGCTATGGGAACTCCAATCAGAAATATAATTTTAGGAAAAAGCAACAGTGCCAATCAGGGAGAAGAGAAACATCCAAATAAAGACAGTTGGAAAAAAACACCAATGGGCTTTAGACACAATTGATTTGAATAGGTCTAAACGTGGATGGTAGTGTGCACCAAATTACTGTATGGTACTGCACAAACCCATGTCCTGTCCTCAATGCTGACCGCTAGTGTTAGAAATTGGGAGTCTAGTTGGTAGAGGTGTGTTCCCTGTCCAAATAGGAACCACAACCCTAGTAAGGGTAAGTCAGATACACAACCTAAATTAACCTGTGCTCTCCTTTTGGTAGCTTGGCAAAGATCAGCCAGGCAAACTTAAGAGGCAATCTGTAAAGTATTTGTGCAATACATATATTACAGTAACACAGTGAAAACACCACAAAAAGACTCCACATTAGTTTCAAAAATAAAGAATATTTTTATGAGTAATACAAGACCAACATGACTACAATCTAATATAAAGAAATTGAGATATGAATATTTAAAGATTAAAACTGGAATAATGTGCTTAAAAGTAATAAGTGGTTAGGGGGTTACTTGAAGTCGCACTGCACCAAGAAAAATCCAAAGTTCAGGCCTTTATGATGGAGGGCAAGCCGGATACAGAACCTATGCAGAGCCTGCTGAAAAAGTACTTCTGATAGAGCACACAATGGGGATGAGCCGATGCTTCAGTTGCCGTCCATGCTGTCTGTTCCCACATTGTCGTAGAGCCCCTACGATGCAGGTGCTGCGTTGTCATCGATCCTTGCAGTTGGGTTGCTCATCATGATCGAACACCTTACGATGTTGACACTTGGTTAGCATTGAGTCTTGCAGTGGGGTCCCATGCCAGTGTCCAGTTGTTAGGGATTTAGTCGCTGGATCGTTGCTGATCCTCGCAGTTGGGTCCCGCATTGTTGTTGTGCCTCACGTGGATATTCTCGAAGATGCACTACCACAAAGGACACTGCATCAGTTCCGATCGATGCAAAGTGATCACTGCATCAATTTTTGCAGTAAAACAGTTGCAGAACCAACTTTCCAGGCCTAGGACTGTACTGGCATCTCTTTGCAGGACAGGGCTCATAGTTGGCCGAGTACAGCAACTGTAGAAGAGTTGAAGAGAATATTTGGTGTCCCTGAGAATTCAAAACAGGAAGCAAGCCCATGGACTCACTTTAGTTCTTGGAGGTTGCAGAGATGCAGGTCCAATCCTCCACACTCCCAGGCAAGAGGCAGGGGGGGCAGGCCAACATAGTAATGCAGTTCAGCAAAGTGACAGTCCCTCCTGGTACAACAGCAGTCTTTCTTCCAAGCAGAATTTCCTCTAATCCAGTAGTGCACTGAATTGGTGGTGTCAGGGGTTCCATACTTATACCCAGTTGTGCCTTTGTAGTGGGAGAGAATTCAAAGAGGTCTTTAAAGTACACAAGTAGTGACTACAAGTGTGTAATCAGCCCTTTGTGTTTGGGGACAGGCCATGTCTTAGTCAAGTGCAGGTGCCGTCAGAATGCAAATGAGGGCTCAGACACCTTCCTGTGCTTGTGGCTGTCAAGAGGGATGGCACAAAGACGTGCTTACTTACAACCCAGACATGTATTCAGAGATTGGCAGAGGCACATAATGGTTGAAGTGAGAAAATCCCCACGTGTGACATTTTCAGACTGGCAACTAAAAATCCAACTGTAGCATAAGTTTGTATTGAAAATTGTGAGTCTAGAAATACCAAACTCCAAATTTCTATATTTTTGTAATTGGATATGACACTTAAACAATATTTTAAGGCAATTACAATGTTAACCTTTGGAAAAGATAGGCCTTGTAGTAATGAACAAAAAAATTCAAGATTAATTACTACCAACACATGTAAAAATTAAAGGCACATGTGCTTCTTCCTAAATCCACTGCATCCTGCACTCGTGGCTGTCTAGGGACTACCTTATGGCATACTTATATGTAATAAAAGGAAGGTTTGGTTCTGGCAGGTAAGGTTACTTTCCAGGTCGCGAAATGACAGTTTAAAACTGTGCCTCAGGTGCTGGCCTCAGGGATGTGAACTGCTAACCGGTACTGAAGTGCATGTACTCCTTACTTTACACATGGTAACTTTGGTTTTATCCACAATTGGCATATTTAATTTACTTGTCAGTCCTTACCAAAGTGCTCTACATGTGCCCAGTGCCTGTAAATGAAATGCTAATGGTGGGCTAGCAGCACTGATTGTACCACCCACGTACATAGCCCCATAAACATGTATCAGGCCAGCCACTGTAAAGCCTGCGTGTGTAGTTTTGAACTGTAATTTTGACCTGGCAAGTTAACCTGTGAGATATAAGTACTGGTCATCTAAAACCACCAAATCCAAATACTTTGGGAAGTGAGGAAATTCTACCAGAAGGCAGTACTGCTGTGCTGCTAGGAAAGACTGCCACGTTGGTGTACTGCATTACTGTCATGCCAATCCAATCCAGGGCCCTTGAAAGTGAGTTTATAGTATTGCATCTGTCAGAACCTGCGCACCGACTCCTATGTGCCGATTGGAACTGATGCATCGCCTGCTGCTAAATCAATGCATCACCGCTGTTGCAGGGGCCAGACCACATATTGCATTCAAAACTGCTTCATCACCTCCAGAACCACCCCACCGGAACCAACGCATTGCTGCCATTACTTGGATAAGATCAACACATCACCCCTACAGTGTGGATTAACCCGGTGCATCACATTTGGAACCTCCGCACTTGGCACCAGGTCTTCGCTCAACAGGACTGATGCATTGCCACAGTTGCATGGAGAAATCCGATGTAATACCCCAACTGCATGGGGATCACCAATGGCTCTCGTGCTGTGACAAGTATTAAGCCACTTTTGCCTTGTATGGATCCTGTGCCCGGCCCGCACTCCATCACTGACGGCTTTAAGTCTTGCCTTTCTCTCAGTCCAGTACAACCCATTAACTTCTTGACCACTATCTACTTTTAAGTGCTATATTTGCATTTAATCATTAAAAAATCAAATCTTGACTTCTACTGATTGGATTTTTATTATTTTGATCTTGCTTTATTGAAAAAATATTCCTTATTACTTCAAAACTGGTATGAAGTCTTTTTGTGGTGTTTTCACTGTGTTCCTGTGTGCATAGGTACTTTTCACATTACCTTTTAGTTATGCCTTACTGCTCTGTGCCAAGCTACCAGAGGGTGAGCACAGATTTATTTAGAGTGTGTTACTGACTTACCATGATCAGGATTGTGATTCCTGCTGTGACAGGGTTAATACCTCTGCCAACCAGAAACCTATTTCTAACATGTGGAAAATTAGTACGGTTTGGTGAACATTATCTGCGCCATCTTGCCTCTTCCCCTGATGCCACACTTTTGTCGTGCGCACCCGCCATTTTAAGATGCCCTGATCAGAACAAGCCCTTTTGCATGCCACTGGCCCCCGACATAGCCCTTCGCCCTCACCAAGCCTGCACGCTGACCAACCCCCTGCTCGCACCTGCCTTGAATCATAAACCCCTCTTCAGCGCTGCTCTGCCTCAGACCCTCATCCTGTTCCCAGCGCAACACCTCCCTTCTTCCCTTTCATGGCCCCCGGCCCTTTGATGCAAACTCCTTTTTCCCCGTGTGCCCGTTTGTCTTCCTCGTTCCCAGGCCGACACCCAGCTCTGCCGATACTATTCCTTGCCCCTCCCCGTACAATAGAAAGCTTCCCTCATCAAAGGACCCCCGAGTTGATCAAAGCCCCCACCCCATGAGATCCGATCGAACCCCGCATTCCATGAATTGGCGGAATATCCAGCTGCGCGATACTCATCACCTGTTGTGACCAGGGCGGGGACTTCTACTGTAAATGTGTGTGGGAACGGGCCCGGAGGGGGGATTCCGGGAATGTCTTTCCGTACATCAAAGCTTTGCCATGAGTATGTAAACTGTAATAAAACCACAAAACCCTGTATATAAGGGGCCAGGCCTCAGAAATAAGTTAGAGCACCTCAGAACGATACCTGCTGTCTGTTTTGCTGTGTTCTCCTCCGGAGAGAATAAATCCTTGTTTCCTGCTTTCCAGTCTCCAGCGCCTGCCTCTTCATTGATTAATAATTCGTGGGTCACAGAGGCAATACCGCCGGGCAAACATCGATTGCCCCCGACCCGACCAGGTTTTACAATTGGCGTCCCAAGCGTGGGGCCCATCAGCGACTCGTGGATCCAGTGGGAGAGGTCCCGACGACAGAGTGAACGACTGCAACGATCGGGAGAGCTCTTGCCCAATAGACCCTCGTCTGGCAGCCGATCATCCGAACTTCACTAGTTCCGAACAGACCTCTCTCGAGTGATCTACGGTCCTGACTGGGAACCATTAAGAGTGCCGTGAGAAATACGAGAAAAAGAGGACGAACGGGCGCTGGATTCGGAAGACAAGAAACTGTCCATACGGTCCGGGTAAGGTCGTGTAAACACGACGGATTGCGAAATAATTGCTTGATTGTTTAAAAAAAAAAAATACTAGTATTACTCTTTGTTAACTTATTTGGAGATTCACTGTCTGCACGCGGAGAAACAGTAGGCTCTTTCCCTTTTGCAAACAGTGAAGGATAGGTAACGCAGCCGTCGTGCCTATTTTTCTCCCCCACTGACTCTATTATTTCTTAACGGTTTTTGGGAGATTCCCTCTCCCTCACTGATTAACTGGGTTCTTTGACCCCGAACTACTGTTCGCAGATTGTCTTCTGGAGATTCTCTGTCTGCAAACCGGAAATAACAGATTCCTCTTTGCGGATAGTGAAAGGGTAGAGGACGCAGACTTTTGCGCCCTACTTACTCTCCCCATTGATTCTACTCTATCTTATTTATTATTGATTGTTCCTCGTTATTGGTTACTCTTTTTTATTTTTGTTCATGAGGTATTCACTGCCTGCAAACAACGTAGAATAGAAATATTCTGTCTAGTTTTTGCGCACAGTGATAAGATAGGCAGTGCTGACTTTTTGTCCCTCGTTACGAGTCGTCATGTCTGTCTTCTCCCCACTGATTGATAATTGGTTCAGCCCGGACCGTGTATTAGAGGTGGATCATATAGCTCCACTGGAAGGCACCCCTAATAAGGACATGTTCATAAACTATGGATTAGTCACCATAGCCTATAATAAATTGTGGCACAGGTATACCAAAGAAAGTCAAGACAAACAGTGGCCACTGGTAGGGTCCTTTGACCTTGATAAAATAGAAACGTTGGAAATAGCCCTTCGCAATAATAAGACAACGCCTATTATGCTCGACAGTCTCGGTATGTGGCGCAGAGAGGCTATGCAACGACAGAGAAAAGACGAGGACAAATCAGGTAGAGAAACATATCGACAGGACAACCCCGGGGCACCACGACCCAAAAATTATCCCCCGACACTACGCAAAAGACGGCCAGACTTAGGGCAAGACCAATGCGCTTTTTGTAGATATGTCGGACACTGGAAAGCCCAATGCCCGACTCTACTGAGCGTGAGTAAGGGCAGAGGGCCGACAGGAATGACAGGCCGGCAGAATGAGAAAAAGCGCGAGACAAAGAAGAATCAGACTCACATGGACAGACCAGATAGAACCACCACGTTTGATTATGCCCGATGGCACAGGTTTCGCCAGAACGATTTCAGCGACATGTTCGAGTTTTCCTAGGTCGGACAATATAAAGACGGGAACCCAGTCTAGCTCTAAAATTAACGGACGAAAAAGATAATTATGGCCAATAACTGTTTTTATGTTTGTCTCTGGATCTTGTGTGTCATGCTTTTACTGTCCCCCCGTCTGAGTTTGTGTGTACGTAATATATGAATCTGCGTCATCCCCCTGCACGTGCTTCCATGTTACATAAACTATGTTAATAGAAATTTTAGCATGAAACAACCTGGAAAGAAAGAAATGGGAAACGAAATCAGTAAGCCACTGATAAACACAAACTTTTATTTAACATAACAAGCAAAAAACAATAACGCTAGAAAAACAAGAACGGTAAACTGTAGAACATGAAAGTCAACAGAACATTCGCCCCCCCCACATTCTGGAACCTTCCAAAGTAGGGCAGGGTTACGGCTACGCCCAACCGGCGGCAACCCATATAAGGCGGGCCCTGCTGCCAACACTTGGTCAGGAAATCTTAACGTATGGGGGAGCCGGAGGAGAGGCAGGGGCCAGTGGAGTCCAGCCGCAGCGGCCCTAGGTGGTTGCCGGTAGTCCCGCCACATGCCTCCTCGGCCTAGCCGCAACGGCCCTGGATAGTTTCAGGTAGTCCCGCCACATGTCCACCCGGCCCGGCCACCAATGGCCAGGGCCCGGGGCCGACTGAGTCCGGCTGCAGCCGATAACCTAAGGAAGCCCGGTCCAGGGAAGAACGAGACACCTCTTCCTTTTCCCCTCCGTTACAGCCGCAGCAGCTCTGGGTGGCGGGATGCCCTGTCCATACCTCTGCAGAAATGCGTCCAGGTCGGGCTGGGAGGGAGAGGCGATGCGGACGAGCCTCTCCCACCTCCACGGATAGGAGGTCTCCCAGCCCCCGGCCCAACGCCGAACACCCCCAGCCAGGCGATGGTGCCCCAATACTTGCGCAGCACCGAACGTGCAATGGTGCCCATATTTTCGGAGCACCGAATATGCAATGACTGCACCGATACTTGCGCAGCACCGAATGTGCGCCGCAGGTGGCCATACCTCCGTAGCACTGGGCATGGGCCTTGTGGAGCACAGGGTGAGGAGAGACCATCGTGCGGGCCGATGAAAAAGAGCAGCCTGGAGTGCACCGGAAGAAGGAGACGGCGCGAACGAGTCTCCCTCGCCCCCCCAGGTGGGGGCATCACAGCCGCACCCCAGCCGAATGTCCCGCTTCCACAACACGGAGTTCCAATCTCTATTTTTGTCCCCAAAAAGGTCTCTTCCACCCTTGCAGACTCGATAAGAAGGGACTGCTGCAGGGCCTCAAAATGGCGTCTGGGTCTGCTGGAAGGCGAACCTCGGCCGCTAGAGTAACTTTGAACAGCAATGTAACTCGGTCGCTCGCCCACCGGAGCACGAGCCCCCACCTCCGACAACATCTCCACAGCCTTGAAGATTCTACAAAGGTCCCCGGAGGAACCCTCGGCCACTGCAGGCCTCCGGTAAGGGACAACTGCCTTGGTCGCCAACGAAATAAACATGACATTGCCACTCCCTCTGTTAGCATGAATTCTAGAACTGCCGAAAGGGACTCTGGTCCAACTGCCGGTTGTAAGAAACTTTTTCTGATGCTGCTTCCGGATTGACCCGGCCCCGCCCAAAATGGCGCCGGTATCGACAGGAACTTACGAGCACCTCGTGGTGTCCCTTTTTACTAAACAAACTTAATGTTCTGAGACATATATGACCCTTTGTACACTTGACAAGAAGAAAGGAGAGCTCACTCAAGGAACATGTATAGGGATCCCGTTAAAAATGATGATTACAAATGTACAATGTATTATATTTTTTTATATATACTGCTGATGTATAACCTCGCTTATGACGCACGCACATGGTATGCATATAGGAAATCTGATTGCAACTAGTCCGACTATGCTTCTAAATTATGAAATAAACGCCCCCGAACCCCCCGGCCAACTGATAGACGTTTTAGTTTGCTACAAATGAATTGATAAAACTTTCTAATGTTTTTTATTGCTGCAAAACAACACCCCCCACTGTACGCACTTTAGCCATTGCCGTGTCCGGCCAAATACGACTGCACCCTTATAAATCCACGTACTATGATTTTGCAAAAATAAAGGTTTTTCGGAATGATGAACGGGTATTGCATGCTTTATTTGAAATATGGGATGGGCGGGAGAGTTCTTTTCTGTGCACCCTACTATGCTCTCTCTTTAAGGTTATTAAGAAGATGGCTGCCCAGCCCTGGAGGACGGATCGGATCTACGACACGACACTCTGCCTTCAAGGTACGCGACTGACCCATGAACTCTCGCATGGAGGAAGACCTCGGCTTCCAAGGATGGGTAAAACGAACGGTATAAATGAGGGAATGTAAAAGAAGGGTAAAATAAAACGATGTAAATGGTATAAAGTACGACGTTCAAAGGTATTAGGGAACAGAGCTGACCCAAGAACCGAAGAACCTTAGAACGTCACAGCGTTGAAGGAGATTCAAGGATCCCGATAGTGAGATACATCTTCTGACTAGATACCTCGCACTAGGCACCTCTGGTTTCCTTTTTTTACGTTTCCCCGCACACGACCTATATGGACACACTGCCCCCCCCCGACTCCAGAAACCATACCCCCGGGGATTCTACCCCGAGGAGGAAAGACGAGTATGAGGTAAGTAAAGGACTTTCGAATCCATGTGTTTGATATGCGCGAATGTTGTTCCCCTCCCTTCCCCCCTTTTTCCTCCCTCTGCAGGTTACATCAGAGATTACAGCCGAGGTATGGCGAAGATCTGAAGCCTTGCCATGTCTAATACACGAAGCAGACTAGCGCTGCAAGGTGGCGCCTAAGCACGCCTACAAACTACTCACGTAAATGTAAATGTAAATGTAGTATACTTGTAAAGCGCACAGCTGCCCCAGCAACGGGGCGTCCCGGCGCTGTATAAGTCTGGGGAACCCGTCCTGGCTTTCCCTGTGGGATGGTCCCTTGCTGGGAGTCCCCAAGGTGGAGCCAGGCATCCCCGGAATTGGTGGGGCCGTTGTGGAGATTAGGCAAGCTAATGCCCAGAGTTGCCGAGTGGAACCCCTGATTAGATTAAGCACCGAAGCGAGAATTATCGAGTCCGCTGACCAAGGTCCACGACCCTGCCGCATCGGGAATTGAGCCCTGGTCCCAGGCTGACTTCTGCTCTCAGGCCTGCCGCCTCTAACCAGTGAGCCACACTACTCCACGTAGCAAACAAGCCCGTAAAATTAGTATGATCTGATAAAAAGTGATCACCCTTAAACCAGACCGCACGAATGAACCCATGTCACGTATGATGCGAAACTATGAGAGAACGTGTGTGTGTGACTGAAGAGTTGACCCAACTGGTCGAAGGACCAAGAATGCAAGAAAGTGCGACACAATGGTACCTCCCTTTCTTTTTCCTCTTTCTCAAAGCATGTCCCCTCTACCCTGTCTAATGCTCGTCCGCCTCAAACTGCATGATTTCAAGATTCTAACGCAGACCCGTGAATGTCCTTTGCTGTGTAATGCACTAAATAGCCTTTCTTAAATACACTGCCACTCTCCCTGTCGCACGTGTACTATTTAGCCTGCCGTTGCACTCTCTCTCTCTCTCTCTCTCTCTCTCTCTCTCTCTCTCTCTCTCTTTCTCTCTCCCTCTCTCTCTCTCTCTCTCTCTCTCTCTCTCTCCTTCACACTCCCACTCTTCCGAGCGATTAGCCCCGAAATTGGCAGACTACCACCCCTAGCACACCACCCAATTGGCTTCAAATACCGCCGGTATTTGCTCAAAACTTGTCTTTAATAAAATCACCCTAATGCTGTGTCACCCCCTCTCCTTTCCGAAAAATATTTTGATGAAACCAAGAATTGGCCATAAGGGAAAGGACAGGTAAGCTGACTGAGGTTCCCTAATCAGACCCGAAATGAGGGAACTACATGTCAGCGGCTCCTATTATGAGATAAAATGCCTCAGATGACGCGACCTTCCCCGTCCCGAATTGTCGCGATACCCAAACCATAAAGGTAACCGAAACCTCCCCATCTTCTCAGGACGCACCCAGTATTGCGTTCAGTTGCCCCCCCCCGATAAGAGTTTTTTTTTAACTATCCTTCATCCCCCGATTGTAAAAGGTGGGTCGACTTGCGACTAACACAGGCCAGCTGTGGCTCCTAGAAATGATTTTTTTATAGGCAAATTTCAGAGTTTGGAATTCGAGAAATGCTACTGAATGCTCACCAACTGAACTGTGGCCTTCTGCCGACAGTACCCTTATAACCCAAAATAAGATGATGCCCCCCCCCCCCATCACAGTTTTCTATGTCCCTAGTTGTCTTCCGATGAGACCCCTGTCTTTTCTAATTTAGTAATCAGGCCGCGAGAGGCTGCATAGGCACCAGAATGATGTTTACAAAGTTAAAGATTAGACCGGAGCAAAGAAAACCATTACAATGAACCTTGTCGAAAGTGAAAATGTTTAGTTAAAGGGCAGGATGCATTGATAATATGAAAAATGTTTAGCCTATGTTCGTCCCTCAGCGAGAGGCCTATTAGTACCATGCTGATAGCTCACACCACCCTTTTTGTAAATATAGACCCCTAGAGAACGGTTTAGCATTGTCAGGCTTGTATTACAGAGGTGGGTCCCCATCAGATGAACTGTCGTGACTATATTAAACAGTTGTGAAGGAAAGTCATAGTAAATCCAGCAGGTCCACCATCGATCATTTATATGTCAGTTGTGAACCCTAATATAGCGAACGTTTCTATCCTCATTTACCTGGAGCTGGGAGAGAAATAGACTTATGTGGTTACTTTCCTCTACCAATTCTCTAAAAACTGTCTTTTCAAACTCCTTCAAGGGTACGGCTGTCGGAGGAAAGAAGGACCGGATGTGGGAGCACGTGGCCTGACTACGGACTATGGAACGTCTGCGACATGGGCCAAGGCGAGACCGCGACAGAACAGAGCTACAGGACGAGGCACTATCTCCAACAAAATGAGAAGAAAGGGCTAACCTGATGCCCCTGCTCCATGTTCGAATGTGTGCCGAAAAGGTCCCCGCTCTCTAGACTCGGTCATGAGCCCGCCTATCTGAAATCTCTCGTTCCCCTGGTTTGTTCCCGATCTGGCCTTGCTCCATCCCCCTTTTTCTCCGACCTACCCTATGGACTATTTGAACACTCTTCTTCCACCTGAACTTATTGACTATTGATCCCAAAGGACGCAGGGCGAAAAAGACCTTTTTTTCCAGAAACGCGAGGAAAAGGTCGTGCCCTGCAACACGGAACTTAGAATAGAGCTGGACTCGTAGCTCCACCGCCGGTGCTCCACAGTGCCAACAGAAGACGAAAAAATTGCTGACAACTTACTAAACTTCGAACATTCCTTCACTATCATTTCTGCTACGTCTCGTTTCTCTCCCAGCCAACATTGTATTAATTATGTAACAATCCATCAGTTCACCTTATGAAATGTACTCACTGCTCTCACTTCGAATCACTTTTGCATTGCATTACTATGACTTTCCTGCTACACAAGTTTATCAAAGTTTATCAATAGGTCCGCCTCCTAAAACTAGAGATCTTAAATGTAATGTTTACAACTCCTTCACCTAGGGTTCCTACTGCTTTTTCTTATGCCCACCATAATAGAACTGAGTAGAAAACGAACCAGCAAGATGTCTTGAATATGTTAAAGGGAGGACTGTGGAAAATTAGTACAGTTTGGTGAACATTATCTGCGCCATCTTGCCTCTTCCCCTGATGCCACACTTTTGTCGTGCGCACCCGCCATTTTAAGATGCCCTGATCAGAACAAGCCCTTTTGCATGCCACTGGCCCCCGACATAGCCCTTCGCCCTCACCAAGCCTGCACGCTGACCAACCCCCTGCTCGCACCTGCCTTGAATCATAAACCCCTCTTCAGCGCTGCTCTGCCTCAGACCCTCATCCTGTTCCCAGCGCAACACCTCCCTTCTTCCCTTTCATGGCCTCCGGCCCTTTGATCCAAACCCCTTTTTCCCCGTGTGCCCGTTTGTCTTCCTCGTTCCCAGGCCGACACCCAGCTCTGCCGATACTATTCCTTGCCCCTCCCCGTACAATAGAAAGCTTCCCTCATCAAAGGACCCCCTAGTTGATCAAAGCCCCCACCCCATGAGATCCGATCGAACCCCGCATTCCATGAATTGGCGGAATATCCAGCTGCGCGATACTCATCACCTGTTGTGACCAGGGCGGGGACTTCTACTGTAAATGTGTGTGGGAACGGGCCCGGAGGGGGGATTCCGGGAATGTCTTTCCGTACATCAAAGCTTTGCCATGAGTATGTAAACTGTAATAAAACCGCAAAACCCTGTATATAAGGGGCCAGGCCTCAGAAATAAGTTAGAGCACCTCAGAACGATACCTGCTGTCTGTTTTGCTGTGTTCTCCTCCGGAGAGAATAAATCCTTGTTTCCTGCTTTCCAGTCTCTAGCGCCTGCCTCTTCATTGATTAATAATTCGTGGGTCACAGAGGCAATACCGCCGGGCAAACATCGATTGTCCCCGACCCGACCAGGTTTTACAAACAATTTAGTATTACTCTGTTATCTCACATTCTGAATGCAGAACTTATAATGATGCGTTAATACCACACCAAGTAAATACAAAACCCTGCTTTATCTACATAATGAGTTCCTCAAGGCTTCAATCTCCAGCCAACATTATTCAACTGGGTGCTCCTCTATGGCACATAGGAACCAAAATTCATCGATATTGGAAAATACGCAAATATATCTAACTATAGTAGCTTCAAGAGATCTTCGTTATATATGAACATACGATAGAAAAACTGCAAATGTAGACACTGGAAAATCTCTTACGGGTAAATCCACAATAATCTGAATACCTTGTCATCTCTCCCAAATCCAGTGGCAACATTGAATCTGATTTATTAATAGTACTCATGGTCCGAGGCATCACATGAATGCACTAAGCTCATTTGGATTCACTCATAAAAACTCTATTTCACCAATACTTCATATGAACAAGTTGTTCCCTTCACAGAATTTCTACTTACATTCAACAAAGAAAAGAAAATAGTAGCACATGGCTAGACTCTGAAAATATAGGAATTCCATGCTCCTCCAGTAGACCAGTTAAGGCTCCCATCCACTCTATGGCTAGATCAATATTAGATTGCAAACAGATTAACCACATGTTATCAATAGAAAGATAGCTTTATCCCTTGAAGCCATGATATAGTTACAAATCTGTTGTCTGGCTTATAAAGTCATCCACCTGAACAACTGAATTTATCTGACCAGTGTATTGAAAATGTCCAACAGCAAATGATGACCAAGAGATAAAGATTTTCTGCAGCTCTATACACTAAAATTCAGAACATCCAGGGTCCTTATTACACAAAATGTCCAGGTGTCCTAATAGGTGTGTGCCCACTTTGTGCACCCCGAGGGCACTTTGGTATTACAGCTGGTGCCACAGATGATTGGACATCCCCTTCTGTATTATGTAATTGCTGGTGCACAGGTAGTGCCAGTTCTGTCATGAGAGGGCACTCCATTTTTTGCATGAGGCATGTTCCCAGCCCAAATTGAGGGAATTTCCTTGTTACAGTACCCGTGCCGTATTATGGACATGATTATTACCAGCCACGGGGCAGCCCAGAACACCAGAACCAGGGAGCAGTCAGTGTATAGTCCTAACAGTGGTTCAAGAAGCAATTTGCCTAAAAATACAATACACACAAACAATTCCAAATCACAAAAAAAAATAGTCAGTGAAAGAACTAAATAAAGAAGCTATATAAAGAAAAAGAAAGAAGAAAAGAGAAACCCATATGAAAAATAATTCTAGAAAAATATGACAAATTTATATAATTTAATGAACACTAAAACAAGTAAGACAATGGCGCTTAATACAATGTGCTGGTACAAGAACTGCGTATATTACTGACCAGACAAGTGGCAAACGAAAAAATATACATCACAGGGAGGGAATAACATTAAAAAAATAACGTGTCCTTCAATAATTTTATGGCCACATATGCGTCAACGGCGTTTCGACCTCTGTAGAATTACATGGTCATATTCAGGACTTGAAAGTCAAATAAGTGTCCAAAAATTCTATTTCAGAGAACAATCTAACCCTGTATTACTTGCGTGGGTTGAAATGGTGCTCCAAAATTTGCATTAAAATGCGACATGGGCGGACGTGATATAAAACCGTCTGAGGATATAGAAACTTTCAAACTGGCTGCATTTATCCATACAATTTAGCAGATCATACCAGGCAACAGGTGAACAAATCACCGGTGTGCTACAATGCCACAATGGACGAAAAATGTCCTTGTTGTGACAGCAAAATCAGGAAGCCAATAGAAATTTTGGACGCTCAATTGACTTTCCAGTCTTGATGATGACCGTGTATTTTTTCGTTTGCCACTTGTCTGGTCTGTAATATACACTGTTCTAGTACCAGCACATTGTATTGAGCACCATTGTCTTAATTGTTTTAGTGCTCATAAAATGTAATACATTTGTCATAGTCTTCTAGAATTATTTTGCATATGGGTTTCTCTTTTCGTCTTTCTTTTTTTTATATTGGTGTATTGAATGTGCGCTATAAAAAAGTGGCACACTGTAAGTCAGAGCGCCCTGAGGGCAGCCGCCTGGAAAGGGTTTTCATGGGGCCCCAGACATCCCCCTGCAAATGGGTAAAAGCCACTCAATGCAGCCGACTGCAAGGGAATCTCTAATCCCTTTTGAAAGTGCAGGTGGCAGAGCCTCACCATATTTCACCAAAAGGGGTGGGGGGGTCCCAGTCCGGCCCTGACCCTGCGCACCTTTTGAAAGGTGCACCGTGGCACAAACAGGCAAAGTGTAAATGTAAATGTAAATGTAGATTGTGCTTATATAGCGCACGGCTACCCGCAGTGGGTGTCCCGGCGCTTGCTTAGGGAACCCTTCCTGATATTCCCCTGTGAGATAGCAGGGTATCCACAAGGTGAAAGTCAGGCATCCTGCCGCGAGGGGCCGTTGTGGAGATTAAGCAAGCTATTGCCCAGAGTCGCAGAGTGTGAACCCGTGAGTCGAGGAGGCACCGGGACGAAAATTATTGAGTCCGCGGCTAGTCGGGGAATTGAACCCTGGTCCAGGACCGATCTCAGCTTCCGGGTCTGCCGCCTCTAACCCCTGAGCCACACTTCTGTGCTATGTGTAATATGGCCTCAGATCCTCTGAACAGTAATTTCCCTCTATTACTTTCAGTGATTTTTGTGACGGTTTCCCACAAAGACAGGTCATAATACATAACACATTCTGAATGTTTTTTTCAAAAGATTCTACATTGATGGTATGATATAAAGAATAAGCATTCTACAGCTTTATTACGTACATTAACTAAATTAAAATTCCAGGTGCGTATTACAGCTTCAAAATTAAAACACTTATTAACAGAGATATACAGTCAGAAATTTGCTCTCTGTAGTATTTCAATTTACTTGAAACATGTCATCTTTATTCAAAGACTTTCCAAACAATGCCAGGGTAAGTGTTTTGGATTGGAGTTCATAGGTATGATAATAAAAAAGATCTATTTGAGGACTTAAATTCTTATCTATAAACGTAGATTGGTATGATTTTAATTCGCCACTTTCTGCATTTTTCTTGTCATACTTTTTTGAAGGAAAGTTGAACTTTCATGTTTTGTTGGTTTTATATCTGTGGGAGCAAAGGTTCACTGGGAGGGAGTGAAACATTCCCTCAAAATATATAATTGAGTTTTTTTTAAGAAATACGATGATCTGTGTTAATGGCCGTGACAACTACTATAAATCAGCAGGAGAATAGCTTCCAAGACAAAATTGTATCCTATAAAAAGGTTATATTGGTTCCTGACTTCTTCTTATATCGATTTACTATAACAAACCACAGAGCATTTCCTCAGCATGCACAGTAGAAAGAAAACTCTACAACTCGTTCTGTAACATTTTTAATATAATCTATTTTATCACTTTTCTCGTCTTTCTTGCACGCTTCTTCTAAATAATATGCTTTCTTATTCTGTTTCAAATGGGTAACAATCCTTCCTTAATATCAATATCAACGTACCCCTTCCTTGTTGGCAAGTGCAAACTAAAAAGAGTGCATGTTCTGCACGCATTATTTCCCTGAGTGGATGGAACCATATAAATTAGGGAATCCTCTTTGTCTATGTGCTTGGTGGTATTACTAAAACATGCAAACAGATGAGCAACCTTATGTAACGCACATTCAGTAAGGTTCCTTAGTACATCCTTTGGGAGGGGATACTGTTGGCACAGGGACAGCTCTGTGGGGTGGGGATGCTCTGCAAGTGTGCATGAATATTTGGCCAGAAGTCTTGGGCCAGCCAAATATTCATGCACACGTTGCATGTTCTCTACCCAGGCTGCATTACAGCCTGGGTGGAGGACATGCCCAGGCTCCCAGTTCCTGTCTAAGCACCGAACCATCGTGCTCAGACTAATCACAATGCTGTATTACAGTGCTGTGATTGGTTCAGGGGAGCTTGGGTGCTTCCTGTTTGTGGCCGGACGGGAGAAAAGGCAGAGGAGAGACGCGGCGCTAAGGTAAGTTTGTTTCTATTTGTTTTAAAACCCCTCCCCCTCACCCCTCCTGATCTGTGCTAGCCACCACTGCACAGGGAACCTTCTGAGGACCCACCCACATTCCCTGGTCCCTTCCAAAAGAGGCCATCTGTACTTCTGTAAGATACAGTGCAGTAGAGGCCACTTTTTTGCCTGGGCTATTGAATGTTCCCAGATAGATTCCATACAGCTATGTGCAATATTAGACTTCGCTACTACCTATAGGGACACTCAGCATTCTGAAAAATCTGATGATCTGCATGAGGCTGCTGTCTGTGTAAGCACTCACTTGTGGAGTTAGTAGGAGCTCACACAGATTACTGTATGCTTTTATTTAGTTACTCTCTGGTTTGATGTGCACATGTGACACTCAGTTTTATGTGCATGTGCAAAAACTGACACTGCCATTTCGTTTCTTATTCCACGTTGGCATCTAGTAAAGACAGTGCCTGATGTACAGAAATATTTTACTTTATTTTTTTTTGGGATATTTATATAGCACGGACTTGATCCAAAGGCAATGGAGCACTTTACAGATTTTGCATAACAGCAGTTGTGTGAGGTACATTCAGGGTGAGTATACAGATATTATGGCAGTACGTAGGAGAAACATACTAAAAGAAAATAGGAGAAGTTACAGATACAGTTTTGAAGTAGATACACCACATATATATGTGTAAAGTGCTTTACAGCGCACAGTAGCAATTGCACAAGATCACAAAAGGAATAGGTAAAAAATTACAGTGTCCATATTATAATGGAAAATTATTTGCTACGGTAAAATAGATGCAACAATACAGTACGGAGGTACCTAGCGTAGGGCCTCCTGCTATCCTGGAGTCAGTGGTAATAGAGGCACCGGTTCCCCCGAGGTAATGAAGCTTGGCTATATTTGCAGCTTGCAGGTGGGAGCACAGGCCAGTCAAGTGTTTTAAATGGGTGGGTTAAATATTTGTTTAAGAGAAGAGCGGCGGATCCTCCACTATGGCAGATCCTCCGCTATGGCGGAGGAGCATCACCCCACTGCAACTCACAGTGCAAAAATCCAAAACATAAAATGGCAATAACTTTAAGTTATCACCATTTTATGTTTTCTTTGGAGGTGGGTGGCATAGCTGCTCTGCTCTCCAAGCAGGGCAGGGGAGGAGTGGTTTGCTCACTCCTAAGTGCGTAAAGATTGTTTGGTCCATACTCTTGGGCACCCAAACTAGTCATGCTCACTTTGCATTGCAGCCTGCATAGAAAATATACCCACCCCACTAGCCCCTGGCCGGGGGCCGTCCATGCCAATCACAAAGCTGCATTACAGCATTATGATTGGCTTAGGGGAGGGAGCCTGGCTGCCTGCTTGCTGTTCCTGTTGGAGACAGGAGAGCAGGAGGAGAGAAGACGCGGGACCCGGCGGAAAGGTAGGTTTTAATTTCTTTTGTTAATTATGAACCCCCTCCCCGAGTGACTCCCCCTCCTCGTGCAACCCTGCTTCCTCCCCCGCGGAAGCACCCCCACTCGCCATGCCAGCCTATACTGTAAGTGAGTTTCAGTTTCTTCTTAAAGTGGGGGGAAGATTGGTTTGTGTACAACAAAAATATCCATGGGTCTAAAATTAGTAGTTTGAACACCAAGAAGTCTAGAACAACAACAAAAAAAGGATGCGCCAACTTCCTTGATTAAGGCCGCTAACATGGAAAGTCCTATTCAAGAGGACGGATTCCCATCACTCACCACTGGTGACATGCTTCATCATCTGGGTATCCTCTCGGTGTCACACTAGCGGCACTAAGGGCTACAACCCTTTCAGAGGGAAAGGGGAGCCTGAGGATGTTTTCTTAAAGATTATCAGTGAGACACTAAACTCCTAACTGGACTTCCAGATGTGAGCGGTTGAATTGTGTGGGAAAGAAATGTAGTGCACTTTGATATGGTGATAAGTGAGTTAACATTGACCTATGAGAGAACCAACCTTTATTAATATCTCACACAGCCCAAACTAAAAGCAGTGCAAACAACAGTTTATAACTACTAACTGTCTGTTGTTTGAAAAAAGGTCAACATGTTTCAGCATATAAGGAAAATCTTGGTCCCATGCCTACTTCAGGACCACTACTATATTGCTACTGCAAACATGACAGAAATAATAATATAACAAATTGTGATAAATACAAGTACACACAAAACAGTTGGAACAGATACTACAGAATCACCTGTAATCAGGAATGTACAACCCTTCCTCTGCAAATCCCGTAATGCCGACGGCATCTGTGACAGAGTGAAGAGAATGGACGCAATTGTTTTTTAAAATTCACAAAGTTCCCATGTTAAAAACAAACATAATGTACTGCAGTTACGTTCTCATTGTCATCTATACTTCCTCGATTATGAGTACATGCCATTTGTTCTTACCCGAAATGCATGAGGAGAATACCTCACCTCACCTGGCTGCGGCTCTGGGAAAAGGAGGCACCGCTCTGTGAGAAAAAGTGGGAAAATGCCACACTCATTATGGTTCCCTATTGCTCTCAACATCCTTTTGTTTTTCTCTATGTACCAGGAGTCAAAAAAGGTACTACACAATCAATGTAAATCATGTGTCACTGATGTGTAATCACAGATGTTGATACTAAGATTGTGTAATATGCAAGTTCTTTAGAGCTAATAACACCTTCTTCTCAATTAGAGATCTGAGGTGAAATTTGACTGCTGGTAGTAACTGAATGTAAATCTTTCTATTTTCTTGAAGTTTCTACATGACAAAGTTGTCCTACACATCTACAAATTAGTAATTGGGCATAGGTAAAAAGTGCAAGTGCCATCGCCTGCAACTTAACAACAAAACCCACACCTTTGAGCCATGAACAGAGGTATACATAACTCTAGCGTGGTGTTTTATGCCGTCAATATGTTGTTTAAAATTATCGCTAGTAACTTCCTGCCTTCACTCTAATATCTGAGAAAGCTACAGAGTGTTCCTAATCCCATTTATTCAAATGGAGGCACCCACCTAAAAGTAGTGGTGGAGTCATGGTGGACCAAGCAGACGTGCCTGCTATGATAGGCATAACCGTCTTCACAACACTCGAGCCAAACAATCATCAATGACTCACACCACTCATAATAAAGTAACTATGGGGCTATCGCTCTTACCTCTCCATCGGTACCTCTGGCGGTCAACTAAGCGGTCTGGGGAGGTACCGGCCGTGGGAAACTTTATGTACATGGGTTTGAGCAAGAACATGTGCTGACACAAACTAATCCCTACAGCGAGTCTCTACGCCTCTGGGGGCGTTATATAGACTATGCCTTGGTTGTTTGGCAGGGAGGGACAGAATCTATTGGCAAATTCCTCACATGGTTGAATAGTAGAAATGAGTTTCTGAATTTCACTGTTGAAGTTAATAAACACAAGTTAGCCTTTCTGGACCTAGGCCTAGAGACAGAACTATACAGAAAGCCAATGGCTAAAAACTCTTTGTTGTGCTACGATAGCCATCACCCCAACTCCCTTAGAGACAATTTACTTTTAAAAGGAGTACTAACCTGCGCGACCAGCTTGTTTATACCAGACCTAGAACTTGCAAAATGCATGCGGTAGGCACATTGTGGGTTCTCCCTGCCGTCCAGGACCACTATCCCTGTGGCTCGTGTGCGGACTGTCCCCAGACACAGAAATCTAAGAGGATAGAAATGGGGACTGATAGACCGTGGGTTCAGAATAAGTTCACGAATTGTAACAGCAATAAAGTTATATACCTTATCATGTGCCCATGTAAATTAAATTATGTAGGTATGACCACAGGAAAGGTGAAACTGAGGACTATGGAACATAAAAGCACAGTGAGGTGTAAAAAACAGGCAACAAGACTGACGAGCCATTTTCTAGAAGTCAATCATCGACCGGATGACTACAAATGGATGGGTTAACACCAGAACCTGGGCTGCTATGGCAATTCACAAGGACATATTATCATGCCCATTATCGCCGCTTTAGCTGCAGTTTCCTGCCGATAAAGCGGCGATAATTTTATCGCCTGTTCTTGATAACAAGCCCTGCAGTCTTTTGGCCATGAGGGACACACTATGGGAAACATGCTGATATGGTTTTGCAATTGTGTAATACTGCATGATTTGAACGTACTACCCAAACTAGCCTTGTTGATGGATGAATTGTTTTGTTTTTCCAAAGAACGAAGTAAAGATATTCTTTTTTTTAAGAGTCTATTTAACTGGATGGCACAATAAGTGCTGTAGGCCAAGTAGTAAAATTGACCAGGCCTGAATGAATGGTATGCCACTTTACTAGGGACTAATAAGTAAATTGAATATGCCAGTCAGGTGTAAGCGAATTTTAACATATTTTATGGAGTGAGCACAAGCTGGTTAACAGTGGAAAGGTGCACATTGTCCTAAAGGCAACACAAATATATTCAGAAAAATAGGAGGGGAGACGGCAATATTTTTGGGGGGAGACCACCCTAAGGCTGACAGGTCTACATTGTATTTTTATTGTAGCTGGCCAAGAATGAGAAATGAACACAAGCCTGGCATGAAAAGTAATTTCCATATTGTGAATTGTAATTAATCGGAGTATTAGTTGACAGGGGTAAGAAGTCACCTCAAATCCTAATCACAATCTTTGTTAGAGTGAACCACTAAAGTAAAAAAATAAACTTGTGGGTAACTAGTTGGTAGCCTGGCACAAAATAGTCAGGCTTAACTCATAGGCAATGCGTAATTTATTTATGCCGCACTCAAACTGTGATAAAATGAAGACACAACCAAAGAAAGATCCCAAAACAAATTGGAAAGATAAAGTATATTCTAATAAATACAATAACACCAAGTTTAAATTAAAAATAGCAGCAGAAAGCATGAAGTTCTAACCGTGGCAATTCAACATCAACAGCTGTGGTGGTCTCAGTCCCTGTTCGTTCTCCAGATAAAACGTTGGCAAAAGGTTTTTAAGTCCCACTTCTTACAGTTTGGGGACATAAGGTGTACACTCCGACACCACCAATGTTTCAGGATTACTGAGGCACCACTAAGTGGTTAGGAATCGAGCAGCAAGGCATAGTTCAGGTCCAGTTAGAACTGGTCAGATGGGCAGTTATAGGGAGGAAGGCCTTTGTACCTTGTTGTGTTCCTTTAACTCAAACAGGAAGTCAACACGCTAACTCTTGGGGTGACTTCTGGGCCCCTGGGTTCAAGGCAAGCATGCTCAGCCTTCATCAGATTTTTCACATGGCCAGCATATTTCTGAGGAGAGGTCTGTGGGGTCCCATGTTATGCCCAGGACTAGCCTGTGTTTGGAGGACACACCTTTGTCTAGCCCCTAAACTAGTTCTGGTCAGTTCCTCCCTTCCTACTAGGATTGTTGCTAGCCTGACTTAAAAGACAGAGGACAGGTAGGCCTTGGTGTGAGCTTCATGTTACAGACCCAGGCATAAATGTTCAAGGAAGAAAAACACCTCCCCACACCCAAGCTCTTTCTCCACTATCTGGGAGCAATACAGATCTCATCAAAAGAGAGTCTTCATTGGTCAGGGGACAGATAGTTTCATGCCACATACCTGACTTTGGTCTGCAGAGATCATGCTGGATTGCCTATATTTCCTAGGGTTGCGTCTGATCAAGGATTTGCAATTGTGAATCACCTACCTCCCCAGAAGGGAAGAGGGATTGGGACAAAATAACAAACAGAGAGACTTGTGTGCTTTCAAGATCAGCCACCATCTTTTTGGAGGCTCACTTACATCTCTTATCAGTCCAGGAAATTGATGTTGTGCTATGTGGGTAATGTGGTGCATGATGAGCTGTACTGCAAATACAAGCAGAGAGGATATACAACAAGTGAGTAGTCCTGGAATATTCCCTCCCACCTTTCACTAGTACTAACAGTCATTTACACAATATTAAATATATCTCTGCAAAGACATCCAATAATCAACTGTTACCATTGGAGTTGTGGCACTTCTGGCAGAAGCTATATCGTGTTTTCACATCACACATTTGGGTACACCCTGTTTGTTCAACACTAGGTACAATGCACACAAGAGTGTGCTTTTGGATTCACAGTCTACAGCGCAATAAAGGATAGGACATAAGAAAGTCACTGGGCGCTAATACCAAGGTCTCAGTATGCATGTTAAATAATATCCAAATTTTATCAATGTTCAAGAGTTGTTTTCAGCATCATAAAAACAAGTTTTCGATTGATATGGGCTCTGATAGTGCACTAACCTAAAGGATAGTACTTAGCTATGTTTTTTCCTGTCATTTTGTAGTTGCAGCGCTGCAGGAATTGTGTTCAATGCATTGATGGATTTGCAGGGGAAAATATGCCCACAGCATCAGAGATTCGCATAACAGCTGCAATGCAGAAGAATGTCGGCTGGGTCATGGAGACTTGAGGTGAGCAGGATCGCTGAAGAGGTTCCGTCCTCTTTAACTAGTGCAACTAAGCACTGCCTCATGGTTAGGGTGCGTGTTGGACCTGGCCCTGTTTACAGGGTTATCCCCAAACTTTTGGCCTTCTTCCTCCTATTTTTGTGACCCTCTTTATGTTGGTTTTAGGACTCTGGGCACTTTACCACTGCCAAACATTGATAATGTGCATGTGTTCTCTCCTTTAAACATGGTATGATTAGTTTAAACCTGTTTAGCATACTTGATTTACATGTACGTCCCTTGTACCGTGGTGTTCCATATACCCAGGACGTGTAAATTAAATGATACTAGTGGGCCTGCAGCTCTGATTGTGCCACACATAGACGCAGCCTTTCAAACATTTCCCAGGCCTGCCACTGCAGGACATACGTGCACAGTGTATTGCCATTCTGACTTGGCATTTAAAACTACTTGCCAAGCCCTAATACCCCTTTTACTACATATAGGTCACCGCTAAGATAGGCCCTAGGTTGCTTTGTCAGAAGGATGCTGTGTAAGTAAAAGGTAGAAAATGTGCCATTATTGTGTATCATGTCCTGGTAGTGACATACAGCCTGTTTTTTTTTTTTTACTACTGTGAGACATACTCCTCTCAGAGTCTAGCGTTGGGAGATGATTTATATACTTTAATTGTTAATTCCTTACCTGCCATGTCTGGTATGTTTAGAATGATAGTGATAAATCCTGCTTACTGGTGTAGGTGGATTTTACCTTACTGTTTTAGAAATGCCACTTTTAGAAAGTGGTACAAAAGGGGGTGGTGATGGACGGAGCATCTGAACCAATCAAACACTCACACCCAGTCAACAGATCTGGGTTTAATCCATCACTGTTCTTTAGCCCACTCTGCCACCCCATTTCAGACATGGCCATATGCAAATCAGTCTGACCCTGTGCCTCATGGGAACAGTCCAGCCAGAACTGCCAAGCCATGCCTTCCCTGAAACGGATTCAAGCTTCCTAGGACCGGTTTCTGGCCTTGCAGCCGTCTTCAGCCAGGCTTGCTTGAATCCAGTGGCAAAGTGAGCAAGGGACTCACGTCTGAGCATACCCTGCCAACTTATGGCGAACAAAGCGGTACAAAAGGGGGTGGTGTTGGACGGAGCATCTGAACCAATCAAACACTCACACCCAGTCAACAGATCTGGGTTTAATCCATCACCGTTCTTTAGCCCACTCTGCCACCCCAGTTCAGACATGGCCATATGCAAATCAGTCTGACCCTGTGCCTCATGGGAACAGTCCAGCCCAAACTGCCAAGCCATGCCTTCCCTGGACCGGATTCAAGTTTCCTATGACCGGTTTCTGGCATTGCAGCCATCTTCAGCCAGGCTTGCTTGAATCCAGTGGCAAAGTGAGCAAGGGACTCACTTCTGAGCATAGCCTGCCAACTTATGGCGAACAAAGCGGTACAAAACGGGGTGGTGATGGACGGAGCATCTGTACCAATCAAACACTCACATCCAGTCAACAGATCTGGGTTTAATCCATCACCGTTCTTTAGCCCACTCTGCCACTCCAGTTCAGACATGGCCATATGCAAATCAGTTTGACCCTGTGCCTCAAGGGAACAGTCCATCCCGAACTGCCATGCCTTCCCTGGACTGGATTCAAGCTTTCTTGGACCGGTTTCTGGCATTGCAGTCGTCTTCAGCCAGGCTTGCTTGAATCCAGTGGCAAAGTGAGCAAGGGACTCACGTCTGAGCATACCCTGCCAACTTATAGCGAACAAAGCGGTACAAAACGGGGTGGTGATGGACGGAGCATCTGAACCAATCAAACACTCACACCCAGTAAACAGATCTGGGTTTATTCCATCACCGGTCTTTAGCCCACTCTGCCACCCCAGTTCAGACATGGCCATATGCAAATCAGTCTGACCCTGTGCCTCATGGGAACAGTCCAGCCCGAACTGCCAAGCCATGCCTTCCCTGGACCGGATTCAAGCTTCCTAGGACCGGTTTCTGGCATTGCAGCCGTCTTCAGCCAGGCTTGCTTGAATCCAGTGGCAAAGTGAGCAAGGAACTAACGTCTGAGCATACCCTGCCAACTTATGGTGAACAAAACGGTACAAAAGGGGGTGGTGATGGACGGAGCATCTGAACCAATCAAACACTCACACCCAGTCAACAGTTCTTTGACCCACTCTGCCACCCCAGTTCAGACATGGCCATATGCAAATCAGTCTGACCCTGTACCTCATGGGAACAGTCCAGCCCGAACTGCCAAGCCATGCCTTCCATGGACCGGATTCAAGCTTCCTTGGACCGGTTTCTGGCATTGCAGCCGTCTTCAGCCAAGCTTGCTTGAATCCAGTGGCAAAGTGAGCAAGGGACTCACGTCTGAGCATACCCTGCCAACTTATGGCGAACAAAGCGGTACAAAAGGGGGTGATGATGGATGGAGCATCTGAACTAATCAAACACTCACACCCAGTCAAGAGATCTGGGTTTAATCCATCACTGTTCTTTAGCCCACTCTGCCACCCTAGTTCAGACATGGCCATATGCAAATCAGTCTGACCCTGTGCCTCATGGGAACAGTCCAGCCCGAACTGCCAAGCCATGCCTTCCCTGGACCGGATTCAAGCTTCCTAGGACCGGTTTCTGGCATTGCAGCCGTCTTCAGCCAGGCTTGCTTGAATCCAGGGACAAAGTGAGCAAGGGACTGACGTCTGAGCATACCCTGCCAACTTATGGCGAACAAAGCAGTTCAAAAGGGGGTGGTGATGGACGGAGCATCTGAACTAATCAAACACTCACACCCAGTCAACAGATCTGGGTGTTATCCATCACCGTTCTTTAGCCCACTCTGCCACCCCAGTTCAGACATGGCCATATGCAAATTAGTCTGAACCTGTGACTCATGGGAACAGTCCAGCCCGAACTGCCAAGTCATGCCTTCCCTGGACCGGATTCAAGCTTCCTAGGACCGGTTTCTGGCATTCTAGCCATCTTCAGCCAGGCCTGCTTGAATCCAGTGGCAAAGTGAGCAAGAGACTCACGTCTGAGCATACCCTGCCAATTTATGGCGAACAAAGCGGTACAAAAGGGGGTGGTGATGGACGGAGCATCTGTCTATTGTACCAAGGTCAGACTGATTTGCATATGGCCATGTCTGAACTGGGGTGGCAGAGTGGGATAAAGAACGGTGATGGATTAAACCCAGATCTGTTGACTGGGTGTGAGTGTTTGAGTGCTTCAGATGCTCTGTCCATCACCACCTCCTTTTGTACCACTTTTGGAAAGTGGGCTGAGAGAGAGGGATGTTCCAACTCCACATTTGTATAGGCTGTGTCCTGCCCCAACACAAAGGGCTGATTTACCCCTACAGATAGGGCCAATGCTGGAGATGATAAGGAGTGCAGTGCACTTCTAAAGTTTCCTTTGACATTCCCCCTTGAATGTAGACTATTCTGGGGGCTCTGACCCCATGTTTTCAGAGCACTTTTGGAAATGGAACTGTACCTCTTTCAGAAGGACTGCTGCATTACTCAAAAAACCCGTCTGGACTGCACTTTTTCTTTTGCCCTGCTGCCTGCTACTTGCTGGGTTGCCTAAAAGATTAACTGGATTGCTTTTCTGCTGTTGCCCTGCTGCCAGCTGCTCCGTGACTCTTTTCTGCTAAGGCACTGCAGTGCTCCCAAAGGAGATCAGCATTAAAATACGGGGGCCTCATTTATGAGGCTGTGCATCACTTTTACGCCGCCGGTGCGTCACTTTTTGTGATGCACCAGTGGCGTAAATAATGCACCTTGTTGCGCCATATTAACAAAGTGACGCATCTAGGTAGATTGTTCACTTTGTAAACCCCTCTGCCACATTATACCTGCGCCCGGAATAATGTATGCAAGGGGGGCGTTTTGACGCAAGAAAGGGTCATGGAAGTGACGCAGTGAAATCTATAGGATTTCACTGCGCCACTTCTAGGACACAAATGCGTCAATTTCTTACGCCTGCCTCACAGTAGGCATAAGACTGACGCAGGCCCTTTAACATGGGGCTTGCCCCATGTGAAAGGACACATTGCTGAAGTTGCATCACTTTTGTGACAGACAGCAATGTGTCACTTTTACGCCATACAGATACTTCAGAAATACTGACGTATCTGTAACTCCTTGCGCCATGATGCATCATACTGTAAATATGGCGCATCATTGGTGTCACGAGGAGGGGGCAGGGAAAAGTGACGCATCGCTGTTTTCACGCAGTGTCACTTTTCATAAATGAGGACCCTGTTTTTTTTTAGCTGGTCTGCTTGCCTACTGCTGCATGCTTTTTGTCCCTCCCAAGTGTTCTCCTGGGACTGGGCTGCCCCAGAATTGGTCATGGAACACTGATTCCAGCCCTCACACTCATTACAAGGATTGGTGAACGCTTCATTTTCATTCGTCTTTATTTACCTTGCACCAAAAAGCAGCGAGTGGAGAGCGCTTCATTTTCGTTTACCTTTCACTAGAAATTAGCACAGGAAGAGCACTGTGCCCAGGGTAGAGGAGCACATGGTTGGCACCTCTGACTCCCTCAGGAGTAGCTGTGGTGGTTTTCGTGCACATCTTCCACCCCGGCAAGGGGGACTGCAATGTGCAACATTGGAGGGAGAGTTGACGTACCATTGAACCCTCCTCCTGCCTGGGATATATGAAGGCTGCTGTCAGTAAGCCCCCCAGTGGGGTCCCCTTTACAGCAGGAGACTAGGAGAGCAGGGCCCAACAGCTGCCGGACAGGAGAGAAAAGACATCTGTATTATTCCTCTGGAGGCAAGTCAGAGGAGACCCTGCCAGTCATCCAGTGGGGCAGACGTGGCCCTACTGCCTCCATTGAGGGGCTCTGGGCAGCGTGTCTCCAGGAGCAGGACGCCGGCTCCCTGATCATCACCAAACTTTCCCCCAGGCATTGCAGGCAGCTGAGGGTGAACATTCTGATAGTGGGGAGGACTGAGCAAGGCCTTCCCATGGGTATCCTGCAGTTCGTGACTTCTCCCTTTGTTTTTGGTGTGTGGAGATCCTCCGTTCCTGGAAGCACACTTTGGGGGCATATTTTCTCTCTTTTTTAGATTCTTGGGTAAATCCTTGATGAGGTCCCTGTTACCATTAGAAACTTGCTGCATTTAGAGTACTGCCTGTAATACTGTAATAGAAGACAGTAATGAATCATAAAGAGGCCAAGGCGCCTCTGTGCCCATTTCTGTATAATGAATATTTTCACAAGTACCTATGTGGGCTGACTGTTTCGGATATACTTATGGAAATGTATGTACTGCTGGTGAATTATGGTGACACGTGATGACTCGTGTGTTGTTCATCAACTGCTGCATTTCATGCCCTGGTGTTAATCTGTATGTTGGTTTAGAGCTCGCATTCTCAGGATAACAATTACTATTTCAGGATTGGCATGGTATGCATAGCATTTATGTTTCATGTAGTTTTGGTCTATGTTATATACAATATACTATATTTATATATAATTCTGTGTGGTGTATTCGTTGTGTTTCTGTGTGAGTGTGTTGCACACACACTTTACACACTGCATTTGATGATAAGCGTGACTACTCTGCACCAAGCTGCCAAAGGGTGGGCACAGGTTATCATTGGTGTGTAACTTACTTGCCCCAGCTAGCTATCTGAGATGTCAAGGCAATCTGAATGTGAGATGCCCCAGGGGACTGTAAGTAGCCCAAATATCACCATAGTCATGATGAGTTAATCCAAATATCACCATAGTCTTGAGGGGGATGTTACTCTATTTACTCTGGTGATTCATGAATCAGTGCCCTAGGGTCCTGGGGAATATTTACCACGCCAAGAACATTGTTAAGCCTGTGGTTCGTGAGTCCCATGAACAGCCAGGGAGGCATTTAGACATGTGCTCGAACCTGCATGCTCCTCACACACAGGAGGAAAGCCAGCAGGGTGTAACAAAGGCTCCCAAAATCACCATGGTGAAGAGCACTTCAGGTTTCTTTACTTTATTATTGCTGATGCAGAGAGCCTGGGCAGACCACCTTGGGCCAAATGTATAAAGCGTTTTCCCATTCGCAAACGGGGGTGATTCGCAGAATCGGCCCGTTTGCGAACGGGAAAAAGCCTTATAGGATGTATCATCCCAAAAGAAAATTGCAAAATAGGGAATCGCAATTTTTGCAATTACCTATTTTCCGAATGATTTAGAGAATCGTAATTTGCGATTCTCTAAATGCGGTGCAGGAAGCTCTTTTTAAATTGCGACCCTGCTTCAAGGAATCGCAATTTGCCACCAACTTCAAGTTGGTGGTAAATTCCAAATCCTTAGAAAAATGCACAATTTTGCATTTTTCTAATGAGGCACACATACATGCCATTAGGTTATGTATGTGCTCCACATGCGCACACGTGCATATTTCAGGGGTGAACAGGGTGTCCTGTTGTCACCCTTGCACTCTTGAAATTTCATGCGCAATTTGCGAGTACCTGTTGGGTACACGCAAATTGCACAAGCAATTCACATTAATTTGTATAGGCCTTTAGGTGAAGGGGGGTTGGGATCTTAGATTCATTTAAAGTTGCTATTATTCCTGCCATGCCTGTTCATTGTCTGTTGGGCAATGACCTGTAGCACACTACCTGGAGGGAGGTGGAGCTCAGGTCTCACTTAGTGATGATGGGGTTGGCTGAGTGGGTCTGTTTACGAGGGCAGGGAGGCGAACTCTGAGTCAAAAAGAGTGAAAAAAAAGGAAAAGAGAAGAACAAAAGGAAGAGAGCAAAAATTAAAGAAATGGGTGAAAGGAATAAGAATAACACGTGAAATGAAAGGGGAAAGCAAAAAAGAAAGTAGGAGGGAAAAAAGCAGCCACTCAACAATATTCATGTCGATGCCTATACACCTCTTAGTGAAATGGTGTTATAGTGCCATCAGTGTGATTGCAATGTATATAAATAACTCGACAGCCCACTTCGTATACTGAAGCTGTGAAAGGGCAAATAATATTTTTTAACAAATCTATATTTCTCGTGGAGCACTGACGAGAAGACATGTCCTTGATTGATGTAGAGTGCAGGAGAAAATTGTGCCATTATTTGACGACAAATCTAATAAGGCTTTCAGCCTTGCTCTCAATATTCTACTGACATATGCCTCAAAGCTATTCGTCATGGCAACTTTGTTCAAATATTTACTATAGGCAAAGAAAGCAAATGAAAATCTACCAACAGAACACCTGTCCACGATCATTTTGTGCTGGAACAAATGCTGTAATCGGGGACAGATGTTAGTAACGTTATTAATAATCCCTGACAAAATGCATCAGAAAACGTTCTGGTTTCAAAAAGGCTGTACTTGGACATTAGTCATCGAGAACGCATGGTTGTTAATCACTGCAGTGGAGGCAAAATGTACTAGGTTAATATCATTGCGCATATGCGAGAGCATAGCCATGACTAAAAAATAACATTTACAGAATAAATAACACGAGGCCTAGCCTAGTTTTGTATCAAGAGCTAAACTGCTAAGATAAGAGGACTGAAATGGAAAATAGTGGAAATACTACTTGTGGCTTGGGAGGGACCTCATTCCACCTGCCACTTCTGCACATCTACCACAAAAGAGAGATTTTCAGTGACAGTGCTGCTTTGACAATACTAGTTTGGCAAGAGGTTTTTTTTCAGTTTTTTTTTGTTTTTAGGCTTAACCCCTTCAACACTTATGATGAGCTCAGCGCGTCATGAGGCACATTGGAGCTGTGCTCAAGACGAGCTGAGCTCGTCATAACTGACGTAGAACGCCCATTCTGGGCTAATTCCCTGCCTGTGCGGGCATTCCCTGGGAGTGGGCGGAGTCGTAGCGGTCTCAGCTCGTCATGAGTACAGCTCCACTGTGCAGCATGACGAGCTGGGCTTGTCACGAGCACCGGGGCGCCTCACGAGGCCCTCTTCCCCCCCCCGCACGACGGGGGAAGTAGCCCCACGTGGAAGGGGTTAACTAACAAGAATGAGAGAGAGAAAAGGGAACTCGCCTTCCCTGCACTCATTCTAAACCAAACAATAGGAACAAGGTTGCTACAATAATAACCTGTACAACTGAGGAGTCTCTTGCTCTAAAGGAAACAGGGCAAACCTAGTTTTTTCTTTTTTCTTTTTTTTTAAGAAACCCTCAATCACCAAACTGGTTGGTGACATGCTTCATCATTGGGTTCTCACCCTTGGTGCCTAATGCCTCCAGGGTGTGCTTCAATGTCTGAGTCACTGCAGAGCTGTTTTGTTGTGAAAGTGAAGTTGTGAGTGATTAAAAATTAGCTCAAGGCCACAGGGCCGGCTTTAGCACTGGTGGCGTCTTGTGCGATAATGTTTGTTGGCACCCGCCCAATGACCACCTCCGCACAGATTCCCTCACTACCACCATTTGACAGGGGCCATCAAGTCTCCATAACCACTGTCTCTTAGATAAATTCAGTTTTATAGGGCCACTCCCAGCCGTTAAAGATGTGAGAAGACTTTACATCACACACCCATTGCACAGAGACAATCATAAGTGTGGAAATCAGTGTATAGTTACATAAGACAGAGGAGTATGAGACACATTTCATACATACTGGTACGAGGCATAGTTTATGAGTCCTTGGAGTGGAAAAGCAAACTCAGAATTTAAAACATAACACCATGGTTGAGGGTTGGCTTTAATAATAAGAATTGATTTCTCCCCAAATAAACCCCTTTTGCAATATTAGGACAACAAAAGACTGGGCAAAAAATATAGCTCTAATATGTTCGTTGCAGCTCTTTGATGGCAGTTAATAAATCACTCCTCTATATTAAGATTTTAATTTTTAAACTGCAAGTAACAAAAGGATCTCTTACAAAAGCAGTAACCTATTGACTATTTATATTATATGCACCTTATGATGTGAATGGGACACTTTCAGGTTACAGTAATACAAAGCCATTGGTACAATTTGTGAAAATCCGGCTCAAATGTTACTTTTAAATTAAAATGGGTTTCTATTCCAGTACCAAGTACACCTATCTGCTATGAAGTACCCGTGGCTCTAAAAAAATAAATTTAAGAAAACAAAAATGGAATGGGTCGATTGCTTAAATTATTCTCAGTCACGTGTAGCTGCTCTGGGCCCAGATCCAAGTCAAGTCAAGTCAAGTCAAGTCAAATGATTTGTATAGCGCACTACATACCCAGAGGGTTTCAAGGCGCTTAGGAAGGGGAGGAGGATTATTTGTCAAATATCCACGTTTTAAGCTGCTTTCTGAACGCTAGGTGGTTCTGGGTGAGGCGAAGGTAAGCGGGGAGTGAGTTCCATGTTTTAGCAGCCAGGTATGAAAAGGATCTGCCTCCCATGGTGGTCTTGTTGATGCGAGGTACAGTGGCGAAGGCTTGGCTGGAAGAACGTAGTTGGCGGGAGGGGGTGTAGAAGGACAATCGAGAGTTGAGGCAATCTGGTCCGATGTCGTAGAGTGATTTGTGTGCGTGGGTAAGCAGTCGGAAAGTGATCCTCTTATTGACGGGTAGCCAGTGGAGGTCTTTAAGGTGACCAGAGATGTGTTTGTTACGTGGGATGTCTAATATGAGCCTGGCTGAGGCGTTTTGGATTCGTTGGAGTTTCTTCTGGAGTTTAGCGGTGGTGCCTGCGTAGAGGGTGTTTCCGTGGTCCAGTCGGCTCGTGACCAGAGCGTGGGTGACTGTTTTCCTTGTTTCGGAGGGGATCCAGCGGAATGTTTTTCTGAGCATGCGAAGAATGTTGAAGCAGGAAGAGGATACGGCGCTGACTTGTCTGTTCATTGAGAGTGAAGAATCCAGGATGAGGCCAAGGTTCCGTGCGTGGTCTGTCGGGATGGGTGCTTTTCCGAGGGCTTCCGGCCACCAGGAGTCGTCCCAGGCAGAGGGGGATGTACCTAAGATGAGGACTTCTGTTTTGTCTGAGTTCAGTTTCAGACGGCTTTGTTTCATCCATTCGGCGACTTTTTTCATTCCTTCGTGTAGGTTAGTTTTGGCGGTGCAGGGGTCTTTGGTGAGAGAAAGGATCAGTTGAGTGTCATCCGCGTAAGAGATGATGTTGAGGTTGTGTTGGCGGGCGATGGCCGCGAGGGGGCTCATGTATACGTTGAAGAGGGTGGGACTGAGTGAGGATCCTTGAGGTACGCCGCAGATGACTTCAGAGGCCTCGGACTTGAACGGAGGAAGGCGGACTCTTTGGGTTCTTCCGGTGAGGAACGAGGTGATCCATTCAAGTGCTTTTCCTTGTATTCCGATGTTATTGAGGCGTTGTAGAAGGGTGCTGTGGCAGACTGTGTCGAATGCTGCGGAAAGGTCGAGGAGGATGAGGGCGACTGTGTCTCCATTGTCCAGTAGAGTTCGAATGTCATCTGTTGCTGCGATGAGGGCGGTCTCAGTGCTGTGTTTTGCTCGGAAGCCAGATTGTGAGGGGTCGAGGGATTTGTTGGCTTCGAGGAAGGCGGCGAGCTGGTTGTTGACGGCTTTCTCGATGACTTTTGCCGGGAATGGGAGAAGCGAGATGGGGCGGTCATTTTTGAGTTCGGTGGGGTCCGCTGTTGGTTTTTTCAGAAGGGCGGTGAGTTCAGCGTGTTTCCAGTCTTCTGGGAAGGTAGCGGAGTTGAAGGAGCAGTTGATGACGTTTCGGAGGTGAGGTGCTATGACGGAGTCTGCTTTGTTGAAGATGTGGTGAGGGCATGGGTCTGTGGGGGATCCAGAGTGGATGGAATTCATCAGGCGGATGGTGTCTTCAGTGGAGATTGGGTTCCAGGCGTTAAGGGTGTTTACGGGGGGAAGATGGTCAGCAGCTGGTAGGGTGGGTTGGTTTCCGGGTTGGTTGTCAAAGCTGTTGTGGATGTCTGCAATCTTGTTGTGGAAAAAAGAGGCTAGGGAGTCGCAGAGGGTTTGAGAGGGGGTGATGTCGTTGGAGTTGGCCGAGGGGTTGGAAAATTCCTTGACGATGTTGAAAAGTTCCTTGCTGTTGTGGGCGTTGTTGTCAAGTCGATCTTTGAATGCTGTTTTCTTGGCTTTACGGATCAGTTGGTGGTGAGTGCGGGTGGCGCTTTTGAAGGCGTCCTTGGTGCTGGTGGTTGGGTCTTTTTTCCAGGCTTTTTCAAGGGAGCGGCAGAGTTTCTTGGATTTCTTAAGATCATCGTTGAACCATGAGGCCTTCTTGCTGCCAGGTTTGCTTTGACGTTTTTTCAGTGGTGCTAAGGTGTCGGCGGTGTTGGATAACCATAGGGTGAGGTTGGCGGCGGCTTCGTTGGCGTTAGAGGAGAGGGCTGGGGAGTTTCGAAGGAGTGAAGCGGAGATTTGGTCCGTGGTGATTTTGTTCCAGTTTCTTTGCAGGGTAGGTTGGGAGTGGTTGATGGGTTTCGGCTTGTTGTAGGTGAAGTGGACGCAGCTGTGGTCGGTCCATAGGAGATCCGTAGTGTGGCTGAAGGAGACATGATTGCTGGAAGTGAAGATGGGGTCGAGTGTGTGACCTGCGATGTGGGTGGGGGAAGTGACTAGTTGTTTAAGTCCGAGGTTGGCGAGGTTGTCCACGAGGGTGGCGGTGTTGCGGTCGTTGGTCTTCTCAAGGTGAAAGTTGAGGTCTCCCAGAAGGATGTAGTCTTTGGAGGGGAGCGCGTGTGGAGTGATGAAGTCCGTGATGTCTTCACTGAATTTAGCGCGAGGTCCTAGTGGTCTGTAGAGGAGGGTGCCTCTGAGTGTGGTCTTGGGGTCGGTGTGGATCTGGAAGTGAAGGTGTTCGGAGTTGGCGAGGTTGGTGTCAGAACTGGTTGAGATGCGGATAGATTTCTTATGGACGATAGCGATTCCTCCTCCTGTGTGGCTGGTACGGTCTTTGCGAGTGATCTTATAGTCTTCAGGGATGGCAATGGTGATGTCTGGAGCGGAGGAAGCATTCATCCATGTTTCCGTGAGGAAGGCGACGTCTGGAGAGAAGGTGTCTAGTAGGTTCCATAGGTCAATGGCGTGCCTGTGCACCGATCGGGTGTTGAGAAGGATGCATTGTAGGTGGTTGGGGTCGGGAATCTGTGGTGTAGTCGTAGCGGAGATGTTGTCGGTGCCGCTGAATTTGCAGGAGTAGCAGGAGAAAGGTCCATGGGTGTGTCCAGGAGCGGCTAGGACGCAGGTGGGGGCGCGACCGGGGTTAAGGGCTAGGAGGGTGGCGGCATCGTAGGTAATGCGGGGGGGCTGGGCAGCGCGAGGGGCAGGGGGTCTGGCGCTGGGCGCGGTCCAGGCGCGGACGGGCGTAGACGGGCTTACCTTTGGCGCACCTTCGGCGCGGATTGGGCGAGGTCGCTGCGCGTGGACGCTGCGCGCGGGAACTACTGTCATATATGGATAGTGGAGGGGGAGGGGCGAGGGTTGCTCAGCTGGGAGGCGGGGCGGGCTTCAGGGATCAACAACAACAACAAAATGGAGGCGGAGGGGGGAGCACAGCGTTGCGCTAGTCAGAGCGCGCAAATATAGTGAAAAGCGGCACTATTAATTATTTAAATAGCTAAGAGAGCAACTCGGCAGGCAGGCACACAGCAGGCTAATGCAATTAGGCAGAAAACAATGGCAAAAGCGGTACAGCGCTACCGAGTGCGGTGAAAGCGGCACGATTAATTAATTAATTAACTAGTACAGCAGCTCGGCAGGCAGGCACACAGCAGGCAAATGCAATTAGGTAGAGATCACGGTAAAAGCAGCACAACGATACCGAGTGTCACGAGGGAACACTGGGGAGCGACCACTCAGCCTGAGGGACAGGAGCAAGCTATGGACATGTTATACTGATGTGCATATGTTTGGTTCCTACCCGAGGTGGTGTGGGGGGTGAGGGGTCGGGGACAAGACAATGGACTGGATTGCTTTCCAGATTAATTACTAGTGACTGTGATTAGTCCAAGCAATCCGTCCATCACTTCTCTTGTTTTTTCTCTTGTAAAATCTATGAATGATTCGTTTTTTTATAAATATCTGTTATTGCAAGCATATAGCTATTATGTTTAGGCAGTGGCATATGTTCTTCTTTTTATTTTTATTTGTGTGAAATATTTGTTCAATATAATGTTTTCATTAAAGAGTTTACCAGATTTCTAAACCCAGGCTAGTGCGCATTGTGCTAGTGAAATGTTTTGTGGGGGATTTTGCACTGAAAAACGTTGCATACATGTTCCCAAAGAAAGGCAGGTCTTTCATGCTACTCTACATGTTATATATACGATACAAGATTTTACACCCACAATTTCTTTTAAACGTTGCCAATGTAATGAACAAGCTTTGGAAAAGTTAGCAGGACTGACTTAAAAGTGGCACATACATGAACAAATACGGGGGCATATTACCAAGGGCATTATCGCCGCTTTTGCGGGAAAAATTCCCGCTAAAGCGCCGATAATTTTATCGCCCTATTACCTAGCTGTCGCTAACACCAGTTAGCGACAGCTAATAGGCGATAGCGGGCATTTAGGTGCCCACTCTGCATGTCAGCGATGATTATCTCTAATGACATGCAGAGTGGGCGTGCCAAGATGTTAGCGACTGGACAGTCGCTAACATCGCTATCCCCTATTACCAACTTTTGGAAATAATCGCGCTAAGCGCGATTATCTCCAAAAGCTAACGCCTGCCCAGAGCAGTTCTTAGCCATGTTATCCAATGGAAGGTGGATAACATGGCTAAGAGCATTGTCACGATAATGCATGAATATCGCTGATTTTACAGCGATATTCATGCATTTCCCACGATTTTTACCGCTTTTGAGATAAACCTTGATAGTATCAAGGTATCTCAGCGGTAAAAATCGTCGGAGCGCGGCGATATTTTAATGCCCGCTACCCAAGCTTAGCGATAATTATCGCTATAGCTTGGTAATATGCCCCACTGATTTTTCCTAGCCGAATTCGCTCTCAACAGTGGGTGATTTTGCTTGTGCATTGACAAAGCAGATACATTCTCTTACTCTCCACGATTGTAAGGCTGAGTTTGGATAGGACTGGGATATGCAGTTGATCACACTCAGTAGAATTGATGCCTCTCTGCATTACATCTGCCATACACACAGCCCTTTACCCACTCATTTATGTTTGATGAAGTTTGTAAATAAACACTGAATGGTTGAGACTTGATGGCATGTATTTTACGACTCACCAAAGTAATCACTCACATGGGTTTCTCATCCTGTCAGGGGCCTGTAACACAAGGGCTTGGGTTGAGCAACTTGCACGCTATCTATCACAGGGATGGGCAAACGCAGACAGGCTCCAGCAAAGTAGGCTCACATGCCCAATTCATGGGCAGTCAACTCGTTTCTTTTGTAATGGGCAGATTAGAAACCGTGTTGAAGTGGGAGTGTCCCCCCTAGAACTCAGAAGTGGTCAGAATTCTATTTTTATTCAGAAGAGCGTAATGTAGCACACAGGTTTGTGTCTGGTCATTTAGCACACAGTCTCAGACATGGGCAGGTTAGCACACACACACACACGACACACAAACACAGATAGTCAAAAAGCTAGTCAACACAAAGGTTAGCCGGTTAAGTAATGGGTGGGAGGATTAGCACTGTACTCAGCAATGAATAGTTCAACACCCAGGCTCAGAGAAGGACATACCGGTGCACAGACTCAGAAATTGGAAGGTTTACTCCAAGCAACAGATGAGAGAGAAATAGAGAGGGTTATGTGAGAAGAGATACAGAGAGATACGTTAGAAAAGATTAGTGAGGTACAACAGGAGGAATGAGGCACAGGAAGAGCAGAGATGTAACAAGCATTGGTAAAGCCAATAGGTCTCGCCTTTGCAAGAGCTATTGGCTTTGTCAATGTGTTTTAGCCATTTTGTGCATCAGTGTGGCTGCTGTTCATCATGGCTAAAAGTTAGTGGAGTGGAGTGGAGCCGGATGGATGGGGTAGATTGGAGTGGGGTAGATTTGGTGCAGTTAAATGGGATGGATTGGGGTACAGTAGTGTGGGGCATATTGACGTAGAGTGGGGTAGAATGACATGGAGTGGATTGGTGTAGATTGGAGTGGGGTCAACTGGGGTAGATTGGGGTAGTTGGGGTAGGGTTGTTTGGAGGGGCAGCTGGGTGGGTTAGCATGGTGAATTGGAGTAGGGTAGATTGAATTGGGGCAGATTAGAATGGAGTGGGGTACATTGGGTGGAGTGGGGTACATTGGAGTAGATTAGAGAGTGGTAGACTGTAGTGGGATAGGTAGGAGTAGGGTAGATTTGGGTAGAGTGGAGTGGGATATATTGGGTTAGTATCTAGTGGAGTGGGGTAGATTAGAGAAGAGTGAGGTGAATTGGGGTAGATTGGAGAAGAGTGAGGTAGCCTGGAGTGGAGTCAGGTAGATTGGAGTGGAGTGGGTTGGATGCGAGAAGGGTAGATTGCATGGATTATAGTAGAGTAGAGTAATGGAGTGGGGGTAAATTGGGGTAGTTTGGTGTGGGGTAAATTGCAGTAGAGTGGAGTGGAGTTGATTGGAGGACTTTGTAGATTGAGGTGGTGTGGGGTAGAGTGGGGTGGAGTGATGTAGATCGGTTAGGGTAGATTGGGGTAGAGTGGGGTCGATTGAAGTGGAGTGGACTAGATTGGAGTGGGGGAATGATGTAGATTAAATTCGGTGGGCTGAAGTAAAGTGGAGTAGATTGGGGTAGAGCAGGGTAGATTGGGTTGTGATAGATTGGTGTGGGGTAGATTGGAGTGGGTAAATTAGGGTACATTGGAGTGGGATATATTGGGGTAGATTGAAGTGGAGTGGGGTAGATTAGGAAAGAGTGGAGTGCAATGGCTTGGAGTAGATTGGGGTAGAGTGGAGTAGCGTGGAGTGGGGTAGCTTGGAATGGGGTAGATTGCAGTGGAGTGGCTAATAAAAAAGTGGAGAGGAGTATATTGCAGTGGAGTAGGATAGATTAGGGTGGAGTGTGGTAGACTAGAGTGGGGTATATTGGAGTGGGATTGATTGGGTGGATTATGGTAGGGTAGATTGGAGTGAAGTGGGGTAGATTGGAGTGGAATGAAATAGATAGGAGTGGGTTAGTTTGAGTGGGATAGGTTGGGGTACATAGAAGTGCAGCTGGGTAAATTGCAATGGAGTTGGACAGAATGCTGTGGGTCAGATTGGGATGGAGTGGGGTAGATTGGAGTGGGGTTGATTGGGTTAGAGTGGTGTAGATTGGAGTGGATTATATTGAAAGGGAGCATATAAATTGGAATGGGGTATGTTGGAGTGGGGCAGAAAGAGTGGGTGGATTGGAGTATGGTAGTTTGGGGTGGAGTGGGTTAGACTGACTGGAGTGGGGGAGATTTGGGTGGCATGTGGTAGATTGGAGTGAAGTAAAGTGAGGTCGATTTAGTAGAATGGAATGGAATGGAATATGGTAAATTGGGGAAGAGAGGAGTGGGATAGATTGGGTGGATTTGAATGGGTAAATTGGAGTGGGGTATATTGGAGTTGGGTGCAGTGAAATTGGATAGATTGGAGTGGAGTTGAGGTTGGCATGGAGTAAATAGATTTGTGAAGAGTGTAGTGGGGTAGATTGGGGTGGAGAGGAGTGGGTAGATTGGGTGGATTAGAGTAGGGTAGGTTGGAGTGGGAAAGATTAAAGAGGGATGATTGGAGTGGTTAGTTTGGAGTGGGGAAGATTGGAGTGGAATGGGTTAGATTGTAGTGGGGTAGCGTGGGGTGGGTTAGACTGGGTTACAGTAGATTGGGGTGGGGTAAGTTGCATTGGGGTAGGGTGGTGTGAGGTAGATTGGAGTGGAGTAGATGGGGTAGATTGCAGCGTGGTAGAGTTGGTGGGGTATATTGGGGAGATTGGAGTAGGGTAGATTGGGATAGAAAGAGGAGGGGTAGATTGGAGTGGGTTAGATTGGAGTGGAATAGGGTAGATTTCAGTGGAGTGTGGTAGATTGCAGTGAAGTGGAGGGGTTAGGTTTGGATGCAGTTGAGTGGAGTAGGGTAGATGAGAATGGAGTGGGGTACATTGGAGTGGGGTAGATTGTGGTCAGTTAGCGTGGGGTAGATTGTAAAAGATTAGAGTGAGGTACATTGGATGGTGTGGGATAGATTAGAGGGAAGAGGAGTTGGATAGATTGCAGTGGAGTTTGGATTGGGGTAAATAATATTGAGGTAGATCGTATTGGAGTGGGGTAAATTGAAGTGAAGTGGGGTAGATTGGAGTGGTGGTGGTTGCATTGAGGTACATTAACCCTCTACTACAAGCAAATATTCTTCCCATTTTAACCTATGGTAGTGAGGCTTTGTTTTGGGCAGGCAGGTGACCTACTCAGCGACTAGGAACCTAAGACATAGGCACTTCCTCCACAATCCTCTAAGTAAACTCACAGTCTCTTCAGTAGGAGCATGTAATGCTCATTAGCACCTCAGTTAACTCCAATAGGTCAGAAAGAGCAAAGTGGACCAGGATAGACAAGGGCAGATTGAGAGGTCTATTACTAACGTAAAGTTACATTTGCATAAATCTGCACTAGTATGTTTACTCTTAATCTTTGTAGTACATTCCCTACTTTTGGCTAATCCAACTGTATATTTCTACTGATAAGTATTCACACATAGGTTGTGTTATCTACCTCTGGGCAGAGATCTCTAGGTCATAAAGAGTACAAAAAATGACTTTATATTAAACGTTAATGTTAAATATTAATGCAAAAATGCTACATTACTAGTAACTTAATTTTGAATTAGATACCCTCTTGGAGGATTAGTGCACTATACAAACCAACATAACACAACATAGCAAATGTAATATATTTAAATATAGTAATTCACTTTTTTTTAAGATGTATTAAAAAACTTTTTTTAAACTTTAGTCTGCATTCATTTTCATATTAATTTTTTTTTTAATTATACATAATCTTTTTGACATTAAAATACATTTAACAAGTCACAATAAATTCACTTTAAATTCATTAAATTTCATTTAAACATTATTTCCAATAGGGTACTTGTTTAATTCCCAGTTTCCATTTTGGGGGGAGGGGTTCAGGGGGTTGCAGTATCAGTGGTTGGCCAAGTGTGTTACTGGATGTTCTCCATCTCTGAGATGGATAATATTTACAACTGATCTGGGCATTTGAGGCTGTAGTAATCAAAAAAGAGCAGTTTGTGAATAGCAATGAGCTTACCCATTTGTGGGTTGATGCACGCACACCTAAACACTTCTTTAACTCTTTATTTACCCTAAATGCTTGTTTAGCTCTTTCCTTACCCCTCCAAAAAGCCCTTCCATGTATTAATGAGTATTCCCCATTTCCCTGCTACTCCTTCTGTCACTCTCACCTATATTAAGTAAACATTGGCACGTGTGTGCAGAGATCTCCACATTCAGGACGGATCTGCACATAAAAGATAGAAAAGTAGGATGCAGAGACTTTTGCATGTATTTTTGTAAATACATGCAATACATCAGTTTGTAGCATGGTACTAGTAATCTAGTAATACTAATAAATATATTACAAAATGCTGTTTGTGAATAGGCTCATAAATGTCTGGTCTATCATCACTGACCCGTCTCTGGCAATTGCATCTGTCTGTCCATCCTCCTTTTTCTAAGGATTTGTTGAGAAGCCCCATAGACCCTATGCCTGCACCCCGCTGGCACACAAGGTATGCAAATATGACATCCACAGAAAATCTCTGCTTCCCCTTAAAATTAGAGTAACAGTTACATACTTTTAACAACAAAATACTCCTGTACATTTTAAAAACAAATTGACTACAGAGCAGAGAATGTGTATGGAAATTAGACGTGCTGAACATCAGTTGCAATGGGCGAACACATACTTTCCCTGCTGTTCCTTGGACTTTATTACTCTTGTTTCAAACTGGTTTAAATGAAGTGTCTAACATGGGATATGTGTTGAATCAAAACTGGCTTTTCATAAAAGATAAGCTGTCCCACCATTTCCAGGCTCCAAGACTGATTTTAGTCAGAGACTGCCACCAAAATCATCTTTCAGGTATTGTGACAGTGACACATGACTTAACTTACATATTAATGGGCCTACAGGAAATAAAGTTAAGACACAATGATCTGTTTTATTATATGGTTGTCCTTTGGTCTTCCCATTAGGCCATTAGAAAATGTTCTGTGTGATGTTGATGAATTGACATTTCCCACCTGGAAAATCTGAGCTGGTGCTAGTGGTGCTAACATGTTCAGTCTCTATTTATCATATATTTCCTGTCAAATGCATCGCAGTTAACGCCCTTGTGTCCTCCAGGTTGAAGCAGCTGTGCTCACTTTAGCCAGAGGAATATCTTCAACATTTTCTTAGGAGATGGACACCAACTTTTTGAACAACCTGCACACCAGAGGAAATAGGTACCTCTGTCAAAGTCAATGGAGAATAGAATGGTGGATCTGAGACAAAGGTTAAGCTGATGAGAAGTCCAAAACATAACAAAAAGATGGACAGAGTATTTGGGTGATTATTGGGATGAATACAGTGCCTCAATGTACTCTAAAACTTCCACGCAGACTTGCAACGGATGACACAAACATCCTTGCTCACATGATAGAGTAGCTGGAGAAAGAAAAATGATGAGGTACCACTCCCGTTCACTAGCAAACAGCTGAAGAGGCTTTAAGCTGCTTCTCACCTGTCATATGGGTTTCCCTGTTGAACATCCATTGCTGTTCATTTTACCATGTATTAATGTATTTATTCACCTTTATGCACATGCTTCAATGACCCATAATAGAATGATGTTCTGGTATGAGTTAACAGTCCATCAAAATTTCATATAGTAGATGTTCCTGTAGAGCGACTCACGAAGGGAGATACAGTGGGTTTGGGCAGATGTGCATGATAATTCACTAATTTCTTTAAACAATTTACATCGAATCACAGGGCCAATTTTTCTCATAATGAAGATGAAAATCAACATATAAAAGTAGCGCACACGTATTTAGGGGAGAAATAATGTTTAGCATTTGAGAGCTCAGCGCAGCCAGTAGCAGTTTCCTTGCAATAGGGTATCCTTACCAGAGTCAATGAGACAATAAAGATTGCCCTTGCTTCTCTAAATTTAGGCTGCACACTGAGAATATATCTATTTCTTGACGAGAAAAGCTATGCATGGGAGAGGCTTGCATGGAAACTATTTTTTATGGGCTTTGGTTCTATTAAGATATCAGCTAGGTATTCAGACTGGAAGGATTCTCAACGAAGATTCATTTTATTGTAGACTTGATGTGATGATTTCCATCCAATATGTTGTCAATTTTGATCATGTGTTCGTATGTTGGATTTATCGTTTTCAAAATTATGTTCATATTTCTAATACCGTGCATTCAAATAATTTGCAATAAAGTTAGGCTTTAATATATATAACGGTAAACTTGTGTCATAGACTCAACACATAAAAATATTGGTCTGTCCTATATTTTTATATGCAGAGTACTGTGCCCCGACCGCAGATGCCTGCATACCTAAAATTCAAATAAGTAAAATTAAATTCATAGTTTGTGAAAACCGACAAAATACTCCAAAAATACTAAGCTTACACAAAAGTGAACGTTTTCTTTGGTGAATCAGGCCCACTGTGTGTCAATTTTTTGAGAAAAATGTTCCATAAGCTAAAAATGCATAAAAATATTCCTGGCAGGGTCTTACAGGACCGAACGAGATTTAAACAAATTTACAATTTGGAAAATTGTGCCTGTGCACGGTCTATTAGTGAGCTGCTGTGTTACAATATTGAAATAAATCACGATTCCTGAATATTTGATGTAAACACATTTAGAATTTGGAAAATTGTGCCTGTGCTCTGTCAGTGACCTGGCCAAAAGAGGGCATGAAAATGCTGAACCTGGATAATAAATTCAAAGCTGTTCTGAACAGGGGCCCCCATAATATGTTTGACCCATGGCCCCCAAAACCCTTAAGATGTCCCTGTTGCAACAGGAAAAGCCAAGAAGGATCTCTGTTTCCCAGCCACCTTTTATACTATCCATCGTGGTTGTTAGGGCTAACATCTGGAAAGTCTTACACACACAAGTTTTGGTGCTAAAATTAGAGGATGGGTTACTCTGTCTCAAATGTAACGGATATACGATCTGCCTTATTACTAGTGCAATTGTAATAAGGCATAGGAAATATTGGTTAAAATTGTGATAGAGCAATACATCTGCCCAACTGTAAATAAGACCCTAAGGACCAGATGTAGGTAGGCATTTACCGGTCGGTAACGGCCGAATTCGGCCGTTACCGACCGGTAAATGCAATTTGAGATGTAGGGCCCTGTATTTTACAGAATCGGTAAATTTACCGATCGGTAAATTTACCGATTCTGTAAAATACCGAGTCGGTATTTTTACCGATTCGGTAAAATTGATATGTAGGTGGGACTCTTCTGAGTCCCACAAGCATTAAAAAATCGGTATTTTACCATCAAATCCTATTTGATGGTAAAATACCGATTCCGGTGTGCATGCACATGTGTGCATGCACACCTGTGCCATATGACAGGCAGACCTGCCCTTAGGGCAGGTATGCCTGCCACATGGCACCCGAACCCGTTTTGGGGGTGCTAGAGGGTGTCAAAGTGACACCCCCTGCACCCTTGTGAAATTCGGTATTTACCGATTTGGTAATTACCGAATCGGTAATGCCCATTCATTCCTATGGGCTTCAAAGCCCATAGGAATGAATGGGCATTACCGGTCGGTATTTACCGAATCGGTAAATACCGAATTTTACCGATTCGGTAAATGCACATCTGTATTTACCTACATCTCGGTACTTCTATTTTACCACTTCTTAAATACCGAATTGGTATGATTCGGTATTTAAGAGGTGGTAAAATAAAATTACCTACATCTGGCCCTAAGTCTCAAAGATGAAAGCAACTAATAAACACTGGGACAAAGAAGTCCAGATATGTACATGTTTAGTCCACTGTTATTAGGTGATATCACCACTAAAGGCACATGAAACAAATATTTTGAACTGTACAAATATATTAAGCACATATTTCTGAATCCCCAGTATAAAAAAAGCAGACTGGCCAAAGACAAGTCCATTGAGCAGCAAAGAGGAGCTCAGCGTAAATGAGTTCTTCTTTCTGAGAATATGCATGCAAATGAGTTTTTGCCATGTCAAGCTTCGGGCCCAAGTGGCAGTGACCTTATGCAGGTGACATACCTCAAGCTAATGCATTAGGGGGCATATTTATTAAGATTAAGAAGTCACACAGCACAATACAGCAAGTCACTGTGCTGCTCTGAGTGACAGGGAGAGGGCAGGAATGCACCTTATTTAACACAATGCAGCAGATACCTGCCTTTTCCCAGCGTTGGCGCACAATGATATGCATAGGCACCCTTGCACCATGGTTCAAGGGTTCCTCCGTTGGAGGCAAGATTCTTTATCTTTATGAGCAGGAAGGTACACATTTCTGGTAAAAAAAACAATCTCCTGAGGCATTTACCTCTTTCTATGTGCAGAATTTAGGAAACCTAGAAAGAGGAAATAATGAGGAGAGAAATCTATATTTTTCCTCGTTATGCCCCCCCCCCGGGGATGCGAAGAAGTTTTGAATCATTCCCAGGTCTACCACTTGTGGTAAATCTGTGAATGCGGCAAAATCCATGGGTTTTGTATTGGAACACCCACTCACCACCAATGGAATGCCTCCCTGGGGCAGAGCAACGCAGCACAGTAATTTGTACTAAGTTGCTTTACTCTGTATCTATCAAGCCACTGAGAGCTATGCAAGGGTCCTGGAGTGGCTTGAAAGATCACATCCTGAGCGGTGCGTCGCTTTTGCCCCTCGTTGCGTGGTGCAAAAGCGACACCACCCTTTGATAAATATGACCCTAGGTCTGACCTAAAACGGCTAATCATGGCGATTTAATATATAAAGGCACAGTTATTTTTAACTCTTTCAAAAGGTGCTTCCTTCATGGACTTAGTAAATTTTCACTTCATCATTCTGTACTTACAAAGTTCATTCGAACTAATTTCATGATGGATGCCGAATGAGGAACATCTTCTGAGGCAATTATCCTTCATAAAATTGTATCTGCTCTCGAACTGTAGCGATTCAATGTACCTGGGGAAAGGAAACTGAAACAATCATGTTGTGTGAATGTCAAAATACGAATTTCTCTATCAGCAGCAACATTTGATAGCAAAATCTTTGCTCAAAGGAATTATTTCAGATTTGCCCTTCCAGCTACACCTAATGAATGGGATCATTAAGGAAACAATTATCCAACTGGATAGTCTAAGCATTATCTGAGCTGTTCATCCAACCCTAATGTGATCTCTTCATCGGGAGCTCTGTGCATCTCTGAATTATCCTGTCAGGAACAGGAACGCTGACAGTTCAGCCACTAAAGAGGCACATGTCCAAATCTGTTCCCAAGTAAATGATTCGAATGCAGATAGATTGCAAAACTGGAAAGCATGGCCATTTTCAGAGATTTATCTATATTTTTATGCCTGATTAGCATAGAGGCATTTCATTCCTGAATGGTAATTTTACTCGGATACAAAGAATGCATACACCACCATATTAATAGCCAGCCTCGCTGCTTAAAGATAGCATTGTAAAACTTATACCCCATGATAAAGCTAGGATTATATGACCCGATCCTTCTGAGGTTCATTACCATTATACACCTAATACATCTCTAGGACGGCAATGTCAACAAAAGAGAGAACTTCCGGCCATTGACGCTGCCTGCGTGAACTCAATCTTCATTGAATTAACGCAGCCGACTGCGCAGTTCCATTTCAGAAATTGTATAGCGATGAGGTGTGTCTAACTTCCAGAAGTTAATGAACGACGAAACTAGAACCAACCACCTTTGCATGTTGCCTGCATCTCCACCAACCTCAACCCTGCGTCTATACTGTCATGATGCTATATTATCTACTGATTATTAAAAATATATGCTGCAGTGAGTTTTATTCTAGGATTTGTAATTTTATAAAACCAGTGCACTTAAACATTCATTATTGCAGTGAGGAATATTTGCTACAGGGGTAGGAAGTCATCGTAAAATGAAGTGAAAGCAGCGAGAAATTTGAATCTCGCATTAATTCTGAACCTAACATGTTAGGCCCAAAAATCTACTGATATAAAACCAGGGAAAACTTCAAACTCCTAGGGCCAGATTCCGAACACTGTCTTGCAATGCTGCGCAGCGTAGCATTCTAAGAGGCTGTGCTACGTTGCCTGACAGGAAGAGAGCAGAAGAGCGCAATCATCTGGTAGCTATCTGGGGGATGAATGAGGACCTTTCTTATATAAAATCTGGAAAATGGAGCCACTCCATGTTTCAGGAATTGCCTCTGTCGCTATACAGAAGTTAAATAAGAAATAAAAGTGGCAACTCCCAAAATCACGGTCCCCTGTCGATTGTGTCTGAACCCCTCACCTGTCACATCACATGCAGTCAGAGGCGTAGCTAGAGCTTGGGGCGCCCGGGGCTATCCCTCAAATTGCCGTCCCTGCGGTGGAGGGGTGCTGGGGAAAAAGGATGGCGAGCACTTGAAAGAGGTCCGACAGACACTTAGTATCGCCGCTAATAGTTCTTCATCATATGCACCGTCGGGCTCTCATATCTTATTGAGCATGTCCTACACAAGGTCTCTCAAAACAAGGGTACCATTTAGTGTGTATGGAAAATGCTACTGGCTAAGCTCAGAGACACCCCTGCCTGCTAATGTACTGGGTGAAAGATAGAGCAAACAGACTGGGGTCAGCTCTAGGGAGTACTGTGTGTGCATGCTTTTTATGGAGCCTGTTCTACATGAGATCTCTCAAATCAGGCCCATTTAGTGTGTATGGAAGAAAGCTACTGGCTAAGCCCAGAGACACCCCTGCCTACTTCTTAGTATGCCTCTAAATAAGAGTGTCAAGGTAGAGGTAACATCTAGTATGTATGGGATAATGATAAAGGCAAGGCTGAGAGACACCCCTAACTATTTCTACCCTGAGACAAAGAAGATGGAAAAAGAATGGGACATCATAAGGGAGTCATATGTGTGTGTGGACAGCATATGGTGCATGCCATATCATGCATTCATTGGAAATGCATGATAATTAGCTTTCTCCAGTGCATTTTCAACACCCTACCCATTGTCAGACACAGTCCCACCTTCTTTGCATGTGCTGCCGCACCACACTTGGGGGCATATTACCAACAAGTAGCGATATTTATAGCTAAATAGGCTTAGCGACGATTTTTTTTATCGCTGAGCATCGCCGGAATTTATTGCTGAGATAACTTGCTATTAGCAACGTTTATCTCCAAAGCGCTAAATTTTCCGGTGATAGCGATGAAATGTTTGAACATCGCTGAGAATACAGCGATATTCACGCATTAGCGACGAAATGCTCTTAGCCATGTTATTCACCTCCCATTGGATAACATGGCTAAGAACTGGTCTGGGCAGGTGTTAGTTTTTGGAGACATTCGCGCTTAGCGCGAATATTTCCATCGCTACGCCTGCCTTGCTAATAGACGATAGCGACGTTAGCGACTGCTTTCAGTCGCTAACAGGTTGGGTACGCCCACTTTGCATGACATTAGCGATTAATATCGCTGACATGCAAAGCGGGCCCCAAATCGCTCACTATCGCCTACAAGCTGTTGCTAACTGCTGTTAGCGACAGCTTGCTAATAGGGTGATAGAATTATCGCCGCTTAGCAGCCGAAAACAGCCGCTAAATCAGCAATAATAGCCTATCGCCCTCCTTGGTAATATGCAGCCGCGGTCCGTGGATGGAGTTCGGTGGGGCAGGGAGGCGGTGCGAAGGTGGGGCAGGGTGGGGGGTGGTAAACAACGGAATATGGATATTTGCAGGTAAGTGAATAATTTAATAAATAAAACGAATTTCGTAGAGTGCGCTGCATCACAAAATGCGATGCAGGGTGCGCTACGAAATTCATTTTATTTATTAACTTGTGTACTTACCTGCAATAATCCATATTCTGTTGTTTACCATCCCACACCCTGCCCCTCCCCCGCACCTCTTCCCTACCCCACCGAACTCCATCCACGGGCCGCGGATGGTAATATGCCCCTTAGTCTCAACAAACATGGTGCCTCGAAAGCAGATCAGAATTGAATGCAGTATGGAATAGTGTGCCTAATAGGGAATCTTTTGTGAAACATACCTCATCAGTAACAAACATCCTATCTAACAGCCAGAATGCCCAAAGGCTTGAATGCTTGCTTTACAACTGCAGATGTTACAGTCCACATTTAAAAAGGACTCCATTAATCTCTGCTCCTAAAGCAAAACCTTTCCACATTTTCAAAATCACACATCCAGACACAATGAATCATATGTTTGTGAATTAGTGCATAGAAAATGTTACATAAGGCAAAGACCACCTGTAGGAGAGTAGGGTCTGCTATCCTATGGCACCCCAAATTTTTGCTTTTTGTTTCACTGGTTTTCGACTACTGAGGCTGTGGGCCTGCTAATCAGACCCCCAGCCTGCTGTTCTCTCTCTAAATTATTAATACATGTGCTATAGGTACATACCACAATTGGAAATGGACTCCTTGTCAGCCCCTGTACCATGCACTATAGGTGCGCAGGGCATAGGTGCCACCTGTCAGATGTCACCCACTTGGAACCACGCTGCAGGAGCGACGATATTCCCAAAACTCTACCCCTGCACAGACTGCAGTCCGCGATACATATACCACCACAACCTACAGTCTGGGCCAGGGGAGAGGGAAGGGTAAAAAAGAAACAAAGGGAAGAAGAAGGCTTCAATGGACTCAATACGTCTCCAGCTCCCTTTATACTCGAGGGGAAGATGGGATTAGCCTCCCACCCTGCAGAGGAGAGACAAAAGAAAGAAAGATCATGAGAACCACCCCTCAGACCTTTCTCTCTGCGCATACCATACCAAGATATAACAACAACTCCCTCTCACCTGATGAGGGATTCAATAGTCCTTCGTTGGAGACTCCGTTTCCACAGCCTTGACTGAAGTCCTCTTCTGGAGAAACTATACTCAAAACGGTGAATATTTACATGAACATAAAGCAGGGGAAAAAGTCACTGGACTGAAAAAAAACCTTCTTAGGTGCTGATATGTAAATCTCCTTATCTACTTCCCGAAAAAAACAGTGGCTACCCAACACGCAAAACAAAACACCGACTAACAGCCGGTCCGTGAAAGAACCTCAACTTCCCATAATGAGGCAAATAGGACCAAAAATACCCGGAAGTAAATCCTCTGTCGTGTTACTTTCATCTGCACGCAGCCGCGTACAAACCAAAAATGAATCTAAAACGAGTTAAATGTCCACTCGCTAGTACCAACGCTCCGACGGCCTGGATAAAGTCCCGAACCAAAAGTTTTCTTTGTAGCAGCAACGAAGCCTCGCTCTGCTATTTCGGAACAGTCCCTCTTCGGCTTTAAACACAGCAGCAAATCACAAGAGCAAGGTAAAGGAGACTCGAACAGGAAAGACAACGTGACCGGTAGCGAAACCAAGCAAAGAACGCCCAGTCCTGCTCCACTTTATACGGTCACATGGGTAGGGCAAGAAGGGGAGTGACCACAGCATGCGCACAAAGAGAGGACTAAGGGTCAACCCTATCTAATTCCCAACACCACCAAGGCCTACCAGGGGCTGCAGCATATATTTTGCCACCCCTGGCTGGTTCTTAAATTTACCCAACTGGCTGATCACTCAGCTGGGGCAAGATGGTGTAATCACCTCTTGCTTAGATATAGTATACCTATATCTAAACCTATATCTGGACACATATAAACCTGTGAGTCACTCCTATGGAAGGCCTTATCAATTCTGGAGGCAGAGTTCGTGGTTTAATGTGAGATGGAGCTCTAGCATGAGCTGAGCCTGTCTGCAGCCGTCGGGAACAAATCCCTAAGCTGTTTCAGGATAATGCCATACCATATACTATTAAGTGCATTATAATCCTCGCGGTTATAAAGCAACTTTGGTTTGGCTTTATCAAAACATGTCGTGTAAGGTGTCATACGATTTGGAATACTATCCCCTCACCAGTTCTGGCGACGGGGATAGCATTCCACCCCTCTAGAAGGGTAAGACATGTTACTTTACTGAAATGCGGTTAATTTCTAAAAGGGCCTCAGATCCACAAAATGGATGCTTCTGCCACAGACACAAGTCTGACTCCCTGAAGCTGACCAAAACTCAGCCAATGGGGCCTGGACAAAGGGTTTCCTGTCGCAGGGAGGTGTCACACCCCCCCAGACAGGAGATAGTGGATTGTAGCAGGGAGGTTTGAAAGAAACCAGACACTGCCTGGGGAGCACAAGGCTGCCCCTTGCATAATCCGGTCAAACTGGTTCTGGGGCACACCAGCCCCAGTCCCAGCGTGGCCTGGATCAAAGGAAAGGGGTGTATCCACCCCCTTCCTGGGTCCCACCCATAGGAGGGGACCTAGCAGGTAATCCAGCCGCCCAGATTCGAATAAGAGTGGGAGCAGTGCCAATGCACTTCAGATTATCCTGATGAAACATAAGAAACGAAACTCTGGACCCTTCGACATCCTACTCAGCGTAGAAGACTGAAGAATCTCCCTTGTGGTCAAGGAGTGACCACCCTGTGCAAACAGGCACCATCCAGCACCTCGACGTCTGCTTTGTTGCAGTTCCCGCCGGAACTCGAGCAACAGAGATCAACGAGATCAAGCTTGCCTGCCTTCTAACAGCCCGATCCACAGTCCCTGCAGAGCTGATACCCGTGGATGCGACCGGGAGCGTGGGGCACGCCATCTTGGAAAGACCACGAGACGCTGACCGTGCAGCCCACGAGAGACCCTCGAAGCTGTACACCGGGGTTTGAGAAGCCCCAACCCTGAGCCACTCTTGCACTGAAGTTCAGCCCTCCGCACTCGACGAGTGCTACGTGGGGCCCTTCTGCTTCTTTTGGCTCAACGCGTTGGCCAGTCCCTTGCCAGCTGGCTTGTGGCCCCTGTGCCGACGAAAAACGAAATACGACTTCTGATTCTGGTTGCTCTAGATTTGCTCCAGCTCCCCTGAAAAGGAGCCCCCACTCTGATCTTTCTGGTCCGAGTGAGAAGCAATCTCCCGGTTCCGCGTGGATTGCTTTTGCCAAGTGTTGTTTGCTCCAATCTTGCAGCCAACAGCGCCGACGGCGAGAGCCTTCGTGGGACAGATTGTGACCTGCTCCTGGACTTCGTAGATGCCCCAGAGCCCACGTGACAGCGGAGAGAAGCTCCTCCACAACCACCTGATTGCGCCCGACATTGCCTGGTTCCATCCTGGTTCCACCCTGGTCACTGCTGAGTGACCCAGACTCTGTCCCCTCTGCTTTCAGGTACTTTTCGACTTCGATCCACCCTTGTATCCCACCGGCCACTTCTCCTTCACAGCGCCTGCAGCCTCTTCAGCTCCAAGCACCAAGAACCAGCGTGACGAAACCCGACACTACTTCGACCCTGTGCACCCGCTTCCTCTGGGTGAGGTAACATTGCAACGCCGGTGTTCCCACACTGGTACTCACCTCGAGGGTCTGTGTCTTAAGTTTTGTCTTTCTAGGTTCAGCGGAAGTGTCCTAAAACTCTATTTGCTTAACTTTTACGCACCATTGACTTGCATTGGTGCATGCGTGTGCTTTCAGCACTGCACCCGAATCCCGCGGGCTTTTCCCGACTTCAGCATTGCTTGTCCCGACTGCTCCCAGCGATTCCCTAGGCCCTAGGCCTAACCACTGTTCGATTGGTATCTCTTATACCACTTTCTTAATATATGGTCTGAGTGGCCCCACTCCCTCATCCATAATTGTGCAACTTTGTATGTTATACTGTGCTTTTGATTTAACGCTTGTGCCCCTTTGTTCATAAAGAATACTGGGGATTATTTTGAGTAATGAATACATATATTTTTATAATTTATACTTGTGTGGTGTCCTTTCATTTGATATTACAGGACTGTGATTGGTAAAACAGCTCGCTTAACACGACCTCTTGAGTTAAGCCTTTAAGGCTGCTTAGTCTATGCTACCATTAAGATAGCTTGTCTACAAGGTTGACTTACAACCAGACACCATAAGGGAAAGCTTGGACTGATACAAGGTGGTTCCAGAATTGGAAACATCATATATCAGGCCAACTTCTCACACCACCAAAAGGTGTAAGATTCTTATGCCACCCATGCCGGTAGGTACTTTTTAGGTATGCTTGGTCTAGAGAAGAACAGACTCAGAACATAACATAGTGTTTAGGATCGACTTTAATAAACATTTATTCCTACTCAAACAAACCTTTCTTAGCAACATCAAAATAGAAAGACTGGGGAAAAAACGGTATATGGTCAAAATATCGATTCCAAAATATAGACTAACACAAATATCGACTCCAAAATATAGAATGGATAAAATATCGAATGGACAGAATATAGACATCAAAAATATCGTTTTTAATGTAAGTAATGTAATATCGATTTTAAAAATATAGAAAGTCAAAATATCGAAGTACATAATATGGGTTATTAAAAATATCAAATTTTTAATAATATCGAATGTTAGTATATGTGTGAAAAGTGTATTTTTTGTAATTTATTTGAAGTAATTAATTTTATGTTATTTAATTTTTGCGTAATTTAATTCTGTAGCGGGTTGTGGGTTTATAGGGCAATAGGGTGGGAAGTAATTTAATTATAATTAATTAAATATGTAAATGTATTTTATTGGTATTATTTTGAATAAATAGTTAATAAATTTTTTAATAGGTAATTAATTAATTCTTAATTGAATATACATTTTTATTAATTGATTAATTGATAATTATGTGAATAATATTAATTTATTTTCTGTAGCGGGTTGTGGGTTTATAGGGGAATAGGGTGGGAAGTAATTTAATTATAATTAATTAAATATGTAAATGTATTTATTGGTATTATTTTGAATAAATAGTTAATTCATTTTTTAATTTGTAAATAATGAATTCTTAATTGGTAATTAATTTTTTTAATTGATTAATTGATAATTATGTGAATAATATTAATTTATTTTCACTAGAGTGGGAATAGTAAATTTTACCCCTACGCTATCCAACGCATTCCCTACTGTTGCACTCTCTGGAGTGGGAATAGTAATTTTTACCCCTATGCTTTCCAACACTTTCCCTATTGTTACACTCTCTGGAGTGGCAATAGTAATTTTTACCCCTACGCTATCCAACGTTTTCCCTACTGTTGCACTCCCTGGAGTGGGAATAGTAATTTGTACCCCAACGCTATCCAACCCTTTCCCTACTGTTGCACTCTCTGGAGTAGGAATAGTAATTTTTACCCCAACGCTATCCAACGCTTTCCCTGCTTTGCACTCTCTGGAGTGGGAGTAGTAATTGTTACACCTAGGCTATCCAATGCTTTTCCTACTGTTGCACTCTCTGGAGTGGGAATAGTAATTTTTACCCCTATGCTATGCAACGCTTTCCCTACTGTTTTTCTCTCTGGAGTGGGAATAGTAATTTTTACCCCAACGCTATCCAACCCTTTCCCTACTGTTGCACTCTCTGGAGTAGGAATAGTAATTTTTACCCCAACGCTATCCAACGCTTTCCCTGCTTTGCACTCTCTGGAGTGGGAGTAGTAATTGTTACACCTAGGCTATCCAATGCTTTTCCTACTGTTGCACTCTCTGGAGTGGGAATAGTAATTTTTACCCCTACGCTATGCAACGCTTTCCCTACTGTTTTTCTCTCTGGAGTGGGAATAGTAATTTTTACCCCTACGCTATCCAACGAAAAAGAGAAAGTGTAATTGAAATATTAGGTGATGTATTTGGAGCACTGATACCAGCAGTAGGCATATCATTTAATGCAAATAGAATAAGAAAATTGTCAACAATAGTAGATAAATTGTCAACTGACAGCTGGAGGATTTTGATGGTTAGCACTGACATGATTGCTATGAGAAGTATGGTGATGCAAAATCGACTTGCTTTAGATATAATACTGGTAAAAGAAGGAAGAGTTTGTTGAATTTTAAAGGTACAACACTGTTGCACTTATATCCCAGACAAGAGTCACAACATTGAGAAATAGATTAGAAATATTACCCAAGTGCATAAAGAAATAGAACCACTAGAACTAGAAGGTGTACTTGAAAAACTTGGTAAATGTCTATCAGCAGTTACAAATTAGTTTTACGAGATTTGCAGATCTATATTAGGTAAGATACTAATACCAGTGACCATAATCATAGTAGTGATTTTAATTTTGAGACTTAGTTGTCAATGTAGCAAAAAACACAGTTGATGGACAGAATGTAGAACAATGTCATACATTCACCCCAGTACAAGGATTTGGCCTAAATCCATCGTTTTTTTGCACTCCACATCACCCTGGGTTAGACACTGGCTATATGCAAATCAGCTCTGACCCTGTGCCTCATGGGAACAGTCCAGTCCGAACTACCAAGCCATGTCTTTCCCAGACCGGAATCAAGCATCCAAGGACCGGTTTCTGGCTATCAGCCTTCATCAGCCTGAATAGCTTGACTCCAGTGGTGTGGAGAGCCTGGGACTCACGTCTGAGCATACCCAGCCCACTCGGGGTGAAAATTGCAAAAAACACAGTTGATGGACAGAATGTAGAACAATGTCATACATTCACCCCAGTACAAGGATCTGGGCCTAAATCCATCATTTTTTTGCACTCCACACCACCTTGGGTTAGACACTGGCTATATGCAAATCAGCTCTGACCCTGTGCCTCATGGGAACAGTCCAGTCCGAACTACCAAGCCATGTCTTTCCCAGACCGGAATCAAGCATCCAAGGACCGGTTTCTGGCTATCAGCCTTCATCAGCCTGAGTAGCTTGACTCCAGTGGTGTGGAGAGCCTGGGACTCACGTCTGAGCATACCCAGCCCACTCGGGGTGAAAATTGCAAAAAACACAGTTGATGGACAGAATGTAGAACAATGTCATACATTCACCCCAGTACAAGGATCTGGGCCTAAATCCATCGTTTTTTTTGCACTCCACACCACCCTGGGTTAGACACTGGCTATATGCAAATCAGCTCTGACCCTGTGCCTCATGGGAACAGTCCAGTCCGAACTACCAAGCCATGTCTTTCCCAGACCGGAATCAAGCATCCAAGGACCGGTTTCTGGCTATCAGCCTTCATCAGCCTGAGTAGCTTGACTCCAGTGGTGTGGAGAGCCTGGGACTCACGTCTGAGCATACCCAGCCCACTCCGGGTGAAAATTGCAAAAAACACAGTTGATGGACAGAATGTAGAACAATGTCATACATTCACCCCAGTACAAGGATCTGGGCCTAAATCCATCGTTTTTTTGCACTCCATACCACCCTGGGTTAGACACTGGCTATATGCAAATCAGCTCTGACCCTGTGCCTCATGGGAACAGTCCAGTCCGAACTACCAAGCCATGTCTTTCCCAGACCGGAATCCAGCATCCAAGGACCGGTTTCTGGCTATCAGCCTTCATCAGCCTGACGTTGTCAATGTAAGCTGAGAAGAAATATTTAAAAAACTTTGAAGAAAAAGATTGAAGAAAAACAAGACAGGGAACGAGAAAGAGGTGATATTGAGATCGAGCAATATAAAGATTAGATTTATCAAGATACAAAGAAATTAGAAGAAACTGAATTATGGAATGGAATGGAATGGAATGGAATGAGGATTTGTAGAGCGCGATGGCTACCTCAATTTAGAAAAATTGAGCTAATCCGGAGGGGTAGGAAGAGGGAGGCTAGGTTTGGTTTTAAACAGAGGTTTTGCTGAATAACCAGGTTTTGAGAGTTTTTCGGAAGGTGAGGAGGTTGGGTTCGGATCTGAGATTGAGAGGGAGGGAGTTCCAGATCTTGGCCAGGTTGTAGGAGAGCGAACGACCACCACATCTGGCCTTCCTGATGCGTGGTACTGAGGCGAGGTAGGAGGTCGCAGATCTGAGAGAACGAGTGGGCTGGTAGGTTTTCACAAGGGGAGAGTTAATGGGGGGGCCTGTTCCCCAGTAAGAGCGGTGTGCAATGCACATGCTCTTAAACTCGATTCTAGATCTCACCGGGAGCCAGTGAAGATCTCTCAGTCTGGCTCTTACTGACGTTCGGCGGGGGATATCCAGAAGAATTCTTGCTGCGCAATTTTGAATAACCTGGAGTCTGTTGATTGTGGATTGGGGTGCTCCAAGATATAAGGCATTTCCACAGTCGAGGCGGGAGAGGATCAGTCCTTGAACCACGATTCGTCTTGAGTGGAATGGAAGCAAAGGGAGAATTTTGTGGAGCAGTCTCATCAGGCCAAAACAGGTCGCAGCTAGCTTAGTGGCCTGATGGTTGAAGGACAGAGTGTGGTCAAGCCAGATGCCCAGGCTCTTGATTTGCTCCTTGGGTTGCGGGGGGTTGCCTAAGCAGGAGGGCCAGATGGGGTCGATGGTTTTGGCGATGTTATTACCCAGGAGCATTATCTCAGTTTTTCCCCCATTAAGCCTAAGACAAGAGCTGGACATCCAGGTGGCGACTGCTTCCAGACATCTGTGTAGGCTGTGTTGAGAGTTTAGGGGGGGGTCCAGAGATACCACTAGCTGCGTGTCGTCCGCATAGGAAACGATCTTTACACCAAATGGGCGGACGACATCAGCTAGGGGGCGTAGGTAGACATTAAAAAGGGTGGGACTCAGGGACGAGCCCTGAGGCACTCCGCAATTAAGTGGTCTACTGGCCGAGGAGAAGTCTCTCAAAAACCTTGAAGGATCTGTCATTCAGAAAGGAACTCATCCAACTGAGGGCGGTCCCGGTCACTCCTATTTCTCCGAGACGATGAAGTAGGATGTTATGATTGACAGTGTCGAAGGCGGCACTTAGGTCGAGTAGGACGATGGCCGTAGAACCGCCATCGTCCAGGATCCTTCGTGCCTCCTCCGTCACTGTAATCAATGCCGTCTCCGTTCCGTGACGGGGCCTAAAGCCGGTCTGAGAAGAGTCGAGGATGTTATTGACTTCTAAGAAGTTGGTGAGAACCGAGTTGACATGCTTCTCGAGGAGTTTACTGAGCCATGGCAGGAGGGAGATGGGACGGTAGTTGGCGGGGTTAGATGGGTCGAGATTGTTTTTTTTTAGAAGGGCTTTGACCATTGCTCTTTTCCATAGGGAAGGGACGATCCCAGTATGGAGTGAGGAGTTGAGCAGGTCTAGAATAATAGGCGAGATCAAAGGTGTGATCTGTGTGAGGGTACTGGGGGGAGCAGGGTCGGCGGGTGATCCAGATTTGACCTGTCCCATAAGTCTCTCCAAATTAGTAAGTTCTAAAGGAGGAAAGCTGTTCAGATCCTGGGGAGGGACTGGTGGGCTACCTGGGTTAACGAAATCTGTGGGAGGAGTAACGAGGAGGGGGAAAGAGGAGTTGATCGTTTCAATTTTCTGGTGGAAAAACTCAGCTATTTCCTCGCAATGGGCCTGAGTATTGTTGTGGTCCTTCGGTGGTTCCGGAAGTTGTAGAAGGGTTTTGGCTATTCAATAGATTTCTTTGGGTTTGAACGCTGCGTTTTCAATCTTGAGTTCGAAGTATTTAGCCTGGGCCTGGTGAATTTCCGTTTTGTAGTTTTTGATTGCTGTTCTATAGTATGATTTATCTGAAGGGAGGTAGCTGAGGCGCCATTTCCTCTCCAGTCGCTTACATACACGTTTTGCCTCTCGTAGCTCGTTTGAGTACCACGGGGCTGTAGGATTGCCCCGTTTAGGGTGGGAATGTTTTAGTGGCAAAACTGTATCTAGGGAACTGGTGATCCACAGGTTGAAGTTGTCATTGTCTTGAGTGGGGATAGATGTGTTGGTGGGTTTAGTGCCTAGTAGGAGTTCCTTCCACTCAGCTAGGTGGAGTTTAGACCAGTTACGTGAGCGTTGCGCCAACGGGGGTTGGGGGGGGAGTGATCGGGCAGGGTCCAGGTGAACGGGATAAGGAAGTGGTCTGACCAGGGGAGGGGAGAGGAGATTCCAATTTGGAGGTTGTTACAGTTGCTGAAAATGGGGTCCAGGAGATGACCCTTTTGATGAGTAGGCCCGGTGACACGTTGGTGCAATTCAAGGGCACTTAGGCCCAAAGACAGATCCCTTACTATAGAGTCGTTTGGGTCATCCAGGTGGATGTTAAGGTCACCCAGAATTGTGAAATTAGCAGTGCTGACTGCAAGACTTGCCGCTATCGAGGTGAGGTCTGAAAGAAATTGCCTTTGTGGTCCAGGGGGACGATATATAAGCATACCCGAAAAGGTATGTGTGGCACTTAATTTTATGAAGAATGGGAGGCATTCGCAGTCTGGGAAGTCTACGGGGGTGCTGGTGACAGAGTGATTTGTTTTGTGAATTATAGCCAGACCACCGCCAATGCCTTTTTTCCGGTCGAGGCGGAATATTTGATAGCCAGGGGGAAGTGCTTGTACTAGGTCAGGTTCAGAATGTTCCTGTAACCAGGTCTCGGTAGCGAAAAAGACATCAGGACTTATTTCCTCTAATAGTAGAGAGATTTCTGCGGAGTGTTTAGGGAGCGAACGGCAGTTAAGCAACAACATGGAGAATGAAGTGGGATTCTTTATACCATGAGAAAGGTGAAAGCCACAATGGTTGCAGACGGAGTGTTGGGTAGAGGGATCCCATGTGTGTAGACAGGATGGCCCAACTGTCTGGTTTAATTGATGCAGGGATTGCGGGTGATAGGTGATGGTCTGGCGTGATAGTTGGGCTGGGGGGGTGGCCCCTGGCCCCGGCCGGTCGCGGACGGGCACAGACGGGCTTGCCTTAGGCGCGCCCGCTGCGCTCGCCCTCTGCGCGACCGGAAAATGCACATTATTTATGCTGATTCGATGGGTGGGGACCGTAGGGGCGTGGCCTAAAAAAAGGGGCGTGGCCTCGGCTCGTGGCGCGAGGAGTGTTGTCAATCAGAGTGCAGGGTCAGCGCTGGCTCCGCTGCCTCTAGTATCCAATTTCCCAACAAGTAAGTTTTTTAAATCAACAATACACAGGTTAAATTGTGACAGTTTTAAGAATATTTAAAAGTGAATCGCTCCCGGCTTCCGCCTCAGGAGTGTGTCTCAAGCTTCTACTTAGAGCCCTTAACTCGGCATCTATAAGTAGGCGACGGCAGGGGGCGTGGCCTAAAAAAGGGGCGTGGCCTCGGCTCGTGGCGCGAGGAGTGTTGTCAATCAGAGTGCAGGGTCAGCGCTGGCTCCGCTGCCTCTAGTATCCAATTTCCCAACAAGTAAGTTTTTTAAATCAACAATACACAGGTTAAATTGTGACAGTTTTAAGAATATTTAAAAGTGAATTGCTCCCGGCTTCCGCCTCAGGAGTGTGTCTCAAGCTTCTACTTAGAGCCCTTAACTCGGCATCTATAAGTAGGTGACGGCAGGGGGCGTGGCCTAAAAAAGGGGCGTGGCCTCGGCTCGTGGCGCGAGGAGTGTTGTCAATCAGAGTGCAGGGTTATAACAAGTACTAATGAGAAGAATTTGAAATATGTTGAGTTAAAGGGGCATATTACCAAGAAGTGCATTAGTAAACGCACAACGCAAATCCCCATATCGCCGGCTATCACCAGATTTTATTGCCTTTTTAGCACGCAATTATCAATGCGCATCACGTAGGCGAATTGAAATCCGGCGATAGTCGGCGATATGGCACATTAGCGCATGAAAACAAACGTTGTTTTCACGCGCTAATGTGTTCCTTGTTAATATGGGGGTGGACTCAGCTCCGAGAGTTTCTCTACCATGTATCCAGTATTCCATACTACATGGTAACCCGCCCCCCCAGTCCTGATGAAGAACCCTAGCAAGGTATCATTCTGTGCCTGCATCTATTTGTGGGTCGAAACGTCGACAGCTTTTTGCACTCTCAGCTTCCTTCCGCATATGTATCATTGGATTGTACTACTTTTTTGGAAGCATGATGCCTAATTAGTATACTTGAACCGTTGGTCATGATGTTTGTAAATCGTATGATTTTACAGTATACTAAAGTCGTTTGACCATTGGTATTGTCACTTGTCTAAATCTTCCCACACTCCTCCCTACACCAGCACTTCCCTCTCCCCTTCCCTCCTGGGGCACGAAATACGCTTGAACTGTATACATTTATTCGTAATGAAATTTACCCATACATTGTGATTAAACAACAATGTTGTGACAACCTTAATATTTATGTCTATTTTTACTACTTGTACTTATTTTTCTTTACTCTTTATGTTCTATAAAGTAAATCAGGCAAACTATTTGGGGAGAAGTGGTTATAAATAAAAACAGATATGAACTGCGGTATTACAATTCAAATGTCCAAATTGGGTTCAGTAAACAAACCAGATCATGCATTACTACAAACATTGGGAGGCACTCGGACTCCGGTATTGAATAGGCGTACCCAAGGTGATATCCCGATGACCACAACAAGCAATTCTAACAAAATAGACTCTGTATTAGACAACACTTTGTATCTTTAAAACGATTCCATCAGATTCTATCTTACAAAATAATCGCAAAATGTGAAAATGATAACTCAGCACAGGTCATTAAATATAGTAAATTTTAATGCAAAGAATCAGACCTATAAACGAATTGGTTCGCAGGACACAGGTACCAACTGGAAAAAAAATCAGATAGAATAAATTGTCACTAACCAGATACAAGAATTGGAAAAGGAGTGGATCAACAACCACATGGAATTCACCGCCATTACATCACACAACTTGCCCTCTTACAACCTTCCCTCCCCTGCCACTCCTCTCAATCGAGCTGGGCTCCTGTATGTTCTTAAAAGCGCAGCCCCTCCCCAGGACCTTCGCACTCCCATTTTCCTCATTCAGATATCACTCGAGATCTCCTCTCTCTGCAGGTTCCCCTCCCCACAGCTCATTTCTTTGAACCAACTCTCAGATTTAGTGGGGCGTCTGGACAAGTTATCTCTCCAAGTTAATCTACTCATTCATTAATTCCATGAACTGATAGCTCTCTCACCTAACCATCTGCCATTGTTTAGTTCTCTTAGTTCCCTAGGAAAGCTGCACCAAGTTCCCGCCTCTGCACCCACTGGCCTTGACCAGCATTCCTCACTCCCTATCTCTAAAATACTACCCCTTCCCAACACCCCCTCTCGCCCCAGAAGAAGGATGGTCGAACTTGCTGCCAGTGATATAGAGGATCTACTCCTCTCTTACTCGATCACTCAAGAAATTGACAAGGTCCATATGGCCCAAATTCCATCCATTCTAGCCAATCGAAAAATTATTTCAGAGCCCCATCTTAAATAAGTTCTAATTTTGATCCGTAGATCTACCATCCTAATACATGCATGCATACATTTGCAAAAATCTACTTGGTTCACAATTCCTTACAGAGTGGCTATTCACACTTTTTGACCATCTGCTTTATTCTCAGATTCTTCTAGGGAATGGCCTGGTATTTAATTGTTTGTAGTTTCTTTAGACAGTTGTCTATAAGGGGGGCTGTTTTACCTGGCCACTAAGCTAAAGAAATCTCTACCTCGATCTAGTTTGTTAGAAAGGTGGGAAGGAAGGTTTGTCACGGTTTTTGACAGATGAAGGTATATACCAGATTGACGAGTCTGAAATACTCAGGTCTATTATCTCAATTATATATAACCAAAAAGGGGCAATTACCTTGAAGTCTGTGTGTTCACGTAGTATTTCTATATTATTTAATTTTTGAAAGCCAATTCTATTGAGTTGTTTCTTTGGCTCATATGTCCAATTTCATACTCCTGTAAATCACAAATATGTGATAAGTTTTACACTGATATAAGTAGTGATTTTTAATCTCGTTTTTGTAAAAGGTTTTGTAGGTATTGTAGACAAAGGCTGGACATACCTGTAGGTAAAATGCCTAGGCATATGATAAGTTCAGAGTTGTTATGCCAAAAAACTATATTGCTGGTCGTCTTTACATAGTTAAAATCCAGAGGCGCCTAAGTCTTGTCCTTTGCAGGATTAGATTCCGTTTCTCTAGACAAAGTGTATAAAGATCAAATGTGGGTAAGTTGGAGACAATGTTATTAGGGAATTGCTAGTCCGAGTGGCCATCAAATTGCATGCGCTTACCTAATGTTCCGCTAAGAACTGCTCGCTTCTCTGGGTATATTCAATGTTAAAATGATGGAACCAGAGGCATTAACATCATGTCCTTGTGTTATAGGGTTCTAAGAATCAGAGAGGGAGAGAAAAAGGGTCTGACGGTTAAAAAGTACCCTGTTTGGTTCAATCCCCGTTATAATCTATCATCCTATCCTTTTTTTTTTTTTTTTTTTTTTTTTATTGAGAATTGACACAATATAAAAAACACAACAAAACAGATATACATTTATGATACATCTATAAAATTTTACAAAATTCATATATCTAAACAACCTGTTGATACATAGCTACATCCTTTAAATTCAGATTTGTTGTTGCCTAACTTTATGAAGGTATAAAAAATAATTAATTACAAATATATATATACCGCTGTTTAAAAAGATTTGGCAACATTCAAACTGAAACAGTAATAAATTACATAAAAGCACCATTGATAGACCTACCCTCCCTCCATGCCTTCACAGGTGCCCACATTTCAAGGCCAAAATCCCGAAATTTTTTACCTTTATAAGAATACAGAGAAGATTCTATGTTATGTATGGTGAGAAATCTGGCCATCCACATTGAGAAAGTGGGGGGAGAGGGATCCTTCCAAGCAGCTGATATCAGAATTCTTAAGACGGCTGCTGCTAAGAAAATTAAAGCCTTCGCCTCTCTCCTTCCACTCAGCCCTAGTTTACTATCGATCCCAAATATCATAACAGTTGGGGATAGGCTGATGTTTAAGCCTAGCAGCCCCTCCAAGAATTTCTCTATCTCCATTTTAATTGTCGCTAGTTTTTCGCAGAGAGAAAACATATGAACCAAATCGGCCGAGTCCTGCTGACATCTGGGACATTTACTGTCTTCTCTTATCCCCCATTCATGTAGCTTATCGGGAGTATAGTAAAGGTTGAATATAGTCATAAAATGTTGGGCCTTCAGATTAGAGGACCTAAGTACCTGCCTATCCAGAGCTAGGGCCTTATCAAAATCTGCATCTGGGTCCTGTAATTTCATAGCCCAGGCTGCCTCATGTTTCTCGAGGTCATTAGGCAACCTGCCCATTAGCTCCTGGTATACTACCCTTATTCTATCACCATTGTTCATTACATAATCAAGGATGGGGTTAGGAGCAAGTGAGCAAGCCGCAATTACATCTGCTCTAAAAGTTTGTGCGATTTGGATGTACTTAAAGCTATGACCTATAGATATGTCATACTTCTGTTGAATAGCTACAAATGGCATCAATTTACCACTGCAGACGATATCACCTATCGTCTGAATGCCGTGTTGCTCCCAGATCTTCCATGCCCCATCCATGCTGAGGTTCGGAAAAAGGCTTGATTTCCATAACGGCGAATGTCCATTAATTCTGGGAATCTGCAGATATTTCTGAACTCTTTTCCAAAGATCCCAAGCTCCCAGTATAGTCTTAAGCCTGGTTTTTTTTAAAAATCTGCGGCCATTTTTTCTCAGTAGGGCACCTACGGCTTCCTGCCCCATAAGGAGCTCATATATTGAGGGAGGAATATACATATTATCAGTTGGATCCCTAGTATAAGTCTGCCCACCACCAGCTTGAAATAAAATAGACATCTGGGTTAATAGACATGCCCAGTGGTAGAATCTTATATTTGGGGCACCCAAACCTCCGAACTCCTGGGGAAGAGACATATACTTAGCTGCTCTTCTGATCTTACCGTATTGCCAAAGGAAGCTATTAAATATGGATTCCGTCTTTTTTAGCATTTGTTCCTCAATCAGAAAGGGTATAGATCTATATAAATACAGTAGTTTGGGCAGCATTGTCATTTTCAGAACATTTGTTCTTCCAATAATAGAAAGATGTAATGCATCCATACGTTTTAAATCTCTTTCTATTTTCTTAAGCAATGGATTAAAATTATCCTGTATAATTGAATCTGTCTCTGCCGTGATAATAACCCCCAGATATGTGGCAGAATTAACATACCGTTGATCCATTTTTATTATATTCCTTGAACAGATCACCTGTGTTTTCTCCTCATTTAACCTATAACCAGAATGGTATCCAAATTGTTTGGTGATCTCTATTAGTATTCGCATGGACGCTGCCGGATCAGGTGTCATAACCGCAAGGTCGGCCGCGTATGCCAGAATTTTGCTCTCGAACCCATTAGTAATAACTGGTTTTATACTATTGTTTACTAATATCTGTCTGATCAATGGATCGATATACAGGGCAAATAAGATCGGTGAGCAGGGGCAGCCTTGGCGGGTGCCCCTTTCTATCTTGATCTCAGCCGAGCTTAGACCCATCAGTTGTATATGAGCCATTGGATCTCGATACATGGCCCTGATGGCTTTCAAGATTTTTGGACCAAAGCCTCTCCCCTGTAATACATCCCAGAGATATTGCCATCTTACGCGGTCGAATGCCTTCTCGGCATCGAGGAGGATCATAGCGACCCCCTCCCCCCCGGCATGAGCCTCAAATATAGATAAAGCTCTTCTCACATGGTCCGTTGTGCCACGACCAGGGATGAACCCATGCTGCCATGGGGAGACGAGGCCAGCAATGACCCTCCCCAACCTTGTAGCTATGATTTTTGCGTACAATTTATTATCAGAGTTGATAAGAGATATTGGTCTATAAGAACCAGTGTTCTCTTTAGGCTTACCTTTTTTATGAAATACCACAATGTTGGTATCCCTCCAAGTTTCTGGTATTATACCAGTGCATATAATGCCGTTAAAGAGATCTAGCAAGTATGGAGCTATCTCGATCCTCAGGTATTTGTATATCTCTAAAGGTATACTGTCAGAGCCGGCAGCTTTACCTCCGGCTAGCTGAGACAGTGCTGCTAGTATTTCTTCCTTAGTTATGTCACCCTCGAGGCTTACCATTTCATCTGGGTTTAACTTGGGGCCTACATCTGGGTAATGCCTCCCTAAAATATCTGGAGGGGTATCCCCTGCATCTTCCCTGTATAGATTCTCGTAATATTTTTCAAATACGGATACAATTTCTTGGGGTTCAGTGTAGTCTCGACCCTCATCCTGTATACATGTTATGGCGTTTTTAACCCTATCCTGTCTAATTCTTAAGGCTAATGCCCTCCCGGCCTGCTCCCCTGTCTCGTACATTTTCTTCCTATGGGTCCAGTAATCTAAAGATGCCCTATCTGCCAGCTGTTTCTGTATCTCAGCTTTGATCAGACAGATCTCAGTTTGGCTCTGAGCACTCTCCTCCCCCGAAGTTAATGCCAGACAATGCTGTTCCTCTGCTTTAGCCAGATCGACCAGGAGTCTATTCTTATTGTCCTGTTGTTTTCTCTTAAGCAGAGCTGAGTAACTGATTACTTCCCCTCTTAATGCTGCTTTAAATGAATCCCAGACCGAGTTTCTGGAGGCACTGTATTGATTTGCGGCAAAAAACTCGCATGTCCAGTTTCGTAAATATTCAATAAAAGCAGCATCGACTAATAATTTGCGGTCAAATGTCCAAGATCTTCTTTTCCTCTTAGGACCCAAACCACTATGACTTATAATTAACGGATTATGATCCGATAATATTTTGGGAAGCTTTTTGATATTGACTTTCCCAATCTCTCCTGAGGAAATTAGAGCATAATCAAGTTTGCAATACTTCTGATGAGGACAGGAATAATAAGTGAAACCTGGGTCGTCAGGATATTTTGAGCTCCATATATCGACCAGACCATGTGATTTCATCATAGATAGGAGTGCCCTTGAAACTCTGGGTTTTCTGCCACTATAAGGAACATTACTAGAGAAATCAATTGTTACGTTAAAATCTCCACATACCAAAATCGGTGTGGGCCAGCTTGACAACTCGCTTTCGACCACTTCAAATATTGTGTGGTCGTCAAGGTTTGACCCATAGATTCCACAAATCGTTAACCCACAACCTAATTCTACAATGGCCCATCTCCCTGCTGGGTCTGATTTAGCCCGTTTAGCCCCTCCCAAAGTTGCTTTTCCCAGAATTGCCACGCCTCTTATAGTTGAGGTCTGGGTAGAACATGTGAGGATCTCAAACCCGCCAAATTTTAACAGCTTCCTTTTAGCCCACGAGAGATGCGTCTCCTGTAAACACAGAATATCTATAGGTTCACATTTAACAAATTCTGTGAGTCTGGCTCTTTTTCGCCAATCGTTCAACCCCCCTATGTTGATCGAGTAAATAGTTAGACTAAGCATTATCAATTTTTATGCATCTCCTTCTTTTTAAATCTGGAATTTGGTTGTTAATATTAGTCATACTATATAGATACCATATAAATGTAATTTCTATAACGTCAATTCTCAATTTTTTTTTCCCCTTTTCTGTTTCTGTGCTTTCCCCCCCGCTCCCTCCACCACCCTTAGAGTACATGACCCTCCCTTGGGTCATCCCTCCCCCCCCCCTTCCATCCCACCCTTCCCCCCTAGAAGCGCTCAGACCGAGGTCTGTGCGTTGATGGATGGATGCAGCAGTGTGGTGTGTGGATGCACTTGTGAATCAACAAAAAAACCCTCCATTTAAACAAAACATTACCCCCCCTAAATGCCTCCCCTCTAAATCTATTCCCTCTTAAAAGAGAGAGAGCAGAGGGCAATTAAACTTATCACCCTAGTGTATACAACAACATTCAACCTGTAATATATCTTTTTCTGGACGCGTTTCAAGCCACTTCACTATTACCGGATATTTAATTTTATAGTTTTTTTTTTTTTTATAGTGAGTCCAGGAACTCTTTTGCCTTGACCTCAGATGTAAAAAATTGTGTCTTGCCCTCTCTCACAACCTTAAGTTGTGCAGGATTCACCAGATAGACCTGCATATGTTTTTCCTGGAGAGGTTTGATCAATTGACGGAGTCTCCAACGCCTCTCGACCGTTGCATGGCAAAAGTCCGGCCTTACAAAGAAAGATATGCCCTCGCTTGTTCTTTTGGCATCCGGTCTGGCTTTATCAGATATAGTTTGTCTGAGAATGAAATTTCCTAGAAATATAAGGACTGCCCTTGGTCTTTCCGGGGTAGCACCAGCTCGTACCTTAAATGGGGTTCGGTGGGCTCTTTGGATCTCAGAAGACCAATTCCAATCTGCCAATTCAGGGAATGCATTTTTAAAAAGGTTGATAATGAAACCCCTCATGTCCGACCCCTCAATCCCCTCCGGGACCCCTAGGACGCGCAGGTTGTTGCGTCTCAGCCTATTCTCCATGTCTTCCAGCTTCCACTGGATATCAACAACCTGCGCCGCCTGAGAGTCAACTTTGAGTGATGCAGAGGCAGCCTCTGACTCAGTCGCTACAATCCGTTCTTCTAAGTTCGTGACTCTATCCCCCACATTAGCATGTGCTTTTGAAAGCTTTCTAACAACAGTTTGTAACTTACGCATTGCAGTTTGCGACTTCCTCGTGTCCTGCCTGGCTTCTTCTCTGTGCGTAAGCATTGTCTGGTATATAACATCCAGAAGTGGAGGATGAGGGGCCTCGGTCTCCTGGCTTCCCTGTAGCGGTGTCGTTGAGGAGTGATCCCAGCTCAGATCCCTATGCGCCTGACCGTGAAATTTAGCATTACCATCCAGTCTTTTCGCTGTGCCAGGAGTAGTTAAATCGGGATCACTGTCTGTCTCAATGTTACTATCTTCTTGAGAGGAGCTCCTTTCGTCATCGGACCACCCTGCCTCTTCGGTTACTGAATAGAAGCATTCACTGCTATCCTTCTCCTTCTCTTGTTCGCTTTCCACTCCTTCTGCCGAGGTCACTGTAGCCGCGGAGAGACCTGATATATTGACCTTTCTCCTACAGTCAGGTTCTTTTAAAGTGACAGGTTCTTCTAGGGTAACTTTTAAACTGTCTTTCTGTATGTACTGGATAGCACTGGATTTCGCAGGTTCAGTGACCATCTGATCCTCCATATACACAGGAGTGATCAGAACACCCATGTTTGCTACCCCGTCTGAGTTACCCCCTTTCCCGCCCCCATCGTTTAATTGTCGCTCCTGGTCGAGCAGCTCCATTCGGGGAGAATCTGTTGTCCGCTGTGTCACTCCTTCTCTTTCGTCTTCTCCTTCTCCCCTTATGTTGGCTGAGACCATACCAATTTCCGCATCAGGTGGAATAATTGCTTGTGATACTTTCGCTTTCACCGTGGTCGCCATTGGGGGTGTCTTTGCACCAGAGTCAGTTTCCAGCGCCCCCTCCAATACTTCCTCTGATACCCCCTCCTTATCTGTAACGGGAGGAGTTGGGTTCATGGTGTTTTTTGAATTTTGACCACTGCGGGCGAAAAGCTCAGGTATTGATGCGACTGATTTCGATTTTGCCCCCGGTTCTTGCACTACTCCAGCTCCAGCTCCAGCTACCTCGGTTCTGCGTGTTGAATTCACCACCTCAGCAGTGGCATGTGAGGCAGCCCTTACAGCCTGTGTTTCTTTTTAGCAGCCGCTGCCTTGGCTGCTATACCGGCGGCTATTTTCGGGGCCATTTTCGAGTTTGTATATCCTCGCAGCAATCCACAACCGCAACCACGGGTATTAACCCAGAGCCTCACCCTCCGCCGTGTCACAGAGGCGCCCGGGTAACGGGAGGCAGACTTGACAGAATGGATGCACTGCAGCTGCAGCCAGGACGTGAGGATAGCCGAGACCAGCCAGAGCGCGCCTGCGATCTCCACCCTCGGTCGTTGACTCCTTTGGGCTGCCGCCACCACTGCTACTGCGGAGCTCCCTCTCGCATGGTCAGACACGCCGCCGCCTTGCATCGGGGGTAGAGTCGGGATGAGGTCGTCGGAAGCTACAGGCTCACGCACGGTATATTAGCCGCCCTTAATTCCGCCAGCATATGGTAAGAGTTCGAGGCATCTAGGGGTTTGTTGCACCACACCACACCCTGCTGCTCCGCGGCTCCTCACACAGCCGCCATCATGCTCCCAGTCTATCATCCTATCCTAATGCTGGCGCTTACCTGTTGTTTTGCGATGGACTGCCTGCTTCTCTGGTTCTGCGGGAAATGCCCGGTGACAGAGAGCGCCGTCTTTTAATACTCCATCTCGCGTTTGATTTGTCCAAAAATTACCCAATCGGGTTGATCCTAGTCTAAGCCTCTAGATTAGCATACTAGGGCTTGAGTTGATGTGTCCCTATTGGTGAGTTTCTTTATGGTGTTATCCCATTGGCTTAGGACAAACTGTCAAGGAACTGGGTGATGTGACAGAGGGGTGGGTCATGTCTCGGAAAGAGAATGTGTATGTGGAGGTCCTAAAGGCCACCTGTTTCCTTCTCTGGTTGTTTTGTTCTTGCAGATGTTTCTGCATTCGCCGCGGATATGTTGACAGACTATGTGAGACTCACTTTATCTGTGTATGTTTGTGAAGTTATGGCCATACCGTTATATGTTTCTAGTTTGGAACCTATATAAGGGAGCTGGGGTCTAGAGATTGCGTAAGCCCGTACGTAATCTAGCTATGGAAATTCTACAGGGCGAGTGTCATAGTCTTAATCAGCTATCTTATAAAACTTTTAGATGGAATGAAATGAGTTTAGAATTTGATAATTCGTAAGAGGAAAGTAGCTCAGGTGATAGTATGGTGACTCTTGTGTTCTTATGGTATATTTCATGTTTACTTGGGGATGGACGCTGATACGTAGCATATTGGTATTTGATGGATGCTGAGAGCAGGTGACCAGAAATAAGATTCATGTAGGTGCTATTTTAGAGAGGGAATATCTCTAGATATATATATATAAGGTGATTAACATGTAGAGTTATAGGGGCAGGGTGGCAATTATGGGCTTATTAACTAAGGCGATCTAGATACATTTTGTCCAATCCTCCCTGGTGTTTAAACCTTTGAGGATGGTATTCAAGAAACAGAAATACCACTGTTCCCTGGTTTTTCTCAATTTATCAGTGTCTCCGCCTCGTCTGGTAGTTCTTATCTTCTCTAGAACGAACCAGCGTAGATCATCACAAGTGTGATTCTCCTGTTTGAAGTGTTCTGTTAAGGGCGCACTGCTTTTGTTTGTGCGAATGGCAGATTTATGCTCTAGGACTCTGAGTCTAAGTTCCCTACTGGTTTCCCCCACGTAACCAAGGTTGCAGGGGCAGATCAGTAGGTACACCAAATTTTGGCTCCTGCAGTTGTTGAATGTCCTAGGGGTTAGGGTTTTGCCATTAAATTCCAGACTGCTGCCTGTAATGCAGTGCTGGCATATCGAACAGGTCCCACATTTGTGGTTGCCTGAGGCTATTGGCCCTGTCAAAGTTCGTTGGATTTCAATTGGTGGTTTGTATGTGTGTACAAGGCTATTGCGTAGGGTTTTATTTCTGCGGTAAGAAAACAGAGGTTTGTTAAGTTGGGTTTCATGGTTGAAGTTAATGATGCGCCAGTTCCTGTTGACAATGTTCTTAATTTGATTACTCAGGTGTGAGAACTGGGTTACAAAGACTATCTTGTCTGGATCATTTTTCTTGTGTATTTTATTTTGATCGAGGAGACTGTCTCGGTCGTAAAATCTTGCCCGTTTGAGAGAGTTTTTTATTAATTTATGGGGATAGCCTCTTTCCTTGAGTTTTTTTGTTGTGTTCTCGGAGTGTCTATAGAAATCTTCGAGGTTCGAGCAGTTGCGTCTCAATCTAAGGAATTCTCCAAAGGGCACATTGTCCCTTTGTGCTTTGGGGTGATTGCTCGAGTAGTGGAGGAGTGAGTTCTTGTCCGTTGGCTTGGTGAAAAGCTCCACTTTCAAGAAACCCTCCTCTTCTTTAATAGCTATATCCAGAAATTCTACCCTGGAGTTGCTTTGGTGGCCTGTGAATCTGAGGTTGGGGTCTCCGAGGTTGAGCCATTCTAGAAAGCTAGCAAGCTCCTCGCTGGCACCGCTCCAGATGAAGATGATATCATCTATGTAGCGGTGCCAGCAGGAGATGTTCTCAAAAAAGGGGGCTACCTCGTTGAATATATGTTTGAGTTTGAACTCACCCACATATAGGCAGGCCAGACTTGGGGCGCATGTGGCCCCCATACTGGTCCCCTTCGTCTGTAGGTATAGGTCATCTTTGAAAAGGAAGAAATTTCTCTTGAGAATAAGATGGATACATGACGTGATGAAAATGTCGTCACCTCCATGAAGGTTCTCTGTCTCTAATAAGGACGCTATAACTTCCAGGGTGTTATTTTGGGGGATGTTCGTATATAAGGCTTCTATATCTAGGGTGACCAAGAGTTGGGTCACCCTATTGAAGCTTTTGCCCTCAAAAACTGAGATAGCATGCGAGGTGTCTTTGAGGTAAGACTTTTGTTTCTTTACAATAGGTTGTAAGAAAAAGTCTATATACCTACTTAATGGTTCCAGAATGGACCCTATGCCACTAATAATTGGTCTCATGGGTGGATCAATGGGATTCTTATGGATCTTGGGGAGTACATACATTGCAGGGGTAACTGGGTGTTGATTGAGGAGAAATTTGTATTCGTTTTCACTAATGGCACCACTATTGTTGCCCTCACTCAAGAGTTGGGCTACTTCGCATTTGAATTTGCTCAATTCTTGGGACCTAGATTTCTGGTAGTGTTCCCTAACACTGAGGAGTTCTTTCATCTTAATGTCATACTTGTCAGTGTCAAATATGACAATTCCCCTACCCTTATCGGCGGGTTTTATTGTCAATTCCTCACTTTTTTGTAAATTGTTGAGAGCGTCTCTCTGTGCTTTGGAAAAATTATTGTTACCATGTGTCTTTTTGGAGAAGAGATTTTTGATTTCTACTTCAACAACCCTCTCGAACACCTCTACATTTTTATCTATTTGGTGGATACTTGGAAAAAAGGTTGATTTGGGTTTCAATCCGGTGACACTAGGGGGGGGTTATATTGTCGGTTCTCGAAAAATCTATTAAGTCGGATTTTTCTAAAGAATGACTTCAGGTCACTCTCCAGATGGAATAGGGAAGGTGTATTGGTGGGTGCAAAACTAAAACCCTTCTGTAGTACTGATTGTTCTATACTAGTTAGGGTTCTTTTGGAGAGATTAACTATAGGAAATTCTCCTATCTCCAGTACTGTGTGCTCCTGGTGGCTATATACTCTCTGGAGTTGTTCTGAGGTTGTTGCTTCCTCGGATATTGTGGGCGGTTGTATCCCCTTGGATTCCTGTGTCCCCGATATGGGCGCCTGTCTAAAACAGATTCGCGTTCGTAATTGGGGCCAGCCCTGTGGTCATCAGGTCTATCGAGTTCTTCCTCTCCACTGGAGCCAGAGGACTCTGAAAAGGTTATTCTTTTATTGCTATTTCTGGAGTAGGTTGTGTTTTGTGGGTTAGGTCTTTCCCACCGGGATTCATTTTTATTGATATAGTAGTCCTTATGTGTGTACGGGTAAACCACCCCAGTGGAGTATTTTTCTATATCTTTATTAAGTTTCCTACGTTTTTTATTGAACAGATAATCCCTATATCCATCTGCCTCAAAATTGATTTCATCTAGCTTCTTTTTAGCGTCTTCTAGGGCAGGGGATTGTTTGAGTGTAATTTCAAGTTTGTCAATCTCTGATTTCTCCAATTCTAATAATTCTTGGGCCGTTTCTATGATTAAGATGAGCCAATCACGGCTGCACCGATTGGCGATCATCATCCAGGTCTCTATAAATTTGGGGTTTTCTACAAACAATCCAGGTTCATTGCGAACCTGCAGCCCTATTGGAATGACCCCTTCCTTAAGATAATGATCAGGAATTCGGCATGTAACTCTGTCCTGATGAGTTTCTTTTTTAGGTTGAGGATTTTTATCAATTGCTCGTGACTTGTATTATGAAGTCCTGTGGAACCCCCAGTTTTGGGGTCCAGATTCATCAATCTGGCATATGTGTCATCTGAAAACCCAAATGTTTTTAATTTATCCATAATGGGTCTTGCCTGTCTGACCTGCCTATATGTGGGTGAGTTCGAACTCAAACATATATTCAACGAGGTAGCCCCCTTTTTTGAGAACATCTCCTGCTGGCACCGCTACATAGATGATATAATCTTCATCTGGAGCGGTGCCAGCGAGGAGCTTGCTAGCTTTCTAGAATGGCTCAACCTCGGAGACCCCAACCTCAGATTCACAGGCCACCAAAGCAACTCCAGGGTAGAATTTCTGGATATAGCTATTAAAGAAGAGGAGGGTTTCTTGAAAGTGGAGCTTTTCACCAAGCCAACGGACAAGAACTCACTCCTCCACTACTCGAGCAATCACCCCTAAGCACAAAGGGACAATGTGCCCTTTGGAGAATTCCTTAGATTGAGACGCAACTGCTCGAACCTCGAAGATTTCTATAGACACCCCGAGAACACAACAAAAAAACTAAAAGAAAGAGGCTATCCCCATAAATTAATAAAAAACTCTCTCAAACGGGCAAGATTTTACGACCGAGACAGTCTCCTCGATCAAAATAAAATACACAAGAAAAATGATCCAGACAAGATAGTCTTTGTAACCCAGTTCTCACACCTGAGTAATCAAATTAAGAACATTGTCAACAGGAACTGGCGCATCATTAACTTCAACCATGAAACCCAACTTAACAAACCTCTGTTTTCTTACCGCAGAAATAAAACCCTACGCAATAGCCTTGTTCACACATACAAACCACCAATTGAAACCCAACGAACTTTGACAGGGCCAATAGCCTCAGGCAACCACAAATGTGGGACCTGTTCGATATGCCAGCACTGCATTACAGGCAGCAGTCTGGAATGTAATGGCAAAACCCTAACCCCTAGGACATTCAACAACTGCAGGAGCCAAAATTTGGTGTACCTACTGATCTGCCCCTGCAACCTTGGTTACGTGGGGGAAACCAGTAGGGAACTTAGACTCAGAGTCCTAGAGCATAAATCTGCCATTCGCACAAACAAAAGCAGTGCGCCCTTAACAGAACACTTCAAACAGGAGAATCACACTTGTGATGATCTACGCTGGTTCGTTCTAGAGAAGATAAGAACTACCAGATGAGGCGGAGACACTGATAAATTGAGAAAAACCAGGGAACAGTGGTATTTCTGTTTCTTGAATACCATCCTCAAAGGTTTAAACACCAGGGAGGATTGGACAAAATGTATCTAGATCCCCTGAGTTAATAAGCCCATAATTGCCACCCTGCCCCTATAACTCTACATGTTAATCACCTTATATATATATATCTAGAGATATTCCCTCTCTAAAATAGCACCTACATGAATCTTATTTCTGGTCACCTGCTCTCAGCATCCATCAAATACCAATATGCTACGTATCAGCGTCCATCCCCAAGTAAACATGAAATATACCATAAGAACACAAGAGTCACCATACTATCACCTGAGCTACTTTCCTCTTACGAATTATCAAATTCTAAACTCATTTCATTCCATCTAAAAGTTTTATAAGATAGCTGAATAAGACTATGACACTCGCCCTGTAGAATTTCCATAGCTAGATTACGTACGGGCTTACGCCATCTCTAGACCCCAGCTCCCTTATATAGGTTCCAAACTAGAAACATATAACGGTATGGCCATAACTTCACAAACATACACAGATAAAGTAAGTCTCACATAGTCTGTCAACATATCCGCGGCGAATGCAGAAACATCTGCAAGAACAAAACAACCAGAGAAGGAAACAGGTGGCCTTTAGGACCTCCACATACACATTCTCTTTCCGAGACATGACCCACCCCTCTGTCACATGACCCAGTTCCTTGACAGTTTGTCCTAAGCCAATGGGATAACACCATAAAGAAACTCACCAATAGGGACACATCAACTCAAGCCCTAGTATGCTAATCTAGAGGCTTAGACTAGGATCAACCCGATTGGGTAATTTTTCGACAAATCAAACGCGAGATGGAGTATTAAAAGACGGCGCTCTCTGTCACCGGGCATTTCCCGCAGGACCAGAGAAGCAGGCAGTCCATCGCAAAACAACAGGTAAGCGCCAGCATTAGGATAGGATGATAGATTATAACGGGGATTGAACCAAACAGGGTACTTTTTAACCGTCAGACCCTTTTTCTCTCCCTCTCTGATTCTTAGAACCCTATAACACGAGGACATGATGTTAATGCCTCTGGTTCCATAATTTTAACATTGAATATACCCAGAGGAGTGAGCAGTTCTTAGCGGAACATTAGGTAAGCGCATGCAATTTGATGGCCACTCGGACTAGCAATTCCCTAATAACATTGTCTCCAACTTACCCACATTTGATCTTTATACACTTTGTCTAGAGAAACGGAATCTAATCCTGCAAAGGACAAGACTTAGGCGCCTCTGGATTTTAACTATGTAAAGACGACCAGCAATATAGTTTTTTGGCATAACAACTCTGAACTTATCATATGCCTAGGCATTTTACCTACAGGTATGTCCAGCCTTTGTCTACAATACCTACAAAACCTTTTACAAAAACGAGATTAAAAATCACTACTTATATCAGTGTAAAACTTATCACATATTTGTGATTTACAGGAGTATGAAATTGGACATATGAGCCAAAGAAACAACTCAATAGAATTGGCTTTCAAAAATTAAATAATATAGAAATACTACGTGAACACACAGACTTCAAGGTAATTGCCCCTTTTTGGTTATATATAATTGAGATAATAGACATGAGTATTTCAGACTCGTCAATCTGGTATATACCTTCATCTGTCAAAAACCGTGACAAACCTTCCTTCCCACCTTTCTAACAAACTAGATCGAGGTAGAGATTTCTTTAGCTTAGTGGCCAGGTAAAACAGCCCCCCCTTATAGACAACTGTCTAAAGAAACTACAAACAATTAAATACCAGGCCATTCCCTAGAAGAATCTGAGAATAAAGCAGATGGTCAAAAAGTGTGAATAGCCACTCTGTAAGGAATTGTGAACCAAGTAGATTTTTGCAAATGTATGCATGCATGTATTAGGATGGTAGATCTACGGATCAAAATACGGCAAGAGCATTTTTTTAAAAGTTTTCAAATTGTATGCACCCTGTTCTCTTAGCTTAAAATGTTTCAGCTCAGAATGTTTCATCGAGAGTAGCAAACCTGGTCATATAGAAGCTACTACAACAGTTTATCATCCATATGTATAGCTCTGCAACAGTAGTTAAATGTAAAGCATTTAATTGTATTATGCATGATAAATGTTTATGATTATGCACTCACCAAACCTTACTGTATGTTCACTCCTTTAGGGCAATTATATAGACCCCTACACCACGACAGAAACCAAAAGGTGTCTTGATAAAGGTGGACAATAATTTGGAAAACCACCGAAACGCGTCGACGCTACACACAGTATAATTCAGGATCTCGACATCTTCGCTGATATATTGTATCACAGTACATATAGCTTAGGTGTATACAATAGAGTCCGAATATACAATAAGTATTGCACAAATTTTATGTCTTACTGTTTTTTCTGTCTTTGTGATTCAATCTTGCTGGACGAAATTGAAACCCCTTTTTATTGTTTTAATATTGTTTTAATTTTGCTGAGTGGCACTCCAATCTTTGGGACCACTCTCCTTTTAACATTTGTATGTTTCAATAAATTGTAAGAATTCTTCATATATATTTGTATTGTGGTATTGTTTTTCCTTGACCCCTTGTTGGCCTCTTTTAATCATTCTCACTCAGGGGAATATTTCTAGTTCACTGGATAGTACAAGCTTGTACAAACAATACAAACTCTCTATGGACATTAATAAATCAATTCGATTTTTAGGCATAAGCACTGCCTCTCTGACCCTAAAACTAAACACTACTGGCCTTGCAACTGAAGTTCTGCCATAAGAACTGCTGTTCTGCTTAATGGAGTCAACTGTCCTGACTGTCTGGGAGGCCTGATGAGCTCCTCCTTAATTGTCGGCACCTTAAGGTACCAGAGATGAAGTGCCATCTCATAGCGTATAACAAAGGGAGTCCCTCAACACTTCGTCACTATTGGGGAATGGTCAGAGATGCTCCTAGGAAGATGTGCAATTTTGCCAAACATATGGAGTTGGCCGGCCCTGACGAAAATATAGTCAATCCGGGATAAGCTCCTCTGTACTCCTGAGAGAAAGGTGTATTAAAGGGATAAGGGATTGCATACTCTCCAAATATTTATGAGCTGCATAACCCTAAAACAGCTGCCAGTATCTACCCAGATGCTTCTCCCTGTCTCAGTGGTTTCCTAACCAAATTTCCATTGAGGGCTTCATTGCAGTCTCCCCCTATCACACCAGAACATGGGCTTCTATGGGAATTCACAAGGACATATTATCAAGCCCATTATCGCCGCCGCTAAACTGGTGATAATTTTAACGCCGTTTCTTGATAATATGCCCCTCCATTCTTTATTCCTTTAGCTATATGGTTGTTAGGCTAGTTTCAAATGAGCAACTCTGTGCACATGCTTTTCTATGAAAGACCATACAGCTCCTACTGCTAGAGGTGAAAACGCAAGGTTGTGTGAAACAGGTTCACTTTTCAGAAGCATACGTTCTCCTTCATGCCCATTTATACTCTCCTAACGATATTTCTTCTTTCATCTATTATATGTGTTTCTCCCGGCATTATAAAGGTTCCTTAAAGTCGTTGATGATTACTAACTAATTACTAACAAACAACATATTTTAACTGTGCCTGCAGTCTTTATTATACCTTCAATATTTTCTCTGAGTTTTCAAGACCACATTTACTTCACCTTCAGTGCGTCACAACTTAAATTCTTTCCAAAGTACCGAGATGCTCTTAATCTGTCTTGACCAAAAATACCATGTGAACACAATGCGGCTAATAAGATTCCTTTGTTCTAGTTACAACTTGATAGAATAAGCTTTCCACTAACAGACAGTCCTTCTTCACTGACATGAGGCAGATAAAATAAAACATTCAGGCCTAGACACAGAAAAAATATCATGGAACACACCCAAAGTTGTTGCTGCGCGAGAGGGAGAGTGCAAGAAAACACCATATCTACTAAGATATGCCACTGTCCTGCTCTCTACCTAGTACTGACACACAATTATGCTGCTATGCACCATGCACACACCTTTGCACCATAGTGCAAGAATATTCACATGATATTTAACATAAGTTTTGTACTGCAAAGGTACCCTTCTAATAAAGAAATACTGTGCCGAGACAAACCTGAAAACTTTTCCCACTTCTGTACGTGTGTTGTATAGTGCACCACAAAAAGTTGGGAGCAATAATAGCATTTCTTCTTTGAACACCTGCTTCAAAGTTGTGTTAAGGTTTTGGTGCAAAGCCCAATATATTTAGGTAGGGTTTTACGTCAAAAGCAATTGTTGGTCACATAGGAATGCCCATAAACCACCATCAAATGCCTCCTTAATGCAAAAAAAGGCACAGCAGCACTTTGTACTGCATTGCATTACTTTTCATGCAGCTTTCTAATACAAAACATGTTTTGTGCTGGAAACAAATTCCCCAAAAATATTTTTGCCTGTTTGCATCACTTGTGTGATGGTAACTAGCGCAAAACGTTAGTAAATCTGCCAATCAAAGTGACTCAAACTTGCTAAAGAGTAAAAAAGAATATTCAAACATGCAACTGAAAACATTGTAATCTATAGATTTAATTTGGCTGATGCAAACTCCTTCAATGGCACATTGCTGTTATCCTTCTTTCAAAATAGATAGTTATTATTTTAGCTAGGTTGTCCTTTTCGTTTGATTGAACCAAATATATTCAAGAATGTCTTCCCAAATTACAGTCAGAAAACTTAGATTCTTACATTGTAAACTTTACCTTCCTTATTTTATGACAAATAACAATTTATTGTTTACCATTCTACAGCACACCTAACACACATTAGTGCATATTTAAGACTAATTCCTCTTTATGCTGGTGATCTGTGAAAGAAATATATTCTTCCTCAGCTGTACCATCGTAGATACCCACCAGTATGACTGTGTAAGTACCAATGTTCATTAGCTACCCTTCTATTAGGGATAAAGTATACCCTGCCGTATAATATAAGGATATTGTAAGTCACAGAGGAGTTCCATACCAATATAGAGAAAATAGGCTGAAGGCCATGTAATTTTATATGGTAATGGAAATCCGAGGTGACTTGCAATATTCTTATCATGTACACCAACGAGGTGGGGACTTTATCCAATATAACTCATGGTCCCACTGTCACCTCTCCCACAAACCACTTCAACCCTTGATGCATGTTTGCAAGCATGAAGAACAACAATATAACCTCTAGTGCAAAAATAAACACATCAAAAACCTGTTAGATATTTGTTGCAAACCGATATTAGAAACAGTTCAATACAGAAGTTATTGGAAAACAAAAGCTACAGTAGTTCGGAACATTAACGTATTCTCTCTGCTTGTCACTGTAAGCTATTAAAATAGAGCAGGAGAAAGAGAAGCACATTTTATGTGTTGCCTTAAACAGCTGCTTGAATTATGCTTCATGACCTGATTTGCCTTTCACCTGGGCGGCTGGCTCTGGCAGGAGGTATTGTGACCTCAGAACTTGACAATAATGACCTTATAATAGTTGAGTTCTTATGTCTTTTTGTGAGTCACAAGTTGCTAATTACAGAGTAATTAGTGACTGCCACTTATGCAGGATTGCAGAGCCCCATGTATTATATACTAATTAAGTAGGTGCAGAATTTACGTAATTATTTCCCCATTGGAGTTAATAATAGGAATTCCACACCCAAAAGAACCATATATTTCTAAATAACATGAAGGACACAATATTTCTGTCACATGCAATGGTCATTGTGACATAAAACCCTTGAGTGAAAGCAACTGTGAACCAAGTATTTATCCTACAAATAGCACAATCAGTTTTCTTCTTAAATCGAAATACTGTTATGTATCCCTCTTTCCTCGACAATGAACTGACTTTTTGTCATTAGGCTGCCACAAATTCTTATTAATACAAATTAATGATTCTTCTTAATGTAATCTGTCCAACTATTGACTATTGCAATGCGATTATCAATATGCCTTACCTTTGGATTTTTCAGGAAAACATAATTATTAGTTGAGTCCAGACAATTAGATTAATGTGGATGCTATCTCGGGCCTGACAAACTCCCATTTTAGCACAGGTCATAGCCTACACTTTCTTGTCAGAGGACAACCCACCTATTTACAGATCTCTTCCTGCCTTGTGTAGATCTCTGAACCTTCAGGGCTAGCATGCTAAAGAGACTTCCAAGAGGGCACAATATTTGTTGTAACAACAACAACAAGGGGAACCGTATGCTGACAATATTTAGCGGGGTCCAGTGTACATGTCCGAACGACTAGTAGCGCAAGAGGGGTACAAAGTTCCCCGACAAGAGTGTGTGAGACAAGAGTGCGTGCAGCATAGAGGCAAAAAAGAAGGGAAGGGCATTTCCCTTTTTGGAACTAAAACCCTCACACACCTAGCAAGCTAGATGTCATGCTTCATCATATGGGTTCTGCTCCTCGTCAGACTGGCGCTGCAATGTCTGACGGGCACCCGTAAAGGGGCTCTTTATCGGAGATCTTTTGTTCCGGCCATATGGTGCGTGTGGGTGAGAGGGCAAGTGATGGTGTAGTCGTGAAGGAGTGGTGAAACTAAAAAAGGTGGGTCAGTCCACAAGGATTTTTATTCACGTGGCTGACACCCTTGGTTAAAAAGGTGGGAGGGGAGATATATGCCGAAAAGTGTGTTCAACAAAATACCTGCGACCCTCAAATCAGGTCAACATGTTTCTTGCTCAGGTGGGTATTCTTCAGGACCTACAGTGCTTAGTACTACACAGTGATCATAAAATTTAAAAAACTCAATGTACAACCTTATTCCAGGAGGTCAAAAGGAAGGCAGGCCGGCAGGTCCTGCTATTGAGTGTCGACCTATGGAAGATACAAAAAATGCGGCGGGAAATTCAATGCATCTTTCTATTCAAGGTCACAACCATATAATGCTGGGAAGGCACTCTTATACGAACACACTCATTGGTTAAAACAATTAAAATCAGAGAAGCATACTGGAAGATGGGCGAGAAAGCAAGAAAGGGGCTTACCCTAAGTAACTCCCTAAGGTGCCTCGCGGTCTGCTCTTGTGGGACCTGCGCCAGTCCCACGAGAGCAGACTGCGAGGCGCCTTAGGGAGTTACTTAGGGTAAGCCCCTTTCTTGCCCTCTCACCCACATGCACCATATGGCCGGAACAAAAGATCTCCGATGATGAGCCCCTTTACGGGTTCCCGTCAGACATCGCAGCGCCAGTCTGACGAGGAGCAGAACCCATATGATGTAGCATGACATCTAGCTTGCTAGGTGTGTGAGGGTTTTAGTTTCAAAAAGGGAAATGCCCTTCCCTTCCTTTTTTCCTCTATGCTGCACGCACTCTTGTCTCACACACTCTTGTCGGGGAACTTTGTACCCCTCTTGTGCTACTATATTTGTTGTACTCATTTAAGAAACATTTCTTGTTTTTCAAGAACAAAGCTGGAATTTGTTGTGAAAAACGAAACATCAAAGGTCCTCTGGATCTCTGACCCCATAAAATCAGACATTGCTGTACTTGTATGTAATGCTCTACCAGAAGACCTTTTGTGCTGCTTAAAGGACTCAACTGGACTACTGATCTGGAAGGCCTGCTTTTCTGTTTGTTGCTCTCCTGCCTGCTTTTCTCTGACTCTGTTGTAGAAGATCTGGTCTCTGCTTTTGCAATAAGTGATCTCCAAGGGCTTGTCGACATGCCCCTGCTCCAATGCCTGGCTCACTAGAAGTGGTCCAGATATTTGTAAAACGCATGTCGATATATCTCCTGTCTGTGTGTAACAGAACTGGTGCATCGAACTGGCTGCAGGAGTAAAATCCGCGCAACACATTGGAATCAGCACTTTGCTTCCAGAGATCGACCCATCAGACAAAGTTTTGCCAATGTGGCAGCTAGGTGAGATTGATTCTTCCACTCAATTGTGAGGCAGGATCAGGTGCATTCGTGTACATCTTTCGACTCTTGTGCCTTTCTTCAGAACTGACACATCGCCTTCACTGCATGGAGAAGATTGATGCATCTTGTTTTTTGTGACCAGGAAAGGCATTTTGTTCACCAAGGCCCGTATTGGCCCTGTAGCTGGCCAGCACTCCATCGTGGTTGGCTCGTGGGTCTGTAGTGCCCGATAATCGGTAATGCAAGGAACATCCCAGCGCGGGCCACAGCGGGCCCTACGGCGGAAAGTACTTTTTCCAGGTCACCAGAAAATTTAATAAAAGGAAGGAAGGACAATAGACAGTGGAAAGGGGAGAAAAAAGCTGAGGAGTCAGGGCCCCGCTTGCATGACCTTAAAATGGTGGCCGCCGATGACATCCAGATATTTGGTCAATCACAGCAGTCCCCTCCTCACTGTTACTGTAATCTTTAAACTGCACACGCTGTAGGACGTCGTCTACTGCTGTGGATCACAGCCATCTTGAGTGCAGGAGGCTACATAGTAGAATATCATTTCCAAAATGGTAGCGGCAATTAAGGGCAAGGGAAACAGGACTACTAAGCAATAGAGAGAGAGAAAGGCAGTCAGATCACAGAGAAGGTTGACAAACTGGTGGCCATCTTGAAATATCTTTAATCAAAGAAAGATAAAATAAAGAACACTGAACATTGGCCTTGCAACACTGAATAAGCAGAATGTAAACAAAAAGACAAAAAAAATCTAGCAAGACAAGGATAATACTTGAACCTTCAACTAAGTATGGGTGAAATTTGCGAATTCCCGGTCCGCGAATTCGTGTGAAATTGCAAAAAAAGTCAGCGAGTTCGCGAATTTTCCCGCGAACTCGCGGATTTTTGTGCCATTTGCACAAATAAGTGACCACGTATGCCTGTATCTTTACCAGTGCACCAAAAGGCGCTGAGGTCCCTTGAGTGAGCTGGCCATTATAGTGGAGACGGGCGGGAAGACGTTTCATAGAGCTAGTGTGTGGTGGATGGGGCCAAATGGGCGGGTTTCTATGCGAGTTCACATGCATCTTGTTTATAAAGGGTCAGAGACCGAGCAGAGCAGCAGATGAGGAGAAAGCAGCCTCCTGGTCACAGGAGCTACATGGGGATGGCGCTCAGGAAACTCATGGATGCAAAAATACATTTGACACAGGACCCCAGAATCCTTCAGATGTCCAAGATAGCTCTGCTGCGCGTGTTGGTACAAAGCCATTCTGATCCTGCTTAGTGGGTTCAGGCACATGCAGCTGCTGCTGCTGGACAATGTCCCATCTCATACTAAACTGCCCCGTACAGGCATATGCTGGCACTGGGCAGTAGGGTGCAGTGGCATGCGGGTGCTCCACGCCTGGTACATGCGCATACCGGTGCCAGGGGGGGCACATGTTTATTGGTGCTGTGTAGCAAGTTATGACTTTACATTTTGACTGCACCAGACGGGGGTACCACCTACACGGATCAGGAGCATCCAGGCACCAGACTTCATGGTGCAAGAGCATAATGGTGCTGTGCAGTACGGGTATATATGTAATGGGGGCAGGGGACACTTAGCACAATGTGTGCTCACACCCAGAGGGCTCCCAGGCAATTGAGCACAAATGATTTTCACACTGAGAGGGCTCCGGGGCAGCTCAGCAACACGGGGGCTCACACCCACTGGCCCCGGGGCAGTTCAGTAGCACGTGCGCTCACAACCCCTGGGCAGCTCAGCAGCGCAGGGGCTCACACCCACAGGGCTCCCGGGCAGTTTAGCAGCGCCACCCTCTGGTTCATCACTGCCACCCTCTGGTTCATCACTGCCACCCTCTGGTTCACCACTGCCACCCTCTGGTTCATCACTGCCACCCTCTGGTTCATCACTGCCACACTCTGGTTCATTACTGCCACCCTCTGGTTTGCCACTGCCACCCTCTGGATCATCACTTCCACCCTCTGGTTCATTACTGCCACCCTCTGGTTTGCCACTGCCACCCTCTGGATCATCACTGTCACCCTCTGGGTCATCACTGCCACCCTCTGGTTCATCACAACACCCTCTGGTTCAACAGTGCCACCCTCTGGTTCATCACTGCCACCCTCTGGTTCATCACTGCCACCCTCTGGTACACGACTGCCACCCTCTGGTTGATCACTGCCATCCTCTGGTTCATCACAGCACCCTCTGGTTCACCACTGCCACCCTCTGGTTCATCACTGCCACCCTCTGGTTCATCACAGCTCCCTCTGGTTCACCATTTCCACCCTCTGGTTCATCACTGCCACCCTCTGGTTCATCACAGCACCCTCTGGTTCACCACTGCCACCCTCTGGTTCCTCACTGCCACCCTCTAGTTTATCACTGCCACCCTCTGGATCATCACTGTCACCCTCTGGTTTCTCACTGCCACCCTCTAGTTCACCACTGCCACCCTCTGGTTCATCACTGCCACCCTCTGGTTCATCACAGCACCCTCTGGTTCACCACTGCCACCCTCTGGTTCACCACTGACACCCTCTGGTTCACCCCTGCCACCATATGGTTCATCAGAGCACCTTCTGGTTCACCACTGTCACCCTCTGGTTCACCACTGTCACCCTCTGGTTCAGCATTGCCACCCTCTGGTTCACCACTGCCACCCTCTGGTTCACCCCTGCCACCCTCTGGTACATCACTGCCACCCTCTGGTTCATCATTGCCACCCTCTGGTTCATCACTGCCACCCTCTGGTTCACCACTGCCACCCTCTGGTTCACCAATGCCACCCTATGGTTCACCCCGCCACCATCTGGTTCATCACTGCCACCCTCTGGTTCATCACTGCGACCCTCTAGTTCACCACTGCCACCCTCTGGTTCATCACTGCCACCCTCTGGTTCACCACTGCCGCCCTCTGGTTCACCACTGCCACCCTCTGGTTCGTCACTGCCACCCTCTGGTTCACCACTGCCACCCTCTGGTTCATCACTGTCACCCTCTGGTTCATCACTGCCACCCTCTGGTTAATCACAGCACCCTCTGGTTCTCCACTGCCACCCTCTGGTTCACCACTGACACCCTCTGGTTCACCACTGCCATCCTCTAGTTCATCACTGCCACCCTCTGGATCATCACTGCCATTCTCTGATTCATCACTGTCGCCCTCTGGTTCATCACTGCCACCCTCTGGTTCATCACTGCCACCCTCTGGTTCATCACAGTACCCTCTGGTTCACCACTGCCACCCTCTAGTTAATCACAGCAACCTCTGGTTCCTAACTGCACCTTCTGGTTCATCACAGCACTCTCTGGTTCACCACTGTAGATTATGGGGAGAAAGAACCCCTGCCCAGCCTCAAATCGGAGGCTGGTTAATGTGTTACTGAATTTGCGCTTCAAGTCCGGCACCTGCTTCCTTATCTGTAAGTGCTTCCTGTTGTGGCCGGAACAAAAGATCTCCGATAATGAGCCCCTTTACGGGTGCCCGTCAGACATTGCAGCGCCAGTCTGACGAGGAGCAGAACCCATATGATGAAGCATGACATCTAGCATGCTAGGTGTGTGAGGGTTTTAGTTCCAAAAAGGGAAATGCCCTTCCCTTCCTTTTTTCCTCTATGCTGCACGCACTCTTGTCTCACTCACTCTTGTCGGGGAACTTTGTACCCCTCTTGTGCTATTATATTTGTTGTACCCATTTGAGAAACATTTCTTGTTTTTCAAGAACAAAGCTGGAATTTGTTGTGAAAAACGAAACATCAAAGGTCCTCTGGATCTCTGACCCCCTAAAATCAGACATTGCTGTACTTGTATGTAATGCTCTACCAGAAGACCTTTTGTGCTGCTTAAAGGACTCAACTGGACTACTGATCTGGAAGGCCTGCTTTTCTGTTTGTTGCCTGCTTTTCTCTGACTCTGCTGAAGAATATCTGGACTCTGCTTTTGCAATAAGTGATCTCCAAGGGCTTGCTGACATACCCCTGCTCCAAGGGCTTGCTGACATACCCCTGCCCAATGCCTGGCTCACTGGAAGTGGTTCAGATATTTGTAAAACGCATTTCGACATATCTCCTGTCTGTGTGTAACAGAACTGGTGCATCGAACTAGCTTCAGGAGTAAAATCAGCGCAACACATTGGAATCAGCACTTTGCTTCCAGAGATCGACCCATCATTCAAAGTATTGCTAATGGGGCAGCTAGGTGAGATTGATTCTTCCACTCAATTGTGAGGCAGGATCAGGTGCATTCATGTACATCTTTCGACTCTGGTGCCTTTCTTCAGAACTGACACATCGCCTTCACTGCATGGAGAAGATTGATGCATCTTGTTATTTGTGACCAGGAAAGGCATTTTGTTCACCAAGGCCCGTATTGGCCCTGTAGCTGGCCAGCACTCCATCGTGGTTAGCTCGTGGGTCTGTAGTGCCCGATAATCGGTAATGCAAGGAACATCCCAGCGCGGGCCACAGCGGACCCCCTTCGGCGGAAAGAACTTATTCCAGGTCGCCAGAAAATATAATAACAGGAAGGAAGGACAATAGACAGTGGAAAGGGGAGAAAAAAGCTGAGGAGTCAGGGCCCCGCTTGCATGACCTTAAAATGGTGGCCGCCGCTGACATCCAGATATTTCGTCAATCACAGCAGTCCCCTCCTCACTGTTACTGTAATCTTTAAACTGCACAAGCTGTAGGACGTCGTCTACTGCTGTGGATCACAGCCATCTTGAGTGCAGGAGGCTATATAGTAGAATATCATTTCCAAAATGGTAGCAACAATTAAGGGCAAGGGAAACAATACTACTAAGCAATAGAGAGAGAGAAAGGCAGTCAGATCACAGAGAAGGTTGACAAACTGGTGGCCATCTTGAAATATCTTTAATCAAAGAAAGATAAAAGAAAGAACACTGAACATTGGCCTTGCAACACTGAATAAGCAGAATGTAAACAAAAAGACAACAAAAATCTAGCAAGACAAGGATAATACTTGTACCTTCAACTAAGTATGGGTGAAATTTGCGAATTCGCGGTCCGCGAATTCGTGCGAAATTGCGAAAAAAGTCAGCGAGTTTGCGAATTTTCCCGCGAACTCGCTGATTTTTGTGCCATTTGCACAAATATGTGACCACGTGTGCCTGTAACTTTACCAGCGCACCAAAAGGCGCTGAGGTCCCTTGAGTGAGCTGGCCATTATAGTGGGGACGGGCAGGAAGACGTTTCATAGCGCTAGTGTGTGGTGGATGGGGCCAAATGGGTGGGTTTCTATGCGAGTTCACATGCATCTTGTTTATAAAGGGTCAGAGACCGAGCAGAGCAGCAGATGAGGAGAAAGCAGCCTCCTGGTCACAGGAGCTACATGGGGATGGCGCTCAGGAAACTCATGGATGCAAAAATACGTTTAACACAGGACCCCAGAATCCTTCAGATGTCCAAGATAGCTCTGCTGCGCGTGTTGGTACAAAGCCATTCTGATCCTGCTCAGTGGGTTCAGGAACATGCAGTTGCTGCTGCTGGACAATGTCCTATCTCATACTAAACTGCCCCGTACAGGCATATGCTGGCACTGGGCAGTAGGGTGCAGTGGCATGCGGGTGCTCCACGCCTGGTACATGCGCATACCGGTGCCAGGGGGGGCACATGTTTATTGGTGCTGTGTAGCAAGTTATGACTTTACATTTTGACTGCACCAGACGGGGGTACCACCTACACGGATCAGGAGCATCCAGGCACCAGACTTCATGGTGCAAGAGCATAATGGTGCTGTGCGGTACGGGTATATATGTAATGGGGGCAGGGGACACTTAGCACAATGTGTGCTCACACCCAGAGGGCTCCCAGGCAATTGAGCACAAATGATTTTCACACTGAGAGGGCTCCGGGGCAGCTCAGCAACACGGGGGCTCACACCCACTGGCCCCAGGGCAGTTCAGTAGCACGTGGGCTCACAACCCCTGGGCAGCTCAGCAGCGCAGGGGCTCACACCCACAGGGCTCCCGGGCAGTTTAGCAGCGCCACCCTCTGGTTCATCACTGCCACCCTCTGGTTCATCACTGCCACCCTCTGGTTCACCAGTGTCACCCTCTGGTTCACCAGTGCCACCCTCTGGTTCATCACTGCCACCCTCTGGTTCACCACTGCCACCCTCTGGTTCATCACTGCCACCCTCTGGTTCATCACTGCCACACTCTGGTTCATTACTGCCACCCTCTGGTTTGGCACTGCCACCCTCTGGATCATCACTTCCACCCTCTGGTTCATTACTGCCACCCTCTGGTTTGCCACTGCCACCCTCTGGATCATCACTGTCACCCTCTGGGTCATCACTGCCACCCTCTTGTTCATCACAACACCCTCTGGTTCAACAGTGCCACCCTCTGGTTCATCACTGTCACCCTCTGGTTCATCACTGCCACCCTCTGGTACACGACTGCCACCCTCTGGTTGATCACTGCCATCCTCTGGTTCATCACAGCACCCTCTGGTTCACCACTGCCACCCTCTGGTTCATCACTGCCACCCTCCGGTTCATAACAGCTCCCTCTGGTTCACCATTGCCACCCTCTGGTTCATCACTGCCACCCTCTGGTTCATCACAGCACCCTCTGGTTCACCACTGCCACCCTCTGGTTCCTCACTGCCACCCTCTAGTTTATCACTGCCACCCTCTGGATCATCACTGTCACCCTCTGGTTTCTCACTGCCACCCTCTAGTTCACCACTGCCACCCTCTGGTTCATCACTGCCACCCTCTGGTTCATCACAGCACCCTCTGGTTCACCACTGCCACCCTCTGGTTCACCACTGACACCCTCTGGTTCACCCCTGCCACCATATGGTTCATCAGAGCACCCTCTGGTTCACCACTGTCACCCTCTGGTTCACCACTGTCACCCTCTGGTTCAACATTGCCACCCTCTGGTTCACCACTGCCACCCTCTGGTTCACCCCTGCCACCCTCTGGTACATCACTGCCACCCTCTGGTTCATCATTGCCACCCTCTGGATCACCACTGCCATTCTCTGATTCATCACTGTCGCCCTCTGGTTCATCACTGCCACCCTCTGGTTCATCACAGCACCCTCTGGTTCACCACTGCCACCCTCTGGTTCACCACTGACACCCTCTAGTTCACCCCTGCCACCATATGGTTCATCAGAGCACCCTCTGGTTCACCACTGTCACCCTCTGGTTCACCACTGTCACCCTCTGGTTCAGCATTGCCACCCTCTGGTTCTCCACTGCCACCCTCTGGTTCACCACTGACACCCTCTGGTTCACCACTGCCATCCTCTAGTTCATCACTGCCACCCTCTGGATCACCACTGCCATTCTCTGATTCATCACTGTCGCCCTCTGGTTCATCACTGCCACCCTCTGGTTCATCACTGCCACCCTCTGCTTCATCACAGTACCCTCTGGTTCACCACTGCCACCCTCTAGTTAATCACAGCAACCTGTGGTTCACAACTGCACCTTCTGGTTCATCACAGCACTCTCTGGTTCACCACTGTAGATTATGGGGAGAAAGCCCACCTGCCCAGCCTCAAATCGGAGGCTGGTTAATGTGTTACTGAATTTGCGCTTCAAGTCCGGCACCTGCTTCCTTATCTGTAAGAGCTTCCTGTTGTGGCCGGAACAAAAGATCTCCGATAATGAGCCCCTTTACGGGTGCCCATCAGACATTGCAGCGCCAGTCTGACGAGGAGCAGAACCCATATGATGAAGCATGACATCTAGCATGCTAGGTGTGTGAGGGTTTTAGTTCCAAAAAGGGAAATGCCCTTCCCTTCCTTTTTTCCTCTATGCTGCACGCACTCTTGTCTCACTCACTCTTGTCGGGGAACTTTGTACCCCTCTTGTGCTATTATATTTGTTGTACCCATTTGAGAAACATTTCTTGTTTTTCAAGAACAAAGCTGGAATTTGTTGTGAAAAACGAAACATCAAAGGTCCTCTGGATCTCTGACCCCCTAAAATCAGACATTGCTGTACTTGTATGTAATGCTCTACCAGAAGACCTTTTGTGCTGCTTAAAGGATTCAACTGGACTACTGATCTGGAAGGCCTGCTTTTCTGTTTGTTGCTCTCCTGCCTGCTTTTCTCTGACTCTGCTGAAGAATATCTGGACTCTGCTTTTGCAATAAGTGATCTCCAAGGGCTTGCTGACATACCCCTGCTCCAATGCCTGGCTCACTGGAAGTGGTCCAGATATTTGTAAAACGCATTTCGACATATCTCCTGTCTGTGTGTAACAGAACTGGTGCATCGAACTAGCTTCAGGAGTAAAATCAGCGCAACACATTGGAATCAGCACTTTGCTTCCAGAGATCGACCCATCATTCAAAGTATTGCTAATGGGGCAGCTAGGTGAGATTGATTCTTCCACTCAATTGTGAGGCAGGATCAGGTGCATTCATGTACATCTTTCGACTCTGGTGCCTTTCTTCAGAACTGACACATCGCCTTCACTGCATGGAGAAGATTGATGCATCTTGTTATTTGTGACCAGGAAAGGCATTTTGTTCACCAAGGCCCGTATTGGCCCTGTAGCTGGCCAGCACTCCATCGTGGTTGGCTCGTGGGTCTGTAGTGCCCGATAATCGGTAATGCAAGGAACATCCCAGCGCGGGCCACAGCGGACCCCCTACGGCGGAAAGAACTTATTCCAGGTCGCCAGAAAATATAATAACAGGAAGGAAGGAAAATAGACAGTGGAAAGGGGAGAAAAAAGCTGAGGAGTCAGGGCCCCGCTTGCATGACCTTAAAATGGTGGCCGCCGCTGACATCCAGATATTTCGTCAATCACAGCAGTCCCCTCCTCACTGTTACTGTAATCTTTAAACTGCACAAGCTGTAGGACGTCGTCTACTGCTGTGGATCACAGCTATCTTGAGTGCAGGAGGCTACATAGTAGAATATCATTTCCAAAATGGTAGCAACAATTAAGGGCAAGGGAAACAATACTACTAAGCAATAGAGAGAGAGAAAGGCAGTCAGATCACAGAGAAGGTTGACAAACTGGTGGCCATCTTGAAATATCTTTAATCAAACAAAGATAAAAGAAAGAACACTGAACATTGGCCTTGCAACACTGAATAATCAGAATGTAAACAAACAGACAAAAAAAATCTAGCAAGACAAGGATAATACTTGTACCTTCAACTAAGTATGGGTGAAATTTGCGAATTCGCGGTCCGCGAATTCGTGCGAAATTGCAAAAAAATTCCGCGAGTTCGCGAATTTTCACGCGAACTCGCCGATTTTTGTGCCATTTGCACAAATATGTGACCACGTGTGCCTGTAACTTTACCAGCGCACCAAAAGGCGCTGAGGTCCCTTGAGTGAGCTGGCCATTATAGTGGGGACGGGCGGGAAGACGTTTCATAGCACTAGTGTGTGGTGGATGGGGCCAAATGGGTGGGTTTCTATGCGAGTTCACATGCATCTTGTTTATAAAGGGTCAGAGACCGAGCAGAGCAGCAGATGAGGAGAAAGCAGCCTCCTGGTCACAGGAGCTACATGGGGATGGCGCTCAGGAAACTCATGGATGCAAAAATACGTTTAACACAGGACCCCAGAATCCTTCAGATGTCCAAGATAGCTCTGCTGAGCGTGTTGGTACAAAGCCATTCTGATCCTGCTCAGTGGGTTCAGGAACATGCAGTTGCTGCTGCTGGACAATGTCCTATCTCATACTAAACTGCCCCGTACAGGCATATGCTGGCACTGGGCAGTAGGGTGCAGTGGCATGCGGGTGCTCCACGCCTGGTACATGCGCATACCGGTGCCAGGGGGGGCACATGTTTATTGGTGCTGTGTAGCAAGTTATGACTTTACATTTTGACTGCACCAGACGGGGGTACCACCTACACGGATCAGGAGCATCCAGGCACCAGACTTCATGGTGCAAGAGCATAATGGTGCTGTGCGGTACGGGTATATATGTAATGGGGGCAGGGGACACTTAGCACAATGTGTGCTCACACCCAGAGGGCTCCCAGGCAATTGAGCACAAATGATTTTCACACTGAGAGGGCTCCGGGGCAGCTCAGCAACACGGGGGCTCACACCACTGGCCCCGGGGCAGTTCAGTAGCACGTGGGCTCACAACCCCTGGGCAGCTCAGCAGCGCAGGGGCTCACACCCACAGGGCTCCCGGGCAGTTTAGCAGCGCCACCCTCTGGTTCATCACTGCCACCCTCTGGTTCATCACTGCCACCCTCTGGTTCACCAGTGCCACCCTCTGGTTCACCAGTGCCACCCTCTGGTTCATCACTGCCACCCTCTGGTTCACCACTGCCACCCTCTGGTTCATCACTGCCACCCTCTGGTTCATCACTGCCACACTCTGGTTCATTACTGCCACCCTCTGGTTTGCCACTGCCACCCTCTGGATCATCACTTCCACCCTCTGGTTCATTACTGCCACCCTCTGGTTTGCCACTGCCACCCTCTGGATCATCACTGTCACCCTCTGGGTCATCACTGCCACCCTCTGGTTCATCACAACACCCTCTGGTTCAACAGTGCCACCTTCTGGTTCATCACTGTCACCCTCTGGTTCATCACTGCCACCCTCTGGTACACGACTGCCACCCTCTGGTTGATCACTGCCATCCTCTGGTTCATCACAGCACCCTCTGGTTCACCACTGCCACCCTCTGGTTCATCACTGCCACCCTCTGGTTCATCACAGCTCCCTCTGGTTCACCATTGCCACCCTCTGGTTCATCACTGCCACCCTCTGGTTCATCACAGCACCCTCTGGTTCACCACTGCCACCCTCTGGTTCCTCACTGCCACCCTCTAGTTTATCACTGCCACCCTCTGGATCATCACTGTCACCCTCTGGTTTCTCACTGCCACCCTCTAGTTCACCACTGCCACCCTCTGGTTCATCACTGCCACCCTCTGGTTCATCACAACACCCTCTGGTTCACCACTGCCACCCTCTGGTTCACCACTGACACCCTCTGGTTCACCCCTGCCACCATATGGTTCATCAGAGCACCCTCTGGTTCACCACTGTGACCCTCTGGTTCACCACTGTCACCCTCTGGTTCAGCATTGCCACCCTCTGGTTCACCACTGCCACCCTCTGGTTCACCCCTGCCACCCTCTGGTAAATCACTGCCACCCTCTGGTTCATCATTGCCACCCTCTGGTTCATCACTGCCACCCTCTGGTTCACCACTGCCACACTCTGGTTCACCAATGCCACCCTATGGTTCACCCCCGCCACCATCTGGTTCATCACTGCCACCCTCTGGTTCATCACTGCGACCCTCTGGTTCACCACTGCCACCCTCTGGTTCATCACTGCCACCCTCTGGTTCACCACTGCCGCCCTCTGGTTCACCACTGCCACCCTCTGGTTCATCACTGCCACCCTCTGGTTCACCACTGCCACCCTCTGGTTCATCACTGTCACCCTCTGGTTCATCACTGCCACCCTCTGGTTAATCACAGCACCCTCTGGTTCTCCACTGCCACCCTCTGGTTCACCACTGACACCCTCTGGTTCACCACTGCCATCCTCTAGTTCATCACTGCCACCCTCTGGATCACCACTGCCATTCTCTGATTCATCACTGTCGCCCTCTGGTACATCACTGCCACCCTCTGGTTCATCACTGCCACCCTCTGGTTCATCACAGTACCCTCTGGTACACCACTGCCACCCTCTAGTTAATCACAGCAACCTCTGGTTCACAACTGCACCTTCTGGTTCATCACAGCACTCTCTGGTTCACCACTGTAGATTATGGGGAGAAAGCACACCTGCCCAGCCTCAAATCGGGGTCTGGTTAATGCGTTACTGAATTTGCGCTTCAAGTCCGGCACCTGCTTCCTTATCTGTAAGTGCTTCCTGTTGTGGCCGGAACAAAAGATCTCCGATAATGAGCCCCTTTACGGGTGCCCGTCAGACATTGCAGCGCCAGTCTGACGAGGAGCAGAACCCATATGATGAAGCATGACATCTAGCATGCTAGGTGTGTGAGGGTTTTAGTTCCAAAAAGGGAAATGCCCTTCCCTTCCTTTTTTCCTCTATGCTGAACGCACTCTTGTCTCACTCACTCTTGTCGGGGAACTTTGTACCCCTCTTGTGCTATTATATTTGTTGTACCCATTTGAGAAACATTTCTTGTTTTTCAAGAACAAAACTGGAATTTGTTGTGAAAAACGAAACATCAAAGGTCCTCTGGATCTCTGACCCCCTAAAATCAGACATTGCTGTACTTGTATGTAATGCTCTACCAGAAGACCTTTTGTGCTGCTTAAAGGACTCAACTGGACTACTGATCTGGAAGGCCTGCTTTTCTGTTTGTTGCTCTCCTGCCTGCTTTTCTCTGACTCTGCTGAAGAATATCTGGACTCTGCTTTTGCAATAAGTGATCTCCAAGGGCTTGCTGACATACCCCTGCTCCAATGCCTGGCTCACTGGAAGTGGTCCAGATGTTTGTAAAACGCATTTCGACATATCTCCTGTCTGTGTGTAACAGAACTGGTGCATCGAACTAGCTTCAGGAGTAAAATCAGCGCAACACATTGGAATCAGCACTTTGCTTCCAGAGATCGACCCATCAGACAAAGTATTGCTAATGGGGCAGCTAGGTGAGATTGATTCTTCCACTCAATTGTGAGGCAGGATCAGGTGCATTCATGTACATCTTTTGACTCTGGTGCCTTTCTTCAGAACTGACACATCGCCTTCACTGCATGGAGAAGATTGATGCATCTTGTTATTTGTGACCAGGAAAGGCATTTTGTTCACCAAGGCCCGTATTGGCCCTGTAGCTGGCCAGCACTCCATCGTGGTTGGCTCGTGGGTCTGTAATGCATGATAATCGGTAATGCAAGGAACATCCCAGCGCGGGCCACAGCGGACCCCCTACGGCGGAAAGAACTTATTCCAGGTCGCCAGAAAATATAATAACAGGAAGGAAGGACAATAGACAGTGGAAAGGGGAGAAAAAAGCTGAGGAGTCAGGGCCCCGCTTGCATGACCTTAAAATGGTGGCCGCCGCTGACATCCAGATATTTCGTCAATCACAGCAGTCCCCTCCTCACTGTTACTGTAATCTTTAAACTGCACAAGCTGTAGGACGTCGTCTACTGCTGTGGATCACAGCCATCTTGAGTGCAGGAGGCTACATAGTAGAATATCATTTCCAAAATGGTAGCAACAATAAAGGGCAAGGGAAACAATACTACTAAGCAATAGAGAGAGAGAAAGGCAGTCAGATCACAGAGAAGGTTGACAAACTGGTGGCCATCTTGAAATATCTTTAATCAAAGAAAGATAAAAGAAAGAACACTGAACATTGGCCTTGCAACACTGAATAAGCAGAATGTAAACAAAAAGACAACAAAAATCTAGCAAGACAAGGATAATACTTGTACCTTCAACTAAGTATGGGTGAAATTTGCGAATTCGCGGACCGCGAAATATTGCGATATTGCAAAAAAAGTCCGCGAGTTCGCGAATTTTTCCGCGAACTCGCCGATTTTTGTGCCATTTGCACAAATATGTGACCACGTGTGCCTGTAACTTTACCAGCGCACCAAAAGGCGCTGAGGTCCCTTGAGTGAGCTGGCCATTATAGTGGGGACGGGCGGGAAGACGTTTCATAGCGCTAGTGTGTGGTGGATGGGGCCAAATGGGTGGGTTTCTATGCGAGTTCACATGCATCTTGTTTATAAAGGGTCAGAGACCGAGCAGAGCAGCAGATGAGGAGAAAGCAGCCTCCTGGTCACAGGAGCTACATGGGGATGGCGCTCAGGAAACTCATGGATGCAAAAATACGTTTAACACAGGACCCCAGAATCCTTCAGATGTCCAAGATAGCTCTGCTGCGCGTGTTGGTACAAAGCCATTCTGATCCTGCTCAGTGGGTTCAGGCACATGCAGCTGCTGCTGCTGGACAATGTCCTATCTCATACTAAACTGCCCCGTACAGGCATATGCTGGCACTGGGCAGTAGGGTGCAGTGGCATGCGGGTGCTCCACGCCTGGTACATTCGCATACCGGTGCCAGGGGGGACACGTGTTTATTGGTGCTGTGTAGCAAGTTATGACTTTACATTTTGACTGCACCAGACAGGGGTACCACCTACACGGATCAGGAGCATCCAGGCACCAGACTTCATGGTGCAAGAGCATAATGGTGCTGTGCGGTACGGGTATATATGTACTGGGGGCAGGGGACACTTAGCACAATGTGTGCTCACACCCAGAGGGCTCCCAGGCAATTGAGCACAAATGATTTTCACACTGAGAGGGCTCCGAGGCAGCTCAGCAACACGGGGGCTCACACCCACTGGCCCCGGGGCAGTTCAGTAGCACGTGGGCTCACAACCCCTGGCAGCTCAGCAGCGCAGGGGCTCACACCCTCAGGGCTCCCGGGCAGTTTAGCAGCGCCTCCCTCTGGTTCATCACTGCCACCCTCTGGTTCATCACTGCCACCCTCTGGTTCACCAGTGCCACCCTCTGGTTCACCAGTGCCACCCTCTGGTTCATCACTGCCACCCTCTGGTTCACCACTGCCACCCTCTGGTTCATCACTGCCACCCTCTGGTTCATCACTGCCACACTCTGGTTCATTACTGCCACCCTCTGGTTTGCCACTGCCACCCTCTGGATCATCACTTCCACCCTCTGGTTCATTACTGCCACCCTCTGGTTTGCCACTGCCACCCTCTGGATCATCACTGTCACCCTCTGGGTCATCACTGCCACCCTCTGGTTCATCACAACACCCTCTGGTTCAACAGTGTCACCCTCTGGTTCATCACTGCCACCCTCTGGTTCATCACTGCCACCCTCTGGTACACGACTGCCACCCTCTGGTTGATCACTGCCATCCTCTGGTTCATCACAGCACCCTCTGGTTCACCACTGCCACCCTCTGGTTCATCACTGCCACCCTCTGGTTCATCACAGCTCACTCTGGTTCACCATTGCCACCCTCTGGTTCATCACTGCCACCCTCTGGTTCATCACAGCACCCTCTGGTTCACCACTGCCACCCTCTGGTTCCTCACTGCCACCCTCTAGTTTATCACTGCCACCCTCTGGATCATCACTGTCACCCTCTGGTTTCTCACTGCCACCCTCTAGTTCACCACTGCCACCCTCTGGTTCATCACTGCCACCCTCTGGTTCATCACAGCACCCTCTGGTTCACCACTGCCACCCTCTGGTTCACCACTGACACCCTCTGGTTCACCCCTGCCACCATATGGTTCATCAGAGCACCCTCTGGTTCACCACTGTCACCCTCTGGTTCAGCATTGCCACCCTCTGGTTCACCACTGCCACCCTCTGGTTCACCCCTGCCACCCTCTGGTACATCACTGCCACCCTCTGGTTCATCATTGCCACCCTCTGGTTCATCACTGCCACCCTCTGGTTCACCACTGCCACCCTCTGGTTCACCAATGCCACCCTATGGTTCACGCCCGCCACCATCTGGTTCATCACTGACACCCTCTGGTTCATCACTGCAACCCTCTGGTTCACCACTGCCACCCTCTGGTTCATCACTGCCACCCTCTGGTTTACCACTGCCGCCCTCTGGTTCACCACTGCCACCCACTGGTTCGTCACTGCCACCCTCTGGTTCACCACTGCCACCCTCTGGTTCATCACTGTCACCCTCTGGTTCATCACTGCCACCCTCTGGTTAATCACAGCACCCTCTGGTTCTCCACTGCCACCCTCTGGTTCACCCCTGACACCCTCTGGTTCACCACTGCCATCCTCTAGTTCATCACTGCCACCCTCTGGATCACCACTGCCATTCTCTGATTCATCACTGTCGCCCTCTGGTTCATCACTGCCACCCTCTGGTTCATCACTGCCACCCTCTGGTTCATCACAGTACCCTCTGGTTCACCACTGCCACCCTCTAGTTAATCACAGCAACCTCTGGTTCACAACTGCACCTTCTGGTTCATCACAGCACTCTCTGGTTCACCACTGTAGATTATGGGGAGAAAGCACACCTGCCCAGCCTCAAATCGGGGGCTGGTTAATGTGTTACTGAATTTGCGCTTCAAGTGCGGCACCTGCTTCCTTATCTGTAAGTGCTTCCTGTTGTGGCCGGAACAAAAGATCTCCGATAATGAGCCCCTTTACGGGTGCCCGTCAGACATTGCAGCGCCAGTCTGACGAGGAGCAGAACCCATATGATGAAGCATGATATCTAGCATGCTAGGTGTTTGAGGGTTTTAGTTCCAAAAAGGGAAATGCCCTTCCCTTCCTTTTTTCCTCTATGCTGCACGCACTCTTGTCTCACACACTCTTGTCGGGGAACTTTGTACCCCTCTTGTGCTATTATATTTGTTGTACCCATTTGAGAAACATTTCTTGTTTTTCAAGAACAAAGCTGGAATTTGTTTGAAAAACGAAACATCAAAGGTCCTCTGGATCTCTGACCCCCTAAAATCAGACATTGCTGTACTTGTATGTAATGCTCTACCAGAAGACCTTTTGTGCTGCTTAAAGGACTCAACTGGACTACTGATCTGGAAGGCCTGCTTTTCTGTTTGTTGCTCTCCTGCCTGCTTTTCTCGGACTCTGCTGAAGAATATCTGGACTCTGCTTTTGCAATAAGTGATCTCCAAGGGCTTGCCGACATACCCCTGCTCCAATGCCTGGCTCACTGGAAGTGGTCCAGATATTTGTAAAACGCATTTCGACATATCTCCTGTCTGTGTGTAACAGAACTGGTGCATCGACATAGCTTCAGGAGTAAAATCAGCGCAACACATTGGAATCAGCACTTTGCTTCCAGAGATCGACCCATCAGACAAAGTATTGCTAATGGGGCAGCTAGGTGAGATTGATTCTTCCACTCAATTGTGAGACAGGATCAGGTGCATTCATCTACATCTTTCGACTCTGGTGCCTTTCTTCAGAACTGACACATCGCCTTCACTGCATGGAGAAGATTGATGCATCTTGTTATTTGTGACCAGGAAAGGCATTTTGTTCACCAAGGCCCATATTGGCCCTGTAGCTGGCCAGCACTCCATCGTGGTTGGCTCGTGGGACTGTAGTGCCCGATAATCGGTAATGCAAGGAACATCCCAGCGCGGGCCACAGCGGACCCCCTACGGCGGAAAGAACTTATTCCAGGTCGCCAGAAAATATAATAACAGGAAGGAAGGACAATAGACAGTGGAAAGGGGAGAAAAAAGCTGAGGAGTCAGGGCCCCGCTTGCATGACCTTAAAATGGTGGCCGCCGCTGACATCCAGATATTTCGTCAATCACAGCAGTCCCCTCCTCACTGTTACTGTAATCTGTAAACTGCACAAGCTGTAGGACATCGTCTACTGCTGTGGATCACAGCCATCTTGAGTGCAGGAGGCTACATAGTAGAATATCATTTCCAAAATGGTAGCAACAATTAAGGGCAAGGGAAACAGGACTACTAAGCAATAGAGAGAGAGAAAGGCAGTCAGATCACAGAGAAGGTTGACAAACTGGTGGCCATCTTGAAATATCTTTAATCAAAGAAAGATAAAAGAAAGAACACTGAACATTGGCCTTGCAACACTGAATAAGCAGAATGTAAACAAAAAGACAACAAAAATCTAGCAAGACAAGGATAATACTTGTACCTTCAACTAAGTATGGGTGAAATTTGCGAATTCGCGGTCCGCGAATTCGTGCGAAATTGCAAAAAAAGTCCGCGAGTTCGCGAATTTCCCCGCGAATTCGCCGATTTTTGTGCCATTTGCACAAATATGTGACCACGTGTGCCTGTAACTTTACCAGCGCACCAAAAGGCGCTGAGGTCCCTTGAGTGAGCTGGCCATTATAGTGGGGACGGGCGGGAAGACGTTTCATAGCGCTAGTGTGTGGTGGATGGGGCCAAATGGGTGGGTTTTTATGCGAGTTCACATGCATCTTGTTTATAAAGGGTCAGAGACCGAGCAGAGCAGCAGATGAGGAGAAAGCAGCCTCCTGGTCACAGGAGCTACATGGGGATGGCACTTAGGAAACTCATGGATGCAAAAATACGTTTAACACAGGACCCCAGAATCCTTCAGATGTCCAAGATAGCTCTGCTGCGCGTGTTGGTACAAAGCCATTCTGATCCTGCTCAGTGGGTTCAGGCACATGCAGTTGCTGCTGCTGGACAATGTTCTATCTCATACTAAACTGCCCAGTACAGGCATATGCTGGCACTGGGCAGTAGGGTGCAGTGGCATGCGGGTGCTCCACGCCTGGTACATGCGCATACCGGTGCCAGGGGGGACACGTGTTTATGGGGGCTGTGTAGCAAGTTATGACTTTACATTTTGACTGCACCAGACAGGGGTACCACCTACACGGATCAGGAGCATCCAGGCACCAGACTTCATGGTGCAAGAGCATAATGGTGCTGTGCGGTACGGGTATATATGTACTGGGGGCAGGGAACACTTAGCACAATGTGTGCTCACACCCAGAGGGCTCCCAGGCAATTGAGCACAAATGATTTTCACACTGAGAGGGCTCCTGGGCAGCTCAGCAACACGGGGGCTTACACCCACTGGCCCCGGGGCAGTTCGGTAGCACGTGGCCTCACAACCCCTGGGCAGCTCAGCAGCGTAGGGGCTCACACCCACAGGGCTCCCGGGCAGTTTAGCAGCGCCTCCCTCTGGTTCATCACTGCCACCCTCTGGTTCATCACTGCCACCCTCTGGTTCACCAGTGCCACCCTCTGGTTCACCAGTGCCACCCTCTGGTTCATCACTGCCACCCTCTGGTTCACCACTGCCACCCTCTGGTTCATCACTGCCACCCTCTGGTTCATCACTGCCACACTCTGGTTCATTACTGCCACCCTCTGGTTTGCCACTGCCACCCTCTGGATCATCACTTCCACCCTCTGGTTCATTACTGCCACCCTCTGGTTTGCCACTGCCACCCTCTGGATCATCACTGTCACCCTCTGGGTCATCACTGCCACCCTCTGGTTCATCACAACACCCTCTGGTTCAACAGTGCCACCCTCTGGTTCATCACTGCCACCCTCTGGTTCATCACTGCCACCCTCTGGTACACGACTGCCACCCTCTGGTTGATCACTGCCATCCTCTGGTTCATCACAGCACCCTCTGGTTCACCACTGCCACCCTCTGGTTCATCACTGCCACCCTCTGGTTCATCACAGCCCCCTCTGGTTCACCATTGCCACCCTCTGGTTCATCACTGCCACCCTCTGGTTCATCACAGCACCCTCTGGTTCACCACTGCCACCCTCTGGTTCCTCACTGCCACCCTCTAGTTTATCACTGCCACCCTCTGGATCATCACTGTCACCCTCTGGTTTCTCACTGCCACCCTCTAGTTCACCACTGCCACCCTCTGGTTCATCACTGCCACCCTCTGGTTCATCACAGCACCCTCTGGTTCACCACTGCCACCCTCTGGTTCACCACTGCCACCCTCTGGTTCACCACTGACACCCTCTGGTTCACCCCTGCCACCATATGGTTCATCAGAGCACCCTCTGGTTCACCACTGTCACCCTCTGGTTCACCACTGTCACCCTCTGGTTCAGCATTGCCACCCTCTGGTTCACCACTGCCACCCTCTGGTTCACCCCTGCCACCCTCTGGTACATCACTGCCACCCTCTGGTTCATCATTGCCACCCTCTGGTTCATCACTGCCAACCTCTGGTTCACCACTGCCACCCTCTGGTTCACCAATGCCACCCTATGGTTCACCCCGCCACCATCTGAATCATCACTGACACCCTCTGGTTCATCACTGCGACCCTCTGGTTCACCACTGCCACCCTCTGGTTCATCACTGCCACCCTCTGGTTCACCACTGCCGCCCTCAGGTTCACCACTGCCACCCTCTGGTTTGTCACTGCCACCCTCTGGTTCACCACTGCCACCCTCTGGTTCATCACTGTCACCCTCTGGTTCATCACTGCCACCCTCTGGTTAATCACAGCACCCTCTGGTTCTCCACTGCCACCCTCTGGTTCACCACTGACACCCTCTGGTTCACCACTGCCACCCTCTGGTTCCTCACTGCCACCCTCTAGTTTATCACTGCCACCCTCTGGTTCATCACTGTCACCCTCTGGTTTCTCACTGCCACCCTCTAGTTCACCACTGCCACCCTCTGGTTCATCACTGCCACCCTCTGGTTCATAACAGCACCCTCTGGTTCACCACTGCCACCCTCTGGTTCACCACTGACACCCTCTGGTTCACCCCTGCCACCATATGGTTCATCAGAGCACCCTCAGGTTCACCACTGTCACCCTCTGGTTCACCACTGTCACCCTCTGGTCCAACATTGCCACCCTCTCGTTCACCACTGCCACCCTCTCGTTCACCACTGCCACCCTCTGGTTCACCCCTGCCACCCTCTGGTACATCACTGCCACCCTCTTGTTCATCACTGCCACCCTCTGGTTCACCACTGCCACCCTCTGGTTCACCAATGCCACCCTCTGGTTCACCCCCGCCACCATCGGGTTCATCACTGCCACCCTCTGGTTCATCACTGCCACCCTCTGGTTCACCACTGCCACCCTCTGGTTCATCACTGCCACCCTCTGGTTCACCACTGCTGCCCTCTGGTACACCACTGCCACCCTCTGGTTCGTCACTACCACCCTCTGGTTCACCACTGCCACCCTCTGGTTCATCACTGTCACCCTCTGGTTCATCACTGCCACCCTCTGGTTAATCACAGCTTCCTCTGGTTCTCCACTGCCACCCTCTGGTTCTCCACTGCCACCCTCTGGTTCACCACTGACACCCTCTGGTTCACCACTGTCAACCTCTGGTTCATCACTTCCACCCTCTGGATCACCACTGCCATTCTCTGGTTCATCACTGTCACCCTCTGGTTCATCACTGTCACCCTCTGGTTCATAACTGCCACTCTCTGGTTCATCACTGCCACCCTCTGGTTCATCACAGTACCCTCTGGTTCACCACTGCCACCCTCTTGTTAATCACAGCAACCTCTGGTTCACAACTGCCATTCTCTGGTTCATCACTGTCACCCTCTGGTTCATCACTGCCACTCTCTGGTTCATCACTGCCACCCTCTGGTTCATCACAGTACCCTCTGGTTCATCACTGCCACCCTCTGGTTCATCACAGCACTCTCTGGTAGATTATGGGGAGAAAGCAGACCTGCCCAGCCTCAAATCGGGGGCTGGTTAATGTGTTACTGAATTTGCGCTTCAAGTCCAGCACCTGCTTCCTTATCTGTAAGTGCTTCCTGTTGTGGTTTAATTTTTGTGACAGCCTGGAGTATTGTGCCATACTTGTTACTATTCTCTGACCCTGCTTCGAGGGTCAGAGCAGGGTCAGAAAATAGTTGCAAGTAGGCAACAACTTTGGAGGCGCCGCTCAGGAAGCACTTACAGGGTTACAGGAGGTGCCCAAGTTGAATGGATTTTACGCCCAGGCTTACCTACAACACAGTTAGTAACTTGTAAGAAGAGGACACTTCAAATAATTCACCACACCTATCAAATAATTCTCCTTACCAATCAACAAATATGGCGGACAACTACTTAGAGCCAGTAAGCATGAACGCTCACATCATAAATTATCCATCCAAACTATCCAAAAATGCAGCTAAATTCAAGCATAACCTAATGAGGAAAAAGCCAGACATGCTGATCTCTGACCCATCATTTAAGATAGTTAAAGGCATTATCGTGAATGACATGATATTCTTCACAAGAAGAACAGCTAAATGGAGCAATGCCATTACTAATATACTCAACATAAAAACTATAGCCAATATCCCACATGGTACAACGATTATGACCAATTCATCATCAAGGTGCAGAGCAGACTTATGCATAACTATTTTCAAGAAAGGAATACTGCTGATACAAGCGACCAACATTGAATTAGAACATTTGACAACATATTCTCAACCTTAAACAGTTATGCAGAGAACTCAAGATTTTAACATTACCTGAGTCCACAAGTAGTCACTCTAGACTCTGGTGACACACCCACCACAGACAGCATACTAACTAGAGAACCTCCGGAAGAACAACAGTCTACACAATTAACAGACACAATTGGAATAGGAGGCACGTCGCTTAGGAATTATACAGATAGAAAAGAAATATCTACACGATATGCGGAAAACGACATAGAGAGTCATCAGTGGAAAGAATCAACACCTCTCCTCAATCACGGAGCATCTCCGACGAGTAGGCTACTCTCTGAAAACCAGGAAATAACAGATATGGAAGATACCACCCCATCCATACCCCACTTTACTCCAGCTCAAAGGACATCTAGAACTGTACGAAATGCATATCACACAAACATGGTATTAAGAGCACAAAGCTTGGATAGCGCATCCCACACTGCAAATAAAGGTAGAGCAGACAACCAAACTAATGTCAAAAAGAAAAGGATCCCGATGAAGAGAACAGAGCACATCAGAGAACTAGTATATAACTCTCAAAGAAAGAGTAATGAGATGGCGATGCCATTATCAAATAGGCATAATCGACCAGATAGAAAACATAAATACTTAACGGAAGAAGAAACCCTATCCTTACTCCAGGAGTATGAGACAACAGACTGCAGTAGAGGGGAGGAAATCAGAACAGTCCAGATCAATGCTAATAGAACATCCAGACAGAATGAGAGAAAACCCAACCTTAACAATTACAACAAGTCCAGCTAATCACCGAGCCGCAAAATCTGAACCCAAATAGCGCTGGGAAACTGCTGAAATACCTACTGCTCAAATGTAGGTCCGCAGCTAAACATGCATCAGACATAGCTGACCTCATCATTAGCCAGGAAATTGACATGACAATCCTCATGGAAACATGGCTATCAGAATCATCATCCCCATTCATGGATCTACTAGTGCCCCCACAGTATAACATTGTAAGACTGGATAGACTAAAAAAGACAGGGAGTGGTATAGCCTGCATCCACCGTTTGTATATAGAAGTAGGCCAAATATAATCAGAACCACTCAAATCCTGCAAATACCCAGGTCTCAATATAAGATTGGCTAACAACCAAAGATGCAACCTGCATTCACTTTATCACCCACCAGGAAACAATACGTCTTTCATAGACCAACTAATGGGGATCATCACGGCTAACTCTAACACCGATTCAAATGACATATTCCTGGGGGATTTTAATCTACACTGGAACCACAGCAATGACAAACAGGTCAATGCTTTTAAAGACTTTTTAGCGGAGCTAAAACTCTCCCAAGCATGCACACAGCCAACTCACTCAAAAGGAGCTACGTTGGACTGGATAATTTAAAAAAATGAGAACACTTCAATCCTCTCAATAGAGCAGTGCGACTGGTCAGATCACCATGCCGTACCCTTCCTGATACCCACATAGTAAAAGAACAAGACCACACAGCCTAACAAGCTCAAAAAGTGGATGCAGGACACTAAAGACTCGAGCATTGAACTTCTATTAGAAAGCTGTGAGAAGGACCTAAATCCACCTAACAACTTGCAGAACTTGAATGATGTAACGGACCACTACACTTCATCAATAACAAATATAGTTAACACCACCATGCCTCTAATAATGAAAATAGTTACAGAGAAGGTAAAAACTCCATGGTTTAATGGGACACTGAATGAGGAAAGACGGAAATTGAGACTGACGGAAAGAAAATGGAGACAACACCCATCGTCCCCCAAACTGAAATCCCTCAGAAAAATCAGAAAAGAATCAACAAAAAGATCCTCAACTCCAAAAAGGAATTTATTAGATCATAACTGGATAACGCCAAAAACAGACCACGGAAACGATTCAAGATATTAAAAAAACAATCCAATAAGTTGGCCAAATCGGCCCAAGAAATCACAAAAAGGCAATAAAGTTTTGAAGAATTCTCAACATTCTTCACCGACAAAGCCAATACTTTGGAAAGTGAACTCAGTGGCAAACCTTGACAACCAAACACCCTCAACGAGCAATACCAACTCTAAAATTAACGATGATATGGCAAAAAATAAGGCACATTGGGATACCTTCAAGTTATTGGACCAGAATACCATCGCCAAAACGCTATTAGATATCAAACCTAATAACCACTATATTAACCCACTCCCATCAAAATATCTGAAAGAAGTCAGCCATATCGTGATTCCTATATGGACAAAAATTATAAACGCCTCTCTATCCCAAGGGTTACTTCCAGACTTGTTTCTAATCTACCTCATGTAATGTAAAGCACTCTGATACCCAATGGTCTTGCTTGCGCTATGTAAAACTCTTTAAATAAATAAATAAAAACATACATTAGTTGTTTGGTATTTTGTTCATGTTTTGCTCAGAATATATTAATCTATTTTTATAAACTTGTATGTAGTCTGTTTGTGGTGTATTCACTATGTTAATGTGTATGTATGTTGCACACATTCTTTATACAGTGCCTCTATAGATATGCCTGACTGCTCTGTGTCAAGCTACCAGAAGGTGGCCACAGGCTATCTTTTAATGTGTATTTAGCTTACCCTGACTAGAGTGGTGGTTCCTGCCTTTCCTGCGTGCAAACCTCAACCAACCAGGAATCCCATTTCATACACGGTTGGAATTAATCATGAAATCATAATCTGAAAGAACAATGTCTTCCTAAGCTGCCTTAGCGACAATAGTATCCCTATTTTAAAAAATTGTAAATTCATTTGATTAATATATACTACAACAGTGTGCTGGACCCCAATAAATAACGCCTCCACCCCGCAAAATATCTTTCATTTAGCTTTGCTGAAGTAAACATTTAAAATACAGAAGCCACCAGTTGATTTTGCCTAGTATATGGGTTTCTCTGAGAGAATACCCCTCCCATAGCATTATAAAAAACATCTGTTTAAAAATAATTTTTTTCTCTGCATTTGGATTTTAAAAAATCAGAGTGAAAAATAGTTGACTATTTATACCATACAAAAGCTACTGCCTTTTACAATAATCTAGCAAAAAGTCTTACTGCTTCAGAAAACTGATGAATTGAGAAAGGATAACAAAGCCTGAAAAACCTTGAATTGATTTTACTGCAGTAAGGATTGGCTAATGTTCTGTTTCTGACACTTTCTCTTTGGGGTGAATATGTAGCTTAGTAATTCTAGAGTAGGTGTATGACAGACAGATTTATCAATATTATTGATAGTTGGTAGTCTCTTAATTATAGTAAAACTTCTTTGATGTGATATTCGTGTTTCCAAAGAAACCAAAATAAATTAAGATATTACCCAGGTAAACTTCGCTGCATAGGTCAAAATATCTTCTAAAAATTATGATGATTAATGATTGAAAGGCAGCAGGACCATTGGTGAGTCGAAAAAAAAATACTGATATTCAAACAATCCAAACTTGACTTCTGATAAGAGATCTTGCTTGGTTAAATATTTCAAGTACATTAATTGATCTTCAGTAATGAAAGTCCAAAATTATTGATACGTTCTGACATTAGCTGTGATACTTTTGATTGCTCAATAGTCTACACACAGTCTAACTAATAGAAAGTAGGTGGTTGATTATAATGGTTTATTAAATCTGTTAGGCAAAAATTCCAAGAACCATCTAATTTTTGGCAAGGATGGTCTGTTTCTGACTATTTGTGAAAATGTTTGAATACAAACTATTTGTGCATCAGGTCCTAAATCTAACTTAAACAGAAACTCCTAGGTAGCGACACAAGACTTTCGATTGTTGTATCAAATGCGTCACTAAATTCTTCATAGCAAGTACTGAGGTTGGTCAACCTTGTTCATACTTTAGTAGGATATCATAATTAGAATTTAATTACAAATGTATTACTGTCCACCATATGCCAGTGTTATGTAATGTCAACCAAGGAATACTTAGTTTCATTTTAAACTTAGGTTCATCAATTGTATCAAAACAAATCTTTTCATGAGTGTTCTCCACTCAACCAAATCAAGCATATGTGTATGGAAACATATTGGAACAGACTTTAGCATATAACCATCAGTTGCACTAATTTCTTAACATTTTGTTTTGTTAATAACAGGTATCTCTATATATATAGCATATTTAATATTCATATAATTCCCTGGGCCAATTGCATCTGAAAGGTCTAAGACAACCTCTTCTTGCCCTTTTGCAAAAGTCATTGTGATTGACAAAGCTAAATGGGCTGCATGGTATTCCCATCACATTTTGCAACTGACTGATATTCATCACTTGACAAGGCATCTCATTTCATTGTTGAGAAATATAAATAAATACGTTAGCCCAGCACACTCAATAAACAGTAATCAAGAGGTGTACAGTCAGTAATGTAGAAATTTTTCGAAGGCGAGTCGATGTTGTATTTCAATTCTTTCTTTATTTTTCATTCTTTAAAACACTTTTGAAACCGCCAACGCGTTTCGTCCCTTCCAGGGACTTCTTCAGGGCTTGAAATATAAAGTGAGCGTATTAAATAATTAATTTCTCATAGAGTCAGGACAGAGGATTTGTCTGTTTAAAAACACTTCCTTAACTATCATATTTCATGTGGATTCGGGCAGCAAGTTTTTTTCTTTTGATTTTGTCAGCACAATGTTCAGGGCAATGTAGTCCCAGTCCCGCTCGCGTCCTCGAAACCGTCCGTCCTATCGCAAATCAGGAAGCATGATTTGCGATAGGACGGACGGTTTCGAGGACGCGAGCGGGACTGGGACTACATTGCCCTGTACATTGTGCTGACAAAATCAAAATAAAAAAACTTGCTGCCCGAATCCACATGAAATATGATAGTTAAGGAAGTGTTTTTAAACAGACAAATCCTCTGTCCTGACTCTATGAGAAATTAATTATTGAAATACGCGCACTTTATATTTCAAGCCCTGAAGAAGTCCCTGGAAGGGACGAAACGCGTTGGCGGTTTCAAAAGTGTTTTAAGGAATGAAAAATAAAGAAAGAATTGAAATACAACATCGACTCGCCTTCGAAAAATGTCTACATTACTGACTGTACACCTCTTGATTACTGTTTATTGAGTGTGCTGGGCTAACGTATTTATGTATATTTGAGGAATGCTAGGTTCTTTGAATCAGGTTCTGAATTGAGGAGGTATAGGGAATTGTGCCTCCAGCCCTCGCTGCACCTCTGGGTTTATGTAAATACAGATAAGGGACGTCTTAAACTTGTGCAGGCACTTTGCTTTGATTCCCAGTGTTGTATGTTTTGAGAAATATAAATGTCTGCTGACTGTGATCTTTCTGCATGTAATATGTCTGATCGTTTATGTCTTGGCATCCTAGGTTCACTTCAACAGTCTTTAACAATCTGACCTGATCTACTATGGTGCTTGCATAAACATTATACACTTCTTATTTCTCCACTTTCTGTTGAAATAGGGCATTTAATATTGGCCAACTGCATTGCCTTAGAAACTTCTGAGAATCTACTTTCTTCTAAATTCAGACATAATACCAACTATTTGTCTGAACTCAAGTTTTCTATAAATTACGGTCAGCTAAACAATTATCCAACCGCACATTCTAGTCAATGAGTTTTGCCACATATTAGATAGATTTACTAAGTGTGAGTTATCCTTTTTGTCCTGATTACCCCCAATATTTTGCTTGCTGCTGGTGGTAACTGACTGTGACTGTGCCCTGGGGTGTGCTTACCAGTAATAGGGCCCTTGCTCTGATTATAAGGTATATAGTTATTAGGTTTAATTACAATTGGTACTGACAGCCTAGCTGTAAGTCCCCAGTATATAATAGGTCATGTCATGTTAGGGGCCCAGTAGACTTAATGCACTCAAGTGTGAACAACTGTGTTGCCTACTGTCAGTTTGAATTAAACAAACAATGATGGTTCTGTCGGGAAGAGCATTTCAATTGAATATAGTACTTAGTATATTGATGTACTTATATATCCCATGAAGTATATATACAAATTAAACATATAAATAAATACTGAACCCAATGGAAAGAAAGTACAGTTTTAGTTTTAACTTTCTCATAGATCTTAATTCTACAAAGCATTAGGTATGCTGTCCAATGTACAAAAAACGAATACTGTGAATACACAAGGAGTGTAGATCGTGATTTGTGACTGAGTGTGACAGGTGATACAACATATATACATAAAAATGAAAGTTCTTCAAAATATTCACCTTAAATCACAATAGGCTTAAGGGATTACGTTTTTTCTTTTGTTCCTTGAGACTTTGTGCAGTCGGATGTATAGCAAAGTACGTCGACGTTTCGACCCCAGTGGTGATGTGCTGATTTATGCGCATCTAGAGCGGGTCTTCATAAGGACTGGAAAAAGGGGTTGGACAGCCTATAAATGTAAATAACATAGGGGTCAGGGCCTTCTACGTGTCAGTGCTTAAAACAAAGAAAGGGAATCTCCTTACTGAGCTCACCTTATTGTTAGGTGTATGATTCATCTGGTCCTCTACTGCTGATGGTGTTTGTCAGCCGACAAGCGCTTGTAGTGCTGTGCGTTCACTGCTTCTATAAACATTGTACGGTAGAAACCTTAGCACATACATACCTAAAGGGGTTTTACTGTTATTATCCCCAGGGTGAATGGTCTCATCATACCTTTTATTGTAGATTCTTCTACACCAGCTGGTGGTAGGATTTACAGGTCTGGGTCGCCTTGGCGATTGCCTGGGGGAAGATGGGTCAGATCTCAGTTCACTTATAGGTACGGCTTGTACATGCCTAGTTAATGGGTGATGGGTTGTGATTACGCTTGTTAATCTAGTCGTGTGCATCCAGTGAACCTTAAAAAACACGTATGCTCAACTGGCTAATCATTCATCTGGTTGTGAGTTAGCAGCGTGTGGGGAACGTCATTATAAATGTTACAAGAAAAGTAAGTAGTGCGATTATTTATGAGCACTGGTGCAGTTAGACGCCATTATTACGTGGTGAAATCTGCTAATGCTGGAGTCTTGTCTTCATTTTAAAATCTATGTAACACTTGGCAGCCTGCACAGCAAACCCCGAAAAACTGCCTATACTCTGCTGATGAAGGACAATAATCCAGAAACGCCGGTGTTCAGAATTGGCCTGCAACTTTGCCTTTACACTTCAGAATCTACGAAAAGTGCACACGCTTTGAAGAACTGCATTTACCATGATGCTCTTGGGGTATACCCACTGCTGGGTGGAGTAGAGTGCGACCTATGGACTTTCACTTAATATGGCTCCCTCGAGCCACATGAGCTAACGAGCTCAGGTAACACACCTACGCACCGTGAGAGGTACCAGACTCGATAATACTTGGCGGCCTGCACAGCAAACCCCGAAAAACTGCCTATACTCTGCTGATGAAAGACAATAATCCTGAAACACCGGTGTCCAGAGTTGGCCTGCAACTTTGCCTTTACACTTCAGAATCTACGAAAAGTGCACACGCTTTGAAGAACTGCATTTACCATGATGCTCTTGGGGTATACCCGCTGGTGGGTGGAGTAGAGTGCGACCTATGGACTTTTACCCCATTACACATAATGCTGTCAGTTTGAAGACAGCCCTGCTTTTCAGGTTTCCTTTACCTTAAATGTATATGTACATTCGACTTTCGAATTAAAGCTACTTCCAATGTGTCAAACTAACTTCTTTTTTGCATATAAATCACCACTGAGGACTCCCCTAGGTGCCCCAGGAGTAGGGTGCCTTGTAAATATAAGCTGGAACATAAAACAAATGTTTATACAAGCCCTAGTGAGGGAAAAACTGCCAATTCGGTGTTTCACCATTTTTTAAAACTAGCTTCATGAGTGAACATGGGAATATTTTATTTAAGTATAAATATGAAGGGGGCAACCTGCATCCAATTAGTCATGGGTAGCGCCTGACTCCCAAGAACACTGAATAAATATGGGAGAGTTGCCAAGCAACTCATATCTTCTGCCTGCAGCAACAAGGAGTAGGACATCCCTACTGGAACCATGATCTGCACCCAAGGAACTGCACTCTAAGGACTGCACTCTAAAGGACTGCACCTGCTGCATAATCTGGTACTACAGTCTTAAGAACTTCACCTGGCTTCAAAAGATTTAAGGAATGAACTCCCTGAAATCAGCAGGTTAACAAAGCCCAGCTGCATCATCTACACCAAAAAGTCTCCATCTCGGAGTGCATACATTGAATTTTTAAATATTTAGCTAGGTACATTTTGGGAATTGTAGTTATGACATTCCAAGGACCATTTCAGAGCTTCTAGACCCGTGGATTAGTGTTTTGTATACTTTGAACCCACAAGAGGAACTTCAGGAAGAACTTCCAGTAGTTTGGAGCACCTTTTGTAAAAATCTCTTTAAGTTGACCAAGTGCATTGTGGGAGTTGCAGTGCCAGATACCAAGAGGCAAACCAGAGCATCTGAATTCTTGGCTGCTGCTCTGGACCACTTCCCGGCATCCCAAAAACTATTCTGGGAGGCGGCGCGAGGCGTGACCCAAGATGGCTGCCTAGTTCCAAAGCTCCATGCCACATCGGACCCGCTGACATGATTTTGGTGGTTCTAATGCTGTTTTTCGGCTCCCTGTGGGTGTTTCTACGGTGTGATCACCTGCTCCACAGGAGGACGTCATTTTTACTCAGAATGTTGCTGGTGGGCCCTACTTTTACCAAGTGCCTCTGCTAGTTTTTTACACTAATAGTTTTCAAAAATAGGGGGATTGATTCTGTTAGGGAACCAAGAGGCTGGAATCCATTAAACATTAACTATACCAAAGTACCTATATGACCATAGATTCAACAGTTTCTTTCTAAAGAAGGGAGAGTTTCTTGCCTCCTTTTCTGTTAAACAAATGAACTATACTCTTTATAACCATTCTATTTTGTGGCGCAACAAGCAAATCAAAATGCAATCAATTAAAAAATATTCAATATTCAATTTAGCCAATTTAGACAATTCAATGAAGATTGATTTTTTACTTCATAATTATTTCACTTTTCTTTTGTTTTTTGTATTCATAAATGTCTCAATTAAAGTACATTTGTTAATACTTTACACATTCATACATAAAATGAGACAGTAAAATGGCTATATACAGTGCAAGAATAAAAAAACACTTATACATTCACAATAGTTTTCAACGGGTATCTGCTTATCCTCGATTCTAAATCAATACATGGTCCAAAGCAAAAGTGATATAGGTCAGAGAAAGCTTTTAAATATCTTGTCAATGTTACAGCACTGTTTGTTGGTTAAACTGTTCAGTTCTTAACTTTATTTTCAATTTGAAAAAGCAGTACTCTTGGACTTGTGAAGTGGGGGAGTAGGTAACGGATGTGCTGGCGCATTTCGACCTTCGTGACTGAACCTGGAGAATTCAATGAACCAGTCTCTTGCTATATCCGTACCAGTTCCGCCATTAATTTCTCACAGTTCTCTGAAGAAATAGTGCAGCCGGTGTCTTCTTGACCTGCAGCTTCGCCTATCACTACACCTAATGCACAATTATCTTTATCTAACAACAAAAGAGTTAAACAAGACCCTCCTTCTCTTCCCAAATCTATGTCTCACCTATCCTTGGACATTAGTTTAGAGGAGATACGATCACTAAGACCGTTCATTGTAGAAACTAATAGTCATCTACAGACTTTGGATAATAAATGGTTGTCTATGGATTCACGTTTATCTTTGATGGAACAACAGATCAGTGCTGTACAGGATTCATCAGTCAGAATTATACAACTGGAGAAAGAGGTTTTGCAACTAAAAAAATAAACTGAGACCCTTGAAAATAGAAATCGTCGCAATAACCTCCGTCTATATGCCTTCCTGAGGGCCTCAAAGGAGATGATCCTGTCTCTTTCTTCACTACCTTTCTTCCGCAGACTCTTGATCTTCCTATAATGACCAAATTGAACATTCCATGTGCTCATAGATTTGGTGTGCGTCTATCCTCTCCATCTGCTCCTTACAAACCTTGTGGAGTAATTCTCTTGTTTTTGGAATTTACAGACCTTATCAAAGTCCTAAACGCAGCTAAATTTAAAAAACAGCTTCTTATGTCTAGTGCAAGGTTGTTTATCTCTCAATATGTCTCATCTGCTACAGGAACTCTTCGACCTTTGCCCTGCTCTCCATTCTCTTGGTGCTCGCTAATGCTTATTCCAATCTTGCCTGTTTAAAGTCACCTTTTTTTAACAAAACTTCTTCATTTGTAGATTATGCAGATATCAGGAAATTCATTTATTCCCACACTAGAACCTTGATGGAGATTTCTGGTCCTTCGTCTGGCACTTGACTTTATATAGTTCTAGTGTTATGCTTGTTCTTTTTAACTTATATTAAAGCACGTGACTCTGATTCCTCAACTTTTTGCTCACTATGCCTAATTTTTGCCATTACAGGTTCTTTGGAGTTCAATGTTTACCCGCTACATGTTCCTGCTACAATTTCTTGTTGATACGGTGTCTTGGTGTATTACCCTGTGTTGGCTGTGCTGTCTTAGTATGTCCGTTGCCACCCCTTCCCTTATCTTTCCTTCTGTCCTGTTGTAAGGTACATATTACAGTTGTCAGGTTCTGACACGTACTGTCTCTCCTTGTTCCTTCTTCTTTCCCCTGTTTTCTTCCTTCCTTCCAGTAGTAGCTTTCCTTTACTTTAATTCATCACGCTGCATTTTCTTCTCATTGTTCCCTTTTCCTTCCCCATGTATACCTATTTATTCTTCACTGTAGTTCAATTATGCTTGATTTCTTGCACTTTGTTATTACTTCTCCCTTTAAGGATATTATTGCAATCTTTATCCTTCTCTCTTTCTCCCTTTCCTACTTTTTCCTATCATTACTACATTGTTGAACGTGTTGCTGTTTATATATTCTTGTTATTTTACATTCAGAGTTGTTACTTGGATTATGAAACGTTTCATTAACCCAATTAAAAGACAGAGAATTGAATCCCATCTTGCTTTGTATAACCCCGATTTGGCTCTCTTACAAGAGACTCATCTCACGGAATTAGAACCATTATAATTACAAAATGCTAGGGTTGGCTCAGGTTTAGTCTCCCCACTCCCAAAAAACTGAGTAAGTATTCTGTGTCATAAAAAATTCAAATGTAAATTTTATCCCAAGAAACTGACATGGAGGCGAAATGGTTGTTAGCTAAATTGCTCATTTTTTTTTTTTGAAATATGTTTTTATTGCGAAAACATAACATGGGCACAGTAGACACAATCATGAAAAGCCGTTCCCATATATAAAACCATAGTATCACGTATCAGGGAGCATACACAGCCAAATACGGCCCACATCCCGGGGGCTGGGCGGCGTAGGAGCAGAATAATCAAATCACCTCTGTGCACGAGAGATATATACGTATCACTGTATTCGCCGGTTTTTTCATGGTACAATCACATTTCAAAAAAGAACCAATTGAACAACAAACAATTACCCCAGAAACAGCATCAGTAGCACAGGACCGAACACAGCAGAACAGGTACGTGTGGATCAGGGGAGGCACGGGTGGTACAGTGCCACATGGGCTCATGGGAGACGTAGTTATGTCTAAGCATATACCTAGCAAGGAATAGCAGTGTGGCTACGTAGGGCCTCTACACCCGTTCCAGATCTCTCACAGACACTCCCCCTCAGTACAATCGGCCACCGAAGCGGTGGGGGAGAACAACTCCGCGCTCGTGGCATCAGAATCATCCTCCTCCAGCCCCTCCATACACAGCACCCTCCAGGCCATCAAATCATCCTGTAGCTTACTATCTCTACGGGTGCGCTGCATGTGAGTCTCTTCCGCCAGGGCCCATTCTCTCGCATCTTTCAGCCACAGGGAAAACAGTCCCATACAGACGCCACGCACTACCGCCTTCAAGGCGTCCCATTTAGTAGAGAAGGGTAGGTCATCCCCCCCCCAGTTGAGTTCCACATATTCCGACAGTGACTCCGCCACACGGTCCTTGCCCACCGGGTCCAACAGGAGGTCAGCGGGCATTCTCCACGTTCGCGGACGCGCCGCTTGATCAGGCCACTGCGCCACGCATGTCACCGGGGCATGGTCCGATAGGTATCGGGCCTGGTGCGTGACCGTCAACGTAAAGGACGGGGTAAGGTTGGCCGCAAGAACGCGGTCCAATCTGCTGTGGGTACCATGCGTCGGGGTGTAACATGTATAAATCTTCTGAGCAGGGTGACAGGAACGCCACACATCTATAGCTCCAAGATTATGCATAACGTCACGCAGACGGGCCGTCATACGGGGCTTAGTGCCCAACCGGGGCGGGTGGCGATCTAAGTTAGGGTGCAGTACGCAATTGAAGTCCCCAAACCAAAGGAGGGGTACATCCAATCCCGAAGCCACAAGATCCTGGACCTGCGAAAAGAAGGCCGGGTCATCAGTGTTCGGGGCATAGGTATTAAGGAGCAAGAGCTCCTTGTCATCCAATCTAAGTCGCACCAGCAGGTATCTACCGTCGACATCTGCCTCCACATATTGAACCGCGCAGGGGATCCCTGGGGCCACCCAGACAAGGACTCCTCTAGCATATGTGGAGAAGGAGGAATGAAAAAGCTGGCCTCTCCACTTCCTGGACAGCCGTTGTGCGCCGTCATCATCTAGATGAGTTTCTTGCAAACAGGCGATCGAGACCCCGTGTCTTTTAAGGAAGGTGAGGACTCTGTGTCTCTTGGTGCAAGTACCCAAGCCACGTACATTCCACGTTAAACATTTAAAACCCATGGCCCATGATAGCGCTTAATCAAACTATAGTATAAAGACAACAGAACTCGTCGCCCCCCCGTCCCCACCACAGGAGAATCTGGCGGAGTAGCATTATCAGTAAACTGTCTACAAATCGGTTTCAACGTGCATCTGATGCTAAAAACACTTTACCCATAAATTGCAACCCACCCCCCAACAACTCCAAAACCTAGAGCTTCCGAGTAAACCAGGCCCCCCCCCCACCCACGAGCGAAAGGATAGCAACAACAAGAACCGCCACCCCGCCCTTCCCTTGCCAGTGCCAGGACCTACACAGCCACCCCATACAACGCACTTAACTCTCACTCTCACACAACAAAACAACCCCACCCACCCCAATTCCCAGCTCCCCGAAGAGACCCAGCAATATCAGAACAGTACCTGGGCCCGTCCCGACCCCCCCCCCCGTTAGTAATAGCGGAAAGAAGTCACATAGGAGAAAAAGGAGCCCCATCTACCTCCCCCGCACCCTAAGCTACCAGGGCTCAAGTGGTCAAACATGAGCCAGTACCCCAGAAAACCCCCACAACGACAGGAGCGAGCCAGGGGAATCCAGCAGTGCGTCAACAGGAGCGCCCCCACAGTAAGATCATCCGCACAGACAGGGCCAGTCAACACCAGTCAATCAATAGTTCACTCCAACCTTGGCTCAGTGAGGGCCACCGGGGCTGTAAAGTCCGCATCCAAAGACGCTTCCAGCAAAGTGTCTGGCACCAGGATGTCACCAGGGCCAGGAGCAGCAGCCGAGCCCGGGTCCGTTCCCGCCGATACCGTTGCCATAAGGATAGCTCCATCCGCCCCCACTGTGGGCCGAGATGTAGGAGATCCCCGAGACCCAGAGCGGCGCCGTCTCCTGCAGCGATGTTTCTTTCGTGGTCTGGTCCCCCAAGTCTCACGCGGGCCACCTCGCTCCCCCGGAGGGAGGTCGTCCCCTCTGATCTCGAGCCACTCCCACACCTCCGCCGGTGACTCAAAGAAGTGCGCACGGCCCTGGGAGAGCACCTTGAGTTTGGCAGGGTACAGTAGCATATATTGAAGTTTCATCTCGCGGAGTTTTTGTTTGACTCCCACATAAGATTTCCTCTGCTCCTGCACTTGCTGGGTATAGTCCGGGTATACTGACACACGGCTATTTTCAATCAGAAGCGGGGACTCCGATTCCCTCGCAGCCCTCAAAATACAGTCGCGGTCCTTATAGTTCAGGATCTTCGCGATGAGGGCTCTAGGAGCTTCCCCCGGGCGCGGAGGGGGCACAAGGGCTCTATGCGCCCGCTCTACAACGAACACATGGCACAAACGTGTGCGGATCCAATTCTCAAGAAATCGTTCAGGGTTCCCAGCCTCCAATCGTTCCGGAACTCCCAGGACCCAAATGTTGCTCCGGCGGGCTCTCCCTTCCGCGTCTTCAGCCCGTCTCTCCAATGCGCGGGTAGTAGACGTAAGTTGCGCAACAGATTTTTGTAGGGAGGCCACCTCACCCTGCAACTGCTTGATGTTGCCCTCCGCATCCGAGACTTTATCCGCCACCTTGTGAAGATCAGTTCTGAGGAGATTTACGTCAATGGAAACAGTCTCTATCTGTCGTTCCAGCGCAGAGTGGGAACCCTGGATAGCCTTTAGGAGTTCAGCTCTGGATGGATCTGTAGGGCTCTCGCTGTCGCCCTCCGGCCCCGTCTGTCGCGTGATTCTCTGCGACGGCAGGCGTGGGGTGGTATACTGGGTAATAGTGTTAGGTTGGGAGCCTTTCGAGGAGCGACCGCCTCGAGCCGCCATCTTGTGATGTGGATGACACCCTCAGTTAGCGCCTGCCAAAGGGCCCCGGAGGTCCAACAATCCAGGGGTACAGAGGCCGAGATCAGGAGCAGGCCAGGACCAGCAAGGGTAATGTTCAGTGCAGATTACGGGGAAGAAGCCAGTTTACCCCACAGCCAGGCCAGCAAAATGGCCGCGGATCTCCCAGCCGAGAGTCCGGTACAAGGTAAGGAAATGTCAGCTGACCTCCAGTTCACGCCACTCCAAAGAGGCCCCCATTGTCAGACGGCAACAGACTGGTTCCCAGGGCCACAGGGATAAGCACAGGTCGCAGCAGAAGTCTCCCCACGTTTACAGATCAAGAACTCCGCTCTGGAGGTGGCCCCAAACGAAGGTGAAGATGGCGGGCGGGCGCCAGTCGCAGCCCAAAAACAACGCCACCAGGATAGCGCTTCGCCTCAGTGGCCTCCAGCGGTGGCACCCAGCAGGGGGAGCGAGCCAAGTCTAGCGTGGGCGTGGGGGGAGCAAGGCCGCAGGACCCACGCAACACGTTCCAAGGGGAAAGGAGGCCGGACACCCCAGCAGGATAGGAGGCTCCTCGTGGCTCCAGGGCCCGAGCACTCACAGCCGGCAACAGGCCTCGGAGGATCCCCAGTGCTCCGGCCCCAGTCCGCTGCTCACGAGGGGTCGCAGGACGTACCTGGATCCTCGCTGCGTGGCACCTCAATTCCCACGTGCCGATCAGCGGGCACCTCCGGGGCCCAGGGAGCGCCGCCACCAAGGGGCTTCAGGTCCGACCCCGATCTCCGCTGCGCGCCACCGCGACCCCTCCGGGCCAACTAGCAGGCACCTCCGGGACCCAAGGAGCGTCAATCTCCAGCCGCGGAGACACCACCAACACGCAGCGCAGGGCGCAAGGGTCCCCGCAGCAGTCGCCCGATGCAGGAGCTCACACACGACTCTGTCGGGCGGATCGCCCTCAGTCAGCCTTCCGCCGCGAGGCCCAGACCGCGGCCTCGCGTAGTGCAGGGCGGCGCTGCGGACGCCGGCAGTGTCGTCACCTCCGCACACAGCCGAGCACAGAGGTCCTCCTCAATTTCAGGGGTTGCGATCGAGTCCGGGGTGGTTCCGACGTGGAATCCACGGGCCGGGACAGCCCAGGCAGGATTTTAAGGCAGGATTAGCAGGTCTGTGGGACGGAGCTGGCGGAGCTCACGTCCTGTCGGCCATGTTGCTTGGCCACGCGCCCCAGCTAAATTGCTCATTAATAAAATTTCTTTGACAGTGTTTAATGTCTATGGTCAAACTCAACCGGATTATTCATTTCTATTAAACAAAAATGTATTTAATTTTAGATGATTTCTTTTTTTAGGAGGCGACCGCAATCAGATTGTTGACCCCTTTATTGACAGCAAATCCCAAGTACTCTTTATTCCTCATTAATCCCAGAAACAATTTCTTAATTCCATCTCTCAAACACACTTCGTTGATGCGTGGAGGTAATGCCATCCAGACACTATTGACTTTTAATTTTTCTGACATTACTCTCTCTCTCGGTTAGAATATATCTTTTTCTCCCAATCCTTATCTCAAAATCTTTTCTCTACTTCAATTGAACCTATTGTCATTTCTGATCATGCTCTGGTTGTTGTAGAATGTGATTTGCTCCCTCCGTATCCCAGGTCTTCTTGATGGTGTTTTAACAATAATCATTTACAAGACCCCTTTTTCTTCTTCATTTATAGACTTTGTTGAACAGTTTTTCTATTGATTAGTGATCCCAACCTTTCTCCTCATATATTATGGGAGTCCTTTAAAGCCACGGCTCGTGGTTTTATCATAGATCTTGTTTTTTTTTAAAAAGAAACGATTCTTTCAACAACATAAATCTACGTTAGTGAATATTAAAGCCCTGGAACCAGGGCCGGACTGACTACCGGGCAGTTTGGAACGATGCCGAGCTGGGGGCTGATTTCACTGCGGTTGGGGCTGATTTCGTTCATGGAGACCTGCGTGTGCTTCGAAATAATTAAAGCAAAACGAATTTCGTTTAGCACACGCAGGTCTCCATGAACAAAATCAGCCCTCAGCTCAGCAGCATTCCAAACTGCCCGGTAGCCAGTCCGGCCCTGCCTGGAACATGAGTTGTACACTTCGCATTCAGATTCTATTATGCAAAAGCTTATCCGTGCAAAGTTGAACTGTTTAAAGTTACTACAGACAATGCATCATCTGTATTACTCTGTAGCAGTGCTCGTTACTATGGTGGACGTAATAAGGCGGGCAAGCTTCTTGCTAATCATCTCAAATATCTGAAAGATTAAACTTTAATTGACTCCATATACTCCTTAGAAGGTAAGCTTGTCCACAAGGACCAAGTTATCCTGGAGGAATTCATGAGATTCTACAAAGATTTATATACTCAAGAGTCCCCTCCCTCTTCCTCCCTCATTCAGTATTATTTTAATAACATTCATGCCCCTTCTAATGGTCACCTCAATCTTTATCTGCTTAAAGTTGATCTATCGCTTGAAGAAATTTCCAGTTGCGTTCTATTTATATTTTTTGAATCTATCACTTCCTAAACATCTACAACTCTTTCAATCCTTCGTTCTATCTGACAAAACGGATGGTACTTTTCAAGGATCCAGATTTGTTTGATACATAAATAGGGTTGTGACCCTATGTTTTGTCAAAATTACCATCCCATATCCCTGGCTAAAGTAGATTATAAAGTTTTCACAAAATTACTTGCATTAAGGCTGGAACCCCTTATGCCTTACTTGATTATTAAAGAACAATACAGATTGTTAAAGGTAGATTTACTACAGATAGCTCTTGATTATTCCTCAATGTTTTAAACAAAATACCTACTCTCTTTTATTCCCTTGCTGCAATTTCCATTGATGCAGAAAAAGCATTTGATAGGGTTGACTGGTCCTTTTAATTTAAAACATTCAATTGACAGAGTTTTGTCCCTAAAATAATTTTTCTTATCTCCCTGCTATACTCTGCCCGAGGGCATCAGTGTTAGTCAATGGTCGTACATTACCTACTTTTCTTTACAACGTATATTTTGCCAGGGATGCCCTCTGTCCCCTCTTTTTTATTTTCTATTCGTAATAATGACTCTATCTATGGTTTTCCCTATGCTGATCAACATTTGAAATTTTCCGCCTATGCAGACGATATAATGCTTTTTATCTCTAACCCCGAAGTATCCATGACTCCTCTTTTACAAGAAATGGCTTCTTTTTCTCTTGTATCAGGTAATAAGATTAGCTCAGATAAAACAGAAATTCTTCCTTTCACCAAATTTTGTGTTCAATCAATCAGAAGAACTGTAAGCATGCTAGTCACCTGTGAGGGTCTGAAGGCTCTGAGGGGGGAGCGATCCGCAGATCAGTTTAGCTGAAGAGCCAGGTGTTGAGGATCTTCCTGAAGGTGTTCAGGGAGGTGGCGCATCTGATGTCTGCCGGTAGCTCATTCCAGGTCTTGGCTGCAATCTGAGAGAAGGGTCTTCCGCTTGCTATGGCTCTGTGGATGAGTGGGGGTTTCGGACAGTGTGAGGTTGGAGGATCGGAGGTTTCTTTTTGGTATGTAAAAGTTCATTCTGTATTTGAGGTATTTGGGTCCGTTGTTGTGTAGACATTTGTAGGCGTGAGTGAGGATTTTGAAGGTGACTCTTTTCTCCAAGGGTGGGGGGCAGTGGAGTCTTCGTAGGTGTTGGCTGATGTGTTACTGCCGGGGAATACTGAGGACGAGACTGGCGGCAGTGTGCTGTATTGTCTGGAGTTTGCGGAGTAGGGACTTGTTGATGCCGGCATAGTGTGGGTTTCCGTAGTCCAGTCTGCTGGTGATGAGTGCGTGGGTAACCGATTTCCTTGCCTCAGGGGGGATCCATTTGTAGGTCTTGCGGAGGGTGTTGAAGTAGCTGGAGGTGATGGCGTTGACCTCTCGGTTCATGGTGAGTGATGAGTTGAGTACGATGCCTAGGTTTTAGGCATGGTCTGAGGGGGTCATTGGGCTCCCGTGGACGGTCGGCCACCCATGCTGAAAGGGTGGTTCCCAGGAGGAGGACTTCTGTCTTTTCGGTGTTGAGCTTCAGGCAGCCGTTAGTCATCCAGACTGCGACGTCTTGCATTCCTTTCTGGAAGCAGAGTTTGGCGGTGGTGGGGTCTTTGGTGAGGAAGAGTATAAGCTTTGTGTCACCAGCGTAGGATACAATGTTGAGGCCTTGTTGTCGGACGATGGCCTTGAGAGGGGCCATGTAGATGTTGAAGAGGGTTGGGCACAGTGATGACCCCTGTGGGACTCTGCAGGTTATTTTTGTAGGATCCGAGAGGACGGTGGCAGTCTGATCTTTTGACTTCTACCAGTGAGGAACGATCGGATCCAGTCCAGGGCTGTTCCTTGAATACAGGCGTCATGTAGTCTGGTGACTAGTGTGTGGTGGGAGACGGTGTTGAAGGAGTAGGATGAGGACTGAGGAGTGGCCTTGGTCCAGGAGGGTGTGGATGTGGATGAACCAAGCACCGAGACCACTCTACTTGCTGCCACAGAGCAAGTAGAGTGGTCTTGGTGCTTGGTTGCCTCAGAATCTGGATTGGGACGGGTCGAGGACGGCGTTCTCTTCGATGAATCGTGTCAGTTCCCTGTTGACTGTTTTCTCTGCAACTTTGGCTGAGTAGAGGAGGAGCAAGATGGGCTGGTAGTTCTTTAGGTCGGTGGGGTCAACTGTGGGCTTCTTGATCAGGGGCCTGACTTCTGCATGCTTCTAGTCATCTGGGAAGGTGCCGGTTTTGAAGCTGGTGTTGATGGTGCATTGTAGTGGTCTGTAGTAGATGTGAGGATGGCAGTGGCTGGTGCGGGCTTCCAAGTGGATGCCTTTCATGGTCGGGGCGGTGTCTTCGGTCGTGACCGGTGTCCAGTTCCAAGCTTATCTCAGAGGTCTTGGGATGGGGTGATGTCTGTGGCTTCGCTGGGTGGGTTCGTGAAATCCTGAATGACACTGAAGAGTTCCTTGGAGTTGGTGGAGGGTTTTGTTGTGGATGTAGTTCATCTTGGTGGTTTTGATTTGGTTGTGGTAGTCCGTCATGGTGTCTTGTAGGTGGTGTAGCTTTCGGTTGTCTTGGTGTTTCTCCAGTTCATCTCCAGGCATCTTCAGGTGCGTCTGGCTACTTGGAGATCGGTGGTAAAGTCGGCGGCTTTCCTGAGGCAATGTATGTCGGGGCTGCGTAGTGGGGCGAGCTCGTTTGCACAGTTGGAGATCCAAGTGTGAAGTCCTCTGGCTGAGCCATTATCGCTGGATGCCCAGGTGTGGTTGCCTCGGGTAAGGGTGGAATTAAGTTGCTCGTCAGTAACCCTGCTCCAGTTCCTTTGTGGTGGACGTGGGGCTGGTTTGGATGTCTTGGGTTTGGCACTTGTGGTGGGATCTCTGCACTCATAGTGAGATCTCTCTACTTATGATGGGAAATCTGCCCTTGTGATGGGGTCTCTGCATTCATGGTGGGATCTCTGCACTTGTGGTGGGATCTCTGCACTTGTGATGGGATCTCTGCACTCATGGTGGGATCTGTGCGTTCATGGTGGGATCTCAGCAATTGTGGTGGTATCTCTGCACTCATAGTGGGCTCTCTCTACTTGGTGATCTCTGCACTTGTGGTGGGATCTCTGCACTTGTGATGGGATCTCTGCACTTGTGGTGGGATCTCTGCATTCATGGTGGGATCTCTGCACTTGTGATGGGATCTCTGCACTCATGGTGGGATCTCTGCACTTGTGATGGGATCTCTGCACTCATGGTGGGATCTCTGCACTTGTGATGGGATCTCTGCACTTCTGGTGGGATCTCTGCACTCATGGTGGGATCTCTACACTTGTGATGGAATCTTGCACTCATGGTGGGATCTCTGCACTTGTGGTGGGATCTCTGCACTCATGGTGGGATCTCTGCACTTGTGATGGGATCTCTGCACTTCTGGTGGGATCTCTGCACTCATGGTGGGATCTCTACACTTGTGATGGAATCTTGCACTCATGGTGGGATCTCTGCACTTGTGGTGGGATCTCTGCACTCATAGTGGGTTTTCTCTACTTGTGATGGGATCTCTGCACTTGTGGTGGGATCTCTGTACTCATGGTGGGATCTCTACACTCATAGTGGGACCTCTCTACTTGTGGTGGGATATCTACACTCATGGTGGGATCTCTCTACTTCTTATGGGATCTCTGCACTTGTGATGGGATCTCTGCACTTGTGGTGGGATCTCTGCTCTTGTGGTGGGATCTATGCACTTGTGGTGGGATCTCTGCATTCATGGTGGGATCTCTGCACTTGTGGTGGGATATCTGCACTTGTGCTGGGATCTGTGCACTTGTGTTGGGATCTCTGCACTCATGGTGGGATCTCTGTACTTGTAATGGAATCTCTACACTTGTGGTGGGATCTCTGCACTTGTGGTGGGATCTCTCTACTTGTGATGGGAGCTCTGCACTCAAGGTGGGATCTCTGCACGTGTGATGGGATCTCTGCACTCATGGTGGTATCTCTGCACTTGTGATGGGATCTCTGCACTTGTGGTCAGATCTCTGCACTCATGGTGGGATCTCTGCACTCGTGATGGGATCTCTGCACTTGTGGTGGGATCTCTGCACTTTTGATAGGATATCTGCATTGGTGGTGGGATCTTTGCACTTTTGGTGGGATCTCTGCACTTGTGGTGGGATCTCTGCACTCATGGTGGGATCTCTGCACTTGTGGTGGGATCTCTGCACTTGTGGTGGGATCTCTCTACTTGTGATGGGAGCTCTGCACTCATGGTGGGATCTCTGCACTTGTGATGGGATCTCTGCACTCATGTATGCAATGGTGGTCGGTTCATGGCGGTTGCGTTGTGTGGCTGAAGTGTACACTGTTTCCTGCAGTGAATATGGGGTTGTGGGTGTGTCCTTCTCCCATCTCTTCTACTGGATTTTTATGGAGCAGATCTAAAATGAAATATCTAGGAATATGGTTCTCTAGTTCCATAGTAGTTTCAGTCACTCATTCAGGCACTCATTCCCATCCCTCGTAATGACAAACTCCTTTGCTCTTGGAACCCTCTATTTCTATCGTGGTGGGGTTGCCTTGCCTCCAATAAGATGATGATTTCTCCTATTCTTTTTTTTTTTAAACAGATTTTATTTGTCAAATTACACATGTATAGCAGAGCTTTGTACCCCAGAGACATCTACACAATCAAATCATATTATATTGACTTTGACATTTTCGACTTTATACACACGAGATAGAAAAGCAATACAAATAAAAATCTAACTCGCCCCGACCCCAACCTTCCCCCATTTGCAATATATACCCAAATGTACACTGAACTGTAGAGATAGGACAAAAGGTCTGCCCATCAGAATTCCCAACCACACAGTACCCCCTGTCACATAAGAGGGGGTCCCCTGCCACCGAGACAGGCTCTAACAACAGTCCCCAATAGTCTGCCAACCGTTTCCAGTAGTTTGTAGATGTTGCCTCCTGCCCCCTCCGTGACAAGTAGCAGAGCAAATTTCGGAAAGTGGGGAAGATCCCAACCCAGTACCTCTGATAGACAGGTGAAAACCACCCTCCAGAAGTCATCTTAGGAGAGACATTGCCAAACAGTATGTATAAGTGTACCCTCCTCCCGATTGCAACGAATGCACACAGGAGAAGCAATCAGCCCTGCCCTCCACAAACGTACCTATGTAAAGTAGGCCCTGTGTAGATACTAAAACTGGACGAGGCGTAGCTGTACAGCTATGGACGCCCCCGGCGGAGCAGCTAAGGCTACTGTCCAGTCCTCTTCATCCAATGGGCCCACATCACCCTCACAATCCCACCCTCAAAATCTTTTCTCTACTTCAATTGAACCTATTGTCATTTCTGATCATGCTCTGGTTGTTGTAGAATGTGATTTGCTCCCTCCGTATCCCAGGTATTCTTGATGGTGTTTTAACAATAATCATTTACAAGACCCCTTTTTCTTCTTCATTTATAGACTTTGTTGAACAGTTTTTCTATTGATTAGTGATCCCAACCTTTCTCCTCATATATTATGGGAGTCCTTTAAAGCCACGGCTCGTGGTTTTATCATAGATCTTGTTTTTTTTTAAAAAGAAACGATTCTTTCAACAACATAAATCTACGTTAGTGAATATTAAAGCCCTGGAACCAGGGCCGAACTGACTACCGGGCAGTTTGGAACGATGCCGAGCTGGGGGCTGATTTCACTGCGGTTGGGGCTGATTTCGTTCATGGAGACCTGCGTGTGCTTCGAAATAATTAAAGCAAAACGAATTTCGTTTAGCACACGCAGGTCTCCATGAACAAAATCAGCCCTCAGCTCAGCAGCATTCCAAACTGCCCGGTAGCCAGTCCGGCCCTGCCTGGAACATGAGTTGTACACTTCGCATTCAGATTCTATTATGCAAAAGCTTATCCGTGCAAAGTTGAACTGTTTAAAGTTACTACAGACAATGCATCATCTGTATTACTCTGTAGCAGTGCTCGTTACTATGGTGGACGTAATAAGGCGGGCAAGCTTCTTGCTAATTATCTCAAATATCTGAAAGATTAAACTTTAATTGACTCCATATACTCCTTAGAAGGTAAGCTTGTCCACAAGGACCAAGTTATCCTGGAGGAATTCATGAGATTCTACAAAGATTTATATACTCAAGAGTCCCCTCCCTCTTCCTCCCTCATTCAGTATTATTTTAATAACTTTCATGCCCCTTCTAATGGTCACCTCAATCTTTATCTGCTTAAAGTTGATCTATCGCTTGAAGAAATTTCCAGTTGCGTTCTATTTATATTTTTTGAATCTATCACTTCCTAAACATCTACAACTCTTTCAATCCTTCGTTCTATCTGACAAAACGGATGGTACTTTTCAAGGATCCAGATTTGTTTGATACATAAATAGGGTTGTGACCCTATGTTTTGTCAAAATTACCATCCCATATCCCTGGCTAAAGTAGATTATAAAGTTTTCACAAAATTACTTGCATTAAGGCTGGAACCCCTTATGCCTTACTTGATTATTAAAGAACAATACAGATTGTTAAAGGTAGATTTACTACAGATAGCTCTTGATTATTCCTCAATGTTTTAAACAAAATACCTACTCTCTTTTATTCCCTTGCTGCAATTTCCATTGATGCAGAAAAAGCATTTGATAGGGTTGACTGGTCCTTTTTATTTAAAACATTCAATTGACAGAGTTTTGTCCCTAAAATAATTTTTCTTATCTCCCTGCTATACTCTGCCCGAGGGCATCAGTGTTAGTCAATGGTCGTACATTACCTACTTTTCTTTACAACGTATATTTTGCCAGGGATGCCCTCTGTCCCCTCTTTTTTATTTTCTATTCGTAATAATGACTCTATCTATGGTTTTCCCTATGCTGATCAACATTTGAAATTTTCCGCCTATGCAGACGATATAATGCTTTTTATCTCTAACCCCGAAGTATCCATGACTCCTCTTTTACAAGAAATGGCTTCTTTTTCTCTTGTATCAGGTAATAAGATTAGCTCAGATAAAACAGAAATTCTTCCTTTCACCAAATTTTGTGTTCAATCAATCAGAAGAACTGTAAGCATGCTAGTCACCTGTGAGGGTCTGAAGGCTCTGAGGGGGGAGCGATCCGCAGATCAGTTTAGCTGAAGAGCCAGGTGTTGAGGATCTTCCTGAAGGTGTTCAGGGAGGTGGCGCATCTGATGTCTGCCGGTAGCTCATTCCAGGTCTTGGCTGCAATCTGAGAGAAGGGTCTTCCGCTTGCTATGGCTCTGTGGATGAGTGGGGGTTTCGGACAGTGTGAGGTTGGAGGATCGGAGGTTTCTTTTTGGTATGTAGAAGTTCATTCTGTATTTGAGGTATTTGGGTCCGTTGTTGTGTAGACATTTGTAGGCGTGAGTGAGGATTTTGAAGGTGACTCTTTTCTCCAAGGGTGGGGGGCAGTGGAGTCTTCGTAGGTGTTGGCTGATGTGTTACTGCCGGGGAATACTGAGGACGAGACTGGCGGCAGTGTGCTGTATTGTCTGGAGTTTGCGGAGTAGGGACTTGTTGATGCCGGCATAGTGTGGGTTTCCGTAGTCCAGTCTGCTGGTGATGAGTGCGTGGGTAACCGATTTCCTTGCCTCAGGGGGGATCCATTTGTAGGTCTTGCGGAGGGTGTTGAAGTAGCTGGAGGTGATGGCGTTGACCTCTCGGTTCATGGTGAGTGATGAGTTGAGTACGATGCCTAGGTTTTAGGCATGGTCTGAGGGGGTCATTGGGCTCCCGTGGACGGTCGGCCACCCATGCTGAAAGGGTGGTTCCCAGGAGGAGGACTTCTGTCTTTTCGGTGTTGAGCTTCAGGCAGCCGTTAGTCATCCAGACTGCGACGTCTTGCATTCCTTTCTGGAAGCAGAGTTTGGCGGTGGTGGGGTCTTTGGTGAGGAAGAGTATAAGCTTTGTGTCACCAGCGTAGGATACAATGTTGAGGCCTTGTTGTCGGACGATGGCCTTGAGAGGGGCCATGTAGATGTTGAAGAGGGTTGGGCACAGTGATGACCCCTGTGGGACTCTGCAGGTTATTTTTGTAGGATCCGAGAGGACGGTGGCAGTCTGATCTTTTGACTTCTACCAGTGAGGAATGATCGGATCCAGTCCAGGGCTGTTCCTTGAATACAGGCGTCATGTAGTCTGGTGACTAGTGTGTGGTGGGAGACGGTGTTGAAGGAGTAGGATGAGGACTGAGGAGTGGCCTTGGTCCAGGAGGGTGTGGATGTGGATGAACCAAGCACCGAGACCACTCTACTCGCTGCCACAGAGCAAGTAGAGTGGTCTTGGTGCTTGGTTGCCTCAGAATCTGGATTGGGACGGGTCGAGGACGGCGTTCTCTTCGATGAATCGTGTCAGTTCCCTGTTGACTGTTTTCTCTGCAACTTTGGCTGAGTAGAGGAGGAGCAAGATGGGCTGGTAGTTCTTTAGGTCGGTGGGGTCAACTGTGGGCTTCTTGATCAGGGGCCTGACTTCTGCATGCTTCTAGTCATCTGGGAAGGTGCCGGTTTTGAAGCTGGTGTTGATGGTGCATTGTAGTGGTCTGTAGTAGATGTGAGGATGGCAGTGGCTGGTGCGGGCTTCCAAGTGGATGCCTTTCATGGTCGGGGCGGTGTCTTTCGGTCGTGACCGGTGTCCAGTTCCAAGCTTATCTCAGAGGTCTTGGGATGGGGTGATGTCTGTGGCTTCGCTGGGTGGGTTCGTGAAATCCTGAATGACACTGAAGAGTTCCTTGGAGTTGGTGGAGGGTTTTGTTGTGGATGTAGTTCATCTTGGTGGTTTTGATTTGGTTGTGGTAGTCCGTCATGGTGTCTTGTAGGTGGTGTAGCTTTCGGTTGTCTTGGTGTTTCTCCAGTTCATCTCCAGGCATCTTCAGGTGCGTCTGGCTACTTGGAGATCGGTGGTAAAGTCGGCGGCTTTCCTGAGGCAATGTATGTCGGGGCTGCGTAGTGGGGCGAGCTCGTTTGCACAGTTGGAGATCCAAGTGTGAAGTCCTCTGGCTGAGCCATTATCGCTGGATGCCCAGGTGTGGTTGCCTCGGGTAAGGGTGGAATTAAGTTGCTCGTCAGTAACCCTGCTCCAGTTCCTTTGTGGTGGACGTGGGGCTGGTTTGGATGTCTTGGGTTTGGCACTTGTGGTGGGATCTCTGCACTCATAGTGAGATCTCTCTACTTATGATGGGAAATCTGCCCTTGTGATGGGGTCTCTGCATTCATGGTGGGATCTCTGCACTTGTGGTGGGATCTCTGCACTTGTGATGGGATCTCTGCACTCATGGTGGGATCTGTGCGTTCATGGTGGGATCTCAGCAATTGTGGTGGTATCTCTGCACTCATAGTGGGCTCTCTCTACTTGGTGATCTCTGCACTTGTGGTGGGATCTCTGCACTTGTGATGGGATCTCTGCACTTGTGGTGGGATCTCTGCATTCATGGTGGGATCTCTGCACTTGTGATGGGATCTCTGCACTCATGGTGGGATCTCTGCACTTGTGATGGGATCTCTGCACTCATGGTGGGATCTCTGCACTTGTGATGGGATCTCTGCACTTCTGGTGGGATCTCTGCACTCATGGTGGGATCTCTACACTTGTGATGGAATCTTGCACTCATGGTGGGATCTCTGCACTTGTGGTGGGATCTCTGCACTCATGGTGGGATCTCTGCACTTGTGATGGGATCTCTGCACTTCTGGTGGGATCTCTGCACTCATGGTGGGATCTCTACACTTGTGATGGAATCTTGCACTCATGGTGGGATCTCTGCACTTGTGGTGGGATCTCTGCACTCATAGTGGGTTTTCTCTACTTGTGATGGGATCTCTGCACTTGTGGTGGGATCTCTGTACTCATGGTGGGATCTCTACACTCATAGTGGGACCTCTCTACTTGTGGTGGGATATCTACACTCATGGTGGGATCTCTCTACTTCTTATGGGATCTCTGCACTTGTGATGGGATCTCTGCACTTGTGGTGGGATCTCTGCTCTTGTGGTGGGATCTATGCACTTGTGGTGGGATCTCTGCATTCATGGTGGGATCTCTGCACTTGTGGTGGGATATCTGCACTTGTGCTGGGATCTGTGCACTTGTGTTGGGATCTCTGCACTCATGGTGGGATCTCTGTACTTGTAATGGAATCTCTACACTTGTGGTGGGATCTCTGCACTTGTGGTGGGATCTCTCTACTTGTGATGGGAGCTCTGCACTCAAGGTGGGATCTCTGCACGTGTGATGGGATCTCTGCACTCATGGTGGTATCTCTGCACTTGTGATGGGATCTCTGCACTTGTGGTCAGATCTCTGCACTCATGGTGGGATCTCTGCACTTGTGATGGGATCTCTGCACTTGTGGTGGGATCTCTGCACTTTTGATAGGATATCTGCATTGGTGGTGGGATCTTTGCACTTTTGGTGGGATCTCTGCACTTGTGGTGGGATCTCTGCACTCATGGTGGGATCTCTGCACTTGTGGTGGGATCTCTGCACTTGTGGTGGGATCTCTCTACTTGTGATGGGAGCTCTGCACTCATGGTGGGATCTCTGCACTTGTGATGGGATCTCTGCACTCATGTATGCAATGGTGGTCGGTTCATGGCGGTTGCGTTGTGTGGCTGAAGTGTACACTGTTTCCTGCAGTGAATATGGGGTTGTGGGTGTGTCCTTCTCCCATCTCTTCTACTGGATTTTTATGGAGCAGATCTAAAATGAAATATCTAGGAATATGGTACTCTAGTTCCATAGTAGTTCCAGTCACTCATTCAGGCACTCATTCCCATCCCTCGTAATGACAAACTCCTTTGCTCTTGGAACCCTCTATTTCTATCGTGGTGGGGTTGCCTTGCCTCCAATAAGATGATGATTTCTCCTATTCTTTTTTTTTTTAAACAGATTTTATTTGTCAAATTACACATGTATAGCAGAGCTTTGTACCCCAGAGACATCTACACAATCAAATCATATTATATTGACTTTGACATTTTCGACTTTATACACACGAGATAGAAAAGCAATACAAATAAAAATCTAACTCGCCCCGACCCCAACCTTCCCCCATTTGCAATATATACCCAAATGTACACTGAACTGTAGAGATAGGACAAAAGGTCTGCCCATCAGAATTCCCAACCACACAGTACCCCCTGTCACATAAGAGGGGGTCCCCTGCCACCGAGACAGGCTCTAACAACAGTCCCCAATAGTCTGCCAACCGTTTCCAGTAGTTTGTAGATGTTGCCTCCTGCCCCCTCCGTGACAAGTAGCAGAGCAAATTTCGGAAAGTGGGGAAGATCCCAACCCAGTACCTCTGATAGACAGGTGAAAACCACCCTCCAGAAGTCATCTTAGGAGAGACATTGCCAAACAGTATGTATAAGTGTACCCTCCTCCCGATTGCAACGAATGCACACAGGAGAAGCAATCAGCCCTGCCCTCCACAAACGTACCTATGTAAAGTAGGCCCTGTGTAGATACTAAAACTGGACGAGGCGTAGCTGTACAGCTATGGACGCCCCCGGCGGAGCAGCTAAGGCTACTGTCCAGTCCTCTTCATCCAATGGGCCCACATCACCCTCACAATCCCACCCTCAAAATCTTTTCTCTACTTCAATTGAACCTATTGTCATTTCTGATCATGCTCTGGTTGTTGTAGAATGTGATTTGCTCCCTCCGTATCCCAGGTATTCTTGATGGTGTTTTAACAATAATCATTTACAAGACCCCTTTTTCTTCTTCATTTATAGACTTTGTTGAACAGTTTTTCTATTGATTAGTGATCCCAACCTTTCTCCTCATATATTATGGGAGTCCTTTAAAGCCACGGCTCGTGGTTTTATCATAGATCTTGTTTTTTTTAAAAAAGAAACGATTCTTTCAACAACATAAATCTACGTTAGTGAATATTAAAGCCCTGGAACCAGGGCCGAACTGACTACCGGGCAGTTTGGAACGATGCCGAGCTGGGGGCTGATTTCACTGCGGTTGGGGCTGATTTCGTTCATGGAGACCTGCGTGTGCTTCGAAATAATTAAAGCAAAACGAATTTCGTTTAGCACACGCAGGTCTCCATGAACAAAATCAGCCCTCAGCTCAGCAGCATTCCAAACTGCCCGGTAGCCAGTCCGGCCCTGCCTGGAACATGAGTTGTACACTTCGCATTCAGATTCTATTATGCAAAAGCTTATCCGTGCAAAGTTGAACTGTTTAAAGTTACTACAGACAATGCATCATCTGTATTACTCTGTAGCAGTGCTCGTTACTATGGTGGACGTAATAAGGCGGGCAAGCTTCTTGCTAATTATCTCAAATATCTGAAAGATTAAACTTTAATTGACTCCATATACTCCTTAGAAGGTAAGCTTGTCCACAAGGACCAAGTTATCCTGGAGGAATTCATGAGATTCTACAAAGATTTATATACTCAAGAGTCCCCTCCCTCTTCCTCCCTCATTCAGTATTATTTTAATAACATTCATGCCCCTTCTAATGGTCACCTCAATCTTTATCTGCTTAAAGTTGATCTATCGCTTGAAGAAATTTCCAGTTGCGTTCTATTTATATTTTTTGAATCTATCACTTCCTAAACATCTACAACTCTTTCAATCCTTCGTTCTATCTGACAAAACGGATGGTACTTTTCAAGTAGCCAGATTTGTTTGATACATAAATAGGGTTGTGACCCTATGTTTTGTCAAAATTACCATCCCATATCCCTGGCTAAAGTAGATTATAAAGTTTTCACAAAATTACTTGCATTAAGGCTGGAACCCCTTATGCCTTACTTGATTATTAAAGAACAATACAGATTGTTAAAGGTAGATTTACTACAGATAGCTCTTGATTATTCCTCAATGTTTTAAACAAAATACCTACTCTCTTTTATTCCCTTGCTGCAATTTCCATTGATGCAGAAAAAGCATTTGATAGGGTTGACTGGTCCTTTTTATTTAAAACATTCAATTGACAGAGTTTTGTCCCTAAAATAATTTTTCTTATCTCCCTGCTATACTCTGCCCGAGGGCATCAGTGTTAGTCAATGGTCGTACATTACCTACTTTTCTTTACAACGTATATTTTGCCAGGGATGCCCTCTGTCCCCTCTTTTTTATTTTCTATTCGTAATAATGACTCTATCTATGGTTTTCCCTATGCTGATCAACATTTGAAATTTTCCGCCTATGCAGACGATATAATGCTTTTTATCTCTAACCCCGAAGTATCCATGACTCCTCTTTTACAAGAAATGGCTTCTTTTTCTCTTGTATCAGGTAATAAGATTAGCTCAGATAAAACAGAAATTCTTCCTTTCACCAAATTTTGTGTTCAATCAATCAGAAGAACTGTAAGCATGCTAGTCACCTGTGAGGGTCTGAAGGCTCTGAGGGGGGAGCGATCCGCAGATCAGTTTAGCTGAAGAGCCAGGTGTTGAGGATCTTCCTGAAGGTGTTCAGGGAGGTGGCGCATCTGATGTCTGCCGGTAGCTCATTCCAGGTCTTGGCTGCAATCTGAGAGAAGGGTCTTCCGCTTGCTATGGCTCTGTGGATGAGTGGGGGTTTCGGACAGTGTGAGGTTGGAGGATCGGAGGTTTCTTTTTGGTATGTAGAAGTTCATTCTGTAATTGAGGTATTTGGGTCCGTTGTTGTGTAGACATTTGTAGGCGTGAGTGAGGATTTTGAAGGTGACTCTTTTCTCCAAGGGTGGGGGGCAGTGGAGTCTTCGTAGGTGTTGGCTGATGTGTTACTGCCGGGGAATACTGAGGACGAGACTGGCGGCAGTGTGCTGTATTGTCTGGAGTTTGCGGAGTAGGGACTTGTTGATGCCGGCATAGTGTGGGTTTCCGTAGTCCAGTCTGCTGGTGATGAGTGCGTGGGTAACCGATTTCCTTGCCTCAGGAGGGATCCATTTGTAGGTCTTGCGGAGGGTGTTGAAGTAGCTGGAGGTGATGGCGTTGACCTCTCGGTTCATGGTGAGTGATGAGTTGAGTACGATGCCTAGGTTTTAGGCATGGTCTGAGGGGGTCATTGGGCTCCCGTGGACGGTCGGCCACCCATGCTGAAAGGGTGGTTCCCAGGAGGAGGACTTCTGTCTTTTCGGTGTTGAGCTTCAGGCAGCCGTTAGTCATCCAGACTGCGACGTCTTGCATTCCTTTCTGGAAGCAGAGTTTGGCGGTGGTGGGGTCTTTGGTGAGGAAGAGTATAAGCTTTGTGTCACCAGCGTAGGATACAATGTTGAGGCCTTGTTGTCGGACGATGGCCTTGAGAGGGGCCATGTAGATGTTGAAGAGGGTTGGGCACAGTGATGACCCCTGTGGGACTCTGCAGGTTATTTTTGTAGGATCCGAGAGGACGGTGGCAGTCTGATCTTTTGACTTCTACCAGTGAGGAATGATCGGATCCAGTCCAGGGCTGTTCCTTGAATACAGGCGTCATGTAGTCTGGTGACTAGTGTGTGGTGGGAGACGGTGTTGAAGGAGTAGGATGAGGACTGAGGAGTGGCCTTGGTCCAGGAGGGTGTGGATGTGGATGAACCAAGCACCGAGACCACTCTACTTGCTGCCACAGAGCAAGTAGAGTGGTCTTGGTGCTTGGTTGCCTCAGAATCTGGATTGGGACGGGTCGAGGACGGCGTTCTCTTCGATGAATCGTGTCAGTTCCCTGTTGACTGTTTTCTCTGCAACTTTGGCTGAGTAGAGGAGGAGCAAGATGGGCTGGTAGTTCTTTAGGTCGGTGGGGTCAACTGTGGGCTTCTTGATCAGGGGCCTGACTTCTGCATGCTTCTAGTCATCTGGGAAGGTGCCGGTTTTGAAGCTGGTGTTGATGGTGCATTGTAGTGGTTCTGTAGTAGATGTGAGGATGGCAGTGGCTGGTGCGGGCTTCCAAGTGGATGCCTTTCATGGTCGGGGCGGTGTCTTCGGTCGTGACCGGTGTCCAGTTCCAAGCTTATCTCAGAGGTCTTGGGATGGGGTGATGTCTGTGGCTTCGCTGGGTGGGTTCGTGAAATCCTGAATGACACTGAAGAGTTCCTTGGAGTTGGTGGAGGGTTTTGTTGTGGATGTAGTTCATCTTGGTGTTTTTGATTTGGTTGTGGTAGTCCGTCATGGTGTCTTGTAGGTGGTGTAGCTTTCGTTTGTCTTGGTGTTTCTCCAGTTCATCTCCAGGCATCTTCAGGTGCGTCTGGCTACTTGGAGATCGGTGGTAAAGTCGGCGGCTTTCCTGAGGCAATGTATGTCGGGGCTGCGTAGTGGGGCGAGCTCGTTTGCACAGTTGGAGATCCAAGTGTGAAGTCCTCTGGCTGAGCCATTATCGCTGGATGCCCAGGTGTGGTTGCCTCGGGTAAGGGTGGAATTAAGTTGCTCGTCAGTAACCCTGCTCCAGTTCCTTTGTGGTGGACGTGGGGCTGGTTTGGATGTCTTGGGTTTGGCACTTGTGGTGGGATCTCTGCACTCATAGTGAGATCTCTCTACTTATGATGGGAAATCTGCCTTTGTGATGGGGTCTCTGCATTCATGGTGGGATCTCTGTACTTGTGGTGGGATTTCTGCACTTGTGATGGGATCTCTGCACTCATGGTGGGATCTGTGCGTTCATGGTGGGATCTCAGCAATTGTGGTGGTATCTCTGCACTCATAGTGGGCTCTCTCTACTTGGGGATCTCTGCACTTGTGGTGGGATCTCTGCACTTGTGATGGGATCTCTGCACTTGTGGTGGGATCTCTGCATTCATGGTGGGATCTCTGCACTTGTGATGGGATCTCTGCACTCATGGTGGGATCTCTGCACTTGTGATGGGATCTCTGCACTCATGGTGGGATCTCTGCACTTGTGATGGGATCTCTGCACTTCTGGTGGGATCTCTGCACTCATGGTGGGATCTCTACACTTGTGATGGAATCTTGCACTCATGGTGGGATCTCTGCACTTGTGGTGGGATCTCTGCACTCATGGTGGGATCTCTGCACTTGTGATGGGATCTCTGCACTTCTGGTGGGATCTCTGCACTCATGGTGGGATCTCTACACTTGTGATGGAATCTTGCACTCATGGTGGGATCTCTGCACTTGTGGTGGGATCTCTGCACTCATAGTGGGTTCTCTCTACTTGTGATGGGATCTCTGCACTTGTGGTGGGATCTCTGTACTCATGGTGGGATCTCTACACTCATAGTGGGACCTCTCTACTTGTGGTGGGATATCTACACTCATGGTGGGATCTCTCTACTTCTTATGGGATCTCTGCACTTGTGATGGGATCTCTGCACTTGTGGTGGGATCTCTGCTCTTGTGGTGGGATCTATGCACTTGTGGTGGGATCTCTGCATTCATGGTGGGATCTCTGCACTTGTGGTGGGATATCTGCACTTGTGCTGGGATCTGTGCACTTGTGTTGGGATCTCTGCACTCATGGTGGGATCTCTGTACTTGTAATGGAATCTCTACACTTGTGGTGGGATCTCTGCACTTGTGGTGGGATCTCTCTACTTGTGATGGGAGCTCTGCACTCAAGGTGGGATCTCTGCATGTGTGATGGGATCTCTGCACTCATGGTGGTATCTCTGCACTTGTGATGGGATCTCTGCACTTGTGGTCAGATCTCTGCACTCATGGTGGGATCTCTGCACTTGTGATGGGATCTCTGCACTTGTGGTGGGATCTCTCTACTTGTGATGGGAGCTCTGCACTCATGGTGGGATCTCTGCACTTGTGATGGGATCTCTGCACTCATGTATGCAATGGTGGTCGGTTCATGGCGGTTGCGTTGTGTGGCTGAAGTGTACACTGTTTCCTGCAGTGAATATGGGGTTGTGGGTGTGTCCTTCTCCCATCTCTTCTACTGGATTTTTATGGAGCAGATCTAAAATGAAATATCTAGAAATATGGTTCTCTAGTTCCATAGTAGTTTCAGTCACTCATTCAGGCACTCATTCCCATCCCTCGTAATGACAAACTCCTTTGCTCTTGGAACCCTCTATTTCTATCGTGGTGGGGTTGCCTTGCCTCCAATAAGATGATGATTTCTCCTATTCTTTTTTTTTTTAAACAGATTTTATTTGTCAAATTACACATGTATAGCAGAGCTTTGTACCCCAGAGACATCTACACAATCAAATCATATTATATTGACTTTGACATTTTCGACTTTATACACACGAGATAGAAAAGCAATACAAATAAAAATCTAACTCGCCCCGACCCCAACCTTCCCCCATTTGCAATATATACCCAAATGTACACTGAACTGTAGAGATAGGACAAAAGGTCTGCCCATCAGAATTCCCAACCACACAGTACCCCCTGTCACATAAGAGGGGGTCCCCTGCCACCGAGACAGGCTCTAACAACAGTCCCCAATAGTCTGCCAACCGTTTCCAGTAGTTTGTAGATGTTGCCTCCTGCCCCCTCCGTGACAAGTAGCAGAGCAAATTTCGGAAAGTGGGGAAGATCCCAACCCAGTACCTCTGATAGACAGGTGAAAACCACCCTCCAGAAGTCATCTTAGGAGAGACATTGCCAAACAGTATGTATAAGTGTACCCTCCTCCCGATTGCAACGAATGCACACAGGAGAAGCAATCAGCCCTGCCCTCCACAAATGTACCTATGTAAAGTAGGCCCTGTGTAGATACTAAAACTGGACGAGGCGTAGCTGTACAGCTATGGACGCCCCCGGCGGAGCAGCTAAGGCTACTGTCCAGTCCTCTTCATCCAATGGGCCCACATCACCCTCACAATCCCCCCGGAGCTTATTTAGCGTGGGGGAGCAATGGGTAACTAGGGATTGATAGATCTTGGAGATCTTGTGATCCTCGAGGTCTCCCATAAAAGCTTTCGCCTCTAGCGGGCTGAACTCCGCCAAGGACTCTAAGCCCTCTTGGCTAGGGGACAGAGCATGCCAAAATTGAAAGCACTGACAGAATTGAAACTTCGGCATGTGAAATTCTTTCTGAAGGTCCTGGAAGGTTTTGAGTGCCAGTCCCCTCATAACGTCACCCAAGATCGAGATGCCTATGTGATCCCACCCCCGGAATCCCTGCAGGGCTGCCAGATGCGGCAAACGCCCATTATTCCAGAGAGGCGTTTCCCTAGACAGTTTATTCCACCACCCCATCCTCCACAGCACCTGCCTCGAGACCTGAAACACAACCCATGTAGCTGACGACAGTGGTGCTGAATACAAGATCATATGTAGCGAGCAGTCTCCCATAAGTCGTCGCTCGACCCCGTATACCGGATCCTCTCTATTGCCATACCACCATTCATTTAAGACTAGCAGATGCGAGGCCTGATAATACGAGTAGATGTCAGAGGACGCTAGCCCTGGCAATAAGTAGACAAAAAACACGTACGCAGGGTCACACGCACCCTGTCCCCATCCCATAGGAACTGCCCAAGAGCAGTGTACACTTGTCGGAAACATCGAGGTGAAATCTGATTAGGGTGGTTCTGCAGTTGGTATAGGAGACGGGGAAGCGCGACCATCTTGAATATAGCCAGTCTGCCATATATAGACAGGGGCAAACGGTACCAGGACTTTAGCTCATCGTGCACTCATTCCCACACCAGAACCAGGTTTCACTCCTAGGAGATGGCGGGCAAGTCTGATAGAAGCACACCAAGATATTTCTGTCCCCCGTCGCCAACTGCACCAATGAGACCCACAAACCAACAGCCGTCCGATCTCCAAGAATCCACAACGAAGACTTATGAAGATTCATATACAGTCTAGATGTCTCCCCAAAAATCTGCATAATATGCAATAACCACGGCCCTGTCATGTCCATGTTTGTGAGGAAGAAAAGGACGTCATCCTTGTATAATGCTATCGTGTCTGACAGTCCCTGTGCCCATTCGTAGCCCCATACCTGCGCATCTATTCACACCCATGCAGCCAGAGGCTCAATTGCCATGGCAAATAAATATGGAGACAGTGGGCAGCCCAGTCGAGTGCCCCGTCTGATGGAGAACATGGAAGAGACCGCACCGGCCACCCGCACCAACGCTGTGAGGTCGGTGTATAAGAGAGTCAAGTAGTTAAGAAATCGCTGTCTGAAATTGAATCTATGTAGTAACGCAAATAGGTACACCCAGCTAAGGAAATCAAATGCCCAAACCATGTCAGCTAATAATAGCGCCGCTGGTTCTCCCAGCTGCTGAATGGCTGCCACTGCCACATGCGCCCGCCTGATGTAATGCCTGGTAGCCCTCTGAGGCATAAATCCAGCCTGGTCAGGATGGACCAGGGCAGTAATATGGGGTAAGAGGCGATTTTCCAGGACCTTAGCCAGAATTTTCGCCTCCACATTCAGGAGAGAGATGGGACGATATGATGTTTGTTGGTCCGGGGGCCTTCCCGGCTTGTGAAAGACAACCACTGCTGCATGTCTCCAGTCTGGGGGAAGAGTGCCTTGCTCTCATTCCCTCCTCCACCACCGATTGGTATTGAGGTCCCAACTGCAGGAAGTAGCATTAAAAACATTCACTGGGGAACCCATTGGGCCCCAGTGCCTTCCCAGAGTTAAGCTCTCCCAGTGCAGCGCCTAACTCTTCATCCATCAGGGGCAGCTCCAACTGTTCCCTTACCTTGTCCAAAAGAGCGCTCGGCGGGAGATGATCTAGGAATGTATCTATCTTGGCTGCTGGCAAACATTCTCTAGGGGCATATAGATCTGCATAATATGTGGCAAAGCTCTCAGGTAGGGCCAGCGGGTCTGTGAGCAGTTCATCTGCTGAGTCCAATACACCAGGGAGGGCCTGAGAATGAAACATTTCCTGACAGAGCCGGTGCATCATCTTGCTGGATTTATCCCCCTACTGATATTCCCTACTACACTCCGCCAACCAGGCCTGGCAGGCCTCATTCATCAGGAGTGCAGGATAATTCTGTTGAGAAATCATCAATTGCCGTCTGGCCTGGCCGCCTACGGCCTCCTGGTTCCTACGTTCAAGATCCTCTATGCCGGCCTCTCCCTGCAGTAGCTCTTCCCTATGCGCCTTGCATGCCGCCGCACACCAAGAAATGTCCACCCCCCTCAGTGCTGGTTTCATTGCCTCCCATAGTAACTTAGCCCTGGGAACTGACCCCACATTAATTGCCAAGTATTGATCGATATCGCTGCTCATGTGTTTTCCATAATCATCATTTTGTAGGTGCCACACCGAGAGGCGCCATCGAAATAGCTGCTACATCTGACCTATTTGTAGGGTTAGGGCCCTGGGAAGTGATCAGACAGGCCCGAGGAAGAATCTCTGCAGCCACCACTCTACCCACCTCCTTTGGGGAACAAAGAGGTAATCAATTCTGGAATAGGAGTCGTAGACTGCAGAGAGATACGTGAATTCCCGATCATCTCTGTGGAAGCGATGCCATACGTCTACCCAGTCAAGCTCTGTCACCAAGGAGTACAACTTCGTAGTATGACTACCCTCTAGACATCCCCCTATCCCTCCAGCGATCCTTGGCCATATCCCTCACATCGTTCAAGTCTCCACAACTACAGATAAATGATCAGGTACATCTGCCGAAAGAGTCATGAGACGCTCCACTAGATTACACTGTAGCGGGGGAGCGTATACCCTACCCAGCACCTGAGGATCCTCCCTGACCTTGCCCTGGAGGAATATATACTGCCCCTGAGTGTCTGTCCACTGCTTAGTATGTGTATAGGGGACTCTGCGTTGAATCAAATTTGCTATCCCCTGTGAACCCCTCACAAAACCGGAATGGAACACATGCATACCATAACGCTGAAAACAGAGGGCCTTTGTTCCCATGAGGTGCGTTTCTTGCAGCATAAGAATATCTGCACTGGCCTGTTTAGCCTGCTGGAGTATGGCCCCATGTTTGATCTAATCTAGAGCTCCTCGCACATTCCAGCTAATGATGTGGAGTGTACCTGGGGACACCTGCTCGCTAGTGGATATAACAGCCATCTGGGGCTGAGTCAGTGAATGCAGGGATAAGGAACACTATGTGGTGTACGTGCGAATGACTACTGTCGGTGAGAGAAAGTGCAATCAGAATACAGAAACAACACCCACTCAACAAACCCCCCACCCTATACCTCAAAAACGATGGAGCATTTGTCATTGCGGGAATGACCCTTAACCGCCAACGGGAGGATATGGCCCACCCTAACCAATGGATCCCCAACTTACAGCCCATTTATCATAGGAACACTCTCTGCTAGCAAAAGTCTAACAGAGATCCCGGCCCATAAACGAGCCCCTCTGATCAGAACAAGGTAGTCTACTTCACCACAGACCCTCGCCGGTTCGCCAATCAGGGTGCCGATGTCTGTCGGCAAGAGGCCGAGCCAACCCGGAACAGTGAGCCACATGACTGGGAGCGGTGCCTGGATCTTGATCTTCTGGCACCCTTCTGCTGCAGCTGGGGCACTTTTCAGGCTGCCGCGCTCGTTGAGGAATTGAACTCCCTTCCGGGCAGCGTATGAGCTCTAACTCTGGGCGTAGGACTACGCTACGCTCACGGAGCGCGCGGAGTTTGCGCTACTAGGCACTACGCGAATTGCACGTAGCACAGTGCAAACACGCAAAGTGTAGTGTAGCGGGCATTTTTTGCTTGCTCGTGGTCCTCAAAGTCAAGTTGGTGACCGCGGGCGAGCAAAATCCACATCCCGGCGAGACTTTTTCCTCAATGCGATCGGCAACATCAAGTTGCCGATCGCAAGCGTGTAAATAAACCTCCCGGCGAGATTCTCAACGCTCAGGAGGTCAGGTTTGTCATCGCGAGTGGTCGTGTATGCTCGCGACCGCTCGTGATGAGAAACTACCAGTCCGCGTTGAGAAAGCTGCCGCATGAGTACAAATCTACTCAAGCAGCAGAAAACGACTGCTTACACTGTGCAAGATGCCGTTTGCAATGATTGCACAGTGCGGTCAAGTATCTGGCACTGGATCCGGTGCGGTGCCCCCGATCGTTTTGGGGAGTCGGAAGCGGACTGGCCTGGATTTTCTTGCCGGCTCCCGGGTCGGACGGAGCCTGCGGTGCTGCCCTTCGGGGCGCGGTGGAGGTGGTCGGAAGGCCGTTGTTCGTGTGGGCCGGAGGTCCTTCCTGGCTGATTCCCGTGGGGAGGAGGCCTTTGGTGGAGGCGCTGCCTTTCATTGCCGGAGCTCCTCGTGTATCCGGCTTGCTCCCCCTTTGTTCTCCGGTCCGGCCATTTTGATTTTACCGCCCGGACTCGGAGAACGGGACCGGTGGCGTTGGGTGGCCGGTGAGGTCCCTTTCTTCTGGTGGCCCCCCTTCCTGCCCGGGGTGCTCTGCCGCTGGTCGGCGTGACTACACTTGCCTTGCCGTCGCCCCGGCGGAGGTTGGCGGCCGCGCGGCCTTGTTGGACTCTCAAATGGCGACCGACCCCAATTGTCTTGGCCGGGCCTGGACGAGCGCTGGGGGCCCGCCGCATGGCCCGGGTGCCGGATACTGTAAAGGTTTTCCTACACTTAAGGAGATCCTGGACGCCCTGCTCTCCTGGCGACTCTTGGTGGCCGCGCCTGTCATGACTTCGGAGGTGGTTCCTCGCTGCGGGCCTCCCGGGCCCCCACGGCCGGATGTGGCTTTGCCGGTGCGGGGTGCGGCTGGAATTATCCTGGCAGAATTGGCCCCGGCTACGACCGCGTCCGTGGGTGTGCGGAACTTGATGGCGCCTCCTCCTCCGGCTTTGTCTCCTTTGCCTCTGGCCCGGGAGCTGGATTTTGCTTGGCCTGACCTTCATGACTCGCCCGTTTCCTTTTCGCCGCCACTGCCCGGCGATCTCTCCTGTGCTGGCCCAGATGGGTCGGTTTCTTTGGACATATCCTTGGACCTGTGCCTGCATTGTGTACTACACTTCGTGACTTTCCTGGAACTTCCGTGTTGTACTTCACGTGTACTTTCTGGACTGCCGTTGGATTTTCCTGCTGTCTGCCTTCTGTTCTTCGTGACCTGGTCCTCGCTGGATTGGACCGTTCCCACTTTGGACAAACAGGGACAGGGCTGATGTGCACTGACATCGGCATGCGGTAGTATTGTACTGGTTTGGATGGTCAACGTGTCCTGGTATGGTTATGTGTGACTGTTTGGTGCTCCTGTACTGTAACCTGATAATCTTTGGCTTCCCGGGTTCTTGGACCTTCGATTCAGGCGGGTGGCCGGGTGCGTTTCCTCCTGTCTCCCGGCCCTCCCCCGTGTATGTGTATGTATGTGTCTCCCGTCCCGTGTTCCCTTCCCTTGCCCTTCCTGTTTTTGTCTTCTGTTTCCGACTCAACTTTGCTCTGCTATATTTCGGGTTCTAATTAGGGCGACAGGCACGCTGCGGGGGGGTAGGCCGTAGCCTTCTGCAGGGGTGCAGGGTGGGCTTTAGGGGTGGGTGGGGGGGGTCTGTCTCTATTGGGGGGTCCTTTTCCCCCCTTATTTCTTCTTTTTTGTTCTATGGCTCTTGTGTGTTCACCTTTTCGGGACTCTGTCTCCTCATGTGTCCCCCTGGGGAGTTTCTGTGGCGTTCGTATTCCGGTGTGTGTCTGATTGTGGCCCGCTGGTTATTTTGGCATTGACTTTTTGGTATATCACTAGCCGGATCATGTTGTCCTGCCTTGTCTCCTGGGGGGGCGTGATTTGGTGGGAGTCCCTTCTTTTGTCCCCTTTTTCCCTCTTTCCCTTCCTCCTTTATGGGGGTCTCTTTATTTTCGTTGGGGTGCGTATCGTATTGTCTTTTGCAATGGGGGCCTTTTAGGTTCTGTCTCCTCAATTTGGGTGGGGGCGGTGAAGGGTGAGCGCGGTTTGACTGATGCCATTGTAGCTTCTTTGTAATCCGATTATGTGTATATTCTTTGGTAGCTATGTTTGTATGGCTTTTTGTCTCTTCTGTGTTCATAAAATGGCGGCTTGCCGCGGCCCCTCCCCTGTTTGTTTCTTTCACGGCCCGTTATTCTTCTGTTCCCCCGCCCCGTATTAGAAAATTAACCTTTTGTTATCCTGTTTTTGCTGATTGCTCGATGGCCTTTGTGGTTTCTCCTGTGCTCCTGGTGTCATATCCTGTGAAGAACTTATTCTCCTTTGCTACGTTTTTTACCGTGTGGTGGCCAGCCCGTGGGGTTGTAGGCCCGTATTTGTGAGCTTTCTTTGTACAATAAAGGTTTTAAAAAAAAAAAAAAAAAAAAAAAAAAAGTATCTGGCACTGTGCAATCAGTGTGAACAGCATTTTTCCTACGACGCTACGCAGTTTGGGTAGCTACCCGTAGCTTGCGTAGTGCGAACTGCACTTTGCATAGCTACGCGTAGCGCTACTACACAAACTTTGCCTAGGGTTAATGAGCTTACACCAGCACCATCTGATCAGTCCATTTAAACAGCTCTTCTGGTGAGTCAAAGTAATGGGTGCGGGAGCGGTCTACCCCTCGCAGGCGGGCAGGATATAGTAGAGCATATGGAAGCCTAAGGTCTCTCAACGGGCCTTTGCCACAAGGAACGATTGCCGCTGTTGCTGGACCAGCAGTGTGTAATCAAGGAAGATGAGGATACGAGCATAGACAAAAGGCTCTTTGATCCAGGCCTGCTTCAGGATCGTGTCGCGATCATGATAGTTCAAGAGTTTCGCAATGACTGGCTTTGTGCAAGCCCCAGGCGGGGGCTTCTGCTTGAGTGCCCTGTGGGCTTGCTCCACTATGAAACAGCAGGAAATAGACTCCGGAGGGAGTCAACCCACCAGCCACTGTGTAAGGAACTGTTACAGATCTCCCCCTTCACAGACCTCCGGGAACCCAACAGAGCGGAGATTATTGCACCTGGCCCGCCCCTGGGCGTCTTCCTCTCACATTGCAAGACCTCGTTGAGTGGTCTCCATGGTGGCCATCTTTTTCTTCACCCCGGATATGCAGGGCTCAGCCTCAGTTATGCGCAAAACAGTATTGCGCAGGTACTGCGCCGGAACATGACATCGGAGCCAACTGCCCCGATTTTAGTGTCCAACATGTCCCTAGAATGAGTAATGGCGGCAATGAGCGCTGCATTGTCTGGCATAGTCCCCTGCGGTCCCACAGAAGCCCAGCGGCTGCACCTGGGCAAGTGAATTTATCAATCGGGCCCTGCGTGGACGAACCGCTGCCACTCCAGTCTCTCATCAAGTCTGTCTCCTAGTCTCCCTAGCACAGGCCCAGTAAATATATCCGAGGACCCACAGGGGTCCCACCCGCACAGGACAGAGGGAGGGAACTCCCCATGCAAGACTCCACAACCTGACACAGCCGCAGATCAGGAGCATGTAGTGAGCCGCAGGAGGGCTGAGGTACGCAAACAGGAGTAGGGGCCTGTCCAGCAATCGGGCCCCGATGGGCAAGGGGTGCGCCAGCCCAGGGATGCGTTGTTGATCTCACCAGTCCCCCACGGTCCCCAGTTGACTCCTCCTGCGGCTCGATGTCACTGCCGGACCCCGTTCCTATGTGGGTAGGGAGGAGGAGGGAACAAGGCAGAGGCGTCCGAGATCCCACTCTGAGGAGGCGCGTGTACACGGACAACCACCACAAGGAAGAGCACGTCGGGCAGGAGGAGCGGAGGCCATTTACTGCCAGAAACATGGCCAGAGACCACCCCAGCCGCCCACATCACACCACTCCTCACCTTCGCGGCCTGATTCAGTCACTGAGCATCGCAGCTCTCCCTGCCATCAATCTTGGTTGCGGAGTGACAGCTGACCCCCTCCGGAGACTTTGGCCTGTGAGGCACACACCAGGGCACGATCCTCCCCACTCCTACAGCACTCCTGCTCCGTTGCAGCAGCCTCAGCCCCGCTTATGGATCCGGGCAGCATCCAACTCGACATCCCTGTCTCACGCAGGGCTGCCAGGCCACGCCTCCAATTGTCCACACCACTTCAGCCATGCCATATTGCAGCCAAAGGCCACTACAAGGAATGGGAGTCGCCCAGGTAGGTGACACCAGTGCACCAGGTCCGCAAACTCTCTGTGGGGCACAAATATCGTTCAGAGGAGCAGGATAATTCAGGATTAATTTAGGGCAGGACAGAGCTCACTCAGCACACGTCCGCCATGATGGCTTACCAAGCCACGCCCACGATTACTCCTATTCTATTATACATTTTTTGCATGCTCCTGATTCTTATTCCTTCTATTTATTTTAGGAAAATAAACTCTCATCTCTTCAAATTTCTTTGGAGAAATGTAAAATCTAGATTATCCCTATATCATCTCCGGAAAACGAAATCTAATGAGGGAGTTAATTTTCCTGACTTTCGACTTTACCATAAATACTTTTATCACTGTCAAGCTTCTAAATGGCTCCTTTCAGAATCCTCCCATTTTGCACATTAATGGCTTACTCTTGAATCCTACTTGCTTGCGCCCTTTTCTACTAATGAGATATTAGCTTTTTCATCCTACATTTCTCATATATTTAAAATAAAGGTCCCTCTTTCTCATGTGACTCTTTTCACAGGTAGTTTATTAGACACTCTAGATTTGCCTATACATAATAAAGGTTTATTTGATCTGACTTGAATTTGTTGGAAGGCTTTAGCTTTCCAACAAATTGCACTTAATTGGAAAAACTCAACAAAACGTTCCATTAAGCACTGGTGTAACAATTTGTATAATTATCATTGAGTAGATATTGCGTTTGCCTCCTTCTATAAACCATTTGTTAATATAGATTTATTTTGGTTGCCACTAACTTTACATATAGATAAGTCTGCAAAAACGAAATCTTCCTATATTCAGAAAATTTTAAACCTCTGTGAATGTTTACATTTCTCAGTTCTTTTCAACTTTAACTTTTTTGTGGTCTGCTATTTACTTCAATTGTTATAAGATCATCTTTTAACTTTTTTAAGGTTATGCAAAATAACTAGTTCTTCAATTGTAAAAATATCCTCCTCCTTCCCTTCGTCCCTCACGCCAGAATCCTGTTTTAACTCCATTAGTGCTAAGGCAATTCCCCCTGAGTGCTGTTACTCCAGATTTCCCATTGTTCATGACGAGCTCAGCTCGTCATGAGCACAGGAGCAGTGCACTGCATGACTCGTCATGAGCATGGAAGGGGTTAAAACATAAATAGCTTTCTCTCCTGTTTTTACTGCTAGACTATTTTATATCTTGTATGACTTATTTACTTGCTTTGTTTTGCTAGCTCTCTGTAACACTTCTTATTATTTAATAAAGCTTATTAAACATTGAAAAAACTATTCTGGAAGTAAGTATAAAGAACTCTTGTCTTTGTCCAAGTCCAGCACAAACTTTACATTAGATTATTGTCACTTTGGTGTCTATCTGTTCATAAAAATACAATCTATTATAAATTGGTGTTGGATTTGTGTTGTGTAGTGTGTCTTACTTATTTAATGTATTTGTGTTTTTAAATGTTTTACACTCCTGTCACCTAAGTTAAGCCTGCCTGCTCACAGCCATCTTCCTAAGGGTTGAGCAAGGTATTCATTTATTGAGAACTTGACTGGGCCTTCTATTGTGATTGTGGCCGTATTACTAGTGGTAGTCAATAGTAACTTACCCCTACTAATAAACCACTTACCAAAACCAAGTGTTCCAAGACATCCATCAACTCTCTGTTTAGACGTTGGTAAAATGTTAATACTTTTTTTACTACAGGTGAATTCATCATAACTACAAAATGATTACATATATCAATAAGATAAACTCAACAGATTTTAATGGCCTGGATTCAACTTGAAAAACCCATTATCTAGGGAAATAGTAGGCAACTTCCATGCAAACTGTTTCCACATTAGTTTGCAAAGAAATCGTATCACAATGCGTCATTTATTTTCACTAACTGAATACTCCAATTGGTAGCATTCCCAAATAAGTATGAGAAAATAAAGGCTATGGTGTATAATTATATGGAAAAGTCAGAAGCTTACATGGAAAATTCAATTGACACTCTGTAGGCCTGGATAGACTTTGATAATGCAGGCATAATTCACATTATTTCTTGAATTTCGCATGACATCAAATTCCCGAAATTACATCATTATGCAACATTCACAGTGAACATTTACTGTAAATGGTAGCATTCATAGTAAAAAAATCCATGGTCAACACACGGTAACAGCAGAATATCAATCATAGTTGTTTGCTGCACAAATGATGGCTGAATATTTTATGTAATTATGTCAAATTGTGCTGAAATTTCACAAAATTATTCAAAAGCAAATGACACAAAATTTCATACCCGCTAACACCAATTAAGATTTAGATGCCCAATGAATTTCTGAGAAGGTGCTAAAGATATTGTAGGAATAACTGGTAGACACAAATGCCAATACAACTGACAATCTCATTACAAGAGAATAAAACACAATAATTTGTGCCAACAAGATCAGAAGTTAATGGTACTTGACTGGCACCTTTCTATTCGTTATTTTACATGACATCTGTTTCTTGTTGAACTGAAATTAATTCTGACTGCACGCCTTATTTTTATACTTTACAAAACTCACCTTATTTATAAAGTTGTATATCTAAGATTTTGGGCAAGCAGTACTTGGATCCATCTCTCAGCTTGGAATGATAATGTTACTAGGAATGTTCTTACCTACTATTTCAGATAACATTGGAGAAACATTTGTTACCGAGCCTTTCTGAATTTTCAGTAAACTACAACCAAGAGCTGTATGTTGGTTAATAGTGTACCCAGGAAAAAAGGAACGGGATAAGAGAGAAAAAGACAATGGGTATCACCACTCTGCCTCGTCATTCACCTGGGCACAGACTTCTATAGGTTTGGCTGATATCCAAAGACAAGTTAAATATATTATACTATCTTAATTATGTTACAGCATTTTACACTTTCGATCATAGAATACATTTGTGTTTGTGGCTCTGCTAGACCATAACAATGGGAGTACAAACATCTTCACTATGCATATCACATACAATAACATACTATAAATCATGGAGGTCAGTTCCAAGATCTCAGACACACCTGCACATTGGCAGATGCATTTTATCAGTGCTTATGTAATTGTACAGCAATGATTAAAGAATATGTAGATCAACCAAAGTTGGTAGAATTATGAGTGCTTTTAAGTTTATTTAATAATAATCTTCTATCAAGAGTGCTTGTCGTTTCTTATTTAAAGATGACCCATCAGCACATTAGAAGTTGAGCAACTTCTGTCTCCCTTGATCCATGGTTTACTGTAATTCAGCTAATTCGAGATAAAATGTTCAAGGGCAACAAAATGCTTGATGTTATGAATATTATATGGCCATAATTCCGTGAATCGGAATGTGACTCATTTTAAAGTATTATGAGAACACATAAAAAAAATTATAAATCTGCTCAGCAAAGAAAACGGGATGCAATGGGGAGGTAATTAGGTGTACGGGGAATGTTAACTCCATGTCAAAGTTTTATAGATTGCTTTTGAAACAGGCATCTGGTTTCAGTGTTCACTGCCAGCGACCTCCTTATAACCATCGACATAACTGCTCGCTGTTGATATGTACCCATGAATAATTGAAGATCTTGTCTAACAGCATAGACTCCTGGGGCTCGAGGACACGAGTTCCGCATTTATTATATAGATATCATCGTGTATTCTATTTTAAATTTACATTTTCATTGAATTTCTGCTCTGCTCTCGTTCATTATTTCTGCTTGTCTCACTGATACACATGTTGAAATTTCTGGTACAACAAAGGCTGAAAATACCGGCAAGCAAATTCTTTGTTCTCGACGAAGGCATTGTATCTCTATTGCTGAACATTTTAATGAGATTCTTAGAGCATCAAGAACAGTGAGAATAGTGCTAGCGAGCCAACAAATGCGCCGAATGCACTTTTGATCCTATTAATTAAACGTGTGAATTGGTTGAAAAAATAAGTTGGGTAATGCTGGCGTTTTCTTTACACTGTCACAAAACTACATACCGTTCCGGTCAAAGTAAAAACAATGCACATTCAATTAAGTGTCACGAACAGATTAGATTAAACTGGACATTGTTTTTTTGAAATGTTAAGTAGTTAATTTACTTGTACAATGAGCAATGTATTTCTTGGAGCATGGCCGAAGAGGTGTGAAGTGTAATGTGACTGGAGTGGACTCATAATGCTACATTTGGCTAACTAAAATGTCACTAACTTTTCCAAACTCTAAACAAGTTCCCCTAACTCAACTCCAGACATAACCATTCCGGAGTGCCCCACTGTGCTTTCTAATTAGGAACACTAGATCGCTCAATGGAAAGCCTGACTCCGCCTGAATATTATTCTCTGTGGGGCATATTACCAAGGCGGCGATATGAAATTATCGCTTCTTTTGCGAAAAAGCGGCGATAATGTCATCACCTTATCAGCAAAGACGTGCTATCGCATGTTTTGCTGATTTAGCGCCCCTTTCAACAACGTCCCACTTTGCATCTCTAATGAGATGCAAAGTGGGTGTTCCTTGTCAAAATAATTGGGGAAAGTTGCTAACCGACATTTTTCCAATTATCTAGCTGAACGCAAACAAGCAGAGCGTTAAGAAAGTAGTGCTAACCAAAGTTAAGGCTACTTTCCTAACGCCTGCTTGTGACCTGATTTAGCCATGTAATCCAATGGGAGGTGGATTACATGTCTAAGATCACCCTGCCCTATCAGCAAGGTTTCGCTGGTTGCAGTGTGATTATCGCTGGATTTCCAGCGATAATGACACTGTTTTCCAGCAAACGCATGGATTCCTATCGCTTGGGAGATAAGCGTAGCTGATTGCACGCTATCTCTGCAATAGAATCAAGCATTAGCCGGCGATAATTATCCTCGCACTAAGAGCGCTGAGCGATAATTATAGCAGGACCTTGCTAATATGCAGATAAGCTCATTACTGTTACAATTAATTATGTTAGAGGCTGACCAGGGAAGGGGGGAGGGTCGTTGGAGGACCCTGAACTTCTCTTTCATATGATGATCTCACCACAGTGAGATGGTAATCACAGAGGATTCTCCAACTTCTCTATGAAGGCCTGCCCATATCCTTGCTAGGACTTTTGAGCTGAGAGGGGGAAACATCTGTAAAAACATTTTTAAAGGCAGCCCCAGCTGAGCAGTGGATAACTGTGTGGCCAATGTGATATGATTTATTTTCTGGGGGCTGCCAGAGGAGGGGTGATACCAACTTTTTTGCGTGCCAATCTCACCTGTAAGAGATTGTGGTTGCCTGGAAAAGAGTATAAATGTCAGTTGAGAGGGGAGGTATTATAGCCTTTGAGCCCACCATTGCGGGCTCCACTGGCCATTAAAGGCCTGCTCCCACGTTAAAAGCCTGAGTCGAAGACCTTTAAGGCCGGTAGAGCCCCCTATGGAATGCTCTATGGCTATCAGTACATTCAGCCCCTTGAGGTCAGAATGTTCGAATTTGTCAAATAAAGGACTCACGGACTCTGAGGGGGTTGAAATTCCCTCTGGCTCCGTGAGGCCCTATGTTCACAGCAAGAGCTGTGAACAATCATTTCATGTTGGAGCTCCGGGCTTCCACCAGCCATTAGAAGCCCAGAACAATCCATTAACCGCGGCAGCAATTCCGCCGCGGTGTTGCGGTTTAGCGCAGTGGGCTGGGCCCGCAACGGCCAACGGACATGTGCAGCATTACTGAGGTAGTGCGCGCGACAGACGTTGGCCGTTAGAAGCAGCGAAGGGGTTAATAATAAGTGGTTCCGGTCATATGACCCCGTCATATACAATCAGGTATTGCCATGACCTATGAGCTGGAAGGGCATTGAGAGGTGTTAACGATGAAAAAACATATCAAGACAATAGTAGTTTCAGCAACCCTGTAATAATGAAGACACTCGAGCAATAGTAAACAGTGAGTCAGCTTCTGGGTCAGAAGTAATCACAGCAGTGAAGGGAGAAAACAAATCACATTTCACACTTTAAATTCTTTAAATATTTTACAGGTACAAAGTAGTCAGTTGCTGACATTTCATTGAATTTCGAAAGCAACTTTAGGGGTGGTTCGAATTCAATGGCAGTTTTACTTCTAATCATCACATCCATATTCATTAAAGTCTATGAAATTCAATTAGATGAATGGTTTGTTGTGTTTAGAACTAGAATATTGTACTTTTTTAAAACCGCAACCAAGAATTAACAGAGTGTGTGCCTGATATCTGCTGGCACTGCATGGACTGGCGTTTGGTATTAATTTCACATTCATGGAAAGTGAATCAGCAGCGAAAGTCTCCATGTTGTTCAATGTATACAATTCCCCGTTTGTGTTTTTATACATGTGTATGTTATGCACACTTTAAATGCCTCCCATTCAATAATGTGTCACCCTTGGAACCTGCATTCAAATGTATGATTTTGTTTTTTTAGAGTTGCCCCGTACGGCACACTACTACCTCACCCAACGGCAGGCACCAGCTGTGGATGCAAGGGTGTGGTTACACCGTGCAAGGACTGTGATAAAAGGTCACGGTCTGAAAAATGGTTCGCGAGGTGTGTGTCATTTGTTCCCACAGCTATGCAGTGTAGAAAACCGGTCAACATGTGTGGGAAGATCATGCAGACTCAAATATTAGGAGTGATCTCTATTAGCAGGATACTCACCACTCCATACATCATACAAACTTCACCATTGTGCATGTGTTTCCAATTTTCATGCCAACTTCCCTGCAGGTATATGGAGGGATGGACCAATTCTTCTGTATTAATCAGACAATTAAAATCGAGTGGTGTTGTTGGTAGGAGAGGTGACTTGTAGTTCTAGAAATACCACTTGCATAGTGCTTGGTGCCTACACATTACTTGTATTAGAGTGCTATCTAATTGTCACTCTGTCGAAAGATACCTTACTTCTGTGCAAACGTGCAGCTCCTTGGCCAAAGGGGGAGGGGGGGGGGGGCATGTGGGCTTTCTTCAAATCAAAACCCCTGCTACATAGACAGAGTCAAAGTATTATTGTCCTCTACAGATATGTTGTAGCCACTCACTTTCAATTTTGTTAATGTGCATTTCCTGAAGCAAAGGAAAGTGGACATTCGTCTGCCTCAGGTAGGCACATATTTTATGCCTTATTGACAAGTGCACTGTGTCATTGATATTCTATCTTAGTATTCATGTGTTTTGATCATCTTTATGTACTAACATGGCCATGCCCCATCACCTCCATGTTAGTCCTGTTCCTACTGTCGGCCGTATTTAAAGTTAACTCATTTTTTGCTGCTTATAACCTGTGCCAAAAATCCTAATTATTATTTGGATTTGAATTATAGACTTGATTTGAATTGAGTTTATATAGCGCAAACAATTACCCTAAGTCATCTCAGCACTGAAAAGAAAAACCAGGGAAGTGAAATCAGTTATGCTTTAGAAACGATCCACGCTTTTTGTAACTAATGATAGCACCAAAGAGAAGAAGCAGTATTACACATGATAGCTAACAGTAATGAAGATATTCAACTCAATAGTTAAGATCACTAATATGAACCCCTAACAGGACAAGACCAGAACAGGTCTGGAGTCCAAACAAAACCTGTGAAAATCCCAGTTACCAACAAGGTGGTCTGGGAAATGACAAGTCACGGTAAGGAGGGGCAGTGGTGTAAAAATAGCCCCGCAGTCCCTGACCGGAGAGCTACTAACTGGATATGGAGTGTGGGTGGAAGGGCCTCAGTGTCTTTTGCATGGGGACCCCCACAAGTATCGTTAAGCCACTTGTAGTATCCATATTCTTGCTTTCAGAAACACTGTTATTAATGCATTGCTCCTTTAACTATTGTGTTCTTTCTTATGGTCATTGTTCTAAATCTCCAATAGACCTTTGTGAGATCCGCATTCTTTTCCAGACTTCCGCCGCTGTGGTTCTCTTTATGCCGTGGGTCCCACCTTTGGATTTCCTCCCAAAAAAACTACGAAAAAATATTCATACAAAGAAACTCTGACTCTGTATTTTCCAGTCTTACCCTGATACTACATCTAGTACCAGGAGTGGGGCAATACTGCTACGCTGCAATCTCTACTGGATTTTGTTTTAAGAATAAAAGAAACCTTTAAAAAGTAAAGGAGAAGAGACAGGAGGAAGTACCTGGAACCACAGGCTTGGTACTATTTCACTTAAGGCTGATTCTACTTCTGCTAGAAGCTAGAGAAGAAATGGCACAGTGAACAGACCCTGGACAGCCACACAGCCCACAAGTACGCCACCCGCACCCACCACCACCTCATCAGGACGGCCAAGAGGACTCCTTCAAGGACCGCCTGAACAACAATGCACACAATAGCAAGGGGCTATTTAATATCGTGAAGGAACTCACTAACCCCAGCTCCAACACTAACGACATCCCGCCGTCGCAAGCCCTGTGTGACTCCCTTGCCACTTTCTTCCACCGCAAGATAGCAGACATCCACGACAGCTTCAACACCCAGACAGCTCCAACAGACAGCAACACCACAGACTCTCCGCACACCATCGACCACGACCCCCTGCTACCCTTGACCAGGATGAGCATTGATGACACCATCAAGAACATGAGCACAATCCACTCCGGCTTCCCATCAGACCCATTTCTGCACCACATCTTCAACAAAGCCAGCAGCTGCATCGCACCCCACATGCGCAACGTCATCAATCTCTCCCTCGAGACCGCGACCTTCCCAGAAAGCTGGAAACACGCAGAGGACAAAAAACCCAAGGCTGACCCTAAAGACCTTAAGAACTTCTGGCCCATCTCTCTACTCCCGTTCCCAGCCAAGGTCATCAAGAAGATCAGCAACGGACAGCCAACCTGATACCTCGAAGAAAACAGATTCCTGGAATCTTCCCAGTCAGGATTCCGCAGCAACCACACCACCGAGACTGCCCTCATCACTGCCACCACCGACATCAGGATACTGCTGGACAGCGGTGAGACCACAGCCCTCATCCTCCTGGACCTCTCCGCTGCCTTCGACACCGTCTGCCACCGCACACTACGCACACGCCTCCATGCCGCAGGGATCCGAGATAGAGCCCTGGAATGGACCACGTCTTTCCTCTGTGGCAGAGCCCAGAGCGTCCACCTCCCCCATTCTGATCCAAAGCCCCCAAGATCATCTCCGGCGTACCCCAGGGCTCCTCTCTCAGACCGACACTGTTCAACATTTACATGGCCCCGCTCGCACACGTCACCTGACAGCACAACCTCAACATAATGTCCTACGCCACAGCACCACCCACCTGAGAAACCTGCACTGGCTACCCGTCAACAAGAGGATATCCTTCAAGCTCCTCATCCATGCACACAAGGCACTCCACAAGACTGGCCCAGCCTACCTCAATAAACGACTTTCCTTCTACACCCCCAACCACCAGCTCTGCTCCACCGATCTTGCACTCGCCACCATCCCGCGCTTCCGAAGTAAAACCACTGGTGGGAGGTCCTTCTCCCACCTCGCCGCCAAGACCTGGAACACCCTACCACTGAACCTATGACACACCAAAGACCTGCTGACCTTAAGGAGGCTACTCAAGACCTGGCTGTTCAATCAGTAGCGCCCCTCCCGCGCCTTGAGACCCTCACGTTTATGTAGTGCGCTCTAAAAATGCTGTTGATTGATTGAATGATACTTCTCCAGATGCGTGGCGCTGCACTTTTTGTAATTTCCCTACCGTATGTGTTCAGGGCCAGATTTTCATCAGGCCCTGACTGCTGCTTATGCGCTTTCCACATTTTTTTAATTTACACCTGCTGAACATTGCCTACAATCCCTGTATTGTCCTGCTTGCGGCCATTACCTGAATCATTGACATAGCAATTTCTTGTCGCTCCAGCTCATGGCATGCACTTTGGCTCTGGGAACTTCCTTCAGCCATTGACATTGCAACTTTTCTTTACTCAAGGTTCTGGCATGTTTTCCCGCTGTGGGAGTTCGCTCTAGTCTCTTGCTTCCACTCCTCTGTTTCCCAGCATCATTGTTTCTTTTACTGGGACCGCCTAGTCCACTTTACTGACTTTACTGACACATTGTGACTGCAGCTCCTCGCCTCTAGTGCTCCCTGCAATAACATCCAACTGAGAGTTTTCCCTTCTGAGCGGTCTTGTACGCTTGTGAAGGGAAGGGAATCTGGAAAATTAGCATGCCTACGTCAGCTGCTTGGCAGCCATTTTACTTGTGAATTTAGACTGTACTCCTATAGAGATGTGCATTGACCTTTGTTTGGATCGTTTTTTTCATTTATATTCTGCCATTTGAACTTATCTCCCTGTATTCCACCTTTGGGAACTTCTTATGTCTTGATATTTTCATCATTGTTTTTGTACTAGTATAAAGTTTTTGTTTCCTGACCTCCTTTCTATTTGTTTATTTCAGTTCTTTTCAGGTCTTTACATATTCTGTAGAGTGCTTCCAGTGTCATGGCCTCTTCAGACAACGTGATACATTCACCACCTTTTCTACAGAAACTTGGAAAACCAGAAAACAAATGGAAGCAATGGAGTCACATATTTGAAAATTATTTAATGGGCATAGATGGTCTTAATTACACTCATCCAAGGAAAAATGCTTTACTTTATAACCATCTAGGAATGGCTGGACGGAATATTTTTGATAATCTACCTCCTCTAGTAAACCCTGAAGGTGATTGTGTTTGGAACGTTTATGTTGAAGCCAAAGAAAGGCTTAAAAAGCTTTTTTCCGAAGAGCCTAGTGTACTTTTAGAAAGACAGAGTTTTTTTTGCTGAAAGCAGGCTAGCGACAAATCTGTGTAACAATTCGTAGCTGCATTGCAAGTGTTAGCTTCATCTTATGAGTTCCAAAATTGTGTTGAAACTTATATTAGGGATCAGTTTGTTTTCAACTGCTTTTTACAAAATGCAAGAAAGACTACTCACCTGTAGAAATTCTCCCTCTCAAAGATAATTGACATACTAAAAGCATTGAGTGCTCTATTAGTTCCACTCAAGCATTGACCAGTCAGGAGGGACATTTGCCGGTGTCTTACATAGCTGACACCACAGATGACAGTACCTTTTCCGCTATTAGGACAAGTAGAGAAAGGGGTTGATATCCTATCTGTTACCACTGTGGCTCCAGAACCCACATTGATAACAATACTTCTTGTCCTGCTCTTGGGAGAAAATGCACAAAATGCAGGAAAATGGACCGTTTTCAGGCAGTTTGTAGGTCTCAGGCACTAGTGAAAATGTCAAAATTCACAACGTGGATGTACAGTCTCCTCTTAACACTTCTAGGGATATCTCTAACATTCATGAGTGTTTTCAAATATTGTTCTGACAATTGAAGAGTCTCAGGACATAATTGAAATAGACCGCCTGTTATGTCAAGCTGTTATTGATGGTAAGTCCATTGAGATCATGGCTAACACCTGAGCTCCAAACACCATTTTGGCAGATACTATATTTTACTCATTGTGGTCTGACTCATGTAAATTAAAAATTCCCGACATATCTCCCAAAGCTTTTGGAGGTAAATATATACATCTCTTAGTTTTCTTTTATGCGTCTTTGCAAACTCTGGATAGAAGCATTTGTGCTAAAGTCTATGTTGCTGTGAAAGGTAGAGATCTAGTGGAATGGAAGGATTTAGCCAAGTTAGGAATTCATCTGGCCACAAGAATCCCATTGTTTTGCAAGACCTGTCTTTACTCTCCATCAACAATGTACCTGAACTTGAGCTCAGAGAGAATGATGTTTTTTACTCACTTATGTAGAGTAGTCCAGTGTTTTTAATGAGGGAATTGGAACCATAAATGGTTTTGAACACATGATTAGATTATAGAAAAATGCACTACCAGTTACTCACAAAGTCGGACCGGTCCCGATCAACATTCATTCTGACTTGAATAATCTTTTAGAGAAGTTAAATAAAGATGGGAATATTTCACAAACTCATTCCTCTGAGTGGGTTTCACCTATTGTTCTTGCTAAGAAAAAGAGTAGTGACCTCTCTCTTTGTGTTGATTTGAGGTCTTTAAACCACAACATTATTGTGTGTGTGTCACCCCATGCCCCGCATTCAAGAAATGCTGGCCAACATTGGTCTAGCCAAATATTTTTCCACCAATGATTTACACTCTCAGTGCCATCAGATAGCCTTAAGTACAAAATTGCAAGAACAAACCACATATATTACACCATTTGGGGCATATAAGTACTTAAGGTTACCTTTGGCCTTACTTCCGCAGCCAGTGTATTTAAAAAAGTCATGGATATTTTGTTTAAAAATGTTGAAAATGTTCAAGCATTTCAAGGCAATATTCTTGTCTTCACTGAAACCAAAGAACAACATTCGATGATTTTCCATGATGTATTTGACTTCTTGAATAACAGAGGAATTACCATTCAGCCTGAGAAATGCTAGTTCCTTGTCGAACACATTGATTATTTAGGTCACATCATAACCCCTAATGGCAGAAAGCATAAGTTCTGTATAGTTGTAGAAATTGACATGAAACCTCCACCTTCAGATAAGGATGCTTTGAGGTCTTTCCTAGTTCTGTGCGAATATTATGCCCTCTTTGTCCCTCACTATGCTTCTGCCATTCAACCTTTAAGGAATTTGCTCAAGAAAGGTGTTAACATTAATTGGACTGTGAAATTAATGATGCTTTCACCAGTATAAAATGCCTTGTTGTTAAAGCTCCAGATTTAGGCCCATTCATACCACTGGTCATGAGTGTTACCTTACTTTAGATGCCAGCATTAAAGGTATTGGGATTGTATTTGGTCAAAAAGTAAAAGGGAAAGATATTTCTGTAACGTTTGCTTCTAAAAGCCTGTCTACTTAAGAAACAAATTATAGTACCATAGAGAGGTAGGCATTAGCTTGTGTCTGGGCTGTCCAGGAATGTAATACCTACCCTTGGGGCAATCATTTTGCAATCTATAATGACCATAAACCCCTTGTTTGTCTCTAACAAGGTGATGGGCTAGAAAAAGCATCTGCTCGGCTTGTGTGTCAATTATCTAAACTCCAGGAATATAATTTTACCATCAAATACATACAAGGAGGTAGAAATTTCCAAGCAGATTGTCTTTTCCGCTTACCGTTGCTTTCTAATGATAACACTAAAGAAGAATATGAATGTGTAGTAGCTGCTAGTGATGCAGTATCCTCAAGTGATTGAGTTCTTTCATAGAGGGATTGAGTAGAGGTTGCCTCTCAAGATGTCATTCTGAAAATGGTTGTAGAGTATATGATATAAGGGTGGCCTCCCATTCGCAATCTCTCTAAAGAATTGAAGCCATTTGCTCAAAAAGCTTCTGAATTGTCAGTTGAGAATTGTCCTTGTATTGGAAATGGTAACTTTGTTCTTCCTTCATCTTTAAGACAAAATCTCATTGGCATGGAACATGAGGGACATTTGGGCATCACTGCTACTTGTAAGTAGTTAAGAGAACACTACTGGTGGCCCTCCATGAATGCGTCTTTTGCAGATGTGTGTCCCCATTGTGGTGTTTCCAACTAACATTGGAAAACCATACAAAGTCCACGTCACCTTGTTCCTCTACCTGAGACACCAAGGTTGAAAGTTGTGTTGGACTTCGTAGGACCTTTTAATCTACTACCTACCAGCAATATGTTTTTGAATGTACTTATTGATTATTACTCCAAATGGATTTATTTTTCGTTTGTTGAATTGGCTTCTACTCAATCTCTTTTATGCTTTCTGAAGGAAGTTTTTTCTCTGGAGGGCACTCCCAGAGAATTTATAACAGACAATGGTTCTCACTTTGTTCTGTTTTCCATGAAAAAGTTTCTCATAGATTGTGATGTGAAACATCTTCAAGTTGCATTATACAGCCCCTCAGCTAATGGACTGGTAAAGAGAAATAACCGGTTCTTAAAAGAAGGAATTCAGATGGCTCTCTATTCTGGTATTGATGTTAAGCTATTTCTTAAACAAAAAGTAAATGCTCACCATACTACTCCTCATTCGACCACTGGTAACACTCCTTTCGAATTACTAAGGGGTAGGAGAAGTAGCTTTTAGACCTTCTATAATGCAATCTATAATGACCATAAACCCCTTGTTTATCTCTTACAAGGTGATGGGCTAGAAAAAGCATCTGCTCGGCTTGTGTGTCAATTATCTAAACTCCAGGAATATAATTTTACCATCAAATACATACAAGGAGGTAGAAATTTCCGAGCAGATTGTCTTTTCCGCTTACCGTTGCCTTCTAATGATAACACTGAAGAAGACTATGAATGTATAATAGCTGCTAGTGATGCAGGATCCTCAAGTGATTGAGTTCGTTCATAGAGGGATTGAGTAGAGGCTGCCTCTCAAGATGTCATTCTGAAAATGGTTGTAGAGTATATGATATAAGGGTGGCCTCCCATTCGCAATCTCTCTAAAGAATTGAAGCCATTTGCTCAAATAGCTTCTAAATTGTCAGTTGAGAATTGTCTTTGTATTAGAAATGGTAACTTTGTTCTTCCTTCATCTTTAAGACAAAATCTCATTGGCATGGAATATGAGGGACATTTGGGCATCACTGCTACTTGTAAGTAGTTAAGAGAAAACTACAGCTAATTCCTTCTTTTAAGAACCGGTTATTTCTCTTTACCAGTCCAATAGCTGAGGTTACCCTCTTGATAAGAGGGTGGTTGGAGGTGCAGACTAACTTAGCCAACAAAGAATGAACGCCAATATCTCCCATGCATAACAAAGTACTTTCAGCACAGAAAAGATAGAAAGAGTATTTTGACACCATTAAACATGTTGGAGACTGGGATTTTGCTGTGGGCTCTTTGGTCCTTATAAGAAAACCTATGAGAATAAGGAAAGGAGAGTCCATTTACACTGCTCCATGTAAAATTGAACGGACAGGAAGAGAAGCCATGTTATTGCAGGGTAAGGGATGGTGGAAGAAGAGCAGGCTAGTGCCTATATCTGAGGCACAGGCTCAAATCTATAACAAAACACAGGTGCCATTTGACGAACAAGACTCCATCCTATTTGATTCTGGTAGTTCTGTTGGTTCTACTCATGGTGCAAAGACACAAACAGGTATACTTTTGTGTGTTTCGAGTTCCTACTGCTCTGTAATTGATTCCAAAAACCCTCAAACCTGTAATTTCTGTATTGATGTTGTATGTGCTGGACCTTACACATTACAAGTTCCACAGGTATATTGTACTAGAAGAGTTTCAAGATTACCTGTTCGTTTTGATGATTATGTTTTGTCTTGAGTTTTCTTGTGTGGAGAGAGATGGTGTAGTATCGGCACTCTTGCTTTCAGAAACACTGTATTTAATGGATTGCCCCTTTAACTATTGCTGTCATTTGTTAGTGCCAGCAGCGCGTTTGTGGGGCTATGTGCTGCACCTATTGCATTTTAGATTCACGAGGTTTGGGGTTATTTTATCTGCTTTAATAAATTCTGTCAGCGTTTTTTTTACTACTTTGGTGTCACTGTTCTCTCCGGTCCACCGCAGCCTGTGCTTTTTCTGTGGAGGGAGCCCTCGGCAACCCAGTTGCCCGTTCCCCTCACTTCCGGTGGCACGAGTTTGTCGGCCATCTTGGAGGGGCGGTCTAGTCTTTTGCTGTCCCTCTGCTGCTCTCTATAAATAGAGAGCCATGGAGCTGCCGGGATGAAAAGCTGTCACTTGTTAGAGCCAGCAGCGCGTGAGTGGGGCTATGTGCTGCACCTATTGCATTTTAGATTCATGAGGTTTGGGGCTATTTTTCTGCTTAAGCAAATTCTCTCACCGTATTTTTTACTATTTTGGTGTCATAGTGCGGGTCATTTATTAGATCCTGTCTTTACCAATATACCCCATATCACAATGTGTGCACCTGCCAGGATGGGTTGGACGGATCATTTTTTGGTCTCTATGTTCCTGCACTGTGTCATTCCCGCCCAGTCCAAGGGTCGGTTGGGTCGGTTGACTTCGCTGAAATGACCCAGGCCACTCAGCCTGATGTGCCAGAGGACATCAATGAGGCACATAGGCTATTCTCAGAATGGATTAGGCATCCACTGGACAGCTTAATCCCCATGAAATGGTCAGGTAGTCGTGAAACCAAACAAGGCATTGTAATAAGACTGAACTCACTGACATGTGCAAGGGATGCAAGAAACTGGAGTGGATATTGAGAAGAGATTTCTGCACAGTAGCCAAGGAAATCTATAGGGCAGCAATTAAAAAGTGCCATAAAGCCATTTACCAGGCACAAGCTGCTTTTTTCTCTAATCAAATCTGCGAAAGTGCCAATCCTGCTAAGAGCATGTTTTTTTATACTTGCCAGTTTGCAATCCCAGCAAAATGGCGCCGGGTCTACCATCATGTCCAATAAGCAGTGCGAGGAGCTGGCCACCTTTTTTGTTAAAAAGGTGGACGATATCTATAGCTCCTTCCCGACCGTACACAGTAATCTGCCGACGGCACCCTGCTGTCAACGGCTAAATACCTTTCATTCTTTTCCCCCAATTTTGGCAGATGCCTCTATCCCGTAGAGCAAAAGAGCCTGGCCCTTTCCAATCTGCCATCCAAAGAGCTCTCGTAGCAGGCTGGATGGGGATCTTTGTAGCACATCATTGAGCCTGAGGTAGTAAGCAATCAAATAACAAAGGTTTAAATAAATGATACAAAGTATAAGGAAGAATGGGCATTTAGTGAAAAAAGATGTATGCCTAGTCCTGAGGCGGGCAGACTAGACATTCAAATTGTAGTGGCAGTATGAGTACATGACAAAAGTAGGACTTAATGTTGATTGAAAGTTTATTCTTAATAAGAAATGAAGGCGGGAGATATAGGGGTTGAAATATGTTTAGAATCTGGGGGAAGTAGTCATCATTGTTAATAATTGGGGTTAATGTGGGTCTACCCAAAGGAATAATATCACAACATCGACAGGGTAAAACACAGTTTTAATAATTCAAAACTGGGTTCAACCCTCAGTAGCTATGGCACTGAGCAGACAGCCTTAAGTTTAGAAAATTTGTGAACAGTAACATAACCATAAAAATGTTACAAATAGCAATAAGAATCACACATACATATTCTACAAAATAGAGAAAATTGTATCGAGCAAAATGACAGAAAAATAGCAAATATCCAATAAGGAGGGCCAGAGATATGAACTGTTGGAAGGTGGTTTATTAAAAGGTGTAGGTAGGCACCTGCAGCTAGTAATAACACCACAATCACAAATAAGGTCCACTCAAGTCTCAACAAATTAATCCTTTTTCAAGCCTTTGTAGGTTGGCTGCGAGCAGTCAGGCTTAATTTAGGACATAGTTGAGTATAGCATTTAATATCCCCAAATTAGTAAATAAGTGAAAGACACCACACTATAAAAATCCAAGACGAATTTATAAATATAGAAAACATTTACATCTTTAAAATGACACCAACATGACAAAAAATCCAATTTAGGGAACAGGAGATATGAATTTTAAAGTTTACATTAAAAAAACAGCTTTCTAGCTCCACAGATTGTAAAGCACCAACCTATCTGGTCACACAAGACAGGGACAACTGTGACGGAGAGTGGGTCAAATATGATGACAGGTTTGACCTAGACAAGTTTTTACCTTCTGACTTTTCTGATCTACTCACTTTTTCAAGCTTTTCCCCTTGACGTTGCACGATTGAGTCCTTGGATCTGGATTTCTATTTTGCGTTGGTCGTCTTCTTCAGCATAATGCCTTGTGAGTCCTGAAGATCTTTGTCATCATTGTCTGCGGGGGGGAGCTCCAGAGTTTTTAGCTGGGCAAACCTACCGGTCAGGCTGAGTCACGATTTGACGTCACCTGCATCGTCTGGAGCTTTTTCCCCAAACTTTGTCAAAAGTTTCCAAACTTTCAGAAATTCTTCTCTGAAGATACCTTGATTTAGGATAAGGTTCCACTGCACCAGACAAGGGTTCAGAAGCTCCTTCTCGCACAATGAACCTAGTCAATCCAAGGAAAATCCAGGTGGAGCTTGTCAGCTGCAGTTGTCCTTAAAGTGGATATTGCAGTTGACTTCTTCCAGCACTTTTCTACCTGTTGCCGCTCAGGAAGTCCACTGCTTACCCTTCAAGACAGTCAAAGTCCTTCTGTTGCGGAGCCTTTAGAGTGCAGCCGGTGCAATCCTTCTGAGTGCAGTCCTCTCTTGTGCAGTCCAAATATCCATCTAGGAAGTTCTTCTTCTCCAGATGTTTTCAGGCGGGGGTCTGAGGTGCTTCTGAAGCTCTCCCATATTTATTCCCTATTCTGGTTTGGCAAAAGGGAGGGACATTCAAAACAATGGGGTTCAAGTTGACACCCTCTGCCATAACAAAACCTCCTGGAAAGTGTGGCATATGTTTGTCCCAGAATGCACTTCTCAGCAAAAATCAAAATGGGGAAAATCTCTCCTTGGAGTCTAAGTCTGTCTAAACCAACCCACAGGTGAAACTAACTTTTCTTTCCATGCACTCCTCTGCCAACCCCTGTCCTTATCTTAATAGAGTGGCTCCCATCTGGCAGGGAATCAAGGAAGTGGGGGCTCTCCTGGGTCCTGTGACATCTAGGCTTCTCCCGTTGAAGACCAGATTATCTCCCCAGTGCCTTTCCTGTCCCTGGCTTATTCAGGAACCAAATCATCTCCCACTAAATGGCTTAATTGTTCAGCCCCAGGCCTCTTCACACCTAATCAGGAAGCAGCTTGGCTCAGGGTGTCAAAGACTGGCTAGTGAAAAGAACGTGCTACGGGGATGCTTTAGGTAACTTCAGCAAAGTAAGTTTTAAAACTATAATGTCCCTGCTTTAAAAGAAAAAAAAGCATCCTACCCTTTGGGCATCAGGGGTTGACTTTAAGGGTGACTTATATGAAATAGAAAAGGTAGTTTTAGGATTTGGAAGTACTTTTTAATTCTAAAGATGTATTTGGACACAGTTTTATTTCAAAACTAGCCTGCAAGGCAGGGCTGGCTTTAACATGACACCAACAACCACAGCAGTGCACACTTAAGTGCAGGAAGGTACTGGAGTCTCTAAACATACATTCTCTACCATATACTAGGGACATACAGGTAGGTTGTCTGAACCAACTGTAATTACAGCACTTACCATATACCTTTTAAACAGTGCACTGGCATTGGGCCTGGTTAGCATAGCCCAGGACACATCCAGAGTCAATAATCACCAGGAACAGTCAAATAAACGGAAGTGATCAAGGAAAAAAGGATGATTTCCCTGCACAAATGTTTAAAGATTTCAGGAAAGAAGGTACCAATAAGAAAAAAAGCACTCATCAGTAGCGCATGTTCATGGTTGATCAGCATCTAGACTGATCACAATAGAGTGTGCGTCAGATGCATCAACCAGGTTTGTCTTGGGCAACAATTTTATCTTCTGACTTAGTTTCTGAAATGGTAGTAGAAATCATCAACATGGGCAAGATTGAAGGATGCAATGGCAAAAGACTTCTCAAAGCCAGATAGGCTTTGGACAAGGTCCCACTGAAGCTTTTGGATTTGGTAGGAGAAGCTCAGAGCATTAGAAATTCAAACTTCACATCTGCTGAAGTCCTTGCTACAGATAGATGTTTTTCATGCTTTTACATGGCCAAGACTTAAGGTCTCACTTAGAGTTACTCAAACAGGTTTCTCTGTCACAAACATGGAGGATATCCCATCTGCCTTATTGCACAAGTGCATTATATCCAATAGCACTTTTTAGAAGCCTGACAGGATAGACATCACATTTGTGAAAAAGCAAAACACCGCCAACATCTATTTCAGCTTATTTTGTTTAGGGAGCTCAAAATCTCCAGCTTGGCAAGCCTGATGTCTTATACGATTAAGTACTTTCAATATCAGACACACTTGCCACAAGGTCCCATCAATGTACTAACTCTTTAGAGTTTAGAGATTAGCTCCTCTTGTCATGGTTGCAGTCAGGACTCTCTGTCTAACTGGCGTGGCTCATCCAACTTCCAGGAAGTGAGGAAGAGGGGGCGTGACAGGAGACATAGTCTAATCTTGCATGGTCTCCTGCATTGGCCTGCCTCCCAGTTGCAACAACATAAAAAACACAAGTGGGACTCCGTTGGGACCTGTAAATGAGTGTATTTTCTGAGTTTGTACTTACCTTGTAATCAACGGCCGGTCCTGCTCTGGTTTTCTCCTGTTGACTGTCTGTGCTGACTTACCTGCTACCTGCAGAAGGCCTGACGTTGTATACTACTATGTTGTTTGACTCAGTTTTTCAACTGCATCTTGAAGGGTGGGTACAATGAAAAACGTTACCGATAGCTGTCAATTTTCTTTTTCATGTTTTTTATCGACCGTTAGTGTAGTAACAGTTAAGACAAGCAAGTTACCGGAATTGCACATGACACATTTTGGAGTGCAGCATAGTAAAACCATGTGGGGTTCACCCCAGTCAAATCGTTTACCTGCAAACATGTTAGTAGCATGCTATATAGTGTAATAGTAATAATCGGTTCACTTTAGTGATTGCAATAGAAATTGTGTCAGTGCGACACATTGCTTGATCCTTATGAAATTTACAACTTTCAAGAATATTCAACCCCACTCAGAGAGGGGCTATGGGGAAATTCCTTTAGTTTGGTATTAAACAAAAACTAAAACGAACCATTAGTGACTAACTTATGCAGAAGTGTTGGATAACACCAAAGTCCATCTAAATGGTCTGGGGTTTTCGGCTTGCAAGTAGGAGAAGGGGGAACACTGGCTACTCCCCACCAGCATGATGGCCAGTGTGCTATGCTCTGCGAGTCCCGGCGTTGAACAAGGGAAACCTTGGGAGACAGCTTGGGTGAATGGGCAACACCATGGCCCTGTTCAGTTACAAAGATACTGCAACACCCCACTTTGGTACCTTCCCTATGTTTAAGCACCTCCACTGGGGACCTCAGTCATATTAGGGTCCTCAGCTACATTATTTCTCTCGTCCTCAGACCAATTCCCATCTTCACTCCTCTCTTCACTGTCATATGGGTCATATGCACATAACTAACCTGTGTGCATTTCAGTATTTCATGAAACCTTCTCAGGAGATGCTAGAATTCTGCCAGTCGAGTCTGATAGTTCCCTGTCCAATACCATCTCTCATCTTCTCTGCAGATTTAGTAAGGGAGTACGGGACATTCCAGACAGTGAAGCATAAAACCACATCATCTGGTGTTTTGCCGGGCACAAAGTAGGCAAAGAGCATATCACTGCATGTGTCTCTGGTTCTCCACAGTCGCTTCCCCACAACTCCCAAAACATGCGGACCAAGACCTCGTACTGCAGCAACTGACCAGACGGAAGCCCAAAGCTTTCGGCCAGATTTTCAAAGGAGCAAAAAATGTCCTGCTGCTAGCAGTCTTCAACCGTCTCCAGCCCCTCTTCTGTCCAAGCTGTCAATTGTTTGGCTGTAAATATCGATTGTGGGTCGCCATGTAGTAAACCCAACCTGGGTAGTGCCAGGGCATACCGAGGAATCCTTGCCGCTTTAGTCATTCAGCGTTTCCAACACTGCAAGGCCGTAGTCTGCAGTAATGACGGGTAAGGTCCTACCACAGTTGGTGCTCATGTAAAGCGCTCTGATACCTTCGTGTATAGTTAGCGCTATATAAAACTTCACCCCAAAAAATTACCCAAGAGCCCTGCTCAGATTACCCTCTCTCAAGACTTCAAGAAAGTGGAAGATATGGATACCCAAATGCCTTCTCCTGAGTTACGTTTTTGCAACATTAGGTTTTGTTTCAGTAACGAGTACACTGTTCATGTCAGTGCATACATTTCTCACTAGATAGAAACCTCTCCCGCTTGTCTGGTGGCGGGCCCAGGATGGAAGACCTTGGACTATGCAAGTTTGTGTAAGATACGAGCACTGAAACCTTTTTTTTGTATTTCACTACCCACCTGCATCTACTTGGAAAATTCTACGGTGGGTGTGCTTTTGCCTGGCTATGAAACATACATAAAGTATCTCTATGCTTGTTGATTTCAGTTCCCTTGGTAGCACACCTTGTGGCTGTACAGATGAGGCTCCACTCTGAGTGCATCTGAATAAACAGTTATTGGTTTGTATTCTCTGTAGTCTGACCGACCCTTTGTTTGGTACAGAAGGCTGAGAGAGGATCATTAGTGACCCGGGTGGCCTCAGGTGTGTCGCTTCCTTCACCGAGAGATCTCATACTGTGTGATATCATTTTACCTGTCTTAACCCATGCTGTGGGGTGTTCATTCATAAAGTACTTCACCCATTTCACCCAACCATCTCCAAGACCCATACGTTCCATGGTCTCAAACAAGTAATCCCAACCAATTGTGTCGAAAACCATTACTAGATCTATAGAAAGGAGGGCCGCCTGTTGGAGGAGTCACACTCTAGGGTGGTACAACACCAAATACAATCTGCGCAAATTAAATAAGGTATTTCTGGACAGAATAAACACGGTCTTGTACAGGAACATCTTAAGGGTTTTAGGTGCCCTGTGTAGAATGGTAGGGCCGAATTCGACCAAGAACCCTTCAGTATTTGCCCGGCGTTAGCCGCCTCTCATACCATTCGAGATTACCAAAGAAAGAGGCAGGCGCTGGAGACAGAAGGCAGGAAACAGGAGTTTATTCCGACGGAGCAGAACACGTCAAATCAGACAACAGGGTTTCTTCTCGAGGTGCTCTAAACGCATCCTTGAGGCCTGGCCTCTTATACACAGGTTTATTGCTTTATTACATGAAACACATTCTTGTCAATACTTGATGTACGGAAAGACATCCTCGGAATCCCCGCTTCACCCCCGTTCCCACACATATTTACAGTAGAGTTCCCACCTCAACCTCAGCATGTGGTGGTTGTCGCGCAGCTGGACATTCTGCTGGGAACGGGAAAGTGGGCGATCGGTCGGATCTGGAGGTGTGAGGGTATTGATTAACCACCGCTCCTTTGATGTGAGGCGGGGGTCCTACTGTAGGGGGCAATAAACTGCATCTGCCGGGCTAGGTGATGGCCTGGGATCGGGCTGGACATTCGGGCAGGGAGGAAGAGGTTATCAAAAAGGGGCCTGTTCTTTGAATGAGATGAAAGAGCGAGGGGGTTCAGCACGGGATGTGGCTCGGAGACAGGGTCGCGCTAGAGGTGCGCTTATGGTCCAAGCAGGAGAAACCGGGGGCTGTCGGGGCGTGGGGGAATGCTTGGGAGGCTGGGGTGTGAGGGGGAGAGGCGCGCAGGCTATTGGCAGTGGGCAGAGAGGTCGTGACACAAAAATGGCTGCCACCTACTTTCGCGATGGGGCCTAAAAGGGACAAGATGGCGTGGCTACTGTTTTCATGGTTGTCGCTCTACTTTCAACAGTGGCTGTGGTGAACATAAATGAACGCCGCTTATGTATACCGATTTTAGTCATTTTCCACAGTCCCCAGTTTTTATCATGAGTTAGTTCATTTCTGTTTATGTCTGAGGTAAGGACGTACAAGCTGACATCTAGTTATACTAATAAGGGAAGCATGTGGCTGGGCTGTCTATCGAGGTCTTTGGTAGCCCATATGCATTACGGGCAGATGGAAATAATCCTGCTATCAATGTTAACAGAATCGTACATAACCACATGTAGTCGATGCGATAGGCGAGGAGGCAGTGCATACAAAATTACATTAGCTGTGTCGTATGTTAGACCTTGGAGACGGGGATATTATTTAGACGACGTACAAAATTCGTTCGAATACAAACATGATGTCATACAAAAATGTTCTGGCCAAATAAGGGACATTAAGTCATGATACAGAGTTAACGCTTTCTTAGTTATCCATGTACAGTTGAAAGTGACCGATGTAAGGTTTCGAAAGCTCGATTGGGTGATAATCAATACAAGTGGTTGGGAGAGGAATTCAACTTAATACAAGGGACAGTCAAGGGGTGGCAATGTTCAAAAAGGGTTCGTCTGTCCAGTGTCTTTTTACAGCGAGCCATCACTGGTAGGCTCTCATTGCTTTTCTTCTTTCGTTGGCACTGTTCAGCACCGGCGGTGGAGCTATGCGTCCAGCTCTACTTCAGATCTCGCGTTGCAGGGTGTGGCCATTCTTTGCTCTCGGACCACAGTCCTGTGTTTGTCCAGTTCCTTAACTAACCTATCATAGGTACCTTAGGCGGGGTACCCGCATTCCGTTCTTCCTTCATGACAAACCCTATTCTATCTTTTGTGCTGTCTTTCGTCTCGGAGTCAAGTTCAAAAAATTCCATACGAAAAAAGGGGGGTGATGGGGGCGTGCTTTGGGAGGCTGAGGGAAGAGAGGGTGGAGTGGGATCAGATCTGAAACGGACCAAGGAGGGTAGAAATTTCAAGCAAGTGGGCCCACCAATCGGGCACAATGGGCTGGGACTTTCGGCACGAGCTCATCAACGTGCAGGGGCTTCTGGGTGGCCCTTCTTTCCTTCACTTTCCACGCTGAGAACGGTGCCTTGTCCCGCAACTCTTTGCTCTGCGGCTCCACCTAGGTCGAGGTCATAGATATTCCCCGATCTGCAGCCAGGCTGTGCGTCACATCCGGCCTCTCTCCTCCTGACGACTGCACGTTATCCTTGAATGAGTATAAAAAACAATTTTTTAGAGAATTGGCAGGGGAAGACGTTTACACACTTTAATTTCTCTCCCAACCCCAAGTAGTTGGGGAAACGTTCATTGGTCACGATAGGGTGGATGCTTAGTAATCCTTACATCGGTGTATGTTGTTAACTCATGCATCATTGCTGTAGTGCAGGTTGGCAAGCATTTTTTTATTTTCAAACAACACGTCTGTCTGGCGTTTTACTCTTGTTATATTTGCGAAGGTGGCAAGAAGTCTGATGTCTAAAATTACATAGTTTATCGAATTCAAACCGGCTCCTTCAGTAGAGACTCGCGTTTGTCTAAAACAAATCCTGTTGAGCTATATGTTTCTTCAAGGTCTGTTAATTTATAAAAAAATGTGAAATGCTGTTATCATGGGACTATAGCTACAGTCTTTAAGATTTTCTGGGACGGCTGGTACAGAACTGGGACCATTCTGGAGGAACGGGGACGTATCGGACATTCTATTTTTGTACAATGGGCGGTGGTAATCCGAACGATGAGGGTGGTGTTACCAAAGTACTTAAGACAAAAGCCACTGACATATAGTTCCCTTTTTAAGGGTCAGATTAGGGGACATCAGTCGTCTCACCTGTCCTTTCTTTCTCAGCCAATTAAGTTTCATCATTTTACAGAAAGGAGAGGCAGTAATATGGCAAAAATACGATCGTTTTGTTTCTGTCAATTTGTTCAAACACTGTCGTGTCTAAGAGCCAATTATTCCCGTACCGGCGAGGTACAGTGTCGTCATTTATTCAAAAGGGAGCGAGGGAGCCCTCAGAGGGAGAGAGCGTCGTGCGTACCAAATAGGCTATTAGTACACGTACAACATAAAAAGAGGGAGAGAGAGAGAGAGAAACGTGTACAATAATAGGCTATTCAGTGCACACACATATAGATCAGTACGGGTCAGTTTCACGTAAAAAAACACAAGCTGAGGGAAAACATAAATTCATAGTTTACGTATACACAAATACCAGATAGGGTGCGACAGTACATACATCAAGTACGAAAACTTAAGATAAAACAGAGGGCTATTTTTGGCGAAAGAGCCTTTTCATGCGTGTTGCATATTTTCAGTACTCCATTTAATTCATTTGGGGGTCGAGCTCTTCGTTCTCCTTCCTTCCTAATAGCAGACAATTTCTGTTGGTAACCTCGCTTCAATAAATACTTACTCCTTTTAATTGGTCGGACACTGGTCCAGTCGTGCTTATACTCACGGTGGGGCCTTCCAACATCTAACAAATGACGATCCGAGTTGAAGTAAAGGAGGGGTGTCTGTCGGATGTGCGATGGTGCAATTCTGACTTTTCTATGAGGATGGAAGAAGAGGGGGTGAATCTAAAACATGACAATATCCCTAATTTCTGGGCTGAGGGGGGATTTTAGATGAATCCCAACCCGGGGTATCCTTAACTTTTCTCATCTAGTCTGCACATTAAGTTGACTCACTGGTGCGCGTCATTTAGGGCGTTCATTTGGGATATCGGTTGGGGTCCGAGGTACTACAATAACCCTTCAAGTTTCTGGCGTAGGCCACTCTCCCATTCACTAGCTCCAGAGAGGGAGAGAGTCGTTCCTAGGTAGGGTAAGTGCTATATTCTTTCTCGTCCTTCACATGCAGGTATCATGTTCGGGCTTGTTTTTCTTATTCCATTAACCGCTCGATCCATACCTCAGTCATACAAAAAAAAAAACATTCGTCCGTCAACCCAGACGTGCGCCACACATGAGCATTCATACAACACAAATCGGGGCCCACGCGCGCATTCATACCATACAATTCTTCTTCTTTCTGCGTGTAACACGGTGCATTCTGGGTCTTCTCCATACTCCAGCTGAAATTCCGATATTAACCTGCAGAGAAAGAGAAGGGGGGGTGACAGCGTACAAAGCACATCAGCGCGCAAAAACACGAAAATGTTTTTACCTACCACGTGCCTAACTTATCTTCTTTGGGAAGCAGTACCTTGCATCTCGGCATTGCAGCCCAGAGGAACTGGTCTATTGTCCTTATTCATAGATATATCTAAATATCCGAATCTTTTACCTATTGCTTATGCTGCAGGAATGCAAAAATGCGACAGATCTTGACTATTCTTTTCGCATTGTTCGTATGTACCATCTAATTTTTCATAACCCAAATTGCTTCATTTTACATGTCCTTTATTTATTTTGAAAATAGTAGCCTTTATCTGAGAACCTACCAATCTAAGTGACTGATATGAGGCTAGTTCTACATATTTTAATATATATATTTTTTCTTTTAAAACCTTGATTGATAAAGATGTCAGCATAAAAATACGGGCCTGCAACCATACAGGCCGGCCACGGGGCAGACGGGAAATGTATGAGGTAAGGAGAGATTACACTTGTAGTATAGGAGTACGTAATGAGCGAGCCATTGTAATTGGAAAAACTTAAACGAGACAAATGGTTGAAGGATTAATGAAGGTTGATTTTATAATTGAAAGTAAAACAAGATCAGTTACAATAAAATCGTTTATAGGCATACCATGGGCGAGCATCATGAGTAGCATAACTTAAAAAATACAATAATCAATAGTGAATAAGAACCAATATCAGTAGGGTTGTCCGCATGCCCAGTCAGTACCCTTCCCCGCCCGCCACGTGCTCAAGGACCGTATACATATCCCATAATATCAAGGCTATGTAACTAAAAACGTCATAAGGAGTTGCAAGCCTCGCTTATACTGGCGCCATTTTGGGGCATGGCCGGGTGGGTCCAGAGTATAGTCCAAATGCTTCCGACAACTAGCGGCCGGACCAGAATCCCTTTCGGCAGTTCAAGAAGTTCGTTAGCGCCAACAGAAAGAACAGGCTGCATGAACCGTGACTCAAAGGGGAGGAAGGCAAAAATCTTCCCTACCGGGTCACGCTGAGGTCCCACCGGAGCTGATCGGGTGTTTCTTGGTAATTCAGACAAAAGCTGACGTCATCATGAGAGCACCATCCTCTCGCGGCAACGTCGTGGCCACTCCGGAGAGCGGGACAGCAGGTGTATCCCTCCACAGATACGTTGAATCAGTCTTTCCTTCGATACCAGATGTGGATAAAGTGGCGGTCGCCAGAGGCAGTGGCATATCCATGGGGGATAGTCGAGCAACAGTGACGGTGGCCCCCACCGGAAGCCTGCGGGAGTCGAGGGCCAGTGACTTTCGTAGAATTTTAAAACTGAGAGGACGTCTTCAAGAGTGGGGCTCATGCCCGAGCAGGCAAGCATCCGAGTTCCAAGGTTGCCCAGAGCCATCCTTGCAGGCCAGGCCCAAGTCTGTGGAGCTGACCGCCATTTCGTGAGCTCCGTTGCAGCCGCCTGTCGCTGTATCGCAAGAGCGGGTGCAATTCAGCCGGATAGTGGATGAGACGCTGTAGCCGCAAGAGCAGGCAAAACTCAACCGGCCGAGTGAGGCACTGTGCCGCAAGAGCGAGCGCAACTCAGCTGGCCGAGCGGGGCACTGTGCCTCAAGAGCGGGCGCAACTCAGCTGGCCGAGTGAAGCGCTGGGGTGCAGCTGAGGCACCTCCACCTGGGGAGGTGGGGGAGGCTCGTTCGCGCCGCCTCTCCCTCCCGTGCACCCCACGCCGTCTCCTGGCACAGGTATGTGCGATGGTCAGACCAGGCAATAAGAGGGGGGGGCATCAGCAAGGCATTCACCCCCCCACCCGTGGCTCGCTGGATGCCGCCTCAGGGTGGACGAATGGGAAGGCCAGTGCAACAACATCGTGGCCGTGGTGCTTCCGGGCCTTCCACCCAACGACCTCTTCGGCCGATGGCTGCCAGCAAGGCCTTGGCGCGTTGGGTAGCCTCCGGCACATTCGCTCAACAGGCCGCTACCGACGCTACCTCGTCGGCTGATGGCTTTTGTAGACTTTTTATAGCCCAAAGCCTACTAAAAAGTAGCTCAAAGTAGCACAACATTGAAGGCGGGACAGGAACAGCGTTAAGCAGACGGTGAATGCATTTTGGCTTGTTGTTGCAGCCACTGCCATGTTAATAGTTGTTTAATAAAAAGTTTTAAATAGTTGTTTAATAAAAAGTTTTAAATAGTTACTTTGCTGGGGTGTTGTATATATTTATAATATTTGCATATTGTTTGTCGTTATTTGGGCGGGGTGGGCGGTGGAGCCGGGTTGTCTTGCGTCGAGCTCGATTCTTCTCACTAGTTTCATATTTCTCATGAGGGGTTGTTCCTAATGTTTCTATTTTAGCGAGGTCAGAAAAGAGATCTCATCAGTGGCCTACTGATTTTGCTCGATTCCTTTTGTTTTTCCTAACGATTTTTATGTTTTTGTTTGCTAGCACGATACAGCGGCTAACCCGCAATTTTTTTTAATATATATTTATGTCCTTTTTATTAGGGGCGTCTTCCGGTGGAGCCGGATGATCTACCTCTAATAAACGGTCCGGGCTGAACCAACTACCAACAAACGGGGCAAAGATAGGCATGACGGGTTACAAAGGGGACAAAAGTCTGCACTACCTATCCTTCACTATCCGCAAAGCATAAACAGAGTATTGCGACCCTGTGCCTATTTGTGAATAGAGAATAACCCAAACAGAACCAATTCCGAACGATCAATGTTCGGTCAAACAATCAATCAAATGAGGGATAAAAATAGGCACGACGGATTACAACGGGGGCAAAAGCCTGCGCTACCTATCCTTCACTATTCACAAGGACTAAACAGAGTATTGCGACTCTGTGCTTTTTTGTAAATAGAGAATGATCCAAAGAGAACCAATTTCAAAACAGTAAATGCTTGGATAACAATCAATCAAATGGAGAGGGAAGTAGGCACGACGGATTACAAAGAGGGCAAAGGCCTGCGTTACCTACCCTTCACTATCTGCAAAGACTAAACAGAGTATGGCGACTCTGTGCTTGTTTGCAAATAGAGAATCTCTCAGAAAGAATCAAATGAGTAATACTAGTATTTTCAAACAATCAAACAATCAATTCGCAATTCGTCGTGTTTACACGACCTTACCCGGACCGCATGGACAGTTTCTCGTCTTCCACTTCCAGCGCCTGATCGTCCTCTATTCTCCGTAATTGCTGTGGCACTCCTGATGGTTCCCAGTCAGGACCGTAGATCACTCGAGAGAGGTCTGCTCGGAACCGGTGAAGTTCGGATGATCGGCTGCCAGACGAGGGTCTATCGGGCAGGTGCACTTCCCGATCGTTGCAGTCATTCACTCTGCCGTTGGGACCTCTCTCACTGGATCCACGCGTCGCTGATGGGCCCCACGTTTGGGACGCCAATTGTAGAATGGTAGGGCCGAATTCGACCAAGAACCCTTCAGTATTTGCCCGGCGTTAGCCGCCTCTCATACCATTCGAGATTACCAAACAAAGAGGCAGGCTCTGGAGACAGAAGGCAGGAAACAGGAGTTTATTCCGACGGAGCAGAACACGTCAAATCAGACAACAGGGTATCTTCTCGAGGTGCTCTAAATGCATCCTTGAGGCCTGGCCTCTTATACACAGGTTTATTGCTTTATTACTTGAAACACATTCTTGTCAATACTTGATGTACGGAAAGACATCCTCGGAATCCCCGCTTCACCCCCGTTCCCACACATATTTACAGTAGAGTTCCCACCTCAACCTCAGCAAGTGGTGGTTGTCGCGCAGCTGGACATTCTGCTGGGAACGGGAAAGTGGGCGATCGGTCGGATCTGGAGGTGTGAGGGTATTGATTAACCACCGCTCCTTTGATGTGAGGCGGGGGTCCTACTGTAGGGGGCAATAAACTGCATCTGCCGGGCTAGGTGATGGCCTGGGATGGGCTGGACAATCGGGCAGGGAGGAAGAGGTAATCAAAAAGGGGCCTGTTCTTTGAATGAGATGAAAGAGCGAGGGGGTTCAGCACGGGATGTGGCTCGGAGACAGGGTCGCGCTAGAGATGCGCTGATGGTCCAAGCAGGAGAAACCGAGGGCTGTCGGGGCGCGGGGGAATGCTTGCGAGGCTGGGGTGTGAGGGGGAGAGGCGCGCAGGCTATTGGCAGTGGGCAGAGAGGTCGTGACACAAAAATGGCTGCCACCTACTTTCGCGATGGGGCCTAAAAGGGACAAGATGGCGTGGCTACTGTTTTCATGGTTGTCGCTCTACTTTCAACAGTGGCTGTGGTGAACATAAATGAACGCCGCTTATGTATACCGATTTTAGTCATTTTCCACACCTGGTCCAAACATATTTTGGGGGCCCCTGTTTGGAACTGCTTTGAAATTATGATCCAGTTTCATCATTTTCATGCCCTCTTTTGCCGGATCACTGATAATGCACAAACATATTTTGGGGGCCCTTGTTCGGAACTGCTTTAAAATTATGAACCAGTTTCAGCATTTTCATGCCCTCTTTTGCCGGATCACGGATAGTGCAAGGGCACAATTTTCCAAATTCTAAATGTGTTTACATCTAATATTCAGAGATAGTAATGTTTTCAATAATATAATACTGCAACTCACTAATATTACTGCAAATACTCTTTGCTACTTTTTCCATTTCACATTTGTGAGGTCCTGTTGTGATCTAAAAGAAACTTTATTAATAGGTGTTGCTTGAAACACAAACACATTTCTCTACTGTAGAAGCCTCTCACACATAACCCACATTACAAGTGAATGGAAGTAAACAGGTATCTCATACAATCTGTTTAAGAATTATTCAAGGTCATCAGGGCAAGATGTGTTGCAGAACTTAAGTGGCTCTATCAGAGGGCACCCTGGCCAGAGTCCACTTTGCCAATGCCTAAAAATGTCTCTGGTCTGGTAGAAATTATTTAGAGTAGGCATATATATGGAAGCAAGCGGGGAGCTAGAATCTTGCCAATTGTCTTAAAATCCATGTTGAGCAAGGAAAGTGGTCGGAAGACTCCAACGTGGGATCCTGAAACCATTGTCTTAAGAAGTAGAATCATGAGTGAGTCCTGTGTCGACTCAGGGAGCTGTCCAAATCTCAATGACTCTGCAAACAAAGTCACCAGTCAGGGTGCTAATCTCGAAGCAAACGTGGAGTAGAATTCTGCAATGAGACCATCCACTCTGAGTGCATCTGAATAAACAGTTATTGGTTTGTATTCTCTGTAGTCTGACCGACTCTTCATTTGGTACAGAAGGCTGAGAGAGGATCATTAGTGACCCGGGTGGCCTCAGGTGTGTCGCTTCCTTCAACGAGAGATCTCATACTGTGTGATATCATTTTACCTGTCTTAACCCGTGCTGTGGAATGTTCATTCATAAAGTACTTCACCCATTTCACCCAACCATCTCCAAGACCCATACGTTCCATGGTCTCAAACAAGTAATCCCAACCAATTGTGTCTCTGGTCTGGTAGAAATTAATTAGAGTAGGCATATATATGGAAGCAAGCGGGGAGCTAGAATCTTGCTAATTGTCTTAAAATCCATGTAGAGCAAGGAAAGTGGTCGGAAGACTCCAACGTGGGAGCCTGAAACCATTGTCTTAAGAAGTAGAATCATGAGTGAGTCCGGTGTCGACTCAGGGAGCTTTCCAAGTCTCAAAGACTCTGCATACAAAGTCACCAGTCAGGGTGCTAATCTCGAAGCAAACGTGGAGTAGAATTCTGCAAGGAGACCATCCAGGCCCAGTGTTTTTCCCGTGGCCATGTTTTTATTGGCCTTGCGAATCTCTTGTCCCCTCACTGGGCCTCAAAGACCCTACCGGTCCAGTACCAGGAGCTGTAATATTCTTACAAAATCTCTGTGTTCTACCAGAGTACCCGGAGGTGGTGCAGTATACAGGGCTTCATAATAAACACAAAATAAAGAATTAATCGCTTCTGGATCATAGTCAGACTCACCAGTCTCAGACCGGACATGGGTGACCGGGGACTCTCGGATCTCTGGTCTAAACAGCCATGCCAATAAACGGGCCAGGCTCCCCTCCTTTTCTTGCACCAAAGAAGCATCTTAGCCATTCAAGTGCTACAGTGCTCATATTCCGGCAAGTTTTCTAAATCAGTGGATCCCGATCAATGCGCGTTATCTAACCTGTGTAGTCGGTCCTCTAGGTGCCCCAGCTCCAGATGTAGTTCCCTCTGCACCCCTATTGACTGTCCCAGGCAATGCCCCCGTACCACCACCTTGAACCCTTTCACTCCACTAGTGCAGTGGACGTCATTTCTGCATTTTTAGAGAATTTAGTATCATTAAAGGTGTCCTGGGTTTCCTTGAAACAGGTGTCTTCCAGCATTAGGAGATTGAGTCACTGTAAGGGAATCAAAGGGCATCTCCCTAATGAGTGAAAGACCTACAACATCGGACTAAGGTCTGAAAAGGTGCATCCCAGATACTCAGTGTGGGTGATACTACACCCACTATGGCCAGGGGAGCATAAAAAGGCATCCAGCCTCATATGTAAGTAGTGTATGTGCGAGTAAAAGGAATAGTTCCTACCCTCCATGTGCTGTGTCCTCCAGATGTTCTCCATCCCCCAGTGCCTCATCCAATCCTGAAATACCACTGCAGTGCGGTGGGCCTGGGCTCTGGGTAGCGGGGGATGTGAACAATCCAAGGTGACATCTGCAACAAAATTAAAGTCACCCCTGAGTATCATGTCTAACATTGTGAAGTCAGCCAAGTGGGCTGAGAGATCATGGAGGAAGGACACCTGGTCCTGGATGGGGGCATGGACGCTACCAAGTGTAATATTCCGGTCAAGCAGTCTCCTGGTTAGCAAAACATATCTACCCTCCTTATCTATCAGAGTATGTACTGGTTCAATAGGGACTCCAGCCCTTACCCAAATTAACGCGCCAGAACATATGCTGGAAAAGAGGTCTCAAATGTCTGCCCCCTCCGTCTAAGGTATCTGTGCACATTGTGCCTCTTAATAGCTGAGCCTTTACCCTGATATTCCATGCCAAAAACTTAAATGTGTAATGTGTGGATGCCATGGGAGAAAATGTCCCTCAAAACCCTGCCCCCCTCCACACTCACGCATGCCCGGCCCCCAGGTAGAAGATCGATAAATACCCCGACAACCAAAACAAACCAAACCAGAAAAGAAACACCCACAATCATAAACTCTCCAATCCCAGAGCAGTCTTGCAATGGCCAGCCACCAAAACTTTAGGTAAACCATCATTCTCGGTAGAGGACCTGAAACAACCATAGGAATGCCCCCCACCCCCTCCCCCTCAAGGGGGTTAAGGCCCCGGGGGACCAAAAGAAGCAATGTTCCACTCTGCCCGCAATGGCCGAGTCATCAATAATGTCCAGCCAGTTTCCACAGATTCACAACAGGGTGTGGCCCATCACGGGTGGACCGACACCGCTTGGGTTTTGTCTACATGTCAAAGAAGGTCACCTGCTGTCCTCGTAGTAAGTTTTAGTAGGAAGGCACTGTCAGCTCGTGAGGAGTATGAGACTTCAGTCCCTTTTAGCGAAAGGGAGCCGGCCTCTGTGATGGTCTCTTTGTCTTTCATAATTTGGGCTGCAGCCCTTTTCTTCCCAGTTCATGATGGACTTGGTTTTTTCGATTGGCCCCAATTGGGCCTTTTTTAGGGACCTTTTCCTTAGATTCAGAGATTGAAGCACAGTGGCAGGTTCTGTCCTCGGCGTTGGCTCCCCAGATTTGTAAGCTTCGAGCCATCCCCACCCTGCTTTGGCATCATCACAGAAATGCGCCTTCCCCTCCAACAGTATTTGGAGCCGGGCTAGGAACATTAAGGAATACCTAATGCAAAGCCTCAAAGGCGCCCGGGTTCAGCAGGTCAGCAGTCTGAGGCTACCAACTCGGAAGCGTAGGCCCGCTGCTCAGCTCATCAATACCGGGCCTTCCGGTCTCCCCCGGGCTCTTGCAGCGCCACACACCTCTTATGTACTCGCTTGATTGGAGACACGCCCTGCATTCTGCAGCCGGCCTGCCAGGCACTGGAATTTACAGGATAAAAGATGGGCTTGCATGGGGCAGCAAGCTCACACACGCCACTGATGGCTTCCAAACCTGGCCCTACCGACAGCTGACTGTTATTCTAAGGTGGCAAGTTGAATGGAAATATTTAATGCTGGATATAACTCACCGTCCTGCAGTTGGATTCTACAACTTGTTTTTCTTTTTGGAATTTTCACCTTCGGGATTCTGCATTGGAGGACTGTATATAAAAAGTGACTTTAACATCAGTAAAAGAAGAAAAAAGAACACTGCTTTTAATACATGGTGCCTTAAGGGCTGTTACTTTTAAGAGCAACACGTTAGACGTGTTTTTAGGTAATTTTGTTTTTTTGCTTGCCAGAAGAGACTTTATTGGAATGATGTAATTCCGGATTTTTACAGCTTCCTATGTGTCCTTCAATTTTTACACACATAGGTATTATTGGGCATTATGGAGTGTTATTGATTTAGAATGTTATGTGTACTAGTTAGTATTTAATATTATTTTGTTTTCTAGGTCTGCACATCTGTGGCTGTATATCCATCATTAGGGAACCAGTGGGAACATTAAGAGGTTTAGAGAAGGAACACATGTTATCTGTCCCACAGTCAGTATAAGAAATTCATGCATTTTACTGTGAGAGTCTAAAATGTGTTATACCTAATTTTTAGATATAAGGCATACTTGATACACTGACAAAATCATTTCAGTTAAGAAGCCAAGACATTACCTTGAAGTGATCCTCGAACAATAACCTGTGTTAACTCCACTTCCCCTTGCCCCTCTGTATTGTGGTTAGTTGGAGATCTTAAGTTAAATCTCCGGTGGTTGCAGGTCTAAAGATGGCATAGGGACTTGGCTACTGGAATTCACATCTTGCTTCTACAAGATTTGCACAGCCAACCGTTTCCTGTGGTTGTCCTCAAGTAATTATACCTCTTGAAACTTCTAAGTTTCCGAGTAACTCAGGGCAGCCCGTAGAAGGCCAGGCTTCACTCCAGTAAAGGGACATGTCCCGATACAGTCGCTGCTGATCAGATGGGTCTACTGCTACTTGTTGTGTCCATGTAACCACACAGGAGACCCGGCAGCTGTCAGTTGGATTCAGTGTCTTAGTCTTGTACAAGTGGGAGCATGTCCAGCCTTCCAGGTCAACACAGAAGACTCAAACAGCAGATTCAGTCCTCTACTATTCTTCTGCAGTGCCAGAAAGTGTCCTGATGAACTATGAGTGAGGTTCCAGCTTTTTAGGATTCTCAAGTCAGTTGGTAGAAATGATATCTGAACACTGCCTAACCCATTCAAAAAAAAATCTCAAGGGCAATATTTCCCACTCTTGCAGCACATCCTTTTTTCCGTATTGCAAACTAGACTATCAGCCAACTATTCTGAGGCAAATCCAAAGTGTCACACTCTTTCTTTCCATAAATGGAGCTTGTGTGTGAGCCAGGGTATGTTCAGGGAAATGAGCAGTCCCTCCATCATCAGCTATACCCAACAGGTTGTTGGGTCAGCTCCCAGTCCCAACAGCCTTGCATCAAGTAGGTGACAGATGGCCAAACTAAAAATGTTTTTCTCTTCCTTAGGTCTCCCTTTGCACTACTATGAATGGGTCTACAACTGCTTCTTTTTAGGATAATGAAGTTTCTGTACCCTCCCCAACTAACCTTCCTGGGACTCATTCCTCATGCTCATGTCTTTTTCTCAAAAGACCTAAGCCTTTGTTCATGCTCTGGAAGCTGTTTTCATACCTCATTAAGGGGAAGCACTGACAGGATTCAGCTGCTGGATAATTCACCTAATGGAGGTACAAGAAGTCACAAATTGTAACAGTTTAAAAGTCCTAGCCCTTAATATTTATTAATAATCTACTACATCGATTAATTGAATTGTTGTAAATATTAATATTGGGGGTTAATTTTCTATGTAACTCATCCACAAGCCAAAGTAAGCATATTTATTAAGTTGCCTCAACTATTGCTTTTGGTGGCTCAGCACTGTAGGTACATACCAACATTAAATTCCTGCATGTACTGCTTTCACATACTGCGGGACAAAAAGGCCTACTTAGGAATGGCTTATTTTATATTTGAAAGTAGAGTGCTTTCTTGTCAAAAATGTTATTTTGTTTGCAGGTTTAATAGCTACAGGAGTCAGGTTTCCCAGGTAGGCTGAAGCCATGTTTTCTTTGTCACTCTGGGGATTGCAGAATAAGTGCTGCAGTCCACAGGTGATGTTTATTAACTTTTTCATGCCTTTGGTGTATTTTCCTGCACTATATAATAGAGTCTTATTGTAACATAAGATATATCAATTGGTTATGTGGAGAAGTGTGGCTCAATGGTTAGAGCGGCAGACCCTGATGCAGAAGTCTGGCCCGGGACCAGGGTTCAATTCCCCGCCTTGGCGAGTCTTGGGCTCAAAATTCCACGGGCCTGATAATTCTCGCCTCGGTGCCTATTCCAATCATGTAAGTCCCACTCTGCAACTCTGGGCAATAGCTTGCTTAATTTCCACAACTGCCCCCACAACGCTAAGGATGCCTGGCCTCCACCTTGAGGGTGCCCAGGAGTGGACACCTCACAGGGAAAGCCAGGATGGGTTCCACAGCGGTATTCGTACAAGTGCCTTGAGACCCTTGCGGGTGAGTAGTGCTCTATACAAGTATCATTATACGTTATTATCACATTTTGCTGTGTTTAGGGGTCAAAGCACTTACACTGGGGACTGGAGAGAAGTGCCCTAGTGTAAGGAGTTAAAAAACGAGTAATACCATTTAGCAAAAATGGGGTTGACCACATAAAAAGAGGCATTATCTCACAGAGCTGCTCAGCCTATGTAAGCAAAAATTTGATTCCAGCTTGCTCCCAATCAGAAAAGCCTGTACATAACAGAACAGGTGTGGTGTGCATTAGTATGGTCCAAAATAGCTCGATCCAGCTCGACCTACAAGAAACAACATAGGCAATGTGGGTAAAAGGTATTTATTTTGTGACTACATCGAAGAGGAGTTTATGGCAACAATAAAAAGAAACACATGGATAACTAAGATTCATTATTAAAATGTAAGGGTACATGTCAAATAAATGCTGATGTGTGGCATGTAGGAGCTTTCACGCTTATCCTTTTCCTCACCAGTCCACTGCTTGTATGGCCCTCTGAAACTTAAGACCACTTTCACTCTCCCTCAAGCAATTGAGCACTTTGTGAAAAAAACTGCATTGAGTTGAGAAAAATATAGAAAACTGTGCAGCAACAATTTTTCAGACAGTTTCCTGCCGATGAAGTCATAGGCAAGCTCACGCAAAAAAAGTTGCTAAGCGCAAGATACAGCCTTGTGCCATTGCACAATGCCCCAATAAATCTACCTAGTACACTCCTTTGTTACGTAAATTAAAACAGATTTGTAAAAAAGCTGAGAGCAATTTCTTCCCCTCTAGGAAAAAAGAATATAGAGACACTGTCAAAGCTTGCAAAACTGAAATTAAAAAAGCCCAAGCTTGCTATTATAGGAAAAAAATCTCTTGTGCAGCCAACTCATCCTGGGAAACCTGACATAAGTAACTCACACAAGGCATAGCTGCCCCTGACGTCCCTGAGCTAACTGATGAACGCTGTAACAAGCTTACGGATCACTTCAGTAACAAAATTCAATGTATTCAAATTCTGTTCACAGAACCTGACCTAAACTCCTTTTCTGAAGTAACTACTGGCAGGAGGGAGACTCACCTACTGGAAGCATTTCCTCCCCCGAACAAAGTAACATTCCTTACCATCTCTGCCCTGGTTAAGAGTGGATCCCCTCGAGATCCTGTTCCCCCTAAAATTCTGAGATCTGTAGCCGGCTCGGTGGGTCCATTCCTCACAGATATGAGCATTTCCTCATTGTCTTCTGGAAGGGTCCCTTCCTCATGGAAGAAGGCGTTGGCAAAGGCCTTGTTGAAGAAGTACGGCCTAGACATGACTGTCTTGCGAACTATCGCCCCATATCGCTCTTAACTTGGGTCAGCAAAATTGCTGATAAGTTTGTCAACACTGCTCTCTCTAAGCACCTGGAAGTGGGTAAACTCCTACACCCATCCAAACCCGGGTTTCGCCCCTTGCAAGGGACTGAAACAGCTCTATTGGCTGTCATAGAGGACTCAAGAAGAATCCTGAATGCAATGGGTCTTTAGCTGTGATACTGTTAGACCACAGTGCGGCATTTGATAATGTGAATCACTGTATTTTAATTCATCGACTTAAGGAGTTGGGTGTAACAGGTACAGCCCTGGATTGGTTGTGTTCCTTCCTGGAGGATAGATCCTACCAGGTTTTTGGGGGGTCCTAGAGCTCTGTATTGTGTAGTGCCTATGGTGTCATCCCTGAGCCCCACTCTTTTTAATGTCTATATGGCCGACCCTGCAGAGACTGTTTCACCATTTGGGGTGCATATAATCACGTATGACGATGATACCCAATGGGTGGTGGCATTCAGTCATAAAAGCGGCTCTCTAGCCTGCCCGGGCCCTTGCCTCGAGGAGGTAATGAGAGTGATGTGCCATTCCCATCTTAAATTGAACGTTGACAAGATTATTTTGCTCGGTAATCCTTCCCCCCTACAGGTTGTCTACATCTGGCCAGCATGTATGGGTCCTCCGCCGGCCCCTAAACTGAAAATAAAGAGTCTGGGATTCTGGCTCGATTCTGAGCTTAACCTTAAAACTCCAGCCAGGAAGTCGGTTGCTGCCTGCTTTGGCATCCTAAAATTGTTGCGCAAAGTGCTGCCTTTAGTTCCTCCTTTAGCAAGGAAGCCTGTAGTCCAGGCGCTTATTTTATCCCTCCTGGACTATGGTAATGCTCTTTATCTTGGTGCTTCTGGTGCGGTCTTTAAAAATCTCCAAACCATGCAAAATTGTGCCGCATGGATTCTTGAGGGTGCCCCTAGCCGTCAATTAGCCAAACTCGCCCTCAGATCCTTACATTGGCTTCCTGTCCAGGAAAGGGTTTCCTGCACCACCCATAAGATGCTTAGAGGTAAGGGACTGGAAATCATTTCATCTTTTGTCCGACCCTACAAAGCCCACAGACAGCTACGCTCAAATGACCTTCATTTAGCATCTGTTCCCAGAATTGGGAGGTCCAGAAGCGGCGGACGGCTTTTTTCTGATAATGCCTCCAAACTTTGCAATTACTTGCAGCTGCATAAAGAATCAGACCATTCCATTTTCCATAAGAAGCTTGAGACCTGGCTTTTTCCACACTGATTGCTACAGTTTATTGCAGTTCGGCCCTAGCGCTGGGATGCCTACAGGTAACTATGCGCTTTATGAATGCTACTTCATTTTATTTCATTGCAAAAAGCGGTGTTATACTTTGGATTTGCACCCAAAAACATCTACAAAGGGTTAAAGCAAATGAGTTATGTGCTTTCATTTAAAGCACACATGTACCATGTTAGTATTCCTGCATGGGCAATTGCTTGCCCCGTATTTGACGTGGCTTCCCTTCCCAATTAGTTTCAATGGAAACCGGGTCTCATTAAGTTGAGCGGGCTTTGCTTCAAATCTTTGGGACTTTGTATTGTTCTATCTTGCCAATGCTGAAAGTACTGTGGGTTTGTGAGCTATTCTGGTGATTCTAGAGAGTCAACTTTTCACACTACAAACATTTAGCTAAGGCAAGTTGATTGAATATTTACATATGCTCAGAGGTAACTGCACAAGGCCATTACATTCCAAGCCCCTCTCCCCCTACAAAGTAATCAGGACTGTCGAAAGACTCTCTCTCACATGCCTCTTTCTCTAGAGCAGCAACTCTCCCTGTCTACCAGCACATCTGATTGGTTATCTACCTACTTCTGAGCATCACAACCTGGATTTCTATTGACCTTTAATTTTTACCCTCAGGTATTACATGCTGTATTACCTCCCTCTTTCTCATCCCTTGCCATTTCTCACCTTTCTCCCTCTTTCTATTTCCTTCTTTGCATCTACTGCTCTCTTGACTCCACTCTGGAACCTTACGTATCTCTGGCATTCTCTTCCTCTTTCTACCTCACTGTGTATTTCTTACTTGGTGTAGGTCCACTCCAGTGTGAGCACCCGTCAATGACTACACGACACATAGAGCTTAATATTACTACTTTATTCTTCTGCATGTAACTGCGAACTCAACATCCTAAACTACGTTTTCAATGCCTTCTGCTCTAACACCTACAACACACCTCTAAGAAGTCTGATAGGAACTTAAAGGGTTCCGTCATAAACTTTGTAAGACTACATCTCCCCCTCTGTGAATTAAAAACGTACAGTTTTTCTTTACAGATCAGTGTATATATACACATACATTTGCATCTCTTCAGTTTGTCTTTTGGTGCTTTAATCCTACAACCTAATCTGGTTACTGAAAGCTGGTAGCTGTTATCTTCAGTGTCACAAATCTTCAAAGATAGTGAGAAATAACAAGTCATTGGTTTTTCAGACTCAGGGCCAGATGTAGGTAAATGTCATTTACCGATTCTTAAATACCGAATTTTACCGAATCGGTATTCAAGAATCGGTAAATAATATGTAGTGAAAAAATCGGTATTTTTTTACCGATTCGGTAAAAATCGGTATCGGATTTTCGGAATTTACCGAATCGGTATTTACCGAATCGGTAATTACCGAATCGGTAATTCCCATTCATCCCTATGGGACAAAAGGCCCATAGGAATGCATTGGAAATACCAATTCGGTAAATACCGAATCGGTAAATACCGAATCAGTAAATTCCAAATCGGAAAGCAAGCAAAAGTGAAACTAATGAAAACAGCCAATCAGGTGCTACCACCCTCCCCCTCCCTACCAGGAAGTGGCTACCCAGGCAGCTTCAACTCATTAGAAGGTTCTGGAGAGGCAGTCAGAGCTGAGCAGAGACACAGAGTAGCAGGGAGAGTTTTTTGTGAGATTTCCACAAGAAAAATGGCAAGCAGCAGTGAGAGCCAGAAGGCTGGGAGGAAAAGAAAAATTAAGTTCAGCAGCATGGAGCTGCAGGTACTGGTGGAGGAGGTTGTGAGAGTCCATAAACAACTATTTGGCAGGCACTCCCTCACTGTACCTGAGTCTGCAAAACGTAAGATGTGGCTTGCAATTGGAGAAAAGGTCAATGCAGTTGGAGTCACAAGCAGGAACATTGAGGACCTGAAGAAACGCTTTTATGATATCAGGAGCCTTACAAAAAAGAAGATGGCAGAAATCCATAAGCAGGCTGGTGTCACCGGTGGAGGCAGGAACCCAGCGCCCCCCCTGACTGACCTTGAGGAGTTGGTGGCCTCTACCATCGAGCCAGACAGTGTTGTGGGACTTGGAGACGTGGACAGCTCAGCCAGAGCAGCAAGAAAAGGTAAGACGCATGCGCAGCATGACACCCCATAGCAACCTGCTTCCCTTTAGCCTCTGTGTACAGGCCAACCCCAGTCCCGTACTGCTAGCACTATACAGGAGCAATGCATTATGGGAAATGTAGTCAGCTAATGTAAGACCATGTGTAACTGCACAGACATCAGCAAGGCACTGAAAGTAATGCAGAAAAATGAAAGTTAAATGTGTAAAGCATTTATTGTAGTGACTGTGACACAGTAGCACTCAGTTGACATACGCTTATTTATACCTAGGGGCAACATCAGGCAGTCGAGCCACAGCAACAGAAGGGACTGCACCAGCAAGGGAGGAGAGTGAGGAGGCAGGGCCAAGCCATGTAGAAGCCTCGCAGGAGGAAGAAGACACGACTGCCATCACCCAGGAAGATGAGACAGTACTGACCCCCGTGTTTCCGCACTCCCCACACCTTTCACAATCCCCTCCATTGGTTTTCTCAACAGACACCTCCCCATCACTGTCCCTGTCAGCACCTCCAACCTCCCCAGCCAGAAGGAGAGTCGTGGCCCCACTGCCAGTAATGGAGGCATCAGAGGGTGAGGCTCAAGCCACTGCACCTGTGACTCCTGCTGCACTGCAGTCCACCAATTAGTCAAGTACCTCACGCAGACGCCAACGAAGACCCAGCAGTGCAGGTGGACCTGGAGATGGCACTGTGTTCCATGGGCTGGAGTGGAGCATGGTGCGCATACAACGGATGCAGGGAAAATCCATACAGGCCTGCCACCGCCAATTTCGGGTCCTAAATGAACAAATAGGAGACATGGGGAAGGGGATCAGAGACATCGTAGAAACCAATAGGGAGGTAGCAAAAACAAATGCTGACCTTGCAGCAGGAATGCAGCAAATGAGCAATTCCATCACCCAGCTCTGCACTAAACTGGACAGCCTGGAACACACAAGGCGCAGGGACGCCCGTCTACAAAATAGGGCCATGAATCGTCTGGCCACTGCCATCCCAGCTATGCCGTAGAGGCATTAATATGCAGGAGAGCCTCACACAGAACACGGCCGAGGTCACCAGGGGCATGGCTAGGATCACTAGTGCCCTAAAGGCTATGATCATATCACACACTGCACTGAATCCTGCCCTGGATGTGGCAGTAGCCGCAGCAGCTTGGCAAGCGCTGTAGTTGAGCCACGTAGGAGCAGCAGGCGCCCATCTGAGGATGCAGGCCATGCGGAAAGCAGTGACCAACATCCCAGTGGCTCTGGGAAGCGCGGGCGCAAGTGACATTGCCGGTGTGGGTGAAGTAACCCGGGACATGCAGTCCCCACGTTTATTGTGTTTAATTTGTTGCACTTCAGTGCATGAATGTTGTGGCAACATTAAAATACGTTCTTCTCATTCACAACCTGTCTCTGTCTCATTACTTACTCAGAAATAGTTATGTGTAATCTCCTCACGTCTGTATCTGCCATCACTTGGTGTTGTCACTCCAGCAGGTTGTGTTTCAGGCGCAGCAATGTCGTCGTCATGATCCTCGTAGTCAGACAACTCCACCTCAGTACCCTTCTTAACAGCAAGGTTGTGCAACATGGCACAGGCAGCTATTATCTTACAGCAGGTGATGGGGGTATACTGCCTTGCACCTCCACTCTTGTGCAAGCATCTGAATCTTTGTGGGCCCGGTTATATCTCCTTTGGCTGGGGGTTGAGGGGTTGAGGTAGGGGGTGAGTATAAATGAGGGGAGGGAATATGCACTGTCTCCTAAAAGGAGAAGGGAATACATTACTCACATGCATACATGTACTTCTTACTGCAATAGGTATTATGGGGGTCAGACACTGTGTCTTACCTAGGAGGTATCCTTCACCAAATTCCCCTGCAGTCAGCCGTGCATAGATGCCGCTGTTTTGAAAAATATAGGAGTCTTGGGTACTCCCAGGGAATTTTGCCACAATGTCAGTGATGGCGTACTTTGCATTGCAAATCACCTGCACATTGATGGTGTGGGTTGACTTCCTATTCCTGTAGATATATTCTGTGGCAGCAGGGGGACAAATCGGAATGTGTGTGCCATCTATGCAGCCAATTATATTGGGAAATCGAGCCATCTGGTAAAAGTCAGATTTTGTTTGCACCAGTTCAGCATGGGTAGCAGGAAAAGATATGTAATGCTCCATCCTGTGTGACATGGCGTCAAGGAATTTGTGGAAAAACCTTGACAGGCTGCTCTGTGTCACCCCACCTACCGCAGCAACCACGCTCTGGTAGCTCCCAGACGCAAGCAGGTGGAGGCTGCACAGCACCTGCACATGTGGTGGAATTGCATGTGCCCTTGGGGTAGTGTGCTGCAACAGTGGTAGGAGGTCCCTGATGAGCTCCAAGATGGTGTCTGGGGCCAACCTGTACCTCTGTGGTATCTCTGCCTCTGTGAGCATGAACAAGGTGACCCTCTGCCTGTAGACCTGCTCCTCTCTCTGCCATTCCCTCTCTCCTTCCTCCTGTAGCCGTAGCCGTCTTGCAATGACATAAAATGCCGCCATTGTGCAAACAGAAGTGCATTTTGGGTCCATTTTTATAGGTTGGACCTGGTTACCACCTGATTCCAATCCATGATAAATACCGACTCTTAAATACCGAATTTCAAGCAAATTCCGTATTTCAGAGCTTCCCTACATCTCAATATCCATTTTTACCACTTCTTATTTACCGAATCGGTAAAGTTACCGATTCAGTAAAATACCGAATCGGTAAATTTACTGAATCGGTAAATTTACCAATCGCAAACCGTTGCGATTCGGTAAATTTACCGATTCTGTATTATTTCCGAATCGGTATTTTACCGAATCGGTAACTTTACCGAATCGGTAAATTTACCGATTCGGACGAATTTCGGTCTCCTACATCCCGAAAGATCAATACCGGTCGGTAACGGCCAAAGATACCGATTTTCGGCCGTTACCGACCGGTAAAGGGCTTTCTACATCTGTCCCCTAGTCTTTTGTTCAACAATTACATCTGCAGACCAATGAGTTAAATGCCTAAAGTGGGAAGAGTCTCTGGTTAAAGATCACCCAGCACACAGGGCCAAAAGTCAGTTGGTTGATACCACATGGAAGGGCTCAACATAATTGGAGCCATCCTTCTTCGCATCTGCTGGCTGATCACAAGATCCCCTTCTTTAAACATGAGGGTCTTTGCACATCGCCTCTTGTCTGTATGGGCTTTCATTTGCTGTTTGTTAACCCAGTCCTTTATGTGAATGGTACTTTCACTGTTTTCTGGTTGGTTGGTCTATTGAGGTAGCTTTGTTGTCTTTGCCCTCCCGAATAACAAGTCACAGGACTTTCGCTGGTGGTCGAATACGCTTTTGAACGATAGGCTTGTAGGGTAAAATTCAGTACAGTTTTCAAATTGAACCCTTCTAGAGTTGCACGCTGTACCACTTTCTTTAGCATACTCCTAAAATGCTCAACAAATCCTCTGGCCTGCGGCCACGAAGGAGTACTCTTCTGATGCTTTATGTTCGGATGCTGTGGGAAATCCTTACATTTCCATCTATTAAAGAGCAGGCCATTATCAGACTTCACAATGGCTGGAATGCCCCATGTCAAGAAGATAACATCCAATTTCTCAATGACTCATTCATGAGTAGTGGATGAAAGATCTTTGATGAGCAGAAGCTGGATTATTCATCCACAATTACTAGCAAATGATGTCCATTATCTAGTGGTCCAAGGAAAATGATGGCTATTCTCTCCTAATCAAGAAAACAGCGAAGGGTCTTGACTCGGACTCAGTAAGGCTGAGCCAAATATCTATAGAACAACACAAATGCCAGTACTGCATACTCCTAGAAGACTTTTTACATAACTTTATGTATAAAACATAATAGTCTGCTTTTTAAATTGCACCATCAAATGGTTTATTCCACTTTCTTTGCCTTCATTATTTTTGCAAGATACTTTATTTTTTGTGCATGAGAAAACATAGAAAACACTTGAAACAGATTCTATACAAAAAATGTATATATACAATTTAATCCAAGTTACCTTCACTCAACACACTCAAACACTATCCCTTTTCACAAAATTGGCCAAAGCATACACTCCTCATTCAACCATCAGACATCCATCCTACATACAGGTCCCAATGTCAACAAAACAAGAGAGTAAAACAGATGTTCAAATACAACAATTTCCTTAGGTTTGTGTATTTTATAACATGATCCAAATCAAAACTTTGCCCTCCTATTTACAAAAATAGTCTAGGTGACCTGGGACCAGGTTAGGTCGACGCGTTTCGAACCCGTGAGTTAATGGGGTTCTCCTCAGGACCAACAGACTCTTTAGTCTTCAGAATCAATGATCTTCTTGCGTGACTCAACTCTAGTGTATCAGTTTTCCCAGTTTTCTTATGTCCTATCTGAGTAGGCAGCAGTGTACCTGTTGTTTTTACTGCTACCACCAACTTCAGTAGCGGACGCTCCACCTTATTTTATGTATGCGCTCGATCGCGATTTTACGAAGGCGTCCTCTCAGTCAAAGCCGGTATCTTACTTCCGCGAGTTGTGGAGCATGCGAAAATCACTCCCTCAAATTTCCAGACAGTACCTTGCTGGTTTATAAATCACTTGGAGGGCTACAACAGTTACTAGGTATGTTTCAAGAAATTTGTGGTGACAAAGGCTACATGACCAACAAAGCAAAAACAACATTTATGGGCCTGAATCCTCCCAAAACTTTTTCAGGGCTGTCCGGGGCTTGGAGGCATTGAGCTTGGAAGGGTTAGTGCTATTGACTATCTGGGTTTAAGGATAGCAGAAAATCTGTCTTGGAAACACCAAATTAGTAGGATGGTTTTGAAGCATAAACAGCTTTTGGGGGTCTTGGGAGAGAGCATCGATTGCCCCATAGCAAACCAATTGACCTTGGAGAAGTGTGGCTCAATGGTTAAAAATTTTTTTTAAAAATTGAACATTATTTTGGCCACCATGAGTGTGGAAGGGTATGCTCAGACATGAGTCCCTTGCTCACTGCACCATCAGGATTCAAGCAAACCGGGCCGAAGACGGCTGTAATGCCAGAAACCGGTCCCCGGAAGCTTGTTTCCTTTCCAGTGAAGAATTGGCTTGGTAGTTTGGTCTGCCCTGTTCCCATGATGCACTGGGCCAGGGACAGACTAATTTGCATATAGCCAGGTTCTGAACTGGGATGGTGCAGTGAGCTAAAAAACGGTGATGGATCAAGCCCTGATCTGTTGACTGGGTGGGAGTGTTCTGATTAACTCAGATACTCTGCCCATCACCACCCCCTTTTGAAAATTATTTTGGCCACCATGAGTGTGGAAGGGTATGCTCAGACATGAATCCCTTGCTCACTGCACCATCAGGATTCAAGCAAACCGGGCCGAAGACGGCTGTAATGCCAGAAACCGGTCCCCGGAAGCTTGTTTCCTTTCCAGTGAAGAATTGGCTTGGTAGTTTGGTCTGCCCTGTTCCCATGATGCACTGGGCCAGGGACAGACTAATTTGCATATAGCCAGGTTCTGAACTGGGATGGTGCAGTGAGCTAAACAACGGTGATGGATCAAGCCCTGATCTGTTGACTGGGTGGGAGTGTTCTGATTAACTCAGATACTCTGTCCATCACCACCCCCTTTTGAAAATTATTTTGGCCACCATGAGTGTGGAAGGGTATGCTCAGACATGAGTCCCTTGCTCACTGCACCATCAGGATTCAAGCAAACCGGGCCGAAGACGGCTGTAATGCCAGAAACCGGTCCCCGGAAGCTTGTTTCCTTTCCAGTGAAGAATTGGCTTGGTAGTTTGGTCTGCCCTGTTCCCATGATGCACTGGGCCAGGGACAGACTAATTTGCATATAGCCAGGTTCTGAACTGGGATGGTGCAGTGAGCTAAAAAACGGTGATGGATCAAGCCCTGATCTGTTGACTGGGTGGGAGTGTTCTGATTAACTCAGATACTCTGTCCATCACCACCCCCTTTTGAAAATTATTTTGGCCACCATGAGTGTGGAAGTGTATGCTCAGACATGAGTCCCTTGCTCACTGCACCATCAGGATTCAAGCAAACCGGGCCGACGACGGCTGTAATGCCAGAAACCGGTCCCCGGAAGCTTGTTTCCTTTCCAGTGAAGAATTGGCTTGGTAGTTTGGTCTGCCCTGTTCCCATGATGCACTGGGCCAGGGACAGACTAATTTGCATATAGCCAGGTTCTGAACTGGGATGGTGCAGTGAGCTAAAAACGGTGATGGATCAAGCCTTGATCTGTTGACTGGGTGGGAGTGTTCTGATTAACTCAGATACTCTGTCCATCACCACCCCCTTTTGAAAATTATTTCAATGGTTAGAGCGGCAGACCCTGATGCAGAGGTCTAGCCCGGGACCACGGTTCAATTCCCTGCCTCGGTGGGTCTTGGGCTCAAAATTCCACAGACCTGATAATTCTCGCCTCGGTGCCTATTCCAATCATGGAGTCCCACTCTGCAACTCTGGGCAATAGCTTGCTTAATCTCGACAACGGCCCCCACAATGCTAAGGATGCCTGGCCTCCACCTTGGGGGTGCCCAGGAGTGGACACCTCACAGGGAAAACCAGGATGGGTTCCACAGTGGTATTCGTACAAGCTCCTTGAGACCCTTGCGGGTGAGTAGTGCGCTATACAAGTATCAATTTACATTTATATTTACATTTACCCTTCTCTCCAGGTATATGTTGCTTAAGTGGTAAGCTCTGTAATGTCTGGCGCAGAACTATGGGGCCTGGATCGTGTATAGGAGCTAAGTATCCTCGAGTACTTAAGAGGTTTAGGGATGTTACCCCAGAGCACTCCCCTTCTTCCCCTAATGTTAGATCTGGTGAGGCATTCTCTTGCTTATACACTCTGCTATTTTGGCCTAGAGTCAAGAAAACCTCTGAACTATTGCCGTATGCTCGTGCTTTAGAGGACGTAAAATGCAGAGACAGCCAATAAAATCTGCTGGTTGAAAGGGGTAAAGAGTTTGCTCTTATCCATTTGGATGAAGGAGGCATGGGTAGCTAACGATCCCACTTTACTTACCTGGAAATGTGCCAAGAAGAACGCTTATTGGGAGTGGGTAATGCAGCATGTATTAAGCAAGGCTCTGGGGAAACTTACTTTGGATTTTATGGCACACAAACTAAATCATTCCTTTGAAGGCTATCTTGATTTTATAGAGCACCCGGAGGACAGGAAATTGTATATCCAGTTCAGGTTTGATACACTGCCCCTGAATGTTTTTACCTTTAGCTGGAATTCTAGGAATGAAGTTACCTTTAGTTTCTGGGTTGTAAAATCCATCAAGAAACCCTACCTCACGTATTGTTTGCTTGTCCACTGCTTATTACGGTGAGGAAAAACTGGTTTACCCTAATTTGCAAGCTAATAGGAACAGATAATTATCAAATTGCACTAAGAGTCATGTAGTCAGATGCTAGGCCACTATTTGCTTGTGCGATGGCAAACTTTTAGGGCAAAAGGGGTATCAGTGGTAGGGTCTTAAGGATGATTAACAAGCGAAGCTCTCCCTATGACATAGCTTTTTGCACACTGTTTGTTTTTAATCACTTTATTGTATTTGATGATTTTTATACATTTTCATATTTGATGTATTTCTAATATGGTTTTATTGTATTTGTATTGTATTTATCAGGTCCTTTTTTACATAGCTCACTATTAATTGTCACCGGTACAAAGGAATTGATGTGGATAATTATTGCCTGTCTAAATTACGTCATTGATCAAAACCAACGATAATCACCCTATTTTATGACATGCATGTACCACACGTAATGATACAAATCTAGTATTGCTGCTATCCATATTTTTATGTGTTATAAGGCTGATGTATCAAATTTATCGACAGCAGAATCACCTTTATTTTTCTTGTACTTTTGAAGTCCTAAATCAGCTTGGATTAAGATCTGTACTTTATTGTATCATTTAATACCATTTTTGTACTGTTAGCAAATTTTTATGACTTTAAAGTCAAAATAAAGTGTATATAAGTAAATATACTGTTCAATTTAAACATGTCACTATCATAACTTGAGGCAGTGATGCTCTGGGCTATCGATATAGCAGCGGGCGTATTTGTTTTGACAATAAAATTGATATAAGCCTCGGCCATCTTGGCTGGAGTACTTTCACCTTGGAAAAGTGGAAAAGTGAACCACAATGTCAATGCTTCACCTGCTCATAGATGACTCTCTTAAAGACCCTCATCCACGTAAACAGCCCCAATGCTGTATGTTATCTCCGCTGGGATGATGTTGTGGATAGTATTATCATGGGGTCTTTTTTTACTTGAATGTCCCATTCTTCAAGTGAAAAATCATCCTCCTTCCTGTAGGTGAACTGCCCATATGAAGACAGTGGTGACAGAAAGTTCTCCTTTTTGTCTTTCATTTTCAAACAACATACACTAACATTGATGTGTCCATAAAGGAATTACCACCTGGAAAAAACATATGTAAGACTTACAGAGGTAGCCTCAAAATTTGAGGTAAACCATCTCACTTGGTCCTTACGAAAGCCTTGGACCCATAGGGACTGCATACAGCTGAAACATGTCAGCCTGAAATAATCACCAGATGTATAGGACTAGTATATCTTCCTTACAACATCACTTTTATTTTAACCTATTCTCCATCCCTTTTTATATATTATTTTTAATAAATACTCTCTCAGGGATTGGAGATAATCTTAATATACTCACATGTTGCCACTGTCTTCATTTGCTCAATTCACCACCTGGAAGGTGGATGGTTTTTACTTGGAGAATGGGGCTCGCAAGCGAAAGAGACACTAGGATGGTGCTATCCACGACATCACCCCAGCAGAGATAACCTACTACATTGGGGTTGAATACATGATGAGGGTCTTCAAGAGAGTCCTCTATGAATGTGTGGAGCATTTACAATGTGGTTCACTTTTTTGATGATTGGTACTGACCTTGTAGGCTAAGTGAATTCATTGAACCTACCTCTTCTGATTTTTGCGGCCTGCAAAAGTAGTCACCAGGATTCGGATTCTTTCTTGGATGATGCACAATGGTACAATTCTGCTCTTGCAATTGTAATCCCCATCTTTCAATGTAAGTAGCCATCTTGTGTTTTTGGATTGCCCAATATTTTCAGTAAATCTTGATGATCAGTTTGCAATATGAAAGGTTTTCAATACAGGTACACATGGAAGTATTCACAAGCCCATAGCACAGCTAAATTATCTTTCTCAGGTTGTGAGTAGGCATGTTATGTCTGGGACAAACTTCTACTGGCATATACCATAATATGCATTCATCTATTTAGATGTCCACTGTGCTGTGCCCGTGTAATGCCTAACTCGACATGGATAACATCAATAACAACTTCTGTATGAAGCTTTGGATTAAAGTGAGCCATTTCATCAGAATCTACAATGGCTTGTTTATTCTTCTTAAATCTTTTCACGCATTCTTACAACTCAAATGAAATATTTTTCGTTGTCAACTCGAGCACTTACAGTAACAAAGTCTCTAATGTATTGTGAACAGTAACTATCCATGCCAAGAACCATACATAGCAAAGAAACAGCCTGTGTGGGAATAGCATTTGATGTGAAACAGCCATTACTACGTGTTTTTTACTACGCGCTGTTACTTCGCATGCGTTGTAATGCATGTGATGTAACAACGCGTAGCCATTACTATGCATACCATTACATCGCATGTGCTTTTATAATGCATGCGATGTAATGGCTATCCACATTGTTGTGAGGAAACTGAGGCTGTTTTCTCACAGCAACGTCACCGCCCCTCAGACGACGCTGGAAGCAATCAATACGTGTATTTGTAAAGCCGCTATGTACCCGTGAGTGGAGGGGGGGGTGCTGCTACTGCTCGAAAAGCCAGGTCTTGAGGAGCCTCCTGAAGGTGAGCAGGTCTTGGGTCTGCCGTAGATGGGTTGGGAGGGTCTTCCAGGTCTTGGCGGCGAGGAAGGAGAAGGATCTGCCACTGGAGTCGTTCGTTGGATGCGCAAGACGGCGGCAAGGGCGAGGCTGGCGGAGTGGAGCTGGCGGGCGGGGGTGTAGAAATTGAGTCTGTCATTCAGGTATGCTGGTCCGGTGTTGTGGAGTGCTTTGTATGCGTGGTGAGGAGTTTGAAGGTGATCATCTTGTTGACGGGGAGCCAGTGCAGGTCTCTTAGGTGAGTGGAGATGTGGCTGTAACGGGGGACGTTTAGGATCAGCGGGCTGAGGCGTTCTGGATGCATTGTAGTCGTTGCAGGAGTTTAGCTGGGATACCTGCGTAGAGTGCGTTGCTGTAGTCTAGCCTGCTGCTGACGAGGGATTAGGTCACTGTTCTTCTTGTTTCGGTCAGGATCCACTTATAGATCCTGCGAAGCATGCTCAGGGTGTTGTAGCAGGAGGAGGAGATGGTGTTGACCTGCTTCGACAAGGAGAGAGAGGAGTCGAGGATGAATCCCAGGTTTCGTGCGTGGTCCGTGGAGGTTGGAGAAGCTCCCAGTGCGGTCGGCCACCAGGAGTCGTCCCAGGCAGAGGGGGGCAGCCTAGGATGAGGACCTCCATCTTGTCCAAGTTCCGTTTGAGGCGGCTGCTCCTCATCCATTCAGCGACGGCCTTCATGCCCTCCTGGAGGTTGGTTTTGGTGGTGTGCGGATCCTTGGTGAGGGAGAGGATGAGCTGGGTGTCGTCGGCATAGGAGATGATGTTCAGGTTGTGCTGGCAGGCCACTTGTGCGAGTGGGGCCATGTAGACATTGAACAAGGTCGGGCTGAGGGATGAGCACTGGGGTACGTCGCAGTTGATGTTGGTGGCTTCGGATCAGAAGGGAGGGAGGCGGACTCTCTGGGTTCTGCCGTAGAGGAAGGACGTTGCCCATTCTAGGGCCTTCTTCTGGATTCCGGCTTCTTGGAGGCGTGTTCTTAGTGTGCGGTGGCAGACCATGTCAAATGCGGCTGATAGGTCCAGGAGGATGAGGACTGAGGTTTTGCCGTTGTCTAGCTGACACCTGATGTCGTTTGTGGTGGCGATAAGGGCAGTCTCGGTGCTGTGGTTGTGTCTGAATCTGGACTGCAATGGGTCTAGGATGCTGTTGTCCTCGAGGTGGCAGGCAGCTGCATGTTGACGATTTTCTCGATGACCTTCACCGGGAAGGGGAGCAGGGTGATGGCCGGAAGTTCTTGAGGTCTTTGGGGTCCGCCTTGGGCTTCTTGAGGAGGGCGTTGATTTTGGCGTGCTTCCAGCTTTCCAGGAATGTCGCTGTGTCGAAGGAGATGTTGATGAACTTCGCAGTTGGGGTGCGATTGTTTTGACAGCTTTGTTGAAAATGTGGTGGTGGCAGGGGTCTGATGGCGATCCTGAGTGGATGGAGTTCATGACCTTGCCAGTTTCATTGTCATTGACGTGGGACCAGGAGGTCCGCTGGTTTGTGCAGGTAGTGTTCGCGGTGTGGTCTGTTGCGGTCGGGGTGGATGAGGAGTTGAAGCTGTCGTGGATGTCGGCGATCTTGCGATGGGAGAATGTGGCCAGTGAGTCACACAGATCCTGTGAGGGCGGGATGTCGTTGGTGTTGGCGCTGGGGTTGGAGAGTACCTTCATTATGTTGAAAAGTTATTTGCTGTTGTGTGCGTTGTTATCCAGTCGGGCTTTGAAGGACGATCTCTTGGCTGTTCTGATGAGGGATGAACCAGGTGGGAGGAACCACGAGGAGAGTGAGGTAAAGGGGATTGCGTTTGGGGTAGGGGTTACTTTTGTAGGGTTTAGGTTAGTGTCATCGTACTGTTGTAATGTTTGTGTTGTGTGTTGTCGTGTTTTACGTTTTAGGGTAGTTTTGGGGTGTTTGTGTAGTGTAGTGTAGTGTTTTAGAGTTGTGTCAGTGTTTTAGGGTGTAGCGTAGTGTTGTAGTGTTTGTGTAGTGTAGTGTTTTGGGGTAGTGTTGCAGTGCTTTTGTAGTGTATTGTTTTAGGGTTTAGGGTAGTGTTGTAGTGTTTGTGTAGTGTAGTATTTTAGGGTTTTGGGGAGTGTTGTGTTTGTGTTTTAGGGTTTAGGGTAGTGTTGCAGTGTGTGAGTAGTGCTTTAGGGTTTAGTGTAGTGTTGTAGTGTTTGTGTAGTGTAGTGCTTTAGGGTTTATGGTAGTATTGTAGTGTTTGTGTAGTGTATTGTTTTAGGGTTTTGGGTAGTGTTTGTGTAATGTGGTGTTTTAGGATTTAGGGTAGTGTTGTAGTGTTTGTATTGTGTTTTAGGGTTTAGGGAAGTGTTATAGTGTTTCTGTAGTGTCAGTGTTTTAGGGTTTAGGGTAGTGTTGTAGTGTTTGTGTAGTGTAGTGTTTTAGGGTAGTGTTGTAGTGTTTGTGTTGTCATTTAGGGTTATGGCTGGTGTTGTAGTGTTTGTGTAGTGTGGTGTTTTAGGGTTTAGGGTAGTGCTGTAGTGTTTGTGTAGTGTAGTGTTTTAGGGTAGTGTTGTAATGTGTGTGTGTAGTATGTTAGGGTTTAGTGTAGTGTTGTATTGTTTGTGTTGTGTAGTGCATTAGGGTTTAGGGTAGTGTTGTAGTGTATGTGTAGTGTAGTACATTGGGCTTAGGGTAGTGTTGTAGTGTTAGTGTAGTGATTTAGGGTTAAGGGTAATGTTGTATTTGTGTAGTGTAGTGTTTTAGCGTTTAGGGTAGTATTGCAGTGTTTGTGTAGTGGTTTAGTGTAGTGTTGTAGTGGTTGTGTAGTGTAGTGTTTTAGGGTTTAGGGTTGTGTTGTAGTGTAGGGTAGTCACTTATCTTGCAAACTTTAACCAAGAGTATAGCTTTACCACGCATACCTTTGCATTGTTATGGCATGTGTGGTAGAAGCATAGTCATGGTAAAGGTTTGTGATGTAATGGAATGTCGTTGTCATTGACATCGTTTAGTAATACCCTTGTTGTAATGGCACACATGGTATTGGTATGCGATGTAATGACATATGTCCGCATTTGATAGTGATTACACTTTTGCAGGAGTGGATGTCATGCCACTATCTGAAAACATATGACCAAAGAATTTCAAGTTTGTCTTGTGGAACTCACATTTGTCTGTATTAAATGTCAAACCTACATCTGTCAGTAAAGTACATACTTGCATAAGAGCTTTTTCATGCTCCTTCTGCGTAACTTTGAAAACCAATATGTCATCGCTGTAATTGAATGGGCTATGTGATACATCAAATGATGTTTTGGAAAATTATTCCAGTCGATAACACACCAAAATTGAGTCAAAGCAAATTGTCCATGTCTCTGAGCAACGGAACGTACGTCTTCATTAATATGCAATTTCACTTTCTTAAACTTTCTTAACCCATGAAACAACAAAGGGAATTGACTTACTATTTAGTGATGAGCATTCATAATGTAATATACGGAATCAGTCCCATATCAGCAGTTGTGCTGGAACTGAGTAGACCGGCATTTGATGATATACCTTTAAGCACATGGTCGGGTGCTTGTGCCTTCGTTTTCTTGTTTTTCATCATCGCGACACGCAAATCTTGACTTTTTATGGGAGTGGATGCAACTCATGTATACACTTTTGTTTTCAATGGCATGACTAACAGTACTGGAGACAGTTCAATATATTTCATTTATGACATTATGTTTATTGGGTCACCACTCTCAACGATAAAAGGTATTGGACAACCATTTATTTTCAATGCAATGTTTGGCAAATGTTTGTATGACTTTGGTGCTTTAGATTGAATGAGACTGACATTTTTTCTCAAATGTGGCCCATCCACCCTTTGCATATTTTTATGAGGCAAACATCGACATGGCACAACCATCTTTTCCACTTTCACTCGATAATGAGGCAGATGAACAGTTTGCCAATGATTTAGATGACGATCGATAACGTTCGCTGTTGATTTGCCTCAACTGATGTTGCCGCTTTGCCTTGTGGGAGCGTATTGAGCATTGTTCTGGAAGGTTCTGTCGACCATTTTGTCTTTGCACCGTGACCTACTTACTTCTTCCTTCATTTTGCAAACTGTCACAAATGATTTCCTTTTCACAGTTTTCACATATCAGTTCAATGGCAGGACATTTACCTTCCTGTGGAAAGGAAAATCCACATCTAAAACACAGCTTCTTTTTAATTGTAGACATCACAGTGTGTCCTGTCTTTTGTTTTGGCTTACTTTTTCCGCGCATGACTGATTCACTCAGAACATGTAAGCAGCTTGTTTTTCAGCACGCTCCTCAGGTCTGGCATCCATCAACACTCAATCCAGGCTAAGAGTTTCTCTCAGCATCCTTCATCTCAATGAATCTGACAAGCATCTATCTATGACTCTAAGACACATAGCTTTTTCATCATTGAAGTAATTGAACTTACAGTGTTTGATGACTGTGTTTTGTCTCTCCACAAAATCATCAATGGTCTCACCAACTATTTGTTTTCCTTGACTAAAAAATAGATCATTTGTAATCAGCATTTGGCTCTGGATGAAACTTGAGATTCAACAGTTCTTTAATCTAATAGTAAGTGATTTCTCATCAGCTCACAGCATTTCCTTTATGACTTCTTTAACACCATCATCAGCAAGATTTTTTATATACTTGATAATCTTTTTGCTAGCAGTCTCTTCAAAGTGCATCAATGAAATGATCAACTGTCTCTAACCAAGCAATCCCTCTATTGCCAATATTTAGCTTTTTGGCTGTATCATCAGGTGGTCGTGGATTCAGGAAGGAAGCAGTATGGTGACTAGCTTGGAGTAGCTGAAGTTGAGGGTGGGGATCTTTCCACTACATTGTTCTGTCCATTAGACCCAGGGTGATTTGCTCTATTTGTGAAGCCATGTGTTAGACCAGCTTTAGCGTTTCGATGTAAATCCCATGGACAGTGGCCTCCTCCTTGGTCTCCATCAGACCCCTTCACTCCCTGGAGACCCCTGGAGTTGTTCTGATCTGTCACCTGGCAGCTTTGGTGATTTGCCAGTTATGGAATTAGACAAATCAGTAAGCCTAACCCCCCAGCTTCTTCTTGGGTCTCTTTGGTCTCTTCACCCAGCTGAGATAGTACAGCTCTGCTTATCAAGGCTCTGGTTAGTGAAGTGACAATATGTCTTTTTATTTTACTACTTTTGTGAGTCAGCGCTCTTACATATTTTGTATATATTTGAATACATCATTCTTTAATGCTCCTATTCTGTATCTGTATATATTTACCGTTAGAAGTAATACTCCGTATAATGTACAATTCTATCTTGGAATTGCAGTGCTGTGCATTTATGCATAACCTGACCAACAGGTTCTCGTCCTCAGATTGGCAGATTCTTTGCATTGTTTCTCATAATTTTCAATTGCTTCACAGCTACTTGCGCTGCACTTTGACTCCACATGCATGAACCGTTAATTGTGTACTTTCCCTGCAACTCAGGAGGCATGCACGAGCAGTCTTCCTAGACCACGGCAAATTCTCTGGGAGAGCACGGTCTTTCTTATCCCCTATCTTGTCGCCAGTTGTGCATCCATCCCAACCTAGGTACCTGCCAATGACTATGCCACATAAGGAGCCTAATATTACACGTCTTTATTCTTCTGCGTATAACTGTGAATTCAACATTCCAATCCAAGCTTTCATTGCATTCCGCTCCAACACCCACGTCACAGTTCTACGGTGTCTCGTAGGAACCAAAAGATTTCTGTCTTAAAATTCGTAAGACTCTATACATGGTACCTCATCTTTCTCTCTTTACATTACATCTCTCCCTACCTCCTTTATCTGTCGCTATTTGAGATATATATCTACCTCCCTTGTTCAGTAATTACACAACTCTCTCATTACATATGTGTCCTTTTTCTCTGTGTCCTCCCCTTTTGATTTTTCTTCCTCTTTAGAGCTGGAGGGTGTTGTCTTAGCTAGAAAAGCATACAAAACAGGAGAGCAAAAAAATCAGATTTCACCTAAGGGAATGTAAAAAATCCACAAAGCCCATACTGTGAAAATGCCATTTTTGAAGGCGGACTGAATCAGTGGTGTAGCTGGGCGTTATCCGCCTGTGCGGCCCCTGCATTTGCTGCCCCGCAGCGGCCGCATTTAGGAGCAGTGGCGGTGTGGGCTGGGGATTCCTGCCTTTCCTGCCCCACGACGGCCACAAGTAAATGTGGGAAGAGGCCACTGAACCCAAAGCTCATGCCGCATGGGGCGAACCTCTCCACCTCCCCATCCCCCGCTTGCTACACCACAGAAGTGAATTGTGATTTTTTTTTTAACTATTCGGCTGGCACACAAGAAAGATTTAAAATATAAAATATTGTTTTGCACTGTGAAGGTTTGAATTTGCTGAGAAGGGATAACAGTTTATAGTTCTACCCAGGAAAAAGGCCCAAAATATGTCTTGTCTAAGGCCCTTAGAATCCCCACAATTGCGCAGGTAGAGAGCGAGTACTTTTGAAAATGTTGGGAAATAAATAATATGTTATCTGAACAGAAATTGTAAATACATTTTTTGAAAACGCAATGCTCTGCATCTGTTGAAACATGTTTTAGTAGGACTCACAACATTGCTGAAACAGGATTATAGCAGTGGTTCCAATTTTTAAGTCACAGTCTCTATCATCGCTTTCGAAGATCACCTAATTTCTTGACGCCTAACAGTTTATATTCTCACGTGCCTCGTTGCTTGTGAGCGCGTGGATGCCATTTGCTCTAGCATCCCTTGCTTAAACTACGGTAGATTAAGATATTATAATCTTAACCAGTGATATTTTTATTATTAATGCGACTGAAAAACATCGTCCAACAGTTTTGCAAGTGTGTTAATATTAATGACATTCTGTACTAAAAGATAAATAAATAGTTTTTCTCTTCCAGCAGTTTTGGAAGGGTGTTAATAATGATAATACAATGCTGTAAAAACAGAATAAAGACATACATTTTATCTGCAGGCAACTCTTTAAGTAACCCCATAGCAACCACTGTGGTATAAGGAAAAAAGGAAAAATTCAGCAGAGACGCTACACAGATGGCAGAGATGCCCCGCTGCAACCCTGATCAGAGAAGAAAATTGAGGAACAGTATAAACTCCCAGGAGCAACAGCTTGGGGGCCTGGGAAGGCGTGGTCATTCACAGCAAAGAAAAGTTAGAAGGCTTAACAGCCTGATTCATCAAGGTACCGTTTTGCGAGTCTCTAATAGAGATTCATAAGGAATCGCTATTAGAGACTCGCAAAACGGTATTCATGTAGGAATTGCTAAATTAATAGCGATTCCTACACATTCCTTATTTGCGAGTAGCAAATTGCTACTCGCAAATAAGGAATAACTCCCCATTCATTCCTATGGGCCAAAAGGCCCATAGGAATGAATGGGGAGTATTCCTTATTTGCGAGTAGCAATTTGCTACTCGCAAATAGGATAGCGATTGAAAGGGTGCCAGGGGTGTCCAAAGGACACCCTGTAGCACCCCTGAAACGCAAATTGAAACAGGTGTTGCGCACACACATGTCCAAGGGACATGTGTGTGTGCAACATGCAACTTAGAAAAATGCTTTTAAAAGCATTTTTCTAAGTTTTTGCTATTTACCGAGAGGTCTGACCTCTCGGTAAATAGCGGGCCAAAATTGCAAATTCGCAATTTTTAAATGTGTCATGAATAGCATTTAAGGAATCTCTAATAGAGATTCCTTAAATGCTAATCCTCGCATATTTGCTAATTCTTTATTAGCGATTTTTGCATTTGGGATGATGAATCCCAAATGCAAAAATTGCACTTGCAAAGGGCCAGATTCTGAGAATCTGGCCCTTTTGCGAGTGCATTTAGCTTCATGAATCAGGCCGTCATAAGGCGTCGGTATCAAGATGGCTGCTCCATGATTTTCTACTCCAGCAAACAGCATTTTCTCAGGGTTTATCAGGGCTACTGGCACTGAGACTGCAGTGCTAAATACATTATGATCCCCTGATCCACTGAATACCTGCATTGACAGATTATGTTGTTTGGGACCCCTTCATTCAAGTCAGAATTAGGTGGAGAGTCTGCAATCATTGGATCTGTGTATTCGACCCTCTCAAAGAAAAAAGACAGTGAAGCTAAATGAAGCCACCTATCGAAAGCCCAGTGCCTCCTCTTCCAGAGAGACCTGTGCAGTGATTTTAGACAGTGCTACTATTGGATTTGTGACTCAAGTTGTGAGAGTTGAGGAACGCGAGGGACATGCAAAGAATACAGGGATTGCGCTGAGCTGTAAAGCTGAGGCAAGAGCATTTGGTAAGCTGTAAGACACCGCAGGAATCATGCAAAGGCTAATTAGAAGGCTACCATTATTGTGGCTCCTTAGCTGGGGGTGCGGGGAGAACCCCATGCCTGCCATAGACTGACTTGGCAGTTCAGCAGTAATAAACTGCGTACGATGAAGGAGTCCCACCATCCCGCAACATTCCATATTGTCCTACCAACAGAAGCCCTCAACTGAAATCAAGCACGGCATGTATAAGAGGTATCCCTGAGATATATGGAGATATATTCACTATATATTCGTGGACTGTAGAATCTGCTGCTGAAGTTCGGCATGGACATCAGTCCACTGCACATCAATAAAGGCTTCTTATAAATTGGAATTGAGCTGACTCACAGGAGTCCTTAGAGTCATCCTTGCCCTTATACCTTTACTCTTTAGTATACTGGTCTGTGGCTGTCTATTGACCCATCACCTTTCATAAATGTCAGAATTAAGGAGTAATTTCTAGCTCGGCAAAGAATAAACATTGTGGGCACCATTTGCGTGCCAGTACAGTCCACTACAGTACTCATATGAGACTCAACAGTATGCCTGGGAGAATATACATTTAAATCCCGCATTTTCTTACCCCGGAGGGAATCACAACGCAGTCGTTACAACGACCGCATTGTGATTCCGCACACCATTACTCCGCAAGTCAGAACAACGGCTTGCGGAGGGGGGTGCGCAGGAAGTTGGAATAGTATAATTTACTATTCCAACTCCAGTCTGTGTGGACACTAGGGCAGGTGTTGGATTCTAAATCCAACACCTCTCCCTCCCGCAAGTCGTTGTTCCGACTTGCGGAGTAATGGTATGCGGAATCACAACGTGGTCATTATGATGACCACATTGTGATTCCTTGCAGTGTAAAAGATTTGTTGTAAACGCTGTTTACCTGCATGGGCAGCCTAGGTTACACAGCACTTCCTGACCATAGAAATAGACCTTGAGGTTGCCACCCTCAGTGAGTGCCATTCATAACGTAGTGACAGCTTTGACTCATCTATGTCATCTTCAATATCATTAAACTATTGTTCTTCTGTGGAGTCCTCCAAGTCAAGAAAACGTATAAAATTCAGACAGAGCAATATACTCAAGATCATGGTGTTAGCGATTTATGAAAGAGATGTACACAATGAGAGTAAAAAGGGGCACGTTGTAAAATAACAATATTTGAAATGGAATCAGAGATCAAATCCATCAAGTCAGACCTCTAACCGTACATTATCACTTAGACTCCATGGAAAGGCATCTAGAAGAAATGGAAATAAACATTTTGATATGTAGCAAGACTGTGGTGTGGAACGGTGGAATCTAATGCGCAAACAGATGTATCTGGAAGACTGTACCTGGAGGGACAATGTTCGCATCTATTAAGTGCTTGAATTGTTTGAATTAGACAATAGCATTACTTTTTGTGAGAGACTTTATTCTGAAACTGAGTGAACACATAGACTAAGGTGCAGATTTACAAGCCCCTTGCGCCACTTTTGCGTCCATTTTCCCATATTAAAAGTGAAGGAAAAGTGGTGCAAGGGGCTTGTAAATATGCCCCTCAGTATCCTAGTGCATCAAATAAACCCATGCCAGTGATTGCATGTCTGATATTGCTACATCATCCCTGTCTTATCCTGCAGGCTACAACACAAAAGAAGGACCCTTATTCTACGAAGATAGCCAAAAACACATTGCTGCAGACTACTCATTTGACACGTCAAATAAGAAAAAATGATTCCTAGCTGTGTGGCTTCGTCTTAGACAGAACGACAGCAACTTTGAGAAAAAACATGATCGAGTTAGGCCTAGCTCTCTGTGCTGGGGTGAATGTATGACAATGTTCTGCATTTTGTCCATCAATTTTTTTTTTTTTTTGCATTTGTCACCCAGAGTTGGACGGGTATGCCCAGATGTGGGTCCCGTGCTCTCTGTGCCACTGGAGTCAAGCTATCCTGGCCGATGAGGGCTGAAAGCCCAAAACCGGTCCTAGGATGCTTGTTTTCAGTCCAGGAAAGACCTGTACTGGCAGTACGACTGGACTGTTCCCATTGGGCGCAGGGTCAAGCCTCATTTGCATATGGGTGGGTCCAAACTGGAATAGCAGGGTGGGCAACAAACTATGGATTTAGGCCCAGATCTCTGTACTGGGGTGAATGTATGACATTGTTCTGCATTCTGTCCATCAATTGTTCTTTTTGCATTCCTTTAGGGTGGGCTAAGAGGTCTATACAGCTGAGTAAGGGTTCTGCCATTTTGACAGATCCTAAAGAGTATTCTGGGTATGTACAGACACAGGATGTTGTCAGTACAAGGGCGGGTTAGAAACAGGGACCTGCCGCCCATTGCCCACTGTCGCTCATGACCTTAACATCTCCTAAACTAGGATTTAAGGGGCTCCCTTGGCAGCAGAACTTTAGGTCTATTTTGGAATCCAAGAAGAGACAGAAAGAAGACAACATTACCTAAGACAGGTCATTGGACTCAGCTGCAGCGCAAAGAGATGACCCATAAGTGCCGTGAAGAGACTGAACCTCTAGTATCAACATGTGCCTGTGGTGAAAGCTCATTGCTTCCAGCAAGAGGGTTGCCAGTGGACACCAGAAAGCTACAGCAGACCCCTCTGACTGGTCGAACTAGTCACTTGCACCTTCAGAGAATTGATGTGTTGAATAACACACATTGCGATCTGTTGGGCCTGTCAAGAATGAGCCTGAGTAAAGTGGTGTCCTGCAGGTCCAGACTGGTAGCCAACCTCACTCAAGTTTTGAGCCACTGGTACGCTCCTGTCGACATCCAGCCACCAAAGTATCCAAGACTGCGTTTTGCTGCAGTCAAAGCTTGGTGATCCCCAGTTGGAAGATTTACCCCTTGAGTGACAACTACAGCCCATGAGCAATTCACAACGACCGGATGTAGCCTAATGGCTAGGGTGGTTGACCTCAAATCTTGGAAACCGAGTTTGAGTTCTGCAACAATGCTTAACTTCCTGCGATTCTGGGCAAATCACTTAACACCTTGCACGCTAGTGGATTTCCCGCTGTGCGCGGCGGTTTTAAAAAAAACGCGTTACATGACGAGAGAGCGTACGACAGGCGTAACTCATGACGAGCTGAGCTCGTCATGAGCGTGGAAGGGGTTAATCTCCCGTGTCTAAAAAACAAAATTGTTTCCTTGTGTAATGAAACTGGTGCTTATGTAAAGCACTCTGATACCCAAATTGTTTGGAATCAGCACCCATCAAATATCATAACATCCTTTTAACATTAGATCAGTCCAAAGGCTAAGTAATCTAAGAAGCAGGTCCAGAATCCAATGACGGTCCAAGTAAGTTCTTTATTAGTTGTTCCAAAACATTAAAAGCCAAATACACATGAGAAATTCTATTAGCCAACGCGTTTCGTCTCATAATCAAGACTTCTTCAGGGCTCAGGTAATTCAGTGTCTAATTGAATATAATGCGTTGTCTTATTGGAAGATAATACAGCAAGAAGCATCAATGTAAATTTCCTTTAATTTCCGATAAGAACGTGTGAGAACGATACTAGGCGTTGGTGGCCAACAGCAAAGGCAGCGTCCGTGTTCAAGATACCCGATAGCTTAGGGTCAGGTTTGCGCTATATAGAACTACGAGAAAAGAAATCAAAAACTCACAGCGATCTTGACAGACATCAGCAACGGCCCCACTGCTGTGTCTCTGCACCCTGGAGTTGGTGCCGATGAGTGTGTGATAAAGCATCTTTGGGGTGGCCAGCCCCTGGTGATTGAGAGCTGCCCACTACCTCTGCACCATGAGACGTCGAGTAAGGTAGACTAACTCCAGCTGTTCCACCTGAGTACTACATCCCAGAGGCCTCTACTTTCTGAGGGTAGAGTGTAACTTCATCATAAAGTGTGGTTTTATCAAGTATTCATTTTTGACAGCTTCCACAGATCCCGTCCGCATCAAGGACAGCCCAGTAACCTCTGCACCCAGACTCCCTCTGCAAAGTAACACAGTAGTGACAGAACCTTAACCACATTTGAACTTGCCTTTCAATTTTCTTTTGTTAAGTGTGTTTCTCCCATTGACTTTAATGGTAAACATTTGACAGCTTTCATTGCATTTATTGCTAATACTTTGAAAATCTATAACTCCGGATATCTGTAATGAAATCGGTGACAATATTTATATAAAAATACAATCTATTTGTATAAATTGGTGTCAAGGTTTCTTTTGAGTTGTGTCACTCAATGCTGCTATTGTCATATGCTTAACACATGTTCCTCTATGTATGCCTGCCTTCTCTGTGCTACTCTACAAGGACCAAGCTAGGGCTGCCAAGGGTGGATTGAGGCCCACTTTTGTGTATTGCGTTAGTATTATTTGATAAGGCCTCCAGACATATCACATAAAAGAGTATGACTGTGAGTGGGTGGGTGGGTGTGTGAGTGCTTCAGTGAGTCTGTGAAGGGGTGTGTGCGTCTCTGAGTGGGTCTGTGACAAGGTGTGTGGTGCCTGAGTGGGTCTGTGAGTGGCTGTGTAAGTGTCTGAGTGGGTGCATGAGTGGGTGCATGAGTCTCCGAGTGGAACTGTAAATGAGTGTGTGAGTGTCTGAGTGGGTCTGTGACTGGGTGCATTATGCTAAGTGGGTGCTTGTTAGACCTGGCATCTTTGGCGTGGTTTCCCCCTATTTTTTTGCCTCTACCTCCTGTATTTTTGATGCTGTGCTGGATTTTGTTTTTGCTGGTCTAGATGCTTTGGACACTCTGCCACTGCTGATCAGTGCCAGAGTGTAAGTGCTCCCTATGTAAATTATTATTCTGATTGGATATACATGTTTGGCATATTTGCACCACCATGAAGTCCCTAGTAAAGTGCACTGTGTGTGCCAGGGCTGGTGATGACAAATGCTACTAATGGGCCTGCAGCACAGATTATGCCACCCACAGGAGTAGCTCTAAAATGGTGTCTCAAGCCTGCCACTGCAGTGCCTGTGTGCAGTTTAGAAACTGCCATGTCCTCCTGGTCAGTGTCCCCACTGACCAGGCCTAACCCTTCCCTTTTCATGCATGTTAGTCACCCCTATGAAAGGCCCAAGGTACCCCCCTGGGCAGGGTGCAGTGTATGTAAATGGTAGAGCATGTGACATGCTCTAAAAGTGAATGGAACCCATTTTCGTTTTTCAGTATTGTAAGGCTATCTTGCTCCATAGATTAACATGGGGGATGCTGGCTACAGTGGCTTTCAGCATTTCTTCCCATAGGAACAAGATAGGACATACGTATCTAGTATCCCTGAACTCAGAATTTAATAACACATCTTTTAGGAAAGGTTGTTTTTAAATCCTGTGTTTGAGAACAGCACTTTTAGAAAGTGACAGGGGCTGGGGATTCCCCAGGAGCCTGGATGAGTCGGCCCTAGGCTGAATGACTGCATTTGCAACTTGAGTGGTGGGAGGAGTTAGCACCTGGGCCTGAATAGGGCTGTGACTGCCTTCTACAATGCTGGCTCCACCTCCTGCTGGGCGGCTGACGACCCTGCCCCTCACTCTGAAAAGAAAGGAGAAGCCAGGAAAACAAAGTACTCAGGAAACACCCAGAACTGGTTCAGACCGGGCTCAGGGCCCACTTGCACAAAGAGAACAAAGACTTTTAGGGGTATAAGTACAGGACCCCTGACAACAGAAAATTAGATCATCCTGGAATCAAGAAGGAACCTCTGCCAAGGAGAAAGCTGAAACTGAAGAAGGAAGACTGTCCTGCTGTTGCTCTGCTGGACTGACCTGTTGCTTTGCTGCCAAGGAGAGGGGAAGGACTTTGCTGATGTGCTGTGTCCCCTGTCTTGAAGTAATCTCCAAGGGCCTGAGAAGAGATGGCTCCCTGTTCTGAAGTTCCAGGAACAAAAGGACTTCACCCCCAGCTTCCCTGAACTCTGCTGAGAGAGTTCTGTCCTTCCTAGAGTGCTTGATCCAGTTGTGGGGCCTCTGGTAGTTGTACCTGTACTGGGAAGCTTGAAACTAAGCTTGAGAGACTTTTACAATCGAAAAGTGTTGCATCGCTCGCTTGCGGAGCGCATCCCCGACAGTGCGAGAAGATTCCCGCCGCTACGAAGGCCGAGATCATCGCAGCGCATGACGCCGCTGCCGGAGCCGTCGCATCCGTCGTTTGCGGGACACACCAGACCGGTGCGGGAAAGTCGAACATCACTGCGAGTGTCGTCGCAGAGCCTGTCGTCGCTGGGTGAGATCGCCGCACCGCTTGCTTGCGGACCGCATCACGTTGCTGCGAGCATCATCGCAGAGCCATCGCATCGAGGAGCTGTGAGAGAGAGGATCACCGCTGGATCGCGCATCGTCGCCCCGGAGATCGTCGCAGCACCTACTAGATCAACGCATCGTGCCTTTGCGAGACCAAACTTCCTACGGAACCTACGCACCAGAATCCATACAAGTGGCCTTCCTCCCCATACAGACCGGATTCGTCGCAACACGCCCGCTGCTGCAGCGGGGCTGTCGCAAACGCCTCCCCAGGGTTTTAGGAGCAACGCATCGCTTGTTTTCCACCACCCCAGCTTCTGCTTTTGGAACTTTGTTGCAACTAAAAGGTACTGTGAGTTAACGTGACGCAACTGTGAACTTTTCACGAATCTGTAGAGAATTCTATCGCAACCTAGAGAATTCTATCGCAAACCTTAGGAACTCTTTTTGAAACCATATTCTTGAACTGTGTATGTTGGATTTTTGTCATTTTGGTCTTGTGTAGTTTAGATTAAATACCTTTATTTTTCTAAACTGTTGTGGAGTCAGTTTGTGGTGTTTTCACTAGGTTACTGTGAGTGTTTGTACAAATACTTTACACATTGCCTCTGGTTAGCCTAGACTGCTTGTGCCAAGCTACCTAGAGGGTGAGCAGGGGTTATCTCAGAGGGTCTCCTCCTTACCCTGACTAGAAGCAAGGGTCCCTATTTGGACAGTGGTACCTACCTCTGCCAACTAGAGACCCCCAGTTCTAACATTGTTGGTCAGCGGTGCGGATTGAACTTGTATTTGTACTAGACCCACAGTAATTGGTGTACATCACTAGTGAGTGCAGAGCACTACGCCACCACATACTACTGGTTTTTTATTTTTTATTCGATTATTGAATAACTCTTCTAAAACATCATGTCTTTGAATCGGAAAGCACCTAGTAAGGAAGCAGAATTAGAGTTTTGCATTGAGGATCTGTATTCTTACAAAGTTACACAGCTTCAGGAATTCTGCAACCAGTTTGAGTGCCCCATTAAGAGCAACTACAGGAAGGATGAGCTGCAAAGAATCTTGAAGGCCCATTGGGAGGCACAAGAGGGAAATGATGATGTGGATGCAGGAAATGCTTTTCAAGTCACAGATCTGCCCGTGGGCAGAGTAGGTGCAGGAGTTGGCAGCAACCACTCCAGCAGGAGCCTCACCCCAGAAGAGTTACAAGAAAATCAGAGAGTGAGAGAATATGACTTGGAAGTCATGAAAATTAAAATGAAGCAATTAGAAGTAGAAAAGGCGGCAGAGGAGAGCAAAATGCCCGTGCCTTAGAAGAAAAGAAATTGCTTTTGGCTCATGAGTTGAGCATGAGAGAACTGGATCTTAAAGCCAAGGAGGTGGATGCCAGTTCAAATGGTGGCAACTATACCAAAAACAATGCCTATGGTAAAGGTTTTGAACAGTATAACTTAATTATAGAAAAGACACCACTAATTGTCCTTTCCTTACCTGTAATAATGGTCATACAAAATTAAATCAAAATTAAATCAAAAGAACTTGTTTTCCTATATAACTTGAGGTTACACCAATCACTCAAAGTGGAAATATTGAAGCTATTTATTATCAATTAGAGCTTGTTTTTTTCTTTTTTAGTAACACATATTTTTTATTAACACATATTTTTACAAAACATTTGTACAAAACACACATATACATATACACAATTTATACAATGCATACAAAAACATTTCAAAATTAACCAATTTGCTGGTCTAAACACATCTATTTCAAAAGAAGGACGTTAACTATAATTATGTCAAAGCATTCCCTATATCTGGTCATCAACAACAAAGCAAATAAGGGCTTCAAAGGGTCAATTCCTTTCTCCCTCTAACAGGTGCCGTTCGGAGTTTTTTGTGACAGGCTGACCTCTGGAGTGCTGTTGGAGGGCTCCCTTTCATCGAGAGTCCGGGGAAGCTGAAGGATCTTCATTGACGGTGGCAGACTCTGTGGGACTGCGAGTCCCAGGATTACCGGCGGCGTGTGCAGAGCCGCACCTGGAGACTCTTCCCCAGTGACCCCGCCTACCCTCTGGGGCGGATATAGCCACGACTCACGGCCCCCGCTTCGCGGGAGCCGTTCGGAGTTTTTTGTGACAGGCTGACTTCTGGAGTGCTGTTGGAGGGCTCCCTTTCATCGAGAGTCCGGGGAAGCTGAAGGATCTTCATTGGCGGTGGCAGACTCTGTGGGACTGCGAGTCCCAGGATTACCGGCGGCGTGTGCAGAGCCACACCTGGAGACTCTTCCCCAGTGACCCCGCCTACCCTCTGGGGCTGATATAGCCACGACTCACGGCCCCCGCTTCGCGGGTGCTGTTCGGAGTTTTTTGTGACAGGCTGACCTCTGGAGTGCTGTTGGAGGGCTCCCTTTCATCGAGAGTCCGGGGAAGCAGAAGAATCTTCATTGGCGGTGGCAGACTCTGTGGGACTGCGAGTCCCAGGATTACCGGCAGCGTGTGCAGAGCCGCACCTGGAGACTCTTCCCCAGTGACCCCGCCTACCCTCGGACGCCTAACTCGCCCATCGACTACAAGAATAAGTCCTGATACGCGCATCGCGGGACGCGCGCGGGCGGACGCCGGGCTAAGCCCGGGCTAAGGGCGGGCCCGATTTAGCCCGTTCGAGCCCAGGAGAGACCGCACCGGGCCACCCATCTGAGCCCTATCAAACGGGAAAAACCATTTGGATTGAGTTGTCCCGCTGCTCTGCCTGCGACTTAGGAATCCTCTACTATGGCCATGAGGGAGACCCGGAGCAAAGCAATGGCGGTGTCTGTCATGACTAAAGGTACTTTGGATAATTTTGTGGTTAAAACTAGTCGTTCTGTAAGTAATGCTATGACCACTTTGGAAGCACAGGTAATTACTGACACTGAAACTACAGGCCTCTCTACATCACCAACTTTATTTACTCCCTCCCAGGAATCACTGGAGGCTACCCATTTATCGCTACTGGACAGCATAGACCAAACCATTGAGTCTGTCCTTTCACAGCTTAGGTCTTCTTCACACTCCCAGCGTGATTCCCATCCTTCTGCAACTGGCACTATCCTGAATCTATCACCCAAACTAGCTTCACCTACACGAACAGGGTCCGAATTGTACTCAAGACAAGCAAGGGGCATTAAAGAAGGAGCAGTCCCGAAATGGAAAATACACAGACAATCTAAGGGGGTGAAAAGGGCAAGCATGGACAAAGCTCCTAACAATTTAGTAGTAACTTTAGATTCAATGGAACGATCCACGCATTTAACTGCTAATGTTTCTTGGTCCCCACCATCTCACACACAAGTGTCGCCATCAGGGACAGGGTTCCCATTTGTCTTTGGAGAAAACTCAAGGGCAGAAGGGGTCCACTCTATATTACTTATTACTAATGCAATGGAGAAACTGTTAGAACCTCTGAATAGGAGACTTGATTGTATTGATAATCGGTTATTAGCAATTGAGACAATTATGGGGGATATGAAGGATGAATTAAAAGCCATGGGGACTAGTTCCCGTGCATTAGATCCCCCCGCAAATCCACTGGCCGTCCTAGCAATAGGCCCTTCTACCGCACCCATATCGTTAACTGCTCCCCCAGTCCATCCCCCCTTCTGCCCCATTCCTTCTACCTCTGTACCTATCCCACTCCCAAGACAAACCCCCCCAGTACCACAATTGCGGAAATCCAAATTGCCACCACCAACCACCTCCTCAAGTCAAGGAAGTTCACAGAGTAACGCAAATGCCCCAAGTGTACCAACTTTTCCGCCCCCGATCAGATCACATACAGTCAACCTCCAGCCTGAAGCTGCTGCTTACACTGCAATTCTGGCTGGAGTTCCAGAACTCACCACCAACATGATGGAACCATTTGACTACCTTAGGAACAAGGTGATTAGTTGGCTGTATATCCACAGACCACTGCCTCCAAATCTGAGGGGGGAAATCCTAATGGTCAGGCGGGTCTCATTGGTGGGGCATGTCAGAAAGGAGATCAAGGGGGATTGCATACTGGTTACCTTTAAGAGCTCCCAGATTGTTCAACACATCACCAATTGGTTAGGGGGCTCGGGAACTACTAGTATCCAACTGCTACCGCTTTCCTTTTTCTACCCGCTAAGAAACAACAACAATGGGCATTCGGGGGGTGATGAAGGTTGGACTAGGGTTGGTTTTTCCATTGATGGGACCAGGTATAGGCCCCCAAGACATCAATTTCCAATGCAAATAAATTACATGCACCCTAACAGGTACACTTGTCTTGAAGAGGTAGACTAACTGAACCAAGATCACGGAAAGGACAGGATCTCTGGGGTAGCCCATTCTAAAACAATTTCAGAGTCTGAATTGGAGGTGATAAGTACCAAAGATCCTCTAGTCATTCTTGTGCCAAACAGTCAGGAGAATATTTCTATACATCATTCCCCAAAACCTCCAACTAGGGTACCAACTGACTGTAAGCTACTTAAAATTCTCTCTTGGAACATAGCGGGTCTCTGTAATAAACTAGTTTGCCCAGACTGGGGCGCATACATTGACCACGCCGACATATGCATGTTCCAAGAAACATGGGCACGGGAGGAGCAACACCGCATGGGATTTGCGTCATTTTCAGTTGCCGCTAATTGGGCAGAAAAAGGCCGCCCTTCGGGGGGGTTAACAATTTGGGTGGCAACGCATTTGGGTTGCAATGTTAAAACCTTGGAGACACTCTCAGATGACGTCCAGTGCTTGATTTTAGAGTGGCCAAATGGCTTTAGATTGGGAGTTATAAATGTTTATTCCAGGCCAGTTAGTGTTTCGGCTAATTCGAAAACTATCGACGAACTGTCTACCTTTTTAACCCACTTCCCGGAGAGAGTCATGTACGTGGTAGGAGGTGACCTTAATTCTCAGTTCGAACCCCTGGTCGGCTTATTAGACGCAGTAAACCAGGAAGAGGACAATGTCTGGGGAATCCCTCAAGCAGCTGGACCCGCGGCGAGAGTATGGTCCCCATTAGCTTTACAGATTACAACTCTAACATTGACCCACTCGATAAGGGCATGCAATCGGCGTGTGAAGTCAGATGTGCCACCCGCCTTTACTTTCTTCCAGTCAGGTAGGAGAGCACGCCTAGACTACATGTTTATTGAATGCAGGGAATGGAAAAGAATTGTAGATTTTAAGATCACACAGAGGGAGGAGAGCGATCATGACCCATTGACGTTAGTTCTTAGGATCCCTGGAGCTGGCGAGGTGCCTCTACCTGAACATGACAACTTAAACACAGCCACATTGACCAGTAATAGACGAAGAATAAGATGGGACATGCTGGCCAAAAATCCAACTGAATTGGCCAAAATGTATACTCAAATAATCCCAGTATTTGAGGGCGTCGCCGCACTTGCCCCGGAGCAGCCCCCGGGCGATTTCCATTTAAACTAGGCAACTTGCATAAAGCATTAGTAAGTGCCATAAAAGAAACCTTAAATCCCGTTGGTGTAGTAAAGGTTGGGCACTATAGGAAGCCATCCTGGTACAATAAGGCGGGCAGACAGGCAAAAAGGGAGCTCCTAGAGGCGCAACAAAACACTAGTAGGCCCCTAATAAAAATAAGGAGGCAAATATACAGGGACCTTACACGACATGCCAGGGAGGAATGGGAAGCTGACAAATGGGCCGATCTAACCTCAGCTTTGGTGGTCAAAGATGCCCGCAAGTTTTGGCAAATTGTAAGCACAGGCTCGGTGGAGCCGGAACAAGCAGTGACACCGAACATCTCACCCGAGGTCTGGGAACAACACTTTGCCAACCTTTACAAGAGAGCACCTAATGACCCCTCGGGGGACATACTTCCAATGGTATGTTCCCCGGAATGTGACTGGCCTGAGTTCACCTTCTCTTTGACTGAGATAAGAACTGCTATAGCAAACCTCCCCACGGGCAAGGCAGCAGGCCTGGATAAGGTACCGGGGGATTTATACAACCAGGAACCTGAGATATGGGCCCCCTACCTCCCCAATTAATGAAATTTTAGGGGGAATGGCTCCTCCCAATACCTGGCTGGGGGCCGAGCTGGTGCCAATATTTAAGAAGGGCTCACCTCTCTTACCGCTGAACTATAGGCCTATCAGCCTTATAGATGTCTCGCAGAAACTCTTTTCAAGGTTGATCCTGGACCGCCTTTTAGATTGGGTAGAAGATTCAGAAATTTTGAGTGTTTACCAGGCAGGCTTCCGAAAGAAGGTATACACCGTCGAACAGATTTTTAGATTAAAGATGCTGTTCTGGAAAACGGTCAAAATAAAGGGGGGCTCGCTGCACACTGTTTTTGTTGACCTCCGTGCGGCCTTTGACTTGGTCCCACGGGGGAAACTCTGGAGCGTACTAAGGGATTTAGGTATACCCACGCCCCTTTAAAACATTCTAATTCGCCTCCACTCACAGAACTTCGCAAGGGTAAGATGTGGGAGGCAAGGGACCCTGTCGGCAAGCTTCCCCGTTGGCAGAGGAGTAAGGCAGGGTTGTGTGTTAGCACCGACCCTGTTCTGCCTCTTTGTAAACAGGGTGATTGACTACCTGAACAGGGTCCCTAATAGGGACGCTCCAAGGTTGGCAGGAGCAGGTATCTCTGCGATCATGTTCGCAGATGATACCTTGCTGCTCGCAAAAACATCAATGGGTATACAGAGAGTCCTGGATGCCTTTGTTGCTTTTTGCCACAACAGGGGCCTGTAAATAAATAAATCCAAAACAAAGTACATGATCTTCAACCCACCGAGAACATCTCGTCCCAACCCTATCATAGAAGGCGTCCGCTTGGAGAGAGTCTCAACATTCGAATACCTGGGCCTAACTCTGAATGAGGATATGACCTGGGTACACCATCAGACCAAAGCCCAACTAAAGCTTTCCCAAAAAATAGGCGGGATTTTTAAACTCCTTAAACAAACTACTTTTAAACCCGTATCTCCTCCCCTTGAAATTTTTAAGCTGCAGGCACGGGGTGCGGTGATTTATGGGGGTGAGCTATGGGGACACTGCAGACACCCAGACATTATCACCACTGAAAACAGATTTATTATGCGGCTGCTATCTCTACCATCTGGCACGCCCTTCTCCCAACTAGATTAGATTTGGGATTTAGATCAATAAAGGAGGAACTAGGTCTAAAACCTCTTACCTTCTGGAGACGATTATGGGCGACCCCCGAATTGGCCAGTTATAGGAATGAATTGACTGAGCTCCTACAAATGCCAAACATCTGGAACATCTCATGGTTAAAACATATCAGGCAAGAGTTTGATAGACTGGGGTATCCCCAGGCTTGGAGGAACCCTGCAGAAGCGTGTAGTGGGCTATCCCGGCGGGAATTGGTTAAAACATACTACCATAAAAATTTGTCTGACTACCAATCCAACCCCAAAATAGGGCCTTTAACCAGGTCATTCCTTGAGCAAAAAAATAATTATAAATTTGAGCCTGTCTTGGACACAATTAGCCCGAGCGCCCCCAGGAAGCTATACCTCCAATGGAGATATGACTCCCTACCGCTCAGAGGTCTAACAGCACGATGGTACCATGATGCCCCTGCAAATTGTTCAGTGTGAAACGCCGAACTAGAGTCGGACGTACACATGGCCTTCTTCTGCCCCTCCTATACGACCCCTAGGAAGAAGTGGATCATTCCCATTTGCAAAAACCTGGGCATTAGGCAGTACCACCAATCATACCGAATATTAAAAACTGACTTGTCTCCATGTATTGTTTTTGGGGTCACGAAATTTTTGGCTTCAATGTGGAATATTAGGAGGAAATGTCTGGAATAATGAACTAATTCGAGTGGTGTAACATTGTAGGGGGAAATGAGTTCCTGTTGTATTAGAGGGATAGCTAACGGATAAGCCCATCCCATGACGTTGGATAATGTGTGTTATATTTCTTTTTTTTAACTTCTTACAGTAACTGATGTTTTTAAACTTTTAAAGTTGTATTTTACTGTGTTTCTTTTATGACGGTCATATGTCGAAATAAAGATAAATTCATTCATTCAAATAAGGGCTTCAAAGGCTCAATTCCTTTCTCCCTCTAACAAATATGAAGCTCCTTATTCATGTAATGACATATATTATATCGCAATCTTCTTATGTTGATGCCTTATTATATGTAGTCGACGCGTTTCAGCCTATAACTTAGTTCAGGCCTCTTCAGGACTTTAGGGCAATTCAACCAATTCATTCCTAAAGGTTAAGAAGTAGATTGACTATTAGTGTATTCTAAGTCTATAGTGCTTTAATCTTGTAAACACACATCACTCCATACAACAAGTTAAAACTCTAAAACAAATGTTTAATGTAATCTAATTCCCTCGAGGTAATGGCAGCACAAAATAAATTAAATCTAACACCCAAAGTGGCAAGGGTATATAAATTAGAGGTCCAAAAAATAAAATAAATAAAATAAAATAAGCTCAAGTTCACTACACACCATTATCGCCCTTAACACCCAAACGTGACAGGTTCCTGGTCAAAAGCCCTCTTATATGCGGAACACATACCTTAAGTCAACATCTCTTAGAAGGCAATCCACCCATTGAGGTCTTTTATTAACTCCCACAATGGTTTGTAGGGGGTACCAATAAATTTTCAACTGATCGAGTATCCACCTCCTGTATAAACAAAATTATGATGTCTTGGAGTGACTACACATATCGGGCAACTAAAATTCAAAAACGAATTGCAACCTTACCCGTTTTACAAAGGTCAATGTTCCCGTTTGAATTAGGGCGGCTACAGCGTTACCTGTAAGAAACAGGCGTTCAATAAGGTCTCTATTTTATTAGTAAAACGAGCTACATGCAACAAGGATTTACATGTCATACAGAATTCAAGTGCTCACCTAAATGAATCAATCATTCCCATTTGAAAGGGACCAAATCTCCGACTGCTTCTGAGGACGCGGAACGCCGATTCTCGAAAGGCTTCTGGGTATTGGAATAAACGGCGGACTAATTCAATTCTCCACCAACCATAACGTTGACTCCCTAAACATCACTACTACGCAACTAGGATTAGAGGTTGTTTGTCTACAGTAGTTCGCAGCAGACCGTAACAAATAGGGGTCATAAAGAAAGTACTAAGTTCGTGAATTTGCGAAAAAATGTTAAAGGACCCAGGGACATTATAATTGAAACAATTACACACGCTATTTCACTAGGGTGAAGCAAACATAACACTCTTTAGGCATTATATGCAAACTCTTGCATAAATTAATAAAATAATAAAGAAAACAAAATTATCCTACATTACCCAGAACTTATCTCGGCATCCACTAATCCACACTAACAATTTTGAATTAGTCTTTCTTGTTAAGAATCTTTATGTCGACGTTCTAAAAAAATATATATAAACACCTTATAACCCAAGTATGATGCCAACCTCTCACATTCTAATAGTCTGCCTAAGGGATTTCCCAAAAGGGAAATTGCAAGTTAAAAACCTTCTATTAAAAAACCAGTTCACATTATTTTCACGTATCCACTCGATGTATTCACAAACATTTATATTTCATATTTCAAAACATAGTCACAGCTTAACATGATGAGTACTACAAAGCACATCATTGTTCATAAAATAGGGTCTAGTCATTGTAGCAGGGCCCACATCTCATCTCTGTCATTAAGACCGGTTTTAGATGTTTGGTACTTTTCTATTAGCCTTGCCTCCAACCGGTTAAGCTTAATTTCAGTCTCTCCTTTATTGGTATTGGTCACTTTACATAAAACTGACCACTGTAAGTCTTTTTCAGAATGATTATGCCTCAAGAAGTGGCTAACCAAAGGGGCCCCATTAATTTTACATTTGATTCTTGATTTATGTTGTAAAATTCTGGATTTTACAATTTGGGTTGTTTGTCCAATATAAAATTTGTTGCACGGGCACTTTATACAGTAAATTAAGTTCTTGGAGTTACAATTGGAAAACTCTTTCTGTGTGGGTGTGCTCCCGTTTATAACAATCTCTTTGGTATCTTTAGTCAGTTCACATGCAGCACAGGTTTGACATCTGGAGTTCCCATTAACTGGGGGCAAACCTAAAAGTTCTCTCGTCCCTTTTGGAGGCAACGGTCTAATAGTAGTTGTCGCTCTCACCAATTGATTTCGAATATTTTGACCCTTTTTAAAGGCAAACAAAGGCTGGGGAATACCTAGTTGTTCACTCAATTTCCAATTTTTTGGGATAATCTTTTTAACTTTATTCGCCCTTGGGTCAAAAGTCAAAACACATGTTAACGGAGTCTCCTTGTTTTTAGTTTTAGGAGTCATGAGTGCTTCTCTTGGGGTATACCAAGCTCTCTTCAGAGCTGTTTTGATAAGTTTTCTTGGGAATCCCCGGTGTAACAATTTCTCTTTTTATTTCTCGGCATTGTAGAAATAGTTTTCTTTACTGCTACAATTTCTCCTAACCCGGAGAAATTGGCCGTACGGCAAGTTTTCTTTCAAGTGGCGAGGGTAACAGCTAGTAAAATGTAATAGAGTATTACGATCTGTGGGTTTAGAATATAAATTCACACACAATTTACCTTCTTCATGTTGTATATATACGTCCAGAAAATTAATCTTTTCTTGATCGCTCGTGATTGTGAATTTAAATTTTCTTGTTCTAGTATTGAGCCAATTGTGAAATTCAAACAATTGGTCACCATCCCCAGACCAGATCATAAAGATGCCGTTTATATAGCGACACCAAAATTCCACATGTTGTTTAAATGGGTTGGTGTCGCTATATATCCACTTAGACTCAAATTGTGACATCACCAAATTCGCTATTTCTGGCGAAAAGCTGCATCCCATTGCCACTCCTGATACTTGAATGAACAGATTGTTTTTTAAATTAAAAAAATTGTTCTTGAGACAAAGTTTAGCAAGATCTGTAATAAACCTAGTGGGCACTTGGTGTGGACGATCACGAGTATCTAAAATATATTCCATGACTCCTAGTGCCTCATCTTGAGGTATGTTAGTGTATAAAGATTCGATATCAAAGGTGGTGAGTAGATGGTCCTCAGGGTTATAAGTCAATCCCTCCACCTTTGATATCAAATCCATAGTATCACGGATAAAAGCCGGTGTTTTCTTGACCAAGGGCAGCAAAAAGAAGTCCACATATTGGGTTATGGGCTCTAGAATTGAACCACAAGAAGCCACAATGGGCCTACCTGGTGGGTTTATAAGTGACTTATGGACTTTGGGTAGGACATAGAAGTTGGGGATTTTCTTTTTATCACTATTTAGAAAGTCAAATTAATTTTGACATAACCAACCCGCATCTAGTCCTTCTTGGGTAATTGTTAAAATTTTAGATTTAAGTCTAGGTGTCGGATCTTTTTCCAATGGTCTATAGAATTGTAAATTAGATAGTTGGTTTGTAACTTCTAAATCATATTTCAATGTATCCCGTAGGACAATTCCTCCTCCTTTGTCCGTCGGTTTCACTGTTATCTCTGAATTGGCAGACACATTTTTTAGGGCTAGACTCTCTGATTTACTGCAATTTGTGTTAAAGAAACATTTTCTACTTTGTAAGTCATCTAGGCCCCGATGTAAGTCACCAAATACCGGTCTGTAATGGCCAAATTCGGCCGTTACCGACCAGTATTTGGTGATTGAGATGTAGGGGCAAATATTTTGCACAATCTGTAAATTTACCGAATCGGTAAATTTACCGATTCTGCAAAATACCGAATCAGTAATTTTACCGCTTCGGTAAATTCCAGATGTAGGTCGCACTGTTTACAGTGCTAAAGGTCTTCAGAATTCGGTATTTTACCACCCAATCCAATTGGGTGGTGAAATACTGAATCCAGGTGTGCATGCACATGTATGCATGTACACCTATGCCATGTGACAGACAGACATGCCCTTAGGGCATGTCTGTGTGCCACATGGCACACATGCCTGTATTTGGGGTGCTAGAGGGTGTCAAAGTGACACCCCCTGCATCCTTGCTGCAATCGGTATTTACCGAATCGGTAAATACCAATTCGGTAATGCCCATTGATTCCTATGGGCTTCAATGCCCATAGGAATCAATGGGCATTACCGAATCGGTATTTACAGAATCGGTAAATACCGAATCTCAACGATTCGGTATTTACCGATTCTGAAATACCTACATCCCCCCCCTCCATTTTACCACTTCCTAAATACCGAATCGGTATGATTCGGTATTTAAGAAGTGGTAAAAATAAATTACCTATATCGGGACCCTAATTCTTGTAAAACATAGTTTTCAAAAATTAGTACTTCTGGTGGCAAAAGAGCACTTTCTGGTGTAAAACTAGATTTATTTTTAAATCCACTGTTGTTATGCTGCTGGATACTTTCTCGTTCTAAGAAAAAAACTTTTTAGTCTCACTGTTCTCAGGAAGCTTAACACCTCTGTTTTTTTATCAATAGGATCTTGTAACCTGGAAGGTACAAAGGTCAATCCCTTTGCTAGAATAGATGATTCGTCTTCAGTAGGTGTGTAATTGGACAAATTATAAATCGGGATAGTCTCCATTTGATTTACGGGGAGCTCTCTTTGTTTTACCGCCTGTATGTCTTCTTCCGTGTACGAAAGAGATCTGATTCTGGGTTTTGATATTGTTCGGCTTGTTGGTAAGGACCCTGTGGGGGATATAATCTCTCCGGGTAATTGTACCCTCTCCATCTCGGCCCCCCGCCCCATTGTCGGAACCTTCCTCTGCCTAAAAAAGGAGGTCTAGATCTTGGGTATTGTGGGTATGGATAATATCCACTGTTAGAGCCCTGACTGGAATATGACGATGTATCCGAAAAAGTTATACATTTATTTCTTGATCTACCACGATACTGTAGATTCAAGGAATTCGGATTATTATTTACAAAAAAATTGTCTTTCAGAAAAGGATAGACCTAGTCCAATTTAAAGTTTTTGATATCTCTTTCAACTTTCGTGATTTTTAAGTTGGTATTATGGATTGCAAATTCAGAAATTGTTTTTTCAGCTGCTTCCAATAATTTCTTCGAATCCTTGATTGTGCTATCTCCCAGGATTTCTTGTTCTAGTCTTTCAATTTCTTTGAGTTCCTCCTCATCTAATCGTAGGGCTGTCTCAACAGAGAGGGCCATCCAATCGATGGAACACTTAGTGCCAACACCTCCAAAGCGATTTAAATATGTTTTATCATTTATAAAGATTACCGGGATATTTTTGACTTGTAAGCCAACCGGGATAGTGTTGTTCTTTTTTTTGTAAAATTTTTATTTTGAATTGCAGAAGAGAACAAACAAAGGGCTGCGGAGGAACCGCACAGTACTCAAGAGCAGGGTAAAATCAGTGTCCACACAGCAGCAGCGTGCCAAACTATATTACAAGCATATCCAGTCCAGGAGCGAGACAACGTAGCAATTAGGACCACTGTACAAAGCGTACTACAAGCCTATCATTAGGCCAGGCCATCCAGGACAGCCAGTGCTGCAATATGCTGGACCCCAATCCCCCACATTCCACACAAGCGGTGCAGATACTCAGTTCGAGGAACCTCCACAGCCCAAAAAACCAAAACAACCAACTGTCCTATCCCACCCCTTCCCTCCCCCCTGGTGGTGACGCCATTCACTCAACACTCAGTCCACATCTATATTACACTTGAAAGAGGTGCATCGACCTCAATGAAGCCGGACATACCGCCGAGGGTAACCCCTTAGAAAGAAAGTTAACCAGGGGACCCCACTGAAATCGGAAATTCTTATACTGGCCAAGGAAGATGTCCGCCACTCTTTCCAAACTGAGCAACCTCCATAGTCGCGCATGCCACAATGATACCGCCGGGGCATCCTTCTTCTTCCAGGCCGCAGCCAGCGTGAGCTTCGCAGCGCCGAGGCATAGCCACAAAATCTTTTTATCTGCCCTGGTCTGATAAACAAGGCCAGGGTCACGCAGCCCTAGCAGGACACAAGCCATAGAAGCATCAATGGGATAAGACAATATGTCCTTTATATGGGAGAGGATTTCCTCCCAGTACGGACGGATCACCGGACAGTCCCACCAGATGTGGCGGAAGTCTCCCAGAAGGCCGCATCCCCTCCAGCACTTATCCGAGGTCGCCGGGAAAATGCGGTGAAGCCTAGTCGGGCACATATACCATTGCATGACCGTCTTGAGATGGGCTTCCCTCAGGTGCAAGGAATGGTTAAAGGTCGTCAGGTCACGCCATAGCGCCGACCATTCCACATCCGAGACATCTCGCCCCAGCATTTCTTCCAGTTGCCCCATATAACGAGGTCGAGGAGCTATCGTCGATTGAAGCAACAACTGGTATATGAAGGAAATGGCCCCCTTCATGGCGGTTGTCCGTAATATAAAGGCTTCAAACGGCGTCGGCGGTCTCGTAGCCGCTTCCACCACTCCAGGTGACGTAGCCCAGTGAAGCAGCTGAACATGCCGGAATTGTTCAGTCTGGGGGACCCCATAATCTCTCATACAGTTAGCGAAAGTGAGGGTGTCCAGACCGTGGAACAAATGGGTCAACGCCCGACACCCCCCCTCCCTCCACACCTCAAACGGCCCTTCATGAAGTGCCGGTGGGAAAGCCGGGTTGTAATGCAAGGGCGTAAACGGCGAAGGGAACGTGGTCCAACGGTCGTCCGCCGCTAGTGAGTCCCATACCTTCAACACCGTGCTTGTAGGAGTGCTTATATATGCGTTGAGAGGGCGGTCCTTCTTTGGTTTCCAGGCTAAGTCCCAGATCGACCTGCCGGCAACGCATCGGTCCATATGGAGCCAATGTTTCTCGGAGGTTTGTTGCGACCACTCTACCAACACTCTCAGTTGCGCCGCTTTGTAATATAACTGCAGGTCAGGGAGCCCAACTCCACCCTCTGATCTCGATCGGCGGAGAACCGCATAGGAGACCCGTGCCTGACCCCCCTGCCACACGAAACGCAATAAATGAGTCTTGAGCCGCCGAAAGAAATCGCTATCTATGGGGATAGGCAATGCCTGGAACAAATATAAGAATTTAGGGAGGAGAACCATCTTCACGGCATGGATTCTGCCCAGCCATGACAGAAGTGTTGGTTTCCATCTGTCCAATTCCGCCCGGGATTTCGCCAACAAAGATGGGAAATTGGCCTGGAACAGCCCGCTCACCGTCGGAGTCAGATGGACCCCCAGATAGACAAGCGAACCTGTGGCCCGGGCCAACGGAGTCAGCGGCCGTACCCGATCCCTCTCGACCTGCGAAAGGGTAAGATTCAGGATGTATGACTTGCTATAGTTGACCTTAAAGCCTGCCACGTCCTCAAATTCCAATAAGACCTCCCTAATGCACTGCAGCGAGCTTTCCGGACCAGTAATAGAGAACAAGACGTCGTCCGCGAAGAGCGAAATCTTATGCTGTTCCCCCGCGAATGGCAAACCTCGGATCCCGTCATGCTCCCGCACCGCCACCGCCAGCGGCTCGATGCTCAGCGCGAACAGCAGGGGGGACAGAGGACAACCCTGTCTAGTGCCTCGAGTGTGAGTAAAGAACGCTGACATATGACCATTCACCGCAACCCGGGACCGGGGGCAGCAGAAATTAGCCTTCACCATAGTGATGAAAGTCTCCGAAAAACCAGAGGCAGTCATGGTGTTGAACAGGAAACCCCAGTCCACCCTATCGAAGGCCTTCTCGGCGTCCAGACCCACTAGGACCGCCGGTATACGAAATCTTTCCGCCTTTTCTATTAGATGCACCACCCGACGTGTGTTATCATGCGTCTGGCGCCCCTTGATGAAGCCAGACTGGTCCGGATTGATTAGCGCCGGCATAAGGTCTTGTAGCCTACGCGCCAGGATCGCCGAGTATAGTTTGGCGTCCAAATTAAGAAGCGCTATCGGGCGAAAGGAGGCGCAGTGCGCTGGATCCTTCCCCGGCTTCGGCAAGACCGTAATCATCGCCTCCGCCAGGGAGCCAGTAGAGGAACCGGAGGTGGCCATGTCATTAAAGAGGGTGACCAAGAAATCGCAGATCTCGGAAGCGTAAGATTTATAGAACACAGCGGTGTAACCGTCCGGGCCAGGCGCCTTGTGAAGCTTCAAGTTCGTAATAGCATCTAGCACCTCCTCCCTGGTAATCGGGGCCCCTAAAAGCTCGTTCCATTCCTTGGACACCTGCGGGAGGGGCAGACGCCCCAGGTACTCCCTCTGGGCCGCTGTTTCCAGCCTTTCCCCCTTGTATAGATCCGAGTAAAAGCATCCGAAGATGGCCGCCTTTGTTTCGTCCCGATGCTGCAACTGTCCCACAGAGTCGCGGATCCCCCCAATGTACTCACGTTCCCGTCTGTCACGAAGCTGTCGGGCCAAGTGCCTCCCCACCTTGTTACCACAAGAGTAGGACTGTCGGCCCAACCTCAGTAGGGTGAACTCCGCCCTGTTATTGTAATGTGCCCTCAGTTTCCCTCGCACCGCCGTGAGAGGCCGGAGGGTCACCCTCGAGGGGTTGAGTTTATGCGCCTGCTCGAGAGGAGCCAATTCAGCCTCCAGGGCCTCCCTTTCCTTGCGTCGCAACCTATTGAGTTGTGCATTAAGGCCCAAGCTAGTGCCCCTGATGGACGCCTTAAAGGCATCCCACGTGTTGGATACTGAGGTATCGGACGTCGGGTTGAGGGCAAAGAACTCCCTAATGGCCACCCGCAGCACCTTGTTAGAAGCCTCGTCCCGAAGTACCGAAGCTGGGAAATACCATTTCCGTTGCCCGGTGTCTGCCGACGACCAGCGCAAAGTAAGCACCAGCATGCTGTGGTCCGAGACCGAGCGGGGCATTATGGTGGAGTCAAGGACATCTCCTCTAAGAGCCTGGCTAAGGAATATATGGTCCAAACGTGAATATGAGTGGTGTACATGAGAAAAAAACGTGTAATCCCTGGTCGTTGGATGCAGAAACCGCCACCCATCAACCAACCCTATTTCCGCAACTTTTTGCCGAGACATCTCAGAGAACACCCCAGTATCCGCCCTGCGAGCGCCAGAGCAGTCCAGCGCCCCGTCCCACACCAAATTACAGTCCCCCATGAGGAACAACTGCCCTTCAACAAAATCCCCCACTTTATGCAGCAAGCCTTGCAAAAACTTATTCTGGCCAGTATTAGGAACATACATCACAACAAAAGTACAAAGCCTCCCCTGAACCAGCCCCTTCACCATCAACCAGCGGCCCTCCCTGTCCGTGCGTATCGCCACAGGCTGAAAATGCAGCGAAGCATGGAAGAGGAGGGCCACCCCCTTATGCTTTGTGGATGCAGAGGATCTGTATATCAGGGGATATGCCTTATGCTTAAGACGCAGCTCATCTTTGCGTGTAAGGTGAGTCTCCTGAAGCCCCACTATATCCAATTGGTGGTCCGTTATATACTTCCACACCTTTTGCCTTTTCTGCGGAGAGTTCAGTCCCTTAACATTCCAGGTCCCTAAGCTAACAGGCATCGTGAGACAAAAAACAAGAACCCTCTATAATTCTGGGACATGCCCTCCTCCCCCGCCAGAAGGTACCCTGGTCACAACACGAATTAAAATCACGCTCCCGCCAACCCTCCTCCCCGCAATCCCAACCTTGAGCCCCATGCCAAATCGCCCCGCACCTCTCATACCAACAGCGCCTCCCAACTTCCCGCTCACCACCACATGATACAATCCACAATACTTCCGCGTCACCACCAACACCCCCCCTCACCCCCAACCCCAACACCCCAAACAGCCCCCCCAAGACCCTCCCCCCCCCGGAAACCCCCAAACAAACCTTCAGAAGTCCAAAAAAGTCCTCCAAGGGCTGGCGAGGAGACATCAGCCGATGTCCCCCACAGGCCTCGTACCTGGGTGTCTTCTCATAAAGTACATACGAACCCACGGTACCTGCATTGGTGCGTCCCTCCGACGCCAGTCCAAACATTCTTCAGAAATCACGCCGCCCCGGAACCCAGCTGAGAGGCAGAGAGCGTGGCGCTGGCAACCGAAGCCACCGCGTCGACCCGTTCTTGCATGCTGGCCGTCCTATCAGGCAACCCCCTCCCCCCCTCCCCACCCACCCTGTGCCAGGAGGGGGACCGTCGCCGCCCCCTCGCAGGAGGACTCCTATCGCCGGGTGAAGTTTCCGGCTCGTCGATTCCCAGGAGATCCCGTGCCACTTGAAGGGACCTGATCTGTTCAAGCCTATTATTCCACCGGAAGATGATGCGGAACGGGTGGCCCCAAGAATAAGCAATGTTGCGCTCCCTCAAAAAGGCAGTCACAGGCCGGAATTCACGCCGTTTCCGTAGAGTGGAAGCCGCCAAATCTTGGTACAATTGCGGATGATGTCCACGAAACAGGAGGGAAGGAGCCTCCCGCGCCTTCTTCAGGATGCGCTCTTTCAACTGAAAATCGTGGATGCAGACTAGGATGTCAGGCGGAGGGCCCCCCCCGCGCCTAGGTAGACCAACCCTATGAGCCCTGTCCATCTTGACGTCGGTAATTTCTTCGTCTCCCAAGACCTGTTGGAATAGCGCCAGGACATAGCCTCTCAGATCACCAGACTCCCCGTCCCATGGCACCGACTTAATACGGATGTTGTTCCGCCTGGAGCGGTTCTCCAGGTCCTCCGCATGGGACTGCAGGTCCAGATTCTGTTCCCTGAGACGTAGCACATCCTGTTGCAACTGATGAACATCATTCGCCAGGGTGAGATCATGGTCCTCCAGAGTGGCAACCCTCTCGCCCACCCCATCCAGGTCTCTCCTCACCTCCCTAAGGTCCGATGCGAGTTGAGACCGTAGCTCGGAGATATCATCTTTGATGGACGCAAACAGCTCGGTCATGAAGGCTTTGGTGGCCGGAGCCTCATCGTCCCTCGACGAGGACGAGGTACTCGCCCCAGGGGACGGCGGGGGTTGGGAGCCCTTGAGCTGGCCATCCTTGCCATTCCTCCCCTTCCGCGGGACGCCCGCCATCTCCAGACCAATCGCACGCTATTCCCCAAGTCAATCGCAATCCGCTGATGAGCACAACCCACCGTGCCAGTCGTCGTCCGCGGGGTGAAGCAACCGAGATGGGCCTCCACACCCCTGCTCCACACCGGCAGCCTCACCAAGCCCTTCCCAAGGCGCTGTGCCCGTTGCAATAGTCCTGCTCCCCTTCACGGTCAGTACATCCGAGTCAGCAGCAGTCCCAACCAGGTCACTGTACCTCAGGGCGGGGGTCTCCAGGAGCAAGAGGACGCAAGAGGACGCCCCACGAATCCGGGCCACTGCGGACGGTCCTCCACGCGATCTCCCCTCACCACTCGATCCCTCTGTGTCAGGTCTCAAAGCGCCGGGGCCGCAGCCACAGGCCTGCACCACTCTTCCGTCTCCACACCCGAGCCGTCAATAGCCCGCTCCAGGACACCGCAATGTAGCGAGGAAGGCCCCCTTAGACAAGGCGGGACCACGCGAATCCGATCCTCTACCGGACCCCACGCCCGATGGCGCCAAGCGTGTAGCTCCACACAGTGCCACCGGCCCGATCCACACTCGAGGCCAGGCCGCAAGGACGTCTCCCAAGCACCGTGCCCCCTCCGTGTCTCCAGGGCATCCGTTTCAGCGCCTCTACAACAGTTAGGCACTCTGGCCCAAGCGCCCTCGCTCTGGGTTCACCCGCGGCCGCAGTCCGCCACGGGCCCGCCCTGATGGCCGCCCCGCAGGACGAGGCACTCCGCCACCAGCACTGTCCCGCTGCGCGGCCAGTGCGAGCGAGACGCCTCCCCAGCGGGACTCCTTCGCGATCCGACGGCCCTCTCCGCTCGTCAATGCGATAGTCCGTGTCCTCCCTTGTTCCCTCCAGGCGCTCACCTCCGTCTCTCCAGCGGCTTCACTGCGCCTCTGAGGCTCGCCCAACTCCACCGATCCGCGCGCTGTCCCGGCAGGTCACGACACTCGGGGCCCCGCACCGCTCAGTCCCACTCGTGAGGGCGGGCAGGGGGGGGGGAACCGCCCCCGGACAGCTCCGCCACTGAACCCAGGCTCCGCGCCAGTCAGCCGACCGGCCTGCACCTCGCCTCGCCTGCCGCTTGCCCGCACTTCCGGTGCGGCGTCCTCGCCTACGCCAGTCCGGCGTCCGCTAGGCCTCCACTCGTCGCAGACTCAGCAGCGAACTCTGCTATACAGGACGTTCCGAGAAGCGAGCTCGCCCGCTCGGAGTCTGCCCCTAAGCTCCGGGACCCTCCAGCCTCGAAACCGCCAGTCCAGGTACGGTTCCGGGGGTGCTATTCGGTGCTTTTTCTAGATCGGCGCCGGAGGGACCGCAAGGTGCGTCTTACTCCTCCGCCATCTTGGCCACGCCCCGATAGTGTTGTTCTTAAGGTGCTCCCAAAGAACCTGAGCATGTAGCCGTGTCCTAATGTTTTTCTTTTTTAGTTGTTTGAGTTTCTCTATTTTATCTACATTGGTGGCCTGTGGTGTAACTTTGTCACCGCTCAATAATGATGGAGTTTTAGATAACAATGTACTTATCTCTTCTTCACTATATGTGACTGTGATAGGTTCTGACATATTATACAAATTACTGGTATTCCTCTAAACTGGAGGAATGTGTGTCTATAAAAGCATCCATATATCCAAATAAAAATATAAAGGGCAAAAGATTTAATCAACCCGATTCTGGATACATAGAAAACAAGTACGGACAATGTTTATAAAGTTTTTTTGATCCCACAGGCGGATCTCAAGATTATTAATAATCAATATACCCTCACACTTGACCAAGTGTAATGAAATTCTATATATAAACAGGGGAACCCGAATAACCCAAAGGCATCTGGGAATATAGCAACTATACCAAAAACAATGCCTATGGTAAAGGCTTTGAACAGTATAACTTAATAATAGAAAAGACACCACTAATTGTCCTTTCCTTACCTGTAATAATGGTCATACAAAATTAAATCAAAATTAAATCAAAAGAACTTGTTTTCCTATATAACTTGAGGTTACACCAATCACTCAAAGTGGGAATATTGAAGCTATTTATTATCAATTAGAGCTTTTTTTTTTTTTTGTAACACATATTTTTTAATAACACATATTTTTACAAAACATGTGTACAAAACACACATATACATATACACAATTTATACAATGCATACAAAAATATTTCAAAATTAACCAATGTGCTGGTCTAAACGGCCCACATCTATTTCAAAAGAAGGACGTTGACTATAATTATGTCAAAGCATTCCCTATATCTGGTCATCAACAACAAAGCAAATAAGGGCTTCAAAGGGTCAATTCCTTTCTCCCTTTAACAAATATCAAGCTCCTTATTCATGTAGTGACATATATTATATCACAATCTTCTTATGTTGATGCCTTATTATATGTAGTCGACGCGTTTCAGCCTATACCTTAGTTCAGGCCTCTTCAGGACTTTAGGGCAATTCAACCAATTCATTCCTAAAGGTTAAGAAGTAGATTGACTATTAGTGTATTCTAAGTCTATAGTGCTTTAATCCTGTAAACACACATCACTCCATACAACAAGTTAAAACTCCAAAACACATTTTTAATGTAATCTAATATCCTCGAGGTAATGGCAGCACAAAATAAATTCAATCTAACACCCAAAGTGGCAAGGGTATATTAATTAGAGGTCCAAAAAATAAAATAAATTAAATAAAATAAGCTCAAGTTCACTACACACCATTATCGCCCTTAACACGCAAACGTGACAGGTTCCTCGTCAAAAGCCCTCTTATATGCGGAACACATACCTTAAGTCAACATCTCTTAGAAGGCAATCCACCCATTGAACTTGTATTTGTACTAGACCAACAGTAATTGGTGTACATCACTAGTGAGTGAAGACCACTACGCCACCACATACTACTGGTTTTTGATTTGTGATTCAATTTTTGAATAACTCTTCTAAAACATCATGTCTTTGAATCAGAAAGCACCTTGTAAGGAAGCAGAATTAGAGTTTTGCATTGAGGATCTGTATTCTTACAAAGTTACACAGCTTCAGGAATTCTGCAACCAGTTTGATTGCCCCATTAAGAGCAACTACAGGAAGGATGAGCTGCAAAGAATCTTGAAGGCCCATTGGGAGGCACAAGAGGGAAATGATGATGTGGATGCAGGAAATGCTTTTCAAGTCACAGATCTGCCCGTGGGCAGAGTAGGTGCATGAGTTGGCAGCAACCACTCCAGCAGGAGCCTCACCCCAGAAGAGTTACAATAAAATCAGAGAGTGAGAGAATATGACTTGGAAGTCATGAAAATGAAAATGAAGCAATTAGAAGTAGAAAAGGCGGCGGAGGAGAGCAAAAATGCCCGTGCCTTAGAAGAAAAGAAATTGCTTTTGGCTCATGAGTTGAGCATGAGAGAACTGGATCTTAAAGCCAAGGAGGTGGATGCCAGTTCAAATGGTGGCAGCGCACAGCCAGTGCAGGGTGGTAAAGTATATATTCCCAAAGACCTGGTACAGAATTACCATAGAAGTGAGGATATTTATGCGTGGTTCACTTCGTATGAAATTGCATTGAAGATGAATGGTGTGCCTGATCAGCATTGGGGATCGGGCCTGTGGAAACATTTTGAGGCTTCTGGGAGGAGTGCTGTAGAGCCCTTAGAGATGGAAGGTGCCATGACCTACTCCAATATGAAGGAGGCCTTATGTCTCAGGTATTTATTTATTTATACATTTTTATATAGCGCGGACTTTACCTGAAGGCGTCAGAGTGCTTCCTCGAGACGAACGGATCCCTCGACCCCTCGCAGTCCGGGTTCCGGGCCAACCACAGCACCGAGACCGCCCTAATCGCAGCCACCGATGACATCAGAACCCTGATCGACAACGGAGAAACAGCGGCCCTCATCCTCCTGGACCTCTCTGCGGCGTTCGACACTGTCTGCCACCGCACCCTAGTGAAGTGCCTCAGCAACATCGGAATCCGAGAGAAAGCACTGGAATGGATCATCTCGTTCCTCGACGGAAGAACCCAAAGAGTCCGCCTCCCTTCATTCAGATCCGAGGCCACCGCAGTCATCTGCGGCGTACCACAAGGATCCTCACTCATTCCAACCCTCTACAACGTCTACATTAGCCCTCTCGCAGCCATCGCACGCCAACACAACCTCAACATCATCTCCTACGCCGACGACACCCAGCTGATCCTCTCCCTCACCAACGACCCCGCCACCGCCAGAGCCAACCTACACGAAGGGATGAAAGACGTCGCAGACTGGATGAGGAACAGCCGCCTGAAACTGAACTCAGACAAGACGGAAGTCCTCATACTGGGATCATCACCCTCTGCCTGGGACGACTCCTGATGGCCCCCGGCACCGCTCCCAGACCAACGGACCACGCACGCAACCTGGGCTTCATCCTGGACTCCTCCCTGTCGATGACCAGACAAGTCAATGCCGTCTCATCTTCATGCTTCAACACCCTGCGCATACTCCGCAAGATCTTCAGATGGATCCCCACTGAAACCAGGAAGACCGTCACCCAGGCACTCGTCACCAGCCGACTGGACTACGGGAACACCTTCTACGCCGGAACCACAGCCAAACTTAAAAAAAGACTCCAACGCATCGAGAACGCCTCCGCACGTCTCATCCTGGACATCCCCCGACACAGCCACATCACCGGACACCTGAGAGACCTGCACTGGCTCCCTGTCAGCAAGAGAATCACGTTCAGACTTCTCACCCACGCACACAAGGCTCTCCACGACCTAGGCCCCAAGTACCTCAACGACCGCCTGACCTTCTACACGCCCACCCGCCAGCTACGATCGACCAGCCACGCCCTCGCCACCGTACCACGCATCCGCAGAGCCACCGCCGGAGGAAGATCCTTCTCCTACCTGGCGGCCAAGACATGGAACTCCCTCCCCACCCACCTACGTCTGACCCAGGACCACCTCTCCTTCAGGAAGCAACTCAAGACCTGGCTGTTCGAGCAGTAACTTACGCCCCTCCCCCAGCGCCTTGAGACCCTCCCGGGTGAGTAGCGCACGTTACAAATGCCGTGATTGATTGATTGATTGCTTCACAATAGGAACAGAACTGATACATGAGGAGAACAGTACACGTGAACAGATTACAAGAGCAAACGTTAAGTTACATAAGGTAAAGTGACAATTGTGAGCAAACAAATACATGAGGTAGCAAAAAGTGCACAGGAGGAAAAAGTGACAAGTGTGCAGGTTACAAGAGAAAACAAAGTACAATTAGAGGTATAATACTACAATATATGCTAGACACTCAGGCACAAGAACAAACGTTACGTAGGCAATGATGGAATTTCTGCAAGTATCAAAGGCAAACAAAATGTGAGAGGTAGCAAACCATGTGTTACAAGGGAAAAGGGGTGTGTGCATGTTACAAAAGAGTACCAAACACATGTTCAAGGATAATACTGCGATAAATGGCAAACACTCCCCAACCACAATAACACACTGGGGAGGTACTTCCATATTCATATTCATGGAGAGTAGAATTTTCAGTAATGGGAGGTCTTCCTTCAGATAATAGAGAGGACGTGAATTACTTTTGGAGGAGGAGAACTTTGAGGTCCCTTTTGAAGGCCTGGGAGGAGGCGGTGGATCGGAGCTGAGGCGGAAAGGAGTTCCAGATTCTCACTGCGTTGCCTGAAAAGGATTGGGCCATCGTTCTTTCCTTCTTGAAAGTGGGAGGTTCAAGCAGTAGATTTTCCCCATTACGTGATGGTCTAGAGCCTCCAGAGCATTTCAGTTTATTCGCTAGGTAGCGAGGAGAGGAGGAGTGCAAGGCTTTGTGGGTGATACAGCAGTCTTGTAGATAGCTCTAGCCTCGATGGGAATCCAGCGGAGGGTGGATAACATCGGTGTGATATGGTCGCTTCTTTTGGACCCATAAATGAAACGAGCTGCGGAATGGAAAACAGATTTAAGGGGGGACAAGTGGGATTTGGGGAGGCCAGTGAGTAGAGAATTGCAGTAGTCCAGTCTGGAGAGGACCAGTGATTGGACCAGGGTTTTAAGGTCTTGCTCCGGGAAGAAGCGACGGATTCCCCAAAGAAGGCGCAGTTGGTATCGAGCAGACTTTGCAATGGAATTGATGTGGGAGATTAGATTGAGTTTTTTGTCGAGTATGACACCAAGGGATTTTGCGCTGTTGACAATGATGGGTTTATTGTTAAGTAGATTCATCTGATCCATCCATGATTGCACTGGGGGAGGAGAGAGTGAGGAGGAGAAGAGGAGGAATTCAGTTTTGGAGGGATTCAGAATCAGTTGATGAGGTGACATCCAGTTTTGAATGGAGTCAAAAGTAGAGCTTAGGATAGAGAAATCGTGAGTGGAGGCAACCTTGAGGTAGATTTGAGTGACGTCTGCATAGAGATGATAGTGGATCCCGGATTTACTTAGGAGATTTCTCAGTGGTTCTAAATAGAGATTGAACAATGTGGGTGCAAGTATAGAGCCTTGAGGAACACCTTGACCACAGGAGATGAAAGACTGTTCGCTATTTTGATCATTTGGGATCTATCAGAGAGGAAGGAAGCAAACCATTTAAGCACAGAGCTCTCCATGCCCATTCTCTGTTGAAGAATGTTGAGGAGGGTGTTGTGATTGACAGTGTCAAAGGTCAAGGAGAATTAGAAGACAGGACCCCCCCGAGTCGAGTATCCTCAGCGCATCATCAACCACTTGCAGTAGGGCTGTTTCAGTGCTGCAGTTTTGAATGAAGCCAGACTGGAAATTGTCAAGAAGATCATTGTCCTTGATATGACGAGAGAGTTGTTTCGCTACACATCTTTCTGTGATCTTCGCAAGAAAGGGTAGATTAGTGATGGGGCGAAAGTTGTTGAGGTCTTTCGCATCAGCAGTGGGTTTTTTAAGCAGAGGGGTGACCTGCCCAGTTTTGAAGGAGACAGGAAGGGAGCCTTGACAGAGGGAGAGGTTGACCAGAGTGGTCCAATAGGAAATGGAATGGGTGTAGAAGTCAATGGCAATGGCACTGGGGATGGGGTCCAGAGAATGGTTGGAGGGCTTTGTTTCGCGGATGCACTTGAGAAGGGCATCTTCAGATATGGGGTCAAAGTTCTGCCAAATGGCTAAGGATTTGCACTCCTCTGGAGGGGTAGGATGAGCGACCTGCTCCACAAGTGATTTCACTTTTTCATCGAAGAAAATAGCGAAATCCCCTGCTCTCTTTGCAGATTCCTCCAACTTGGAGGTTGGGGGAGAGTAGTTAGGAATCTTGATGAGATTGAATAGTTTTGTGGGTCTATTTTTGGCTGAGTCAAGGAGGGTTTTGAAGTGCTCCGCTTTCCCGAGAAAGATGTGCTTGTGGTACTTGGATCTTGCTGAGCGAAGCGTGGCCAAGTTATCGGTGGAGGGCACTTGCCTCCATTATTTCTCCAGGAATCTTAGCTGCTTCCTTTCTTCATAGAGGGATTTGTTGAACCAAGGTGCTGAGGGAGTGGGCCTTATCCTTTTGCTTTTGAGTGGAGCGACGTTATTGATTTCGGCTGCAAGAACTGTGAGGCATTGGGAGGTGAGTTCGTCAACATCTAGGTTCGGGTCTAGCCTTGGAAGTGATAACAAAGCTGATTCACAGAGGGGAACAACATCAATATTTTTTGCATCATGGAACCAGGAGATAGCCCTCTTGGGTTGGCCAAGTGTCATAGAGTGTGATAGTTGAAGAGAGAATGGGATGAGGAGGTAGTCAGACCAATCTACATGAATAGGGGTAGTGGTAGAAAGCATGCCTGCTTTAGAAATAACGAGGTCCAAGATTGAGCCCTTAGAGTGTGTTGATTCTGTGCAGTGTTGGATAAGATCGTTTGCAGAGAGGAAGGTGGACGGGGAGTTTGCAGAAGAGTCTTGGGGTAGGCCCCAGTGGAGATTGAAGCCACCCACAAAAGTCTGATTGTCACTTTGCGAGTATTGGTCACTGATGAAGTCAGTAAGTTCCTCCAAGAACGAAGGGCCACTACAAGGCGGGCGATAAATGACATGGAACACCGGAAAGCTAAAGACTTACCTGCCACGCCAACGGGCTGGACAGGGGCCGTGAGGGCAACGGCGGCAGTCTTCTTTACCGGCGGCGGCGGCGGGGCAGAGAACCACAGCCCCCAGCAGCCTCAGGGGCAGAGCGCGCCCGTGACGCGACTGGAGCGCCTGGCGGCGCGAGTTAAAGGCTGACCTCCCAGGAGCCCAGGGGGGAACATCGGAAAGCTAAAGGCTTACCTGCCACGCCAACGGGCTGGACAGGGGCCGTGAGGGGAACGGCGGCAGTCTTCTTTACCGGCGGCGGGGCAGAGAACCACAGCCCCCAGCAGCCTCAGGAGCAGAGCGCGCCCGTGACGTGACTGGAGCGCCCGGCGGCGAGAGTTAAAGGCTGACCTCCCAGGAGCCCAGGGGGGAACACCGGAAAGCTAAAGACTTACCTGCCACGCCAATGGGCTGGACAGGGGACGTGAGGGGAACGGCGTCAGTCTTCTTTACCGGCGGCGGCGGCGGGGCAGAGAACCACAGCCCCCAGCAGCCTCAGGGGCAGAGCGCGCCCGTGACGCGACTGGAGCGCCCGGCGCCGCGAGTTAAAGGCTGACCTCCCAGGAGCCCAGGGGGGAACACCGGAAAGCTAAAGACTTACCTGCCATGCCAACGGGCTGGACAGGGGCCGTGAGGGGAACGACGGCAGTCTTCTTTACCGGCGGCGGCGGCGGGGCAGAGAACCACAGCCCCCAGCAGCCTCAGGGGCAGAGCGCGCCCGTGACGCGACTGGAGCGCCCGGCGGTGCGAGTTAAAGGCTGACCTCCCTCTCGCCACCGCGAGTCGCGCGCGGGAGGCGCCAGGGAGAAGCCCGGGACAAGGGCGGGGCCGTCTGTGGCCGTCCGGGGACGTCCAGGGACGGGACGGGCCACCCCCCTTATATCTACGAGTGAGTACTCTCAAGTGAACTAAACTTCATTTCATTTTATATTTCTTGCTGATAGTCTCCTAATCCACGACCCAAGATGTCTATACAATCCACTTTACCTGATAACTATCTACTGAAGGTAGTAAACAGAATAAACACTGATAGGAGGAAATCTCTAGGAAAAAGTATATCGGAAATCCCCTCTTTGGTTGTGCCTCTGGACTCTAACAATTTGGACATTAATACATCCAGTGACCATGTTTTAGCAACTGAGACGGACAATATCAGTTTCGTTGTAGATCCAATTGAGGCTACCGATAATGTGATTGTGGCAGAAAATGAATTGGGGGATACCTGTGAGGGTACTCCCCATCAGTCTATGAGGGCCACAAGATTAATGAGAGCATGTAGGAAAACCGCTCCTAAAAGGGGAAACCATCACTCAGGTAGAAAATACAAAAAGGACATAATTCACAAGAACAATCCAGAGGATATTGGGGCTCTAATTAAAGAAAGTTGTGTTTCCATTGATTCTGACCAATTAGATCGGCTGGTGAGCACTATTGATCATAAACTTAGAATGATCGGAGAGCCCCTGTTAGCTAAAATCGAGGGTTTGTGCGGGGAAGTGTTGAGATTAAGAGACGCGGTTGACCAGCATTCTGTCACTCTGGAAAAAACTGTGTCAATTATTAAAGATACTACACCCCCAATCTCAGCAACAACACAGGAAAGGGCCCAACAACGAAATATACATAGTTCTCCTGTTATTCTTACTGCTGGGAAACAACCATCTAAAGAGCGACCTGTATCAACTTGTCCTGTAGCTCAGGATAAGGGTCGACAACCCCAGCTGCAGAGAGAAGGATCAACTAGTGTAGTACAGATTATCCCTAACCAGGAAGTAAGACCAACACTATCCTCAAGTGGGGAGAAGACAGGTCTAGTACCAGCTGTGACAGCCCCTGCAGCTGCCACAGGGGGGAGAATTAGGGGTCCAGTTAGAACAAGTAAGCGCCCCGTAGACCTCCCACCTGAATGTGTACCCTACGTTGTAGTTTTAACTAATGTCCCACCAATAATACAGGCCCCTCGTTTTCAAGAGCTGGCGGATTCATTAAAAAATAAAGCTATCACTTGGCTAAATTGACACTGTGGGTATCCAGTTGGCTACTCTGATCAAATCGTCTCTATTAGAAGAGTCAACTGGATTGGTAACACCAGAAAAACCTGTGGGGGTGACTGCGTGATTATTAACTTCAAACATCCGCAACACGTTGCGACGGTCCTCCTTAGAGCGGCCTCAATCACGCAGTCAGAGACAGATGTCGTTGCGAGGCCATTGGGATATTTCTACAACCATTTAAATAAGCTGCACTCAGTAAATAGCTGGGAGGGGCAAATGAATAATAATAATAATAACTATCAATCTATGGTAAATAGACCAGGGCCACACACCATTAGTTTCGGCCCCCAGGATGGCTCTCTTATTTCACCGATGCATATGTGGAACTCGGTCCCTGGTGGGAATAGATTTATAACACATACTTCTAATTTTCCATCAGTATGCGATAGTATCTTGTCACCTGTTAACGGGATGTGTTACCAAGTTCCCACTCAGAATAGGTTTCAGTCATTGAGTTTTTTGGACCAAAATGAATGACATAAGAGTAACCCAGTTCAGGTGAGAGATGATACTGGAGAGCCAACTATGACCGTAGCTGAATTGTCTAATAATGTGAATGTGGAAAGCATGTCTATTGGGGGAGAAGAGGAGCATTCAGAGTTTAACATAGAGCATTTTAATGTAGATGATAACATGTCCGTATTTATGAATGGAACGCCCAGTGTCAGCCATGAAAGGGCTAAGGTAACTTGCTATATTGCTAGCTGGAATATTGCTGGTCTGATGGCCGAAGAAGAAATGCTGGGATGGAAAGATTTTATCGGCTTATTTGATATCATTTGCCTACAGGAAACATGGTGTATAGAATTTAAGGGCTGTGATGGCTTTGTTTCCTATGAGCTCCCCGCCTTGGCCTCGCCTCATGGCAGATCAAAAGGAGGACTACTAGTTTTAATTTCAGTGAAGTTACCTATTATAGTAAAAAAGTACGTGAAAGTGGGGGTTCATTCTCAAATCCTATGGCTCGCACAAGAAGCAGGTAGAAATATTTTGCTGATTAATTTCTACAATAATATATTTGATGGTACTAGGCACACAGTTATTAAGGATTTACACAAAGCAGTGTGTAACTTTGTAGAGAATTTTAATGGTGTCTATGAATTTATTTTTGTGGGGGATTTTAATGTATCTGTTTGCCCCTTATCATCCCAGAATCTATGCGGTGTCTATAATCATTCAGGGGATGCTGAAGTTCATTTTCCTCATCATTTGTATGGTGAAACCTTGAATAACTTTTTGATAGATTATGACATGGAAATCATGGACAATGTAAAGAATGATCTGGGAGAAAGTGTCCCTACTTTCAAAGGGAGGGAGGCAAAAACTGTTATTGATTTTATATGTATGTCTTCCAACCTAACCCCCTTGTGCTCTGAGGTCATTGTGGTCGATGTGATGCTGAGTGACCATAACTGTTTAACCACTGAAGCTAAGATCTGGAAACCTACCACCAATCCTGATACGGGTACAATTGTTAATATTGAACCACACAGAACAAACGGTGTCAGGATGAGGTGGAAGGGAGAAAAAGCCGATGAAACATCTGATTCTATCATTAATAGCTGCTTGATGGAAATCTCGGCAATTCTCGAACAGGAGGGAACAGTGGCTGCCAGTATTGATCACTTTGATAGAATTAACTCTATCATTAGCAAGAAGTTCACTAAAAAGGCAGGGCACATGAATAGACATAATAGGGGGTGGTTTGACCATGCTTGTTCCAATGCCCGGAGAGATCTTAAAGAAGCTTTAGCAGCTAAACCAAGAGATAAGTGTTTAGTGATCCAACTTAGACAAGATTTTAAATCGGTCCTTAAACTCAGAAAGGTTGAGCTACAGCAGGAAGCGTGGGACAACTTAAGTCAAGCAGCAGAACTAAGGAATTGTAATCTGTTCTGGACCACGGTAAATAGCCCATTCCTCAAGGATGAGACGGCTCCAGAGCTCACATCTAATGTGAGCATAGAGTCATGGATACAACATTTTTCCACCATATTTGACTCTGGTAACAGATTAGCCTCCAATGGAAAAGGATGGCCTATAGCTGCCCTAAACATCACTGTAGAGGAAGTTATGAACAGTATAAGAGCTAGTAAGGGAGGGAAGGCCCAAGGACCAGATGGGATACCCATAGATGTTTATAAGACCGCCCCGGAGATCTGGGGCCCCGTATTGGTTAAGATCTTTAATGCAGCCGTTTCCTCTAAAATACCATCTACTTGGGCAGAATCAATAATCATCCCTATCTATAAAAAGGGAGACCGGGGCGAAGCAAAAAATTATCGACCAATATCCCTACTGGACTCTTCTGTTAAAGTTATGAGTCGAGTCCTATTAGTAAGATTAGAGGAATGGGCAGAGACGAATGAGATTTTAACAAACAGTCAGTTTGGATTCAGAAAAGGACGTGGCACAATAGAGCAGTGCTTAAATTTAGAACTTTTGGTCGGGAAATATACCCAGGCCAAAAAAGGGTCATTATACTTATGTTTTGCTGACCTAAGCAGTGCATTTGACATGGTAGACCACGCCTTATTGTGGGCCAAACTGATCGATATGGGAGCTCCCGACTGTATAGTCTATTTTTTAGCACGCCTGTATGAAAAACTTAGTACCAGTGTCCGGTATGGGCCTAATGGGGAATGTACAAGTAAGTTTAGGATCGGGAGGGGAATCAGGCAGGGGTGCGTTTTAGCACCCCTACTTTTTACTCTCTTTATAAATGAGGTCGATTCTGTCCTGCAGACAGTTTCGGCAGACGTACCTAGAGTTAACAACCTTAACATCCCAGTGTTACTCTATGCGGACGGCGCTGTGCTGCTGTCCAGGACTCCCCTGGGCCTCCAACGTTTGATGGACAAGTTTGTTCAGTTCATCAAAAACAGGAAACTGGTGATTAATAGGACTAAAACCTATGTTATGTAGTGTGGACCAGGCCGAGCTAAAACGAAAGTTAACCCCCATTATTTTATTGACGGTGAACAGGTTTTAAAAGTAGACAATTTCTGTTATTTGGGGATTAATTTCTCAAAAAATGGTAGCTGGGATATCGAACACAAAGCAGTTAAAACTAAGATGATTAGAAGTGCCAATGGGGTCTTTGTATTTGCCAAGAAGCTGGGGAATAGACGCATAGCAGATATGCTAAAAAAAATTCAATCTAAATGTCTATCAGTGGCCCTTTATGGGTCAGGGGTTTGGGGTGTGACATCTGTCGGGTGCCTACAGGTAGAGGAGAATAACTTCTTGAATAGGCTCCTGTGCTTACCCAAATCTACCTCCAACATCTTGGTCCATAAGGAAATGGGGATCCATTTTCTGAATGATCTAATCATGCTAAGACCTTTATTATTGTGGCGCTCTGTTTGGTTGAATGAAGGCACCTCATTAAATAGAGCTATCATCGAGGATTGCCTCTCCTTGGACCAGCACCTGAAGATCCTGTGGATCAAATATATCATTGATAATTTAAAAAAAGTCTTTGGATATAATGTGATCAATGACCGGTATTGTGCATCTGACAACTCCAAATCAAATCTGAAAAATATGTTTTTGAATTTCTGTATAGAGAGGCGCACCTTGGAAGAATTAAAAGTAACCACGTGTAAATTGTACAATAGCTTGAATGTGTTTACTGGATTTCATCCGTATCTGACGCAGGTGACCAGAGTTTCACACCAGTTTGTACTTACAAGAATGAGGATGGGATCAGTACATCATCTGGTTGCGTGCCCTAATGTAAAAATACGCCCTACAGGACCCTGTGCCTGTGATTATAAGTCGGAACAGAGCACTTTGCACTTTCTTTTTACCTGTAAACTATACAGCGAACTACGTAAAATCTATCTGAAGCCCATCCTGAAAAGATTTGGAGTAAGAACAATCACTGAATCTATGAAATTGCTTTTTAATATGCATCATCCGGACATTTGCTTTTTTACGGCTACCTTCCAACTTAAGGCCATTGGTGTTAGGAAAAGTATGTGTTTTTAACTTTCTTTTAACTATTTATTCCATCCCGCACTGGAAAATGTATGTACTGTGTGTTCTTTTCTTTTTAAATAATGAAATGTTGCCTTGTAACTGTATGTGCTTTTATGGACATGTTTTTTATGTTCCGAATAAAGCTTTATGAAATGAAATGACATGGAATCTGAGGGGGGAACGGTGGTGCAATTGTAGCTCAAGAGAAAGGCAGGTGTGGGAGGAAAGAACTGATAGGAGAAGCCTTAAGTTGTAGGGGGTTTCTAAAGATGACTGCAACACCTCCCCCCATGCTGTCAGTTCTATCATTCCTAAATATAGAATAGCCTGTGGGTAATAGGTGATCAATCATAGAGTGTGAGGTATCTTTGAACCAAGTCTCTGTGAGGAGGAGCATGTCAATATTGTGATGGGTGAGGGTATCGGAGATTTCAAGTTTGTGTTTTACTGCAGATCTGCAGTTGTGGAGCAGACAGCTCAGTTCTGTCAAGGCTGTTTTGGTGACGGGGGCACTTGGGCTCTGAAGAGTGATCGGAATGTTGTATTTATGCGGGGGTGCTCGGCAGGGTTTAGGTGGATGCTTCGTTCTGACAGTGGAGATGGTCGGAATAGTGAAGATAGTAGGGTTGCTAGGGTGTGAAGGTTGAAGAAAGGCGGCGTTCAAGGGCTTGTGTGAGTTAACGAAGTTTGCAGATGACAGGTTGAGCTTGGCTATATTGGGGAGAGGGGGCGAGGTGCATCTCGTGGGAAGTTGGGAAGGAGTAGAGGTGCAAGGAAAGGTGGAAATCTTAGAGCTTAATAGTGAAATGGCAGCTGTAAGCTGGGAGATGGAGGTGATAAGAGAACCTAGCTTATTTTCCAGAGAGGGTAAGGCAGAGCATGGAAGGTTGGGTGGCTCAATGGAAACAGGGGGGGGAGGGATTGGTGGTGGAAAGCAGGGAGAGGTGGGGGGACAGGAGGTGAGTTGGGGTGTAGGGTTCACAAGTGGGGAAAGGTAGAGGTTGAGAGCGGGAGTTAGTGAATCGGAGGTTAAGAGAGAATTGTCTTTGTTGGTGTTGCAAGAAGGAGAGTAATTAAGGACAAATTTAGGGGGAGAAAGGTGCGGAGCACGGGGGTAGGGTAGAAGGAGAGGGGAGGCCTGTGTGGTGTCATGGGAATGTAGGAGGTTTGGGAGGAAGAGAGGTCAGGTGGTTGTGGAGGGCATGTCAGCTAGGAGAGGTGGCTGTGAGGGAACGGGCATCTGGCAGAGTGGGGGGGGTTGAAAGAAAGGGAAGTTGGGGTAAGGAAGTGGTACTACTGGACCCGAGGGAGGGAAATGGAAAGGGTTACCAAGGGGGCAAAGGGAGTGGCACAGCATTGCTGGAGGAGTGGGAGGGAGAAGAGAGATGCAGTGGGATTGTGGAGAAATTCGGGTGAATAACGAGTGGAGGAGGGGGTGGAAAGGAGGGATGGAAGAAGGGATAAGGGGAGCATAGGGAAAGTTCACTGTGGGAGAAGGTTGGAGGAGAGGTGGACTAAAAAGGGGCGTGACTGGAAGGAAAATGGAGGAGAAGAAGAGATTGGAGTACCGGGATGGTGCAGATTGGACGAGGAGCGTATTAGCTAGCGGTAGGGCTGAAGTAATGTGGGAGGGGGCATACTGTGAAGGGGGAGGAATAGGAGAGGAGGTCACAGGGGAGGGGGAGGGAAGAGGGCCGACCTGTGCTTCTCGAGAGTGCAACCAATTCGAGTGTAGGGGAGTCAGGGGAAGAGAAAGGGAGTAATGGGTGGAGCTAGAAGGAGAGTCAGGGGAAAGTCCGGTCGCAGAGGAGGGGAGTAGGGAGGGGAAGAGGTGGTCAAAGAGTGAGAGAGAGGTGTCTTTGCCTTGGATCATGACAGTACCGTTGTTATAGAGTGAGATAGTGAGGTAGTCGTTGAAACGCTCAGAGGGGGAAATTTTTAGTTGTTTCCCATGAGGGATAGAGGAGGAGGAGGTGACATTAAGGGAATTGTATAAGCTGGTGGACCAACTAGGAATACACGATGCCACCTGGCACTAGATAAAGTTTACAAGGGAATTTTTTTACATATGATGGCACCAACTTGACCACTTTCAGAACCATCACAAAGCAAATATAGTCAAAGTAGAACAGAGTATAAATGAACACCCAGTGTCCATTGGTGAACACTGTACTTAACACCAGCCTGTTAACAGAACCACGTTCGGCACCAGCATCATATCTCAACAGACTACTATTGGACCCTAAGCTCCTGAGAATCACTAATATTAGGGGCTAAGAGCATAGAATGGAGCAGAATCTTACTAGCAAAGTCTAAGTCTAAATATGCACAACAACATCGTCATCTTAAGACCACCTGTAGAGGTACTCAGAACGGGGTGCGGAAAACATACTACATAAAAAACATTTCCTAGCACCACATGTACGTACAAGGGCCTGGTGCCCTACACACCTTGCAGTCTCCCTGGCCAACTCAGAGGGGGACTCAAATGCCCTGAAGCCATAGTGTCAATGGTGCTGCCATTGCAGCGGGAGTCCAACTCAATCAGAACTGTCACCACAGAGAAAGTTATTTGAAAGGTGCAGCTTGCACTACCTGCTGCACATCTGTTAAAGGCCTATACAATGCAGCTGGCACTACTTGCTGCGCAGCTGTGAAAAGGCCTAAACGATGCAGCTTGGACTACTTCCTGCACAGCTGTAAAAGGCCTAAACTATGCAGCTGGCACTACTTGCTGCGCAGCTGTAAAAAGCCTAAACGGTGCAGCTGGCACTACTTGTGGCGCCGCTGTATAAGGCCTAAACGGTGCAGCTGGCACTACTTGCTGCTTGCTGATTACTTGCTGGGAGGGTGTTCGTGCCCCAGCACTTAGCGTGCACTATGATGGGGTAGGGGGGGCGGGAGAGCTGGGTCTCAGCGAGGAGCAGCCACCTGGGGACTTCCTTCGTCCCTCTAGTCCAAAGCGGTGGCCATTTTGGGGACAGACGTCGTCAGTTGCGCTGAATTCTGACCTGCTCCCTTCTGGATCTTGCAGGGGGGAGGAGCAGCCAACTGGGGCCCCGGCCCCAGCGTGCTCCGTGATGGGGGGGGGGTGGGAGAGCTGGGTCTCATCGAGGAGCAGCCAACCGGGGACTTCCTTCGTCCCTCTAGACCAATGTGGTGGCCATTTTGGGGACAGGCGTAGACAATTGCACCGATTCCTGATCTGCTCCCTTCTGGATCTGCAGGGGCTGTGTACAGAGGCAGCATGCACCGTTATAGTGCCCCACAGAGCCCCTGCCACCGTATAAGGGACAGTAAAAGCCGCAGTTACTAGTGCTACACCGCGTACATTAGCCGTCTTGTACTTCGCACCAGACAGTGACGGACGCTCCTTCATTGTCTGCCCGCCATCTTGCGCGTTCGCAGCCGCAGCGTTCTGTGCCATCGTAGCGTCCTTGAAAGAGCATACAGTGTCCCGCTAGTAATCTGTTTATCACTGCCCCCTTTATTACGTACTTTGATGCGTGTCAACACAAGCGGTCCTACCGTCCGGGGTCAGGCGCCTCTGCGTGCCCTCCACGCCGCCGGCAGCATCCTCGTCCCCGCATCCGTGTTAGAGAGCGGAGAGAAGGTATGGCCTTACTCCAGAGCAGTATAGACTGCAGTTTAGAAACTCCAAGAAGAGAGAGTCTGAGACTTGGATGGAATGTGTGAATCAGTACTCACGTGTACTGGAAGGTTGGATGAAGGGCAGTAAAGTAACTGATTTTAAGGGGTTGTTGCATTTAATCAGTTGGGAGCACTTGAGTAGTCTTTGTGTTCCGGAGCTGCGCCAGCATCTTTTAGATAGCAAGCTGACAGACCCCATTGTGCTTGCTAAGGAGGCAGACCGCTGGACCAGTACCAGGGTCCACAGAGGAATTGTGGGTACCACAGCCAAAGGTGGGCAGGGTCCCCAGCAGAAGAGTGGAGGGGGACAAGGGTAACCAAAAGGAGTTCTCACAAGGGCCCCAAAATAGTTCCCAGGGAAAGGAATCCCAATCCCCCAAACCTAGACAGCCATGGCCCTCTAAGGGCAGGCGGGACAATAGAGACATAAGAGATAACCAAGGTCCCCCTACCTGCTATCTCTGCAATGAGGTGGGCCACATTGCTCCAAAATGGCCCAAGAAGAAGCTAGCACCCACTGGTGCTCCCGCCCCAGCGTTAGCAAGTGTAGCTTTGGGAGGGGATTTGGTTTCTAGTGAATGGGGGGAGCTAGCAGTTATGACCCTTGTCTCTCTAGGAGACCAAGAGATAGTCCAGGAAACCTTACTGCCCTCTAACACTAAGAAGTATGGGCAGAAGGGGACCATCAATGGGAAGGAGGTTGAGGCTCTGAGAGACACAGGAGCCAGCATGACATCCCTGAGGTGTCAGTGGGTGTCTGAAGAGCAAATCATCCCTGATGTACTCCGCCCTGTAGTGGCAGCTGACAGCTCAGTGCGCCTCTGCAAGCTGGCGCGTGTTCCCTTCGAATGGGGGGGGGTCTCTGGTCTTTTGGAAGTAGTTGTCTCTGATAACGACCTGGAGAGTTCTCCATGGAAGGAGGTAGAACATAGAACTCATTTGGAGATGTTGGGTTTGCCTGCGTGGATCTGTGTGACCACGCGTGCTATGGCAGCCAGTAGGGGTGACTCAGCAGAACTGGAGCCTGAAACAGTGGCCCAGAGGCCTGCCAGGAGATAAAGAGGCAACGGGCGTAGGAAACTCGCTCCAGCAGTTCCCACGGTCCAGTTTGCTGAGCCCGGTGCAGCCAATGTGCTGGTGGTACCCGAGCGCTTCAGAAACTTCCTAATGGGTCTGGCTCATGACGTGCCTCTTGCAGGACATCAGGGGCAAGACAAGACCCTAAACCGGCTTGTCACCCACTTCCACTGGCCCCAGATGAGGAAGCACGTTGGTTCCTTTTGTAGGTCTTGCCAAACCTGTCAAGCCAGTGGCAAGACTGGAATGAAGTTGAAGGCACCCCTAATACCCTTTCCAGTGGTGAGCACCCCTTTCGAGCGGGTGGGCATAGACATAGTAGGGCCCCTGGACCCCAAGACAGACTTAGGCAACAGGTTCATCCTGGTCTTGATGGACCATGCCACCCGGTACCCGGAAGCAGTCCCTCTCAGGACAATCACAGCACCCGTGGTGGCCGTGCATTGATGGGGATCTTTTCCCGTGTGGGGTTCCCCAGAGAGGTGGTCTCCGACCGGGGTACCAACTTCATCTCTAAGTACATGAAGTCTCTGTGGGAGGAGTGTGGGGTAACGTATAAGTTCACCACTCCTTACCACCCTCAAGGAAATGGGTTGGTTGAAAGGTTCAACCGGACCCTAAAAGGTATGATTATGGGCCTAGCAGAGCCCATGAGACGGAAGTGGGACGTCTTGTTGTTGTTGTTTGCCTACAGGGAGGTGCCCAGAAGTCCTTAGGGTTCAGTCCCTTTGAACTCCTGTATGGCCACCCTGTTAGAGGACCTCTCTCACTGGTGAAGGAGGGTTGGGAAAAGTCCCGTGGGAAAACCCCCAAGGATGTGTTCAGCTATGTGCTGGCCATCCGCAACCAGACACAACGCTTCAGGAAGCTCGCTCAGGCGCACCTGGAAGCAAGCCAGGAAGAAATGAAAAGATGTTACGACCAGAATATCACTCTGGTCGAATTTCAACCTGGGCAGAAAGTGTGGGTGATGGCGCCAGTGGAGCCGTGTGCGCTCCAAGACAAGTGGACTGGGCCATATGAGGTGGTGGAAAGGAAAAGTGAGGTAACCTACCTGGTTAACCTGAGGACTCCCAGGCAGCCTCTGAGAGTCTTTCATGTGAGCCGCCTCAAACCACACTTTGAGAGGTCTAAAGTGACAATGGTCATGGCTACAGATGCAGGAAGGGAAGACGATAGTGATCCTCTCCCTGACCTCCTGGCAGTTAAGGAGCAAGATGGGTCAGTGGATGGTGTGGTCCTCTCACCCACCCTGAACCCAGAGCAGCAGAGGGACTGTCGCCAAGTGTTGGATCAGTTCTCCTCCCTGTTCTCCCTGACCCCAGGTGTCACCAACTGGTGCGTCCTTGATGTGGACACTGGAGACAGTCTGCCTGTGAAACACAAATTTTACAGGGTAGCTGACAACGTCAGGGCCAGCATCAAGGAAGAGGTTTCCAAGATGTTGGCGCTAGGGGTGATTGAGCCCACCAGCAGCCCCTGGGCTAGCCCAGTGGTCTTGGTACCAAAAGCACCCGGTGCCACTCCAGAACTCAGGTTTTGCGTGGACTACCGTGGGCTCAATGCGGTCACAAAGACTGACGCACACCCCATCCCCAGAGCTGATAAGCTCCTGGATCAGTTGGGAGCTGCCCAGTACCTCAGTACATTTGATTTGACATCTGGGTACTGGCAGATTGCCTTAACTGATGGGGCCAAAGAGAGGTCAGTATTTTCAACGCCAGAGGGGCACTTCCAGTTCCGAGTCATGCCCTTTGGGTTGAAGAATGCCCCTGCCACGTTCCAGAGACTGGTTAACTAGGTACTGTCCGGGCTGGAGGAATTCAGCGCCGCATACCTGGATGACATTGCTGTGTTCAGCTCCACGTGGGAGGAACACTTGCAACACCTCTGTGAAGTGTTGAAGGCTCTGCAAAGGGCAGGCCTCACTATCAAGGCCAGCAAGTGCCAGATAGGGCAGGGATCTGTGGTATATTTGGGACACCAGGTGGGGAGCGGCCAGGTGGCGCCCCTACAGGCAAAGAATGATACTTGCTACCCCCCCAAGACCCAGACAGAGGTGAAAGCCTTCTTAGGACTCACCGGGTATTACAGACGGTTTGTCAAGGGATATGGCACCATTGTCGCCCCCTTGACAGAACTCACTTCTAGGAAGTTGCCCAAAAGAGTGGACTGGACTGAAGCCTGCCAGACTGCTTTTGAAACCCTGAAAACTGCCATGTGCACAGCACCGGTGCTCAAAGCACCTGACTTTTCCAGTGAGTTCATAGTACAGACAGACGCTGCAGAGCATGGTGTGAGAGCAGTACTCTCACAAGTCACTGAGGAGAATGGAGACCAGCCCGTGGTTTTCATTAGTAGGAGGCTACTCCCCAGGGAACGGCGGTGGAGTGCGATTGAATGGGAAGCTTTTGCTGTGGTCTGGGCTCTGAAGAAGTTGAGGCCCTACCTGTTTGGGACTCACTTCCGTATTCAGACCGACCACAGACACCTCAGATGGTTAATATAAATGAGGGGTGAGAACTCAAAACTGTTGAGGTGGTCCATCTCCCCACAGGGAATGGACTTTGGACTGGTACAGAGCACGCCAACGCTGATGGTCTGTCCAGGTTTTTCCACCTTAGTGAAGAGAACCCCCAAGAGGGTGGGTAGTTCTCCCCACTTTCAGCTGGAGGGGACATGTGTTAGACCTGGCATCTTTGGCGTGGTTTTACCCCTATTTTTTTGCCTCTACCTCCTGTATTTTTGATGCTGTGCTGGATTTCGTTTTTGCTGGTTTAGATGCTTTGGACACTCTGCCACTGCTGATCAGTGCCAGAGTGTAAGTGCTCCCTATGTACATTGTTATTCTGATTGGATATACATGTTTGGCATATTTGCATCACCATGAGGTCCCTAGTAAAGTGCACTGGGTGTGCCAGGGCAGGTGATGACAAATGCTACTAGTGGGCCTGCAGCACTGATTGTGCCACCCACAGGAGTAGCTCTAAAATGGTGTCTCAGGCCTGCCACTGCAGTGCCTGTGTGCAGTTTAGAAACTGCCATGTCCTCCTGGTCAGTGTCCCCACTGACCAGACCTAACCCGTCCCTTTTCATGCACGTTGGTCACCCCTATGGAAGGCCCAAGGTACCCCCCTGGGCAGGGTGCAGTGTATGTAAAAGGTAGAGCATGTACTAGTGCAGGTGACATGCTCTGATAGTGAATGGCAGCCATTTTCGTTTTTCACTATTGTAAGGCTATCTTGCTCCATAGATTAACATGGGGGATGCTGGCTACAGTGGCTTCCAGCATTTCTTCCCATAGGAACAAGATAGGACATAAGTATCTAGTATCCCTGAACTCAGAATTTAATAACACATCTTTTAGGAAAGGTTGTTTTTAAATCTTGTGTTTGAGAACAGAACTTTTAGAAAGTTGCTGTTCTCTTGTCTGACCTCTCTGTGTGCCTTGGCCTGTTTGTGGATTGACTGTCTGGTTTGAGAGTGACAGGGGCTGGGGATTCCCCAGGAGACTGGCTGAGTGAGCCCTAGGCTGAATGACTGCATTTGCAACTTGAGTGGTGGGAGGAGTTAGCACCTGAGCCTGAATAGGGCTGTGACTGCCTTCCACAATGCTGGCTCCACCTCCTGCTGGGCGGCTGATGACCCTGCCCCTCACTCTGAAAGGAAAGGAGAAGCCAGGAAAACAAAGTACTCAGGAAACACCCAGAACTGGTTCAGAGCGGGCTCAGGGCCCACTTGCACAAAGAGAACAAAGACTTTTAGGGGTATGAGTACAGGACCCCTGACAACAGAAAATTAGATCATCCTGGAATCAAGAAGGAACCTCCGCCAAGGGGAAAGCTGAAACTGAAGAAGGAAGACTGTCCTGCTGTTGCTCTGCTGGACTGACCTGTTGCTTTGCCGCCAAGGAGAGGGGAAGGACTTTGATGATGTGCTGTGTCCCCTGTCTGGAAGGAATCTCCAAGGGCCTGAGAAGAGCTGGCTCCCTGTTCTGAAGTCCCAGGAACAAAAGGACCTAAGCCCCAGCTTCCCTGAACTCTGCTGAGAGAGTTCTGTCCTTCCTAGAGTGCTTGATCCAGTTGTGGGGCCTCTGGAAGTTGTACCTGTACTGGGAAGCTTGAACTTAAGTTTGAGAGACTTTTACAATTGAAAAATGTCACATCGCTCGCCTGCGGAGCGCATCCCCGACAGTGCCAGAAGATTCCCGCCGCTACGAAGGCCGAGATTGTCGCAGCGTTTGACGCCGCTGCCAGAGCCGCCGCATCCGTCGTTTGCGGGACGCACCAGACCGGTGAGGGAAAGTCAAACATCGCTGCGAGTGTCGTCGCAGAGCCTGTCGTCGGTGGGTGAGATTGCCGCACCGCTTGCTTGCGGACTGCATCACGTCGCTGCGAGCATCGTCGCAGAGCCATCGCATCGAGGAGCTGCGAGAGAGAGTATCACCGCTGGATCGTGCATTGTCGCCCCGGAGATCGTCGCAGCCCCTACGAGATCGTCGCATCGTGCCTTTGCAAGACCAAACTTCCTACGGAACCTACGCACCGGAATCCATACCAGCGGCCTACCTCCCTATACAGACCGGATTAATCGCAACACGCCCGCTGCTGCAGCGGGGCTATCGCAAATGCCTCCCCAGGCTCTCAGGAGCAACGCATCACTTGTTTTCCACCGCACCAGCTTCTGCTTTTGGAACTTTGTTGCAAGTAAAAGGTATTGTGAGTAAACGTGACGCAACTGTGAACTTTTCACGCATCTGTAGAGAATTCTATCGCAACCTAGAGAATTCTATCGCAAACCTTAAAAACTCTTTTTGAAACCATATTCTTGAACTGTGTATGTTGGATTTTTGTCATTTTGGTCTTGTGGAGTTTAGATTAAAACCTTTATTTTTCTAAACTGTTGTGGAGTCAGTTTGTGGTGTTTTCACTGTGTTACTGTGAGTGTTGGTACAAATACTTTACACATTGCCTCTGGTTAGCCTAGACTGCTCGTGCCAAGCTACCTAGAGGGTGAGCAGGGGTTATCTTAGAGGGTTTCCTCCTTACCCTGACTAGAAACAAGGGTCCCTATTTGGACAGTGGTACCTACTTCTGCCAACTAGAGATCCCCAGTTCTAACAGTGTTTGAGTGTCTAAGTGGGCCTGTAAGTGGGTGCATGAGTCTCTGAGTCTAAGAGTGGGTACATGATTGACCGTGCGGGACTGTGATTGGGTGCATGAGTGTCTTAGTGGGTCTGTGAGTGGGTGCATGAGTGTATGAGACGGTCTGTCAGTGGTTTCATGAGCGTCTAATGGGTCTGTGACTGGGTGCATGAGTTTCTGAGTGGATCTCTGAGTGGGTGCACAAGTGTCTGATTGGGCCTGTGAGTGGGTGCATGAGTGTTTGATAGGGTCTGTATGTTGGTACATGAGTGTATGAGTGGGTCTGCAAGTGTGTGTGTGACTCTGAATAGATCTGTGAGTGCATGTTTGAGTCTCTAAGTGGGTCTGTGAGTGGGTATCTGAGTGGTATGACTGGGTGATTGAGTCTCAGAGTGGGTCTGTGAGGGGGTGCTTGAGTGTCTGAGTAGACCTGTGAGTGGGTGAGTGAGTGTCTGAGTCGGTTTGTGAGTGGGTGCAAAAGTGTGTGAGTGGGTCTTTGAGTGGGTGTATGAGTGTCTAAGTGGGTCTGAGACCGGGTGCATTAGTGTCTAAATGGGTCTCTGGGTGTGTAAGTCTATGAGGAGATCTGTGAGTACATGCATTAATGTGTGAGTGAGGATGTGAATGTATATACAACACTACACAGGGTGCCATGCTGAGCATCACGATGGACCAGCAAGTCCAACCATGTGAAAAGAAACAATGTAATGCCTTTTGATACTCAAAAGAGGTCCCTCAGGGACAACTACAATGCACCCACAGGGTCATGGTACCTGCACCCTAATCCCAACTATACTTTTGTTGATTTATTTCCATCCCCTGGGACCCTGTCTTGCTTTATAAAATGGCCACCACAAATTTATACACAGGTTGCGCCAGCCAATCACAGTACTGATCCTGGTGCGTAGGTTCACAATGCTCTGTGTAGTAGTCTGTCGGTTATCTCTAAATAATTCTAAAGCTACTCAGCAGATTTACCCAAATAACAAAAAGCACTCTTACTGGACCAAGAGTTATTTTTCTGCCAAATTTTGTGTCATTCTGTCCAGCAGTTCGAGATGTAGTTGTGCTCAAAATCCCTATAAGAATTAACATGGGAAATGCATATTTTTTACCCCCCCGTTTCCTCGGCACACTTGTTACCAGTCCCGGATCCACATTGGATCAGGAATCTACGCTGGCAAAGACACCACACCAATCCTTCAGGTGTTTGCGTTAAAGGATTTATTAACTGCTGCTACGCGTTTCAGCGATACACTCCTTGTCCACACATCAAGCTTCAGTTACAATCTCAATTCTTGCTCACTCCTCTCTGGGCATGTTTCGGCTCCTATCCACCTGGACCCACTGTTAGTGATAGGGGGAGGGGCTGGGACCACATTCCGAGGGCCCGGCATGATTATGAGGTAGAGGAGGCCAGGCAGCCCCTTCCCCAGGATGATTTCAGCACCCGGGACCCGGGAGAGGTGTGGCGCCGCGGCCAGGGCGACTGACGCTGGAATCTGGGGTTCAGGGTTCGATCCCCGGCTCCGGCGGCAGGTTAGCTCAGCACCATCTGACTCTGGGCAATAGCTTGCTTAATCTTCCCGACAGCCCCCAGCGCCTAGAGACCCTTACGGGTGATTGTGCGCTTTACAAATGTGGATTATTATTATTATCCCCCAGGGCCCTGCATTATCATTACAGAAGGGTGCATGTAGTTATTCTCCTCAGGCCAATTTTTAGCCCCAGCACCCAATTCCTTAGGGCATGGCATTAATATTAGGGGGAGGGGGCATGCACCCGTTCCTTGGGCTCAATTAGGCACTGGGGACTCCATCCCTTGGGCCCTGTATCATACTAAGGGGAACGGGACATGAGACCCTACTCCCTTGGACATTTTCAGGCCCAGTGACCCCATCCTTTGGGGCCCGGCAAAATAAAAGATGGGGGCCCTGATGCCTACCCAGGGAACCTACCATAGGGTGGTTGGGGGCTGCAGGGGGAGCCCCAACACCCCTTTGGACACATGCTGACCTCCCGCATTCAGCGGAAGCCGACATTACTCCCGGTCACACGAAGTAGGTTCTAATGCTGCTTCCTATAGGCAGGAGCAATATTTTCTATCTCTTTCTCTGCCTGCTTCAGTGCTGACAGGGAAAGAGATGAATAGTTCACTCCCAGTGTGCAAGAGTAATTATGAAGTTCCCAATCACTGGGAGTAGACTTTGTATTTGTTCCCACTTGGAGAGAGATTTGAAAATGCCCCAGCTAAGCGAGAATAAATATAGGTTTCACGGCCCGAGCCAGTGCATGAAGGGAAGTCAATATTTCACTGGGTGGGCTCGCTGGGACATAGCAATGTGATCTGGTCCTACGGATGTGCCGCCAGGACATTTGTGGCTCAGGGAGGGAGGCCAGAAGATGGGGTCCTGAGGGTCTCTAGAGGGGAGCTGCGTGGACCCCCCTCCCCTAAAACATGCAGCATGACCAGGAGAATGGGGTACCCAGTGCTGAAATTGACCCGGGGAGGAAGACTCTGTGCCCCCTCCCCTTTATAATGCAGATAGGCCTAGGCGGATGTGGTCCCCGGACCCAAAAATGCGGCAGCTTGTTCCATTCCCCCGGAAAATATTTACTGGACTCTGAACCATGGGGTCCCTGTGGTCAAAGTCGGTATGGGGAGGGTGGCCACATGCAACCTCTCCCTCAAAAGTAAACAGCTTTTTCCCACAGGACCTGGCCCTGCCAGAGTCGCTAAAATAAAAATGAGCACATGAGCCTGCTCTTTTTTTTGTTCAGATTTTTCTGCTGATTCGCCAAAAATCTGCAAAGTTTCGGCAACTGCTCCCTTAGATACCCAAACACCAGGCCTAGGGTGTCACGGTATTCTTACTCTGCTCCTTTGTGTCATTTTGTTTTGGACTAGTTAGCTGCCAATACTTCCTGGTTGAGGTGGTGGCAGCCAATCATGTCTCAGTTTGACATTTGTAAGGCTACGCAAAGCCTCCAGTTCCCTAGATGTACAACGTGTTAGAGCATTCATTGCTAAAACACTACTGAGTTGATATACACCAGAACCCAAATGGCACTCTTTCTGAACCTAAATCTAGTTTTCTGCCAAATTTGGTGTAAATTCGGTCAGTGGTTTAGACTGTAGCTGTGTATAAAAATTCCCATGGGAAAATGAATGAGGAAAACACATTTTTTAACACACCTTTGTCTCGCGCCACTTGACGGATGACCCAGAAACTTTCCATGTGCAAACTAGCCAAAAGATAGCACTTTTTGAGAAAGTATAATGGAGATTTGTCAAATGGCCCCAAAGTTATTAGCAACACGAAAAAATGTATTTCCAATATAAACATGATAACGCGTTTCTACCTGAAGTTCCTCATCACTGCCTGAAAGCCAGGGTGTGTGCACTGCCAACTTATAACTGATAACATAAACAATAGACAGAAAAGATATATGTGCATTTTCATGCTTTCTACTCAGTCATGACATTCAAGATTTCACCCCATAAAAAAAATGTCAGACAAATAGGGAAGAGAACAGGAAAAAGGTGAGATACAAGTTTAAATACTCTGATTGTTCAACATTTGTACTATGGTCTTGAGGAAGTGCTGTTACATTGTAATAGAGAAATGGAAAGTGAAAGAGCACAAGAAAATCACGAACAAAGAGGCCAAGTGGCTTGTCATCCACCTGTGAAGGTAAGTATTCTTGTTAACATCCTATATTGTCGCCATTAGGCTCTATAAACAGGAGATAAAATCGGCACAAGCTTCCTTTTATTGCAGCAAAATCGATGAAGCTGCCAATGCTCCAAGGGAAATTGTTAAAACACTTATTTCACCCCCTATTGAACTTCCTTCTGCAGACAATGCCCAAAACCGCTGTAATGAACTAGCTGTTTTTTTCTCTGAAAAAATTCAGACTATATACTCCTCTTTTGGAGATGCTGACAGTGAGTTAGACCTTCCTGTGCCTACCACCTCTGAAGCCCCCGTCCAGTGTATGCTTGACGCAATCCCCCCATTAGACACTCTGGCACTGGATAGACTCATCTCTAAAGTCACCACGGGCTCCCCTAATGACCCAGCTCCCCCTCAGACCCTTGTTAAGGCAATGGACATAATACGCCCGGTCAAATTGGACGTTCTCAACACTTCCATCTCCTCAAGAACCGTACCTCCCTCCTGGAAGTGCGCGATGGTGAGGGCCCTGTTGAAGAAGCCCAACCTTGACCAATCCAACCTGGCGAATTATCGTCCTGTCTCCTTGCTCCCCTGGCTGAGTAAAGTACTCGAGAGTCACGTGAACAACATCTTGATGAACTTTTTGGAGTCAAATGGTCTCCTACGTGCCTCTCAGACCGGGTTTCGGCCCCTACATGGGACTGAAACAGCCCTCCTGGCCGTAACTGAGGAAGCTAGAGCAGTGTTAGACCAGGGTGGTAAAGTCGCAATCATCTTGTTAGACCTCAGCGCCGCGTTCGACACGGTGAACCATGTCATGCTATTACAACGTCTGGCAGACATGGGCGTGTCGGGCCCGGCGCTGGACTGGTTGACATCCTTTCTGGCTGACCGGTTCTTTCAGGTCTTTGAGGGCGAGGCAGTGTCACCCAAACATCCTCTTAGGTGTGGGGTTCCTCAGGGCTCATCCCTGAGCCCCTCCCTGTTCAATGTTTACATGGAACCTCTAGACAGGATTGTCCAGCCCTTCGGTGTGCGTATTGTCACCTACGCGGACGATTCCCAACTGGTGGTCTCTTTGGACCACGCAGAGGCATCGTCCAACACCCTAGGTCCCTGTCTAGAGGCTGTTGCCAGATGGATGCAATCCTCCCGTTTAAAACTCAACGGGGAGAAGACAGATGTCATCTTATTGGGCAACCCCTCGCCCTCTGTCTTTTCATCCATCTGGCCTCCATGTTTGGGCCCGCCTCCCGCTCCCAAACCTCAAATAAAAAGCTTGGGGGTTTGGCTTGACACCGCATTGAACTTCTCAGCCCAAGCCACAAAGACCGCAGCCACCTGTTTTGGCCTGATGAGGATGCTACGGAAGGTGCTCCCTCTGCTTCCATTCCAGGCAAGGAGGATTCTAGTCCAGGCCCTTATACTATCTCGCCTGGACTATGGCAATGTCCTCTATATGGGAGCCCCTTCCTATGTCATTCAGAAACTCCAAGTCACCCAAAACAGTGCGGCCCGTTTGCTTTACAATCTCCCTCGCTGGGAGTCAGCAAGGACCGCCATTGGGGAACTCCATTGGCTCCCCATAGCGGCCAGAGTACAATTTAAAGCTATGTGTACTCTACATAAAGCCTTCCACCACCTTGGTCCTGCAATTCTGCAACCCCTGATCACCCCCTATGTCCCCTCACGTTCCCTTCGTTCCAGTACCCTCCAGCTGGCCTCCTCTATCAGAGTGAGGAAAGCCCGTTGGGGAGGCCGCTCCTTTTCATACACCGCTGCCAAGTTCTGGAACACCCTCCCTCTTTCCCTTCGAGGAACCACCGATCATCTTTCCTTCAGAAAAGCCTTGAAAACCCACTTGTTTGCCAAATCCCGCTAATCTGCCCGAGCCTGTGCTAAGTTAGCTTTAGTCATAAGCGCTACGAGGCCTCCGGGTAGATGGCGCTATACAAGTGCAATTTCAATTCAATTCAATTCAATATTGTAAATACAGAGAGAGAGGCAGCGCCGCCATTTGTCTATTTTGTAAACGGTAAAATGAAAGCTCCCCACTAGTTACTAGTGATACACAAGTGGCTCTTACTGGTAAAAAACACCCCTCTGGTCACATAGGACGGCACGTGGGGATCAACGTCCAGCAGGAGGCGGAGTTAGGCACCTATAACAACATGGTAGCAGGACTACACACATCACAGCACTTACAGCTGCAGAGGGGCGCTGAAGAAGGCCAACTAGCCGAAATGCATCCGTCCGAGACTTTGCCTCAATAAAGTGCTCTTTAGAAATCTCCCCTGGGCCACTACTCTTTCTGTCGGAGGAGGTGAAGTTTATGTAGCCATGCGTTTAGCGGGAACGCATTTTAGTGAACCCCCGCCACAGAAGAGGTCCGAATGCTCTGGCTGGGTCTTTCGAGCATTTCTTTGGATTGTGCAAGCAATAACTTTTGGACTCACCTCGACGTTTGGAAGAAACAGCGGTCTGGAGATATTCATATACCCTGTTGGGCAACCGGGATTCCTGCGCATGCCCCCGCTAAAGGATTCCAGGCGGAGGGGTTGTGGCGGTCATAGGGGAGACCCAAGGGGGCATTGGATTGTGGTTATGCCTCACCTCCCAGCAGGTGCGTGGTCTCTGCCTGTCACCATCCGCAACTCCAGTGCTGTCAAATTCAGCGAGCATCCCTGTTCCCGCGATGCACCATATTGCAGCATTGTGGGTCTTGCAGTCCTACCACATAGGATGGCACGTGACGATCAATGTCCAGCAGGGGGCGGAGTTAGGCTCCTATAACAACATGGTAGCAGGACTACACACGTCACAGCACTTACGGCTGCAGAGGGGCGCTGAAGAAGGCCAACTAGCCGAAATGCATGCGCCCGAGACTTTGCCTCAATAAAGCGCTCTTTCGAAATCTCCCCTGGGCCACTACTCTTTCTTTCGGAGGAGGTGAAGTTTTTATATATATATATATATATATATATATATATATATATATATATACATATATATTCACTTAAAAAAACATGGGTTATAGACCATATATAGTTAGGAATTAGCATTTACAAAACCTTATTTTACTCACACAAAACCATTGAAATTCGCATATATAGTTAGTTGCACTAACTATATATCGCGCACCCGCAATCCACTGCTGATCATGTCACATATTACATCATTCATGACATGGTCAGTGACATCACTGATGACATCACTGATGACATCTCAAATGACATCACTGATGACCTCACTGATGACATCTCAAATGACATCACTGATGACATCTCAAATGACATCACTGATGACATCACTGATGACATCACTGATGACATCTCAAATGACATCACTGATGACATCACTGATGACATCTCATTTGACATTACTGATCACATCACTGATGACATCATTCATGTGATAATACGATGAACCTCTTCAGACTCTAATATAACCTTAGATACACTCAGTGTAAACAGACACTCACAGACTGTCACTCATCCATGGAGTTACTCACACACCTAGTCAGTCATGCAAAGAATCAATCACACCTCCATTTTCTCAACTATACAGTTATACACACCTTACTTATTCAAACATATACTAACACATATTTACTCTCTTATACACTCCCTGATACAAGTTCACAATGATCCATACAGCCACTCACACATTCACTGGCTCTTATGCACAGTTATTTATATATGTCAACTCTCACATGTACTGTGTTTTACATATGTACTTACTTTGACATGTAGCACTGAGATATCCATTCACTCACCAATACACTCATGCACACAGTCAACCGCCCATACAGCTGTTTCCACATGCACTTTTGAACCCATACATCTAGTGAATCAACTGCTCACACATCTATGCACAGAGTCATACACCTCCCAGCCACCCACACACACACTCAGTCTCCCATACAAATACTTGGGCAACCAATCAATAACACATATAGTTACTCATATAGCTACTGATCAACACATGCAGCAGTTTACAGAACAACAGACATAATGATGCACAAATTAAGACAGTTTAGTCACTAACCCATGCACTCAGTGAGACACATTTAATCACTCACTCATACAGTCAGTCATGCACCTACTAAATCCTTCATCCAGACACTTATACATCCACTCATTCTTCAATATGTAAGACATATTTTAACTTTACAGAAACATACAGTCACTGGATGTTGTCATCAGTGATGTCATTTGAGATGTCATCAGTGATGTCATCAGTGATGTCACTGACCATGTCATGAATGATGTAATATGTGACATGATCAGCAGTGGATTGCGGGTGCGCGATATATAGTTAGTGCAACTAACTATATATGCGAATTTCAATGGTTTTGTGTGAGTAAAATACGGTTTTGTAAATGCTAATTCCTAACTATATATGGTCTATAACCTATGGTTTTTTCAGTGAATTTTCAAGGTTTTGTAAATGCTAATTCCTAACTATATATGGTCTATAACCTATGGTTTTTTCAGTGAATTTCAATGGTTTTTTAATAGCAAATATCAAAAGCTGTAAAATGTATTCTTCTTTTAAAGGAAAAATATATTTTATATGTATTTAATATAATTTTTTTATGTATATAAATTTTTTGAGGGAACGAATTTATCAACTATCATGCTGAAGAAGAGTGTGGGGAAAAAAAAACAAAGAGGAGGACTAAGAGGAAAGAACAATCAGTTCAAAAATACAATTGCTTTTAAGCATGAAGTGCTTTTCCACACATTTACATTTAAATAACCCATATTAGAACATACAAAATATCTACAGAGGAGACGGTGTACATTGAATTTTAGACTCTTCATTGGTACCTACATGTTGGTACTTACATCACCCACACAACACAACAACCGGGACGCTGTCACAGATATATATATTTTTTTGAACGTTAATTTCTCAAAATCCACTGGAGCACATATCTTGGGACCTAGCAAAGGCACATCGGGCAAATAGTCTCTACAATTTTGCCAAGTTTCATAGAAATCCAGTCAGCCGTTCAAGCTAAAAGTGAGTCCAACCGCCCTATGGAAAACTCAATGTTAAAAACACGTTTTGGGACCCCCCTTTTTTCTCGGCCCCCGCTTGACGAAACCCCCCCCAAACTTTCAGGGGACGCTCAAAAACAAAATGTGCCATTTTCCTGAAAATTTCAGCCAATTTCGTCCATCAACGCCAAAGTTATTCAACATAGAATTTTCAGAAATCCCTATTCAAAAAAATCCTAACTATATATACCTACTGGCGACCGCCAGTAGGTAATATACATATGTATATATATATATATATATAACATTTCTATGGCAAAATGAAACCCCTCATTTTGTTCCTTTTCTAATTAAATGTATTAAGTGTTACCACTTTATTCCAATCAAGATGACTTCAGGTGTGCCATACTTTTGTTATAAGTAAGACTGTTAGCGTTCTAGTTGTTCTTTAGAACACTCTGGGACATTCTGTCATTGGGCTATAGTTGGGCTACATCTGGCTGATATTTGGGCTACATTTGTTTTTTTTGTCTCTGGTGGCCATCTTTGGGCTACATTGGGCTACATTTGGGCTCTAACATATATATAGCCCAATGTAGCCCAATATATATTTTTCAAAGTTAATTTTCGTAAAAACCACTGGAGCAGATATCTTGAGACATAGCAAAGGCACATCGGGCTACCAGTCCCTACAATATTGCCAAGTTTTGTGGAAATCCATTCAGCCGTTCGAGCTAAAAGTAAATCCAACCGCCCTATGGAAAACTCAATGTTAAAAACACGTTTTGGGACCCCCCTTTTTTCTCGGCCCCCGCTTGACTAAACCCCCCCAAACTTTCAGGGGACGCTCGAAAACAAAATGTGCCATTTTCCTGAAAATTTCAGCCAATTCCGTCCATCAATGCCAAAGTTATTCAACATAGAATTTTCAGAAATCCCTATTGAAAAAAATCCTAACTATATATACCTACTGGCGAGTGCCAGTAGGTAATATATATATATATATAGCATTTCTATGGCAAAATGAAACCCCTCGTTTTGTTCCTTTTCAAATTAAATGTATTAAGTGTTACCACTTTATTCCAATCAAGATGACTTCAGGTGTGCCATACTTTTGTCATAAGTAAGACTGTTAGCGTTCTAGTTGTTCTTTAGAACACTCTGGGACATTCTGTCATTGGGCTATAGTTGGGCTACATCTGGCTGATATTTGGGCTACATTTGTTTTTTTTGTCTCTGGTGGCCATCTTTGGGCTACATTGGGCTACATTGGGCTACATTTAGGCTCTAACATATATATAGCCCAATGTAGCCCAATATATATTTTTCAAAGGTAATTTTCGTAAAAACCACTGGAGCATATATCTTAAAACATAGCAAAGGCACATCGGGCTACCAGTCCCTACAATTTTGCCAAGTTTTGTGGAAATCCATTCAGCCGTTCGAGCTAAAAGTGAGTCCAACCGCCCTATGGAAAACTCAATGTTAAAAACACGTTTTGGGACCCCCCTTTTTCTCGGCCCCCGCTTGACGAAACCCCCCCAAACTTTCAGGGGACGCTCAGAAACAAAATGTGCCATTTTCCTGAAAATATCAGCCAATTCCGTCTATCAACGCCAAAGTTATTCAACATAGAATTTTCAGAAATCCCTATTAAAAAAAATCCTAACTATATATACCTACTGGCGACTGCCAGTAGGTAATATATATATATCTATCTATATATATATATATATATATATATATATATTCACTGAAAAAACCATAGGTTTTACACACGTTATAGTTAGGAAGTAGCATTTACAAAACCTATGAAATTCACTGAAAAAACCATAGGTTTGACACCAGTTATAGTTAGCTGGAAATTTTACTGATATAAAACCAATGAAATTCCACGTTATAGTTAGTTGGACTCACTATAACTTGCGCGTGTAATGCACTGCTGATGACGTCACATATTACATCACTCATGACATCACTGATGACACCATCCAGTGAATGTGTGTCTTTCTGAAAAATAAATATGTGTTATATATGTATGTATTATTGAATATCTTAGTGAATACATATATTACTGAGTAATGCTTAAATATTTAAATATATGTATTAGTGTTTCACTCTGTGTATAAGTGGCTGCATGGGTTGAGTAGGTACATGTGTATGTATATAGGTTATTAGATGTTTTTCTTAGTATCAGTATGAGTGTTTGCATGGTTTGGTGGAGGTATTACTTAGTACATAGATGCAAGAATGACTGAGTCTCTGTTTGTATGTGTTTTGAAGACAGCATATGTGCAGGACTGTATGGGTGGATTCGTGTGCATATGTCTGTGTTAGTGAGTGAATGACTGTCTTATTAGTGTCTTTATCAGTAACTACATATGTTTTAATGTAGTATATGTGAATATTGATGTATATAAGTGACTATATGTGAGAGTGAGGGATTGTAAAAGTTCCTGTTTAAATTAGTATGTGTTTCTAGAAGTGATTTTTTAAGAGAGTAAGTATGTGTAAGTTTCCTTAGAAGTAAAGTAGTAGTGTGTGTATATTTGTTTATGCAAATAAATGTATGTTCAATAGTTTATTTGCATGTGTGAGTATGTGTGTGAATAACGTTTGGATGACTGTCGGTGTGTAACAGGATGTGTAGGTGTATCAATACATATGATTAGTGAATATATGTATGAGTGACTATATAGAACTGTTGGTGAATTAGTGCATGTGTATATACATGGTGGAATTATTGAATTGGTTGTTGTAACTGGTATGGGTATCTCCATTTTTTTGAAAATTTTAGTTTCTATTTTTGAATATGCGTTTCAAGGGTTAGATTACAGTGAAAGGAGGTCTGTCACTGTGTCACAAGGATGGTGTCATCAGTGATGTCATGAGTGATGTAATATGTGACGTCATCAGCAGTGCATTACACGCGCAAGCTATAGTGAGTCCAACTAACTATAACGTGGAATTTCATTGGTTTTATATCAGTAAAATTTCCAGCTAACTATAACTGGTGTCAAACCTATGGTTTTTTCAGTGAATTTCATAGGTTTTGTAAATGCTACTTCCTAACTATAACGTGTGTAAAACCTATGGTTTTTTCAGTGAATTTCATAGGTTTTTAAAATGCTAATTCAGAAATATCTCGTGTATACAACCTATACTTTTGTCAATAAAGTTCTGGCAATATTTTTTTCAGAAACAAGCCGTTTTCTTCACTGTTCAAGTTGCATAGAGACTCCTTGTAAAGCGATACAGAATTAGAAAGTCTGTACCTTGCCTTTTTTTCAACGCATTAAAATTTGCCTGTAAATAAAAATAGCCTTTCTAAACTTTCGTGCACGACCCGGTGTGTGCACTCTCGGCAACAGTTCTCAATAAAATGGATAGCGCATTTCCAGGCTTTCGTGCGCGACCGACTGCGCGCACCCGCCTATATATTTCGTGAAAACTTTGCAATCTGAACTTATTGAATTTCTTCATAGACCCATCAATGAACTTATAATACGTCAAAGAGACTAAACCTAGGCTTCTTTTTTAATATTATGAACATTTTCATTAAATGGAGCCGAATGTCTTTTTAAACTTTCGTGTGTGACCGAATGTACACACCTTGGTATTTTAAAAAAAATATAAAAGGTTTTATACTTTAACAATTGTATGCTTGAATCGAGCTCAGAAGATATATTAAATCCGGATATGTTTGGATTTACTCCTTTTCACGTTTTGAAACTTCGCTGAATTAGACCGCTACTTCCAAATGGCGTACGTGACCAGATACTATCACCGCGTACACGTCCTGAGACGCGCATGTGAAGTCATGTGACTTGAAAACAACACTTCCAATTGGTTCTTAGTAGTTTCTATTCTGCAATTTACACAGAGGACTCCACCCACTCCTCTCACTATCTTTTCTACTCTCAAAAGAGAACAACGTTCAACACCCTTCGGAAGACTTTGCTGAAATGGCTGCCGCCCCGCATTCATCTTCCGAATCTGAAGGAAATAAGCGACTACCTTTAAAAAGAAAAAAGGAATCTTTTATTTGGCAATTTTTCACTTATCCTGAAGAACAAAAGAAAGTGAATGCGTTAAAAGTTACCTGCACGATATGCAATTCGGTTCTCTCAAGAGGAAATCCAAGAAAAAAATATTCCTTTTCCATACATACCATGGTGCGGCATGTCAAACAAGTCCACCCTGTGGAATTTGCACAGGCATCGACAAGAGCCCTGGCCACGCTATTACCATCAGAGGTGGCCAGCACATCTTCTGGTGGACGACCTGTATCTCCATCGAGTGCTGTGATGGACTTGAGACCATATCTTGCAAAGGTGCACATGAAATGCAACGAGTGTGGAGAAATTCTTCTGTACGGAGAGCAGAGCCTCATTCTTACTAAACTAAAAATTGAGAGTCATAAATGCCCCGAGAAAAGATAAATTTCTTCATTTCATTTTGATCCTGTGTCACACATGAAAATGTTGTTGCAAGTTAAAAAAATCAAAAACTGCATGACACTGTTCCTGTCAAGGTAGCATAGCTGGCGGCCTAGGGGTGGAGGACCGTTGTGCAAAAACTCCGGGGAGGACTCTGGATATGCTTGGTCCCTGAGATTCTTAGATGTCACTGCCTTCCACAAATGGCATAAGTCCTGGATGTTCGGTGCCATACTTGAGGGTTTGACCTAAAGACACGTCCTGCGGTGCCCTGGCCCAAAATCAAACAACATAACACTTGTTTTAAAAAAAAAAAAAAAAGTTCTTTTCAGAACTAACTCATTGTACCAAAAACAGCTCCAGGAGCATATTATAAAGGGAGTTTATCTCCCCTTTTTTGGCTTTCGTTCGTGCGCGACCGTGTGCGCGCACCCGCCTATATATTTCGGGGAAACTTCGCGATTGCAACTTATTAAATTTCTGCATAGACCCATCAAAGAACTTATACTACGTCAAAGACAGTAAACCTAGGCTTCTTTTTTATTATTATGAAAATTTTCATTAAATGGAGCCGAATGTCTTTTTAAACTTTCGTGTGTGACCGAATGTACACACCTTGATATTTTAAAAAAATATATAAAAGGTTTTATACTTTAACAATTGTATGCTTGATTCCAGCTCAGAAGATATATTAAATCCGGATATATTTGGATTTACTCCTTTTCACGTTTTGAAACTTCGCTGAATTAGACCGCTTCTTCCAAATGGCGTACGTGACCAGATACTATCACCGCGTACACGTCCTGAGACGCGCATGTGAAGTCATGTGACTTCACAACAACACTTCCAATTGGTTCTTAGTAGTTTCTATTCTGCAATTTACACGAAGCACTCCACCCACTTCTCTCACATCTCTACCCTGTTATCTGCAATTGTGAACATCAAAAGGAGCTGCGCTACGCCCCTGTAAGAGGCCTCCCTCCTACTGCTGCAACGGCTTGGCAGTCCTCCAGATGCACAGGAACAGCCCCTCCGATCCATTGAAGTTCTCTGTCGTGAGAGGGCTCACTCCCACTGCTGCAACGGCTTGGCAGTCCTCCAGATGCACAGGAACAGCCCCTCCGATCCATTGAAGTTCTGTGTCGGTCTCAATACCACTTACGAAATGAAAATAAGCACTGAAGAATATTTATGCTGTAGCAGGAGGAGTACTACATGCTTGCAGAATGCATTCTATTACCTATAAAAAAGTGAAACACCCACGCTACAATCATATAGAATACTTCCTCTAAAGAAGCCTGTGAATAACTTTCGAACATCAGGTTAACCTTTTTTTACTCTGTCATCATTGTTAAAGATAAGTATTTACAATACTATATTAAACAATGCCATGATTTTTCCTTTTTAATTTTAAAAATCTTGCAATCTTTCACAAACACAATACTCATGGCTTCTTTTTCGTGACAAAAATCTTGCAATATTACATACCTACATAGAATAACAGAAAAAACATAAAACTACATAGGCCAAACAGTCTACTAAACGCGGATATGTAACCTATGGGGCAGATTCATGTTAACTACTTCATACCCAGATATGCACCAGTTAATGTGCACCACAGTATGGTAGTGCTCCGTTACCCATGGTGTGCCACATTTGAAATGTGGCGCACCATGGTACAAAAACACCATACATGCGTAACACATCTGTGCTCAAAAACTAATACATTGCTAGAGTTGCATCGCAACTGTGATGCAGCTCCAGCAAGGCTCACCAATGCACTATATTCACAATGCTACGTCAATACCTACGCCTGCTTCAAGCACATGCACAGTTTTGAAACAGCATGGGCCTGAAAGTCACTGAGTGAAATATCATACATTACAGTCAGCCACTTTCAAGACGCATTCCTTCAGAGGAACACTTACCGGTTATTAGAGGTAGATTGTCCGACTCCACCGGAGGAGACCCCTAATAAAAAAGACATATATAAAATGCGGACTAGCCACTGTATCGTGCTAGCAAACTTTAACTTAAAAATTGTTAGAAAAAACAAAAGGAATCGAGCAAAATTAGTAGGCCACTGATAGGATCTCTTTTTCACCTCGCTAAAATAGAAACATTAGGTACAACCCCTCATGAGAAATATGAAACTAGTGAGAGAAACCGAGCTCGACGCCATGATGGCTGCAAGATAGCTCGGCTCCGCCGCCCACCCCGCCCAAAATAACGACAAACCCTATACAAATATTATAAATAAATACAACACACCAGCAAAGTAACAGGGTAAAACGTTTTATTAAATAACTATTTACATGGCAGCCTGCTGCAACATGAAAACAACACTTCCAATTGGTTCTTACTAGTTTCTATTCTGGAATTTACACGCAGCACTCCACCTACTTCTCTCACTATCTTTTCTACTCTCAAGAGAGAACAACGTCCTACATTTTTCGGAAGACTTTGGTGAAATGGCTACCGTATCTCATTCATCTTCCGAATCTGAACAAAATGATCAACTACCTTTAAGAAGAAAAAAGAATCTTTCATCTGGCAATTTTTCACTTATCCTGAAGATCAAAAGAAAGTAAATGCACCAAAAGTAACCTGCACGATATGTGACTCGTTTCTCTCAAGAGGAAATCCAACAAAAAAATATTCCTTTTCCATACATACCATGGTGCGGCATGTCAAACAAGAGCACCCTGTGCAATTTGCAGAGGGATTGACAAAAGCCCTGGCCACGCTATTACCATTAGAGGTGGCCAGCACATTTTTTGATCAACGACCTGTATCTCCATCGAGTGCAGAGATGGACTTGAGATATTTAACTATATATGGTCTATAACCTATAGTTTTTCAGTGAATTTGCTACGCCGCCCACCCCGCCCAAAATAACGAGAAACCCTATGCAAATATTATAAAAATATACAACACACCAACAAAGTAACAGGGTAAAACGTTTAATTAAATAACTATTTACATGGCAGCCTGCTGCAACATCGATCCAAATGCAGGTTTTTTTCAGTGAAATTCCTCCGCCGCCCACCCCTGCCAAAATAACGAGAAACCCTATGCAAATATTATAAATATATACAACACACCAACAAAGTAACAGGGTAAAACGTTTAATTAATTAACTATTTACATGGCAGCCTGCTGCAACATCGATCCAAATGCATGACACTGTTCCTGTCAAGGTAGCATAGCTGGCGGCCTAGGGGTGGAGGACCGTTGTGCAAATACCCCGGGGAAGACTCTGCATATGCTTGGTCCCTGAGATTCTTCGATGTCACTGCCTTCCATAAATGTCATAAGTCCTGGATGTTGGGTGCCATAGTTGAGGGTTTCACCTAAAGACACGTCCTGCGGTGCCCTGGTCCAACCATCACATATACCTGCGCCAGGAGACGGCGTGGGGTGCACTGGAAGGGAGAGGCGGCGCGAACGAGCCTCCCCTACCTCCCCAGGTGGAGGTTTCTCAGCTACACCCCTAAAGACACGTCCTGCGGTGCCCTGGTCCAACCATCACATATACCTGCGCCAGGAGACGGCGTGGGGTGCACTGGAAGGGAGAGGTGGCGCGAACGAGCCTCCCCCACCTCCCCAGGTGGAGGTTTCTCAGCTGCACCCCAGCACTTCACTCGACATAGGCGGCCGGCTCCCAGGGTCCGGCGGAACTTTAAGCCTTTTGGTGACTCTTCCATTCTGGACCTTGTCCCACAATCCGTTTGACCTGAAGACACGTCCTGCGGTGCCCTGGTCCAACCATCACATACACCTGCGCCAGGAGACGGCGTGGGGTGCACTGGAAGGGAGAGGCGGCGCGAACGAGCCTCCCCCACCTCCCCAGGTGGAGGTTTCTCAGCTACACCCCTAAAGACACGTCCTGCGGTGCCCTGGTCCAGCCATCACATATACCTGCGCCAGGAGACGGCGTGGGGTGCACTGGAAGGGAAAGGCGCCGCGAACGAGCCTCCCCCACCTCCCCAGGTGGGGGTTTCTCAGCTGAACCCCAGCACTTCACTCGACATAGGCGGCCGGCTCCCAGGGTCCGGCGGAACTTTTAGCCTTTTGATGACTCTTCCATTCTGGACCTTGTCCCACAATCCGTTTGACCTGAAGACACGTCCTGCGGTGCCCTGGTCCAACCATCACATATACCTGCGCCAGGAGACGGCGTGGGGTGCACTGGAAGGGAGAGGCGGCGCGAACGAGCCTCCCCCACCTCCCCAGGTGGAGGTTTCTCAGCTACACCCCTAAAGACACGTCCTGCGGTGCCCTGGTCCAACCATCACATATACCTGCGCCAGGAGACGGCGTGGGGTGCACTGGAAGGGAGAGGCGGCGCGAACGAGCCTCCCCCACCTCCCCAGGTGGAGGTTTCTCAGCTGCACCCCAGCACTTCACTCGACATAGGCGGCCGGCTCCCAGGGTCCGGCGGAACTTTTAGCCTTTTGGTGACTCTTCCATTCTGGACCTTGTCCCACAATCCGTTTGACCTGAAGACACGTCCTGCGGTGCCCTGCTCCAACCATCACATATACCTGCGCCAGGAAACGGCGTGGGGTGCACTGGAAGGGAGAGGCAGCGCAAACGAGCCTCCCCCACCTCCCCAGGTGGAGGTTTCTCAGCTGCACCCCAGCGCTTCACTCGACAAGATGAGTTGCACCCGCTCCTGCGGCACAGTGCCTCGCTCGGCCAGCTGAATTACGCCTGCTCTTGCTATTACAGCGTCTCGCCCGCCATCCGGCTGAATTGCACCCACTCTTCCGGTACAGCGACAGGCGGCTGCCACGGAGCTCAAGAAATGGCGGTCGGCTCCACAGACTTGGGCCTGGCCTGCAAGGATGGCTCTGGACAACCCTGGAACTCGGACGCTTGACTGCTACGGCATGGGCCCCATTCCCAAAAGTGTCCCCTCAGCCTTGAAGATACTACAAGAGTCACCGGGGCCCCCGACTCCCGCAGACTTCCGGTGGGCAGCTTCTGCCATGATTGCTCGCAGAATGGCCACGACGTAGCCACGAGGTGCTCTCATGCTGACGCCAGCTTCAGTCTGAAACATCCAGAAACACTGTAGTATCGCGTTGTCGCGTAATGCGTCATATGACGCGCCGAGTTAGCGCATCCGGTGCGCGAAGCGCAGCTTCCCGGAAGCGATCCGGGGCGCGGCGCGAAGCGCATAACGTAAGCATAACAGGTCATGTGACTTTTTAATAAAACTTTTCATTGGTTCATTTCACTTTTGGTTTCCTAATGATGTAAGGCTAGGTCATGTGACCTAAAAGTAACACTTTTCATTGGTTTAGAACTAAACCACACCTCTTCAGGTGGTGGTTGAGCAAGAGGTGCCCCCCCTCCCCACCTTCATGTTGCCTGATTCGGCCAGCTCAATCGATCGAGCATGAGACTCTGTTGTGATCTGAAGAACCGCTGCCTGCGGTGCCTCACAGAACCGCTTAATGAAGACCCCCGAGGGGCGGTGTGGTGGCGCGGACTGGGAGGGGCCGCTTATCTCCTACCCCGTCCCCAAGTCTCGCTTGGCCAGCTGAGTTCCGATCACTCTTGCGGCCTACGACATGGAGAGGCCGAGGCGTTGACTAGGCGGGACCTCTGACCGCAACCACAGCGCCAACGATCGCTGCTGACGGAGGGGAGCCTTGCCGGTGAGAGCCACTGATCTAAAGAACCGCTGCCTGCGATGCCTCCCTGAACAGCTTAACGGAGGCCCCCGAGGGACGGTGTGGTAGCGCGGACTGGGATGGGGCGCTTGGCTCCTGCGCCCTCCCCAAGTCTCGCTCGGCCAGCTGAGTTTCGCCCACTCTTGCGGCCTACGACATGGAGAGGCCGGGGCGTTATGGATCAGTATGAGCAAATTGATCTCAGTCTTATTGCCCTGGTGTGGCCTGAAATCGCCAGGACACCATCTGAGATCGCCCCCGACATAGGCGGCCGGCCCCCGGGGTCCGGCGGGACTTTTAGCCTTTTGGTGACTCTTGTCTTCTGGACCTTGTCCCACAATCCGTTTGACCTGAAGACACGTCCTGCGGTGCCCTCGCAATGCGGCCTGGTCCCTGAATGTGTGCAGGGGGACGGTATTGATTGGATCAAGATGGCGGCTTCACACAAAGCTGACTCAAGTGTTGCTCCTGATGCTATGCAGACAAAAACTGGTTTTCAGTTTGTACATTCTTCAGGCTTTTTCTTCATAAATGTAACAATGTGAGACTCACTAGGAGAACGCCCGTTTATCTTTCCTTTCAAAATGCTGCCAACAATATTTTCTGAATGGAAGACACCATCTGAGATCGCCCCCGACATAGGCGGCCGGCTCCCGGGGTCCGGCGGGACTTTTAGCCTTTTGGTGACTCTTGTCTTCTGGACCTTGTCTCACAATCCGTTTGACCTGAAGACACGTCCTGCGGTGCCCTCGCAATGCGGCCTGGTCCCTGAATGTGTGCAGGGGGACGGTAATGATTGCATCAAGATGGCGGCTTCACACAAAGCTGACTCAAGTGTTGCTGCTGAAGCTATGCAGACAAAAACTGGTTTTCAGTATGTACATTCTTCGGGCTTTTTCTTCATGAATGTAACAATGTGAGACTCACTAGGAGAACGGCCGTTTATCTTTCCTTTCAAAATGCTGCCAACAATATTTTCTGAATGGAAGACACCATCTTGTAGTATAAAGGGCTGCGTCAAGAGTGGTATTGCCCAGAATGTCTTGTTTTCTAGTGCTCGTAATGACGAAGCCAGAACTGCCGAAAGGGATTCTGGTCCTGCCGCTACTTATTGGACACATTGAACTATACTCTGGTCCTGCCTGACCTCGACCAAAATGGCGCCAGTATGGGAGCGAATTGCAACTCCTTATGACGTTCTAGTTACTTAGCCTTGACGTTATGGGGGATGTATGCGGTCTTTATGCACATTGCGGGCGGGGAAGGGTACTGACTAGGAATACGGACAACCCTATTGATGTCGATTTTTCATTATTGATTATTGTATTAATAAAGCTTCAAAATAATGTTACCCATGATACTCGCCCATGGTATGCGTATTGACGATTTTATTGTAACTGATCCTGTTATACTTTCAATTAAAAAATCAACCTTCACTGATCCTGCAACCGTTTGTCACGTTTAGTTTTTTCAATTAAATGGCTCGCTTGTTACATACTCCTATACCCCTGGCTTTTGAAAGACACCATCTTGTAGAATAAAAGGCTGCGTCAAGGATGGTATTGCCCAGAATGTCTTGTTTTCTAGTGCTCGTAATAACGAAGCCAGAACTGCCTTGGTATATTCCAATATATGCCAAAGACAGAAATGGAATTAGTCCAATCAACATTGTGCACAAATTGAGAAAGCAAGGAGACATGTTAATAAATCTGTTTCTGCTTTCCTCAGAAATTATAGCATGGGTTCTATTTACCACAACAACTTGCGTTACCACATGCAAGACATCTATAGGACAGATGGTGTTCATTTCACGTATGAGGGAAACAGAATCTTCCTCTGCAACATCAGACTCTGCATCGGTACTTACTTATAAATGCAGAAAAAACTCAATTAACACAAGGGCTCTTTTCAGAGCCACCTTATATCAAAGCACTCAAACTTCTGATTTATCTCCATTTTCACACTCTTGTAAATAGGTGTGCGCGCCCGGGTGCGTGCACCCCGCAACTAAAATATATATATATATTTTCGCGTTTAAGGGCCTTACTGCACACCCTGAGAGAACCTACGCAGCAAAACAATCTCTACCTTCTCCCCTTTCCATGTTCCAACGCTTTGAAATGACAATATATTTACTCGCAGTGACAAAATGGTGGTCAACACTTCCTGATTTCCTTCGAATCGAACGTTAACAGACGTCACGCAGCAAAAAAAAATTACGCTTGCGCGCAGCCGCTTGAGTGCGCGCACCCGTGCGCGCTTATAGATATATAATTGACTTTAAGTTTAATTTTCTCAGCAACTACTGAACAGATTTACACCATTCCATAAAAAGCGTAATCTGCGAGCCGGACTCTACAGTTTTCCCAAATTTCTTATAAATCCATTCAGCTGTTCGACCTGTAGCCGTGTCTAAACGTCCTATGGAAAATAACATGGAGAAAACACGTTTTGGGACCCCCCTTTTATCTCAGCCCCCACTTCACCAATCCCCCCCAAACTTTCAGGGAAGGAGCGCAGCGGACCGAGCCATCTTCTTTGAGAAATTCGCAAAGATTCATCCACCAGGGCCAAAGTTAATCCAAATAGAATGTTGAGGATTTCCTATGGAAACTAGGTCCTAACTATTTTGTATTCAAATTTACATTTCAGTTGCTTGTCCCTCACAATATTCTCAATGTCACATAAAAGTCACCCATCACCCACTGCCATCTCTGGCTGTTTCCATGGTAATACCTCATTCTGCACCTGGCTGAAGGCACAGGTCAAAAGTTCATATCTCAACGTTCTACAGCAAACTAACAACACTGTTTTCCCTCCAGAAACACCTGCCTATCCACAGCTCTGTTACATGTCATTTTTTTCACACCCAATACTACTTTTTCTTTTACATAACATTAACATGCAACGTAGTCTTCAATCTTCACGTATTAGAATCAACCAATCATTTTTCGTTTTTCAACCACACCAAGCTTCATCCATTTTTTTATCCTGACTTTCAGCTTCTAACTGCCATTCCACTTCCAGAACCCATCGGAGTACGAGTGCATCTGCCTTGAAAATGAAGGTTTGGCTTTTAGGACACAGCTATATTCACTGGAGTGGAAAACATGCATCAAGCAGACGAATTTCCAACCTTGATTTACCAAATGTGCAGATAACGTGGATTGGGCAAAGAGGATTAAGATGTCACCAATTAATACCATTGGTGAAAACTTTTATGCATCTCCCAGAACCAGACCTTATAATTGTGCACTGTGGTGGGAACGAGCTTGGCACATTGACTGAGGTAGGTCTGGAAATGCTTCTAAAAGACACCTTTCGACAATTGATGACACTTTTTCCTCGAACTGCCTTGGTATATTCCAATATATGCCAAAGACAGAAATGGAATTGGTCCAATCAACATTGTGCACAAATTGAGAAAGCAAGGAGACATGTTAATAAATCTGTTTCTGCTTTCCTCAGAGATTATAGCATGGGTTCTATTTACCACAACAACTTGCGTTACCACATGCAAGACATCTATAGGACAGATGGTGTTCATTTAACGGATGAGGGAAACAGAATCTTCCTCTGCAACATCAGACTCTGCATCGGTACTTACTTATAAATGCAGAAAAAACTCAATTAACACAAGGGCTCTTTTCAGAGCCACCTTATATCAAAGCACTCAAACTTCTGATTTATCTCCATTTTCACACTCTTGTAAATAGGTGTGCGCGCCCGGGTGCGTGCACCCCGCAACTTAAAAAAAAAATATATATATATATATATTTTCGCGTTTAAGGTCCTTACTGCACACCCTGAGAGAACCTATGCAGCAAAACAATCTCTACCTTCTCCCCTTTCCATGTTCCAACGCTTTGAAATGACAATATATTTACTCGCAGTGACAAAATGGCGGTCAACACTTCCTGATTTCTTTCGAATCGAACGTTAACAGACGTCACGCAGCAAAAAAAAATTCCGCTCGCGCGCAGCCGCTTGAGTGCGCGCACCCGTGCGCGCTTATAGATATATAATTGACTTTAAGTTTAATTTTCTCAGCAACTACTGAACATATTTACACCATTCCAAAAAAAGCGTAATCTGCGAGCCGGACTCTACAGTTTTCCCAAATTTCTTATAAATCCATTCAGCCGTTCGACCTGTAGCCGTGTCTAAACGTCCTATGGAAAATAACATGGAAAAAACACGTTTTGGGACCCCCCTTTTATCTCAGCCCCCACTTCACCAATCCCCCCCAAACTTTCAGGGAAGGAGCGCAGCGGACCGAGCCATCTTCTTTGAGAAATTCGCAAAGATTCATCCACCAGGGCCAAAGTTAATCCAAATAGAATGTTGAGGGTTTCCTATGGAAACTAGGTCCTAACTATTTTGTATTCAAATTTACATTTCAGTTGCTTGTCCCTCACAATATTCTCAATGTCACATAAAAGTCACCCATCACCCACTGCCATCTCTGGCTGTTTCCATGGTAACACCTCATTCTGCACCTGGCTGAAGGCACAGGTCAAAAGTTCATATCTCAACGTTCTACAGCAAACTAACAACACTGTTTTCCCTCCAGAAACACCTGCCTATCCACTGCTCTGTTACATGTCATTTTTTTCACACCCAATACTACTTTTTCTTTTACATAACATTAACATGCAACGTAGTCTTCAATCTTCACGTATTAGAATCAACCAATCATTTTTCGTTTTTCAACCACACCAAGCTTCATCCATTTTTTTATCCTGACTTTCAGCTTCTAACTGCCATTCCACTTCCAGAACCCATCGGAGTACGAGTGCATCTGCCTTGAAAATGAAGGTTTGGCTTTTAGGACACAGCTATATTCACTGGAGTGGAAAATATGCAGCAAGCAGACGAATTTTCCACCTTGATTTACCAAATGTGCAGATAACGTGGATTGGGCAAAGAGGATTAAGATGTCACCAATTAATACCATTGGTGAAAACTTTTATGCATCTCCCAGAACCAGACCTTATAATTGTGCACTGTGGTGGGAACGAGCTTGGCACATTGACTGAGGTAGGTCTGGAAATGCTTCTAAAAGACACCTTTCGACAATTGATGACACTTTTTCCTCGAACTGCCTTGGTATATTCCAATATATGCCAAAGACAGAAATGGAATTGGTCCAATCAACATTGTGCACAAATTGAGAAAGCAAGGAGACATGTTAATAAATCTGTTTCTGCTTTCCTCAGAGATTATAGCATGGGTTCTATTTACCACAACAACTTGCGTTACCACATGCAAGACATCTATAGGACAGATGGTGTTCATTTAACGGATGAGGGAAACAGAATCTTCCTCTGCAACATCAGACTCTGCATCGGTACTTACTTATAAATGCAGAAAAAACTCAATTAACACAAGGGCTCTTTTCAGAGCCACCTTATATCAAAGCACTCAAACTTCTGATTTATCTCCATTTTCACACTCTTGTAAATAGGTGTGCGCGCCCGGGTGCGTGCACCCCGCAACTTAAAAAAAAAAATATATATATATATATTTTCGCGTTTAAGGTCCTTACTGCACACCCTGAGAGAACCTATGCAGCAAAACAATCTCTACCTTCTCCCCTTTCCATGTTCCAACGCTTTGAAATGACAATATATTTACTCGCAGTGACAAAATGGCGGTCAACACTTCCTGATTTCTTTCGAATCGAACGTTAACAGACGTCACGCAGCAAAAAAAAAATTCCGCTCGCGCGCAGCCGCTTGAGTGCGCGCACCCGTGCGCGCTTATAGATATATAATTGACTTTAAGTTTAATTTTCTCAGCAACTACTGAACATATTTACACCATTCCAAAAAAAGCGTAATCTGCGAGCCGGACTCTACAGTTTTCCCAAATTTCTTATAAATCCATTCAGCCGTTCGACCTGTAGCCGTGTCTAAACGTCCTATGGAAAATAACATGGAGAAAACACGTTTTGGGACCCCCCTTTTATCTCAGCCCCCACTTCACCAATCCCCCCCAAACTTTCAGGGAAGGAGCGCAGCGGACCGAGCCATCTTCTTTGAGAAATTCGCAAAGATTCATCCACCAGGGCCAAAGTTAATCCAAATAGAATGTTGAGGATTTCCTATGGAAACTAGGTCCTAACTATTTTGTATTCAAATTTACATTTCAGTTGCTTGTCCCTCACAATATTCTCAATGTCACATAAAAGTCACCCATCACCCACTGCCATCTCTGGCTGTTTCCATGGTAACACCTCATTCTGCACCTGGCTGAAGGCACAGGTCAAAAGTTCATATCTCAACGTTCTACAGCAAACTAACAACACTGTTTTCCCTCCAGAAACACCTGCCTATCCACTGCTCTGTTACATGTCATTTTTTTCACACCCAATACTACTTTTTCTTTTACATAACATTAACATGCAACGTAGTCTTCAATCTTCACGTATTAGAATCAACCAATCATTTTTCGTTTTTCAACCACACCAAGCTTCATCCATTTTTTTATCCTGACTTTCAGCTTCTAACTGCCATTCCACTTCCAGAACCCATCGGAGTACGAGTGCATCTGCCTTGAAAATGAAGGTTTGGCTTTTAGGACACAGCTATATTCACTGGAGTGGAAAATATGCAGCAAGCAGACGAATTTTCCACCTTGATTTACCAAATGTGCAGATAACGTGGATTGGGCAAAGAGGATTAAGATGTCACCAATTAATACCATTGGTGAAAACTTTTATGCATCTCCCAGAACCAGACCTTATAATTGTGCACTTTGGTGGGAACGAGCTTGGCACATTGACTGAGGTAGGTCTGGAAATGCTTCTAAAAGACACCTTTCGACAATTGATGACACTTTTTCCTCGAACTGCCTTGGTATATTCCAATATATGCCAAAGACAGAAATGGAATTGGTCCAATCAACATTGTGCACAAATTGAGAAAGCAAGGAGACATGTTAATAAATCTGTTTCTGCTTTCCTCAGAGATTATAGCATGGGTTCTATTTACCACAACAACTTGCGTTACCACATGCAAGACATCTATAGGACAGATGGTGTTCATTTCACGGATGAGGGAAACAGAATCTTCCTCTGCAACATCAGACTCTGCATCGGTACTTACTTATAAATGCAGAAAAAACTCAATTAACACAAGGGCTCTTTTCAGAGCCACCTTATATCAAAGCACTCAAACTTCTGATTTATCTCCATTTTCACACTCTTGTAAATAGGTGTGCGCGCCCGGGTGCGTGCACCCCGCAACTTAAAAAAAATATATATATATATATATTTTCGCGTTTAAGGTCCTTACTGCACACCCTGAGAGAACCTACGCAGCAAAACAATCTCTACCTTCTCCCCTTTCCATGTTCCAACGCTTTGAAATGACAATATATTTACTCGCAGTGACAAAATGGCGGTCAACACTTCCTGATTTCCTTCGAATCGAACGTTAACAGACGTCACGCAGCAACAAAAAAAATTCCGCTCGCGCGCAGCCGCTGTAGTGCGCGCACCCGTGCGCGCTTATAGATATATAATTGACTTTCAGTTTAATTTTCTCAGCAACTACTGAACAGATTTACACCATTCTAAAAAAAAGCGTAATCTGCGAGCCGGACTCTACAGTTTTCCCAAATTTCTTATAAATCCATTCAGCCGTTCGATCTGTAGCCGTGTCTAAACGTCCTATGGAAAATAACATGGAGAAAACACGTTTTGGGACCCCCCTTTTATCTCAGCCCCCACTTCACCAATCCCCCCCAAACTTTCAGGGAAGGAGCTCAGCGGACCGAGCCATCTTCTTTGAGAAATTCGCAAAGATTCATCCACCAGGGCCAAAGGTAATCCAAATAGAATGTTGAGGATTTCCTATGGAAACTAGGTCCTAACTATAACTACCTACTGGCGACCGCCAGTAGGTAATATATATATAGATATATATGTATTACCTACTGGCGATAGCCAATAGGTATATATAGTTAGGATTGTTTTCCATAGGGAAATCACAACATTCTATTGGGAATAACTTTGGCGCCAGTTGAGGAATCTTCCTGAAATTTTCCTTAACTTTGCCTCGCGGCGCTCCGCTCCTTCCCTGAAAGTTTGGGGGGATTCGTCAAGCGGGGGCCGAGATAAAAGGGGGTCCCAAAACGTGTTTTCCCCATGTTAATTTCCATAGGGCGGTTGGACTCACTTTTAGCCCGAACGGCTGAATGGTTTTCCATCAAACTTGGCAAAATTGTAGGGACTGGTAGCCCGATGTGCCTTTGCTATGTCTCAAGATATGTGCTCCAGTGGTTTTTACGAAAATTAACTTTGAAAAAATATATATTGGGCTACATTGGGCTATATATATGTTAGAGCCCAAATGTAGCCCAATGTAGCCCAATGTAGCCCAAAGATGGACACCAGAGACAAAAAAAAAATGTAGCCCAAATATCAGCCAGATGTAGCCCAACTATAGCCCAATGACAGAATGTCCCAGAGTGTTCTAAAGAACAACTAGAGCGCTAACAGTCTTACTTATGACAAAAGTATGGCACACCTGAAGTCATCTTGATTGGAATAAAGTGTTAACACTTAAAACATTTAATTTGCAAAGGAACAAAATGAGGGGGTTCATTTTGCCATAGAAATTTTGATTAGTGCTGAAGAAAGAAAAATTAGGGCACATTTTGAGTGACTTCTCAAATCCTCTTATATTTCATTAAAAGAATTCTGATATGCAGTCTCCCAAGATGACCACCAGAGACAAAATAGCCCAAATGTAGCCCAAATATCAGCCAGATGTAGCCCAACTATAGCCCAATGACAGAATGTCCCAGAGTGTTCTAAAGAACAACTAGAACGCTAACAGTCTTACTTATGACAAAAGTATGGCACACCTGAAGTCATCTTGATTGGAATAAAGTGGTAACACTTAATACATTTAATTTGAAAAGGAACAAAATGAGGGGTTTCATTTTGCCATAGAAATTTTATTACCTACTGGCGATAGCCAGTAGGTATATATAGTTAGGATTGTTTTCCATAGGGAAATCGCAACATTCTATTGGGAATAACTTTGGCGCCGGTTGAGGAATCTTCCTGAAATTTTCCTTAACTTTGCCTTGCGGCGCTCCGCTCCTTCCCTGAAAGTTTGGGGGGGGTTCGTCAAGAGGGGCCGAGATAAAAGGGGGGTCCCAAAACGTGTTTTCCCCATGTTAATTTCCATAGGGCGGTTGGACTCACTTTTAGCCCGAACGGCTGAATGGTTTTCCACCAAACTTGGCAAAATTGTAGGGACTGGTAGCCCGATGTGCCTTTGCTATGTCTCAAAATATGTGCTCCAGTGGTTTTTACGAAAATTAACTTTGAAAAAATATATATTGGGCTACATTGGGCTATATATATGTTAGAGCCCAAATGTAGCCCAATGTAGCCCAATGTAGCCCAAAGATGGCCACCAGAGACAAAAAAAACAAATGTAGCCCAAATATCAGCCAGATGTAGCCCAACTATAGCCCAATGACAGAATGTCCCAGAGTGTTCTAAAGAACAACTAGAGCGCTAACAGTCTTACTTATAACAAAAGTATGGCACACCTGAAGTCATCTAGATTGGAATAACGTGTTAACACTTAAAACATTTAATTTGCAAAGGAACAAAATGAGGGGGTTCATTTTGCCATAGAAATTATGATTAGTGCTGAAGAAAGAAAAATTAGGGCACATTTTGAGTGACTTCTCAAATCCTCTTATATTTCATTAAAAAAATTCTGATCTGCAGTCTCCCAAGATGGCCACCAGAGACAAAAGAGCCCAAATGTAGCCCAAATATCAGCCAGATGTAGCCCAACTATAGCCCAATGACAGAATGTTCCAGAGTGTTCTAAAGAACAACTAGAACGCTAACAGTCTTACTTATGACAAAAGTATGGCACACCTGAAGTCATCTTGATTGGAATAAAGTGGTAACACTTAATACATTTAATTTGAAAAGGAACGAAATGAGGGGTTTCATTTTGCCATAGAAATTTTATATATATATATATATATATATATTTACTGAAAAAACCATAGGTTACACACCAGTTATAGTTAGGAATTAGCATTTAAAAAAACCTTTGAAATTCACTGAAAAAACCATAGGTTTCAGGAGTTATATAGTTAGGAATTAGTTTTTAAAAAACCTTTGAAATTCACTCAAAAAACTATAAGTTTTAGTGGTGGTATAGTTAGCTGGACATTTTACTCATACAAAACCAATGAAATTGCTCCTATATAGTTAGTTGTACTAACTATATTTCGCGCACCCGCAATCCACTGCTGATGATGTCACATATTAGATCATTCATGACATGGTCAGTGACATCACTGATGACATCTCAAATGACATCACTGATGACATCACTGATGACATCATCCACATGATAATCACATACACCTTTTCATACACTATTACAATTTTTCATCACTGTTTGTAAAATACAGAGTATCATATTGAAATCCATTGTCACAGCAATACAAGTATCTAAAAATCCACTCAGTGATTCATAGATGTATACACACATCTAATCACTTACCTATGGATTCACTCATACATGCTGTCAATGAACAATAGAACACTATCAAAAATACTTATACATCTATATCGACATTAAACAGCACGCATCCTATTCACATATGAAGTCATCCTACTCACTTATGCAAACAATGGATCATACTTACATATTTACTTAGCAAAACACTTATACATACACCACTTCTTCTATTCATTTAGATAGTAAGTCATACTTAGTGAATTATAAAATCATTATTACAAGTATACAGTTATCCATACAGTCACTCACACAATCATTGTGTCTTATGTATACTTATTTATATACAACAACTGACACATACACTGCCTTTTATTTTTCTAGTTTGTTGTACCTGTACCGTTGAGAAATATATTTGCTCATCACCACACCCATAAAGAGATTCCCTCACCCAAACTGTTAGAACATGTAGTTTTAACTTCATATATCTACTGAATCAACTATTCACACATCTTTGGACAGTCACACACCCCCCACTGAACCACACACACTTGCACACTCCCATACAAATACTCAGTTAACTAATCAATAACTAATATAGACTTTCACATAGCTAGTAACCAACTGTAGAATCAGTTTACACAACAACTGACAAATTGATACAGATATTCACACAGTTTAGTCACTATCCACTATATTTAGTGAGACATTATAAATTGGTCAAGTAAACAGTCAATTACACTGCTACTAAATCCTCCATCCAAATATTTATTTCTATATATCCACTCATTCTTCAATGTAAATTGCTATATATATATAATGCATATTTAAATAACGAAGCAAACCACATTCACTGGATGATGTCATCAGTGATGTCATCAGTGATGTCATTTGAGATGTCATCAGTGATGTCACTGACCATGTCATGAATGATCTAATATGTGACATCATCAGCAGTGGATTGCGGGTGCGCGAAATATAGTTAGTACAACTAACTATATAGGAGCAATTTCATTGGTTTTGTATGAGTAAAATGTCCAGCTAACTATAACACCACTAAAACTTATAGTTTTTTGAGTGAATTTCAAAGGTTTTTTAAAAACTAATTCCTAACTATATAACTCCTGAAACCTATGTTTTTTTCAGTGAATATATATATATATATATATATATATATATATATATATATATATATATATGTATCCAAAAATGCCCAGAAGGCCGCACAGCACTGCAGGTGAGTTACAACTCTATTGAAACCATGTCATCAGTGATGTCATCAGTTATGTCACTATCCATGTCATGAATGATGTAATATGTAACATCATCAGCAGTAGATTGCGGGCGCGCGAGTTATAGTTAGTACAACAAACTATAACGGAGGACTTTCATGGTTTTGTATGAGTGAAATGTCCAGCTAAATATAACACCCCAAAAACCTATGGTTTTTTCATGGAATTTCAAAGGTTTTTAAATGCTAATCCCTACCTATAACATGTCTGAAACCTATGTTTTTTTTAGTGAATTTCAAAGGTTTTTTAAATGATAATTCCTAACTATAACAGGCCTCAAACCTATGGTTTTTCAGTGAATTTCAAAGGTTTTCTCAATGATAATTTTTAAATATATTTATTGTTCTATTTTTGTAATATTCTTTTACTACATTTTTTTAATCTATTTATTTTTAGATATCTTATTTTTTTAAATTTTATTACACATATTTTTTTAAAATAAATATATATATTTTTGTATTATTTTATTTTCTTTTAAATATATTTGTTATTTTTTTATTGTTTTTTTTCTTTCTTATTGGAGTCTCAATTACTTCGCGGACCTTTCCGCCATTGTTGTGTAGGATCCGCGTAGGGTGTGCGACAGGTACAACTTTCCCACGGGACCGCTATGTGACAGATACGCGACTTGTGGCGCATATGCGACATGTATGAATTACGGTACATGATGGTCGGGTGGTTGCGCGTGATGTCATATGTGTATTGGACGCCGTGTGTGTACGACTCTCGCAAATTTTTTTAATGTCTAAAATCATATATATATATTAAGGCAATACATTATGAGCTAATCATAAAGATAATATTCTTTTACTTTTGATAAAGTTACATTAATTTTAAATACAATTTCGCTAAGTCGTGCTGGGTGCGAGCTGCGTGCGCGCACCCTACGCAAACCTCATGTGACCAGAAAAAAAGAGATTTGATTTTTTTCATAACACTTCCTATTCTAAATATTGAAGAACCCCACCCATTTCAATCACTCTTCTTAGACCTTCCTTGATAGAAGACCTGTCTTCAGAAGAACATTAGATTTGTTTGCTTTGGAGATCTCAAATTGGTTAAAAAAATGGCTACACCTGTAGTAGAATCTTCAGACTCTGAACATTCTGGGGCAGAAGAATTTGTTGCAGAACCTCCTCCTCCAGAAAAATACACCTCCATTGTTTTGAAATTGTTTACTTTCCCGACGGGGCAAAAAAAAGTAAATGCCATGAAAGTTACGTGCAAGATCTGTAAAGCAGTGCTCTCCAGAGGAGACCCAAATAAGAAGTACTCATGTGGGACTGGTAGCATGAGAAAACACCTGCAGTCACTGCATCCAGTAAACTTTTCACATGATGAATTGAGAAGACTGATAGCAAATGTTACTTCACCACCAGCTGTACCTAGCACCTCTGGGCATCAACATCTACTTCAGCACCAGATATACGTCCCCAATTTGGGAAAGTGAAGATGAATTGCGTGCAATGTAATAGGTTAATTTTTTACAGGGAGCAGTCAGTTGACCTTGTTTGTCGTGCCATTGATAACTACTCTGGCTAAAAAAAAGAGCTACATTTGTATGCTAGTGTGTGAATGTTTACATGAATATAAATCTAGTGGATAATTAACTGAAAAAATGCATTTGTGTTGTATGGCGAATGTATAAATGCAGAACTATAAGGAAGTGCTGCAGCATTACACTGTAAAGTGTTTAGCTACAGCTTGCTGTACTTCTGAAGCACAGGGATGTAACCTATGTACATACATATGTTGCAAGTCTGAGCTTCTCTCTGCACTGCTGCTTAAATTACAGTCATGTGGTGACACAGGCACCCTTGCACCATGGTGCAAGGATATCTGTGTCATATGGAGTTTGTTTTTGTGCAAAAAGACACACCTTTCTGCACAAAAATTATTTGTCAAGGCATTTTACTCCTTCAATGTAAACTGTACATTTTAGCATACATTCAAAGAGAAAAAATGAGGAGAAATGAAAATATTTCTCCTTGTTCTGCCGTGGTACACCAATTGGAGGATGGTGCAGCACTCAGAAGCATGTCCAGATTTTTCATTCCTGATGAATCTGGTGATGTGTCTTGTTCTATGACTGTTCTGTACACACACGCACAGCAACACCTGTAGAACTCCCTTTCAACTCACAGTGGTGTGTATGATGAGGTTGTATTTACATGGAGAAGAAAAGGTATACAGAGTGCCTTTTCTTCTCCTGGTAAATATGAAAGAGAGTTACTGGCTAGACCAATTCTTATTATAAGAGTAATAAGTAGAAAAATGTCAGTACTACAAACAGAGAACAAGATACATTTATAAGTATTATGTGTTGACAAACTTATAGGACATGTTTATAGATTACTGAAGGGAAGGGATGGGGCCTAATGTGACGTGCAAAGACATGTGTTTTAAGTGAAAGAGTTTTGTCTCTTTTGATTCTGAAATTCCCCGGGCCCTATTAGACCACCATATCTCTCTATTGTATACCATACCATGTGTGTTGCAGACAGGCGCTGTGAAGCTGTGTCCTATTTGATACCTGTTTGCAATGGAATTCTCTGGCACAAATCTACTCCATTCATCTTCCCTTTTTTAACTGTGTGCAAACACACGCCATTGTGCATTTTAAGACTTACCTCAGCAGTAATATACCTAAAAAATGCTACACATTTTATTCAATTGTTTTTTATAATCATATTGTAGTAAATTGCTTATTTTAGAATTAGGAGCTGTGAAAGAAAAGAAAAAAAGTTATAACATATAATAATATATTTTTAACAGCACAGCATAATTTTAACATTTTACATACTATTTTCTTTGCTGTTCTCAGAACATATTGAATTTCACTAGAAACATTGATTTCAATCGTACTCATCACATAACAGCGGGCAAAAAAAAACAATCAATAAGATTGTTTTAAAAAAAACAAGAATCTATCCTCAATAAAATACCATATAATACAATTCACACATATATAAAATGCATACTGCTAAGAAAATTTTATAACTTGTTGTTTCTTAAAACTATACGCCGAGACAAAGTGCAAGAAAAAGTCCATAATTCAAAAAAATACCTTTCCTTGAGGCCAAATGGTATTATTGCAATTCTTTTTATTTAAATCGTCCAATACCAATCCTATTAAATCATTACAATAAATTCCTAAGAGGCTGAGTTATTTTCCTAAAACTTTGGCTTTAAAAATATTAGGTAGGAATTCGGTAAATTGCTAGGAAAACATTGTTTGCAAACCAACTGAGCCTCATTACAAAGTGTCCAGCCTTTTTCACATTTTAGATAGGCAGTTTAATATCCAGATGTTGTGGAAAGACCATCATGGGAAATGATTGCTACAGCTACAAAAGTCCTTTCTGATATTGATAGTTGAGTTGCTAAAAAACTGTTTTATTAAAGTGTCCAATTTTCTCCCATAAGCTGTACAACGTTGCATCATTGAAATTATATATTGTCCACATCTTTATATTAATAATGTTGATAACATTTATGATTTGCATTGGCTACACTCCATGTTTTGATTTACTGATTTAACTAATTTATTGAAAGACAATGATTTACTGTCTGGTAATGTCATGCCAAATATATAAATGCCAAATGCCAAATATATAAATCTTTCAGAGCCTACGTTAGTACAATTTTCACAATAATGTTCCCATTTATAACAAAGGCCAAAAATATTTTCAATTTCTATGCCTTCATTTTCCAAAAAAGTAAGCATATACATTAGAAATTCCTGAGCATCTTGTTGGACATTCTGCGTAAATTGTGTAGAATCAGAACATCATACAAAAGATTACGAACATCACAAACACTTTGGGGTCCATTAGGATGGCTTTGCCCGCCCGCCATCCCCATGAAAAATGGGACCGCCCGCCATCGGAGCGGCGGTCTCGCCTTGGCTATTAGGATGCGCCCGCCACACTGGGGGGCTCATCCTGTATTTTTACCATTGCGGCCGATGGTGCTGAAAGTGCCGACCGCTGCAATGGTAAACATGTACCTTGTGCATTTCAAAGCACAACATGACAGGTACCGCGCGGTGCCTGCATGTTGTGCTTTGAAATGCAGGGGGTACCATAGGTACCCCCCATGTGCACCCCCCACCACCCCCCCCACAGTCCCAGGGGGCCCGCAATGGGCCCCCGCAGGGAGTCTCCGCATGCCTTAATGCCGCCACGGAAAGGCATTCCCCAAAGTTCATCATAATATGGCTGGCGGTGTCTAATAGACACTGCCACCATATTAACCATTTTCCGCCCCGGCCGAAAGGCAACCGGGGCGGAAAAGCAGCGGACGGTCTTTCCGTCCGCCGCAGTCCCCCCACCATACTAATACGGCGGGGGGGAAATGGGTGGCGGGCGGCAAAGGATGTCGGGTGGATTGCCACCGCCCGCATGGCGGTGGTGATCCGCCCAACATCCTGATGGGCCTCTTTGTATTTTAACCAATTCAATACCATCTTTATTCGGATAATTAACAAAATCCACAACTGAGTCCATTGCTCCATTAACTAAATCTTTTTCTATCTCCAAATAAAGCCTTAAAATTACCCGACCAAGCAGATTTAGATTTAGATTTTTCTAAAGAATTCCATTTTGTTTTCAGTTTTTCTGTCAAAATAATAGTGATTCCTTCATGCTTTATTTTGTCAATGGCCTCCATTTTTATTATTTCTTCATTTTGCAGTTTCAAAAGTTGTTCATTGAATATAGAACACTCGCGCAGTGTTGGCATTAAGCAGATTACATATTTGTTTTCTGAAATTTTCATGTATATTTTCTTAGGAAATATATTTTCATTTGGAAACAAATTGGAAAGTAACCCACTCTGCAAAGCTTGTTTGCCATGTTCTGTCAGTAGTCCAATTCTTAAAGAATAGTTCCATAATCAACATCATTTGCCTGTCCCAAATTTGTAATGAGTTCTTTGTATTAAAAATATGACCAAATGTTAACGTTTACAACACTACCCAGAGACTTTCTTGTGTCTTCATGTGCAAGTGTTTTAAATACTGGTTGTCCTTTTACTGGAGTAAGTTGCAATAGATCTCCGAATACTATGACATGTTTTCCTCCAAATAACACGTCACACTCTGTTTTAAGAATTTGCTGCATTCTTAAATGCACAAAAGCTTGCATTAAGTTTTGAGCCCATGCTTACCTCATCAATAATCAGAAGTTTCATTTTCTTCAGCACTCTTGAAACTTCACAACAAGCTTCTACAGATAGCTTGTGATATTCCAATTTGTTTTCATGCTCCACAGGTAGCATTAGCAAACTATGTAATGTAATTCATTTAATGTTGTGTGCTGCCAACCCAGTTGGAGTAGTTACAACACGAGACAAATGTGACTCAGCTGTTTTCTGTAGATAACTGGTGATTACTTTAATTAAGAAGCGTTTTCCTGTTCCAGCTTGTCCACTCACATTCATTTGGATAGGTTGTATTGATGTGCATGTGCATTCTTCCTTTTCATGTAGAAAACCATGGTCAATCTGTTATCTCACTTGCTGATGTATTTCTTTCTGTTCAACATTTAGTTGTTCTTCCAAGTTTGCTAAGTCCGTTCCATCTTCTTGAGCTTGATGCATTGCTGTTTCCACCTCATTCATGGCGATTGCTGCTTCATTTTTAACAATCGGTTGTCCTAGTGGATCTTGACTCAGCGCAGCAGAACTTTGACTGTCTTTAGAACTGTCTCTAGCAATCTCAGGTGCAATTGTAGCTTCTTGATCAATTTCATCGTTCAACATTTTCACATAATTTGCAATAGCAGTGCATTGCATGGTATCTTTACAAGCATTGAAAGAATCTTTATTGCTCTGAAAATCTCCAAGTAATTCCAATTCTGAACGCCACGGTTTGAACAGTTGCAAAAGGGCTAAATAGTAAAATTCCCTTTTATCAGCAGTGTCTCAACTCAGTTTCCTGTGATTAATCAAATTTCCTTTAGTTTGTTTCACCAAACATCCTACCGAACCAATCTCTTCATATTTTCCATGATTGATGTTCTCTGTAGTATTCCGTTTAAAAGTGGAGTTTTCAGCACTTCATAGAGACACATGTTCTCAAGATGATGACTTCTGTTTGGGTAATATGTGTCCAACATATTCGTTTTCAAAATATCTGTACTTTCTGGATCTTTTTATGCTAAATATTCACTTTCTTGAACAGATTTCAGTACCCGATTTTGCATTGCTGCAAGCCCTAGACTCACCCAAATTTTTGGGCCCGGGCACAACCGTCGGAGGACCACGAGTTCACGTCTTGAGCGTTCACCAATCTGTCATAGAGTAAGTGAGAATCACTGACAGAATATCGAAGTCGAAAATATTGACGTAAAAAATATCGGAGGTGGAATGTCGACATCAAAAATATTGAATTGCTATCTACATTAAGGTAAGTATAAACATATTATAAAAATATCGTAAAAAATATTGTTTTTTTAACGTTTAAAAATAATATAAAGGTAAATACATAATACATATAATGAAAATTAACATAGTTAAAATGTATTTAACATTATAAGTACATATAATTTAAAACAAATTAACATATAAATATAATATATAAAATATAATATATAAAATATAATATATATAAAATATCATATCAAATATAATATATATACTTACTTGATAATATTTACAAATAATTACTCTAATAACGTATACATTGTTAGAATTTCTTTTTATAAATTATAAATACATACCTAAACATAAAACAGTAATATCAAAACTACATATAACAAATTTAAAAAAAATAATTTTAAATAAATTAGACACTACATTAACTAAAACAGTAAATATTGCATGGCGTTGGGGTAAAAATTTCTATTCCAACTCATGAGGGTGCAACAGTGGGGAAAGTTTCGGATAGCGTAGGGGTTAAAATTATTATTCTAACTCCAGAAGGTGCAACAGTAGGGAAAATATTGGATAGCGTAGGGGTTAGCATTACTATTTCAACTTCAGAGGGTGCAACAGTAGGGAAAGTGTGGGTTACCATAGGGGTCAAAACAACTTACTAATAAGTAAAATAATATATTTTAATAATTAAATTACAGCGCATTAATTAACAATACCAATACTTTATTATTTAAAAACAAGTACCAATTAATAATTAATTAATAATTAAAATAAATACAATTACATAATAATTATTATAAATTTCTTAACATATTATAAAAAAACAAAACTAATAAATACCCAAAAAATAATTATTAAAAAGACATTTAGCAATTAATAATTCATTTAATAAAATGTATTGATAAATGCCAATAAATTATAAACAATACATGTTAATTGCCAATTAATAACAGATAAATTATTATTTTAAATAATTGTAAAAATGTATTACCAATTAATAATTAACAACAATGTAATTATCAATACTCAACACTAAAAGTAATATTTACCTAATTACAATTAAATTACTTACCACCCTATTACCCTATACCCTCACAATACACTTAATATAATTACCAATTTATCAATTATTAACAATTAATTACCATTTAATAAAAATTAATTATCAATTATTAATTAATTAACATAAAAATATTTATCAATACCAATAAATAAAAATTACATATTTACTTAATTACAACTACATTTCTTCCCCTAAAACTCAAAAAGTATTTACAAATATTTAATAATTCCTAAAAAATATTTAATTAATTTACTATAATTAAATTACTTCACACCCTATTCCCCTATAAACCAATAACCTGCTACGGTACTAAAACGCCTAATTTACTTAAATAAATTATTACTAACTTCAAAAATGTAATACATTTTTTTTAAAACTAGTACAATAATTAACAACAATTATAAAAAATAAACATACAAAATAAAAAACACACCACTAATATTAATATCGATATTAGTAACATCGATTTTTTTGCTATCGATATTACTAACTTTGATATTAACAAAAACAATATTTCTTACCTTCAGGTTGATATTCTGGTCATCAATATTCTTGATTTCGATATTCTGTCCCTCCGAAAATTTCTCTCGATATTATTGCCTATTGAAATAAAAAACTCTATATTTAGACTGTTTACCAGTAAGTGCACCTTAGCTTCCTACTGTTTTAGTTTTTTTTTTTACAAACATGGATCGTATTTAACATCCTCCACATTTTGTTTACAGCACTGCATTCGTATTACAGTATACCATGACAGCCACATGAGTCACATTCTGAGTACGCTCCAGTTTCTTGCATGAATCGTCCTTGTGCATATCATGTTTGGGCACCATTCACGTTTTTACCCTTAATGAAACCAATCCACCGATTCAAGACACATGTTGATTTAGCACCATCCTGCTAGTTGGAATTGATTTTGCGCACATCCCATTTGGTCAGAACTTATGCTAATATTCTCTATGAAATGACCACGCTGATCTAACACACATGACGATTCATTTAAATTTTAATTTTCACATGTCACACTCACAGTTACCCTAGGGTTTTTGGAACGGACAACACTAATCACAGACACTCTTTGAGCATTGCACTTTAGCAAACTAACTGGAGAAAGTCAGTTTCATCACCTGTTATTAACAGCGTTCAGTGCTTAGTGCTGATACCTCTTTTCTTCTATTTTTCAGTGTATACTCCCTGAAGAAGGGCATCTGTGCCCGAAATGCATTAGGCATGAAGAATCGTTTGATTTACCATTAACTTTATTATGACGCAATAATAATGGAATTGATGATCATTTCAAAAGCAATGTGAAACCTATGTATTAAACTACTGACTACTATTAAAGTTTCCAGAAAAAAGCCTATGCCCCTATGGAATAATTATGGAATAAGTAACCGAATATTGAATTGAGTACATCAGGGAGACGCTCTCCTTGTCCCGAAGAGAGTGCTTTTTTGGATTACATGTCATTAGTATTGCAATATGTGTGGTCATAAGCAGTGCATTGGGGGGAGTTAGTTGTAGTTAACTTAAGTAACTAGAACTGCAGAATTTCAATGTTCACGGTTTTTTACAAGTGAAATCTGAGCCTGCCTAAAACGCCCATGTGACCTTTGTTTTTTTCATGGAATTCATATGTATACTATATATATATAGTGTAACATAATTATTACAAATATTTATTTTATCATATAATATTTTTGGGACTATTTTAAATGTATTACTACAAATTCATATCCATATATATGTTCATATTAATATATATATTATATTTAGCAATGTATATATATTGCAAAATAAAGATTTGTGTGAACAATTTTTTTCTCCTGATATTTTTGTAAGATTGTAGTAAACAATATTTTTGACTTTATACTGTTTGCGATAATATTGTGTCAGTGATCCAAGGTAGCTGGGTCCAGAGGCTATGAATGTAATATATCATTTTAATTACAATTCTTTAAAGAGGTGCATCTAAAACTCTTTCCTAAATGAGAGAGGGGTAGAGCAGGCCTAATAGATATAGATATCTTGATCCTAATCTTTATTGCCCTGACTATGTTGTTTTATGTCCTGGACCCATATATGAAAAAGCCTGTTGCTTTGTTTTTAACATATCTATGCCTCCACTGGTAGTTAATGGTGTTCCAAAAGCGACCATTGATGGTCATGCAGAACGATAAGGTTGTTAGTTTTGATGGTTTTGTAGATGATGTAGCTGGTTTTGAAGATGTGTAGGTTGACAAGGGGAGCCAATGAAGTCCCATGAAGACTGGGATGTAGTAGTCATACTTCTTCAGGTCATTGAAGATGTGTGGTGGCATCTTGAAAGTTGTTAAAAGAGACCAGTTTGGAGTTTGAAATTCCAGGGGGCAGGAAGTTGCCACTATCCAGATGAAAGAGTATGAGGTCTTAAATAATAGTTCTGAATTTACTCCCTGGTAGTAATGGTTTCACTTTGTATACCAAAGACAGCTGTGAACTGCTGTCTTTGTTATGTTATCAATGTGTACCTTAAGGAGTACGTTTGTGTCCAACTTGAATCCAAGTAACTTGGTGTTAGGTGAAAGATGGGTTTGAAACCTTCAAAGGTCAAGTCGTTCAGCCAGGTTTGGAGTAGTTCTTGATTTTTGTCATTGACAAATTAAAGGAATTCTTCAATGGTGAGACTAAGCATTAGGAAGATGTTAGGCATTGGGTCTAGATGAAGTTCAGGCAGTGTCTGAGGCGCTGAATGTCTGAAGCAGAAAATATTTTTATATAGAGGAATGCATTTTTGGGAAAGTAGTGGCATCTGATGCTTTCATTAATGAGTAGAGATGTAATAAGTTGGATTAATGGTGGAAGGGGATATAGATCCCACTCAGGCAGAAATCACAATCCTTATCATGGTAAACTACAAAAAACCCTGTGGATCACCCTCTCTTACACAAATGGTAATACAGTGACAAGACAAGAACAATACCAAACCTATCTGGAAACATGTAGTGAATTTTAATAAAGAGAATGGTGTCAAAACAAACAAAATCCAATCAGTATAAACACATATGTTGAATTTTAGAGTTTTTTGTGAAAATTGCTCCACTCAGGGTTATTATGTTGTGCAACAAAAGGGAAAAATCACAAGTTCTGGCCAACCGCGATGTAGTGTCGGTCAGATACAGGCACCACATTAGTCCCACTGGGAGAAGTACCTTCTCAAGTCCAGCGTAAAGAGTTCCATTCATCCAGGAGGAGGCTGCTAGGTGGACTCTTTTAGCACAAAGGTTAGGTCACAAACTGTTGTTGCTGCAGTGTGATGAGCCTGACTTCATTCAAGCTATGTGGTGGTTCATTGGAGTTCCGCGGTGTTTCATTGTCACGGACTATCGCTGTCAGCGCGAAGTGCAAGTCTCGCGTTGCTGGAGCTTTGCTATGCCGGTCATCTCAGGAGGATGATTACCAACATGAACAGGTCACTTTTCTGTCATGAGGAGATTAGACTTCAGGATTTTCCCCTTTATTTTGCAGAAGAGCTCTCACTGATGTCAGCCAAGGATCCAAAACCTGAGGGTCACCTCTTGGGGATCAGGACTTACTCGAGCAGAAGCCAGTAGTAGGGCTCAGTCAGGTCAATTTGGTGCTGGTCAGCTAGGCGGTTGCAGGGAGGCCTCTGGAAGTTGTCTGTGTGTCTGTAGCTCACACAGGAGGTTAGTCAACTGACCTAGTTGCTCTGGGAAGCCTGGGATCAAGGCAAGAAGGTCCAATGTTTCTTCCTCACGCATTGGGGCAGTCCTTCTGGCAGAACAGTAGTCCTCGTTCTGAATTTTCTAGATGTCCAGGGGTGTTAGAAATGGGGGTTCTGGTTAGTTAGGATATATACCTTAGCCAGGCATAACCCACTACTCTAGTCAGGTCAAGGGAGTTACACGCTGAAGATAACCCCTGCTCACCCCCTTTGTAGCTAGGCAAAGCAGGCAGGCTTATCCCAGAGGCAATGTGTAAAGCATTTGCGCAACACACTCACACAGCAGCGACAGACTAGGCACACCATAAAAGAAACTTCACACAAGTGTTTATAAAAATATCCTTTGTATTATCCATAAAAACACATTAGATCACAATGACATATAATAATGTGCCACTAAGCACTTGTCATGGCTTCACATGGATTACATAAATCACTATGCCAATCAGGCCACTGTCATAAACACCAGTTAGCACAGCCAGTAACAACTGGTAGGTTGCACACAACAAGGTCTAATACTCAAGCAGATTAGGGAATACATAAATCATATGCTGAGCATATAGTGCAAATCCTAGCAGTGCAAATCCACATATATCACAACCTCAAGGTATGTGTCATACAAATGCACATTACACACATAGACCACAGACCAGAAGTCCATAATTGCCATGCCACTAGGCAATCGTCATGACCAAGGAGCGCACTGGCCCATACTTATAGGCTGCACATGGCCCGATAACCTGGGGAACATTAGGCATAACACCAACATGGGGTGCATATACTGTACTTTCTCGGCCACCACTTTGTGCACAAGGTACTGTGCACCTACTCTGGGGAATATTGCACTGCTAGGATGCTCCTTATTCCATGAAGCGTGGGCCTATATTGAGGATTCCCTCATGTTTTCCGAAGATATGGCTAAATCGGCAGAGAGGCTGGAGCCCGCCCCCGTCGCGTCCTGGATGGGATTACAGAAGCACAGCCCAAGGCCACACTAAGGGACTGCGGCTGCTGTCAGAGCAGTCACAGCCTGTGGCTCGACCCCTCCTGAGTCTTGTGCAGCCACTCGACTCGGTGCATAAGCGCACTGGCACTGCAAGCCACTCACCGGCTCACTTCAAGACCAACAAAAGCTCTGGGGTAAAACCCACCTCTGTGTACCTTCGCGAGTGTGTACTTTTGGGCCTCGCATGGTGAGAAGCATCCGCTGGGCTACGGCCTCCTGCCTGGACCCTCTTCCCTGTGGGTGCCAGTAAGAGGAGGAAGCAGCCAGTCACATTCTGGAGTCTCTGCTGGCTTCGCTGTCTTCGGCCCTGCCCCTCGATGACGTCTGCATTGCCAGGTAACTTAGAGGACATCCTGGTACAGGAATCCACGCTCTTCCTTCCTGGCTACCTTAGGAGCTTCCGCAGTCACGCTGCTGTGTGCACAATCAATTTAAAGAAAAGGTGTTCTCCTCAAGGCGGGAGCACTCTCTACGCCTGCCACATCTTTGCTGGTTGAGCTCACTTCTCGGGCTCAGAAAACAAGTTGAAGGCACCAAATTTCAGGGCACAGAACTAACGAAGCAATCCACACGCTCTACTGCAGCAGGAGTCCACACCTGGGGCTAAGTCCACTACTTGTAGCACACTCCAAGCCCAGGTCCAAGGCCAAGAGCCTCAAAAGAACAAAACACCCGGGGCCACTGGGGACACGCAGGCAGGGCGCAGCCGGACAGACCAGCACAAGGGGCCTCAGAACAGAGGGGCAGTCCTTCCCTCAGCCCCCCCACCCCCTAGAATAGTCCAGTCACTAGGCGGTTACTCCTGGCAGTCCCAAGTCGTGTCTTCTTGAGTTTTACAAATTCACCAAAAATATTGGGTCACACATCCCCAGCACTTATAGCACCAAAAGTCATTGTTTTGACCTGGCACAGTACTCGGACACCAGTCTAAACCAGTACTGGGGGCACTGTAAAATATCTTTACAAGTGCAGAACACTCAAATTCAATGTGTGAGCCCTGCCTCCAGACACACCACAGGGGTGGCGAGCAATCATTGTGGAAGCCAGGCACAGCCCTATTCAGGTGGTGGTGCTACTCGTCCCACCATTCCAAATGCAGATCAGGCCTATTCAGTCTAGCCCTGAGTCACCCAGGCAGGACACACCTCAACCCCCCCAGGGGCTGACTGGAGGGAATGCACATCCCCTCTCCCCTGTCAGTCAGAACCAGACGCTAAATACACATCAGGCAGGCACAAAAGCACACAGAAATGTCCACTTGTAAAAGTGGCATTTCTAAAATGGGAATAAGGAATCTGCTTTCACCAATAAGCAGGATGTATCGCTACAATTCCAAACATATCAAACTTGATCACACTACCCCTCGGAGATCAGGAATTTCCACCGAAGCAGATATCAGGGTATCCCCAATGCCTCCCTATCAGAGGGCAGCAACACAGCAGTGAGAAACCAAATAGACGGTTTGTCACTACCAGGAAATACCACATAGTTGAGCACATGTCCTACCCTCTACCTACACAACACCCTGCCCATAGGGCTTGCCGGAGCCTACCTTAGGGGTGACTGGTATGAGGTAAAAGTGGAGTTACAGATTTGGCAACCATTGTATGTGCCACATCATAGCGGCAGTAAACTATGCGCAAAGGCTCTACAGTGGCAGGGGTCTGAGACAGGTTTGAAAGGCTACTTTAGTGATTGGAGCAAGCAGCGCTGCAAGCCAACCAGTAGCATTTATTTTACTTGCCCTGGGTACATGGGACACCACTGTACAAGGGACTAATAGGTAAATTAAATATGCCAAACAGGTGTAGACCAATCTTACCAAGTTTACTATAGATAGCACATGCACTTTAGTACTGATCAACATTGATAAAGGGCCCAGAGTTATAAAAACACCAACAACAGGTCAGAAAAATAAAGGTAGAAGGCAAGAAATTCTGGGATGACCCTGCAAAAAGGGTCAAGTCCAACAAGGGCTTTTCAGATGAGTGGTTCTAAAGGCCCCATTTTAATACCTGGTCTTTACCTTTATGAGGGGCAAATCCCTGACCTACCACATAGCCTGGTTCTGGTCTGTTCCTCCCGTCTCTGGTCCTAACTTCAAACTGTCAAACGGTAATAAAGGCAAGGGCAGGAGAGTTGTGAGGTTTCTTTGTCTGTGATGTGGGCAAGGCCAGCTAAACTGTAATCAGTGGAGGGTATGACTTCTATTTAGGCATCCTGTCAGGAAGGATTATGCCTGGCAAAAGGTTTATTTTGCCAGGTCGAAACGGTAGTTTAAAACAGCACTAGAGACTGTAGTGGGAGGCTTGAGACATGTTCTACCTCAGTGAAAGGCACAATGAGTGCTGTTTCCCACTAGTAGCATTTAATATACAGGCCCTGGGTGCAAGTAATACCATTTACTAGGGGCTTACGAGTAAATTAAATTTGCCCATTAGGTGTAGTCCAATTTTGACCATGCTTTAAAGAACACGCACTTTAGCACTTTTTAGCAGGGATAAAAAAAACAGTGTCCTCATGCCAACAAAACCAAGTTCAGTAAAGTAAGGGAGTGAAGGCAACAGGTTTGGGGGAATGCCACACCAATTATGTCAGGTCGCACAAGCCCAAAGCATCTCCATATAGTGTTTGAGCATGAACATTGACAAGATAGAAATTATAGGCATTCCTTAAGTAATAGGGTTCATTTGGGACCTGGAGGTGTACTGTGGAACCAACTACGTACTTGTGTTGGTGCGATAGGTAGGAGGAGAATTGGCGAATGATGTTGCCAATGAATCCCATTCAAGACTCAGAGTATTAATGAGAGCGGGGTAGTTAATGATGCCATGGGTGGTTGAGAGGTCGACCATTATCAGAATGCAGGGGTATTCTTCATCTGTAGTCAGGAGAGTTTTATCTCCGTTATGTAAGGTAGCTTTGTTGCAGTATGATCTGAAGCCAGATTCATATTCACACAGAACGTAGTTGCCATTAATATTTAACTTGGAGAGAAGCATATATTGGAATTTTGATGATCTTGTCAATGAAGAGTGGATAATTGTTAAGCTGGTAGTTGGCAATGTCAGAAGGGTATAGTATGGATTTCTTCAGCAGTGAGATGATCCAGCCTGTGTTGAGAGCTTCTGTCAAGATGCCTTGTGAATTCATAGTGTTCTGTTTTACAACATCTACTTTCTACTTGTTGTTTATTCATCCTGTATCTCTGGGACACAGACCATCTACATAGTCACAAAGGGGCCTATTATGATGTTGGTTGGACGAGCATTCGACCGGCTCCGTAGCGGGTTTAGAATCTGCCCAATATTAGTCATCAGTTCCACTCGCCAAATTAGGATGCAACCACCCTATAGGCCCAGAGAGGTTGGGAGACCTGCTAATGGCCCACAAAATAAGTTTCATGACAGACAGACCTCCATGAAAGGGCAGGTGGAAAATAAAATTGTAATCCTAACGAGGGAGCCGTCTTGCTATGCTGCCATTTGAGGATTACATTTTCGACCGCCACCCTGATGGGCTCCATGATCCTGTTGAAAGCAGAGCAGAATTCCCCTGCGGTTTCCCTCCAACCACCAGTATACAGCAGTCAGACGGAAACCTCTGATGTCATGTGGAAAGCCTCTGAAGAGCTGTCGAATGGCTTTCTGCCCAACATCATAATGAGGCCCAAAGTGTGACTCAGGGTCCCTCCTCTGAAAGCTTGAATCATTCTATTATCGTTTTACACAGCAGATCCCCAAATCAAGAGAATGCTGCTACTGCTGTCGGATTTTACAAGGGGATCCGGGTACCATTTTCTCTTTCTAGGACTGTTCAACTTTTGAACTGCAGTAGAATCACCGTACAACTTACAGAGTAGCAATAAGGGTGGAGATCACTGAATAAGGTACTTTTAGGAATAGCGATATTTATCGCTAAATGCGCTTAGTGCATTTTTTTATCGCTGTATACGTTAGCGGAGAAAACATGCTATTAGCAACGTTTTTCTCCATTGTTCTAAAATATCCAGCGATAGCGACAAAATGCGTGAATATCGCTGGAAATCCAGCGATATTCACACATTAACGCCAATGGGGATTTAACGTGACAATCCACCTCCCATTGGATGAACAGGTAAGTCATGATTTTAGCAGGCGTTAGATTATAGCGTTTTTTTTTACTGCTAAGCCTGCCTTGCTAATAGGCGATAGCTGTGTTAGCGACTGCTTTCAGTCGCTAACAGTTTGGGTACGCCCACTTTGCATGTCATTAGCGATAAATATCGCTGACATGCAAAGCGGGCCCCAAACCGGTTGCTATCGCCTAAAAGCTGTCGCTAACTACTGTTAGCGACAGCTTGCTGATAGGGCAATACAAATATCGCTGCTTTAGCGGCAAAAAGTGCCGCTAAAGCGGCGATATGGCCCCATAGTTACACACATTCCATCTAATTTATGATCTGTGTAGATCAGTACGGCAAGTTTGCTACAATTGCTAACCCTATCATTTGCCCTAAATAGCATCATTCAAACCATCAGTAAACTGCTCTAAAACGTGATAAAACTTTCCTATAGGGTGTTATTAATAAACATAAGAGGTTGAAGATAACGAAAGTGCAACTCTGTGGCACATCACCATTCTATTTCCTGAACAGTGCTTCTGAGAAGCCCACTCAGGGAGGAGGCGTCGTGCTACCAGGACGCGGAGCATCTGCAGTTACTGTAACCTGGGAACAGCTGCCTACGCGCCCAAAACTGTTTTATGAACAGAGATGATCAATGCGGCTCAAGGGGCGAAGAGACTGTAATGCCAAATAAAAACTAACTTAATGAACAGGACGGCAGGACCAATGACACTGCAGATAAACAATGCTACTGCTGCATTCTACAAGCTGAAAAGTCAAACCGTAACAGCTCATAAAAATTAATTAATTTTACAGCGCACTGTCAAGCAGTGACTAATGAGAACATTAGGAAGATGAAAGGCATTATATTACCTTATATTAATAAAAGCAGAGTAAACATCTCACAGAGTCCATTGATGTCCTCTTCATTTGGCTGCTAGGTAGGGTAAAAAATATAACTGCTCAGTACAACAAACTCATTTAAATATGAGCTGGCAGTAGATAATGATGCTGCATTGTGTTGCTGATTTGTGTAACTAATATCAGTGCAATAAAAAACATTGATAAAGCTGAATTCAGAGACATTCCAGCCATACGTAGGCTTACAAGATGTCACCCCGATTGGCAAAGGAACCTTTTTATTAATAGGTTGCAGCCACATTTAGAATACACCAATTCCTGGGCTAATTAAGATACTGATTGCATCTAAAATAAAACAATTGCAACTGCATACTGTGTATGTAGTTATCCGATATATATCACTGCAGTACCCTGTGTTGGCCTGTGGAGAATCCAGCAGGGAGGCCAAAGTTCAATAATGCATCCATTCAATGTGAGTTTCCAGGAGCTACAGGTGTATTCTAGGCCAAAGGGTTAAATGGTGTTGAATCTCGGAGACACTGCTCCTTACTAGCTGCTGCCTAATCTGTTTTCATAAACATCTGTGTTTTAATGACAGACAGAATACGTTTTAAAATTTGAACAATAGTGGCACTTGCTGAAACATTTTAGGGCCATGTTATGTTGGTGTGTTCTGGTATGTATGACTGCACCACGTGCGAGGTGGAACGCTGTGGACATCCACAAACATTATCAATATCTTAAGAGGAGCACAACAATATTTCCTTTTGTATTCAGTATGTCTGCTCATCCACCAAAGTATGAATGAAACCGATAAAATAAAATGAATCCATAAAATGTCCTTTTACACAAAGTACATAAGGGGGCATATTAGCAATAGACTTTCCCTTGTATCTAAAGCCAATAGCTTTCAGATGGTCTTCTAATCCACAAACCAGCTGATGTTTTTCTTACGGGGACCAGATTGGTTTTGTGCAAGAATCTGATTTGTTGTAACTCTCTCATCGCTACTACTGGTAGTGGTTATTCCCCATTCACTATAACCAGCATCCAGGGTCAGACCCACTAGTAGTCCAAGACTCAAGATTCTACTATGACTCAATTTCCAAGTCTAAACTGTTCCAGTGTGATGTGCAATTCTAGCCAGCATGTTCCCAAAGGGCTAACTAGCCCAAATTCAATCTTACCCACAGGAAAGCTTGGAGAGTCCTGAGTTTCTGAACGTGGCCCTTCTGTGGGCATCAGAGCAGCAACAGCTACTCTACTTGAGTTCATTTCATGCAGCCCAAGCAGGTGGCACTTGCTGATCCTCTTCAGATACGCTCCCGTGGTAAGCAGAGGTTCCTTGTGATCCTTCGCTGTAAGCAAGTCTTTTTGGTCTCTTCCACAAAGATGGGAAGATGATGAGAATGTCCTGGTTCTGATTCCTCCTCTGGCGTTTTCTGCAGGGCCTCACTCTATCGACGATGCTCTGGAACAATACACACTTCTGGTTTGATCCAGTGACACCCTCTGGCCTACAGGGTCACCATGTCTGTTCTGTGCAAAGGCACCAACCAGCTTAACACAGCAGGTGTCCACATGGAAGCTCCTCCTGGCAGACAGGGTTACCAATTCACAGCTGGACATAGGCTCCTGCCCGATAGTCACAGCTTCAGGAAAGTTCACAAGCAGCAGTTTCTCCTGGCATTAGTGGAAGCATAGTGCTTCAGCCGGATTGACATATCGTTCACTGTGTCTCATTTCACTGTGGCCCTTCTGGCATACAGGGGCCTGAATTTGTCCTTTGAAATGTACAGGGGAAGCCTGGCACTCTAGTTTCCAGTGTGTATCCCACCCAGCTTACAGGAATGCAGCATGCACAAATCTGTCTGGGGAGATTCTTCTATCTACTCATGGAGGTCTATTTTATTAAAAACAATTATTAAATAGTAAATTTAAAAAAAATTGGAATATTTTAAATGCATAAAAAAATACAATTAGGATTTTTGACATTTTCACACATTTGTCAAATGTACATTTTTTTGTATATTACTACATTATGAGTCAAGACAGTAGCCTAAAAACTCATCACATGTAAATTATTTTTCTTTCTAGTTATACCTGATTTAAAGCATTAATTTAAAAAATATCCTCAAAGTTGTGGGATTGTATTTAGAATAGTAAAACTGCCTTAGAAATATGCACTTCGCCAAATGTTTTTGAGGCTTAGATTAATACATCTGAAACAAATATATTTAGTTTGCTTATTGTTCGGGGGACTAACGTTAGAATAATAAATCTGCACCTAGGAAGAGGTGTGGTGCCGCGGCCAGGGCGACTGACGCTGGAATCTGGTGATCACGGTTCGATCCCCGGGGCCGGCGCCAGGTTAGCCCAGCACCATGTGACTCTGGGCAATAGCTTGCTTAATCTTCCCGACAGCCCCCAGCGCCTATTTATTTATTTATTTATTTATTTTCTGACACTTATAGAGCGCGAACAATTACCCTTGGGTGTCTCGGCGCTAGACTGCAGTTATGTCATTCCTTAGAGGTGAGGATGCGGTAGGTGTACTGTATTATTGGTTGAATAACCACGTCTTCAGATTTTTCCTAAACTGTAAGAGCGATGGACTGGCTTTGATGTGGTATGGTAGGGTGTTCCAGATTTTGGGGGCCGCAACTAGGAAGCGGCGGGCACCCCATGTCACTGTTCTGCTACGTGGGACCACTAATTGGTTAAGTGATGAAGATCGTAGCTTTCTGGCAGGACTGTAAGGTATTAGGTGGTCTTTTAGGAAGCGAGGCCCCTGATCCTGCATTACCTTGTAGACTATGCACATAGCTTTAAACTTTATCCTGTTTTGAATAGACAACCAATGATAGGACCTCAGAGTATCTGAGATGGGTGCGACTTTTGTTTTTTTGGACAGCAGGCGTGCGGCCGCATTTTGTACCGTCTGCAACTTTTTTGTGACTCTGGATTGTGCATTCAGAAAGAGTCCGTTGCAGTAATCTAGTGAACTTAAAACCAATGACGTGACCAGGGTCTTGGCGGCTGTGTCAGGCAGAAAAGGCAAGATTTTCCTGATTATTCTGAGTTTAAAATGGGCCGTGGACGCTACCTTATTGGCATGAGCCATAAAGTTAAGCTGGTTGTCGAAGGTAACTCCTAGATTTCTCACCTTGGGGGTTGGGCAGGGTGGGGTGCCAAATGCTGATGGCCACCAAATAGTGGGCCACGGTGGCGAGAGATTGCCAAAAATGACAACCTCCGTTTTCTCGGAGTTGAGCTTCAGGCAGTTTCCTGCCATCCACTCACCAATAGCTGTCATGCCTCTTTGGAACCTTTCTGCCACCTCCTGTCCGTCACCCTTAATGGCCAACACCAGCTGTGTGTCGTCTGCGTATGAGGTTAGGCTCATCCCATGTGCTTTGATGACACTAGCAAGGTCCGACACATAGATGTTAAAAAGTGTCGGACTAAGGGATGAGCCTTGAGGAACCCCACACGGCAACGACAATTAGAGACCCTTAGACAATTAGAGACCCTAACGGGTGATTGTGCGCTTTACAAATGTGGATATTATTATTATTATTATTAATATGTGCACTTTCAACAATGTTAGTAGAAATGGCATAAGCATAGTTAATATATCCTCCACAATATATGAAGTATCCAATATCATTGTGACTGTTAAAAAATTAAACCTGATAACCCCCAGAACAACATCTTGCACCAATTCTGGGTGATGCACCATACCTGCAGAAAAGGCAACATATCATGGGCCTCATTTATATGAGGCCTTGCGTCAGTTTTGCGCTTCCGATGCGTCACTTTTTGTGACGCATCGGCGGCGTAAAACATGCCTCCTGTTGCGCACTATTTACAAAGTGACGCATCTAAGCAGATGCGTCACTTTGTAAACCCCTGCACTACATTAAACTTGCGTCAGGTATAATGTATGCAGAGGGGGCGTTCCCCCGCAAAAAGCCTCGTAATAGTGACGTAATAGTGACGCAGTGAAATCTATGAGATTTCACTGCGTCACTTTTAGGACGCTGTTGCATCAAAATCTTGCGCCTGCCTCACAGCAGGCGTAAGACTGATGCAAGCCCTTTCACATGGGGCTTTCCGCATGTGAAATGACGCATTGCTGGAGTTGCGTCACTTTTGTGACACATTGCACCAATGAGTGACTTTTGCGCTTACAGATACGTCAGAAATACTGACGTATCTGTAACTCCTTGCGCCATGATGCGTCATAGTGTAAATACGACGCATCATTGGTCTCGCAAGGAGGGCTCAGTGAAAAGTGACGCATCCCTGTTTTCACGCAGCGATGCGTCAATTTTCATAAATGAGGCCCCATGTTTTTAAGGGCAATGGGCTCACTCTAAATGCACAGGTTAATACAGTGGCAACTACCATTTCCTTCACCCTAAAGCACTGAGGAGAAATCCTTCTGTTCTTGGTGCTTCATGTAAAATTGGCATGTGTCATGTTAAAAAAGGCTGCTTGTTTTCTTAGAACTTGGTCGGAGGCAACAATTGTACCAATCTTCAAGAAAGGTGACTGCTCTGATCCTGCCTGCTATCGCTCCTTCTCACTTCTTGACTCCATGGTCAAAGTGACCGGGACAATCCAGCTGGATCGTCTGGAAGATGGCCTAATAATACATTACTCGACCTTCAGTATGGATTTGCAAAAGGCTTGGGGACTGTAGAACACGGTTTAAATCTTAATTTAGTTATTGGTGAGTACACTTTTATAAAGAAGGGCCGCCTGGTTTTAGTTTTTAGATTTATCGAGCGACATCGAAAGGATTTTGCGCAGGAAAGTATGGGCCAATCGATCATAGCCTTCCTCACAGATGTATACTCTGAAGGTAAAGCCAGAGGACCTTACCTCCTCAAGGGTGAATGCACCAGCACAGTTGACCTTGGGAGGGGGGTCAGGCAGGGATGTGTGCTCTTGCCCCTTTTATTTGCCCTGTATATCAACAGTTTAGAGACTTCCCTGTGCAGTACCCGTAGTACCCTCCCCCCAGGATTGGACACAGAACCATATCTTGTCTGCTTTATGCCCATGACGCCGCACTAATATCCGCACTCTGAGGTTGCAGCAGTTACTTATGTAATAAAGTACGGGAGGCACTTGCTAAGTGCTGCGACTTTAAGATAAACAATGCTTAGTTAAGTTTCACCTCGTCCTTCTATTATCTTGGCAATTTGTTTGATGATCATGGGCTATGGACACCCCCTGTTGATAACAGACTGTAGTATTTTAACAAATCTATCTCTGTATTACTTAAATTTGCTATTAAGTTAGGTGACAAGGCAGTTCCAGAAACGTTAAGTATATATACCTTCACATTTGTATTCTTAGCCCTTCTGGGGTGGGTATCTGGGACGTTGAAATGTCAGCCAGCTCCAGGTCCTTAGGAACACATTTTTTAAGAATCTCCTATTTCTTCCAAGCAGGTGTTCCATCTTTTTTTGCCATGCAGAATTAGGGGCTTCTTTTTTAACTGACTTGATGAATACACAACCTATTTTATCGTGGCACAAGGTTTGGACAAGCGATTTTACGTTTTTAAATCATATGATTTTGAATGATTGTCCAAAGTTAACCTTTTGGCATATTCTCCTGAGTCAACTTTGTCAAACTTTTCAGCTTTAATCTGGGTCATTCTGAATACTTTGATTCAGCTAATGTGTTTCTGAACGCGAGCAGAAGAGATCTAAAAAATCATTATTTGTCCTTCCTCACTGAGCAAAGATTTTCAAGCAAGAGAAGTGGCCAAATGCATTATTTTCAAAAAACAACTGACACTGGTTCAGCTGTACCTCACTGCCATTCACAATTGACAGCATAGGTATATCCTGACATGCTTTAATTATGATATGTTCTATCAATTAATTATTTTTCCATTTGCTAACGATTGTTCAGCGGTTTTGATAAATTGTCCACGTGTTGGTCTTCGACTCAATGTACTTTGTGCTTTATGTTCTTCTGTCCTTTTTTATGCTGTACCACGTAAACGGTATGGGGCAGATTTACAAGCCCCTTGCGCACTTTTGGTTCACTTTTAACATGGGAAAAGTGACGCAAAAGTGGAGCAAGGGGCTTGTAAATCTGCCCCTATATGTTTTACCTATCCTGCGCCGTCATAGTCTAACCAATGTTGGCCCACTCTGCTGTATTTACAACAATTGAACTCTTTATTAGCCTTGGGCAGAGTTGCGTGGAGGTGCCCAAAAATTCAGTCAAGTACAGCTGCAGGAGTATTGCCACCCCTTGAAACGTCCAGTGCGCGAGCACCCCAGCCTGTTGAAGGGTGATAACAACAGCCGGCTACTGCGCATGCTCTCCGACGTTAAACATTACTCTCTCAGGGCCTCATTTATGAAAAGTGACGCATCGCTGTAATGTAATGTAATGTAAAAAATATTTATAAAGCGTAAGTAACACCTGACGGTTTCTTGGCGCTCGAGCATGGGGAGACAGACAGTCCGCAGGGCGAAGAGCGTTAATTGTAATCATTACAAAACAAATGAGTTTTAAGGAGGGACCTGAAGCGAGTGTAGGGTGAAGCAAGTCTTATGCCTAACGGAAGTGTATTCCAGAGGGAAGGAGCAAGGAATGAGAATCTCAGTCCTCCATGTTTCTTACGTTTAAAAACCGGGACCTTAAGTAGGGCCAGGTGGGAAGAACGGAGGTTGCGTGAGGGGACATACGGGTGCAGTAGTGAAGAAATAAAAGACGGGCCCATACCGGCCAGGGACTTAAAAATAATGCAACCTAATTTGAATTTACAGCGCTCAGAGACGGGAAGCCAGTGGAGGGATTTTAGCAAAGGACGGACGTGTTGGTGCTTAGGTTGATGGTAGATTAGGCGTGCGGCCTGATTCTGGACAAGGTGCATCCTCTTCAGTTGGTAGGCCGGAATGCCAGCATAGAGGGAGTTGGCGTAGTCTATCCTAGAGATGACTAAAGCTAGCAAGACCAAGGTAAGAGCCTCAGTGTTCAGGAAACGAGTAATCTTTCGAATTTCCCGTAACTGAAAGAAACTGGAGGAGACTACAGCATTGATCTGGGGTTTCATCGTGAGATCGTTACTGATGATAACCCCCAGACTTTTTGCTGAGTCGACTGGACTGGGGGGAAGGCCCAACCTCGCGGGCCAAAAGATGGATTTCCATGGGTTGGAAGCAGTGATGCATCACTTCTCAGTGCACCCTCCTTGCGACATGGTGGTTGCATCATATTTACTGTATGATGCATCATGTTGCAAGGAGTTACAGATACGTCAGTATTTCTGAAGTCTCCTACACTTCAGAAATACTGCAAAAATGACGCATTGCTAGAGGGTGTCACAAAAGTGACGCAACTCCAGCAATGGGTCATTACACATGGGCAAGTCCCATGTGAAATGTGCTTGCGTCAGTCTTACGATATTGACGCATTTGCGTCCTAGAGTGATGCAGTGAAATCTCATCTCTGCTTAACGAGGACTCACTGAACACTCTAATGTGAAGAGTATCATCCGGCTCTCCGACTGACTCAGCCCCGCCGCGCCATCTGATGCAAATCTCTGATGTAATCCGACCAGTGATCCGGAACATTTTAAATGCCTCTATCACCGCAGGAAAGGTGCCGCTGGCGTGGAAATGTGCCCAAGTCAGAGCTTTATTGAGGAAACCCAATCTCAATCCTTCCATCATGGCCAATTATCGTCCCATATCCCTCCTTCCATGGCTGGGCAAGCTGCTTGAGAAGCATATCAATTCTATCTTGGTTAAACATCTGGAGTATGACAATCTACTCCATGATTCTCAAGCAGGTTTCCGCCCAAAGCTCGGGACGGAGGAAGCCCTCTTGGCAGTGACAGACTGCGCTCAGAGGTATCTGGACCAAGGCGGCACGGCAGCAATCATTTTGCCGGACCTCAGTGCCGCCTTCGACACGGTGGTTCATAACATCTTGCTCTCACATCTAAAACATCTCGGAGTGACAGGGCTGGCTCTCAACTGGCTGCAATCTTTTCTGGAAGACCGGTTCTTTCAGGTTTCGGAGGATGCTACTCAATCCAAACTATGGCCCCTCTGCTACAGGTCCCTCAGGGATCTTCCCTGAGTCCTAAACTTTTTAATATTTATATGGAGCCTTTAGCGGGGATAGTACGTCCTTTTGGCATTAAAATTGTCACCTATGCAGATGATACCCAACTGGTGGTTGCCTTCAACCACCCTGAGGGATCATCTAGCACCCTGGGCAGCAGCCTTGAAACAGTAGCCGACTGGATGGCACTCTCCCATCTAAAGTTAAACGGGGACAAGACAGAGCTGATGAGTCCCCATCACCCAGAGCAGCCTTAGATTGGCCGTCATGTATGGGCACACTACCAGAGCATAAAGATCAGGTCAAGAGTCTCGGAGTATGGCTGAATAGCACTCTTTGCTTCGATCATCAAGCTACCAAGCTCTCTGCCACCTGTTTTGGCCGGATGTATGACATTACAACGCATGCTTTTACATCACATGCCTTTACAACGCGGTTTTTACAACGCAAACCTTTACAACGCATAGCGCTTTGGGGTGCTGGATGCTGGATAGTGAATAGTTTAATTTACTATTCCAACTCCAGTCCCCGTGGACACTAGGAAAGGTGTTGGATAGTAACTTAAACTTATTCCCTATCCTAGAGCCCCCCCCAGTGCAATGCGTTGTAATGGTTTGCATTGTAAAAGTTGCGTCCTAAAGGCACTGCGTGGTAAAAGTTGCGTTGTAAAGGATGTTTCCCGTTGTGATGTATTCCTATAGGTTCTGTATCGATCCCCCTATTCCTGACCCTATTCTGGTTAACTAGTTAACTAGCAGCCATCCCATGAGGCAGAAAACCCCCATGATGCAGGAACCGTTATCTGATTAAGCCACACTACGGCACAGGAACGTGTTATCTGATTAGGTCATAACGCTTTCCATCTAATTAGACAAGCGATATTCCTCGAGCCCCTGATAAGGCATACGGAGTTCTCAAAACAAATCAAACCTATGACAACCTGGGAAAAACCCTGCGGCCATTGTTTTGATTTCACCGAGAACTTCAGCAAAAGAATGTGCTAACGACCAGGTCGTATGACATCCTTATTGACGTATCTATGTCCATCCTTACGTCAATCTCGGCACCTTAAAGGTATAAATATTACCGATATTGCCCTATGCAAACACACGCGGTGGTGACGAGATCGGAGCAGCCAGACTTGCCGAAGCCCAGAGCAGAGCAGACCCCGCTGGCGCAGCCCCGCCTTCCTGACACGCTGAGAACGAGATGCTGCTTTCTCCTGCCGAGAAATCCAGCTCCGGCGCTTCCGGGTAGCCCTCGCAGGCAGCCTGGAATATCGAGACCAGAGACGAGAGATACCATACCTCATTCATCCTAGATTCCAGGTACAGAACTGAATAACCCCTTGCAGAGAATTCTTTAGTCAGTCACTTGGCAAAACAAACTTAACTTAAACTGCTACTTTCTATTCCCGCCCACGTATTAGGCTTAGGTCAGGTACATCTGGGGTAGGCGTAGTTAGAAACACCAGTTGAGTACGATTAGTCAAATATATATGTGTATGTATCTATTTTATCCATTTTAAACCATCATATGGCTTAGAAACCATATCAATGTTTTTACAGTATTATTTTATACTTCTGCTTTTAATGTATGCACTTTACTTAACCATAAGTATTGCAATAATATCGATCCATTACTCTTGTATGAGAAAAGAGACTGATCAATAAATAACATCTTTTATTGAACACGCCCGTCTCTTCCTTTTCTCTACAATCTGGTGAGACTAAGAATGCACGTACTGACTGAGTAAAATAAGTCGTCTTTTGTTTTCACACGACTCTAGAGATACACTCTTGATTAGGGGAGAGCAAAGTTGTCATGTTCTATGGTTGTCAGAAACTAAATCCCTTCTTGTCTATCCAGGGAGGTTCAACTCCTCCTTGCCTATTCGAGAAAGTTTCTAGTGAACTCTGAGCTAGCTGGCAAACCCAAAACTTTAAGTCTAATATCGACAGTAGTAGACCTAGTTAACGTCTGGTCTAGGCCTATACTATTGAAGGTATTATTCCAATGCGCAGAGCCTATTGGGATAATAGGAACTACACTACATGGCGCCCAACGCGTTTGGATAGGCGATAAAACTAACGTAAGACATTTAGAGTAACTCAGTCGTGCTTTTTCACTCAGACCCCTTTTTTCCCATAATACTCCAAAGACGTCTGGAGTGGGTGAAAGGTAATATCCGCCAGACCTCGCAGGAGGAAACTCCTATGTATGGTCCTTGGTTTAGTCAACGTTGAAGGATACACTGTTCCAAAATATTGTGCATCTAATCTTTGTTTCCATAAGAACCTGATCTGCAAACAAACAAAATAACCTTCTGGACAGTACAATGTCAGACAGTGAAGGAGACAGAGAGGCAGTTAGAATAGCAACTGAACTCGCAGCAGCTGATACTGCTATGCAAGAAGCAGACCCGGGTATAATAATCATCCCGGTCAACACAAGAAAATCTATAACTTTAAAACTTATAGAAAATGGACTGACACCTAGAGGTGGCACAGTCATATTCGTAATTGAGGCACACGAATATCGGCAGACAGAGGTATTCTACACATGGATAAACTTTCCAGCAGCTAATGCTGTAACAAAGGTCTTCCACTATTACAAAACAGAGGAACCTCCAAATGAGTACACTCCTTTCGAGGAGGTGGAAGTACCACTTAAATTTCAAGAGCATCTGCTCTTATTTAATGGCGCCCTAAAACATAATAATCACATCACCAGGCTCGGTCCATTAGGTAGACCAGGAGCAACGTGGCCGGTTCTAGCCGGATACACACCCCATCCAGACATCGATGGGATGTCTGCAGCAGAGCTTTTAACACAGCTAAAACAATTAATAAAATTACATAGACAATTAGTCCAATATGTGATGCGGACTTCAACAATTCAACCAGCAATTAAAATTCCACAGCTGACCCCTCATCAGGGGAACACAAATAAAATTACACCACAGAAAATACAATCCTGCCTAGGTAAGGTACCAGCTAAACGGGAACAAATACCATTCTGGTTAGCACAAAAAATCACCCAAATAGAGGCGGTGTTTCCAGACACCACCCCGTTAGAAAAACACAGGATTCTGACTATCTGTCTTCCAATGGGAATCGCATAACACGTGGAGGACTGTGACTTGGGGTACAGTCTTTGCTTCCATCTACACAAAAACGCACTGTGTTCCATCCATTTCGGTAATACCAGATGTGCTAAAACAAATTCAAGACGAATACGGTCCAGAACCCGCTTTAACTCTTGGTATGAAATTACTAAAAGACTTCAAGCAGGTCTCGGCTATATTATTAGCCAACATAAAGGGAGAAGCAGCAAACGTGGCGATCCGCCAGAGGTTAAAGGAGACAGATATAGCAGACCAACCAGCTGAAATTGCCAGAATTATAGAAAAATCCTATGAGGAACTAGGTAGAGATAGTTTAGGTGGAATACCAGTAAAACCACAACTGATTGAAAGTCCTGGAAAAATATTTTTTAATAATAATTCAACATCATAAAAAAAGAGCTGGGATGGAAACAAACAATCCAATCCTAAAGAAAAGAAATTCCAATCCAGAGGAAGGTCTCCTCGGCAGAGAGAAAAATCTCCGAACCAAAGACACAGGTCACCCCAAAGTGACCCCTCTGGGAAAAGATATAACCTTAGAAATAGGGATAATATAAAAAAGCCTGATAGATATCAAGACATTGATACACGTCCCTCTCAATCTTTTCAGACTTCCTCGCAGAAATCGGAAAGAAGAGGACGATCGGAACCCAGGGAAGGGCACGTCAAGTCCAAAGACAAGGAACCTGCTCATCCAAATAAAAAATTACAGTTTCCAAAAAAGAAGGTAGCCAGTATTAAAGTATTCAACAATGCCAAGAATACTGAGGACACAGCTGAAAAACGGAGAGTGGGCTCAGACAATGCTAGACAGCGCAGCAGAAGTGAGCATAGCACGCAAAGTCCTTATGAATCATCTGGAGACAGTGGACACGAATGAATACATTCAGGTGGAAACTGCAGACACCAGAGTTAGCAAACCTCACAAAATATATGAAATAACTTTACGTATAGAAGGGGATAAGACTAGAAAAATAAGGGGACTATATTGGGATAATCTCTCCAAGGGCTATGACATCCTTCTAGCTGAAAAAGACTGGCCACCAGAGTTTGTCAGGGAGTGCCCTCATGGCGAAGAAATAATTATGCCTGCCTTCTCAAATCATATCCCAATTCATAAAAAATACACACTTGCCAGAAAGTAGCTCAAGCTCCTGCTTTATATAAAAATCATGTAGGATGGGATGAGGACTCTCCTCCTCACAAAATCCAGTTAAAATCACAACCTACTGCACAAAGGCAGTATCCAATCAAGCAAGAAGCTAAAAAACAGGTAAAAGAAATTCTAGATCAATTAGAATACCAGGGGGTGATTGAAACTTGCACCTCACAAATGAACAACCCTTTGTTTCCTGTCTCCAAAACAGACAATTCATATCGTCTAGTTTTGGATTACAGACACCTTAACTCATGTTGCAAAACTTTTGCAGTGCAAAAATTCGCATAGTGCTGCACTGATGAATAACATAGTGCGCAAAAAATACAAAACAACATTAGACATCTCTAATGGATTCTTTTGTCAAAACATAGCACCAGAGAGCAGATATTTGTCTGCGTTCTCAATAAATGGCACTCAAAAACAATTCTGTCGGTTAGCCCAGGGGTACAAGAATAGCCCAGGGGTATTCTCAGCGAGAGTAACAGAGTTACTACAAACATATGATGACGAAGCATTATCTTATGTCGATGACATATACCTAACAGATGATGACTTGGATACTCACTTGAAGAGAGTGAACACCATAATACTTGGGTTCGCAGCAGAGGGTTACAAATTCAACTTTAAAAATCGAGAAGTGCCCATCTAACAGTCCTTTTCTTAGGATATGAATTATCAAGTGAAGGCAAAAGCCTGGCTTACAATTTCCTAGAGAAATGTGCCGTACTCCAAGCACCTAGAACACTAAAAAACCTACAGTCAATTCTAGGCTTCCTAAATTTCGGAAGAACATACATTGCAAATTACGCAGTAAGGGTCAAACCCCTTTATGATCTAATAAAACCAGATTTTAAAAGAACCAATTGGACTCAAATACACACAGAAATTTTGAGATCCTTACAAACAGACATGTTAATTAAAACAAAATTAGAAACACGTGATAACACACGCAATCTAGTGATTCGAGTCATCCCAGGAAGATGCGGATTCACATACCTGACCTCTAATGAGGGAGAAAAGGTACCAATTGCATTCAAATCACACTTGTACACAGAAGCTGAAAAGAAATTCAGCATTAAAGAAAACATTGTTCATGCAGTTCAAACCGCAATAGCTAGAGAAAAAGATCAAGCGGACGGTAGACACATTACAGTCAGAACAGCAGAATCAGCCTTTGAGGCATTAACAACACCGTGTAATTTACCAACAACAACATTGAATCCGGAATGGATACAATGGGTGAATTCAATTACAACGGACAAAGTATACTACTACTTTGATCCAGAACTAGAGGAACTAAAAAATCTAGACTATGAAAGAACATTCCCTCTGCCGATCGACATTCTGCCCTTACGACAATACGCATGTGTAATCTATACAGACGGACAGGCTCAACCCTCCGTTTGGGGAGAACAAGCATACAACCCCACATGTGAGATTACAAAAGAAGTGTGGCGCGGAGGTAAACTAAGACCTATATTAACAAAAACACACTCAGTAGAAACTAATTCAGAACAACAGACTGAAATAATAGCATTAAAAATGGCGCTAGATAATGCGGATCGCGAATTCCCGACACTTATAGTGTCCGATTCATATTACTGCGTCAAATCATATAACAACGATTTGCAGACATGGATTCAAAACGGTTACAAAGATGACACAGGTGCAACAATAAAGCAAAAACTGCTTTGGGAACAAATAGTTCTGTTACAAAAAGAACTACCAAAGACTCATGTGATACATACACTGAGTCATCAGCGTGATGGCGTTCACGTTGCAGGGAATTCATTGGCTGAGACAGCCACAGCGGTAGCAACTAAATCGGCTTCCGTAGCTCGAAAAAAGCGTACAGTGAAGTATATTGACGGTGAAACAGTGCTGGCGGTGAAAACGTCATCAAAAGGCGACTGCTCAGCGCTACCGATCAACTATCCACTCAATTATACATACATAATCGATGCAAACTCCGTCCCTTTTGCTCGAATCCCTGGAGTGGGGGATAGAGTGATTCCAAACATGGACAGGAGAACCTTGTTAATAGCAGACGCACATATGGGCGAGGGTCTCAGACACCTGAAACTAAAAGATTCTCTGGAAGAATTACAATCAAGGTACTGGTGGTCAGGCATGAGCCTGCATCATACCATGTTCGTAAAGAATTGCCCAAACTGTAACAGAAATCGCAGTGGTGAGAGAAACGGTGTAATACCGTGTCGTTTCACTCAAAGAAAAGATCAACAGTAAAAAGCAAAGCGTCCGATTAACATATACAGGCTAGTTTCCACTTATAATGTAGATCACCAGCGCTCGGCTGACATCTGGACTGTTCTACAAAGATTTGCGAGTCTAAATGGCATATACGCTAGAAGCATGCTACGTTTGACCATTGTTTTCACTCTAGCCCTCCAGCCTGAGGGGAAACATGGCCAAATGAGCATAGCACAGCGGGACTCTTCTCACTTCCTTCCTGAGGGATACGGGATGGTGTAAAGAAAAAACCAAGGCATAAAGCTATCTATAACATAAAGGATATTAGGTTCGGGAGCTGGGTGGGTCAAACATCTAATAAGTGTCCAACGTAGTCTAAATAACCTGCCAAGAAATTCTCTGAGGGGATTCAGTCCGTACGAATTATTGTTTGGAACTAGGATGTTAGTCTTAGACCTCGACAGTCAGACTTCAGTGGTGAAGGAAAAAAGCTTTGATATCAAAGATCGTTTGGCTATTTTGCAGGACTTAAACGAAACAAGAAAAGACCTGAGCAACATAAAGTTGAAACAGCAGCCAACAACCACTGAAGAACCACCACCTGTCCCAGCAAGACCTGTCTGGATTCCAAAAGTCGGGGATCTAGTCAGAGAAAAGATCGCGGTAAAGAAGGAATTTGGGCCTTCTTACAGAAAAGCAGTTCCTGTCTTGTCTATTAACGGGACAAGATCAGTTGTACTACCGCCGCTTGCTGGTAAAAAGGAGAACCGAGTTGTATCCATCGACCTGGTAAAACCACAATCATGTGGCCGATAACAAATAGTAGGCCAAGTGGACTCCCGAAAAGTAGTAGAGCACCAAGATTTGCTACAAACACAGAGGTTCAATCTAAGAGGCTAATCACATTCGAAACGCCTACAGAACTACAACAAGGACTATGCAACAATGCAATGGAACTTAGACCTCTGAAAACCCAAATAAAAACATTTAGCAGAGACACACCAATCTATAATGAAGTAACAAACGACTATGCAGGAAACAGTAATCCTGAAACAATTGGAACAATTGACAGAACTGCATCCGGCTACTTCATAAACTTCGATGATTCCTCTGAAGGCTTCACTGAATCAAAAACACAGCCATCAACAAAAACCTTTAAAGATAAAGTTAAAGTACTTTTGAAACAACTGAAAGAAACATATCTGATTTCTCCATGGATTGAATTTTGGGTGGGTTTTGGTGCATTTATCCTCATACTTTGGCTCATCATGGTACTAACTTTGGGACGCTTCATTGAGGGAAAATATGCTAAAATGGACACAGCAAGTCAGAAAATCAACTTGATCCTCAAACCACACACATCTTCACACGTCGAGAAAAGAGAACTTTCTTCAGTCAACTTCACAGCCAATCCTATACCGGGTGGGGTAGCATGGGACAACACTGACTACGAAATTTATGGTCCGGTTGAAATCCTGAAATATCCACACCAAATTAAGATCTCGTTGAGTGACTTTGTAAAAGCAAGCTCATTTGCTGATGATTGGGACTTTGAAAGTATAAATAATATGATGTCTGACTTAGTGATGTCTGCTAAATTTACAAAACATGATTATTTGCAGGGTTCGACAAATTATGATAGTATGTACTGTTATAACCACTATGGTAACCATTTTCTACATAGATCTGCACAACCTAGAAATGTTTTAAATTATAATCAATGGGAACATTGTGCAACCCCTCCAAAAGGAAGCTCAAGAACCGTTTATGACAAATATTCATACTTTTCAGGTTTCAACTCAAGTAATGCTGAAACATTTTATTTCAAATTGTCAAATAAGACAGGGACATAGACCATGATAACAAACACGAAATTGATATATTCAGACTCATTCTTTGAACAAATGAATACTTTTGGTTTTGATTATTGGGACAAAAATGTTGAAGTAAAGAGTGTTTGGGGTACAAAAGAATGGCAAGTACAGGGTATAGAATCTTTGTTTAGAGCCTGCATGATCCCAGAACAAATTATATTTTTAAATGACACTGTTCAACAAACTACCTGTCTCGGCCTAGCCAAAATCAAAGACTTAAATAAACCGTCTATTCCAAAACCAACAATGAACAGCAATAGCTCTACAGATGAAGAGATAGACGTAAATTATGTATTAAACCAAAACAGAACACATCCTGATTGGAAAAAGTGGTTGATCTGGCCCACAGATACTAATAACTGTCAAGACAGATTCCTGAACAAAACACAGGGGTTCAAAATGACCAGGCCAGACCCTAGATATTCCCAAAGACAACACCCAGGGATAATAACCACCTACAGTGTGGGCAAATTATGCCTTCAGTGGCTACAAACTTCCACACTGGCAGAAATTAAGCAACACCTAACTTTACTTACTGATGGTGCTGACTTGCGTGATTTCATTATGGGACCGCGCAAACAGCGTCAGAAACGTTTCATAGCAGCCTCTGTATATGCAGCATACAACGAGGCCTGGAAGGTGACTCAAATTGAGACAGCAGAAAGTATACGGGAAATTGACCGTATTAATTTGGAAAAATCACTTTCTGTAGTGGACAATGGGTTAATGACTCTGTCCTCCAGAATTTTTTCTTTGGACAGCATTGTGTCTTCAGCAATCGACATATTATTGCAAGACTTACTGTTGTTACAACACGGTCAGTCCCAATTGCGTTCTATTGTACAGCTTGGCTGGACGTTACAAAATCTGCGTTCAGGCTATGTGCCTTGGCGTTTAATCAACACAACGTCACTATTCAATATCTTTAACCTTACTGATAAACAAATCAGTATGGCACAAAAGGGTGCTGATTATACAATCCTGAGCATTGAGAAACTCGAGAGATTACCAGTGACAATGTCAGAACGACCTGTCAGTGAATGGATAATACATGGGATAATTAATATTCCAATATCAACCTTCAGGTTTCAATACTGCCAAAAATATATACAGGCTGGCATGTACGAAAAATTGGGAAAAGGGTACATTAAAACAACATGGAACTTGCCCTATTCACATGCATGTGTCAGTAATAAAGGACAGAAAGTGTTTCTTAGTGGCAATAATTGTGCGATGTCACTGAGCGGTACACTTCTGTGTAATGGAATTAGTTTGCATGGAGCCTGTGAAGGGAACTCAAATAACCTTTCATGTCACCAGCTAGGCGCACCTGCAACAGAGATAGAACCATTCTTTCAAAGACTCTATAATGGGAGTTACGTTCTAATTGTGGACCGCAGATGCTGTAGTCTTATGCCCGGGACTCCTTATCTCGTAACTACGACTGCGAAGGTCAAGTGCTGTGGACGCTTATTGTTCCCCAGCTCCCTTCCAGACAGGGAGGCAAGGGCATGGCCCAACTTGAAAATTACTTCTATTCGAATAGATACTTTAAGCAGAATGAAAACAGTGCTTCTTCAGACGCCGACCAGGCTCACGTCATCAAAAGAAACGTATGATCTCCTAGTCGCAAGGACGACTGCAGAGATTCACTCATTGTTATCAACTAATTCCCCCATACATTTCGCAGAAATCCTGAATGAAATCTTAAATATTTCTGATACCAGTGGAGTCTCAAAAGTATTTAAGACAGTATTTTCGATGGCATTAACACCATTCAAAGCCATACTGGGTATTTTTCCAGATTTCGTCCATTCGATTTTTGGCGGACTTCCCCTCATTTTGGGACTAATTGCAGGAATCCTATTCCTAGTCCTTATATTTCGTTATGGCAAACCATGTCACAGACAAAACACCTGCGACAAGGGAAGAAACGATCCAAGCCATTGGATACCGGGACCGGATATCAAAAATCCTGGGACTATCCCGGCTTAGAGACCTGAACATGACTTGGTTTCTTTCATTTCGACCAATGTGGCAACGATGTGTTTTACCTGTATTAAGGTGCTTGCTATGCGGAGAAGAATGCGTGTTAGACACCTGTCTGACGCTACAATCGGATGCGCCAATGGATGCAGAAACATTGTTGAGTCCAATAAAGGCTCATGCTTTGTGCTGCCCTCAACGGCTACCAATCCTGATGACGGCATTCGTGGAAGCTTCACCACTACAATTAAGGGGTAGTGAAGTTCAAGATGAAAGCAGCATTGATCAGGTACGACCTTCTGTCAGCAATTCTAATCAAAACGTCAATGGAGACAATCATGCGCACGAATGCATGGTTACATCCTTTTCCGAGTTAGTGGAACTCTCCCAGGAAGCTGTTGACAGCTTTTTCGACAGTCTAAATGATATGATGTTCTCACCAGAGCAGAAATAGAGACTTTTGAGCAAGCTCGCACACGGCGTTCCCTGAATTTGGCCTTCAGCTAGAATAGCAAAATACCATGAACAATTTTTCCTCCAGTTCACGGACAGCAATTTTTTCAGCAGCCCCAAAATATTTCTACATATTTTTCGGGACACTTATCTTCTGCTTAAAGTAAGAACTATTCTTAGAGAACTAAAATTTCTATTTTTAGATACTTTATAGACATTAGCTGCCCGCTGGTATGTTCATAATTATTTTATTCTGTGATGGAATGGTCTCGAACCTTTTTTCTGTATTAAGAGCCATTTCATGTGTAAATTCTCATATACAAATTAGTGATAATGTATAGATATGCGTGATTACTTTAGCATTATTCTACGGCTTGAGTGCATATGTTACATGTGACTGTTTTTTCCGTATATTTGATAATTTCAAAATGCATTTTATGTATTTTGGGGTGGTAAGGTATACACGATACTCTACAGTATGTTTTACTATGCATAGATTCGTAAATATGTCCATAGTTAGCGTGGAGTGGGTGTGATGTATTCCTATAGGTTCTGTATCGATCCCCCTATTCCTGACCCTATTCTGGTTAACTAGTTAACTAGCAGCCATCCCATGAGGCAGAAAACCCCCATGATGCAGGAACCGTTATCTGATTAAGCCACACTACGGCACAGGAACGTGTTATCTGATTAGGTCATAACGCTTGCCATCTAATTAGACAAGCGATATTCCTCCAGCCCCTGATAAGGCATACGGAGTTCTCAAAACAAATCAAACCTATGACAACCTGGGAAAAACCCTACGGCCATTGTTTTGATTTCACCGAGAACTTCAGCAAAAGAATGTGCTAACGACCAGGTCGTATGACATCCTTATTGACGTATCTATGTCCATCCTTACGTCAATCTCGGCACCTTAAAGGTATAAATATTACCGATATTGCCCTATGCAAACACACGCGGTGGTGACGAGATCGGAGCAGCCAGACTTGCCGAAGCCCAGAGCAGAGCAGACCCCGCTGGCGCAGCCCCGCCTTCCTGACGCGCTGAGAACGAGACGCTGCTTTCTCCTGCCGAGAAATCCAGCTCCGGCGCTTCCGGGTAGCCCTCGCAGGCAGCCTGGAATATCGAGACCAGAGACGAGAGATACCATCCCTCATTCATCCTAGATTCCAGGTACAGAACTGAATAACCCCTTGCAGAGAATTCTTTAGTCAGTCACTTGGCAAAACAAACTTAACTTAAACTGCTACTTTCTATTCCCGCCCACGTATTAGGCTTAGGTCAGGTACATCTGGGGTAGGCGTAGTTAGAAACACCAGTTGAGTACGATTAGTCTAATATATATGTGTATGTATCTATTTTATCCATTTTAAACCATCATATGGCTTAGAAACCATATCAATGTTTTTACAGTATTATTTTATACTTCTGCTTTTAATGTATGCACTTTACTTAACCATAAGTATTGCAATAATATCGATCCATTTCTCTTGTATGAGAAAAGAGACTGATCAATAAATAACATCTTTTATTGAACACGCCCGTCTCTTCCTTTTCTCTACAATCTGGTGAGACTAAGAATGCACGTACTGACTGAGTAAAATAAGTCGTCTTTTGTTTTCACACGACTCTAGAGATACACTCTTGATTAGGGGAGAGCAAAGTTGTCATGTTCTATGGTTGTCAGAAACTAAATCCCTTCTTGTCTATCCAGGGAGGTTCAACTCCTCCTTGCCTATTCGAGAAAGTTTCTAGTGAACTCTGAGCTAGCTGGCAAACCCAAAACTTTAAGTCTAATATCGACAGTAGTAGACCTAGTTAACGTCTGGTCTAGGCCTATACTATTGAAGGTATTATTCCAATGCGCAGAGCCTATTGGGATAATAGGAACTACACTACACCGTTTCGGCCTGATGAGGATGTTGAAGAAAATTCTGCCCCTTCTCCCTTTTCAGGCCTGTAAGATCATGGTGCAGGCTCTCATCCTGTCCCATCTAGACTGCGGGAACGCCCTGTATCTGGGTGCCCCGGCGACTACCATAAAAAAACTTCAGGTGACTCAGAACTCTGCGGCGCACTTACTTTTGAGGCTGCCTCGGAGACACTCAGGGTCAGCTGCTTTGAAAAAACTCCACTGGCTGCCAATACAGGACAGGATTCAATTCAAGGTGATGTGTATAGCCCACAAAGCTATGTGGCACGCAGGCCCTGCTATAATTTGTTCCTTAGTGACCCCTTACCACCCCCCCAGAAATCTGTGTTCTAGCACAATGTTTCTTGCAGTCTCACGGGGGGTCGTTCCTTCTCCTGGAATGCTGCCTCCTGTTGGAACTCCCTGCCCCTCACCATGCGCAGCGAACCAGACCTACTAAAGTTTCGCAAACTTCTCTAAACCTTTTTTTTTTCACTAATTTGCAATGCTTGATTGTTGTCCCCGCCCACCCGTCCTAAGCGCTACGAGGCCTCAAGGTAGAAGTGAGCTTTACAAAACCCAATTTAATTTCGTAGATTTCACTGCATCACTTCTACGAGGCTTACTTGCATTAGAACGCCCACCCGGCATACATTATACCTGATACAGGTATAATGTAGCGCAGGGAATTACAAAGTGACGTATCTACTTAGATGCATCACTTTGTAAATAGGGCGCACCAGGAGGCATGTTTTACGCCACCGATGCATCACAAAAAGTGACACAACAGAAGTGCAAAACTGTAGTAAGGCCTCATAAATAAGGCCCTCAGTACCTTGCACACTGCTCTCCTGTTGCACAGTTAAATCCTCCTTGTCTTTTGAGGTCTTGATTGTGACTTTAATGGTATCAGGGCTCAGGCCGGGCTCCGGACTGCCTGCACTCCTGAACATGGCACCGGCAACAGGGTAAAAGAAGTACTGTGGATGTCTGTGTGGGGAAAGTGAATAGGACAGGTTCAGACCCAAGAATGCAAGAAGCTCTGCTGGCAGTTGGAGTTACTTCTCACAGACAGTAATATATGATCAACTATGTATGTTTCACCGTTGTTCTTTGTTAAGTCTCCTTGAATGTATGTATGCATTACAAAGTGTCACGTCTCGGGCTGTCATGGTCTGAAAGCCCAAGTATGATATTTGGTGAAAACAAATAGCCACCCAGCACCCTCACTTGTCGATCTCTTGTCAGTCTCTGCTCTCTCTTTCCACTCTCCTGAAGATGCCTGTCTGTTGTATAAAGTAAGAGGAAGTGACAGTTACGCCAAAAGCGGCCTCTCTGCTTCACAAGGGGCCTCAAAAGGCTCCTGCTCACTGGGGAAATGCCTGGTGGCAAAAAACAAACAGTCTCAAGCTGATTCTCACAAAATACCTGGACTAACAGCCAAACAGAAGGATGGCTGCAATGCCAACCGCAGAAGAGGAATGCCATTCGCATATCCTACAAGTATCATGACATGACTGTGAATAGGACACTTTACCCTGTACACTTTTACTCCACGTACTATTACCCCGCAGTTTTTACACCGCAAAATCTTTTACAACGCAGGGCTTTACAACGCAATCCATTACAACGCATTCCCCATTACAAAGAAATTTACTATTCTAACTCCACCGTGGCGTTACTTTGAGGAATGTGTTGTCATAGTTTACGGTGTAAAGCCCTGCGTTATAAAAGATTTTGTGGTGTAAAAACTGCGGGGTAATGGCACTGCATAGTAATACATGCAGGATAAAGGATGTTTCCCCATGACTGTGGTTCCATACACATCTGGAACAATAGTCTCCTTACTATGAGAAGCACCGCCAGTAACCACACGCCCATCGGCCAAGTGGCGAGTTTCCCTCAGACTGGAGTCACTGAGGAGTGTCCCAAGTTTAACTGGCTGCAGGATCGGAAGTCCGCCACCTGTCCCGGCTCCTCTAGCCTGCCTTTGCCCTTCCCTACTATTTGAAGTTATTTTTGGATGAGAGCTGCTTCAATCACCCTGGGGCTGTTCAAAGGTGGCACCCATTGGAGCAGATGGTAAGCTGCAAGAATGATTGGACTAGAAGGAGAAATTGGTCTTCTGCTGTCAAATTATAAACCCAAAATGATCAAACCACCTATACATTCGCACAGCTTCACCAAATGGAGCAAACACAAGCACAGTAATATACCCATAGCCCCAGAAACAAATGAATGTGTCTTCCTTGTCAATTATGTGGTGGAACTTGTATTACTGAAATAACAGAGACCCACTTCCCACCTATGCAATACATGACGTGGTGTGTGTTACATATGTCAGGTTATGGTATATTTGGTGTTGTTTCCTTATGGTTGTTTTGTTTTGGGTGCTATGACATGTAATCGGCACACAGGATTGTTTTGTATTATCTGTCTGTCAGACGAGCAAGAGAGGCCTTTACAGCGGAGAAAAAATGCTGACAACTTTCACTGGGGACCAATTCAAGGTGTCCTGAGCAAAGAGCGTTTCTTATTGCGTTAGAAATGTAATCTCATGCTTGAAAACTGTGGAATAAATGTGGAAGCAAAAGGTACAATGGCAGATATGGGAGCAACAGGAAACATGAAACCCTGAATAGAAATTCGATCAAGCCTAAGAATTCCCAAATAATAGCAACATTCATACTCAAATTGCCAAAAAGATAAGTAATGGTTTGTGAGAGCAATTTATATTCTCAAATAAATGTATCTATTAGCTATCAAGCTGCTTGATCCCATATTTTTAAAACAAAAAGCGGTGAGAGACTACACAAGTAGTGAACTCTTTGATTTATGAACCACTGTTTGAAATTAGATTATTTACTAAAACCAGTTTATCCCACGTATTTTATTTTTGGAATTGCACATTATAGGGTAAATATGGGCCTAGTGAATTTTCGTGTGCATGTCGTGGCACAGAAAATAAACATACCATGGTGCTCGTTATTTAATGGGGGCACAATCGAAATGGGAGATCAGCATTCGCTTTATCAAACAGTCAGAGCAGATGGAGATGAGTGTGTGATTGGGGCTTCATAACTGCAAATAGATAAACTTTTGAAAAGTTCACCACCCAGAGGCTGTAATGATGTACGTTCTCTCCCAATAAGGACATGAGCCGTTGGTGCCTTTAAGTAACTTTATTCTATTATTAGCATCAGAGAGCGCTGAGCCGCAAGTCTTGCCGGCTCTGACACTCGCGCTCTTTTCTCCCTCGGCTGCGCGCGCATCCCGTGCTGGCCACGGGCGTACCGCGTCATCACGCTGCTTACGCCGGCTAGAGCGCCAACTCTACATATCTCCCCTTTTTCCACATACAACAAAACTAGAACTATTGTCCATCACCCATGTCATAGTCCTGGAACCTGGACGGTCTCACCACTGCTCTCCCCCCTCGGGTGCGTCTTACCGGGGTCGCTGTGTCCTCTCTCTCCTGGGTAGCTCTATTACCTTCACCTTGGCCAGGTTCAGCTGGGCTCCCCGTAAATCGCCTAGTGCTCCTCTCCGCTTCCACTTGGTGGTTGACTCTGCTGCCTTGACCCTCGTTCCTTCCTCCTGCATCTGTGTCCACCCCCAAGCTGGAGAGTTCCATATCCTGTTCACACTCCACTGTTCCTTCCTGATCGTGCTCATCGGCGTCCCATCTCACTATCCTGTTGCACCTCGCCATCCTATCTTGGGACCATACGTTTCCGTCACTTAATAAGGCAGCTCTGTCGTATACCTCCTTGACTTGGAGTGGTCTGCTGTACTTGCTGTCCCCCTTTCTTTGTAACGTCGCCAGCTTGACTCTTACCCATTCGCCTTTCTCCAGTTCTGCGTCTCTCGCATTCCTTCGTGCGTTGTAGTGTTTGGCATACACAGCTTGCGCTCTCTCCAGGTTGGAATGCACTACAGCAGGGGACCATTGACTGGTCACTGTTTTTTCCTTCCACACTCTGTTGTCTCTCGTGAATGGGTCTCGACCCCTCAATATCTGAAAGGGGCTGTATCCTGTCCCCGTGGGTGTAATTCGGTAGGCCCATATCATTTTCCATATTTCCTTCTCCCAATCTTTCTCACTCATGATGGCCGCCTGCACCGACCCCATCACCACTCTATTGAAACGTTCTACTAAGCCATTCCCAGCCGTGTGTTTGGACAGGATTCCATTTCTCTTCATGAAGTTGGTCCACTTCTCTGATGTGAACTGAGGCCCATTGTCACTTAGTATGGTTTTGGGAATGCCTTCTCTTACGAATGTGTCGCTCAGGAACCCTACAACTGTCTCCGTGTCCATCACTTCTGCCACTTTCATTTCTGGCCACTTAGAGTACCTGTCTATGAGGACACATACATACTTCTGGATCCCCTGGCCATCTAAATTCGGGCCTAAGACATCAATGGACAGTTCTTCCCACGGGTTCCTTGGGGACTCGAATTTTCCTAATGCTGGCCTCAAGGGTTTAAGTGTTTTGTCCGCTTCTTGGCATTGCGTACACTCCCTGACGTACCGTTCAGCTTGGGCATCCACGCCCTGCCACCAGTACCCTTGCTTGGTCCGTAATTTCATCTTTCCAATCCCCAGATGACCCTCGTGGAGTATCGCTAGTAATCTCGGGACAATACCTGCCGGGGGGATGACCTTGTCTCCTCTGTATATGAATATTCCCTTGTCGCCAACTGATAGTTCTTCCCGGATTTCGTAATACTTCCTTAGGTTTTTATCCATATGTCTTTTCTCAGGCCACCCCTTCACTATTCATTCCTTCACGTCCTGTAAGCCTTTGTCCTCTTGATAGGCTTCGTGCCATTCTTGGTTACTGATGACTTTTTCCTGGTCCTCCGTCAGTGCCACCATTTCTCCTCCGACTTCTCCGTCTTCTGCTTCCGTCTCCATTGCTGCTGCTCTACTCAGATAGTCAGCTACTTTGTTCCGACTGCCCGGGATATACTCCACGTCATATCTGTACTCCAGCAGCTTCAACGTCATCTTAGCTATCCTGGGCGTGGCGCTGGCATGACCACTTGAGGTTAATACCTTTACTAATGGTTTGTGGTCCGTTTTCAGCTGGAAGCGTGTGCCCCATAGAAATTGTCGGAATCTTGCCATTGCCCACACCACGGCCAGCATCTCCTTTTCTTTGACGCTGAATTTCTTTTCTGTGTCACTCAGTGTGCGTGATGCAAAGCTCAAAGTTTCCACCACTCCGTGGCCTCTGTCCTGCATTAGCACTGCACCTAGCCCTTTGTCGGTGGCGTCTGTCGTGAGTACCGTTAGGCCTTGGGGGTCATATCCTTGTAGGGGCACTGCGTTCACCACATCTCTCTTTACACTCTCAAACTCCTGTTGTGTTTCTTCCATCCAGCTGAACGGCGTCTTCCCCCATGTCAGTTGCCGCATGTGGTGGGTCTTCGTTGCGAAATGTTGGACGAACTTACTATAGTATTCCGCCATACCTAAGAAGGACCTGACATCCTCTCTGTTGGCAGGGGGCTGTGCGTCACAAATCGCTCTCACATTTTCAGTTTTTGGTTTGATTCCTTGTACTCCTATCTCATGCCCCAGGTAGGTTACTGACTCCATGCCCAGGCGGCATTTATTCCACTCTGCCGTCAGGCCCTTTTCCTACAGTACGCTCAGTACCGTTGTCAGTTTTGCATCATGGTCTAGTCTGTCTCGCCCCATCACCAGGATATCATCCTGAAAATATTTGATGCCATCCATGTTCTTGAAAAGTTGGTGCATCAGTTTTTGGAACACCGCCGCAGCCGATGCCAGTCCGAACGGCATGCAGCAGAACTGGTAGCACCCAAAGGGGGTGATGAAGGACGTCAGTCTCTTGCTCTCAGGATGTAATGCAATCTGGTGGTAGGCGGACGTCAAGTCTATCGTGGAATACCATTTTATCCCCCGGGTCTTTGCTAGCATCTCCTCGATGCGGGGTAAGGGAGACTTTTCCACTACAATGCTCTTGTTGAGCTCGCGGAGGTCAACACACAGCCTGACCTTCCCACTGGGTTTCATTTCTACCACCAGTGGTGCCAACCATTCAGCGAAGGTGATGGGTTCGATTATGCCCTTGTTCTCTACCTCCTGTAGCTCTTCCTGGACTGCCTCTCTTACGGCCATGGGTATGTTCCTCACCTTGTGCGATACCGGTACCGCTCCCTCCTTGAGTACTATCTTGTGCGTAAACTTCTCAAGTCTCCCTACCTTGCCTCCGAACACCTTGGGTTACTCCTTCTTCCACTGGTCTAAGTTCGACCAACTGTCAGGTTCGGTGAGCAGTATCTGGACCTTTCCCCCCGGGTCTAGTTTGATACCCAGGTCCCCTTGATCCAACCAGCCCAAGACTGAGGGTCCCTTCTCCGAGACATACAGTTTTCAGATGGCTGTGCGCCCCCTGAATTCGAACTTCAATGGCCTGAACCCTGCCATCGGTATGCGGTCTCCATTGTACATGACCGGACGAATGTCTAGACGCTCCACATCCGGGCCCAGTGACGGCCTAAATGTCTCGTTCCATACCGCCCTCTGGACTATTGTGTATGGGGAGCCTGTGTCTGCCACTATGCTGATTGGTACTCCTCCTATTGGCATATCCAGCACTGGTTTGGTTGATCTCTTGTTGTCGACGCAGAGTATCTGGTCGTAGATGCACAGCACGGTGATGTCTGCTTCATAGTTGTCTTTCTCTTGGTCTTCCTGCTCTTGTTCTACAAACCTCACCATGGTCTTGGCTGATTTCCTGCGGCACACCTTCTCATAGTGTCCTACGATCCCGCAGAACAGGCATTTGGCGCGGAATGCCGGGCACTTCCGGTCGTGAGCCTCATGCGCCATGCTCCCGCATCTATAACAGTTACGTTTGTTGGTTCCCGCCTGTTTCCCTGGGGGTTCTGGATTGCCTTGCCATCTGTTGGGATTCTTCTGCACTGTGCCTTTGTACTTGCCTTCTCTCTGGGGCGCTTCGTCCTCTATCCTGTTCACCGTTGGTCTGGCTGCCGGCTCCTTCTTTGCCGCCTCAGCACAACGTTTCGCGAGTTCCGCCTTCTTGACCGTCACCATGACCTCCTTCAGCGTGGTGTCTCCGCTTGCCCATAGCTTCTCCTGCACAGCTTTGCTCGTGGTGTGCATCACAATCTGATCCTTGGTGAACTCATCCGGCAACGCAGCATACCTGCACGTGGAGGCCAATTTCCTCAATGCCGCTACATATTCTTCAACTGATTTGCCTGCCTCTTGTTTCCTTTGTTGGAAATTGTATCTGTTGATTGAGACGCAGACCGCTGGGCGAAAGTGTTCATTTAATTCCTCGATAGCATGGGCGTAGACATCGTCGTCCGTGCTTGCCCGTTGCTTGGGTACCAAGTTCTTGAAGACCCTGAGTCCTTCTGGGCCTAAGTTAAGTAGCAGTATTCGTCTCTTCCTCTGGCTTGTGAATTTCTCCTCATTTTTAGCCTCCAGGACTTCTATAAAGTTGTCTATGTATTCTCTCCAATCCTCCCACCGCATAAGGGGTTCCCCTGGTTTGGGCAGGAATGGAACCGGTACCATAGCTGAAGACGTCTGGGCACACATCCTCTCGCGCTTTTCTGGGGGGCTGGTCCCATTGTGGTGCGTGGGGCTGCCTGGGGAGTCGTCCTCCTCCTGTTTCGTCGGTTGTCTCTGGGGGCTTTTATTGTCTTCCCCTTCGTCTTTCCCTGGGGTCGCCAGCTCTCCAGCCCTTGGGGTGTGGGGTTAGTGGGGTCATGTGCCTTCTTGCCCCCTTCTTCCGAGCCCTCTCACCTCCTGTGGCAGCTGTGTGGCTCCTTCGCGCATGGGTGGGCTCTGCCACGCTCTTTGATGTCCTTGTCCCGTGGTGGTGGGTGAGTTTGACAAGCACTCAGTGTCGTTCAGGTCATGCTCCTGCCCGGGGCTCAGTGGTCGATATTGCCTGTGGTCCGTTTTTTCATCATTTTCCGATCTTATTTTTTTTTCCATCACCTCCTCGTCGCCATTGTAATGATGTATGTTCTCTCCCAATAAGGACATGAGCCGTTGGTGCCTTTAAGTAACTTTATTCTATTATAGGCATCAGAGAGCGCCGAGCCGCAAGTCTTGCCGGCTCCGACACTCGCGCTCTTTTCTCCCTCGGCTGCGCGCGCATCCCGTGCTGGCCGCGGGCGTGCCGCGTCATCACGCTGCTTGTGCCGGCTAGAGCGCCAACTCTACAGAGGCATGTGCAGCTTACAGACACGTAATGACTCCTGTAATGCTGAAACTCATGTCCCCCACAATAATTGGATTTTCCACCCTGTTGAACTTTAAGGAACATAAACTGTTAGAATACTGCATGCGGGTGTATGTATAGGTTCTACATACGTTAAGAAATTCAAGCCACACAATCATTGTTGTAATAGTTGGCGGTCTAGTCGCCTACACCCATGCACCCACGACCGCAGGCCAGGCGTGGCTTGCGTGGATTTAATAAAAGGAGGGCGGCCGCTCGGGGCACGTCACTTCCGAGCTGACAACTGATGTGGCCTCCCATTATTCTGCTCAGCACTCCTACCCCCGCGCTAGGCCTTGCACCCACATTAGGGCCATAGCCCGGCCCGGTCCACAACACGACACTGGCGACAAGCGGAGGGGGTCCAACCCCGCTCTCACCACGCACCACTCGGCTGGACCGGCTGCCTCCTGTGAGCTCGAGCGCGGCCGTTCACCCTGCAAGCTGGAAACTGCCTGACGTTGGCAGCATGTGCACGCCCACCCCAGCCTCGGCGCCGGCCACGTTTTGATGCGAGGAGCATAGGGAGCCAAACGTAACCTCACCGGCAGCCTCACTGTGCCTCGCCCGGGTCGGGCTGAACAAGCTGGCCACACCCCCGCTGAGATACACTGCTTTGGGCCCTGCCCGGGGGATGAACTGTCTGAAACACCAAGTATTACAAGTGAGAATCTATAAGACAGATACAGGGATTTTTCTCGCTGCTCTTTTCCTGTGCCCAAAAAGCATTGGCAAAATGAAGAAAAATAATAAGACACTCAAGTAAGAAGAAGGAGGGGGAACCAGCACATACCGTGTAAGAGACAGGACTGATACTGGTAAAGAGCAACACGTGGAACAACCTGCGCTTCCCTATCCTAGGCCTTGCCAGAGCACGTGCCACATCACCGGCCTAAGCACACCCAGAGGCCTCACCGTCGGACGCAATGGGGGACGGCGACCAGGCCGCAGCCCGCATACCGTTCCAACATGCAGCGTCAGGAGTCTTACCTCCTTTCAGTGAGTTGGAGGATCCCGCGTCAGCATCTCCCCGTTGGAGGATATGGATAGAACATCTCAACCAATCAATCAATCAAAACATTTATAGAGCACGCTACTCACCTGTGAGGGTCTCAAGGCGCTGAAAAGGGGAGGGGGTGCTACTACTGCTCGAACAGCCAGGTCTTAAGGTGTTTTCTGAAGGAGAGATGGTCATGGTCATTTGTAGGTGTGTGGGGAGGGAGTACCATGTTATGGCCGCCAGGTAGGAGAATGATCTTCCTCCGGCGGTGGTTCTGCGAATCCGTGGGATGGTGGCGAGGGCGAAGCTGGTGGAGCGGAGCTGGCGGGTGGGAGTGTAGAACGAGAGGCGGCTGTTGAGGTATTCGGGGCCCATGTCGTGGAGCGCTTTGTGTGCATGGGTGAGGAGCCTGAATGTGAACCTCTTGTTGACGGGGTGCCAGTGCAGGTTTCTCAGGTGGGCGGGAATGTGGCTGTGGCGAGGGATGTCGAGGGTGAGTCGTTCGGAGGCGTTCTGTATGCGTTGTAGTCGTTTCTGAAGTTTGGCTGTGGTTCCTGCGTATAGCGCGTTTCCGTAGTCCAGTCCTGTTTATTGAGAATCTGATACTTAATCATCTAAAACCAAAGGGCCTCAGTAACTTCTTCACGATCGAGAGAGCCCATTGTGTCCCTGGGGGTAGGCCCAGACCTGGGGTGCCCCCCCGCCCTATGATTGCTAGGGTCCTAAACTTTCGTGACAGGGATGCCATACTCCAGACGGCCCAAGTGGGGCCTCCACTGCGATTTGAGAACACAACCCATTCCTTTTTTCCAGGCTTTACACTAGCGGTACAAAAACAGACACAAAACTTCTTATCGGTAAAGCGGATACTACGAGACAAGGGACTGAGATACGGCATGATGTTTCCGGCTCGCCTCCGAATGGAGCATAATGGGAAGTCCTGTTTTTTTGATAATCCCGAACGGGCGGCAGATTGGTTGGACAGTGCTTATGCAGCAGAAACTGATGGTCAACCCGGAGAAGAGTCAGACGAACAATAGTTATGGTACACGGGTCCGAAATGGGATTGGTGAATCGCGTGCGGGACGTGGGGGTGGACGGGAGGGCAATACTTTCCTGATGCTGCTAATCTGAAGTGATCATTTAGGGGTATTGCTTATAGCCACAGCATGGTTGGGGGGTGGGGTGTAGCAAGGGTAGTTCTCAGGCCCTCCTCCATTTTTACAGTTGATTAGTTAGATTATGGGGCGACAGGCACACTGCGAGTTGGGTTCGGGCGAAAGCCGTGAGCAGGGGTGCAGGGTGGGGGGTGGTAAGAAGGGACTGTTTGTGGGGTGGGTTTTCTTTAGTTTTTTTGCATTATTTGGTGTGTTTTTTGTTATCATTTCTCAAGGCATCGAGTTGAAATGTAGCATGTTTATATTGCAGGGAGCAGAGGATTGTCACTTCCTTTTAATCTTTAATGATGGGGGTAGGGAGCTGAAGGTGTTGAGTTGTGATGTGAATGGGTTGGGGGATAAAATCAAACGTAGTGTGGTTCTTCAGTATCTTAAACGATGTGGCTCAACTTCAGGAAACGCACTTAGTGGGGAATTCATGTAAGGCAATGCATAAAATGCGATACAAGCTGGTGGCGCATGCGGGATTCACTTCGGGATCCAGGGGGTTGGGAGTCCTGATCCGGAGGGCTCTCCCATTGGTGATTGACTCTATTTCTGAGGATGATAGAGGCAGATATGTTGGGGTGACAGGTCGCTGGGGGGGGCAACCCCCTCTCCTTGTTGTCGGTTTATGTCCCCCCGGGTATGCAAGCTATCACTTTTGCTGACTTGGGAAAGATTCTTCTAGATCTCCCCAGGGGATTGTTGATTTTGGGGGGAGACTTTAATGCAGTGGTCTCTGGAGTTATGGATAGACACCCTCCGCGGGATATGGGGCGGGCTCAGAGATGACTACCTGATATCCTTGATGCTATTGGTTTGGTGGATTGTTGGAGACTGCTCCATCTAGACCAAAAGCAATACACCTTTCACTCTGGTGCTCATGGAAGCCTCTCCCATTTAGACTACTGCCTAGTGCGCGCGGCCCAAGCATCTTACATTGCAGAGGCGACACACCTTGCTAGGGCATATCTGATCATTTGCCGCTGTAGTTCCGCTTCTCTGTCGCTTTGGGGTCGGGGGGCAGGGTAGCCCCCATTAATCCCTGGCATTTGCGTCAACCTAAAATCCGGAATGATCTGATTAGGGCTCTAGATCACTATTTCCTGGAGAATGAGGGGTCTGTGTCCTCTTCGCTTTCGCTTTGGGAGGCCTATAAGACAGTTATTAGGGGCCAGGCTCTGTCATTGATAGCGGGAGCAAAGAAGGAAAGAGACAAAGAAATTGTTGTTGTAGAATCGGAGATAGGCCGCTTAGAGGTGGAACTGGAGCAGGATGTGACTCGTGCTAAACTGCACGTTCTGAAGCTTCAGCAGCTATAGTATAGATCGCTGGTCGCGGATAGCGCCAGAGCCCTAAGTAGGGAGCAGCAGGGGCGGTTGTACAACATCAGAGATAAAGTAGGGAAACTTATTGCCTGGTTGGACAAGAAGGATAGGGCAGATCGTGTTGTCCCAGAACTTGTGACAGCGGAGGGAGCACGACAGACCCACAGACTATAGTGGATAGTTTTGCGGATTATTTTCAAACGGTGTACACCTCGGGCTCGGATCTGCCGGAGGAAGACTCCCACTCACTGCTGCTAGATTTTCAGCTTCCGTGCTTGTCCAGGGAAGACCTTGATTTCATGGATAGTGTCCTTACCAGAGACGAAATAGCCCTAGCGGTGCACTCTTTGAATTCGGGTAAGGCAATGGAACCTAACAGACTCCCAATTAAGCTGTATAAGCTTCGGCCTGATAAGATTGCCCCCTACCTTAGAGGTATGTTTGTTGAGGCCCGGGAGAAAGGGATACTGCCCTACGATCAAAGAGTGGCTTCTGTTGTGGTTATTCATTAGGAGGGTAAGCCAAGATCTAATTGTGCTTTGTATAGGCCTATCTCGTTGTTGAATGCGGAACCTAAAATACTTGCCAAGCTTCTATTTAATAGACTGATTAAGGTGATAAGCGGACTGATACATCCTGATCAATCGGGCTTTATTCCTAATAGAAATACGGCCCTAAACTTGCGCAGGTTACATGGAGTGATAGTCAGAGCTCATACCCTGAATGAGCCTGCCATTATAGCTTCGCTTGATGCAACGATGGCCTTTGACACCGTAGAATGGCCGTATTTGTGGGCAGTTCTGGCTAAATTCGGCTTTGGGCCAGACTTCATCCGTTGTGTGCGTTTGTTGTATACTGAACCACTAGCTCAGGTAGTGGTAAATAACCGAGTCTCGGTGCCATTTTGTCTTGGGCGGGGCACCCGACAGGGATGTCCCCTCTCACCTCTTCTGTTTTTGCTGGTCCTTGAACCGTTGGTTGCCTGGATCCGCTGGGAGCCCTCTACACGGGGTATTTGATGGTCCCTGCAGTGGGAGGACCGGATTTCTCTGTATGCGTCTGACATTTTACTTTACCTGACCTCACCTAGAAAGTCCCTAATTGTCGGTTGTGATGTGTTGGCCTCCTTTGGTAGGAATTCTGGGCTGTCTATAAACTGGGGGAAGTCTGTTTTTTACGTTCTCAGTGGGGAGACTCCGGTCCCCCCGCGGAATTGCCCGATTCAGATCGCTATGGATGGGTTTAAGTATCTGGGGATTTTCATTTCACTTGACCCTACAATTCGTTATGTTAGGAATCTCCTTCCCCCTTTGGTTGGATTGAGGAGTGACATAGCCAGCTGGAAGAAGCTTCCTCTCTCCCTACTGGGGCGCGCAACCCTTTTTAAAATCATGTCTCTGCCTCGTTTTCTTTACGCCCTTCAGAATACATTAGATATAGTGCTGGCTAGTTATTTTTGAGAGGTGGAAGGGTTGCAGCTTAGTCTGCTATGGGAGGGTATACCCCGTCTCGCGTTAGCTGATTTGACGCTTCCATGGTATGACGGCGGTGTTGCCCTCCCTAATATTAAGCGTTACTACTGGGCCTCTCAGCTGGCGGCCATTAATCAGGGTACTTATGGGCCAGTTTCAGATCCTGGTTATGCGATGGATAGATGGCTTCTCCCTGGAGGCAATTATAATTGGGCGTTGTATGCTAGGTCAGCGAAGGGGTGCTTGACGGGACCGACTAAACATGCAGTGCGGATTTGGCACAACACCACTAGCTCCTTGGGATGGAGGGACTGATTGACACTGGCCACCCCACTGTTTGACTCGGAAAAGTTGGGCAAGCTTTGGAACACAAGAGGCTTTGATTAGTGGGACCTGATCAGGATCTCAACCATTGGCGACAATTGGGTTAAGGGGAGGATTAAAATGTTTGAAGAATTGCAGGCTGATTTTGAGTTGAGGAGGACTGAGTATTTTCGCTATGTGCAGGTCAGACATGCGTTGAAGGCAGCTCTGCCTGCGGAAGCGGATCTACCCGAGGCCTCGCTCCTAGAAGACAGACTATTAGATGGTCATTTACCCGAGAAGACTATTTGCCTGATTTATAAAAAGTTGATTAATCACAGAGCAGATCTCCTTGTTGAACTGAGGAATAAATGGACGTGAGATGGCATTGAATTAGATTATGAGGACTGGCAATCGTCTCTGTCCTCTACGAAGGAAGTCGCGATCCCAGGGCGATTTGAAGCTTGTTCAGTTGAAAATACTGCACAGGGTTTATGTCACAGGGTCCCGTCTAGTTCGGATGGGACTATCTGGCACTAGCTTGTGCAGACGGGGATGCGGTCTTGAAGGTACCTTCCTCAATATCCTCTGGGAATGTTGGTATATAGTCGAGTATTGGAGTGCAATTCATGATACTATGCAAGAGTTCTTAGGGGTGGCGGTGTTGCCGGAGGTGAGAAGATGCCTCCTTAATGTTTGGGAGCCTACTGATCTTAACTCAGCGCACACTAAATGGGCAACACTGGGTGATATGATAGCGAAAAGTAACATAGCTCAGCAGTGGGGATCTGAGCAGCCGCCCACCCCTGAGGGATGGAAAGAGAATATGGATCGGTGTATGTTCCGGGAGAAGACTGTTTATGTGGCGAGGGGATGACCTCGTTAGTGGGCATCAGTGTGGGGGTTGTGGAACCGTTACAGGGGGGAGATTTGTGTGCCACCTGTAGGCTCTATCTGTGATACTCCCTCATCCCCGTGATTTCTTAATGCATCTGTTCCCTGTTTCCCCCCCCTCTTTCTTTGGTAAGATGTAACGTTATGTGGGAGAGTGTCTCCTCTGTACTATGCCTTTATTTTTTGATGCCTTGTTTCAATAAAAAGAAATGTTTAAAAAAAAAGAATAGTGTTGTGGTGTTTGTGTAGTGTAGGGTAGTGTCAGGGGGTCGTGCAGGGTAGTGTTTAAGTGTAGGGTGCGGATTCGGGGTAGCGTCATGCGTGGGGTATTGTAAAAGAGTTTAGGGTAGTGTTGTATTGTTTGTGTACTGTAGTGCAGTGTTTTAGGGATTAGGGTAGTATCAGGGGGTTATGTAGGCAAGGGTTTGCTTGTAGGGGCAGTACTGGGAGTAGAGTTGGGTTGTGCTTAGAGTAGTGTTTTAGTGTTTAGAGTAGTGTTATAGTGTTTGTGTAGTGTAGGGTAGTTTCTTAGGGTTTAGGATAGTGTTGGGGGATTGTTTAGGGTAGTGTTTCAATGTAGGGGATGGACTGGGGGTAGGAGCATGGTCGTGCTGGGGGTAGTGTTTTAGGGTTAAGGGTAGTGTAGTAGTGTTTGTGTAATGAAGGGTAGTGTTTTAGGTTGTAGGGTAGTGTCGGGGTCCTGCAGGGTAGTGTTTGGGAGTATGGACAGGACTGGGGCGCAGGGCAGGGTCGTACTGGGGGTAGTGTTTTAGGGTTTAGGGTAGTGTTGTGGTGTTAGTCTAGTGTTGGTTACTGTTTTAGTGTTTAGTGTAGTGTCAGGGGTTGTGACAGGTAGTGAATGAGTGTAGCGACTGGAGTGGGGGAATGCGTATGTTCTTGCAGGAGATAGTGATTTAGGGTTTAGGGTAGTGTAGTCGTGTTTCAGTAGTGTAGGGTAGTGTAGTGTTTGAGTGTTTTGGAAGTGTTGTGTTTTGAACATTTTTAAAAAGGAGTTAAATGTCTTTTTTTAATATGACACGTTATTCTGCATACTACTTTTGTTACTAGGCAAGTTTTTACTTTGTATACATTAACACTTTCAATGTAATGGTATGCGAACTAAAAACTTGCGTAGTAACGGTTATTGCTCAGTAATAACCGCGTAGTAATGGCATGCGAAATAACGTGTCATATTCGGGTTGCGGATGTACATTCTCTTCTGACAGCCACTGAGGGAGGACGAGGTGTGTCTTACTTTCTGGATGTGTCAGAGCTGGGCTGAATAAACCTTGGCTGCATTTAGAGTAGTAGCCTGAATGGGCCTACAACAATGCTGTCTCCACCTGGGACAGAGAGGAACAAACTGGTCTGGATTGCACAAAGAGAAACTGAGTATAAATATTGGGGCCCAGAACCCAGAACTTTAGAACTCGCTTGGTTCAAGGAACCTGCCAAGAAGAAGAGCTGGAAGAACTAACCAGAGGAGTACTGCCCCTTTGCTGTTTTGTTACTTTGTTTGGTTGGCCTGAAGTAGCAGCTTCTGCCTTGGGCAGTGAAAGGACTGGACTGAACTTTCTTCACTTGTTGCTGAGGATCTCCAAGGGCTGCCATCAACCGGCACTGCTGCTTGTACCATCAACTGTCAGCATCGCAACAAGCACTGCAGCCCTGGACTCACTTATGCCTCTGGACGACTATCAATGAGCCATTGTCTGCACTGCAACCCTAGGGCACCGCACGCTGCACAACTACCTTTCACATTGTAATCGCAAAGGTTGCCACAATTGGCCCACACTGCTGTGGTTGGCCCGGAACCCAAGGTACTGTCTACGACTCTGCTGACACTTACACCCATCCTCACCGACTCGGTCATCCAGAACGGTTGGATTCTGTTGTTTTCCGCATTTATGTAGCCCAGGACGGAGCTACTGACCCTTAAGAACCGCATATTAAAGGCAATCTTGCAAAGTGCATATTTTTGACTACTGTATGTTGGAATTTTATTGTTTTTGGTCTTGTTTGCATAGATAAATATTGGATATTTTCCTTAAACTTGTGTGGTGTCCTTTTGAGGTGTTTCCACTGTACTTCTGTTGGTTATGTGCAAATGATTTACACACTGCCTCTGGGATAAGCCTGATTGCTCGTAGCAAGCTAGCAAGAAGGTGAGCAGGGGTAGTTCAGTAGTGTATCCCCCTTTTCCTGACTAGAAAGAAGGGTTCCTATTTGGACAAAGGTGCAAACCATTGCCAACTAGAGACCCCCATTTCTAACATACACGTTGAGCCGCACAAGCTCGGATTGGGTGCCTGCCTGCTGCCTCTCATTGGTTAGCACCGTTTCACATTCTATTGTCTGTGTTCAGAAGGTATTGCCAGCACAAGAGGCACGAGAGACTGTAAATAACTAGCATTTGAGTTGTTATCCCTGTTGTGGAATTTATTAGAAATGTGGCTTTACAAGCGTAATGCAGTATTACAAAATTACATTAATTCCCCCCGCGGAATTAAAAATTCCGCCGACCTCTACTCTTGAGTGATCTGTTGTAAGATTTCAAGGAGCATATGTACAAGCCCCTATCCCAACCACAATGTCACTTTTACCGACGTTGTGGGGGCAAAAAGGGCTGCGCCTTATATACAAGGCAGTGTTAAGCCACTTAACGTGGCTTAACGCTGCCTTGTACGTAAGGCCTCCTTTCACACTATGATTAGCGGGAAAGGAGTGGGCAGTGGGTGTTGCGGTGGGAATTCCACCACAACACCCATTCATTTTCACGCTGCCCCCTATGTACAAGGGTGGAATACATAGGAGGCAGCGCCAACATTAAGACCAGGTAAATCCTGGTCTTAAATTGGCGAAACGAGGTGAAATTAATTATTTCTCCTTGTTTTTGCTTTTTCCGTGTGTGCTGCCTTGTGTAGCTCACATGGAAAAAGCAAAATGCCATGGTTTGTTTATGTACAGAAAGGCAAGGCTTCACCACATTCTTGTAAATATGGTGCCGACTTGCGTTTCAGAAGTGGAGAGAAGCATTGAGCCAGGAAGGCTAACCCCTCTCGCCGCCACTCCATTGTACATATGGCCCCCAGTTTCTTATGGTCCATGATACGGCTAAGAAAAAATATGAGTGCACCGCAATGATGTTTATCAATCTGATTTAATTATGTTTTTTATATTAACTGTAATGTGAAGACGAAATATGTATTTTACTTGTATGCTGCTTTTATGGTTTCTTTAAAAGATAATCAAATACATTTGATTATGATAATGACTACTGCAATTACATTGCATCATGTCACCTAAGCAAACCTGCAGAGGATACAAAGCTTTGTGCTCTGGATAATAGTTCTGCTGGGTAAATTTGATCATACCTCTAAAGCAAGAACTCACCGTCATTGGTGGACTACCGGAGAATTTATTTCAAAACTCTATGCCTTATTTACAAGTTTTTCTGTGGAGCAGAGTGATCCTTCTGTAGTTTGTTTAAGTCACTAGAGCTCCCTGTTTAAACTAACTGTCCAGAGCACCACACGCTGTCAGTTAGGTGAATGTACATTTCACCTGCTTTACTCTTAGTTGTGGAAATATGTTTCCTTATTGTTTGACCTGCCCAATTTGCTGGGTCTCCCACAGATATTTGCCTTCTGTTTCTGAACTTGTTTTTGCTGACATTAGGACTCTTCGCACCTTTTCCCTCCTAACCAGTGTAAAACATGTCTCGGGTCTGCCACTGCAGACTGTTGTGCATTTATAAACTACCACTTAGACCTGACTACATTAAACTTTTGCCAGTTCTTAAAATTAATTTTTAATACTTATAAGTCACCCTAAAGGTGGGTCATCATAGCTCATAGGCAGGGTGCATGTGCCTGTCCACTTACATTTTACATGTTCTGGCAGCGAAAAACTCCTAAAGTCATTTTTCACTGTTTTAAGGCCAATCTCTCTCATTGATTAACACTCAGTTACCTTATTTCATGTAATAAGTGAGAACTTTGGACTCAGAGAAGATAGGTATCTGCTAGACTCAAATGAATTGTAATTTAAAATTCAATTTAATAGTAAAGCATTTTAAGTCACAATTCTGAAAATGGACCTTTTAGAAGTTGGAATTTTTATGTACTAAACATTTGGTGCCTTCTGCCAGTATCCTAGGTCACATGCCTGTGAATGGCTCTGCTGATGGACTTTGTATATTTATTCCAGACTGTGACACAAAGGGGACTAAGTGTGGTCAGGAAGTGCCATCATACCATGATGGCTGGGGGAGGGGTAGAGCTGTGAACTACCCTACTTACACTTCATAGGGCTTGACTACTGTACACACTAAAAACAACTTGACTCCAGCCTTATGTCACCCCTAGAATTTGGAACTTTGACAGAGGAGGAACTTGCCAGACCCAGATGTGTGGGTTGGACAAGGAGTCTCCACACACAAAGGCTGGCACATGGGTGTTAATATTGAACATCCAGAGTCTTCAGAACAGTATCTGTGGAAGTTGCAGAGGGACTGAACTGCTGTCAGGTCAGAGAATGCCATGCTGCTTGAAAGAATTGCCTTTCTGTTTTGAAGGAAGACTGCACCTGCTTGTCTTTAGCCCAGGATGGTAGTGAGACAAAATATCGAAATTAAAATATCGATATACAATAATATCGATGTTTTAATTTCGATGGTATAGAATATCGATGTCCAAAATATCGACAGACAGAATATCGTTTTTTTAAGGTATGTATGTTACTAATATCGAAATTTACTAATATCGAAATTGTGTTTAGTGTTATGTATATTATTATGTTGTTTATATGTTTGTTAAATATGTTTTGTAATGTATGTTTGAAAATTAGTAATTTTGTTTACATTTTGCGTTTTAGTATCAGAGTGGGTTGTGGGTTTATAGGGGAATAGGTGGGAAGTAATTTAATAATAATTAATTAATTAATATATTTTTTTAAATATTTTTAATTAACGAATAATTGGTAATTAATTAATATTATTTAGTTAATTGATTAATATATTTTAGTAAATATTTTAATTGTTAATTAATTGGTAAATAATTAATATTAATTAGTTAATTATTTAATATATTTTAGTAAATATTTTTAATTAATTGATATTAATTAGTTAATTACATTAATTAGAGTAAGTGTGCTAATATATTTAAATTGTTGTTATTGTTAATTACTAATTAATTGGTAATTAAATAATATTAATTATTTAATTAAATTAATTAGAGTTAATGTGCTAATATATCATATTTTTTGTTATTGTTAATTAATTAATTGGTAATTAAAAATTATTAAGTGATTAAATGATGTGATTTATTTATGTGTAGTGGGTTGTGTGTTTATAGGGGGATGGGGTGTGATATAATTAAATGTAATTAATTAAAGAGATTGTATTTATTTATTGGTATTTATTGTTAATGAATTAGTAATTAATATGTGTTAATTAGTTCATTTATAATTACATCAATTTAGTAATATTAATTGTTATTAATTGAAATTTATATTAATTGTGGTTTTTTGTATGTGTAGTGTGTTGTGTGTTAAAGGGGGAGTAGTGTGGGAAGTAATTTTTACCCCCATGCTATCCAATGCTTTCCCTACTGTTGCACCCTCTGGAGTGGGAATAGTAATTTAAACCCCTACGCTATCCAACGCTTTCCCTACTGTTGCACCCTCTGGAGTGGGAATAGTAATTTAAACCCCTACGCTATCCAACGATTTCCCTACTGTTGCAATCTCTGGAGTGGGAATAGTAATTTAAACCCCTACGCTATCTAACGCTTTCCCTACTGTTGCACCCTCTGGAGTGGGAAAAGTAATTTAAACACCTACGCTATCCAACGCTTTCCCTACTGTTGCACTCTCTGGAGTGGGAATAGTAATTTTTACCCCTAGGCTATCCAACGCTTTCCCTACTGTTGCACCCTTTGGAGTGGGAATAGTAATTTTTACCCCTACGCTATCCAACGCTTTCCCTACTGTTGCACCCTTTGGAGTGGGAATAGTAATTTTTACCCCTACGCTATCCAACGCTTTCCCTACTGTTGCACCCTCTGGAGTGGGAATAGTAATTTTTACCCCTACGCTATCCAACGCTTTTCCTACTGTTGCACCCTTTGGAGTGGAAATAGTAATTGTTACCCCTACGCTATCCAACGCTTTCCCTACTGTTGCACCCTCTGGAGTGGGAATAGTAATTTTTACCCCTACACTATCCAACGCTTTCCCTACTGTTGCACCCTCTGGAGTGGGAATCGTCATTTTTATCCCTACGCAATCCAACGCTTTCCCTACTGTTGCACTCTCTGGAGTGGGAATAGTAATTTTTACCCCTGCGCAATCCAATGCTTTCTCTACTGTTGCCCCCTCTGGAGTGGGAATAGTAATTTTTATCCCAACGCTATCCAACACTTTCCCTACTGTTGCACCCTCTGGAGTGGGAATAGTAATTTTTACCCCTTGTCTATCCAACGTTTTCCCTACTGTTGCACCCTCTGGAGTGGGAATAGTAATTTAAACCCCTACGCTATCCAACGCTTTCCCTACTGTTGCACCCTCTGGAGTGGGAATAGTAATTTTTACCCCTACGGTATCCAATGATTTTCCTACTGTTGCAATATGTGGAGTACGTATATATATTTATATGTGGAGTTTATAATTTATTTTAAATGTATATGTATTAGTTATAATTTTTTAATATGTTTTAATGTTTTTATTTAATATTTGTAAAATTATATGTATTTTTCAATTAATTTTACAATATTAATAATACATTTAAAAAAACGATATTTTTAATTTCGATATTTTTGTACTACGATATTAAAATTTCGATATTTTTATACTTACCTTTATGAAGATATAACTCCGATATTTTTGATTTCGATATTTTTGTGTCTATATTTTTGTATGTAGATATTCTGTCTGTCGATATTATGTCATAGATCCGCCCAGGATACCTAGAGTCACTAAAGGGTCAGTTGGCTGACAACTTGAGTGAGCTACAGAGGCACAACAAGATTCAGGGGCCTACCTCAAATTGCTCAACTGTCCTGCCACAGTGAACTTGCAATCAATTGAAGCTGTTTGAGACCTCCTGCCTGCCTCTCCCTGGAGTGAGTCACGATCCCAAAGAGATTCCCCCATCCCCTCTGGGTCCTCCAGGTCCATCCTTGTCCTGAGCTTGTGATTTTGTCCCTGGCTGGCACAACCAAAGAACCACAGTAGGTGGCTTGTCCTTTTAGCCATATTTTTTACCAAAATGTTTAAAAGTCAATCTCTCCAGTTCTACTGACTGGATTTTTGTCATTCCGGTATCATTCAATTCATTACAATTCATTCTATTTTTCGAAATTGGTTTAGGATTTCTCCTGTGTTGTATTTTCACTTTTATTGTTTGTGTGCTGCACAAATACTTTACAAATCGCCTCTTAGTTCTCCCTCACTGCAATGTGCCAAGCTACCAGAGAGTTAAGCACCGATGAATTGAATGACTTTTGAGGGTACAACCAGACAAGGACTGTGGTTGTTGCCTGAGTGGGACATCCGTCCCTCTCAACCAGTAACCAATTTTTACAGTAGTGTAATGGAGTAGGTCCGTCAAAAGGTTTGTATCACCAGGAAAAATGGCAGTTTAAACTGCACATCCAGGCTACAGGGACAGACCTGGAGACTTGCTTTACAGTACTGCTGTAGAGTACAACACAATTGCTACTATCCCACTAAATTTACATGCCCTGGATACATGTACTACAATGCACTATAGATTTATTGGTGAATTAAATGTGCCATAAATGCATATGTCAATGTTACTAGGCTTGAGAGGAGGGAATTCACCAGCACTTTAACACTAGTGAGCAGAGGTAAAGTATGCAGAGCATGGGCGGCTCCTCTGTTTCAGCAAAGGAGCGTCGCCTCACAAAGGAAAGTCCCGGGCAGAGCTGAAAAATAAAATTGAAATAAAGTTTATTTATTCAGATTTTATTTTTTGACAACCTACCTGTCCCAAACTGAGCATCAGGACAGGAAGGGGCTTTTACTGCTAAGTGGCAGCAGGGAGCTGTGTGCTCAAGTTTAACACGTGCATGTCTCTTTGACCAGCCAGACATGACCATTTTAAACCTCTCTTAAGACATCTGGATTAGAGAAAGCAAAAGCCTCCACTGCTCTTATGAGCACGAATTGAAGCACCTCCCACCAATCCTGGAGCTGTTCTCATGAGAGCAGCACCAGTATTGCCTGCCAAGAGGAGAGAAGATCGTTGAGGAGGATGTTGCGCTTGCAGGTGAGTGCCTTTAATTTAATTGTATTTTTATTTTTATGCTCACACACCCAAGCACCCTTAGGACATGTCAGCCACCAACAAAAATATGTATAGCAAAAGAATTTAAGAATCCCTAGATTGAATTCCACTCAATATATGGCCATTTCCAACAACCAGGTCACCCCTTGTTGTTGGACACCATAAATGTGAGAACACCTCCAGCTGTATCAGAGAGCATACCTGGAGAAACACTGCGGTAGAAATCTTACATAAGATAACTGCTCCAAGGTGAATATAAATCTACAAATCGTTCTTGAAGCAGAAAGCACATTCCAAAGTAATCTGTATACAATGGACACACTACATTGCCAACAATCCATGCAACCAAGCAGTCAACATGATGGCATATTATGAGGACTGATTCCCTCCATCACCAGTTTAGGTGAATAGAAAAACACACTTTTGTCATGGGAGAAATGCATTTGAAAGACAGAAACCAACTAGACATAATATTTCACAGAAGCCAGGCAAAAATGACACAGTGACATCATACAGTGGCCAAACAATTTATCTTTTGTGTCCTCATCACACAGAGGTGAGAAGTTCCAAGGACAGGATAGAGACATCAGATAGAAACAAGTCCACCAGTCTTAGTTAAAAAGAAGATAAGAGAGGAGGTCTACCTGCTTGTGGAAGATTTAATACAAAGGGTGATACATGATCAATTCATCACACGTGCCTTATCAGGATAGAGTCTGCATGTTGAGATTATGTGTAATTTGGAGTTTAGTATGAGGTTGACAAGGACAAATATTGTGATAATTACATATGGGGGTCCCAACCCATGATGTAATGTAGAGTTTATCAGTGCTTAATGTGTGCTAGTGTTTGCTGGAGCTCAGCGATGGTACTTATTGTCACTTATTTCTGACAATGAACCACATGGTTGTGCTGCCTGTCTACATTTCAGAAGTCGACATCAGCAGATGGTTTGAAACTTCAATATACTCTACATTAGGCAGCACTGCCATGCTGTGCAAGCTGCAGGGTCCTCCCATGAAATATTTTGGGCCGTGGCACTTATGTTTTCTTTTTTTTACTATTCAAGCACTAGTCAATGCTGATGCGCACTCCTCAGCTTTCAGCTACCAGCAGAAAAGCCTCTTGAACTTTCATGTAACCCTTCCTGCCTTGTCACAGTTGCAGGAGTTTTTTGGGGGTTTTTTAGTTCATAAATGTTATTAGTTTTGCAAAGAAGCATATAACAAGTTAAATACAATAAGAAAGTGATACAATGAATGAAATAGGAAATACAAGATATCCACTAAAAATACAAATATGGCTCTGATATTTCATTCAAGAATTTCATATAGAATAGAAATCAAAGGTATCACTTTCGGTAAATACAATGGATCAGAGAAAGAGAAAAGAGAAAAAAGAGAAAGAGAGAAAGTGAAAGACAGAAAGAAAGGGAAATGAAGAAAGAAAGAAATGGGAGAGGGGGAAGGAAGGAAGGAAGGAAAGAAGGATCTCCTGTAGCACCACAAAAAAGGAGGGAATAACAATAATCATACTCTCACGAAGACGCTACAAAGACGCAACAAACGGATATTGCTCCACCAACCTTTTTGAAGCCAACTCCATATATTCATCAAGAGCTCTCCAAACCCTATTAGAAATAGAAGGGGATAGATGAGCCTCATCAACTGAGGTATGAGCTCCACGTAAAAAGGACACCCACGCCCACCAAGTATGGTAAGAGACGGAGTTAAAAGATTTCCATTCCATAAGAATAATTTTGACTGCTATAGACAAAAGTAGGTCTAATAGTTGCAAGTCTAAAGAATCTAAAGGTAATGGAATAGGTAAGGCCCATGGGCCCCGCAAAACCATGGTAAAGGAGAGCTTAAATTGAATTTTAAATATTAACATAAGATGTTTATGGACCAAATCCCAAAAAGGCTGGAGTAAAGTACACTCGAAGAACATATCGATCATCATCTTTAAGACCAAGAGAATGTAAACGTGCTTGAGTCCAATGTAGAAGATTAAGAGAATTTTTTTTAGATTTAATTAAAGAAGGGGCCATTTTATTACAAAGAGAAAGCCTCCCAATCAACTGCCAAGAGGAGATATGCGCAGTAAGATCATGATCAAAATGGTGTAATCATTTCTGTTGAGTAACTGTAGTTAAGGCATAAGGATTGGAAGACAAACATTTATAAATTCTAGAAGCTACATGGCCATATCTGAGCCAGAATTATAAGAGAGCTACAGTAGGAGAAACTGGATCGAAATGAAGATTTGCAAGAGCCACTCTTATTTTTAAAAAGGTATAAAAATCTAAATTAGAAAGAGAAAATTGTCGTTGTAAAGACGAAAAAGGTAACAGATCCTTATTTGAATCATAAAGGTGATGAACCAATGTAACGCCTTTGTTAGCCCAATAATTCATTGAGCTAGGATCAATAGTAAGTTTCATTTTAGTACTGCGCCATGAAGAGGACCACCTAGATTTATGAATTGGCGTAGAAGCTTTCCTGTTGATAATTTTCACCGCTGCAATGGTGTCTAAAATAATGGATCGAGAAAACGGAATAGACAATGTGAATGTGGTTAAAAAAGAAGATAGAGGGAAGAGGGAAGAAAGCTCCTGTTCGATGAATATCCCCGATAGCGTATGGGGAGTATCTGAGGAGAACCAAAGGGCACCTTGAGATGCTAAAAAAGACACCTGATATTTCTCCCAATCAGGGAAATTGCAACCGCCCATATCATAAGGTTTCCTCAAATACCCATAAGCAATTCTAGCCCTTTTTTCGCTCCAGAGGAACTTAGAGGTAAGAGAATCAATTTCATGAAAAAAAGAAGAAGATAGCCTAATAGGAATCATAGAAGAGACCAAATTAATAATGGGCATTATCATCACTTTTAAAGTTTGAATGCATCCCCACCAGGAGATGTATTTAGGAAACCAAGGGGTATATTATCAAGGGGTTTATCTCCGCTTTTTTGGCTTTAAAAGCCAAGAAAGCGGAGATAAAATTATCTCCCTATTACCAAGCTGTCGCTAACACCAGTTAGTGACAGCTAATAGGAGATAGCGACCATCTTGGGCCCCGCTTTGCATGTCAGTGATATTTATCACTAATGACATGCAAAGTGGGCGTGCCAAGATGTTAGCTACTGGAAACAGTCGCTAACATCGCTATCTCCTATTACCAACTTTTGGAGATATTCGCGCTAAGCGCGAATATCTCCAAAAGCTAACACCTGCCCTGAGCAGTTCTTCACCATGTTATCCAATGGGAGGTGGATAACATGGCTAAGAGCATTTGCTCGGTAATGCATGAATATCGCTGACTTTTCAGCGATATTCATGCATTGCGGCCGTTTTTTATCGCATTTGCGATAAACCTTGCTAATAGCAAGGTTTATCTGCGATAAAAATCGCCGATGTGCGGCGATAATTTTTGTCTCTAAACAAGTTAGAGACAAAAATTATCGCTAGTTGTTGGTAATATGCCCCCATGTGTCTAAAAGCTGACGTACTTTGAGTAAGGTTTGAGCCTCATTATAGGCTACAATGTCATAAATAGTGCTATGAAACCAAATCCGTAAATATTTGGATAGTGTCTTTAAAAATTGTTGCCATTGTTCAAAAGAGGTTGGGTTAACAGTAGTGATAAAAATCACAGAAAACCTTGAGTATCTCCTTAGTTTGAAATTTCTTGGCACCAGAGCTATCAGTAATAGAGGAAATCTGAGACGATCTAAGATTAGATTCCTGAAATTTTAAGGTCGCCGCCAATATCTTACCTGCACGGTTTTTCAGAAGTAAGCGTTTGGATTTCTGAGCTTGAACTCCAATGTGCGCTCTTTTAGTGACAATAGTGTTGTGGGAATATTTCACATTTTTAATAGATTGTAGATATTGTTTATACTTAGACTTCCGATAGAGAGATTCTTGTCTCTTGATGTCATCAGCTAAATCTGTAAGCTGTTTCTTAATATCAGCATTTCTTTTTGCCATACATTTAATAATTTTTCCCCTCAGCGTACATTTAAAAGCATCCCACAAGACTATTGGGGAGCCAACCGAGCCTTCATTGTCAGAAAAATAATTATCAATCACATCAGTCAATGCTGCAACCTGAGTCTGGTCATGCAGAATCTACGTGTTTAACCTCCAAGTACGAGGTTCTTTCTTATTAATGAGATTGAGGAAAGAAAAGGATACGCAGCATGATCAGAAACAAGATTAGGATGAATGTAAGGAGACGACGAAGCATGTAAGAGGGGTTAATGAACTAAAAGATAATCAATACGAGAAAAACTAGAATGAGGCGTAGAGAAAAAAGAAAAATCACTGCCAGTAGGATTATATAGACGCCACAGATCTTGAAGATTTGCAGAGGCATACATATTGCGCATCTGTGCTTGAGCCCTAGGGGGACAAAATTTAAAAGCAGATTGCCTATCCAAAATGGGGTCCATAGGAAGAATAAAATCTCAACCAACAATTAAATTACCCTTATGAGGAACCTCAGACAATTTTTTGGTGATCGACCGCCAAAACGATGGATCATCAGTATTTGGAGCATAAATATTCATAACATAAAGATCAAGAGAACCATTAGTAAGGCGGGTCAACAACCATCGTCCTTCCAAATCATGTTCTGCAGACACTACCGACATTCCTGAGTGTTTAGAAATTAATGTTATCACACCATTCTTTTTAACAGAAGCATCAGAGCATACCACATCAAGGACCCACTCTTTCCTCAATAGTAAGGCTTCCTTATAGTAGATTTTTGTTTCTTGTAGTAACACTAAATCTGTAGAGAGATGTTTGCAGTAATCCAAAATCTTAGCCCTTTTAACCGGGTGATTCAAACCACGAAATCAGGGACAATACATTCAATCCAGGCATAAAAACAGAAGAACCAAAAGACCACTAAACACTGAAAGTAAAGAAGATAAATCAAAAACAGAAACAAAAGAACTCAAAGCAACACAGGCCCAGCAACATGAAAAAAAACAAATAAGAGGTGCCAACAAGAGATCTAGGAAAAGAAAGAGAGGAAGAGAAGATAGAAAAGAGGAAAAGAAAGGGGAAAAGAGAGAAAGAAGAGAGAGAGAAACCCACCAGGGGAGGTCTGAAAGGGACCAAATCCATACGAGGGGGCAACATGGAAAGGCGAGCAGAAAGGTCAACAAGGAGAGAGAGCTGAAAAGCCATCACCCCATATCCTGAAGATAGACAGAAGGAAAAGCACAAAAATTCATATGAAAGATTCGTAAACACATAAAATAAATATACCTAAAGTAGATACAATAATAAGGGATAAGAGAGAAAATTAAGCAAAATCATGGACTATGTTAGGTTTCACCTCAATGCCCGTAATACTGCAGGAACGAAGTATGACCCAAACCTCTACCCATGCACCAATGCCGCTCACAGGAATAACACAATGAGCTAACAGGGGAGCACCGGGAGGGGGTGGGAGAAATAAAAAAGGATAAGACAAGGAGACCACTGTGTCAGCTGTGGAACCACCAAGGAGCCTAGACTGCCACCATAGAACAGCACCTACAAGAAAGGACACATGATTACTAAAGGGACACAATCAGTAACTGTGAAAACCCCTTCTTTCCCTTAAACCATGCTGCACCCATACACAAGAAAAAATATCAAAAGGAAAGGCCCCTTACCAATGGTTATGGCGCGTGACTCCCAGAAGTGGGCTGGCTGCTTCAAACACAAGGTGAAGATAGCGATGGAGTCTCACAATTGGGAACAAAAAATAACCATAACACTCTCCCACCCGTCGCCGTGTTCGTATGAAGGGGGGAAAAGTAATTGACATAAAAAAAACCTTTTAATGTCCAAATCTTCACAGGGGAAGCCAAAAACTCGTGATGGAACTCGCTAGAGTATAGGCGCAGCAGCCGCTAACGCCGTTCAGGGACCGGCTCTCGAAAGGAACCAAAAACCACCCACAATGATGTGGAGCGAATACACCAAACGCGGAAGAAAGTCTTGCCGTTCTACACGCATCCGCGTGTTACAGAGGAGAACGGAGTCGCGGGGTGTGTACAAGCCCCTACAATCACACTCCACTAGAGGCGGCTATCCAGCAAGGAGGGTACTGGGCCCAGTAACCCCCGAAAACCCGGGAAACCCGTGCACAGAAAAAACACAAAACAAACCAGGAAGCAGGACTCGATATATGGACGTGGAGACGTAAAGCAGCCAAAAATAATGCTCACGAGCCCGAGAGCACTGGACTACAGCGAAGGAAACCTCCCAACCCGGGGCAGGAGCCAAGACCTGGAGCAAAACCAAACAAGGAGAAGAAACCAAGCAAAGAGGCAGGGAGCACACAGCCTTTAACCATATCAGGTAAGTCATGTGATGCATGCAACATGGTCACAGAAAGAGGACTAAGCTAATTCCTAACAGACTATCAACAGTGGAGGAACCTACACAATAAGTGCATAAAATAGTAGGAAGCTAAATCGTAATGGAAAACAGTCGAAATAGATACAAATATGAAGATAACAGTAAATTGCAGTAACTAGAAAATTCATCAAATTGACGACATAAACCAAAAAGATATTAATTCATAACTCACAAACTGTATGACAATAACACAAAATAGTTGATTGTACAGTTCGATATATTAATCAAAAAGATAACAATACAGACAGATCTAGTAATAAATAATAATAAATATAATTCCATCAATTCGACCATAAAAACCAAGGAGATATTAATTCATAGCTCCCAAACTATAGGTCAATTGCAAAAACAAAAACCAATTGATGGTACAATTCAATATACTAATCAAAAAGATAATAAATAAAAGATAAATATATCAATAAATAGTAATAAATATAAATCATCAATTCAACCTTAAAAATCAAAAAAGCCTTCTGCCACCATTCATACCTCACAAAATGGAAATCCTCAACAAAAACAAAAACAGTAGAGTTTACAGTATGATATATTAAACAGGAGAAAGAGCAAGAAGAAATATAAAATCAAAGCACCAACAAGATTAAGAACAACATAACAACAGAATCAATTGAAATAGTACCTGAGGACAAGAAGGACAGACGACAATACGGAAAGAAAAAAGGGTCTGGAATAAAGGATTAGAACATGATCCCCAAAGGGACCCATATATTAAACTGGCTAAAAAACAGGAAAATAGCCATCACATAAGGATACATATATAGGTACAAAGAAAGAAATGAGAAAAGTCGACTTAAAGAGTAATAGAATATATCATAAAAGAAAAAAACAAAACTGTAAAATTAGCACGCAGGAAGACATCAAAGCCAAAGAGAGTGCAAACAAGAAACTCTGCAGAGAACACTCAGGAGCCAGAGGGACCAGGAGAAGTTGTCGAATCCATCTGAGACTCCATCTGAATGTCCAGGAAGGTGGAAAGATCTGAAGGTTTATAAAAGAGCTGAGTATGACCTTTAAAAGTTATACGGAATCGTGAAGGACCAGCAAATGAGAATGGAATGTTCATATCAAATACATTTCTCCGTAGATTAAGAAACCCTTTCCGTCTGATAACAGTGTCTCTAGCAAAATCTTGGGAAATAGCAATCTTGTGACCCTCCCAAGAGACCGACTTGATCTGCTCAGAGTGTTGATGACGCAGAGGCTTAAAAATCACCGCTCTAGGATGAAGTGAAGATTTAGGTCGGAATGTAGGAACTCGATGTGCTCTTTCAATTTCAAAGGAAAACTGTAGAACTGAAGGGATCCACTGATACAAAAAGTCTATCAATGAAGACGCTGATTTCTCCGCATCCTCGGGCAGGCCAAAAATGCGTAAATTGCTTCAACGATTTCGATCCTCCTGCTCCGTAAGGTCTCTCCGCAACGCAGACATAGAGCGTTGCATTTGTTGCAACGATCTAGAGTGAAGTCGTGCAGAGTCTTCCTCATCACTTATTCTGGATTCAGCAGCAGACACACAAAGTGATAGGGTTTTAAAGTCATTTCTGATGGCTGCAACTTCAACCTGAAGTAGATCAGTATTAGTTTGGTTGATTGCGCAATGTCATGAACAGCATTTTAACGAGACAAAATAGTATCCAGCGTAGTACTAGCCTCTTACTGAGATAACTCTTGAGTAGGAGAGGTTTGTTTAGATCTTTTAAAGTTACCTTTCAAGTCTCTGGCGTTGGGAGAGAGGCCCATGTTGTCAGCCATGAGAACGGTTGGAGAGACTTTACACTTCAAACAGAATACCCTAACAACCAGTAGAATATGCAGTGTAGGGCCAAATACTGACTGAATTGCAAAATGGAACACAACGTATTGAGGTCACTGAGACAGAATAGTGAGAAAAAGGGCAGCAGGCACTTTAGAAAAAAAGCATCAGCAGCATTGTACTCCAACAAACCGCGTAGTTCCACAGGACTGACAATTAGGACTACATTGGAGCTCCAATAGTCGTCTTAGGACAAAGAAAATTCTCCGTCAGAGAGACCCCTGTACCACAGTCATAAATATCGCGTCGCAAAGGTTGCCAAGCATACATGGAGTAAAAAGTGGAGCAACTTCCATGCATGTATGACCATTTAGAAGTAACCGGCCATGTGTGGGGACCCAAAATATTAGACATCACAACAGGATCATAACAGCAATACAAACTGCTTCGCAGGGATAGCCAGGCGCTATGTCCATGAGGAACATCACTGTAGAGGATGGCAGCAAAGGGTTTCAGGAGAGCCACCGCGTCTGGAGAAGAAAACGCGAGCGCCGTCGCCTCAGCATAAAATGGCGGCCGCCCGTGAGAATCCTGTGGAGGATGTCGCCGTAACCAAAGGACACCCAAACCGGAGAGGGGGAGCAGCAACAAATAGCTCAGACTGCTCACTTCATCTTCCGGCTCCGTTTCTGCATAGTTTCACCAAGGTTGGGGGTCGTAATCAGCCTCGCCGGCCTCTGTCACCCCGGAGCTCAAGCGCGACCCGCCATCTCGCAGTGGCGCGCAAGCCACGCCCCCCATCACAGTTGCAGGAGTAGAGAAAAAGTGGGCTGACAGGCTGATTTGTGTGTAGCCCCGTGGCTGCAGGACCGAATAATAAAGTACCCAAGCTATATATTCCCGTGGCGCTATGGTGCTTCATCAGAGGGTGGGTGCAGGGCGCTGATGCCGGCAAGACTGCTATGGCCTGGGCTGTAACCGTGTCAGCCCTGCGCAGTCTGTCTGATTGCTGGTGTAGACTGCCTGACACTGTCTGCAAGGGTTTGCTTTTTTACCACCAATAATGTTATATTCAATAATAATAATTTTCCGCATTGTCTTTTTACTATAGAAAAGAGACAGAAAATAGGGAGGGCTAAACCCGACGCAAACAAAAATGAGCACCCCAGGTCCTTTCAATCCTCTGATTTGCTCTGAAACATTCAGGACCTTATTTATGAGAAGTGACGCATTGCTGCGTGAAAACAGCGATGCGTCATTTCTCAGTGCACCCTCCTTGCATCATGATGGATGTGTCATATTTATTGTATGACACATCATGTCGCAAGGAGTGACTGATATGTCAGTATTTCTGATGTATCTGTAGGCGCAAAAGTGACGAATTGCTAGGGTGTGTCTGAAAACAGATTTAACTCCAGCAATGTGCCCCATGTGAAAGGTACTGTGTCAGACTTAACGCCTGCTATGAGGAAGGCGTAAGATATTGACGCAACGGCGTCCTAGAAGAGGAGCACTGAAATCTCATAGATTTCAATGCGCCACTTCTAAGAGGTTTTTTGCGGGGGAACGCCCACCCTGTATCCATTATACCTAGTACAGGTATAATGTGGCGCAGGCCTTTACAAAGTGACGCAACTGCCTAGATGTGTCACTTTATAAATAGGATGCAACATGGCGTATTATTTAAGCCACCAGTGTGTCACAATAAGTGATTCACCGGCGGCATAAAAATTACGCAAGCCCTCATAAATAAGGCCCTTAATCCGGAGTCCTCCGCTGCAGGCGGTGTAGGTTTGTTTGATGGTTTCAAAACATTATTGAAGGGGGATTAATTATCCTGTCATGTCAAATATAGGTCTATAATTACATGCAGCTTGTGAACAAATAGATAAACAGTGGGCACTGTCTTCCATGTCTTTGGTGTAATGCGTAGGGATTTTGCCAGGCAGGAAGTTGCTCTCGCTACCACCATTCTCCTTGTTTTCACAATGCAGCCTACATTTTACACCTCGGGAGGCAGGTTTCAGTCTGTTCATTCTTCCTCCAGCATCCTCATAACAGTAGTCCAGAGTTCCACTGTAATAATAGTCGCTGTTTCCCTGGCAGTAGCTTTACAATCTCTGTGCACTAAATTGAAAATGATCATAGCCTCTATCCTTTAACTATGCCCAGAACAATTAAGAATCCAGCTTCTTCTCTTCATGTTTAGCCCTCGACCACTAATTGGCAACTTGCTAGGCCATGATATTTCTACTACAGTATATTATTTAAAACTTGGCCCCACTTTATCTGGCTCCCACCTGCTATTTGTCACTTTACCTTAAAATGCTTCCAACTGCCATTGCTGTTCTGATTATGCCATCTTCCCATATCTACTTAATCTATTTTTTTCAGCAGAAGCAAAAGCTGAATTAAAAGACTGTGGGGCAGATTTACAAAAATTGCCGCATCTCTGCATATCAGTAGAGGTGTGTCAGTTAATTTGTGTCATGCATAAAAAGCCTTCTGCCACCATGGATGCGTCTCATTTACAATGTGGCGCACCGTGGCACAAGCATTGACAGATGCGTGACACATCTGTTGGCGAAAATGCATTCCCTTCCTAAAGGTAAATCCCCTGGCCCTGACAGCTTCACAGTTGAATTTCATCTTCATTTCGCTCACTTGCATTTTCACCAAACATTTAAAATGATTTACCCATTTCACTAATTCAAATTGTGCATCTGGCTGCTTCGCTAAAGCTACTATAAGCCTAATCCGTAAAAAGGAATATGACCTGACCCAATGCAAAAGACTATTGACCCACCAATTTCATTAACACAGATTGCAAATTAAGGGTCAAGATGCTAGCTCTACACTTACTTACTATAATGCCTAACCTTGTATATGTTCAACGATCTGGTTTAATTCCTAATTGAAATATTTCAGATGCTTCTTGAACTTTTCTAAACATCATTAATGAAACTCACAAGATACTGGATCCATTAACAGCACTATCTTTGGGTGCAGAAGAGGCTTACAATAGGGTAAATTGATGTTTCTTTAAAAGGTTCCGCATTGGCACAGCATTAGACCTCATTTTCTCTCACTGATCTCTTTGATTATAGCAAACGGTATAAGATCTCCCTACTTCCCTCTTGGTAGAGTAACGCGTCAAAGATGTTCTTGATCTCCTTTATTATTTGTTGTCGACGTGGAACCTTTTCTTTATCAACTAAGAGCTTCAGATGAGTTTACAGGATTCAAAACCAAAAATAGCCACATAGAGTTTACAGCCTGTGCAGACGATATCCTTTTATTTATGTCAAATCCAGGAAGCTCTCTTCCTGCTTTTTACTTGTTTCCAGCACCTTGGCATGTACTCTGCTGCATCGGGATCTACACTAAATGTCGATATGGCAAAAGTATTGCAACTGAATAAATACTGTTCTAACACTATCTTTATAGAAGCAGACCTCTCCTGGAACTGTTCCAAGATCATGGAATGGTAATAGTCTTAAAGACATACTTATTCAGATTTCTTTTTTTTCTCAGAAATAGTCTCCATTTTCTCTCCTGATGAGCCGTCTAGATACCATCAAAATTATGTTTCTCCCTATTACCAATTTTGTCTCATGAGAATTCCTATACGTATACCCAAGAGCTATTTTGGATCACTTGACAAAGTGAAAACGTCAAAAATCACTGGGGGAGAGAGATAATTTTCCTGACTTTATTAACTTTCACATGGAAAAACACACAAAAGGGAGTGCCCTCAAGAATCCAACAATTGTATTATAGAGTTTGTTCTCTTTTTTCTCAGCTCATTTCATAAAGAACACATAATTCAATGCTGTCAATCTCAACATACTCTTCTCCAATACCATAATAACATGGGAGGCATAGTGTTTAGTCTCAAAACTGTTTTCTTTATTAATCTTCAACACATCAATGAAATAGCCCAGCCAAAGTGTTTCGTCCTCATCAGAGCTGTAAAAAATACATATACATATTCAAACATATCAAACAAAAAAAAAAGATTCAAATAAGGCATTACAACATCACAATGTGTAAACAATAATACAACATGCAACTACAGTGTCACACACAACCACCTATACATGCAAAACATATTTTATTATACATCACTTAATACATACACATTATTCTTCTGTCCCATAGTTTCACAACATTCCAACATTAAAAACCAATGCACCCACCAATCACAAATTTATGGAAAATCGTCTTGCATCATTTTCACTACCAAATCAAGTACTACATACAATACCTTTCTCGTGATTGTCCACTAATAAATTTCCCCTTACCCTACCCAAAAATCTTTATTTATTTCTTTGCAGAAGCATCACATTGTAGTCTAAGTGTAAGGTGAATCAGGTCTTCCAGAAATATATACATTGAAAAAACATAGGGAGGGGTACCTGTTTTCTTATTTACTGTATTAAGAAAATCATACAGCTAATCTTTACTACTAGAAGTATATCATAATGGTGAAAATCTGATTGATATTTAGCTACGCATATGATATCTTTCTAGCTTTTAAGCAAGCAAAGCATATACTGTTACTCTTTTCGGATACTTGGATATCCTACAATATCATAGGGAAATAACAGAAGGCCAAATATAAATAATGTTGCTTTATATTCTCACCCTATTGGATTCTGATTTATAAAAATAGGAAAAAGATTTTACCCATCACATAAAATACTCCTCTGAGTTTCCACAATTTAATCTTTATTATGATTTGTAGCTCCAAAGAGTTCCACATGAAAACATATAGCCAATTTACCAAATCATCCAACACTTAAAACAAGGTAATAAAATCACAAAGCATCAAAAAGTCAGTTTTCATAAAATATTAAAAAATTCATATTTGTTGCAAAGAAGTGCAATATGAGCACAGGATACATTTCTGAGTTCTTTCAAATAACAAGGGCTGGACAGGCAAGTTATACCATGAAATCCTTCGACAACTTTGACTTCGCGTTTACGAGGATGCTAAAAATATGTTTGAATAATACATTTAATTCAACAAACTTAAGGATAAAATAGAAAGAGAATAAAAAGTTCTAAATTTTGGTATACAGTACACAGTAACTAGCAACATAAAGGGTGACAAAAAAATACATGAAAGCAAATATCAAAATCCTCCAGAACAAAAGAAATTCTGATTCTTATTCCATTTACATGCACAAGATCTAACGGATACAATTTTTCTGGTTAGTAAATATTCAATTGTCCATGAGGGTATTCGCAGCAACACACATAGAGATAAATTTGCAAGCGTGCAACTCTAGCGCCGATTTAAAGTGCAACAATAACATAGTTAATATACAACATGTCATGCGATTACCTCTCTGATAATGCAAACCTTCTATTAAAAGAAACCCAAGAGTACTACTTATAAAATTCATTAGGATTTGCTCTGAGGGAAACCAAAGCTGCCTACTACGACTAAACGGGGCACCCTGTACCTTCTCTAAAATATATTTAAAAATTGTCTAAAAAAGCTAAACTTTTTGAAGCAAACTGGTTCAGGAGTGGCAGAAGACAATGTTGGGCCTCCTCAGCTGTGGCAATGTTTTACTTTAGGAGAAAAAGGTCTAAAATATCAGCGTTGTTAAGGTTGTAGTAGAGGACAGACAAATAAGACATAATTTAAGCCCTGCACACAGGTACCACATACCTGCCTTGGAAGATTTTCCCAAGCTTCTGTTAAAATTCTTAAGGGAAGCAAATTTAACCGAAGACACAAAAGTGCGCACACAGTGGGGGAGATTACATGTAACATAGGGTTGGAGCCGTTTATAAATCCTACTCCCCACTATGAAGTCCTTCTTGGAATGCCCTGCACACAGTGTGGTGTCTCTTTTACAAGAGACATGGTAAATTGTTTTTTTCAGTCTAGTTTTCAATACTTGTTTAGGAAGAATGGCCATACAGCTATTTTCAAAATCAAACTTTACAGCTTACTCGTAATTCCTGAAGAGAACACTTTTTAGCTTCAGAGTGTAAAATATGTCCTCACGCATTGCTAGATTTCTCAACATTGTTCAATAGTGCATTGCTCCATCTTCAGCACACAGTCATAGAGATCACGTAAGTGGAAAGTAGCCCCAATTCAAGCCGTATCGCTGCTATAAAGGCTGCACGAATCAGGTTACACATTCAACGGCAAATATGCCCCTCTACTTTCTCAAAATTATCCCACTGTTGTTCATCTACTCTTTCACAGGCATAACTCAATGCTGGGTGGAATTTTAATTTTATAAACTGATAGAACATGTGCAAAGTGTCTTTTCCCACAGTGGTTATAAAGTCTACTAGTCAGCGTACACGAAGGTGCGCCAAAGGTAAGCCCGTCTACGCACGTCCGCGCCTGGACCGCGCCCAGCGCCAGACCCCCTGGTCCTCGCAAATCCCATTCCACCTGCATAATATACGACGCTGCTACCCTCTCTGCGCTTAACACCGGCCGGCTCCCTACCTGCATCCAAGCCGTCCCAGGCCACACCCATGGACCCTTCACCTGCCACTCCTGCAAGTTCGACTGCATCAGAACCCACACCAAATCCTCTAACTCCAAACAGAGCTCCAACACCAACCACCTAAAGTGCCTCCTGCTCAACACCCGCTCAATCCACAGACATTCCATCGAACTCTGGAACCTACTTGACACTACATCGCCGGACGTCGCCTTCTTTACAGAAACATGGATGAACGCCTCATCAGCCCCCGACATCGCCATAGCCATCCCGGACACCTACAAGATCAACCGAAAGGACCGCATCAACCAAACAGGAGGAGGCATAGCCATCGTCCATAAGAACACCATCCGCATCACGACCAGCTCCGACGATAACCTCGCTACCGCCGAACACCTTCACCTCCAGATTCTCACCGACCCCAAAACCACACTCAGAGGCACCCTTATCTACAGACCCCCAGGACCTGGCTCACAATTCAGTGAAGACATCGCTGACTTCATCAGCCCTCATGCCCTCCCATCCGAGAACTACATTCTACTGGGAGACCTCAACTTCCACCTGGATAAGAAAAACGACAACAACACCACCACCCTTCTGGACAACCTGGCCAATCTCAGTCTCAAACAACTTGTTGACACCCCCACCCACTCTGCCGGACACACGCTTGACCCTATCTTCACCTCCAGCAAGCACCTCTCCTTCGATCACACCACAGCTCTCCATTGGACGGACCACAGCTGCGTTCACTTCCACTACAAAAAATCCACGACCCATAACCCCCCACAACCTATTCCCCGAAGAAACTGGAACAAAATCACCACCGACCAGCTCTTCACATCGCTTCAACAAAACCCCCTTGCTAATTCATCGGACCCAAACCAAGCAGCCACCAACCTCACACAATGGATCACCCACAGCGCAGACGAACTAGCACCCTTGAAAAACCATCTAATCAAGCAAGGTAACAAAAAAGCCCCCTGGTTCAACGATGACCTTAAGAAATCCAAGAAGCTCTGTCGGACTCTCGAGAAAACCTGGAGAAAAAACCCTACCACTGACAACCTAGCCACCTTCAAGAACGCCACCCGCAAACACCACCAACTGATCCGATCCACCAAGAAATCAGCATTCAAGGATCGACTTGACAACAATGCCCAAAACAGCAAGGAACTATTCAACATCGTCAAAGAATCACTAACCCCTCCGCAGGCACTAACGACATTACCCCCTCCCAAGACCTCTGCGACTCTCTATCATCATTCTTCCACAACAAAATCACCGAAATACATAACAGCTTTCAAAACCAATCCGAAGATCAGCCCACTCCACCCACCTCTGAACCAAAACCCCCCTCTAACAACCTTTACGCCTGGAACCCAATCACCACTGAAGACACCATCCGCCTGATGAATTCCATCCACTCAGGATCGCCAACCGACCCATGTCCCCACCACATCTTCAACAAAGCAAACTCCATCATCGCACCCCATCTCCGAGACGTCATCAACTGCTCCCTCTACTCCGCCACCTTCCCGGAAAACTGGAAACATGCCGAACTCAGCGCCCTTTTGAAGAAACCCACGGCTAACCCAACCGAACTTAAGAACTACCGCCCCATCTCGCTCCTCCCATTCCCCGCCAAAGTCATCGAGAAAGCCGTCAACGGTCAGCTCGCCGCCTTCCTAGAATCTAACAAATCCCTCGACCCCTCACAGTCCGGCTTCCGAGCCAAACACAGCATCGAAACCGCCCTCATCGCAGCAACAGATGACATCCGAACACTACTGGACAACGAAGAAACAGTTGCTTTCATCTTACTTGACCTCTCCGCAGCCTTCGACACAGTCTGTCATAGCACCCTTATACAACGCCTCAGCAACATTGGAGTACAAGGAAAGGCATTGGACTGGATCATATCTTTCCTCACCGGAAGAACCCAGAGGGTCCGCCTCCCCCCTTTCAAATCAGAGGCCACCGAAGTCATCTGCGGCATACCACAAGGTTCATCACTCAGTCCCACCCTCTTCAACGTATACATGAGTCCTCTCGCTTCTATCGCTCGCCAACACAACCTCAACATCATCTCCTACGCAGACGACACCCAGCTGATCCTCTCCCTAACCAAAGACCCAATCACCGCCAAAACCAACTTACACGAAGGAATGAAAGATGTAGCCGAGTGGATGAAGAACAGCCGTTTAAAACTAAACTCGGACAAAACAGAAGTTCTCATCTTAGGGCCATCCCCCTCTGCCTGGGATGACTCATGGTGGCCACCGGCCCTCGTAACCGCACCCATACCCACAGACCACGCACGTAACCTGGGCTTCATCCTGGACTCCTCCCTCTTGATGACCAGACAAGTCAACGCCGTCTCATCATCTTGCTTCAAAATCCTACGAATGCTCAAAAAAATCTTCCGTTGCATCCCCACTGAAACAAGAAAGACGGTCACCCACGCACTGGTCACAAGCTGATTGGATTACGGCAACACCCTTTACGCCGGAACCACAGCCAAACTACAGTAAAAACTCCAACGCATCCAAAACGCCTCAGCCAGACTCATAATGGACATCCCTCGGCATGCTCACATTTCTGGCCACCTGAAAGACCTTCATTGGCTCCCTGTCAACAAGAGAATAACGTTCCGTCTCCTCACCCACGCACACAAAGCCCTCTACCACCTAGGACCCGAATGCCTCAACACGCGTCTATCCTTCTACACCCCCTCCCGCCAACTACGATCGTCCAATCAAGCCCTCGCCGCAATTCCGCGCATCCACAGATCCACCATGGGAGGAAGATCCTTCTCCTACTTGGCGGCCAAACCCTGGAACTCTCTCCCCACTCACCTTCGCCTCACTCAGAACCACCTCTCCTTCAGAAAGCAACTAAAAACCTGGATATTCGAGAAGTAAATCACCCCCATCCCTCAAGCGCCTTGAGACCCTCTGGGTGAGTAGTGCGCTATACAAATTTTGGAACTTTTTGGAACTTGGAACTACTAAGTGCAGAAGCCTGAAAGATTGCCTTACATCTGCATTGGTCAATGTAGTCACTACTGGAGCACTTCCTTGTGAAAATTCTCCCTAAATAAGGGTATAACTTCCTGACTCAGCATCCTCGATATCTAAAAAACATAATTTTACTTTTTGGAATATTTATTTTTAAGAAATGATCATCTGAATAAAATGCTAACTCTTTAAGTTGCCTTTGGAGTCAAATAGGAGTTAAGTCTAACAGAATGGCGTAGTCCGCATATAGCAGGTTTTGGGTAAAAATATGTTTGAATAATACATTTAATTCAACAAACTCAACTTCCCAGGCCACTCAACTTCCCAGTTTTTGGGAAAAATATGTTTGAATAATACATTTGCAAAGCCCAACCCTACTCGGCATATCATTAATGTAAAGAGAAAAGAGAAGGGGAGCCCGTAGGCACCCTTGCTTCTGCCCGTTGTGAGTCTCTATTTTGCTAGACAAGCCCTGGGTTCCTCTCATCAGTACCTGAGTCCAAGTGGAGATGCGCAATGCGATGATTAATCGAAGCTGGTGCATGGGAATCCCCATTGTAGCCAATTTTCTCCACAGTGTCCCCCGATCGACCCTGTAGAAAGCTGTGGAGAAATCTATAAAGGCTGCAAATAATGGCATACCCCTGCTTATTGGGTATTTTTCGATTAAAGTTTGCAGAGCAGTAATATTGTCTAGGATACCACTATGTTTGTGTAACCTGGCTTGCTCTGCAGGGACACAACCATTTCCAAAAGCCCAGTCTTGAAGCTAGAGGAGTATGCTCTTGGCAAACAATTTTCCAGTCGCATCCATTAATTCGATCCACCTAAAGCAAGCAGGAGAATTTTCAGGTCCCTCATCGGCGAAGACTTCACTGGTTACCAGTCCAAAAAAGGGCAGAATTTAAAGACCTCACACTGGCACACCGTGCAATCAAAGGAAAGGGGTCAGCTTACCTCTCCTCCTGTCTCTGCCCCTGCAGCATTGCCAGACTCCTCCGATCCAGCTCAAATAACCTCCTGACTACCCCCAGATTTAAAAAAGTACGCTCTGGGGGGAAAACCTTTCAGGTATGTGCTTCTTCTCTCTGGAACAAACTCCCGATCTCCATTCGGATGATTCAGGAGGAGCTACCTTTTCGCAGAGCACTGAAAACATTTCTCTCTGCTAATTCCATCTAAGTAAGACCCAGCAAACACACAGTAGCGCCAGGACACCCCGTTGGGGTAGCTGCGCGCTATACAAAACACACTAAATAAATACATTTTTATATAATGGTACCACAACACTTACATTGAAGAAGGACAGAAAAATCCCATGTGCATTGCAGTAAGAGAATACTGGACATAAGCACTGAGCCCTTTCTGACCCGTCCTGTTTCACTATAGCGGTTGGTACGTCTTTGGGGCCCATCACATCTGAATACCTCCCCTCGTAATACAATCCTATATTTCATTACAATAGGGGCTCCATGATCACTCCCCACAAAGGAATAAAAGGCAAAATCTGGAATCAACCCAGCAAAGGGATTTAATACATATAGCTGAGAAATGTATATGATCCATTCTAAATCAGATATTAAACTAGGTTTTGCCTTAGTTCTGCCGTCTCAAAATGTGGCTATTAAAGACCAATATTTAGGTGTATCGCCGTCTGTGCAGTCTCTCTTAATTTTATCCAATTCGCATCTTTCACCCGTCTGCTCTCCAATGCCAGTTTTCTTTTTCCTGCCTGTTTTAATCTATTAGATTCCCTTCATTAGGAAATTGAATATTGCTAAAATTGTTCCCTTATTAGAGTGTTGATCTCTCTAGACTGGATTATGCTAATGCTCAGTTCCTGGGTCTGCCTGGCTATTTTCTGCGCAGGCTCCAAATCATTCAGAACGCCACAGCAAGGCTCCTCTTCAATGCCCCAAAGAGGTCCAGCGCACATGAGTATCTACGGGAACTACACTGGCTGCCGGTGGCTCAGCGGGTGCAGTTCAAAGTGATTACTCTGGCCCACAGAACTCTTCATGGTCAGGGCCCTCCCTACCTTAGGAAGCGTTTCGCTTTCTATGTCCCAAATCCCCCTCTGCGCTCGGCGGATAGCCGCATGATGGTCGTTCCTCGCTTCCGCAGAGTGCGGATGGGGTCACAGTCTATCTCTGTCAAGGCTGCTGTGGCATGGAATGCGCTTCCTACTGATCTCCAACTCATCTCGGAGTTTCAACTGTTTAAGAAGCAGCTTAAAACACATATGTTCAGCATGATCCATTAATCTGATTCTAGCTTCCTACCCCTGTTCTCCCCCACGCCAGGACACTCTAGAGTAACAGTTCGCATTATAAATGCAATATAACATATAACATATTTAGTTTTTTTACCTCCCATGATTTAGCCACTAAAAGATTACTGCTGCTAACTTGCTTTTTGCTTTCGCACAATCTAATTAGGGCCAATATCGTCTCGAACCTAAAGATGGGATTTTCCTGACTAGAGCCAGGATATGCATTTACAACAATCCTCCAAAAGCATGAGAGGTTCAGCACTTAAATTATCGCTGAACCTTATATCAGACCCCCAGCCTTGTGCGAGTAGCAAGGTCGGGATCTCCTTCTAGAAACGTCCCTTGGCCGGAATCAATCCCTACTGGGAGAGTACCTCGGTCTGAAAGGATGGAGGGGACATTATCCTCGGCCTGATCTAAATCTGACACAGCAGGATAAGTTGGTGCTGTTAGGCTCACTGAATCATGATCTTTACTGATTCCTCTGTGCACTACTTCCGGGTCAATATGTACTTTAAAATTCTCCCATGTATATTCCGCTCCCCCTTCATTAAATGTGGGTATCTCTCTATCTTCCTTCCCTTCCAACTCCCCTAATTCCTTACATGAAGGGTCAGCAATCATAGAGGTAGGAGGGGGCGATTTATCTCGGAGCGCCACAAATTTTGGGTGTCGTCAGAGACTGGCGGACTGGGGTCATTCCTACTTTGGGGCAGATTTGAAATGTCAGTCTCCTCAAGTACCATAGGAAACCTCTACTTTTGGGGCTTTAGCCATGGAATGCACCGTCTCCACAAATTATCAATATCAATATTCCTTAAAAAATCATAACATTCAATTTCATCCGAAATGATCCGCTAGATACATATGATCAAAGAATATCTCCTAATGAAAGTAAATCTTCTCTAAAATGATTATATCAATATTGCACAAAAGTTCTATCTACAGACCCGTAAATTAGTAAAAAGCACTCAAGTCAAAAAACGTAAAACAATTATTCACACTTTCATTCAGTGATCTGTACATCCAGACTGAATAATATAACGTGCCACCACCGTCAAGTACCTTCTTTTGAATCTTTGTAGAAGGCACGGGGTAGGCATATTACACTAATCACCATCCAGTGTGGTTCAAAACAACAAACCACCACCCCACCAGTCACTATCGGATCAGAGAGGAACCAGTGATATCCATATATTCAATGGTCACATAATTTCTGGCCACTATCCAATGAAAATGAGGTGAAATGTCAATAACTACTAGTGTCAACTTTCCAGTCCAAAAACAACATTGGACCACACGGTACAAACCCTTTCTAGTGAACTCATTGGTTAATAGTATTACTGTTGGAACTGGCCCTTCTTGCAGGGTCATCCCAAAACTTTTTGCTTCTCCCTCCCCTATTTTTCCTGACCCGTGGCTGTTGGCAATAGGACTCTGCGCACTTTACCACTGCTGATCAGTGCTAAAGTGCATATGCTCTCTATGTAAATTGTTATCATGATATACATGTTTGGCATATTTGTATCACCATGAAGTCCCTAGTAAAGTGCACTGGGTGTGCCAGGGCTGGTGATGACAAATGCTACTGGTGGGCCTGCAGCACTGATTGTGCCACCCACAGGAGTAGCTCTAAAATTGTGTCTCAGGCCTGCCACTGCAGTGCCTAAGGGCAGTTTAGAACTGCCATGTCCTCCTGGTCAGTGTCCCCACTGACCGGGCCTAACCCTTCCCTTTTTGTGCACATCAGTCACCCCTATGGAAGGCCCAAGGTACCCCCCTGGGCAGGGTGCAGTGTATGTAAGAGGTAGAGCATGTACTAGTGCAGGTGACATGCTCTGGTAGTGAATGGCAGCCATTTTCGTTTTTCACTACTGTAAGGCTATCTTGCTCCATAGGTTAACATGGGGGATGCTGGCTACAGTGGTTAACAGCATTTCTTCCCATAGGAACAAGATGGGACATAAGTATCTAGTATCCCTGAACTCAGAATTTAATAACACATCTTTTAGGAAAGGTTGTTTTTAAATCCTGTGTTTGAGAACAGCACTTTTAGAAAGTTGCTGTTCTCTTGTCTGACCCTTCTGTGTGCCTGGGCCTGTTTGTGTATTGAGTGTCTGGTTTGAGAGTGACAGGGGCTGGGGAATTCCCCAGGAGGCTGGCTGAGTCAGCCCTAGGCTGAATGACTGCATTTGCAACTTGAGTGGTGGGAGGAGTTAGCACCTGGGCCTGAATAGGACTGTGCCCGCCCCCCACAGTGCTGGCTCCACCCCCTGTGGTGCGTCTGATGTCTCTGCCCTGCACTGTGAAAGGAGAGAAGGAATCATGTCAACAAAGTGCTCCAGGGCTGGGCTTTCCCCCCACAATGCTGGCTCCACCTCCTGCTGGGCGGCTGAGGACCCTGCCCCTCACTCTGAAAGGAAAGATGCAGCCAGCAAAACAAAGTGCTCAGGATCTACCCAGAACTGGTTCAGACCGGGCTCAGGGCCCACATGCACCAAGAGAACAAAGACTTTAGGGGTATAAGTACAGGACCCCTGACAACAGAAAATTAGATCATCCTGAAATCAAGAAGGAACCTCTGCCAAGGAGAAAGCTGAGACTGAAGAAGGAAGATTGTCCTGCTGTTGCTCTGCTGGACTGACCTGTTGCTTTGCTGCCAAGGAGAGGGGAAGGACTTTGCTGCTGAGCTGTGTCCCCTGTCTTGAAGGAATCTCCAAGGGCCTGAGAAGAGCTGGCTCCCTGTTTTGAAGTCCCAGGAACAAAAGGACTTCACCCCCAGCTTCCCTGAACTCTGCTGAGAGAGTTCTGTCCTTCCTAGAGTGCTTGATCCAGTTGTGGGGCCTCTGGAAGTTGTACCTGAGCTGGGAAGCTTGAAACTAAGCTTGAGTGACTTTTGAATCTGAAAAGTGTCGCATCGCTCGCTTGCGGAGCGCATCCCCGACAGTGCGAGAAGTTTCCCGCCGCTACGGAGGTCGAGATCGTCACAGCGCCTGACGCCGCTGCCACAGACGTCGCATCCTTCGTTTGCGGGACGCACCAGACCGGTACGGGAGAATCGAACATCGCTGCGAGTATCGTCGCAGAGCCTGTCGTCACTGGGTGAGTTCGCTGCACCGCTTGCTTGCGGACCGCATCACGCCGCTGCAAGCATCGTCGCAGAATCAACGCATCGAGGAGCTGCGAGGGAGAGGATCCCCGCTGGACCGCGCATCGTCGCCCCGGAGATCGTCGCAGCCCCTACGAGATCGTCGCATCGTGCCTTTGCGAGAATAGACTTCCTACGGAACCTACGCATCGGAATCCATACAAGTGGCCTTCCTCTCCATACAGACCGGATTCGTCGCAACACGCCCGCTGCTGCAGCGGGGCTGTCGCATCACCTCCCCAGGGTCTCAGGAGCAACGCATCGCTTGTTTTCCACCGCACCAGCTTCTGCTTTTGGAACTTTGTTGCAACTAAAAGGTACTGTGAGTAAACGTGATGCAACTGTGAACTTTTCACGCATCAGTAGAGAATTCTATTGCAACGTAGAGAATTCTAACGCAACCTTAAGAACTATTTTTGAAACCATATTCTTGAACTGTGTATGTTGGATTTTTGTTATTTTGGTCTTGTGTAGTTTAGATTAAAAATACCTTTATTTGTCTAAACTGCTGTGGAGTCAGTTTGTGGTGTTTTCACTGTGTTACTGTGAGTGTTGGTACAAATACTTTACGCATTGCCTCTGGTTAGCCTAGACTGCTCGTGCCAAGCTACCTAGAGGGTGAGCAGGGGTTATCTCAGAGGGTTATCTCCTTGCCCTGACAAGAAGCAAGGGTCCCTATTTGGACAGTGGTACCTACCTCTGCCAACTAGAGACCCCCAGATCTAACAATTACCCAATCATATGAGTCAAACATTTCTCACCATTCTTCCCACTGTAGTGGCCTAAGGAAGAATATATAATTGCTGTAAGCCCATTACATAAGGCCATAGGTTAAATAACAATGTTCAAACACAATCTCTTAATATTCCACCCATTATTATGGCCTAAGGAAAAACATATATTCCCGTAAGCAAATCAGTATATTCCACTATTGGATCAAAAGGGGACAAAACAGTTGGAATAGAAAGAAAGCAATGATTTCTCCACATCAGAAAGGTAATCATCCATGCATGGATCCCTTTGCTGACTTAGCTCGTTGGTCGGTATCAAAAGAACATACTAGAGAGCACACTGTTAGATGTAAGTCTGCTAGGTAGGATTCCATTAGTCTCAACTATAATTCTGTTCCTGGAGGAAAAATGCCATCCTCACAACAACCTCCTAACAGCTTCTGGAAAAAAGGCCACTCACTAAATGGAATAAGTGGCCTGAAGAAAATGATCTGTTCCCCGTGAGTCCATTGAAAATGTCAATTGATTGTTCGCATTGTTCAATCACATGATAAAAAATCTCTCCTGCTATTCTCCCCACCATATTGGCCTAAGGAAAAATATGTCCCCCCTTTAAGCTCATTGGTTCATTCCACTATCAAATCGATAGGGGAGAAAAAAAACATTGGAACAGAAGGCGCGTCAGAAAGGCAATCATTCTTGCATTGATCCCTGTACCCTTTATGCTCCATAGTCATTATCAGAAAGACCTACCAGAGAGTACACTATAAGATTCAAATCTGTTAGGTCGAAGTCTGCCAAGTGGAATTCCACATTTGACAAATTCAATCCTATCAAAAGAAGTAGAATACCCTCTTTGTAGAAACCTTTCTACTGGTTTTACAATAGGTATCCAACAGAACAAGAGAAGCATTATCCGTGATCCCTATAGGTTCCTCACATTGGCCAATCATAAAGGTAGGGATGGCCCTGTATATTTTGGCCAATGTTGCTGTCCTCACATAATTTTCCCTTAACATCAATGCATATTTCCTGTTGGGACAACAGTAGGACATTACTAAGAAAATATCAATATTCTCTTTTCTTAGGCCCACAATGATAGCGGTCTTTAACCACTCATCTAAACAAGGGAACTGCATGCAACTGATATTCCAAAAGTACACATACTATCACTGATGCCTATTGGTTTGTCTACCATACCGCATGATTAAAAAGAGAAAGTTATGGTATTCACCACAACTAAATCAAGAAAGGGTAATGACTGACCTTATCTCAGTAAGAGCTTCTTTTCACAATAGTGTATTTTATTTCCCAAATGTATACATAAATTCCACTCTCCAAGCCTGTGAGGAAATTAGTATCCAATGTCAAGCAAGCCTACCATACAAATAATTATCTGCATGGTCCAAATGACAAGTATTACTCTACAGCTCAACAAATTCTAAAAACTCATATGTCCTCTGACCATTCAGTTTCTGGAGAAATATTACACCATCATCCACAAAATCCATCCTGATTTGGTAACCATTAAAACTCATGCAAGGTTACTCAATCAGTGAATCAAAAACCACAGCCGCTCATAGTACTGCAGTTTGCTTTTGAAGAACAAGTTATAAAGGAAACAGAGTATTATTCCAAAACCACCATTCTGACGAAGTCTAGATACTCATGCTCAAACCACGTAAAGACTAGGCCATTGTCCAATACATAAGAGCCATAGTAGAAAAGGAAGTGGCACTTTATGGAACACCTAATCCCTACAAGGAGTAGTGCATTTAATTTTCCACACTCAAGCCCATCTCCAAAGTTCTCAATCTGCTAATTAGCTACAGTTTGGCGCAATGTCAAAAATGAATCTCCACCTCTCAGCTCCTTTGCGACTTTTTGGATGGCATGAAATTAGATATCTAATCTCTAAGAGTGACAATCCTTCATATGTTGAGCCAGATGAGATCTCACATCACCAGCTCTAACTGCTCTACAATGCTCCAGTATTCTCAACTTAAGAGCCCACTTGGTACTTCCAATGTATACTATTTGGCAAGTACACACAATAGTATAAATAACAGACTGACTATTGCAATTAGTGTATTGTTGAATTTGGAAAATTCTACTTGTAATATACCTAAAGAACTTTAGTAATTCCATAATGGCACATATTGCTTCCTCCTTCAATTGAAAACCCATTAGGTTCTACTGGTAATCAATTACCACTAATGTTTTTAGGTGGTCCCACAAAGTTTCCTATGATCCGGTCCATAATAGTCTGGCTTCTTCTGCAAGTCTCTAAAGGTGTCTCTGAAACAACATCAGCCATTATTTTATAGATTTCTGTATGTTCACTCATGTATGTAGTAATATGGACTAGTCTTAGGGATCAAATTCAGGCTTCTGTTAATACCACAGATCCTATGTTCTGCCTGATTACGAAGATATGCCAGTAGCCCGGGGCATGTAGTCTCTTTTTTAGTTTCTGCATAGTCTCACCTTTCTCAAAATTGGATACCCCTTATTACTGAATATGAGTGTGCACTGTCGGCTCTAAGTATATTATTCATAGATGAGGCCTTCCTGTACAGTCTACTCTCTATTCTTTCATTCCTGGCATAGAGTTCCTCATCCAAACAATTGATTTTTTGAGAATCACAGCGCATAGTCAATTGAACATCATACATGTTGTTATTCAAGTAAATAACATATGCATTTAATCCATCTATAGTGCCTGTCCAAATAATGAGGATGTCTTCGATAAAACAACCCCCGAAAAATATTGAGATAATCCAGACGCCAGCTGAAGAGGCCCAAGTATGCACCCTCTCAAACCAAACTATAACAACATTGGCAAAAGAGGGCGAAAACCTAGACCTCAATGCAGTTCCATGTATCTGTTAGTACCAATCCTTCCCAAGTAGGAACAAAATATATGTCAGTATTATTTCTGCCATCTCTACCAATATTCTGGAGTGATCAGAATCTGTTGTGAATACATGTATACAGCCCAACTACATCTAAAGACACAAACACCATACTGGTATCCCATGTTACATCCCCAAGTTTATTGACAAAAATCTATGGTGTCTAAATGTATAAATTAACTACCAAGGGTTGGAAAAAAAATCCACATAATTGTTCTGTGATTCAACCTATGCCTGTGACAATAGGTCTCCAAGGAGGGGGAGTCTCCAGATTTGTGAATGTTTAGGGCAATATAAATAAAATGAGGCTTATGAGTCACAACCTTCAGGTATATTTTGCTTCATCCAATAGTCCTATCTCTTTTCGTGCATGCAGTTTGTCAAAATAATGCATTTGGCCTCCATGAGTGGATTGGTAGGCCATTTAGGTTAACATGTTGCGTCACTTATCTGTCTTTTGATCTCAATGTCATAATTTTCTCTTCGTAAAATGACGATGTTGCCTCCTATGACTGCCTCCTGTGCAACTATTGGGTTGTCATTCCCAAGGCTAATCAAAGCTTTGCGTTCATCAGAACTTAATCATTTGATCGTAATGAGTATTAACTTGACTCTTTTTTCTCCTCCTCCTCTTTTTTCTCCTCCATCTTGTGTAGTTCACTAATAATTATTTTTACCAACAAATCAATACTAGCAAATTGACTGCCCTGTGGAATACATTTCTAGACTAGAGCAAGACGACTCTCACAACATATTATTTTTCAGCATTTATCAGATTAAAGACTTCACCAGTATCAAGGTCTTCCTCTGATTCAGGAGGCAAAAGCAAATGTAAACCTTCAGCAGCTCTTCTTGCAGGCAAAATGTCCATGTTTCCATTTGGTGGTGTTAGGTGTCAAGTACTTATACCCAAATCTGTCTTTGAAATGGGGGAGACGTCAAAGAAACCTTTGAAGATCACAACTTTCCTGCCTTTCATGGCCCCAGACTCACTACAGTGGGTATGCAGCTCTTTGTGTGGGTACAGGAACAGCCCTTTTCAGGTGCAAGTGTTAGCTCCTCCATCACAACCTACCTCATGTAGGCCCATCAGCCTGGTGATGGGCCATCAGGATGAAAATGACACACCCTTGGTCCCTTTGTGTGACTGTCTAGAGGGAATGCACAAATCCCAGCTGTCACCCAACCCAGATGCATATTCTGAGATGGGCGGAGGTACAGAATAATCAAAGTAAGAAAATGGCAACTTTCTTAAAGTGGCATTTTCAGACTTACAATTTAAAATCCAACTTCACCATAAGTTGTGATTTTCAAGTAGGAGTCCAGAGACAGCAAACTCCAAATCGCTATATTTTACCAATTAGCAATTACTCTTAAAAGATGTTTTAAGGCGACTCCCATGTTAACCAATGTGAGAGATAGGCCATACAGTGGTTACTATACCTGACATCATTGGCGTGGGTCTCCCTTCCATTTTTACTATTGCCTCATGTGTTTTTGCTGGTGTTGGATGCTTTGGGCACTGTGCCACTGCTATCCAGTGCCACAGTGCAAGTGCTCCCTACTGTAAATTGATGTATGGATTAGTGATTCCATGATTGGCTTGTTTGGTTTACTTATCGGACCCTAGTACAGTGCACTGAGTGTGCCCGGGGCTTGTAAATCGAAATGCTGCTGGTGTGCTAGCATCACTGTTTGTGCCACCCACAGAAGCAACCTTGTACAATGTGTCTAAGGTCTGCCATTGCAAAGCGTGTGTGCAGTCTGGTACTGTCATGTCGACTAGGCAAGTGCACCCACTTGCCAGTCCCTAAACCTTCCCTTTTCTTTATATCAGACACCCCAGGTAGGCCCAAGGGCAGGGTGCATTGTAAGGATGAGGTAGGACATGCCCTGGTGTGTGTGGCATGTCCTAACAGTGAATTACAGCCATTTTTGTTTTTCACTATTGCAAGGCTCCCTCTTCTCTATAGGCAAGAATGGGCAGTTAGATTATTACATTCTTATAATCATAACTGGCTCAGAGAACATGGTGGAAATTCAAGTTTAGTATGCCTGGACTCAGAATGATAAAATACATATTTTAGTGAAGTTGGTGTTAACATTCTGTGTTTGAAAATACCACTTTTAACAGTAGGTATTTTCTTGCCTAACCTTTCAAGCCTTCCTCTGCTATGTTGTGTATTCCTTGTCTGGAAATTGTGAGTGACAGGATGAGTCAGCCCAGTGGTAAATAGAGAGATCTGCATATAGATGGGAGGGAGGAGTTGCTCCTGAACCTTGACTAGGGCTGTGCCTGCCTTCCACAGTGCTGGCTCCACTTCCTGGGTTGTGGCTGATGAAACACCCTCTTCCCTGCCCAGTGAAAGAAGAGAAGGAATCCTGTCAACAAAATGCTCCAGGGCTGTGCTTTCCCTCCACAATGCTGGCTCCACCTCCTGTGGGGCATTTGATGTGTACTGCCCTGCACTGTGAAAGGAAAGAAGGAGTCTTGTAAACAAGAGCTCCAGAAGTGGTTTGGACTGGGCAAAGGCCCCTCTCCCCTCAGAGAACAAAGGAATTTGGAGTATAAATATTGGGACCCTGATCCCATGAAATTAGATGACTTTTGGACTACAAGAAGATACCTATACTGAGGAGAGGAACCAGAAGAAACGGAGGAGAGACTATTCCTAAGCTGAAGTGCTGCTTAGGGGATTGGCCTGCAGTAGTTGCCTGACTGCCAAAGAAAGGAGAAAGAACTTTGTGTACTTTGTTTTTAACTTGTGAAGGATCTCCAAGGGCTGGGAACAGAGCTTGCCTCCTGCCTCTTGCAAGAACATGACTGAAGCATAATTCATTTCAGGCAGCGTTTATTCGAAAATACCTACCCAATGCATTTCGTGCATACTAGCACTTCTTCAGGGGTCACTGTAAATAATCATAGAAAAACACAATCACCAACTATTATCTTCACTATGGTTTACGTTCTCTCATTGCTATACCATTTATAAAGGTACAACATTGTATTGTATCAAAAAGATTATTTCATATATATAAAAAGGTTTTATTACATTGCATTGTACATCGGAAAATTTCACACTAGACCACTCCTTCCGATTCGGCATTTGGGTTCCCCCGTCTACACTGACAACTCAATATCCCACATACAACAGACTACGTCCCTCCCCTTTTTTTTTAAAACAGTATACCACTGATGTTTAACCTTATGATTTCACCTCCTTCCCTCCATTTCCACCCAGCTTATGTTTCCTTCTGAGTTACGATCAATGTGCAGCATGAACCTCCATATTGTATGTTTCTTACTTGCTTCCCACTCTCCATTCTTACACTCAACACTTTCACGTTTGTCTGTTACCCCATTTAATTATAACTAAATCGTACACTCGACCCTTACCCTTCCACAACAATCTGCCTTGCGATCTTGTCCATACCTGCCGTATAGTGTTAAACACCCTACGTCCTCGCTGTTCCTTCCAACACCTCATTGTACATCCCACAATCCCTCTATTATTTAACCTGTGCTTCTAGCCACCCAATTGGCCCACTGATTCAAATTTGCCGCCATCCCCGCGCCACGCTTAGTTACACAAGGTGCTTTTTCCGTTTAAAAGACTTCATTGCCCATAATTCAATTCAATTAAAGTCATTACTATGGTCAAATGGTAAATCACAATGTGCAACCGCGTACTCGACATAAGTGTTTAACGTTCATTCCATGATCATTTTAAAGTTCATTCCTTGATCATTTTCAACACCGTCTTTAATGAACCACGTTGTTATTCCTCATGTGTGGATTTGTGCGTTATTAAATGACTCTGTCACTTAATCCTTCTTTACCAGCGGGTGCTATCCTGATGTAGGGCATCAGTCACTAATTATCAATGTGAGAACAGGATGCACACCTCGTATTTCCTGCTTTACATAACTTGCCCTGTTTATTCAAAGAATGCGTGCAGATTGGAAGATCTTCACGTCTTTATTTCTTTACACTGGAACATTGCCGCATTTCCATCACTGCAACATTACTAGTTGTGGAAGCGCAACGCATCGTAAGGTACATTGACGCAAAGTGTTGCATCTTAAGAACTGAACTGAACTAATCTAAAACTACCATTTTTAAGTATAGTATTCTGGATTTCTGTTGTTTAATGCTCTTGTGTTAAGTCTAAATAAAGAATATTTATTTTTGATATAAATCTTGTGCGGTGTCCATTTGTAGTGTTGTCACTGGATTACTGTAGGAGGTCACAAATGCTTTACACACTGCCTCTGAGATCAGCCTGTCTGCTTGTGCCAAGCTACCAAGGGGGTGAGCAGGGGTTATTTTAGGAGTGTACCCCCTTACCCTGATTAGAGGCAATGTTCCCTATATGTCACGAGTACCTACCTGTGCCAACTAGAGACCCCCAAATCTAACAGTGGTGAAAAATGAATTTAGAAGATTTTCACTACCGTGATATGTGAAACTCTAAAGTACATGTCCTCCTTCTAAATACACTGCACCCTGCCCATTGAGCTGCCTAGGGACTACCTTAGGGGTGAGTTATATGTAATAAAAGGGAGGGTTTGGGTTGGCAAGTAGGTTAAATTATCAGGTCAAAATGGTAGTTCAAAACTGTACACACAGGCTCCACAGTGGCAGGCTTGAACCACAAATAAGGACTACTGGGGGGTGGCACAATCAGTGCTGCAGTGCTCTCCATGCCACTGGAGTCAAGCTACCCTGGCTGATGAGGGGCAAAACTCCAAAACTGGTACCAGCATACTTTTTTCTGGTTCCAGGGAGGACCTGGCCTGACAATTCGGGCTGGACTGTTCCCATGTGGAGTAAGGTCAACATTGATTTGCATACGGCAGGGTTTCAAATGGAATGGCATGAGGAGCAAAAAAGGTGGATTTAGGCCCAGATCTCTGTACTAGGGTGAATGTTTGACATTGTTCAACATTCTTTCCATCAATTGTTCTTTTTGCGTTTTTCATCCCTGTTATGTTTTATATAGTTACCCCAATAAAGGCTCAGGTAGCAACCAAACCTTTCAACTATATTTCCCTTGCCATAACACTACATAACAGTTCTTGGGACTGACTTTTTACTTTGTTACGGTACTGCTTACAGGACTTGGGGTTTTCCCTGAAAACTAGGCTCATTCATTATGCACGAGGATTCTTCAAAACTCAGCAGAACTACCATCTCTTGCATAATACCTATGTATAAGGGTCATTCCTTCCATCATCCTAATCCGACATGGCCGATCCCTTGAGGGTACCACTTTGGGTATATAAACACCAGCTCTTTGCTGATGCAGATAGAGGAGAAAAAGGGCTTCCATGCTGACACACTGACGTGAGACGCTGAGGTTCTAAAGGCTCTACTAAGAGGCTGTTACAAACGCTAGCGTTCAGAATGCTAAAGCTTTGCATCCAAGATGGATACAATAGGCTAATTCTCTCGCTGGAACAGATGTAGATTACAAATTTGACTCCAATTAAAACACAAGCAATCCTGCAAAATGAACAACAACAATATCCTCTCCTGCATTAAATAATGCCTCTAGATCAGCACAAATATATTATTTATACTGACGGTTCTGCTCAGCCGGCTATACGTAGTAAACAATAAAACAGCGCCGCATGTGCAATTGTGAAGGGTAATATGCAGGAAGGAAAATTCCATATTAGCAGTACGGAGACATAGTCTCTAGGAGACTGCACAGAATTAAAATCCCTGTTAATGGCACTTATAAATACAATTTGAGAATTCCTTCTTTTTACTGTGTCCTGTTATACAAAGAATATCTACACTACTAGGGTCAAAATGGTTTTAAAGACTCAAAAGGTGGCACAATTAAGCATACAATGCTATGGAAACAGGTAGCTGAGTTGAAAAACAAACTACCAAGAGCTCATGTGATACACACGCTGATTCATCAACGTGATGGCGTTCACGTTGAAGGGAATTCATTGGCTGATGAAGCCGCAAAGGGGGCAGAACGAACTGCTGCCATAGTTGAAATAACTAGTTCCAAAACAAGAGCAGACTGACATGTCATTGCTACAAGCAAAAATAGCACAGCCATCCCGAAAGGATTTCCACTTAAGTACTCACACAAGTTAGATGCAAATAACATTCCGTATGTTCAAATTCCAGGATTGGGGGATAGAGTAGTACCAAATATGGATCGTAGGTTAGGTTTAATTCTAGCTGAACACGACGTACTATGTTTTGTACATGCAGGATTTACCAAAATGATTTATTTACTGAAACAAGGCTATTGGTGGCCAGGACTAACTAAACGAATGAAGAATTTTGTCTAAAAGTGTGACATCTGTCAGCAGATGAAGGGTTCCACCGTGGCGCGCCTGGCACAGACATCTTTATTGATATTCGACAGACCAGCCGCTTGTGTCTATTTCAACCACTGCAGTCCCTTACAATCAGACAGGGTTTACAGGTGTATCTTGGTGGCAGTGGATTCCTGCTCTAGATTCCTGTGGGTATGGCCTCAGTCCTCGGCTGATGCACAAACTGTTATAAAAGATATGCGAGTCTTTAAAGGGACATACACAGTCAGCACATCACATGTTGACAGCAGCCCCGCATTTAGCTCCAGGGCTTACAAGGAAGCCAAGGGATGTTGCTGTACTCCTCTCTGTGCCATCCCGAGGGAACTCAGGTTGTGGAGAGGAAAAAACTAAACTTCAAGTCAATCACCTATATTGGGTCCAGAGAGCCCTTAACAATATGCCAACAAGTTCCCTAGGAGGTGTCATTCCTTACAAAGTCCTATTTGGGATGAGATTGTGGGCACCTGATCTTGACTATGAAAGCATAGTGGCGGATGAAAAACCATTTGACATCAATCAATGTTCTGCTGTTTTCCAAGATCCTAATGAATTCCGGGCACTACAAAGGTACATGCAAGTAAAACGCACTGTTACTGGGGAAGTCTAATCAGTCACACCAAGACCTGCCTGGATCCCATAAGTCGGGGATATGGTCAGAGAAAAGATTGTGGACAAGAACGAATTCGGGCCATCATACAGAAAGCCTGTACCTGTCCTGGCTGTTGAAGGAACACGAACAGAAGTGCCGGTAAAGAAGAAAAGAGATTTGCCTACATCAATCTGATCAAACCACACTATGTGGCTGATACTGAATAGTAGGCCTCATGGGCTCCTGGATAGCCGACGCTCTCCTCTTGCTACCATACAGGATGTTCAGGCAGAAAGACTCATGACATTTGAAGAGTCACCAATGCCAAGTAATGGACTTTCCAACAATGAAATGGAACTAGTTCCTGTTGAAACAGATCATCAAAACACAAATGAAAGACAAATATCAATTCGGCCTACCACTGATATATACCTAAATATGCCTCTACAACAGATGTCTTCCTATTCAGCTAAACCTGCTGAGCTACCAAAAATATCTCAAACTGCATCTGGATGCTTCATAGATTTTGATACCTTCTCTCTGAATCTCAGTGAACCTGAAATAACTCAAGTTTCCCGTAAACAACAATTTCATGACTTCTACAGTTTTCTGAAAAAGGCTTACCTGGTTTCACCATGGCTACAGCTCTGGATAATAACTGGAATATAGTTTTTTTTCTATTTGTATTGGCCTAGTAACTGTCTTTTGCTTACTCATGAATGGAAACTAACTCCCAGAACGCTCTACAATATCAAATGTGAACTTGGTCCTGAAACATCATATGTAACGTAATCTTGAACAAAAAGACCTCTCCTTCGAGAACATTACAGCTGTTCCAATTCCTGATGGTATAGGTTGGGGCAGAGTTTCATATTTTGTATTTGGTCCCACTGAACTTTTGAAAATACCTCATGTGTTTAAAATTCTATAATTATATCATTACCTCCAGTACATTTTCTGACAGTTAGGACTTCGAAACTGTAAATAATATGTTGTCTGGTTCAGAACAATCTGCTGCATTTTCAAGCATTGAAATGTTAGGGGAAACAGCTGCTTATGACACAATGTACTGCACCAACATTATGGTCATACAATTTTACATAAATCCAGTATACAACAAAATGTTTTTACATACCACCAATAGGAGCATTGCCCAACACCACCGAAAAGTAGTTCGAAAATGTTTGCACAGAAAAGTTCTTGTTTTTCAGCGTTTAACACTTCTGACCTGACCTCATATTACTATAAGGTTGCACCTACAACTGCACAGAAAAACATACTTACTCACACCAAACAGATTTATTCTGCATCCTTTATTTCCCAACTGTCTGAACAGTTTTTCAATATATGGAAGGACACTATAGACATAAAATCAGACTGGGGTTCAAAGGAATGGAAAGTTCATGGAACAGAAGTTCTATTTCGAGACTTGAACACACCTCGGATCCCATCGCTATCACACTTTGAGGGGTGACAGAACTTTATGACACATGGTGGAGATACAGTAGATGACATCAGATATACAGTTGCATACAATTCATCAGACCTTGATTGGAAGGGATGGTTAGTTTGGCCCATAGACACAAATAGGTATCAGTAAATATTAAGAGGTACCACTGAAGGGTTTAGTATCCATAGACCAGACCAGCGCTATGCACAAAGAGAACATCGGAGGTGGTGACAACATACAGTGTTGGAAGCTATGCCTCGATTGGCCAAAACCTTGACACTGTCCCAGGTAAAACAACACTTATTCTTGCAATCAGAGACATGGATCTAAGGGAAATTTTATTAGGCCCCCTAAAGCCACTTCAGAAACATTTCTTATACGCTGTTTATAATGAAATTTGGAAAATCTCTCAACAGGAAGCTGCGGAGAGACTTCGTGAAATTGACAGACTTAACCAAGAAAAAGCCTTAGCGGTGGTTGATCATGGTATGAGTACATTAACATCCAGGATTTACTTATTGGGCAATATTGTATTTTCTGCTATTGCTATACTAGAACAGGATTTCTCCATACTACAGAATGGACAGTCTCAGCTACGTTCTATTATGTTGTTACGCTGGTTGTTACGATCATTGTGTTTAGGTTGTGTGCCTTGGCAATTTATTAACAGTAAGTCCTTGTTCTCTGCATACAATCTACTAAAAACAAGATAACAATGGAACAAAGGAGAGTAAAATATATAATGCTGCGTATTGAAAACTGCACCATTTACCTTTTACTGTGGCACCATCCATAGAATGGTTAATCCATGGCCATATAACATTACCAGTCTCAACTTTCCAGTTTCAGTATTGCCTAGAAGGACAACAGGCATGCAGATATGAAGCGATGGGTAGGAAATTCATCAAGGAATCTTGGGATTGCCATACATATTTCGATGCAGGAGTGGGGACATGGAAGTGTTTCTAAGCGGTGCAAACTGCGAGAACTCTGTAAAGTTCATCTCTCATATGCCCGATTATCATGCTACACAGGGCCGGCAACGGTTAAGCTGCAAACGTATCCTGTCATTTGAAAGGGTCCCCTAGCTGCCGAAATTAATCTGGTGTTCAAGTTGCTCTCGAATGGGAGTTACTTGATGCTGAAAGATCAAGGTCTTGTGGGATGCTTCCGGGCATCTCCTATCTTGTCACTGTTAACTCCAGGATTACTTGTTGTATGCAAGTATTGTTTTCACCAGCCGACACAGTCAGGGAGGCGCCGTTATGGCCTTCATTGAATGTTTCCTTTATACAGTTTGATACTCTGAGCCAAATGAAAGCCATGCTTTTGCAAAAAACTATGCCCTTAACGTCAGTTTAGGAGTAATAAAGTCAGGACTCCTAACTTTAGGACTCCTAAATGCCTTCTGTGAATACCAAAAGTATTAACATTAAAAAAAAAATTTCTCAGTTTAGGAGAGGTAAAGTTAGGACTCCTAAATTTACTACTCCTAAACAGAGAAAAATCCTAACTTTAAAGGCTTTTGGTATACACAGAAGGCATTTAGGAGTCCTTAAGTTAGGACTCCTAACTTCTGTGAATACCGAAATAAGTAAGTGCCTTCTGTGAATAGCACAATGAGTGAGTGCCTTCTGTGAATACCACAATGTTAGTAAGTTTAGGATTTTGTCTAAAGTTAGTTCTGTGAAACAGGCCCATAAACATTTGGCTCATCGTGTGCTGGGAAAAATTCTGCCTTTTTCAAAACAACCAAATTTGGAATTTTAAACATTAGACACTTTTTCTTGGTGAACTGCATGGCTTTCTAGGAATTCATAGTTGTTCGAACTATATATACGAACATAATTTAGTAAGACTTCTACCTCTTAAAATACAATTTTAGCATTGTTATCATTTAGAAAAAATATATAATTAACACAGTATTTGATGGACTTCTTAGTTGCTTGCGTACAGTGCCTAGAAAACCATTAACATTTTCAGTATGTCTTCTAGTCGAATGAGGAGTAGGTTTTATGTTTTATATAGGTACCCCAATATAGGCTCTGGACGCAACCCAACCTTTCACCTATATTTCCCTTGCCATTACACTACATACCGGTTCTTGGAACTAACCTTTTACCTAAATACAGTACTGTTTACAGGATGTGGGGTTTTCCATGAAAACTAGCCTCATTCATTCTGTATGAAGATTCTTGGAAACTCAGCATGACTACAATCTCCTGCGTAATAACTATGCATAAGGGTCATTCCTTCTGTCATCCTAAGTCTGACATGACACAGCAAGGTAGATCCCTTGAGAGCACCACTTTGGGTATATAACCACCATATCTTTGCTGAGGCAGGAAGAGGAGAAAAAGGACTTCCATACTTACATACTGACGAAAGATGCGGAGGTTCCTAAATGCGGACACTCCAGTTCACAGTGGTCTGACATCCCTCGCGGGGTGTCCATCACAAGATTAAAATGGGCTCCCACAGTCCCTCACTTCACGTAACGGGGTAGACTTTATCCTATTGGGATTCTTGGCTCCACCCCTGTATATATGCTAGGTACATCAAGTTAGGGTTGCATCGTAGGAGTATGCTTTATCACTGTTATGTATTTTTATACCTGCCCGTGTTCATTGTATTGAGTTGACACTATGGTAGAAATCTACTATCCTTTTACTCTGTTGATGCTTATAATCATGTACATCTGTTTCTGTCTTACGGTTGTTTCAGCACACCAATTTTACACTAGAATGACACTGGATCAATAGAAGCTTTTCGAAAACGTACCCACCGTTTATTCGGTGTACCTCTCTGAGACAAAGTGAGCAAGAGTGACTGAGCGGAAAGTACTGCACTATTTCCATGATCCGTAATGGGACATAGTTGTCATGTTCGATAGTTGCCAAGAACTATTCTCTTGGTAAGAGGAGTTTGCAGTGGCACTGTGAGCTAGCTTGTATACAGGCTAACATACCCAGTGGGAGTGTCTGGAATCAGTCTGGACATCAATCCTACAGTCTATGTTGTCTAAACGCACAGATCCTATATAGGTTAATAGGGGCTACATTACACCCAAGTGGGACGGGCATGGCCAGATGTGGGTCCTGTGCTCTCCATGCCACTGTAGTCAAGCTACCCTGGCTGATAAGCAGTGAAACCCCGAAACTGGTCCTAGGGTTCTTGTTTCCTATCCAGGGAGGACCTGGCCAGGCAGTTTGGGCTAGACTGTTCTCATGGTGGAGCAGGGTCAATACTGATATGCATATGCCTGGTTTAAACTGATTGGCATGGGGAGCACAAAAGATGGATTTAGGCACAGATCTCTGTACTGGAGTGAATTTTTAACATTGTTCAACAACTGCTCATCAATTGTTCTTTTTGCATTTCTCAACCTGAGTGGGAGGGTATACCCAGATGTGGTATTGGGGCTCTCCATACCACTGGCGTCAAGCTAGCCTGGCTGATGAGAGGTGAAACCTCAAAACCTGTCCTAGGATGCTTTCTTTTTGCTGGTCTAGGGAGTACCTGGCCTGGCAGTTCGGGTTGGACTGTTCCCAAATGAGCAGGGTCTGGACTGAATTGCATATATCTGAGTTCTAACTTGAATGGCATGGGGAGCAAAAAAAGATGGATTTAGGTCCAGATCTGTACAGGGGTGAATGTTTGACATTGTCTGATTGTCTGTAAATTAAATATGCCAATTGTGGATAAGCCAATGTAAACATGTTTTGAGTACAGCGCATATGCACTTTTGCACTGGTTAGAAGTGGTAAGGTGCCAAGAGTCAGAGACCCAACAAAAACGAATTCAGCAAAAAGAGAAGGAGGAAGGCATAAAGCTTGGGGGTGACCATGCAGGAAGGGCCATTTTCAACAATTGTATAATGTGTAGTCTTTCAGCAATTAGTGTGCTGCACTCTAGTATCTACTAATTTAATAAACTGTTTGATCCTCGGCAAATAGAACTCTCTCGGTTCCTGTCCACTGATTTTGCAATTCATCAGCACTTTGAAATAGGCTCAATAGAAGAAATTAACACCAATGGCATACTTCCAAGAAAGGTACCCATCATGGTTTTAGTTCTCACATTCAAGGCTGTTATCATCTCAATAGCTAAATGTGTTCCTGAAGCTTCTTTGTGCAGCTCCACTCTAGTGCTGCAGGTTGCCCCTCCAAGCCACTGACAAGCACCTCTAATAAAGCTCATTTGAGATGAAAAAGTAAGAATTGCTTGTCCTGAGAGTGGCGGAGGAACAACAAGTGTTACAATGTGCATCCTGCGGTGCTACTGTGTGGCAGTGGGACAGAAGCCATGATTTCAGGTCAAACCTGAAAAATGTGTCTCGTGGCAATTGAGTCAGGAGGAGAGGGTCCCCTCCACTTTGCCTTATTGCGCTACACAAGAGCTGCAAGCTCCAGGCTAGCTGTCCTCCCACCCCAGGCCAAATCGCAACATGACACACCTCACTCTCAAATAGATGGGGAAGGGGCACAAAAAGTTCAGTGTGGGAAGAAGTGGGCTGGCTGTCGTGCAGGGCTGCTTGTTCTTGGGCTGAGTGCTGGCTCTCGGCACCTGCTCACACTGCCCATGCCTAGTGCCAGTCCTACGTAAGACAGTAACGGCCACATGCATCATTGTTACATTTTGCGATTTCTTAATTGCGAAAATTAAGGAATCGCAATTAAGAAATCGCAAAATGCTATGCATTAAGAAATCGCATTTTTTTTGCAATTTCTTAATTATCCTTAATTGCGATTCACACTTTGCGAATCGGAATTAAGGAATCCCTTCCCATTGATTCCTATGGGCCTAGAGGCCCATAGGAATGAATGGGAAGCCATTCTCATATTGCGATTCGCAATTAAGGAATCGCAAAATGAGAATGCTATTTCATGGGTGCAGGGGGGGGTCCAAAGGACATGTGTGTGTGTAAAATGAACCTTTCAAAAATGCACTTTTGTGCATTTTTGAAAGTTTTCACAAATTACCATGAAGTTCAACTTCATGGTAATTTACCTCTTCCTATTTGCGAATTCGCAAAAAAAAAATGTTAATGCATTGCATTTAAGAAATCACAAATTGCGATTTCTTAAATGCAAACGCAATGTAAGAAATCGCAACATAATTGCGATTTCTTAAATTGCGAAAAAATGAAAAAAAATAATGCATCCCAAAAAAGGAAATTGCATTCACAAACGGTCGAATTTTGCGATTCGCACCGTTTGTGAATGCAATTTACCTTGATGCATGTGGGCAATAATCTTGGAGTCGGCTCAACATCCTTTGATTCTGTAAAACCCTAATCTCCGAATATCTAAAAAAAAAATGAAAGTGTACTTGTTTAATGTAGCTGGTGCTCCTGTACTGTGCTGCAATACGTTTGGGGTGCGTTTGTGCTATATAAGACTGCAACAAAAAGTAATTTGCGGCTGATAGGTATACTGGAGCAGGGACAAGGAAACATCCCTGCAGATCCTGGTAAATCCCTCAGATGGCAGAATGGGATACAAAGTAGAAGATGGTGAGAGGGTTGCTTTAATTGCCATACACACTTCAAAATGTGTTGCATTTCGAATGGAACCCCGTTTTAGCACAAATCCAGCTTGATGTCTGACTCCAGTCCAGTGTGGAGACACAGCTCATTTACTAAGGACGGTGAGGCAGAAAATGGACATGGTTAGTAACGAGAATGACCACAAGGAAGGATTTGTTACTGAATACTAATGTTGTTGCTATTCTTTCCCAGATTTCCTTTTACTCATTACGTTATGAAACCTTTAGGGCTAAGGTGGCCTTTTTGAAATAATGGTTTGTTTATGCGTACATATTTGATAGAAATAGAGAAAGCGGTTTCCAATTAATTCTTAAAACTTGCCGAGGCACGGGAACTAAATTAAGCATATGAAGACACGCATGCTTTAATTAACCTTGATGTCTCACTACTGTTAACACACAATTTCTACTTTCGCCAATTGGATGAACTAGATCTTTTCTTATTGAAGGAATATTTGTAAAAACGTCCCTAAATAGTACCTCAAATGCTATAGTCTTGACCTCAACTGCATCTCAGTCCACAATTTAGAAACGTTTGTTGAATTGCTGTAAGCATTTGTGGGCCACATTTATGAGAACTGTTGCATCGCTGTGGTAAAGCAGCGATGAGTAGTAAGGTCCCCTGGAACGTCACAAATATTATGCTTTAATGGGCTGGCTGCCACAGTGAAAACTGATACAAGTGCAGGGATAGTGAGGCTAGGCTGCTTTGCGCCGATACACCCATCGGTATTTGTGCGCTATATAAGTTTTATAAATAAATAAATATATCTAAAAGCCTCGCGTGTAAGGTGAGATTTTTATCTGACCCTGGTGGCACGTCGACATCTGCGTACCGGCCAGTAGTGGTGCTGCTAGGACTTTCTCTACACTGCATCACTTGTAAGTTAGAAGAGTGTACTCTCTAGCACACACTTGGGACACATGTAAGGCAACATATTAGCAGGTTACTTGGAGCACTATTATTGGCATGTTTCCGTTTTCGCGTTGGGTTCTTTATTATGGTATGGAATGATGGCTGGGGTATCTTTGGACATATCTATGCACTTCTTCCCATCTCCCCTCACCTTTGTGGTCCTGGACTCTCTAAAACGGATACACAGTTTTGGTGACTGGAATAAGGCTCTTGCACCCCATTTCTCTTTTTTCTGATTTTTCAGAACTTGGATCTGAGTTTAGTTCAATCAATTCAACGCAAATATTGTTGTATGGGTTTGCTGAGCCATGTTATTTAAATGATATAGGTACCCCTACCATTCGTTAAAAAACACAATTGTGGAAAGTCCTGAGGGAGGTAGTCAACTTAAGGATAATACCACCTAAACACGCGTCGACCCATTTGTATGTGCGCCCAGCCCACAACATGGTCATGGAGACCTTAAACATCTTGAGGGGTATGGGTTGGTTGTCAGTATGTATGGTTTGGTAGAGTATGAATGTGGATATGATCGGTCAGTATAATTGTGTGGTGAATTAATAGGGGTCTTATGAAGAGAATTGTATCTTATGTGTAATTTGATACATGATTGTTTGTCTATTTATGAAATGTATGAAAAACAAAAGCATGATTCTTTTTTTAATAAAATGTATGTCTTTTTAAATTTTTGATCCTACGAATGAAAATGAGTATACATATTAAAAGGTCAATGAAATGTTTTGATTAAATAATGATGTTGTATATATCATGTCTCGTAGTACACATTGATAGCACGTTCGAGCAGATCTATCCCAAAAAATCAAAGAAATAGAGGTCAAGTGGGAGGCTTATTGATATAATGTTTGCTAAGTTTGTCCCCTTTTTCTCCCAGACCTAATTGAACCATTAGAGGGGGTTCCCTTTCTTAGGAGTGGGCTGCTTTGCGTGCCGTAAGCTACTGTTTACTTGCCACAAAACACCCTAGTGTCACTTTGTGTCAAGTTTCAAAAATCACTTTAAAAGGGTTGCATTTTGAAAGAAAAGTGTTACCATACTTCAAAACAAAAACAGCAGGAAGCAGCAGCCAGGACAACAACTCCAACAAACCCAGCCAGGATGTTCAGACAGACCCCCAGGGGGAGAGGAACAGTAATTTTAGTGAGGAGGAGAATGAACTATTAGTAACAGAGGTGACAAAGCATGAACATCAACTCTTTGTAACCTATACATTGCTATTAGTGAATAAAGAGGCCATTTGGGAGTCCATAGTGGACAAGATGTAGTATTGGGCAATCTGATAGGACAGTGCCAGAGTGCAAGACATGCTGGCACAATTATACGTGTAGGACCAAGGAGATGTGGAAAAGTAAATTTTGTCATGTTCTGTGTCCCTACGTGTCATCCATCATATGTTATGTGTGCATGACCAATATGCATATGTTATTCCCCATGTCCGATTAATGACGCAATTACAGTTGTGTCCACCTCTAGTATGCTAGTTTCCAGTCCTCGTGAATACTACGGATATCAGGCCTATGTAAAATAATGTTGCCACGTTTCTCAGTGTGCACGTTATTTCATTATAAAGTCCCCGTTTCTAGGCATCAAAAGGGCCTGGACATCAGATTCAGCTCCTGTCTCCTGAAGCCTCGCTGAGGAGCGATACAGCCCCCACCTGTATCCTCGACCTTTCACTTACTTCCTGCCTCGCAGTGCCCGGTGCAGCTTGGCTCTGCCTCTGAGTCTGCCAAGACTATGTTATAGTTCCAGTTATCAGTTCAGTCCTCCTTCTCTGCATTCCTAAGCTACTGAACTGCATCAATAGTTTCCGTCATTGTCTAGCCTTCAGGGCTCCATGTTAAGAGAAATACTGTATTTAATGGTCATTTAATATTCTTCATCACGCACTACATGTAGAATAATGCATGGTCCAGTCTTAGAGTCAGTTAGCCTTTCCCCTCCTGACTTCTAGTTTATATCAACATGTTCTCTAAACATCAGATACTAGATACTGCTTAGGTACATGTCGCTCCGACCCTCCAGACTTTAGTCTCTGCTCCTAGCACAGAGTTCATAGCCCCAGCTTCTTCTAGTAACACGTCATTGCCAGTTTGCGCGCACTACCAGGTTAGAGGTCCCGGCTCCTTAGGTAGCCCCCTCCTATGTTTCCGCCCATTCATGACATATTCTGTTACGTCTGCACCACATGTCTATGTATACGCCCAGTTACACCTACTTTTACTCTTATCTTTCGCGACTGCTACGCGTCACGCCTACTGCAATGTAATGCTATGTGTTTGCGCTATGTATATATGCTCGTGTATTGTTATCAAAAGTTAGCGCGCTCATCCCAGACCCAGCCCCAGCAGCTGCTGGGCCCTGTCATCCTATTCCTATGCAGGTTGTCCTGTTCCTGTCCTTATGCTGTATTAAACCTGCAAAACTCCTACTACCTCGAATCTTGACTCTTATTTATTGAGCTATCTGTTATGATATATGTCTAGTCAAAAATAGGGTATTATTTATTTATTTACCACATAATGGCGCCCGAATAGGGACTTGCCCTTTCCCCACGCGTCGGTGAAGCCACGCCGACCCCCTGACCCTCTGCAGCCGTGACGGAACCATACCGGCCACGTGCAGATATTTCTGCTTCAAGTATCCCTCAGGCCCACGGAGGAGACGGAGGAGGCGGTCCAGCATCCAAACGAGACGGTGGAGGAACGCGGCGAGTCCCGACCAGAGCCCAAGCCAAGAGTCCAAGGTCCGAGGTATCCGGAGGCCCACCCGTAACCGAAGTCCGAAGTTCGTCGTCCGTCGTCGTAGCAGTCCAGTCCAGTCCGAAGCTTTCCGTTCTTGCTGCCCGGTGAGTACCATTACTGGGGTAGTATCTAGACAGGGTCAATCTAAATTGACTCTGGTCCGTGGGTTGGTGGTACCCAGGCCCACAAACGAAGTGTTCACCTAGGTGGATACGGGTCTTGATGCGTCCCTCTATGGGACCGGTATGTTCCGTACTGTTTCAGCAGTGCATCCAGTAACTCTAGTCTGTTCCGTTCTCGAGAAATTCTTGTGTTTCTGTTCTCAGTATTCCAGGTAATATTTCTGTCCGAACTGTAATGTTATGATGTTGTTCAATGTATTTCCAATGTCGTGGTATGCCTGAATTGTTTTCCCAATTGTTATTGTTCCTCGTCTATTGTATTGTGTTCCGATTCAAGTTTACAATGTCTCTCTTTTCGAGATTACGTCAGTTAAAAACTAGAAAGGGTTTGTTAGAAGAAGCAGTTCCTGTTCCGCCTAGGGACAGTCCAGGTCACTTTATGTATCAGAAACATGGCATAAGCGCCATATTGTATCTAGATTTATGGGTAGAGTATACCAGACAGTTAGAAGAAAAGTATAGATGGCCCGTATCGGGTACATGGGATGCCGAATGCATCATGCGAGTAGAAGAAGCATTATGGAAAAAGAAAGCCAGACAGTCACAGAAAGATGCCATCGAGTTATGGCGCAAAGAAGCTCATAAAAGAACCGAAAAAGAAATCAGAAAGTCAGAACTAAGTAGAGAATCCCAAGAACGAGCCCAAGAAAGAGAATTAATCGAGATAGGTGAACGAGTTAGAACTGAGCAATCAGACAGACAGAGGCATGCCCTTAATAAGGGTATGTATCCTCTTCTTGCTGAGGGCTTGCCAAAAGCGACCCCAGAGGCATCCAGTAATTTCCCGCCACCATTAGTTCCGACCAAGCTACGTCACAAACCGACCGCAGCTGATATTTTTATTTCGTCCTATCTGGACGACACAGTCCCCGAATATGCAAATCCTGTTCACGCTCCGCCAGTCCCTGTAAATCAGGTAATTCCTGCTCCTCCAGACACCGGGGTGCCCTTAACAGCCCCCCCGGGTCAGCCCGCCATACAAGTCCAGCCCACGTTACAATTACCGACCCTGCCAGGACGAAAAGCATCAGTTGATGATTCTAGTTTAGGGGCCGCAGGGGGAGGTCTTCCTCAAACCCCGCCGCCATACAAGCGTTTATCAGCACTCGAATTACATGCTCAAGCATCACAGCGTACTCCCAAGAGTAATAAGTCTGTTGCAGAAATCAGGCAAACCCTTGGCGAATGTGTCTATGACCCAGTTCCAGGCGAGTTTAATATGGTTTTATATTCCGTACGCGTAAGGAGAGTGACCGAGTATCTAGTCACCTTGCCGAATATGAAAGAAGATCTAGACAGAATATATCGTTTCATCCGTACAGGGGATGACCCACAAAGTATTAGTGATGCCATGTCTCAAAGGAAAGCCGAGATTCAGCGCATGATATTAAAGTTTTTAATTAACTGTCTAATAAGAGAACAAGATTATCCGTCTAAAGACCCGGAAGAAATGAAAACTCTAACAAAGTGGAGTGATAATATAGCCGAAGGAAAGCACAATACCATTGGTGCCATGGAAAGTATGTACAAGAAAATCCGTAGAGAGATAATAAAGATACACGAACAGCGTAAAGCAGCACAAGTAAGCGAGAAAGAAAGTACCTCTGATCCTGAAGAGGAAGACGACGAGAATACTGTCAGAATAGCGTACGTAGGAAAACCTAGATTTCCAGATCGCCATTTACGTCTAGAACACAAGTCTATTTTCCATCATCCAGCACCAGAACAAGGTTCCCTAGAACAAGTATTTCAAGCTACCGATCACATTCTGAAATCACGAATCGGTTACAGTGAGTTAAGTACTATGCATGAACAAGAACTAGCCCGATCAGCAGTCCGATGGATTACTGATTCTACCACTTTTCCAGACGAAATAGTGGCACAAATGTTTCTGAAATTGCCCCCAGCCGAGCAGCGACTGGTGGGTATGTATATGATTCAGCACCTCATTACTCTGTATGAGGGTCAACATTCTGATCCAGGCCCGTTACATGATATCCTGAACGAGTTACTCCAGTATAAATGGAGAGGTCTAGGTACCGATTTAATTAGTGTCATTTTAGAACAGCGTCACAAATATAGAACATTCTTGAACCCGCATTTTGTTCATGTCTCACCCCCAGAAAGTAAACCATTCTACATAGACAGACAGAATCCGTTACGAGAAGTCCACCCAGTTAAAGGAACGGGTGGCGAAATGCAACGAGTGTTTGTATACACTCCAATCACAAAGATGGAACTCCTTGAAATGAAGAAATTAATTCCCTGTCATGACAAAGATCCAGCAGGGTTCCATCGAGAATTAAAAGACATGCTCCGTATGGGAGAATACACATACCCAGATATCATTAAAATGTTAAAGGTTCTGCTACCCGCAGGGGTGTATGAAAAGCTAAAGGAAAAAGAATGGGAGGTGGGAGAGAAAAAGATAGATTGGGCAGTCCTAGAAGCAGAAGATAAGATACGTGTACCAGGTACTGGTCTTGGGGAGAAATGTAAAGAATTACCAGAATTATTAATTCAAGTTTTACCCAGATTATTAACAACGAGAAAAGAAGACTGGGATGCAATCTCAGCCTGTAAACAGAAACAAGATGAAGATATTAGTGATTTTTATTCTAGATTTGAAAAATGTTTCAGTATCAACAGTGGTCTCAAGACAAGTAGTGAGTCATACCCTCACCTTTTTGTTACTAAATTAGTCGAGAATTCAAGTCCACCAATTAAAAACCGAGTTTTGAAAGTCGAAAGCACCTGGCAAGCTAATACCCCGTCCCAGATGCTCCAGATGCTCCAGTATCACCAGAATAGAATCAGGGAAGAGCAAGAACACGAAAGAAAACGTATGAAAGACACGAAAATGAAAGTACTAGTTGCACAATCTGTTCCTCAAGACAGTCAGAAGAGGGGTCCGAATCAAGCCAGTCATTCTGCAGCTCCCGTTAAAGGGAACTGCAATTATTGTAAACAGCCAGGTCATTTTATAAATGAGTGTGCAGTTCTGAAACACAACATAGCTACTGGTAAGACTAAAGAAAGACCACGTCCGCCTAGACAGGAACAAGTTTCACAGATTCCTCAGCCACAGAATGCACAACAGACAGTTACAGCACCGCAGCCTATTGCTGCAACACAGCACGTTACATCGCAGATGTACCAGTATGCACAGTCTGAGTATCCAGAGTACCAGCCATATTCATGAAACAGCCTAGAGAGGGAGGTAGGCTTGCCTCTCATCGAGATACCTGTAGATCAAGAAGGTCCCTATGTTCACAGTCAAGTATTAGGGAAAGACAGAAAGTTTTTGATTGATACAGGGGCAAGTAGGACCACAATTAGTCACGCCGAAGTTCCAGGGGCTCCGCTCTCAGGCTCAAGAAATGTTTCCCTTGGATTTTCAGGAAAACCTATCGTTAATGAGATTTCAAAGCCAGTCACTCTAGAAGTAGGTCCATTGTCCCGCACTACTGATCTGTTACTTACTAAGTCATGTCCAGAAAACCTATTAGGCATTAAAACACTGAAAGAGTTAGGTGCCGTTATATGTTGTTCCCCAGAGGGAATACGTCTGTTCCTACGTGACTTTAAGGGTCACTATGTATTACGAGATTTTGATTCCAGACTGTCTAATGTCCCGCAGCATTTATGGGCGCAAGGTCCAACTGATGTAGGTTACATGCAAATCACACCCTATCGTGTGACTCTCAAACCAGGTGTAGTGTTACCACGAATCAGACAGTACAGATTGCCACTCGAGGCTGTAGCAGCCTTATCCAAAATTATAGACGAGCTCATGGCTCAAGGAGTAGTTGTAGAAACTGACTCCAATGTATGTAACTCTCCGATCATTCCAGTCATGAAACGTACTGATCCAAATGCACCCCCAGTATATCGATTAGTGATTGACCTACGAGAAATTAACAAATGTATTATTCCGCAGTACCCAGTTGTCCCAGACATCTCTTCCCTATTGACAGCCATTGATTCCGAAGCCACGTTCTTCACAGTAATAGACCTCAAGAATGCATTTTTTAGTGTTCCTATTCATCCAGACAGCCAGTTTCTTTTCGGATTTTGTTTAAATGGAAGGAGCTATATGTTCACACGAGCTCCTCAAGGTTTCACAGAAAGCCCTAGTATTTACAGTCAAGCACTCAAGAGACAACTAGACAACATTCACATGCCAACTGACACTGCCCTGCTCCAGTATGTCGATGATCTACTGATCACAGCCCGTTCTGAACGTGACTGCGAGCGAGCGTCACTCACGGTTTTGTATTTCCTAGCCGAGATGGGGCACAAGGTGTCACCTTCGAAGCTTCAATTCTGTGTCCAGCAAGTGGTATACTTAGGACACTTACTGTCCAAGAGGGGTAGGCAGTTGACACCAGACCGTATCCAGTTGATAGCGAGTCTTCCCCAGCCCAGGACCCAGAAGGAGGTACGTGCCTTTATCGGCCTCACTTCTTACTGCAGACAATGGATTCCTCAGTATGCATTTCTAGCCAAGCCACTGATACAGTTAACGACACAGGAGGCAGCCGCATCGACTGTCCTCCCTTGGACATCTGAACATACACTTAGTTTCAACGAGTTAAAGAAAGCCTTATGCCAAGCTCCAGTTCTAGCTACACCGAACTACAGTAAGCCTTTTACACTTTTCGTTACTGAACGCGAAGGTACAGCATTATCTGTTCTCACACAAGATCAAGCAGGACAATACAAGCCCTGTGCTTATTTTTCGAGCACATTAGATCCAGTCGCCCAGGCTTTGCCTGCGTGCCTCAAGTCAGTTGCAGCCACAGCACTAGCTATTAGACAAAGTGATTCCATAGTTTTAGGACACTCTTTGGCAGTACAAGTCCCACACTCCGTGGAAGTTCTATTAAACCGAACACAAACTCAGCACTTGACAATTGCACGTTTAACCGGTTATGAATTGACACTGTTCCAGCCACACATAGATATTAGACGCTGCAACATCCTGAATCCTGCTACACTGTTACCATCAGTTAGTTCAGATTCTGCCACACACGACTGTGTGGAAGTAGTCAACATTACGACAAAGCCAAGACAGGACCTGACAGACATTCCGTTACCAGATCCTGACCTGACACTTTATGTGGATGGTTCATGTATGAGAACTAGTACAGGAGAACTAGTCGCCGCGTATGCAGTAACTACTGACACCGAAGTTATTGAAACACACCGTATTGACATTCTGTCCGCTCAAGCAGCAGAGCTAGTTGCTCTGACACAAGCCTGCATACACGCCAAGAACCTGAAAGTTAATGTTTACACAGATTCACGTTACGCATTTGGAGTTGTACACGACTTCGGAGTGCTCTGGCAGGAGAGAGGTTTCATGACTTCTCATGGAACCAAGATTCAGCATGGTCTCCTTATTCAAGCTCTGTTAGATGCCATACATTTACCGACATCCATTGCTATCATGAAATGCAAAGCACATACGAAAGTCACTGACATTATTTCTCAAGGTAATGATCTAGCAGATCGCACAGCCAAGCTTACAGCACAGACTCTAGACATTCCAGTTAACCTGACACACACTCCAGATCCGATTACATGTATGACAGTTAAGGACCCTACTGAAGATGTCATAGATATCCAGTTACATGTTACTCCCGATGAAATCAAGAAATGGTCTGAACAAGGAGGGGTCCAGACAGATCAAGGATGGTTAACGAAGGGTAGAGCCACATGGTTTCTCCCCGACTCTATGGTTCAAGTCATCATTAATACCGCACATAGTCCAGCACATTTAGGAGAAAAAGCTATGTTAGACAGTATCCAGAACATTTGGTTCAACAAACATTTACGAGCTGCAGCCAAGCAGAAAGTCCGTACCTGTATGATATGTTGTCAGTTTAATCCAGGTAAAAGTGTCCCGGTGGAACAAGGTGGTTTCCAGCCCCCTGACCACCCTTTTGAGGTCCTCCAGATGGATTATATTCAGATGGAGCGATGTCGAGGTTTCAAGTATGTCCTTGTAGTTGTATGCGCTTTGTCCAGGTGGACAGAAGCATATCCAGTCCCAGATTACACAGCCGCGACCACTGCCAAGCAGTTGGTTCGTGAGTTCTTCCCTCGATATGGACTCCCTAGAGTCGTATATTCTGATAACGGTCAGCCATTCTCATCTGAGTTGATGAAGCACGTTTCCCTGTTGTTAGGGTACCAGTGGTAGTTCCATTGTGTACGCCATCCTGAAGCAGCCGGTCTAGTCGAGAGACATAATCAGACTCTGAAAATTCGAATTGCCAAAATATGTAAAGATAAGGGTGTGGACTGGCTAGTAGCTCTGCCAGTCGCTTTGTTTTATATGCGCATGGTCGCACATTCCAGATCAGGTCTGTCCCCGTATGAGGTCGTTTTCGGCCGCCCCCCTAACATGTGGGGTACTCCTAGACCCCGAAGTATTACTGATGTTTCATGTAATATGCTGACAGATTACCTAGCTTCCTTGATGTCTGCCCTCAACTCATGTCGTTCACAGGTTGCCGCCGCATTTCCAGACAATACCGAGGTGGCACCGCATGAAATCGTTCCAGGTTCGATGGTGCTCGTCCGGAACTTTGACAGATCAAGTCCGCTGGAGCCACGTTGGAAAGAGCCCCGTCAGGTCCTCCTCACCACCCGTACAGCCGTGAAATTGGAAGGACGCCGCGGCTGGGTGCATCTTTCGCACGTCAAGAAATTCTACGGATTAAAGCCGGTCTTTAAAAACATTTCCCAGGATATCAAGACTTGTCAAAACATTGTTCCTAAGGACTGTCCCGCAAATGACATTGATACAACCCCTCCCTTGGTAGAGAAAACTCCGCAGCAGGAGTATAAGCAAAAACTCCGGTCTAGTAAAATAAGTCAGCCAGTTTGATTGTCTAAGTCCTCCCCTAGGTGAAACGGTTAGACTGTTTCTGACATGTATAAAATAGACCCCCATAGTGAGAGAGTCAGTCATAACTCAAACCGATGTATCGTTTTTCTAAGTTTCATATCATTTCTCAGCCTTTTGATTTCCTGCACTAGTTACGCATTCTTCCTGTGTTTTCCAGTTCCTCATGTAAATAAGCATTCTAATGTTACCGTAGAGCACACGTTTAGTGATCTGCCTCCTCACGAATATTCATACCGCCTCGCTATGCGTAATAACTCGTTTATCCGCATGTTACATTACTCACACCAGACCAGCAATGCCACTAATTGTTGGGTGTGTGGTCGACTCCCCCCTTTCATGACGTCAAAGGGAGTTCTGCCACTCTTTCCTTATCCGTTCTCACATAATGGTTCGTGTGGAGCATGGTCCACGTTAACGTCATCCTCAACAGATATGTCTTTTCTTAACAGTACATGTTTCCCAGACAAGCAAGGTCTCCCCCACAGAACAGGTTTAGATCTAGAAAATGAAGTATATAATTTAGGTAATTATTCGTCGAATTTTATGGTCCTGAATGTTCAGTCTGATACTACTCCAGACTCACCTGCTATTTCAGTACTACCAGTCAAAGGCGAATTATGTGTCCGAAATAAGGGTTCCGTACACGTAGGACATAGTGATTGTACTACTATTGTCAAGTATAGTGACAGTGGGAAATCTATTTTTAAAGCTTCACGTCATTCTTATTTTGTTTGTGGTCAAACTGCATATGTTCGTCTGCCCCTCAATTGGGAGGGAACTTGTTACATTGCTTTCCTACTGCCACCTGTTTTCCTAGCCCCACCTGACTACCATAGGAATTCCTTCCTAGTACATACTAGACACAAGAGAAACCTCCCGATTGTCGATTATACTGAAACTGCTGCAGAACAATTCATTGATATTGATAAAGGTGTGTTCCCTTATTTAGGTACAGTTGTAAACAGTAAGCTAATCCGTAGGTTAACAAGAACCCTTGAAGCAGTAGTAGATGAGACTGCCTCCGCTCTAGGTAACTTAACCGAAGAGCAATCCTTTATGAGAATTGTTGTGCTCCAGAATCGTCTCGTCCTTGACGTCATACTGGCCGATAGGGGCGGGGCCTGTAGAGTCCTCGGATCCAGTTGTTGCATTTTCATTCCAAATAACGCGCCGTCTGTTTATTCAGCTATAACCAGACTCCATAAAATTGCCCATCTATTACACCAAAATCCAGGCACCTGGACATGGTCCGGTTGGTTCTGGAATATAATTTCCACATGGGGATGGAAAGTCTTGTCCTTCCTAGGTATTGCAGTAGCGATCATATTCAGCTGCTGCCTCTGTATACAATGTGGCCCTGCGATTTGCGGCATGTGTGCTACCTCTTGTATTCCTAGTCCCAAGCCCCGTTCTAAATCTCGTTCCAAGACAATTCGAGATGAACAAATGGTACTGTATGAAATGATAGATGGTATCATGAATATTGATGTTTCCTGATGGAAACGTAGTGACAAGGAGGGAATGTGGAAAAGTAAATTTTGTCATGTTCTGTGTCCCTACGTGTCATCCATCATATGTTATGTGTGCATGACCAATATGCATATGTTATTCCCCATGTCCGATTAATGACGCAATTACAGTTGTGTCCACCTCTAGTATGCTAGTTTCCAGTCCTCGTGAATACTACGGATATCAGGCCTATGTAAAATAATGTTGCCACGTTTCTCAGTGTGCACGTTATTTCATTATAAAGTCCCCGTTTCTAGGCCTCAAAAGGGCCTGGACATCAGATTCAGCTCCTGTCTCCTGAAGCCTCGCTGAGGAGCGATACAGCCCCCACCTGTATCCTCGACCTTTCACTTACTTCCTGCCTCGCAGTGCCCGGTGCAGCTTGGCTCTGCCTCTGAGTCTGCCAAGACTATGTTATAGTTCCAGTTATCAGTTCAGTCCTCCTTCTCTGCATTCCTAAGCTACTGAACTGCATCAATAGTTTCCGTCATTGTCTAGCCTTCAGGGCTCCATGTTAAGAGAAATACTGTATTTAATGGTCATTTAATATTCTTCATCACGCACTACATGTAGAATAATGCATGGTCCAGTCTTAGAGTCAGTTAGCCTTTCCCCTCCTGACTTCTAGTTTATATCAACATGTTCTCTAAACATCAGATACTAGATACTGCTTAGGTACATGTCGCTCCGACCCTCCAGACTTTAGTCTCTGCTCCTAGCACAGAGTTCATAGCCCCAGCTTCTTCTAGTAACACGTCATTGCCAGTTTGCGCGCACTACCAGGTTAGAGGTCCCGGCTCCTTAGGTAGCCCCCTCCTATGTTTCCGCCCATTCATGACATATTCTGTTACGTCTGCACCACATGTCTATGTATACGCCCAGTTACACCTACTTTTACTCTTATCTTTCGCGACTGCTACGCGTCACGCCTACTGCAATGTAATGCTATGTGTTTGCGCTATGTATATATGCTCGTGTATTGTTATCAAAAGTTAGCGCGCTCATCCCAGACCCAGCCCCAGCAGCTGCTGGGCCCTGTCATCCTATTCCTATGCAGGTTGTCCTGTTCCTGTCCTTATGCTGTATTAAACCTGCAAAACTCCTACTACCTCGAATCTTGACTCTTATTTATTGAGCTATCTGTTATGATATATGTCTAGTCAAAAATAGGGTATTATTTATTTATTTACCACAGAGAAACCAACCACAAACCTGGGAGCAGCCATACAGACCGGAGTAGGAGGACCTGAGGAGCTGTAGGAGCTGATCACCTTGGAGCAGCAGGTGGCAGCAGTCATCCCAGCAGATTGGGTGGCAGGAGTTCCCGGACAAGACAGTGCTGGCCATAAGAACAAACAAGCCCTACAGGGTAAGTTGCAGCAAGGAACAAAATGGGTAAAAATGTTATGCTGTGCAGCACACCAACCTATATAGTTACGCAGCACTGCATGCAGGGAAAGGGTATTAATCTTCCTCATGTACAGTCATATGTCACATCAATGTAAGTCCTACTGCCCAGTCACATGTACAGCTCAGTTCAGCTCCATCAAGTATGTCCATTTCAAAAAAGCCCCTCCATCACCGACTGGGTCCACATCGGCTGTCTCCATGGAGTTGTTATTAGAAGAGATCCGTGCCCTCAAGCCATTCATGGAAGAGACTAATTCTAAATTGCAAGTTCTTACTGATAGTTGGTCTCAGATGGATGCTAGGGTGACCAATGTAGAACACTCTATCACATCTCTTCAGGAGTCATCTTCCAAGGTGACACACATGCAGTCTCAGATCTCCTCTCTCCAAAAACAAGTCGAAGAATTGGAGAACCGAAACAGACGCAACAACCTCCGTCTCTACGGCCTGGCGGAGAATTGTGAAGGGACTGACCCCATTGCCTTTTTCAAATCATTTTTACCCAAACTTCTTCATCTACCTGAAGGCGCAACGCTTAACATTCAGCGTGCACATAGGCTAGGTCGCCTACCTTCTACTCCTTCCCCCTCTTCACGGCCAAGAGGTGTCATCATGTACTTTTTAGAATATCTGACCTACTCAAAGTCATCTCAGCGGCCCGTGCCTCCCCTCGTCTTCAATGGTCAGGTTCCAATCTCTTCTTCGCGCAGGACTACGCCAAGGCCACAGCCAGTCGCCGCAAGGCCTTCCTGGATATGCGACCAGAACTTCGTGCCCTTGGAGCCAGATACGGCCTCTTTCATCCTTGTCTGTTCCGAGTAACTTACAACAACAAGACAACGACTTACGAGGATCCTGTTCGTCTCCGAAGCTTCTTGAATGCAACGCAATCATCTGCAATGGACTCCTCCAGTTCTTCATCAGCTTTCCCTCCATGATTTCTGCATGATGTAGCTTAGATGCTTTACTTAACCTATATGTTTTTACTTGTTGCAGATTGCGCTGTTGTTTCCCTTTGCTAGGTTTCCTAGCGACTTCAATTTCTATGTTCCTTTCTTTGCTTTTCCCCATTTCTCATGCATCCCGGTTGGATGATTATACCATGATTCCTGCGTGACGCAGCATTGCAGTTTCAATTATTCCGCATGCTTATCATGCACTGTTGCATGTATTACTGTTTGTTTATGTCACGTTTCCAGCGACTCTAATTTTCCAGCTCTCCCCCTTACCCTCCGCCATTTCTCCTGTACTCTTGTACGTCAGTTAGTATTGCTTACTACTATTTCTTCGCACACCTTTTTGTTACTCGTCATTGTTTTGTTCTCCTCTTCTTTCATTCCTCTCATGCATTATTGTTTTTCCTCCTTTTTTTCCTGCAGGTTTTACAATACGTATGGCGTCTTCCCCCCGACCTGTTGGTTCGCTTGCATTGGATGCTTGCTTCCTCTGCCTGGCGCTCCCCCCTCATCCATTTCCTCGCGCATCCTCCCCCTGGTGTTCAACCCTCCCCATCTCTACCCTTCGTAAGTATGTTTTCCCTTTCCTCCCGGTTGTTCACTTTCCTCTTTGTATCTCTCTCACTTTTAAGTTCCCCAATTTCCCTTGTTTCACAGGTGTCTCTCTCTCTTGCCTCTCGAATACTCTTCTATTGTCGTCTTCTTTCTATCATTCTAACTATTTCTTGGACTACCTTCTCACTTTTTCCACATCATTTGCCTCTCTCTTCCTTTTCCTCATCCTATTTTCTCTTTCCTCATCCTTTTACTCAATGTTATACTGCAATGACTTTCATCGACTTTCTTATTCTCCTTGACTTTTTTGCTCCTCTGGGTCCCCTTCGCACCTCCTCTTCTTCCTCTGTCTTCTTCCTCTTCTCTGATATCATATGTCTCTGAAGGTAATCACATGGAATGTTAAGGGCGTCAACTCCCCTATCAAGCGACAAAGAATTTTATCTCATCTCTCCCGTTTGAATGTGGACATTGCTTTTTTACAAGAAACCCATTTATCTGCTGAAGAATCTGTCAAATTGAAGAGAAGTTGGGTGGGTGATGTTTATTATTCTCCTGGGGATGGTAAACGTAATGGCGTTGCAATTTTATGTCACAAGGCTCTTGCTCATTCCTTGCTTGCCCAAGAATCCGATGCTGAAGGCCGATGGATATATACCAAACTCTCTATCAAGAATGTTCCAATTTCTCTTCTAAATGTTTATGCCCCTACCACTGGTGATCCCACTTTCTGGTACTCATTCTCCCAGCATATCACCAGATTCATTGATGATAATTTTATACTTGCCGGAGATTGCAATCAGCCCCTAGATCCCTTTCTTGACAGGAACTCCAAAGCACACTTCATCCCTAACAAATCTCATAAATCCTTCTCTCAAGCTATTTCACACCACAAACTCACTGATGCTTGGCGTCTATGTAATCCAGAACTCCAGGAATTTACTTTCTACTCTCCGTGTCACCATTCCCAATCCCGAATTGATTACATTTTTGTTACCCACAATATTGCCCAAACTCTCACTCATGCAGAAATTGGTCCAATTTTACTTTCTGACCATGGCCCCACATTAGTTCAATTGGACATCTTACCCAAATCAATAGGCCCTAAACGCTGGCGTTTCAACAATTCTCTCCTCCTAGACCCTAAATTTACTACCTCCTTCACTTCCTTCGCCCATGAATTTTTCTCCCTAAATGATAACTCCCCTGTCCCCAAACACACCATTTGGGATGCCTTTAAAGCGGCGGCAAGAGATTTCATCATTGGCTTTGTCGCTAAAAAACGTAGAGCTGCTCGCGATTCTACCAAGGCTATCCTTCTGGATATTAAGAAATTGGAGCATTCTTATTTTACTTCCCGCTCACAGCAAACTCTAACTGCCCTGGTTAGTGCTAAGATTAAATTTAATAAAAAATCTACGGACGATGCATCCCTGTACTTACTAAAATCTAGTGCCAAGTTCTATGGAGGCAAAAATAAGGCTGGCAAGATCTTAGCCAATTATCTCAAGGTGAAACACAACAAATTAAACATTGAATCAATCTACGACACCAATTTGAATCTCAAACACACAGACGCAGACATTCTTACTGAATTCTCTACCTTCTACAAGACCTTATACTCTTCTGAAACTCAGCCTTCTTCCCACTCTCTAGACACATTTTTCTCCTCCATTAAAAAACCATCTCACTTTCCACTTGACCTCTCTCACTTAGAACTTGATATATCCCAACAAGAACTACTCAATGCGCTTCAAACCCTTCAAAAAGATAAGGCCCCTGGGCCAGACGGCTTCACAGTAGAATTCTTTCTCCACTTTTCAAAGCTCCTCATTCCCAGACTCCACTCCCTCATTGGTACCTTCCTTTCCTTGGGTTCCTCCTCAGGCTCTTTTTCAGACGCCCACATTTGCCTCATACCCAAGGAGGGGAAGGACCCTCAACACTGCAAAAACTACAGGCCAATCTCTTTAGTCAATATTGACTATAAAATTTTTGCAAAGTCTCTTGCGGCACGTCTTGACCTTCTTCTTCCAGACCTTTTGGGTGAGGAACAGGCGGGCTTTGTCAAGGGTCGTTTTATAACTGATAACACCAGACTCCTCTTCAACATTCTTTCTAAATCCCGCCTTTTACCCCATCCCCTTGCGGCCATTGCCCTGGATGCCGAAAAGGCGTTTGATAGGGTCGAATGGACCTATCTTTTTCACACCCTCCGTTGGTTTGGTTTCGGTCCCGTTTTTATATCCTTAATTTCACTACTCTATTCAAACCCACGCGCAGCGGTTTGTGCCAACGGTCAAATATCTTCCTTTTTTGATTTAAAAAGAGGTGTTCGCCAAGGCTGTCCCCTATCTCCCTTTCTCTTTAATTTGGCCTTAGAACCCTTCCTCTCCAAGCTTCGTCAAAATCCCTCCATTCATGGTTTCCAACTGTCAGAGTCCCACATCAAACTGGCCGCTTATGCTGATGATATTTTGCTATTTCTCTCCAACCCCTCCGTTTCCATTCCTGCTTTTCTCACTGAAGTCCATGCTTATTCCCAAATATCTGGCTATAAACTCAATAACGATAAATGTGAGATTCTTCCCTTGACTAAATTCACATTCAAACCCGATTTTGCCGCCTCCAACTTCACATGGAAACCCTCCAATATCAAGTACCTTGGAATGCATATTACCCCTACCATCCCAGATACCGTTTCCCTGTGCATGTCCAAATGTATTCAAAAATTAACGGATCTCACATCCAAGTGGCATCCCCTTTACCTATCCTGGTGGGGTCGCCTTGACACTATTAAAATGATGTTGTCTCCCATTGTTCTCTACACCCTCTCCAATATTCCAGTCCCTGTCCCCTCCAAATTTTTCAAAAAAATCAACTCTATTTTAATGTCCTTTCTTTGGAGTAAAAAGAAGTCACGAATGTCTCTAGCCCGTTTGATTCGTCCTAAATCAGAAGGTGGGGCTAACTTTCCCGACTTCCCAGCCTACCACAAGGCGTTTCAGTTGAGGCAAGCCTCGTTTTGGCTACAGGACCCTGACACCCCATGTCCTTTATGGACCAAATTTGAACGCCTCCTTCTTTCTCCCTTCTCCTTTGCTGAATATCTTTCTTTCTCTCGCAAACCCACCTCTATCTCTACTCCGATTCATAAGTTTACCACTAAACTGCTCCTCTCTTCCACGCACTTACCTCCTACTACCATTGCTGATTTCCTTTCCTCCCCCATATGGCATAACACTTCCTTACTCATCCGCAACAGACCCTTTTTTTGGAAAACTTGGCATACTCGGGGTCTGCAGTGGATCTCCCAACTATTTTCTCACTCCTCTTTCTTATCTTTTGACACCCTTCGCTCCCTATATGACTTACCCACTTCCTTTGCACGCAAATACCAACTGCTCAAAACTACAGTCCTAACAAAATACAATGACCTCTCTCAGCCATGCCCTTCTCCTGCTTCCTCCACTCCCACTCCCGCACTTCATTCCTTCTTACGCACTACACCAAAAGCTGCTGCTATTTACAAATATTTTCACTCTGGTGAGGCCCCAAGGCCTAAATCTAAAGTAGAAGAATTTTGGGAGCATGACTTATCTGTCTCTTGGTCGGTTTCCTTCTGGGACAAAATTTGGACCAAACTTTGCAAATCTTCCAGAGCAGCAACCCTCACTCAGACTTTGTTTTTTATTTACAATAGACTCCTCTTCACACCCTCTGACCTTCACAAACGCTTTCCTAATACTCCCCACACATGCTGGTCTTGTTCCTCACCACAAGCCAATTTATTTCATATGTTATTTTTATGCACTCATGTTCGTGATTTTTGGTTACAGGTTTGGGCTCAAATTAATTTAATTTTCCACACTTCTATCCCTTTTTCTCACACACATATTTTTGTGGGTAGCCTCTCTCCTTGTTGGGGTGCCGTTGATCTAAAACCTTAGATTGTTGACCTATTACTTGCTGCTGCCTTCCAACAAATAACGGTCAACTGGAAAGACTTCTCCAAAATTTCCTTCAAAGCGTGGTGGTTTAATGTCTGTCATAACCATAGACTCGATACTGCCCATGTTTTCCCGGCGTGTATGGCTACAAAACGCATGGACTTATGGACTCCCGTCACACTTTATCTGGACTCATGTAGTAAACGCTTGTTTCACCCTCCGCCTCCACAACAGGAAGTTCCTAAACCTCCTTAATCGCTCGATACATTCCACTTATCCTCCATTGTACCAACCTTTTTTCTTATATACTTTCCAATGTTATCATGCTTTTCATATTTTATGCTTACCGTGTTTTTTTTTCCTTGCCTTTTCCCTTTTTCTCATCTTGTACCCAGATTTCTTTTATTATATTGCTCGCATTTGTATGATTGTATTACTCTGCTCAGATTCTTTACTTTGATACCACGTTGTACTTTGTTTTGACACCTGGTTTTCTCTCTTATTACTATCAATAAAATTTTCTTGAACTTAAAAAAGTATGTCCATTTCATATGTGATGTGCAGTACTAGTTCAGGCTGACCTTTGTACGCAGGTAGTTGTAGTGGAATGTATAACATGACTCAACTGATCTCCCAAAATAGAAAGCAAAAAATATAGATAAAATAAACACATCATGCATGGATACTTGAACCCTGTCCAATCTTACGGTGACAATACAGAGCCCTTTGCAACATGTGGCATCATGAGGCTAGTGTGTCTTACTTGCGCCCATTCAGCCAAATCTGGACCGTAAAGCAAAGGAATGGAATAGGGTTATCAGAGGGTAAACTCCTCACCTCAAGGGCGGTCGGGTGTGGGCCATGTGCAGTAACACCACATAGGAACATGTGAAGAGCCACGTGCATAGTCACTAGCATGAAACTGAATTGCACACAGCTGTCCTGATGTGAGGGGTAAGAGCGCACACAGGTGTTGCCTTCCATGGTAGAGACCACCCTAGCTCTTGTCATGTACAAATTCATATTGGTGTTGGGGTTGAATACAAGTGATACACACCAGAGGACCATTGGCCTCAGTGATGGGAATTTTGCGCAGTGCATTACAGCAAGTCACTTATTGCTCTGCCCTATGCAAAAGTTAAAGGGAAGGAATGCATCGTATGTAAGCAATATGATGTGTTCCTATCTATTCTCCCGGCGCCTGTGCTGTTTCATCAGCTTGGTGCCAACATATGCACCCTTGCACCAGAGTGAAAGGGTGCTTCCTTTACATGCAGGATAGTGTTTTGTGGAGAAAGGGGTACCTGCCGGCACAGAAAAACAATCCTAAGAGGTTTTTTCCTCCTTCCATTTGTAATACAGAATACAACACAAATAGAGATAGGAAAAAATAAGGAAAAATGACTCCTTGTCGCCTCAGAAGGCATTAGAAATTTGTGCTTCCCCAGGTTTGCATGTTTTTTTAAATCTGGAGCAACATCAAAATCCATGGGTGCTGTGTGAAATACCCACTGCAATGCCTATGGAAGACCTCATGTGCACAGAGTAAGGTGAGCCAGTGATTTGCACTGCGTTGCCCTACTCAACATTTTTTAGGTCACTCAAAGCCATGCAGGGTGACGTTGCGTGGCTTCAGAAATATAATTCAGAGCCCTGCGAGACTCATGTACCACTACACATGGTGCAAAGTTGATACAAGGCTCTCATTAAGAAGCCCTCATGTATATTTGTTGAAGGAATAGATGGTGTGTGAGCCCTGCGTGCCCTTGGTAGTGAAGTGCACTGTAAATGTTGCAGAGTACATTGAATTGGTGCTGTGGCAGAATGGGGAGACATTGCATAGCAAGGAGGTGAGAAGCATCTTGTGTACTGCAAGGTAGGGTAGCCTGAGCAATACACATGCACTGCCAATAAAGAAAGAAAAATAAACCAACCATGAGGGGTGCTTTAAGGGGAACTCCAGGCTTCCAGGAAGAGGACAGTTTTTAGCCTCCTCCTGAATGTAAGGAGGTTGGTTTCTTTACGCAAACTTTCCAGAAGCCTGTTCCAAACTGTTGGTATTGCTGTTGAAAAAGCTCTTCCCCCCATCGACGACCACTTGAAACGCGGGCATACCAGATGACACGCTTCTGTTCAGCGGAGCCTCCTGCTAGGTACATATTTGGTCACTCTGTCCTTAATATAGCTCGGGGATGAGCCATAGATGGCTTTGTGAATGATACAGAGGCCTTTAAATTTGGATCTCTGCAGTATAGGAAGCCAGTGTAGGTCCTGCAACAGAGAAGTAGCACGGGTTTGCCTCGGTTTTTTGAAAATTAGTCTGGCTGCGTCGTTCATGACGCCTTGTAGCCTGGCCAAGGATTTTTTTGGTAGCCCATAATATAGGGAATTGCCATAATCCAGGCGAGCCGGGATTATGGCTGAGACCACAAGCCTGAGAGTAGAGAAAGACAGCAACGGGGACAATTTGCGCAATTGACGCAGTAATCCCACGCAGGTTCCCACCACTGCTGAGACCTGTTGAGACATTGACAACATAGCGTCAATTTTGATGCCGAGACTTTTTACTGTTGACCCTGGTTCTGGGAACTGCCCAAGTTCAATAGCCCAGCACAGCTCAATCCAGGGGTTTGCCACTGTGGTAACGGCCAACACCTCCATTTTATCTGTATTAAATTTTTATGAGTTTGCCGACATCCAATTTACGTTAAATTTCAAGATATCTTGCATTCTCGCCTGTGAAGTTGGCGACTGGTCAATTTGGATGAGAAATTGGGTATCATCTGTATAGTTATATACCCTACATTCCAACTTGTTTAAGGTGGTCACCAAAGGCTGTAAATAGATATTAAAATGCAGGGGGGACAGTGCTGAGCCCTGTGGCACTCCACATGTCAAGGTCGCTGGGAGTGATAACAAGTCTGTTAATTGGACTCTTTGGCAGCAGTCCCTAAGGAAGGAAGCAAGCCAAGCCCTGACTATGCCCTGGATCCCAAAGTTAGCAATCCGTGACAAAAGTTGACCATGATTAACCGTGTCAAAGGCCGCGGATAAATCAAGCAGAACCAGAGCACATAGCATTTTCCTACTCACTCTCTTTCTCATCTCATCCAGCACGGAAAGCATAACCAATTCCATGCTGTGATGAGGTCTGAAACCCGCCTGGTTGAATTTGAGGAGATGATTAGCCTCCAGGTGACGGGCAAGTGACTGCAGCACATGCTTTTCCAATATCTTTGCTAAAAATGGCAGCTGCGAGATCGGTCTGAAATTTTTCAGATCCTACTCGTCCGCGCCTGACTTTTTTAGCAACGGAATCACTCGAGCCTCTTTGAAATTACTGGGGACCTGTCCAGTTTCCAATGAGTAGTTAAGGAGAGAGAGCAACCTGTCCTTAATCCCTGGTAATGCCATTTTAAAGATCTTGGGGGGACAAGGATCAGCCGGTGAGCCTGATTTCACCCTCCTGACTAACCCGGTCAGCTGTTCCTGTGTAAGAGTGGGGAAGGAGGACAGAATATCTCCCACCACTGGTGGGGGAGAATTTGGCTGAATTGTACAGGGAAAGGTTGGAGTGTGCTGAATTGCCGCCATCAAGCCACTAATCTTTCCTGTGAAGAACGCTTGGAATTTTTGGCAGTCTACTTGTGTGAAAGCCGGTTTTTCCACCCTTTCTTTCCTGAGTTCATTTAAGATCCTGAAGATCTCTTTCTGGGGGTTAGCAGCCTCAGTGATCATAGCCTCATAAAATTCAGCTTTACGAGCTAAAATAGCTTTTTTATAGGCAGCTAACTTTGCGGTGTAAGCTACACGTGTGGTGGAGTCATAGGATTTTCGCCATGCTCTTTCATACTGGCGAAGAGATTGTTTTTGTTGTTGAAGCGCATCATTAAACCAAGGGGTCGCCTTGTTCTTGTCGGCCATTCTGACCCTACGAGCAGGTGCTACAATCTCCACCGCTTCCTTAAGCTTTAGCATTAAGATAGCACTTTCCGTGTCCAGAATACTATTTATGGGTAGGGCGTAATTGGAACCAGATAAGATAGCCGCCAGGTCATTGGCGTTAACCTTGTACCAACTGCGCCGCGTACTCCATTTCGATGGCACGTTAGATATCTGTTGGGTGAAAGAAAACTGGCCTTTCTCGTGGGTGGGACCTACCACCATTTGGTTCAGCCCCATCGCAGTAAGGGCCTCCTCAAGTTGTTGCGCCTGACCTTCCCTTGGGACTACTTCCCAATGGAAATTAAAATCTCCGAACAGCAACATTTCTTTGTACCGGGAGAGTAAGTCCTGGACCAGCTCCAGGAATGGTTCCGTAAACTCCGAGGGTGTGCGCGGGGGGCGATACACTATCAAAATAACCAGACAGTCCCGAGAGGAGCAAAGTTTAACACCCCCCTAGTCCTGTACTAGGACTAGGGGGATTCTTGTTATGTCAATCAGCAACACCAGTTAAGTGTCCCAACTTTCTACAGTTGTTACATCAGGCCTTTAAAGGATGAACATTCTTTCCCCTGTACTTGTTAGTAGATTGGATTGGGACCCAACCCCCTGTGCAGGTGTTTGAGGCCCTTTTAAAGACTCAGAGTTTTTTACTTTGGGTATTCTTACCACCTTTCCCCTGGAGAGGTTTTGTAACACCTTTCATTTGGTCTCCCCCAGTGGTAGTTTTTGTCACGCTTGTCTTCACCCAATGTTCTTCATTTTTACCCAATTCTTGGGGAGAAATTAGACCTAGGTCTACCAAAGGCTGATGTAACCTTTCATTAGTGCAATTACTTAAAATATGTACTTTCACAAACACATTGTAAAGTTAATTGAAATCATGCACATTGTGTCCAGTTAACCAACCATCTAGTGTTTTGACTGAGTAGTCTACGAAGTCTATCCACAATTGGTTTGGAGTTTTGGAAGACCCCCTGAATCTAATTCTATATTCCTCAGATCTGTGACCAGATCCCTCAATCTGAGTTCTCTTCATGAGATCATAAGACCCAGCATCTTCCCCTGAAAGGGTCAGGAGTCAGTTTCTGCAGTTACCAGAGAACAGTTCCCGAAGGAGTGCCCCCAGTGTGACTTCTTCACTTTTCTCATTCCACAATCCCTCTCAAAGTCTGTGAACCATTTTGTGATATCATTACTCTCTTCATAATTGAAGACAATTTTTGAGGGGGTTTTAAGATCATAAGATTGTTCTTTATCCTTATTAAGTAAAATGCTGCCACCAATGGGGGGTGCTTGGCCCCTCCCTGCTCTCTCTACCACACTCTAGAGCCAGCAACCTGGTCTCTAGATCCAATCTTTTGGTCAACCTTGCTAAAAGGTTATCCTCCTTATTGAGGCTGTCCTCAATGTCCTCAGTGGTACCTGATCCACCTATATGGGAAGCATCTAAGTACTGAGAGGTCGACTCTTGGAGTCAGGTGTACTTGTGCCCTTTTCTCCCTATGAAGTGGAGGGGGTTGATCTACCTGGTCATCCCCTTCCTCTTCTTCCTCATCTGATTGGTCTTCATCATTTTTCGATGGGTGATCCTTGGCATACCCAGCCAACAGCTCCTGGAGCTTTTGTTTGGTGACTATGTTTAATTTTACATAGGGACCTTACCTCCTTGAAAGACAAATGAAGGTGAGAGATGAGTTCAGGCACCACAACCAGGTCCTCTATGGCATTGTGGTTATTTTCACTAACATTTGGGTTCTTGTTTTGAGACCTTTTTTAACAGGATTTCTAACCTCTCTTACCCTAGCTAAAGTGAACTTTTTCTAAAATCTAAAGGGACCTAAGCAAGGCCCTAAAAAAATTCTAAAGACAATTTAAGAGTTCAAGTGTGTGGTCAGGTGGTAACCAAGTAGTCCAACAAATACAAAGTTGTATATCCCATAGCTGATCCACCAATGTAGGTAGCTGTCTCTGTATATACTGTATTCTCAACAAGGAACTGCGGACGTAATTTATATGCCAGGTCACCCTCCAATCAACATATAATCTAACAGCAAAGACCTAGCACTGTTGGGCACTCTCATCAATTTATTTTATCAGTATATAGGATTGGTATGGGACGATTTTCTTATCTTTTTCCAAACTCAGATGCTTTTTTATGCACTCTGACGCAATCCCCTGTGCCTAATTGATTAATAATTTAAAACAACCAGAAAGGAGAAACCAGTCATCAGTCAGATCACTCAGCAAACAGCACTCAAAAAATTAAGTGTATGTGTACCACAAAGAAAAAAGTGTGGAGAAATTAGAAATTATCTCATGTGTGCACCACAGGGGGAGCTACTGCCAGGTTCTCACCAGCTTGCCCATGTACTTATCATCATTGATAACTTTCGCATATGAAAAGAGATGTGTGTCCAGTGTAGGGAGGGTGTGATGATTAAATATAAAGAAAAGACCACTTGGAAAATGAGACACAAGAAGTCTCTAGTTAAAATTTAGCTAAACTCACACACATACTCGTAGCTTTTAATCCAAAACGTGAGTTCGCCCAACATTAAAAACGCGGCATGTTGTGAACCACTTCAAGGACAGCCAACATGTTTCATTGCCAATTCAAAAGTAGCGGCACATTCGTCAGGGTAATCGAGGTGAGCAATCGCCTCCCTGGACCGCCAATGTAAAGAGTGACTAGTGAGAGACATGGACCCACATACTGGCCATATCTGTATATACTGTACCAAAGTGAGGTATAGTATGCACAGAGTCCAGTGGAACCCCAAAAGGTAGGCAGAAGTAAAGTTATATAGCACCTTACTCTCTATTTGTGGTACTGTGGTCGAGCAGTAAGGACAGTGTTAAGCATTTGTTGTACACAGTCAGTCAGCAAATTAATTCACACACTCAAAAACTGAAATTCAGACCAATTGCTGACTTATAATGTCTAAGAATGGACTAAGACACTGTAGAGGTACAGGGCTCATGCATGTGTAACCTCACCTCTGGCATTGTGCACCAAGCTCGAGGGGTGACTGATCTATGCCAGGGGCAGTGGGTTGTCGGCATGGCACACAGGGATGTGTGCCATGTCGACTCTTCACTTTGTTCTGCACCAAAACACGCAGCCTGCAAAGGCAGTGTGTGAGTGTAGTGGTAAAGGAACTCAAAGGGAAGAACAATAAGTGCTGAAGCCCTTAGTGGTCTTCCCTGGTCACAGTGCCCTGGACACCTGTGGTACTATTTACCAGGGACTGACCTGTGGCCAGAAATGCCATTTGGGTTTTGTTTATTATGCAGTTTTAGGGAATGAACATAGGGCCTGCGTACCTGATTGACAGGAGCCCAGCGCACACTTAGTCAGAGGTCATCAGCAGTTCAGCAAAAAGTGGGGGCATACCATGCAGAAAGAGGGCACTTTTCACAAGGTTTTAATCCACTAGGTTAATGCCATTGACAATAGACACGATGTATAGTTTAGTAATGACTTTTCTATTAGCAGTCATATTCTTGATGTCCATGTAGAGTATGCTAGCAATAATCCCATACAATCTGATTTTATGTACGAAGCACAATGTTTATTATGTATTACTGTGATATGTGTTAGCAATCAATGAGAACTAGCACTGGTTAAAAATGCTTGTAATTCTGCGGGTGGAGGAAAACCATTAGGTTTTATGAAGGCCCTCACCCACCAACCTAGTTGGTGGCATGCTTCACCATCGGGCACCACCCGAGGTATCGAGTGTACCTCAGGTGTGCTACGATGCCAGATTACTGCGGAGCGGGTTTTTTGGTTCATGAGGGTGCTGTGAGTGTGCTCTGAGTGAGGTTTAAAATACTGTCCTGGGTGTCTCAAAGACTGATTTAATGGTGGGCCCCAGACAGTCCATAAAAACAAAGGCTTTCGGACGTGCAAGGTAGGCTTTTGGCCTCCGACGTCTTGTGCTGTCAACTAGTTTCAGCCAGGCTACGGTCCTTATATGTGCAAGAGGTGTTTCCTCTCGAGTTGTACACCTGATTTAAGCGAACAACTCAGCATGGAGCTCAGCCGGGGGCCAGGACCATGTGTACTTGCACGATGTCGCTTGGCCCGCAATGAACCTCCTCTGTGAATTTTCCTTACTGGTCTCCTTTTAATATTGTGCACTCATGTTATTTCCTTAATTGGGCTCTACTTACGTTGGATGCGCTCTAAAGCTACATCAGTTAATTAATCGAAAGGATACCATAGTCTTGCTGTCCAATTAGTCTCACATCCATTAGATCTTCTGTCTTTGGGGTTTATTTGAACATTACAAAAATACACTTGAAAAGCAGTAATGCTCTTCTTTCTGGCAGTAAACTAATATTCTAGTACTTCTTGTTTTCTTTTTTGTAGAACGTCTATATGCTTTCGATTGATTACATAAAAGCATCTTAATTCTATTGCATCATAGACCAATGCATTTCTTAGCTTTTTATTAATCCTTCTACAAGGTCATTCTCTTATTGCTGTTCGTTTTGCTGTTATTGGGCAAACAATCTAATTACAAAAAATAATTAAACTAAATGAATGCCCTGTTTAACTTTCTCTGACTACTGGGTTACAAAAAAGAATCTCATAGCTGAATATTTCCTGTTGGTGAAAATAAATGTGGATGCATTTTCCAGATGCAATTTCCCATAGGAAAATTAACTAGCACTACAAGCAAAACAGCTGACCGTAATTATACCAAATTTGGCACAAAGCTAGATCTTTACCCAGAAAGTGTGCTTTTTTTAATTCATTCATTAGTGTTTTAGAAAGTAAGGTTCAAAATGTATGTATAATGGTGAAGAGGAACTACAGTGGTACTGCTGTGGATTACCGTGAAGCGCAAGCTCAAAATACATGATCTGATTGGCTGGGGGACAGGATGGGGTATTCTGACTTCCTGCCCCTTATTGGGAGGGGGAACACTACCTGGGGGTAAACTACAAATATGTTTTAGTGGTGCTACTGTACTACTGTTCTGCCACAATACTAAGAGCAGCTCCTATTTCATTTTGCTGAAGTACTGCAGAAGTGCCCCATCGCCCCAAAAAATTGTGGAGCCTTGGGACACAGCAAGATCATTAGGGTTAGCCAATGGGTCTTGGCTACCTGTGAGGGGTGTGCAATAACCTCACACTATGCACAGCCAGAGGCTGCCTGCTGCTGAGGTTTGGCAGCCATCATGGGGTTGGGCCAAATGCTGTGGGTGGGGAAGGTCTAATAAAATAAAACAGAAGTAACTATGACTCGTATCCCCGCCATACACTGTTAATCACCTTACATATTAAATTATGACATGTTGCATGACATCATTGATAATATCATTGCAACATCTGAAATGACATAATTGCTGACAATACTGGGCATGGAGAGATTGCAAGTTATAGTTATTATAACTGCTAAATGAGAAAACAAAGTGCATTTTGGACGCCGTATCTAGGTTTTTTTCTAACAGGGTTCTGCAATTACAATAAGTATTTGCACACACTGGTGAGGATTCTTTGATACATGCTTGGGTCCAGTGCTACTCATTGCTGTAAAAGTAGGCATGTCAAAGAATACATGATTTAAAAAAAAAAAAGCATTTACCATTGATTTAACAGTTTTATCTGTTTAGAGACGCTGAATTTCTTATATATGAATTCAGACAATTGAACAATGGAATATATTTCACATTGAAGATCTCTTTTCTGTGAAATAGGAGCTTTGAAACCACCACTAGCAAACATTCATAATAAAGGGTAACTTAAATGCTTAATATTGTAACCAAGAGGCTGAGTTACATTTGGCAGACAAGGTACTCAAGCGCAATGGACACGTAGTACCATGGCTGCTAAACTCTCGGTCAGCCCGCCATATTTTGAGTCAGGCAGATCACCCTTTTTACATCTGTGGAGCACAATTTACTTCATCATTGTAAACCTTCCAAAGGCTAAAGGGAGCACTATGTAGTGGGTAGTTGAATGGCTTTTTTTAAGTGTGCGTTGGTGAGGGACAGTAAAAATTTTAAAAAATGACCCCCACACCATGGGAGAAAATGTCCACGGCATTGGTGCCATTACTGTTTTCTTTTCCAATCACAAACTTGAGAGTTTCCTTTGGTAAAGAAAAAACTTTAAAAAATGTAGGGGCATATTCTCAAGGATTGTTTGGCAAGTTAACAGTACTTTAACGCAGCCAAAGTGGTGATAATTTCATTCACAAGCTGGTGCTTACAGCCCATATCACAAGTTTACCTGCGATAGCAGCCGCCAAAAACATCGCCACAGATGACCCCGGCAACTATCGCTAATCAGATGCAGAGTAGGCGTTCCCGTGCAAAAATCTGTGATAACATCACTCCGCAACAATCTCAACACCCAGCCAGATCGGCGATGAGATCCCAAATCAGGTGATAAGACGTGTTAGCAGCAGGAAATTAACACCTGCTCTGACCTGGTGTAAAGTCGGACGAAAACCTGCACCAGAAAAGGGAGCCCAGGCCAGAGCCACACCTAAAAAACAACAGATGCAATGGAGCCACTGATCATGCAGCTCGGAGCCCCAAGAGGGCCACAACACCCACCATCACCACCCAAAAGACCCCCCCTGGGCCCTACCCTAGGTACCACCCCGCCCCCCCGGACTACCGCATAACCAGCGCAGACCAAGACAGGAGACCTTCAGAAAACATACCAGACTCACAGATGCAACAGAAGATGATGTTGTTGCCCACTACAAGCTCAAAAAGGACAACCATCCTCCGCATCCTGAACCTCATTGCCCACAGGCTGATGGTACCCACATAGCGGACAACCAACAACCCTCCGCAGACAAAGCTGCTGGCTTTTTTGCATCTGTTGGCCTCAGGTACCGTCCAACCATCAACTGCCAGAGTCAGAGGAGTCTCTCAGCCAGCCCCATCATAGTTCATCACAACTGCCTCTGATGCCATCCTCAGCTGGATACCCCAGCACCGTCACTTGCCCCCCACTGCACAGGAAAAACTGGAGACCAAGCAAAGCTTCAACGCATTAGCTGGCTTCCCGGATGTGTTGGGGCAATTGACTGCACAAATCTCCTACTTGTGCACCCTGCCAAGACTGTACACAAATACCGCTACAGAAAGCACACACAGATCATTAATGTGCAGGTAATAGTGGACCACCGGGGACTCTTCACCAATGTCATCGCCAACTACCCAGGTAGTGTGCACGAGTCCTCCATCTACCGACAGTCCAACTTCAACTGGTGCTTCCTGGATGGCACCTACGGAAATGCCCTGCTCGTTGGTAAGTACCAAATGAACACACCACACACCACAACTCCACAATCATACAACTGACAACTCCGGGAATGCACACGTTACAAACTCACACACAACATCCCAAACAACATGCCCACCCACCAGACACAACAGCACAACTTACTATGGTAATCTGGGCTAGCCATGTACATGAGCCAACAACGGGATGGCACCCAAGCCACACAATAGCAGAATGTGAGGAGAGGTGGGAACCAGGCATGTGTGGAGGAGGCAAGTGACCCAAGAATGAGAATGTACACAATGCCAAGTGTGGCATGGATATGCTGGCCAGACTGCAGTTTGTAGACCACAGACATATCCATGTCGACATACACTGCTGCTGTTTGCAGTGTAGTGGACAGTGGACGCAACCATGTCACCCCAGCCAGTGGAGAAGATCGGGGAAATGTAGCTTGTTACTTCCCTCCGAAAGCGTGAGTGGAGTGGGATGGCCCAGCATACGCCAGGCTAGCGTAGGGGTGTGAATAAAAAACACGTAGCCCTGTGCGTGGTTCTTTTCTCGAATGGCCACCGTGTCTGCCAGGGCAGAGCCTCTCACCCTGCCATGAGACTGACGCCGTTAGCTGTGTTAAACGTGATCCTATGTACCTGTCGCACCCCGGGCCACAGGTCTCGGAACCCGTCTTGGCCGCCCCTGCGCACCCAGGCCTCACTGCTCACCTGTTGACACCAGCGTGTGTTAAAGGGGGCCCTCCACGTGCCAGTTCAAGCACCAAAGCTGTGGCCTGTGACCTTGGCAGCCTCCTCAGAATATCACGGCCTCTGCGACACAGGCCCACAGTACTCCTTTCTTGTTGACGTACTCTACCGCTGCCTCCGCTGCCTCGAAACAAAGAGCCTGTCCCCTCTCCTCGCAATGATGATTGTTATTACAGTGTGTACATGGTGCCATTTATCATTTGTTTGTGCATGATAAATAACGAATCACTGATAAAGACCACAATAGTGCACATGTATTGACTTTACTAAGGTTTCTTTGCCAAGTTGCACAATCAGATATTGGGGTATTGGTTTTACCAAGGTTTGTTTTCCAAGTTCTAGTGCCCATGGAATCCTGTGTTCACATAACTAATAAAGCGCTGCACGTTTTACAACTGAAACCCTGCCAACGTGCAGGGCGTGTGAACCCCACCCGCCATTGCCTATAAAAGAAACCAGGGAGCGCTAGCAGTTGCTTGTGCTCATCGGACTATTCCCACTCACCTGGAGATCCCACATCTTGATTCCTGCACCTGTGTTTGTCCTCCGGTTGCTCGTTCCCTCGTCCCAGGCTCCTCTGCTCTTCGGGGCTGCATCTAGTCGTCGTCTCCGGGTCCGGCTCCAACTTCTTCCCCCGCATTTCCGGCACTTCCTGATTTCCGGTCCCCAGTGAAAACGGAAAGATCTGCAACATAAAAAGACAAAGGTTACGGCTCAATCACCACAACAGCTGTTCGAGTAAGTACATTAACAAGCTTTCGGAAAGGAATATTTCGGAAAGGAATTTCAAGGTGAAAAAGGCACAGACAATCTTTATGGTGCATCAAAGAATATTTAGGGCATTTTATTTCTTTCTTCGCTGAGATTATGCTTATGAGAGACTTCTTTCTTTTGGAAGACAAATGATCAAAACCGATATGAGACATTATTATATGCTCCAGTTCTAAAGACAATTAAGACGGGTTCCAGCCCTCATTACCTGAGAGACTTTCATGCTCATGTTTTATTGTTTTGTTAAATGTGGTATTGTTTCAGCCCTTCCTAGAATTTGAGAGTGTATGGACATATTTCCTCATTGCAAAGTGTCCTGGAACATTATTGTGAATATACAAGATAAGTCAGAAGTGAGTCAAGCCACATGGTTCCTACCCTACATATGTTGTGTAACTGGATTTAATGCACTAGATACTAGAGTTAATGGTAATTCTTTCTTTAAGTAGGATATCGCTTCCTTCTCAAGAAAACTATCTGGTGAACAGTAAAGACCAGGAACAGAGAGGTACATGCATGACCACAATGCACTTTTGTTAAGTTGTAAAATAGGAAGGGCACATTCTTGTACTAGAGATAAGGAGTAGTAATACTTTATGTTGTTTATGTCTTTCGATAGGTACTGCAGCAAGTTAAACTCACCTCCAGTAGACGCTACGACTGGAGCAGTGTTTATCTCTCTGTTTTGTTAAATGTGGTATTGTTTCAGCCCTTCCTAGGATTTGAGAGTGTATGGACATAGTTCCTCATTGCATAGTGTCCTGGAACATTATTGTGAATATACAAGATAAGTGAGAAGTGAGTCAAGCCACATGGTTCCTACCCTACATATGTTGTGTAATTGGTTTTAATGCACTAGAAACAAGAGTTAATGGTAATTCTTTCTTTTAGTAGGATATCGCTTCTTTCTCAAGAAAACTATCTGGTGAACAGTAAAGACCAGGAACAGAGAGGTACATGCATGCATGCATGACCACAATGCACTTTTGTTAAGTTGTAGAATAGGAAGGACACATGCTTTTACAAGAGATAAGGAGTAGTAATACTTTATGTTGTTTATGTCTTTTGATAGGTATTACAGCAAGTTAAACTCACCTCCAGTAGACGCTACGAGTGGAGCAGTGTTTATCTCTCTTTTGTTATTTTAACCACTTCCCCTTCCCTTAAGCTTCTTTTTTTTGCGCACTGTGTATGTTCAGTGCAGTAAGATCAGAGGCTTAAGGGTGGGTACGAACTGTCTTCAGATCTTTCCGGCAGAACTACCTGGATGTTCAGGTGAGCAGGAATCTAACAGTGGCACATCACCCTCAGCTCCCCGGAACATCTTTGAACAGAAGAGGATGAAACCTGCTGACTGTGACCCATTGAGAAACCTGAAGTGCTGACCCTACTTTCACATGTACCAAGTACTGAAAAGTGGACTTCAATGATCAGTTTGCTGTGATTACAGGTACCTAAAAATATACTTCCTTGGAAGCAACTAGATAACCACTTACAAGTGGACCGTGACTGGACCCTGCTTGTTGCCTCTGCTAAAATGAGTCCTAATCTCTAAGTGGCACCACTGAAGTCCTGGCTGCCATACGGGTGACCTTGAGAAGCTAGCTCCAAAAAGAAGACACAATAGGACGTTAATAGGAATATTTCAACCTCAGACGGTTGGGTGTAACCAAGAGGCAATCTTCCTAAGGCACCAACTCATCAGACAAGAAATTGAGATTGGCCCCCACTGCCATTTGTATGTCACCATACTTATTTTCATGTGAACAAAGAAAAGAGATAGTAGGATAACTTGAGATGTGAAAACAGGATGATACCACAGCAGATTGCTTCTGGGATGCTGGTATTGTTTATTAAAAGGTAGACCCATGCAAGGAAAATGAGATCCTTATGAAAGTTTTGTTTTGTTTTTACAAATTGTTGAAGTCAAAATTTATCTAGAGGGATTTTTGTGTCTAAAGTCAGAATATAAGATTTCTCTGTGAGCTCATTTATGTAAATGTCAGACATTAATATTGCATAGATTATCTATAAAGAAACCTGTCTATGATTTGGACCTCTGAACCACAACATGAAATGCACGTTGCATGCTATTACCAATACTGCATAATTTCTGAAATCTGTCAGAATAGGCTCACAGTTTAGTTGGCAAAGGCTTCCAAAAATATGTGTAACCAAAATTCTTATTTTGCTGCCCCTGCTGTTTTACTATCCTTAAACATTTTGTTTCTGGCCCTATTTGTAATTAAGGAAAGACCTTACATAATTTAAAGAATATTATCATCATCATGTTGGGTCAATATGGAGCATTTTATTTGATGATGCTCTAATTTTAATATTTTGAGGGTCTATGTGTATAATTGTGTCCATCTGAATCTTCATAAAACTGAGCCCAAAGCCAATTCAAATAACATATGTTAGACAGGATACCAGGTTAAACCTTATTGGTAAATTCAAAATTAAACTCATTAGAAAAGTAAAAAAGTATTTTGTATGTATTTTGTATTTAGTATGTCAAATATGAATTTCCTAAATCAAAATAGTCAAACTCATAATCTGCGAGATGAATAACATAAGGTCAGTCACTGACCCAAGTCAATAGCTAGGGCCAAATGTAAGAATATAGACAGACTGAAACGCAAAGTAGGTCTGAACTTAATAAATAGGATAGTATATAAGCCTAAGAACGCCTCTAAGTAAAAATCAAATGACAGACTGACATACAATCTGCAGAGTCAGGAAAGGAAGAAAATTCACTAGGTAACTGACTGATATGGAGACAGACTGGGCAGTGAATTGTAGTGAAGCCGGACCCACAAACACTGATCATCCCCCAAAGAAAGCAGCCATTTACCCTATAGGAGTGTGATATAGGGTGTGATAGCCAGCTTCTGGGTACATGTGGTTCAGATATTGTACAGCTATTTGCTGGTTGAAACATACTGAGGGTAGGGGTTACAGCATGACTGATGGTTGTTTTTAGTGAATTACGACAGTCATGGTTGTGCTTTCAGAGCAGCACTGAGTGCATAAGATTGTTGCTGCTAGAGATGTGAAGAGAAAAGTGGAAGCGCATGAACTCTTTTCTGACTCAAGCACTGGGGCACGCACCATGAATTGTGTGCATATAAGAATCACTGTTACACTCAAGGAAAAATATGAGAGATTGAGAAATTTGTCTAGATTGGAGCTTAACAAGTGGTGAGTAGCAGTATCATCAAAGTCTGAGAATTTTCATGGTGCCTTCATTTGAAAACCAGGACCCGAAATGTTTAGAGGAGTGGGTAGCAAAATCCGTAGCAAATTCTAACAATTGTTGAATCGGAATATTGAAAATGTTGTTAAAATATGCCAAACAGAGACTAGGAAAATTCTTGCTAAGATTCAGTTCATCACAGATGTCATACAAAAATGGACTCCACTGAGAACTTTATAAGATTTGTGCAATTAATGAGTGAAAGATTTGAGAACATTGAAGATGAAATTAAGTTGAAAACATAGCAAATTTGCTAGAAGTTTTAAGGACTACTAGATGGATAGGATCTTAATGTTTGGCAGGAAATGTGATTATATTTAGTGGGATGACAGATTAATCAAATGATGTATGAGTTTCCAACCAGTGAATCAGTTGCTGAGAATTCCAACAGGTGTGATGATTGCAACATCTCACACCTGTGGAGAGGGGTGTACTAAGCCTGGGCGGAGTTCGTGAAATTCCGATGTGCAAATAGAAATCTCTGCCGCGCTAAGAGGAGCTCCGCAAGTGGAGGAGTTTCTTTAGATAAATGCTGTTCATGGTGATTTTCAGTGCCAGGTGCTTGTGTGCACCGTGCAGTCATCACAAACGTTACCGTGCACAGTGCAAGCTGGTGCTGCTTCCTTTCTGCCGCTCGAGTAGATTTTTACTTGAGAACCAGTTGTCTCAACGCAAACAGATGGCTTCTAAGCACGAGAGGTCGCCAGCATACGCGACCACTCACAATGAGAAATCTGACTGCCCCCGTTAAGATATCTCATCAGAAGGTTGATTTTCAATGCTCACGCTCGCCAACTTCACGTTGATGATTGTGAACAAGGAAAAATCTCTGCTCCGCTATGCAGAGTGAAGTTTTTCAGAAATCCGCAAGCTCTGTGTAACACAGAGTGTGTAAAAGCTCCACAAACTCCGCGAGCGGAGCGGAGTTCACCATCCAGACTTAATGCTAACCTGATGGACACTACTAAACCCACGGTTTTAGATGGATTTTGCCCGCACAACAAGGGCAAAGGTTAACAGAAAGCAAGAAAAAGGATAGCAAAAAGAGGGGACAATAAGAACTCAGTACGGATCAAGATAAAGGGCCAGTGTAGAGTCAAGGTAGGAAAAACAAGAAAAACAGGCTGATATAAATGTAACCTTAGATGAGCTTCATGTGCTAAGATTTGGACTATCTTTATGTCGACTAACATGTATGATTACACTAAAAGTTGTATTGCTTTAAATAAATTCATTTATAAGCTCAAAGTGAGGGAAAAATACACCTTAATACCAAAGTGAAATGCAATTGAACAAAATTAAGCTTCTAAAATGAGTAATTGAAACAATGGAGATGTGGATTTGTTACATGCTTTGGTTGAGTTAAATTCTAGTAGGGAACCCTTTTTAAATCTGGCGGATTTAGGTATAGAGATAAAGCCTTTAAGCTTCCAGCCACCATCTACCTACATGCCCAATATATGCTAGGATGCTATTGTTGCTTTTAGGGATGCTGTCAATTCAAAACTAACAAAAACTCGGGAGAAATTTGAGTCAAAGGAGTACAATTTGCAGTCTGGAGAGTGTGAATAATATTGTGATGCATCTTTCTTACAAAAGGGTGACACAATTGCTGTTCCCAAAGAGAATGACATCAGGGAGGGATTTCATCAGGTCACCAATTGAGAAGAATTCCAGATACATTGTATTTTTTCTTAAGGTATGTTGGACCTCTCTGCAGGTTTACCTCCAAACTCACTGCCTTCTCCCCTCCTGTTTTCTAAACCCGGTTTTGTTACCTTTTAGTACTCTGAGCAGATTACCACTACTAATCAGTGCTAAAATGCATGTGTTCTCTCCATTGAACACAACATAATTGGCTTATACCAAATGGCATATTTAATTTACCTATAAGTCCCTAGTCAAATGGTACAACCTGTTCCCAGGGTCTGTAAAGTAAATGCTACTAGGGGGCCTGCAGAACTTATTGATCTACCCCCTTCAGTAGCCATTTAAAACATGTCTTAGGCCTGCCATTGCAGCCTGTGTGCAGTTTTTAACTGCCAGTTCGACATTGCAAAGTAATCCTTTGCAAGGCCTCAACTCCCTTATTGGTACATATAAGGTCATCCGTATGGTAGGCCCTAAACAGCCCTGAGGGCAGTGTGCCTTGTATTTCCGAGCTAAATTGAAAACCCACCTCTATGTTAGATAAGTTGGTCCGTTTAGCAGCCTCTTTTCTCTGTTTATGCCCTCTCATCGTCAGCGCGGGGACACGCCGGTGCGCGTAACTCAGCGCTCTACAAATGCCCCTATTATTATTATTATTATTATTATTATTATTATTATTATTATTATTAAAAAGCTGGACATATATTCTTCCGTTGTACATGTTCTGGTAATGAGGAACTCCTAAATGTATGTTTCACTACTGTGATGCTAACCTCTCCCATACAATGGCATTGGGGTACAATATTACATTTAATAAGTGATAACTTTTGTTTGGGAATTGGGAACAGGTAGATATGCCATCTTTGGTGTTTGAAAATTTGTAATGTAAAATCCTTTTTAATGGTAAAATCAGATTTCTCTGAAGTCACTACTTTAGAGTGGTAAAGTCAGACTTCTCTGAAGACACTACTTTTAGAAAGTTGATATTTTCTTGTCCTAACCATTTGATACCTGTATCCTGGGTCACATGACTAGGTACAGTTGGCAGTTGGCCTTTGTGTATTCCCCCCAGACATTGACACAGAGGAGGACAAGGTTTAGGCAGGATGGATCATCCTTTCAGGATAGGAAGGATGGTGCTGTGCACAGCACCACTTATATTTCAAAGGAGCTGCCGCAGCACACCCAAAAAGGACTTCACACTAGCTGTTTTTTACCCCAGGCATACCAGGACCAGTGCAGGAAGGAAGGGGATTCCATAGCCATCTTTGGGGCGGTAAATCCCATAAGTTTCTTCTACTCCACTAGAATGATAACTGCCAGCCCTCTAGCTCGGAAACCCTAAGCTCCTTTTCTCTACTCAGAACTGCGTAGGTGTAAAGCCCGACCAATTCCATGAAATCTGGATCTCATATGGACCCATGTCCACCTAAGATCATACATATTGCCCTTGAGATCATAATCTCCCATCTTTGTGATATTTATTCGACTGTTGAAAAAATAAACAATCTCAATCCTCATGAACCTAATAGTTATAGATCTATCTCCCACCTCCCTTTTCTTGCCAACATTATGGAAAATCCAAACTCTCAAGGTTATCTGATTGGCTGGAGAACAAACAGGTTGTGCGTGACCTACAATATGGCTTTAGAGTGGGCAGAAGTACCTTGAACCATTGTCTTATTCTACAGCTGGTTATTGATAAATCTACTATTACTAAACAAAGTCTTTTTCTATATTGCTTTTATTGACCTATCTTTGGTCTTCAACATAATTACCTGGAACAAACCATGGTCAATTCTGGATAAAATGGGGTTAGATAATGACATAGTGCACTTTTTGTTTGATTTGCAATATGACTAAGAGACCAAGATGGCAAGACTACTGCCCATTTAAAGTGCAGTGTGGTGTAAGTCAGGGCTGTATACTGGTGCCTGGTTTATTTACCCTTTGTAGAAATAAGCTAGGGCAGACTCTCTGTGCAGCCAGCCTGGGTATTCCTCGTGCAAGTACTTTCCATATCCAGGGTCTAATGTATTCCCATGATGCAGTCCTGTTTTCTAGGACCACAGTTGGTCTCAAAAGTATGTTGAATACTTGTGACTCATTTATGGATAAGCTAGGTGTATGCACCATCTTTACAAAAATCACTTCTATTGGTGGTGGGTAGGGGAGCTAAGGGGTAGAGAGCTTTTAATCTGGCTGGAGTTGAAATTACTACAGTGAGCACCTTCCCTTATTTAGGTTTCTTTTTGATGAGAAGGGCTCATGGACACCACTTTTACATAATAGAAGAGATGTTTTGGCCAGGTTGGTGGCCTCGGTCTTCAATTATGCTAGCCGCTTAGGAGCTATACCAATTAAGGCACTTCTCCAAATTTATTAGGAAAAATGCATCTCTTTGGCTTACTAGTGACATTTGGGGCTACAAAAACATGCAGGATTTGCAAATAATTCAGAATACACTTTTTAGACACCTTAAGGCAGTGCCCCAATCCACTGCCTCCTTTGTGGTCCATGAAGAACCAGAGATGGGCTACACTGCAGATTTACTGACAATACTGCGTTTGTTAAGAAGGAAGACAAAATGATCTAACTCTGACCTGAAGCACAACAGGATTAGCCTAATGGATTGTATGTCATTGGACAAGGCATGATGTATACCCTGGCTAACTACATTAGGTATATTTGCCACGTAATGAATCGTCCCAACCTGTATACCCACCCCGATATCATTAACAGGAGAGATTTATTGGGGGGAAAAAAACATTTCCGTGCTAGAGCACATGCGACTAGGGAGTGTACAGAATTGGAAAAACCTTCTGATGATGAACATGCTTTGATCTCTACTTTTGGCCGTGGCGAAATATACCTTACTTCTGTCACTAACCATCAGCATCAATTTATGTTGACTCCTTCTAGGGTTAACCAGCTGTACTGGTTTTCTAGCAGATCATATTGAGTGGAAAAAAGTAAATAATCTAAATGCATTCACCTGTGCTAGACCCACTTTTATCTTTTATTACAAATGTTACCCTATGAATTTGTCGGTTTTAATGTTGCCAGATTGTTAATGTCCGTTGTTAGACTCAGAAAAAGAAGAGGTTGGTCTACATTTGGAACATACTGTTTACTTCTTTTTCTAATCTGATGATGTTAATTATGGTTTTGAGCCTTTGGATTTTACCAATTCTATTTTAATATCTGGAACTCTTTTACTATACCTGTTTTTATTGTGTCAAGAATATTTCTTTCCCATGGGTGTTTGTTTACTTCTTGTATGTACTATTCTGTCTTGAATTTAATTATTTATTTATATGTTTGTATCTTTTATGGTTTTTATTATTAACAGAATAAAGATTATTTTGACTGACTGATAAGGGCCAGCTGGTTTGCTTGTAGTGTAGTTCCTATATTCCCAATATGCTCTGCGCATTGGAATAGTATATCCTATAGATTAGACATAGGACTGTGGTCGACTAGGTCTCTATCGAATATACTAGAATTATTTGCGCGTGCCAGCTAGCTCAGAGGTCACTTAAAACTTTCTCGAATTCATAAGAAGGGATTATCTCTGACAACCGCATAAACATGACAAATTTGCTTCCCCAAGATAAAACGTATCTGCAGAGTCGTGGAAACAATAGATAGATATTTCACTCAGTCAATCGTGCATGCTTCGTTTCACTAGAGGTGCAGAGAAAGTAGAAAGACGGGCGTTTTCAATAAAAGGATTTATTGAACAATCTTCTTTCTCAAGCATAAGAAATGAACTGCTACAATCGTAAAACTGGTTTTAAAATATAATGCATATAGTATAAATAGTAGAATAAAATAATATTGTAAGGGCATTGTATGGTTCCTAAACCATATATAAATACATACATAAATAACAAAGGCTAAAAGTACTCAACTGGTGCTTCTAAAATACGCCTACCCCGGTGAACCTAACCTAAGCTTAGTACGAGGGAAGAAATAAGTGAGGTGTAGCTTAAATGTAGTATTCTTTTGCCAATAATCTGTCCAAGATTTCTCTTAGCGTCTAATCAGCTCCGTACCTTAGTTTAGAATGGAGAAGGTCAGTCTCGGGACTCGATTTCCCAACAACCCGCAAGGGTGGCTTGTAAACTCTGGAGCTGGATTTCTCGGCAGGAGAAAAGACAACGTCTCTCTCAGTGCGTGTCCTGGAGGGTCAGCTTCCTTCGGCACTTGCTGTAGCAGGGTGCGTCGGGAAAGCAGATAGTCGAACTGCTCCAAACCACCATGTGTTTGCTTGGGCGAGTGTGGGCATATTCATACCGTGAAGGTGCCGAGTTTGAAGTACAGTTGGACATAATACCGTCATCAAAGAGTCTCAGTTCTTTGAAAACTCCATGAGTTCTTGAACAAATCAATATTCAAGCAAGGGGAAGTCCCTAGCTGCTGTAGCTGAGTTTTCCAAGAAATCGTTGTGGATTTTCGGAACTAGTGGAAGTAGCCCTGCCGTATTTGGACTGCAAGAGCTATGCCTAAATATGGTTATGATTTCTATGCCTATATAAGGATATGGTGATTCATACCTATATAAGGGCATGAATCGGGTAACTTACAACAGGGTCCTAAAATAATACATAACTATCTGGAGCAAATAGCTGTGTCAAAACCCCGCGCCTGCTTGAAGCAGGCGTAAGGCTTGACGCAGCATTGGACAGATAGGGCCCCCCAGAGCATTGCTGGAGCTGCATCGGGCTTGCGACGCAACTCCAGCAATGCGCCGTTTTTGCCCCATGGTGCGCCACATTGTAAATGCGGCGCACCATGGGTGGCGGAGCTGCGGCGCACAATAACTGGCGCATCCCTGGGGATGCGCCAGTTATTGTAAATCTGCCCCAAAGTTTTTAAATCCCATCCATACTTACAGGAACACTTCTCAGAGTCAAAAGAAGCACGATCTGATGCTAATTATTTTTGGAGTCTTTACATCAAAATAGGTAACCAGCATGGAAACCGACCTCGGCAACAATGGAGAATCGATTACGGCCAACATTAAAACAGTTGCAAATAAGATAATGCTGTCCAGCTGTAATAAAGCTATTAGGAGGTTCATCGGTCCAATTAGCATGCAAGACACGTTCCTGGACCTAGCAGCCAAGGAGTTAGAAAAGGACAAATAAGATAAATAACAAATATATTTCAGGCTGCAAATGTGGCCCTGGTAAGGCAGATGGCTCGCCTTGTGTCTACTTTGCCTTGTCCTAAGGAGAAACAGAACTTTTATACAGGACTGAAATCCCTGTGGCTTTTTCCTTTCTTTTTCTTCCTAAACTCATGCGTATGGCACTCCTGTTATTGGCATTGCATATAAGGACATGGAACACTCGCAGTATAGGTGCATTAAACAGTTTACTTAACTGACTGGACTGGGCATCATCTGTAGTAATAAGCCCATCACTATACACATGCAAAAAAGGACTTGTAAACGCACTTGCACTTTTATTGGGGTAGCAAAAGAAGCAAAACTAGCTGCTATTTAAACATTCGATCAATGTGATCAAATATTGCCATAGTAACATGCTTGAACCTCTTGTACTTTTAAAGAAAATGTGATTTTAATACACCATTTTTATTTGGTTTTTAGTACTTAAAAATATAGTATTACTATTATTCCAATGATTTTATACTATTACAAGGTTGAAACAAACCTTGCAGCATTATTTTCGTTACTGTCAGATTTATCACAATTTAATGTACTGGTTTTTGATGAACAAAACATTGTAAAAGATTTTAATTAATCATAGAATAAACCTGCAGATTTTTTGCCCTTGGGTCACTCTTCCAGTGACCCGGAAGACATAGATAGAGTAATTTTCAAAGCTTAAGTAAAGATCCTGTTGTGGGTTACACATTCCTGGCAGCACTGAGAGCCAATTCCACATTCTGGTGGCAATACAACTCCTCCGCAGGCACCACTTGGGCCAATATGCACATTTTTAAAGTGACACAGAGGCTTCTTGGCTGCTCCAATGGTCTCAAGGGAATGTCTTTGCTGTTAATTTATATGCGGCCACTGGCATTGCTGGCACATTTTCCCATTTATTTAATTTTCATGCACATTGATGTTTTGAGTTTTCGTGCAGGTGCCGCTGCTCACTATTAGGCACCGCCACTCTAGCACTGAGGACAGTGTGGGGTTTCTCTGCTGACTCCTGCTTGCACCCAAAACAGCTTTTTCGGTTCTGGGTGGCAAAGCTGCCAACAGTAACTTTGCTTTCACTGCACATTCCCAGTCACTGACATGGGGGCAGCAGGGCAGCCACACATGTCGAGTACCCACAGCAAGATGTCACAGTCCTTTAATCTACAGCGCTCGCTGGGAAATGTAACTTACCCGCTCTAAGCCCCTTTGCTGCTAGGCCTCCCCCCCTGTGCTAAGCCTTTTTTTGACTATTTGGAGTAGTTCACGCTTAGGCCCCTTGTAACGTTTTGACCCAAAAGGTATCCATACCAAATTTGCGTCCTTTTTTTCCAACATCATGGGGATTCTAAAGGTACCCAGGGTTTGTGGATTCCCCTGGAGAGGACCCAAAAATTAGCCAAAATACAGCTAAATTATGTATTTTTTGGAAAAAATGCAGAAAAGGGATACAGATGGAAGCATCTGTTTTTTTCCCTGCAAATGGTATCACAAAAGGGTTGTGGTGCTGAAATCACCATTTACTGTGCCTTGTCCTAAGGGGAAACCGAACTTTTATACAGGACTGAAATCCCTGTGGCTTTTTTCGTTCTTTATCTTCCTAAACGCATGTGATAGATAGTAATTTTCCTGTTGCAGAATGTTCTAATGATGTTATGAATATGTTAGCCTAATGTGTCTAACCAATATGTAGTTACAGCTTATTATTCATGTGCTGAAACCCACCGAGCTATTTTTGTAATATGCAAGCTTCAACTTCTCTCATTAGAGAGAGAGGCTTGTCTATGGCAGAGAGACTTCTGATGCTGACATTTGCTCTGCAGCTCCAATGTCTCATGGTACAGTTTTTCTCCCTCCCTTATGAGCAGAAAATCTCTGGTTTCAGCATCTCTGGCCTTGGGTATTTTTCTTGCAGAAATGTTTCCATGCTCTGGAGAAGCCGAGTCTCGGCTCCGTGGCCTTGAGAGAAAATGTTGCTTTTGCAGGTGCAGATGCTTCTTGTGTGAGGCTATTGTTCGCCCTCTGCTGAGCCCAGTACTTTTCCAGTCTGGGCGTGTCCTTACCCTGCCATGCTATGCTATAATGTATTGTCATGATGGGATGGGTCAGTCCTCTCGGCGCACTCCCTGGGGTGTAGACCTGACGGGGCCCATCTGCAGATGAATCTTATGTCCTAATAAATATATTTCTAATTCTTCTCCACTGTCCGGCTGGCTTATTATATGAGAATGATAGATGAGTGAGGTAAGTCGCTCAGGTGGATTTGAGCAACGCTTATCACATGCATATGGCACTCTTGTTATTGGCAATGGAATACTCCCAGTATAGATACATAGAACAATTTACTTAACTAACTGAACTGAGCATCTTATACTCTCATCGATAGCAACAAGCCCATCACTATACACATGCAAAAAAGGCCTCGTAAACGCACTTGCACTTTTATCGGGGTAACAAAAGAAGCAAAACTAGCTGCAATTTAAACATTCGATCAATGTGATCAAAAATACCATAGCAACATGCTTGAACCTTTTGTACTACTAAAAGAGAATTTGATTTTAATTTGGTTTTTAGTACTTAAAAATATAGTATTACTATTACTCCAATGATTTTATACTACTACAAGGTTGAAACAAACGTTGCAGCTTTATTTTCGTTACTGTCAGATTTATCACAAATTAATGTACTGCTTTTTGATGAACAAAACATTGTAAAAGATCTTAACTAATCATAGAATAAACAAGCATGTTTTTTTTCCTTGGGTCACTCTTCCAGTGACCCGAAGACATAGATAGAGTAATTTTCATAGATTAAGTACAGATCCTGTTGTGGGTTACACATTCCTGGCAGCACTGAGAGCCAATTCCACTTTTTGGTGGTAATAAAACTCCTCCGCAGGCACCACTTGAGCCAATATGCACATTTTTAAACTGACACAGATTCTTCTTGGCTGTTCCAATGGCCTCAAGGGAATTTCTTTGCTGTCAATTTATATGCGGCCACTGGCATTGCTGGCACATTTTCCCTATTATTTAATTTTCAAGCACACTGGTGTTTTGAGTTTTCGTGCAGGTACCGCTGCTCACTATTAGGCACCACCACTCTAGCACTGAGGACAGTGTGGGGTTTCTCTGCTGACTCCTGCTTGCACCCAAAACAGCTTTTTCGGTTCCGGGTGGCAGAGCTGCCAACAGTAACTTTGCTTTCACTACACATTCCCATTCACTGACATGGGGCAGCAGGGCAGCCATTGTGTCGAGTACCCACAGCAACATGCCACAGTCCTTTAATCTACAGGGCTCCCTGGGTGTTTCCCTTCTCTAAACCCCTTCACTGCTAGGCTTCCCCCCCCCCGTGCTAAGCCTTTTTTGGCTATTTGGGGTGGTTCACGCTTAGGCCACTGTAACTTTTTGACCACAAAATGTATCCATGCGAAATTTGTGTCCGTTTTTCCAAACAACATGGGGATTCTAAAGGTACCCAGGGTTTGTGGATTCCCCTGGAGAGGACCCAGAAATGAGCCAAAATACAGAACATTTTGTATTTTGGGGGAAAAATGCAAAAAAGGGCTACTGATGGAAGCATCTGGTTTTTTCTCTGCAAATGGTATCAAAAAAGGGGTTGTGGTGCTGAAATCACCATCTTCCCAACTTTCAGGAACAAGCAGACGTTTTTCAGAAAACCAACATTTTTTGCACAGGTTTGGCATTTTTCTGGGACATTGCCTATTTTTGCTATTTTTTGTACTTTCAACATTCTTCCAGTTAATAGTAGAAATGGGTATGAAAGCAATAATGGATCCAGAAAAGCTATACATTTTGAAAAAGAGACATAATTCTGAATTCAGCAAGGGGTCATTTGTGTAGATCCTTCAAGGTTTCTTTATGGAAACTAACAGTTAAATAGAGGAAAAATTGAAAATTAGTTGAAAAAAACAGCCTTTTGTGTCTACGTTTTCACATGTCACTTCTCACAATTAAGACAACCCTTTAAAAGCAATATTCTGTTACATCCACTGGACCTTCCTGGTTGTGGGGATATATAGGACTTGTTGGTTCACCAAGAAATACAACAAACCCAGAGCCAAAAACTGAGCAGCGACTTGCAAAGGTTTTTTATTATGTACCGGGTGCATAGCTATTATTCTGGGAAAATGTATAAATGGAAAAATTGTATGATAGACTCCTATGTATTTCTGAATGGGGAACAAAATATAGAGATTAGAAACAGTAGATATTTGCACATTTCCAAATGTACTTCTTCTTTACTCATTGTCTTTCATTTGGAAGGCAGCAATGCATCGAAAGTCAATAGGTAATAACGGTTGCTTTATAAATATGAATTGATAAAAATGGTACCTCACTTGTGTGGGTAGGCTTAATGCCGACAAGAGGAAACGGCTCACAACGCAACGTGAACACACCATATTTTCACAATGAAGTGCCTAGCTGTAGTTTTTGAACCCTAGCTCTGCCGGCACCTAGAGAAACCTAGGAAAACCTATATATTTTTTAAAACTAGACACCCTGGGGTATCCAGGATGGGGTGACTTGACTGCCTCTCACCAGGTTATGTTACCCAGATCCCTTGCAAACATAAACCATTGTCAAAAAAGCACATTTTCCTCATATTTCCTTGGTGGAAATTCTGGAATCTGCGTGGATCCACAAATGTCCAACCACCTCGCGTTCCCCAAAGTATTCCGAGAAAAATGGCACCTCACTTGAGTGGATAGGCCTAGTGTCCGCGATAGAAAACGGCACAGGAAATGTGTGGGTTTGGCAGGTTTCCCTAGATGGCCGCCGAGCTCGGGGTCAAAAACTCATGGGACCTCCCTTGCAAAACTAGGTTGTTTTGTGATAGGTAATTTTGATGTCGCCTCAATAGGTTTTGGGCCCTTGCCTGTCGTGGGTACTTGACCCACCCATGTGAGTGAGATATAATTTTTATCGGGAGACCTGGGGGAATGCTGAGTGGGAGGATATTAGTGGATCCACGTAGATTCCAGAACTTTCCCACACAGAAATTTGAGAAGAAAGTGCTTTTTTCATCTAAATTTGAGTTTTGCAGGGTATTTTGAGTAGGAAAACGTTGGGAGACCCATGCAAGCCATACCTCAATGGACTACCCGGGTGTCTAGTCAGAAATGTGTGGGTTTGGTAGGTTTCCCTAGATGGCCGTCAAGCCCGGGGCCAAAAAGTCATGGGACCGCCCTTGCAAAACCAGAATGTTTTGTGATAGGTAACTTTGATGTCGCCTCAATAGGGTTTGGGCCCTTGCCTGTCGCGGGCATTAGGCCTACCCAAGCAAGTGAGGTACCATTTTTCTCGGAAGACTTTGGGGAACGCGGTGGGTGGAATTTTGTTGACCCACACAGATTCCAGAACTTTCCACCACAGAAATCTGAGGAAAATGTGTTTTGTTTCACAAATGTTTAGGTTTGCAAGGGATTGTGATAACAGAAGCTGGTGAGAGCCAGTCAAGTCCCCCCATCTTGGATTGCCCTCAGTGTCTAGTTTTCAAAAAAGTACAGGTTTGCTAGGTTTCCGTATGTGCCGGCTGCGCTAGGGCCCAAAATCCACAGGTAGGCACATTGCTAAAAGCAAGTCTGTGCCTAGTCGGCTTTCTGCCGCCCTGGTGGGGGTATCAGGGGGGTTTCCCTGATATGCCCCCAAGGGGGGCAGAAATACTGTGGCTATTTTTTAGGGGGGAAGGGGCATTGGTATGCCCATTCTGGGCAGCCCTCCCCCATGCATAAAATAGCCAGCGTAATAGTTGCCATCTAGTGGGCTTTTTGCCCACCCGGGGAGGCATATTGGGGGCTACTGGCCCATATGCCCACAGGGTGGAAGAAAGGCTGTAATTTGTGCAGGGGAGGTAGTAGGGGAATGGGCTAATGCCCCCAACTGCCACCGGGGGGGCAGAAAACCCACTAGATGCCATGGATTTTTGGGGCAAATTTTTATTAGGGTGGGGGCTGCCCAAAATGGGCTTGCCAATGCCCCCACCCTAAATAAAATTTGTCCCAAATAATCCCTGGCATCAAGTGGGTTTGTGCCCCCCTGGGAGGGCTGATTAGGGGCTACTGCCCCATCTGCACCCCAGAGGGGCAGGAAGGCGGTAATGTTTATGGGGGAGGGGGTGGGGGCATGGGCATACCATTTTGGGAAGACCCCACCCTAATTCAAATTTGCCCCCCAAAAATACATGGCATCCAGAGGGATTTGGGGGCAGAAATCCCACTAGATGCCATGGATTTTTGGAGAAAATTTTAATTAGGGTGGGGATTGCCCAAAACGGGCATGCCCATTCCCCCACCCTAATTAAAATTTGCCCAAAAAAATCCCTGGCTTCTAGTAGGATTTTTGCCCGGTGCAGAGGCAGATTGGTGACTATTGCCCCCTCTGCCCCCCAGGGCGACAGGAAGGTTGACATTTTTGCAGGGTAGGTGGTGGGGGCATGGGCATGCTCGTTTTGGGCAGCTCCCACACTAATTCAAATTTGCCCCCAAAAAATCCCTGGTGCCTAGTGGGCTTTTTGTCCCCCGAGGGGGCAGATTGAGGCTAATGCCCCCATCTGCCATCCTGAGGGGGCAGAAAGCCCAATAGACACCAGGGATTCTTTTGGGCAAATTTTAATTAGGTTCGGGACTGCCCAAAACTGGCATGCCAATGCCCCCACCCTAATTAAAACTTACCCCAAAAAATCCCTGGCGTATAGTGGGCTTCTTGCCCTCCCAGGGGGCAGAAAAGCTGTAATTTTTGCGGGGGAGAGGTTGGGGCATTGGCATGCCCATTTTGGTGCTAGTCAGTGGATACCTGCTTGGGGATCACCCTCCTGGGTAGATCTCCAAGCAGGGATCCACTAGGAAAGGGTACCATTGGAAAGGGGAGATTGTCCCCTTTCCAACGATCCCTCTCCAAAGTGTTTCGGTGCTCGGGGGCTGGGATAGCTCCACGAGCATTGAAACACTGAAACTGAAACTAAGTTTCAGTTTTGGTTTTGTTTCAATGACAATCGCGCGCCATGCGCGCGTTCCTCATTGCAACAAAAACTAAAAATAGGCGTGCTTAGGTTAGAGGAGCTCTTCCCCACCTCCCCAGAAAAAAAAAATGGGAACTCCCTCTGCTGCCTGCAGCAGAGGGATTCTCTGAGCATGTGCTCATGACGGAATGGTTCCATCATGAGCACAACAGCACTTGTGCTCATGATGGAACCATTCCGGAACCATTCCGTCATGAGCACTGAAAGTGTTAAGGGATACTAAGGAACAGTGGAGCATGGCAGCACTCAGAATGTAGGTGCTCCTTGGGCACTGGTCATCCATGGAGGCAATCAAAAAAGTGACGATGTGGAGACTGCCATGCATGCTCCCTCACAGCTGATACCCCAAGGCACTGGCCCACCCTTTTGGAGTAAATTGCCAACCACTGAATGCAGTAAAGCTTTTCTAGGTCCTGGGGACCCAGATGCATGCTCCAACTACCCGACGCACTTATTTATGGCTCCCAGGCCTCTATGTTTTTGACTTTTCTCTGGTGCTTTTTTGTAAGCTGCTCTCCCTCCAAAGTTGGAGAGCTCAGGTAACTTCACTATTGCCCTTTCAGATCATCAGCAATCTTATTGGCTTGAATGTTCAAAGCAACAGTACCTGCAACCTGTAAGGCAAGCCACACTGCCTGCCTGCACTCCTGCGTACTTGCAGTACTTGTGACAGTGTTGTGTACCATTTTCTATGGTATCTACAAAGAGAAATGCCCTACAGACCCCCTACAGGGTCTTAGCGTGTGTTTTAGTACAACTCTATAGTGTCAGCCCACCTCAGACAGGGGTTTGTCTATATGCTTGGCCCTTACTTCTTCTCAAACTTTCTCTTTTACGCAGAGATTTAAAGGCAATGGTCAGTGTTGTAGAAGGTGAGAGCAGCTGACCAATGTATAGATTCTACATCACATCTCCACCCATAGCAGAAACCCTCTGGGAGGTGCCAATATGCTGAATTACCCCCATACACAGCATCATGCCCTTGAGTTTTTCAAGTCAGAAAAGCTTTTGCAACTTGTAAAAGGGCTTTGCACTTTGCAACGCCTATATTGCTTCAATTTGCAGACCACAAACCTCTTTAGTATAAGGGACCCTAGACTTAGTAATCAATTTGGAAGTGTAGGGAGGTGGTTTATTATTAGGCGTAGGTAGGTATCTACAACTAGTAATAAGGCCACAGTCACAATATAAGGTGTAGTCAAGTACTTAGTAAATTATTTCCTTGCTCAACCCTTGGTAGCTGGCTGAGAGCCGGCAAGCTTAACTTAGCAGACAAGTGCATAAAGCATTTAAAAACACCAATACATTAATTAAGTAAGCACAATTAAACACCAATTGATAAAACTAGAAAATATGTTTATGATTAAATTGATTCCAAACTTCAAAAATTCAAAGTGGGTAACCAGAGATATGGATTTCTAAAGATTAATAGTAAAACTAGCATTTAGAAGCAAATAGCGCTCAGTTCAGTAAAATGGTTGTGCTGGACCAGGACACAGTAAAGACTTCAGGTTACCCACAATGTAACACTTTTACCTTTACTTCCAAAAGTATTACTTGATGCAGGGAATTGGTAAACAGCACCAGCTAAGAGTTCGTAAGCTCTGGTATGGCTTTTGGGGCCTGGGACTGCAACTGCCACAATACAGTTGGTCAATCCAAGTAAAAGCCATGTGCAGCTTATCAGCTGGGGTTGTCCTCATTGTTGATGTTGAAGGTAGCCCTTCCGGCACTCTTCTACCTGTTGCTAGTCAGGGAGTCCACTACTGGTCCTTTAATACAGGAAAGCCCTTTTGTTGTGAAGCTTTGTGGGTGCAGCAGGTTCTGTCCTAATGAGTGCAATCCTCTCTTATGCAGGCCAAATGTCCAGCAGGGCAGTCCTTATTCTCCAGATGTTTTGTATGGGTCAATGAGGGTACACCAAACACAAAACACAAAACCAATGTTCAATCTCTGATATGTTGCTTGGGAAGCTAGGAGTACAATATCCACAATGCACATGACCAAATTCTTAAAAGTTCACTAAACACTATTCAGCTGGGTTCTTATTCGTGAATATGATGCAGGTGCAGCTCTTTTAACCTGTTGCTTTCAAGGAGTTCGCTCTTCAAACATTTAGAGTCAGGCATAGTCCTTCTATTACTGAAGCACAAAGTGTACAACAGGTGCAGTCCTTCAAAGTGCAGTCCTTTTGTTGTAGGCCAGGGACACATCAGGGCATTCCTTCTTCTTGTTTCTACCAGGGAGAGATCTCTGTTGCTGTGCAGCTTTCCCAAATGTATCCTTGTATACAAGCAGGAGGGCACCCTTTACCAGTGGGGTACAGGGTGCGGTCCAGAAGTATGACAGATTCCTCTAAATTAGGCATATTCTTGTCCCAAAAGGCACTGTACTTTAATCCAAATTGAAAAAACTCTTCCCTGAAGGTTAGGATCTGGCTAAGCCAACCCACTGGTGTGGCTAACATTTCCTAACATTCACCTTCCAGCCCCTCTGCTTATTCAAATACTGGGGTTCCTCTCTGGTTGAAGTGGAGGAAGTGGAGGTGAGCCTGGGTCCTATCTTAACTGTCATTCCCTCTGGTGAAGATCAGTTTGGCTACTCCACCCACATTCTGCTTTTGCCCCATCAGCTGCTGATCTCATCCAACCATATGGCCTTTGTCTGGATGCTGGCCACTTCACACCTCATCAGTACGTTTAGCACAGGGTCAGCCTCAACTCCTCAGCCTAGACACATCAGTGAGTATGATGGAGCAGAGGATTTCAGGAAATGATGGGAAGTCCCAAGCATTTTGCTGCAACTACAATTCAATTTAGTACATCTAGAACTCCAGGGACCATAAAAAGGTACCATTCAACCTGGGATGTCTGACTTTACTGCCGACAAACAAGGGACGTTTGTCTCTTTTCAGATACTGCAGTCTATGTTTGTGTCAGAGATGAAGGCACAAGGTATAACACATAAACAACTGCAACTCACATATGTTAGTGTGATATGAGTGCAATGATATTTTGAAGATGCTAAAAACCATTTGCTGTACAGGGAGCCTAGAGCCATTGAACAAGTAGATTGTTTCTCTCTCAGGTACTTGGTGTTGTTGGGCTTCAATGCTGTGCTTTATGGGTTTCATGAATGTCAAGAGATGAAACACCTACTTGTCCAGGTTTTCACAGGTAATATGGTAAGGCTTTCTGCTTAATTAGATGTAGAAGTGTGTCTGATGACAAAGCTCTATAAGGATAGGATGACTTTACCAGAAGAGCTTATACTTTCCATGTCAATAAATATTAATCAACATTCCTCAATTTCAAGGTATCCCTACTTTCTCAGAGACCTAAATTATTAGCAGTGAGATGCGTAAAATGCAACCAAGGAGAAAGAGTTTGTTATGCCCTAATGGAAAGTGGCTCTCTCTGAAGGGTCGCCCCAAACATTTTGCCTTCCTCCTCCTCATTTTCTGACATTGTTTTGTTGACTTTAGGTCTCTCAGAATGTTACCATTGCTGACCAGTGCTAAAGTGAATGGGCTCTCTTTAGTAAACATGTAAATATTGGCTCATATCCAATTGGCATATTTAATGTATTTATAAGTCCCTAGTAAACTTCACTACATGTGCACAGAGCCTATAAATTTAAGGCTAATAGTTCACTGATTGTGCTACCCACTTAGGTAGCCCCTTAACCATGTCTCAGGCCTTCCACTGCTGTTACTGTGTTTGCACTTTACTGCCACTTCGACTTGGCATTTAACATTGCTGGCTATTTGCATGTACTTTTACTTTTTATATATCCTTGTAGTGAAAAACTCTTAAATTAGTTGTTCCCTAACGCAAGACCTGTTTCTCCCATAGAATAACATTAGGATTACCTTATTACATTTTATAAGTGTAATTTCCAATTGGGAAGAGATTGGACCCACATGTTTGGTGTCTCTGGACAAACAATTTAAAATCACAACTTATGATGAAGTTGGATTTTAAATTTTATTTCTGAAAATGGCACTTTTAGAATCTTGGGATTTTCTAACTTTAACCATATGGTGCCTGCTGCCTGTCTCTGTATATATGTTTGGGGTGGGCGACAGCTGGACTTTGTACATTCCAACAAAATGAGAGCTTTGTTATGACTTGATGGGCCTTAAAGTGCTATTAACTGGCTTGGTGGGGGGTGGAGCTGAGCACTGCCTCACTCACACCTGAATAGTCTTTGTCTTGTCTGTACAGAAAAGGCAGTATACCCCCCTGGAGTGAGTTTGGAGCCAGGGAAGCAAGGGCAGGGACTCTGTGCACTTCTAAGACCCTTCTTTCAAGTCTACCCCACTTCAAAGCACTATAGGGAATAAGAACTGGACATCTGACCATAACACTTTACTACACTTTTGGACCTGTACAGAAACTCGCTCATGAGGATGGACTGCTGTGCTGATAAAATGACTGCCACTCTGCTGGACTGCTGCTCTGGAAGAACTGCTTTTCAACTATGTTGCCCTGCTGAAGAAGTAGTAGTAGTAGTAAAAAGTAGTTTATTTAGACAATTGTCCATAAAACCTTCTAAGAACACATTTAGGGATGTAACTCAATAAACGAGCCCCGTCTTGACTACTTGCACCCGCATGCAATTCATCATTGAAACTCTGTTTGACAGACAGTAAAAACCAAGCAATGCCAACTGCCACATCTAGGTAACTCATTTCTGATAACAGCTCCACGCCTTTCCTACTATGTACAGAATCATATTTAAAAAACAAGGTCTTTAAAATGTAATCCAATTTGTGAGATAAAAACACATGCGGTACAAAAGGGGGGTGGTGATGGACGGAGCATCAGAACCAATCAAACACTCACACCCAGTCAAAAGATCTGGGTCTGATCCATCACCGTTCTTTAGCCCACTCTGCCACCCCAGTTCAGACATGGCTATATGCAAATCAGTCTGACCCTGTGCCTCATGGGAACAGTCCAGCCTGAACTGCCAAGCCATGTCTTCCCTGGACCGGAATCAAGCTTCCCAGGACCGGTTTCTGGCATTACAACCATCTTCAGCCGGGCTTGATGGACGGAGCGTTGACAATACAAACACTCACCCCCAGACAACTGATCTGGGTTTAATCCATCACCGGAAACAAGCTTCCGAGGACCGGTTTCTGGCATTCCAGACGTCTTCAGCCCAGCTGTATTGCCAGAAACCGGTCCTGGGAAGCTTGATTCCGGTCCAGGGAAGACATGGCTTGGCAGTTCGGGCTGGACTGTTCCCATGAGGCACAGGGTCAGACTGATTTGCATATGGCCATGTCTGAACTGGGGTGGCGGAGTGAGCTAAAGAACGGTGATGGATTAAACCCAGATCAGTTGACTGGGGGTGAGTGTTTGTATTGTCAACGCTCCGTCCATTATCCCCTTTGGTTTTTCTTTGTTCGCCCTTAGTTGGCAGGGTATGCTCAGACGTGAGTCCCTTGCTCACTTTGCCACTGGATTCAAGCAAGCCCGGCTGAAGACGGCTGTAATGCCAGAAACCGGTCCTGGGAAGCTTGATTCCGGTCCAGGGAAGACATGGCTTGGTAGTTCGGGCTGGACTGTTCCCATGAGGCACAGGGTCAGACTGATTTGCATATGGCCATGTCTGAACTGGGGTGGCGGAGTGAGCTAAAGAACGGTGATGGATTAAACCCAGATCAGTTGACTGGAGGTGAGTGTTTGTATAGTCAACGCTCCGTCCATCATCCCCTTCGGTTTTTCTTTGTTCGCCCTAAGTTGGCAGGGTATGCTCAGACGTGAGTCCCTTGCTCACTTTGCCACTGGATTTAAGCAAGCCCGGCTGAAGACGGCTGTATTGCCAGAAACCGGTCCTGGGAAGCTTGATTCCGGTCCAGGGAAGACATGGCTTGGCAGTTCGGGCTGGACTGTTCCCATGAGGCACAGGGTCAGACTGATTTGCATATGGCCATGTCTGAACTGGGGTGGCGGAGTGAGCTAAAGAACGGTGATGGAATAAACCCAGATCAGTTGACTGGGGGTGAGTGTTTGTATTGTCAACGCTCCGTCCATCATTCCCTTTGGTTTTTCTTTGTTCGCCCTAAGTTGTCAGGGTATGCTCAGACGTGAGTCCCTTGCTCACTTTGCCACTGGATTCAAGCAAGCCCGGCTGAAGACGGCTGTAATGCCAGAAACCGGTCCTGGGAAGCTTGATTCCGGTTCAGGGAAGACATGGCTTGGCAGTTCGGGCTGGACTGTTCCCATGAGGCACAGGGTCAGACTGATTTGCATATGGCCATGTCTGAACTGGGGTGGCGGAGTGAGCTAAAGAATGGTGATGGATTAAACTCAGATCAGTTGACTGGGGGTGAGTGTTTGTATTGTCAACGCTCCGTCCATGATCCCCTTTGGTTTTTCTTTGTTCGCCCTAAGTTGGCAGGGTATGCTCAGACGTGAGTCCCTTGCTCACTTTCACACTGGATTCAAGCAAGCCCGGCTGAAGACGGCTGTAGTGCCAGAAACCGGTCCTGGGAAGCTTGATTCCGGTCCAGGGAAGACATGGCTTGGCAGTTCGGGCTGGACTGTTCCCATGAGGCACAGGGTCAGACTGATTTGCATATGGCCATGTCTGAACTGGGGTGGCGGAGTGAGCTAAAGAACGGTGATGGATTAAACCCAGATAAGTTGACTGGGGGTGAGTGTTTGTATTGTCAACGCTCCGTCCATCATCCCCTTTGGTTTTTCTTTGTTCGCCCTAAGTTGGCAGGGTATGCTCAGACGTGAGTCCCTTGCTCACTTTGCCACTGGATTCAAGCAAGCCCGGCTGAAGACGGCTGTAATGCCAGAAACCGGTCCTGGGAAGCTTGATTCCGGTCCAGGGAAGACATGGCTTGGCAGTTCGGGCTGGACTGTACCCATGAGGCACAGGGTCAGACTGATTTGCATATGGCCATGTCTGAACTGGGGTGGCGGAGTGAGCTAAAGAACGGTGATGGATTAAACCCAGATCAGTTGACTAGGGGTGAGTGTTTGTATTGTCAACGCTCCGTCCATCATCCCCTTTGGAAATAAAAACACATTCCATAAGTATATGCAGTAAGGAGCATTTTACATTCAAGGGTCAGGAGCAGAGACTGTGGTTATCCTGAACCCTGGCCCAATACGAGCGGGATGAGTGAATTGGTTTAAACCCCACCCTGACCCTTAATATTTCATTTCTCAGCCATGGATCTGGTAATTATAGCATATAGAGAAAAACAGTGTCCTGCCTAAAGTGGTGATTGAAAAGTGAATACATGGATTCTTGCTCAGATAGAGTAGATCATTAGTGTCAGACACCAAGACTGCAGACTATTTGAATTCATACTTCCCTGGGAAAGGGGACCAGGATGTAACTGTACCAGTTTCTAAATGTAAGTTCTTAAAACCAGTTTATCTAGTCCTTATCTCCTTTGCCCACCTTCTATTGCTACCTTGAATCTCTTCCCAACACAATTTGGAGAATTTAGACACCAGGTCACACCGAAAGTCTATTAAAATGTCTTAGGGCCCGAGTGAGGGACAACAAATTCCAGGAGAGCAGCTTGAACTCTTTCCTTATAGCTTGCCTCTTGACTCCTTTGGGGAGTTATAAAATTCTTCCAAGGACTGGCCCTTCTAAACGGTCCCTTTCATAAATCGGATGAAGGGCCAAAACCTCTCCTCCATATAAGCTCAACGGAAGTATCTTACCTTCATAGGCCCTTAGCCGTGGAATGTAGGAAAGCACCTCAAATCTACTATTCAATCTTGATAGACAACTTGCCTGCGATAGGTCCTTCTGCTTAATGCCATCCCAATGCATGCCTCAGTTCATGTTCCTCCTAAAGGTCAAGCCCAAGTATTTATATTGGTCGACTTGATCCACCTCCTGTGTGTCTAAGTACCATCTAAATTTCTTTGCTTTTTTCCCAAAGACCAAGACCTTGGTCTATCCAAATTAATGTGAAGCTGGTTCTGCTTGCTATAGGATGCTAGGTAATTTAGTTTCCTCTGCAAAACAATTCTGGTACAATCCATTAATACCAGATCACCTGCATAAAGCAGACAATCAATATGCTGTTTCCTGGCTTTGGGGGAGAAAGACTTGGATTGTGAAACAAAGGTGGGGAGGTCGGCTACAAATAAACTAAAAAGCTGGGGTGCTAAAACGCATCCCTGCCGAAGGCCATTCTCAATGGAGATTCTTTGAGACAGTCGACCCAACTTGTCTAACTCAACCTGAGCCCATATATTAGAATGCAAAGATTGAAGTACGCTAAGGAGGTTTGACGGAAGCTCCCAGGCAACTAGTTTTCCCCATTGGATATCGCTATTCACAGAATCAAAGGCTGTCCTGAAGTTAACAAAATAACAGCACAGCCCCTGATTTACTTCCAGGGCTTTCCTTATAATAGCCCATCACACAAAGCAATGTTCTATGATGGAATGGCCCTCCCAGAAGTACAGCTGTTCTATAGGGATTCCCTTAGTTTTGATAGCTCAGTCTTCAGGTTTAGATAAGGTAATCTTAGAAAAGATCTTTAGCTAATAAGCCTATAATGTGTGGGGTCTGAACCACTCCCTTTTTAAAAAATAGGTTTTACAATGGACCCTTTTCATGATGAAGGATCAAGACCGGACATGGTTATCCAACTGAACAAAGATGAATAAACAGTGGCTCATCAAACACTATTCGACTTGACTATTACTGTTGGAATGTTATCGGGGACAGTGGCACGACAGAGCTTTACTCTCTCAATGACTGAACTTACTTCCTTTATTGAAAACCAAGTAAGGGGGAGTTTTGTCCAAGGATTCTCTGGTGTCTCTCTGGGTCAGAAGGATAATTGCCTGCATCTCGAACCACTTACTATGGTAAAAGGTGGCTTTTTCCGTCTGCACAAGAGATTTATATTTTAATTTAAGCTTAGCCTAATCCTGGGAGGCTGAAATACCTTGGTTACGCCGGACACTACTCGCTCTCCGTCTCCCCAATCACTTCAGGTTTTGGCAGGCAGAATCAAACCAGCCCCCCCATCCCTTCAAGGCAAAAATCTGTTTGCATACCCTTCTCACTTATGTTTACAGTGATACAACCTAACACTCAGGGGCCCATTAGGATAGCGGGCGGAAAATCACCCCGAACGCCATGGAGGCCGAAAACAACCGTCCGCCGGGACCGCGGATAAACCGGCGGTCAAATTAGGATCAACTGCCAAAAAAGACCCACTGTGGCAGTAGCGGGCTAACAAAAAACGCCCAACACGGGCGGTGACGACCCAAAACTGACCGCTGCGGTCGGAAAAGCAGCGGAAAAGCTACACCGCGCCGCAAGCATAGCGGAGACACCGCACAGGAAATTAGGATTTCCCCGATGGTTCCACGGTACGAACCGCTGTTTCCGACCGCTAGGGTCGCACACTGCAGTGAATGGGAGAGACAGCGTTAGAGCTGAAGCATAGCCACCGCAGCGGACGGTACATGAAAAACATGGCGACGTAGCCAAAACACCGCCACGATGCCTAACTGAGCACAAATCAAAGTAGGACTAAGCAAAAACTGGCGTGACCAGAGGTGTAAATGTAACACCTGTGGGCATCCCTTTTGTCGGATGTATTTGCCTCACACACCCCGAAGGATGTCATGCTTCATCATCGGCGGTTGCTCCTCGTCGGGGGGGCGGTGCAATCCCCGACGGGCACACCTCAAAGAGGGGCACTTTGGCGGAGATCTTTTGTATCCAACTGCCCTATGGTGAAGTGTGGGTGTGTGGGCGGGGAGGCAACTGGGCCTGAGGTGATAGTTAAAATGCAGCAAGGGGTGCCGGAAACTATTTTATTCTGGTGGTCCCCCTATTGCAGTTAAAATCGTGAAAACAAGCTCACTCAGTGTCACCTCGTTAGGTAGAGTGACCTATGTGGAGCTCTGAAAAACAACAAGTGGTCAACATGTTTCTCGCAATAGGAATACTCTCCTGCGATTCATCAGGACCTTAAAAAGTGAAAACTATAAAGAAAATGAACTCAATAACATGCCAGTGTCATGTATATGGTGTGGTGTGGGTATATTTTACCTCGATGGAAAGTCCTATGCCTGGAACATGAGAAAGAAAGGAGATACACATTAGTAGTACATTTCTCATTATAGCAGCAAGGATTGTCAGCGCCAGAATGTGAACATAATGAGGCATGCTTGGGGCAGTGTGGGGAATAGTCACTACCTCTCCATGCCAGGTGGTTTCAGCGTGCAGTGTGAAGTGCACACACACTCTAAAACTATATCAGTGGGAAGGTACAGGATTAAAAACAAATTGTAAAAACAGCAAGCAACTACAAAAACACCATAATGGCTCAGAGTGGCATCACAAACATAGATTGTGTGAGTGACAACATCTAAGACTCAGTGTGGACTGTCAAACCTAGGTGGCACACAGGATAATGAAATAATCAGCGCCGGACTCACCTAAGGGTTAAGGGCTAAGTGCCACATGAGTGGTCGGCGGGTCAGTACATCGGGGTTAAGCCTTCAGACTTGGCTAGAAAGTTGATTCTGATCGTAAACACTGCCAAACGATTGGCTGATGCTCTGCTAGTCCGCATCCAAGCAGCAGAGGCGGCATTAAAGAATGCGGTACCCAATCCCGGTTTCAAAACCAAATTGGCTGATTTAAATAAAGAGATTGCGGAACACAGAGAATATCTTATGAATCTAAAAGTGGCGAAGCTACAAAAAGACATCAAAAGATTCTCTAAAGAAAAAGTCTATCCCTATCTGAAGGATGATTATGTCCCACCTGGAACTAGCTATAACTCGGACTCGAGTGCAGCTTCGTCAAGAAGAGGATCGAACAGTGGCTCTGATAGTAGCGAAAGCAATGACCCCCAACAGATGCCACCTAAACCTAAAAGGGGCAGAGGCCGTGGGCAAAACAGTTTTCAAAACTACCCATACCAAGGACAACAAATGGGCCCCCCATTTTGGCAGTTTCCACAATTCCCACACTTTCAACCGCCACTAGCCCCACAATATCCTCCGTTCTATGCCACTCAAAACACCGCACACCCTCCTTTTTTAGGCAGAGGTTGGGGCAGAGGGCGAGGGCGAAGAAGAGGGAACGCGCAAGAAAAGAAAGTACAGTGGGAGGACAACCGCCCACAAGGGATGGACACGAGGACCACGACCCGCTCAGGACCAAAATGAGTCTGGTGGTTAACTTGTCAAACCGTGTCTTGACTGAAGAAGAGGAACTGGTCCTCCAAAAAGGGTTAGGCTTTGTTCCAACCCCTAGGACAGCCCCGTTCCAACAAACAAGGGAAATTAAGTCACTCTTCAGGAAAATAAGGCTAAAAGCTTTCTTTGATGGAAAACCCCTTGAACCCACTGAGGACTCGGGTCTACGCAACCCTTCAACCTTTACACCTCACAATGGGATGGTGCCTAACGAAGTCTTGACCTTTGAGCAAACAGTTCTCAAGGAGATAAACCAACTGGACAGACAGCCGCACTCTTCTAACATCACCAACAAAGAAATGTTGGTCCTAAAATCACTGGCAAATGATCCCCTCATTACCATCAAACAGGCGGACAAGGGTGGAGCAACAGTTCTTATGAATACTGCGGAATATGATCTGGAATGTACCAGACAATTGAATGATCGCAGATATTACACACCCATCGCCGGCGATCCAACTAGACGCCTACAGACCATAATAACAGGTTTAGTAATGGGTGCGGAAAACGAGGAATGGATCACTAAAAAAGAGGCAGAGTTCTTGACGAAAAGGGACCCCCGGGTACCATATTTCTACATCCTGCCTAAGATCCATAAAGGGACCAATCCTGTACCAGGGAGGCCCATCGTGTCAGGGATCAATTCGGTGCTGGAGCCACTTTCACAATTTTGTGACCATTTCTTGCAGCCTCTGGTGAAAAGCATCCCTTCATATATCCAAGACACTACAGATGTGTTACGCCTGTTGAACTCCATACAGGACACTACACAAATCGATCTCTTAATTACTCTAGATGTGGAGGCCCTCTATACCAATATCCCTCAGAGGGCCACCCTAGAAGTAATAGAGGAAAGACTGGGCCTTGAGACATGGAACTCTAACACACCACAGACCTTCATCATGGAGTGTGCCACCTTGGCACTTACCGAGAATTATTTCGAATACAAGGGGCAACACTACCATCAGACCCAGGGTACATCCATGGGCAGCACCTTTGCCCCGTCGGTGGCCTGTCTATACATGGCAGAGTTCGTAGATAAACACATACATCACCAGTCTAACCCCTTCCGAGAGAACATCATGATGTGGAAGCGTTTCATAGACGATATCTTGATACTCTGGACGGGTCCACTGACAGCCCATGATGAGTTCTTCGAATGGGTAAACACTTTGAACCCATTCTTGCATTTTACCATGTCCTCTTCCCAGAGAGAAATTGCTTTTCTTGACCTCACCATCAAACTGGAAGGAGGGTCCCTCAAGACAACTATGTACAGGAAGCCCACAGACCGGAATAGTCTGCTCCATTTTCAGAGTCATCATCCTAAGGCCTTACGCTCTAACCTACCGTTCGGACAATTTCTCCGGATTAGACGCAATTGTAGCGAAGTGTCTGATTACAAGAAGGAATCCACTCTCCTATCCAGGAATCTCCTGGACAGAGGGTACCCTAAGAGCGATGTCTATAAAGCCAGAAAACGGGCTCGGAATAATAACCGAGAGGCACTACTTGAGAGACAGGAGAACGCACCGGTTGAGAACCAAGTCATCACCTGTGTCACCACCTTCACCCCCCTGTCCAACCAAATCAGAAACACCATCGAACGTCACTGGGGGATCCTTAATACAGGTGATCTGACTCTAGAACAACCCCGGTTTGCGTTCAAGAGATCACAGAACCTAAAGGATATACTGATCAGCACCAGGCCCAAGACAACCATAAAAGAGACTCAACAAACTCTTTGGCATCTACCACCTGTCACGGGCCATTACCCGTGTGGCTCTTGCGTAGTCTGTAGGTTTACCCTGACACTAAAAACCATCAAGCTCTCTGGGAATTGAGGCATCATACTAATTGCAACACAACACATTGCATCTATCTGTTGACCTGCCCTTGCAATTTGCAGTATATTGGGATGACCACTCGCCCAGTAAAAACCCGTATCATTGAACACCGCAGCAATTTTCGCTGCAAAAAGACCCATACAAAAATGTGCAAACATTATGTGGATTCCAACCACAACGCGGACTCCATGACATGGGTTGTTTTGGAATCAAGTCCCAACTGCCCTAAGAATGCTCTCTTTAGGAAGGAGCAGAGATGGGTCCATCGACTTTCCACTGATAGCCGAGGGCTGAATGAAGAAATCCCCTGGCATTCATTATAAATCTCACATTAGCTATTCGGACATGTTTTATATGGCCCCCTATAATCCCAATGGTCATATCCCCCTGGTCAAGTCCACTCTGACACACATTGGTCATTACCCTGCTGCTGGTGTGTCATATACCAACTGTCTGGCACATCACAACCACCCATGGTACACGCCAAACCACGTGACCACCTAGATACTCATAAATTATTCATGAATCCAGACAGATTATTTTGGGGTCTATAATAGGGCTCAATACACAATTCAACCCGGTCACAACAATTTGACTCACTGTGGACCCCCCCTTTTCCCCTTTGCGCCCCCTTCTTCTAGCCCACCCATGAATGTGTAGGGGCACTTAAACCCTTACATCATGGCCGACCCACACTTGGGTATTACCACTTATGAGGTTCTCACTATTTTCGGCACACGACATTATGACTAATATGGCCACACACCAGACCATGTGATTACCTGTGTTCCCACCAATCTTGTCGTAATATATTCGCCCGGAACAACCCCCGTGATATTAGAATTAACAATACCTAATTTTATAATGCCGATGGTCTGTACACTGTAAAATTCGTATTTACACCCCACGTGAATTTTACAGGTTCCCGGCCACCTGGACTGCGGTCAACACGGTCTTAGTCAGTACCACTTAATTACCTATACTCTGGCAAAACTATGTCGAGTTGACATTTTTCTGGGAGCACATCGTAAGGTACTAGAAATAATACTACCTGTTTCCATGTAACCGATGAAATACACATTTATTCCTATGCGCATTCTAGGTATACATGCACAACGCGGTCAATTTGACCACTACATCATGGCCGACCGAGTCTCCGCCCGTGTCACATGTCATTGGCAGGAGGCGTGGTATCGATCGAAACCCCTGAGCCGGGCTTCAATATAAACAAACGCCGCGATCACTACCCATCTATCCGAGCTCGGCGGAGATGGGTAGGTGATCCCACGCGGACACGGGCTGATTGAGGTAAGAGGAGGGTTGTGGGGGCTCGCTCTGAGACCTGACCGTTTGGAGGCTTTAATACCGGCTTCCTGAATCCTTTTGCAGCGCTTCCGCGTTGTAACCATACCTGACTACTCCGGAGCGATTTCTTTAATCTCTTTGCAATATATCTACTTTCTAGCCAAGTCTGAAGGCTTAACCCCGATGTACTGACCCGCCGACCACTCATGTGGCACTTAGCCCTTAACCCTTAGGTGAGTCCGGCGCTGATTATTTCATTATCCTGTTTGCCACCTAGGTTTGACAGTCCACACTGAGTCTTAGATGTTGTCACTCACACAATCTATGTTTGTGATGCCACTCTGAGCCATTATGGTGTTTTTGTAGTTGCTTGCTGTTTTTACAATTTGTTTTTAATCCTGTACCTTCCCACTGATATAGTTTTAGAGTGTGTGTGCACTTCACACTGCACGCTGAAACCACCTGGCATGGAGAGGTAGTGACTATTCCCCACACTGCCCCAAGCATGCCTCATTATGTTCACATTCTGGCGCTGACAATCCTTGCTGCTATAATGAGAAATGTACTACTAATGTGTATCTCCTTTCTTTCTCATGTTCCAGGCATAGGACTTTCCATCGAGGTAAAATATACCCACACCACACCATATACATGACACTGGCATGTTATTGAGTTCATTTTCTTTATAGTTTTCACTTTTTAAGGTCCTGATGAATCGCAGGAGAGTATTCCTATTGCGAGAAACATGTTGACCACTTGTTGTTTTTCAGAGCTCCACATAGGTCACTCTACCTAACGAGGTGACACTGAGTGAGCTTGTTTTCACGATTTTAACTGCAATAGGGGGACCACCAGAATAAAATAGTTTCCGGCACCCCTTGCTGCATTTTAACTATCACCTCAGGCCCAGTTGCCTCCCCGCCCACACACCCACACTTCACCATAGGGCAGTTGGATACAAAAGATCTCCGCCAAAGTGCCCCTCTTTGAGGTGTGCCCGTCGGGGATTGCACCGCCCCCCCGACGAGGAGCAACCGCCGATGATGAAGCATGACATCCTTCGGGGTGTGTGAGGCAAATACATCCGACAAAAGGGATGCCCACAGGTGTTACATTTACGCCTCTGGTCACGCCAGTTTTTGCTTAGTCCTACTTTGATTTGTGCTCAGTTAGGCATCGTGGCGGTGTTTTGGCTACGTCGCCATGTTTTTCATGTACCGTCCGCTGCGGTGGCTATGCTTCAGCTCTAACGCTGTCTCTCCCATTCACTGCAGTGTGCGACCCTAGCGGTCGGAAACAGCGGTTCGTACCGTGGAACCATCGGGGAAATCCTAATTTCCTGTGCGGTGTCTCCGCTATGCTTGCGGCGCGGTGTAGCTTTTCCGCTGCTTTTCCGACCGCAGCGGTCAGTTTTGGGTCGTCACCGCCCGTGTTGGGCGTTTTTTGTTAGCCCGCTACTGCCACAGTGGGTCTTTTTTGGCAGTTGATCCTAATTTGACCGCCGGTTTATCCGCGGTCCCGGCGGACGGTTGTTTTCGGCCTCCATGGCGTTCGGGGTGATTTTCCGCCCGCTATCCTAATGGGCCCCTGAGTGTTAGGTTGTATCACTGTAAACATAAGTGAGAAGGGTATGCAAACAGATTTTTGCCTTGAAGGGATGGGGGGGCTGGTTTGATTCTGCCTGCCAAAACCTGAAGTGATTGGGGAGACGGAGAGCCAGTAGTGTCCGGCGTAACCAAGGTATTTCAGCCTCCCAGGATTAGGCTAAGCTTAAATTAAAATATAAATCTCTTGTGCAGACGGAAAAAGCCACCTTTTACCATAGTAAGTGGTTCGAGATGCAGGCAATTATCCTTCCTCTAATCTTCCCACTCCTTGTAGGAACAGTTCAACCCCCCGCTTTGTTGGTGAAGACTATTCACGGACACATGCTGTAACTGGACCTTCCACTCTTACAAGTGGTAACTAGTGTCCGTTGATCTATTGATCACCCTCCCTCCTTTTGATAAAGAAAAAAACACAAATCAAAGTAGCCATACCCCACAAATACACAAAACACATACCAATGATAAAACAAATGCAAAAACATCTTTTTTACAATTCCCAGGACAACAACCACAATACACCTCACAGCAAAGGCCCAATTGGACACACCCACACAGCTGAGTATAAATACAGCCCCTTTACTAACCACAATCCATTGCAACACTCCAAAAGAGAAGGCCAAACACCACATCTGACAGGAGAGGCAAAACAACACAGCACACACCACTACCACCACCATCACCACCACCATTACACCAGCACCAACAATCCCCCAGCACACAACACACATCACACCTCAACACCACACCCACCACACACACCCCTGCACCCACAAACACTGCAAACACCAACCACCATGGCAGCACAGAAAATGCCAAAATTCACAGAGGGTGAGTTGACAGTCATGGTCAATGAGATAGTGAGAGTGGAACCACAACTGTTTGGTAGCCTGGTCCAACAGACACCATTAACCACAAGGACACAAATGTGGGAAAGGATAGTCCAAAGGGTCAATGCAGTAGGGACCACCTCGCGATCCAAGAAGGAAATCATGAAGTGGTGGCATGATCTCAAGAGGGTTGTCTAGGAGAAGAGGAGCAAGAACTGAGAGCTGGCAAACCGGACTGGCAGTGGCCCTCCCATAACACAGAAAACATTCACACCATGGGAGGAGAAGGTGCTTGCCATACTGCATCCTGAGAGTCTCATAAAAGTAGCTGGGGGAATGGAGGCTGGTAAGTACAAACAAATGGCAACCAACACACTGATAAGTACTCCCTTGCACAACCCATACACCATGGCACGGTTCACCCTCACCTAACAGGTAGGCAGCCAACCTCACTGGGAGACATGTTTGGGGGTGGGTGACCTACACTACCACTCCCAGCATGCCCCCTGTCCCACACAGGGGGCATGGAGGCCTCACCCACCAAGGAGCCTGTGTCAGCCATTGCACTGTCCACCCTCACCTAACAGGTAGGTAGCCATCTTGTATTGGAGGACTGTTTGGCGGTTGGAGGCCTGTATAGTGATACTCCCGGCATGCCCTCTGTCCCACAGCCCAGCAGCATGGAGGCCTCCCCCACCCAGGAGCATGTGTTAGCCATTGCACTGTCCACCCCCACCTAACAAGTAGGCAGCCATCCTCACTGGGAGACATGTTTGGGGGAAAGGAGGCCTATTTCACTACTCCCAGCATGCCCCCTGTCCCACACTCCAGCAGCATGGAGCCCTCCCCCATCCTGGAGCATGTGTCAGCCATTGCACTGTACAACCTCACCTAACAGGTTGGTAGCCATCTTGTATTGGAGGACTGTTTGGGGGTGGGAGGCCTGTATCACTACTCCCAGCATGCTCCCTGTCCCATACACCAGCAGCATGGAGGCCTCCCCCACCCAGGAGCATGTGTCAGCCATTGCACTGTCCACCCCCACCTAACAGGTAGGCAGCCATCCTCACTGGGAGACATGTTTGGGGGTGGGAGGCCTGTTTCACTACCCCCAGCATGCCCCCGGTCCCACAACCCAGCAGCATGGATGCCTCCCCCACTCAGGAGCATGTGTCAGCCATTGCACTGTCCACCCTCACCTAATAGGTATGGACCCATCTTGTATTGGAGGACTGTTTGCGGGTGGTAGGCCTGTATCACTACTCCCAGCCTGCCACTGTCCCACACCCCAGCAGCATCGAGGCCTCCCTCACCCAGGAGCATGTGTCAGCCATTGCACTGTTCACCAAACAGACTTACAGGTAGATAGCCATCTTGTATTGGAGGACTGTTTGGGGGTGGGAGGCCTGTATCACTTCTCCCAGGATTCCCCCTGTCCCACACCACAGCAGCATGGAGGCCTCCCCAACCAGGAGCATGTGTCCACCCCCACCTAACAGGTAGGCAGCCATCGCTGGGAGACATGTTTGGGGGCGGGAGGCTTGTTTCACTAGACCCAGTATGCCCCCTGTCCCACACCCCAGCAGCATGGAGGTCTCTCCAACCCAGGACCATGTATCAGCCATTGCACTGTTCACCCTCACCTAACAGGTTGGTAAGCATAGTCACAGGTCTGGCTGTTTCTGGTTGTGAGACCTGCAACACTACACACGGCACCAATTGCATGCAATGCATCGACACTGGACATGTTTGATGATATGATGTTTTCATGCACCATGTAATAACAAGCAGTAATGCATGTAACAATAATACAAAAGTTGTCTCAATTGTGTAGTGTACAGACAGCAGATGACATGCAGCTAACAGAATACTTGCACATTTCCCTTCACTGACAATTTCCCATCTAATCTACAGGTGATGAAGATCTTGCTGCTGAGGACAACAATGACCTGCAGAGCCAGTCTCCACCCCCGGTACATGGACTCTCAGATGTTGACTCCCAGGACAGTTTGGACGATGAGCTCCAGGCCCGTCCATCTGGTGTGTCAAGGCCCAACAGGTCCCAGGACCCCATCCTCCCCACCATCACGTCTGCTGCAACAACAACTGCACAGCAGACCCCTGCAGTCACGGCCTGTGCCTCCACCGCTGCCACCTCGGTCACCACCACCACCAGCACCCTCCCTGTCCCAGGGGACGTCCAAGACACAACACCAACAGTGGAGGACTGGAAGAGTGTGCGAGGACCCAACCTGGTGAGGTAACAGGTCCGTGGCAGCAGGGCAGGTGGGAGGGCCAGGGTCCCCCCCGACCTCAGGAGGTTGGCACACCATCCCTGGACCACTTCACCAGATTCATCGGTGCATATGAACAGGTCCAGGGATAAAGTGGCCGGTCGGACGAACTTTTACGTGAGCTCATCCTGCTGATGAAGTCCATTGACACACGCATTGGTCAAATGGTGGACCTGATGGCCCAGCAAGTGGCGTCGCTGAGGGACAGGCCTGCGTCACAACCAACACCTCAGCCCCCTTCTGTTGTGGTCAGTCAGTCAAAATCTTTATTCGATTTAGTTAAAAATCATACAAAGAGATAAAACATTGCAAGACAAAAAAAAACAATTTACAATATCATACAAATTAGTGCATACAATTATATTCTGTACCAGGCTCCATGTAAAAAGAGAGGATTAAATTCATTTTATACAAAGTTTAAAAAATATTAATAAAACTCATTTAGGGGGGCCCATTACTCTGATGTGTTTTTTTTTTTTAGTTCTAGCTGCCGCCACCAAGAAATTTGCCATGCAAAATGTAATGCGAATGTCGTTCAGCGATTGGAGATAGAGCAGGGCTGGTCTCACCTGTGTGAAACCAGCCTCCTTTAAAACAGGCCCTTTTTAAAAATGGGGACGATGGCGGAGGTTGCCCAGGTGGTTGGCAGAGATTTGCCATTAGCGGCGGTGAAGACGTTAGCCAAAACAGCCGCCCATAGCTTGGGTGAGTAAATATAAAAATCGTCCGGCACCCCGTCAGGGCCAGGGGCCTTATTCTGTTGTGCTGCAAGATGACAGTGCACCATCCTCCTCTGCGCCAACAGAGAGGGGCGAGTCCTCAGACGCCGCTGGCCATTCAGCATCCCCCCCACCGCCAAAAAGATCAAGGGGGCGTTAAAGAAGAGCCTGGGAGTGTCCGGAGGCAAAGCACCACCCACACGCCAGTCACCCCCACTGCAGTGACTGTTTGGACTGTCCTTCCCCACACTGCCTTGGCAATGGCACTTGTGGTGTCTACTCTTGCATCTGATCTACCATGACTGTCAACTGTCTGCCCATTCACCACCTTCATGTAAATATTCCTACACCTCTCACATGTCCTCTTTGCAAATAAAAAACCTGACGCAACAGATTTTGTACTGTATCGTTTTTAGTGCAATATTTAAAGTTTTGAAAATGTCCATGATGTGTCCAAATGAATAAATATGGGCGAATTTTGCGGATCCACAATCCACAAGTTCGCGCAAAATCGGCAAAAAAATCAGCGAGTTCATGAAAAAATTCACAAACTCGCGGATTATCCCAAAAAGACTGCTTCCCACTGTCTACAGTGGCTAATCAGTAAGTGCTACCTCGTTGTGTAAATGTATATTGCTTTTCCTACACTACAACTGCGTAAAATGCCAGAAGAGTTCTCTCCAGTGACCATGTGTGTGTGTGTTAATATGCCATCGCACCGAAGGGCGCAGGGGTCTCTTGAGAGAGCTGTCCATCATAGTGGGTAAATGGCGGGAAGAAGGTGCAAACAGCTAGTGTGTGGGCGGGGGATAAACGGGCGGGCTACTATGTGAGTTCACATGCCTCTTGTGTGTAAAAAAGTCAGAGACCGATCAGAGCAGCAGATAGAGAGAAAGAAGCTCCTGGACACAGGAACTGCATGGGGATTGCGCTCGTGAAAGTGAAGCATGTAGAGGCCTCTATCCAGCATCACAGCGGGCTTGTAATAGCATCCGCTGTGATGCTGGATAGAGGCCTTTGCATCCTTCACTTTCACAAGTGCAATCCCCGTGCAGTTCATGTGTCCAGGAGCTTCTTTCTCCTCATCTGCTGCACTGATCGGTCTCTGACCTGTTTTACACACAAGAGGCATGTGTACTCACATACAAGCCTTGTATGGGAGTTCACTTGCCTCTTGTGTGTAAAAAAGGTCAGAGACCGATCAGAGCAGCAGATGAGGAGAAAGAAGCTCCTGAAAGTGAAAGTGAAAGTGAAGGATGCAGAGGCCTCTATCCAGCATCACAGCAAATTTTTGACGGTAGATGCGGGGAGAAAGCATACCTGCCCAGCCTCGACAAAGCTCATGATTGTTTTTGGGCTACAACTCGGGCACCTGCTTTATTTATATCTGTAAGTGCTTCCTGTTGAGGTTTAATTTTTGTGACAGGAGCATCGTGCCGGAATAAACCCAGCCCTTATTTATCCAAGAAGGTCCAGGGATAAAGTGGCCGGTCGGACGAACTTTTACGTGAGCTCATCCTGCTGATGAAGTCCATTGACACACGCATTGGTCAAATGGTGGACCTGATGGCCCAGCAAGTGGCGTCGCTGAGGGACAGGCCTGCGTCACAACCAACACCTCAGCCCCCTTCTGTTGTGGTCAGTCAGTCAAAATCTTTATTCGATTTAGTTAAAAATCATACAAAGAGATAAAACATTGCAAGACAAATAAAAACAATTTACAATATCATACAAATTAGTGCATACAATTATATTCTGTACCAGGCTCCATGTAAAAAGAGAGGATTAAATTCATTTTATACAAAGTTTAAAAAATATTAATAAAACTCATTTAGGGGGGCCCATTACTCTGATGTGTTTTTTTTTTTAGTTCTAGCTGCCGCCACCAAGAAATTTGCCATGCAAAATGTAATGCGAATGTCGTTCAGCCATTGGAGATAGAGCAGGGCTGGTCTCACCTGTGTGAAGCCAGCCTCCTTTAAAACAGGCCCTTTTTAAAAATGGGGACGATGGCGGAGGTTGCCCAGGTGGTTGGCAGAGATTTGCCATTAGCGGCGGTGAAGACGTTAGCCAAATCAGCCGCCCATAGCTTGGGTGAGTAAATATAAAAATCGGCCGGCACCCCGTCAGGGCCAGGGGCCTTATTCTGTTGTGCTGCAGGATGACAGTGCACCATCCTCCTCTGCGCCAACAGAGAGGGGCGAGTCCTCAGACGCCGCTGGCCATTCAGCATCCCCCCCACCGCCAAAAAGATCAAGGGGGCGTTAAAGAAGAGCCTGGGAGTGTCCGGAGGCAAAGCACCACCCACACGCCAGTCACCCCCACTGCAGTGACTGTTTGGACTGTCCTTCCCCACACTGCCTTGGCAATGGCACTTGTGGTGTCTACTCTTGCATCTGATCTACCATGACTGTCAACTGTCTGCCCATTCACCACCTTCATGTAAATATTCCTACACCTCTCACATGTCCTCTTTGCAAATAAAAAACCTGACGCAACAGATTTTGTGCTGTATCGTTTTTAGTGCAATATTTAAAGTTTTGAAAATGTCCATGATGTGTCCAAATGAATAAATATGGGCGAATTTTGCGGATCCACAATCCACAAATTCGCGCGAAATCGGCAAAAAAATCAGCGAGTTCGTGAAAAAATTCACAAACTCGCGGATTATCCCAAAAAGACTGCTTCCCACTGTCTACAGTGGCTAATCAGTAAGTGCTACCTCGTTGTGTAAATGTATATTGCTTTTCCTACACTACAACTGCGTAAAATGCCAGAAGAGTTCTCTCCAGTGACCATGTGTGTGTGTGTTAATATGCCATCGCACCGAAGGGCGCAGGGGTCTCTTGAGAGAGCTGTCCATCATAGTGGGTAAATGGCGGGAAGAAGGTGCAAACAGCTAGTGTGTGGGCGGGGGATAAACGGGCGGGCTACTATGTGAGTTCACATGCCTCTTGTGTGTAAAAAAGTCAGAGACCGATCAGAGCAGCAGATAGGGCGAAAGAAGCTCCTGGACACAGGAACTGCACGGGGATTGCGCTCGTGAAAGTGAAGCATGTAGAGGCCTCTATCCAGCATCACAGCGGGCTTGTAATAGCATCCGCTGTGATGCTGGATAGAGGCCTTTGCATCCTTCACTTTCACGAGTGCAATCCCCGTGCAGTTCATGTGTCCAGGAGCTTCTATCTCCTCATATGCTGCACTGATCGGTCGCTGACCTGTTACACACAAGAGGCATGTGTACTCACATACAAGCCTTGTATGGGAGTTCACTTGCCTCTTGTGTGTAAAAAAGGTCAGAGACCGATCAGAGCAGCAGATGAGGAGAAAGAAGCTCCTGAAAGTGAAAGTGAAGGATGCAGAGGCCTCTATCCAGCATCACAGCTAATTTTTGACGGTAGATGCGGGGAGAAAGCATACCTGCCCAGCCTCGACAAAGCTCATGATTGTTTTTGGGCTACAACTCGGGCACCTGCTTTATTTATATCTGTAAGTGCTTCCTGTTGAGGTTTAATTTTTGTGACAGGAGCATCGTGCCGGAATGAACCCAGCCCTTATTTATCCAAGAAGACACCATCGTTTTGTGCGATACCTCTATTCAACTGGAGTACTTTCTACTGGCTAATCAGTTAGTGCTACCTCGTTGGGTAAATGTATAGCGCTTTTCCTACACTAGAACTGAGTAAAGTGCCAGAAGAGTTGTCTCCAGTGACCATGTGTGTATTACTATGCTAACGCGCCGAAGGGCTCCCTTGAGTGAGCTGGGCATAAAAAATAAAAAAAAATCTACCTGCTCGCGAATTTGCGAATTCTTGGCAATTTCGCGAGATTCGGGGATCGCGAAATTGCAGAAAATCCGCAAATTTCGCCAGCGCAATGGATTTTTGGCCCATGCTTACAAATGATGTACAGTATGTAGGGCAGGATAATTCTGAAGCACCTAGGGAGACACAATGGAACAAGAGTCACTGCTGTCATTGTGGCATCACAGGCATAACACTACACAAAACATACCTATGAAACTACAGACATACAAGACTATGTGCAGCAGGTGTTAACAAATAGAGTCCAGCATACGTCCACATATGGAACGTCAATGCCACCTTTCCTTCACACAGGTGACTCAACATGTGCCCTTCTGTACCATCCGCAGACAGTCTGCACAACAACAACAACCACAACAGACAATGTACAAGTCATACATATTTACACACCTTCAAGTGAAGTAGCGGTTGATGAGCTGCTGACGAATGTCAACTCCATCCTCCTCTCCACTGTCCTCATCACTGGACTCAGGTCCTTGGGCAGGGGCGGGCCTTGGTTCCTCTCCATCATCCAGGAGCAGGGGAATCCCCTTGTGAATGGCTATAATGTGCAGCATACAGCATGCCACAATGATCTTACAGACCTTCCCAGGTGAGTATGCCAGGGCTCCTCCAGTCCTGTCAAGTCAGAGGAATCTTGACTTGAGTAGGCCAAAAGTATGCTCAATTACACGTCGGGTTCTGCCATGGGCCTCATTGTACCTGACGTCAGCCGGGGTCCTGGGATCTCAGTGGACTCAGCAGCCATGGGCAACTGGGATTCGCAGAGTCACCTAGGAATGACAAACACACATTGCAATGTTGCACAGGCAGAGGGCAGCAGGTCACAAACACACAACACACCATATCACTGGGCATACTCACCCACAATCCAAGCACGATCTGGATGCAGGTTAGCCATCATCCGGGGCACCATGCTGTTCCTCATGACGTATGAATCATGGGCAGATCCAGGGAATCTTGCACACCCATGTGAAATCGTCATGTCCGCAAGGCACACCACCTGCACATTTATAGAATGGTAATGTGTGTGATTCCTAAAAATATGCTCAGTGGCCTGTGGTGCCACCAGACCGACATGGGTGCAATCGATGGCACCAACAACATGGGGGATGTGCCCAAGGGCATAGAAGTAACCCTTCACACCTGGCAATTCTGCTCCCCTGGGGAAATGTATGTAACAATCTTTATATCTCATCACGGCTGCAAGAACGTGCCTCAGCACCATGCTGGACATGGATTGCGACATCCCTGCAGCACCGGCCATGGTCTCCTGGAAGGAACCAGTTGCAAAAAAGTGGAGGGCTGCCATCACTTTGTTTGTGGGTGTGAAGGCTGTTGGGTAGTGGCAACGAGGCTGCAAGTTGGGCTCCAAAAGATCACAAAGGGTCTTCATGGTCGCTCTGTCGAGGTGGAATTATCGGATGATCGCTATATCCTCCATGTCCCCCAGCACTGTCAGGTGACGTATGAGATTTGTAATCCTCCTAGTTGAGATGTACATGGACACATGTCAATGACAACCATCATGAGGAGGACTCAGCACATACTGTTAAGCATGTCACCCAAAACCTTAAAATTCCATGAGAGATGCGTGGCACACAAGGTTACATGTGTTTAAATTTGAGACACAGAGGACACAGCAATCCCTTTTCAATACACAGGTGCCGCAAACATAACCGAATGTCAATGCAAATGCACTGTTTCTGAACACGACATTCCACATGTGCATGCCACATTCCGTACCATCCACAAAAGTGTGTACGATGACCATGAATGCCTCATACACATCTGCAGTACCTGTCACACCTCAGTGCATAATGTGAAGCGGGTGCACATCAAGAGCACAATGATCACAGTAGTAAACTTGTATGCCAGGACTGATATGGTAGCGCAAGTATGAAACAACACCATACAGTGGGACAAGCCTTGCCAAGGTCAGCACTGACCCACAAAACATTGATTGTTTACATATTATTGACACCAGCTTAACACTGTCAGGCATCATCAACCATCAAATGCATCAGTGACATTGCAGGAACACAGACCAATGTGCGTCACACATATTGTGCAACCACCTGTGCATGAAACCAATAAATGGCATTGTGTGCACAATGACGTGCCATTAAACATGTTGCTGCTGTGTACTGATACCGCCATATGTGTGGTGCAGCATGCCCACCGCCAGCAACTTATGCCAATGTCTACCGCACTTGTGGAGAGGGTGGTTCTGGTGTCCCACTCCTGTGGACAGGTGGTAGCAACTGCCATATGTGTGGCGCTGCATGCCCACCGCCAGCAACCCATGTCTCCATGTCAATGTCTACCGTACTTGTGTAAGGGGTGGTGCTGGTGTCACACTGCCGTGGACATGTCCTCATGCATGCATGCTATGATAACTATGTGGGCCATGCAGAGTGCCCTTGTGAGGCGTCCCCCAGTTTGGGAATTAGGGGGATAACAATTGGCCCTGACTCTGCGTATTGCTACTGGTGTGATAGATGTTGGTACATGACACTGTATATCTGGTCACTTACCCTACTGTTCTTCCTTACCTGTAGATCAAGCTACACCAGCGTAAGGCCATGTGGAGGGCCATTGCTGCAAAGGTGTGGGCCCTGGGGGTATCCAACAGATGACGCACCCACTGCCACAAGAGGTGGGACGATTCAGAAAAGGGGGTGGTGATGGACAGAGCATCTGAATTAAGCAGAACACTCATACCCAGTCAAAAGATCAGGGCTTGATCCATCACCGTTTTTTAGCTCACTGCACCATCCCAGTTCAGAACCTGGCTACATGCAAATTAGTCTGTCCCTGGCCCAGTGCATCATGGGAACAGGGCAGACCAAACTACCAAGCCAATTCTTTACTGGAAAGGAAACAAGCTTCCGGGGACCGGTTTCTGGCATTACAGCCGTCTTCGGCCCGGCTTGCTTGAATCCTGATGGTGCAGTGAGCAAGGGACTAACATCTGAGCATACCCTTCCACGCTTGTGGTGGCCAAAACGATTCAGAAAAGGGGGTGGTGATGGACAGAGCATCTGAATTAAGCAGAACACTCATACCCAGTCAAAAGATCAGGGCTTGATCCATCACCGTTTTTTAGCTCACTGCACCATCCCAGTTCAGAACCTGGCTACATGCAAATTAGTCTGTCCCTGGCCCAGTGCATCATGGGAACAGGGCAGACCAAACTACCCAGCCAATTCTTTACTGGAAAGGAAACAAGCTTCCGGGGACCTGTTTCTGGCATTACAGCCGTCTTCGGCCCGGCTTGCTTGAATCCTGATGGTGCAGTGAGCAAGGGACTCACATCTGAGCATACCCTTCCACGCTTGTGGTGGCCAAAACGATTCAGAAAAGGGGGTGGTGATGGACAGAGCATCTGAATTAAGCAGAACACTCATACCCAGTCAAAAGATCAGGGCTTGATACATCACCGTTTTTTAGCTCACTGCACCATCCCAGTTCAGAACCTGGCTACATGCAAATTAGTCTGTCCCTGGCCCAGTGCATCATGGGAACAGGGCAGACCAAACTACCAAGCCAATTCTTTACTGGAAAGGAAACAAGCTTCCGGGGACCGGTTTCTGGCATTACAGCCATCTTCGGCCCAGCTTGCTTGAATCCTGATGGTGCAGTGAGCAAGGGACTCACATCTGAGCATACCCTTCCACGCTTGTGGTGGCCAAAACGATTCAGAAAAGGGGGTGGTGATAGACAGAGCATCTGAATTAAGCAGAACACTTATACCCAGTCAAAAGATCAGGGCTTGATCCATCACCGTTTTTTAGCTCACTGCACCATCCCAGTTCAGAACCTGGCTACATGCAAATTAGTCTGTCCCTGGCCCAGTGCATCATGGGAACAGGGCAGACCAAACTACCAAGCCAATTCTTTACTGGAAAGGAAACAAGCTTCCGGGGACCGGTTTCTGGCATTACAGCCGTCTTCGGCCCGTCTTGCTTGAATCCTGATGGTGCAGTGAGCAAGGGACTCACATCTGAGCATACCCTTCCACGCTTGTGGTGGCCAAAACGATTCAGAAAAGGGGGTGGTGATGGGCAGAGCATCTGAATTAAGCAGAACACTCATACCCAGTCAAAAGATCAGGGCTTGATCCATCACCGTTTTTTAGCTCACTGCACCATCCCAGTTCAGAATCTGGCTATATGCAAATTAGTCTGTCCCTGGCCCAGTGCATCATGGGAACAGGGCAGACCAAACTACCAAGCCAATTCTTTACTGGAAAGGAAACAAGCTTCCGGGGACCGGTTTCTGGCATTACAGCCGTCTTCGGCTTCATTCAGAAGCGAGGAGCTGGAGGTGCGAGTGGACGAGGTGCTGGCACAGTACCCAAGGCTGTGTGGTGGCCCCAATGTAGTGGAAAGTTATCATTGAGGATGCTGTTGGGTATGGGGGGGTCAGACATGCATGGGACTGGTGATGTGTGCGACACACAGAGGGGTTTCAGTGCAGTCATCCTGCATGTGTGTGTGATTGGCATGTAGCCTCTACGCCCTCATGCATGCATGCTATGATAACTATTTGGGCCATGCAGAGTGCCCTTGTGAGGCGTCCCCCAGTTTGGGAATTAGGGGGATAACAATTGGCCCTGACTCTGCGTATTGCTACTGTTGTGATAGATGTTGGTACATGACACTGTATAACTGGTCACTTACCCTTCTTTTCTTCCATACCTGTAGATCAAGCTACACCAGCGTAAGGCCATGTGGAGGGCCATTGCTGCAAAGGTGTGGGCCCTAGGGGTATCCAACAGATGACGCACCCTCTGCCACAAGAGGTGGGACGGCATCAGCCGGCTGGCAAAAAATGTGGCCGAGATCACCATGGGGCTGCAACCACGCTCTGGGCGTCTGGCACGGCGCAACTTAACACCACTGATGTTCCGCATATTGGCAGTGACTAATCTGGAGTTGGATGCAAGTCTGAAGGAGCATCGCCAGCAAGGCAGGGGTGAGTATTTGGGGAGGGTGACTTTGCCTGAGAGTGGATGCATGTGTACAGAGCCAGTGGTAGCGGTGAGCCATGTTTTGTTTGCGGGGTGGTGCAGTGATGTGTCATGTGAGTGGCTGCAGGGATGTGTGCTAGTGTCAGGCATTGTGCCAAACAGCTCTTACAAGGCTGACCATCCCTGCTGTGCTTTATCATATCCAGGTGTTTTGGGATCCACATGGTCATTCTGCATTGTGATGGTCTGGGAAATGTATGAGGGGATTAACATGAGGCACCAGTATCTGAGTGTGAGTTCATGTATTCCGACTTTGCATGCCCCATGATTGTTGAGGGTTACATGTCTGACAACAAGATGCCCCAGAGTACCACATGGTGCTTGGTATGGCCTACTAGACATTGTGGACTGGCATGTCCTAATAGGTGTGTGTGTGCTCCCATCAGGTTCCCTGAAGGCCTGTCAGTGGCAATGAGTGTTGGGACATGATAGGTGTGGGAATGTCAAGTTGTGTGTGGTACACTTCATCCACGGGCAAGGTGTTGTGCTGTGTGGCCTAAACATGGCTCAGTCATGGCAGGTAGTCAGTGTTGCCGGCACTGTTGTGGTGTATGTAGTGTGTTGCTGCAATGTTCATGCAGGGTGTGGTGGTCAGCATGTTGATTTGGGCATCCCCTGTATGCATGGTTTAATTAGCTTTGTCCTGATGATGTCATTTATACAACCCTGCATCTCTCTCTCATGCAGATTCGCCAGTGGGCACGGAGGAACAGGAGCCGTAAACCAGTGGTGAGAGTAGCACTACAGCTGCACCGGAGGCCAGTGACACAGAGCTCACCAACGCATCTGAAGGGGACAGGAGTATGCAGGAGGAATCCGTGGCTGAGACATAGAGTACTACATCATCTGATGCGAGTGGTGATGCATCCATGTTGTCAGCCACAGGGATGGGGAGTCTGCTACATCGTCTACCACTCAATGGCCAGTGCCCAGCCATCCATCCACTACCTCTGGTGCTGCCCGTGTCCGTAAGAGGAGACGAGTTACATTCACACCTGGCACCGCTGAGCCTGCACCTGTCCCCCCTGCTGCCCTCAGTGCTGAGTGTGTAGAGCTCCTGCGCCAACTTTGTGTGGGCCAGACCGCCCTGCTCAATGCCTTCAGTGACCAAGACAAGAAATAAGGGCAGGTGGTTGCCTACATGGAGGGCATACACTCTGACGTGGGTGTTGTCCACCGTGCAGCCCAGTCTATGTCATCCGCAGTAACGTCTGCTCTTCAACAAGCACATGCTCCCATTCCTGCTCAGGTGCCTTTGTCCACCCCCCAGTCAGTGGCTACATCACATGACAGTGACCATGGTTCGCATGCGTCGCAGACACGATACAGCACAAGGAGCACACAGCAGTGCACAACCCAAGCGGTCCCGCCCACAGACACCATCCCCCCAGAAGAGCAGAGTCACCCCAGAATGCAATGACAATAGCCCGTCCGAGGAGAGCAAGGCCGAAAAAGCAATGAGGCTGACATCAGCCTCACAAACTTCTGAGGCTTCTCCAGTAAGGGACTCTCCTGACCCTAAAACTTCACTCAGAGCTAGGCGTGCAGTGTCTGTGCCCACTGAGGAGGTGTTGTGTAGCAAGGGTAAACCTAGGAAGGGCACAGGTCCACATTCCCCCCCCCACATCAACTCCAATTCCAAGCCCAGTGAAGCAGGTGGAGTAGGGCACTGTAATGGCCACCCCAGGCAAAGAGGCAAAGGTAGGCACTGTAGGTGGGACACCTGGCAAAGGGGCAAAGGAGGCCACTGTAGGTGGGACACATGACAAAGGGACAATGGAGGGCACTGTAGGTGGGACACCTGACAAAGGGGCAAAGGAGGGCACTGTAGGTGGGACACCTGGCAAACAGGCAAAGGAGCTCACTGTAAGTGGGTCACCTGGCAAGCAGGGTAAGGTGGTCAAGAGGCATAGCCAGACAAAGCGTTCTGCGGGATCCAGCACATCACCAGAGGGAGTTCCAGTGTATGAACCAGGTGCGGGACAGTTGGTGTGTGTACCTGTTGTGTCATCACCAGTTCCCATTAACCCCAAGACAGGGAAGCCATTTCGTATTCCCAAAAAGTGGAAGGGCACCCCTCCAACCTCTCCCACCCACACTGTGTCCCAGGTCTGCATGACTCCACCTCCACGTGCCACTATACCACCTGGTCCAAACAGCCCTCCAGCTTGCCAGACGACTGATAGCCCTACATCACCTGTTTATCTATCTCCCCAGTCAAGTGTTCCTGCTGACCCCGACACACAGCCAGCTACAAGTCTACCTGACAGCCATATGTGAGTGGCAGTCCCACTCATGCACCTGTCTCTCATAGAGGTGTGCTAGTCCTGACCATTGTTTGCCACCTGGTTGTGTTGCTGGCCATGGAAGGGTACAGTCAAACACACTCACAGTGCAGCTTCTCATGCCCTGACTCTGCACTTTGCCATGCCCACTGGCCTTGTCGTTCACTGCTGCTCTCCCCTTGCCTGTGCAACCTCTCATGTACTTGCTGGGCTACCTGCCCTGGACACTGGCCTTGTTGCTCTGCTGTCTTGCAGTCTCCCCTGTGCCATGGACACTGGCCCGGTTGCTCTGCTGTGTTGGAGTCTTCCCTGTGCCATGGAAACTGGCCCTGGTGCTCTGCTGTGTTGGAGTCTCCCCTGTGCAGCCTCTCATGTACTTGCTGTGCCACCTGAAATGGACACTGGCCCTGTAGCTCTGCTGTGTTGGAGGCTCCCCTGTGCCATGGACACTGGCCCTGTTGTGCTGCTGTGTTGTACTCTCCCCTGTGCAGCCTCTTATGTACTAGCTGTGCCACCTGCCCTGGACACTGGCCCTGTTGCTCTGCTCTGTTGGAGTCTCCCCTGTGCCATGGACACTGGCCCTGTTGCTCTGCTGTGTTGGAGTCTCCCCTGTGCAGCCTCTCATGTACTTGTTGGGCCACCTGCCCTGGACACTGGCTCTGTTGCTCTGCTGTGTTGGAGTCCCCCCCCTGTGCCATGGACACTGGCCCTGTTGCTCTGCTGTGTTAGAGTCTCCCCTGTGCAGCCTCTCATGTACTTGCTGGGCCACCTGACCTGGACACGGTCCCTGTTGCTCTGCTGTTTTGTACTCTCCCCTGTGCAGGCTCTCATGTATTTTCTGTTCCACCTGCCCTGGTCACTGGCCCTGTTGCTCTGATGTGTTGTACTCTCCCCTGTGCAACCTCTCATGTACTTTCTGTGCCACCTGCCCTGGACACTGGCCCTGTTGCTCTGCTGTGTTGTACTCTCCCCTGTGCAGCCTCTTATGTACTTGCTGTGCCACCTGCCCTGGACACTGGCCCTGTTGCTCTGCTGTGTTGGAGTCTCCCCTGCGCCATGGACACTGGCTCTGTTGCTCTGCTGTGTTGGAGTCTCGCCTGTGCAGCCACTCATGTACTTGCTGGGCCACCTGCCCTGGATACTGGCCCTGTTGCTCTGCTGTGTTGGAGTCTCCCCTGTGGCATGGACACTGGCCCTGTTGCTCTGCTGTGTTGGAGTCTCCCCTGTGCCATGGACACTGGCATTCCTGTTTACAGTTTGCTTTTGCAGGATATCTTGCATTTGTTCAGCATTTTGTACCTTGATCTTGTGTACAGCTGTTCAACTATCACATCTGTGCAATATGTGAATAAAGACAGTAACTCCTGTTGTCTGTTTTGTCAATGTACTTGCTGATTAAAGATCTTATTTTGTGTGCATTTGGTAGCCTGTGCCCCATGCTCTATGTGTCACTTCAAAATTGACAAGCTCTTTGGCTGCATCACATTTTTAAACAGGGGTAACAGGGTCTTCAGTCCATTCAGACACTGATACTTGTGTTATCTGTGTTGGCTCTTTTACCTGTCATGCAGTTCTCTTTTGAGTGGTTTTGTGTTGTTGGCTACGTTGTTGCCATGTCAGATTGGGGTAGACTGCCAGCACAGGGTGTGATGCTGGGCACAGGTTTGCATGCAGGCTGGGCACTGTCATGATGTATGTTTGTCATTCCTGTATATGTGCCCAGCTGTGTATGTGTATGGTCATCCTGTGTTAGCCCTTAGTCCTGGTCCCCTGGCATACATGAGATGGGTGCTCTTGGGTGGTGAGGAGGTGAGCAGTGTGAAGGGTGTGACTTTGTAGTGGGTGTGGATGTGTGTGTGCCCCTGGATTGTGAAAGCCACACATGTGCTAGCCAGGAGTTGTGTGCCTGTTGTTGGGATTGTACTGCCCTGTGTAAATGATTGTATGCACTTGTGTGAGTTGTCTTTTGTACACTGTGCAGTGTGTTGATGTGTCCATGCAGTTCTGTGTGACTCCTCATTGTTGTTTTTGTCACTTATGAGTGTGCAAAGTGTGTGACTTGCACATTAGTTTTGTGTTTGTTTGATCATCAATGTGTGTTGTGTGTGTTTGTGTGGACTGTGTGGCCCTGCAGCTCCTCACTGGCATTGTGTGTGACTTTCTCTTGTACTGCAGGCACATGGTGCCATTTCTCCTCCTGTATGGCATGGTGTGTGGTGTGGTGTGTGGTGTGATGCCATCCCCTATGTGTGGCACATGTGCCTAGCCATTGTGGCTCTGCATTCCCTCTATTTGTGTATGGTACACACCTCACATGTCTAATGGTGACATGCAAGTCAGTTGATTTTGATGTCAGCTGTCCCCTTTGTTTACATGTGTATGTGCCTCCCTATCCCTTCATTTGTGAGACTGTGCCTTGTGGTGCAGTGTTTGGGCCAAGAGTGCTGTTCCACTCTGGACATGGCCTCATTGTTTTATGTGTGATGTTCTTGTGCTATTCATCAGTGTGGATTGCCCTTGTGCACTTGAGCTGTGTGTGCTGCCCAGTGCTCTGGTATAGCTGGTTGTTCTCTTGTATCCCAGAGTGGTGCATCCTGTTGTTGTTGTGTTGGGTGTCTGTGTGTTGGCTGTGGTGTATCTTCACTTCCTGGGTGTGCTGATGTTTTTGTGCTGTGCTGATTTGTGGTGTGTGTGTTGAGGTTGTGTCAGTCATGTCTGTGTGTAGCTGTTGTGCTTGTTGTGCACACACTGCCTGTTGTGCATACAGTGTTGTGGGTATGTGGGCTTGGCATTGCCTGATGTGCATCCCCTGATGTCCTGTGGTGTTTGTGGATTTGTGCTTTCATGTGCATGTGTGGTTTGTTTGATGTGGCAGTGTAGTTCTGTGCAGGTGCAATTCTTGTGTGATTTGTGGTATGTTGTGTGTGTTTTGTTGGTGAGTGATGATGTTGTGCAGTGATGTTGTGTTTGTACTCCCATCACCTTTCCACACTTTGGCTGGCAGGGTATGTCTGCTTCTGTTGGGGTTGTGTGTGTGTCCTGAGGTGTTTGTGTGTAGTGTTGTGCAGGCATCTGTTCAGGCTACCCTGTGTGTGTGTGTGTTTTATATTTGTGGATACAGCAGGGGTGTGTGTTTGTTTGTGTGTGTATGTGCTGTGTAGTATTGTCAGCCTTCAGTGTGTGAGGCACAGGTGTTGTGTGTTCCTTGTCAACCACTCCTGCAGTGGCTGTCTCCCTGGTTGTCTGTAGTGTGGTGCAGGGTGTGTATTGTGCTTGCTTGTTCCTCTGCTTGTTACTGTGCATGGTGGAGCCCAGGATGGGCACCTGGCCTATGACTTGCTGGGGTGTGTTGATGTGGGGTTGTCCCTCTGGTGTCTGTGCCCTGCCCATGTCTTGTTGTGGCCTTGCCTTGGACATTGTGCACATGTGTTGACCGCTGCGGTGACGTGACCGGGAGCGTGACGTTGCTACTACTTCACGGTCGATGTGTGTCCCGGATGCAGAGGGGTGACTTATTGTCAGGTGGATGATGTAGGGGTGCCCTTGTGGATGTGTTGTGACCCCCAGCAGGGTGTCTGTGGTGGACTTGGACCCTGTGTTAGCCTGTGTGTTGTGTTTTGTATTTGTGTATTTGCGTACCTGCGGCGTCGTCCGCGGCGGCCCAGTTGATGGTAGTGCAGTAGCAGGTACATGACCGGTGTCTCCGCTGCGCTGCGTCTGCCTGTTTGGGCCATCCTAATTTGTGGAGCGGTGCGGACGTCATTCTGCACGGCGGTGAGTCTCCATTGGCTCCCACCACCGCAGTGGCAGGCGCACTTCGATGGCGGTGCACGGCGCTCCACGGCGGATGGGAAATGACCTATGTTTTGCTATACTAATATGGCGGACGTGTGTTCCACTGCTCGCGGGCGGAAAAAGGCATTTTTCCTCCCCGCCAGCACCCTTAGTGTACAATTTTATTGTACCACACAATGATATATTCAACACAGATAGGGAGGATTCCAATCTTCTCCTTTAGTTGGTAGGCAGCTAAAGGTTTGAAATGAATAGGATCCAAACGTGTTGAAAGATTACGTAGCTAAGACATTCTTAGAGGGAATAACATCTCTGGGGTCACTGGCTCGCATAGGTCGAGGGCTGCTGTAGTGGCCCAGTGGTCATTGCCCTCATATTTTGCCACCTCAAAGTTCTTAAAGAGATTGAAGTGCCAAAAGGTCATAAATATATAATCAATGGGGCCTGAAGACAGGCCCTGCCAACAGTAGCTGCTGCTGCATATAATTTTTATATCGTCCATTTAGGTAAATCAAATTATGATTCACCAGCGTTAGACTTAGGACTTTTGACTCCTTTTTAATAATACCCTGGGGAAACTGAGCTGAGGGGATGTTATAAGATTCCAGGGCTTCCTCCATCTGTAGGTCCATCTGAACAGGGAAAAGATTAGCATTAACGTCTACAGCCATTATTATAACTGCTTCTGCTATTTTGCTACCTGATGCTGGAAAGAGAAATCAAGTGATTCCAGATAGCCTTTCATGATCCGATGGTTTTCTTTATGAATATTGAATATTTATAAAAAGAAAGTAACTATAAACTGTATTGCTGAAGTCCATTTCAACCACAGAAAACTGCAGGCCATTAGACGCATGTATAACCTCCAATAATCTCTTAATCACGATAGTGGATACTAGGGTTAGGACACCTATGGATAATCTCCCCTTTGCCCGGCTCCGGCCTTTACGGTACAATGCCATAAAACCTTCTACTGTCTGGTCCTCTCTTAGCCAGGACTCCTGAAGGAATACCAAATGGAAGGATTTCAAACTTTCTTCCAGTTCACGACTGTTCTTAAAGCGTTCAAACCCATGGATATTCCAACTCAGGTTTCTCAAGTTTAGAGAGGACCTCTCATTCTAGGGCGAACAAGGCCTGGTATTCCAGTCACCATCCTCCAAAAGGTTCTGTAAAAGAACCTAAACCCTGGCCCAAGCCGATTGCTCAGGCTGCGTGAGGGGTCTATCATTTACTGTAACCACTCTTAGCTCTTTGGGCAGCTGGCTGCTTTGCCATGTACATCCAAGCCTTAGGAGTGATTTATAGGGTATAAGCTGTCCCATTGAGTGGTGGATTATCCGTTGTGCATATTAAGAAAGCCGGAGGAATAGGGCCCAGCTAGGGGCCCAATGGGGGAGGAATCATTTTAGATGGCAGAGAGCTTGTAGTCCTGCCATAGCTAACTCCTCATCTGCCTTAAGTACTAGCTGCGTAATACAAGGCGAGATAAAATAAACTCTAGATACTTCTCTAACTTGTTCGCCATGTTGAAACCTAACCAAAGTTAGGTCCAATGAAGATATCCTTAAGAGGGAGGGAATTTGATGAAATATATGGAGGATTTTTGAGCTTTTCAAAGCCCGTAGTTTCTTTGCTTTTTTTCCCCCCGACCCGTGGTATCTAACAATAGCTCTAAGGACACCAAATCAGAGGTGGGGAACAATTTGGAGGCAGAAAGGAATTCTTTATGTAATTTATTGGGAATCTGAGGCTTAGACACCATACTACGAGCTGTTGTTAAACTTTTGTTCTTCACGGTGGGGCAGACCTCTAAGGGTGAGAGAAAAGGATCAGGGCTGACTTTAATACCAGACTTTACTTTTTATTTGACCTTTTTGTTTAATAAAACATTTATAAATCTACCGGCAGGGGGCCTTGCATTTTGAGCTTGGGGGAAAGCACCATTACAAGATTTTCCCTACATACTAGGGCCTTCTTTTTGCCTGCACATGGGGTATGAAGCCTACAAAATCTATTCAGGGTGCTTGCGCTCTGTGCACAGAAAAATATTGAGATATTGGAAGGATTTACGAGATTGGTGCTCTTACTCACAAGCATAGGATATTTGGAAATATAGACAGAGCCTTCTGAGTTTAATTGAACCTCATTGTTTCCTAAAAGGCACCATGCCCCCCAAGGCCTGAGACCGTTACTGTAGCAGGTGACTGTGTAAACATGGTTTCGTCTACATTGTTTTTAATATGCTGAAGTTCATGTCAAATAGCTTTCAAAAATGCCGATTGGTCCTCCTGATTTGTCCTTATTGACACCAGCGCTTTCAAAATGCCATTTAAAGTGGTTTGCATAAGTAGCATTACATCCAAAAAAGAGTAGACAAAGTAGTAGAATGCATTGTTATAGACCTTCCCTGGGATCCAGAGGTAGAGTTTGGTTCCCCAACCAATGGGGCCTTATAGGGTGGTGAGATGACGCAATTTTGATAGTCTTCTCTGTGATTCAACTGTGAGAGTTCAGGATCATTAGAACAGGAGGATGATGAAGAGGTATCTAAACGGCGTGAAGAAGATAGTCTCGGGCCCCTTCTTATGATCACACTTGTAGTCTGTGAAGAAGATACCGAGGCATTGGTTATATGCACGCCATCCTTTGCTGAGCACAGTATATCTTTTGCTAAGTTTGAAGCTCTAGGTGGCTCATGGGGTATCTTGTTCCCCTCCTCCAGTGACAAAGGAGCTCCATTATTAAAATGTTTCAGAACAAATTTCTTTATTTAAGTAACAAGAGGTGAGCGTTGAACTTTGCATTTGATGTAGCACTTAGATCAGATCAACGGCTGCCTTCTTTCCTCCTTTTTCCTTCTTTCATATACTCTCCCCTGGGATCTACTATTTGGAGCGCAGAGAGGAACTCGCTTGCAGCTGAGCACCACGGGGTGAGGAATGAGAGGATGTTTTCATTACTGTACCAACAGACGAATAGATGAAATTATCACCAGGGAACACATAACAACTGCAATTACCTCCTTCTTGGCCACGCCCTCTACTTATAGCAGTCACAGCTGCCTCTTCCACTTGTATGAAAGTCTCTTTACGCTCCTTTAACTACTTTCTGAGACCAACTTTCTATTCACAGGATTGAGGGAGTAGTCGTCTTAGGGAGAAGTATAGTAGAAATGTTGACCAAAGAGTAATGACCAAGTACAAGGAAGAATTACAATTGGGCACCTTGGGCTCGGTGAGCCTCCCGGGCTGGATAAAAGGTCAGAAATAAGCTGGATAAAACCTAGGAGCCACCTCGAACCTCACTCCTCATTCCAAAACACCCCCAGGAGGTAGGAGGTAGCGGGGGAAAGGAGCTCCAGGTAGCAGACTATCATCTTGCGCAGGACTGGGACAGTACTATGTTTCCCAATGCATACAAAGTGTCACCAAGCCGGAAACAAAAGTCCTTACCAGCTTGGGTTAACCAGTGCAGAGCTCTTGGTGCATTGCTCTAGCGTTGTTTCCAGAATTACGTTGCCTGATCAAATTGCAGAGTTCCGCGATGTTAAGATTTCAAGCAGGCCGGGCTAACCCGGAAGCTGGAAGCAGAAGTAAGGTTGACAGGAAGCAGTAACACGGACTGACGGGCAGGGAGGAGCAACAGCGGCAGCCACAGGGCAGGCAAGAAGGAGGCACTGTGAAGAATGTCTCCCTCTGTAGTGATTCTGGTGGTTCTTGTTCCCCTGCTGAAGAAGGACTGGACTCATCTCACCTGAAGCCAGAGTGACTCCAAGGACATGCTCCCATACCCCCTGTCTCAAGAGACATAAAAGACTTCCACTGATCCTGCTCCTGCACCTGGACTCTGCCATCTGTGAGTCTTCTCTGGCAAGTGGTGCTACCCCAGTCATGGACCTTTGGAAGTGGCCCTAAAGTGTTTTACTCCAGTGCATCCTCTGCTGCAAGAGCAGAATCGAAGCTTTGCTGCTGTTGCAGGAGCAGGATTGGTGCTTCGCAATCAGAACCAGCACATTGCCTTTGCAACCATTGCTTAGGCACCAACACATCGCCACCACTGCATGGAGAAGAACAACACATCACCTCTACTGCGTGGAGAAACTTGGTGTATCGCCTTCTGAACTGTCCAATCTCGGAAGCGGCGCATCGCCTTCCGAACTGATGCATTGCTGCGGTTGCATGAAGAAAATCTATGCATCACCTCAACTGCGAGGGGAACACCAATGCAACGTTCGGCTGCACCCGCATCTTTGTCGACGCAACTAGTATTAAGGTACTTTTGTTTAGTGGGCCTCACTGAATCCCTTTATCTAGCTTGCACTCCATTGCGGTCGGCCTCAACTCTTTACTTTGTCTCTGTCCAGGGCAGCCTGATAACTCACATAGGGCCAGATGTAGGAAGGCCTTTACCGGTCGGTAACGGCCGAAAATCTGTATTTTCGGCCGTTACCGACTGGTATTTAGCTTTCGGCATATAGGAGATCGAAAATCATCCGAATCGGTAAATTTACCGAATCGGTAAAGTTACCGAATCTGTAAAATACCGAATTGGAAATATTACCGAATCGGTAAATTTACCGAATCGCAAAGGTTTGCGAATCGGTAAATTTACCGATTCGATAATATTTACCGAATCGGTAAAGTTACCGAATCGGTAAATTACCGAATCGGTAAATAAGAAGTGGTAAAAATGGATATTGCGATGTAGGGAAGCTCTGAAATACCGAATTAGCTTGAATTTCGGTATTTAAGAGTCGGTATTTACCATGGATTGGAATCAGGTGGTAAACAGGTTCAACCTATAAAAATGGACCCAAAATGCAATTCTTCTTGCACAATGGCGGCATTTTATGTGATTGCAAGACGGCTAAGGAGGAAGGGGAGAGGGAATGGCAGAGAGAGGAGCAGGTCTACAGACAGAGGATAGCCCTGTTCATGCTCACAGAGGCAGAGATACTCCAGAGGTACAGGTTGGCCCCAGACACCATCACTGACCTCATCAGGGACCTCCACCCACTGTTGGATCACACTACCCCAAGGGCACATGCTATTCCTCCCCATGTGCAGGTGTTGTGCAGCCTACACCTGCTTGCCTCTGGGAGCTATCAGAGTGTGGTTGCTGCGGTAGGTGGGGTGACCCAGAGCAGCCTGTCAAGGTTTTTCCACAAATTCCTTGACGCAATGTTACAGAGGATGGAGCATTACATATCATTTCCTGCTACCCATGCTGAACTGGTCCAAACAAAATCAGACTTCTACCAGATGGCACGTTTCCCCAATATCATTGGCTGCATTGATGGCACGCACATTCCTATTTGTTCCCCAGCTGTCACAGAATACATCTACAGGAATAGGAAGTCCACCCACACCATCAATGTGCAGGTGATCTGCAATGCAAAGTTCGCCATTACTGACCTTGTTGCAAAATTCCCTGGGAGTACCCATGACTCCTATATATTTCAGAACAGTGGCATCTATGCACGGCTGACTGCAGGTGAATTTGGTGAAGGATACCTCCTAGGTAAGACACAGTGTGCGACCCCTATAACACCTATTGCAGTAAGCAGTACATGTATGCATGTGATTAAATCATACCCATTTTCTTTTAGGAGACAGTGCATATGCCCTCCGCTCCTTCATACTCACCCCCTACCTCAACCCATCAACACCCAGCCAAAGGAGATATAACCGGGCACACAAGAGCACACGCAATGTTGTTGAGAGAACATTTGGCATCTGGAAAAGCAGGTTCAGATGCTTGTACACGAGTGGAGGTGCAAGGCAGTATACCCCCATCACCTGCTGTAAGATCATAGCTGCCTGTACTATGTTGCACAATCTCGCTGTAAAGAGGGGTACTGAGGTGGTTTTGTGTTGTTGGCTACGTTGTTGCCATGTCAGATTGGGGTAGACTGCCAGCACAGGGTGTGATGCTGGGCACAGGTTTGCATGCAGGCTGGGCACTGTCATGATGTATGTTTGTCATTCCTGTATATGTGCCCAGCTGTGTATGTGTATGGTCATCCTGTGTTAGCCCTTAGTCCTGGTCCCCTGGCATACATGAGATGGGTGCTCTTGGGTGGTGAGGAGGTGAGCAGTGTGAAGGGTGTGACTTTGTAGTGGGTGTGGATGTGTGTGTGCCCCTGGATTGTGAAAGCCACACATGTGCTAGCCAGGAGTTGTGTGCCTGTTGTTGGGATTGTACTGCCCTGTGTAAATGATTGTATGCACTTGTGTGAGTTGTCTTTTGTACACTGTGCAGTGTGTTGATGTGTCCATGCAGTTCTGTGTGACTCCTCATTGTTGTTTTTGTCACTTATGAGTGTGCAAAGTGTGTGACTTGCACATTAGTTTTGTGTTTGTTTGATCATCAATGTGTGTTGTGTGTGTTTGTGTGGACTGTGTGGCCCTGCAGCTCCTCACTGGCATTGTGTGTGACTTTCTCTTGTACTGCAGGCACATGGTGCCATTTCTCCTCCTGTATGGCATGGTGTGTGGTGTGGTGTGTGGTGTGATGCCATCCCCTATGTGTGGCACATGTGCCTAGCCATTGTGGCTCTGCATTCCCTCTATTTGTGTATGGTACACACCTCACATGTCTAATGGTGACATGCAAGTCAGTTGATTTTGATGTCAGCTGTCCCCTTTGTTTACATGTGTATGTGCCTCCCTATCCCTTCATTTGTGAGACTGTGCCTTGTGGTGCAGTGTTTGGGCCAAGAGTGCTGTTCCACTCTGGACATGGCCTCATTGTTTTATGTGTGATGTTCTTGTGCTATTCATCAGTGTGGATTGCCCTTGTGCACTTGAGCTGTGTGTGCTGCCCAGTGCTCTGGTATAGCTGGTTGTTCTCTTGTATCCCAGAGTGGTGCATCCTGTTGTTGTTGTGTTGGGTGTCTGTGTGTTGGCTGTGGTGTATCTTCACTTCCTGGGTGTGCTGATGTTTTTGTGCTGTGCTGATTTGTGGTGTGTGTGTTGAGGTTGTGTCAGTCATGTCTGTGTGTAGCTGTTGTGCTTGTTGTGCACACACTGCCTGTTGTGCATACAGTGTTGTGGGTATGTGGGCTTGGCATTGCCTGATGTGCATCCCCTGATGTCCTGTGGTGTTTGTGGATTTGTGCTTTCATGTGCATGTGTGGTTTGTTTGATGTGGCAGTGTAGTTCTGTGCAGGTGCAATTCTTGTGTGATTTGTGGTATGTTGTGTGTGTTTTGTTGGTGAGTGATGATGTTGTGCAGTGATGTTGTGTTTGTACTCCCATCACCTTTCCACACTTTGGCTGGCAGGGTATGTCTGCTTCTGTTGGGGTTGTGTGTGTGTCCTGAGGTGTTTGTGTGTAGTGTTGTGCAGGCATCTGTTCAGGCTACCCTGTGTGTGTGTGTGTTTTATATTTGTGGATACAGCAGGGGTGTGTGTTTGTTTGTGTGTGTATGTGCTGTGTAGTATTGTCAGCCTTCAGTGTGTGAGGCACAGGTGTTGTGTGTTCCTTGTCAACCACTCCTGCAGTGGCTGTCTCCCTGGTTGTCTGTAGTGTGGTGCAGGGTGTGTATTGTGCTTGCTTGTTCCTCTGCTTGTTACTGTGCATGGTGGAGCCCAGGATGGGCACCTGGCCTATGACTTGCTGGGGTGTGTTGATGTGGGGTTGTCCCTCTGGTGTCTGTGCCCTGCCCATGTCTTGTTGTGGCCTTGCCTTGGACATTGTGCACATGTGTTGACCGCTGCGGTGACGTGACCGGGAGCGTGACGTTGCTACTACTTCACGGTCGATGTGTGTCCCGGATGCAGAGGGGTGACTTATTGTCAGGTGGATGATGTAGGGGTGCCCTTGTGGATGTGTTGTGACCCCCAGCAGGGTGTCTGTGGTGGACTTGGACCCTGTGTTAGCCTGTGTGTTGTGTTTTGTATTTGTGTATTTGCGTACCTGCGGCGTCGTCCGCGGCGGCCCAGTTGATGGTAGTGCAGTAGCAGGTACATGACCGGTGTCTCCGCTGCGCTGCGTCTGCCTGTTTGGGCCATCCTAATTTGTGGAGCGGTGCGGACGTCATTCTGCACGGCGGTGAGTCTCCATTGGCTCCCACCACCGCAGTGGCAGGCGCACTTCGATGGCGGTGCACGGCGCTCCACGGCGGATGGGAAATGACCTATGTTTTGCTATACTAATATGGCGGACGTGTGTTCCACTGCTCGCGGGCGGAAAAAGGCATTTTTCCTCCCCGCCAGCACCCTTAGTGTACAATTTTATTGTACCACACAATGATATATTCAACACAGATAGGGAGGATTCCAATCTTCTCCTTTAGTTGGTAGGCAGCTAAAGGTTTGAAATGAATAGGATCCAAACGTGTTGAAAGATTACGTAGCTAAGACATTCTTAGAGGGAATAACATCTCTGGGGTCACTGGCTCGCATAGGTCGAGGGCTGCTGTAGTGGCCCAGTGGTCATTGCCCTCATATTTTGCCACCTCAAAGTTCTTAAAGAGATTGAAGTGCCAAAAGGTCATAAATATATAATCAATGGGGCCTGAAGACAGGCCCTGCCAACAGTAGCTGCTGCTGCATATAATTTTTATATCGTCCATTTAGGTAAATCAAATTATGATTCACCAGCGTTAGACTTAGGACTTTTGACTCCTTTTTAATAATACCCTGGGGAAACTGAGCTGAGGGGATGTTATAAGATTCCAGGGCTTCCTCCATCTGTAGGTCCATCTGAACAGGGAAAAGATTAGCATTAACGTCTACAGCCATTATTATAACTGCTTCTGCTATTTTGCTACCTGATGCTGGAAAGAGAAATCAAGTGATTCCAGATAGCCTTTCATGATCCGATGGTTTTCTTTATGAATATTGAATATTTATAAAAAGAAAGTAACTATAAACTGTATTGCTGAAGTCCATTTCAACCACAGAAAACTGCAGGCCATTAGACGCATGTATAACCTCCAATAATCTCTTAATCACGATAGTGGATACTAGGGTTAGGACACCTATGGATAATCTCCCCTTTGCCCGGCTCCGGCCTTTACGGTACAATGCCATAAAACCTTCTACTGTCTGGTCCTCTCTTAGCCAGGACTCCTGAAGGAATACCAAATGGAAGGATTTCAAACTTTCTTCCAGTTCACGACTGTTCTTAAAGCGTTCAAACCCATGGATATTCCAACTCAGGTTTCTCAAGTTTAGAGAGGACCTCTCATTCTAGGGCGAACAAGGCCTGGTATTCCAGTCACCATCCTCCAAAAGGTTCTGTAAAAGAACCTAAACCCTGGCCCAAGCCGATTGCTCAGGCTGCGTGAGGGGTCTATCATTTACTGTAACCACTCTTAGCTCTTTGGGCAGCTGGCTGCTTTGCCATGTACATCCAAGCCTTAGGAGTGATTTATAGGGTATAAGCTGTCCCATTGAGTGGTGGATTATCCGTTGTGCATATTAAGAAAGCCGGAGGAATAGGGCCCAGCTAGGGGCCCAATGGGGGAGGAATCATTTTAGATGGCAGAGAGCTTGTAGTCCTGCCATAGCTAACTCCTCATCTGCCTTAAGTACTAGCTGCGTAATACAAGGCGAGATAAAATAAACTCTAGATACTTCTCTAACTTGTTCGCCATGTTGAAACCTAACCAAAGTTAGGTCCAATGAAGATATCCTTAAGAGGGAGGGAATTTGATGAAATATATGGAGGATTTTTGAGCTTTTCAAAGCCCGTAGTTTCTTTGCTTTTTTTCCCCCCGACCCGTGGTATCTAACAATAGCTCTAAGGACACCAAATCAGAGGTGGGGAACAATTTGGAGGCAGAAAGGAATTCTTTATGTAATTTATTGGGAATCTGAGGCTTAGACACCATACTACGAGCTGTTGTTAAACTTTTGTTCTTCACGGTGGGGCAGACCTCTAAGGGTGAGAGAAAAGGATCAGGGCTGACTTTAATACCAGACTTTACTTTTTATTTGACCTTTTTGTTTAATAAAACATTTATAAATCTACCGGCAGGGGGCCTTGCATTTTGAGCTTGGGGGAAAGCACCATTACAAGATTTTCCCTACATACTAGGGCCTTCTTTTTGCCTGCACATGGGGTATGAAGCCTACAAAATCTATTCAGGGTGCTTGCGCTCTGTGCACAGAAAAATATTGAGATATTGGAAGGATTTACGAGATTGGTGCTCTTACTCACAAGCATAGGATATTTGGAAATATAGACAGAGCCTTCTGAGTTTAATTGAACCTCATTGTTTCCTAAAAGGCACCATGCCCCCCAAGGCCTGAGACCGTTACTGTAGCAGGTGACTGTGTAAACATGGTTTCGTCTACATTGTTTTTAATATGCTGAAGTTCATGTCAAATAGCTTTCAAAAATGCCGATTGGTCCTCCTGATTTGTCCTTATTGACACCAGCGCTTTCAAAATGCCATTTAAAGTGGTTTGCATAAGTAGCATTACATCCAAAAAAGAGTAGACAAAGTAGTAGAATGCATTGTTATAGACCTTCCCTGGGATCCAGAGGTAGAGTTTGGTTCCCCAACCAATGGGGCCTTATAGGGTGGTGAGATGACGCAATTTTGATAGTCTTCTCTGTGATTCAACTGTGAGAGTTCAGGATCATTAGAACAGGAGGATGATGAAGAGGTATCTAAACGGCGTGAAGAAGATAGTCTCGGGCCCCTTCTTATGATCACACTTGTAGTCTGTGAAGAAGATACCGAGGCATTGGTTATATGCACGCCATCCTTTGCTGAGCACAGTATATCTTTTGCTAAGTTTGAAGCTCTAGGTGGCTCATGGGGTATCTTGTTCCCCTCCTCCAGTGACAAAGGAGCTCCATTATTAAAATGTTTCAGAACAAATTTCTTTATTTAAGTAACAAGAGGTGAGCGTTGAACTTTGCATTTGATGTAGCACTTAGATCAGATCAACGGCTGCCTTCTTTCCTCCTTTTTCCTTCTTTCATATACTCTCCCCTGGGATCTACTATTTGGAGCGCAGAGAGGAACTCGCTTGCAGCTGAGCACCACGGGGTGAGGAATGAGAGGATGTTTTCATTACTGTACCAACAGACGAATAGATGAAATTATCACCAGGGAACACATAACAACTGCAATTACCTCCTTCTTGGCCACGCCCTCTACTTATAGCAGTCACAGCTGCCTCTTCCACTTGTATGAAAGTCTCTTTACGCTCCTTTAACTACTTTCTGAGACCAACTTTCTATTCACAGGATTGAGGGAGTAGTCGTCTTAGGGAGAAGTATAGTAGAAATGTTGACCAAAGAGTAATGACCAAGTACAAGGAAGAATTACAATTGGGCACCTTGGGCTCGGTGAGCCTCCCGGGCTGGATAAAAGGTCAGAAATAAGCTGGATAAAACCTAGGAGCCACCTCGAACCTCACTCCTCATTCCAAAACACCCCCAGGAGGTAGGAGGTAGCGGGGGAAAGGAGCTCCAGGTAGCAGACTATCATCTTGCGCAGGACTGGGACAGTACTATGTTTCCCAATGCATACAAAGTGTCACCAAGCCGGAAACAAAAGTCCTTACCAGCTTGGGTTAACCAGTGCAGAGCTCTTGGTGCATTGCTCTAGCGTTGTTTCCAGAATTACGTTGCCTGATCAAATTGCAGAGTTCCGCGATGTTAAGAGTTCAAGCAGGCCGGGCTAACCCGGAAGCTGGAAGCAGAAGTAAGGTTGACAGGAAGCAGTAACACGGACTGACGGGCAGGGAGGAGCAACAGCGGCAGCCACAGGGCAGGCAAGAAGGAGGCACTGTGAAGAATGTCTCCCTCTGTAGTGATTCTGGTGGTTCTTGTTCCCCTGCTGAAGAAGGACTGGACTCATCTCACCTGAAGCCAGAGTGACTCCAAGGACATGCTCCCATACCCCCTGTCTCAAGAGACATAAAAGACTTCCACTGATCCTGCTCCTGCACCTGGACTCTGCCATCTGTGAGTCTTCTCTGGCAAGTGGTGCTACCCCAGTCATGGACCTTTGGAAGTGGCCCTAAAGTGTTTTACTCCAGTGCATCCTCTGCTGCAAGAGCAGAATCGAAGCTTTGCTGCTGTTGCAGGAGCAGGATTGGTGCTTCGCAATCAGAACCAGCACATTGCCTTTGCAACCATTGCTTAGGCACCAACACATCGCCACCACTGCATGGAGAAGAACAACACATCACCTCTACTGCGTGGAGAAACTTGGTGTATCGCCTTCTGAACTGTCCAATCTCGGAAGCGGCGCATCGCCTTCCGAACTGATGCATTGCTGCGGTTGCATGAAGAAAATCTATGCATCACCTCAACTGCGAGGGGAACACCAATGCAACGTTCGGCTGCACCCGCATCTTTGTCGACGCAACTAGTATTAAGGTACTTTTGTTTAGTGGGCCTCACTGAATCCCTTTATCTAGCTTGCACTCCATTGCGGTCGGCCTCAACTCTTTACTTTGTCTCTGTCCAGGGCAGCCTGATAACTCACATAGGGCCAGATGTAGGAAGGCCTTTACCGGTCGGTAACGGCCGAAAATCTGTATTTTCGGCCGTTACCGACTGGTATTTAGCTTTCGGCATATAGGAGATCGAAAATCATCCGAATCGGTAAATTTACCGAATCGGTAAAGTTACCGAATCTGTAAAATACCGAATTGGAAATATTACCGAATCGGTAAATTTACCGAATCGCAAAGGTTTGCGAATCGGTAAATTTACCGATTCGATAATATTTACCGAATCGGTAAAGTTACCGAATCGGTAAATTACCGAATCGGTAAATAAGAAGTGGTAAAAATGGATATTGCGATGTAGGGAAGCTCTGAAATACCGAATTAGCTTGAATTTCGGTATTTAAGAGTCGGTATTTACCATGGATTGGAATCAGGTGGTAAACAGGTTCAACCTATAAAAATGGACCCAAAATGCAATTCTTCTTGCACAATGGCGGCATTTTATGTGATTGCAAGACGGCTAAGGAGGAAGGGGAGAGGGAATGGCAGAGAGAGGAGCAGGTCTACAGACAGAGGATAGCCCTGTTCATGCTCACAGAGGCAGAGATACTCCAGAGGTACAGGTTGGCCCCAGACACCATCACTGACCTCATCAGGGACCTCCACCCACTGTTGGATCACACTACCCCAAGGGCACATGCTATTCCTCCCCATGTGCAGGTGTTGTGCAGCCTACACCTGCTTGCCTCTGGGAGCTATCAGAGTGTGGTTGCTGCGGTAGGTGGGGTGACCCAGAGCAGCCTGTCAAGGTTTTTCCACAAATTCCTTGACGCAATGTTACAGAGGATGGAGCATTACATATCATTTCCTGCTACCCATGCTGAACTGGTCCAAACAAAATCAGACTTCTACCAGATGGCACGTTTCCCCAATATCATTGGCTGCATTGATGGCACGCACATTCCTATTTGTTCCCCAGCTGTCACAGAATACATCTACAGGAATAGGAAGTCCACCCACACCATCAATGTGCAGGTGATCTGCAATGCAAAGTTCGCCATTACTGACCTTGTTGCAAAATTCCCTGGGAGTACCCATGACTCCTATATATTTCAGAACAGTGGCATCTATGCACGGCTGACTGCAGGTGAATTTGGTGAAGGATACCTCCTAGGTAAGACACAGTGTGCGACCCCTATAACACCTATTGCAGTAAGCAGTACATGTATGCATGTGATTAAATCATACCCATTTTCTTTTAGGAGACAGTGCATATGCCCTCCGCTCCTTCATACTCACCCCCTACCTCAACCCATCAACACCCAGCCAAAGGAGATATAACCGGGCACACAAGAGCACACGCAATGTTGTTGAGAGAACATTTGGCATCTGGAAAAGCAGGTTCAGATGCTTGTACACGAGTGGAGGTGCAAGGCAGTATACCCCCATCACCTGCTGTAAGATCATAGCTGCCTGTACTATGTTGCACAATCTCGCTGTAAAGAGGGGTACTGAGGTGGAGTTGTCAGACTATGAGGATCATGACGACGACAGTGCTGTGCCTGAAACACAACCTGCTGGAGTGTCAACACCAAGTGATGGCAGATACAGACTTGAGGAAATAACACGCAACTATTTCTGAGTGAGTGATGACACTGAAACCTATATTGAAAGCACAAGCTGTTGTTTAATTTTGTATATTTCCAGGTATGTCAAAGAACAAAAGTGCAACAGTAAGCATTTCACAGCAATGCTCACAGTGAGCAAACACACACACACAGGTGTTGAATCCACCCACCATAGTTGTATATTGTCACTAGGCAGGTTGAAATGGCACAAATATGCAACTTAAACTTTTTGAACCATGATTAGAATGTCCAATGGCAGTAGGCCATATTATCAACTGTTCATTTACGGCCACGCTTTGCACTAGCAGGTGTTTGTGGCTCAACCTGTTCACTGGGCGTTTGGCCTGTAGCCTCACCCTGTCGCCTGCTGCTCCTCCTTGTCTCTACGACATGGGCGCTTGGCGTGCTGCTCCTACTGGTGCTACCTTCAGTGTCCGGCACATCAATGGCAGCAGTTTGTGCACTCTGGGCATTGAGTAGTGCCTCCAGCGCACCGGTCATTCTGGCTATGCCCCTAGTGAGCTGATTGCTGTTATTAGTCAGAACTTCCTGACTATTCATGCTACGTCTGCATAGCAGGGATGTGGCTGTTGCCAGGCGGTGTATGGATTTCTCAGTTCTCTCTGCACGCTGCTTGTCCCTGCGCCTTGAAGTAATTTCAGACTCCAGTTTTGTGCACAGTTGCTGTATGCCTGTTGCCATGCTCCTGTTCACTTCCACCAGCTCTTTTATGCCCTTGCCAATTTCCTGCATGTTGATGTTGAGGTTTCTCATTTGTCTTTGACAGGCCATGATGCCCTTGCCCTGCATCCTCTGAATCCTGACCATGGATCCCTCCAGGCCTTGGAAGACACTGGACCCCTCCCCACGTGCACCTACACTCCTTCCTTATACTGTGCGCCTTCTAGTGGTACCTGGTACAGGCTCTGTGCTGGGCTGCAGTGTGACAGAGATGGCAGCTCCAGCCAAGTTGTGTGAGTCTTCACCCACCATTTCACCAGCAGCTGTCTCCATTTCCAGCAGTGGGGAAACAACATGCCTCCTGCTAGGGTGTGCAGCAGGTGTTTCTACCTCCAGGGATGCTGGCATTTCAGGTGATGATAGCAATAGTGGGGACTGTGTTGGTATTGGGGAGGCCGGCATTTCCTCACTGACGTCAGGTTCTTGGGAAGGTGCCTGCCCACTCGGAACACCTGTGTCCTGTGAAGCACTGGGACCTGGCTCATGACTGTCATCCCTCTCGGGTGCCGTGCCTTCTGCCTCCTCAGACTGCCTTCTGGATGTGTGACCTGTGGACATATGAGCACATATCAGCTGGGTGCAAATGTCTCACTGCCACTACAATTAAACATTTGTAATTGCACTTAGTACATGCTGCCTGCCCTTCATTATGTATGCATTCTGTTGAATAACTTGGTGGTTACACTGCTGTGTGACATGCTCTTTCATTAACTGACTACGTGTACCATGATGCATTGCTACAGTTTGGCACAGACACCCTGGGACTGGGGTAACTTAGCTGCAAGGGGTGAGGGATGGATGAGGGTGTGAGGGGGGATTGCTGTGCATGCATCTTACCTTTTTTTGCTGCAGCTTTCGCCGAACTGTCCACTTCTCCCAGTCCATGGACACTTTCATGCTCCAGGGTTGTGGCTAACATCTCCTCCAGGTCGGTGAGGGGGGGGGTGCAGTGTTCTTTCCACCACCTGTTTGGGAGGCCTGTTTGTGGTGGTCAGCCAATTTCTTTTTTGTGAGGCTCCTTAGGTCATAGAACCTCTTTTTTAAATCTTCAGTGACTCTGGTGGTCACTCCCACTGCATTAACTTTCTCCAGGATTTCCAGCCAAATCTTCCTTTTTGCTGATTCTGGAACTGTTAAGGACTGCTTCCCAAAAAGTCTGTGGTGAACCTTAACCACCTCCTCAACAAGGACCTGTAGCTCTATGCTGCTGAATTTGAGCTTTCTTTTCCTTTCAGCCTGCTCTGTGTCCTTGCTGCTTGCCATGTTTTAAGCTGAAAGTGCACAAACTCTGTCTGCTGCTGCTCCCAGTCTCTCTGCTCCAACTGCCTCTTCAGAACCTTCTAATTGCTTGCAGCTGCCTGTGTAGCCACTTCCTGCTAGGAAGGGGGAGGGTGGTTGCACCTGATTGGCTGTTGTGTTGAGTTTCACTTTTGCTTGCAGTCAGATTCGGTATTTACCGAATCGGTATTCCCAATGCATTCCTATGGGCCTTTTGGCCCATAGGAATGCATTGGGAATACCGATTCGGTAAATACCGATTCGGTAAATACCGATTCGGTAATTTCCAATTTTCCGATACCGAATTTTACCGATTCGGTAAAAAATACAGATTTTTCCCCTACATCTCATTTTCCGATTTTTTAATACCGAATCGGTAAAATTCGGTATTTAAGAATCGGTAAAATCAGATTACCTACATCTAGCCCTTAATTACTTGTTACTTCTAAGTGCTATTTTATAATTTCATTTATCAACTTCTACCCATTGTATTTTTTAGTTTCGGTCTTGTTTATTCAATATTTTGGTGACTGTTTCTCTGCTATTTAGGTCTATGTTTGCATAATAAGGCATCTTTACTGGAGAGAATCGTATACAGAGTCCTGGAATGAGCCATGTTACTGCTGCAAAGTAGAGAGGAGAAAGGGACAGTGCATGACATGAAAGGGAGAGATTAGCGGCTTAATAGTGATAATGGTACCATTTTAAGTCCTTCATTTGTTCTTGAAAGATGTGAACGTCATTTAAGAGTTGTCGTGTTACTAATATTTTAAGTTTTCTTTTTTAAATATAACTTTAAAAACGTTTCTTGCATTTTTTATTGAAAGTATTTTAAAAAAAATGATATTAATTAAATAAAATATTTTTATTATAAAAACATATGTGAGCTATTGGATGCTGGAAACTAGGGGAATATTACCAAGGGCTTGTATCGCCGCTTTCTCGGCGAATTGTGCCGAGAAAGAGGCGATACAGCTAGAGCCCTATTACCAAGGGCACTTTAAAGCCTGGCTCGAGCCCACTTTGCATGTCGGCGATAAACATCGCTAATGACATGCAAAGTGAGCGTTCCCACGTCCAACCACATGTAAAATGTGGTTGGAGGTGGGAACACCCTATTACCAAGGCAGGCGTTGGGAGACAAAAACATGCGATAAACTCATTTATCGCAGGTCTCCCAACGCCTGCTCCGACCAGGCGTTAGGCATTGTTAACATGGGGATGTGGATCATAAAGCTGAATCCACCCCCCCATATTATCAAGGCCCACATTAGCGCATGAAAACAACGTTTGTTTTCATGCGCTAATTTGCCATATCGCCGACTATCGCCGGATTTCTGATCGCCTGCCTGATGCGTATTGATAATTGCGCGCTAATTAGGCTATGATAATTAGGCGATAGCCGGCGATATGGAGATGTGCGTTGTGCGTTTTGCAACGCACATCTCGGTAATATGCCCCTAGGTCTTTTAAATGGTGACTTTCATTTCGAGTAGTTTGAACAGTGCCTATTGGGAGTGTATATTGAGCTCGAAAACCCTCCTGGTGGCATCAATATGATTAAAATAATATGTTGAAAAGGGCTTCTTTGTTCCTGGATATTAAGCTATCAATCAGGAGTTGTAATTAAATAAGAAAGATTGTATGCTATTAAGCAGAAAACAGAGACAGAAATGGCAACTGTAAATCAATGTAAGCCCAAACACACATAGCTCATTTCACTTGATACATCGCTAACAACACACAGCAAATGCAAATTACCAGTCAAAATGTGAAATGCACATTTTCATGCTCTGAAGGATGTATTTAAAAGACAAAACAGGAAAAAAAACAAGGAGAATGAGGAGGAAGCACACACATCACTCCATATAGGCACAAATAATGCATGATCGGCATGTATATATTCACGCATAGTAAAATACACAATGCGAAGCAGCATCATTGTTATTGAAGTGTGACCAATAATGTTGATTCTAAAATGACATGGTTAAGGCTTAGTGCGGCTTGGATGCCATAATCTGCAGAATACAGGGCCTTCCCATTGTGTGTTATTTCCCATTCAGAGTTCGAGAGTGCACATAAACCTCTGTTTATGCTGAATGCATATTTATGAGTGTAATTTTAGCTGCGCCTGAAATCACCATGTTTATGTTTGGCAATCAACATCCACTTTCCATTTTCCGCAATTTTTCTGAGAATGAGTAATCAAATATAATTATACACTTGCCTCTTACGTTTTTCATTGCTATTATAGTAGCAAAGGAAGGCATACGTTTTACAATGCGCTTCAAAACAAGGCCCTACTAACTCAATAAAGAACAAAAGGTTGCTGGTGTCATCAGGTTCTGTGATGGGTTTTAAAATGCAGATAAACTGGCTACACCAGGTTCAGCAGATTACAGTTCTAAAGTCAGAAACTATGGTAGTGGAATATGTATAACTGTATTGTAAGACCCGACAGAGTTAGGGTGGTCTCCCCCCAACGTTTTGCCTGTCACCCTCTATTTTTCTGATCGCATTTCTGCTGGCTATAGGATGGTAATATTGGTTCTTCCCCAATTGGCATTTTTTATTCATTGATAAGACTCTAGTAAAGTGCACTGCATGTACCCTGGGCCTGTAAATTAAATGCTACGAGTGGGCCTGCAGCACTGATTGTGCCACCTGCTTAAGCAGCCCCTTAACCAATATCTCAGGCCTGCCATTGCAGACCCTGCGTGTGCTGTTTACTGCCTCTTCAAATTGGCATTTAAAACTATTTCACAAGCTTTGAATTCCCCTTTTTAAACCTCAGTCACCCCTCAGGTAGGTCTTATGAAGCCCTAAGGGCAGGTTGCTGTGTAAGTAAAAAGTAGGACATGTACTCTTAATCTATTTTCACTACTGTGAGGATTACTCCTCTCATGGGGTAAGATGGGGAATTCCTTAACACAATTTTAAGCTGTAAATCCAACTCAGAAAGGAGGAGCTCATTTATATTTTATATTTTTGGCTGGTAAAGATAAACCCTCTGTACTGGTAAAGTTGGATTTACCATTACTATTTTATAAATGTCACTTTTAGAAAGTGAGAAAAGTTAAAAAGGTAGAGATGCCTACAAGGGATTAGCCCCAAAAGAAAGAATTGGAAGTAGTTCTATATATATTACCTACTGGCATTCGCGATAGGTAGTTATAGTTAGGACCTTGTTTCTATTAAAATTTTCATAACTAATGGGGTGCTCAAATCAGCTCTTGTGTTAAAAGTTTCACGGTGAATCGTCAAGAGGGGGCTGAGAAAAAGGTGGGTCTGAAAACTTATTTTCTCCATGTTAGTTTCCACAGTAAACTTTAGATATGGCTACAGCCCGAACTGCTGAACGGAATTACACCAAATTTGACAAAAAGGTAGCACTTGGTCCAGAAAGTGCTCTTTTCGTTAAATGGTGTCAATCAGTTCAGTAGTTGCTGAGAAATGTAAACATTTCACAGACATCAATATATCTCAAGTCTGCGATCTGATTGGCGGCCAACAGTTCCAACCAGGAAGTGTCGGCAGCCATCTTGTAACTCGGTTGAACTGAGTCACAAGAAAAAAAGGTAAAATAAAAAGATAAAAATCAAAATTAGGGGGCAGCATAGAAAGACACTGACTCCCTATGCCTTATCAGGGACCCACAGGGACAAAACAAGCATTTCTTTTCAAATTTTCGGTGGGAGTTGCGTAGGGTGCGCGAATCCCACAGAGTTTGTTTTAAAAAACAATGTGTTGTCTCCCGCGCTTCATTCCTTTTAAGCCCCCGGGTGGGCCAGGTCCCGGAAACAATTGTAATTAGATATGCAGAGGGCCGCGGAGGCACCCGCAGCCCTGGTGACTGCCACCTCCTCAGGGCTATTTACTAATTAGGTGTGGGGGGCTCCTGCCCCCCTGCAGCCCTGGGGGCATACAAGGTCACTGGAGACATTTCTTTGGGTCCTTTTTACACAGCTTTACTGTAGGAGATACATGTTAGAAAGGCGACCCCGGGGGAGGCAGAAGATGTCTGACTGACCACCCCTAGGTCCACCTCTCCGTCAAGAAGTAGCCGAACGTTTACTGAGAGGCCTCCTGAGTGAGGGCCCTCTCCTAGGATCGCACAGCAGAGTAACCACACACTACAAATGGACACCACACCAGAGGTCGAGTTCATAAGCTTTATCAGGAAATAAAGGCTTCTGGTTCCCAGCGATATGTACAAGTAGACCGAGGGGTCTGTAAAGTCTCGAAAAAGGGGGGTCAGGGTAGCGGGACAGTCTCGGTTGGGGTATGTGAAGGGATACCCTGCGCACAGCTCTCAATCCTCGAGCCGGGGGTCCCGAGAGGTTGAGCCGTGGCAGCGCCAGCCGGCTCTCAAGATGGTTCGGCAAAGGGGGGGCCGCGGCAGCGCCAGCAGGCTCTCAAGATGGTTCAGCAAAGCTGGGCCGCGGCAGCGCCAGCAGGCTCTCGGGATGATTCGGCAAAGGTGGGCCGCGGCAGCGCCAGCAGGCTCTCAAGATGGTTCAGCAAAGGTGGGCCGCGGCAGCGCCAGCAGGCTCTCGGGTTCTCTTCAGGTTACAGGAAATGAGTTCTTCTGGGGTCGGCCGTGACAGCGTCAGCAGGGCTTTCCAGTCCAGGATACAACTGATGTCCTACTCCGGGGCTGGCCCAGATATAGGACTGGAGTCCTTTGATGTCCGGACCCTCGCGCCTGGGGGTCAGAGGGGCCAGGAAGATGGTGCCCAGACACCCAGCAGGGGGGTGGGGCCAGCACCCAGGGATGCCGGGGGCGATCGATACCAGGCATCCGGGGACGGTTGGAGGGCCATCGAAACTCCCCTCCTCTGGGATCTGTCGAGTGGCCACTCGACCACCTGGGTAGATCTTGGCGCCTCGATGTCTGGGCTTCGCTGGGCCTGGGCCGGGGCCGGAGCCACGTGGTCGTGACGTGGTGGGCCCAAGATGGAGTCGGGCGCGGCCTCGTGCTTAGGTCATGAAGGGCCCACGATGGGGCCAGGCCGGTAGGGGGGGGTCCGGGATGGTGACCGGACCAGCAATGTTGGGGCGTGCAGTGTCGAGCAAAAGGGCTGCCCGATGCTGGGGGGAGGGCCGATGTCGGCCCGGGCCCTCCATGCGGGAGGGGTAGGACCACGCCATGAGGCCGGGGCCTACACGCGTCCCCCCCAGCTGAAGGCAGGGGAGAGTCACCCATCTTCTTGGGGATTCTCCTCGCCGAGGCGGAAGAATCTGGAGAGGCCGTCAGCATTGGCGTGGTCGTTGCCGGGGCGATGCTCCACAGTGAAGTCCATCCCTTGCAGGGAGATGGACCATCGCAACAGTTTCGGGATTTCTCCCCGCATCTGCATCAACCACCGCAGGGGCCGGTGGTCGGTCTGGACCCGGAAGTGGGTGCAGAAGAGGTAGGGCCGGAGCTTCTTTAGGGCCCACACGACGGCGAAGGCTTCCCTCTCGATGGTGCTCCAGCGCTGTTCTCTGGCCAGCAGCCGCCGGCTGATGAAGGCAACGGGAAGGTCGATTCCCTCAGAGTTCACTTGTGAGAGGACCGCCCCAATGCCGTGCTCTGAGGCGTCGGTTTGGACCACAAACTCTTGGCTGTAGTCGGGGGCCTGGAGCACAGGGGCGGTGCACATGGCAGTCTTTAGAGTCTCGAAGGCTGCTTGGCACTCTGGGGTCCAGCCCACCTACTGGGGTAGCTTCTTGGAGGTCAGTTCTGTGAGGGGCCCCACAATGCTTCCATAGTCTTTGATGAAGCGCCGATAGTATCCTGTGAGCCCCAGGAAGGCTCGGACGGCTGTTTGGGTGATTGGGGGCTCCCAGGCCCGGATGGCGTCAATCTATGGCTGGAGGGGAGCCACCTGGCCGCTCCCCACCTGGTGTCCCAGATACGTCACGGACCCTTGGCCGATCTGGCACTTGCTGGCCTTTATTGTTAGTCCGGCCCATCGGAGGGCCGACAGGTGGGTCAGGTGTGCATCCCAGCGGAGGCTGTACACCGCAATGTCGTCTAGGTAGGCGGCGCTGAACTCTTCTAACCCGGCCAGCACTCTATTCACGAGTCTCTGGAAGGTGGCCGGGGCGTTTTTCATGCCGAAGGGCATCACCTTGAAATGGTAGAGGCCATCAGCGGTCGAGAAGGCTGATCGCTCTTGCGCTCCAGGGGTGAGGCCGATCTGCCAATACCCGGCCGTGAGATCGAAGGTGCTGAGATACTTCGCAGCCCCCAGGCGATCGATCAGTTCATCCGCCCGGGGGATGGGATGGGCGTCGGTCCTGGTGACGGCATTCAGCCCCCGGTAGTCAACACAGAACCGGAGCTCCGGGGGCGTGCCGGGGGCGGCGGCTTTAGGGACCAGGACAACTGGGCTGGCCCACGGACTGTCGGAGGGTTCGACTACCCCCAGCGCTAGCATCCTGGCCACCTCGGACTGGATGCAGGCCCGCACTCGGTCGGGCACTCGGAAAGCTCGGTGTCTTACAGGCGGGCTGTCTCCGGTGTCTACATCGTGGACACACCACCGGGTGACTCCAGGGGTGAGGGAAAACAGATCTGCAAACTGCCCCAGCAGCCGCCGGCAGTCATGGTGCTGCTCCGGGGTCAGGGTGGAGGAGAGCATGACCCCTTCGATGGAGCCGTCCTTCTCAGTGGTGCTCATAAGATCTGGCAACGGTTCGGAGTCGTCCTCAGCTCCGTCATCGGTCGCTAACAGCAGACTTAGTTCGGTGCGGGCAAAGTGCGGCTTGAGCCGGTTAGCGTGTAGAACCCAGAGGGGGTTCCTGGGGGACTCCATGTCCACCAGATAGGTGACGGGGCTCTTGCGCTCCACCACTTTGAAGGGCCCCGTCCACTTGTCTTGGAGGGCACAAGGTTCAACCGGGAACATGACCCAGACCTACTGGCCCGGCTCCAATTCGATGGACGAGGCGTTCTGGTCATACCAGCGTTTCATCTCCTCCTGACTGGCTTCAAGGTTGGCTTCGGCAAGTTCCCGGAACTTCCGAGTCTGGCTGCGGAGGGTCAGGAGGTACTGGTAGACATCTGGTGGGAGCACCTCGGACAGCCGTCTCCCAGCCTTCTTTCACCAGGCTGAGGGGGCCTCGGACCGGGTGCCCATACAATAGTTCGAAGGGGCTGAACCCCAGGGACTTCTGGGGTACTTCGCGATATGCAAACAGGAGGCAAGGCAGCAGAACATCCCATTTGCGTCGTAGCGGCTCCTCGAGGCCCTTGATCATTCCCTTCAGTGTTTGGTTAAACCGCTCCACAAGTCCATTTCCTTGGGGGTGATACGGGGTGGTGAACTTATATGTGACCCCGCACTGTTGCCACAGGGATCGCATATACTTGGAAATAAAGTTTGTGCCCCGATCACTCACGACTTCTCGGGGGAAGCCGACTCTGGAGAAGATCCTCATTAGGGCTCGGCCTACTACTGGGGCCGTGATGGTTCGGAGGGGGATGGCTTCAGGATAGGGGGTGGCATGGTCCACCAGAACGAGGATGAAGCGGTGCCCTTGAGAGGTGCGGGGGTCCAGGGGCCCCACGATGTCTATCCCCACTCGCTCGAAGGGGGTGGTGACCACGGGAAACGGCTGGAGCGGGGCTTTGACTTTCCCCCCGCTCTTCCCGCTGGCTTGACCGGTCGGGCAGGATCTGCAGTGATTGGGCACATCGTTGTGCATTTTCGGCCAGTAGAAATGAGTCACCAGGCGGCTGTAAGTTTTGTCCTGCCCCAGGTGCCCGGCAAGGGGCACATCATGTGCTAAGTTCAAGAGGAAGTCTCTAAATCGGAGGGGAACGACCAGCACCCGGCTGGCCCCTAGTTCGGCAATCTTCTGTTCACTGTAGAGAAGGTCGTTGTCCCAATAGACCCAGTGGGACCCCGCGGGGTCTCCAGCGGCTTGAGTGGCGGCTTGCCGTCGAATTCCCTCGAGGGAGGGACAGGTGCTCTGTTCTTGTTGGAATTGTTCGCGGGTGGGGCCACCTTCTTGGCCCCACTGAGCTAGTTCTGGCAGGTGGCCGAGCTCGGTGATTTCCTCATGGCTGGGCCCCTGGGGGCCGGGTTCAGGGTCGGTGTCCTCGGGGACGGCAGGCGGTGGAGGTGCGGGCCACTCCGGCTCCTCGATCGGGGCTTCCTCCGTTGGGGGGAGGCCCGGGCGGACATGGAGCGGGTGGTCGCACAAACCCACTCGGGAAGGCCTAGCATCCCCAGATGCTCTCTCCACTCTACGCCGGCCCAGAGGGAACTTTCCAGGTCGTTCCCGAGGAGGCAGTCCACGGGGGCATCGTCTCGGACAGTCACTTTCAGCATGCCCGACACCCCTCCCCACTCGAAGGGGATGCGGGCCATCTGGCACAAACTTTCAGAGTTGTCCGCCGACCGCACTGGGCACAAGACGTTGGGAAGAATTTGTTCGGGGGTCACCAAGTGGCAGCGGACCGCCGTCACGCTGGCTCCAGTATCCCGGAGGGCTTCGGCCCGGCGTCCATTGATGGTGACCCATTGGCGGTATTTCTGGGTGTTACCTGGGATCGGGTCTCGGGGGATCATGTCTCGATCACCCAGGCATGCTAAGATCATGGCTGCGGGCTCCCACTCGGCCTGCTCGGTGTCGTCGCCCTCTTCTTCGCCTCCCTCTGCACTCAGGGCGGCGGCCGCGATCTGGCGGCTCGGGGGACCGGTGGTGCCGGGTCGCTGGTTGATTGGGCAGAGAGGGGAGTTCGCATAATGGCCCTGTCGCTGGCATCTGTGGCACGTAACATTCGGGCGGGGCCCGGGCCTTGCTGGGGGGCCTCCCCTCCAACCCAGGGATGGCGACGGGGAGGTAGGGGATGACCCCGCGGGGGTGTCTCGGCCCCTGTTCTGGCCTCCTCCGCCGCCTTCGGGGTCGGTGGTTCCCCGGGGATCCCCGGCCGTAGTCTCCCAACGGACTCCGGGGAACTCGGTTGCTCACCCATCTATCCGCCTCGACAGCGAGTTTTCGTGGCTCTGTCAATTTGCTGTCGAGGAGGTGCTGCCGGAGTTCGATTAAGCAATTATTGGAAAGATGCTCCCATAGGATGAGGTCGACCAACTGCTGGTAGGTGGTGACCTGGCAGCCTCTGATCCACCCTTCGAAGGCTCTGCTGTAAAAGTTCACGTACTCCACCCAAGTGGTACCGGGGATTTTTTTACAGTCTCGAAATCGCTGCCGGTACATTTCGGGGGTGAGTCCGTAGCGAGTGAGGAGGGCGGTCTTCATGTGTTCGTACGAGGTCATCTCGGCGTCGGGGAGCTCTAGCAGGTCGTCTCTCCCCTCGTTGATGAACTTTCCCCATAAGCCGGCGCCCCAGTCTTTGAGGGGTACTCGATGGGCGGTCATGGCGACCTCGTAGGCTTTGAACCACTGTTGGATGTCGTCGTTCTTATAGTATTCTTTGACGACCTCCTTGGGTATGTGCACCTTCGTGTCCCCCGGCGGGGGTGAGGTCTTACCCCCGGCGGTGCCGGTTTCTGTTGTCTTGGCCTTGATTTCCAGTTCTTTGAGGCCCCGCTCATGCTCGAGCATGAGTTTCTTTTCTTCGAGGTCTCGTTGTCTTCGCCTTTCCTCTAGGTCTCCTTCTAGCCGTAGTTGCTCGGGGGCTAATTTCCTTTCTGCCAGCTGTATCTCTCCTTCTTGTCGGAGTCGGGCGACCTCCAACTCGTGGAGCCGGTTCCTCTCTTGTTCTCGGGCGTCTCCGTGGGGGAGGCCCGTGTCCAGGTTTGCGGGTCTTTCCCCCGCTGGGTTCGCGTCGGTCTCTGGGCGCCCGTTCGGGCCCGGGTTATCTTCATTCTGGGGCGGCGCGTTATCGGCGTCCGCCCAGGCTTGCAGGGCTGATTTAAAGTCCTCTTTGGTGTTGAGGCCCGTGGTAGCGATGCCTAGGTCCTTGCAGAATTGTTTTAATTCCTTGTGGCTGTAATCTTCCGTCTTTTCTTTCTGGAATTCCGCCGTCGGTCTGGTTTCCTGAGTAGTCATGGTCGCGGTGTGTTCTTCTCGGTAGTGAGCGAATTACTCTCTGTACGATCTGCGTCGGCTCGGATCCCGTCGCCTGCCACCAATGTTAGAAAGGCAACCCCGGGGGAGGCAGAAGATGTCTGACTGACCACCCCAAGGTCCACCTCTCCGTCAAGAAGTAGCCGAACGTTTACTGAGAGGCCTCCTGAGTGAGGGCCCTCTCCTAGGATCGCACAGCAGAGTAACCACACACTACAAATGGACACCACACCAGAGGTCGAGTTCCTAAGCTTTATCAGGAAATAAAGGCTGCTGGTTCCCAGCGATATGTACAAGTAGACCGAGGGGTCTGTAAAGTCTCGAAAAAGGGGGGTCAGGGTAGCGGGACAGTCTCGGTTGGGGTATGTGAAGGGATACCCTGCGCACAGCTCTCAATCCTCGAGCCGGGGGTCTCGAGAGGTTGAGCCGCGGCAGCGCCAGCCGGCTCTCAAGATGGTTCGGCAAAGGGGGAGCCGCGGCAGCGCCAGCAGGTTCTCAAGATGGTTCAGCAAAGGTGGGCCGCGGCAGCGCCAGCAGGCTCTCAAGATGATTCGGCAAAGGTGGGCTGCGGCAGCGCCAGCAGGCTCTCAAGATGGTTCAGCAAAGGTGGGCCGCGGCAGCGCCAGCAGGCTCTCAAGATGATTCGGCAAAGGTGGGCCGCGGCAGCGCCAGCAGGCTCTCAAGATGGTTCAGCAAAGGTGGGCCGCGGCAGCGCCAGCAGGCTCTCGGGATGATTCGGCAAAGGTGGGCCGCGGCAGCACCAGCAGGCTCTCAAGATGGTTCAGCAAAGGTGGGCCGCGGTAGCGCCAGCAGGCTCTCGGGTTCTCTTCAGGTTACAGGAAATGAGTTCTTCTGGGGTCGGCCGTGACAGCGTCAGCAGGGCTTTCCAGTCCAGGATACAACTGCTGTCCTACTCCGGGGCTGGCCCAGATATAGGACTGGAGTCCTTTGATGTCCGGACCCTCGCGCCTGGGGGTCAGAGGGGCCGGGAAGATGGTGTCCAGACACCCAGCAGGGGGGTGGGGCCAGCACCCAGGGATGCCGGGGGCGATCGATACCAGGCGTCCAGGGACGGTTGGAGGGCCATCGAAACTCCCCTCCTCCGGGATCTGTCGAGTGGCCACTCGACCACCTGGGTAGATCTTGGCGCCTCGATGTCTGGGCTTCGCTGGGCCTGGGCCGGGGCCGGAGCCACGTGGTCGTGACGTGGTGGGCCCAAGATGGGGTCGGGCGCGGCCTCGTGCTTAGGTCGTGAGGGGCCCACGATGGGGCCAGGCCGGTAGGGGGGGGTCCGGGATGGTGACCGGACCAGCAATGTTGGGGCATGCAGTGTCGGGAAAAAGGGCTGCCCGATGCTGGGTGGAGGGCCGATGTCGGCCCGGGCCCTCCATGCGGGAGGGGTAGGACCACGCCATGAGGCCGGGTCCAACAATGCACTATACATTTACCTGTTGGGAGGACTTACTGATTAGCCATCAGAAAGTATTCAAGTCGAGTACAGTTATTGCACAAAACAGTGGCCTCCTCTTGACTAAATATGCAGGGCAGGATTCATTCTGGCACTATGCTCGTGTCAGACTAATTAAATCTGAACAGGAAGCACTTACAGATATAGGAAAGCAGGTGCCCGAGTTGAAGCTCCACTTCTGTAACACATTTATCAGCCTTACTTTGTGGGCCTTGTCATGGCTTGGAAGGCGTGCTTTCTCCTCATTTCCACCATGAAAAGATCACTGTAACCCTTGATGGAGGTGGTTGCAACTTTGCTTTTGCAAAACCACATACAGTACTGTGACCAGGAGATTCTTTCTCGTCATCTGCTGCTGAGACAAGAGATAGTGTCCTGAACTTTTAAAACAGGCACGTAAAATTGCCCAGCAGCCCTATCCGTTGAAGTCCCAATACCTCGTGAGGGTCCACGGGGGCCAACTACCCTTCCTTTTACCTCCAGTAAGCCCCACGTAGCTAGATTGGTGAGAAGTGGTCAAAGGCCATGCCTCTTTTCTCCACCACTATGCAAACGCACCTCCTGGTACACTACTGGTTGGGGGATGATGTGCACTTTACTACAGAGGGACCTTGGGGGCCAAGTAGCCTTCCAGCTACCTCCTGTAAGTCCTAAACATCGGAATTCTTGAGATCTAGTCGGAGGCCCAGACCCCTTTCTTCACCACTCTACAAACATGACTGCTAGTTTTAAAAAAGTTGCCCCCTCCCTTGTTATTTAAAAAAAAAAAAATGGGTCAGGCCCCGGGAATTGGGTCCCCAGGGCCCAAAAAGGACAAGGGAAAGAGAGCCACACAACCCGCTTCCTAAAATAATTTAAAAAAAGAAACTGGCAACTTGCCGGAGGCCCGCCCCCTCTCTGTACTACACTGCAAACGCACCTCCTGGTGTGCTCTGGGTTGGGGGATGAGCCCCCTTCACTGCTGAAGTCCTAGTTCCCCCGAATAAAAAGGCCAGTTGGCGGGGCAGAAGTTTCATCATTCGTGCCTCTAAGCAGGAACAAAGCAGATCTCCTTTCCTTCAGAAGGGGGATGACAACTTGGCTTTCCTCACAGTAAAACCCCCATCACTGATAACCAGCAGGTATGCTCAGCGTAAGGAAACCCTTGGGTAACCGTGCGCTATATAAGCTTAAATAACGTAACATAACATAACTGCTGATGGTCCTTAGAGGCCAATTAACCCACCAGGTATCTCCAGTAAGCCCCACACAGTGGGACTGTAAGAGGTGGTCTGAGGCCATACCCTTTTCACAACACTTTGCAAACGTGCCTCTTGGCTCACTGCTGGTGAGGCAATGAGGTCCCCTTGTGTCCTGAGGACTTCAGGACAAAAGTGGAGGTGTGTTTGTAGAGTGGTGTAAAAAGGGTGTGTGGCCTCTGACCAGTCTCAGCAATCCAGCTGTTTGGGGCTACTAGAGGTACTAACAGGAGTGCTAGTTGGCCCCCAGGGATCCTCAAGAGCCAAGGGGACTACATCCCCCAACCAATAGCATGCCAGGAGGTGCGTTTGCAGAGTGAATGACTGAATGAATTTATTTGTAAAGCGCTACATTCACTCCAAGGAGCATCTTGGCGCTGTGGAACAGAAGATCAAAACAAAAATAGGAATTAAACAAGGGCATAAGAGTAAAACCATGAACTCATATCTAGTGTCATCTGAGGGAAAACACAGTACTGTCTATAGCAGCGAACATCCACGTTTTTAGGAGCTTCCTGAAGAGACGTTCTGATTTCGCTAGTCTCAGCTGTAAAGGTAGACTGTTCCAGGCTCTTGTTCCTAGAAAAGCTATGGTTTTGCCTCCTTTTGTTTTCAGTCCGTAGCTGGGAACAGCCAAATAGTTGCCCGTAGATGATCTCAAAAGACGTTGTGTTGTGTATGGCTGGATTTTGGACCTAAGATATGACGGACCTGATATTTTTGCTGCTTTATAAATGATCGTTAGTACTTTAAACAGAATTCTTTTGTGGATCAGTAGCCAATGTATTCTTTGGAGTGCTTCTCTAGAGGAAGATCCTCTCGGTAACCTAAGCACCAGCCTGGCCACTGCGTTCTGTACTACCTGTAGTCTTTCTATAGTCAATTTATTTGCTCCTGCATATAGACTGGTGCAGTAGTCCAGACACAAAACAACTAAGGCTAAAGCAACTGTTTTCCTAGCATTTAGGGGCAATAGGTCCAGAAACTTCCCCAGGATTTTTATAGTGTGGAAGCGCATGCCTGCTACTGCTAATGCTTGGCTGTGAAATGATAGGGTCTGATCAAACTTGATCCCTAAGTTACGTACAGTGTCTTCAGTATTCGGCGGTGGAACCATGTTTTCAGGCCACCAGAGACTGGGCGTAAAGATATTTGTTTTCCCGAAAAGCATGATTTCGGTATTTTGGCTTGTTACATTGTAGATGATTAAGATTCATCCAGTTCATGACTGCTATTAGGCAGTGATAAACATTTTCTTCAAATATTGAAGAGTTTTTATCAAGGGTGAGGATGATCTTGATGTCATCAGCATCGGTGATAGCTTCACCGATGCTGTCTCATCAAATGAGTCTATCAAGCAAAGCAGTGGGGGTCATGTAAAGGTTAAAAAGCATTGGGCTTAGGGAAGAGCCCTGGGGGACCCCCGATAGGAGCTGTTTTTCTATGGACTTGTGTTGGCCAAGGGTAACTTTGTTACGTCTATTTTCTAAAAAAGAGGAAAACCAGGCTAGCGCCTTATTTGTAATGCCACTTGTTAGGAGTCTGTTAAGTAAAATGGCGTGAGAAATCGTGTCAAACGCGGCAGACAAATCCAACAGAATCAGTACTGCATCCTTGCCCTGATCTAAGGAAAGCTTTAATGTTTCTGTAATGTGAAGCAGTACTGATTCTGTTGAATAGTCCGGTCTGAAACCTGATTGTTTTGGATGAAGGATGTTATCTTTCAACAGGAAGTAATTGAGTTGTTAGTTAGCCAGTTTTTCCACTAGTTTACTCAGCCATTGGTCTGAGGTTGGTAAGTGTGGCCGGATCCGCGATTTTCATTTTTTGGAGGGGTTTTACAGCCGCAATCTTCCAAATGTCTGGTACAATGGAGGATTCAAAGGATGAACTGATTATTTGATTACTGTCAGATTGATAATGTCAACAAGTGCCTGAAGTACTCTGAGAGGACAGGGATCAAGGGGGGAGCCCGATTTGCAGCCAAGAGTAGCTTGTCTCGATTGATTGATACTAATCTCTTGGAAGCAGGAGAATATCCTTGTAGTCCTTAAGGGAGCAGGCTGATTCATGTGGGGGCTGATCTCAGGGAAATCCTTCCTTAGATCAATGATTTTATTTTCAAATTAATCAGCATTTTTTTCACACAACTCCTGTGAGGGTATGATTTCTTGGTTAAGTATTTTGGGTTTTGTGTAGGTTTGGACAAAATTGAAAATGTTTTTTTAGTTCTCTCCTGCTTGATTAATTTGATTGGAATAGAATGTCTTTTTTTTCAATTTGATATTAAGATGGTACTGTCTGAGGGCTATTTTGAAAAAAAACAGATCAGCTGCTTCACAACTTCTCGTCCAAATTTTTCCAGTTTTCTACATTTACCTTGTAATTCCTTTAGTCGGGGGAGAACCAAAGGGCTTGTTTCTTCTTATTAGATTGGCCTTTTTTGGGGCGAACAACTGGTACTAAGTTATCTGCCAGGGATGTCAGCCATTCATTGGGCTTGTCATTATCAATAGAGGGGTTGCCCGTAAAGGTGGGTTTGCTTGCTTCAGCCATTGTTAAGAGCTCGGGATGTATCAGCATCCTATCCCACTTACGGCTCGCTGTGCGGTCTAGTAGGCCTTGAGAATTCCCTGCTTGAGTTTTATCCAGATCTAGTTTAAATGGGATGAATTTGTGGTCTGACCAGGTAATAGTGGTGGGCGAGTCTACGGATAGATGGGTCAAATATGTGCAAAAGCTGTCAAGGGTATGTCTAGCGTCATGCGTGAGAGCCACTTTCTTTTGTTTCAAACCCATGGTACTAATAATATCACAGAACGTTCTGGTGTTGGAAGTGTTTCGGGCTGCTAGATGTATATTAAAATCTCCCAAAATGGTAAAGCTAGAATATCTAATCATCAGGGAGCTGTTGCTGCCCCCTAGTGCGTCAAGAAATATAAGAGTAGAGCCCGGGGGTCTATAAGGAAGAACTCCAGTGAACGTAGAACTGCTGTTTAATTGGAAGCAAAAAGAGAGACTCTCGGCTTCTTTTAGTTCTATGGGGTTGATTGTTATAAATTACAGGTCCCGCTTATGAATTATTGTAAGGCCTCCCCCTCTTTGTCCACTTCTATCCTGTCTGGTCAATGTGTAGCCTTGTGGGAGAGGTTGTACTATAATACCTTCATTTGAGCTCTCATTCATCCATGTCTCTGTGATGAATAGACATTCTAGCTCTCCTGTGTTCAGGAGGTCATAAATATGGAGTGCATTTTTGCTTACAGATCGTGCTTTTATTAGGCTGCAATGTAGAGGTTTCTTGTATATTTTCTGTTTTTCTACAGAGACTTGCCTAATGCTTCTGCTAGAGATGCCTAGGGTAATTCTACATCTACAGCGGGTTAACGGGCATTTCATAGCATCAATGTGAAGCTATTGCATTAGGCCTCCTGACAGTTAAAATACACTAGCGTACTACTAGTGTTTTGGATTCTTAGGCAGGAACCAACAGCCTCTCTGGCCTTGGCCGCGGTCCGGACGGGCGCAGACGGACTTGCCTTTGGCGTGCCTTTGGTGGATAAAGGGGGCATGGCCTGTGTCCCCTTCTCAGCAATCCTACTGTGTGGGGCTTACTGGAGGTAATAGGTAGGTCAGTTGGCCCCTATGGACCCCCAGCAGCGAAGGGGACTTCAAAAGCCATCCAAGAACATGCTAGGGAACGCGCTTGCAGAGTGGTTGGCAAAGGGGGAGTGGCCTGCTATGAGATTTTAGCAATTCTGCTGTGTGGGACTTACTGGTTACAGGAGGTGTATTTGGCACCACAGATATCATTGGGGGCCAACTAACCCTCCTGTTACCTCCAGTTGGTCCCACACAGTGGGATTGCTAAGAGGTCTGCAGAGGCCATGCCCCCTTTCTCCACCACTCCGCAAACATGCCTCCTGGCACACTTCTGGTTGGGGAGTGAAGTCCACTTTACTCCTGAGGGACAAGAAGCCTTCCTGGTACCTCTTGTTAGTCCTACGCAGCAGAATTCCTGAGCGCTGGTTGGAGGCCAGCCCCCTTTTTCCACCACTCTGCAAAACCGGCAACTAGTTAAGCAAACATTTGTAATGTAATGTGGAGAAGTGTGGCTCACTGGTTAGAGCAGGCAGACCCTGAAGCAGAGGTCAGACCCGGGACCAGGGTTCAATTCCCGACGCGGCAGGGTCTCGAGCTCAAATGTCCACGGACTCGATAATTCTCGCTTCGGTGCCTGACCTAATCATGGGTTCACACTCTGCAACTCTGGGCATTAAGCTTGCTTAATCTCCACAACGGCCCCCCGCGGCGGGATGCCTGGTTTTCACCTTGGGGATGCCCTGTAGGGGCTATCTCACAGGGAAAAGCCAGGACGGGTTCCCAAGGCAAAGCGCTTAGAGACCCCTGGGTTATAAGCGCTATATAAATCCAAACATACAAACATACAACATACATACAATGCAATAGGTCTCGCATTTGCGAGTTGGAGATATTGGTATTGTGAATGTACACGTTTTGTAGTAATGTTTTTTGGAGTGGAGTGGATGTATGTTGTGTGTAGTGGAATTATGTGGTTTGTTGTATAGTGAAATTATGAGGATATAAAGTATATGGTATTTAGTGTATAGGAATTATGTTGATTGGGATGATGCGTTATGGAGAGTAATTATGTTGTATGGTAGTCTGTGTTGTGGAGTGGCAAACTCAGGTTTAGTCCTCCTCGTCTCCAGAGAAGCTAAACTATAAACTCAAAAAGACACAAAAAAAGATGCAACTACAGTGGAGCACTTCTGGACACCGTCAGAGGTATGAGGAGGGCCACTGGAATTATGCGACTGTTTAGGCTTGGCAATTTTCACATAATTTTACATTTTCTGCATTTGCCACATAATCTATCCTCTGCCGCATAATCTTCAGATTTGAACAAAAAAAACTTGTTTCTAGTTGAAATGTTTCAAATGTTACCAAAAATGCAGCAACACATGTGACAGTGTGGTGCAAGGCCCTTTGCAAAGCTGGAATGGTCACTTGTTACTTATTGCTAAATTTGGGTGTTAAATTGGTACTAATGGTGAGCAAACCTCTCTTGCTTATTTCTACGCCTCTCTTGCCTCTTTCTGCATTATTTATGCTTCTTTCTACTTCTTTCTGTACTTCTCTTGCCTCTTTCTGCACATCTTTTCTGCTTTCTGCACCTCCCTTGCTACTTGCTGTACTTCTCTTGTTTCATTCTTCTGCACCTCTCTTGCTTCTTTCTGCACGTCTGTTGCTTCTTTCTGTACTCCTCTTGTCTTTTTCTGCAGCCTCTTCTCTCTTTCTGCTCCTCTGTTGCCTCTTTCTATACCTCTCTTGCCTCTCTCCGGACTTCTCTTGCCTCTTTCTGCACCTCACATGCTTTTTTCTTCACTTCCCTTGATTCTTCCTGCACCACTCCTGCTTCTTTCTGCACCCCTCTTGCACCTTTCTGCACATCTGCGATTCTTTCTCTACCCCTCTTTCCTCTTTCTGCGCCCCTTGTTGCCCTTTCTGCACCTCTGTTGCCTCTTTCTGTACCCCTCTTGCCTCTTTCTGTACTTCTATTGACTATTTCTGTACCTCTCTTTCTTCTTTCTGCACCCCTCTTGCCCTTTTTTGCATCCCTATTTCTGCACATCTCTTGACTCTTTCTTCACCCCTCTTGCCTCTTTCTGCAGTTCTCTTGCCTCTTTCTGCACCTCTGTTGCTTTTTCTGCACTTCTCTTGCCTCTTTCCCCACCTCATGCCTCTTTCTGCTCTTCTGTTGGTTCTTTCTGTACTTCTCTTGCTTTTTTCTGCAACTCTGCTATTCTTTGTGCACCCTTCTTGTGTCCTTCCGCAACTCTCTTCCCCTTTCCTGCACCTCTCTTGCTTCTTTCTGCACCTCTCTTGACTCTTTCTGTAGTTATTTTGCCTCTTTCTGCACCTCTGTTGCTCCTTTCTGCATATCTCTTGCCCTTTTCTGCACCCCTCTTGCCTCTTTCTGCACTTCTGATGGTTCTTTCTGCGTTTCTCTTGCTTCTTTCTGCATACCTCCTCCCTCTTACTGCACCCCCTCTTTGCCCTTTCTCCCCCTCTTTTGCCTCTTTCTGCACCTCTGTTCCTTCTTTCTGGACATCTATTGCTTCTTTCTGCACATCTATTGCTTCTTTCTGCACCCCTCTTGCCTCTTTCAACAACCATCTTCCCTCTTTCTGCACCTCTCTTTCCTCTTTATGCACCTCTCTTTCCTTTTTTTGCACCCCTCTTCCCTCTATCTGCACCTCTCTTGCCTCTTTCTGCACCTCTTTTTCCTTTTTCTGTACTTTTCTTGCCTCTTTCTGTACTTCTCATTCCTTTTTCTGCACCTCTCCTAACTCTTTCTTCTAAACGTTGGCGAAGTTCACAAAGTTGCAAAAAAAATTGCAATGCTACGTGAAGTTCCGCGAGCACGTGGAGTTGCTTGTCCTGCCTGTTCCTGTGATGTTTCTCGCTGTACATCAATGCAAATTGTGTGTTCAGGATGAAATATCGTGCAAACTGCTACACGCGGTAGCACATGGGCACAGCCATCTTGTTTCCTATTCTGTTTGTGGTGCTGGGGCCTACTTTTTCATCCCTCATTAATCTCTAAAATCCTTGGCGTTTTAAACTTTTTTCCCATCATTTTTATTTATTATCTTACACTTTGTCTTTTTAAGTGTGCATTTGTATTTTTTTCCTACTTTTCTGTGTGTTTTTGGTGAGTTTTGTACTTTATTTTTTAGCTTGCCTTCTACCTTATTACTACCCAGTCCTTATTTCTGTTTCCCCGTTTCATTTTTTTCTCATTCCCTCAACCCAATGGCAGATAAGTGCTTATCAAGGCGTGGCAGCCTTCCTTGCGGAAGGCAGCGCCAGGCAGGTGTACAGCCCTGTGCCCTCTTTTATGTGGTAGAGGAGCAGTGCTGGTCTTTTAAATCCAGCGCCACCTCTCCTCCACCCTGGCAATAGGCGGCAGGCCTGACCCGGGATACGGGTTGCGGTAACGCCGGGCATTTTGCCACTGCTCTAGAGTCCGACTTACCCATCAGTAGTTGGAACACCGCTGGTCTAAAATCCTGGACCGAGAGCAAGACCTGCTGGACCTGCTAGGAGTTGAAGTTGCACGGCTAGGTGAGTAATTATTAAAATTATTAATTTCTATTATTACTTGTGTGTTCTATGCTGTCGCTAATATTTTTTTCTACCAAATAATAGCAAGCATGCTGCTTACATGCAGGGAAGTTAAGTTTCAAATATTATGTAATAATCTGTTATTCTAAACAGCTGCTTTGCTTACTTTGCGCTACCCACCTAACCTAGTTATTGAATCGTACTTGTTGCCACTTCCTTGGGCTGGTGTGATTAGTGATGATTAAGTAAGACGTTCTGTAATTAGTTATTTGTAATTTCCTATCCACATAGTGCATGCCAATGCCACACGTACGGTATAGGGATATTCGTGAACAACAACATCCATTTTTCAATGAAAGCGTGTGCTGCAGGCCTTTTTCACCTGCCACACAAGTAAGCCTCGGCGGAGTTTGTGGAGTTCCGCAATGTGGAACTCTATGAAGTGCAATCTCAGCCGTGCTATGTGGAGCTCTGCAAGCAGCAGAGTGCTTTGGATAAACACCGTTCGTAGAGATTTTCAGTGCTAGGAGCTTGTCCGCACTGTGCAATCCTCTTGCATGGCACCATGCACAGAGCAAGTGGGCACTCCTTCCTTTCTGCCGATCGAGTAGAATTTTACTCAAGCAGCAGCTTTCTCAATGCGAACAGATGGTTTCTCAATGCGAACAGTCACGAGCATACGTGACCACTCGCAATGAGACCTCTGACCGTCCGCATTGAGAAATCTCATAGGGAGGTTAATTTTCCACACTAGTGCTCGCCAACTTGATGTTGACAATCACAAACAAGGAAACAGCTCGCTGGGAGGTATATGTTCCTCACTTGCACTCGCCCTCTTGACATTGATGAACATAAGCGAGGAAAAAAACACCACTCCACAATTCAGAGTGGAGATTTGTGGTACTCTGCGAGCAACGCATAATGCGAAGTGGAGAAAACTCTGTGCAAGCGGAGCGTAGTTCACAGCCCAGATTTACACACAAGCTTCCATTGACAAATGGAGGTTTGCAACTTCCTTGTGGCCTATGGGCGATGGCATTGATTCGTAGTAGATTAGTGCGCTCTTCGTGACCGGGGCACCGACCTAATGTCGGGTAGTTCCAGAAGTGCAATGGTATCCGCACAACATAATTGTAATCATTATAATAGGCCCATAGTGATTAGTGAATTGGCCAGTCAAAGGGGTTTGACTTGAGACAGGGAGATTGTGAATGACGCAGTTTACTAAATTTGGAATGGGAGTGTACTAAGTAGGTACGTTTTGGAAATTTTGAATAGGATAGGATGGTCAGCGATGTACAACTACTAGTTGATCCAATGTAGAAAAATTCAATGTTATTGCGATTCCCTTTGCCTGTCAAATATATTGTTGGAGCTATTATTTATTACCACTAAACTTTTTTTGTCCTTATGTGTTACAACAGCATGTAGGGGCAAGAAGAGGGCTGAAACGGGTGAGGGTCCGGGAGCTGGAGCTGGAGATGCCTCCCAGAGTTCCACGGCTGATGGCTCTGCTGGCCCCAGTAAGTACTCCTGGTGTTAACATTAATATATTTCTTCCCCTATTTTTTCTTCCCCTATATAATGTGACATCTACCTGTTAATATATTATTTTATTTTATATTGCAAGGGGGAAAACCCCATTGCATTTGCCAACCAAGGCCATATGCTAATTTTTTCTCAAAACATCAGATTCATCAATCAATAGCTCCAGCCACTCCTTAACAGCTTGTCTCTAATCTTGACTACAGCCTGTTTTTAAACTTTCCAACAACAAAATGCACGTTCTGATATTTTTTATAGAAGATACTGCCTGTCATTTATTCAAATTGTAGTGAATGATGTGTGTGGTGTTTTTATATTTTGCTATAAAACAATTAATAGAGGGAGGTGTATTTGAAAGGTGTAATCTTTTTTTTCTAGCTGCACCGACCACCAGTGCCAGGGCCAGCACAGGTTGCGTCAGCCAGTCTGCAGATGCAGCAGCAGAAGGGGGTGAGCCAGCGACAGTGACAAGCTGTGATAAGTCATATTGCTTGCTTATTATTGACAATTATAATAATTATAAGCTCACTGTAAAGTTGCAGTCTTGTTGACTTGTGAACAACAGGTGAACACAGCAGGAGTTGAAGTTAAGCTGAGTAATTAATGACTGCTCCTAACTTCAAATCAGCAAAAAACGTTTCATGAACAAGACCTTGAACTATGGGTTGTTGGAAAAGGGAAGGATGGAAGGGCGAAAGGTTGGATGAAATGTATTATATATGACTGAAAGCAAAGGATGCATGGGTAAAAGAAAGCACCCGATGCATATATAGTACTATAGGTGGCTGATAGCTAGGATGCATGGGTGGGTGAAGGATGGATGAAAGGTTGGTATACGGGTAGGAACAAAGCCTGCCTGGGTGGGTGAAAGTGTGTGTGTGAAAGGATGCCTGCCTGGGTGGGTGATTAGAATCCTGTGGTGGTTTCTTCTGATTGAAATAAACTTAAGGATACAAGATTGGGTAAATGTCAAATGACAAATGTATGTTGAAGAAAGCTTTGTACTTGAGATCATGAGATTAGAGTGAGACAGAGAGCCATGTTTGGAACTTTGGTTGGATGGCTCTATGGATGGATGGGTAGGTTCAATGGTGAAGAGTGGATTGAGAGAATGTAAAAAACTTAAATGGTGGTGAGTAGCAAATCCATGGGTGAAGAATAAAAAATAAAATACTCGAAGAACAGTGCAATGATGAATGTAAACATCCTTGGGAAAGAGAATAAGTAACTATGGTGCTCCACTGTAGTGGTGTTTGTCTCACCTTTACTTTCCTGGAATGTTTTTTCTGAGTTTTGTTTATTCAAATGGTTGAGGACGTGGTATTTCAGACTCCCTCCAAATCCATGGCATAATTTTCTAGGTGTTTTGCTAATGGCATTGTTTACAATTTGACTTTTTTCTTTCTTGATATGTAGCTACTCCTGCTGCTCCACTGACCAGGCAGGATATTGCAGCTCGGACCTCGTCGGTGAAAAATGGAGGCCATCAGGGCCGAGTACCAGTGGCTGGTGGCCGAGGAGAATGTGGCAGAAGCTGCTGTAGATGCCATGGGCCCCAGCCAGGCTCCAACAACCACTTACCACCACACTGTTGCCACAGTCCAATGGGTGCCCGCTGGTGCCACCACCATTCCACCAGCACTGCGGCTCCTCATTATTTCTGCCATTATGAGTACTGTGTCATGCGAAGGCTGGCGGATATTGAAGCCAGGCAGGAACGGGTAAAGAGGGAGCTACAGTAGCTCCTAACCCGCCATTAGTGCTCCATTCAGCCCCTTTATTAATCTGTTTTTGGGTGGATGGGTAGGAGGTGGGGGATTGTTGGGTTTTTCCTTATTTATGGACCTTTCTTGGATACTACTTGGACATTGGTTGGCGTTTATGGAGAGGGGTGGGCCAGTTGTGGGGTGGTATTGTTTCATGGAATAATAAACTTTTCATACTTTCACATTTTACGATTATGAATGATTTTTAAAAAAGTGTGGTGAGGTTATTGATTGTTTGTTTTGCTTCTGGTGTAGCCTTTGCGGTAGCCAGTTTTAAAAGTCTTCTGATAGTGTAAACAAAATAGTTATGCGGTACTCTCCCTTGTCCTCCTAGTCTCTGCAATCTACTCTGCTACTTCTATATAATAGTATTAACCCCTAAGGACTTGGAGGGGAAGGGATAAATAACAATTGTATAGAATGATTTTTTTTCAACAATGATCAATCAACCACAGTTCACTTATCTTACCTGATTAGATGAAGTAAGGGCTCCATGGTTTCCCAAGGTGCCATCATGGTAGTAGTTGTAGTAGCAGCATATATTGCTAGCGTTTCATTTTATATTGAAGGCAAACTCATCAGAACTGAAGCGTGGTTCCACTCCCTCCCTGGCAAACTAGAACTGTAGGATAAGGACTTGGAGAGTGGAGACTATTCATCTAAAGGCAATTTAACAAACTGAAATAAACAAAACTAGGTTAACGCTGTTATTATTATATGCAAGCTTGATGACAGTCAGCAGAGACTAGACTACTAGAACAGGCTGAGTCTCAGACACAAGAAGAGAGTATGATAAGCAATGAAAAAGTGAATTAAACAGAACAACGTTGAGCTACCACGAACTGTACGAAGTTGACAAGCTTAACCGGCTTTGTCGCAAAATAATACAGCTCCTGAATGATGATGCTGGCAATGAGATGTTCTTCTGAAAAATATCATACACCATGCTAGCTGGCACGGATATTGCATAATGTATATTGCCAGTGTGGGCTATATGAACTTAGCTAAGAATAAGAGCCTCTTCACCCTGTACTAAGTTGTTGTGTTGCTTTCATCACATCCGCCCCACCAAGTGTGTTATCAGTTAATGATGTAAAAATTGTTAAGTCACACCTCAAGAAATAAAACAGACAGGGGGAAGAGGGTTAGGGGTTTGATGAATGGTTGGGAAGGCGGATTGAGAGAAAGGTTTGACAAAGACAAAAGCTACACATGGACAACACTCATCTTGGTAGCCAACCATCGGAAATCTGTTACGGGACAGAAAGGAAATGCATGCATGATGATAAGTGGTACTAGACAAGTACAAAGAAGTATGTTAATTACGCAATTGTATGTCTGCCCCCACAGAGACCTAAGTTACATACATTATATTTATTTTTTATTGTACCAGGCTTAGAAAGATAGCAAATACAATAAAATTATCTGTAGGAGTAAAAAGCAAACATAAACAACACAGACAGTCGTAATGATTGAAAAGAAAAATAGATACTGTATAACTTGAGAGTTGCATCTCCGCATTCCTATTGGATTGTACGCCCATGAATCTTGGGTACCTGGCGGATGCTGCTGGTATGGTAAGTGTGAGTTGTTTTTCCAGTATGGCACAGAGTAAGGGGCCAGTAGATGGAAAAACAACAATTTTTTTGAAAAATCAAGGAGAAAAAAATAGTTAATTTGCATAAGAAGTGCAAAAAGATGACTTTCAGAGGCAGCATGTCTAAATTTAACTCTGTTTATGGTAGTTACCTCCAACAACAGGCCACCTGACCCAACTCCTCTTAGCTTCAGATTTGAGCCAGAAAGCATTGAGCAGACATACATAGTATACACACAGCAACATAGCATTTTCTACATGAAGTAAAAAAATCAATGCGCCGCTGTCAGTCACATCACAATCACCACCCACTACCACTACATAGACATGGAGGTCTGGTCTCTGTTGTTGTTTACCTTTAGGCCAGTTAAAAGTCATCATCAATCATCCAAATCGGTTGGTTTCAGTGAATGACAAAAAATCCACCTTCTTCTGGTGGCACGCACTGAGTTATTCTATCAATCATATCTGATCCTCCTTATCTGACTCTGACTGCGAGTATGCTGGTCATGGTGTCGAACTCCGAGTCCGTACCAACAGTGTTCGACTCCTGAGTGAGTATTCCAGACTTGTCTAATCCTGACTCAAAATGCAATGGAACAGCCTGTAGTAGTACAATTTTATTATTGAAGGGAAAGATTGACTTGTGTCACTTTGTAGAATAGACATTCACAACAAACAACAATCACTCATCATGCAATGTATGCCATCATTTACCTGTTCTTCTGGGGCAGTGCCTCTAGATTAGGAAAGCATAGCTATATAGTCAGGGACCAGGGTTGGAAGCAGACACACATTCGTTTGCATTCTCTATCCAATGTCATGCTTGGTTTGAGAGAAATGCCTTTTGGGTGGGTCAGGAGTGGACTTTACTTCTTCATTGACTGCACACAATTGCAACTCTGATCTGACAATGAAAAGAGTAAGGATAGATTTGTGTACCAGAAAGACAGTCACACACACAAATAAATAATACAAGTAAATAATGAGTAAATAATGTTCCTTAGCTATATCTCTTATTTGGGGGATGGGGAGTGAAAAAGAAAGAAGGAAAGTAACTAGAAATTGAAATAGCCTAGTTGTCAGGGAAGTAGAGCTCATCCTCAAACTCTGGTGGTTCGCCAAGAAGTAGGCCACCTAACACGCTACTTCCATGACCTGAGTCGCTGTCATCAACTTCCTGCTGGGCTACTTTAGGTATGCTGTATGGAATAAAGTGGTGATTCATTTTGATCATGGTTAACCTCTTCACGTTTTGGGGTGAGGGAGTGGTCCTTATCACTGTCAGAACAGCACCAACAGCACTGAAAATAGGCTCAGAAGAGACATTTGCAACAGGGCAAGCCAGATAGTTTATCACCAGCCTGCTGAGCACTGACTATTGGTGTATTTTCCCATACCAACACAGCAATGGGTTTTAATCAACGTAGAACTCTGTTGGGTCATCCAGATAGGGCTGGACCATCCAGTCAATGCACAGGGGTGCTCTGCTTTGTGCTGCTTTTTATACCTTTGCCTCAGCACTGGACTTAAGCCCTTGCTGTAGAAACCATTCCTGTGCCAATTTTAGGGCGGATGCTCCTGTTGGTGTTGTTGTTTTTGGTATTGTTCTCTAGTGCTCACTCGTGGAGGCATATAGATTACCCCAATTGGGTAAGTGACTCTTCCTTGATGTAGATAGTGTTTAAAACTATATACTTGTCACCTGATTGCCACGTTTTTTACCATAGCTGTTTTTATCACTCCCCTGTGTGACACGACCATAATTGGTGGCATGCTGATTGCTGCCTGCCGTGCTATGTAATATGTCTTATGAATAGATGATTCAATCTATTTGCCATTTTCTATCAATTTGCCATGTTACGATGCCAGGTCAGCATCTTGTCATCTATTCTTATGTTACATCATGATACGGTACTCAGTGTTTGGACTACGATCAATCCACGATTTGGTCCCAAAACAAATACGGTGTGGATTAAATTCACTAGGTTCTGACAAATTGCCCATTGTACTTTACTGACTTTATGATGGCAAGAAACATGACAACCTCTTAAATTGCTTTGCTAATAGGGATGATTGTCTCAACTGGTGGCTACCACGTCTTTAATGGGACAAGAAAACTCACCCAATCAAACCCTTCATAGAAAATTGCTTAGTCTATTTTTAAGTCACAATTTACTATACACTCACCTCTACATTTCCTTCAATTTAAAACTAGGGCCCTATCCTTGCACTTCACAGACAGCATTGGTGCAAAAGATCTCTGATAAAGAGCCCCCTCGAGGGTGCTTGTTGGGCATTACAGCCCATGAGGAGCAAGCCTGACCTAGAAGCATGACAACCCTTTGGCACTAGTTTAAAAAAGAAACCATTCCTTTACCTTTTTTTCCTATATATCTGACCTGATACCTTCCTTCTTAGGAACTGCATACTGTTAATTATTACAATAACTAAGACCATCATCTTCTGAATCTTAGAATTTTGTATGACAAACTCTCCAGAACTGATCTTCTTCGCACCTAATGTCAAAACAAGGGTAAATTTACTAAATCAGATCTTTCATGAACTCAGAACAACCCTCCAATATTCTCTCCTGGCCGATCACTGTCATTGTCATAAACAGAGCGTTGTCTTTGTAGAGAAGGACTGGTATCTCCTGGTTACTCATTTATGGAGTGGCCTGCTTGAGGAAGAACAGATGCTTCTTCATCTACTTTTTACAGATTGTAAAAAGAAGTAAAGCAAGTATGCACTCTTGGTACACCTCTCTAACCAATCTTAGACTGTCTGAACATGCCCCATTTGTTCCCTATCAGACTGTGACAGATAGATCTAGATTGAGGCGCTTTCTGAAATTCAGAGTGCCTTCATAAATGCCTAAGGATGCCAAACATGGACCAAAGCTATAACATATTGACACATTGAAAGGATGGTTTGGGGCTCATAATTGCCAAGTGTATTGCTCTATCAGCAGAACAAACAGTGCATTTGTTAATCAAAAGGTTTAATTTAGGAAATAATTCAATCGTCCCTAAACTTTCTCTGAAGCCAGATTGGTTCTCTACCGGGACATTATTCTCCTTAGCTCAAAAAATAACCTTTCCACAATGACTCTGTTCACTACTTCCATAGTAAAGAGTAGCAGTGAAATAGGACAATATAACCTTGGTACTCTTTATTCCTCTTCTTTAATACTGGGATGATTATTGAGTTTGACCAAGGTTTAGATAAAATCATGTTGCAAGATGCATTTTATAGGCCACAAGTCTTGGAAACTTGGATTCTTATCTATGGGTTTAGATGCCACTTGAATATAAAAGATCAGTCCACTCTCAATGATAGGCTCATCTGATGTTGAATTAGAGAAATATATGTCGCTAAAATGGGAAATTCAGCTCATAAACTTAATAGCAGAGACTAACCTAGTAATGTTATCTGTAGTTTAATAGGGAACACTGATGACTTTCCAGAAATAAAAACTGCCCTTTAGATGGACTAGCAATGCACAGATCACTCCAGCTACTCCTGTATAGCTCCTCTTCGGGCCTTAATTGCCTTTTAATAGCACCTTTGCTCTGTGCAATTGCTTTAGTTTCACAAGGGCAACATTTCAACACTGAATGTAAATGAAATGAAGCCTTAGAATAAATGCTGTCAAGACATTTTATTAGGGGAGAGGATGTCGCCTAATGACTAGAGTGGTTGACCTCAAAGCTGAGAAACCGAGTTCGAGTCTTGGCAGGTACTCTCAGCTTCTGGGCAAATCCCTTAATCTCTCAGTGCCTAACAAAAAACAAATGTGTCCATCTATAAGCAACCGGTGCTCATATAAATCGATCTACTACCTTCGAGTCTAGTTTGCGCAATATAAAACTCCCCCAAAAATTTCAAACAATTTCAAACCATCTATGCAATACCCTGTGGTAATGCTGATCCTCTGATCAGAAAGAAGTTCGATGACCTCCTTCCCTCACCGGCTCCTGCCTGTGCCTCATCCCTGGTGGTCAAGGGGTAGAGCAGCAATGCTCTAATGCTCTGCTGCTTAACTGCCCTCCTGGCTTTCCTTTCCTACTTTTCTTGTGTCTTTTGCCTTTCTTTTGCCTTTTTTCTGCTTTTTTGACTTTTTCCTATTTTTGCACTATTCACTTTTTTGCACTCTTCGTCGCCATTGCTATTGCGATCCCCCTTGGCTCTGCCTTCCTCCAGTGACCCATCCCGCTCCACGTGCCTCCCATCTAACAGTGGTTCAAGCCCCCCGCTCACTACTTAATGGTGCCATTGCATGGCTCTGCATCTGTCCATGGCTGGAACACCCCCAGCACCACGAACCCTGTTTCTCGTACCTTCCACTGATACGATGACAGCAACCTCCTCATCTTCAACCCAGGATGCCACACCATCTCCCACCTCAGGCTGCTAAAGAACACCCAAGGATCCTTCGCCTGCTTGAACTGCAGCCACACCTTTGCCCACCCTAACACTCCAACTCTTCTTGCTGCCCAGCCACCCAACAGCGCACCCAACTGGCTCAATTGCATTCTCTTTATTGTGCGGTCCCTTCACAAAATATATCACAGAAATCTGGAACCTCCTCGATGCCGCCTCTCCCTACATCGCCCTCTTCATGGAAACCTGGACCAAACCCTGCTCCAGTTTGGACATTGCCATTGCCATCCCTGATGGATAAAAAATTACCTGCAAGGACCGCACTGACCAACCACGAGTAGGCATTGCCATCATCCACAAGAACACTCTTGGTATGTCCACTCACTTGATTGACCCTACAACAACTATGGAACAGCTCCATTTCCAGATTGTGACGAACCACAACACCATCCTCTTTGATACCCTCATCTAAAGGCCTCCTGGGCCCTGCCCACCCTTTCACTGATGCCATCGTAGACCTCATTGCTCCCATAACCCTTGCATTCACGGATTACATCCTACTTGGTGATCTCAACTCCAACTGTACAACCCCAATGACCAGAACACCACATCCTTTCTGGAGAACCACCCCAACATCTGGCTCTAGCAGCTAGTCAAAGCCCTGACCCACGCAGCTGGACACACGCTTGGCCACATCTTCAGTCCCAGCCACACCACTGAACTTCTCTGGACTCACCACCACTGCATGCACTACCGCCCTCACTGCCCCCTGTTGTAGCTGGAACAAGGCCACCAAAGAACACCTCACTGCCTTCCGCAGCACTACCTCACTGCCAACATCAACAGATACCAACACCTCAGTCCGCAACCTTCACTGATGAGTCACTGAGCTCGAATGGTGGTATTACACTAGGTATTGGCGCTCTAAGGGAATATACACTGTTCTGTATTTCAACTCTATATCGTAGACGGTGCTATAAGGAGAAGAGAACCACACTTCCTCTTCTAAATTCGGCCAGGGCCATCAAATGCTTAGAACTCCTTAGCACACGATTTCATATCATACTGTAAGTCTATTCATGTGTGTTTCGGCGGGTTTATTTATTTCAGGTGACGTCTCCTGAAATAAATAACACCCGTCGACAACCCTGAATGACAAGGATCTCAATTATTAATGTTCCAATTAATGTTTGCATGATAAATGTCTGGTGGAAACACACATGAATAGACTTACAGTATGATATGAAATCGTGTGCTAAGGAGTTCTATTCACCGATGAGTCTCCAACTGCGCCCCCACTCTGGCACCCCTCAAGAAGGCACCAGGCCAGCGACACTCTAAGATAGCCAGGGTTCACTCCTGCCCTCCATGAGTCCAGATGCACCTGAAAACAACTCGAGAAGAGATGGAGGAACAACAAAACCCAGTAAACCTACACAACCTTCAAACTGCCGTCAACATACATCACCTCCTCCTCAAAACCACAAAGAAAACATCCCTCTAAGTAAAGAACTCTTCTCCAATGTCTAAGAGTTCACCAGGCCCAACAGCAAGACCACAGACATCCCACCCTCCCAAGACCTCTGCAACAAACTTGGCACCTTCTTCCACCAGATCAGTGAAATCTTAGACAGCTTTGACATCCAAGACACTGCCACAATACCCATCAGCACCGCACATAACCATGCAGTGCCACAACAGATCATACTCAACTTGACTCCGCTTACCACAGATGACAAACTCAAGACCATGAAGAGCATCTGCTTCGGAGCCCCATTGGACTCTTCCCCGCATTATGTCTTCCATAAAGCAGCCACCTCCATCGGCCCGGACCTTTGCTGCACCCTCAACTGCTCCATCAAAACCACCAACTTCCCCACGGAGTGGAAAAGCCATCTGCCGACCAGACAGACCTCAAGAACTTAAGACCAATCTCCCTCCTCCCCTTCACAGCCAAGGTCATTGAGAAGGCCATCAATGCCCAGCTCTTGGAGTTCATCGAAGAGAACCACCTCCCGGACATCTCCCAATCCAGCTACAGAAGTAAACACAGCAACTAGACTGCAATCCTTGTCACCACCAAAGACATCCACTCCCTTCTTGACTATGCAGCCCTCCTCTTACTGTACCACTCAGCCTCCTACGATACCGTCTCCCACCGCACCCTTACCATCCACAACGCCGGCATCTACAACAAGGCCATGGACTGGAATCACTCATTCCTTACCGTCATACTACCTCAGTTTCTCTCTGAGCCTACAGAGATCAGCTAGTCTGGAGTACCACAGGGCTCCTCCTTGAGCCCCAACCTCTTCAGTGTCTACATGGCCTTCCTCTCACAGCCATCGTCAGGAATCATGGATTAAACATCATCTCCAATGCCGATGACACCCAGCTGATCCTCTCCCTCACCAACAAACCCACAGCCGCCAGATAAATTTCCACAGTGGGATGAAGGCCGTGGCCACCTGAATGAAAGATAGCTGCCTCAAGCTCAACTTGGACAAGACCAATGTACTCATCCTGGGACCCAGCCCCTCAGCTTGCGACCACTCTTGGGGGCCCGCAGCACTGAGGACCCCTCCCACCCCCACAGATCAGGCACGTAACCTCAGCATCATACTGGAGTCCTCGTTCACAATGAACCACCAGATCAACTCTGTATCCGCATCCTGATTTCACATGCACCACCTGCTACAAATAAAATTCAGATGGATCCCAACAGAATCTAGAAAGACGGTCACACACGCACTCATTACCTGCAGACTCGACTATGTAACACACTGTATACCAGCATCGCTCAGAAACAGCTCGCGAAACTACAGAACATTCAAAACACCATGACCAGACTGCTCCTCGACATCCCAGGCACAGCCACATCACTCAACACCTCTAACAACTCTACTGGCCCCCAGTAAAGAAGAGACTCCACTTCAAGCTTCTCATACATGCCTACAAAGCTCACCACAATGCAGGAACAGCTTATCTGAACCACCGTATATCATTCCACCTACCAGCCAGACAACTTTGCTCCGCCCAACTCGCCCTGGCCAAAGTCCCACTGAACCAGAGGAAGAACCTACCCCTGCCTTGCCGCCAAGACCTGGAACACCCTGCCCCTCCACCTCCACCTCAGTCAATCCCAAAAGACCTGGCTCTTCGACTGAACCTAGACGGACCAGCAGTCCCCCAATCACAAGATGATAGACAGATACTGTGCATTACATGATACAAATCTGTTATACCTGACACTGTTAGGTGGAAGTTCCACAAACTTTGCCTTTATCCTGCCTGTTTTGGTGAATTCATTTTCGTTGGCTTTAGTATTCTGTACACTTTATCACTGCTAACCAGTGCTAAAGTGCTTCTGCTCTCTCCAGTTGTACAATTAGCTTACAACTGATTGGCATATTTAATTTACTTGTAAGTTCATAGTAATGTGCTACTACATATACCCGGGGCCTGTGAATGAATTGCTACATATTGTGCCATCCACTAAGGTAGCCTTTTGAAACCTGTCCCAGGCATGCCATTGCAGCCAGAAGTGACATTTTCAATTGCCAATTCGATCTGGCAAAATAGATCTATTGTCAGGCCTCAACCTTCTTTTTAAAACATGTTAGTCACCTTTAATTTAATGCCCTACTCACAGACTCACAGGGCAGGACATGTAGGTTTAAGTTTGAAATATCCTGATATTGAAAAACGTCTGAAGTTGTTTTTCACTATTGCAAGGCCTATCTCTCCCATGAAATAACAGTGGGCTACGGTATTACAATGAATGAATGACAAATTAATTTTGGGAGCAGGTAGGACAATATTGGTTACACTCAAATGAACTGTAATTTAGAAACATCTTTAATGTTAAAGTTGGATTTCAAGTCACTATTATGAAATAGTCACTTTTAGAAAGATTATATTATATCACAAGGAAAACCCCTTTTATGCCCACGGGGACCAGGGTCTATATAGGTTAGATGAACAACCATGTCTACCGTGGGACTCTTTTCTGAAATAGTGACCACCTCATGCACCTGCCTGAAGGATCCAACACTCAATGTGATATTTAAAAAAAGCAAGTGGTTAGTACCTGCTTTGGTAACTTTTTCACACAAATAATATATATCTCATGGTACTCAATAATGGCATATGCTAATGACCACAATCTGCACAAAAAGGGTTTCTGAGATTAAGTTTTAGTAATCTTCAATTTATATGCAAGTACTATGACAACATTAAACAACAGTGCACCAGTGTGTGAATAAATATAGATACTATATATAAAGGACACAAAACTAAAAATCACTGCTTACAAATATTTACATACAGGAACACATGTGCATATATGATTGCAACATGTGGAATCGTTATTGGACAATAACCAAGTAAATCAATGTTGAAGTTTTGACCACTGGAGATTTATAGGGTCTCCTCAAGATAAACGTCGCCTGACTGAATACCAATTAAAGGTAACAGATGTATATGGACAGTTTTCAAAATCGGGGGGAGGGGCTGAGTCCAACAAGCATGTGTTCTTGCAAGACCAAGAAGAGTTGAGTATCATCCATGTAGCAAATTACTCTCACAACCCAGGACTTGACCAACTTAGCCTGGGGCTACAAGGAGATGTTAAAGAGTGTTGGGCCAAGAGCCAAACCATGAGGAAGCCCACATATCAAGGGTTTGGTCTCAGTAGTAAAAGGGGGAGGAAGACAGCCTGGGATCACCTGCTAATGTAGGATTTCAGCCAACAATGGGCAAGACCTCTGACACCGTTTATGTGAAGTCTTTCAAACTAAATTTTGTTAGAGACCATGACTCATCCCACAGCGAAATCAAATTGAGTCGCCATGACCTGAGTATTTAAATTCAGGTTAGCTTTAATGTTTTCCGAGATTTTAGGTAATGCAGTCTTGGTTCTATATCCTGCACTGTACCCTGACTGAGAGTCATGTAGCAAGCTGCTTGATTACAGAAAGTTAGATAGCTGCTTATTTACATTCTTCTCCAGAAAATTAGCGGGAGTGCACAGGAGAGAGATAGATCTAAAGTTTCCAAGAGGTGTATTAACAAGCACAAGCGATTATTAATGCTAAACGCGTTTAGCACATTTTTGATTACCGCTGTGTATTGTTGGTTTACATCGCCGTGTTAGCAGCGTATTTACAATGCTTATCGCACAGGCAATGTCAATTCCAGAGCTATACGGCGATAATCATCATTCGCGAATGAAATCCAGTGATGATTTCACACGCTAATGAAAAGCTTGTAACTATGGGAGTGCGGACTTTTTCTGTCAATCCACCTCCCATTAAAAAAATAGCTAAGTCAGGATTTTACCTGATGTTAGATTACAGCGATAAACGCTGTTAGCGCAGCTTCTTTCGTCGCTTGATCTGCGTTGTTAATAGAGCGATGTTGCTTTTGGCAATGGATTCCATGTGGATTCGGTGAGTAACGCCTACTGTGCACGTAATTAGCGATTAATATCGCTGACATGCAAAGTAGAAAAATAAATGCCGCTACCTCAAGGAAACTCACGCTACAGCTTGTTTGCGAGTCCTTGTTAATAGTGAGTTAAAAAAATTGGCGCTTTTCCAGTGCTAGGTGCTGGAAAAGTGGCGTTAGGGCTCTTGATAATATGCCGCCATGTACTTTGGGGTGGAGAGAAGGTTTCTCTAGTAAAGGGAGGAGAATAGTTTGTTTCCATCTGGAAGGAACAACACCTGGTATAATCAATCTTTCAATCAAGCAGAGCTTTGTAGAGCGCACTACTCACCCGTTAGGGTCTCAAGGCACTGAGTGGTGGGTGTGAGCATCTCCCTTGGGGTCATTCAAAGGATTTATTAAACAGCCCATTCAACCAGGGGCTTCCCTCCTCCAAGTTTAAAAATGGCAAGGGAAATATGTGAACTCTCTGTGCTCTTCAAATAATTAATAAAAAAAATAGAAATTAAAATCATGGAATGATTTCCAAAACATAATTTCACAGTCAGAATATTGGACAGAGAATGACGGCAAAGTCTGAGTGATGACAGCGGGATTGAAATCAATATTTAGTCAATTTGAAGCCCATGTTTCTTAAAACCAGAAAATATCAAAAGATATAACAAAACCAAGCCATTTCGATGCAATGCCCGCCACGTTCCTGAAAAGTAGTTTTATAATATTGTCTTGTTTTTGTTGTTTGTATTTTGTTTCTTAACGGGGTTCACTAACTGTAAGGGGGGATTGTGAACCCTTGAAGACTTTTTCGCTCTTGTTGGTTCTTGTTGTCTCTTGCTCAGCATTTGTGAATCGTGTGTCCATGAACCATAACGTTTGCTCAATGAGGGTCCTTGTGCCTTACAGAAGGGGCCTGCAGAGCACATGCCAGTTTTACAGACCTGTGAGCCTTGCTGTGGGACTGTGACACTCAATAATGTTTTGCTAACCTGAGGCAAAGATGTACCATTTCATTAAATTAGAATTCAGCCGCATCCCGTGGAGGAAGTTGCGGTGGGGCAGGCAGGCGGGGCAGGGGAGGGGCAGGGCGGGGGCTGATAAACACCGGAATATGGATGATTACAGGTAAGTAAACAATTAAATTAATAAAATAATTTTCGTAGCGCGCCCTGCATTGCATTTTGCGATGCAGGACACGGAACGAAATTCGTTTTATTAATTTAATTGTTTACTTACCTGTAATCAGCCACGGCCGGTGGTAGGTGTAACTTCAGGTGGTGACGTAGTAAGGGGGAGGGGCAGGGTGGGGGGTTGTAATGTATGGATTACGGACTTTAACAGGTAAGTAAACATATAAATGAATAAAACTAATTTCGTTGTGTGCCCTGTATCACCAAATGCGATGCAGTGCGCACAACGAAATTCATTTTATTTATTATTATTATAATCCATACATTACAACCCCCCACCCTGCCCCTTCCCCTCCCTACGTCACCGCCCTGCAGTTACAACTACCACCGGCCGTGGCTGCCTGTAATCATTCATATTCCCTGCTCATCCCCCGCCCCGCCTGCCTGCCCCACCGCAACTCCCTCCACGGGCCGCAGCTGTTAGAATTCAGGTAGTGTCCTTTTGGACCCACCCATACCTCATCCCCGCCCCCATAAGTGGGGGCTCCCATTATTTCAGCTTGCTTTCACTGTCCTCCATGTGTCCATCTGTGATTGTTTGACAACATTGGGACTAAGCTGGCAACCTTTAATGGAGTCCAGCACATATTTTATTAGTTACGATTGTAATGTATCTCTGTGCCCCCCACAGATGACGCTACCAACGGTTGCTGTATGTAACCTTGTTTCTTTATTCACAACCATACAGAGAGCGCCGAGCCTCTTGCTTCACTGGCTCCGGCACCCGTACTGAAGACTTTGCGCGCTTCACCTAAAATGGCGTATCGGCGTGCTACGTCATTACGCCGATCCAAACACTGGAACGCTAACTCTACATATCTTCCCCTTTTATATACATACAATTACACTATCGAGTTACTGTCCATCATTCATATCATAGTCCCGGAATCTGGCTGGCCTCGTCACTGCTCTCCCCCCTCTGGTGGACCTTACCGGGGTGGAGGTCACATCTCTCCCGCTGAATCTTCCCAGGGTATCTCCTCTACCTTCCTGGCTGCTTCCCGCCTTCGGGCTCTCCTGAGACCTCTGTTCCTGCCGGGGCATCTCACCGCTGGACGATCTCACCGCCCCCTGCTCGCCCCTTATGTCCCTTTCCTCAGTCTCTCCTTCCTCCATGGTCTGTTCATACTCCTTCCTGCTTCTTTCCATTCCTTCCTGATCTTGTTCCCCAATGTCCCACTGTAGGATTTTGTTGCATCTGGCCATGCGGTCTTGGGACCATACGTTCCCGTCACTAAGCAGGGCAGCCCTGTCGTACACCTCCTTGACTTGGAGAGGTCTACTGTACTTGCTGTCACCCTTCTTCTGCAGCACCGCCAACTTGACTCTCACCGATTCACCTTCTTCTAGTCCAGTATCTCTCACGTTCCTTCTCGAGTTATAGTGTTTTGTGTACATTGCCTGGGCCCTTTCCAAATTCGCTTGGACCACACCTGGCAACCATTTGCTGGTCACCGTTTTCTCTTTCCACGCCCTGTTGTCCTTTGTGAATGGATCTCGGCCCCTCAGGATCTGGAACGGGCTATACCCTGTGTTCGTGGGGCCCATATCATTTGCCATATCTCTCTCTCCCAGTCCTTGTCTCTGATTATTGCGGCTTGTATGAATCCCATCAGTACACGGGTAAACCGTTCCACCAGTCCATTTCCCGCTGGGTGGTATATGGATGTGTGTTTAGAAACTATGCCGTTCCTTTCCATGAATTTGGCCCACTTATCAGAAGTGAACTGTGGACCATTGTCACTCAGTATAAGTTTGGGAATCCCTACCCTCAGGAAGGTGTCTGTCAGGAATTTGAGTACGGTATCAGTGCCCATTTCTTCTTCCACTCTCACATCTGGCCACTTGGAGTACCTGTCCATGAGTACACACACATATTTCTGTGTCCCCTGTCCATCGAGAATCGGACCTAGAATGTCAATCGATAGTTCTCCGTGGGGGTGTCGAATTTACCTAAAGCTGGCCTCAGTGGTTTTAGGGTCTTGTCTGCTTGCTGGCATTGGGTACAATCCCTGACATGGCGTTCTGCTTGTATGTCCATGTCCAGCCACCAGTACCCTTCCTTAGCCCTCGCTTTCGTCTTCCCTATCCCCAAATGTCCTTCGTGTAGTAGCGTGAGTAGTCTGGGGATGATTCCTCTTGGCGGTATCACCTTGCCTCCTCTGTATATTAACACCCCCTGATCGTCCACAGAGAGTTCTTCTCTCATTTCATAGTACCTCCGTAGGGACCCGCTCAGATGTCTTTTCTCCGGCCACCCACACACTATGCATTTCATTACCTCCTGTAATTCCTGGTCTGCTCTGTAGGCTTCCTCCCATTCTTGGTTGCTGATGACCCTTTCTTGGTCCTCCATTAGCGCTACCATTTTCTCCATGGTCTCCTGATCCTCTTCTTCCATTTCCATCGATGCCGCCCGGCTCAAGTAATCTGCCACCTTGTTCTTGTTGCCGGGGATGTATTCTACATCGCATCTATATTCTAGGAGCTTCAATGTCATCTTTGCAATCCTGGGGGTGGTGCTGGCATGTCTGCTGGAGGTGAGCACCTTCACCAGGGGCTTGTGGTCTGTTTTCAGCTGGAATCTTGTTCCCCAAAGGAATTGTCTGTATCTGGTCATAGCCCACACCACGGCTAGCATCTCCTTTTCTATGACGCTGAATTTCTTCTCCGTTTCACTCAGCACTCGGGATAAGAAGTTCAGTGTCTCCACCACTCCTTGCCCCCTGTCTTGCATCAGGACTGCACCCAGTCCTTTGTCGCTGGCGTCGGAGGTGAGGATTGTTCTCCCCTGAGGATCATATCCCTGCAATGGTATTGCCTGCACAACGTCTCTCTTTATGTTCTCAAACTCTCCTTGGGCTTCCTCCGTCCATCTGAACACCATCTACTCCCGCGTTAACTGCCTCATGTGGTGGGTCTTTGTTGCGAAGTGGGAGACAAACTTGCTGTAATACTCTGCCATTCCTAGGAATGACCTGACCTCCTCCTTGTTGGACGGTGGTGGCGCCTCACAGATGGCCCTCACATTTTCTGTCTTCGGGGTGATCCCTTGTACCCCAATGTCGTGCCCTAGATAGGTCAACTTCTCCATTCCTAGCCTACATTTCTCCCACTCCGCCGTTAATCCTCTCTTGTCCAACACTCGCAGTACCTCATACAGCTTAGCGTCACGATCCAATCTGTCCTTGCCCATCACCAGGATGTCGTCCTGGAAGTACTGGATGCCTTCCATGTTCTTGAAGAGTTGGTGCATCAATTTTTGAAACACTGCAGCCGCCGACGCCAGTCCAAACGGCATCCTGCAGAACTGGTAGCACCCAAAGGGTGTGATGAACGAGGTGAGTTTCCTGCTCTCCGGATGCAACGCTATCTGGTGGTAGGCTGATGTTAAGTCGATAGTGGAGTACCACTTGATTCCTCTGGTCTTTGCCAACATCTCCTCGATGCGTGGCAGCGGGAACTTCTCCACCACAATGTTCTTATTTAGTTCGCGCAGGTTCACACAGAGCCTGACCTTGCCGCTTGGCTTCATCACCACCACCAATGGCGCCAGCCACTCTGCACACGTGATAGGCTCAATTATGCCCTTCTTCTCCAGCTCCTGAAGTTCAACTTGCACTACGTCTTTCACCGCCAGTGGCACATTCCTCACTCTGTGTGCTACCGGCTTCGCATCAGTTTTCAGGATGATTTTGTGCTCGAACCTCTCCAGCTTCCCTACTTTCCCGCCGAATACTCTGGGGTAGTCATTCTTCCATTTCTCTAGGTTCGGCCATTGTTCCGGCTCCGTTAGCAAGACCTGCACCACACCTCCTGGGTCTAATTTGATGCCTAGGTCACCTTGATCCATCCACCCCAGTACCGACGGCCCTTTCTCTGAGACATACAGTTGCAGTATGCGCAGCCTCCCTTGAATTCAAATTTGAGTGGTCTGAACCCTGCCATGGGTATGCGGTCTCCATTATACGATACCGGCCGTATGTCCAGCCGCTCTAACTCTGGGCCCAGTTGTGGCCTGAACTTTTCGTCCCATACCGCCCGTTGCACTATTGTGTAGGGTGACCCCGAGTCTGCCACTATACTGATTGGCACACCTCCAATATGCATGTCCAGCACTGGTTTGCTTGATCTCTTGGTGTCCACACACAGCACCTGGTCGTAGATACATAGGACTGTTTCCTCCTCTTCATGACTGCTTCTCTTGGTCATCTTGCTCATGGTCCACAAATTTTACCACATTCCTAGTCGCTTTCCTCTGACACTTTCTCGTAGTGTCCTACGATCCCGCAGAACAGGCACTTGGCACGGAATGCCAGGCACTTCCTATCATGCGCTTCGTGAGTCATACTACCGCACCGATAACACTGGTTCTTGGCGCCCTTCGAGTGGTTCCCGGGCGGTCCTGGATTACCTTGCCATTTGTTCGGGCCTCTCTGTGGTGCTCCCTTGATCCTGTTATCTCTTCTGGGGGCCTCCTCTTCAATCCTATTCACCATGGGTCTGGCCAACGTTTCCTTTCTTGCTGCCTCTGCGCATCGCCTCGCCAATTCTGCTTTCTTGACGATCGCCATTACCTCCTTCAGGGAGGAGTCCCCATTAGCCCACAGCTTGTCCTGCACTGCTTTACTCGTCGTGTGCATCACTATTTGATCCTTTATGAATTGGTCGTGGAAATTCGAATATCTGCATGTGGACGCCAACTTTTTTAGTGCCGCAACATATTCATCGACCGATTCCCCCCCTTCCTGTTTTCGTTGTTGGAAGTTGTATCGGTCAAATGAGACACAGACGGCCGGCCTGTAATGTTCATTTAGTTCCTCTATCGCATGAGCATACACATCATCTCACCACTCTGTCTTTGTTTGGGTACCGGATTCTTGAACACCCTCAGCCATTCCGGGCCCAAATTATGAAGTAGTGTCCTTCTTTTCCTTTTACTTGTAAACGGTTCCTCATTCTCATCCTCCAGCACCTCAATGTAGTTGGAAATATATTCCCTCCAGTCCTCCCACTTCATTAGGGGTTCGCCTGGTTTGGGTAGGAACGGTATGGGCGCCGTGTTGAGGACGCCTGTGCGCACATGGTTTCGCGCTTCTCCCCTGGTGGTGTCTCTCCTTGTCCCTTGGGGCTCCCTGGCGCGTTATCCTCCCCTTCTCTTTTCGGGCTCAATGGAGTGCTTCGGGTCTCACCGCCGTCTCTGCCCCCTGAGGTCGCCAGTGCTATTCCCCTGCTGGGTATGCAACAGGTCCAGGTGGTCCTGCATCTTAGCTCTGCTGTCCGCCACTGGCCGTGTAGCCGTGTGCTTCAGCCGTTCTGTTTTTATGGCCTAATGGAGCTCCGCCGCCCCTGCCCTTCTTGCGCGAGGTTGCCTATGTTTAGAGACCCCTGTACCTGGAGACTTGGTTTGTAGTGCGTGCTCTGCTGCACAGGGAGTGCAAACACGGCCCTGCCGCGCTCTCTGTGGTCATGGAGCGTTGTCAACGTTCTGTCCAGCGTCCGCTGTGCAGTGGGTGTCTCTGCCTCGTTTGTTCGAACTGCACGTGGGTTCTTTCTTCGTATTTCTTGCTTCCGTTTTTCTTCTTTTCTTTTCGTTTTTTTTTTCACGATCCGAGCCTCGTCGCCATTGTAATCTATCTCTGTGCCCCCCACAGATGACGCTACCAACGGTTGCTGTATGTAACCTTGTTTCTTTATTCATAACCATACAGAGAGCGCCAAGCCTCTTGCTTCTCTGGCTCCGGCACCCGTACTGAAGACTTCGCGCGCTTCACCTAAAATGGCGGATCGGCGTGCTACGTCATCATGCCGATCCAAACACTGGAATGCTGACTCTACAACGATCAGCAAATCACAAGCCTTGGTATAGTGCATTCGGGTGTGCAAACTCAAATTGGATGAAAGGAAAAAAATAGCATCCTTTTAGAACTCATCTTTTTTCAAGTGTGGGTATGCTGCACCAGAGTTCACAGACCATACACGGACTAACAGTCCAGATAGCTAAAATGTTCATGTTTTCAGTCCATGAGACAAATTTTAAAACAGTGCTAATGAACGGATTTATAGTAACCGAAGCATAGGCACTTTTTTCAGTAAAATGACACCATTTTGCTAAGTTCAGTGTCTTTCTGTCCAGCAGTTAACTTCTGTTGCAGACAGTAAAGATATCTCAGTGAGTTAAAAGGGTAAAAGTAATTCTTTTGACCCTTCCTTTAACCTTTCCACCTTAATAAATATACATCAAAACGTCAGGATAAGCACACATCGTATTATCTTTCTTTCAAAATTATGAAAATATTCTTCAAACTACACCAAATGTATTTTTAAAAAAAGTGACTTTCAATGGAAAATCTAATCATACTACAAATACATGCTGCCTTTCATTATAACAACACGGGTAAACGGCAGTTATGGTTAAAAGAGTAAAACTAAAACATTCCCCAGTTCTGGTAAGTGTTGCACACCAAATAGCATGACCACAAAATGCAAACCCTTGATATAACAGAAGACTTCACCAGTGACATAACTTTTTACCTTATTATCGTTATGAGCGGCACAATGGATACAGTATAATCAATCTCTTTGCTTCTGTGTTACAATTTAAAGGTGTTTTCTGAAGTCCTCATACAATTTTGTGTGAGTTCTCGTTTGCTTGAGCACTGTGTAGGCTACAACTGGTGAACCTAATAATACCTGGGGAATTAAAGGATCATTTAACTTCAACTCTGATTTATTTTAGGTGAACTTCTGTAGTTTTAAATAAAACCTTATATTTAGGTTTTGCAAGAAAATAATATTATTATGATCATGTATGATATACTGCATCCAATTTCAATCAAAATACCCATTGGTAACTAATCTCAGCAGAGTATTCTCTGCTGCAGACCATGTGGGGTTTTGGCGATGTGACTGATCTTATTCCAGGTCAGGATTCAAACCCTCTATTGGCAGTCAGTCCCCGCTGCATGCAGCCTTCAGCTGTGTACAATGTTAGATTGCTGCAAGCAACCGACCTCCCTTGAAGCCAAATGCCAGCTTCACATGAAGTTTGCTAGTTAAATCCAACAATGGTATCATAACTTTCATTAAATTCCAATAAATGGTGACAAAACTATTAGTAGTTCCAAGGGCCTCAATTATGAGGCCCCTTGCACCATCTGACCCTGGCACAGAAGCCTACGTGATATTTATCAGGCAGCACTAAGCCACTTTTTTTGACTTAATGCTGCCTGATAAATATCAGTCCCATTAACGCAGTGTTTTGCATTAAAGGGGCGTGCAATGGGTGTTGCTGGGGGCGTTCCCAGCGACAACCATGGCCTTTTGACGCTGCCCAGATTTACGAGACAGTGCCAAAAGCTTACGCCTCCCTAGGGAGCCGTAAGGGAGGCGCAACGGGAAGAAATATCTTTATTTCTCCTTATTTTTCCTTTCTCTATGTGTGCTGCATTCTGCCTCTTGTGATTATTTTTGTACGGAAAGGTCTCCCTTCCTGTACAAAAATAGTCATCCCTGCAACATAGGCACCCTTGCACCATTGTGCAAAGGTGCCTGCGTTGGCGCAGGCAGCCCATTGTGCGCCGACACAGGGGAAGAGGACAGGAATGCGCCGTATCTTATAGATACGGCGGTGAATTCCTGCTCTTTTCTTGTGCCATAGGGCAGCACAGCAGGAAGGCCTGCTGCCCTTCCCTACGTCAAAACCTTATAAATGAGGCCCAAAGTGTTTTAGAATCCTCTTTACTTTATTATCCCTTGCCAGCTCTTCATGCAGCCTGGGAACCCTGCAATGGGCGTAAATTAACTGAGAGCTACGTGTCTAAATACCTGATAAATGTAATGCGGATTTGTCAACGAAAGCCCGAGGTATTACCAAATTAACAATTGTTGCCTTTCTCCTTTGAAACCCTCCCCTTAACCAATGGAAACTCAACATATCAAAACTATCCTAACCATGCCAAGAGACTATCTCATAAAACAAGTGAGCAAACAATAGCTCGAACACCAAATGCAATGCTTGTGACCTCACAATGGGTAATAGCAACTCAAGTACATCATTACAAAGCACCTTTGAATAAATAATACCACATATACAGCCGTCTCATTGATAGTGTAAATGATAATTATATATTTAATCTCATCTGTAGTATTGTTTATCTCATTTGTAATTGCATCTGCCATGTCACGGGTGAGATCATGAGTATTACGTATGGTACATGAGTTATACTTTGCATTGCTCTTTTATGAGTTACGGATTGTGGAGCTAACCAAAGAGATCTTTACGTTACAATTAGTAACACTAACTACATGAAAACAAATGAAACAAATATTTAAAAAGTGAAAATAATAATAATAATAATACCAAAAGGATTTCTAACGAGAATGTATGAGTAATACTGGTGTGCATCACAACATCCTTTCTTAGTGTAGTACAAAAGGTGTGCTTTCAGCTACCTTGCCATTGCACAAAGGTGTACTGGATAATATGCATTTAGACTACGAATTATCCACAGCCTATAGAGCAGAATTCCTGCCATGATATTTGTGGCAGAGCACGTGTGCCTTTATGGCAGCTCTTCGAACAGGGGACTCCTACTTGCAATGATGTGCAAACGGAATAAATATGCCTATGTTTTATGGCAGGGGGAAAACATCGTTTATTCACGTTCAATCGTCCAGTTTTGGAACTTCACTTTTCTGCCGTTTCAGATAAAATGTTGCACCATCTGTTTCTGTTGTGGTTTCGGGGTATTTAACAATTTATAATAATGTGGTCAACCTTACATACATTGCGAAACCAAATATTTTGATGAAATATATATATTTTTTTTAATTATGAAATATATCACTGTACATAATGTATTGTGTTCCGATTACATTGTAAAATTAATTTACCAATTACTCACTGAAGGGAGTATGAGACAAGTACACAAACAAACATTATCTTATGAGAAATTAGTATCAAAGAAAATGTAAAAACCTGCCTCTCTGTAATGTAATGTATGTAGACGAAACATGTTCTTGCATACCTCCATTAACGAATTCACTCCAAAATTAAGGCAAAAGCAAAAAGTTTGATGTATGCAGATTCACGCGGGAGGTGGGGCTGTTATTGGGGAGGTCGCTCTCTCTCTCTCTCTCTCTCTCTCTCTCTCTCCCCCTCTCTCTCTATTTTCTGGATTAAATTACCTTGATGAAGGACCGTAAGGGCCCTGTGAGTATCTTTAATGTGTGTATGCAAGTTTACAGTTTGGGCACTTCCTGATTGGTGGGGGGAGTCAATGGTTTCATTTTCTAAAGGCAGTAATTTGTAATGTACCCCTCTTCCTTTTTCCTCGCTAGTGTGTGGTTGTCTGCTCTCAAAGTATGAACGTGTGCAATGCTTTTGAGTGTTGTGATTATCAATATGCTTAAATAGAGGTAAAATTAGGCCAAATCCACAGGTAACAAGCCCAGCCATACATAAATTATGTGCATTCATTTCATGGACATGTGATTCAAATATGCAAAATTGACTTTAAGCACATAAGGAAACTGAAGCATCTAATTAGAGCTAAATTTGTTTCCGCGCTGCCAAGGTACTGGTTAACAATAAGCTGGCACAAATATGAACAACAAAATGGATCATTTGGTATTAAAACATATTTGAGGAGCTGATGCAGCCAGCTGGGGAGTGGCCTAGTCAGTACAATTCGGAGGTGTAAAGCAGGCATTTTCCAACCATCCCTGCCATGGCCTTGTGGTCTGATGCACTTGTGTGTCTATTTGTTTTTGTGTGTGACCTTAAAGCTGTATCTATTTATATGAGGTATTTAAAATAGTGAGGACTAGAATCAGAGAAGCAGTAGAGCATTATAGAGAGGGTTTTTCTGTCAGTAGGAGCATCTGAAACATAGGGCGCACTTCGGCATATAGTAGGTGTCCGAAGCTGCTGATGAGAAGAACGACACAGAGGCCTGCTGTAGTAATGATCTATACACAAGTGAAGTAATTGCAGTAGTTTTATTGCATTAAGAAAGGCCTAGCGAAGAGAAGTAACAGCATGCTTCCAGCAGGCATAATACCATAAATTCCACTGCTCTTTTGTGTCATGGAGCCTAACACATAATTGTATTCTATATTCTAAATTCTACAACGTATCTATGGAAACCTTAAAAGGACAATACACCTAAAGAGTACAATTAAACTTAGAAGACAACACATCTCCCTCCTACAAGGAAATGGCCAAAAAAGAAGAGATAAAATATATATAACTTTACATTATGCAATAAAATAAATAACAATTTGCATACATATCTTGTAAAATAAATATTCAATTGCATATGAAGTCTTGTCCTTTCTTTTGGCTTAATGATCAGTGGCTAAATCTACCCTACCTTACTATGTCATTTTCAACGGGTGTAGAAGTGTGTTGTGCTGTCTCTAGTTGGTTATTCCCACATTTCTCACTCTTCTTTGCTCCCGTTCAATACCACATTCAGTATGACCACTCATGTGATCACCCGCACCACCAGGTTCACTATCAACAACTACCAATCAGAATCAGGATACATATCCAAAGTTTTATTCGCACCTTTGTATAGGAAATACATCCAAAATGCCACACCTTGCCAACGCTCAACTGGACAGAGTTACACAATACTTTTTCTACATGTAAAGGCTGTAAGAATCTTCTTGCATATTTTCTGTACAATCCAGGTCTTTTCACGCTCACCCTGTCACGAGCCTGAATCACAACCTTCTTACAGTTGTCCTTCTTGCCATAATAACTCTAACTTCTATCTTGAGCCTTAGACAAATGATCCTTAATAGCTACGGTGGTTCAGTCAATCCTCTTTGAGCGCTGCATCTATCCTACATTGTCTTTTAAATTAGAAGCCCTACTGCTCATTACTTTAATTGGCCTGAAATCTGTTGAACTACACAGGGCAACCCTGTTAGCCCACAGAGTTCTCCACACTTCTTTAACCCATGACAATTTCCCCCTACTTGGCCAACTGTATAGAATACTTGAGCACTCTCATGAAGCGTTCAACTGTGCCATTGCCACCTGAGTGCAGCATTTGTTGTGCTCTTCTGCACAATCGCATTCCTCTTCAAATATGCACTAAATACTTCAGCACAAAATTGAGCTCCATTATATGTCAAAATCCCCTTGTATAACCATTTTCTTAAAAATACTTTATCTAAAATAACACCACTCTTTGTGTATCCACTTTTTTGGCCACCTCCATTTCAGGCTACTTAGCAAAGTGATCAATCAGGACAATGATATACTGTTGCTCATCTCAATCTTGTACTCAACTTAAATTGTCCAGGCCTATCCTCTCCCAAGCCATTTCTGGGCATCTCAAAGTGCACACAGGTAATCTAAATGTAGTCAGTGTTTTCTCTGAGTTATTACACAAAGCGAAATTCCCTCCTTTCTTTTAAATATCAAAGTCAATAGCAAGCCATCAGTACAAGTATTTACCTGTACTCTTGGTTTTGGTTATCCCTATGTGACCTTCATGACAAATCTCCAGTAACTTGTCTTTCAAATACTCATCGAGAATTATCCTTCCTCCATGAAGTATTTTCCCTTCCTCAAGAGACAACTCATGTCTTAATTCCCAATATGCTCTCAACTTGTTCTCCACATTTTTCCTGATGAGTCTTCCATTTCGAATTCTAAAATGGGTTTTCTGTAACACAGGATCCCTTTCACTTGCTTCAAGCCATTCATTTTCAAACTCTTCTCCTGGTTTAGCAATGACGTGGCAACCTGCTCAAGAAATCAGCGATTCCGTTTTTGACCCCAGGCACATAGCACACATCATAAATCATAATTAAAATCTATCAATCTAATCAATATCCAGGCAAGACTTGGGGATGCATTAAGAAAACCTTTAGTGGTAAGTACTTTAGTTAAAGGCTTGTGATCACTTCTGAGGGTAAAATGAGAGCACCAGATGTATGCTCTGTAATGCTTCTAACCCCATATGCAAGTAAGGGCCTATTTCTCAATGACGGAATACCTCTCTTCCGTTGGAGTAACGGCTCGTAATGCAAATGCAATGAAACATTCATAACCTATTCCATCAACTTGAGAGAGTATTGCCCCTAAAACCTTGCAGTTGCATCAGTGGGAACTAAGGGGCATCTCTATCAAGCCCTTTTCCCGTTCGCCAACGGGCCGATTCTCAGAATCGGCTCATTTGCGAACGGGAAAAGGCCTTTTAGGATGCATCATCCCAAAAAGCATGGCAAATTTGGGAATCGTAAAAATTTGTGATTCTTTATTTTGCGATTGTATTTAAGGAATCACAAATTGCGATTCCTTAAATGCAATGTATGACACACAGAAAAAGTACAATTTGGCATTAAGGAATCGCAAATTACCACCAACTTCAAGTTGGTGGTAATTTTCGATTTCTTTGAAAAATGCACTTTTTTGCATTTTTCAAAATGCCATGAGGCGAACATACATATTTAGGGCATGTTTGTGCGAATCACATGTGCACACATACATATTTCAGGGGTGCAACAGGGTGTCCTTTTGATACCATGGCACCCATGAAATCGCATTCTCAATTTGCGATTCTCTAATGGCGAATTGCACATTGAGAATGTCTTCCCAGTTATTCCTATGTGCCACCTAGCCCATAGGAATGAATGGGAAGGTATTCCTTAATTGCTAATCGCAATTTGCTAATCGCAATTAAGGAATTGCAAATTTTTTATTATATCCCTTTTTGCGATTCTCAAATAGTGATTCTCTAAAAATCGCTATTTGAAAATTGCAATAATGGTATTGTATACATATGCCCCTAAGCTTCTTAAATCGGGGTCAAAACCCTGCAGAGCAGGTGCGCTACAAATGCTATCTTTTATTGGTTGAAAAGGGTTCCTGACATTCACCAGACCACATAAATTCACATTTATCCTTCAATAAATGTCCCAAAGTATAGGGTTTGGTAAAAATTGCAGCCATTCCTAAAAAAAAACTCTGATTTCGTCCTTATTTGCCGGGTAGTGCATTTATAATTGCTTCAACTCAAGAAACGTTCGTTACATTCCCTTTTCACCTATTTCATAGCCCAATACGTCACAGAATTCCTGGCAGATTTGTATTTAGCAGACTGAGCTGTGAGAACTTTTTCACACAGTATTTCCAGGACCGTCTAAAGTTTAGTGTCATGCTCATTTTTTGTCTACTTGTGATGTGACTATGCCAGTATCAATGTCGGTCACAGCTTAAAAATGACTTGAAGTACGCAATACAGCATGTTATTGAGTCCAAGTTATTAAAATGGCTGCCCTTGTGTGGCCAAACGTCAGATTCTAAAGGAATTGGTGGTTGCTTTCCTTAGCTGTCCTTGTGTGGCAAAACGTCACTTTCTAAAATGATTGGAGGTTTAATCATTTTATTTATTTATTTATTTGTAGAGTGCGAGATTCATCCAATAGGATCTCACGGCGCTAAAGTAGCGAGGTCTCATGGTAGATGTGATAGTGGGTACTGGGTACTGCTACTGCTAGGATGTCCGACATTAGGCCTTGTGGAACAGGTGGGTTTTGAGTTTCTTTCTGAATGCTATGTAGTCAACAGTGAGACACAGATCCTATGGTAATTCATTCCAGTGCTTAGCCACCAGGTATGAAAAGGTACGACCTCTTGCCTAGGCTTTCTTTATTCGTTTTGTCCCGGCTTGCACCCGATGGCGTGACCTCAGGCACCTCATTCGAAAGGGGAAGTTTCTTTCCTTGTGTGATGGCAAAACAGAGGACGCACTCACAGCAAGCAATGGAAATGCCCCTGAAGAATGACCACCAGTGATTGAATGCCCCCGTAATTTGAATGATGCACTTTGCAGAAGCGTCAGCAGAAGCACTGTGTGCAGGGGAGAACCAAAGTTTCCGATAAGGCTACAGGGTCCAAGAAAACTAACCAGCAGATGTGAAACTGTAGTAATAGATTACTGCTGGTCCACATAACCTGCTGAACTTGTGGGATGGTCAGCATTGAAGTACGAACATTTGTATAAGGTGGCGCTGCTTGACAGGGTGAGTCCATTTTCTGGGGCCACTCGTCGCCAATAAATTGTAGTAATGATCCATACACTGTGAAGTAGATGCAGTAGGATTATTGTATAGAAAGTGTGTCACAAAAAATGACACAATAACTCCTATGAATGGAAAATGGATTTATTGGCAATGCCACAACCCCAGCAGCCTCAGGGAAACTGCCTCAGGGCAACTGCTGCCAATAGAACACAAATACAATAAATAACATTCCACATGCTGTGTTTCACATAGAACTGCTCCTTCTCCCTAACGCTGCGACCAACTAGACATCCTAACAGAAAGCCCCAGGGAAGAGAAATACCAGCATGAATCCAGATGGCAGTTAGACTGCAAATGGCACTGCTCTTGTGTTTCATTTAATCATAATGTTTATTCTAAATTTTACAACCTATCCATGGAAGCCTTAAACGAACAATACACCTAAAGGGTGCAATTAAACACTGTGTGAAATTAGCAGACTATGTAGCAGTGGCGGTTCTATTCAATGGCCTGAGGGTCCGCGCATCTTTAGATTTCCTGCCATCTTTTTTTTAATTAAATATATTCCCCTTGATATTCTACCAGCATTGTAAAGGTCCGGCACTTTTTTGGAAGACACCTGCACGTGTGCCTACCTTGTCATGTCTTGCGGCGCTTGCCTTTCTTCAGCCCAGGCACTAAGTGACCAACCTTACTTTAGGGACACACTCTTTGTAAGGTGATGCAGCCATACAAACTGAACACAGCCTAGATGCATTAGAATTCAAGGTATGTAAGACAGAATTTTGAGTTGGAAATGTCAATTTACAAAAATATCGAGTTGGAAATATTGGGATACAGAAATATCAACAGCAGGAATATCGTGGTCAAGAATATCAACATTAAGGTAAGAAATGTCGTTTTAAAAAATATCTAAGTCATTAATATCATTTGCTTAAAATATAGATGTATAAAAGATCAATTTTTGTATTAGTGTTATGTATTTTGCGGGCACATGCATCATTGTGAATTGCATTCGCAAACGGTGCGAATCGCAATTTTCGGCCGTTTGTGAATGCAATTGACAAAATTGGGATGCATCATGTTTTTCGCAATTTTATGAATCGCAATCATGTTGCGATTTCTAAAATTGTGATTGCATTTAAGAAATCGCAATTTTAGATTTCTTAAATGCAATGCATGAACATTTTAAATTTCGAATTTGTAAATAGGGAGAGGTAAATTACCATGAAGTTGACCTTCATGGTAATTTGCGAAAACTTTCAAAAATGCAAAAAAAAGTGCATTTTTTAAAGTTTCATTTTACACACACACACATGCCCTTGGGGCATGTAGGTGTGAAAAATGCACTAAAAGTTATATTTCAGGGGTGCAGTGGGGGTCTGAATGCAATTTCATCCTTGAAATTGCATTCTCAATTTGCGATTCGCAAATTGCTAATCGCAAATTGAGAATGACTTCCCATTAATTCCTACGGGCCTCTAGGCCCATAGGAATCAATGGGAAGGGATTCCTTAATTGCGATTCGCAAATTGTGAATCGCAATTAAGGACTTTTAAGAAATCGCAAAAAAAATTGAGATTTCTTGATGCATAGCCGTTTGTGATTTCTTAATTGCGATTCCTTAATTTTCGCAATTAAGAAATCGCAAACGGCAACAATGATGCATGTGGCCGTTAGTATGTATTTTAGATGTATCTAATCTCTTTTTTGTATAAGTAATGTTTTTGTTTTTTAATATATGTGACACATCTTTAGTAGTTATCAATGTATTTTTAATTAAATTTACTGTTTTTAGTTCAATAGCGGTTGTGGGTTTATAGGGGAATAGGGTGGGAAGTAATTCATTTACAATAAATAATGATTATTTTTTATTTAGTAATATTTATTTAGTTTAACTTTCATAGTGTTAATTCTGGGAACTAATGTATTATTAATTCATTTTTAACTTGGTGTTAATCAAAATTAATTAATTAACTGGTAATTAATTATGGTAATTTTGAATTATTTTTTAGGAGTGGGCTGTTGGGATTTTAGGGGTAAAGGGTGGGAAGTAATTTAATTATCATAAAGTAATGATTTTTTAAAATGTATTAATATGTATTTAATTTATATGTTATATTACTAATTGTAGGGCCTCTGGCTTACCTGCGGGGCCGGGTTTGGGCCACAACTTGCTGTGCAACCGTCACACTATCTCGGGGTCGTAACTCCCCAGGACTCCAAAACACCTCCGGTCGAAGGGTCCCTGCAGCGCCATTTCTGCCATCAACGGGAAGGATGGCTTCGGCAGTTAGATCAGATGGGACGAATGATGTCGGGTCAGATGGCGGAGCTGCTGAGATACGCGGCCATCTTGGTTGGTAGCCTGGCCACACACCCCCATGTAGCACACATGGAAGTTACAAAATTACATTTTTTTAAAAAGATAGTTTATTTGCAGGAAGGGACACCTTCCTACATATAAACAATCAAGGCACTTTGTTTTTTCCAAGTGTTCTGCACAGTATAGCACACAAGGAAAAAGCAAACATAAATAAAGCATTTCTCCTTGTTTTGCCAAGTTAAGACTATGTTTTCCCTGGTCTTAATTTTATTCTCTACCTCCTATTTATGTTGTCGTTGTAAATAGGGGGCATGGACATGATTTGAACCCTCCATTGGCAGTCAGTCCCCGCTGCATGCAGCCTTCAGCTGTGTACAATGTTAGATTACTGCAAGCAACCAACCTCCATTGTAGCCAAATGACAGCTTCACATGCAGTTTGCGAGCTAAACCCAACAATGTCCTATTACTTACCGGTAATCTTCATTACTCCGGGTCCCGTAGTCCTCGACACCTTCATAATTACAAGTGGCGATAACCATCTCCTGACAGAAAAAAAGAACAGAGGTATGCTGGGACCCTAATACTGCCCCTCCCACCGGGAGTACATAAGCAGTACTTACCCAGCATCCCGTCTGTACAACCAAGCCCAGACAGGAAGGCCGGCCGCCCGAGAGGGAGGGAGTGGCGTATGAAGGTGTCGAGGACTAGGGGACCCGGAGTAATGAAGATTACCGGTAAGTAATAGGACATTACCCCCAGGTTCCTCCATCCTCGACACTTTCATATTTACAAGTGGAGAATACCAAAGCAGAAAACCCGGCCTTCCGCACGCACAGGCACACCCAGGAAACCACAACAAAGCAGCCACCCAAGGGAGCACCGAGAAGGAGGAAAGGAAGACCGCAGGAAACCCCCGGCCCGCAACCCAGAAAAGGACAGCATGGACAAGGACCGGAGACAAAGAAAAAGGCCAGGGCACCTAGAAAAGGAGTCCGCCAACCCGAGAAACCGGCAACCGGGACCCGGACCAGGACACCAAGACCAGCCAAAACAACCCACCGGAGAAGACCGCCAAGGTCAGAACCAGCAGGAAGGCACACAGGGCCAGGCAGACCCACCAGGAAGACGAGACAACCCGGAGGAAAGCCAAAGAAACAAAAGACCAACAGAGCGCAGGCACAAGCACCCAGCCCAAAAAAGGAAGGAGAAGCACAGGCCAGAAACCCCGCCAAACTCCCAAAAGAAAAAAGAACACGAGCCCAAGAGACCCGAGGAGGCCCAGGAAGCAACAAGCACCCAGGAGCCCAAAAGGAGCGGACGGGGAAGAACCACACAACCCAGCTGAAAGCCCACCAAACAAGGAGAGGCCAACAAGACCGGAAACCAGCAACAAAGAAAACAGAACCAGGTCGGGAACAGAGAAACCGACCACAAGCCCAGAAAACCCCAACCCCAAAGGGATGGAACACAAGGCAGGAGGGGAGCACAGAGCAACCGGGAAACCCCAGCAGCCGCCCAAAGAGGCACAGAGAGCAGCACAAAGAAGGCGCCCAGAAGACACAGGACCGCCCAGGCAACCCACACCCATGCCAGACCAGCAGCAAGGGCAGGAGCAGAAGGAAAAAGAAAGCCCAGGGAGCACAGCACCCGGATCACCACCACAAGGCCTCAACCCAGCAACACCGGAGAGGAGCCAAGCAACCCGACCAGGTCAACAAACGCCAGCAGAACCGGGAAGCCAGGACCAGAGCCAAGCAACCCGGCCACGCAGGAGGCCAACGCAGAGCCCACGGCACAGCAAAAAGGGCAGGGGGGAACCGGGAACCCCCAGCACACCACCGCCAGAACCACACAGAAGGGCGGAAAAGAACAGAGCCCACCGCCAAAGCGGAAGCCAGAGGAAGCAGAGGGCCAACAAGCAGAAAACCCCAGACAACCCGCAGCCAGAAGGGAGAACCCCACCGAGGCAAGAGCACCACGGAACCACACCCCACTCAGAGAGAGGGGGGGGGCACCCAACAGCCCCACAATGGGAACCAAGGCAGGAGAAACAAGGGAGGCAGAAGCCAACCAGGACACCAAAACCAGGAAACCCACAGCAAAACACCCCCAGAGAGGGCAAAACAGCCAGGAAGCACAGGAGGCACAGCCCGAGGACAACCAGAACAAGCAGGAAGCCCGCAGACCACCGGAGTCAAAGGACCCCACAAAAGCCCCAACACAGGCGGAAGAAGACCGCCAAGACCCGCCAGCAGGAAGCAAGCCCCGAAGGACCCACCCGGGCGCGGACACAACAGCAGAGCGCCCCGCCAGGACACAGAGAGCCCAGGCAAGGACGCAGAGCCCAAAAGAAGACCAACACGCAAGAGCAGAAAGCCCCAGCAGACACCCAGCCAGCGCAGAAAGGCAGCACGGCCCCAGGCCACCAACCGGGAGAACAGGAGACCCGGAGTGGGGAAAAAAACAGGAACCCCGCCAAGGGCGTGGCACCACCAAAAGACAGCCAGGCCCAAACAGCAGCCGCAGGAACACCAGGGCCCAGAAGGCAAAACCCCACCTGAAAGATCACCCGGGGGGAGGAAAGCGCCACGGATAAGAAGAGCAGGTGCCCAACAAACCGAGAAGCAAGCCAAAGGCAAGCACAGGGGGAGCCAGAGCAGAAGCAGCCACGCCAAGCACACCCAAAAGACCCCAGGACCATACCAGAACCAGGAGCAAAGGGAAGGACATCAGGAAGATCCAGGCAGGCAACCAGGCGAGAACAGGAGCAGGCAGGGAGGTAGCCGCACCCAAGGCAGCACCAGTCACCCAAGCGCAGGCAGAGGGGACAAACACCCCAAAGAGCCCCTGATACGACAGCGGCAACCAACCAAGAGAGGAACCAGGCACTGCCCAAGGGACGGGAGGAACAGGGCCAGGAGCCCTAAAAGCCCACCAACCAAAAGGAAGCCAGGAAGGAAAAACCAGGGGACCCAAGCGGAGCAGAGGCAACAGCCAGACCGCAGCGGAGGCAAGGCCACCGAGGAAAAACAGCAAGGAAAACAGCCACCACAGAGGCGACCGGAACCCAAGCCAGACGGAGGTAGCCCACAAACAGAAGAGTTAGAACCCACAGAGCCACCTAGAGCAGGGGCACCCCGAAAAAGAGAACCAGAGGGAGCAGACCCACGGAACAACCCCCACCGGAGAACAACTAGATCCGGGGCGGGCCGTAGGCAAGGCCGAGGACCAGGAACCCACCACACAGGAGGCAAGCAGCGTGGACACCTGAGGCAGCAGTAGGAAACGAAACCCAGTCCCGAACAAACCCAGGCACCCCCAGGAGGCACCGACCCAGGGACAAGACACACTCCAGAAGGCATGCCCGGCAACACCCCAGGACCGACAGCAGCAGCCCAACAGAGCACCCACGAACACCGGACATCAGGACAGCAGCAGGAGGGGAGAGAAACAGCCAGAGTGGGGGCCCCCACCGCAAAGGAAACCCAAACATATACATATGTAGGAAAGGAACAAGATGCCCCAACATGAGGACTACCAAAGGGAAACACCCAGAACCACCAACGCCGCAGACATCATGCAATCCAAGAGAACCAACATGATGAGCGACCCCCAGATGGCCAGTGACAGGAAACCAACAGTAGCAGGCAAGGGGGAAGAAGCGACATGTCCAGAACTAGAGGAAGCCGAGTGCCGCCGCCAAGATCCGAACACAGCACCCCAGGCAAGAGAACGAGCGCTCAAGCCATAAGGCCAGATCCTCACCACCTTCAAGGAGGGGCAAAGCGCCGCCGCAAACTTCAGCGAGTGGTCCACCATCCAGGAAGAACGGAGCCAACACGGAGCCGCAGCCGAACAGAGGGCAGGGAATGGGAACAAAGGGACTACCCACACACAGCGCCCAAAGTACAAATGCATGGGAGAAAAACAGAGGCCAGAAAAAGCCAGCAGGGCGCAAAGCCAGCCACCAGAGGACACACCCCCACGGCCAGGGAGAATCGGAAGGAACCCCCTCACCATGACCAAAAAGGAGACACCGGGAAGAAAGGAAAGGGCAGCACCAACCTACCAATACCAAAACACAAAGCAGAAGAAAAAGCAGCATCAGCACCACATCCCCAAACATCATGGTGCAAAAGAAGCCAAAAGCGTGCGACCCCCACCCAGCAGTACCCCCAGGAAAGCTGAGTGAATTGCAGCACAGAGACAAAATGTAGCACAGCACAAAAAAAGCGCCCCAGAGACGTGACATCACAACGCCCCCTGCTAGGTTTCACCATGACAAAAAACATGTGTACTCGGAAAGCGCAGGCACTCCCAGAGGCATCCTGGCGCCGAAGAACAGAGGAGAAGCGCCAACCCAACGCAATGGAACTCAGCACAGCAACCACAGGCGGAAGGCTGAATGCACACACCGGGGTATGAACCCGTGACCACGACGAACACAGGCGCCTGCGGGGGACACAACAGGCCACAGAGTGCAAAGGCACCAGTGAGCACGAGAGACACAGCAGTATTCCATACTTTGAATAATAGCGCTGCACTGGAGCACAAGCTGCATCGCACAAGGTCGTGGTCATGTATAAAATCTTTTATTATATACATCTTCTACTTAAATTTAGTAGACAAGGGAGGTAAAGGTCAAGTAAATTGCCCGGAATAACATGACGTGGAGCCGGCGCCGACACTCGAACCAAGTTCCTCAGGTCCAAAAAACGGCAGCTTCGGCCCTTACGCCCCACCCGTTACCCACAAAGAAATAACACAGCACGGGGGCAGGCCCAAATGACACCCAGGGCCACCAAAGGATCGCTAAATAGTAGCGCGCACCCCCCGCCGGCAGCGAACACAATACAAGCAGCCGCCACTGCCGCTGAGCACTGGAAGTCCCTGCACTCTCGACAACAACAAAGAGAGAGAGCAAAATACACCGCAAAGCGGGACTCACCCTGAGCGGGGGCCGGAGCATGTACAAGGCCCCCACTCAACAGCCGGCACCGGACCCTCCTGCATCCATAACATCCAGCGCAGCGCGTCTCCCACCCGGCCAAGCACGGGGAGACGCGCACCGCGACCCGGAAGCAACCGGGAGGCGGCGCACCAGCCGCAAAGGGCCGGCAAGGATCCAAGGAACACCGGCCAGGAAGAAGCCAAGCCACCCAGCAAGCCAGGCAGGCCGGAAGGCAGACACACCAGGAACAGCACCCCAGCCCGCGAAGCCAGGCAGCCGGGCAGGGGGAGCAGAGAAGAGCAAGCACGCCACCCCAGCCCAGCAGGAGCAGGGGCAGCAACAGCAACAGCACACCAATAGTCCATTCTGTCGAAGACAGAAAAAAAGAACAGACGGGATGCTGGGTAAGTACTGCTTATGTACTCCCGGTGGGAGGGGCAGTATTAGGGTCCCAGCATACCTCTGTTCTTTTTTTCTGTCAGGAGATGGTTATCTCCACTTGTAATTATGAAGGTGTCGAGGACGGCGGGACCTGGGGGTAATGGCATCATAACTTTCATTCAAATCCAACAAATGGTGACCAAAGTATTAGTAACTCAAAGTGTTTTGGAATCCTCTTTACTTTATTACCCGTTGCCAGATCTTCATGCAGCCTGGGAAACCTGCAATGGGCGTAAATTAACTGAGAGCTACGTGTGTAAATTCCTGATAATGCAGATTTGTCAACGAAAGCCTGCGTTATTAGCAAATTAACAATTGTTTCCTCTACCCTTTGAAACCTCCACATTACCCAGTGGAAACTCAACATATCAGAACTATGCTAACCAAGTTAAGAGACTATCTCATAAAACAAGTGAACAAACAATAGTTCGAACACCAAAGGCAATGCTTGTGACCTCACAATGGGTAATAGCAACTCAAGTTCATTATTAAAAAGCACCTTTGGGGGGGGAGGAGCCAAGATGGCGACCGGAGCAGACGTGTGAGCTCCCGGCTCCGCCGGCCCTTGAGCCCTTTGTTCCTATCCTGCCTGTTATCCTGCTCACTTTACCGACTGCTGGAATGGGGAATGCGTGCTGATTTCGCCCGTTTTCCTCCGACGCCTCTGCCCGGTCGGATTGAGGAGATAGAACGTTGCCCGGCCCTGCGCCATGACTCGGACGTGCATTGCCGCCGGATGCTGGACTTAGACGGAGAGGAGACGGCCGGCCTGCCTGCTCGACACTCGCAGCCCGTGCGGAGCTGCTTTCTCTATCGCGCCCGGAATACTCCTGCCTGATGGGAGCTGCGGGTCGCTGAGACTGCATTGGCCTGAAGGGCGGGCGAGACTGCACGATCGGCTCCTTTGTTGTGTGCTAGGTGAAGGCTGCCTGGAATCCATTACGGGATGTCCCCTGAATCGACGGACCGCCCGTTTGCCCTGACTGCCTGTTCCGATCGGCGGGGGCCCGTTGCACCACTGTTCACAATGGGAGGGGGGACTCCGGCTGCCTCCTGTCGCACCCCCCCACGTTCTGGCGATTGGCTTGGGGGAGCGTTGGACTTTCCTGTGGATCCACTAGCTGGAGGGGGCTCCCCACCCTCGCCCTGTGCTTGCGGCACCGTGGCCGGGCCGGAGTCTGCACTGAATACACCCACATCTGTCCCAGCCGCAGACGGACCGCAGCCTGCCCTGTCCTACGGAGATCTCCTGTCTTCCCTTGGCGATCTGAGATCGGAGTTGCTTCACAACTCCCACAGGCTGAGCAAGAAATTTGACGACGTAGCCTCGGATCTGGATCGGATGCGGAGAGACTGCTCCCAGCAACAGCTGCACTGTTCCCTTCTGGTGCCTAGGGCTGCTACTGTGTCGCCGAGTGATTTCAGCGGTGGAGAGACCCGTGATGCCTGGACTGGTGCCTGTGAAAGACTGCTTATGGACTCTGCCAATGCTACAATGTTGCCGCACTCGGGAACTGATTCATTGTATCCGCCCTCCCCATTGCCGATGATGTTGCCGGCCCGGCGCCTTCAGGCTCCCTTCGAGACTCTCCTGTGCAAGTATCCGTTTTTCCTCCCGGTGTCCTGGTGCTATCGTAGCACCTTGGAGAAGCTTTTGACTGTGTTTACTGCTCTGTTGGGTATTTGGCACCGACCATTTTATATGTACGGATCATCTCTTCCTCCCTTGCGTCCATTTTGTTTCTCTACTGATGGGAGAGGTGGCATTCATCGTGAGCTAGGATCGGGGGGGCTCCTGAGATCGGGACAGGGTTAGACGGGTTCCTGGTTGTATTACTTTCTTGCCAGGTGGGGATTGGGGTTGGAATGTTGTACGTACTGGCTGCGTGGATCATATGTATGGCGCAGATTGTTTTCCCCCATCTGTCTCTATTATTGTTAGTGGGAGTTCTGCTTTACAATCATGGCGTCCTTCGGAATATTGTGACTTTTGTTAATGGCACAGTCGGCACCATATACTGGCTACCCTGATCAATTGCGGGCTATCGGCTCCGCCGTGTTCTCTTTGGTTCCTGTCTGCTGTTTATGGAAGTTTATGACAGGGGGGCTATTTGTTTAGGGGTAGCGTCCATCTTGCTCTCCTTTGTTTGCATTCTCATTAAGGCGGCCATCTTGTCCCTTTGTTCCGACTGGGGCGGGCTTCTGCTGGGCGTCATGGCGTAGTGGTCGCTTGCGACCTGATTAGCGCTGGAGATCTCCGGGGGTTCACTTTTGTTAGCCTAGCTGGTACGATTTCGAACTGTGCTGCCTCACTGGCGTATGTAATGGTGGTAGCTCCCCACATATGTTCTGCTACTGATGTCTATCCTGGTATTTTTGCACATGGGGTGGGACTGTGCGTATCCTGCTATTGCCCCTATGGGCGGGGTGATCATTCCAGTGCTGGTTCGAGGACCCGGATGTGTCTGATTCAATTCTCCTTTTGGTAATGTACTTCTCGATGTTATGGTTTCATTCGGTAAAGGGGGCTATACATGGCTGGGGGACCGGGAGTATTGTTAGTGTTAGGGCTCCTCCCCCGTTTCCTTTCCTTCCTCTTTTGGGAGTGGTAGAATAGCTTGTTCTTTTCTTCCTCCCGATATTTCAGGTGTGAACATCTGTATTTTCTTATCTTTTCTTCTTTCTCTTCTCTTCTTATTCTATATTTCGGGTTCTTTATTGGGCGACAGGCACTTTGCCGGGGGGGGGTAGGCCGTAGCCTCCGGATTGTTGTAGGGTGGGGGGGTAGATTTAGCTTTCCTCTTTTTAGTTTCTATGGGCCTTATTTCTCTAATTTCTGCGCTTTCTGGTTCTGGTTTCTGTTCTGGGTCTGCAATAGGGGTTAGTAGGGAGTGGGTGGCGCTGAGGGTGGTGCGTAAATGTGGACTACAGCTACTGTTGTTTTGTATGGTACTGCCATATTGACGGGGTGTTCTTCCTAATGTTGTTCTTACTGATGCCGCCTGCTCATGTTATGAAGCTAATGTCCGGACTCAGTTCTCCTTTACTCTATTCTTTATTGATTTATATTTCAATCGTAACTTTAGAAATTTAACCTTCAATGCTCCTTTTCCTTGGCGGCATGACTCCATTCAGTGTAACTGTTGCAAATTGTTGTTATCTTGCCTGATGCCGCTGTGGAACCGCATTGCTCGCACCTGTGCGTAAAAGTCCCGTGGCCGGCCTGAGGGTTGTAGGCCCGTATTTGTTCTCTTTTCGTGCACAATAAAGGTTTTCGAAAAAAAAAAAAAAAAAAAAAAAAAAAAAAAAGCACCTTTGAATAAATAATACCACATATACAGCCGTCTCATTGATAGTGTAAATGATAATTATATATTTAATCTCATCTGTAGTATTTCCTATCTCATTTGTAATTGCATCTGCCACGTCACGGGTGAGATCATGAGTATTACGTATGGAACATGAGTTATACTTTGCATTGCTGTTTTATGAGTTACGGATTGTGGAGCTAACCAAAGTGGCCTTTGTGTTTCAATTTGTAACATTAACTTCATGAAAACAAATGAATCAAAATATTTAAAAAGTGAAAATAATAATAACAATAATAAAAGGGGTCAGCCTTTCTAAGGAGAATGTATGAGTATTACTGGTGTGTATCACAACATCCTGTCAGAAAAGATGTACGGGATAATATGCATTTAGACTACGAAATATCCACAGCCTTTAGAGTAGAATTCCTGCCATGATATTTGTGGCAGAGCACGTGCGCCTTTACGGCAGCTCTTTGTACAGGGGACTCCTACTTGCAATGATGTGCAAATGGAATACATATGCCTATGTCTTATGGCAGGGGGAAAATATAATCTTGTATACACACGTTCAATCGTCCTGCGGCAATGGATTCCACATTAAAAGGGGGAGGGAGAGGGGGGATTCCAGTTGTGGAAATTCACTTTTCTGCAGTTTCAAATGAAATGTTGCACCATCCGTTTCTGTTGTGGTTTCTGGGTGTATTGCAATTTATAATAATTTGGTCAACCTTACATACATTGCCCAATCAAATATTTTGATGAAATATATTTGTTTTAATTATGAAATATATCACTGTACATACTGTATTGTGTTTTGACTACGTTGTAAAAATAATTTTCTCAATTACCCACTGAAGGGAGTATGAGACAAGTGCACAAACAAATATTAAATTATGAGATATTAGCGTCGAATAAATTGTAAAAATCTGCCTCTCTGTAATGTAATGTGTGTAGACGAGACATGTTCTTGCATCCCTCGATCAACGAATTGACTCCAAAATTAAGATGAAAGCAAAACGTTAGAGGTATGCAGATTTGCGGGGGGGGGGTGGGGGGGAGGGGAGTCGCTCTCTCTCTCTCTATTTTCCAGATTAAATTACCTTGATGAAGGACCGTAAGGGACTTGTGAGTATCTGTAATGTGTGTACGTAAATTTACAGTATGGGCTCTTACTGATGGGTGGGGGGGTCAATGGTTTCATTTTCTAAAGGCAGTAAAATATAATGTATTCCTTTCTTCCTCGCTAGTGTGTGGTTGTCTGCTCTCAACGTATGAACATGTGCAATGCTTTTAAGTGTTGTGATTATCAATATGCTAAATAGAGGTAAAAATAGGCCAAATCCACAGGTAATATGCCCAGCCATACATAAGTTATGTGCATTCATTTCATGGACATGTGATTCAAATTTGTAAAAATGACTTTAAGCACATTAGGAAACTGAAGCATCTAATTAGGGTTACATTTGTTACTGCGCTGCCAGGGCCCTGGTGAACTATAAGCTGACAAAAATATGAACACGAAAATGGATCATTTGGTATTAAAACATATTTGAGGGGCTGATGCAGCCAGCAGTTGTAAAGCAGGCATTTTCCAACCATCCCTGCCATGGCCTTGTGGTTTGATACACTTGTGTGTGTATGTGTTCTTGTGTGTGACCATAAAGCTGTAGCTATTTATATGAGGTATTCAAAATAGTAAGAACGAGAATCATAGAAGCAGTAGAGCATTTGAGAGAGGATACTTCTGTCAGTAGGTACATCTGAAACATGGGGCGCACTTCTGCTTGTAGTGGGTGTCCGAAGATGCTGATGAGAAGAACGACACAGAGGCCTGCTGTAGTAATGATCCATACACAAGTGAAGTAGATGCAGCAGATTTATTGCATTAAGAAAGGCCGAGCAAAGAGAAGTAACAGCCCTTGTGTGGCGAAACGCCAGAGTCTAAAGGAATTGGTAGGTTTAATTATTTTATTGATTTATTTATTTATAGAGTGCAACATTAATCCAATAGGATATTGCGGCACTAATGTAGCGAGGTCTTATGGTAGATGTGATAGTGGGTACTGGGTGCTGCTAGAATGTCCGACATTAGGCCTTGGGGAACAGGTGGGTTTTGAGATCCTTTCTAAATGCTATGTAGTCAACAGTGAGACACAGATCCTGTGGTAATTCATTCCATTGCTGAGCCACCAGGTATGAAAAGGTACGACCTCTTGCCTTGGCTTTCTTTATTAATTTTTTCCTGGCCACCGCCTGATGGCGTGACCTCAGGCACCTCATCGGGGCGTAGAATTCGAAAGGGGAAGGTTCTTTGCTTGTGTGATGGCAAAACAGAGGATGCCCTCACAGCAAGCAATGGAAATGCCCCTTGAATAATACTATAGTGCTCAAGGAATGACCACCAGCGATGGATTGCCCCCGTGATTTGAGTGATGCACTTTGCAGAAGCGTGTGCAGAAGCACTGTGTGCGGGGGAGAACCTAGGTTTCCGATAAGGCTATGGAATCGAAAAAAACTAACCAGCAGATGTGAAGCTGTAGTAGTAGGTTACTGCTGGTCCACGTAACATGCTGAACTTGTGGGATGGTCAGCATTGAAGTACGAACATTTGTATAAGGTGGCGCTGCTTGACAGGGTGAGTCCATTTTCTGGGGCCACTCGTCGCCAATAAATTGTAGTAATGATCCATACACTGTGAAGTAGATGCAGTAGGATTATTGTATAGAAAGTGTGTCACAAAAAATGACACAATAACTCCTATGAATGGAAAATGGATTTATTGGCAATGCCACAACCCCAGCAGCCTCAGGGAAACTGCCTCAGGGCAACTGCTGCCAATAGAACACAAATACAATAAATAACATTCCACATGCTGTGTTTCACATAGAACTGCTCCTTCTCCCTAACGCTGCGACCAACTAGACATCCTAACAGAAAGCCCCAGGGAAGAGAAATACCAGCATAAATCCAGATGGCAGTTAGACTGCAAATGGCACTGCTCTTGTGTTTCATTTAATCATAATGTTTATTCTAAATTTTACAACCTATCCATGGAAGCCTTAAACGAACAATACACCTAAAGGGTGCAATTAAACACTGTGTGAAATTAGCAGACTATGTAGCAGTGGCGGTTCTATTCAATGGCCTGAGGGTCCGCGCATCTTTAGATTTCCTGCCATCTTTTTTTTAATTAAATGTATTCCCCTTGATATTCTACCAGCATTGTAAAGGTCCGGCACTTTTTTGGAAGACACCTGCACGTGTGCCGACCTTGTCATGTCTTGCGGCGCTTGCCTTTCTTCAGCCCAGGCACTAAGTGACCAACCTTACTTTAGGGACACACTCTTTGTAAGGTGATGCAGCCATACAAACTGAACACAGCCTAGATGCATTAGAATTCAAGGTATGTAAGACAGAATTTTGAGTTGGAAATGTCAATTTACAAAAATATCGAGTTGGAAATATTGGGATACAGAAATATCAACAGCAGGAATATCGTGGTCAAGAATATCAACATTAAGGTAAGAAATGTCGTTTTAAAAAATATCTAAGTCATTAATATCATTTGCTTAAAATATAGATGTATAAAAGATCAATTTTTGTATTAGTGTTATGTATTTTGCGGGCACATGCATCATTGTGAATTGCATTCGCAAACGGTGCGAATCGCAATTTTTGGCCGTTTGTGAATGCAATTGACAAAATTGGGATGCAATTGACAATTTTGGTTTATAGGGGTTAGAATTGGGGAGTAAATACATTTTTTTCTGTTTTAATTTATTTTTTAATTAATAATATTTTTTTAATTTATAGTTTACTTTGTAAATTATGGAGGTATATTTTTTTAATGTAGATGTGTGTTGTGAATTCTGTGGTGTTATAGGGTAGTACCTAAAAAATATTACATTTATGTAATAATTTATGTTTTTGTTTATAAATAAATTCTTATTAAAAATAGTTATTTGATTGTAAATTATTTTAAAATGTATTTAATGTAACATTTCTAGGTATTTGTCATATCTATTTAACAGTATAATATGTTTCTATTTTTTAGATTTTTAAAATAATTTTATATATTTTTCATTTTCTTTATTTTAAAATATTTTGTGTTGGTGATATTTGGTTTGTTTTAAATTTTGAACTGATTGGGGTAAGAATATAAATGCTTACCCCTACGCTATCCAACACTTTCCCTATTTTTGCACTAACAGGAGTGGAAATATTGTTTTTTATCCCTCGGCTTTCCAACACTTTCCCTAGTGTTGCACTAACTGGAGTGGTAATAGTATTTTATACACTTCCGCTATCCGACACTTTCCCTACTGTGGCACTCACTGGAGTGGAAATAGTAATTTTTACCCCTCTGCTGTCCAACACTTTCCACACTGTTGCATTCACTGGAGTAGTAATAGTCATTTGTGTTCCTCCGCTACCTGAATTTTTGTACTTGTAAAGCGCACTGCTGCCCCAGCAAAGGGGCGTCCTGGCGCTGTACTCATACCGCTGTGGAACCCTTCTTGGCTTTTCCCTGTGAAATATCCACTCCTGGGCACACCCAAGGTAAAGCCAGGCATCCCAGCGCTGTTGGGGGCGTTGTGGAGATTAAGCTAGCTATTGCCCAGAGTTGCAGAGTGGGACCCATGATTAGAATAGGCACCGAGGCGAGAATTATCAGGTCAGAGGAAATTGAGCCCAAGACCCGCCGAGGCGGGAGTGGAACCCTTGTCCCGGGCGAGACCTATGCATCAGGGTCTGCCTCTCTAACCATTGAGCCACACTTCTCCACCATCTAACACTTACCCTACTGTTGCACTCACTTGAGTGGGAATAGTCATTTTTACCCCTCGCTATCCAACATTTTCCCTACTGTTGCACTCACTGGAGTGGGAATAGTAAATTGTACCCCTACGCTATCCTACAATTTCCCTACTGTTGCACTCACTGAAGTGGGAACAGTAATTTGTACCCCCCCGCTGACTATTTAGCTGCCTATTAACATTCTTCTCCAGAGGCTGAGCAGTAGTGCGCAGGAGAGAGATAGGTCAAAAGATACCTAGTACTTTAGGGTCATCAGATTGCTTCTTCAGGAAGGGGAGGAGAATATAGCGTGTTTCTAGCTGGAAAGAACCAGTGCCTGGATCGAAGGATTAATTAAGTAGCCTACTCAACTAGGGGCTCACCGCCACCAAGTTAAAAAAGGCATGGGCAATATTTGAACTCTCTGTGCTCTTCAAATTATAATTTAAAAAATTAGAAAGAAAAGTCGGGGGATGATTTCCAAAACATAATTTCACAGTCAGAATATTGGACAGAGATGGGAGGCAACCTTTGAGTGATGTAAGCGGGATTGAAATTAATATTTGTCCAATTTGAAGCCCATGTTTCATGAAACCAGAAAATATCAAAAGATGTAACAAAACAAAACCACTTCAATGCAATGCCCACCATGTTCCTGAAAAGTAGTCTTATGCTATTAACTTTTCTTTATTGTTTGTATCTTGTTTCTTAACGGGGTTAAATAACTGTAAAGGGGGGTTGTGAATCCTTAAATACTATTACACTTTTGTTGGTTCTTGTTGTCTCTTGCTCAGCATTTGTGAATTGTGTGTCCATGAACCAGACAGTGGGCCCAATGAGGGTCCCCAAGCCCCCACAGGGGGGCCTGCAGAGCCTTACAAACCTGTAATACTTGCTGTGGGACTGTGAACCCTACCTCATGTTTGCTAACCTGAGGCAAAAATGTACCATTTAGTTAAATCAGAACTCAGGTAGCGTCCTTTTGGAAATTCTGATGTAACCACAAATGCATACTGTCTTTCACTAGAACAACAAAATTATGGTTAAAAAAGTAAAACTGAAAAACTCCTGTAATTCCCCACTTCTGATTAGTGTTGCACAGCATAGAGCTTGCCCACAAATTGCAAACCCTTGATATAGCAGAAGACTAAACCAGTGACATAACATTTTACCTTATTATCGTTATGAGTGACACAATGGATACAGTATAATATCTTTTCTTCTACAATTTAAAGGCGTTTTGTAAAGTCCTCATAACATTTTGGTGCATTTGTACAAGGAATACGCAGAGTGAGGCTTTAACCTTCATGGCTTAATGCCTCACTCCGCCACTCCTGAAACACACAGTTGAACCTTATTTACAAGGATATGGCGCAGCCTTGCGGTCCTACTGCGCTGGCAATACACTTAGAAGTGTAGCGCCAATGCAGGCACCCTTGCACCATAGTGCTAGGGTATTTGAGTGCAGGAGAAAATTGTTTATGTGTAGGAAGAATGTCACTTCCTGCACATAAACAATCTTAAAATGCCATTTTGTGACTTCTATATGTTCTGCTTTTTTTGAAATGTTTTTTAACAACAAAAGAGCCCCAATGAGTCAGCACAGGGCCTAGGGGAACGTAATCATTTCAAACAACAGTGGTCCCATGCACACTCTATGAACTGAGAAATGAATATAGACAAAATTAATCTATATTGGTTTTGACATGTCCAGCCGGACAGAGGTCGCAATCTTTACTAGATCTTTACTAGATCAAAAAGATAAAACACAGGATTCCTTCAACAATTCACCGTGGGGCACAAGCCTGCACCCAAACACATACAGGTAATTACTGTTTACAGAAGAAAGAAAACAGGGCTATTAGGCAAGAACAAGGGTTTCCGTAAATTGCAGTGAAACAGAAAATCCAAAAGGCACCTTTACAAATACATAGTACATATTATACAATCTGTATAGGGTGCACATATAGGTCGATGGCGTTTCGATCCCGCTAAGAAATCATGGGGATATTCATCAGGACAACGGGATGAAGCCTAATAATTATTAGCCTCTATTGCCTAAGAAGATGGGAGGAAAGGAAAAAGTGAGAGAAGAATAATCATCAAAAGGTACGCTAGAGCGCTTAGTGACGTGAGCGTGACGAGAAGAGACTGGTGAGCCAGTGTCTTGGAAGAAGGTTTGTGAAACGATGACCATAAGGGTGACCGCTTATACTATGTTGAGTCAGACTGAGTCCCAAGGAGGTGAGGGAGTAGAATGCGTGGATGACGCAGGAAACATTTATTTAACAGGGTGGCGTAAGTGTGTGAAGGAACCATCAAAATTGATGGATTAGGGCAAGATGTGTTGTAGACGAACGTGAGGGAGTGTGGTACATAATACATAAGGCAAGCATTATAAATTAAACGGCGCAGGTGTGTGGAAAAACAGCCGGAGTGAATCCGTTGGGAACGTAGTGAATATGCTTGAAGAGGGACCAAGGGACATGAGTGAGTGTCCAGGTATACACGTTCCTTACTGATTATTTAAACATACACGTTCCATAATGATTGTGCAGTAGGTCTCAAGATTCAACACCATGCAATGGAGCTTGCATACTCAAGGAAGCTGTGAGGGCTTAATAAAGAGCGGTAGTGGTGCGCACTTAATTTACTAAAACATGCCTAAAATACGAGAGCTATGAAATAATCAAACATGCCTGGAATACGAAAGTTAAGATTACGGCGCAGTGAAAAGGCAGTGATGTGGGTCGTGGCTTACCTCCGGAGCAAGAGCTGGTATACTCGTAAATGCGAGTAGGGGAGATTGGATGGAGCTGCCCTAATGAAAGGAAACGGAGAGGTCATAAGGGCGGGTGCCACAGTGAAAAGAGAAGGGCAGTGCTCGGCTACGTGGAATAGACTTACCAGTTACGAGGGCTCGTGAGGGACGCATCAGCTTAATCACGTAATTATAAGGAGGCCCCTGTGAAGGAAAGCGGGCTGTTAGGGGCAAGTGCGGTCTGGGATGGGTACTCAATTACAGATGGTGCAGGACTGTAAGTGCTTACCGGGTCAGTCGGGGTGTGTTCCTCCCTGGAGATGCAGAAGTGTTTCTCCGGAAACTGCCAGAAGAACCGGCAACTCTAATAGGTTGGGAGCTAGCATGTAGGTAGAAGGAGGACTGACATGGGATGGGATAGGCATCCATCTTCGAGGGGTATGGGCATAGAAATAGGAGAAGGAAAGCCAAGGAATTGTCCTGGCATCCATCTTGGAGGAGTGATAGGTAAAGTGCAGTGATCGAAGGTGAAAGACAGTGGAAAAATTGTGAAGGGACAAATTAATAAATAAATATACAGAGAAAAAACAATAAAGAGAAAAAAATAATAAAGAGAAAAAATTAGGAGGAAAACACTGAGTTAGGTTCCTGTTAACCAGCCACATAAAAATGTACATTAGGGATTGTGATTGTGATTGTACAATTCTTGTGTCGCGTACATAGCAGTCTCTGTATGTTCATTGGATTAAATTAGGGTAGTCCAGTCTTCTTGTAGGTTCAACCCAGAGTTGAGACTGTCCGTCTTAATAATCCGTTTCAATTCCTCTTTGTTTAGTAATTTCAGGAGATCACCGCCTCTAGATGGTAATATTATTTGACTGATCACAGTCCAGCGTATGTCATTTTCACTGTGGCCCTTGGTATTAAAATGTTCAACAAGCGGAGCATTGGCGGTTTTGCATCTAATCCTGCTCTGGTGCTGTGAGATACAAAGTTTAGTCTTCTGCTTGGTCTGGCCCACGTAAATCAGATTGCATGGACCAAAGATGGCATACACAAGATTACAGCTATTACAATTGGTGAATGTTTGCAACTCATTTTTTACATCTTTAAAATTGAATTCCTTACAGTCAATTGAAAAATCACACACAACACAATTACCACATTTGGCATGGCCCCTGAGGGGCGGTAGTAACCAGAGATCATTAAGTGTGGTATTTGAGCTTCTTGTCGAAGGGAGAGCAGCCCTAACCAAATGATTTTTTAGGTTTTTGTTCTTTTTGAAAGCAAAAATGGGCATTTCCAAATCAAGCGTCCCGGATTTTAAGATATGCCAATTTTTCTTTATACTCTGGCTGATTTTATTGGACGCCATAGAGAAAGTGGTGACACAGACCAACTTCTCAGTGCTCTTCTTTGGTTTGGGTTCCAATAATGTCTCACGTGGACAAAACCAGGCCCTTTTCATTGCATTCTTGACCAACTTACGTGGGTATCCCCTACACCTAAGTTTAGCCGCTAGGATGTTTGCCTCATTGAAATAGTCCACTTTCTGGAAGCAATTTCTTCTGAGCCTCCAGAACTGGGAGTACGGAAGGCTATCTCTCAGGGCTCTGGGGTGACAGCTATTGTAGCTCAGTAGTGTATTTCTCTCCGTGGGTTTGCGGAATAGGGAAGTGTAGAGCGAACCTTCATTGTGATGAATGCAAAGTCAAGAAAGGGGATACTGGTATTACTATGTGTGAGTGTAAATGTCAGACCATTAGAATTGTTATTTAGCCAATGTAGAAAGGCTTTCAAGTTGTCATGAGAAGCTCCCCAGATGAGAAAAATGTCATCTATATAACGCTTCCACGTTAATATCCCTTGATGGAATGGGTTGTGGCAGGGAGGATGGTATTGCATTCAAGCCAATCCATGTACAGAATGGCCAGGGTAGGGGCAAAATTGCCCCTATGGAAGTCCCCCGGACTTGCTGGTAATAATGGTCGTGGAACAAAAAGAAGTTCTGGGTTAGGCAAATCTCAAGAAGTTGAATAATGAAAAGTGTGCGTACTCTGTGTGGTCTAGGTCTGCTGTTAAGTATGTTTTCCATGACCAGCAAGGATTCTCTTTGAGGAATGTTTGTATAAAGAGACTCTACGTCCAATGTACATAGAGTCTCTTTCTCCGGGACGAAGGGGTGATGCTCAATGAGGTTTATCATGTAAATACTGTCCCTGATAAAACAAGTGGTAATGGGCACAAAATCCTTCAAAAAGAAGTTGACATAGTTTCCCAATGGCTCAAGGACGGACCCACACCCTGACACAATCGGTCTGCCAGGAGGAGTGTCAAGATTTTTTATGAATCTTCGGGAGGGTATAGATAAGCGGAATCCTGGGGTTGGTCACGTTGAGAAAGTTCAGTTCATGTCTGCTCAAGAAGCCATTTTCGTGTGCTTCGGTGGTAATTTGTTTAATTAGTTTTTGGAGCTCTCTAGTGGGGTTGGTGGGTAACAAGCAATAGTGATCAGTGTTGGAGACCTGTCGCCTAAGTTCTGCTTTGTAATCGTCAATATTTTGCAAAACAATGCCCCTACCCTAATCTGCTGGCTTGATAATTAGAGCATCGTATTTCGTAATGCGGAGATTGCCCTTTTCTCATCTAATGAGATGATGTATGGGATAAAGAGGTGTTTTTTCTCCAGTTCGGAAGTTTCTTTAAGGATGACTTTCTCAAACGTATTGATATCTTTAGGGATCATATTTACTCCCATCTTCTTAGGCAATAGAGGCTAATAATTATTAGGCTTCATCCCGTTGTCCTGATGATGATCCCCATGATTTCTTAGCGGGATCGAAATGCCATCGACCTATATGTGCACCCTATACACATTGTATAATATGTACTATGTATTTGTAAAGGTGCCTTTTGGATTTTCTGTTTCACTGCAATTCACGGTAACCCTCGATCTTGCCTAATAGCCCTGTTTTCTTTCTTCTGTAAACAGTAATTACCTGTATGTGTTTGGGTGCAGGCTTGTGCCCCACTACGGTGAATTGTTGTAGGAATCCTATGTTTTATCTTTTTGATCTAGTAAAGATTGCGACCTCTGTCCAGCAGGACATGTCAAAACCAATATAGATTAATTTTGTCTATATTCATTTCTCAGTTCATAAAGTGTGCATGGGACCACTGCTTTTTTTTTATAACTTTATTTACTATTTTCATGTTATATCACAACCAACAAGTATTTATTCCTCAATGCAGCAGTATAAAAACATATCAGTCTGAGCGAATACAGTCTTTAGAAAGCACAAAACACTTTCACCATTGGCAACATGCACATGACACACTGTGAGTCCAGAGATCCCCTCACCCACGTTGGTCCCCCATCCGCCCATCTAACACATAGTATGAATCATTAACAGCATGAAACTAAAAGTGGGAACTATCCCTGAATGCGGTTATGACAAAGGGGTCGGCTCATTCTATACCAAATAAGACTACAATGGCCCCAAAAATGCTTGAGTCTGGATATCAAAGTTTGGGTTGTTGCAAGCAACCCACAATTTATATTACAATAAATAAGGCTATTCAGCCAAGCTGTTGCTGTGGGGGTGACTTTATCGCCCCAGTGCAGTGCTATCTCCTGTTGGCAAGTAATAGAGCAATTGAAACGAATGTGCGCAATTTCTTAGGGAAATCATGCGCATACCCCAGCAGGGCAACTTCAGGCAAAGGGCTAATGTCTAAGTGAGTCATACGCGATAGGATTATGTAAATTTCTCTCCAATAATTCCCTATCTTTACGTAATTCCAGATCAAGTGGTAGAAGTCTGTCCTATATGCTCCGTACTTGGTGCACGCATGCGGTTGGGAGGGCACAATGGAGTTGAGCTTCGCGGGGGACATGTATGCCATCCACTGAAACTTGAATTGTATCAGTTTATGCCGGCTGTTCAGGGAGACTTTGGTTTGAGTCCAGCAGAATGCCAACTGAGGGTCTTGTATGGGGTGTCTAGGTCGCGTTCCTTGTTCTAACGGATCTTGGTGTCTCTGCTAGGGAATATGGCCATACAGGCTTTGTACAATTTGAAGATGATCACCCCCACCTTGCTTGTGATAAGTGGTGTCAGTGGTGAGAAGGAGTCAGGCTCCAATAGGAACTCAACGATTTGTGCTCTAAGCTCCGTTTGCATCTTACTTATAAAGAGGTCCATGAAGGATGCTTCACTGAAACTCGCTTCCTCTGAGCTAGAGAAGGCATGTCCACCCGGAAAGAGATCTCACACTGTTTGTCATGAGTGTGTGGTGAGTGTGTGTTGAATCAGCTTTTCCTCTATTATGGGAAACCATGGGTTGTTGGGAGTGCAGAGGAGTATAAAGTGTGTCCTCCTGTAACACGTACTAATTTTTTCAAGGCCCAGCAGGTAGTGGACACAGTCTGAATATCTTGGGGGTCTCTTGGGAATCCGTTCGGTAAAATCGTTCTCAACCGGCCAGTGCGCACGAGATCTGCCTCATTTTCAGAATAAGGAATCCATGCGTCAGGGTGGTACCAGGAGTGTTCAAAACTGCATTGTGTAACTAAATATTAGATCTTAAAATTAGGGACACAAAATCCCTCTCTTTCTTATGGAAGGGTCAATGTGTCCAAATGACCCTAGCTCTACCACCTCCCCGAGTTAGCCTAATATGAGTGAAGAGTACGAAAGAAGCTGTTAGGCAACGGTTTGGGAATATTATGAAATAAATATAAGAATTTGGGGAACATCATCATGTTAATAATCGCCAGTCTCCAGGCCAATCAGACAGGAGGTTTTATTCAACGTTCCACATGTTGCTCAAGTGTAAGCAGCTTGGGGCCATAGTTCAGTAGAATGATCTGCTCAACCTCCCTATAAATTTGTATGCCCAAGCATCTGGCAGATTCCTTACACCATGACAGAGGGAACTCAGCATTCCACTTAGCTGTACAAGAAGTCAGGGGAAAGGTTTCTGATCTGTCCCAGATTATTCCTAGTCCAGGGAATCCACCAAAGCAGATAATCTCCCTAATAAGGGGGTCTAAGTTATTTTGGGTGGCAAACATACAATATAATGTAATCTGCATATAAAGAGACCAGAAGAGGGCCTTTGTTAAATTGCAGTCCCCTATGCAAGTGTTTTACTGGAATTGTCATACCAAAGGGTCCAGCCCTATCATAAAAAGAATTGGTAAGAGTGGGCATCCCTGCCTGGTGCCACGGGTAAATTTAAATTGGGAAGATAGGGTGCCATTTATTCTAAATCTAGATGTGGGAGAAATGTATAGCAATGAAGTGAGATCAATTAATCCTTTAGGCATCCCCATTTTCCTCTTCACTGCAAGGAAAAAAGTCCACTCTAAAGAGTCAAATGCTTTTTTCGTATCGAGCAGGCATAGTTACAAAGAAAATCTGCGAAGTTCCGGGAGTGGCGGAGTGCAGTGCAAACTGCAGTTTGTGCTGGTATTACTCCCGCTCGGGTAGACATTCTACCCGAGCGGCAGCTCGCGCTCGCGAACGGGCTGGTTCAGATCGCGAAGTTACAGTACACGATCGCAAGAGGGGGAAAAACTCCACTTTGCATATCGTGCAGCGGAGTTTTATGCGAGGTCAGCAGAGTGCGGAGTGCAGAAAACTCCACAAACTCCGCAAACGGAGTGCAATTTCACTGCCCAGGTCTAGTATCGAGTAACACGGCAGCAGCCAAGACGTCCGGGGAAATCCTATAGATAATGGCAAAAAGCGTATGAAAATTTAGAGAAGTTAATCTGTGTGGGACAAATTCTGACTGAGCTGGTGAAATAATATTATCTAAGAGTAAGGCTAGTATCAAAACTATGATTTTTGCCAGAATCTTTTAATAAAGATTTAACAATGACAGCGGTCTGTACGAGCCGAACATGAGCGGGTCCTTACCAGGCTTATGGAGTAAGATTATAACTGCTACTTGCAGTGTGGGGGGATGTTCCCATCGTTCTAGAGCTTTGTTATACATCTCAAGAAGGTGTGGGGCTAAAAGGGTCTTGTAGGCCTTGTAAAAATTTCCTGTAAAGCCGACCAGGCCAGAGGCAGTTGAGCCATTTATGGTTTCGATGTCACTAATAAATTCATCTGTCTCAAATGTCCAGTGTGCCTGTCAATGCCTGCCCAGTAGAGCAGCAGGCACAGGCAATATATGATTGACCTGTAGGTGGCCTCAGAAGCTACACCTAAGGTATGACCAGGCATCTCCCTCTCCATAGCAACACGCAACAGCATGTCTGCTTAAAAAGCATGCTTCGCGCTCCGCAGTTTCCCTGAATTCCATTAAGAGTGTCAGGCGGCAGCCAAGGTGGATTGGTGCACACTACCAAGCTGCTCCTTATCAAGTGTGCTTAATTTCTGCTCTATGTCTGTCAGCGTGCTTTGCAAGTCCCTTAACACACCGGCATGCTTTGAGATGTACACTCGATATATATATATATGCTCTGAATGCCTCCCATAGTGTGGCCCAGGATTGGACTGATCCTGTACTTAGGTCAAAGTAGTCAATAATAGCATCATGTAGCTCAGTACGAAAAACCTGATTCAACAGGGCCTGACTGGGAAACCCTCACAGCCTCTCACAAACCTCCGGCCTTGGGATTCTAAGTGCCAATACTACAGGGGAGTGGTCAGAGAGTTTTCTGTGTAGATGTTGGGATGCTCTACACTAAGCTGCCAGGTTGGGGGAGACCAGCCAAAAATCCAATCTTGTCCAAGTATTATGTTGTATGGAATAGTGGGTAAATGCTGAGTCATTGGGTCGACAGTGCTGCCACACATCTATAAGGCCGAGTATATCACATAATTCTGGCAAGGCGCGTCACACGCGGGGTTTGGCATCTGGAGAGTCAGACGTGCCGTCTTGTGCTGGCACTAGCAGTAGATTAAAGTCTCCACCCATACAAATGTAGTCTACACCTAATTGGAGTAGAGGTGCAATGAGGTCATGAAAGAATTCTGGGCTGTCAACATTGGGTGCATAGACACAAACAAATGCCATCTGGAGTCCCATTAGGTGCCCCTCAAATATGGTGCACCGGCCCTCGCTATCATTACAAATCCTGGAGAATCGGAATGGTAGTCGCTTATGTATAAGTATCGCCATATCTCTAACATCCGTGCTGTAATTCGCAAAAAATATCTGTGGGGACCCCATGTCGAGGAAATGTGGACTGCAGTTTTCTGTGGCAAATGTGTCTTGTGAAGAAACACGATGTCTACTTTGTGACACGGTAGATAATGCAACACCTGCTTCTCTTTCCTGGCATTATTTAAGCCCCTGACATTCCAAGTGAGCAGTGTAAAGTCTGAAAAGGTAGACAATTTACTTCACAAAGACACCTACCTGATTAAAATGAAAGACTGCTTGTGCACGCTGTAAAACTTCATATCAAACACATTGAGTAAATAGGAAAAAAAAAGAATGGTTTACCATAGGAACAAAGAAATCCCTGCCATTCCCCACCCATCCCGGCCCTCCCAACAAAAGGGAAGTTCTCCATTGCTAAATGTGTAGAATGCAACATAGAATCCCCGTAAGTAATGAGAAATGAGAATAACAATATGCATTTCAAATCGCATGTCCAATCTGACGTGCTACACACTTGGGATGAGGCAACACCTTGCCATCTGCCCAACTTTGAAAAAGGAAAGATCTTATATACGCAGTTTTTTACCATTAATTAAACTCAGGATTGTTGTGCACTGAAGGTCTGCAGCTGGGATCATTCCGAGGAGAATAGTTACACACTGGCCGCTGAGCCGCTGTGAGGAGGCGAGGTTCTAGGGGGGTCCTTTCCGTAGGCACCGTTGTTCTCCTTGTAACTTCTGCAAAATACCTGAACCGCTGTGGGGGTATCAAAAACTTGAGACCTCCCTGCCACATCTACCCAAAGGCAAGCTTGATAGATCATGCCATATCCAAGGCCTAAATTGCAGAGTGTAGCCTTCACGCCTGTATACTTTCTCCTTGCCTCCTCATGCATGGTGGTGAAGTCCAGGAACAATGTGATCTTGGTTCCCTGCCTGGATAGGGTATCCATTTCTCTGGTCATACGTAAAGCAGTATCTCTGTTACAAAAGTTTAACAGATGGGCAATAATCACTCTCAGAGGGGCTCCTGCATTAGGGTGAGGTCCGAGTGAATAGGACGCTCGCAGTAAAGGATTCTTTGCCAAGGAGGTCAACAAAGAGGTCCATGCGCCCGTGTTGGTGGACCCTGGGACGCCAATAAATCTCATGCAGTTACTCCTTCTTCTTACCTCCAAATCTTCATTTTTCAATATTTTCTTCATGTGGCCCAAGGATCTGGCAGACTGGGCGGTCCCATCTTCCAAATCAGACACCCTGCCCTCTGCAGTGTCTAGATGGCACTCATGTACTTCCGATTTGGATCCCAAGATGTCAAGGTGCTTCTCCAAGGAGTCGAAGTGACCATCCAGGGCCTTGAATCCGGCTCACAACTCCAGCATCAAGGCATCAGAACCAGAGGGGACATTCGCCACGTGGGCCACAAATACGCCCTCTTCGGCCATCTCAGCACCGGATGCCACTGAGGCCCAACTTGGCACTGAATTCTTTATGCACCATCTCATGGTGCACACCCAGGCAGTGCTAAGCGGGGTCCCTAGACGGCCTAGGCCCACACAGTGCGGGAGGATGCAGGGTATGCATGCCCCAATGCCAGAAATTACCAGGGCGGGTATCGAAGGCCAAGGTGTGCCCAAATGTTATGGGGGGAAAATATCATTCAGCCCAGCCCAGGTAGTCAGGTGAATCGCCGCAGGGTACAAGAAACAGGCACCGTCTGCCAAGTGTACCCAGGTGCTATGTATGGCAGGCGGTGGCTCAACTGCAATCCCCAGCAGGACCCAGCACACAACACAGGCCTTCAGTGATCAGAGCCCACGGGATCAGCAGTGCGCCATGTGTATTGGGCCCTGGCAGCTCAAACTCAAAGCCTGGCACACGGGTATTCTCAGCAGCATCGCACTACACCATTCCGGCCCAGAAATCAATCCACTACCAGCGCCACTCCACTAGCCCAATCAGTCCAATGGCTGGCCCCTAGGCTCACCCGTGGCCCCTCGAGCTGCTGGGCCTCTGGGAGCAACACGGGTCAGCTTACCTCCGGGGCCGGGAGCTGGCCGCAATGTCCAAGGATTTTCTCTGAGTAGAAAGTAGTGACTGCGCCTCCACACCCTGGGCAGCACTATTCCTCATCAGGCCCTGTCGGCACCTACAGCGTGCGTGCGTCAATAGTCCGTATGAGCCTAGACCAGACAGGACCTCGGCTGCACCTTGCTGTGCAACGTTGCAGTATCTCGGGGTCACGGCCCCCCATGACTCCAAAACACCTCCGGTAGAAGGGTCCCTGCAGCGGCGGCCATGTCAGCCATCAACGGAAAGGACAGCTTCGGCAGTAAGGTCAGATGGGGTGAAGGATGTCGGGTCTGATGGTGGAGCTGCAGACCTCCGCGGCAATCTTGGTTGGTAGTCTGGCCACACACCCCCATGCAGCACACATGGAAGTTACAAAATAACTTTTTTTAACAGATTTTTTATGTGTAGGAGGGACACCTTCCTACATATAAGCAATCCAGGCATTTTGTCTTTTCTATGTGTTCTGGACAATGTAGCACACACGGAAAAAGCAAACACGAATAAAGTATTTCTCCTCGTTTTGCCAAGTTAAGACCATGTTTTCCCTTGTCTTGTTTATGCTGTCCTTGTAAATATGGGGCAACATCAAAATCAATGGGTGCTGCGGTGGAACGGCCACCGAAACACACATTGCCCATGCTAAGTATAGTGTACAACAGGGCCTTATTTACAAGACAGCATTAAGCCACGTTAAGTGGCTTAACTCTGCCTTGTAAATAAGGCAAGGCCCCTGTCTCTGCTGGAACATCACAAAAAGGGAAGTTGCCCGTGGTGATAGGGGCTTGTACATATGTCCCCTTGTGTGACTTCTCGTTTTCTTGAGCAGTGCGTAGGCTCAGCTGATGGAGCTAATGATGACTGGGTAATTGAAGGATCATTTAGCTTCCCCTCTGATTTATTTTAAGTGAACTTCTGAAGTTTCTAAACAAAGAACTATATTGAGGTTTGCAAGCAAAGAATAGTATAATGATTATGTATGATATACTGCATCCAATTTCAATAAAAGCACACCCACTGCCAACTAATCAAATTCAACAAATGGTGACACAACTATTAGTAACTCAAAGTGTTTTGAAATCCTCTTTACTTTATTACCACTTGCCAGATATTCATGCGGCCTGGGATCCCTGCAATGGGTATAAATTAACTGAGAGCTACGTGTGTAATTTCTTGATACATGTTTTTGCAGATTTGTCAACGAAAGCCCACGTTATTAGCAAATTTACAATTGTTGCCTCTCCCCTTTGAAATCTATCCCTTACTCAGTGAAAACTCAACATATCAAAACTATGCTAACCATGCCAAGAGACTATCTCATAAAACAAGTGAGCAAACAATAGTTCGAACACCAAATGCAATGCTTGTGACCTCACAATAGGTCATAGCAACTCAAGTCCATCATTAAAAAGCACCTTTGAATAAATAATACCACATATACAGTCGTCTCATTAAAAGTGTAAATGATAATTATATATTTAATCTCATCCGTAGTATTGTTTATCTCATTTATAATTGCATCTGCCACGTCACGGGTGAGACCATGACTATTACATATGGAGCATGAGTCATACTTTGCATTGCTGTATTATGAGTTACGGATTTTGGAGCTAACCAAAGTGGTATTTGCGTTCCAAATTTTAACACTAACTTCATGAGAACAAATGAAACAAAATATTTAAAAAGTGAAAATGATAATAATATTATTATAAGGTGTCAGCCTTACTAAGGAGTATTACGGGTGTGTATCACAACATCCTTTCTTAGTGCAGTAGAAAAGGTGTGCTTTCAGCTTCCTTGCCATTGCACAAAAATGTACGGGATAATATGCATTTAGACTACGAAATATCCACACCCTTTAGAGCAGAATTCCTGCCATGATATTTGTGGCAGAGCACGTGCGCCTTTACGGCAGCTTTTGTACAGGGGATTCCTACTTGCAATGATGTGCAAATGGAATACATATGCCTATGTCTTATGGCAGGGGGAAAATATAATCGTTTATATACACGTTCAATCGTCCTGCGGCAATGGATTGCATATTAAAAGGGGGAGGGGGATTCCAGTTTTGAAAATTCACTTTTCTGCAGTTTTAGATATAATGTTGCACCATTTGTTTCTGTTGTGGTTTCTGGGTATTTTACAATTTAAAACAATTTGGTCAACCTTACATACATTGCCCAACCAAATATTTTGATGAAATTGTTTTTTTTTTAATTATGAAATATATCACTGTGCATAATGTCTTGTGTTTCGACTACGTTGTAAAACTATTTTTTTCAATTACACATTGAAGGGAGTATGAGATAAGTACACAAACGAACATTATCTTATGAGATATTAGCCTTGAATAAATGTATAAACCTGCCTCTCTGTAATGTAACGTGTGTAGACGAAATATGTTTTTGCATCCCTCGATCAACGAATTCAATCCAAAATAAAGGCAAAGGCAAAAAGTCAGAAGTATGCAGATTTGCGCAGGAGAGGGGGCTGTTATGGGGGGATAGCTCACTCTTTCAATTTTCCAGTTTAAATTACCTTGATGAAAGACCTTCCATGCTCACGACGGCTCCTGGCCGTCATGAGTCACAGTAGGTGTGTGCTCATGATGACCGGGAGCCGTCTGAACGTTGCCACTCTGCCCACGCAAGATTAATTCCCCGCCTGTGCGGTAGAATTATTCAGTGGGCGGAGTTCGGACGACTCCCAGCCGTCATGAGCACACGCCTTCTGTGGCTCATGACGGCCGGGAGCCGTCCTGGGTAACCTCGCACCACGCCCAGCCCCGCCCCCCCCTCGCACCACGGCGGAATTTGCCGCACTGCGAAGGGGTTAATGTGTGTATGTAAGTTTACAGTATGGGCTCTTCCTGATGGTGAGGGGTCAATGGTTAATTTTCTAAAGGCAGTAAATTATAATGTACCCCTCTTCCTTTCTTCCTCGCTAGTGTGTGATTGTCTGCTGTAAAAGTATGAACAGGTGCAATGCTTTTGAGTGTTGTGATTAGCAATATGCTAAATAAAGGTAAAAATAGGCCAAATCCACAGGCAATAAGCCCAGCCGTACATAAGTTATGTGCATACATTTCATGGACATGTGATTCAAATTTGTAAAAATGACTTTAAGCACATTAGGAAAATGAAGCATCTAATTAGAGCTACATTTGTAACTGCGCTGCCAGGGTACTGGTGAACTATAAGCTGACAAAAATATGAACACAAAAATGGATCATTTGGTATTAAAACATATTTGAGGGTCTGAGGCAGCCAGCAGGGGCGTGGCCTAGTCAGTCAGATTCGGGGGTGTAAAGCAAACATTTCCCAACCATCCCTGCCATGGCCTTGTGGTCTGATGCACTTGTGTGTCTCTATGTTGACGCCTGTTACCTTAAAGCAGTAGATATTCATATGAGGTATTTACCACAATGAGAACCAGATTCAGAGGAGCAGCAGAGCATTATAGAGAGGATATTTCTGTCAGAGAGCATCTGAAACATAGGGCGCACTTCTGCATGTAGTTGGTGTTCGAAGATGCTGATGAGAAGTAGGACACAGAGGCCTGTTGTAGTAACGATGCATACACAGTGAAGTAGATACAGTAGATGTATTGCACTAAGAAAGGCCTAGCGAAGAGAAGTAACATCATGCTTCCAGCACGCATAATACCATAAATTCTACTGCTCTTGTGTTTCATGAAGCCTAACATTCTATATTCTAAATTCTACAAGCTAACTATGGAAAGCTTATTTGATATTTGATATTTGAGGGGTATTTCTAAAGCGCAACGTTCGCTCCGGAGGGAGCATCATGGCGCTGAGATTCCTAAGGCCCAGTGTAAGAGGTTGTCGGAGGCTAGATGGCAGCTTTAGCCCAGTCATCGGGTAGGGAAAAGATCCATGTTTTAGGAGATGTCTGAAGGGTTTTTCCAGGGTTTGATGTCTCAAATGATTGGGCAGGTTATTCCAGGCTTTGATGGCCAGGAAGCTTAACGTCTTTCCACCTTTCGTCTTCAGGTTGTACCTTGCAGGGGACATGAGGTTGTCATGTGCAGAACGAAGGAGACGAGTCGGGACATAGTGGTGGAACCGTCTGATTAGATATTTAGGGCCAGAGGTGTTAAACGACCGGAAGGCGATAACAAGCATTTTAAAAAGTATTCTTTTATGCAGAGGGAGCCAATGCAGGGATCTGAGAGCTGTAGAGGCAGAAGATTTACGGGGTAATTTTAAAACCAGTCGGGCAGCAGTATGAAGAACGCTCTGAAGTTTGGCCAGAGTGGACTTTTTTGTTCCTGCCAGGAGGCCGTTACAGTAATCCAGGCGCAAGAGTATGAGGGCCACTGTGACAGTTTTCCTGGCGGCCAGTGGTAAAAAGTCGAAAAACTTTTTTAGGGATTTAATAATCCCAAAACATTTGCCGGCGACATTCCTGGCGTGCTGATCAAAAGAGAGATCCGAGTCGAAAAGCACGCCGAGGTTTCTGGCTGTTGTTACGGTCTGGGGGGGGGGGGGCAACAGAGCTATCCGGCCACCACAGAGCTGGACAGAAGGAGGTGTTCTTTCCGATGGGAAGGATCTCTGTTTTGTCAGAGTTACATCTAAGATGATTAGAGTCCATCCAGTGGAAGACCGCTGTTAAACAGTTTTTAAGATTGAGCTCAGCTGAGGTTGAGTTGTCCTGTAGGGGTACAATTAGCTGTGTATCATCGGCATACGAGGTGACCGGTATGCCGAATGATTCTATCAGGGATAAAAGAGGGATGAGGTAGACATTAAAAAGAAGGGGACTAAGGATGGATCCCTGGGGTACTCCAGAGGAGACCTTTTTCTCTTTGGATTGAAAGGGGCCAAGAGCAACGGTTTGGCATCTGTCAGTAAGGAATGATTTAATCCATGCCAGGGCCGTGTCAGAGATCCCGATGTCCTTCAATCTGTTGATCAGGATGGAGTGGGATATGGTGTCGAAAGCTGCTGTGAGGTCAAGAAGGATGAGAATAGCCTTCTTCCTCTCATCCTGCAGCAGCTTAATTGTGTCTGATAGTTCGATCAGAGCTGTTTCGGTCGAGTGTTTAGGACGAAAACCCGATTGTTGCGGGTGGAGTATGTTGTGAGCGTCCAGATAGGTTTTAAGTTCTCTATGGACCAACAGTTCTGTTATTTTTCCCAAGGCCGGGAGAAGAGTGATCGGGCGGAGATTAGTCAGGTCCATCGGGGGTTTATTAGCCTTCTTCATGAGAGGTTTCACTATGCCTGTCTTCCAAATGCGGGGTACAGATCCGGTACTGAGAGAGGAATTAACTATGTCGTTAATAATGGGATTCACCACATCTATGAGTTGGTGGAGAATCTTGGGGGGGCAGGGGTCGGCGGGGGAACCTGATTTGCAGGATAGGATTGCTTCTCTGGTTTGCACAAGGGTGACAGGGGTGAAGTATTTGAGTCCGTCAACTGAGGAATCCAGTTGGACAGGACTAGAAGGCCCTGGGGACGTGATTGGGGGGGGGGAAAGTCATTTTGAATGGAGGCAATTTTTTTCTCAAAGAAGTCTGATATCTTGTCGCAAAAATCTTGGGAAGGGGGAATTTCAGGTTGGAGTGCTCTTGGCTGGGTGAATGATTTGACTATTGAAAACAAGGTTTTTTGTTTATTGCTAGCTTGATTAATGGCGTTAACGTAAAAGATTTTTTTGGCTGATTTGATATCGTAAATTTTTTTTTTTCTTTGTTGAATGAAAGAAAGGCGGTCGTCGGTGTCGTAAGATCTGCGCCATTTACGCTCGGCTTTCCTGCAGAGTAGATGGGCGGTGGCTAAAGCGGGGGTAAACCAAGGGGCGTTGATTTTGGTTTTTTTATGGATTCTACAGGGGCGGTTTGTGGGGTCCCGAGTTTTGATTACTTGTGAAATCCAATTATTAAAGAGTTTTGCGTCTAGTTCGGTATTACCAGATAAGACGGGGGATTGAGTTTGAGGGATGGGATTAAGAGTGAGATTTTTTTGTACTGTTTTCCAATTGACGGAATCGACCCAGAGTGGCTTAAATCTATTGCTGGTTTGAGGATGTACATTGGTGATATGGAAGGGGATTAAACTATGGTCTGTCCATATCATGGGGAGAGGAGGTAGGGTGATGAGTGAAGGGAAATTAGAGCATACCCCATCAAGGGTGTGTCCTAGTGAATGGGTTGGCAAAGTGACACTTTGTTGAAGATTAAAAACTTCAAGGGTCTGTAGGAAGCTATTAGTTTGAGAGTCCGATGAGGATTCAAGGTGTAAATTAAAATCCCCAAGAAGAGTAAAGTGTGGATAACGGAGTAGGAAGTGGCCCAGTGGGTCGCTCAAGGAGTCGAGGAATTTAGAAGCATTACCAGGGGGACGGTAGATCAAACCACCTGAGAAGGAGGAGGATTGACTAATTTTAATTGAAAAACCTAAGCCTTCAGTGTTTGTTAGGGGGTCTAAATTAAACGTGTGACAGGTGTAGGTATTTTTCAATATGATTGCGACGCCTCCCCCTCTTCCTTTAGGTCTATCTTGTCTAAAAAGGGCGTATCCCTGGGGTAGGGAGTTGGCTATGTCAGGGTTGCAGTCATCAGTAAGCCAGGTTTCGGTGACCAGGAGACAGTCGAGGTCAGAGTCAATGATAAGGTCATGAATGTCTTGACTATGCTTGCACATTGACCGTGCGTTTATCAAACCGCCGATGAAGGGTGGAAGGGGAGCTTTAGGAAGGGGTGGGGAAGTGAGGAAGTGGGTTGGGTATGAGGTAAGGGACCAGTGACAGTATTTGCAGCTGGTCGAGCTAGAGACAATGGGTAGGTCAATTTTGCATGAGCAGTAGTTCTTACCTCGCAGTAGGTGGAGAGCACTAGAAGAGTACCTGATGTGCGGGGTGAATTGGGCAGAGTTTCCTGCGCCTGTCGCGGTCTTGGAGCGGACGGGCGCAGACGGGCTTGCCTTAGGCGCGCCTTCGGCGCGCAAACGGCGCTCCCGCTGCGCTCGTCCTCTGCGCTTCCTATGCATGCACATTTGTATAACAGAAGGGGGCGTGGCCTGTAGGGGGCGTTGTCAGCGCGCACGCCTGTGCTGATGGCGGCCGCTCAAGAAATGCCAAGCGCGAACAGAGTCAAGATCGTCTGTGCGCTGTGAAGAGGTCAAATTGTGGCGTTTTACAAGCACAGAAAATAAGTAAGTGACACCACACAATATTACAGTATTAAAAGCAGTTTGTTATTTTTAAAAACATAAATTGAGCAAAGTCCTCGTACCACCAGCTCCCGGCTTTTCGCCTCAGGACTGGGAAAGCAATCTACCAAGCGCTAGCGATTCAGCGCTTATGTAGGAAGGGTTTAAGGGGGCGTGGCCTGTAGGGGGCGTGGCCTGTAGGGGGCGTTGTCAGCGCGCACGCCTGTGCTGATGGCGGCCGCTCAAGAAATGCCAAGCGCGAACAGAGTCAAGATCGTCTGTGCGCTGTGAAGAGGTCAAATTGTGGCGTTTTACAAGCACAGAAAATTAGTAAGTGACACCACACAATATTACAGTATTAAAAGCAGTTTGTTATTTTTAAAAAAAATAAATTGAGCAAAGTCCTCGTACCACCAGCTCCCGGCTTTTCGCCTCAGGACTGGGAAAGCAATCTTAAAAGGACAGTACACCTAAAGATTACAATTAAATTTAGAACACAACACATCTCCATCCAACAAGGAAAAGACAAGAAAAGAAAAAGATAATAAAAGAAAAAAGAAGCCATAACCATACATTATGCAAGAAAAGGAAATAACACATTGCATACATAGCCTCAGGGCCGTAACCCAGGATACTTGTTTAGGGGGCATGGCCGCCAGTGATAATAAAAATAAGGATGGTTCGGGGTAGGGAAGTCCTATCTCCTAATATATATCTAGCTCCTGGTATAATGCTGTAGCACTAGGGAGGTTTGAAAGCATATAGTGCATTTTCTATCGTAGTTTTTTACTACAGTACTGTTCCCACCCATTACTTTTGGGAAACATTTGTGAAAAAAGCACACTTCAAAGCTTGTAAGTCAAAAGAATAGTTTAAAAACAATTAGCCAGAAGAGCAGTCTTTCCAAGGAACTGTTGGGAAAATGCTGATCCTTTGTTGTGCGTTAAGCATATCAAATTGAAGACGTTTATGGAAAACAGTGGGTTATGTGTTCTCCCTCAAATGAGCTTTTTTCAAATATTGTTGAAAATGCTGCATCAAGAGCATTGGACAAATAACATTTGTGATCATTGAATTGAAAGTTGATACCAGTGAATAAGAGACTTGGGGATTATCTCCAAGGAATATTTGAGAGAATTAGTGGGAAATGGTCAGAAGCAATCATCAACAGTTTAGGTACACAATTGATAAACAGCTAAGACCATCAGAGTTTCAGTTGTACATTAGCCACTGAGTCTGCACACTCAGTGGGTCCTTCAAAGACATTACCAGTAATAGGAATGGTTTATATGTACTCCAGACACATGGTCAATAATGTTGTAGGTTTAAGAATGCACTCGAGAATAAGAAAATAGCGCAATGAATTTAGGAGTTTGCTAAAGACATGAACAACAATATCTGGTATTTAAGTGATCCCTGACACTTCGGGCGCTGGATCTTGGGTAACATGAAGAGAGGCTAATGTCAAATGTGTAAGTGTGGATTTCGTTCAAATTTCTGGAGTTCAGAAAAACCTTAACCAACTGAGTTACGAGTGTAGTGTGTAAGGCACACCCAAAAGCAGCATGGTATTTTGTATGCAGTATAGACTGTTCCAATGTATGTGTGTTCTGAACAAATGGCAATCACATTAAGAATTGAGGAGCACACTAAAAATGTGTGTATATAACATTTAAATTTTGCACCTTGAAAATCTGGTGTGGTAACCTAAGAGGAACAGCTACCCAGATGTAATATTTCATTTAGACAACTTAAATGTCTTTTCCTCTGCACCTATACGTTTTCCAATGATGTCAGTTGTGAGCTGCTCGGTATCAACTTTGTTCAGCTTTGTTTCATTGGTCTTGACATTTCCTTTGCACTTTGAGATGTCCCACCAGTAGCCATAAGTCCAAAGTCAATACCCCTATGATGCATAATTGTAGGCCACTTCACCTCCCCAAACTACTGCCAGAAAAAGATACCAGAGATAAATCCACTGCTGAGCACCATTTGGTACTGGCAATGTGAAGGGTTGACTGACGTGACTGCCCAGCACCACAGCGGGGAGGTATAATTGATGGAAAGATGCACTCCTTGCTAACCATCATGCTGACCGAAACAACAGACAAATAATAAAGCTAGACAAACTCACTCTTACGACTGTATGACAGTTTCATTGCATGGTTTAACCACAGAAACATCCATTGATGGAAAAGTTTGACAGTTCCAATAACCATACTGCAAGGAACTAATGAAGCAAGTGTCTGATACTTTTGTAACGTTAAAGGCTAACATAGGAGAAGTCCACAACACTCACCTCATAGTAATCTCTCAAGCTACCAGTGCTGGACAGGTCCACTGCACCAAACACTTCTCAGCATACAGCTCTTCAACAGCTAATGCATATGCAGCTCAGTCTTATGCAGGGATCCCAGGGTAGCAGCAACTCAGCAGTTCTGATGAAACTCTATAGCTTCTAGAGGTTTATCTGAGCTGCTGTCTGCCTTTGGGAAAGCTGTGGATTCAATCTGTTAGATAAACGCTAACACTGAGGCTGAAGAAATTACCAACAAATATTCTAAACGTTATCTAGTGATCTGAAATGCATGCCTCATTAGCTAATAGCCACTAACCAACCATACTGCACTCTACAGATATATTTGATGATAGCCTGAACACATACTGGCAATCTTCATTACTCCAAATGCAATATCCTCATTCCTGTGCTAGCTCTATTAGTGTGAGTCTCACCCAGGGACATGCAACTACTTTCTACCCCCCTAATATACATATAATGTTGCTCTTTCCCTCCTACCCTGGCTACAAAAAGACCCCGTTACTTCCACGTCATGTGCATTAGCAAGCCAGACAATGCATAAAAGAAGGGCTCTGAGGGGATGTGCAGGAGGAATTCAAAGGCTGGGATGAGGACAACAAAGCATTGGTGTAAATTGGAGCCTGTCAGTGGATATTTCGCCCATCATTTGCTTGCACTTTATTCTTGAGCTAGTACTTACCTTTTAAGGCTGTACCAAGTACTACCACCCTCCCTTGTACCACCAGAGACCAACATGTTCACCAGAACAATCAATGCATCTCAAAAAACAACAGAAAGATCGTAATATTCCACAAGAAGTTGCAGAAGCGAGGAACAGGATGCAGAATGTAAATGTTGTCTCCTATGCCAACAACACCCAACTCATTCACTCCCTCACAGACAAGATACGTAGCACCTGGATCAAGGTCAATGTCGACATAACTGGAAACGCCCACTGGATGAAGACTAACTGTCTTAAGCTGAACACTGACAAGACTGAAATTGCTATCTTCAGGAACAGTACATCACTGTAGGACTCCACATTGTGGCCAACAGAGCTAGGACTGACACCCACCCCCACCACCCACGGCAAGTACCGCGGGAGAACATCAACAACAAACTCAACATTACAACCCTAGTCAATGATGTCACCGCCTCTTGCTTCCATACCCTGCAGATGCTGAGGAAGATTTTCAAATTGCTTCCAATAGGTACTAAGAAAACCATCATGCACTCCCTGGTCACAAGCAAGCTGTACTACGGGAACACCCTCTATGCCAGGATCAACAAAAAACTCACCAGAAGGCTGCAGACCATTTAGTACTCAACTGACAGAATTACCCTCCACCACCCATGCCACACTCACAGCAAACTACACCTAAAGAAGCCCCACTGGCTCTTAATACACAAAAAAGCACCATTCAAACTTTGCATCGATACTTTCAAGGCACTACTTAACACTGGCCCAGCATACCTCAACAATCGCATCTGCTTTCACAAACCTTCCAGACACCTGCGTTCGTCCAAACTCCTACTTGCACAAATCCTATGAATGCCAAAAAAAGGATCTGGCAGTCAAGCCTTCTCCTGCATTCCTCCTCAAGCATGGAATATCCTGCTTCTACACATAAGAGACTCCTCCTCCCTTCTTAAATTCTGCAAGATGCTGATGACCTAGTTTTTTAGAAGTCTCACTAAGATCTAGGTGTGGCTAGACTCACACCTGCTTAGCACCATGATAGCCTCCCGGGTGATACTGTGCTTTACAAATCTGCAAAACATAACATAACATAACATAAGCAAACCACACAGGCCAGGAAAAACTGGATCAGAACAGCAACAGGAGAAGATATGAACCAGGAGGGCTAAGAGGCCAAATCAGAAAGCTGCAGATCCAAAAAAGCTAAAGCCTAAACAACTCATAATAACACGTATGATGCACTGATAAGGACAGCAACATGCATTATCAGGCAGGCAAGCATACACCACCAGAAGATCCACTGAAGGACATGAAACAGTTGCAGGCAGATCCATGGTCAGTACCAGGAAAAGCTACAAGCTTATATAAAAAAGAGGTGCCGGCACATGAAAGGACATGAGCCGCTGCTGGCAGCACCACATGATCCAAGGGTGCAAAATATACTGCAAAACAAAAGCCAAAAGGGTAATGACCAATAAGAAGAGACTAAACAGAAACCCACAACTCTACATCATGGAATAGTAAAACACTCAGACACATAAGAGAAAGAGCAGAATCAAGAATCCCCTCGCATAGAAAGAACAGGTTACGATCAAGCACAGCTGACCCCCAAGATTGAACGTCGAAACAGGGACACAGCCACAATGTTACCAAGCAAAAAAGAGAAGCCAGGTGAGCTCCTGATTAAGAAAGTCACAATGCAATTAACAGAACATCACAAGCCAATGAGCAGAAGCACAGACCGAGAAAAATGGGAAACATCATACAACCCATAACAATGACCACCTATTAAGGACAGGAGGGCAAGACAACCAGGCCCAATGACCTAAGAATGCCAAACAATACCAGAGCATGAAACTGAAAGCAGACACCAAAGCATGGCTACCAAACAGAAGGAAGCTCAGGCAAGAAGATAACCTGCTAAAGCTGGGAAAAACATGCTTACAACTTGAACAAACAATTGGAATAGAATACAGACCAGGAGAACAGCACACTTGCAAAATCTCAACTGTAACCAATGCAGGGAACAGACGGCAACAATTTGTAGGGTGTGCAGGCACTGTGCCACCCACTTGAACACTGACACAGATACTGTCTAAGAAATATAAGCTCAAGATGAGCAGAGGCTGTTGATATAGCGAACACAAAGGAAGAGTCTCCAACATGGTGGGAATGCAGAAGCCACTGTGGGAGGCATGATAGTGATTTGTCTTCCATAGAGTCAGACACCAACATTCTGGCCAAGGGGCATCAAATCAACAGAGGGTATCTGTCAGGGCAAAGCCCAGCAGCAGTCCTGCCTGAGCATTCAGACAAGCCCAAAAAGCAACGCAGTGCACACACATACCAGGGAGGAGAGCCTAGACCATTGCAAACCAAGGAACAGAGAGATGTTTAGATAGGCCTCGGGAATGACCACAAGCCAAAAATTGCTAGGCAGTAAGAGAAGCAGCTAAGGAACATTGAAACAGCTGACAAGGACCCTACCCTGCCAATACAGAGCCCTGGTAGGGTAGGAATGGCTGTAAATGGTGATAGCAGGTACCATGCTCCAAAGAGTAGTGAGGCAGAATAGACCTCAACAGCCAGGTCTAAAGTAATTGGCAAATGATTCTTCTAACTCCAAAAAGAAGAAATCATACAGGCAGTAGTCCAAGGAAGGAAATGTTTCAGAGCGACACAACTAGGCAGCTCGAAATTCACACAAATGTAGGGTGCTGCAGAGCAACACAGCGTACTGGAAAACAGGACAGGAGAGGCCAAGGTCACACAGATGCAGCCATGAGCACTGACACATATAGCAAACATCAGCCATAACATATGCAAAATTAACAGCACATTGTTTGTAAAGAGAGACTACCAAGCAGAGCTCGTTTCCCCCTCTAGGGAGAGGGATGAAGCATAAACCCCAGGAAAAAGGACGTAAGGCCTGGCTAAAAAAAGAGAGCCAGGGAACAAAACTAAGAAGTGAAAGGTTGCACTCCCAGAGAAAAATGTGAGTCCCGGAAAGGATGGCAGACAGGAAAATAGAGAAACATACCATCCATAGCAAACACACCTTTGTTGCTGCGGCAGGGACAAAAGGAAAAGTGTCTCCATCCACCCCAAACACCACTAAGCACAGATAAGTGGTCATGTGCAGGAGTGCCCAAAGGTGACAGCAGTAAAGGAAGATATCAAAGAACAGGCCCTAAGCAATAGGAAAGTACTCTTAGTATCAACCAGAGAAGCCCCGGATATGCCAAAGAATCCAGAGAGAGTTTGCCACCATCCGCCCCTTGCACTAGCATCAAAAAAACAAAGGGATAGAGTGTCACCCCTAGAGAAGGATCACTCTAAGCCCAGAAGACCCCTCCATGATAGTCAAACATGACAGAACTCTCAATTCAGGCAATAGACTCTCGATATTTGTAGCAAAAACGTAACTTAAAACTTTCTGCATTTTAATGTTAGTCTATTTAAAATTACATTTCCCCAATTTTGCTTTCTAAATGTTTCCTTATCTAACACCAAATGTTGGCATGTAAGGCACAGCTGAAGAGCTCTGCATCAGCTAAAGTCAAGCCACAGCTTAAGGTACATCATTCCTGTTTGCTGAAGGACAGTAATAATCAGAAAACACCTCAGAAACTCAAAGCTAATAAGCAGATTAGAAAGAAAAAATAATTTCTGGATGGAGACTAAAATAACAGGAAATCAATGTACGTAGAGTCCTTATGTAACTGTGTGCGCAAACTAAAATACATAGGTATTTTCTGGGGTACCAAAGTACTTACCTGACTCCAAGGTAAGACTGACCCTCAGAGTAAGGACTGAGACAACAAATATAGACTGGAGTCGAAAGAGATACATTTGTGAGTGTAAGGATGGAGAGAGTGCAAAAAAGTCACTGTTTTATGCCATTACTTAATTTTCATGATATGACCTGGATATCATCAGAAGCTATTTTCTCTCATCTGGGTATGTGATGTGATTTTCCGTGATGTTTACACTCCCTGCCTTCTACTCTGACTGCTCCCCTTCATGCTTGCACACTGCCATACTCTCTCTAGCTTGTAGCATTCTGCCTGCTGTCTATGCTTTCTGTCCTCTTCCTTGCATGTATTCTACCCTTACTTTACTCTGCCTTCATATTCTCTTCCATTCCTGCCCTTTACTATTTTTCCCATTCTACCCAGTAAACTGTCTTCTACCCAGGGCCGGCTTTAGGTTGGTGCGGACACACTGGATGCTGATCTGGAGGAGGGGCATGACCTCAAAGGGGGGTGCTGTCTTTAGCGATACCTTATAATTAGGGCTCCTAGGGGCAGATGTATCAAGATTCCATTTTGCGATTTCTAAATAGCGATTTTTAAGGAATCGCTATTTAGAATTCGCAAAATGGAATGTATGTAAAAAATCGCACATTTTTTGCGATTCCTTAATCTTCCTTATTTGCGAATTCTCATTTTGCGAATTCGCAATTAAGGAATAATTTCCAATGCATTCCTATGGGCCAGGAGGCCCATAGGAATGATTGTGAAATAATTCTCAAATTGCGAAATCGCAATTTGCTAATCGCAAATTGAGAATTATTTCAAGGGTGCAGGGGTGTCTCAAAGACACCCTGCTGCACCCCTGAAATGTACATGTGTGTGCATATGGTGCACATACATGCCCTATTGGCATGTGTGTGCGTCACATGCCACCTTCAAAAATGCCAAATTGTGCATTTTTAAAAGAATTCGCAAATTAACATCAATTTCAAGTTGGTGTTAATTTGCGATTTCTTATCCAAAATTGGCAATACAAAAATGCTACATACATAGCATTTAAGGAATCGCAAAAATTGCGATTCCTTAAATGCTATGGCAAAATAAGGAATCGCAATTTTTGCGATTCCTTAATTTGCGAAAATTTTATGCATGCCAAAACATGCAAAAAGACCGTTTGCGACTCGCAAAGGCCGAAATTCTGCTAATTTCGGCCTTTGCGATTCGCAAAAGGCTTGATACATCTGCCCCCTAGTTTTTTTAAATATTTTTTTGTTGTTGACATTTCCGTCTGTATTTATCCATATTTATTTTATGCTCATTTTAACAGTGTTTATCCAGATTTATTTTGGGCTTTGTGGAAAAATGAAGCTGAAATTAGTATATTTCCACATTTATTTAACCAATAAATATGCATTCATGCTTGAATGCCTGCCAGGTTTAAATGCTGTGAACACCCGCAGAAGAAAAATGAATGCACTGATATGAAAATATACACATTTCTGTATCAACCTTGTGCATCTGTACTGCTGTTAAAGCCTCATTACGAAAATGTCTTTCTTTTTTAATCCCCTTTGCCTATCAATCCACACAGCTATTGGCTTGGCAGTCATGGCAGACAGTTTTTAGAATTACACAAAAAGCAACCCAATTTCTATTTTATCAACATTTAAAAATAAATACAGACAAGAAAATAAATGTTTTCTGTCTGTATATACCTGTAAAAATCAGTAAAAACTGAAAACAGGGAGCCTTACTTACAATTAAAAGCAACTGCTTTAGAATTCCTTGTGCAGCCAGCTTTTTCCGGGCAGCAATAAAAATGCCAGGTAACTCTTGAGATTAATGCTCCTGCTAGAGAGAGAGATTGGAGTTTCATCTAGTGGCAGTTTTGCCTCGCGATAAAGTAGCACAGAGAGTTAATATGCCTGCTGAAAAGAACAGATCTGTATCTTATGTGGATAGCTGAGTGGATTAGTAAAGTCAGCCTTTACCAGCACTTTAAAACAAATGAAATGTATGAGACGAGGGGTTATGGAGAGGTGAGGAGCACTTTTGCACATTGTAGTGGGGGGTGCCAAAAAAAGAGTGTCGCACCAGGCGCCACCATCGCTAAAGTCGGCCCTGCTTCTACCCTACATTCCCTTTACAATTGATGCTCACTACCACCGAGCTAACCAATTGTTGTTTGTGATATTACACAATATGCATCTACTCTTCCACCCTCTTCCCAGTCTTCCCTCTGCCAAGCCTACCCCCTAGCTTTCCTTCCATTCTGCTCCCTAACCCACTGCCTTCTTCTCGTTTCCAGTACCAGTACCTGCTAACTAAACCCCATTTCTAATTATTTATTGCCAATTTTCACTATCGGGATTCTCTCTTCTGTCCTAGTGCATACTATTTGAGATTGGTCTGCACCTCCTTTAATAATAATAAATAATAATAAACAATTTATAAAGCGCATGGCTACTTCCACTGAAGTGTCCCAACACCAATGCGAACTGGCTGCCGAAATTAAACAAGGTCTAAAATGAAAGAAAAGGTTATAGTTAGTAAACAAACCCACTCTGAGGCCCTTCTAAGCCTTTTAGCCTTGGTGGTAGCTAATAAAAACAGGCCCATAATTCTTCTGTGGTACTATCAACCTGTATAAGTTTGAAGAAAGCTAGAACTTTGGGAGAGATAAGGTAATCGGTAAAGAACATACAATGGGCCTTCGCTCGTGCAATGATAATTGGTCTCCCTTACCACTGGCTGTTTAATCAAATATATAAATATTGTGGTTACACTGGGCACCTCAGGCCTCAAGAATTGTTGTCCCTGCACTTGCAGCACATTTAATGGCCATGCCGCTGTATTTCCATTGCCACGGACCTCATCTTTACACTAATTATTAATTGAAAACATGAAAAATCCCAAAATCCTACCTCGTTCTGACCATAAAATGTTTACATGGTATGTGCATTGCAGTGAAACAGGATCGCTGTACCCGCTGCAGGACAGTACCACAGGCATAGGCAACAGTAGAAGGCTGCCAACAGGGGCAGCGCAGGCCCTGATATTCACAGCAGGAGGGTGCCACATGCTGCAGCAGGCAGATGTTGAAACGTGGTGCAGGCTGCCAGTCGACCCTCTTTAAAAACCTGGACATGAGCTAAATTTCTTGAAATTTGCTGGGACAGCTTGTTAAAAACGGGGACCGTCCTGGCAAAACGGGGACGTCTGGTCACCCTATGCAGGCAGGTCTGTCACACAGACCTGTTACTTGCTCTACACTACCAAACACTTAATGATACCACTTGCACTTTGGTGCCAGGATCTCACAACCTGCTTGCACCTCTGAGGAACTGTCCCAGTGGCGCGTAAGTGGTTATGCGTAGCTTCCGTGCCCGTTTCTTTTACACAAAAGATGCAGGAACTCTACACCACATGTACCCCAATCCCTTTGGCCATGCTTACAGCAGACACGCAACTCAGCTCAGATTCATACAACACAGTCTGGCAGTACACTTTAAGTTTTTGTACAGGAATATGAAAGCCGAGGAACAGGGTTTTTAGGGGGGGGGGCACACAAAATTATGGACAGGCCTGGCCCCGCAAGGCCCCCCTGTAGCTACGGGCCTGCATAGCCTTGTAAAATAAATATTCAATTACATACAAAGTCTTGTATTTTCTTGGGCTTGGTGATCCTGCGCCCCAATCTACTCAACCTTACTATGATATTCTCAAAGGATATAGAAGGGTGTTGTGCTGTCTTCAGGTGGTTTCACTCACATTCCTCACTCTCTCTTTGCTACCTTTCATTACCACATTCACTATGAACACTCACAAGGTTCGCTATCACACGAAAACCAATCAGAATCAGGATTTATATACAAACTTTTATTCTCACCTTTGTACAAGGAAATACGTCCCAAATAACACACCTTATCGTCGCTCAACTGGACAGAGTTACACAAAACTTTTTCTACACGTTAAGGCCTCCATCTTTTCTGTAGAATCCAGGGGCCTCATTTATGAAAAGTGACGCATCGCTGCGTGAAAACAGCGATGCGTCACTTTTCACTGTGCCCTCCTTGCGACACCAATGATGCGTCATATTTACAGTATGACGCATCATGGAACAAGGAGTTACAGATACGTCAGTATTTCTGATGTATCTGTATGGCGCAAAAGTGACGCATTGCTGGAGTGTGTCACAAAAGTGACGCAACTCTAGCAATGTATTCTTTCACATGGGGCATGCCCCATGTGAAAGAGCCTGCGTCAGTCTTACACCTTCTGTGAGGCAGGCGTAAGAAATTGACGCATTTGTGTCCTAGAAGTGGCGCAGTGAAGTCTTATAGATTTCATGGCGTCACTTATACGACCCTTTCTTGTGTCAGAACGCCTCCCCTGCATACATTATACCTGGCGTAGGTATAATGTAGCGCAGGGATTTACAAAGTGACGCATCTACCTAGATGCGTCACTTTGTAAATACGGTGCAACAAGGCACATTTTTTACGCTGCTGGTGCGTCACAAAAAGTGACGCACCGGTGGCGTAAAAGTGACGCACAACCTCATAAATAAGGCTCCAGGTCTTTTCACCCTCACCCTGTCACCAGCCTGAATCATGACCTCCTTACAGATGTTCTTCTTGCCATAATAACTCTAACTTCTAGCTTTAGCCTTAGACAAATGATCCTTGATAGCCAAGGAGGTCCACTCAATCATCTTTGAACGCCGTATCTATCCTACATTGTCCTTCAAATAAGGAGTCCTACTGCTCATTACTTTTAACGGGCTGAAACCCTTTGAACTAACAGGGCAACCCTGTTAGTCCACCCAGTGGCCACATAGTAATCATTGTTTTCTCTGAGTTATTTCAAAAATTCCTTCCCTACTTTTCAATATCAAAGTCGATACCAGGCCATCAGTGCAAGTATCTACCTCTACTATTGGTTGTGATTATCGCTAGGTGACTTTCATAACATATCTCAAGTAACTTGTCTTTCAAATACTCAAGGGTTATTATTCTTCCGCTATGAAGTATTTTCTCTTCCTCAACAGACAACTCATGTTTTAGTTTCCAAAATGCTCTTAACTCATTCTCTACATTCCTCTTGATGGGCCATCCATCTCGAATGACGTGGCAACCTGCTCTAGGAATCAGCGATCCTGTTCTTGAACCCAGACACATAGCACACGTCAAAATTAAAATCCAACAATCTAATCGACATCTGGGCAAGTATTGGGAATTCATTTAGAAAACCTTTAGTGGTTAGTACTTTAGTTAAAGGTTTGTGATCACTCTCTAAGGGTAAGATGAGAGCCCCAGATGTATGCTTTGTAATGCTCCACACCCCATACGCAAGCAAGGGCCTCTTTCTCAATAGCAGAGTACCTCTCTTCCGTTGGAGTAATAGCTTGTGATGCAAATGCAATTATACATTTGTGACCTTTTCCATCAATTTGAGATAGTGCTGCCCCTAAAACCTTGCAGCTGTGTCCGTGGTAACTATGCTTCTTAAATCGTGGGTCAAAGGTGGGGCATGGCCAAGCACCGAAGATGGCAGATGCGTCTTGCTAATTCTCCGTGCTGAATCCCCTATTTATCCTGAGCATCCCTTTCAAATGGCGATTTTACCTGCCTCAATGAATGTCTACGTGCCTGTGAGGATCGGCGGCATCCGATGATGGCCTCCTGAGCCCTGACGATGATCTGTGGAGGCCCTGGGCGGTGCAGCCTGTGCAGGAGATGCCCTCTCCTGAACCGTTATAGCGGGTGCCCCGGTCGTTATGGTTTCCACCTATCTGCTCCTGTTGAGGGGCCTACTGCTACGGAGGGCCTGTGTGGTGCAGCTGAGGTGTCCACTTTGTCAGTGGGGGCCATGGGGGTCAGTTGGGTCGAGGGCTCCCAATTGCCTGCACCGGCGATGGGTCGGCATGGCACAGTGAAGGCTGGGTCCCTGTCGTGGTGGGGACCCTGCAATCGTTAGCCTCCCACCTTAAGGCACATGCGGGGGAACGGTCTCCCCATCTCAATCCATCGGCTGGGATATCGCCCGGAGAATGAATACACATTGCAAGCCTCTGCCTAAGAATTTCCTTGCTGCTGCCGCTCCAGCCAGTTCCCAGTTATACTTCCTGAGATCGGGACCTACGCATCCGAGCTGCCTACCTTTGAGAGAGGGGAGCCTCCCCACTGCGTTTCAACTGTCACTATTTGCCGGGCCTTCAGCTGTGGGACCGCCTGGTGGCCTCATAGGGCTTAAGTGGGGTGCACTGGGTGGCTTTCATTCTCGGTGCTGCGAGCTGCGCAGAGGTGGTGCCCCGCTTGGGGGCTGCATCTGCAACATGCAATTGGTGATAGGACTGGAGAGACACTGAACCACGGGTTAAGCGACTAACATAGTCCTTGACACGACCGCATCCAGTGAGCCTACAGTGGAGTGACCTTGCGGAGATAGGGTGGCTCGGGGTCGGTCGGGCCTAGGCCTCCTTATCCTTCCCGGCAGGAAGTGCACCAGAAGGAACTGCCTACATACGCTGGTGTGGAGACTGGTGCAGGGTACAATTCAGACCTGCGCAGCCCCTACCCTTGCTACCATTGAAGTGGCTCTGAGGTTGCTGTGACCACGGTAGGTCACATCTTTGATTGCAGCACTACCTACTCATGGTGGATATGGTCCTGAGCGCCAACGCAAACACTGAGTGGGGAAATAATGGTGGTCTGACATCCTGGCCTTGCTCCCCATGCGTAGCACGCAGCAAATCTTTATGGGCCGCCTACGTACCAATACCCACCACGACGAACCCCCCGAGGGCCAATCTGGGTCATCGCTCATGGCTTCCAGAATCATAAATGGGTTGAGTTTGCCTGATATTGCAACCAAACTTGACACTGTAATAGCGTCAGTTGAGTGAATCAGTAATGCCTTGGACCTGACCTGCACTTCCCTGGAAGGCCAGTTGGACACCATCTCCTCCGACTTTACGCTCCTCCAGGCTGACCAAAATAAACTTTCATACAGGGTTCGCGATGCGGAGACCGCACTGCAGACCTTCAACCCAGATTCCGAAACCACTCCTCCGCTCTACAAGAACTTCAGGACCAAGTTTGCACCTTGGAAGAAAAGGTGGATCACGCAAAGGGCCATTCACACTGTAATAATGTTGGCGTTTCCCTGAGGGGACGGAGGGACGGGATCCAGAGACTTTTACAGAAATCTGGATTAAGGAGCTGATTCCCCTGGGGCGCTCTCTCCGCAATTCATAGTGGAGGGGGCCCACAGGGTACCCGCCCGCATGCCGCCTCCTGAAGCTCCTGGGGCTCGGCCCCTTCCTGTTTCCCGACTACGCGAGCGCCCACGCTTGGCAGACGCAGGGGGAAAGAAGAACAAGGACACAAAGCCTAAAGTAGTCGCTCCACACCCTGACCAAATCATACTGGAGCACCAGGAGGCCCTGCAGATGATGGCGGCCTTCCAATCCACTAGATCTCTGTCCCTGGTTGATTCCGCTGCCTCTCTTACAAAATCCAGAGTTTCCGAATCCACTCCTGAATGGTCCCTGGATGCAGATTTCACCCCACTTCGGGGTGTCACTCCGCAGACTGCAGATGGCATTATTTGAGCTTAGCCTGTATTAGAACATGATGTCACTCCAGGCCATGTCATTCTTTGTAATTCTGGAATGCTCTGTCACCTGCTTTCTTGGGGTAATTGAAGGGGGCAAGCTTTATATCGTCTCCTCTCTCACTCGTGTGACTCCCCAAAGTCACACAACAACATTAGTTCAGTGGCATTGACAGGGCGTGTTTCTTTGGGCAGTTCCTCACATTGGGGACCCACTCTGTTCCTGTTACAGTGCTTTTCACGGATCTACATTATTATTTTCTTCCCCCTACATGAGTCGCCACACGTACAGACCTGCTGCCGCTATGCCCTCCCCATCAGACAGGTTTCACCACACAGGGGGTGCCATAATACTTGGGTGGGATCTACTGAACTCATCTGTGCAGATGTCCAATCTTAATATAATGACCTGGAATGTCAGGGGCATTCAAACACCCTCCAAGCGGTATGCCATCTAATATGCCTATCTGCAGGAGACACACCTGATGACAGTAGAGGCTACCCGCTTGCGCCATCGCTGGCAAGGTATACAGTACCAACTATTCATCCAAGGCTAGAGGGGTGGTGATATGGGTTAAGGCTGGGGTCCCATGGAGGGAAGAGGCGGTTCTGTCAGACCCAATGGGGCGCTACATCTTAGTGAGGGGCAGGCTAAACGGTTAACCGATCTTGTTGGGTTCCATATATACCCCAAATGTAGCTTAGGGCACTTTCCTTAGTGATGTTTTGGAGATACTGCTCCGGTGGAGGGAGATCCCGTGGCTCCTAGGGGGCTACTTTAACAGAGTGCTCGATGTCTCCCTTGAATGTTTCTTCCCCTCTCTCACTCGTACTATGGCCTCCTCCAAAACTCAGCTCTTAAAATCCTGGATGGACAATTGGGCACTCTCAGACACCTGGCGGGAATGCCATCTGCACTCCAGAGTGTACTCCTTTTATTCTCTGGTCCATAACTTGCATGTGCACCTTGACCACATACTCGTAGCCTCTGCCCTACTTCCTCTGAAACAGACGATTAACTATCTCGGTCTGACACATTCTGACCATAATCACCTGGTGATATCCCTAGCCTGGGAGGCACAGCTCTTTCCGAGTCAGGCCTGGCGCCCTCAGAGGGTGGCTCTAGAGGACCCCTTCTTCTGTGGCTCACTGAAAGCTGTGGTAGTTAGCTATTTCAAAATCAATACAGTTTCCATGGACTTGGTTCTCACTGAATGGGAGGCCTTTAAAGTGGTAATTAGGGGATATTGTCTGGGGCAGACGTGGAGTATCCGCAGACAGCTGGATACCGCATTATCCAGCATCAAGAAATGGCTACTCCTGTTCAAGATGCAGGTCGTCAACAGCCCAGATCAACAGCAGTTTCTGGACGCTGCCGTTCTTGAACGGGAGGCCCTTCTGGATAGATTGCGGTGCCATCATTATTTGGCACATTCAGCCGGTTCTCACTCTGTGGCAGACAAAGCCGGCAGATTTCTGGCTTATTTGATCAGACAGGAGCACCCCCTGTGCCCCATAAAGTTACTCCTAGATGATCTAGGCCGAGAGCGAAGCACTCAGAGAGACATACATACTCTGATGATTGAACACTACACTAGATTGTATGGGACCTGTCTGGCAGACAACGCCCAGGATGTTTCTTCCTTTTTAGACACCGTGGAGTTGCCCACTCTTCCAGTGGACCAAGTCCTGGAGCTGGATCTCCCTAACAGAGGATGAAATACGAGAAGCATTGCGATCATTGCCCTCCGGTAAAACGCCGGGTCCAGATGACCTACCGGCTGAGTTTTCAAAACATATGCGGAACATTTAGTACCACTACTCCATTCGTTGTTCACAGCAGCAACCTTGGACGGGACTTTACCACCAACCACGTGTACCACTAATGTAGTATCTTTGTTGAAGCCTGGTAAGGACCCTACGTCTCCCAGCTCCTATCGGCCGATTGCAATATTGAACCCAGATTATAAGATCCTGGCAAAAGTCCTGGCTAATCGACTGGCCCCGCTTGTCCCTGATTTCGTACATTCTCATCAGAATGGCTTAGTTCCACAGCGTAAAACGGCCTTGAACATGCATTGCTACTTTCGGTTGGCGGAATATGCCTCAATCGATTGCCCATGTACGGGCTGCATGGTGTTGGACCTCAAGTAGGCCTTCGATGCACTGGCCTGGAACTTCCTCTTTGCCATTCTGGCCCATTTTGTGGTCGGTCCCTATTTCATTAGTTTAGTGCACTACTGTATTGTAATCCATTGATCCGGATTCCGATGGAGCCTTACTTTTTAGACCCAATTCAGGTGCGACGTGGAACCCGGCAGGGATGCCCACTGTTCCCGCTTTTGTTTGCGTTGGCAGTGGAGCCGTTGGTGGTCCACGTGCGCACTCATGTTGACATGGGGATAGAGCTGGGGGATGGCACTCACACCATTTCACCAAACGCAGATGATCTGCTGTTATTTGCTCGAGACAGCCGTAATTTCCCGTTGTCACTTGATCGGGCCTCAGCCAATTTGCATGTGCCTTAGACTGCGAGTTAATGCAGCAAAATCTATACTTTCTCCGTTTCTGGAGGACACTCCTGATCTGGGATGCGTGCTGGGGGGGACATCTTCAGTTTGGTGTCTGGATCCTTTTCGTTATCTAGGGGTCCGAGTTTATCGTACCAGAGCTTTTTGATGGGAACGTGCTCTGAGCTGCCATGGTGATTCGGTAACAGATGGGTTTTTGGAAGACTCTCCCATAGGTGTCTTTTTCTTACAAGAACCACCATCCCATATGCACCTGCTATCCCATTTCTGGGAACTCTACAAGGGGACACCTACACGATATTGATAGTGTTACATCACTGGGCCTCAGAGGGAATACAGGACTTGGGAAACCTTTTTCATCCCATTCCAGGAACTCATAGGAACTCTACTGCATAGAACAATCATAGCCTCTTTATCGACCAAATGGGGTACACTCACTCATGAACCTCCCACGCACCACACTTTGCAATACCTCCATGTACTGGGGACAGGAAGGCACCTCACGCGCTGGTTTGCATCTTCCCTCCGACAACACATAGAGGTGGACCTCACTCGGATTCGACATCATTGGGAGGGAGCCCTGGGAGGGCATTTACAGATAGAGAATGGGCTGTAGTCCGGGGCAGCCCGACCTACGTCCCCCGTAATCAATGGTACAAACATATCCAATTCTTTGTACTGCATCAGGCTTACCTTACTCCAGCTCAAATCAATAGATACTACCTTCGCACAGACGTGGCTTGTCCCCCTTGCCGGCAAATAGATGCTGACATTCACCATGTGCTCTGGCGTTGTCCGGTCTTGACGGACTACTGGAACAATGTGACAATCATTCTAGCAACTAGCACCACCAGAGCCATTCCCCCTAATTGGGAAGCCCATGTACTGCACAGCGGGGAGGCACACTGCTCGTTTCCATATTGACACGGTGGGACTTACTTCTGTGACGAGATGGGAAAGGGCGTGGTTTAATAGTATTTGGACAACTGCTAGAAATGCGATCTTGTGCTGGGCGCAGATTGCAGGAACGGGTGGCTGCCAGATTTGTGAAGTAAAGGAAGCTCCAATATGAATATGGTGAAAGGGTTAGCTGAGTGTTAGCATAGCAAATCACAGAAAAAACGAAGGGTACAGTCGAGGTTATTAAGGGATTAGACGGCTATACTAAAGTTAACCTTATCCTGGAACAATTCTCTCAGTTTACAGTAAGCTGTATAGCCAGTCACAGATGTTTGGTATTGAAAAGTGTCGGGAATATATCCAATAGTGCAATTTACCTTCTCTTACAAAGGAGCAGGCAAATGACCTGCAGACAAAAATCTCAAGATTGGAAATTGAGGCTGCCTTCCATCGGGCAAGGCTGCAGGGGAGGACGAACTCCCTGTGGAGTTTTAAAAAACATTTAGAGAGATACTGAGAGCAGAATTTTTTCATGTTATACAATTTATTCAGGCAGGAGGGACCATCCTAGATAGTTGGAATACAACTAATATTGTGTTTTTGTTTTTTAAAAGGACCTACAGGCTGATGACGTGGGCTCTTATAGACCCAGCTCATTGATAAACATAGATGATAAATGGTTAGCTAAAATTTGAGCCTGCAATCTCACTCCATTGATCTTGGAGTTAGTATCACCACATCAGCATGGATTTGTCCTAGGTAGGAACACAACGGAGCCTGCTAATACAACAATTGCTGCATTTGATATTGCCAAAAAATATAACAAGAATATGGGCATGATATTACTTGATGCGGAGAAGGCATTGACCATGTCTTTGGGATTGTCTATGGGTCACACTACCTGCCTTTTGTATAGGGAAAGATTTTGTTATACTGATCCAGGCACTTTATAAGAGCCCACATGCCCAAGTTGCGCTTGCTGAGAGCTATTTGAGTTTTTCCATATTTATAGTGGAACAAGGCATGGGTGTCCACTATCGCCCCTCCTTTTCACTCTGTATATAGAACCTTATCTGCACTCCCTTCTTCGGAATTTAGGTATTCAGTCACGGACATTTTGGTGATCGATAACTCAAACTGAAGGCATATGCCGATGATGTGGCAATTTTTTCTACTAACATAGCACCAACCATAACCCTGATTTTTCAGGAAGTGAGTTCTTTTGGGTTATGATCCCAATTATTACAAGAAGGTACGTTTTAAAGTACTCAAGGATATAAAGTATATTTGGAGGGGGATTTGTAAGAAATATTCAATGTGCTTTATCAACAAGGAGGCTCCCATATGGGATAATTCTGCCTTTTCCTATATCACCCGGGATCTAACCTGTAGGGTATGGGCAGACCATTATTTGATTTAAATGGTTTTATATCCTTTTCTGATCTACAAGATGCTTATCAATTGCCTCATCACTCTTTCTCTAAATACCTTCAGCTGAGAAATAACTTCAGTTGATGGACTACATGCGAACGGGTCATGGACGTGCGTAGGGCCTTGACACATCAGAGGTTTACTCATATTATTTTCAAGTCTGGTATTAAAGCTACTATAAGCATGATGTATCAGCTATTTTCACAGTTTGCTATAGAAGATACTCCGCTATTAGCTGCAAAATGGAGTAGACTTCTCTCACCAGAGGTCTCAGAGATTCAGATGGCTTTAGATTTGCTGAATCGCTCTGTACATTCCATCAATCTCAAGCTACAACACTGGTGCATGCCATGTTTTTTATACTATACGCCAGATGTAATTTTAAAATGGGGAGCAACGCCCTCTACAAACAGGACAGATTGAATGAGATGTCCTAAGTGTAAACTTCTTGCTGCCACTGTCCTTGACATGCTGGTAATCTGTCCCTGTTTACAAAAATTCTGGAAAGGGGTAACAAACTATATGTCGCTAAGTCTCGGCTTTCCTGTACAACTATCAGTTAAAAAGAAGAAGATGGGTGTTAAAAATAAATTAGAAGGAGGTTCAAAGAAATTAGTTATGATCATGATGGTATCTGCTCGACTTTGTATTGTTCGAGCATGGGTCTCAGACGATGCTTCTAAAGATACAGAATGGTGCCCCCTTCTCTATAAATAAATGAACTAGACCTTGCTTTGGCTAAAGCAAGAGGCTTTTCCCCATTGCCAAAGTTTCATAGGATCTGGAAGAATTTTAGATGGAATTTCATCAATGCTGTTAATGATTAGTTGGATAATTAAATGGTTTTACCTATTATGTAAGCGAGCTCCTGTAATATATTATAAATCCTCAGCCAGTCTATTCACGATTCTATGTGCAAAGAATAAATCAATGATGGAAATGAATTGATTTTACTGTCCCTACTTGATTGTCCTTCCTTGAAGTTTTATCCTGTATGAATTGCATCCATATATCGTTTTTGTACTATGAGCTGTAAATAAAAAAAAGAGTAAAAAAAAAGGGGAAAGGGCGTGGTACAAAAAAGGGTCCAGGTAGTTGCATTGCGTCATTGTAGGTATCCTCTGCAGTACACACTGCTGTCCAGGCACTCCCTGCTTTCTCACTCCACAATTATTGGTTCTTTGAGCTTCCGGTGCTAACTACCTGCTTTTGAGGTATTTTACAAGGTTGAAAACGAAACTGATTGAGTTGTATGGCCTCACAATGTTGACCATCTTTGAAATGTAGAACAGAGCAATATATGCATTTTAAAGCGAGATATAGACTCTCACCTGACTATTGAATACATGTAATATCTAACAGATGTCTATTACCAGAAAGCATCTGGGTCGCGAAAGACACTGTTACTTTTGGTCGATGATGTTTGAAATGTTGCTCACTCCACCTTCACAAACATTGGTCAGTGCATTAACTTTTCAAGTTTTGCAGTGAGTGATGGTTTTTCGAGAATGACTGAGATTAGGTAAGGAGATTTGCTGAGAAGACTCTTTAGCAGCACAGAACCACAATGAAATAAAACCACAGAGCTCTATGCAGCTGTTAGCTCTCATCAGTCAGAGCAGATCACAAGTGTGCTGGGTTATGGCAGTACTTTCAGGTGGGGAGAGGGCTTTAAGTCAAACAGTTAGAACTGGGACTCAGACTCCATAGTAATTTAATACACACATAAGAATGAGGCCCTATATTCATATTCCTAACTTTAATGGCAAAAACACTGTTCTTTTGTCAATAATGTATGTCAAAAATGTTAATTTCATATCAGCGATTTAGTTGCAATTGATATTTCACATGTTGTTCTTCATTTTTCATTTACTTACTTAGAATGTTAGCTAGTTCCCGGACATTGTATTTCTGTATTTTTTTCATGCAGGATATTACTATTGTGTAATGCTTACTTTGGACTGAGGGGCATATTACCAACAACTAGCGATAATTATCGCTATGTTGGCTTAGCGGCAATATTTTTATCGCCGAGCTGCGGCGATTGTTATCGCTTAGGAACCTTGCTATTATCAAGATTTATCTCCTAAGCGATAAAAATCGGCCGAAATGCATGAATATCACTGAAAAGTCAGCGATATTCATGCATTACCGAGCTAATGCTCTTAGCCATGTTATCCACCTACCATTGGATAACATGGCTAAGAACTGCTCAGGGGAAGGTGTTAGCTTTTGGAGATATTCGCGCTTAGCGCGAATATCTCCAAAAGTTGGTAATAGGAGATAGCGATGTTAGCGACTGTTTCCAGTCGCTAACATCTTGGCACGCCCACTTTGCATGTCATTAGTGATAAATTTCACTGACATGCAAAGCGGGGCCCAAGATGGTCGCTATCTCCTACTAGCTGTCGCTAACTGGTGTTAGCGACAACTAGGTAATAGGGAGATAATTTTATCTCCGCTTTCTTGGCTTTTAAAGCCAAAAAAGCGGAGATAAACCCCCTGGATAATATGCCCCTGAATCCCTCTAGTGTGTTTGTGATACACCACAATTAAGCGCTCTGAGGTTAAGGCTGAAGGCAGTGCATGTTTTCCACAGTGCCTATAAGTGAGTCAAAAGTAGTTCACTGTACATGGCTAATATGCGTTATAGAATTCCAATAGAAGCCCAGGTTAGATGTGCAGGACATCTAACCTGGGCTTCTATTGGAATTCTATAATGCATATTAGCAAGCCCATTATCGCCGTTTTAGCGGCAGTTTCCTGCCACTAAAACTGCAATAATTTTAACGAGGTTCTTGCTAATATGCCCCACAGTTCTTACAGGTAAGTGGGTGTGTTGTGTGTTGGGGTGAAATGAAGGAGATGTGACGACTGCATTGCACGAGAGAGTAAAAAGGTGCTGAGGAGGAAAGAGATAAGGTGCAACATATTCAGATGGAAGATATATAAATGAAAAAAAGCGTATTACATATCACAGAGGTAATACAATGGGAATAATTAAGCAATCATGAAGACCCTTCCCCTTTGACAGGCCTAAAAAAATGCAGGAAAATTGGGCAATCAAGACAATTTCCTCTTGGTGTCTTAATAGTTAACATAGTGCCTTTCAATGAGACATCAATATTTTATATTGTATCTATTTATTCAATCACTTGAACTTGCTTGTTTTGCTCATCTGCTCCTTACAAATTCAGAGGAGTGTACACCCCACCAATTACACATTTCAGCAGTCGCCAATGCTAACTAGTCCTCCAAAAATAGAAAATGGTGACTTCCTACAGTTAGCAGAATAGATTTTAATGATGAAAGAGGGAAGTGGTTTTCACAACTTTCCCTTTTCCCCTTTTTGGACTGCTTCCATCAGGGGGAAAGTAAATATAACTCTCACTGCATTACCTACTTCTCCCCTTTTATACCACAAATGCCCGTTTATGTCCAACACTCCATCTGCCTCTCAAAAATTGTGTTCTGGCAGTGAACACTGTTAATTACCCTACTCTCTTCATTCCCATCACATCAAATATATTTTGACATTTATTGCGAGCCTCAAAGACCATCAAGAGAAATGTATTGTTATTATTTTGGACCAGAATGGTTGAAAATAGAGTTCAATGTAAATGGCTTCTCTGCACCATAAGAGCCAGCTATCCTTTATTTATTCTTGGTCTGTTTTCTGTGCGAGGGAAGAGTATTGTATTGTATTGTATTGGGTTTGTATAGCGCCTGAATCGACTCAAAGAGTATCTCTGCGCTTAGAGTAGAGGTGCATGTATCCAAGTTCCAGCAAGTTTCATGGAAGCGTATGTCTGTGCTATAATGGCAGCTAATTTGAGTGTAAATGCAACCACATATACTGCTGGCCTGACTGATAGGCCCCTGGAATCAACTACCCTCACAATAATTCATTTACTAGGGGAGTGTTACGCTTCAAGCCCCCCCCCCCCCCCCACAGAGCAACACCCCTTGCGGTTGGCATCTGAGATGGTCGTATTGTATCATAGTTCTCAGGGACCAGCCTGAGAGAGGCCATAAAGGCAAGGAGGGGTGTACTTATCCATTGATATTTCAGAAGTGCATCTTGTGTTGTCCTTTGAGTGGCAAAGATCTAGTGTGTCTTTGAGGGAGCCTGGGAATATATACTGAGGGCCTCCCGGGGAACTGGGTCAGGAAAGGTGCCCTTCATCCTGCAGACCACTGTTTTGCAGAAGCCAGCCGGGGTAGGAGCTGGGTGATGGAGCTGGGCAGTAGTGTACTGCCTACCTCTCTCAACTCCTCTTTAGCAGCTACCATAAATTAATGGTCCAAGCTAGGGGGATTCATCAATCCCCCCCTGCCAGTACTTTATTGAATGCTGTAAACCCGTGCGACATAAGAGGTGTGCCCAGTAAAATGCTTTCAAATAGATGATACTGCTTGAATTCTTTTACTCCTTCACCTTCAAATATATTACAGTTACATTTTACCACTCTTAGAGCCAGTTTAATACATATATAATAATGATTCGCAGTAATAGACATCATTATTATATATGAAAGCCCCTGTGTGTGTAAGTGGCTGTGTTGGTCTGTGAGTGTGTGGGTCACTAGCTGTACGATTGTGTACATGGGTGCGTGACTGTCTGAGTGTGTGTGTGAGTGCCTGTGTGGGTCTGTGAATGGATGTATGAGTGGTTCTCTGGGTCTGTAAGTGACTGCATGGATGTTTGACTGGGTGTGTAAGTAGCTATATGAATGTATAAATGGGTGTTTTAGTGGTTTTCTCTGTCTCTGACAAGGTGTGTGAGTGCATGTGTGGGCCTCTGAGTGGTTTTCTGGGTCTCTGAGTTGAAGTAGTAGTGTCTGTATGGGTTTTTGAGCGGGTGTGTGAGTGGCTGTATGGGTGTGTGAAAGGGTGTATGAGTGGTTGCTTGGGTGTATATGCGGGGGTGTGAGTGTCTGGTGGGTGGGTGTATGAGGGTGTGTGTAAATGGCTTTGTGGGTCTCTGAGTCGTGTGTGAGTGGATGCAGGTGTATGTACATGTATGCGAGTGGGTCTGTCAGTGGTTTTGCTGTATGGGTGTGTGAGTGGGTGTGCAAGTGTCTGTGTTTTTCCATGAGTGGGTGTGAGTGGGTGTGTTAGTTGTTCCTTTGGTCTCTGAGTGGGTGTGTAAGTGGCTGCAAAGGTGGTGAGTGGGTGTGTGAGTGGTGTTCTGGATCTCTCAGTTGGTGTCTGGGCTGTATGGTTTTGAGAGTGGTTGTGTGAGTGGTTGTGTAGGTGTGTAAGTGGGTGCATGAGTTACTGTGTGACTGGGTCTGTGATTGGGTATATTTTTTAATTGGGATCTGGATCAGCAGATCCATCACAGATTCACAGGAGGGGCAACACTGTGCGCTGTAGTGAATCCGCAAATCCTCCTGCCCCGTAAAAGAACAAGATTTTGGGACAATTTCTTGCCCATGATGGGTCCCTCATAGACCCTTCCATCATTCCCATGGTGTCAGGATACATCTATCCTGACGTATACTTTATTTCCCTCCACCCCCGCGTACCGTGTCCCGATTGACAAAGTGGTGGGTGCAACTTTTCTCTCAGGTTGCAGCCAGCGAATCAAGGTATTGCTGTTGGCATGTAAATTCACATATCCACCACGATGGATCCACGAGGGTACGCGTCTCTAGAAATGCATAGATTAAAAAGCACAAAATTATTTTCTGCCTCAAAGGTATGAAGCACACCACCTGATGAGATTACAACCTGAATACTATGTCACTACTTATCACTGGGCATTTAAAAGACCACGGGGCAGATGTATCATTGTTCCCTTTTGCGATTTCTAAATAGCGATTTTTAAGGAATCGCTATTTAGAATTCTCAAAATGGAATGTATGTAAAAAATCGCAATTTTTTTGCGATTTCGTAGTCTTCCTTATTTGCGAATTCGCACTTAGCGAATTCGCAAATAAGGAATAATTTCCCATGCATTCCTATGGGCCAGGAGACCCATAGGAATGATTGTGCATTATTTTTTAATTTGCGAATCGCATTTTGCGAATTCGCAATGAAGGAATAATTTCAAGGGTGCAGGGGTGTCTCAAAGACACCCTGCTGCACCCCTGAAATTTACATGTGTGTGCATATGGCGCACATACATGCCCTATGGGCATGTATGTGCGTTACATGCCACCTTCACAAATGCCAAATAGGGCATTTTCAAATGAAATCACAAATTATCACCGACTACAAGTTAGTGGTAATTTGCGATTTCTTAACCCAAAATCGCAATTTTTAAAAGCCTCATACATAGCATTAAAGAAAACGCAAAATTTGTGATTCCTTAAATGCTTAAGCAAAATAAGGAATCGCAAATTTTTGCGATTCCTTATTTTGCGATTTTTTCATACATTACAATAAATGCAAAACAGCCGTTTGCGACTCGCAAAGGCCAAAATTCGCAGAATTTCGGCCTTTGCGAATCGCATAAGGCTTGATACATCTGCCCCTGAGACTATGCTGATCTCATGATCAAGGCTCAGGATTAGAGCTGAAACACGGGGATATCTCACTGTGCAATAAGTGCTTGGAATCCATTGAGGTTGGAGTCGACATGCTTCTTTTTAAAAAAAGTGTGTGTTTGTACATATTTATGGGATCTCCGTTCCTGCAACGTCAAAGCCACCTTGTGAGTGTCTGGATCTTCCTGAATGGCGGAGGTGTTTCTTTGGTATTAATTAATGGAAGCCTGACTCACTCGCTTCCACTGGAAAAGACAGGATGCATCCTAAAAATAACCGTAAGTGGATGTGAGTAAGGGAGTGAGGGGAACATGCTTATTCTCACTTGTGAGCTATAATTGGATAAAATAATTGAAATGGTGAGATGTAGAGCATATGTCATGTTCGCTACCTTTGAAGCAGAAAATAATGTTGTGCTTTTGAATCACATGAATGACTATAATGACTGCAGTGTTTGAAACAAAGGAATGCGATTTACTAACACGCTGCAGTGCGAGAACACTAATGAATGTTTAACTGTGTTCAAATGTGCATTCTCCGATGAGAATATAACCTGAAGACAACGGGGCATATCATCAAGAGGGGGCGATAAAATTCTCGCGTCCGTTTTGGGGCGATGAGCAGCGATAATTTTATCGCATTATCAGCAAGGTCACACTATGGCATGTATCCTTGCCTTAGCGCCCTTTCCTGAATGCCCAGCTTTGCATCTCCAAGGAGATACAAAGTGGGTGTTCTGTCCCAAAATAATGTGAGAAATGTCGCAAAACCGACATTTCTACTATTTACAAGCTGCACGCTAAAGAGCATAGCGATAAGAAAAGTAGTGCTAACCCCGGTTATCGCTACTTTCCTTACGCCTGCTTTCAGTCTGACTTAGCCATTATATCCAATGGAAGGTGGAAAGGGGAATATCAGCAACAACCGGCGATAATTATCGCTAAGCGCACTTAGCGCTAGGATCATTATCGCTGGTATCGCTGTATTTTATCGCTGAGAAAGGGCACTATCAGCGACGCTTATCTCAAAAGCGATAAAAATACCAGCGATAGCTACAAAATGTGAGATTATCACTGGAAATCCAGAGATAATCGCACAGCGACAGACGATACCTTGCTGAAAGAGCAGGGTCGACTTAGCCATGATATCCACCTTCCATTGGATATAATGACTAAGTCAGACTGAAAGCAGGCGTAAGGAAAGTAGCCATAACCGAGTTTAGCGCTACTTTTCTTATCGCTATGCTCTTTAGCGTGCATCTTGTAAATAGGAGAAATGACGGTTAGCAACATTTCTCGCGTTCTTTTGGGACGGAATGCCCACTTTGCATCTTATTAGAGATCCAAAGCTGTGCCTTCAGGGAAAGGGTTCACGCTAAAGCGGTGATAATTGTATCGCCCCCTCTTGATGATATGCCTCTAAGTCTTTAAATAACACCTGGTCATTTAAAAAGCTAAGAATATGCCAAACCCATGATCAAGGCTCAAACATTTTGGGAACTGTGAAAATTAGCAAACTGCCGCATATCTCACTGTGCAATGAAGCACTCGGAATCCTTGTGAGTTTGGTGTCAGAGTAATTATTTTTCAAAGGAGTATGTGTTTATGTGTGTGAATGTGTGTTTATATATATGAGGAGGTGTGTGACTGCCTGTATGATGTCATTGGTGATGTCACTGACCAATCAATGGGGGGAAAACAGAAGTGATATTCTGCCCACCCATTAGTATGCTGCTACATCCAAAAATGGAGTTTAGGCTTACTCCGGAAGACAATCCCCTGCTTCCCGCCACCCACCCACTTCCAAGGTCTACCGACCAAGGTTACGGATATACTTACTAGGCGCTTTGCGTGAACTGCCTGCCTGGAATCACCAGCCGTGGATAAACACTCAAAGTGGGCGAGTGCACGATATTTAAACCCGATTGTATCACTAAACGCGATGAAATGGCATGCCGTGGAACCACGTATGAGGGCGTGGCGGACTTAAAAATGACTAGAGCGATAACTGCTATAGATCCAGGCCATACTGAGTACAATGGTAAAAAGAGAAAAAGGGGGTTTGGGCAAACATCGCGCCCAGCGTTGATAATGAAAATGAAAAAAATAAAATTGGCAGGTAGTGCATGTGTCAACTGGGCTATAAAGAGACAAATGTGGGTCTCTGCCCTCCTTTGCAGGAACCTGGAGTGCTTCTGGTCCTAGACAAAAACATATTGCACATATTAGATACCTGCATTGCTTTCATAACTTGTGCAAAATAATGGGATGATTAGCTAATCATCCCATTATTTTGGACAAGTTATGAAAGCAATGCATCACTAGTATTGGGCTATTCATTCATATCCGTAATAAAAAGTATCACTTTGAAAGGTTTAATGGACCAAATAAGTATGTACTCAATCATTTAATGCTATAAAATATTTCTTTTTCGCAATGTAGAGGCATGGTCCTGAAAGGAATGGAAAAATGAACAATGAAGCATTGAAAGAGAATGAAAAGAACATATGGTGTTACGCTGCACTGTCATTACATAATAGAACCTTGTATATTAGCTAGCAGGCTAGCAGGAACAACTTCTGTGGCCGGGGCATCACCAGCTCCATTGCCTGCTTGGACACTGGCCGTCCTGTTGCTGCTGGCGGCCTTCCCCCTTTTTCCCGATTTTGCATTCTTTGATTTTTCTGAAAGGAGGATAGATAAAGAGAAAAATGGTAAGTAGTAGTCTTAACAAAGGCGATTTAAAGCACTGTACTATCTGACTAACTAATCATATTCCTCCCTTCAAGCTAGTATCTAGAAGCAGTTCTCTTCCCTACACATTGTTTGTTCCTAGGTTAACACATTGATATTTCTATTCCACTCACTACTCAAACCTTTTTTTTTATGACCAGTCTCTCTTTATGTACTGGACCTCACCAACATGGAAAATGTTAAAGCAATGTAAAGTCACAGAGAAAGGCAACAGTATAACACCCCGACATCAGACTATCCTCACAATTAACATCCCTTAAATCAGCACAAGCATGCACCTGGCTCACCTTCGAATATAGTCCTACACCCTCTCTGTCACGTTGGGAGTCGCAACATGTCCACTACTGTTCACCAGATTTTCAGTTCATAGTTCACTCCCAAAAGTGCACAGAGAAATTAATCACCCCCACCTCCTTTGGACTAAAGTCAGTGAACAAAAGCTTTCTCTAATGCAAAAGTGCATATGTTAGTGGCACATATGAGCATTAACCTCTGCAATAAGCCCCGCCCACTACAAACTGCTACCACTATGCCCATAACTGCATGTCTTTAATCCAACTGAGAATATATCTGTCCACATCCTTTGCTCAAAAGGAGTGGTCACATAATCTGATGAATTTGTTATCATAATGTTGCCACCCTTGCCTGCTGGTTTAATTTTGACATTTTTCTCATTCTTTAGTTCTTCCAGTGTTTATATTTCTAGTTTAGTAAGGATGTCATTTGTATGTTTAACTGATTTTTTTTATCTCTTGACTGATTACGTTGTGAAAGGTGCCTACTTTGTTGGGTTGTGGTTTGTGGTAAAATTGGGCAGTATATTGATTTTCTCTTTAAACCACTACACCCTGCTCCTTTTTGTATTATTCTGAAATCCTGTGCAGATATATCTTTCATTGGAACTGTATTATGAGCCTTTGATTCATGTTCTCACTCAGGAAATTCCAAATCTTGTACTTTAGAATTGTGTATGCTTCTACTTGAATTCTCATTCATCAACTTTCCTCTGGTACTTTAAAATTGTGTATACTTCCACTTGAATTCTCAGTGATCAACATTATATTTGTTTGTTTTTAAAGCAAAAAACGATGCAAGTTTTATTTTACGTGTGCATTTGTCAAGATTGCTCCTTTTCTGTGTAGAATTTAAATGTGCCATAGGTCAAAAGTGTCATCCTTTTTAAGTAATCTTATTTCTCTTTCGATTAGGGGTCATTTTGAAATGTTCATCACCATCTTTTCATTTCTTAGAAATTATTATTTTGCTTCCTGACATGTATTTCACTTGGCATTGGACTTGTTTTTTCCCCCGCTGAGTCCTCCTCTAGATTTAATGAGTTTGTTCTTTCACACGCTTTTCCTCGGCCTCTTCTTCTCGGAGTTGTTTAACCTCTGTCGTGTTTCTTTTGATGTATGAAATGCATTTCATCTAAAAAAGACATCCATGTTTCCAAATAGCAATTACTTTACACTGTCTCTCCAGGGCCCATGAAGACCCTCTGGCAGAAATGGGAGGCCAGCTGAAATCTGACCACTAATTGTTATCATTCCGGGGTCCATTGGTCCCTTATTGGAGGTAAGGGGAGGTAGGTAAAAATCGAAAAAAACAATTTTGTGTCACTCAAGGGACCACAGGACCCCTTTGCCAGCCAAGATAAGGTAGGCAAAAATTTCATAAATTAATTAAATAATTCCTGGTAGCTCATAGAAACCCTATGGGAGGCAGGGAGGAGGAAGACAAAATATAAATTAATAAAAACAATGAATACCTTACTATACTGTTCTTCCTGGGCACATTGGAGGATGCAAAAATGGATTAAATTAATTAAAAACAACTATGTACTACAGTTTACTGCAATCACCCACGAGCATAAACAGATAAACCACACAAGAACTGAAAATGAACAAAAATGACATGGGCTTCTTCTATCAAAGTTATTAGAAAATGGCTTTTAAAAGTGTAAATTAAAACACCAGCTGCACATAATGGCCACCAAAACACACACACAGGATTCCACAAAATGGTGGTCAGTGCATGGCCTACAAAGATGAGGCACAGAGAACAAAGATAAATTGCCACCGTGCAACCATTAGCTCTTTAAAATGGTGTTTATCCCATGGCCAGAAAAGAAGGAGCAACGGAGATAAAAAACAAAATGACCATCACACGCAAAGAATATACACACTCACACATGCAAACACACACACATTCACTGACGCCACATAAAGGTGGTTGCCACATGGCAAGCAAAGAAGGAAGCATGAGAACAAAGTACTTGTTTGCCCAATCCTGAAGTCACCCCCCCCCAAAAAAAAACAAAAAGTCACAAAAAGCACTGCAGAGAAAGATTTGCACAGCTATACATACCCAAAATATGTCTGGGCCTACCCATAGGACTGCCTGGGTTTTAACCATGACTAGTAAATTAGCAATGTCAGATAAGAGAATGTCCAAGATCTGGACATCGGAACCACCTCGACCCTGGCAACGAACAGGCCAATGAAGACAATAAATAACCTACAATTTACGACATACAAGGCCAACTACAAGCCCCTAAAATGATTGAAAACAAAACATTTATGACAGCAGCTATGTGAATGTGACAAATGAATTAAAAAATACTCCCACGGTCTAATCGAAGTCAGACCAGGCCCCAAACAAAGAAATGCAAAATTCACAAAAAGCTCAAGGAAATGGATAAATGTATAAAATAAACTTAGGCCTCCACCAATCCGAACATTAGAAACATTATCCCTTAAAGAAAAACTAAATTCCAAAAGGGACCTATCAAAAACTCCAGGCCATTCAAAAGAGCCTGCACTCACTCTAACAACTACATTTTAGCAAAGTACTGCATTGAACTTACTTGATGTTTCTCAAAAAGTAGAATTTCCAAGGGTGTGAATGCATCGAAGAATGCAGACAAAGAGAGTGATGCTTTCCCTCAAAAATTAAAATAGAAAATGATAAAATTAGTGAACAAAGCAGAAGAAACAGTCTTCAAGACAGGAAGAGCATGTTACTATTTTATGTACACTGGACCTACAGTCTATATAGCACTTTCCTCAGGTTCTTTATGCTAAAACAAATATACAAAGGTTTACTCAGGTAACATTTCAACTTGAAAAGGCATGGTTGAATAGATTTGATAATGCAAGTTGTCCACTTGCATTAAAGAAGTGCTGCTCTTATCTGGAAAATACGGCTTCAGTTTGTGCTGATCATTTTTTCCATGACTCTCGTAATAGACCCCCCCCCCAAAAAAAATACTCGCTTTACTAGACATGATATAATGGCATGGTTTCATCTATCACATATTCATTTAATTATAAAACATTATGCGAATTAACCCAGCGTAATTTGAATTTCGCTTGGGCCTACTGGTGACCTTCTTTGGTCAGTAGTCCACTATGTTTGTGATCACAGAAATATTATCTGACATATATTCGCAAAAATATCATCTCATTTAGTGTATATTTGTGCTATTAACCCCACATTTGGGATCTTTGGTAAACAATATTTAGGGCAAAATATTATGTCAGACGAAATTCTGATAATGCTAGGCTGTACCACTACCAGAGAAAGACTGGAACTTTTAGTGACCCATGGAAAGCGAGACGGGGTTCAGAAAGCTACCAATAACATTTAATTGATACCACAGAAGCTAGTCACAGTCAAATGGACAATTTAGAAAGAAGGGTGTATGTTAGATGATAATGCCTTAATAATCATGCAGTTGCACTGTGGAGACGGCAGCTGTACTATAAAAGAATAGCAAAAAATGGTAATAAGTGAGAATTTAGAAAGTTGATCAAAATTTCAGGAAGAGGTCTTGGGAACAAGCTTACCCAAGAAGGGACCTGTGCATCACGTTTGTTAAGATTCCACCATGCACCAGATTTGGTTATGGAGCCATATGATGATTTGGTGTGATTAATTGACACTGAGGCAAAAAGTACCAAAATATGGTACATTCCCATGACGATCAGGACAGTATATGCAAGTTAGAAAGATGGCACAAGATGAAGCACATATGTTGAAGAATGAAACAATATATTTCAGGCTATAAGGGTACATGCTTTGACTTCTGAGGCTAACTCAAGTGTCAAATAACTGCAAGAGATCAACACCTTACTCAAGAAACCCAAGGCGGGCCCTAAGGACCTCAAGAACTTCTGACCCACCTCCCTGCTCCCGTTCCCGGCGAAGGTCATCGAGAAGGCCGTCAACAAACTACTGACCTGATGCCTTGAGGAAAACAGCACCCTGAACCAGTCCTAGTCCGGGTTCCACAGCAACCACAGCACTGAAACTGCCCTCATCGCCGCCACCGACGACATCAGGGCCCTGCTAAACAACAGAGAAACCGCGGCCCTCATCCTCCTAGACCTGTCAGCCGCCTTCAACACGGTCTGCCACCGCCCACTACGAACAATCCTCCACGAAGCCAGGATCCAAGGGAAGGCCCTGGACTGGACAACCTCCTTCATCTCCGTCAGAACACAGAGTGTCCGCCTCCCACGCTTCCGCTATGAAGCCACCTAGATCATCTGCGGCGTACCCCAGGGCTCAGCCCAACGCTGTACAACATCTACATGGCACCGCTCGCCCATGTCGCCCGACGGCACAACCTCAACATCATCTCCTACGCCGATGACACCCAGCTGATCCTCTCCCTCACCAGAGACACCCTCACTGCCAAAACCAACCTCCACGAAGGAATGAAGGTCATCGCCGAATGGCTGAGAAACAGCCCACTGAGGCTGAACTCGGACAAGACGCAGGTCCTCATCCTCGTATCCACGCCCTCGGCCTGTGACGACTCCTGGTGGCCGACCGCACTAGGAGCAACTTCAACACCCACTGACCACGCACGCAACCTAAGGGTCATCCTCGACACGACCCTAACCATGACGAAGCAGGTCAACGCCGTCTCTTCCTCCTACTTCAACACCCTCCGCATGCTCCGCAGGTTCTAAAAGTGGATCCCCACCGAGACAAGAAGGACGGTCACCCAGGCCCTCATCAGCAGCAGATTGGACTACGGAAGCGCCCTCTATGCAGGAGCATCGGCCAAACTCCTGAATCTCAACATCCCCCACCGCAGCCACATCCCACCTCATCTGAGAGACCTGCACTGGCTCCCCGTTAGCAAGAGGATAACCTTCAAGCTCGTCACCCACAACCACCAAGGAACTCCACAACACCGGATCAGCGCACCTCAACATCAGACTCAGCATCTACACCCCCACCCACCAGCTCCGCTCCACCAACCACACCCTCACCACTGTCTCCCATATCAGAAGAGTGACCACCGGTGGCAGATCATTCTCTTACCGCGTCGCCAAGACATGGAACACCCTACATTTTGCCTTTCTCCCCACGGATCATAATAAATGTATGATTAAGTTATATCGTACTACTGAGAAATAGCGCGTTACATTGCTACATCATTATGTCGTTCTAAGATAGAAATTCAAATTTGTTAAGTCACGCGAACACACTCCTTCACCACAAACAAAAATTAACTAAAGCATTTTCATCTAAAAATAGAATTAGAGAGGGAGGGGGTTGAATTCATGCGTGACACGTTTTAGGTAATAGGCTGTTTTGCGGTTTTATGTCTTTAATTTGACCTTGAAGCACAGTTGTGAATGTAGAACTTGTAGAGATTGTCTAAGCATGGGAGGTGCAAGTAAGGCTTTTTTTGGATTAGTTTGTTTGTTTATCTCATATTCCCAACCAAAAATTTAAAAACATATTTAGACAATTCTGGTGTTCTGGCACCTCCAGCACAGGTAGGAGCAGTAGTGCCGGGGCAGGGTGAGGGGGGAAGTTGGCAAACGACGAGATAGATACAATTAAACAAAGAAACACATAAAAACCCTTACCTTCCGCTCTCTGCATCCTTTTGTCTATCAACTTCCTCCTCACCCCGCCTCTTCCTCCCACAGTTCTTGCCTGTGCGGGCCGCGCTTACTGCTGTTTGTATCAGTCAGCCCTCTTTGGACAGTTTGGAGATCTTTGTTAGGGATTCCATCTTGAAGATATCTTGGTATTGGGTTTTTATTCAATGTACTTTGTATTGGTATGTGTCACAAGGAACAAGCGTCTTGGGTTGGAGTTGGTCTATTGAGAGGAAATGTTGTCCTGCTCATATCAGGGCAGTGTCCGTGCGTCGCAGCGGACTAGTGTCTCACTTTGAGATAGAGCAGCTTCTTACAGGTAGGGTGCATTGGCTAAAGTGTGTTCCCACAAGAAAATGGCTGTGTCCTCACATCATCATACCGAGAGATGCTCATGTGGTATGTTGTAAGTCTCACTAGATAAGCCGCTGTCTCAAAGCATGTTGGTTCACTAAAGTCATGGGTACGGGTGTGTAAAATTTGCATTATTGGCATTCAAGTAATTACATAAAATGTTGGGAAAATTCGATAAAATCACACCTAGATACCCGTAATGCAAATTTGTCAATTAGCACAATTTACGGGGGTGGAATGCATCCTAGCATCACTATTTGAAGTGAGAATGGATGTTGTGGTGAAAGACACAACTGGCATGAGCAACTGCTATTCACCTTATGGCTGTTCATGTTAGCCTGTGTTAGCCCTAGTGCTTCGGGTAAAATTGCGCTGCAAACAGTACATAATTACACAGTATAGTTAATTGCTTAAATTCAGGAATTTCGCGCAACAAGCATAATGTAAAATTGCTGACAATTTTTAAAATTAGACCAGCATAATTTAAATTTTGTCAGGGCCTACTCGAAGAAGGATCTGGCCATGAGAAGACAGATTAAATCCTCTTTCCACCAATACACACGACGTTCTTTGCCAGTTGAATCAAGGGCATCTCACAAATGTGTGATTTAGTGAATTACTAGTTTTAGGCACAACTACAAGTCACAACAAAAACTTTTAGACACATTTCTGTCTCTTCTGGGACCCATTCACATTGTAAACACTGAGAGCTTTTCTGTTCCGCTAATATATAAATCCTTACTTTAAGGGCACCTTCCTCCTTCCCTAGTGTTAGTATAAACTATGGGTGACATTGAGTCACACTGAAAACAATGGGGCATATTTATGAGCCCCTTTGCATGGCTTTTGGCCCGCACAATGTAGTGCAAGAGTGACGCAAATGTAAAATGAGATGTACGTAGCCATGCAAGGCCACCTTCAAAAATCTCAAGTAATGTCACGCAGGAAGGAATTTCCATGGGTGTTGCAGAGTGTTCCCATGCAACATACATGGAGTTTGATGAATTTCTAGATTTACAAGAACTTGTAAGCCTGGAAATGCCCCAAACACATACCCCTATACAGGAGAGGCGTAACAAGGATGGTGCAAGGGTGCCTGAGTAGGCGCTTGGCTACCAAACCGACACTAGCGCAAGGAAAAATGACAGGAATAGGCTGCAGGCACGCATGGCCCGTGCCGGGCGTTATACTGGGGCGGTGACGTCAGGCAGGGGAGGGTCATGGAGGGGCGTTGTAAAATGCGGGATATGGACCATTAGAGGTAAGTAGCGAAAAAAAAAAAAAGAATTTCGTTGCCCACGCTGCATCGCCAAATGTGATGCAGCGTGGGCAACTAAATTCGTTTTTTTTTTTACGGTACTTACCTCTAATGGTCCATATCCCGCTTTTTACAACCCCCCACCCTGACCCTCCCCTGCCTGACGTCACCGCCCCAGTATATCGCCCGACACAGGCCGTGCCTGATAGGCTGTATTGGATATTTTTAAAACCTATAATGGCAGGCATATGCTTTCATTAACCATTTTTAATTTGAAAAAAAAATATCCATCCTATATTGTATTAATAAAACAGTGCATTCCCATCCCAACAGGCAGATGATCACAGGCAAATACAACTCTTATTCATGAATAGAAATAGGACATCAGCTTTGAATTACTGTAACCTGAATACATAGTCACACAAGTAACACTAAAGGTTGAGGAAAGCAAAGAAAAGAAAAAAAATATTGGCACATTAAGGAGTGCTCCATCAGTTCTGGCACTGAAGGCAGTGTGCAGGGGAGAGCAGGAAAGAGGCTATCACTCACTGTGCAAGAGAGTCAGAGGCTGGAGTGAGCTGATCCGTTGCCCCTTGCAGGCTACTGTGGTGGGTGGTAGCAAACGAGAAAGACAGTTGAGCAGACCAATGGATGAAGAAGGCTGTCCAAATGCATATACATTATTATTGTATTCAATATTATACACGTAGATATATATAGAAATAGACATTTAAATCTGTTAAATTATGAATTTTTGAATGAGGCTGGAGAAATAAACAAAGTTGTACTAGGCTAGACCAAAAATTTGATTTAGGACATTAAATAGAACTTGAGGCAAAATGATTGGCGCAGAGACACCCCTTGGGCATTTTAGTCTTAAATCAGAAAATGTAAATTATAATCTGTATTAAAAACAAAACTGTTCAAACAGCATAGTGTGACCTGCTAAACGGCAAGTGATTTTACAAAGATATGAAGTTGTACAGAAAATGTGTACAATGTATATGAGAAACAAATTAAATTAAACATTATCGTCAAATGTGTTCTCGCTAGAGTACTAATGTACTTCCTCAAAAAAAAACCTGTTTTGTATTTTACTGCATTTTATGGTGGGTGTTATATTCTGAGATGCAATTTCAGTTGTTATGACTTTCCAATTCGAGAGAGTTGTTCAAAGTTAGCAATTTCGCATAACTGAGAAAATAGGCTGCTATTCATTATGCATATTTTTTCTTAAATAATAGTATGCCTCTTTAGGACATGTAGTGATTTGCAGAAAATGAAAATATGCTGTAATAAAACAACGCACTTCTTAAGACACGCCACTGAATAAGATTACATTGCTTTACCTAATTTGAAGAAATCATGTTTAACAGTAGGTTTTCTAATGCAAAAGCATCAGATTATGGTGATGTTTTCTCGACCACTACTATAACTAGCTGAACCGAAGTGTCAGTAGAACAAGGGCCTGCAGACTCAATTGTTGTGGATTTCAAGCCAGTCACAGGCAAAAGATGTGCACTTTATATTTGTGTGATACACTTTAAAACATAATTGGCCGTATCACAAAACCATTTTCACTGGTAGAATTTCCTGACTTTGTTTCAAGGCACTTTTACCGCTGTATTATGAAAACAGGATACTGGAGGTGATAATGTCTGACAAGAATGTTTTTCCAAATTTCTCTGTAGAGTTTTGATATGGGGGTCATGTGTTCACTTGTATATTTTTGTGCTGCTGTGGGTTTGCGTTGCAACATTGTTATTTTGTTATGTTGTACTACAGTTGTGTTGAATTCTAGTATCACTCATTTGTTTTATTGTGGCCTGTTATGCTTTGGTTCTGATGTTATGTTGCTGCGTTATTTACCTTCATTTACTTTGGACACGTCAACAAATGAATGCCACATTTTAGCAAAAGGAGTACATGACTTTAAAGCTCCTGTGGCAATCAACCATTTACACCTATGTACAGTTCTTAAACAGTTTAAGAGACTGGTCAGCCTGAAACTGTGGCAAAGACCTGCCTTAAATTAGCACTTTCACTGCTCAATTTATGTGATGGTAAGTATGGGGTAAATCAGCGAAATCGCGGTCCGCGAAATCGTGAGAAAGCGAATTCGCGATCCGCATAATTCGCGAATTTGTGCGCAATAGCGAATTTTTGTTTTTTTGCGTGTTCACGGGGATTTTTGCGTGTTCGCGGGGCTTTTTGCGTGTTCGCGGGCCGCTTTCATGGCGAAGTTACCCATGCGGTTGTGTATGGGCACAGCACCCTCTGGTTCATCACTGCCACCCTCTGGTTCATCACTGCCACCCTCTGGTTCATCACAGCACCTTCTGGTTCACCACTGCCACCCTCTGGTTCACCACTGACACCCTCTGGTTCACCACTGCCACCCTCTGGTTCATCATTGCCACCCTCTGGTTCACCCCTGCCACCCTCTGGTTCACCACTGACACCCTCTGGTTCACCACTGCCACCCTCTGGTTTATGATTGCCACCCTCTGGTTCATCACAGCACCTCTGGTTCACCCCTGCCACCCCCTGGTTCACCCATGCCACCCCCTGGTTCACCACTGCCACCCTCTGGTTCATCACAGCACCCTCCGGTTCACCCTGCCACCCTCTGGTACAGCACTGTCACCCTCTGGTTCACCACTGCCACCCTCTAGTTTACGACTGCCACCCTCTGGTTCATCACAGCACCTCTGGTTCACCCCTGCCACCCTCTGGTACAGCACTGTCACCCTCTTGTTCACCACTGCCACCCTCTGGTTCACGACTGCCACCCTCTGGTTCATCACAGCACCTCTGGTTCACCCCTGCCACCCTCTGGTACAGCACTGCCACCCTCTGGTTCACCACTGCCACCCTCTGGTTCACAACCGCCACCCTCTAGTTCACCACTGCCACCCTCTGGTTCACCACTGCCACCCTCTGGTTCATCACAGCACCCTCTGGTTCACCACTGACACCCTCTGGCTCACCCCTGCCACTCTCAGGTTCAGCATCAGCACTCACCACTGCCACCGTCTGGTTCATCACCGCACCCTCTGGTTCACCCCCCCTCTAGTACAGCACTCACCACTGCCACCCTCTGGTTAATCACAGCACCCTCTGGTTCATCACTGCCACCCTCTGGTTCATTACTGCCACCCTCTGGTTCACCAGTGCCACCCTCTGGTTCTTCACTGCCACCCTCTGGTACATCACAGCACCCTCTGGTTCACCAGTGCTACCCTCTGGTTCATCCCTGCCACCCTCTGGTTCATCCCTGCCACCCTCTGGTTCATCACTGCCACCCTCTGGTTCATCCCTGCCACCCTCTGGTTCATCACAGCACCCTCTGGTTCATCACAGCACCCTCTGGTTCATCAGTGCCACCCTCTGGTTCACCACTGACACCCTCTGGTTCACCACTGCCACCCTCTGGTTCATCACTGCCACCCTCTGGTTCACCCCTGCCACCCTCAGGTTCAGCACTCACTACTGCCACCCTCTGGTTCATCACAGCACCCTCTGGTTCACCCAAGCTGCCACCCTCTGGTTCAGCACTCACCACTGCCACCCTCTGGTTCATCACAGTGCCCTCTGGTTCACCACTGCCACCCTCTGGTTTACGATTGCAACCCTCTGGTTCATCACAGCACCTCTGGTTCACCCCTGCCACCCTCTGTTCACCACTGCCACCCTCTGGTTCACCCCTGCCACCCCCTGGTTCACCACTGCCACCCTCTGGTTCATCACAGCACCCTCCGGTTCACCCTGCCACCCTCTGGTACAGCACTGTCACCCTCTGGTTCACCACTGCCACCCTCTAGTTTACAACTGCCACCCTCTGGTTCATCACAGCACCTCAGGTTCACCCCTGCCACCATCTGGTACAGCACTGTCACCCTCTTGTTCACAACTGCCACCCTCTGGTTCATGACGGCCACCCTCTGGTTCATCACAGCACCTCTGGTTCACCCCTGCCACCCTCTGGTACAGCACTGGCACCCTCTGGTTCACCACTGCCACCCTCTGGTTCACGACTGCCACCCTCTAGTTCACCACTGCCACCCTCTGGTTCACCACTGCCACCCTCTGGTTCATCACAGCACCCTCTGGTTCACCAGTGACACCCTTTGGTTCACCCCTGCCACTCTCAGATTCAGCATCAGCACTCACCACTGCCACCTTCTGGTTCATCACAGCACCCTCTGGTTCACCCCCCCTCTGGTACAGCACTCACCACTGCCACCTTCTGGTTCATCACAGCACCCTCTGGTTCATCACTGCCACCCTCTGGTTCATTACTGCCACCCTCTGGTTCACCAGTGCCACCCTCTGGTTCTTCACTGCCACCCTCTGGTTCATCACAGCACCCTCTGGTTCACCAGTGCCACCCTCTGGTTCATCCCTGCCACCCTCTGGTTCATCCCTGCCACCCTCTGGTTCATCACTGCCACCCTCTGGTTCATCACAGCACCCTCTGGTTCACCAGTGCCACCCTCTGGTTCATCCCTGCCACCCTCTGGTTCATCCCTGCCACCCTCTGGTTCATCACAGCACCCTCTGGTTCATCACAGCACCCTCTGGTTCACCGGTGCCACCCTCTGGTTCTTCACTGCCACCCTCTGGTTCATCACAGCACCCTCTGGTTCACCAGTGCCACCCTCTGGTGCATCCCTGCCACCCTCTGGTTCTTCCCTGCCACCCTCTGGTTCATCACTGCCACTCTCTGGTTCAGCACTGCCACCCTCTGGTTCATCACAGCACCCTCTGGTTCATCACAGCACCTCTGGTTCACCCCTGCCACCCTCTGGTACAACACTGTCACCCTCTGATTCATCCCTGCCACCCTCTGGTTCATCCCTGCCACCCTCTGCTTCATCACTGCCACCCTCTGGTTCAGCACTGCCACCCTCTGGTTCATCACAGCACCCTCTGGTTCACCAGTGGCACCCTCTGGTTCATCCCTGCCACCCTCTGGTTCATCACTGCCACCCTCTATTTCATTACTGCCATCCTCTGGTTCACCAGTGCCACCCTATCGTTCTTCACTGCCACCCTCTGGTTCATCACAGCACCCTCTGGTTCACCAGTGCCACCCTCTGGTTCATCCCTGCCACCCTCTGGTTTATCCCTGCCACCCTCTGGTTCATCACTGCCCCACTCTGGTTCATCCCTGCCACCCTCTTGTTCATCACAGCACCCTCTGGTTCATCACAGCACCCTCTGGTTCACCAGTGCCACCCTCTGGTTCTTCACTGCCACCCTCTGATTCATCACAGCACCCTCTGGTTCCCCAGTGCCACCCTCTGGTTCATCCGTGCCATCCTCTGGTTCATCCCTGCCACCCTCTGGTTCATCACTGCCACCCTCTGGTTCAGCACTGCCACCCTCTGGTTCATCACAGCACCCTCCTCTGGTTCACCAGTGCCACCCTCTGGTTCATCCCTGCCACCCTCTGGTTCATCACTGCCACCCTCTGGTTCATTACTGCCATCCTCTGCTTCACCAGTGCTACCCTCTGGTTCTTCACTGCTACCCTCTGGTTCATCACAGCACCCTCTGGTTCACCAGTGCCACCCTCTGGTTCATCCCTGCCACCCTCTGGTTCATCCCTGCCACCCTCTGGTTCAGCACTGCCACCCTCTGGTTCATCACAGCACCCTCTGGTTCACCACTGTAGATTATGGGGGGAAAGCACACCTGCCGAACTGAGATGAATTAATTTGGGGCTGGTTAATGTGTCACTGAATTTGAGCTTCAAGTCTGGCACCTGCTTCCTTAGCTGTAAGTGCTTCCTGTTGCAGTTATATCTTTTTTACAGGAGCATTGTGCCATACTTGTAACTATTCTGGGTCAGAGAATAGTTGCAAGTAGGCAACTGAACTCTGGAGGGGCCCCTCAGGAAGCACTACAGGGAATGGTTACAAATTAGCTTGAACTTTTGCACCTGCTAAGTGCTTTCAGTTTTCCAAAATTTGTTTTTCTGCCATTTCTCGAGATTCGCGGGGCGCGAATTCGTGCGAAATCGAACTTCCAACCCGCAAATTCGTGCGAATTTGCTGATTTCTTTTTTTTTGCGTGTTCGCGCGGTTTTCTGCTTATTCGCGGACTCCTTGCAGCGCACCGACCCCGAGGTTGCCCATGCGGTCGTGTATGGGCACGGCCAACTTGTTTGCGTGACGTGTTTCCGTTTCCGGGCTCTTGTTGCATGCTCACGTCGTATGTGGCACGCGATTATGTGTTCATGGGCGTTTTTGCGTGCTCGCGGGGAAAATATCGCGCGAACTTACCCACGCGGTCCTCTACGGGCGCGGCCATCTTGTTTTTCATTTACTGCTATGGTTTTGGGCATGCTACCTTTCTATCCATCTCACATCTTCGTAATCCTATGTTTTTCTGAACTTTTTTTTGTCTTTTTTTGCTCTCTTCAATTTCCTACATCTATATTTTGTGTTTTTTCAAAACTTTTTGTTACTTTATTACCTACTTTATTTCTTTCGCTCTCTCTCTCTTATTTTTTTTCACACCTATTCTTCTTTCCTTCTTCTTGTGCCCAGGACCATGGCTAAGGGGGGCGACAAGGGCAAGGGGAAGGGCCCAGCACCCCGTACCCGGCTCCCTTGCGGGCGTTTGAGGGGGGAGGAAGTCAAGGCCAGGGAGATATTCTCCGCGGTGGAGGTGGGCGCCTTGATGGTGTTTGTGCAAGTCCACCTCCCTAAAACCGTGGCAGCAGGTGTGCGGATTGCTTCCGGTTACGGCCTCCGGGAGTGTCGCCAGCTGTGGGAGAAGGTGTGCCAGCGCATGTATAAGGAGTCTGGGGTCCAGCGCACCTACCAGCAAGTGACGCACCGGTGGAGTGACTTCTTGGACCGGGAGCATGACATGCTCGACCTGCTCGGTGTGGAGATCCCTGGCCTTGGTAAGTAGCTATTTAATAACTACTTTTTTTCCTTCTGCTCTGTTATATTGCTAATCTATTTTTTTTCTGAAGAGTACGAATGCTGCTGATTCGATTACATTGCAGGTAAATTAATGTTTAAATAGCTTTTGTCATTGCAGTTGCTCGCCTGGTTATTGGCGTTGCTACTATGCTTACTTGTTTGCAACTTTTTAGTCATTTGAGAGCATTACTGCGTAATGCTAGAGACAGTAGACTCAAGTCTAGTCCTTCTTTGTACTCCTGCTGCTGCCACTTTGAAGAGATAGTGGTGGATTGATACGGTGAGTATATTATTTATTACTTGTTATAGGACATTTGTTAGTGGTCTGCAATCATGATGATGGACTGTGTCTGTCACGCGACGTCTCGTGCTGCTGAGTGATGGCAGTCGTAGTAGAACCTTTTTTTTGTTGATGTAGTTAGTGAATTACATAACTTTCCTATTAGATGGTCTGCGAATCCTGCAATACTGTACTACTATCCTCCTAGTTGACCAGATCAGATGCAATTGATGTTAATTTGTTTCCCCGACATCATTTTAGATTGAGTACAAAGAAATCAAATATTTCCCAAAAAACAATCATCCATGTTGTGTTTCATTATTTCATGATCACCAGGACCTCCCAGGGGCAAGGCGGCGGCGGCGACAGAGACTCCGGTGGCAGAAGGTGGAGAGGCACATTCCCTTGTAGGCTCTTCTGCTATCCCCAGTAAGTTGTTCTATTGTTATATTAATACTTATACTTTCCTAACTTTTACAGCTCCTATTCATTACAAACTGGTTCCTAATAATTCTATGTTTTACAAAATAGTCTTTGATCTTCTTCTAAATAGACTACTTTCTACATTCTTATCCTGCCTCTACCATCACTCTCTGTGCTACTACTATTTACAATTATGAGTCGGTCTGTGTAGGTAGCTAAGCTTGCCCATTCGGCAAACGGTGTGAAACAAAACTCTGATACAGCAATAGCTCTAGGCACTGAGTGCAGTACTCTGGGTTGCCCTTGCTGTCTATTCCAGTCTTCTTAATAGTAAGTGCTTTGACAATTTCCAACAACAAAATGTCATTGTTTACACCAAGTAAAAGGTGGCAGTTGCCTTTTTGATTTGAGAGGAGCACATCCCATACCGCTAGTGTTTCAGGGACTATTCTGCACACAAAGAAGTATGGACAAGATAAATAGGACATTGTTGATGATAGGTGCAGTTCGACTTTTGACATACCTCAGTCCGAACAGAAGTTGAACCCCCATTCCCCTGACCGACTATCTAGAATGTCTGACCAATGATTTTACAACCCAGAAGAACAGAAGAAGACTACCTCCGAGTCCCGGCCTATCTGAGTCACTGAAACATGACTGCCAAGTGCAGTAGCTCAAACCTTTCCGCTCGCTCACTCGTGAACAAAAACCACACAGTGTTTGTTAGTTTGAAAGTTTTATTTTCAATTAAGAAATGAAAACATTATTTCGTTATTTTTAATAGCGTAGTATTCTGATGGATGAAGATGACGTTAAAGTTTAAACAACATTACCATGAATGAAATTAGTATGACTCAAACTTAATAATAGTTAACAGACACAGGAAATTATTAGAATAACTGTGCATGAGCCCCCACCTTCTTTAAAGTACTTAACCCCTTCGACGCTCATGACAAGCTCAGCTCGTCATGGAATTTCCATTGATTTCAATGGAAATTCAATGGCCATTCTAGCACACCCCTTAGCATCCAAGTGGTTAAAGTACTGCTGGTGATGACTCAGTAGTAGTTGGTGAATCGTCTGGCAGAAGGGCAATGGAATCTTCTTTCTGTAATGAGAAAAATGGTGCACGTTAAGCAAGCATTCATCAGTTGTCATAAGAAGAAGTGTAGCATTTAATGGAATAAGCATATAAAAGGTTAACACCCTCCCCAAAACCGTTACTTTTTTTCAATCCCAGTAATAAAAAATGTGTTATGTAACATTTTCTTCCATTACGAGACAAAATAGGGGGTTGTGTATGACATCTGAAAATATGACATGTTTTTCCTAGACGTCACAACATCTGATGCGGCACAGATGACCACCAGTGCCGGGGCCAGCAGTGCGGAGGGGTCCACTCTGTATGCGGCGGTGCCAACAGGAGGAGCTGGGGGGGAAGACTCAGCGGCGGCGGATGGTGGTAAGTTATTATACTCCTTACTTATTGACATTTTTTTGAGTAGGCTCGTAAAGGAGTGTATGATGTACTGTACAGTAGTACACAATACACTAGTATAAGTACACTGTACTGTCAAGAACATTTACTAATTTAGAACTACTTTTTGGGCTATCACGGAGAAGACAGTCAACCTTGACTTTTAATAGCATTAGAGGCGGTACTTCTCTGGTAACCAATGGCCCCCTCTATTTCACTTCAACTCAGCTGGCATATTTTTATTGTGAAGCCAAGTCCTATCAGATGTAGTTTAGGGATGTGAAGAACGAAAAGGTAAAAAAGGGTGAAATGAAGGACGAGCGAGTCTTAATATTTATTTATGACTGTAAAGAATGGTTTTGTTGAATGCAATTCAACATAAGAAAGAAGACGGTGGTTTCCAAAATATAATGAAAAGGGTGTTAGTTGGTTGTTGCCAAAAATAAATTTTGGTACATTTGAGACATTAAGAAGAATCATAGATGTACTTTGGAAGCCTGGATGTTATCTTCTTTATCCTCCTCGTCGATAGCAGAGGTGTATGATGTAGTAGAGCAGACGCTGAGTGGATGAAGTATGCCCAGTGGCAGTGCCACCCCTATAGAAAAGTAAGACATTCCTATCCCCACCTGCATGTACTGCTTACAGTACTGCGAGTCTGCATCATCATGGCCTGTGTCTGTATTTCTTGGGTGAAAGCTGAGTGAGCTGCCATTATGGTGGCTACCACAAGTTCACGTACCAGTAATTTATTTTGCAAAACAAGAGAAAAAAAGTAAAAAATGCCTTTTTTAGTACTCTCTGACTATGTATGTAGTAGTGAGTCACCCTACAGTGCTGCTAGTGGAATTCCTGAAACTCACAGTGTCACAGGCTTACAAAGACAGCGGAAAGATACATGCCAAAATGTTATACTGTGTTTGCTACTTGCTGGTGTTACTGAGTGTCAACCTTCCGTTGAATTATTTTGACTTTATGTTAAAGACTATTGGCTACAGTATTTTTCTTTCTTTCTTCATAGATGCTACTCCCAAAAAGCTCATCCGTAAGGAGATGGCTGTCCGGGCCAGGGCCCGTAAGCTGGAGGCTATTTGTGTCGAGTATCGGCGGTTGTGGGCTCGGGAGCATGAGGAGACATCAACATCTACATCCTCCTCCACTGCCCGCGGGTCCACCAGCCAGAAGCCTCCAGCCAAACGGAGCCGTGGCCCAACAGCCTCCCACTGCCACCGCACAGCAGCAACAACATCAGCGCCCCCCCCCAGATCCTGGATTGTTCGTGTGCGCTGACTACGCAAAAGAGTGGACTACCTGGAGCAGTTGGCCGAAAAACATCAGCGCCATCTCCGGGACCTCCACAAAGAGCAGCGGTACATGAAGCAACAGCTTGCAAAACTACGCCACCGGAGGAGGTGACTGTCCCTTGCCCCTTTTTTAAAGACTGTTGGGGGGTGGGAATTGGGTGTTTGGGAAAGGGACTGTTGGAACCTGAGATGTCAGGTCACCTAAGGTAGCGGGCCTAGGGTAAGGCAATATCAACAAAGGCACATGTGTGAAGGTTGCAAACCACCCAGCAGTAAATCCACGCAATAACACACAAAAAGGACACTACACCAATGTTGGAAAAATATGAGCTGGTTTATAAAAAAATAATATCTCTGCTCTTTTGTTTTCAGAAATCACAATTTAGGACATTTCAGTTTGTCTTGAAAATAATAATTATACTTTTAAGCTGCTGAAGCATATTATCGTCCAGCATTAACAGTACATTGCATTTAGTCAGGAATTTTAACCATATCTGGCAGGTAACACTTATACTTTTACAGTTCAGATGAGCATACACTGTACTCTGCTTAACTCCTCCCTGAACTCAAGGAATTCTCAGATTTCCACCACTTCCCCCTGTGGCTAAATTATTAGTTGCAGATCTGTACTCCCCAGCCCAGGTTATTGGCCTCCTCAGCAACTCTACTCCTCCAGAGGTCAAGCTGTCATGATTGTCAAGTACCAGAGGATTAATTAGATCCTCAGTCTCCTTTCACCCCTCGGGGATATCATAGGCTTCTTGAATCTGTCAGGTTTGAGGTTGTGCCACTCATTTTCAGCCCCTCCACCCCTTTCTCTCAATCAGTGCTGCACCAGCGTGGGAAAGAGACAGACGATCAGGAGGCCTAACCAGCTCTCCCTGAATGAGTGAAGGAGCGCATCACTTTCAAGACGCTCTGCATAGCGCACAAAATCCTGCATGACAAAGGCCCCCCAATATTCAGATCCCTGATTAAACCTCACCAATCTAACAAACACCTTAGATCGGATTCACTTGCCCTGGCCTCCGTCCCTAGAATAAAAAAGGCAAGATCTGGCGGCCGCAGGTTCGCCTACAACGCCCCAAAGCTCTGGAACTCCCTCCCACTAGTCATGAGGAATGATCATAACCTACTATCCTTCCATAAAAAATTAAAAACTTGGCTCTTTCCTTAAATACTTCCCTCCTGTACTGACCCCTTTTGGAATAAACCAGGTCCTCTTAGCGCTGGGATGCCCAAGGGTAGGTATGCGCTCTATAAATCCGCTTCCAATTCCAATTCCAATTCCAATTCCCTCGCCACCCCTTACTCTTCCCTGCTTACTTGGAAAGGTGGGCCAGCAGGCGGTTCTTCCGCTCACCCTCTTTACTTGTGAGAGGCTCTTCCTCGAGGATCGGCCTCCCCGCCCCCTCACAGAGGAGCGGAGGCCCTATCAGGTGGGAACTGAGGCGCTGTTACGGGGAACCAGCGGCTCGACGGAGCTGCTTTCTCCCCCCCAGGATCTGTCCCTCGGCGCTTCAATCGACCACCAGCCACACGGCGGAGCCGCCTCTTCCTCTCGGTTCTCCTCAGCAGTGGGAGACGATGATCTCTACACAAGGATACTTCCGCGCATGCGCGGGGGTTCAGCGTCTCGGCCCCAGCAGCTGCTCAGACGCCCTGACGCTGATCAGTGCCTCCGCAACGGGCCTGCTCGGTCCTAGGCCCCTCCTGTAAGGCAGAACCCGGTTCAGTGGGGAATAAGCGCGGTGGCGCCGGACATGGACACTTCGCCCTATCTCTCTCGGTCCTATCGGAGCGCTGTCACAGAGCGCGGTAGGCGCCCCCGGGGTCCCGCTCACGGTGGTAACCTCTCAAGACTTCTCAGGCTCAATGGATCCTGTCTCCACACTCCACCACCTCGTCAGTCAGGAGATTGACTGTCCACTATGAGTCCAGACACCGGTAAGAGAAGCCCACCGCTACTCAGGCCAGGAGCTTACTTCTTACCCTAGAAAGGGAGGGGGGTCCAAAGAGGGCTCCTAAACGATAAGCCACAGAGCACTTTTCTAGCACTAGACCACCAACCCTCCTTACTGGACAGACATAGGGGCACAGGGGACCTCTTAATTCAGTTCCCAGTGCAGGGTCCTTCTCAGCTCCACAGACTACTGGAATTAACCCCCTCACCTAACTGTCCAGGGTCAGCAGGATGAACTAACTTGGCTAGGACAACAGGAATGGGAGGTGGAAATGCCTTGACAGAGGGCTACCCTTGTAGAGCAATCCACCCTTCAGGATCCTACCCCTACCAGTCCTCAGCCTTCACTCTAGCTGCTCCTCACTGACAGACAAAATGGCTGTCCAGCATTCCGCCTTTTATAGGCTGACCCTCAGGGGTCCAGAAGGGACCAGAAGGTTCTGGAACGCCCTATTCTACTCTATGGGACAGGTTCCAGGGTTGGCAGTTAGGACAGTTGGTAGCCACCATTTTGTGACTCCAGCTATTTCCCTGTAAGAAAAGGCCTCTAGGCCTGAGGTGAAAAACTATGAAGGGGGAAAGAACACCTATCCCCTTGACCAACACCTAGAAAAAGCTAGTGGACACAAAAATTAATAAGGGTATGAGGGGCAAAAAGGGGACAAAATAAATAATAAATTGGAGGGACTACGCAAAAAGTCAGACAGGTCTAACACGCGTCCCCCCCAGCTGAAAGTGGGGAGAACTACCCAACCCCTTGGGAGTCCTCATCACTAAGGCGAAATACCTGGAGAGACCGTCTGCATTGGCGTGGTCCATTCCAGGCCGATGTTCCACCCGGAAGTCCATTCCCTGTAGGGAGATGGACCATCTCAACAGCTGGGGATTCTCCCCCTTCATTTGCATCAGCCAACGAAGGGGTCGGTGGTCAGTCTGAACCAGGAAGTGCGAGCCAAAGAGGTATGGCCGCAGCTTCTTCAGAGCCCACACCACCGCAAAAAATTCCCTGTCAATAGCACTCCACTTCTGTTCCCGGGGAAGCAGTCTCCTGGATAAGAAGACCACAGGCTGATCCAGGCCCTCTTCATTCAGTTGCGATAACACTGCCCCAATGCCATGTTCTGATGCATCTGTCTGGACAATGAACTCCTTGGAGAAGTCTGGGGCCCTCAGGACCGGTGCTGCACACATTGCCTGCTTCAGTTTCTCAAAAGCTTGCTGACAAGCGTTCGTCCAAACTACCCGTCGAGGTTGTTTCTTAGAGGTGAGCTCTGTGAGGGGCGCTACAATAGTGCCATACCCCTTCACAAAGCGACGGTAGTAGCCTGTGAGGCCCAGGAAAGCTCGGACCTCAGTCTGTGTCTTGGGGGGTTCCCAGGCCATGATTGCCTCAATCTTTGCCTGCAGGGGCTGCACTGTCCCCCTACCCACCAAGTGTCCAAGGTACACAACCGACCCCTGCCCAATCTGGCATTTGCTGGCCTTGATTGTCAATCCAGCTTGTTTCAGGGCCTGGAGAACTGCTTGCAAATGTTGCAAATGGTCTTCCCAACTGCTACTGAAGACAGCAATGTCATCCAGGTAAGCAGCAGAGAAACTCTCCATTCCAGAGAGGACCTGATTCACCAGCCGCTGAAATGTGGCGGGGGCATTTTTGAGCCCAAAGGGCATCAAGCAAAATTGGAAGTGTCCCTCAGGCGTGGAGAAGGCTGACCTTTCCTTTGCTCCATCTGTCAAGGAGATCTGCCAGTACCCTGAAGTGAGGTCAAAGGTACTTAGATATTGGGCAGCTCCTAGCCGGTCAATTAATTCATCCGCCCTAGGGATCGGATGAGCATCAGTCTTTGTAACTGAGTTCAGTCCTCGGTAATCCACACAGAACCTCAGTTCTGGCGTGGTGCCCGGTGGAGCGGCTTTTGGCACTAGCACCACCGGACTGGACCAAGGGCTGTTGGAAGGTTCTATCACTCCTAGCTCTAGCATCTTGGCAACCTCTCCATGGATGCTAGCCTTCACCTTGTCTGACAGCCGGTAGGTCTTTGACTTCACTGGTGGGCTGTCTCCTGTGTCCACATCATGGGTACACAGGTGGGTTCTTCCCGGGACAAGGGAGAACAACGAAGAGTACTGCTCCAATACCTGGCGGCAATCCTCTCGCTGCTCAGGAGTTAGGGATGGGGAGAGAATCACTCCCTCCACCGACCCATCCTTCTCTTGAGACGAGAAGAGATCAGGGAGAGGCTCGCTTTCTGCTTCCTCGGCACCATCAGTCACCATCATCAGGATGACCTCTGGCCTCTCATGGTGGGGTTTGAGGCGATTGGCATGCAGCACCCGTAGGGGCTGTCGAGGGGTCTTAAGATCCACCAAGTAAGTGGCCTTACCCTTCTTTTCCAACACTTCAAATGGGCCTGTCCAACGATCTTGAAGGGCACTTAGCTCTCCAGGTTCCATCACCCACACTTTCTGGCCAGGCTCCAACTCCACCGGGTGAGCATTGTGGTCGTACCATTCCTTCATTACTGCCTGGCTGGCCTCCAAGTTGTCAGAAGCTTGCTTCCACAACTTTGCCATTTGGCTCCGGAAGGCCAGCATGTAGCTCACCACATCCTGAGGAAGCTTTCTGAGAGACTTTTCCCATCCATCCTTCACCAGGCTGAGAGGTCCACGCACAGGGTGCCCGTACAACAGTTCAAAAGGGCTGAAGCCCACTCCCTTCTGCGGCACTTCTCGGTAGGAGAACAGCAAACAGGGCAGGAGGACGTCCCATTTCCTCCGTAGGCTCTCAGTTAGACTTCTTATCATGCCCTTCAGGGTCTTATTGAACCTCTCTACCAGTCCATTGGACTGGGGGTGGTATGGAGTGGTGAACCGGTAGGTCACTCCACACTCCTTCCACATTGCCCGCATGTACGCTGACATAAAGTTGGTCCCCCTGTCGGACACAACTTCCTTGGGGAATCCCACTCGGGTAAAGATCCCCATCAGGGCCCTAGCCACCACAGGTGCAGTGACTGTCCTCAGAGGAATTGCCTCTGGGTACCGTGTGGCATGATCCACCAGAACCAGGATGAACCTGTGACCAGCTGTTGTTGGTGGATCTAAAGGCCCTACAATGTCGATGCCCACCCTTTCAAAGGGGGTGCTAACGACTGGAAGTGGTTCCAGGGGAGCCTTCAGCTTCACCCCTGTTTTCCCACTGGCCTGGCAGGATACACATGTCCGACAGTAAGTGTTGGACGCCACTTTCATCTGAGGCCAGTAAAAGTGGAGGACAAGCCGAGCAAAGGTCTTGTCCTGACCTAAGTGTCCTGCCAAGGGTATAGCACGAGCCAATTCCAGTAGAAAGGCTCGGTATTGTTGCAGGACTACCAAGGCCCTTGACGAACCAGGTAAGGGTAACTAGGGTTCACTGTAGAGGAGTCCATCCTCCCAGTAAATATGGTAGTGTCCCGTAACATCACCTGCTGCCTGGGCTTCAGCCTGTCGCCTCAGTCCCTCAAGGGTGGGGCACTCCCTCTGCCCCTTACAGAATTCCTCTCTGGTAGGTCCTCCCTCCACATGCCACTCAGCAGGGATGGGTAAATCCTCCAGAGAGTCTACTTCCCCCTCCACGGACTCCTGGTTCACCACTGCAGGTGGCCGATCCGTCACATGGGGTGCGGAAGCCGAAGCAGGCTCTTCCTGTCTTCGGGTCTGTCCCTTTTTGGCAGCGGGTTGGGCCATTGTTCCAGGCTCCAACCCAGGCAAACTCCCTCTCCGGGTAGTCGCAGACCTTGTGCTCACACAGGCCCAGTCAGGTGTACCCAGCATCGCAGTGTGCGTCCGGTATTCCACCTCTCTCCAAGTGTTGTGCTCCATATCATTCCCCAGCAGACAATCAACTGGCACGGCAGGGCTTACGGCAACTCGAAGTGAACCTGCAACCCCTTCCCACTCAAAGGGAACCTCAGCCACGGGATAGTGGCCCATTCTGCCGTCAGCCATCGCGGCGGGGTGGAGTACATTAGGAATCACCTGCTCTGGAGACACCAGTTGACTTCTCACCATAGTCATACTGGCTCCTGTATCTCTCAGAGCCTCCCCTCTCTGGCCATTGATGGTGACCCATTGCCCATACTTAACAGTATTTGGGGGCACCTGGATCTTTGGGACCATCTCCCGTTCTCCCAGGGACACTAAGGTGAAACCCGCCCACTCACCCCCCTTATCTAAGGGTACCTCCTCCCCGAGCGCTACACTAGCTACTCCTGGTGGTTTTCCTCCGGTGGGAGGGGGTGGTCTCTTTGGGCATCTGACATCTCCCTTATAATGTCCAACACCACCACACTCAAAGCAGTGGAGAACCCTTGGCTGCTGGCTTTGGCCAGGATTAGGGTTTCTGGGCGGGTTTGACTTAGGGGTGAAACCTGTTCCCTTCCCTTGGAAATTATTTTGGGGACCTTTAGAGAACTCCCTCTTTTTTTTCTCCCCCCTCCTTCTTCTGGGGGGCGCCCTGTCCGGCCTTTTGGGAATCCCCTCCAGTCCCCTTTGAGGACACCCGGGTACTTGCCCAGATGTCCGCCTCCTCTGCAAGCTTCCGGGGATTGGTCAGCTTGCTGTCCACCAGGTGTTGGCGCAGCTCGGGAAAGCATTTCTCGAGGAGGTGCTCTTTCAAAAATAGATCATACAACCCCTCATAATCCTTCACCTCACTGCCCTTGACCCAGCCCTCTAATGCCTTTCTTGCATAATCAAGGAAGTCCACCCAGTTCTGGGTGCTTAACTTGTGGCTCCCCCTGAACTTCTGACGGTACCTCTCAGGGGTAAGCCCAAACTTCCTTACCATTGCTAGCTTCATGGTGGGGTAGTTGGTTTGCTCCTCTGGTTCCAGGGCCAGCAAGGTGTCCCGACCAGTAGGAGGCATGTACTTATACAAACCACCCCCCCAGTGCTTCTCCTGCACCCCATGGGCTCTTAAGGAGACCTCATAGGCAGCCAACCATTTAGCTATGTCATCTCCCTGACTAAAGCTAGCAATAAGGTCTTTTGGCAAATAGGGTCTGGACTCCCTGACTGTCTCTTTGGATTCGCTGCCACCATTTATTACAGGAGAGGGCCCCCGTTGCAGGGCCTGGAGTTCCAACTCTTTCAACCTGAACTCATGAACCATCCTCTTCTCTTCCTTCTCCTGCTCCAGCTTAGCCAACTCCCATTTTAATTGCCTCTTTTCCCTCCTGTCAGCGAGCTCTGCTTCAGTTAAGCTTCCCCCAGAGGCGCTACTGCCCTTCCTGGAGTAGGACACTGGTCCTGGGAGTAGGTTTTCCCCCTCAGAATGGAATAATCCCTCTATCTCCACAACCGTGTCCCGGTCTGTCCCTTCATCCTCCTCCTTCCCTTCTTTGTGTGCCTCCACCCAAGCCCTTAGACTGGTCTGGAGTTCCCCCTTCTTGGCACCATGCTTAAAAAATACCCCCATTTTCTGGCAGAAATTTTTCAGCTGAGCCACAGAATAGGTATCTAGGTTTTCTAGTGCAAACTCCATTTTACAATAGGCAATACCAAGTTATACACACAAGGAAATTTGAGTTGCAAGGACAACCTGAAGCTACCTCCACCCCACCACCAGGAACAAATTTGGAAAAACAAAAGCACAAATTAGGAGGGCCGCTAGGAGAAACCTCCTGCTGTAGTCTAGTGAATTACGCTCAATTACTACTGAGTAGTTGCAACCACATTCAAGATCCCACCACTAGACACCAACTTGTTGGAACCTGAGATGTCAGGTCACCTAAGGTAGCCCGGCCTAGGGTAAGGCAATATCAACAAAGGCACATGTGTGAAGGTTGCAAACCACCCAGCAGTAAATCCACGCAATAACACACAAAAAGGACACTACACCAATGTTGGAAAATATGAGCTGGTTTATAAAAAAATAATATCTCTGCTCTTTTGTTTTCAGAAATCACAATTTAGGACATTTCAGTTTGTCTTGAAAATAATAATTATACTTTTAAGCTGTTGAAGCATATTATCGTCCAGCATTAACAGTACATTGCATTTAGTCAGGAATTTTAACCATATCTGGCAGGTAACACTTATACTTTTACAGTTCAGATGAGCATACACTGTACTCTGCTTAACTCCTCCCTGAACTCAAGGAATTCTCAGATTTCCACCACTTCCCCCTGTGGCTAAATTATTAGTTGCAGATCTGTACTCCCCAGCCCAGGTTATTGGCCTCCTCAGCAACTCTACTCCTCCAGAGGTCAAGCTGTCATGAATTGTCAAGTACCAGAGGATTAATTAGATCCTCAGTCTCCTTTCACCCCTCGGGGATATCATAGGCTTCTTGAATCTGTCAGGTTTGAGGTTGTGCCACTCGTTTTCAGCCCCTCCACCCCTTTCTCTCAATCAGTGCTGCACCAGCGTGGGAAAGAGACAGACGATCTGGAGGCCTAACCAGCTCTCCCTCGCCACCCCTTACTCTTCCCTGCTTACTTGGAAAGGTGGGCCAGCAGGCGGTTCTTCCGCTCACCCTCTTTACTTGTGAGACGCTCTTCCTCGAGGATCGGCCTCCCCGCCCCCTCACAGAGGAGCGGAGGCCCTATCAGGTGGGAACTGAGGCGCTGTTACGGGGAACCAGCCGCTCGACGGAGCTGCTTTCTCCCCCCCAGGATCTGTCCCTCGGCGCTTCAATCGACCACCAGCCACACGGCGGAGCCGCCTCTTCCTCTCGGTTCTCCTCAGCAGTGGGAGACGATGATCTCTACACAAGGATACTTCCGCGCATGCGCGGGGGTTCAGCGTCTCGGCCCCAGCAGCTGCTCAGACGCCCTGACGCTGATCAGTGTCTCCGCAACGGGCCTGCTCGGTCCTAGGCCCCTCCTGTAAGGCAGAACCCGGTTCAGTGGGGAATAAGCGCGGTGGCGCCGGACATGGACACTTCGCCCTATCTCTCTCGGTCCTATCGGAGCGCTGTCAAAGAGCGCGGTAGGCGCCCCCGGGGTCCCGCTCACGGTGGTAACCTCTCAAGACTTCTCAGGCTCAATGGATCCTGTCTCCACACTCCACCACCTCGTCAGTCAGGAGATTGACTGTCCACTATGAGTCCAGACACCGGTAAGAGAAGCCCAGCACTACCCAGGCCAGGAGCTTACTTCTTACCCTAGAAAGGGAGGGGGGTCCAAAGAGGGCTCCTACACGATAAGCCACAGAGCACTTTTCTAGCACTAGACCACCAACCCTCCTTACTGGACAGACATAGGGGCACAGGGGACCTCTTAATTCAGTTCCCAGTGCAGGGTCCTTCTCAGCTCCACAGACTACTGGAATTAACCCCCTCACCTAACTGTCCAGGGTCAGCAGGATGAACTAACTTGGCTAGGACAACAGGAATGGGAGGTGGAAAAGCCTTGACAGAGGGCTACCCTTGTAGAGCAATCCACCCTTCAGGATCCTACCAGTCCTCAGCCTTCACTCTAGCTGCTCCTCACTGACAGACAAAATGGCTGTCCAGCATTCCGCCTTTTATAGGCTGACCCTCAGGGGTCCAGAAGGGACCAGAAGGTTCTGGAACGCCCTATTCTACTCTATGGGACAGGTTCCAGGGTTGGCAGTTAGGACAGTTGGTAGCCACCATTTTGTGACTCCAGCTATTTCCCTGTCAGAAAAGGCCTCTAGGCCTGAGGTGAAAAACTATGAAGGGGGAAAGAACACCTATCCCCTTGACCAACACCTAGAAAAAGCTAGTGGACACAAAAATTAATAAGGGTATGAGGGGCAAAAAGGGGACAAAATAAATAATAAATTGGAGGGACTACGCAAAAAGCCAGACAGGTCTAACAGGGACCTTTTGGACATTGGTTGGGGTTAGGTAGGGGGGTGAGTTGGGTTAATTTATTTCATTTTTTGACTACCTAAATATATTTCTTAATAATTATTTTTCATACTAAAACATAGTACACGCGTTCATATTATTTTGTGTGGGGGTGGGCGGTGGGTACTGGACGTTTGGTTTCTTCCAACTTACCAGCATGAATGAAACATCTAGTCCTGAAATGTACCAAAGTGCCAGTAACCGAGTTAGTGAATTCAGTAGCCCAACCAGTACTTTACTAGTAGTACTGGCAATCTCTGCTCTCCTCCCAGTCCTAGCCCATTATTCTACCTCTCCAAAATGCTTATCTTACCTGTGATTCGTGTTTGAGAATCGGGGTAGCCCCAGGGCTGGCTGCATTGCAAATGATGATTAAGGTCGGTTGGTGACTTGAATCCTCGACGGATGCAATATCATTGTTGTGCTGGTAGCAGTAGTGGTACACACTTGCAGTATCACCATATGAAAAAAAGAGCAAATTAAACATTGAGTGGCCTGAGCGTAGCATTAGAAACAGTACAATAGATAGTACGGTACAGAACAGTGCCCTAAATTGTAGCCTAAGCAGTGCCAACGTAAGGTAAGCATTAAGCATTAGATTGTTCACGTCGTGTAGGAAGAGGATGTTCTTATTATCAATCAACGATGGCGCACATGAACTTCTGGTTGCTTTGACCTTATGCTCTGCAGCAAGTGTGTGGAATTTATTGTTGTTGTCAGTCATACCTCAATGAAATACCACACAGCCCGGGCCAAGAGGGTTAGGGTTTGAAAATTGGATGGGAATGGGGGTTTTTGTGAAAGTTTGGTAGAGAGGAAAAAAAACACAGCATGGACAGTCAAACAACAAATGAAGAGAAACAAATCTTTGGATTGAAGATATTGATAAACCTTTAAAGGGACATAAACGAAGTGCACTACTGCATGCCAGAAGTTGTTTACTAAATGGATGGTTAGCTTACTGAAAAGTAGTACTACTACTTACTGCAACTTACTAGTAACTACGAAGGAACAAGTTGGCAGTACAGGGCTGCAGTCATTGCGCAATTTCACTTGCCTCTCTGCTCTCAGAGAATAAACACTTAGAACATTAAATTAGTGTTAAACATAGCAAAGACGTATCAAATAGCTGGAGGGATGAATTTGAAGCAGAGATCCAACAAACGCACAGAGTCACACTCGTAGAAGTAAGTTCAAGTTCACAAGAATATCATTTAAAAGATAAGGAGAATTTTGGCTACTGTTACTGTTTTTTGTAGTTGCCCCGTTGAATTTGTGAAGTTAATGCATCCAGCCATTCCTCTTATTCGCGGTACTCCTTCATTCCATCGGATGCTCCGTCGATCAATCTTGGTGACCAGACACACTGACTGTCCACAGCCTGCCTGATGCGGATTTGCGGATCGCTAATTGTAAGCCTGAGTAGTACATTGATGGCACAGGGTAAAATCCTGCCTGTAATTGATGATGGAAACACACAACAGTAAGTGTTAAAGACACCTCAGAGAAAAAAATATATAAGGCACGCTGTGTAGTGCAGAAGTTATAATGTCACTTTCAGAGATGACAATCCCCAAAATCTAGAACATCCCACATTACCCTCCCAAAAATGTGCAGAAAACTGCTGCTACCTCGCAGAGGCCTAATTTCAAATCGTGTCAAAACGCACTCAGAAAGTATGGCCAAAACTCCCCTTTTCCACCATGAATTTTCTTCAAACGACTTGCAATCAAAATTAGACATTCCAACAAGTGTTCCAAGACCCCACCCAGTCGTAAATATCTAGAACCCCCGCCAAAACACATGCAATACAATACTGCTAACCCTAAAGAGCCCTTTCTTTAACTCGGCCAAATCCCCCCTTTCCCACCATGGATTTTCTTCAAACCACTTGCAACCAAAATTACACATTCCCACGAGTGCTCTAAGACCCCAGAACCCAGTTGTAAAAATCTAGAACACTCTCAAACTCATGCAATACTGCTGCTACCCCTAACGAGCCCTAAGTTAAAAAAGTGCCAAAACGCTTTTCAGCATGGATTTTCTCCAAACCATTTTTATCCAGTATTAGACCTTCCCAGCAATGCCCCAAAGACCCGCCAACCCATCCGCAAAAAAGCAGAACACCCCCAAACAGGCAAAAACCAAAAATAGAAAATCTCATACTTAGAATTGGCCTTCTTTCAATTCTGTCCAAACGCGCTGTGCAGCTAGGCCATAACTCCCGTTTTCCACCATGGATTTCCTGAAAAACAAATGCAATCAAAATTAGACTGTGCCAGCAGTGCTCCCAGGCCCCAAAACCCACCCCAAACACCAGGAACCCCCCAAACAGCACCCCAAAGACAAGCAAGTGACCAAAAACGCAAAAACTTTTTCAGCTCCGATTTTCTCCAAAACACTTTTATCCGGTATTAGACCTTCCCAGCAATGCCCCCAGACCCGTCAACCCAGGCGGAAACAAGTAGAAGGCCCCCAAACAGCCAAAAAGCTAAACCCTAAAAAGTGAGACTTAGCAAATTTCGGGCCAACCTGGAATACAGTCCAAATGCGCTGTGCAGGTAGGCCCTAACTCCCCTTTTCCACCATGGATTTCCCAAAAACCAAATGCAATCAACATTAGACTGTGCCAGCAGTGCTCCAAGACCCCCAGCCCTGACCCAGCACCGCAAATCTAGAACACCCCCAAAGAAACCCCCAAAAACCTGCAATACTGTTATATTCAAAACATGGCAAATTGCGCTGTTCACAAAAAACAAACAGCAATTGGTTTCAACAGAGACAGACAGCCATTGCTGTCCACTGCATGCCATCTTCTCATTATTCATTACCTGTTCTACTTTTTGTCTGCATCTTCTTCGGAAAGTGAGGGCCCACAGGGCAGCTTCTCCTGTAAATTTCAGAAGTAGGTCTGTAAACAATCAGCAAGCATGTAGTCAGTCAGTTATTTCATGCCCACTTGAGGGGACTCATCTACGAACACAAAGTTTGTTTTTTCTCCATAATCCATCCATCTGCCTTGAGGGAAATGGATAGGGGAGTCTGGAGGAGGAGGATAGAGGATCATGATTGAGTTGTGAACTTGTGAACATCTGAATGCAGACTGCGGCACCTTCAAATCAATAAGAAAAATAAGATGAAGAGAGTGCTGATGATGGACTTGTTGTGATTAGCTGATTAGAGTTTTTTGTTGTGGTAAAAGTAGCAAAACAAAGAAAGACTCACAGGAATAAAAGTGAATAAGTACGGAAAAAAAGGAAGTAATTTTCAGGCATTGATGTCAGGGAAGCAGAGCTCGTCCTCCAAGTCTACGAATTGAGACGGGAGTAGGTCTGGTGACCGAGAAGAACTTCCGTTGGCGTCACCTAAGTCGGTGTCCTCTTCTTCCTGCGTGCATTCACGTATTTTGTAATCGGGTGGTATGAAGTGCTGATTCATCTTGATTATTGTTAACCTCTCCACATTTTTGGGCAAAAGGCGGATCCTTTTTGCAGTAACAATGGCACCAGCAGCACTGAAAACACGTTCAGAAGACACACTTGCGAGTGGGCAAGACAAATAATTTAGAGCCAGGTTGGTGATCAGTCGCCATACAGAGCTTTTCGTAGACCAATATTCCAATGGGTTCTCATTATGAGAGACCTCTGTTGGGTCATCCAGATAGGCCTGCACCACCGAGCCTTTTTATCAGTGGACCGAGCAAACCCTTGCTGAGATAGCCAATCCCCTTCCGACAATATTTTTGGGCGGCCTGGTGCAGGTGAGGAGGATGATGAAACGGTTGCTGGTGTCGTTAACGGCTGTGAGGGAAAGTGACTCCCTTCGGCCACGGATTGAGAAGTGGAACTTGGCGCCGGATGGCCTGCTAATTCAGTTGTACTTGTGCTGGAACGTTGAAATCACCTCCTTCAGTTGGTGCTCTAGCATGCGCAACAATGGGATAGCTTTGCTCAAAGAACAGTCCTCCCTGCTGACTGCACGCGTGAAGAGCTCAAAAGGACGAAGCATGTCTGTCAGGCTTGCAATTAGCTTCCCTTGCTCAAACTCTAGCCCCATGTCTTTATGAGTAGAACCCAGTTTAAAGACATACTCATGTATTACCTCCCACTGCTCAGACAGACGCTCAAGCATGTAAAAGGTTGAGTTCTAACGTGTTGCCATCTCCTGGATTAGTCCTTTGACTGGCAGTTTATGTTCATATTGAAGGCTCCTCAGCTGCTTCCGGGCCCTAAAAGAATGGTTGAAATGTGAGCAGATTCTTCTGCAGATGGTCAGTAATTTGGGGACTGGCGCTTCTGTTTTCAAAAAGGCTTGCACCACGATGTTAATACTGTGCGCCAAACACGGCACTCTGAAATAGCCACCTAGCTCCATGGCCTTAACTATATTACTGCCATTATCCGTGGAAACATAACCAACTGTGCGATTTCTTGGATGCAGCCATTCATTGACCTTCCTGTCGAACTCCTCCAAAAGGTTAGGTGAAGTGTGAGATTTCCCCATGGCAAACATGCTTACTGTTGCATGTTTGCGAGTAGCTTTAAAAACTTCCTCCGTGTCAACATCTTTGTGTTTTAACTGTTTTTCGACCCCTGCAAAAGAAACCCAGTGTGCAGTGATGCACATGTAATCAAGGGCTTGGCAACTGGTTCACATGTCTGTTGTCATGTGGATAGTGTGAACAGCACTCTTCGGAATAGCTGCCACCAATTCACGAAAACCCACCCCTTCCACGATAGAGAAAGGGAGAAGGTCCAGCGCTGGCATTTTAGCCAGCTTTGCGTTATACAGACACACCGTTGGGTGGTGGCGTTCAAATGGCGCATCCGACCAGAACATTCCGCTAATGGTGGGCTGGACCATTTTACGTGATGATGATGATGATGAGGCAGACTTCACACCAGTTAGGCTCATTGATTTAGTTTTTTGCATTGGTGTCTGTCCCAGACTCTTAGTGTGCCTCATACATGTTGCAGGGGTAGAGGGTGTGGGTGCTACCACTGCAGTGCTGCTGCCAGGGGTACTGGGTGTACCAGAAAAAATGTCTGTCGCTTCTTCACTTCCCCCCTGCACGATCAGCCTCTCGTCATCATCAGATTTAATATCAAGGGATACATTTGGATTTGTTTTTGTTTTGGCTTCCTCGATGTCACTTAGGTGCTTATACCACTAGATAGGGTGGTGTTGTTTGAGATGAACTCTCTGGCCTCCGGTACTATAGTTGGTACCAAGCTTACCCCGACTAACTGATAGTTTACAAATCGCCTTTTTGCTAACAGTAAAGAAGTCCCAAACTGGGGACTGGAGATGTCTGCTGGAGGTGGAGGTGCTACTTTGACTTTCAATGCCAGATGAAGTGGAGGATGGGCGTGGCTGAATTTGTTTCCAATGTTAACTTACAGCACCACTACTTGAGGTAATGGAGGTCGAGATGGATGGAGGTCCCTGCCGGCCCTTCTGACGAGAAAATATGGAAGCTGGAGGTCGTGTTGGTGTTGTAGTTAACTGCGTTGGTGGTGGTACCAGTGCCTCGCTGCCATCATTCCGCTCAGCAGCCATTCGGGCTAGGGTTAGAATGTTTGTCTGCTGCATGCCCGCTCTGGCTGGAGTGATGTCTGTGATGACTGGTTCGTCATCAGACTGTTCATCAGCAGCATAAGACACCACTTCTTGTTCGTTGTCATCACCCATAAGTCGAAGCCTTGCAGGAACCTTCCTTTTAGGCTTAGCTACCTTTGTCGGCTCATGGCGTGCCGCACTGTCAGACTGCATTGCTGGGTTCCAATCAAGATCAAGGTCATCAGAATGAAGGGGGCTTGAAGAAGAACTTGTAGTATTAGTAGTAGTAGCAGCCCTCCTTGACCTTTTTCTTGCTGGGGATCTGGGAGACAATGTATCATCCTCAGGAGGAGTGGCTTCCTCGGATGATACCTCCACTTGAATATCAATTTCCTGATGTGCCCTTACTTCTGGAGGAAGAAGCGTTGTAGGCAGTTGTGCCGCTCCATGAACCTCTAGTAGTTGCACCTCTCCATGCACCTCTACTTGCGCCTCTCCTTGTGCATGTACTTGTGCCTCTCCTTGCCCATGTACTTGCGCCTCTCCTTGCCCATGTACTTGCGCCTCTCCTTGCCCATGTACTTGCGCCTCTCCTTGTCCATGTACTTGCGCCTCTCCTTGCCCATGTACTTGCGCCTCTCCTTGCCCATGTACTTGCGCCTCACCTTGCCCATGTACTTGCGCTTGTACTAGTTGCACTTGTGGTTGTCGTTGCGGCTGTGATTGTTAAACACTCGCCAGCTGAGTTACACCCGGCGTTGATTGGATGGTACTTTCTTGTGATGAGCCAACATCACTGGTCGATGGTGATTGAACAACCAAAGTGGCTGCAGCAGCAGCACTAATGGTCTTGGACCTAACTTGGCATGGTGGCACTGACCCCAATGAGGCGGAGGTGCTGCTTCCAGCTTGGTCCCCGGCGGACTCCGCTGCTGCTGCAGGCGTAGTTGTTTTTTCCCCAAAAAAGGTGTCAGTGGGCACACCAGTCTGCTTGGTAGGTGGTGCCACTTGCTTCTTATGCTCCTTCTTACTGGCAGTGACACTGGCAACTTTTTTCGCTGAGGCGCTACGGCCACCTTTCTTTGGGGCCATCTTCTTCAGATGTCAGAACAGCAGGCCGCAGTTGCACGAGTTGCAGAGTTGTCTTGTCTGTGGCCACACGTGACGTCGCGTGATGTTGTGCCGCACACACCGCTGCAGGACTTCTTCCTGGCACTGGTGGTTCTCTTGTGCACCTAAAAGCAATGGAAGACAGAGGAACATCAGTTATACACCCCAAAAAGTCGAAAAACACATAAAAATCACCACACTCCCATGCCATCCATGCCCTCAAGGATGTTTAAATTCAAGACACCCCACAGAAAGACTAGGTCCATGCACCACTGAGTACCCCTGGGCATAACGGTTGAAAGCAAGGCAAACTGGGTGCAGGCCTGAGCACACTGCCTGCATTCAAAATGGCCCCTTGACCCCAGCACATGGCCAGGCCCTGCCTGTACCAGCACTCAAAATGGACCCCACCCACATGGCCAGTCCCCAACAACACCCCAAAAAAATCGAAAAACACATAAAAATCACCACAATCCCATGCCATCCATGCCCTCAATGATGTTTAAATTCAAGACACCCCACAGAAAGACTAGGCCCATGCACCACTGAGTACCCCTGGGCATAATGGATGAAAGCTAGGAAAAATGAGTGCAGGCCTGAGAACACTGCCTGCCTTCAAAATGGCCCCTTTCCCCCCATCACATGGCCAGGCCCTGCCTGTACCAGCACTCAAAATGGCCTCCACCCACATGGCCAGTCCCCAACAACATCCCCTAAAATCAAAAAACACATAAATATCACCACAATCCCATGCCATCCATGCCCTCAATGATGTTTAAATTCAAGACACCCCACAGAAACACTTGGTCCATGCACCACTCACTACCCCTGGGCCTACTGGCTAGTGAGGCTTTACAGGCACCCCAAAATAAAAAAATAAAAAACATATAACAGTGAGCTAAAATTCCATGACATAAATGAGAATTAAGTTAAAAAAAATCAGAGAAACAGTTTTATCATGCACCCTTGACTAACCCTGGGCCTACAGGATACTGTGGCTAGCTACCCACCACAATATATATTTTGTTAAAGTTGTGAAAAAAGTTTTAGAACTGGAGTTGCCTCAACTGCAATGCCCAAACAAACAACAGAAACTTACTTGTAAAATCTCAAGTCCAAAAGTGATCCAAACTCCAAAGTCCAAAAAGTCCTCAAATACAAAAATCCACCAGCAGCAAGAAAAAGTAATCCTTCCAGCTACACAGCCAAATGAAAAGTGGGCAGTACATTGACAAAGCACTGGGAGGAACCTGCTGGACAGGAACAGGAAGTTGGAGACTCTGGGGCACTTCCTTCCTCCCACCCCACCCCAAAAAATGGACTCCTGCACCAAAAAGTGCTGCCAAATGTCAATCTGAGGAGTTATTCTGATCAAAATCATCATTTTCACAAGGTTTATGCTTCCTACGGTGGATTTCTTGTGCAGAATTGCAATTTTTGCAATTTCGGGAACGCGAGCTGTTCAAACCTCCCGCCGGAAGTCAGCTGCGCACCGTCGCGGGCATTTATGACGTACTCGCGTTGTCAAACTCTCGTCGTGCAAGATGGCAGGCCGCGATGACATAATTGCGCTCGAAAAACTCTCACGCGATCGCGCAGCAAGATCGAAAATGGCGCAGCACAAGCAAAACCGGGAGAAAAACAACTCGCCAGGCTCAGAGTCAATGCCGCGTGCGCGATATTGTATTTTTCAAGCGCGACCAAGCAAAATAATTCGTAGCTTGCAAATTTGCGAATTATTGGGTAATTTCGCGCGATTCGCGGATTGCGAAATCGTCAATAATTCGCAAATTCGCCCGCGAAACGGATTTTACGCCCACACTTATGTGATGTGTGGCTCAGTGACTCGTACAAGGGCCTTATTTATGATCATCTTCTTGGGTGTATTAAAAACATCCAACTCCATTAATGAATATCCACCAATGATGATCCAGGGACAGCCGTATGCTACACTTTGAGGGTATACACTAGGAAATAGTTTCACATGGAGCTTATCTAAGTGAGAATGAAGTTGACATCACGTTGACCCACAGGAGGAAAGACTAACAATCCTGTCCTCATCCATGGAGAAAAGCAGGATGCTGATTATATAGAAGGTAAAAAGAAATTATAATATGGCAGCGTTCTCGGAATTAATACTTTTCATTGTGCTTTTTTTGTGGTATCTGTAAAAATCATCTGCGTCACTCCAGTTTAATAATTGTTTTTCATATCACCATGCGGTCCTATGAACAACTATGTGTGTGATCTTGAGCAAGCTGTTAAAGTCATTGATTCTAAACTAGGTTTACACACATTGATAACTGCTTGAATACCAAACCTGATCTGACATGCATATTGGTGTGAGTGTTCTGGCAAAGTGAAATAGATCTTAAAACCAGATCTGTATGGCTCTTGTGAGAACCATGTGGAACATATTCAGATTTAACATCTTGAGTCTCATAGTCACTTTGAGAATATGTTGGAAGCTTTGAAAAATCACCCTTATTTTCATTGATATAAAGACTTCTTAGGGAGTCTGTGTTCAGGAACTTGGTGTTTGGTCTTTTGTTATTTTAGCTGTTGTGTGAATCTTGGGAGGAGGAACTTCTATAGTGCTGAAATCCCCATGAATTCCTGGTAATGTTTTGCTCATGCCTTCTGAGGCGTCAATCCACTGATAATGCCTTAGTCTTTTATCACCAAATAATTGTCATTGCTCTGTTTGTCTAGGACAAGTTACATTTAAAGAACAATACATTGAAATAAATATTTCAATAATGTACCTACACCAACGTGTTGTCAAAGATTATGAAATGTAATTAGTACTGTGACACTTCATACAGTATATATACGTTCTGTATACCAGTAGGAGAGGAGAGGTGTGGCGCCGCGGCCAGGGCGACTGACGCTGGAATCTGGGGATCACGGTTCGATCCCCGGCTCCGGCGGCAGATTAGCCCAGCACCATGTGACTCTGGGCAATAGCTCGCTTAATCTTCCCGACGGCCCCCAGCGCCTAGAGACCCTTACGGGTGATTGTGCGCTTTACAAATGTGGACTTTTTATTATCATGAAACTTATTGGTATAATTTTAAGATTTATTAAGTCAACCTCTTTGAATAGTAAATAGCAATGACATATAGCTAAAGAAATAACACAACGTTTATTTTGTTGGTGAAGTGCTCAGTGCATAACTTGTTTCTAGGCATTAATGAGAGAGCAATGCATTTGTGTTAAAGGTAGGTTACAGTGGGGTTTCTGGTGATTAAATAGAAATTTCCCAAGGAATATTCACTCAAGTTGAAATACTGGAATACTGAATATGAAAGATGAATGCTGTCTAATTCAGCTGTAAAATGTATTTGAAAGAAAACTGGCCTAAGGACACAGGGTTAAGAAGACTGAAACATTTGGGTTTGGGAGTTTGCAATAACTTTTGTCAATGTTCCAATTTTTCCTTCCCTGTGATCTAAGCATATGTTTCTCAGATCAGAAAGTTTTCCTGGCCTGGATAGGTCTGAATGTCTTTTGTTGCAAATCTAAATGTGGACTAATTCTAGGCTCTTTGTGGAGATTTGCGGAGTTGACTTGTAACAGAAGATATAAAAATCCCATATTAGTAATTATGTCTCCACAAAAGTAAGCAGACAAGAGACCATGGAAGCGCAATATGCTCTACCGTTAGCTCTACTGCAACCTAGATGCAGTTCATATTTTGACTATGGTGGTTCAATACTGCCTTTGGTTCCACTAACGGTCTATTTGGTAAATTATGATAAGTTCAAGGCTTATCTTCTCTAGAAGTATATTTGCAACAAACAGCAAACACTTTGTAGAACAGGAAGATATTACCATATACTACAGGCAGATTTTATAAAGTAGTAGCAAACTTGTGTTAACCGGGGAACATTTTTGATAATCAATTGTATGTACAATACACTAGATAATTACCACTGTCTGCACATACATGAGAATAACAATGGAAACCTTACACAGCCATTACAAAACTGTAAACTAAACCCTAAGGGGTTTAAAAAAGAACTCTGACGCACATTTTGTCGTTGGGTTCCTCGTCCAGAATGACTGTGCATCTAGAAATACTGAACCTCCTTGGAAGAGCTTTTGATATTGTAAAAAAGAATATGCCAATACGTTAAAATTACAAAGGGACAAATCCTCCTAGATATTTGTATTCTTGGATTTCCTTGGTAAAATTAAAAAGAGGATTACAGAATGCAGTGTAGGGATGCAGAAAGGCGATTAATACTCCAGCATCACAAGGCTATGTGTTGGTGCTAATCGTTGCCTCTTGAGTCTGTCAGCCTTCATCACAACCAAGAGATCCCAATCAATTCAATATAAAGGAATTCAGTTGTAATTCATAATTTATAGTGGAGCAGTATGGACACATACATATATACATTCCATTTTTTGGTAACCAGGTTGTAGTCTATAAACTAGGGATGACAGTAGTTACATTGTTAATTATTGATTCAATTATCAAAATATTTAAATGAACACTAAGTGAAACACACTTATTCTTTTCACAGCAAACTTCACTCAGTGAGGTGCTGAAATCTTGGCACATAAGACAGAAATAAAAAATCCTTGACTGAGTTTTTTATAGTTGCAGTGTTTTAAACTTTTTAAACCGTTTTGCTACTTCTAAATGCTTAGCATATTTCTTCTAAGTTACGCCTGTCCATTGTCTGCTTTGTACCACATCTACTAGAGAAGGGCTTACAGTTTATACCACTGAAACCTTAGGCTAGAAGTAGCAAGATTATCAATGTATTACTTGTGGTGGACACCAACCCACATCAACTAATAAAACACTTTCCACATTGGTGTTCATTGGTAGGATCCAAAATGTGTGTTTAAAGTACCACCCAGTTTTATTTTATTTATTTAGTTGGGTTGTGTATAGCACTAGCTAGACGTGATGGTATATGAGTGCTTTACAACTTGTGTGCATTGGAAATTAGAGCTGCAAGTGATGATACATGCAAGTCACTAACTGTTATAAAGAAGTATAAGCAGTATATCAATAATATAGAGAGGACAATTAACAAGTACATAACAAAATAACAATGGGTGTTATGATGTTATAGTAAAATTAGTGACTGCATGGGTCAGTCGACCGTAATGGAACAGTCAATACAGGGCGGTCTATGGGAAACTAGGATCCACTATTTTAAATTTTAAATAAAAATTCCTACATTTAATTGAGAATTTGTACACCTTCATTCTTTTTGGGAACGTGGAGGTGGAACTGACCTCCATGGAGAGCCTTGGCATAGCAGCGTTGAGGAGTATGTGCAAACAGAGAAGGCTGTAGTGAAGCAAGAAATCCAAGGAGGATTTCTCCAAAGTCCTCAAGGTAAATTGCAGGCGTCAGTCATCTATAGATCACCTCCGAGTAGAATGTGAAGAGGAAGCAAATGATGTTCTGTCTCAAAGAATCTTCTCATGTACACCTTCCAGGGCTGAGAGTATTTCAGGCTCTGACAGACTAAGCCCTTATGAGATGTCCATCCACCAGATGGAGTACAGCGACAAGCAGTCACCAAGGGAGCTGAAGGCTAAACATGCATCCATTGCCCTGTAAGAAGAAAAGGTAGCACCGAAGGAGAATAAGCGGGCCTTGGAAGAGGAGAAGGCCAGATTACGACTCATGCAGTCAAAAGAAGATGGTTGCCGAAATGGTGAGGTGGTTACGGGGGTGCTTAAACCCATCAGTTTAAAAATGTATTGTGTCTGCTAAGTGGCGGGAATGACATTTACAAATGGTTTACCTTCTTTTTATAAGTGCACGGAGAATACACAATGTAGATAAGTAGCAATGAGGTGTACCACGGCAAGTTCTGCAGCACCCACAAAGAGTAACATTAAACTTGGGTAGAATTCGTAGGCATCTCAATGAAATACTAGAAGGTATATTTACAAAGTAGTGGCACAACACAGCACAGCTAATAAAGTTGCTGTGCTGCATTGAATCACTTGGAGAGAGCAGATCTACACTATATTTTCAAAGAAATGACTCAATTCTACTCTTTGCCATGCACTGGCACATTTTGGGCTGCCTTGCACCAAAACAGGCAAGATAAATTGGGTTATTGGTTGAAAAGGGTGGAAGCCTGACTTAGCACCTAAGAGCACACTAGTAGTCATTTGATTGTCCTAGATCACTGGAAAGTCTAGGCCAGACATAATGGAGTGCAGGCTGAACACAGGGACCAGGTTAGTCCAGCTGAAAAAGTTAACAGTCTCATTTCTATCTCTCTCTTCCGATTAACATGTGGCTACCTGATTACAATTAATAAGTGATAACTTTTGATCATGAGCAGATGGGAATATGATGTTTACTCAAATGAATTGTAACTTAAAATATTGTTTAATTGTAAAATCAGATTTTAAGTTACACATCTTTTAGAAAGTTGGCATTTTCTTGTCCAAGGAATTCTTGCCTTCTGCCAGTGTTTTGGGTCAAATGACTTTGAATGACTCTACAGTTGGTGTTTTTGTATTCCTCCTAGACAGTGCCACACAAGGGGAATAGGTATGGGTGGGATGGGCCATCCTTCTTGGATTGATGGGACGGAGATGTTCTTGGCCCCACCTACATTTCAAAGGGCTGCCTCCAGCACAAACAGAGGAAGATGACACTAGATTTTTGTTATGCAAGACTACTTGGAGCCTTGTCAGGGTAAGGGAAGTACTTTCTAGAACCATATGTGGGGGTATTCTAAAAGAATATTCTACTTCAAAGGCACCAGATATAACTATTGGACCCTCTAAACATTTATACGGTGCATTCCTGGACCTGTTGAAGACTTCAGACGGAATCCATGGACCCGAGAGGACTGCCCTGCTACTTAAGGCCTGCATTTGTTCTCCAGGGGACTGCCCTGTTGCTACCAGAGGACTGCTCTATGAAGTACCATAAAAATAATATAAAGAGCTATACCAACCGATTGCCCCAATCCCATTACCAAATAAGCAGTTGGCAGTGGCAGTGAATAAAGTTCAATCATTTATTAAGCAAAAATACTCTATAGAGGAGCCCCTCCAACCCTCACCCATCAGGTGCGCGGAGAAGACTGTTGGTTCGCATTCAAACATGAGGCTATATACTTTTCAGTTCAACACATATAATCACTGTAAAAGGAAAGATACCAGTTGGCCCTCGAGCTCCAGGAAAGGACCATATATGGCACATATGATTAGTTCAAAGCTTAACTATTTATTATTGTGTAGGTCAGGAGGGGTGACTCCCTTTCGTCTTGGTGCCCGGGAGTGTAGGCACGGAGCCTCCAGGAATGTGCTTATCCCACCCATACAATACGGTTTCAGGGAGGGACAGGGTACTATTGAACAGGTTTTAAATTTCACGATGTTTTTAGGGAAATACACACAGGCTAAGGATGGTATACTTTATGCAGTGTTTGCCGATCTAAGCGCTGCATTTGACTGTGTAATCCATAGTCGTCTATGGCAGATTTTAAAGGACCTGAAGGTGGATCAGGTGCTTATTTCCTTCCTAATGCAACTTTTTGCAGGAGCCAGGGCGAAAGTGAGATACGGCAACAATGGGGAATGCACTAAATCGTTTAATGTAATGCGGGGAGTAAGGCAAGGCTGCGTACTCGCCCCTTTTCTTTTCAATTTATATACTAATGATTTGGAAAAGGAACTGGAGGCTGAAGTTTGCGATTCCCCGCAGGTTAACCATAAAAAAATTGTGTCTCTCTTGTATGCGGATGATGCCGTGATCATGGCACGTACACAAAGAGGCTTACAAACGGCATTAGATACTTACTTAAACTTTATGGATAACAGGGGTCTGTAAATTAATGTAACAAAAACTTTCGTTATGACCTGTGGTAGACATAAGAAGAGAGAATGCCGTCTATCTGTTGGGAAGGAAAAAATTGCCCCAACAAAAACTTTTTCCTATCTGGGCATTGTCTTAGAAGAAACTGGGTCCTGGGGGCCTGCCATTAGGAATAGGACATCGATGTTCAAAAGAGCCACGGCAGCACTGATGTGTTTCTCTAATAAAATGGGAAAAAGACCACCCGAAATCCTGATAAAAATTTACCAGGCTAAGTGCATTAGTACAGCCATTTACGGGGCAGGTGTGTGGGGAATATCTGATTCTACCCCTATTCAGAAGGTAGAGAATGCTTTTTTAAGATTTATTCTGGCTACCCCCCAAAGTTCATCAGTGTTTAACTGTCACTCAGAGTTGGGTATTCAGTATGTGAGTGATTTCATTAGTATACAACCCCTATTGCTATGGCATAGAGTTTGGACATCACCGGATCTTATGCTCAATAGAGCCATTATTACTGACTGCCTGGGTTTGGACAAGGCCATCAGGATACCCTGGTTGTCCTATATTTGCAAATTCACCATGGACCTAGGAAGACCGGCGTTTTTTAATCGCCCTGACTCTATGTGCACTATATCAAGGAAGGATTTGAAGCTGCTGTGCTGGCATCACCTAGAAGCTCTCAGACTAGGAGTAGAATTATCCCAAAAGCAGTAATGCAACACCAATTTACCCTAGTCTCTTATTCAATTCAGCTTTATTTAATCTGGTGTCTGGAGGGCTTTGATCGTTATCTATTTACAAGATTTAGGTTTGATGTCTTTTTTCGTTTAATTACATTTCCAAAACCAAATGATTGGAGCAGAATCCTTCGCAAGTGCCCGTGCGATAATTTATCCAAGCAATCCACACTGCATGTGATTTGTTTTTGTAAATTTTATGATGCAGAAAGGTCTAGGTGGATCAAACCACTTTTAAAAAAGCAAGGCACATGGCGTCAATGCCGTCCGGCACTATTGTTTTTATTATCTTTAAACGATGTACACTGTGTGGCTGTAATGACAGGCTTTTTAAAAAGCATTTTTAAAAAAAGGAAAAGCTTAATCAATTTATAAAAATTATGCTTATATTCTTTAACTGTATATGTGTGGGATATATGTTTTGTATATGAAATGAACTTGTTGCTTTTACGATTTTATGCATTTTGAAATCGAATAAAGCTTTCATTCATTCATTCATTCATTCATTCAATCATTTATTAAGCAAAAATACTCTATAGAGAAGCCTCTCCAACCCTCACCCATCAGGTGCGCGGAGAAGACTGTTGGCTTGCATACAAACATGAGGTTATAAACTTTTCAGTTCAACACATATAATCACTGTAAAAGGCAAGATACCAGTTGGCCCTCGAGCTCCAGGAAAGGACCATATATGGCACATATGATTAGTTCAAAGCTTAACTATTTATTATTGTGTAGGTCAGGAGGGGTGACTCCCTTTCGTCTTGGTGCCCGGGAGTGTAGGCACGGAGCCTCCAGGAATGCGCTTATCCCACCCAAAGCCAGATGCGACCTTGAGTCTCAGGACAGTCGAGTAGACAGCCTACGTTCAGCAGCTCCCAGTAATTCAGATGAACTGGGGATGAACTGGGGCTCGACAACTGCCGGACACTAACACGTGATCACAGCCCGTGTTCGAGCATAGGCTCGGAAAATGGCGTCTGTATGATTCTCGGCCTACTCTGTTAGCAGTGTTAACGCAAGGAGTGAATAAATGCTGTCCTCCCTGCAAAAAATAATTATGTATACATATATATATATATATATATATATATATATATATATATATATATATATATATATATCACCTACTGGCGGTCGCCAGTAGGTAGTTGTAGTTAGGATTGATTTCCATAGGGAAATCGCAACATTCTATTGGGAATAACTTTGGCGCCGGTTGAGGAATCTGCCTGAATTTTTCAGCAACTTTGCCTCGCGGCTCTCCACTCCTTCCCTGAAGGTTTGGGGGGGGATTCGTCAAGCGGGGGCCGAGATAAAAGGGGGGTCCCAAAACTTGTTTTCCCCATGTTAATTTCCATAGGGCGGTCTGTCGCACTTTTAGCTCGAACGGCTGAATGGATTTTCACCAAACTTGGCAAAATTGTAGGGACTGGTAGCCCGATGTGCCTTTGCTATGTCTCAAGATATGTGCTCCAGAGGATTTTGAGTAATTTAGGTTCACAAAAATGTATATATCTATAGCCGCGCCCTGGTCCGCACACGGGGGAGCGCTCCGGGCGCGCCACGCGACTTGCGCACGGAAATCCGATTGGCTCTCGGGTGTCTGTAAACATTCGAAACAGTCTACAGCGGCCGCCATCTTGTGTCTCAGTAGGATCGAGACACAAGAGGTGGCAAAAAACAAAGGGGGAAAAAGGGTAGACCCCCCCTGACCCCCTAGGTTTGATGTGGGAGCCATAAAAGGGTCCCTCGGATAAAAAAAATTATTTATTTTTTTCGATTTTTGCGGGGGGAGCGCCCGGTACGCGCACCGGGGAGCGTACCAGGGAGTGTACTTTGATGAAAAATAGTGAAAACAGTAGTGTAAAATAATCATTTTGAGTGATTAGAGGTAGGGTAGCTCTGAAAAGAGCTTTTGGGTTCTGTGGCTGATTTAGGTACCTACAAGTACGTCCCACACCCACCCACACGCACACGACCCCACACCCCCAAACCCACACACTGCCCACACACACCTCACACACGCACACCTCCACCGACACCCAAACACCCCACACCCCCACACCGACACCTTACACATCCACACCCACACCCACACATCCCACACACCCACACTCACACACAAACCTCACCCCCAACACACACACGCACACAGAGATACCTCACAGACACACCCAACACATCCCACACACACACCTCCCCCCACACACACACACACCTCACAGACACACCCACACATCCCACACATACACACATATCCTACACACATACCCCCCATACCCACACACCTCCCACACACACCTCACACACCCACACCTCCACCTTCACTCAAACACCCCACACACCCACACCCACACACACACCTTACACACCCACACCCCCACCCACACCCACATACCCCATACCCCTACATACACCTATACACCTCACCCCCCAGACACATACACACACACACACCTCACAGACACACCCCACCATCCCCCACACACACCTCCCCCCACACATGGGGAAAACTCAGAGAAACAGTAAAATGATAATTTAAAGTGCTTAGAGGTAGGGTAGCTCTGAATAGAGTTGTTGTGTTGTGTGGGTGATTTAAGTACCAACATGTAGGTACCAATGTAGAGTTTTAAATTCAATGTACACCTTTTTTATGTAGATATCTAGCATGTTGTTATAGAAGTTATTGTGGTATATGGAATCCATACCATAGTCTGTCAGGAAAGCAGAAACAGATCCTTTAAGTACTCCCTGAGAAGACCATGGGTAGTCTACCCTGCTCCCTTATGATGTTTTAAAATTGCACAGTATATTGTAAGTGTCACTTCATACTATAATATAAACATAATTATTTTGTTAGTACTTCATGAATTAGATATAACAATGAATAATGTCTCAAACACATTTTAATTATTAAATAAAAATGTATTGGTCAGAATTTTCATAGTTCAATAAAACTTCCAGCATTACATCATCTGGAATCTCCTCATACATGCATGTTTCTATGTCTAATAAACATTCAATAAATTGTTCATCCAAAGACTGATCCATAAAATCTTCATCCAAAAAATCTTCATTTAGAATCTCCTCAGAAGTAATCTTGAAGGAAATATTGATATTTTCTTGCTTCCCTTCCATTTTTTTGCTTTAAATTGCACAAAAAATAACTATATCAGTAGATTTAGGGCAGTGTTGTGTTTAAGTTCAGACAGGTAGTTCTGTTTTTTTAACAGTTAAGTTAACTTTGGGTAGTGTATGGTAACAGGCAGGAAGTAGAAATATAAAAAAGTGCCTGTGAATAAGCGTAAGTAAATTCATAATTATAGCAGAGAAGCCTAAGTCAATCAATAAATATAACAGAGGAGCCTATCTCTATCTATAACTATAGCAGAGGGACAGTAAATAATTATCAGAAAACGTTTTTACAAATTAACTTAAAGTGCCCCTTACAAATTATCAACTTACTTTAGAGAGAGGTGGAGAAGAAAAAATGCGAAAATCCTTTCAAGATGTACCTCAGGTAGTTGTAGTCAAAATGGCCGTGTTTCCCTCTCATTTTTCATTTATATTCATGTACATAACCAATCAAATGTCAGAAAAAAAAAGTAGAAAATGAAAGTAACATTTTAATTGGTTGTAAATCCTAACACTTCAGATGTGTTTTTGTCATATAATTTACCTCAGGATATTTAGACAGTGCTACAGCTCAAATGGCTCAATGGAATTCCACCAAATTTGGGAAATTGGTAGGGACTGGTATGTAGTATGGCCTATTCTATATTTGGTGAAAGTGTCTCCATTGGTTTTTATGTAAATTAACTTTTGAAATTTTTGGGAGCGCTTCCCGGTGCGCGCCCCGGTACGCGTACCGGCAGCGCTACCGGAGTCCTCCATTTTGAGTTTCGGTACATTTGAGTCAGAAAATGGAGGGCAAACAACGTTGGGAATGGGTATAAGGGGGCACGGTAGGCACTCCCTGACCCTCTAGGTTTTCTGAGGGGGTGTTAGGAGGCCCATATAGACCAAAAAATAAGAAAATTATTTTTAAATTTTCTCGGGGGGAGCGCCCGGTATGTGCACCGGGAAGCGTACCGGGGAGCGTACTTTGGTGAAAAATAGTGAACAAAGTTAGAAAAAGATAATCATTTGGAGTGATCAGAGGTAGGGTAGCTCTGAAAAGAGCTTTTGGGTTCTGTGGCTGATTTAGGTACCTACAAGTAGGTACCAATGCACAGTCTTAAATTCAGGAGGAGTATTCTATTTTCCTCATCTGAGAAGTGCACACCATCTCCGTCTTATGCACAATAATGCAAACACAACGAATTTCCTTGATGTCCAAGTCCAAATACAGGTAGGTAAAATTGATACCAGCCTTCATAGAAAGAGTACCTCAGGGAACACCATACTCCACGCAGGCAGTTTTCATAACCAGTACACTATAGCCAGTATCCCCTATGGGGACTTTTTAAGGATACACAGGGCGTGCAGCACTGTTGAAGCAAGGCAGAACCACCAACAGGAGGCTAAGAACAGCCCCTCGCCATGGCTTATGGCGAGGGGCTACAATTCTGATTGCTTAGACGCAGCAATAGCCAAAGCAAATACATTAGATCGCTTATCCCTGTTAGACCCTGATAGGATCTCCATTACCACCGCGGAGAGACAAAACAGCACTGATCAGATTAGACTGATCACTGGCTATACAAGACAGGCGAAAGCTATAACCAAAATAGTAAGAAGAGAATGGTCTATTATCTTGACAGACCAAGTTCTTAAGGAAGTGATACCTAAGAGCCCCACCATTGCATTCAAAAGAGCATATTCCATGCGGAATGAATTGGTCACAAGCAGTCCAGAAACGAGACACACCAGCAGTTGGTTAACCCCAAGCAAGGGCTTTTTCAAATACAGCTCTTGCAGAGCAGGCAAATTTGGGGTGAACACTACATCGTATTTGACTCCCTTCTCCAAAATCCCAGTACATCTCAGAACACACTACACCTGCCGCACAGAATTTGCGGTGTATGTACTAAGGTGCAGTTGCGATTTGTCCTATGTGGGCAGTACCAAACTGCACATGCGAATATTGCAACACTTAAGAGCCATAGTGAACTCGGATCCGGCATACCCGGTGGCTCAGCATTTTAGGAACGCCCATAACAACGGTCTGAGTCACTTGCAATATTTCGTCATTGATGCTGTAGCACCAAACAAAAAGGGAGGAAATAGGGAGAAGAGTCTTAGACAGCTTGAGTCAAAATACATAGTGAATTTGAATAGCAAAGCACCAACAGGCTTGAACATTGGGGAAGATTTACATACTTTTCTATGAGTACCCATTATGTTATATTATGTCTCTGATAACTAAATGGACAACTTTATCACCAGATAGTGATTTATGCGGTTGAGCAGTTCAGTCCCCAAAAGTAAGCACCAGTTACAATTAATAGTCTGCAGTTTCTTATGTCTTCTTATCCCTTTGGGGGTACCTTCCAGCTGTATCAACATAGGCACCATAAATTCATCAGTGATCGGCCGATCGCTGTATTATTTGGCTATGTAGGCTTTACTAGCACTAAGAACCAGAATTCATGTTTTTGTATAGCACTTTATATCACATCAGGATGATCCACAGGGTAATGCTATATGAACAGCACAACGGGTAATTATATGATTGGACTTTCAACTCAGGGGAATACAAATAACTCAGTTAACAGCATATCACCATTAGCTCTAACTTGTCAATTACAGTATTTGTACAGATAGAATGTTGGTAGGATATGTTGGTTTAAGTCAGAAACATATGGGAAAAGAATTTGAAAGGCTACCCCATATGTATGAATGTATTAGTACACCACATTTTGCACTTTCGGACATAGCGCGCCATTGATATTTGTTGCACTGCTGCTAGAGAATGATTTGGTTGACATATACCCTTGAGTGGCCCTTTTTTATACATAGGACATGAATTTGTATATAAGAATGCGTAAATATATGAATTTCAGCCAATCGTATTTTTACCCACAACAAATTTGGGGTTTTAATCAAATGCATTGAACATATTCATTAATGTTCCTTTTTTGATTTTGATTATGTTTTCGAATCAAATATGAAATTCTTTTTGGGCATATGATTTAACTAATATGAAGGGGGTTAACTCCTAACACTGTTTAGGCTTTTAAAGGTGTAAGGTTCAATGTATTAACAAGCAGTGCAAGCATATACTATATGGCAGATAGACATGACAGGATGGCGATGTCTGACAACATCTATTGCACTTGGAAAGCTCATGTCCGCTTTCTATTACCATACTGTTGCTATGTTTTTTGGCGCCACTGGGGTTTTTATAATGCACTGTTTAGCCTCCTCGTTTGTCAAGTGAGCAAGGACACAGTCTTGTGTCCGAAACGCGTCTTGAGACATGCACCGTTCCATGTATTTTTGAAGAAATGAAGAAATGAAAATCTGATTTTGGCTTATTATCATGTCTGTGTTCCTGTTTAAGTGCACCAAGGCACTGGGAAGCTGTGGAATTGATATATATATATATATATATATATATATATATATATATATATATATATACCTACTGGCGGTCGCCAGTAGGTATATATAGTTAGGATTTTTTCTCTATGGGATTTTTGAAAATTCTATGTCTAATAACTTTGGCGTTTGTGGACGGAATTGGCTAAAATTTTCAGGAAAATGGCACATTTTGTTTCTGAGCAGCCCTTGAAAATTTGGGGGGGGTTCGTCAAGGGGGGGCCGAGAAAAAAGGGGGGTCCCAAAACGTGTTTTTAACATTGAGTTTTCCATAGGGCAGTTGGCCTCACTTTTAGCCCGAACGGCTGAATGGATTTGCACTAAACTTGGCAAAATTGTAGGGACTGGTAGCCCGATGTGCCTTTTGTAGGTCTCAATATATGTGCTCCAGTGGATTTTGAGAAATTAACGTTTAAAAAAAGATATATATCTGTAACAGCGGACCAGGCAGCGTCCCAGGACGCGTACTTTTCGCGCAACGGAGCTTTGTGAAGCGAAGCTGATTGGTTCTCTGGCGTCTGTCAACATTCCAAAAAGTCCGTAGCGGCCGCCATCTTGTCCCTCGGTAGGATCGAGAGACAAGAGGAGGCCAAAACAAAGGGGGAAATAACCATAAGGGGGCATAGTAGATCCTCGCTGACCCCCTAGGTTTGATGTGGAGGTTTCAAAAGGGCCCCGCGGGGCAAAAAAAATAATAATAATAATAATCGAACGGCTGAATGGATTTGCACGAAACTTGGCAAAATATTAGGGACTGGTAGCCCGATGTGCCTTTGCTAGGTCTCAATATATGTGCTCCAGTGGATTTTGAGAAATTAACGTTCAAAAAAAGATATATATCTGTAACAGCGCTCCGCTTCGCGTAACGGAGGTTTGCGAAGCTGATTGGTCATTCTGTCACTGGGCTATAGTTGGGCTACATCTGGCTGATATTTGGGCTACATTTGTTTTTTTGTGTGTCTGGCGGCCATCTTTGGGCTACATTGGGCTACATTGGGCTTCATTGGGCTACATTGGGCTACATTTGGGCTCCAACATATATATAGGCCAATGTAGCCCAATATATATTTTTCAAAGTTAATTTTCGTAAAAACCACTGGAGCATATATCTTGAGACATAGCAAAGGCACATCGGGCTACCAGTCCCTACAATTTTGCCAAGTTTCGTGGAAATCCATTCAGCCGTTCGAGCTAAAAGTGAGTCCAACCGCCCTATGGAAATGAAGGAAATGAATGGGTAATTTGTAATTAGCAAATAGCTAATCGCAAACTAGGAATGGTAAAGAATCGCTATTTATTCCTTAAAGTTCGCTATTTAGGAAATGCAAAAAACTTTGATGATACATATGGCGGTTCATCTCTAACAAGATAAGAAGCATAGGGATACATTTATGATGACTGGCGCATCACCAGGGATGTGTTAGTCATTCTGTGCCGCTGTTCCGTCACCTATGGTGTGCTGCATTTACAATGCGGCGCATCATGGGGCAAAAACAGCACAGATGCGTGATGTATCTGTGCCGTAAAGGTGGCGCATTGCTGGAGTTGTATCGCAAGTGTGATGAAGCTCCAGCAAGGGTCGGGGGTGCCCCTGTCGCAGGGTTTCTGTTCTCACACAGAACTGTGGACAGAGGATTGGAACCTCGGCGAATTAGGGTGTCCCAAAACTCACGTTAGTAATCAAAAACTCCTTAGCAAGTGTCACATTGGATATAACAAACTCTCAATGTTTAGACAATCCAGAATATGAACTTATAGTACCTCAGGATACGTGGAACTCATGAACAGTCGGTCGTTATATATATTTCTTAGAAACCAGAACATGGAGTTAAGAAGAACACATGTGTATTTGAAATGTTTATTTACTAATGCCGTCTTCTCAGGCGTAGTATCTTAGATAATACAAGGCGGGGAGGGGGAGAAGCAGGGTGGAGAATACAAGTACACATATTATCAGTAGCAAAATTACCAGCATAGTTACTAGTACATAAAAAGCGAATGGTGACAGTATGTTAACATGCTGTAAATGAATAAGAGTTAGCAACACTTATAAGCAGCCGCGGGCCGTGGAGGGAGTTACGGTGGGGCAGGGAGGCGGGGAGGGGGAGGGGCAGGGTAGAGAGGGCTCCACCCTGCTTCTCCCCCTCCCCGCCTCCCTGCCTCACCGTAACTCCCTCCACGGCCCGCGGCTGCTTATATCTCACCCTCCCTAATACACATATTATATTATTTGCTAAGAAGGTCTCTTTGTGTTGGTTTAGGGCGTGCCCATACTTTAGTGTCTTAGATTTGAAGGAATCACATCAGCATACACCAGCTCTCTCTTCATGTGAACCGCATCAACTGTTGTGTATGTGTGTTCGGCAAAGCAATATAAAACCCGCCTCATGCCCAGAATTGGCAGAAGTTGCACTTATGTTATGAGTATGAAGTCGTGGAGATCAGACCTCATAACAATTCTGTATCGTGTTGTTCTTGAAACTTTAGCACTCGCTGTACAGATATAGTTTAACAAGCAAAGCAGATAGTAGAGCAATAACATATTATTCTCATGTAAACCACGATGAACTACTAGGTGGAAAGCTAAAGCAACAACTAAGTGTCGTGTGCAGAAGTTGCAAAAAAGGAAAAATGGCGTTTAAACCGGTAATGAGCCCATGCTAACTTAACACGGTGTAAAGATATCCAGGACCTAGATGACACCTCCCCATGATCCGGAAACGAACTGAATAAGATAATAGAAGTGCCATCTCATGAGAGCAGATTGCAAGTTTATATGTGGACGGTCCGCAAGGTAAAGCATTAAAAACTAGGAAAATTTAATGCTAAAGAAAAATAAAACAGCCAAGTACTTTATCGAGTCTTAAGCCAATAGGCAAGGTAAATAATAAAAACTTGACAAATAAGTCAATGAATTGTCAATGAAATGCTAGTACTCAGCATATCAAACATGAAAAAGGTCTATGACATAACTGTGTATGCAAAATAAGCTGCAACAGCCTCCAATAGGAAGTCACCGTCTTCATCCGAAAACAGTTCAGCCATCCAATTTAAAAGCGGAAAAGAACATACGTGCTCTCCCAGCACCGGATCCTCTATCACCATCAGAGGACAGCTCGGTGGGTTTTCAAGAAAGCTCTGTTCCAAGAAAGACTGTGCTGCCGCCAATAAATTCCAGGGACCAATTAGTCCATGCATCAATGCCACAGCCATAATCCTTTCGCCAGGACAAACCAACTCGTGAGTAATGATAGGAGTCATCAGCTGATTAAAGTCGACGTCAGGAGAAACCGGTCCGCAGAGACACAAATCAATGGCCCAATCGAAATCACAGGTCAGGCAGTGAAATACAGGCTGGACACAGGTGAAGTAGGAGAATCGAAAAGATAATCCATATGCCGTGCTTAATATCGCCAACGGCATTGTGCCATAATATTCTAGCATGCGATTGCGGAACAGTGTCAGCAGCTGCAGGGTGGGAGGTTGCATAGGAGGGACATCCATATTTAAAAATGTAAAAAAGCACAAGAGCGTCCGCTGGTAATGCAAGTAAAAATGCCAATCCACGAAGCAGAGTGGAGAAAATAGAATGAAAGAAAGCAGGGATGACTCCAAAGATTTTCTCAAATGAAGTCACGAGACCACTGGTAACAACTTTAAAAAAGTGCGCCAGGGCCTTTGTGGAGGATGCGTTAAAGATAGTCCGAACCATCTTGCTGAAATTGAAAGGCAAATCTGAATTGAAAAGGGTCTGCACCTCTGTACGGGTGTTCGCTATGTGAAGCACGAAAGTTTCACGGGCCGAACTCAAGGCCACCTCTCTCTGAGACAAAAGAGCTCTTATTCTTGCCATGCATTTCAAATCTCTCCCAAGGTTGGTATTTGTGGCCAGATTGAAAACTCCCTATGTTCATGTGTGGGAGAAAATAGAACATTTCTGCAGCAAATAACCCGTTCACTTACTGTTACGATAAAAGGAATACTTTTAATTAACTCAGAACAATCTTCATTATTGAGCATCAAATAACTACCATTTTCCAACAACTTGAACGTGGGGATGATAGCAGGAACTGGCGTGCCTTGCAACACGCAAGCCATATTTGGTCGGTGTTTGTTGCATGAACCGTGTTACTGTATGTGCCTACACATTAGTGAATGATCTGGCGTCTCAGTGCATTCCTCTCCATTCAGATAAACTTCTTGATCATCTTTGAAACATCTGTATGTGTATGGAAGCGACCAGACCTCATGAAGAAAAGCACTACCTAAAGGTTCATAACGACCTATTGGTATATATTTCATACAATTTGAAAACTTATATAAAGCAAAAGGCAGCGTTATTAAACCGTGGATAAGGCACGTTGCCAAAAAACCCGCAATCCTCTGCTGATGATGTCACTGAGCATGTCATGAATGATGTAATATGTGACATCATCAGCAGTGGATTACGGGTAATAGTATCTCTAGTTTACTCCCCTATAGCTGTCTTTCTTTTAACATAAGTGTCTGTTTCCTTCCCTTATACTTACTGTTTTTGGTTCGCTTCCGGTTCGCGTACCGGCGAGCAAACTGGGAAGCGAACTAAGAGAAATAGAGGTTGGCACAGTTCCAAATTTTGTACCAATTTTTTAATAACGGGGAGGTAGTTCTGAAAAGAACTTTTTTTTTTATTGTTTTTGTTGTTTTATATTTTTTTTATTATTTTTCAGAACATTTTTTTACTTTTTTTGAATTTTTCTGAACAGTTTTATATTTTTGGGGGTTTTTCTTGGAGGGGGCAATGAAAACGATTCATTGTAAAGGGCTCAACAGGAGCAACAAAACAAAAAAAAAGTATTTATTATTTTGGGCGTTTCGTACAAACTTGCATATGATAGTCAATAGCTCTGTTGATCAGAGTGATGCTTCTTTCTCCGTAGCAAATGAATCCATCGCAAAATACGCAGATGTGTTTTACTTCACCAAATCTCATTTGTATATTTGGCACCATCTCCCTGCCCTCTGGTCCCGTTACTTCCGGTACAACAGATCTTCTGGCCATAATAGGGAGATTATCTAGGTCGTTCCGAAACTGTGCAGCACTGTAGTTGTTAGGATGCCACCTAGTCATATGGCGATGCATTGTGTAGTTTCCGAAACTGTATTTTTTCTCGGTTCCTCTGGACAGTCTATCTTGACATATAAGGCAAGTTACGTATCTTGCATTTACTTTTTTCTGACCTTTGGGAATTTTAAAAAATTGCCAAATGAAGTTTTCTTTCCGGTGAGACGTCCTGGGTTCCTCAGGCAAAAACTGCCTCTCTTCCTGCTCTTCCTCGTCTTCCTCTTCTTCCTCTTCTTGCTGAATTATAACTTGAGCAGGTGGTCCACTCTTCCTTGGATGTGGTGGAGGTGGTGGGGAAGCACCAGCTGAAGCTACTAAAGAAGCCATTGCTCAGTGATCACAAAGGGTCTTTCTCTCACAATGATGAAAGTCAGAGTGAGGAAAGAAGGAGGGATTTTCATCATTTGGGAAAAACAAGAGTTCTCAACCAATCAAAAGTGTTCATTTTAGATTATATGACCTAGTCTTACATCATTAGGAAACCAAAAGTGAAATGAACCAATGAAAAGTGTTATTACCAAGTCACATGACTTGCTGTGTTTACGTTAAGCGCTTTGCAGGGCCTCCCGGTTTGCTTCCAGAAACCTGCGCTTTGCGACTCGCTTCGCGTACCAGTTCGCTAACGTAGGACGTCATATGACGTATCACGCGACAACGTGAAACGTCATGCGGACGGGAGGCGTCACGATGTTGTTTTCTAACGCGGCACTTGCGGTAAAGAAACGTTTACCGGCTCGCGGTCTATTTCGCGGCATCAAGGTCAGCTAACGGGAAGCTTCCCGATTCGCGAAGCGGGAACGAAGAAAAAAAAATATTTAAAAAAAAAATTATTCATAAACATATAAAATATATTTTTGGATTTAAAGAAGAATACATTTTACAGCTACAGATATTAGCTGTTAAAAAACCAATGAAATTCACTGAAAAAAACATAGGTTATAGACCATATATAGTTAGGAATTAGCATTTACAAAACCTTGAAAATTCACTGAAAAAACCATAGGTTATAGACCATATATAGTTAGGAATTAGCATTTACAAAACCTTATTTTACTCACACAAAACCATTGAAATTCCATATATAGTTAGTTGCACTAACTATATATCGCGCACCCGCAATCCACTGCTGATGATGTCACATATTACATCATTCATGACATGGTCAGTGACATCACTGATGACATCACTGATGACATCTCAAATGACATCACTGATGACATCACTGATGACATCTCAAATAACATCACTGATGACATCATGACACACCAATACCAGTTACTACATACGCACTCACTGATTCCTACGTCTACACACACATTCACTCATTCACCCATACAATAACTCATACATACAGTCACTTATTATTACAACACTATCATATGCACTCATACACCTATGCAGACAGTCACACACTGCCACTCATCCATGGAGTTACTCACACACCAAGTCAGTCCTGTAAAGAATCAATCACACTTCCATTTCTTCATCTATACAGTTAAACACAGAACACCATACTTCAGTGACATCACTGATGACATCACTAATGACATCTGAAATGACATCACTGATGACATCTCAAATGACATCACTGATGACATCATGACACACCAATACCAGTTACTACATACGCACTCACTGATTCGTACGTCTACACACACATTCACTCATTCACCCATACAATTACTCATACATACAGTCAGTTATTATTAGAACACTATCATATGCACTCATACACCTAGTCAGTCCTGTGAAGAATCAATCACACTTCGATTTCCTCATCTATAGTTAAACACAGAACACCATACTTTTCACACATATACTAACACATACTTACTCTCTTATACAATCACTGATACAAGTACACATTGATATGCACAGAGTCACACACCTCCCAGCCAGCCACACACACACTCAGTCTTCCATACATCCAGTCATTCTTCAATATGTAAAACGTATTTAAACTTTACAAAAACACACAGACACTAGATGATGTCATCAGTGATGTCATTTGAGATGTCATCAGTGATGTCACTGACCATGTCATGAATGATGTAATATGTGACATCATCAGCAGTGGATTGCGGGTGCGCGATATATAGTTAGTGCAACTAACTATATATGGAATTTCAATGGTTTTGTGTGAGTAAAATAAGGTTTTCTAAATGCTAATTCCTAACTATATATGGTCTATAACCTATGGTTTTTTCAGTGAATTTTCAAGGTTTTGTAAATGCTAATTCCTAACTATATATGGTCTATAACCTATGGTTTTTTCAGTGAATATATATATATATATTCACTGAAAAAAACATAGGTTTTACACCAGTTATAGTTAGCTGAAAATTTTACTCGCATAAAACCATTGAAATTCCCACGTTATAGTTAGTTGGACTCACTATAACTTGCGCGTACAATGCACTGCTGATGACGTCACATATTACATCACTCATGACATGGTCAGTGACATCACTCATGACATCACTGATGACATCTCAAATGACATCACTGATGACAACATCCTTGTGACAAAGTGGCAGACCTCCTATCAGCATAAAATAACCTTTGACACACACATTCAAAAATAGAAACTAACATTTTCTTAAAAAAGGAATAACCAATACCAATTACAACAACTTATTAGGTAATTCCAACATCTACATACACATCCACTCATTCACCAACAGTTCTATATAGTCACGAGGAGCGTCCTGTTAGCGCTATTGCCGCGATCGAAAAAAACCACAGCATGACGTATCGCGTTGCCTCGCGATGTGCCTTATGACGCGCTGCGTAAACGCGGAAGCGCTCCGCGGCGCGGCCCGCTGCGCATAGCGTAAGCGCGCCGGAGCGCGTAACGTAAGCGCATCGGGTCATGTGTCGGGTCATGTGACCTGAAAATAACACTTTTCATTGGTTCTCATCATTTTTTTTCTCCAAATGATAAAAGCCCCCTCCTTTTTTCCTCATTCTAACTTTCTTCATTGAGAGAGCAAGAGCTATTTTTGATCACTGCAATGGCATCACTTGTAGCTGCAGCTGGTGCACCCCCACCACCACCACCACCAAGAAAAGAAGGTCCACCACCATAGTTCCTTGGAGGAGAAGAAGAAGAAGAGGAAGAAGAGGAGGAGGAGGAACAATCAAGGCGCTTCCTGCATGAAGAACCAAGGCAAAGGCACGTTAAAGTGCACTATATTTGGCAATTCTTTTCAATCCCTGAAGACAAAAAAAAGGTGAACGCCCCCAAAGTCACCTGTCTAATTTGTGGCTCAGTCCTCTCCAGGGGCAATCCCCTAAAGAAATATTCATTTGGTAATTTTACCATGATCCGCCACATGGAGAGGTTGCATCCCAATAACTTAGCCCACGCTGAAGTACAGGAACTTCAGAACAACCCACCCCCTGTGTCCAGCACCTCCTCTACTGAAGACTCACTTTCTGGTCCTGAAGCACGCCAAATGGTGCCAAATATACAACAAAAATTTGGCACCATAAAAAATGTTTGCATTTTCTGTGGCAAAACGTTATGTTATGTTGAACTTAGTGCCACCTTAATAAATAATGCTGTGGGCAACCACCAATGCAACAAGAAAAGGAAGCACTAATTATTTTCTTTTTTTTGCTCCTGTTGAGCCATTTCCACTTCCCTGTTTTTTGTTTGTTCCCTTAAAAAACACAAAAAAATATAACATTGTTCAAAAATACAAAAAAAAATGTTCAGTAAAATAAAAAAAATATATAAAACAACAAAAAGAATTTAAAAAAAAGTTCTTTTCAGAACTACCTCACATTTATAAAATTAAACCTATATTTTTAAAGGATCTCTGTCAATTTTTTGTCCTTAGGGTACGCGTACCAGGGCGCGCCCCCCCCCAAAAAAAATAATTTAATGTAGCAGTTAGCATGAGGGAAGGACACAAACAGAATTATGTTAAGAGAAAAAGAGCTACATGATGACCACAGAGGGATTGTTTATTACATAGTAAAAAATAGAGAAGGTGTAATTGGATGAAAGTGAGAAAAGTAAAATGACTAAAGGAGCGAAAGAAAGGAAGAGAGAGGAAGAACACTAAAGTAGAGATAGTGTGAGACTGTGATTGGCTGTTAAAAGAAAAAGAAAGGACAGTAGAAAATGGAGAATGAAGGGTAGTGGCTGAACCACGATAAATGAAGAATGATGAGGGAAAGTGAGAAAAGACCAAACCATACAAACACTCATACTGATACTCAGAAAAACATCTAATAACCTATATACATACACATGTATCTACTCACCAACCCATGCAGCCACTTATACACAAAGTGAAACACTAATTAATATATTTAAATATTTAAACATTACTCACTAATATTTATTTTTCAAAAAGACACAGTGTGGGTGTGGTGTGGGGTGTATGTTAGAGGTGTGTGTATGTGTTGGAAGGAGGATGAGGTGTATGTGTAGGAGTAAGATAATAATTAAGAAAAAGAGAATGAGTGAAAAGCAGTGAGGTTGGTTGAGAAAATATTAGTAAGCTTAAAGCAAAGGGTGATGACAAAGTAAATTTTTTTAGTCATACTTACCATATAATAAATGTAACTTTAATTATTTTTTCTACTGCACTTTGTATCTGTGAAAGAGAGAAGAAAAAATAAGTTATAATTAGTAAAATGTGTATTTTAAATTAAAATATACAAATGAAGAGGTTAAAAACCATAACAGTGTATCTAGAAATAAAGTAAGAGTGAAGGACACAGAAAGGGAAATAAAGTAAGGTAGAATGATAAAAAGAGAAAAAAAAATAGAATGAGAGCAAATTACTAAGAGTAAGGCATATAGATTCACTGACAGAGAGGAAGAGAAGAACAGAGAAATGAACTGAAGGTAAGAAAGATACTAAAAGAATGTGAGTTAGCAAAACTAAATCAGGAAACAGTAGTAAGTAAAAAGATAATAACTGAGACGGAAAACATAAACACAAGTGAACATAACACAAGGAGAGTAGGGCACTGAGGACATAAAAGTAGTGAACGAAAAATAGAGAGAAGAGGTCAAAAGTAAGGAGCAAACAAAGATAAGGGAGAGTGGGTGATTTATAGTGATAGAGTGCGATAATACTGCTGAGTGAGTAAACAGGAATTACTAAAAGAGCAAAGAAGGAAACTTACGGAAAAGGGAAGTAAAGCAGAGAGACTGAAAGCTGAAATGTTATGCAAGGGAGAGAGGGCATGCAGACAGTTGAAATGAGAATGAGGGGTTGTCAAAGTAATGGAGTAAAGAAACGGGGGTTACAGAGAGTGAGAGAAAGACATTATAAGTGAGCAAAAAGAGGTGTAAGAGGATGGAAAAAGGAAAGTGAGTGTCAGAGAATGGGAATACAATTTAATTTACACAATCCAAACTATAGAATAACTTCTACAACATGTTACATAGTTTATTTTTGCTGTTCTCAGAATATATTGGATTTCACTTAAAACAGTGAGTTCAAATTACTCATCATATGACAGCGGGAAAAAAAACACAATCTAAAAGATTGTGTTTTAAAAAAAAACTTAGATACTGACAAATGACAAATGTACGCTAATCTTTGATAGACTTACTTTTCCTTGAGGCCAAATAGTATATCATGGAGGTCCTTTTCTCGTTGCAAAGTACTTTGCTGTTCACTTAAAAATCCATTTCATCGACTTTCTACAAGAAAAGCTCCAAGAACATCTGAAATATTTTCAATATTTTCATATACTCCTTTTTTTCAGTCATGACTCTTTACTCATTCCTGCACCTTTCCATTTGGCCAAATAGTGTCAGATGTATGAGTATATATGAGTACTCCTCCCGTCTTCATAGGCCAATTACCTTTACCTAAATTCTGGCTGTAAAAACACTAAGTATGAATTTATAAAGCCAAAAGGCAAACGTTGTTTGAAAGTCAAATGAGTGTCGTTACATTGGGTCCAACCTTTAGAAGTTTTTAAATAGCATGTGTAATGCCCTGATGTTGTAGAAGGACCGTCATGAAAAATAATAGCTACAGTTGTAAAGGTTCTTCCTGATATCGATAACTGAGAAGCCACGAAATTTTTAATAGAAGTTGTCAATTTAGTTCCATCAGGTCTACATCGTTGGAACAGTAAAATGACATAGTGACCATAATTTTGTAGAAATAATGTGGACAGCATTGCAGACTTACATTGGGTACACACCATATTGTGATCCGCTGATTTAACTAGATTATTAAAAGGCACTGATTTGCAGTCTGGTAAAGTCAAATATATAAATCTTTCAGAGTCTATTCTAGTAGTACTTGATGAAGCACAGTTATCACAGTCATGTTGCCATTGATAAGAAAGGTTAAAAAGATTTTTTATATCTACTCCTTCATCTTGCAATACATCAAACATATACATAAAAAATTCCTGACAATCCTTCTGAATATTCTGTGAAAATTGATTTTGACCTGAACATATGTCTAGAAGATTTCTAATTTCTGAAACAATTTCTATTTTTGCTCTATCACTACTATATTTCTCTAACACAGAATTCAATAAACAGCACAATGTTTGTTCCCGATTTTCGACAATCTGTTTTTGTAAATTTTGAAGAAAAAAAACAACATTAACTACTACATTAGCGTAGCAGTTGACACCAGAACTGTTTTCAAACTGAAATCCAACAACATCTTCAACAGAATCCTTTTTCTTTCTCTTTACAATTACACTTTTATCTACTTTATGCCTTTTTTCTGATACCTCACTGCAATTACTCTCATTTCTTCTTTTTCGGCCTACCACACGTTTTTCAATCAGAGGATATTGAGGCAAATGTGGAGCATACTCTCTTCTTAACCTATTGTATTCTTTAACACAATCTAGATCTGCACAAATCTTTGTTTCATCACACTCAATCAAGTACAATCCTGATAAAGTTCTGACTCGTGATAATGCCACATATGCCATACCCTCTTTCAACACAGAACTTCCAATGTTCACCAAAGCGCTATCTACACTTAAACCTTGAGACTTATGAATTGTCACGCATATGCCAAACAAATAGGAAACTGTTTTCGGCGAACATATAAGTCTTTCACGAGCAAAAATCTAGCTGAACAACGACAAATTTGTTCTATTTCATCATTGCCATCAAATTTAAATTTTAAAATTTCAATTCCATCTCTATTTTTGTAATTCACAAAACCAACAACATGACCCATTGCTCCATTTACCAGACCTCTTTCAACATTTAAATTCCTTCTCAAAATGATACGACAATTTAAACACACATTCAGAGTCTTTTCAAAACCAGCAGTTTTAGATATAGTCTTCTCTAATTAATCCAATTTTGATTTCAAATTTTCAGACAAAATAATTGTTGCTCCCATATGCTCTATTTTATCTGTAGCTTCCAGTTTCACTATCTCTTCATTTTCTAACTGTAACATTTTGTTGTTGAACATGGAACATTCTTTCAGAGTTGGCATCAAACATATGCCAGATTTCTTCTCGTTAATTTTCTTAAAAATGTTCTCTGGAAGAATGTTTTCATTTGGGTACAAATTTGAAATTAATCGTCCATGTAAAGCTTCTTTTCCTTGCTCACTTAGTTTTCGGAATCTTACATCTTGTAACATATTTTTATAATCTTCATCCTTTGCCTGCCGCATATTTTGAAGCAGTTCAGCATATTTGAAGTTTAACCATATATTAATGTTTCCAATGCTCCCTAAGCACTTCCTGGTATCTTCATGCGTGAGCATTTTGAACACAGGTTGTCCATTCACTGGAGTCAACTGCAGAAGATCTCCAAAAACAATAATATGGTTTCCTCCAAATAAGACATCATAGTCTGTTCTAAGAATTTCTTGCATTCTCAAATGCACAAAAGCAAGCATTATATTTGACACCATGCTTACTTCATCAATGATAAGAAGTTTAATTTTCTTCAGGACTCTCGAAACTTCGGAACACGCAACTCCAGATAGCTTGTGATACTCCAATTTGTTATCATGCTCCACTGGCAGCATCAGTAAATGATGTAAAGTAATCCCTTTAATGTTATGTGCTGCCAGCCCAGTTGGAGCGGTAACAACACAAGACATCGGTGTTTCAGTCCTTTTCTGCAGATAAGTTGCAATTGCTTTAATCAGAAAACTTTTTCCAGTTCCCGCTTCTCCACTCACGAACAGTTGGACAGGCTTAAATGATGTATATGAGCACTCTTTTTTCTCATGACTGAATCCATGTTCTATCTGTTCTGTGACTTCGTCATATATCTGTTTCTGCTCAAGGTTTAGTTGTTTCACGAAATCTTCTAAGTTCACTTCATCATCTTGAGCTTGTTTCATAGCTCTTTCCACCTCATCCATGGCAGTGGCAGCTTCATTTTGGATAATTGGTCCTCCAAGTGGATCCTGACTTAATGAAGCAGAACTCTGACTGTCTTGAGAACTGTCTCTAGCAATCTCTGCAGCAATTGTGGCTTCTTCCTCTATTTCTTCATTCAACATTTGCAGATAATTTGGAAAAACAGGACATTCTATGGTATCTTTGGTTGCATTAAAAGAATCTTCGTAGCAGAGAAAATCTCCAAGTAGTTCCTCTTCTGTACGCCATGGCTTAAAGAGTTGCAAAAGAGCTAAATTGTAAAATTCCCTTTTCTCTGGATTTTCGCAACTCAATTTTCGATGATTAATCAAATGGCCTTTTTTCTGTCTCACTAGACATCCTTCACACCCAATGATAGCATATATTCCATTGTTAATATCTTCTCTGATGGTTCTCTTATAAATATAGTTTTGCAGAACTTCATACAAACAAACGTTCTCAAGATGACTACTTCTATTTGGATAGTATGTATCCAACATGTTGGTCTTCAAAATATCTGTACTTTCTGGTTCTTTCTCCGCCAAAATTTCTTGTACAGATTTCAAAACTCGATTTCGTGTTGCAGCAAGACCTAGACTCACCCAAATGATGGTTCTAAATTTGGCATATAGACTTGCTGATGACAATCGATCAGAACATTCATATGCTCCAATTTCTAGATGCGACAACATCTTCAGACTGTAACTGTATAATTTCTTGCTTAGACTCTTTTCATGTGAAATGTCCTCCCACATTTCCTTCAGTTCTGTCTTTTCTTTTTTTGTGATGTAAGACGTCACATATCGAGCCACAGCAATAGAGTTGTCAGCAACGAATTGAATATCCATGTTAGCATTCCACATGGACAAAATCACTGGGATGTAGTCGATGATGTACTTGGACTCTTCGTTTCTTTTTAAATTGTATGTATTTTTTGGTGATTTCCTCGTAACACTATGTCGCAGAGAAGACATCAAATATTTACTCTTCCTTTAGAAATCACTGGTCGTGGAAAGGCGAAACGACATTTTGTGTAGAACTTGTCCTTGTTTCTGAATTTTCGACGACAGTACTTTCCACAACGATGGGATTGAAAGCGTAAAACTTGTTGCCTTAAACTGTTTTCTTCGGTAGTTTTCGGAACAGCACATGTTGAACACTCTTCAATGTAGCTCATCACTGTCTCATCCGAATCTGTTCCAAATTTGGGTGCATCTTTAATCCACAACAACATATGTATGTGAGGAGCACCTCTCGCTTGATACTCCTTTCTCCAAAAGAAATCCAAAACCTCTCCAAGGGGAGGATTTTTTTTGTTGGTAATAAAAGACATCATAGCTTCAAATCTATGATTGAAATTTCTGCATACTTTCACTGGATCCAAAGAACACAGTTCTCCAGGTGTTTTGAATTCTATATTTTGTATATTTGCATTTGCCTCTCGTAGAAATTGAAGTAAGTCGTCCCATGCATACTCGGCACAGCTAAGAGTGAGGAACCATGTAGGAGTTCCTAAGTTTCTTAGCATACATTTCAATTCCCCATGACGACGGTACCAATACTCGTTTGCACCACGCTGACATGCCATGAGATTGATTAGATGAGATTCCAAAATATTATCTTGCAGATTCACTTTCTCCATAAAGTCCCTCGCCGAAACATTTTGCAGATGTGCTCCACTTTTCAGTATATGGTTTACCGCATAAGAAAGCCCAGACAAGTCACTTTCATACAGTAGATGAAACAAATAGGGAATGCATTGACGAAACCTTGGATCTTCAGCATATAATCTTACAGTTCGATATTCAGATGCAGGAATTTGAAGTGGTCGATCGTCATATCGTCCACCTCGACCTGTTGGAAATAGCTGTGGAAAACAATGAGCTTCCAAACTTTCTTCCCATACACTAACGGGACTTCCTTTTGCTGCTTTCATTTGAAGCAATTCAATTGCATTCCCCATTACTTCTTTGGAATGCAAAGGATGAACAGTATGATGTTTATATATTTCTTCACTTCTAGAGACATCAACTTTTTCAATTTGGCCGACTGAACAATCACTGTCTTCATCTGCAGCTGTTTCCTCTGCTGCAACACGTACATGTTTGTAATACTCATTGTTTTTGACTAAATACAACGTTGCCTTTTTGACTTTCCTAACATCCACTAAATCTTGCCAGATTTTTTTACTCTTTGTCGGAACCCCATTAACTAGAATAACTAAAGGTTCCTCTTCTACTTTTTCTATACCAATTGTATCAATATTTTTTTTTAAATCTAGAGGCAAATAAACAACTCTTCCCTTTAATCCTCTCTGCAAATCTGTAGGAGGCAATATCCCTATCTTAGGCTCCATGAGAACAATTGCCTGAAAAGGGTGGACACATTGAATAAAAATAGACTCATATGTATTTAAATCCATCAATTCAGGGGGAATGTCTACCAACTCCAGATTATTATGAACAGCTCTAGCAGGCATTCTGATTTGATTTAATTTATCATAACAATATTTACAAATACGCTGATCAGAACTCAAATCAGAACAATTCTCCATCCACAAATAAGTTGCAAAATCCTTCCACTCATAATTATTCATCTTTTCACTTTTTACGTATAAATCAACTAATCTAGTTTGATGCTTATAATGACTTCGTCGACAACACACACAAGTAAAATTCGGCCTTTCACTTGATTTCACCTTAAACCTGGTAATTTCCTGCTCAAACTTTTCTGTACTTGAAATCTGTACACTGTCTTTCACATTACCTTGAATTGCTGTGTCAATTTCTACACTATCCTCTTTTTTATCAAAATAACAAATCTCAATTTCTTCACAAATCTTCTTCACATCTAATTCAGTTCCATGCAAAAGAGCACTGTTTAATTGTTTAAGCTTACGTGCTGGACTTTTTGCATAATACAACATTCTCACTAATTTCCTCATTTTGGTATGATGCACTGCTAACATCCTAAAATGATGAAAAACACTCTTACAGACTTTTCTAGAAAGACAAGCCAGTGAATGGCCTTGCAAACCTGTCTTTGCTCTCACTCTGCAAGGAGCTAAGTCTTGCAACAACTTCACTTTCTGCTTTAGACTTTTCTTACTATATGTACGTAAGAAATTACAAAACAAATCAATTGATTCCTGTCGCACACTACAAATACGACTACACTTCCAAGTGTACACTGGACCCTTAGTACGTCTCCCTAAAACTTCATCAGTTAACACCTCTTCTGGTTCTCTAGGCACAAGTTTCTCTTTTTCAATCGGACAACCATCTTTCACTTCATACGCTCGACCACTGGTGTCAACTGCATGCACTAAATCATTCTCCTGGAAGTAACTCTCCTCATTAAAAAATGGCTCACCACTTGAACTGTGCATCCATTCTCCAGAAAAAACTTTACAAAAATTAGCCCGATTAATTACTCTTTTCCATCTACTGTTTGAATTGAAAACATCAATTGTCTTGTTAAGTGTCCTAATTCTATTGATTATTAAAATAAATAATTTTTTCTTAAATTCAAATGCCTGATCAACAATCTTCTCTACACTTTTATTTTTCTTTTAAAAAGCAGCTCTCTGTTTACCTTTCCTAATGTTTTTTAACAAATTTAAAACCACCCTATTGCGAAACATTCATCTACAAATATCTCTAAACTGATTCTGCCTTCTATTCCTATACATATTATTCTCTCCTGCTCCAGTTGTAGGATTCTTTGAGGTTCTCTCCTTCCTTTTCAAATTTACTCTCTCATTTTCTTTTCCTACATGCTGTCCATCATTTTTTTTAAAGTACATATATTCCGAATAAAAGACTTAGGGCTAGATGTAGGTAAAGCATATTTACCGACCCTTAAATACCGAATTTTACCGATTCGGTATTTAAAAGTCGGTAAATATGAAGGGGGGAGATGTAGGGAAATCCAGATGTTTATTTACCGAATCGGTAAAAGTCGGTATTTACCGATTCGGTAAATACCGACCTGTAATGCTCCATTCATTCCTATGGGCTATGAAGCCCATAGGAATGAATGGGGCATTACAGGTCGGTATTTACCGATCGGTAAATACAGATTTTTGGCAAGGGTGCAGGGGGTGTCACTTTGACACCCTCTAGCACCCCCAAAAAAGGTTCGGGGGCCATATGGCAGGCATACCTGCCCTAAGGGCAGGTCTGCCTGTCATATGGCACAGGTGTGCATGCGCACATTTGCATGCACACCTGAATCGGTATTTCACCATCAAATTGAATTTGATGGTAAAATACCGATTTCTAAGGCCTTGTGGGACTCATAAGAGTCCCACCTACATATCGATTTTACAGATTCTGTAAATATACCGGTCAGTAAATTTACCGACCGGTATATTTACAGATTCTGTAAAATTACCTATCGGTAAATTTACAGAACGGTAAATTTACCGATTCTGCCCCCTACATCTCAAATGCCTTTTACCGGTCGGTAACGGCCGAATTCGGCCGTTACCGACCGGTAAAAGCCTACCTACATCTGGCCCTTAGTTGTCTTACCAGGAGCTTGGTTCCTGGTTTTTGAAGTATTTGTTGTGGAAGAGTGCTGTAATTCCGTTGCTGTTTTTGATTTTTCTCGGTTACATTGTTTTCTTGTCCTTTCCCTTGTGGGCATGTTTGCTTACTCTTGAAATCTTGATTTCATTCTGTGTTAAAGAAAAAAATAGCACATTATAGACCACTATTACCAAACAACAAAGCAATGACAAAAAGCAAACGATGTATTCAGGGTTACAGATCAGGTGAGGATTCTCCAGGGGTACACAAAAGGTGAGGCCTGTATTGAAGAGTATAGTGGAAGACAGCTCTGTCCACAGGTACAAAGAAGATGAGACCTGTGTCTAAGTCCACTGCACTCTTATACACAGGCTTCACCACCTATGCTTCCCGGGAAAGCCCTCTCCCCCACTACAGTCTTGATCATAAACCTCACCTCCTCTGTCCCTCTGGACATGTCTCACCTCATCTGCACAATCTACTTCATAATCTCAGGTAACACAGATGACATAATTAATCCTCATTTATAAAGCCATGCGTCAGTTTTGCGCTACTGAAGCGTCACTTTTTGTGACGCATTGGCATCATAAAACATGTGCCTTGTTGCACCATATTTAAAAAGTGACGCGTGTAGGTAGATGCGTCATTTTTAAAACATTTTGCACCACATTATACCTCTGTCAAGTGTAATGTACAGAGAGGGGTTATTTCTCTGCAAAAAGCCTCGTAATAATGACACAGTGAAATCTATAAAATTTCACTGCGTCACTTTTAGGAAACTGTTATGTCAAAATCTTGCACCTGCCTCACAGTAGGGATAAGACTGAGGCAAACGCTTTCACATGGGGCTTTTCCCATGTGATACGATTCTCACACCTAAGCAGGAGTGCAGATGAGATGAAGACTCTCCAGGGGAGCACAAAACGTGAGGCTTGTGTCCATGAGTGCAGTAGACAGGACTAAACTGGAGTAGTGTGCAAGAAAAAGATGAGCCTCATTTATAAAGCCATGCGTCAGTTTTGCGCTACTGATGCGTCACTTTTTGTGACGCATTGGCAGCATAAAACATGTGCCTTGTTGCACCATATTTAAAAAGTGACGCATGTAGTTAGATGCGTCATTTTTTAAACCACTGCACCACATTATACCTCTGTCAAGTGTTATGTACACAGAGGGGTCATTTCTCCGCAAAAAGCCTTGTAATAATGACGCAATAAAATCTATGAGATTTCACTGCATCACTTTTAGGACACTGTTACATCAAAATCTTGCACCTGCCTCACAGAAGGGATAAGACTGAGGCAAACGCTTTCACATGGAGCTTCACAATTTTACAAAATACAATTCCTCCATGCAAACAAACTCAATATGCTTCCTACACTGAGTTAACACAGGTAACATCATTGTAAAGAGTCAAATTGACACCTGTGTCTAAGAGTGCAGTCGGGGATAGGCTTCATGAAGCCTAGTTCACTGCACTCTTAGACACAAGCCTCACCACCTACGCTCCCTAGGAAAGCCCAAACATGTACCTTTTTGCGCCATATTTAAAAAGTGACGCATGTAGGTAGATGCATCACTTTTTAAACCTCTGCGCCACATTATACTCAAAAATGTAAAAGCCATTCATTTTCCCCAAAATCGTTTTTGACATCACATTTAGGAAACACAGCACAGATCCTATGTACAAGCATCTGCCTCACAGCAGGGATAAGACTGAGGCAAATGCTTTCATATGGAGCTTTCCCCATGTGATAGGATTCTGACACCTAAGCAGGAGTGCAGATGAGATGAAGACTGTCCAGGGGAGCACAAAAGGTGAGGCTTGTGTCCAAGAGTGCAGTGGAGAGGACTAAACTGGAGTAGTGTGCAAAAAAAAAGAACCTCATTTATGAGGCCCTGCGTCAGTTTTGCACTGCTGATGCGTCACTTTTTGTGACACATCGGCGGCATAAAACATGTACCTTTTTGCGCCATATTTAAAAAGTGATGCATGTTGATAGATGCGTCACTTTTTAAACGTCTGCGCCACATTATACTCAAAAATGTAAAAGCCATTCATTTTCCCCAAAATCGTTTTTGACATCACATTTAGGAAACACAGCACAGTTCCTATGTACAAGCATTCCATATCATTACTGAGACCTCACTATTTTACAAAATACAATTCCTCTATGCAAACAAACTCAATATGCTTCCTACACTGAGTTAACACAGGTAACATCATTGTAAAGAGTCAAATTTATTTCTTTAAACATGCACACATTCTTTATTCCTTTTAAAAAATGTAAAATGCACCACATTATACTCAAAAATGTAAAAGCCATTCATTTTTCCCAAAATCGTTTTTGACATCACATTTAAAAAACACAGCACAGGTCCTATGTACAAGCATTCCATGTCACTACTAAAACTTCACAATTTTACAAAATACAATTCCTCTATGCAGTAAAAACTTTTTACCAAGCATTATCAAAAAGCATGACACAAAGCAACATTAAAAAACCACAATTTGCTACCAAATCTTCTCCATAGAGTATACAAGTCTCTATGTATATTAAATGAATCATAACTCACCTTTACAAATGCTTTAGGAGATTCACAACAGTGTCAGATACACACACCAATATTTCTTTAGCATAGCAAAAGGTATGTTCTCCAGGCACTGCAAACCTTAATGGCACAGAAAACCTCTAATTCTACACACATATTGCTCATGGTAACCAATCAAAACTCTTCCCTCTATATTTTCAAACCAACACTTTCCCCCCCCTCAGCCCTTTCTACCTGTTACCATAGCAACTCCCTCCTCACTGAGCTCTCAGGTTTAAAAGTTTATTCTACAATGTTGCAAATCACCTCAGCAAGGATGTTTGACCTGCGAATACACCAGCTTATCTGGTGCAATGTTTCTTTAAATGACTTTTTTTTAACCATTCAAATTACTTCTTACACAGAACACAACCATGCACCCTAACTTTCAGTTTTCAACTACCTCATTCTACCAATCAGAGCACTGAAAGTCTACAGTTTTTTTTTTGCAAACTCCTATTGTTCCAACTGCCATTTCTTTCCCACACTTCATCTGACTGCACCAGAATCTCCTCTCACCATGTATTCTGTCTGGATTATTGGACACAGCTATATCCACTGGGCTCAAAGTTATGCAGCTACCAGAAATTTTCCTAACCTTGATTTACAAAATGTGAACATTAAATGGATTGGCCAGAGAGGATTAAGATGGGGTCAAATCTGGTTTGTTACTTGCAACGTAACAAGTGTCAGTTTCATACTGTACTGATCAGCACTACAGTGTACAATTGCAATGGAACATTTTGGTGTAAATATCGGCAAAATAATAACATTGTGCACAAATATTCGATGTTTTAACATCTGTTAAAATTTGAAAATTGTGCCCCAATGGGCAATGGCTAAGCACGGCATTATCGACACCAATAATTCCTTATTAAAGAAATTTTGCAAAAAGTGCCTTATGTACAATTCTGCCCATGTGGGCTTAAGTGCGACCACTTTCTCCATGCACAAATATTGATGACTTCTTTGCAAATAGTGCCCAAGTGGGCAATTCATGTGTCCACAAAATCATTTCAACAAAATATATCATTACGTATGATTAACACTTCTCAAATTCCATTTCATTTGGCTGCCAATGGTTCCACATCCAAACTGTGTGCGGACTACGTGTCTCCTACAAACATAAAAAAGTGTATTCACTCGAATGTAAGTGCAGATGAAGACTGATAAAAAGCTACAATTTTTACAGGGTTCAGTCTTATTACATGAAGTTGATTGGCATTGGTACAAAACAATATTTAATTAACCTAGGTGAACAGATAAGGGGAGGGACGGGTATGCCTACTTCTATGTTTTTCATTTGATCACTTTAAAAATCACAAATGAACGAACTGATGTCACCCATGACTAAGGTGAGGCTGCACCGAAACGTGTCAGCCGTTTTTTGACTATTTTGTTCAAATAAATCATCACACTTATGAATCTGAGACTCGAGCTTACTTCTTTTGATGTGAAAGTTGGTGTAAGGAATTATTGAGGATCGCCTCCTTGCACGAGCCCGCCGCCATCAAGAGGCTAGGGGACTGGCAAACATTGTTTGAATTATATATATATATGCCAAGTTGTAAACCTGGTTGGTACTGGTCTTTATTTATCCCATGTTGGCATGCTTTGCACTTTGTGCATTTGAAAAACCCTGTATGTTTACTTAGCCAAGTAGTTTTCATCTGAGGTTTCTTCAAGACATTGCTAACCAGCATCTGTTTAAAAGATTTATTTCTTCTAAATGTGATCTGTGGGCTTTTTTTGTGATTAAATACCTTTGATCATTAACCCCATGGAGTCGGTGCCTGTTTTCAAAAAACGCAAGATCCAGGATTGGATCTATATATATACCGATTGTCTGACATAATATCGACAGACAGAATATCGACATACAAAAATATCGACACAAAAATATCGAAATCAAAAATATCGGAGTCATATCTTCATAAAGGTAAGTACAAAAATATCGAAAAATTAATATCGTAGTACAAAAATATCGAAATTAAAAATATCGTTTTTTTAAATGTATAAATAATAATGTAAAAATAATTTTAAAATACATATAATTTTACAAATATTAAATAAAAACATTAAAACATAATTAAAAAATTAAAACTAATACACATACATTTAAAATAAATAAATGAAAAACGTAATAATTGAATGTAATTTTATTTTTTTTAATTTCATTTAATTGATTTAATTTAAATATAAATTTATTTTATTTTTACCCTGTACGCCTGTATCCCAAAAACCCAAAACTGACCCTGAACCCTAAAAATACCCCTTTACCCAAAAACCCAAAACTGACCCTGAACCCTAAAAATACCCTTTTACCCAAAAACCCAAAACTGACCCTGAACCCTAAAAATACCCCTTTACCCAAAAACTCAAAACTGACCCTGAACACTAAAAATACCCTTTTACCCAAAAACCCAAAACTGACCCTGAACCCTAAAAATACCCCTTTACCCAAAAACCCCAAACTGACCCTGAACCCTAAAAATACCCCTTTACCCAAAAACTGAAAACTGACCCTGAACCCAAAAAATACCCCTTTACCAAGAACTAAAAACTGACCCTGAACCCAAAAAATACCCCTTTACCCAAAAACTGAAAATTGACCCTGAACCCTAAAAATACCCCTTTACCCAAAAACTGAAAACTGACCCTGAACCCTAAAAATACCCCTTTACCCAAAAACTGAAAACTGACCCTGAACCCAAAAAATACCCCTTAAAAAAACTAAAACATATAAAATTTAAAATATTATTATATACTTACCTATACTTACGTTGTAATGGTATGCGTTGTAAAGGTACCTGCGTTGTAAAAACATGCGTTGTAAACACATGCGTTGTAATGGTTTTTGCATTGTAAAAATTTCGTAATGGTAGTGCGTTGTAAAAGTTGCGTTGTAAAGGTTGTTTCCCCGGTGGATAGCGTAGGGGTAAAAATTACTATTCACACTCCAGAGGGTGCAACAGTAGGGAAAGCGTTGGATAGCAGGGGGGTAAAAATTAATTCCCACACTACTCCCACTTTAACACACAACACACTACACATATAAAAAAGACAATTAATATAAATTTCAATTAATCAATTAATAACAATTAATATTACTAAATTGATGTAATTATAAATGAACTAAATAACACATATTAATTACTAATTAATTAACAATAAATACCAAAGAAAATTACAATCTCTTTAATTAATTACATTTAATTATATCACACCCTATCCCCCTATAAACACACAACCCACTACACAGAAATAAATTATATCACTTATTCACTTAATAATTATTAATTACCAATTAATTATTATTTAACAATAACAACACATTAAATATATTAGCACATTAACTCTAAATAATTTAATTACATAATTAATATTATTTAATTATCAATTAATTATTAATTAACAATAACAATAAAGTAAATATATTAGCACATTAGCTGTAAATAATTTAATTTACTAATTAATATTATAGTTTCCCAATTAATTAATTAACAAGAACAAAAAATTATATATAAAAAAATTACTCTAATTAATGTAATTAACTAATTAATATTAATTAATTACCAATTAATTAATAATTAAAAATATGTACAAAATTATATCAATTAATTAACTAATTAATATTAATTAATTACCAATTAAGTATTAATTAAAAATATTTACAAACATATATTAATTAATTAATTATTATTAAATTACTTCCCACCCTATTCCCCTATAAACCCACAACCCGCTCTGATACTAAAACGCAAAATGTAAACAAATTTACAAATTTTCAAACATACATTACAAAACATGTTTAACAAACATATAAACAACACATTAAAATACATAACACTAAACAAAATTTCGATATTAGTAAAGTTCGATATTAGTAACATACATACCTTAAAAAAACGATATTCTGTCTGTCGATATTTTGGACATCGATATTCTATACTATCGATATTAAAACATCGATATTATTGTATGTCGATATTTTAATTTCGATATTTTGTCTGTGTACCTATATACCAGCAAGTCAGGGGTGTTGCCATGGGGGCCTGTTTCTCTCCCAGTTATGCCTGTTTGCATATGGGCTACTGGGAGAGGCAGGTCCTCTATGGTGAACACTCTGACATTGCGGCCAGGTCGATTGTTCGTTGGTATTGTTATATTGACGATGTGTTTCTGATTTGGAGTGGCACTCGGCTAGAGGCTGAGCAATTCATTAACACTCTCAATTGTAACAACTTTAATCTGGCCTTTACATCAGATATTAGCCAGGACCAGGTACATTTCTTAGACATCACTATTGAGTCTTGCCAGGGGAAATTACAGACCAAGCTCTTCAGGAAGCCCACAGCAGGTAACACTGTGCTTCATGCCCAGAGTCACCATCCTGCCCACCTCATTCGCAGCATACCTTATGGGGAGATGCTGCGGATGAGGAGGTTATGCAGCACTGATGTACAGTGCAACCTAGCACAGGATGCGAGCAAGATCAGGTTCCTGGCTAGGGGTTACAAGAGAACTGAGATTGATAGGGCAATCTGTAAGGCTAATGCTTTGCCCCGGAATCAGATACTGGAACGAAAGCAAAAACCCATTTCAACGGAAATCAAAACACAGCCAGTGAGACTGATCTGGGCCTACAATAGGCAGCATGGCGTGCTCAGGAAAATCGTTACCAAGTATTGGGATCTCATTAAATGCGACCCCATTATTGGAGGGAAAATGCCGGCCAAACCCTTAATCACCTTTAGAAAAGCATATTCTATGCAGGACGCTTTAGTAAAGCCAAGTCCTGAGGTGGTAACTCGCAATAACGGGCTGGACAAAAGTAAAGGCTTCAGAAAATGTTCCAGCTGTAAAGCCTGCCTCCATGGCGTCAATAAAACGGAATACATGGTTCCCTTCTCAACTACCACACGCAAGATCAGTAAACAATTGACTTGTAAAAATGACCATGTGGTATATGTGCTGGAGTGTCCTTGTGGCCTGCGATATGTTGGTAGCACCAAACTGCAGGTACACAAGAGGATACTCCAGCACATACGGGCCATTAATACCAATGACGCTGCATATCCAGTAGCACGCCATTTCAAAGAGAGTCACAACAACAACAGTGCTCTTTTGAAATACTATGCCATTGACTCGGTTGGTCCCTTGAGAAGAGGAGGAGACAGAAAGGGGTTGTTAAGAAAATTGGAAACAAGGTATATTTTGGAATTGGACAGTAAAGCCCCAGGGGGTCTCAATTCCACGGAAGATCTTTATACTTGCCTGTAAAATCCCCCTACATGACACACTGGCTAAGATGTTCAATGGATTTTTGCTCCCTGTCTTTGGTATCTTTCTTCTTTTTATTGGCTTTACTCCTAGCAGATACTGTACTGGTATAAATTAGAAAATCTGAAAACTTAAATCAAATATGGCTATACATTAATCAACTTATATCTGAGTAGCTAAGCTGATGACACAATCAATTTTATCCTAGTCTAGGATTAGGCTATGGTTTGTACATATATAAATAGGAAATGATAAAGAACAAATATAAAAAAACAACGATATGTAATCAATCATTTTGTTTCACGGTCATGGTTGGTTGCACCATCGCATGTTTGATGTATAGGCTTGCTAGGCAACTTTAGACTGAACCCTGTTTAAAGTTTGGGGGCTGCGATAAGGTATTTAACCAGCTATTATCTCCTCCAAAATCAACATTAGAATCACGATCTTATGTGCAAATGATACTTTTCTCTTGGCACCTCAAGGTGTTTTCCATATTATTGGTATAATTGTATTCATACTTTTTAAACTTAGTATGTTTAATTTATCTAATTTGTACATATTTATGAAATTCATTTACTGTATATTTATTGTGGATTGAATGTATTGCACTTGCCATAATATTCATTCCTTCACAGAACAAAACTTAATTCTGTGTGAATTTACACTATTGATTTCGAGTGTGTATATATATGTACAAAAGGGAACAAACTTTTATCGAGATATGCTTATTTGCACAAATATTGATTGTTTTGCACATGGAGGTCTTTTGATAATGTAATACATATATTATATATTGTTGATGGGGATTATCCCGGTATGCACTTTACAGCCCAGTGATGTAACTTCTATGTCTATCATTTTACATCGTAACCATGTGATATAGGCAACCAATCATGGGTTCAGGCACATTGCACTTGCACTTTAAATTCTGCCTTCCCTCCCTCAAGCGTCATGTGATCAAGGCCTCTGTGTAGGCCGAAACGTTATGTCGAGGTGGGCCCTCCACGTTACTGAATAAAACTACTGCTCACCTGCACCTTGGGTCTCCTCTCTTTGTCTGCGCATGGTATCCAGTGATTGGGCTCCTGGCGAGAGATTTGGAGATTGTTCATATATATATATATATATATATATATATATATATATATATATATTACCTACTGGCGGTCGGCAGTAGGTATATATAGTTAGGATTTTTTCCCTATGGGATTTTTGAAAATTCTATGTCTAATAACTTTGGCGTTTGTGGACGGAATTGGCTGAAATTTTCTGGAAAATTGAACATTTTGTTTCTGAGCAGCCCCTGGAAATTTGGGGGGGGTTCGTCAAGGGGGGGCCGAGAAAAAAGGGGCGTCCCAAAACGTGTTTTTAACATTGAGTTTTCCATAGGGCGGTTGGCCTCACTTTTAGCCCGAACGGCTGAATGGATTTCCATGAAACTTGGCAAAATTGTAGGGACTGGTAGCCCGATGTGCCTTTGCTAGGTCTCAATATATGTGCTTCAGTGGATTTTGAGAAATTAACGTTCAAAAAAAGATATATATCTGTAACAGTGGACCGGGCAGCGCTCCGGTTCGCGGACTTTACGCGTAACGGAACTTCGCGTAGCGAAGCTGATTGGCTCTCCGGTGTCTGTCAACATTCTAAACAGTCCGGAGCGGCCGCCATCTTGTCTCTCGGTAGGATTGAGAGACAAGAGGAGGCCAAAACAAAGGGGGAAATGACCATAAGGGGGCATAGTAGATCCTCCCTGACCCCCTAGGTTTAATGTGGAGGCTTTAAAAGGGCCCCGCGGGGCAAAAAAAGAAAACAATTTTTTTTTGTTTTTTTGCGTGGGTAGCGCCCGGTTCGCGAACCGGGATGCGTTCTGGGCAGCGTACTATAAGGAAAAAAGAATGATTGTTGGTTTTGTTGATTATTTTTTAATTTTTTTATTTTTTAAGCAATTATTTATTATTGTAATTGTGTTTCAAAATTTAATAACATTTCTAACATTTCACTAGTTTATGAATTACATATAAAAATGATTAAAGACTCAAATAATTTTTTAATATTACATATAATTTTATTTATCGGATTGTTTTTCAAAATTTAATAGAATGTCTAACATTTGACTGTCAGATATGTCCTCTTGTTGAGTGAACATAAGTTCCCACATTTGACCGTCATCATAATGAAGTAAATGATCCACAGATTCTACACATTGAACTAATTCATGGTCCCGTGATTCATCCATGAAATCTGAGTCATCATTGTCCTCAATATCTTTTTCTGTGTTGTTCTCCAGAACAATTTCGAAGGAAATATTCTGCTCACCTTCCATTTTATTGCTGTAATTTGCATAAAAAATAATTATATCAGTAGAGATAGGGCACTGTTGGGTTTAAGTTCAGACAGGTACTTGTGAGTTTATAACAGAGAAGTAATCTATGGGCACTGTATGGTTTCAGGCGTGAAGTAGTACTATTAAAAAGTGCCTGTGAAGAAGCCTAAGTAAATTCATAATTATACCACAGAAACCTAAATCAATCCATATTTATAATAAAGAAGCATTTCTCAATGTCTAACTCTTACAGAGGGATAGTATATAACTATCTGAAAATGTTTTCAAATTTATAAAATAATATCTCACCTTCGATAAACAAGTTTAAGTTGTGAGTGAAAATGATCTTGCAATGTAGTTCAGGAAGTAGTAGTCAAAATGGCTGTGTTTCTCTCTCTTCCTTTATATATATTCAGGTATATAACCAATCAAATGTCAGGTAAAAAAGTAGAAAATGAAAGTAACATTTTAATTGGTTGTCAATTCCAACACTTCAGATGTGTTTTGTGAAGTAATTTACCTCAGGGTATTTAGAGAGGTGTACAGGCTAAATGGTTTGGTATGTACTATGAGCTAATCTATATTTGGTGAAAGTGTCTCCAGTCGCTTTTCTGTAAACTACTTTCCCACCTTTTTTGATGGTGCGCTTCCCAGGGAGCGACCCGGTACGCGAACTGGCGAGCGCCACGGTACGCGAACCTTAAGCGTTACGGGAGTCCACCATTTTGTGTTTCGGTCGACTTAAGATACAAGATGGAGGGCAAATAATGTTCAGAATGGGTAGAAGGGGGCACGGTAGACTTATCTTGACCCCCTAGGTTTTCTGAGGGTGGCTGAGGAGGCTTATATGTGCGAAAAAAAACATTTTTTTTAAAAATTTCGCGAGGTTAGCTTCCGGTTCGCGTACCGGGTAGCGCCCTGGGGAGCGTACTTTGTTGAAAATTAGTGAAAAAAGTTAGAGTAAAATAATAATTGTGAGTGATCAGATGTAGGGTAGCTCTGAGAAGAGCTTTTGGGTTTATGGTACATTTAGGTACTTATAAGTAGGTACCAATGCACAGTCTTAAATTCAGAATGAAAATTCTGTTGCCCTCATCTGAGAAGTGAACTCCATCTCCCCTGTAGATATCTTGCATGTAGTAACGCAAGTTATTGTTGTACACGGAGCCCATTCCATGGTCTCTCATGTAAGCTGAAACAGATTTGTTTACATGCTTCCTCGACTTCTCAATTTGTGGACAAAATTGGTTTGACCACCTCCATTTCTGTCTTTGGCATATATTTGAATATACCAAGGCAGTCTGAGGAAAAAGTGCCATTAATTGCTCAAAGGTGTCCTTTAAAAGCATTTCCAGACCTACCCCAGTCAAAGTGCCCAAATCATTACCTCCACAGTGCACAATTAACAGGTCAGGTTTTGGCAAATGCATAAAGGTTTTCACCAATGGTATCAATTGGTGACATTTTAATCCTCTGTGGCCAAACCACTTAATTTCCACATCTTGTAAATTGAGGTTAGGTAAATTCCTGTTCTCAGCATACCTCTGAGCCCAATAGATGTAACTATGTCCAACAATCCAGACAGAAAACATGGTGAGAGAAGGTTCTCCTGCAGTCAGATGAAGTGTGGCAATGAAATGGCAGTTGAAAAAATAAGAGTTTAAAATGAAAAAAACTGTGGAGTTTCTGTGTTAATGAAGCAGTAACAGTGATTGGTGGATTTTGATTGCTGAAAACAGAAAGTTAGGGTGCATGGATGAGTTCTTTGAAAGATGTATTTTGAGTGGTCAAGAAAAAATCATTAAATGAAAGAATGCACTGGATATGAGGTGCACTGAGAGTTCAGAGTTCAATTGCAACATTGTTGTGTGAACTTGCAAACACCAGAGGTCTTCCAAGAGGTGGTTGCTATGCAAAAAAGGCAGAAAGGGCAGAGGGGGGAAGGGTTTTAATTTGAAAAAAGTGAGGGAAGAGTTTTGATTGGGTGACATGAGAGATATGTGTGAAGAATTACAGCATTTCTGTGCTTTTGATAGCTGCAGACTCTGGAGTGCATACCTTTTGCTCTGCTGAAGACAAATTGGTGTTTTTCTGAGACTGTTTTGAAACTCAAAGTATTTGCTAAGGTGAGAAAAGATTTCTTTAATTTAGATAGAGAATAGTGTGTTTTAAGGAGAATATTATGAAGAAAGTTGTGTTTTTCAAATGTTGCTTTGTCTCAAGTGTTTTACAAATAGATTTTGTTTCTTTGAGAAATTGTAATTGGAGAAAATGTGAAGTATTAGTACTGACAGGGTTTTTTTGTGCATAGGAGCTGTGGAGTGTTTTCAAATTATGACTTGAAAATCGTTTTTGAGGAAAAGGAATGGTTATAATATTTATGACAAGGACATAATGGTGTATGCTTCTTTATAAGGCAATTGAGTGTCTCTGATGTTATTTTTCCCATTTTAATGTAAGACCTTTCCCTGTGGAGCAAATTGCTTGTAAATATGCTCCCACCTGTGCATGGCAAATTTAGATTTTGAATGTTTGCGTTACATAGCCATGTTAAAAGTGACACAAACATGCTGCAAAGGCAATCAAAAAACGCTTTTATGTGTCTTAAGGACATTTTAAGTCATTTCCCCATGTGCAGTGTTTTCAAATTATGATTTGAAAATCGTTTTTGGGGAAAAGGAATGGTTTTAATATTTATGACAAGGACATAATGGTGTATGCTTCTTTATAAGGCAATTGAGTGTCTCTGATGTTATTTTTCCCAATTTAATGTAAGACCTTTCCCTGTGGAGCAAATTCCTTGTAAATATGCTCCCACCTGTGCATGGCAAATTTAGATTTTGAATGTTTGTGTTACATAGCCATGTTAAAAGTGACCCAACCATGCTGGAAAGGCAATCAAAAAACGCTTTCATGTGTCTTAAGGACATTTTAAGTCATTTCCCCATGTGCAGTGTTTTCAAATTATGATTTGAAAATCGTTTTTGGGGAAAAGGAATGGTTTTTAAATTTATGACAAGGACATAATGGTGTATGCTTCTTTATAAGGCATTTCAGTGTCTCTGATGTCATTTTTCCCATATTACATTAAAAGACCTTTCCTCGTGGAGCACATTCCTTGTAAATATGGTCCCACCTGTGCATGGTAAATTTAGATTTTGACTGTTTGAGTTACATAGCCATGTTAAAAGTGACCCAAAAAAGTTGCAAAGGCTTTAAAAAAACACTTTCATGTGTCTTAAGGACATTTTAAGTAATTTCCCCGTGGGCAGTGTTTTCAAATTATGACTTGAAAAGATTTTTGAGGTAAAGGAATGTTGTTAAAATTGATGTGCGCCATATGCCCCCAAATTTCTTTTTCAGGGGTGCAGCAGGGTGTTCTTGAGACACCCCTGCACCTTTGGAAAAATTCCTAATTTGCGATGAGCTAATTGCTAATCGCAAATTGCACCTTCATTCCTATGGGCCTCCTGGCCCATGGAAATGAATGGGTAATTTGCAATTAGCAATTTGATCATCGCAAATTCGGAATGGTAAAGAATCGCTATTTATTCCTTAAAATTCGCTATTTAGGAAATGCTAAATAGTATGATGATACATATGGCGGTTCATCTCTAACAAGATAAGAAGCTTAGGGATACATTTATGATGACTGGCGCAATGAAGTGGACATCACTTACTTCATTGGTAGACCTTTACATGTATTATCTCCTCTGTATTCTTCATGAAGCGTAACTTTCATCTGCAATCCTGAGTAGGCCTCACCTTAAACAAACCTCTGGATAGGCCACACCTTATCGTCATCCTGAATTAATCATTTAAAATGCTAGGGACAGATTTATGATAGGTGTATGCCTCTTTTGCGCCACTGTGCGTCACTTTTGTGATGCAGCGGCGGTACAAAAGATTTGCTATGAGGCGACAAAATTACAAATTGATGCATTTAGGCAGATGTGTCATGGTGTAAAAAACACCGTGCCACATGAAACTGATGCAGCAGTGATGCAAAAGATGCACCATGTTGCAAGACAGGCCTCACTTGGGGCCATATGTATCAAGCTAATTAGCATTTGCAAAGGCCGAAATTCTGTGAATTTCGACTTTTGCGAATGATAATTAGACAAATGGTATGTATCAAACAAGTTTGATGCAAAATAAGGAATAGCAAAATTTGCTATTCCTTATTTTGCGATTGCACTGAAGGATTTGCAAATTTTGTGATTTCTTAAATGCAATGTATCAAACAAAAAATATGCAAAAAATGCCATTAAGGATTTGCAAATTACCACCAACTTCTAGTTGCTGGTAATTTGCGAATTCTTTTCAAAAAGCTTTTTTTTCAAAAAACAAAAGGTGCCATATGACGCCCATACATGCCCTTAGGGCATGTATGTGCGCCATATGCCCCCAAATTTCTTTTTCAGGGGGTGCAGCAGGGTGTTCTTGAGACACCCCTGCACCCTTGGAAAAATTCCTAATTTGCGATGAGCTAATTGCTAATGGCAAATTGCACCTTCATTCCTATGGGCCTCCTGGCCCATGGAAATGAATGAGTAATTTGCAATTAGCAATTTGCTCATCGCAAATTAGGAATGGTAAAGAATCGCTATTTATTCCTTAAAATTCGCTATTTAGGAAATGCAAAATAGTTTGATGATACATATGGCAGTTCATCTCTAACAAGATAAGAAGCATAGGGATAGATTTATGATGACTGACACAATGAAGTGGACATAACTTACTTCATTGGTAGGCCTTTACATGTATTATCTCCTCTGTATTCTTCATCAAGCGTAACTTTGATCTGCAATCCTGAGTAGGCCTCACCTTTAACAAACCTCTGGATAGGCCACACCTTATCGTCATCCTGAATTAATCATTTAAAATGCTAGGGACAGATTTATGATAGGTGTATGCCTCTTTTGTGCCACTGTGTGTCACTTTTCTGATGCAGCGGCGGTGCAAAAGATTTGCTATGAGGCGACAAAATTACAAATTGATGCATTTAGGCAGATGTGTCATGGTGTAAAAAAAACGTGTCACATGAAACCGATGCAGCAGTGATGCAAAAGATGCACCATGTTGCAAGACAGGCCTCACTTGGGGCCATATGTATCAAGCTAATTAGCATTCCCAAAGGCCGAAATTCTGCGAATTTCGGCCTTTGCGAATGCTAATTAGACAAATGGTATGTATCAAACAAGTTTGATGCAAAATAAGGAATAGCAAAATTTGCTATTCCTTATTTTGCGATTGCACTGAAGGATTTGTAAATTTTGCGATTCCTTAAATGCAATGTATCAAACAAAAAATATGCAAAAAATGCCATTAAGGATTTGCAAATGACCACCAACTTCTAGTTGGTGGTAATTTGCGAATTCTTTTCAAAAAGCTTTTTTTCCAAAAAACAAAAGGTGCCATATGACGCCCATACATGCCCTTAGGGCATGTATGTGCGCCATATGCCCCCAAATTTCTTTTTCAGGGGTGCAGCAGGGTGTTCTTGAGACACCCCTGCACCTTTGGAAAAATTCCTAATTTGCGATGAGCTAATTGCTAATCGCAAATTGCACCTTCATTCCTATGGGCCTCCTGGCCCATGGAAATGAATGAGTAATTTGCAATTAGCAATTTGCTCATCGCAAATTAGGAATGGTAAAGAATAGCTATTTATTCCTTAAAATTCGCTATTTAGGAAATGCAAAATATTTTGATGATACATATGGCAGTTTATCTCTAACAAGATAAGAAGCTTAGGGATAGATTTATGATGACTGGCGCATCACCAGGGATGTGCCAGTCATCCTGTGCCGCTGTTCCGCCACCCATGGTGTGCTGCATTTACAATGCGGCGCAGCATGGGGCAAAAATGGCACAGATGCGTGACGCATCTGTGCCGTTAAGGTGGCGCATTGCTGGAGTTGTATCGCAAGTGCGATGCAGCTCCAGCAACGCTCAGGGGTGCCCCATCTCCACAATGTTGCGTCAAGACCTATGCCTGCTTCAAGCAGGCGCAGGGTTTTGACGCAGCTTTCTCCTATCTGATTGTAAATGCGGCACACCATGGGTGGCAGAGCAGCGGTGCACGTTAACTGGTGCATGCCTGGGGATGTGCCAGTTAACATAAATCTGCCCCTTTACATTTAAGTATGTGCAGGGGACACAGAGTCGGTGAGGCTTATCCAAGGTTAAGAAGAGATGAGTCCTGTTCAGTGAAAAATTAGACATAGGCTTCACCTGCTCAGCATCGCTGGACATGGCTAAATAATAGCTGCAAAATGTTACTCTTGTTAAACAATTTTACTATTATAATCTCTGAGATTTGTCTCTTACTCTGCTACATCTCATTGTTGTTATCTTTCTTTAAAGATAAAGACAACATCAACATGAGCGACAATCAGCAATCAGTTGATTTCGACCTCATCATTGAACTCGTAATTGAAACATCAGTGGATGTTGATCCCTTGGATGATTTAAATCCTGAGGATGAAGAAGAACGTGATGAGGATGCAGATTTGTCAGAATTATATGACATAGGATGGGAAGCTGACGTGCTTGAGCCTATGGAACTATAAAAATTTATTTTAAAAATGTATAATAAATAAAAAGTAAAAATGTAAACCGTTTAATTTAAAAATAAAGACACCTTCAAAAACAGGTTATGTGTAGTGTCTTCAATAAAATATTAAAATATGCTCATAAAATTAGATCAGATTCACATATAAAATAGCACAGGTAAAATGAATATAAATTCCATTTCTTTTCTGCTATTTCTGTATTCTAAATTTGCCAAGGACTAAAAAATCTTCTATGTAAAAATGTCAAGTAGTGTTTTAAGTTTTTGATTACTGTTATTGATTTACTGTTGGGTAATAGTGGTTAATAACATTTTTTAATATATTTTACCACAGATTCAACTGCAGATCATTTCAAGATTTCACCATGCCAACCAAAGAAAGACTGAGAAAGGCTGCAAAACGTCAAAGACAGCAGGTTAATGAAAAAAAGCAGCAGTCCTCTAACAAAAAGATTTGTCAAGTCACCAAGAAAGCACCGGGTAAGAGTACAAAAACATTCATAAGAAATATCTGTAGTAAAAAAAATATTACTACAGAAAATGTTTCAGTCCAGAAAAAGAGAAGCAATTCAAACGGAAAGGAAAGGCCAATGAAAAATGTTACTGCTAGAGCAAGAGATAACTCTGTGCATGATAGTAGAAGGAAACAACAGTTTAGGGACATTCGTAAACGAATGTTCCGCACCAGGATAATTGGCAATTTGTTAAAAAATATTAAGAAAGGTCAACAGAAAGTGGTTTTTTATAAGAGAAAAAAAAGTTGAGAAAGTTATTGATCAGGCATTTGAAATTAAACGTAAGTTATTTATTTTGATAATCAATAGAATTAGGAAGCTAAACAAGGCAATTTATGATTTCAAAAGAAATAGTAGATGGAAGAGAATAGTTAATCGTAGTAATTTTTGTGAAGTTTTTTCTGGAGAATGGATGCATAGTTCAAGCTGTGAGGCATTTTTTAATGAGGAGAGTTATTTCCAGGATAATGATTTGGTGCATGCAGTTGACACCAGTGGTCGAGCTTATGAGGTGAAAGATGGTTGTCCAGTTGAAAAAGAAAAACTTGTGACAACAGAGGCAGAAGTGGTGTTAGGTAATGAGGTTTTAGGAAGACATCCTAAGGGTCCTGTGTACACCTGGAAGTGTAGTAGTATTTGCAGTGTGCGACAGGACTCCATCAATTTGCTTTGTGATTTTGTACGGTCATTTAATAAGAAAAGTTTGAAGCAGAAAATGAAGTTGTTGCAAGAATTAGATCCTTGCAGAGTGAGAGAAGTGACAGGTTTGCATGGTCATTCACTGGCTTGTCTTTCCAGGAGAGTATGCCAGAGTGTTTTTCATCATTTCAGGATGCTAGCAGTGCATCATAATAAAGTGAGGAAATTAGTTAGAATGTTGTATTATGCTAAGAGTCCAGCAATTATGCTTAAACAATTATGCGCTGCTCTTTTGCATGGTTCTGAAATAGATGTGAAGAATATATGTGAAGAAATTGAGTTTTGTTACTTTGGAAGTAAAGAGGAGAATGTTGAAATTGACCAAGAAGAAGCGGGTAATGTGGAAGATAGTGTACAGGTTTCCAGTACAGATAATTTCCAGAGGGAAATTGCGACGTTTCAGGTCAAATCAAGTAAGAGGCCAAATTTCACTTGTGTGTGTTGTCGACGCACTTATTATAAGAATCAGACTAAGTTAGTGGATTTATATGCAAAAAGTGAAAGGGAAAATAATAGTGAATGGAAGGATTTCGCAACATACTTGATGGTAGAAAATTGTTTTGATTTGGGATTGGATCAACGTGTGTGTACTTATTGTTGTAATAAATTAAATCAAAACCAGATGCCTGCTAGAGCAGTTCATAATAATCTGGAATTGGTTGAGATTCCTTCTGAATTGAAGGATTTTAATTAAAATTCAAAGTATCCATCCCTTTCAGGCTATTGTAAGAATGGAGCCAAAGACAGGGAAATTGCCTCCATCAGATTTACAGAGAGGATTAAAGGGAAGAGTTGTTTATTTGCCTCTAGATTTGAAGAAAAACATTAACACAATTGGAGTAGAAAAAGTGGAAGAGGAACCTCTGGTTATCTTAGTTAATGGGGTTCCGACAAAGAATAAGAAAATATGGCAAGATTTAGTGGATGTTAGGAAAGTTAAAAAGGCAACATTGTATTTGAAAAAAAATAATAAATACTATACGAATGTATATGTTGCAGAAGAGGAAGTAAGTGAGGAAGAGGATAGTGATTTGTGTGCTGGTCAAATTGAGAAAGTAGAACCCTCTACTAGTGAAGAAATATATGAACATTATAGTGTTCATCCTTTGCATTCCAAGGAAGTCATGGGGAATGCTATTGAGTTGTTTCAAATGAAACAAGCCAAAGGGAGTCCCATTAGTGTTTGGGAGGAAAGTTTGGAAGCTCGGTGTTTCCCACAGCTTTTTCCAACAGGTCAGGGAGGAAGATATGATGAGCGACCTCATCAAATTCCTGCTTCTGAATACCGGACTTTGCGATTGTATGCAGGAGATGCTAGGTTTCGACAATGCATTCCTTATTTGTTTCATCTCCTGTTTGAAAGCGATCTGTCTGGACTGTCATATGCAGTGAACCACATCTTGAAAAGTGGTATACACATGCAAAACATCTCGGCAAGTGACTTTATGGATAAAGTCAATGTCCAAGACAGTATTTTGGATTCTCACCTGATTAATCTCATGGCGTGTCAGCGTGGTACTAATGAGTACTGGTACCGTCGTCATGGTGATTTAAAATGTATGCTGAGGAACTTAGGAACTCCCACATGGTTCCTCACTCTGAGCTGTGCCGAGTATGGCTGGGAAGACTTACTTGAATTTCTACGAGAGGCAAATGCTAACGTAGAAAACATCGAATTCAAGACACCCGGAGAACTGTGCTCTTTGGATCCAGTCAATGTATGTAGGTACTTCAATCATAGATTTGAAGCTATGATGTCTTTCATCATGAATAAGAAGAATCCACCTCTTGGAGAGGTGTTGGATTTCTTCTGGAGAAAGGAGTGCCAAGCAAGAGGTGCTCCTCATATACATATGTTGCTGTGGATCAAGGATGCACCTAAATTTGGAACGGATCCAGAAGACTCAGTGATGAGTTTCATCCAACAGTATTCTACGTGTGCTGTTCCAAACGCAAAGGAGAAGAAAAGCCTAAGAGAAAAAGTTCTACGTTTCCAAAGCCATCGATGTGGAAAGTACTGTCGTCGTAAATTCCGAAACAAAGACAAGTTCTACACCAAATGTCGTTTCGGCTTTCCACGACCGGTGATTTCTAAAGGAAGAGTGAACAGTTTGATGTCTTCGCTGCGACATAATGTGATGAAGAAATCACCTAAAAACACATACAATTTGAAGAGGAATGAAGAGTCTAAGTACATCAACGACTACAACCCGGTGATTTTGTCCATGTGGAATGCTAACATGGATATACAGTTTGTGGCTGATAACTGTATGGCTGTGGCTCGGTATGTGACATCTTACATCACCAAAAAAGAGAAGACAGAATTGAAGGATATGTGGGAGGACATTTCCCATGAAAAGAGCCTCAGCAAGAAGTTGTACAGTTTCAGTCTGAAGATGTTGTCGCATCGAGAAATCGGAGCTTACGAATGTTCTGACCGGTTGTCTTCAGCAAGTCTCTATGCCAAGTCCAGGAGTATCGTTTGGGCGAGTCTTGGTCTTGCTGCAACGCGTAATCGAGTTCTCAAACCTGTGCAGGAAATTGAGTATTTGGCGGAAAAGGAGCCAAACAGTACCGACATTTTGAAGACAAACATGTTGGATACATATTATCCAAATCGAAGCAGTCACCTCAAGAATGTTTGTCTGTATGAGGTTCTTCAAAATTACATATTCAAGAGGAACATCAAAGAAGATACTGAGAAAGGAGTGTATGCTGTAATAGGAAGTGAGGGATGTCTGGTCAAGCAAAGAAAATGCCACTTGATAAACCATCGAAAATTGAGTGGCGAATCTCCTGAAAAAAAGGAGTTTTTCTATTTAGCACTTTTGCAACTTTTCAAGCCTTGGCGTGCAGAAGAGGAACTGCTTGGAGATTTCCTCTGTTACGAAGACTCTTTCAATGCCGCCAAGGAGACCATAGAATGTCCTGCTTTTCCCAAATATGTAGAAATGTTGAATGTGGAAATCGAGCAGGAAGCAACGATTGCAGCCGAGATTGCCAGAGACAGTTCTCAGGACAGTCAGAGTTCTGCTTCATTGAGTCAGGATCCACTAGAAGGACCTGTTATCGAAAATGAAGCTGCCACTGCTATGAATGAAGTGGAAAGAGCCATGGCACATGCTCAGGAGGATGCGGTTAACTTAGAAGAGTTGGAAAGACAACTCAACGTTGAGCAGAGGAAAATATATGACGAAGTTACCATGCAAATTGATCATGGATTAAGTAATGACAAGAAAGAGTGCTCATGTACGTCGTTGAAGTCTGTCCGACTGTACGTGAGTGGAGAAGCGGGAACTGGAAAAAGTTTCCTTATTAAAGCAATTTCATGTTATTTGCAGGAAAGGACAGAGTCATCGCTGTCTTGTGTTGTCACCGCTCCAACTGGACTGGCAGCACATAACATTAAAGGGATTACTTTACATCGTTTACTGATGCTGCCAGTGGAGCATGACAACAAATTACAATATCACAAGCTATCTGGAGATGCTTGTTGTGAAGTTTCAAGAGTCTTGAGGAAAATGAAACTTCTTATCATTGACGAAGTAAGCATGGTTTCCAATGTCATGCTTGCTTTTGTGCATTTGAGAATGCAAGTAGTTCTCAAAACAGAGTATGATGTGTTATTTGGTGGCAAACACATCATTGTTTTCGGAGATCTTCTGCAGCTGACACCAGTGAAAGGGCAACCGATGTTCAAAATGCTCACGCATGAAGATACCAGGAAGTGCCTAGGGAGCATTGGCAACGTCAATATTTGGTTAAACTTCAATTATGCTGAACTGCATGAAAATATGCGTCAGGCGAAGGATGAAGTTTACAAGACTATTCTACAAGATGTTAGAATTGGAAAAGTGACCGAGCATGGGAAAGAAGCTTTACATGCACGATTACTGTCAAATTTATATCCAGAACAAGATGTTGTGCCTGAGAATATTTTTCAGAAAATTACTAAGAACAAATCTGGAATATGTTTGATGCCAACTCTTGCAGAATGTGCCAAATTCAACAACAAAATGTTGCATTTAGAAAAGCAAGAGATTGTGAAACTGGAAGCTATTGACAGAGTAGAGCATATGGGATCAACAATTATTTTGTCTGAGAATTTGAAAACAAAATTGGATTCATTAGAGAAGAGTATATCTAAAACTGCAGGTTTTGAAAAGACTCTGAATGTGTGCTTGAACTGCCGTATAATTTTAAGAAGGAATTTACATGTTGAAAGAGGTCTGGTAAATGGATCAATGGGTAATGTTGTTGATTTTGTAAAATACAGAAATAGAGATGGAATTGAATTTTTAAAAATTAAATTTGATGGCATTGAGGAAGTACAGCTAATTGGTCGTTGTTCTGCTAGATTTTTGCTTGTAAAAGACTTATATGTTCGCCGTAAGCAGTTTCCTGTTTGCTTGGCATATGCGGTGACAATCCATAAATCGCAAGGTTTAAGTGTAGACAGTGCATTGGTGAATATTGGTAGTTCTGTGTTCAAGGAGGGTATGGCATATGTGGCATTGTCACGAGTTAGAACTTTATCGGGATTGTACTTGATTGAGTGTGATGTCACAAACATTTGTGCGGATCTAGATTGTGTTAAGGAATACAATAGGTTAAGAAGAGAGTATGCGCCACATTTGCCTCAATATCCTTTGTTTGAGAAACGTGTGGTAGGCCGGAAACGAAGAAATGTGACCAATACTGGGGAGGTTGTAGCAAAAAGACGAAAAGTCGATGAACCTGAAATTATAAGCAGAAACAAAATGGATTCTGTTGGAGATGTTGTTGGTTTTCAATTTAAAAAAAGTTCTGGTGTCAACTGCTATGCTAATGTAGTGGTTAATGTTTTGTTTTCTCTAGAAAATGTAAAAGAAGAGATTGTGGTCAATTCTGATCAAAGATTTTGCAGTTTGTTAATTCTGTCTTAGAAAAATGTAGCACTGATAGAACAAACATAGAAAGTGTGTCTGAAATTCGAAATCTGTTAGACAGATGTTCAGGCCAAACACAATTCTCTCAAAATATTCAGCAAGATTGTCAGGAGTTTTTAATGTATATGCTTGATGTATTGCATGCTGAAGGTGTAGATGTAGATCAGCTGTTTGGGCTTTCTTATCAATGGCAGCATGACTGCGAGAACTGTAGGGTATCAAGTACTACTAGTGTAGACTCAGAAAGATTTATATATTTAACTTTGCCAGACAGTAAATCAGTCTCCTTTAATAAGCTAGTAAAAGCAGCTGATCACAACATGGAGTGTAGCCAATGTAAATCTGAAATGATGTCCACATTATTTATACGAACATATGGCCAGTATGTCATTTTAATGTTCCAACGATGTAGGCCTGATGGAACAAAATTGACAACTTTAATTAAAAATTTTGTGGCTTCACAGTTGTCAATATCAGGAAGGACTTTTGTAACTGCAGCAATTATATATCATGATGGTCCTTCAATAACATCAGGACATTACACAGCTTATTTAAAGTCTAGAAATGGCTGTTCATTCTGCAATGATTCTGTTTAAATTTTCAAAAAAAAATTGCCGTATGACCTTAAAAACTCTTACCTGGTGTTTTTAAAACCAAAATTTTAGGGAAAGAATCTCGGGATGTGCTCTGAGGAATTTCAAGAAGTTCTAATGGCTCCTACACGATTTGGCCTTGAGGATAAGTGTAGTTCAGAGACATAACTTCTAACCATAAGACTGGACGTCATGGAGAAATAAGTGCACTTTGAATGAGTTCAGAAAAACTGTTTCTTTTTATAAGCTAATTGAAGCAGCCAATCAAAACATAGAGTAGAGGGAATGTAAGTCTGCAATGCTGTCTACTGTTTTACATTGCTTTGTGATTAAAAGTGATGTAGAGAATTAAATAATTGTAGTAGTCATAGAGGTAGTGTAAGTCTGCTTCATAGTAAGCAGTATCAGTGTCATAGGAAATGTAGAACATGACTGAGCAAGAAGGGGAAGATATTACTAGTCCAGGATTGTGAAAATGATCTTCAACATTTTAATTGTGAAAGTTGCGGAAATACAACATGACGGGATTGGCTTACAAGAATTCCAAGAGTTATAAATGGCTCTGACACGATTTGGCCTTGTGGAAACGTGTGGTAGAGAGCGAGAAGTCATTTATTGTATGTAACATGTTTTTCAAAACGATGGAGGTTTTCTTTCAGAAAGTGGCGGTCTGAAAGTAATAACAGCACAACAGAGTGTAAGCTGTTCATAGGACATCCTTCGACGTCATGGAAAGTAAGTTAACTTTAAGGAGTTCTGAATTCTGATTTGTTATGTTGTATGGGTTTTTTAAACACAATCATTTTTATTGTGCTTTTTTTTCCCCGCTGTTATATGATGAATACCTTCAAGTCACTGTTTTTAGTGAAATTTGATACATTCTGAGAACAGCAAAAATAAACGATTTAACATGTATAATTAATTCTGTACTGTTTGCATTTATGATGTACATGTAGAACTGTGTAGGAGGCATGGAGAAGGTGAGGCTTCTGTAAGTGTCAAAGTTGTTACATACAGTGCTCATATTCTACGTAGTCTTTCATATGATAGACTACATTTCCACAATGAGATACCTAAGCAAAGGAAACACAGGTGATATGATTGTGGAATGAGCAAAATAAATTGCACGTTTTTCAATTATATTACCTGTGTTTCCTAACATTACACATCACATTGTGTAGATGAGGTTTAGGCCTGTTCCTGGAGACAGAGGAGGTCTGACATTTGTTCAAGAGTGCAGTGGACATGACACACTTGGTTGGTAGGCCTGCTCATGTATTTTCTCCTCTGTATTCTTCAACAAACCTAAATTTCATCTGCAACTCTGAGTAGGACTTACCTGAAACAAATCTGTGAATAGGTTACACCTTATCGGCATCTTGAAACTATGATTTAAAATGTTAGGGTCAGATTTATGATGGCCATGCGCCTCTTTTGCTCCGCTGTGGGTCACTTTTGTGTAAAAGATGCACTATGTTGCAAGATAGATTTCAGTTCATCTCCAGCAAGATACCATCAGTTTAAAATGTATATAATTAGCACTGTGTAGGGGGCATGCAGAAGCTGAAGCTTTTGTAAGTGTCAAAGTTGTTGCATGCAGTGGTGCACTTCTGGGTACTGTTTAATATGCTGCACTACATCTGCACTATGAGATACCTTAGCCTAGGCAACACAGGTGATGTGATTGTGAAATGAGGAAAAGAAACTCCACATTTTTCAATTACATCACCTGTGTTTCCTAAGTTTACGAATGACATTGTGCAGATGAAGTTTAGGTCTGTCCACGGACACAGAAGAGGTCTGGCCTTTGTTCAAGAGTGAAGTGGACATGACTTACTTCATTGGTAGGCCTTCACATGTATTATCTCTTCTGTATTCTTCAACAACTCGAAATTTCATTTGGAACCCTGAGTAGGCCTCACCTCAAACAAACCTCTGGATAGGACACATCTTATTGGCATCCTGAAACAAACATTTAAAATGTTAGTGTCTTGCGACACTTTTGTGAAACAACAGCAGTGCAAAAGATGCACCATTTTTTAAGATAGGCCTCACTTCATCTGCATCAAGATACTGTTAGTTTAAAATGTATATCTTTAGGACTGTGTACGAGGCCTGGAGAAGCAGAAGCTTCTGTAAGTGTCAAAGTTGTTGAAAAACTGTTTGTCCTTCAATGTTTTCCCTTGTCTTTTCTAATTTTTAAATACATGTTTTAATATTTTTCAAATGTTTGTTCTCTCTTTCACAGATTGAAAGTATAAAAACAAAAAGTGAGTAAGTTAATGACAATTATAAGGTAAATGTTTTGTACTCTTTTCGTTACATTTCTATCACATTCACCTACTAGTAGTTTGACAGCTTCATTTCTTTAACCCTCAGTTTCCTGCCTTTGCTACTTCCCTCATTCCTTTCTCTATTACCTACTTACTCTACTCCTTCCACTCCTTTTCTCAGTCCCTCTCTTCTCATAGTTCCTCACTCTTGTTCACTCACTCCGTCTATATTACTCTTAGTGTCTTTGACTGATCACTCTTTCACTACTTGTTCATTATGCTTCTTCTGTGTAGTTGAAGCACACTAAGAGGCATATTATCAACACAGCCAATAAAATTATTGCTGTTTTTATTGGCAGAAAAGTGTTGCAAAAGTTGTTTTAGCGGCAGTTTTCCGCCGCAAAAGCGGCTTTAGCGACACATTTCTGCCTGATAAAAGCTTTTATTGCCTATGTTGATGATATGGCTCTATGTTATTTACATTTCTTTGCTGTTTCAATTAATCTTTTTCTGTTATTTTTTCTTTTTTGTTTTCTGTTTTTTCTCTCTGTTATTCCACATGTTTTACTCTGAGTTTGAACATTCACTCACATTGTCCAAGAAACTCTTCTTTGTTATTGTTCTACACTCTTTTTTTTTTTTCTTTCACTTCCTTATCTATTTTGTTTTTCACAATTATACCCTCTTAAATCTTTTCTTCGGTAAATAGATCTATTAAACAGTATCTCTGGTTTACTCCCTATAGCTGTCTTTCTTTTAACATCACTCTCTGTTTACTTTCCTTATACTTACTCTTCTTTTTTTTTTTTTTTTTTTTTTTTTGGTTCGCTCCCGGTTCGCGAACCGGGAAGCGAACTGGGAAGCGAACTAAAAGAAATAGAGCTTGCCAGAGTGCTAAACATTCTAGCAATTTTTTTTGAAAGGGGAGGTAGTTCTGAAAAGAACTTTTTTTTTAATGTTTTTGTTGTTTTATATTTATTTTTTATTTTTTGAACATTTTTTGTTTTTTTTGTATTTTTTGAACAATTTTATATTTTTTTGTTTTTTTTTGGGGGGAAACAACAAAAAACAGGCATTGAAAAGGGCTCAACAGGAGCAAAAAAAAAATTATTTTTTGGGGCGTTTAGGGCAATTATGATTTTCATAAGCTACATTTATTAATGTTATGCTCATGTTTCCACAGGAAATCAATGCTCCACAATGCAAACAGGTGAGCTTGAAGTGTGCAAAGTTCTCTTGAATGTTTGGCACGGTTTCCCGTGCCTCTGCTCCTGACAACGATACTTGAGAAGTTGACCTGGCCACAGGAGATGTTGCATGTCACGTATCTCTGCCCGGCTGTAATTCAATGGATGCCACCTGCTCATGTGCCGATGCATGGTATAGTTCCCATTGCTATACTTTTTATCAGTCCCTCTTGATAATTTGTCATCAGTGATGTCATTTGAGATGTCATCAGTGATGTCATCAGTGATGTCATTTGAGATGTCATCAGTGATGTCATCAGTGATGTCACTGACCATGTCATGAATGATGTAATATGTGACATGATCAGCAGTGGATTGCGGGTGCGCGATATATAGTTAGTACTACTAACTATATATGGAATTTCAATGGTTTTGTGTGAGTAAAATAAGGTTTTTTAAATGCTAATTCCTAACTATATATGGTCTATAACCTATGGTTTTTTCAGTGAATATATATATATATATATATATATATATATATATATATAATATATATATATATATATATATATATATATATATATTTCAAGCAAAGAGGGTACATATAGATCCATCATGCTAACATAATATGGTCCGATAATCCTTATAAATGGGAAATCTATTTTTTATCCCTCACCCTGCGATTTGAGGCTTGCCTTGCTCCCCAGAGGCTTCACTGCTACCAGACGCCTGCTTTTCTGCTTGAACCCAGGACTTCTAGAGTGACATAGAGAGCTAGTTGGCTAGACTCGTGTGTAACCTACCGAGACACTTGAACACTGTACCTGTCCTCTGCTGCAGTAAGTCCTCAACTTTCAAGTAGTGCCTCCCCCTTAAGTCCTGGACCTTTGGTCATGGTGCTGATCATGCCTAACCCTGAAAGCTGGGACTCAAAGTTTGGGACACCAAAAAGTGCCATAAGAATGGAGAGAAGACTGGGTGGCCCTGTGCAGCCCTTTTTGGCTATGGCTTACTGCTTCGTCCTGCTGGAGGCTTTTGATTTTCTGAAAGATGTCTAAATTTGAAAGTAAATACCTTCACCAGGCTCAATGACGATGGTAACTATCTCCTTGGACTGGAAACCCAGCCTCTGAGATGTTTCCAGCCTTATTCGTACAGTTTCACCAAGATCTCGTCCAGCGCCCCCCCGGAGACGACGACTCCTCCTTGGACCGGCTGCCTTGCCTCGATGGACTCTACTTTTTCCTGGACTTTTCTTCAAAATGTCTGCTTTTAGGTACAAAGGTAAGCTGAGATCACGACAAATTCACGTTGTGTACCTGACATGCACTCCAAAGAGGTTGAACTTAATTTGTGACGTTGCCCAGTCTCACACAACCAGATACCCGCGGTTGGAGGTATGAGCATTTCGACATTAGATTTACTAAACATAGATTGGATTTAATTTGTGTTGGTGCCATTTTATTTAGAACATGTGTCTCTTGGCATGAAATTTATTCTTGTGCTGTGTTTCCACTTTATCACTATTTGAGGGCTTCATAAATACTTCACACATTGCCTTATTGTTATGGCTGCCTGGTTTTGTGCCAAGCTACCAGAGTGTTAAGCACAAGTCAAATTAGTTGACTTTTGTAGATTACCCTAGCAAGGACTGTGGCTGTTGCTTGAGAAGGGCTCACAGCCACCACAACCAACAACCCAATTTCTCTCAGTCCTAGCATGTTCTTCAATCCATGGGTCCGAACTGTGCTACTAAGATCAATCAGATTATAATCGCAACCAACCACGTAAACAGTAAATTTGGTATTGCAGTTTATAAAATGTTAACTCATGTATTTCTAATCCTTATTATACTTGAAACTCTTTGCCTTGTTTTTGCCAAATTTACACATGTTCTATTCACTACTTGTAAGGAAGCCTGCTGTTTTTTCTGATATCCAACTCCCTAAGCTCTTAAATGGAGCAACATAATTTGGCCAGTTTAAATATCTCAAAGTTCTACCCCTCTCAAACATGGGGTTGTGTGGTTGGGAATATCTGTGTGTTGCTACACCACTATATGATTGAAGGTTTGGAATTATACATTGTATACAACGATGATCATTGCTACACTAGCGCAGGTCGCGCTGCTAGCGAGCTGACAATTTTGCCAATTTTAAACTTCCCTATTTTCGTATCTGGGTTTTGATAATTTTCATTTTCCCCTGATTTTAACTCTATCCCTGTGACTGGGCTGCCCCCATACTCACATTTAATTCAGGAAATCGCACCGCCATTCGGCGGGTCCGGGTCCCCGGGGCTGGAATCTTGGGCGCCATCTTTGTTTGGGGTGAGTGTTTGTAGCGCGGGCGCCATTTTGGAGCGTCCCGACGCTCGAGGTGTGCTGGGAGGCGCCTATTTAAGGCGCACTCGTGCTGTGCTCGGTCTTGATCATTGCTACACTAGCGCAGGTCGCGCTGCTAGCGAGCTGACAATTTTGCCAATTTTAAACTTCCCTATTTTCGTATCTGGGTTTTGATAATTTTCATTTTCCCCTGATTTTAACTCTATCCCTGTGACTGGGCTGCCCCCATAGTCACATTTAATTCAGGAAATCGCACCGCCATTCGGCGGGTCCGGGTCCCCGGGGCTGGAATCTTGGGCGCCATCTTTGTTTGGGGTGAGTGTTTGTAGCGCGGGCGCCATTTTGGAGCGTCCCGACGCTCGAGGTGTGCTGGGAGGCGCCTATTTAAGGCGCACTCGTGCTGTGCTCGGTCTTGATCATTGCTACACTAGCGCAGGTCGCGCTGCTAGCGAGCTGACAATTTTGCCAATTTTAAACTTCCCTATTTTCGTATCTGGGTTTTGATAATTTTCATTTTCCCCTGATTTTAACTCTATCCCTGTGACTGGGCTGCCCCCATACTCACATTTAATTCAGGAAATCGCACCGCCATTCGGCGGGTCCGGGTCCCCGGGGCTGGAATCTTGGGCGCCATCTTTGTTTGGGGTGAGTGTTTGTAGCGCGGGCGCCATTTTGGAGCGTCCCGACGCTCGAGGTGTGCTGGGAGGCGCCTATTTAAGGCGCACTCGTGCTGTGCTCGGTCTTGATCATTGCTACACTAGCGCAGGTCGCGCTGCTAGCGAGCTGACAATTTTGCCAATTTTAAACTTCCCTATTTTCGTATCTGGGTTTTGATAATTTTCATTTTCCCCTGATTTTAACTCTATCCCTGTGACTGGGCTGCCCCCATACTCACATTTAATTCAGGAAATCGCACCGCCATTCGGCGGGTCCGGGTCCCCGGGGCTGGAATCTTGGGCGCCATCTTTGTTTGGGGTGAGTGTTTGTAGCGCGGGCGCCATTTTGGAGCGTCCCGACGCTCGAGGTGTGCTGGGAGGCGCCTATTTAAAGCCGCCCTCTCCCGCGCAGCGGGAACGCGCAGTGGGACGCCGTCGCTTGCCGGAGTCGTGCCAGAGTCGTGCCCGTCTGCGCTCGTCCGCGTCGAGGTAGCGGCAGCGGGACATGGACTCTGGCTTCCTTCTGTAACATCTTCCTCATTAGCATGGTGACGCTCAGGTATGATCGCGCAACCCTTCTGTCTATAAAAGACAGTACTCAGGTGTGTAACCATGTCCCTCTATCCCCTCTGTCGGGGCCCTTTGTTTGCGCCTGCGGCTCCTTTTCTCTGGCCTCACCCACTGGGGTGCGCCCAGTTGATAGGACTGCCCATAGTACACCTACGGGCCGTACTGGCCAAGTACTTAATATATGGAGCTTGAATGTAAGATCGTTGGTCAAGCACCATCAGGCACTACGGGACATGATTGACACGGACCTTCCCGATATCATCTTCCTGACGGAAACTTGGCTACAGGACACCGACACTGCCATTATAAACCTGGCATTTCCATCCACCTATACGGTGTTTGTTCTGAACCGCTCGACTAGGGGAGGCGGTATAGCCATGGCGATCAAATCTTGTTTCCCAGCTGAGTGGAAGGCTCTGGATCTGCCTAGGTGTGAAAGCGCCTTGTTCAAGGTAAAGGCGAGTCATCAATTTACTCTCAGTGGCGTACTTATCTATCGCCCACCCGGGAATGACATTGCTTTTAAAGCCGCCCTTGCGGACGTGGTCAGTTCGCATGCTCCCTCTTGTGCCAACTTCAATATAGTGGGGGACTTAAATATTCATTTTGACCAAACGTCTTCCTCTTCCATCAGCTCTTTGCTGGCGGACTTGGAAGCGATGCAGCTAAACCAACTGGTCTCTTCTCCTACCCATCTAGGAGGACATATACTCGACCCCTTTTTTACCACCTTAGTTCGGGCTACATCAGCTGACCCGAAGGTGATGGGCTGGACTGACCATCTGCTGGTTAAAGTGATATGTCCCCTTGACAATCCTCAACTTAAACCTGTTGACAAACAGACTCTAAAGCGCAATTGGCGCAAACTTAAGCTAGAGGAGTTTGTCAGGATTTTGGAGGCGCAACCGCTAGGCAAACTGCAGAATGCAGAACAGGGATATGAACAGTTCTGCAATTGGGTCCTTACTGCCCTCGATTCTCTTATACCTCTGCGTTGGGCAAAATGTCATGCTAAAAATAGGAGCCCTTGGTATAATGAGACCCTTGCCGAGCTCAAGAGAACTTGCCGGCAAGCAGAGAGGGCTTGTAGAAAATCTTTTGATCCCATGTTAAAATCACTGTACTTTGTTCAGCTTAAGATCTACCATAGAGCTATTTGTCAAACCCGGGCCGCATATTATGCAGCTGAGTTTTCCAATAGCCCTAACCCCTCTAAGTTAATCTTTAAAGTACTTAAAGACTTGATGGGGAAACGGGCCACCTCGCAAGTAATATGCACGGACTCGCACTGCGAAAACCTGGCAGACTTTTTCGTAGAGAAGGTGCAGAAAATCTACCGTGCTTTTATTCCATCTGATCCCGGGGATACTCTGAACGATGTGAAGGTCTCGGTGTCCGAAACTTTGTCCACCTTGCCGGCCATGTCTAACGGGGTATTTGACACTCTGAGCCTCAAAATTAAATCGGGCTCCCCCTTAGACCCTCTGAAGCCGGAGCTCTTCGCCCGCCTCCCACCTCTCTGTCGGGAGCCCATTTTGGACTTGATCAATCTCTCCCTCAGTGAGGGCATGGTGCCGTCATCCTGGAAGCAAGCTGTGGTCAGCCCTATTTTGAAGAAAACCAACTCTGACCCCTTGCTCCCGGAGAACTATCGGCCCATTTCCCTCTTACCTTGGACCGCCAAGGTCACTGAGGCGCACGTGAATTCTATTCTGTCTGCTCACCTCTCTCGCAATAACATTCTTGACGAGAGTCAAAATGGGTTTCGTGCTCAACACAGCACTGAAACTGCTTTGCTCTTTATGATCGAGCATTTGCGGTTGGTGCTGGACGTGGGGCAGACTGCGGCGCTCCTATTGTTAGATCTGAGCGCCGCGTTCGACACGGTGTCTCATGACATTTTGTTGCGGCGATTGGAGGAAGTGGGTATTGTGGGGAAGGCCCTTCAGTGGTTCCGCTCCTTCCTCTCGGACCGGTCTTTCAAGGTAGCTATACCACCTGGCCAGTCCTTGCTTCACCCTTTGGAACTGGGAGTCCCTCAGGGCTCTGCTCTTAGCCCCACCTTATTCAACCTGTATGTGAAGCCGCTGGCTGCTGTCGTCAGGCAATTTGGCCTTACCATGACATCGTATGCCGACGACACGCAGCTGGCGGTGACACTCAGTGGGGACCCTGAGGTGACTGCGCTCAGATTCCGGGCAGGACTTATAGCTGTGGCTAGCTGGATGCGTAACAACTGCTTACAGCTTAATGCCAAGAAGACCGAGGTCCTGGTAGTAGGGAAGCAGGCGGACCTCTGGGGAGATCAGTGGTGGCCTTTCGAACTAGGGGTGACCCCCCTTCCAGTGGCCGAAGTTAAAAATCTGGGGGTCTGGCTGGATTCTAATCTATCTTTTACCAGCCACACAAAGAAGACAGCAGCTACCTGTTATGGTATTCTGCGAGGACTGAGACCTGTCCTCAAATTCTTCGACCCCCCTACTCGGCAACTGGTGGTTCAGGCCTCCATCCTTTCCCGGATTGACTACGGGAGCGCCTTGCTGCTAGGAGTCAACCAGGCGGAGGCTACTAGGCTTCAGAGGGTGCAGAATGCTGCTGCACGGGCCATTGTCGGCATTCCTAGACGGTGTTCGGTTTCGACTGTTCTGACCTCTCTTCACTGGCTTCCGGTCAGACAGAGAATCAAATTCAAGGCTCTCTGTCTGACATTTAAGATTCTGAAGCTTTCTTCTCCCCCCGCCTTGGTGGGCCTCGTCTCTTCTTACGTCCCCACGCGGTCCCTCAGATCTGAATCACTCCATTTGGTGAGTAAGCCTAGGTTCAGGCTGAGCAGGATGGGAGGACGTTCCTTCCGTGTTCTGGCGGCTGATCTGTGGAATTCTCTTCCTGTGCACATTCGTGCCCTTAATAGTCTGACTCTTTTTAGACGGGCCATTAAAACCCATTTGTTTTCCCCTGCTATCTGATCTTCCCTTTTTTCAGCCCTGATCTGTTGTGTTGTGTACATGATCTGGCGCCAGGACGCCCCTTTGCTGGGGCAGCTGTTGCGCCTAATAAATGTTATTAACATAACATAACATAACATAACGTATGTTGATGGTGTAGAGATCAGACCAGAATGTCTGCAGATCCGGAGGAAATCTTGGTGATATAGATTTCTTTACAGTATACATGAAATGTGATAGTCAACTTTTTGTTTACACTCCTTGAATGTGAGTCACTTCATATCCCCCATGTTAGTAAGGCTATAGTTTCAATAATGAACATAGTTATGATTACTCTTTGTCTCAGTGCTAATAACCCAACATGTGAGGGATGGGAAATATAGTAACAAAAATGTTGATGGCAAGCTTATGTCTCTCTTCTCTTGGTGATGTATTAATATAAACTGTTCTAATCCAATTGCTGCAAATTTAATGGAATCTCTGATGATTTTAAATCATTGTCGGTTCTACAATATATTACGCTCTATTTGCAAAGCTTTTTGAATAGTAGGGCAATAAAAGGTATGGATAATATTTTTTTAACAATTAAGGTATGACAGCATGAAAATCAGTTTCATATTCAGGATGTAATAAGAAGAAGATAAAGCATAAAAGGCTGCTAATAATCCAAGAGGCAATGTCAAGCAAATATATTTTTAAAAACTTCAGTGATTATCTCACAATTCAACTTTAATTTCCATAATTTCTTTACCTAATCTGAATAAGATCAGAAGAAAGGCATGGTGATACAATCCAGTCAGTGACAACAAATGCAATGACCTCTAGAGAAGTTTTATCAAAAATACTATTTTGAGAGACTGTGTACTGCTCTCCTTATATAACTTATTGTCATTTGATTGTAAATGATCTGCTTGTAGACCATGCTGATACCAAAGGGGATGATGGAAGAAGCGTTTGAGCAAATCAAACACTCACCCCCAGTCAATTTATCTGGGTTTAATCCATCATCATTCTTTAGCTCACATCACCACCCGAGTTCAGACATGGCCATATGCAAATCAGTCTGACCCTGTGCCTCATGGGAACAGTCCAGCCCGTACTGCCAAGCTATGTCTTCCCTGGACCGGAAACAAGCAATCTGGGACTGTTTTTGCGTTCATAACCCTCATCAGCCAGGCTATCTTGAATCCAGTGGCAGAGTGAGCAAGGTACCCACGTCCGGGCATATCCTGCGAACTTAGGGTGAACAAAGCGATACCGAAGGGGATGCTGGACGATACACTTGAGCAAATCAAACGCTCACCACAGTCAACAAACCTGGGTTTAATCCATCATCATTCTTTAGCTCACTCCACCACCCCAGTTAATACATGACCATATGAAAATCAGTCTGACCCTGTGCCTCATGGAACATGCCCCATTAGCTACCCATATTAATGTACCCCTAGTGTAAGTTAAGTAGCAGGAGTGAAATATCTGCACCCACCATCTCTTGGCCATTCGCAAGGCATGTGCAGCACCCAGATGCATTACCTTCATTCATGCTATGTCAGTTTTTGTGCATTCAAAGAAGGTGAGTACTTTATGTCTATTTACACACATACCCAAATCCCTGATGTTCCAGTTTAGATCTGAACAGATATGCTGTTGAACTATCAAAACAAATAAACAAAATATTCCAACCCCCCCATCCACGGCAAAAATAAAATATTAATTTGACTACCAGTGTCCACCAGACACGTGTGCCTGGACGGGCACCGCTACCCAGCCTATCCAATGGAGACCAGCAAACTCTCTAAACCAACACGTCTCCCAGTCAGCCAGTCGTATTCACTAGCTTACTATGAATGTCTCCCAAATTCAACATCAACACCAGGTCATTTCAAGCACTCCATCTACAAAGCGATAATGACGGCATCAAAGGGGACCTAATGGCCTGGGTAGCTCCGTTACTCCATCCAATCTTATGCAAGCAGCCGCAACAGATACTGTTGGGCCCCCACTAGCGTGTGACTCCAAACCTGTGCCACCTGGCAGATCACCAGTAGGCCCCCATACAAATCCTCCATATAGTCAAACCATAATCATCGGCATTCAGCTACTCCCACTTCCCAAATCTATGGCGGCCAAAGAGTCAGGCACAATGTCTGTCATATGGCTCAGTTCCTAGACCCAACACCATCCAGGGACAACTGCGAGCAAGTGCCTCCTGCCATCTCTGACGAGTCCTCAATGTTCAAATCCATAGTTCCATTCTCTGAATTGAATTGAATTGCTTTATTGTACAGTTAATTAAAACTCACAATCTTAAAACTTCCATCGTTAAGAATCGTTTTAAGCTTGATTTCACATATATTGTTAAAAAGGAAGAAAGGTGTTTTAAAAACCCTATAAAGTCATCATTCTTGATTGTATTGTCTGTAATCCTTCTATAAGTTTGAAATTGTGACTCAGTATGCTGGTACGTGCTTTTGACTTGGCGGATCCTTAGCAGACTATTCCTTGATTAGCAAGCTGTTACGTGCTGTTTATCGCTGTGCCATGTGGTTGGTATTTAAGTTTTATGGCCACCATGTCAAAGAACTTCGTCAGTCTGCAGTTTAGCTGGACCTCTTTAGGTTTGAAGCATATCATCACAGCTTGCCTGCAGCTTGTTATGACTTTTTGGTTCCATAATGTTCGTAGTAGGGCGCGCCTTATGTCTATCCGGTCAGGGCAGATGCAGATTATATGTATTAAATCCTCATTCCATGATCTACAAAGACGGCAAAGGTGATCTTCTGGTCTCCTTTTCCAGGGAGCTAAGTGAGGTAGAATTGGTAGGAGGCCGAAGCGCTAGTTTAGAATTGTATCTTTTGTCTTCCGCGTGAGACCCATTTTCAGGTTTCCTACGGTTTCAGGGCGTTGTAATCTTTCAGCACAGCCCATTCATGTACCCCCTTGGCCAAGGTTTCTTTGTCTTTAGTAGATGATATCAGTTTAGTAACTTTTATTACCACCTTTTTGAAACTATTGTTGTCAGTCGATGACTCCCAAAGGTTAGTTAATTCTAGATGTTCCAATGAATCTAGAAGGTATTTCTTAGCGGGTGAGTTCGATCGTATTGACAGTTCGGTCAATAGATGGGCGTTTAGGGATCCTTGTTCCGCACCTTTAATTTTGCGCCAGCATTTTACGTAGGTGCCTCTTCTCTCCACCGTTTGTTTCTAGAGACCGAATTTGAGGCAGATTTGTACAGGAGACACGTAGTTTGGCAGATGGAAAATTTCCCTGTACGCTCTGCTGATTATTTTGTCAGAGCGTTTACGTATTTCCCTTGCATGGGTTCACTACCGTATGTGAGCATAGGTTGTAGGCGTACTCTGATCACCTGTAGGAGGGGGTCAAGTGATCAATCTGGGAGAAACCGCTTCAATGCCTTCATTGAGAAGTAGAATGTAGTACCATTCCATGTTATAGCCTCTAGTTGGGGTTTGTACGAGCCTCTGCTGTCTAATAATACGCCAAGGTATTTATAGTTGGTGACTCGATCCAACCTTTGTCCATCCAGGGACCATGCCAGTTTCTTTGTTTTGTTGTAATTCACTGACATTACTTTAGATTTATTTAAGTTAATTTTTAATGTATTGCTTATTGAAAATGTGTTAGTAGTGTCCAGGAGATGTTCTAGTCCAATTGGGGACCCATTAAGACCAAGTCATCAGCATATAGGAGGTTTGATAGCGAGATGTCCCCCAGCCGTGGGGCGTGTGAATTGGTTTTATCCAATTCTCCGGGCAGGTCTGCGAGAAAAACGTTAAACAACATGGGGGCTTCCAAGTTTGATCTTGACCCAGGTGTTGGTATGGAGTAGTATCAGCTGCTTTAGGAGTGGCCCTGGTATCACCCAATTGTCCATTTTCTGCCAGAGTTTGCTTCGGTCTACGTGATCAAATGCTGCACTGTAATCTATAAAGCATATATATAGTGAGCTCTGGGCTATCTTGGCAGCGTCTGTCAGTAGGGTTAGCGCAATGATGTTTGTAATTGTGCCCTGTCCTCTGCAGAATCTGGTTTGATTTACAGGGATGATGTGCTTTAGGGTTGCCCAGGATGTTAGTCCCTCCAGGAGAATACCCGCATAGTTCTTTGCCTCTGTGTCAATTTGGGCAATGAGGCGGTAATTACTTGGATTGCTCCTTTCGCCCTGTTTATGGATCGGGCTTAATATTGATCCTCTTCAGGTTGAAGGACATGTCGCCATTTCCCTGACTTCCCAAAAAAGTGGCACCAATGTCTCACTCCAGAAGTCGGCTTCGTGCTTGTACATTATTGGCGGGACTCCGTTGGGGCCAGGAGCCCCTTCCAGTTTCCCTTTGGATATTTGTAGTTTGATCCTGGCCGCTGTTGCTGTATGTTTTTTATCCTCCCTCCCAGAAGGTGCTTTAAAGCTTGCTGATACTTCTTTCTCCAGAGTTGCGGGGTTGCACAAGGTCTACACCTGAGTAGTATCTTTGTTTGCTTGTTGATTGATTATAGCTTTCCTATTGTGTTCCTCGTGGTTGTCAGGATTTTTCCCCTATGTAGGCCCCCCTCTGGATTTTTGTCATTGAAGTGAGTTGATAGGTAGTGTGCCCATTCAGGTTCAGATATGTGTGAGTTTATTCCATTATGGCCTGGACGTTGGAGGCTTTGAATTGTTTTCCAGAACCTGGCACTGTTCTTCTGTTTTTAGTCGTATACGATTTTCACCCAGATGTCCTTGTTGCTCTGCCTTTTCTTTTCCCTGATCGACTTGTTGTGCTGAGCCTTTAGGGATCGCAGCTCCTCGTGCAGGGCAACATAGTTTGATTGCTTATCGAGCTTCCTAAGGGTCTGGTTTATTTTCTGTCTTAGAGTTATTTTAGCTCTGGTGTGGTTACTTTCACTGTTGTGTTAGTTAATGGGCTCCTGGTGTTGATTTTTTGCTCTGTGGAGTATTTTGTTCCAAGTTCCGTTACAAATTCTTCCCAGGCCTCTAATGGGTTCGTTGACAAGCTTGTGATCCGGTGGAAAATTGTGTTTGCATTAATTGTTAATTCTTCTACTTTGTTAGTCTTGCACCTTATCTGTCTGAAATTGGTGGTGTGCTCCGTGCCGACAGTTTTTCCAGCTTCCAGGTCTTTCCCACTAGTGACACATAGTTCCACTTCTTGTGGTAGGTGGTCGCTTTGACCATTTACGCCAATCTTGAATGAACATATAGTGTCGACAGGGGAGTGTTGCAAGGGTGAAGTCAAGGTGCAAAGAAGTAGTTGAGGAAAAATACGTAAGTGCTGGTGGTGTATCCTCCATGAATCGACCATTTAGTACCCTCAGATTTAACTGCTCAAGATCTTTTAGTAGCTGACTTGAGCATCTTGTTTGAATGACTGAGACTTGATTACGTATTCCCCACGTGATGTTAAGATCCTGTACTATTTCGTCTTCTGATTTATTTCCGAAGAGTTGAAGGTTAAAATCGCCTGCCAGGAGTAAATTCCCATTTCCCTATCTTCCATCAGTCTTGCCACCTCGGAGACCAGTTCTCCCGCCCCTTTTAATCTATGCTTGGGGTGTAGGTATATGTTTATTATGTGTAGTTGTTGGGCTACCTGATTATTTTCAATCGTTATTGCTATTGCCTGTATGGCACTTATTTCTTCCATTATTCTTATTGTAAATGTTGAGGCGAGTGATGACAGGCCTCCTGAGCTGTGACCATAAGACGAGCATCTAGTGACAGGATGGATTGAGTTGAGTATCCTTGTAGGGAGAACTCTTTCACTTCCCAGGTTTCTTGGAGTAAAATCAGGTTGAATGATTTTAGATAGTTTGATGTTTCTGGACCGTTTATATTCTAAATACAAATTATTCTTTTTGAGATGTCAGCTTTTATAGAAGACTGGCTTGGTGCCCTTTCTCACTTTGTGACACCTGCGGTAATTGTCCGCCATTTGTTTGCCCAGTTTTTGGTTTGGTTGTTGAGTTGTCAAGTGTGTTATTCGGTCCTGGAGAATTACTACGTGCTCCTTTTAGAATCGATTTGACTCTTGCGAGCGATCTTTACCACTTCCTTCTAGGAGTGGAGTGGGATAAGCAGGTCTTTTTCCCGGTTCCAGTTTTATTCCCCATTGGGAGAATCTAAGCGTTTTCCTAGGATTTGACCTGCTAAATCTTTTGTTTTCCTTAATTGACTTTGTTATTTCGTTGTCTTGTTGGTCAGGCGAAGAGTGAAATTCAATTGCAAGCAAGTCTGCTGTATTAATGTGTGATAGGCTTTCGATTGAATGGATGTGTCTTAATATATTGCCTCTGTTTAAGGTGTCCACTCTTCCTCTGGATTTGAATTCAGGGATGAATAGAATAATGTCTGTCTCATTTATTCCAGGGGTCGGTGTGCACTGAGTTGCGGTTGGCACGTGTTGTTTAACGGTGTGTGGGGGTTGAGTACTATATGATTTGTCGTTGTTTATAGTGATGACTCCGGGATGGTTCCTTGCGAATGTTATCTGGTTGGTGTTTATTTCGTCGGTGATGAGGTGGTTTGAGTCCTCTAGGGCTTGCTCATGACATGTGTACTATGTTGTATTTTTTGTGATGTTACCATTGGCTGTTTTTCTTCCGTTCTCCTGCCCTTCCTTTTTTGTTTATGACGGGCACATGCGTTTGCAGGTATCTCTGCCCCATCCCTATCATTGGTTGGGATGTTCAAGAGGGAATCTTCTGTTGTATGTTTGGGTTTTGGGGACGAGTCCCCTCGCTTGATGGCAGTAAAGTGGATATTGCCAGCTCCTGGTGATTTTTCGCGGAGACCTGTTCTTCTAGTATTGGCCTCTGAGGTTAAGTGCGTAGTTGTGTTTTCTTTTTAAATCCACCAGGAGGTTCCCCAGTATCGTTGGTAGTGTTGATAGCTTGTTAATTATCAGGGAGCAGATGCAGTCAGTTCTTATTATTTGGGATAGTTTTGCTGCTTCTTGTCCTCATTTTATAAGGCCATTAAGATCCGCAAGTTTACTTTCTATCCCAGAGGTAGCTTCTGCTAGCTCCTGGAGGACGGTCAGCTGCATATCCAATTTGTCTGATTGATACCGCAGTGCTGTGGCTGACAACTGAATTGTGTTACCCAAAATATGTTGGTTGGACCATTACTCCCTACAATAAGCGGAGTGGCGAGCTCTTCTGTGGAGATATTGAGGGTCGGTTTTAGGTTGTATGAGGCCACTAGGTCCTCCAATTCTTGTGATGCCAGGAAGGTCATGTCACTGTCTGCGGTGCTCAAGTTCACATTTAACGGGTGTGGAGGGTTAATTACTAGGTCGAAACTCCTTTTGCTATTCCCCGGCTGTTGGGGTGCTGTGATGAGCGGTTAATTGCTTTTTTCGGGAACAATTTATTGTGTGGGGTGATGTGATTGCTCCGTCGTATTTACACAGAGTTCTGGTGTGATGGGGAAGTTTGAGAAGAGGGTAACTGTTCTCTCAGGTCGTTGGCCCTCTGGTGCTTAGGGAGGTCTTCAAGTTGAAAGGCCCACTTATTCTCAAGGTCCTTCTCGGTCTCGGGCATGAGCCCCCTAAAGTTCTTTACTGGGTGATTTGGATGTGTTGGAAAATTGATTTGGCCGCTGGCTACCTCAATTGCTTCTACAGTATTGCCATTTTGACCCTCTTGTGCTCCATCCCACATTCTAGTTTTCAATTGGGCTGTTGTCTCCATATCAGTTTTGTCCTTGTATATTTCTACGACTGTTGTTTCTGATGTTTGGAGTGAATGACGTTCCGCTACATCAGGTCGCAGTGGGGATTGTAGACCCATTATGGTGTCATTTTTTGAGTAGACTGCATTGCAGGGATCTTTGAGAAAAGTGAATTTTGTATAGATTTTTGGCTGGTAGAGGCTTGCGGACTTTCTTGGAGGTTGTCCTTCTATGTTTATGTCCACAATCTCGTCCAGTTTTTTCCTTTTGTCTCTTTTTGGCATTCCGTTTGACTAGTTTACGCCTTTTAACTCCGTTGCGGATGATGAGCTGTATGCTTTGTTGTCTTTCGTACAGACCGTTAGACAAGCATTTGTTTCTTGGGTTTTCCCTTCACTGGTGTTATCGCTATCATTGATGTTGATTCCACTGGGGTTATCATTTTCTAAGGCTACTCCCGAAGGTTGCCTGTACGACTGCCTTCTCTTTTCGGTTTGGAAGATGGCCTTGTAAGGGATCTTCTTACTCTTCCAGACCTCATGACAATCCTGAGGTAAAGGGGATTAAGGAACTTGGGTGCTGAGGCGAGAATGAATCGGTGAGTTGGCGCGATAATACCGGAGTTACTGTTTAGGCTATGGGAGGTTAGGGTTCCTGCTTTCTTCCGCTGTCCCCCTGCCACGTGCCTCCTACCTCCTTGCTGCTTTTCCTAACTCCCCTGTGGGGAACCATGAGGACGGCAGGGCAGTTCTGGGCCTCAGGCAGGGTGGGTATAGCTGGTATGGCAGGTATGGCGGGTATGACCTGGTTCCCTCTGTACGTCAGTGGGGTCTTCCTGTCGCAGCTTGCCGCTTGCTACTGCCACTGGTGGTTAATCCACATCTGCACTGCTGTCGCCTTCTTGTGCACTTCCTTGCGCCTCCAAAACTCCTTGCATCCCCTTGAAGGTGAGGTACTGGGCTCTTGGAGTCTAGGAGTGGGAGTGGACCAGCACGGCGTGGAGAAAACCCAACCACAGCTCCTGTTGAGTGCTGGCACGGTGGTACAGAGGCACAAGTGGCTCAATGGCTCAATGGCTTGGAGGGGGCCCCCAAAGTGTCAGTAGTCGGGTGGAGGGCAGAGCTGGCCCACAGCCTTCTACCTGGCTTTATTCCTTTTCTCCATCCGTGGAGGGGCCAGAGGGAGCCAAGGGGAACTGGCTGCTCACAACCATCACAACCCTTCACAACTCTCACCCCCCTCCGCTCCGCTCCCCTACTCTGCTCTGCTCCTGTGAGTAAGCAGCTAACTGCCGTGTTTGACCTCTCCTGCTCCCGCTACACGCACCAGACCCATGAGGCTTACCGCCGCTTTCCTGAGCAGGGAGCAATGGAGGTGCCAGCAAGGGAGGTAGACCCGGTCCCCCGCTTGCCGGTGTGCTGCGGTTACAGCTGCGACTCAGTATAGCTTGGTTCAGCTCAGCGGTGGACTCGGCGGGCTTGATGTAGTTTCTGCAGACAGCGCACACCATACGCTGCCGCTACAGCCGCTGCAGCCCTCTCCGGTACTCAGCTCCTTGCAAAAAACACGGACTGGAATCAGAGTGTGGGTTCTTGTTCCATTCTCTGGGATCAAAGGGTGGATGTGTTCGGGTTCTGCCCACCAGATCAGTGTTTGCAGGAATTTCTGTGGGGAAGGGCCTATGGAGTGGGGTACAGTGGTACGATCACAAAGTGCCAGCCATTTCCACACTTCTTCAGGGCTATCGGAAAAGTAGGCTTTCAGCCTCATCAGATGCAGGATACTTTACCGTAGCTGTAGGGAATGCAATTTTTGCTTGATGCCAAAAAATGATTTGCATTGTTTCTGAATTTGTTTCATGTAATCTGGGTATGTGGCTATTGAGCTGTTGCAGAAGAGGTGGGTCATCTGCTCTTGCATTGCTTCAAGGATGCAGTCTCAATCACAATAATTAAGAATTTTGGCAATGATGGCTCTGGGGAGCATGTCATGGGGAGGCTCCAAAGACCTATGCACCCTCTCCATAACAAATGGATCCAACAGGCCCTAGGGCTGCAGCACAGTCCACACCCAGTGTTCAGGAATTGCTCTGTGGATGTCCCCTCCACTCTTGGAGAATCCCACAACATAGTTGTTGCTCCGACGGGAGCAACCATCAGCATCCTCCACCGACCCTGCAATCTCCGGGGTTGCCATCGTCAACTGGGTCATCTGCCATTTGAGGACTGATACCTCCTGCTGCAATTGATGATGTTGGTTTCTGCAATAGTGACTTTGTCAGCCACTTTCCTCAGATCCACAAGCAGGAGATTCACATCTAGGGATTCTTATGCGATTGGATGCCAATTGTGGTGCCCTAGAAGGCTCAGTGTCCCCCTCTGGAAGACCTCTAAAATCTGAGTTGCCCATTTGTCACATTATCCTGGGTTGGAGTGCAGTAGTATACTGGGAAATGGTGTTGGAAGCGTGAGCACGAGACTCCTTGCCCATGGTGTCATCAGCTGGATTAACAGGTGCCGAAAACAGGGCTCTGTGTCACAGTCTGCTCAACCCACTTCTAGCCCCAGGCTTCATGCCCCAGGGAGGGCCCAGTAGCACAGCCCTCAGGATACCGACTAGGGAAACCAGAGGGGCCCACCCTCTGTTCTGCAGGATAAGGAAATAGGGGCAACCTCCCCAGGTACCAAATGCAAGGCCTACTTTTGGCACAGGTTCCTGCATCACCTGTATCCAGAGACCCAGCAGGCAGGCTGCAGTTTGTCCATTTGCAGCCCAGGGCCAAGGCTATGCTGATGTGGTATTTGCCCCAGAATGTGTGTGGGCAGTCAATGTAAAAGCGTAACCCAAGTCGTGTTGACAGGCTTGGCCATTAACAGGGGTTGTGGCGGTCCACAAAAAGGTCCAGTAAGGCTGCGGGCACACTCTTGAGGGGTGCCGGGGGCAACCCTATCCCACCCCGCCTCACAGGCCAAAGCGAGACATCCACTGTAGTCTCACAGTGAGGCGGGCCGCAGTAGCTGCATCCTCTGGGCAGTTCTCTCTGAGAGAGCAGTGAGCCGGACCCACGAGTCCACAGAACTGATGGAACACCTTCACTTCAAGATACTGGCCAGCCCCACCGCAGCCCTCCGAGGAACCCTCATCTACCGACCCCCTGGACCCCGCGGACCCTTCGCCAACTCCATCACGGACATTATCTCCCCGCAGGCCATCGCATCCACCAACTACACCCTGCTGGGAGACCTCAACTTCCACCTCGACAATCAACTGGACCCCAACACCACATCCCTCATGGACAACCTCCACAACATTGGACTCCGCCAGATCGTGACCGAGCCCACGCACTCAGCAGGACACACCCTCGACCCCCTCTTCACTACAGGAAACTCCATCACCTTCAGCCACACCACCGAACTCCCATGGACCGACCATCGTTGCGTCCACTTCACCTTCAGAACACCCACCATCCACAGACACCAGCACCTGCTTCCACAAAGAAACTGGACCAAAATCACCGATGACCAGCTCACCTCCTCACTCAACAACTCCACCCCAACCATCGTGGAAAACAACGACCCCAACACCGCAGCCCGAACCCTGCATAGATGGATCTCGGACAGCACCAACACCATAGCCCCCCTCAAGAAAAACAACAATACCCGTGCCAAGAAAGCCAGATGGTTTACCACCGAACTTCGAGAGTCCAGGCGCACATGCCGCCGCCTCGAAAAGGCCTGGAGAAACACCAAATCCACAGAAGCCCACAACAACTTCATAGCCGCCACCAACGCCCACCATCAACTCATCAGAGAAACGAGGAAAAAAGCGATTGAAGACAGAATCTCCACCCACGCACACAACAGCAAGGAACTCTTCAGCATCATCAAGGATTACCTTTAAGATGCTCACCCACGCACACAAGGCCCTCCACGGCACCGGACCAGCATACCTGAACAGCCGACTCAAATTCCACGCACCCCAAAGGACCCTACGATCAGCCCAGCTTTCCTACGCTGTGGTCCCCCGCACCAGAAAGACCAGATCGGGAGGCCGCTCCTTCTCCTTCCTCGCGGCCAAGGCATGGAACGCCCTTCCGCTCCACCTCAGAGAGACAACATCGCTCCCCATCTTCGCAAGAAACCTCAAAACCTGGCTCTTCGACAGACCCCCTCCTTGCTGGAATGGAACCTGCACCCCCCCAACTCCCCCCCACCCCTAGCGCCTTGAGACCCTTACGGGTGAGTAGTCGCGCTTTAACAAACTCCTGATTGATTGATTGACTGGGGGCAGAAGCACCCAGAAGGAAACTCGTCGAGGGCACCTGGAGCATTTAATGCATAACAGGCCACTGATCCACTTCACCAGGGCCCAGTCCGGGTCCGAGCCTGAGCCTCACTCCTGCACGCTATACAGACCTCGTCCGGAGCCTTCCAAAATCCATCAAGGGTGCGCTGGACTCAGCCGCTCGGCTGGTACTGCAGGAGGACAGGAGGGCTGGGGATTCAAAGACTCCCTCCTGACAGGCAGTTACTGCAGTATGCACTTTGCCAAAGCACGTGTGCCCACACCACCAGACCTCACCCATGGGTTTACCCTCTGCTTCATTCCCGAACAGAGAGAGTGGGCAGCAAATACACTCTTCTTAGCTTGCTGTGTTCAGTAGACCAGGATGCAGCAGAATAACATAGGATTAAGTGGATGAAAGGATTGGGCTGGTCAGGAGCTTGGGGAATTATGTCCTGTTGGCCATGTTCCAATTTCACGGCCCCATGTGAAACACATTATCCTCCACAAGAGGAACAGAAAGTTATTAGTATAAAACCATCAAGGTTTTTTAAAAGTTAAAGGCAAAAATCAGGTTAGCAGCAATTTAAAAATAGAATGGGTATACTGCAATTTAGCTGCAAATCAATTGAATCCATTCTTATTCAGAATAGGACGAACCAGCATATGTTAGCCTCGAAAGGAAGTGTAAAGACTAGTCAGCACTCACTCTGAGCGAACACTCTAAATTGCCTGAATTTCTCTTCTCTTTCCTGCTCTTCCCTGATCTCATCTGATCTAAAGACACACAAACGCCAACATTTTACACACTTACACACAGTTTTCAAAGTACTGTCTAAGCATGTTCAAGCAAAATAATACAGTTACACACTAAAAAGGTTCAGAAGGTTTTCGCACACTACAAGCTTCTTCCTGCGTCCCTCAATCAAACACAGAATAAGACACTAGTCTGCACCACTGCAGTCATCTTTTAAATGTGCTATTCGTTAAATAATTCCATGATAATCACAGAAACTGAGGGGCATATTATCAAGGGGGTTTATCTCCGTTTTTTTGGCTTTAAAAGCCAAGAAAGCGGAGATAAAATTATCTCCCTATTACCTAGTGTCGCTAACACCAGTTAGCGACAGCTAGTAGGAGATAGCGACCATCTTGGGCCCCACTTTGCATGTCAGTGATATTTATCACTAATGACATGCAAAGTGGGCGTGCCAAGATGTTAGCGACTGGAAACAGTCGCTAACATCGCTATCTCCTATTACCAACTTTTGGAGATATTCGCGCTAAGCGCGAATATCTCCAAAAGCTAACACCTGCCCTGAGCAGTTCTTAGCCATGTTATCCAATGGGAGGTGGATAACATGGCTAAGAGCATTAGCTCGGTAATGCATGAATATCGCTGACTTTTCAGCGATATTCATGCATTGCGGCCGTTTTTATCGCATTTGCGATAAACCTTGGTAATACCAAGGTTTATCTGCGATAAAAATCGCCGCAGCTCAGCGGTAAAATGTTGTCTCTAACCAAGCAATAGCAATAATTATCGCTATTGCTTGGTAATATGCCACTGAAACATTTCTTCACATGAGAAAGAAGAAAATAAAACATTGGTTTCGACTATTACGAATCTGTCTTGCTTAGAGGTTTCCTGGCTTGGCAGTTTGGGCTGTACTGTTCCTATGAGGAGCAGGGTCAAGACTGATTTGTATATGGCTGGGTCCAAATCGGGGTGGCGTGGTGTGCAAAAGAACGATGGATTAAACCCAGATGTGACTGGGGCTGAATGATTTTATTGTTCAGCATTCCGTTAATTATTTGATCCTTTGCTTTTGTTGCCCTCAGGGGGATGGGTATGCCAGACATGGGACCAGTGCTTCCTGTGCCACTGGATTCAAGCTGTCCTGTCTGATGAGGGGTGATGCCCCTACATTGGTTCCAGGATGCTCTTTTCCAGTCCAGGGAGGACCTCGCCTGTAGTTTGGCCTCAACTGTTCCCATATGGGGCAGGGTCATGACAGATTAGAATATGGCTGTGTTTGAACTGGAATATCATGGGGAGCAAGAAAACAATGATTTTAGGCCCAGATCTCTTTACTGGGATGAATGCTTGACAATGTTCAACATTCTGTCCATCAATTGTTCGTTTTGCAGAAACACCAAACAGCATTAACATAACTGAAGAATTTAGGTTGAGACTGATTTTGATATGCTGGGAGACCTCAAGAAGAGTGGTATCAGTGCTATACCCATGACGACAATCTTATTACAAAGCCATAAAGCAGATCGTTTTCCCAAAAAATTGAGGGAGATTCTGTTAACATTTGTTTCTATCAACTTTGACCATAGTGGGCAGAAGAGATATGGGCCTGAAGTTGCTCAAAATCTTAGGGTCAGGGGAAGGATTCCTAAGTATGGGGGTAGCAGGGCCTGCTTCCATCCAGAGGGACCCTTGCCTGAGCAAGAGATTCATTGAGCAAGTTGTTCACCAATGGATTAACCACTGATGCTGTGATTTTAAGAATAGTAGGCGGCATGGGTCAAGTGGAGATCCTGATTTAGAATTGACAAAGGGGCATTTTCTCAAGGACTTATCGCCAATGTATTGGCACTGTAGCACCGCAAAAGTGGTGATAGATCACCCTATTCTCAAGCTGGAGAAAACTGCCAATATCGCCAGTTTCCCAGAGATAGCTGCCGCAAAAAACATCGCCACAGATGACAGCATGCAAAAAACACAACTTCTCGTTATTCTCAATGACCAGCCAGATCTGAGATGCAATCCTAAAACAGGCGATACGGCGCATTAGTAGTAGGGATTTAACACCTGCCTCTCACCGGTGTTAAGCAGGATGTCAACCTGCAGTATGAAAGGGAGCCCAGCCCAGAGCTACATCTGTAGACCAACACATGTCATTGAGCTACTGATCATGCAGCTCAGAGACCCAATAAGGCCACGACACACACCGCCACCAACCCCAGGCCCATCCCCCCGGACCACCCCACCCGGACTACCACAGAGGCAGCACAGAACAAGACAGCGGACATCCTGAAAACGCACCAGCCTTGCAGACCTAATGCCAGAGGATGTCATTGTCCACTACAGGCTCAAAAGAACCACCATCCTCCGCATCCTGACCCACATTGCCCACAGGTTGAAGGTACCAAAACAGCGGACAACCAACATCCTTCCGCAGACAAAGCAGCTGGCTGTGCTGCACCTGTTGGCCTCTGGTACCATCCAACCAACAACTGCCATGGTCAGAGGAGTCTCACAGCCAGCCCTATCAAAGTTCCTCACACCTGTCTTGAATACCATTATCAGCTTGGCACTCCATCACCTTCACTTCCCCCACACTGCGCAGTAACGGCTAGAGACCAAGCAAGGCTTCTACGCCATAGCTGGCTTTCCACACGTGTTGTGGCAATTGACTGCACACATGTCCTACTTGTGCCCCTGCAGGCACTGCATACAATTACCGCAACAGAAAGCACACGCATTCCATCAATGTGCAGGCAATAGTGGATACACTGGGGACTCTTCACCAACGTGTACTACCAAGTACCTAGGCAGTGTGCATGATTCCTACATCTTCCGACAGTCCATCATGAACCAACGCTTCCAGGATGGCACCTATGGAAATGCACTGCTCATTGGTAAGTAGCAAATGAACACACCACACACCTCAACTCCACAATCTTGCAACTCACAACTGAGGAAATACACATGTTACAAAATCACATACAACATGCCAAACAACATGCCCACCTACCAGTCACGATAACTTGAGTACCTGTGGTAACCGTGGCCAGCCATGTAGACAAACCATCCATGTCATGGCACCTCTGCCACACAATTGCTGAATGTATGGAAAGGTGGGAACCAATTCTGTGTGAAGGAGGCAAGTGACCCATGAATAAGAATGTACACAATGCCAAGTGTGGTGGTGATGGGCTGTACAGACTTCAGAATGCAGAGCACAGACATATACTACTGATGTTTGTAGTGTTGTGGACAGTGGACGCAACCATGTTACCTCAGGTAGTGAGGAAGACCTTGGACATGTAGCCATGTCGTCCCCCCCTATAAGCGTAAGCGGAGTGGGCTGGGCCGCCGTACGCCAGTCGCGGGTAGGAGTGGGAATAAATAGCCCGGGGTTCACTTCCAGGATGGCCACCAAAGTAAATACTGCCTGTAGATACACCAAAGTAAATACTGCCTGTAGATGTTGTGTTCACATGTATGTTCACGCATTGTACAAGTTTACATACAGACTGCATGACAATGTGCATTGTGATTGTTTGGGAGGAGCTGCCTATTTGATGCGGGACTTTGGACATTTCGACACCATCACTGATGTGTGTTTGTACTTGTACGTTATCAACTCACATTTCCATGCTATACCAAATGTGATTAGCCAGTTTCTACACACAAGAAGCAGCAATTGTGTCCTCTGTTCTGTTGTGAACGAGTAGAAGTTTGTTTCACATTGTTGTCTATGTGGATGTGCTCTGAATTTTATGTGTGTGTGTTGCATTTTGGGAGAGTCGCCACTGCAGATCTGATTTTGCTGGCCCTTATCCCTTTCAGGCAGTGTGCCTTTGACTTCTGCGCTTATACAGCGCTGAGATGTTGCATACTTGGGTAAATTGGGATATTGGTGGGAGTTGTGAGTCTTGGGCATGCTTTTTCCGCTTATGTGTTGTTGACCTCAGTGGTTGCTTGTGCACGTGGATGTGTGACCTGCTCCTTTACGGATGGGGTCCACACTCAGCCACCTCAGTGTCGTTGTGTGTAACATGTCATGATATATTGATAGGGTGACCATAATTTTAAAGCCTAAAACCGGGATATTTCCCCAGAATAGAAGGACTACAATTTTACTTCAACCCAGCGCACAGAATGACAGTACTGCTTAGTAGAGAATTACAGAAGAGGAAGTAAGAACATACATAAAATGCCATTTTAAAAGCCAGTAGCATGCCTGTTAATTAGATTGCTTTATTATATCAGCTGCTAAGGATGACTACTTTGCAAAACAGAAACAAGATTCCTCCCACCGTTTTCAGCCGAAACTCTCTAAAAACAGGGATTTGAGCTTAATTTCATTTAATCTGTCAGGACAGCTGGTGAAAACCCGGTACTGTTCAGGCAAATCCGGGATGCCTGGTCACCCTACGTATTGACTGCAGCCATGCTATTCGTCATGCAGTGTCACTTGCACTGTCAGTGTGGCTCACAGACAAGCCGCTTTGCTGGGTTTGGCACATGTGCATGGGTTGGTTCTGAGATTAGCGATGTGTGGGAAGGAACCCTCTGGGAACATAGTCGACGGGGGCATACTTGCTGTTTCTAGGTGTGCTGCAGTGTGCCAAGGGGATCAGGAACATGTTCCAGAGTCATTGTGGGTGTGCACTGTGCTATACTTAATTGTGTATGTGTGCCATTGTGCCCATCTCCCCACCGTCCTCCCAGTCCCTGGCCGTTACTCACCCTGTTGCTGTTGTGTCAGGTCATGTTGAGCAGTGTCCGGTCCCCCAACTCCTGCCACCGTCTCCACACTGATGACTATGGACACCATTTCCTCCATCTCATCCAGCTCCTCCTGTGGTGCTGGACTCCCACCTCCAGTCTGCATTTCTGCCTTCTGGTTCTTGCCGAGTTTCTCCTTAGTTTTGCGCTTCACATCATTCCAGCGCCTCTTAACCTCGTCCATTGTCCTCCTCAGCACTCCGACTGCATTCACCTTGTCCACGATGGACTGCCATATTCCATTTTTTGTTGCCAATAACACAGTGGAGGTGACGAACAGTAGTTGATAGTGTTCTATCACCTCTGTTATCAAGATCCTGTTTTCCTGGGGACTGAATTGCGTCTTCCTCTTCTTCTTCTTCTTCTTCTTCTCCTTGCCCTTTCCTGACACCGAAGTCCCAGGCTAGTCCTCCGTGGGGCCTGTGGGGTTCTGGTTGTCCTCTGTACTTGCTCCGGCTACCTCCATTGTGCTCCGTAGTTGTTTGCTACCTCCATTGTGCTCCGTAGTTGTTTTGGTTTTGATTGTGGATTTTTTTTCTGATTTTATACAGATTTTTCACGCCTGATGTGTGTGAATTGCAGGCCTGGCACAGCTTATTGCTGATTTTTTTATCACGGTTGGGCCCATCGCCACTTTGTTCACGTTCAGCTTCGGATTTTTAACGCCATCGCGGTCATTTTAACGTGGATATCTGACGCATTATCTGGAGACTATCGTATGTTACCGACGTGTTGTGAATACGACGTCAACACAGAGTAATTTTCTTTTCCCGCGATAGACGGCGATATGAAAAATTGCGATGATTATCGTACATTCTTGAGAATATCCCCCAAGGTTGTTTGTTGATGCTTCATAGGAGATGGGAGAAAAACAAGACAGGAGTGGATTAGAGGGTAGGGAATGAAAGCCGGAAGAGGCTGTGGAAGGATGGGGAAAAGATCGTAATCAACCTGAATTTTATTTAGAAAAAAGTCATGTATCACAAAACAAGATGGCAAATAACATTCGACATTTTGAAATTAATACCTAGATATTATGAATTTATATGTGAATAAACATAATTACTCTATAAATAGCATTAGCGTGTCTGTGCATTAATTTTGTGTTATTGCTAACATTTTTCACATATAAAATAGGAAGCAGTTATTTACTCTGCTACTGGGTAAATAGTAAAACGTCTCCTCCCCTCAGGCAAATTAAATTTGGAGAGGCTGACTTTTTAACTTTGGAGAACAGGGGCAGCACAATATTGAGCTCTTTTAAATGTGTCTGTTTTTTTCTTTGCCCCAAAGAGTAAATTAGGGTAAACTAACATCTCGTCATAGGCACAAATTGATGAGTTTAATAAAAAATGTTGTTCTGTGGCACTGCTTTTAATTATAACTGCCATTCCTAAAAGACGTTAATGCCATTAAGAAATAGTTCAGAAACATTTAGGAGTAGGATACCTATCAGCGAAAGTGTGTCAACTCTGCTTACTTCATATAATCTAACATAATAACAAGTATATTATCTTTTCTAAAATGGGATTGCAGTAACTCTTGGTCACCAGCACTAAGCACAGAATATCTTTTAATGGCAGGGATCCTTTGCAGAGAGATTATACTCTGTGGGCCAATCCCATGAGCAACGTTTTTGAAGGAATGAAGTGGGCATATTATCAAGAACAGGCGATAAAATTGTCGCCGCTTTATCGGCAGGAAACTGCCGCTAAAGCAGCGATAATGGGTTTGATAATATGTCCTTGTGAATTTCCATAGCAGCCCAGGTTAACACCAGAACCTGGGCTGCTATGGGAATTCACAAGGACATATTATCAAGGCCATTTTCGCCACATTAATTGTATCGCCTGTTCTTGATAATATGGCCCGCAGTTTTGTGATCTGTTTACTATTTGCAGTAATCCTATTGGGGCATATCATCAACAAACTGAGCGCGCTTAGTGCGATTTTTTCTATCGCTGGCTATCGCTAGATGGCAGCGCCTCGGCGATATGAAATCCAGCGATAGCAGCAAAAACCCCCAACAGCACTGCAAATCCAGCGATAATTTTGTGAGATGAGGCATGAACTCACTAATACGGCCCTGTGGTTTAACCATGCAATCCACCTCCCATTATACATATGGCTGAGTTAGAAATTTAGCAGACATTCAATATCTGCGATAAAGGGTGCATAATGCGATTTTTCTTGTCCGGGTCTTCTGCAGCCTAGCTGGCAGGCCTGGTGGCCCATTGACATGTTCCCTCCGTCCTGCTCCTCCCCTATGGCTAAGAACTTGGGGGTTAAGATGGACAAGGGGCTGACGTTGAAAGCCCAGATCTTCGGGGTGACCGGCACCTGCTTCGGTCTTTTAAAAATGATGCGGAGGTTTTTGCCTCTCTTGTCGGAGGAGCATAGGAGGCTGACTGTGCAGGCTCTGATAGGTTCCAGGTTGGATTATGCCAACATTCTTTACCTGGGCCTACCAGAGTACCTGCTGCAGCGGCTTCAAGTCGCGCAGAATGCGGCGGCCAGGGCCATTTTTGGTCTTAACAGACGTGCCAGCGTCTCGGGGCTATTGCTGACGCTGCACTGGCTACCTATCCGCAAACGGATTGCCTTTAAGGCTATGACTTTGGCCTACAAGGCACTCCACGCTGTGGGAGCAAAGCATCTCCAAAAGAGACTGGCCTTTTATCGTCCGGCTCGTTCTCTGAGGTCAGAAAATCTACTCCTGGCGACGGTCCCTCGAGTTAGGAGAGCTCGCCTGGGCGGCCGCTCCTTCAGCTTGCTGGCTCCACAGATGTGGAATTCGCTTCCGCTCCCACTTCGGGGGGCTACTACTCTTCTTGATTTTAGGAGAGGTCTTAAAACCTGGTTGTTTACCCAGTAGGCCTCCCAGCAGTCCCTTTTTATTTTGTTTGTTGTGTACTCTTTTTAACTGTGTTATGTTATTCCGAATTAGTTCTCCTTACCTAAAGCGCCGGGACACTCTTTTTGAGTAACCGTTGCGCTATACAAAAGAATAAATAACATAACATAACATAACATAACAGGCTTGTTAATATGGCGAAGCTGTGTTAGCGACTATTTCCATGTTGTTTTGCTCCAGTATGCCTACTTTGCATGTCTTTAGCAATGGCATGCAGGGCGATAAAAAACCAGCAGCTAACTCGTGGAAATTAGCACTAACACAGGTTAGCGTGAGCATGTAAATAAGGCGATAAAAGATTACCACATTTGCTAACGCAGTGATATTAGCCTTGATAATATGCCCCTTGATACTGAAACCATTTATACAGGAAAACAGCATATAATACACAAATGAATATAACAGAGCAGTACTATGACAATCAACTAGTTAAAGACTAAAAAGATGTTACTTAGAAAAGAAACATAAAACCATAATCTGTTCAGGGTGTGAGACTTGAACGCCTTGCTTTTTCTTGATTGACACCAGAGGTGAAAGCAAGATGTAGAATTAAACCCACATTTTCTTGAGAGCCTGCTATTGATGCATACTGCCCTCACCATATTAAGAACAATTATCGATTTTCATAGTTGATATTGCAAGTGAGTTGATTTTGGCTTGCACAAACAATTTTGAATTTTTATTGCTGATCGATTTTTATGTGCATTTTTCAAGCTATATCTGTTATTATTGCCAATTCACTTATTCAGCTGTGAAAAAAGTTTATTTACTCTGTGCCAAGGTTTCACAAAATCTGTGGCGTCAAAGAAAAATTGCCCGAGGTTAATATCAGTAAAAATACAATTGCGTTTTAGAAGCAAAACAAAGAAAGAACACCTTTTTTCAAGGCATCTGGAGAGTCAGCATTGCACTAAGTCTGGCTGCACAAAAAGCATTAGCTATCGAGCCTCCTGCTGATGTTTTATTACGGTTTGCTCCTCCGAGAGGAGAACAAATGGAGAAGGCAGAATAACCACATGCTATGTTTTATAGATGAAAAATCAGGACAGTACTCTCAGTCTAAATAGAAAAACAAGTTGGAAAAGGTAATGAAACTCTATTTATCCTGATGCTTTGCCGTTTCCCTTGTGACCATTCAACCGAATGCAATAATGCACAATATGTAAACCTGTAGCCAGAAATAATGTTTATGTAAAGATGAGTAAATATTTCTGAAATGTCCTTCATTTTTCCCCTTTAAACTTTCACAATTTAATCATTCAAATATGTTTACAATGCAGTTTTGATAAAAAAAAGATTGAGATGCATGTACTACATTATAAATAGTAACCACAATTAAAAGTAATAGTATAGTTATTTCCATTGAAAATTAGCAAATTCCAGATTTCAATGTGGAACGACTAGTTTGCTTTACTGTTTGATTTTTGCATTACTTCAAAGTTAACACACTGTCTTCAAGGCGCTCTATGAGCGGAAAATGGTGGTGGTTAAGCACGGTGAATGTCTGACAAAATGTCGATATAAAAAATATCGACCTACAAAAATATTGCAACAAAAATATTGATTCCAAAAATATCGACATCCTATCTCCAACAAGGTAAGAACAAAAATATCGGAAAAAAAATATCGATGTAAAAAATATCGTAATTAAAAAATATCGTTTAAAAAACCCCAAAAAAGACAATATGTAAAATAAATTAAATAATACTAATAAATGTAATAAACATAGTAAAAAATATGTAAAATTAATAAATAATATACATCATTTAATAAAACAATTAATTACAAATATACATATAATACATAATATATATTTCCTTAAAAATTACTTTAAAAATAATTTTAATAACTTATAAATACATAAAAATGTTATAAATTACAAATAAATCTAAACACATAAAATAATGTTATGTTATGTTATGTTATACTGGGATTTTATATAGCGCACGGCTACTCAAAGAGTGTCCCGGCGCTTTGTTTTGAAAGCTATCTACAACACAACAAATAAAAACAGAAAGGATACCGTCAGAGCTCAGAGAGAAAAACTAAGAGGTGAAAAGCCACGTTTTGAGCCCCTTCCTAAAGGCCAACAAGTTTGGAATACTGCGCAGGGCCATTTGTATAAATACAAATAAATAAAAATGAAAACAAATTTAAAAAAGTAAGTAAATGTTGGATAGCGTAGGGGTGAAAATTACTATTCCCACTCAAAAGAGTGCAACAGTAGGGAAAGTGTTGGATAGCGTAGGGGTAAAAATTACTATTCCAACTCCAGAGAGTGCAACAGTAGGGAAAGTGTTGGATAGCGTAGGGGTAAAAATTACTATTCCAACTCCAGAGAGTGCAACAGTATGGAAAGTGTTGGATAGCGTAGTGGTAAAAATTACTTTTCCCACTCCAGAGAGTGCAAAAGTATGGAAAGTGTCGGATAGCGTAGAAGTTAAAAATAACACACTTCTAAATACATTTATATTTTAAAATATTAAAAAATTCATTATTAAATAAATATAAACTATTTACAAATGCCAATACATAATTATTAAAAACATAATTACCAACGAATAATTAAGTAGAAATAAATTAATAATAAATACCAATTAATGATAATTATTAATTACCAATTAATAATTAATTAACAATAATATAATTAACAAAAACAATTAATTAAAATAAATTATTACTTAATTACATTTAAATAACTTCCCTCACTATTCCCGTATAAACCTTTAACCCGCTACAATCAATTAATCAAGTAATTAAAATGAATTACCAATTAATTAAAATTAATTTATAATTCCTAAAAATTAATAATTCATTTAGTATAATTAAATTACTTCCAACCCTATTCCCCTATAAACCCATAACCCGCTACAGAACATAATTATCAATTAATCAATTCATTATAATTAATTACCAATTAATACAAATTAATTACTGATTAATTAATTTATAATTCCTAAAAAATATTAATTAATTTACTATATTTAAATTACTTCCCATCCTATTCCCCTGTAAACCCACAACCCGCTAGGGTACTAAAATACAAAATGTAATTAAATTAAATAAAAAAAAAAAACATTAAATACATGATAATATACATAAAAATCATATAAAAATTGATGTTAGTAACATCGATATTACTAACATTGATATTAGTAACATTGATATTACTAACATCGATATTAACAAAATTGATATTACTTACCTTCGAAATTCTGTACCATCTATATTAAAAATATTGATATTACTCACTTTCTATGTTCTGTCACTTCGATATTTAAACAACGACATTATTGTATGTCGATATTTAAAAATCGATATTTGTCTGCCTACCAAGCACGGTGTATCTTTGTACCTCTGCTAACCAAATGATATAGATTTCTATTTCTACACTAGAAGAATGGTCTAAGCCTGGATGCAAGTTTCAGGATTCATTTGGGAATATATCAGAAGTTGTGGGCTTGCAGGTCGTTTGGGCCACATGGATTATAACTTCTATTGCAATGAGTGCTATGAATGCAATATTCTTTTTGATGGAAAATGAGAGTTTCAGGTAACTTAGATGTAGTCTTTGGAATTGACACTAAACATCATTCATGATCTCTTTTTCAGACTTTCTCAAGTTTGGAGAGTAGGATGCTAAGAGTGCACAGATGAAAAAGTTAGAATAATCAAGATTTAGGGCCTTATTATGAGTTTTGGTAATCCTGGAGCGTGAGGCATGCCACCGCTCTGCTCCAGGACTGCTGAAACTAACCGCTCCCTGCCCACCAGATTATAAGTAATTTTGTGGGCCGAATGGCAATACCACCGCATTGCTGTTTATTGGCTCATTGTGAGCCTTAAACAGCACTGCTGTGGGACAGCCAATGCATGTTTCTCCACGGCAAGGAATGCACCATGTGAATCATTCTCCTAGAGACCTGGAAAATCTGCGAGAACGTCCCTGTCCGCGCCCTGGTTTTCTGAGGAGATCAGAGCAAAAAATCTGAATGTAAAAGATTGGAATGCAGCTGGAGATTAACCTACTCTCAGGAAAGAAAAACGTGCTATCGTGCAGTGCTTAAAGATTATCAAAAGCTCCTCATTGCAAAAAAAGAGACTTCTTTGCCTATCGTATTACTAGCACAAATAACTAATCTAGGGACATTTTTAAAATAGTGAAGTCTTTTACGAACTTCCTTGCCCTCTGTCACGTTTGTCCCCCTCACAGAAACGATGTAACAGAATTTCAGATTTCTTCGAAGAAAAAATCGCCCTGATTTATGCGTGCTTTCCAGCATTACCCTGCCTTTCTGAGATGACAAATGCTCATAAACTGGAGCAGACTCCTAGGCCAGTATTTTCAGAATTTGATGATATCCCTATGAAAATATCACTGACAGTGCTTCAGAAATCAAATCTGGGTCTCCTGGCGACCCTTGGCCAGCCACACTTTACAGCGCTCTCGCTGAGTGCCTTAACCCCCACTTAAATGCCATCTTGAATACTTCAATCAGACAGGGTGTCTATCCCTCAGCTTGGTAGCACGCCTTTCTTCTCCCAATACTGAAGAAAGCCAATGCAGACCCTGAAGTCACCAGCAACTATAGGCCGATCTCTCTGCTCCCTACCCAGCGAAAGTTTTAGAGAAATTAGTACACCAGCAATTGGCAGCGTTTATTGAGTCTAATAGTCTTTTACATGAGTCTCAGTCCGGCCTTCGCCCAGGATTTAGTACAGAATCTGTTCTGATTGAAATGGCTGATTCCATACGCTGGGCAGTGGATGGAGGCTCTAAGGCCATGCTGGTGTTGTTAGATTTATCTGCTGCATTCAACAAGGTGTCTCATCCCATCCTATTATATCGCCTGAAGGACATAGGCATCCAGGGCACAGCACTGAACTGGATGATATACTTTTTGGATGGCCATAACTGACCCACCCCTTCATCTCGCCCGCTAAACTTCTGAAATGGGGGGTACCCCAGGGCTCGACCTTGAGCCCGCTTCTTCTTAATGTCTATTTAACACCTTTTGCTGAGCTTATCACCAAAATGGGGATTAAGGTGACATCCTACGCTGATGATACTCATGTGCTGTTTACTTTTAGCGGAGTGTCAGACTATACCTTTGACTAGCTAAAAGAAACATTGCTGACTGGATGTACTGCAATTTCCTAAAACTCAACGCAGACAAGACAGAGGTCCTGTTTTTTTAACCACCCCACCCCCGTCAAAAATCTGGGTTTGCGATGGGACAAAGATCTGTCCCTCACGACCCATGTACCATCTGTTTCAGCGGTTTGTTTTGGCAAAATTAAAACTATCATGAAATGTATAAATTTTCTGCTTGATTAAACCCGCAAAACCATTGTCCATGCTCTAATCGCCTCCCACCATGATTATGCTAATGCCCTGTACATGGGTCGCCGCTTGGTCTGATCCATAGACTCCAAATCATTCAAAATGCTGCAGCCCGAGTGGTCTGCGGGGTCCCGCTTCGACACCGCATTTCTACTTACCTAAGGCAACTGCACTGGCTGCCGATAGTCAAACGGATTGAATTTAAGGCCCTAACATTTGCCTTTCGAGCAGACAAAGGGAGAGGGCTCATCTATCTGAGGAGGAGACTCAGCCCATATCAACAAGACAGACCTTTGAGGTCCAACCACAAACGGTTTCTCTCCATACCGCGCTTTTCAGAAGCAAGAATGTGAGTCAGAACATTCGAGATGGGTACCACCACATGTTGGAATAATCTCCCTCCCCACTAACACATGATGCAGTCTGAACAGGAATTCATAAACGCCTTAAAAACCCGGCGTTTTTAGTCGGAATGACTAGTTTTACGCTGTCCTCTACCTTGTTCACTCTCGGTTATAGCGCCGGGATACCCCTTCTGGGTAAGCAGTGGGCTCTACAAATGCCTGTTATTATTATTATTATTATTATTATTATTATTATTATTATTCCATCCCGTGCAGGAACTGAGGGTGCATAACTATAGGCGGGCAAAACAGGTGCACAGAGACAGAAGGGTGCCCAGCTTTAGAGCAGATTGGGGTTGATACACATTCTATGAGCAGGTCCCTTGCCTACTCGAGGGCACAAGCATCCCGCTGAGGAGAGACACATGGGACAGGGGGAGACCAGCAAGTGCAAACATATATGGCGAATTTTATGGGCATCGCACCCCACCATATTTTAATGTTGACAGCCGCAACTGTGTGAACCTCCACAAAAATGTCCACTTTAGCCCTGAGAATATTCTACTAATAGGTTTGGCTGTTGAAAGTCTCTACAGGAGCTGTACACAGAAGGAAACATTGATAGCGGAAATCCCATAGATTGATAATTTGGAAGTCTCTATTCCTAGCCATTTCATCTTGGAATGTGCCAGATTGGCATCGATAGAAAGCATTTTTGAATATGAGGTTGTACCATCAACCCATTGTACTTCCATGGGGAGTGCCTTTGTCCCCATTATTGCGGGACTGTTTCTATGCAGCTTTGAACAAAAATCTGAAAGCAGTACATAGGCAGTGTACTAGTACTATGGGAGGGGTCCCAAGAGTCAATGCCTTGTTCTTCCCGTGGTTTATTACACATATACCCTCAGTAACAAGAGCTTAACTTTCCTTATTATCATAATTTTATTAGAAGTGGGAGGTCAGCAGTCAGACATACACCATAAACCAACAGACAACATTAATTTACTCAAATTTGACAGCTTTCATCCAAGATCATTGAGACAAAATCTCCTGTATCAACAAATCCTATGGTTGAGAAGAAACTGCAGTAAAATCATTGATTTTCAAAAGAATCACTCTGTAAAAAACATGGGGAAAGAGACTTCTATGAATGAATAATAGAAAAATGCAGGAAGGGAGCAATACATCAGAACAGAGAAGCTTTATTGGAAACAACATGCAGGTAGTAACCAGATCATAGACTAATTTGTTTTACTACATACAATGTTTCCTCGAACCAGGTTAAATAGTTAATCAACAAACATTGGTGGATTGTAAACTCAGGCTCCCTCTTATGGGAAAAAGCTAGGCTTTCTCACAGAAGGGGCAGGAGAATATGAGATATCTCTGTACATACAAGGGACTTTACACTAAAAGTCAGCCGAGAAACCAACACCGACCTCATGGTGTACCATAAGGTGAAGGGTCGCAACCTGTGTGGCGACTGTAGTGTCTGCTGCTTAAAAACACCCACAAATGTGGGCCTTAACACACCGTGGATTCTGGTTGGGCATACTAATTGTACAACTTGACATTAACATCAGACAACCTGAATAAATACTGTCCGAAAAAGAGCAAAACCGGATGTATAGACTGGGAAAACATGAAGAAGGAATGAATGATATCAACCAGTAGGCTTGCATGAATAAATATTAAATCCATGATATATGGGATATACTTCTCTCAAGTCCCTGACAAAGACAAGCATTACAATATTTATTTTTTCAGTTTTATATAGCACAGACTCGACCCGGATAGCAGCCCTTTATTTAAACACCAGATACATTACACAAGAACACATTCCTTTTTGTGGGCATGGGGAGATTAGGTATTTTGCCCAAATCACAGGATGTTGAGCAGACATTGAGACACAAATCTGGTTCCCTAGCTCCAAAGTCAAGCTCTAGCCATAACAACACATCCTCCCACCTTTGTAAAACTTGCCATAGGACTGCTAACCTGTGCTAATGTGTCTGTGCTCTCTCCACTAAACATGGTAGCATTGGTTCATTCTCAATTGGGCAAATTGTATTTACTTATAAGTCCCTAGTAAAGTGGTATTCTCTGTACACAGGGCCCACTTAAGTAGCTTTTACCATGTCTCAGTCCTGCCAATGCAGAGCTGGTGTGTGCAGGTTTACACTGGCATGTTGACCTTGCAAAATACATCTTTTACCAGTTCCAAACCTTCCCTTTTAATATATAAAGAGCTCCTAGACAACCCAGAGGGCAGGGTGCAATGTATTTAAAAGGCAGGACATATACTTTTAAGGTTCACGCATCCTAGTAGTTTAAAACTCCCAAAGTCATTTTTCACTCAGGCAAGGCCTTTCTCTCCCATAGGATGGCATTTTATAAGTGTAATTCTCAATTATGAAGAGATAGACTTTTTTGAGTTTGATGTCCTGGTATCAGAATTTAAAATCCAAACTGATAGTGAAGACAGATTTTGAATTACAATTCTGAAAATGCCTTTTTTAGAAAGTTATACAAAATGGGGTGGTGATGGACGAAGCATCTGAACCAATCAAACACTCACACCCAGTCAACAGATCTGGGTTGAATCCATCACCGTTTTTTAACCCACTCTGCCACCCCAGTTCAGACATGGCCATATGCAAATCAGTCTGACCCTGTGCCTCATGGGAACAGTCCAGCCCGAACTGCCAGGCCATGCCTTCCCTGGACCGGATTCAAGCTTCCTAGGACCGGTTTCTGGCATTACAGCCGTCTTCAGCCATGCTTGCTTGAATCCAGTGGCAAAGTGAGCAAGGGACTCACGTCTGAGCATAACCTGCCAACTTATGGTGGCCAAAGTGATACAAAAGGGTCACTGCTCACTGCTCACTTTGCCACTGTATTCAAGCAAGTCGGGCTGAAGACGGCAGGAAAAAGGACTGGTGTGCTGCTGAAAGGTCTGCAACTTTGCTGAAATGCTGTTTTTCTGTACTCCTGCCTTGCTGTGCTGGCCTGCTGCCTTCTAGCCTTTGTGAAGGGGCTGGACCTGCATCACCTGAACCCAGAGTGACACCATTGGATAGCTAGTTGGCCTCCTGATCTGAAGTCTCAGGAACAAAAAAGACTGCTAACCAACCTGCTTCTTCACCTAAGACTCTCCCATCTGTGAGTCTACTGTGCCAAGTGGTGCTCCCCCCAACCTGGGCCATCGGAAGTGTCTCTAAGGTGCTTCTCCAGAGGTACAGATGTATTCTTTGCAAAGCAACATGTCCCCAAGCAGAACAGACACATCTTCTTGGCTGAGCGCCGCAACTTCAATTGGAACCAACGCTTTGCCGCTGTTGCGTCTATTGAACCCGTCACAAAAGACATCTGGGACAGATGGATCACCTTCAGAACCATCACTTTACAATGCATTTCCCAGGAAAACTGCTCACATCTCTCACTGACAATAGTCTTGATGACAATTCCAAACCTCAGCACCCCAACTTCACTACTTATCGGACCTAACGCATCATCTCCACTGCGCCTCACATAATCGACACCGACCTTCACATGGCAAGCCCAGTCAACAGGATTCTCAATGCTGACGCCTCAGGACCTCACACCACAGCTACATTGCATTTCAAAACTGACACATTGCCTCTTCTTCATGACACATCTTTGATGTGAATCCATGCAAGAGGTCCACAACCAGCTTTAAGGTACTTTGGTTCAGCGAGCCCAAGTGACCTGCGCTCCATCAAAGTTGTCATGAACGTTTGACTTTGTCCGAGTCCAGCACAACTAGTTATCTCAAATATCACTTTTTGCATATAAGCTGTATATTTCACTATAACATTTAAAATTCAATACCTCAAATTCTACTTATTGAATTTGTGTCGTTTTGGTCTTGTTTTATTTTATTAAATTAAGAGCTGTTTGTCTAAATTGGTTTGGAATCTTTTTGTTTTGTGTTTCAACTAATTCACTGTTTGAAGTGTTGCACAAATACTTTACACATTGCCTCTATAGTGCCATGCTACCAGAGGATGAGCACAGGTTAATTTAGGGTGTACTTGTGCCTTACCCTGACTCGGATTGTGGTAGCTGCTTGATCAGGGCTCCTACGCCAAGAACAATGTCTCTAATATAGCCCTCTAAAACATGTCACAGTGCCACATGGTTGTGTTAGGCCCAGGGAGAATCACTGCTATTTTACATGCACATGATTCTTAAGCTGCCTTTTTTTTCACACAATGAATGTGGCAGTGCGGACTAGTTTCTCTGAAATCATATTGCGTACATTTCCACTTCGTAAGCACCTTATCACGTCACCTCAAACATTTAGTTCAAGGCCTAAACATACATTGTGCAAATGTAGTTATTTGTCATTCATCCATTAGACGACTTAGCTATCACAAGAGGATAAACAATGAGAGCCTGGCTGAGGCCTCAGCATGGAAGCATGGAAGCTTGGACATTGTTATTATAAGTATGCATGCATTTCTGTGTTCAAATTAGAGGAGCACTTTGCTGTCACTGCAAGGTCGTTGTTTACGGGGTCTTAGCCCAGCTGACTCCTCTTTTACCTCTGCGAGGAGGGATGTCCAACTTGTAACCAAGACAGGGTTCTACATACACTTAACTTGAGGTCACGCCTTGTTGGACTCTGGCTGTAAGCAATCTGTTATAAGGGCATAGCTTGTTTTGCCTTGTCAGATCCTGCCAGAGAGATATGAATATATCAGATATGTACACTGGGGGGCAGATATACAAACCCCATGCGCTGCCGCTGCATCACGTTGCATGACGCAACGGTGGCGCAGCATGCTCAGGGATTTTACAAGCACAGGCAAATTCACCCTGCGTGACTTAACCTGTGCTTGTAAATGTCACCCCAGTTTACATAGCACTTTGCGTCTTAGGGGCAGGACATGAGTGTTGCTGTGGATGTTCCCACGCAACTCTCATGTCCACTGATGCATTTCCAGATTTACGAGAAATCGTAAATTTGGAAATGCGTTAGTTTGCTGCGCCACCATAGGGGTGGCGTAACCAAGCAAAATGAGGAGAAATGTTTTCATTTCTCCTTGGTTTTTTTCCTCTTTCAATGTGTGCTGCATTCTACAGCACACATTGAAAGAGCAAATTGCCTGCAGTGATTGCTTTTGTGCAGGAAGGGGCCCCTTCCTTCACAAAAGCAATCCCCCCATGGCGCATGCATCCTTGCACCATGGTGCAAGGGTGCCTGCGCAGGCGCATGGCAGCTGTTTCTGCGCCAGGGCTGGGAAGAGCACAGGAATGCAAAATATCAAAATATCAATGTAGATATGTCGCATTCCTGTGCTCTGAGAGTGCCGCAGCATGGTGGCCTGGGGTGCCGCGTTGCGGTACTTTCTTGTAGATCTGCCCCGTAGTTTTTAAACAGTATCCTGTTGCTAGACTGGAACTTTCCACGTCCAGCAGAACCACCAAGGTAGAAGTAGGAGTACTTCCTAATCTACCCGTAGACCTCTTCATAGGAACTGATAATCCACATTTTATAGACATGATTTTCACCAGGCTTACCCAAATAAAAAAGAACCAAGACCCCTTCCCCAAAAATACCCTTCTAGCTCTCGAACCATGGATGACCGATTGTAATTTTCGTTTTACTCAAATGATACACTCCTACCGTTGTAGGGACAAGGCACGACATAACAGTATCCAGGTGTTTTCCGATTTCCAGATAAGAAAGTGACTTTTATATCGAATCCCGGGACCCAATGATTCCTCTCAATTATTATTATCAAAGGAGTTTCAGGACCAGATCATGTTTTATTCACATTTGCATTTACTGGCTGGACATTTATGCCAGGAGAAAACAACCAAGGAAATAACTACACATTTTTACTGGCCTGGTATTTTCGCACATATAAAAAAATACTGCTTAGAATGTGAGGTGAATCAAAAGAAATCAAAAGAAAAACCCCTACTTACCTACCTACTTACTTAAGGCACCCCATCAACCCTTATCGATAATAGGTACCTCATTGGAGAGAATTGAGATGGACCTAATAGGTACCTTACCAAAAACCAATAAAGGATTCCAATATGCCCTGGTTATAGTCGATTATGCAACCCGTTATCCGGAGACTTTCCCTCTTTGTAGTCCTGATACCAAGTCCATTGCAAGGCACTTGATAGAGCTGTTGGGTTTCCTAAAAAAATTCTTACCAATCGGGGCGCCCCCTTCGTGTCCCGGCTCATGAGCTAAATATGTAGACAGTTGAATATTAAACATCTAAAAACCTCGGTATATCATCCCCAAACTGATGGGTTAGTTGAAAGATATAATGGCTCCCTTAAACTCCTTTAAAAAAAAAATGCTTTCTGGAGGAGACACTGGGACCAAATGCTTCCATTAGCCCTCTTTGTGCTAAGAAGCCAAGTACTAAGCAGCTTAGTCTGTTCCTCCTTTGAACTGCTTTATGGACAAAAAACCAAAGTGAGAACAAAGATTTTTGAGCGGTCAATACGTTTTCTAAATTAGACGCTTACCCTCTCCCTAGGTTTGATGAATCAATTGAAGGGATAAGAGATGCCAAATACATCACCACGTTAGACGTCACAAAGGGATACTGACAAGTCCCCTTGAGCACCAAACATAAAGAGAAAACAGCTTTCTCCACACCCTTCGGCCTGTTTCAGTTGACAGCACTCCCGTTTGTACTCCATGGAGTCTCCACATAAATGGAAATAAATCCAAAGTAGGATACAACAAAATCAAATACCTAGATTATTTAATTGGGCAATGGGCTGATTGCTCCCCAAGCCAAAAAAATTAAGGCCATCACTGAGATACCCTTTCCAAACAATAAAAAGGTACTAGGGCCCCAATTCTCACTGCCCTAGACTTTACAAAAGTTTTTATCCTACGAACAGACGCCTCCGACGTGGGTATAGGTGCTGTGCTAGCACAAAAAGATAATGATGGAGTAAAAAAAAACAACCTTATATATTGGCAGAAAACTATGCCCCCATGAAACCGCCTACTCCACAGTAGAAAAAGAATGCTTGGCCATTAAGTGGGCGATTGAAAAACCTCGATATTACCTTGAGGGTAAACCTTTTGTTTTATATACGAACCACGCTCCTCTCACTTGGCTAAGTAAAAACTACGAGAATAATCCCGGGGTGCTTTCTTGCGTTTCTCTCGCTACATCCCTTTCAGCTTGATGTGTTCAATAAATCAGGGAAAGACCTTACAGGACCAGATTTCCTATCACGTTTTCACCTTTTACACGATCAGGAAAACCCAGGGATGGGCATATGTCACCAACCTGGTGAATGCAGTCTGTCAGCCAGCCCATTCTTCCTTGCCTGACCTGGAGGTCAGGCAAGTGGGTGGGCTGACGCCGTCACGCACGACCATGCACAAGAGGAAGACGAGGGCCGTGTGGAGAAGTGTGGCTCACTGGTTAGAGGAGGCAGACCTGGAAGCAGAGGTCAGCCCGGGACCAGGGTTCAATTCCCGGCTCGGCGGGGTCTTGAGTCCTAAAATGTCCATGGACTCGACAATTCTCGCTCCGGTGCCTACTCGATTCACGGGTTCACACTCTGCGACTCTGGGCAATAGCTTGCTTAATCTCCACAACGGCCCCTCGCGGTGGGATGCCTGGCTTTCACCTTGCGGATACCCTGCCGGGGTTATCTCACAGGGGAATACCAGGACGGGTTCCCTAAGCAAGCGCTTAGAGACCGCTTGGTGATTTGCGCTATATAAATTCCTGTACATTTACATTTACAAGTCGGGAAGAAGAAAGAAGATAGGAGCCAGTAATGGAAACCTGTAGAACACAGAGCAGAGGGAGAAAGTGAGGAAGCCACCTGGGAAGGAGCAAGCAAATTAACGACACATCGGTAGCCCGATCTGTCCAGGGAGGAGTGGAAAACCCATGCCAAGACAGTGTTCCCTACCTGGCGGTGGACAACAGTTTCCAGCCGCGTCCTAAGAGGGGTGTGGCTCCGTCTGGTGAGGGCCTGTTTTCTTGGTAAAAACCAAAAATAGCAACAAAGAAAAGAAAAGGGGGAGTAAGGAGGGTAAAAAGTAAGTGTGGAACAAGAAAAGGGGGGGGGAACGGAAAGGTGCAAACTAAAGGGAAACTAGATGAAAGAAAGTAAAAGAAAGAGGGGACAAAGAATATCATTCTTTTCTTTTGAATAAAAAAAAAGGAGGACACAGAGGCAAATAGCAGCTCAATAATTATTCTGGGGGGCTGCCCGTTTCTTTAGAGTATTGGCCAAACTACTTTTAATGTGCACTCTCCCCAAATAGCAGCGCACTTCTCACTAATAACGTGTACCCCTCCCCAAATAGCAGCACAAGTCACTCTCACTAACCTTCAATTTTGCGAAATACGAGCAGACACTTACCTGCTTCTCTGTTTCTATCAAGGGTACTGGCGGGGAGGAACCCTGAAGGACCTGGAAGAGAGAAGAAAATTCTATGAATAGTTAGATTGAAACTCCTATCTTATGACAATAAGAAAACTGTACTACTGTAAATAAAGTGCAATAATAATAATCCCTGCAACTATCCCAAGTATCCTTAAGCGTTAAATCCCTGTGTTCGATCACAATGACATATAGTAAAGTGATGTTTTTTCACTATGTATATGGGGCTGTAGTCCTTCCCTCCCATCCAGATCTTGAAGCATCTTCAGATGTTCTCCATTTCCTGAACACACCAACACACAGTGCAAAATAGTGCCCTTTTCTGTGTGGTCTCCCCCAGTTTGTTAGACTGACACAGCTTTTTTTTAATTCTGTGCACTAGAACTTTTCTAATCAGGTCTCAATGCATGCGCTCTGACTCTAATTAGCATACCTTATTTTCCTACAAGGCCATACTATATGGTGCAGAAATATCTCCTAGGCATGGAAAGTTCAATTCCACAAGTTGACCGCAGCACTTATTGTGCCAGCCACTAGTTAGACAAAGGAAAACATGGCTGCAGGCCTACCATTATAGTCTGAATTCTGCAGTTTAAAGACGTAATCCAACCTGTGAAGATAACCCTTTTGACATTAAAAATTAATGAAACCCCTATGTAGGACTTGTAGCCTACAATTTAGGGTGCATAGTATTTAAAAGTTGGACATGTACACATTTAATTTTACCATGTCCCTACAGTGACTAGCCACAAAACTTTATTTTTACTGAGGAAATCTCTATCTGTCCTATGAGGAAAACTAGAGTACAGATAGACATATTAAGTATAAAAGATCCAATTATATGCGGAAGTTATGATTGGTCATGTTTGGGTAAAAATGTGTTTAGAAGTTACCTTTTCCTTACCTGAAGCTCCTAAAGGCTAATTTGCATTAGCCTGCCATAACAAGCTCACCAGTGACTGCCATGAATGCAGTGCAACCTCTTCTCCACAGAGCAAAGACAATGGTTTAGGCTTGGGGACAGGAAGTGGAACATGTGATATCTATAAGCTCAGAAAGGACAGCTGGCGTGGTTCAAGGAACACTATTAACTGGAAAGGGACAGAAATTAGGCCCAACTATATACAATTAGGTATAGGAGATACCTGAGGAAGGCCATTGTTCTTTAGTCCCTCTGTAGCCAGTTGGACACCATCCCAGTCAGAGGGGTATATCGTTTTAGAACCTGTTTGGTGTAGCTCAGGACAAGCACTGATGTGACCATTCAGCGTTTACCACTGATATATGGCTACTAAAGCATATTTTGTACAAATTTATTGGGGTCATTAAGAAACTGTTCAGAAACTGTTTATTATTTTTAAAAAGTATTTTAAAACACTTTGCTGTTGTTGTATGGCTGCACTATACCTACCTCGCCCTTTAGAGCGAGAAATACTGGTTGCCATTTTGGGTGCTAGTCTAGTATGTTTTATTGGAGAACTATGTAGGGCAAATACTGGTGCGACAGTGCAGAGTTCACCACTGATATTGTTGCTAAAGCACAACCTGGCACAAAGGTATTGGGTGCACTTAGAACCTGTTCAGAAACATTTTAATGCACTTTACCAACTTCACCTGTTAGTGCGAGAGACGCCGGTCGCCATCTTGGGTGCCGGTCTAGTCTTTTTGTGGGATGACAATTTAGGGTAAATGCTGACTTGACTGCGCCTGTCTGTTCACCGACCGTGCACAGCCAACGAGACCCAAAGGATCCCTATTGTTAATTTAGGCCCTAGGATCTGCTACTTAAGAGACCAGCTGCTGCATATTAGTAAGCAGTTTGAGAACCCCATGTCCACACCTTTCCCCAGTGAAATAGAGAATAGCCCTCCTCCCACACCTATCGCTAGTGAGACAGAGATCAGGCCTGCTCCCTTTAACACCAAAAGATCCGCCACCTTGAGGTGTGAACCTTCTAAATACCGGGTCCCTAGTGAACCACTCTTCAGAAATTAATCTGTTGATTGATACCTAGAATATGAATGTACTATTCACAACTGAAACATGGTCCATTACTGACTCTGACATTGACCTACGTAAGGCATGCCCCTTGGACTACAAAGTTATGCATATATCATGCATAAAAAATATAGGCAGAAGTGTGGGCAATATGTTCAAGGGCAAATGCAAATTCTTTGCGCACACGATCAATGATATTTCAGGCCTTCAATTACTGGGGTTTGTTAGTAGTCAGAAAGGGGCTACGCATTTTTTGGAGTCCTTTGTTATAGATCCCTAGTATCTCCAAACCCACACCTTAAACACTTTATTGTGATTATCTGCAATATGGTCCACTCTAAGGGGCATATTATCAAGGAACGGCGTTAATAGGGAAACTGCCGTTAAAATGGCGATAATAGGCCTGATAATATGCCGTAGAGAATTCCAATAGAAGCCCATGTTAACACCAGAACATGGACTTCTATTGGAATTCTCAAGGGCAACCTATCAAGCCCATTATCCCCGCTTTAGCATTAGTTTTCTGCCGCTAAAGCAGCGATAATTTTAAAACCTTTCCTTGATAATATGCCCCTAACTTATTTTATTTGGAGATGTTGTTATGTGGGCTGAGGAAGATCTATCACTTTCTTTTAAAGGAATGTAGGGTGCCTTCACAATTCTGTGACTGCAGCAGTTAGTGTAAGGCCACACCCATCGGGGTGCTCACTACCTTGATCATATTTTTTCACCGGATGTGGTAATCCTAGTAAAAGATATATTTTAAGCTGTAACGACCATGTGCTAATAACCTTGCTCCTCAATATAAAGGATCCTCACACTCTGTGGATGGGCACAGCCATTACGAGGAAAAGCAGGTCCTGGTATAAGCTTACTAGGTGAACATTTGGACAGGTTTTCAAGCTTTCTAATGCTGTTAACTCTAAAAAGTCAGTAGAGGACAATTATTCTGTCCTCAAAGCGGGTAACTTAGGAACACTTGATACAGAAATACCCCAAGTAATCTAAAAATGTTTCACAGACACTACTACGTCGGATAGTACATTTTAAAAGATTTTAAAAAGCCTGTAAAAAACTGGAAAGGCAGTGGTGAAGGTCTTATTCAGAAGAGAGCAAAACATTTTTAAAGAGCTCTCTGTATGAATGAAAAAGGGTCATATGTAAAGCAAAGGCCAACTACAATGTGTGAAAAATTGGGACCTGTTTGCAGTGTCCCCCCACTTTTTGCCCCCATTTTGCCCACTACATGCTGATTTTCTGACTCTGACTGTGCCCTGGGTTCTGGTAACCAGACCCAAGGCTTGCGCTCTGACTAGGATTTCATGTATTTAGGCCTAAGTATAATTGGTAATGACAGACCCTGTAAGTCCCTTGTAGATAATAGGGCTAGGAAGATTCAACCTACCTATCAGTCCCTAGTATATAATAGGGCAAGAAAACTTAGAGGCCCAGTAGATTTCCTGCACCTGTGTGTGCGCTGCTGTGGTGTCTGCTTTCATTTTAAAGGCAGCACTGCTTTTCAGGCTGCCTTATCATTACATATATCTGCAAATTCGACTTTGGATTTAAAGGTAATTCCAAAGTCTAAAACTACCTTATGTTTAAATCGCTAAGGTCTCCCATATTATAAGTCATTTACTGAAATAAAACAGGGTCTCAAATAAGAATGAGAACATCTCTCAGGAGCTGAATAAGACTTGTAAAACACGAAGCAATTCTGATAAACAGTGTAAAAGTGTATCATAATTTTCAACATACTGTATTTAAGAGAGATGCTCAAGCCTTTGACAATTTGGGTGTAGTAATTGACAAATGTGTAAGTAATGAGTTCTAAAGTATAGTGTAATCTAGTAGTAAGGATATATATATATATATATATATATATATATATATATATCAACAAACACATGGCAACTTCGGTACACACTCGGGGCATTAGTGGGCTTAGTCATATCCGCAGACGCGTTTCTGACTTCTGCCTTCATCAGTGCGAAAAAGCCATCGATGATTAGCCACAGTCTTTTGAACAGTCCTGCCATTTGATAGGTGTATCCTTGGCCAATGAACGGCCAGCAGTGGGGCGACTTCATTCCCGTTGTTTCTTGCCTATCGCAATGTTCATGGCGCACCCATCGCCAAAATTGAATGACAGCTGTACTTGCTGTGGCCCTGCGTCCCCTCTCCTGATGCTCCACACCTGTGAGTGCCCCACATATTAGAGAGACACTCCTGCTTTGTATAAGCAATGACCTCACTCAGACGACAGTATCTGTTAGCAGCGTTTCTGGCAGCCAAAATTAATAGAAAAGACACCATTCCACCCTAGTGCCAGCCGAACATTGCGATTGGCAAGAAACAACGGGAATGAAGACACCCCATTGCTGGCCGTTCATTGGCCAAGGATACACCTATCAAATGTCAGGACTGTTCAAAAGACTGTGGCTAATCATCGATGGCTTTTCCGCACTGATGAAGGCAGAAGCCAGAAACGTGTCTGCGGATATGACTAAGCCCACTAATGCCCCGAGTGTGTACCGTAGTTGCAATGTGTTTGTTGATCTTTAAAGCGGTTCCACCTCCGCTTTTCGGTTGCACCCGCCGTGAGTTCGGCTGGTCCTGACAACATCACCAGTGCATTTCGGGCGCACCCTTGCAAATTCGGTAATTTTACCGATTCTGTAATTACCGAATCAGTATTTGCCATTGATTCCAATGGGCTTCAAGGCCCACAGGAATCAATGGCAAATACCGATTCTGTAATTACAGAATCGGTAATTACCGAATCTTACAGATTCGGTATTTTTACCAAATTTTTTACCTACATAGCAATTACCGAATAGTGAATACCGAATCAGTAAAATTCGGTATTTACCATTCAGTAATTTGCTATTACCTACATCTAGGCCTATATCGTCTGTAAAACCTATGGTTTTTTCAGTGAATTTCAAAGGTTTTATAAATGTTAATTTCATATTTTAATGTTTATAAAACCTATATTTTTCCAATTATATTTCTTAATATTTTGGAACTCTATTGTACTTCTTTTTTTTTAGCTTTAAAAATTATGTAATATTTCATATCTTCCCCCAAAAATACGTATCCTTTTTTTTGAAGGGGAGAAAACTGCACTCCCATACGGGTAGCGTACCAAGCTCTATCACTACGTGAATCCGATCCACCATATTGCTAAACTCGTAAATGATACGCATTTCGTATCTGACGGGTACGTGACAGTGCGTCCCGCAGAACATCATATACGCATGAAGTCCCCCCAGCTGCTACTTTGGTATCCGATGGATACACAGTACCAAGCTATGCGTTACGTCATGTACATATGGGGTCGTGCCCACTGCGCATTGCGCTTGTGACGAGTGCACGCCGCTAGGCCCTGTGTTACATCACAGACGTATGGTGTGACACTGGTTACGCCATTCCCTCTTTTTTTTTGTCTCAAAAGTATATGTACATAACTTTAAACAGTATGTGACAGAAAGTTATAATCTAAAAATGTTTAAACATTTATATATTTCTAACTGTAATGAACTTATATTATGATAAATATATTTTCGTAAATTCGCGTCGAGTGCAGCCTCCTTGCACGCTCGTTGCGCAATTGCCATGTGACCATGTAAACATTTGATTAGTTTATAACATTTCCCATTTTAACAGTTGGACGACCCCACCCATTTTAGTCATTCTCTCTACAGCGGTTGATGAGAAACACCACTTCATCTTAAACAACTTTTTAGAAAAAAAAAAATAATTCTGTGTACACATATCTTATATTACACACAACATGCAACCATCATCTTGATCAATATTCATGGTCTGTACAATAACCCTTCCAAGTGTGATGGCCATGCATCTCAAACGTTAAATTAAAAAACAAATGTGTGTTAGACGATGTCCCTGGTTTTGTGTTTGTGCACATTATTGTGCAGCTCTTCGGCCTGGGTATTGGTGTCTCTAAAGAGTATCATTAGACACGGGCAGAGTGCACATCCTAGATCACATGTGACAAACCGTAATGTGTAGATTTTTATTTCTGCACGCTCTGTTGTCAGACTTTACCAATATAGTAGGGTGTTATATATGAGACTTTCAGATTCATGTTTCACATAAATTACTTGACTGTAATGAGCGTTATCACTGTGTATATCGTAGCCTCACTGCTGATCCTCCCTCCATTAGAGCACATTCACATATGTACCCTTCCCGATAGCAGCACTTTCAATAATACCGCACACCATTGACATGCATGTCTGCCCATATCCACAACCTTGACAAAGACATGTAATGTTCGCCATTGAATCTTTTCGAACAGCATCTCATTCGCGATAGTTGTCGCCCTCCTGATACATACTACATTAATAACATTCTGCGACGTCAAAACTGCAAAAGAAACACACATAACTACACTTCCTGGCCAGGCAGGAACTGAACAACGCCTAGATCCCCGGAACAATTATTCACACTCCTACGCTGGCCTGGCGTACGGAAGCCCAGACTACTTTGCGTACATATAAATAGGATAACGACAACGCCACATGTTCCAGTTCTTCCACACTGCCTCAAGTGATATGGCCGCATCCACCTCGCATATCACAATGCGTAATAAAAAAAAGGGATCCATGAGGTGTACAGCAGCCTGACAATCAATACTTGTTCTAAATTGTGAATCATACTGCCTTTCGTGTTTCCAAAGGGATTGATGAGGCGTACACCATCCTGCAATCAACACTACAACTGAATTGTGAACACTGCTGCCCGTCGTGTTTGCGCACACAACAATGACAGCAGGTGAGCAGTGGTGCCTAAGTGCACAGGGGCTGCAATTGAGCATGGTGCTGTGGGAGGGGTGGAGTGCATCAGGCTGGGTGCGCAGGTGCGAACAAGCGATGTTGCAGTGCGTAATTATGTGATCTTTGACCTCATTCAGTCACATACCTGTCTCATTTTAAAGACCTGGTGGACCGTACTTTAAGCCTGAGCCAGCGGGCAGCGCAGCCCTACAGACACTTGTTGAGCGCAGTGCTGCGGGAGGGGTGGGGTGCATCAGCCTCAGTGCGCAGGTGCGAACAAGCGCTGTTGCCGTGCGGAATGATGTGATCTCTGACCCCATCATTCACATTTCTGTCTCATTTTAAGGACCTGCTTGACCGTACTGTAGGCCTGAAACAGCATGCAGCGCTGTCCTACAGACAAGTGGCGTTAGCTTTTAGGGCACTGTAGTGAGCTCATTACTAAGTGTACATGCACACAGGCTTCCGCCACTGCATTACACTCGCACATTATGCTTCCTTTGTATGTGAACACTAGTTATAACATATTATTATTTAACCTTGTGTATTGTCTTGCAATCCAACTCCTTTTGTACCGCGATTACCACTAACAGTTCGTAGATCGTACTTCAAAAACGAAGGATGCACTCAACTGGTGTTTTCTATTAAGCTTGAAATAAACCTTCATTTACCTCCAGACGTTTCCACCTTTAAATTATTTCTCCCTTTTTAGACCTGAATTGACCGAAATTGGGCGCAGCAGGTGCTCATCCCGTGATGATGCTCTCGGCATTCTGATGCCTTCCATCATGGTACAAAGACACTGTCCCCAACCAGAGGCCTGCTCTCCCACCCTAGAAAGCAACCCCATACTCGGACCTTGCACCAACACCTCATTGGACACACCAATGGTGACAGGTGAGTAGTAAAGCCTCAGTGTGCAGGACCTACAATTGCGCACAGTGCGGGGGAAGGGGCTGGGGTGCATAAACCTGGGTGCGCAGCTGCGAACTAACAATATGGCCATCCATAATATTGTGATCTGGTCTCATTATAATGACTTGCTGGAACATACTGTAGGCCAGAGCCAGCGGGCAGCCCTACCCTACAGACATGTGTAGAGCGCGGTGCTGCAGGAGGGGTGGGGTGCGCAGGTACTAACAAGCGCTGTTGCCGTGCATAATGATGTGATCTCTGACCTGATTCAGTCTCATCTCTATCTCATTTTAAGGACCTGCTGGACCGTACTGTAGGCCTGAGCCACCGGGCAGCGGTGCCCTACAGACACCTGGCGTTCGATCAATCAATCAAGAATTTGTAGAGCGCACTACTTACCCGTGAGGGTCTCAAGGCGCTGGGGGAAAAAGGGGGGGGGCGCTACTGGTTGAACAGCCAGGCTTTGAGGAGCCTCCTGGAGGTCAGCAGGTCGTGAGTCTCTCGTAGGCTCAGTGGGAGGGGGTTCCAGTTCTTGGCGGCGAGGTGGGAGTAGAATCTGCCACCGGTGGTTGTTCTTCGGATGCGAGGGACGGTGGCGAGGGCGAGGTCAGCACAACGGAGCTGGCGGTTGGGGTTGTAGAAGAAGAGTTGTCTGTTGAGGTAGGCTGGGCCAGTCTTGTGGAGTGCCTTGTGTGAGTGGATGAGGAGCTTGAAGGAAATCCTCTTGTTGACGGGAAACCAGTGCAGGTTTCTGATGTGGGGGTGATGTGGCTGTGGCGTGGTACGTCGAGGATCAGGCGTGCAGAGGCGTTTTGAATGTGTTGCAGTCGTTTGATGAGCTTGGCCGGGGCTCCCGCGTAGAGGGCGTTTCTATAGTCAAGGCTGCTACTGACAAGGGCCTGGGTACTGTTCTTCTTGTATCTGTTGGGATCCACCTGTAGATCTTGCGGAGTATGTGGAGGGTGTTGAAGCAGGAAGAGGAGACTGCGTTGAATAGCTTGGTCATGGAGAGTGTTGAGTCGAGGATGACTCCCAGGTTGCGTGTGTGGTCGGTGGGTGTCGGGCTGCTCCCAGTGCCATAGGCCACCAGGAGTCGTCCCAGGCTGAAGGGTTGGAGCCGAAGATGAGGACCGCCGTCTTGTCCGTGTTCAGCTTCAGTCGGCTGATCTTCATCCAGTCAGCGACGTCCTCCATTTCTTCATGGAGGTTGGATTTAGCAGTGAGGGGGTCCTTAGTGAGGGAGAGGATCTGTTGAGTGTTGTCGGCAAATGAGATTATGTTGAGGTTGTGCTGTGAGGTGACTTGTGTGAGCGGGACCATGTAGATGTTGAACAGTGTCGGGCTGAGGGATGATCCCAGGGGTATGCCGCAGATGATCTTAGAGGCTTCGGATCGGAATGGGGAGACGGACGCTCTGGTTTCTGCTTGAGAGGAAGTAGGTGGTCCATTCCAGGGCCTTGTCTCAGGGACCTGCATTGTGGAGGCTTGTACGTAGTGTGCAGTGGCAGACGGTGTCGAAGGTGGAGAGGTCCAAGAGGATGACGGCCGCGGTCTCACCGTTGTCCAGCAGGGTCCTGTTGTCATCGGTGGCAGCGATGAGTGCAGTGTTGGTGCTGTGGTTGCTGCGGAACCCTGACAGGGATGGGTCCAGGATGCTGTTTTCTTCGGGGTATCGGGTTAGCTGTCTGTTGACGATCTTCTTGATGACCTTGGTTGGGAACAGAAGCAGGGAGATGGGCCGGAAATTCTTGAGTGAGTAGTTCCCTTCCCACTCCCTGTATTATATAAACGCAAACTAACACTACTTCCACAAGTATACCACAGTGCCCAGAGCACATCACTTTACAGCAATGAGCTCCCGATATAGGCTCATGGTTTAATCCCCGAGTCCTCAGACCAGTAGGAGAAAGTAGTTCACTACCCACTCCCTATATACTATTAACGCATACTAACACTACTTGCACAGTTATACTACAGTGGCTAGTATGCTACAGTGTCTTTACACCGGTAGACGTGAGTACTTCGCTTCTGGTATAGTATAAACGCACAGTAGCGGTCAGTAGTTCGCTTCCCACTCCCTGTATAGTAGAAAGCCTACGAACACTACTTGCACATGTATACTACAGCACCCAGAGCCCATCCCTTTACAGCAATCAGCACGGTTTGATCCCCGAGTCTTCACACCAGTAGGCGTGAGTCCTTTCTTTCCGGTATAGTATAAACGCACTGTAGCAGTCAGTAGTTCGCTTCCCACTCCCTGAATAGTAGAAAGCCTACGAACACTACTTGCATATGTATACTACAGCGGCCAGAGCCCATCTCTTTACAGCAATCACCTCGGTTTGATCCCCAAGTCTTCACACCGGTAGGTGTGAGTACTTCACTTCCCGCTTCCGGTATAGTGTACATGCACAATAGCCGTCACTACTTCACTTCCCACTCCCTGTATGGTATAAAAGCCTACTAACACTACTTGCACACGTATGGTACAAAGACCAGAGAACATCACTTTACAGCTATGAGCTCACGGTTTAGGCTCTCGGTTTCATACCCGAGTGTAGCAGCATATCATCTCAGCACCATGTCACTCTGAGCAACATCACACTTTCAGACCAGTAGGAGTGACTACTTCGCTTCGCACTCCCCAACACTGGTTACAGTGCTCCTACCCTCCTTTCCTACTTTTTCACCCTTTTTCCCTCTTACTCACTTCAACTGAATCACAAAATGGGGCCAACACTTCCTAGATGCAACCGCTCGCAGCGCTGGCAACCAATAACCAGCAAGCTTGTGCTCGTAACGCCTCAGCCAATCATCTGGCAGAATTCCCAAATATCGATATCTGTAATTTTTGATATTTCTCAAAAACTACTGAACTGATTTACACCAAATAAACAAAAGCGTGCTTTCTAGACCAAGACCCTTCCCCTGCCGAATTCTGGTTAATTCCGTTCACCCGTTCGACCTGTAGCGTTGTCTAAAGTTTCCTATCGAAATTAACATATGGATAACACGTTTTGCGACCCCCTTTTTTTCTCGGCCCCCCGTGAAGAATCACTCTCAAACTTTCAACATAGGAGCTGATATCAACAAAGAATTTGTTTTGAAAATTTCATGAAGATTCATCAAACGACGTCAAAGGCATAAGCAAAAAAAAAAAATTCTTCCTTTGGAAACTACCTGCAGAAGAAAAAAAACAGTTCTTTTTAGAACTACCTTTCATTTATAAAAATAAACCTATATTGGTTACAGTGCTCCTACCCTCCTTTCCTACTTTTTCACCCTTTTTCCCTCTTACTCACTTCAACTGAATCACAAAATGGGGCCAACACTTCCTAGATGCAACGCTCGCAGCGCTGGCAACCAATAACCAGCAAGCTTGTGCTCATAACGCCTCAGCCAATCATCTGGCAGAATTCCCAAATATCGATATCTGTAATTTTTGATATTTCTCAAAAACTACTGAACTGATTTACACCAAATAAACAAAAGCGTGCTTTCTAGACCAAGAATTCTGGTTAATTCCGTTCACCCGTTCGACCTGTAGTGTTGTCTAAAGTTTCCTATCGAAATTAACATATGGATAACACGTTTTGCGACCCCCTTTTTTTCTCGGCCCCCCTTGAAGAATCACTCTCAAACTTTCAACATAGGAGCTGATATCAACAAAGAATTTGTTTTGAAAATTTCATGAAGATTCATCAAACGACGTCAAAGGCATAAGCAAAACAAAAAATGTTCTTCCTTTGGAAACTACCTGCAGAAGAAAAAAAACAGTTCTTTTTAGAACTACCTTTCATTTATAAAAATAAACCTATATTTTTAATGAATCTCTGTCAATTTCTTTTTCTTAGGGTACGCGTAGAAAATAGAAAAAAAAATGTAATGAAGGAGTTAGCATGAGGGAAGAACACAAAGAGAGTAATGTTAAGAGAAAGGGAGCTACAGGATGAACACAGAGGGATTGTTTATTACATAGTAAAAACCAGAGAAGGTGTAATAGGGTGAAAGTGAGAAAAGTAAAATGACTAAAGGAGCGAAATAAGGGAAGAGAGAGGAAGAAGACTAAAGTAGAGATAGTGGGAGAATGTGAGTGGGTGTTGAAAGAAAAAGAAAGGACAGTAAAAAATTGAGAATGAAGGGTAGGTGCGTAACCGGGATAAATGAAGAACGGTGAGTGAGGGTAAGAAAAGACCAGTTAGTGTAAGTAAAGAGGGGTGAAAGAGGGTGAAAAATTGAATTAGGATAAGACATGGGGAGTGACAAAGAGAAAGGACAAAGAGAGTAAAGAAAACAGTACCTGAATGGGTTTGAGTGAAACAGCAAAGAAAGATAAGTAATGCAGTGTGTGTGACTTATAGGGAGTCAGTGGGTGTAGGTCGGGGTGTGGGTGTGTAAGGTGTGTCTGTGGGTGTGGCTGTGTGGGGTGTTTTGGTGTGGGTGGAAGTGAGGGTGTGTGAAGTATGTGTGAGGAGTGTATGGGTGTGGGGTGTATATGTGTGTGATGTATGTGTGTGTATGGAATGTGTGTGTGTATGTGAAGAGTGTATGTGGGGGGATTTTTTGTGTGTATGAGGTGTGTGTGTGGTGTGTGTGGGGTGTATGTTAGAGGTGTGTGTATGTATTGAGAGGGGGATGAGGTGTGTGTGTAGGAGTAAGATAAATAATTAAGAAACACAAAATGAGTGAAGAAGCAAAGGAAGGGAACAGAGGGTAAGTGAAGTAAAGAATAGGGATTGAAAGAAGTTGAATATGAGAGGGGAAATAGGGAAATTGGAGTAAACATGCAGAATAAGAATAAGTGAGGGAAGCAGAATAAAGACACAGGAGCGAGGTTGGTTGAGAAAATATTAGTGAGCTTAAAGCAAAGGGTGATGACAAAATACATTTTTATAGTCATACTTACCATATAATAAATGTAACTTTAATTAATTGTTTTTACTACACTTTGTATCTGTGAAAGAGAGAAGAAAAAATAAGTTATAATTAGTAAAATGTGTATTTTAAATTAAAATATACAAATGAAGAGGTTAAAAATCATAACAGTGTATTTAGAAATAAAGTAAGAGTGAAGGACACAGAAAGGGAAATAAAGTAAGGTAGAAGGATAAAAAGAGAAAAAAAGAAAGAGAATGAGAGCAAATTACTAAGAGTAAGGCATATAGATTCACTGACACAGAGGAAGAGAAGAACAGAGAAATGAACTGAAGGTAAGAAAGATACTAAAACAATGTGAGTTAGAAAAACTAAGTCAGGAAACAGTAGTAAGTAAAAAGATAATGACTGAGACAGAAAACAGTCTAATTAAGGATGCATTTAGAAGAATGAGGAATAGAAGATAACTGAGAGTAAGTGAAGAACAGTCATAGAGTGAAAGGATGAAGAGAGAGAGGATAATATACAACGATTGAGGGAAATGGAGTGAAGAAGTTAGTAGACAGACACACTAATAGAAAAACTGAGTGAGGTGGAGTACAATGAGTGAGAAAAGGAAATGAGTAAGGGAGCAAAAAAAGGAAAGAGAGGAGAAGACAACTAAAACAGTGGTACTGAGAGAAAATAATTTGGTGATGAAAGTAAAGAGAAGGACATTGAAAGAAAGGAAATGAGGGATAGTAATGGAACCAGAGTAAAAGAAATGGGATGAAGAACGATGAGGAGTGAACTTGTTGTAAAAGTAATGATAGAAGGTAGATAAACACAAGTGAACATAACACAAGGAGAGTGAGGCACTGAGGACATAGAAGTAGTGAACGAAAATTAGAGAGAAGAGGTCACAAGTAAGGAGCAAAGAAAGATAAGCGAGGGAGAGTGGGGAATTATAGTGATAGAGTGCGATAATACTGCTGAGTGAGTAAACAGGAATTACTAAAAGAGCAAAGGAGGAAAATACGGAAAAGGGAAGTAAAGCAGAGAGACTGAAAGCTGAAAAGTTATGCAAGGGAGAGAGGGGATGCAGACAGTTGAAATGAGAATGAGGGGTTGTCAAAGAAGTGGAGTAAAGGAACGGGGGTTACAGAGAGTGAGAGAAAGACATTATAAGTTAGTAAAAAGAGCTGAAAGAGGATGGAAAAAGGAAAGTGAGTGTCAGAGAATGGGAATACAATTTAATTTACACAATCCAAAGTATAGAATAACTTGTACAACATGTTACATAGTTTATTTTTGCTGTTCTCAGAATATATTGAATTTCACTTAAAACAGTGAGTTCAAATTACTCATCATATGACAGCGGGAACAAAAAAAAAAATCTAAAAGATTGTGTTTAAAAAAAAAACTTAGATACTGACAAATGACAAATGTACACTAATCTTTGATTGACTTACTTTTCCTTGAGGCCAAATAGTATATCATGGAGGTCCTTTTCTCGTTGCAAAGTACTCTGCTGCTCACTAAAAAATCCATTTCATCGACTTTCTAGAAGAAAAGCTCCAAGAACATCTGAAATATTTTCATTATTTTCATATACTCCTTTTTTTCAGTCATGACTCTTTACTCTTTCCTGTACCTTTCCTTTTGGCCAAATAGTGTCAGATGTATGAGTATATTTTCAAATTAATTCTACGAAACTCTGAAATGACCTTTTTTCTGACGTTCTGAAAGAAAGGCTCTACAACATTTTCACAATATTTAAGTATTTGTAAAACCATCTCTGACTCACTCATGTTCATCATTTTGTATAATACTAATATCACTTACTATGAGATCCACTTACAGTACCTATATGGCAAGTCAATTTTTTATATTACCTGGATCACTTTTACTCAGAATATATTTTTAAACAGCAAAATAACCTTTATTAACTGCTCCCGTCTTCATAGGACAATTACCTTTACCTAAACCACACTAGGTATGATTTTTTTAAGGCAAACGTTGTTTGAAAGTCAAATGAGTGTCGTTACATTGGGTCCAACCTTTACAACTTTTTAAATAGCATGTGTTATGCCCTGATGTTGTAGAAGGACCGTCATGAAAAATAATAGCTACAGTTGCAAAGGTTCTTCCTGATATCGATAACTGAGAAGCCACAAATTTTTTAATAGAAGTTGTCAATTTAGTTCCATCAGGTCTACATCGTTGGAACATTAAAATGACATACTGACCATAAGTTTGAAGAAATAATGTGCAGCATTGTAGACTTTCATTGGGTACACACCATATTGTGATCCGCTGCTTTAACTAGATTATTAAAAGGCACTGATTTGCAGTCTGGTAAAGTCAAATATATAAATCTTTCAGTGTCTATTCTAGTAGTACTTGATAAAGTACAGTTGTCGCAGTCATGCTGCCATTGATAAGAAAGGCTAAAAAGATTTTTTATATCTACACCTTCATCTGCCAATACATCAAACATATACATTAAAAATTCCTGACAATCCTGCTGAATATTCTGTGAAAATTGATTTTCACCAGAACATACGTCTAGAAGATTTCGAATTTCTGAAACACTTTCTATTTTTGCTCTATCACTGGTACATTTCTCAAACACGGAATTCAACAAACAACAGAATCTTTGATCCCGATTTTCAACAATCTGTTCTTGTATATTTTGAAGAAAAAAACAACATTAACCACTACATTAGCATAGCAGTTGACACCAGAACTGTTTTCAAACTGAAATCCAACAACATCTTCAACAGAATCCTTTTTCCTTCTGCTTACAATTACAGTTTTATCTACTTTTTGTCTTTTTGCTACTACCTCACTGCAATTACTCTCATTTCTTCTTTTTCGGCCTACCACACGTTTTTCAATCAGAGGATATTGAGGCAAATGTGGAGCATACTCTCTTCTTAACCTATTGTATTCTTTAACACAATATAGATCTGCACAAATCTTTGTTTCATCCCACTCAATCAAGTACAATCCTGATAAAGTTCTGACTTGTGATAATGCCACATATGCCATACCCTCTTTAAACACAGAACTTCCAATGTTCACCAAAGCGCTATGCACACTTAAACCTTGAGATTTATGAATTGTCACTGCATATGCCAAACAAATAGGAAAACGGCGAACATATAAGTCTTTCACGAGCAAAAATCTAGCTGAACAACGACAAATGTGTTCTATTTCATCAATGCCATCAAATTTAATTTTTAAAATTTCAATTCCATCTCTATTTTTGTAATTCACAAAACCAACAACATGACCCATTGCTCCATTTACCAGACCTCTTTCAACATTTAAATTCCTTCTCAAAATGATATGACAATTCAAACACACATTCAGAGTCTTTTCAAAACCAGCAGTTTTAGATATAGTCTTCTCTAATGAATCAAATTTTGATTTCAAATTTTCAGACAAAATAATTGTTGCGCCCATATGATCTATTTTATCTGTAGCTTCCAGTTTCACTATCTCTTCATTTTCTAACTTTAACATTTTGTTGTTGAACATGGAACATTCTTTCAGAGTTGGCATCAAACATATGCCAGATTTCTTCTCGTTAATTTTCTTAAAAATATTCTCTGGAAGAATGTTTTCATTTGGGTACAAATTTGAAATTAACCGTCCATGTAAAGTTTGTTTCCCTTGCTGACTTACTTTTCTGATTCTTACATCTTGTAAAATATTTTTATAATCTTCATCCTTTGCCTGCCGCATATTTTGAAGCAGTTCTGCATATTTGAAGTTTAACCATATATTAACGTTTCCAATGCTTCCTAGGCACTTCCTGGTATCTTCAAGCGTGAGCATTTTGAACACAGGTTGTCCTTTCACTGGAGTCAACTGCAGAAGATCTCCAAAAACAATAATATGTTTTCCTCCAAATAAGACATCATAGTCTGTTTTAAGAATTTCTTGCATTCTCAAATGCACAAAAGCAAGCATTATATTTGACACCATGCTTACTTCATCAATGATAAGAAGTTTCATTTTCTTCAGGACTCTCGAAACTTCGGAACACGCATCTCCAGATAGCTTGTGATATTGCAATTTGTTATCATGCTCCACTGGCAGCATCAGTAAACGATGTAAAGTAATCCCTTTAATGTTATGTGCAGCCAGCCCAGTTGGAGCAGTAACAACACAAGACAGCGGTGATTCAGTCCTTTTCTGCAGATAAGTTGCAATTGCTTTAATCAGAAAACTTTTTCCAGTTCCCGCTTCTCCTCTCACGTACAGTTGGACTGGTTTAAAAGATGTACATGAGCACTCTTTTTTCTCATGAGTGAATCCATGTTCAACCTGATCTGTGACTTCGTCATATATCTGTATCTGCTCAAGGTTTAGTTGATTCACCAAATCTTCTAAGTTAACTACATCATCTTGAGCTTGTTCCATAGCTCTTTCCACCTCATCCGTGGCGGTGGCAGCTTCATTTTGAATAATTGGTCCTCCAAGTGGATCCTGACTCAATGAAGCAATACTCTGACTGTCTTGAGAACTGTCTCTAGCAATCTCTGCAGCAATTGTGGCTTCTTGCTCTATTTCTTCGTTCAACATTTGCAGATAATTTGGAAAAACAGGACATTCTATGGTATCCTTGGTTGCATTAAAAGAATCTTCGTAACAGAGAAAATCTCCAAGTAGTTCCTCTTCTGTACGTCATGGCTTAAAGAGTTGCAAAAGAGCTAAATAGTAAAATTCCCTTTTCTCTGGATCTTCGCAACTCAATTTTCGATGATTAATCAAATGGCCTTTTTTCTGTCCCACTAGACATCCTTCACACCCAATGATAGCATATATTCCATTGTTAATATCTTCTCTGATGGTTCTCTTATAAATATAGTTTTGCAGAACTTCATACAAACAACTGTTCTCAAGATGACTACTTCTATTTGGATAGTATGTATCCAACATGTTTGTCTTCAAAATATCTGTACTTTCTGGTTCTTTCTCCGCCAAATACTCTATTTCTTGTACAGATTTCAAAACTCGATTTCGTGTTGCAGCAAGACCTAGACTCACCCAAATGATGGTTCTAGATTTGGCACAGAGACTTGCTGACGACAATCGATCAGAACATTCATATGCTCCAATTTCTCGATGCGACAACATCTTCAGACTGTAACTGTATAATTTCTTGCTTAGACTCTTTTCATGTGAAATGTCCTCCCACATTTCCTTCAGTTCTGTCTTTTCTTTTTTTGTGATGTAAGACGTCGCATATCGAGCCACAGCAATAGAGTTGTCAGCAACGAATTGAATATCCATGTTAGCATTCCACATGGACAAAATCACTGTGTTGTAGTCGTTGATGTACTTGGACTCTTCGTTTCTTTTTAAATTGTATGTATTTTTTGGTGATTTCCTCGTCACAGTATGTCGCAGAGAAGACATCAAATTATTTACTCTTCCTTTAGAAATCACTGGTCGTGGAAAGCCGAAACGACATTTTGTGTAGAACTTGTCCTTGTTTCTGAATTTACGACGACAGTACTTTCCACAACGATGGGATTGAAAGCGTAAAACTTGTTGCCTTAAACTGTTTTCTTCGGTAGTTTTCGGAACAGCACATGTTGAATACTCTTCAATGAAGCTCATCACTGTCTCATCCGAATCTGTTCCAAATTTGGGTGCATCTTTAATCCACAACAACATATGTATGTGAGGAGCACCTCTCGCTTGATACTCCTTTCTCCAAAAGAAATTCAAAACCTCTCCAAGGGGAGGATTTTTATTGTTAGTAATAAAAGACATCATAGCTTCAAATCTATGATTGAAATATCTGCCTACATTCACAGGATCCAAAGAACACAGTTCTCCAGGTGTTTGGAATTCTATATTTTGTATATTTGCATTTGCCTCTCGTAGAAATTAAAGTAAGTCGTCCCATGCATACTCGGCACAGCTAAGAGTGAGGAACCATGTAGGAGTTCCTAAGTTTCTTAGCATACATTTCAATTCCCCATGACGACGTTACCAATACTCGTTTGTACCACGCTGACATGCCATGAGATTGATTAGATGAGATTCTAAAATATTATCTTGCAGATTCACTTTCTCCATAAAGTCCCTCGCCGTAACATTTTGCAGATGTGCTCCACTTTTCAGTATATGGCTTACTGCATAAGAAAGCCCAGACAAGTTACTTTCATACAGTAGATGAAACAAATAGGGAATGCATTGACGAAACCTTGGATCTTCAGCATATAATCTTACAGTTCGAAATTCAGATGCAGGAATTTGAAGTGGTCGATCGTTATATTGTCCACCTCGACCTGTTGGAAATAGCTGTGGAAAACAACGAGCTTCCAAACTTTCTTCCCATACACTAATGGGACTTCCTTTTGCTGCTTTCATTTGAAACAATTCAATTGCATTCCCCATTACGTCTTTGGAATGCAAAGGATGAACAGTATAATGTTCATATATTTCTTCACTTCTAGACACTTCTACTTTTTCAATTTGGCCGCCTGAACAATCACTGTCTTCATCTGCAGCTGTTTCTTCTGCTGCAACACATACATCTTTGTAATACTCATTGTTTTTGACTAAATACAAAGTTGCCTTTTTGACTTTCCTAACATCCACTAAATCTTGCCAGATTTTCTTACTCTTTGTCGGAACCCCATTAACTAGAATAACTAAAGGTTCCTCTTCTACTTTTTCTATACCAATTGTATCAATATTTTTTTTTAAATCAAGAGGCAAATAAACAACTCTTCCCTTTAATCCTCTCTGCAAATCTGTAGGAGGCAATTTCCCTATCTTAGGCTCCATGCGAACAATTGCCTGAAAAGGATGGACACATTGAATCAAAATAGACTCATATGTATTTAAATCCATCAATTCACCGGGAATGTCTACCAACTCCAGATTATTATGAACAGCTCTAGCAGGCATTCTGTTTTGATTTAATTTATCATAACAATATTTACAAATACGCTGATCAGAACTCAAATCAAAACAATTCTCTACCCACAAATAAGTTGCAAAATCCTTCCACTCATAATTATTAATCGTTTCACTTTTTACGTATAAATCAACTAATCTAGTTTGATGTTTATAATGACTTCGTCGACAACACACACAAGTAAAATTCGGCCTTTCACTTGATTTCACCTTAAACCTGGTAATTTCCTGCTCAAACTTTTCTGTACTTGAAATCTGTACATTGTCTTCCACATTACCTTGAATTGCTGTGTCAATTTCTACACTGTCCTCTTTTTCACCAAAATAACAAATCCCAATTTCTTCACAAATCTTCTTCACATCTAATTCAGTTCCATGCAAAAGAGCACTGTTTAATTGTTTAAGCTTAAGTGCTGGACTTTTTGCATAATACAACATTCTCACTAATTTCCTCATTTTGGTATGATGCACTGCTAACATCCTAAAATGATGAAAAACACTCTGACAGACTTTTCTAGAAAGACAAGCCAGGGAATGCCCTTGCAAACCTGTGTTTTCTCTCACTCTGCAAGGATCTAAGTCTTGCAACAACTTCACTTTCTGCTTTAGACTTTTCTTACTATATGTACGTAAGAAATTACAAAGCAAATCAATTGATTCCTGTTGCACACTACAAATACGACTACACTTCCAAGTGTACACTGGACCCTTAGTACGTCTCCCTAAAACTTCATCAGTTAACACCTCTTCTGGTTCTCTAGGCACAAGTTTCTCTTTTTCAATTGGACAACCGTCTTTCACTTCATACGCTCGACCACTGGTGTCAACTGCATGCACTAAATCATTCTCCTGGAAGTAACTCTCCTCATTAAAAAATGGCTCACAACTTGAACTGTGCAACCATTCTCCTGAAAAAACTTTACAAAAATGAGTCCGATTAATTACTCTTTTCCATCTACTGTTTGATTTGAAAACATCGATTGTCTTGTTAAGTGTGCAAATTCTATTGATTATTAAAATAAATAATTTTTTCTTAACTTCAAAAGCCTGATCAACAATCTTCTCTACACTTTTCTTTTTCTTATAAAAAGCAGCTCTCTGTTTACCTTTCCTAATGTTTTTTAACAAATTTAAAACCACCCTATTGCGAAACATTCATTTATGAATGTCTCTAAACTGATTCTGCCTTCTATTCCTATACATATTATTCTCTCCTGCTCCAGTTGCAGGATTCTTTGAGGTTCTCTCCTTCCTTTTCAAATTTACTCTCTCATTCTCTTTTTCTACATGCTGTCCAACATTTTTTTTTATCTACATATGTTCCGTAAGAAAGACTTAGTTGTCTTACCAGGAGCTTTGTTCCTGTTTTTTGAAGTATTTGTTGTGGAAGAGTGCTGTAATTCCGTTGCTGTTTTTGTTTTTTTGGCGGTTATCTTGTTTTCTTCTCCTTTTCCTTGAGGGCATCTTTCCTTACTCTTGAAATCTTGATTTCAATCTGTGTTAAAGAAAAAAATAGCACATTATAGACCACTATTACCAAACAACAAAGCAATGACAAAAAGCAAACGGTCTATTCAGGGTTACAGATCAGGTGAGGATTCTGCAGGGTTGCAGAAGAGGTGAGGCCTGTATTGAAGAGTGTAGTGGAAGACAGCTCTGTCCACAGGTACAAAGAAGATGAGACCTGTGTCTAAGAGTCCAGTAGGGGATAGACTTCATGAAGTCTAGTCCACTGCACTCTTATACACAGGCCTCCCCACCTATGCTTCCCAGGAAAGGCCTCTCTCCCACTACAGTCTTGAACATAGACCTCACCTCCTCTGTCCCTCTGGACATGCCTCACCTCATCTGCACAATCGACTTCCTAATCTCAGGTAACACAGGTGACATGATTGTGAAAAGGTCAAATTTTTTCATGTAATCATGCACACACAATTTATTCTTTCTCAAAAATGTAAAAGACATTAATTTGCCCCAAAAATGTTTCAGTAGTGTAATGAAAAGCTTATACATATGACCTTTTCTCTGTTTTTCAAATTGTATTCTAAAAAAAGATTATGAGGCCTAAGCAGGAGTGCTCATGTGATAAAGCCTGTCCAGGGGAGCACAAAACGTGAGGCTTGTGTCCAAGAGTGCAGTGGACAGGACTAAACTGGAGTAGTGTGCAAAAAAAAGATGAGCCTCATTTATAAAGCCCTGCATCAGTTTTGCGCTACTGATGCGTCACTTTTTGTGACACATTGGCGGCATAAACATGTGCCTTGTTGCGCCATATTTAAAAAGTGATGCATGTAGGTAGATGCGTCACTTTTTAAACCTCTGCACCACATTATACCTCTGTCAGGTGTAATGTACACAGAGGGGTCATTTCTCCACCAAAAGCCTCTTAATAGTGACGCAGTGAAATCTATGAGATTTGACTGCGTCACTTTTAGGACACTGTTACGTCAAAATCTTGCGCCTGCCTCACAGCAGATATAAGACTGAGGCAAACACTTTCACATGCAGCTTTCCCCATGTGAAAGGATGCATTGCTGGAGTACAAGCATTCCATTTCATTACTGAAAACTCACTATTTTACAAAATACATTTCCTCTCTCTTGCAAACAATGCTACCAAGCATTACCAAAAAAATAACACAAACCGACAGCAAAGAAGCTCAGTGTGCTTCCTAATCTGAGGTAACACAGGTGACATGATTGTGAAAAGTTCAAATTTTTTTATGTAATCATGCACACACTATTTATTCTTTCTCAAAAATGTAGAATTCATTGATTAGTCCCAAAATCGATTTTTCAATAACATTTTAGAAACACAGTGCAGGTCCTACTATTTAAACTTTCTCAAAAATGTAAAACTCATTAATTTGCAGCAAAAATATTTTAGTAGTGTAATGAAAAGCTTATACATATGACCTTTTCTTTCTTTTTCAAATGTTATTCTAAAAAAAGATTATAAGGCCTAAGCAGGAGTGCTCATGTGATGAAGCCTGTCCAGGGGAGCACAAAACGTGAGGCTTGTGTCCAAGAGTGCAGTGGACAGGACTAAACTGGAGTAGTGTGCAAAAAAAAGATGAGCCTTATTTATAAAGCCCTGCGTCAGTTTGGCGCTACTGATGCGTCACTTTTTGTGACGCATTGGCGGCATAAAACATGTGCCTTGTTGCGCCATATTTAAAAAGTGACGCTTGTAGGTAGATGCGTCATTTTTTAAACCTCTGCGCCATATTATACCTCTGTCAGGTGTATGGTACACAGAGGGGTCATTTCTCCGCAAAAAGCCTCGTAATAGTGACGCAGTGAAATCTATGAGATTTCACTGCGTCACTTTTAGGACACTGTTACATCAAAATCTTGCACCTGCCTCACAGCAGGCATAAGACTGAGGCAAACGCTTTCACATGGGGCTTTCCCCATGTGATAGGATTCTGACACCTAAGCAGGAGTGCAGATGAGATGTAGCCTGTCCAGGGGAGCACAAAATGTGAGGCTTGTGTCCAAAAGTGCAGTGGACAGGACTAAACTGGAGTAGTGTGCAAAAAAAGATGAACCTCATTTATGAGGCCCTGCGTCAGTTTTGCACTGCTGATGCGTCACTTTTTGTGACGCATCGGCGGCATAAAACATGTACCTTTTTGCGCCATATTTAAAAAGTGACGCATGTAGGTAGATGCGTCACTTTTTAAACCTCTGCGCCACATTATACCTCTGTCAGGTGTAATGTACACAGAGGGGGCATTCCCCCGCAAAAAGCCTCGTAATAGTGACGCAGTGAAACCTATGAGATTTCACTGCATCACTTTTAGGACACTGTTACGTCAAAATCTTGCACCTACCTCACAGCAGGCGTAAGACTGAGGCAAATGCTTTCACATGGGGCTTTCCCCATGTGAAAGGATGCATTGCTAGAGTTGCGTCATTTTTGTGACACACTCCAGCAATTTGTCACTTTTGCGCTTACAGATACATCAGAAATACTGACTTATCTGTAAGTCCTAGAAACATGATGCGTCATACATTAAAGATAATGCACCATTGGTGTCACAAGGAGTGCACAGTTAAAAGTGGCGCATCGCTGTTTTCATAAATAAGGCTCTCAGTGTGCTTCCTAATCTGAGGTAACACAGGTGACATGATTGTGAAAGCTTCAAATTATTTTATTTAATCATGCACACACTTTTTATTCTTTCTCAAAAATGTAAAAGCTATTAATTTGCACCAAAATCGATTTTTCAATAACATTTTAGAAATACAGTGCAGGTCCTATGTACAATCATTCCATTTCAGTCTTGAAAAGTCACTATTTTACAAAATACATTTCCTATCTCTTGCAAACATTCCTACCAAGCATTACCCAAAAAATGAAACAAACCAACAGCAAAGAAACTCAGTCTGCTTCCCAATATGAGGTAAAACACGTAACATGTTTGTAAAAGATTCAAATATTTTTATATAATTATGCACACACTATTTATTCCTTCTTAAAAATGTTAAAGCCATTGATTTGCACTAAAATCGTTTTTCAATTACCATTTTATGAACAGAACACAGGTCCTATGTACAAGCATTCATTTTCAATACTGAAAGCCGATAATTTGCCCTAAAATCGTTTTTTTTAAATATTTTATGAACAGAGCACAGATCCTATTTACAAGCATTCATTTTCACTACTAAAACCCATTGTTTTGCAATAACATCGTTTTTCAATTAACATTTTAGAAACACTGCACAGATCCTATATACAAGCATTCATTTTCACTACTGAAACCCATTGATTTGCACTAAAATCGTTTTTCAATTACCATTTTAGGAACACAACACAGGTCCTATGTACAAGCATTCATTTTCACTACTGAAACCCATTCATTTACCCTAAAATTGATTTTTAAAATAACATTTTAGATACAGAGTGCAAGTCCTATGTACAACCATTCAACTTCACTACTGAAACATCACTATTTCACAAAATAAAAATCCTCTATTTTACAAATATAGAAACCATGCATTTTCAAAAAGCATCACACAAACCAACAGCAAAGAAAATCAATGTGCTTCTTAATCTGAACTCTCTATCTAAATGAATCATAACTCAGCATACAAATGCTTTAGGAGATTCAGAACAGTGTCAGATACACACACCAATAACACTTTAGCAGAGCAAAAGGTATGTTCTCCAGGCACTGCAACCATTAATGGCACAGAAAACCTCTAATTCTACACACATATTGCTCATGGTAACCAATCAAAACTCTTCCATCTGTATTTTCAAACCAACACCCTTCCCCCCCTCAGCCCTTTCTACCTGTTACCATAGCAACTCCCTCCTCACTGAGCTCCCAGGGTTAAAAGTTTATTCTACAATGTTGCAAATCAAATCAGTAAGCATGTTTGACCTCTCAATACACCAGCTTATCCACTGCAATCTTTCTTTAAATGACTTTTTCTTACCCACTCAAAGTACTTCTTTCACATAACAGAACCATGCACCCTAACTTTCAGTTTTTGACTATCTGAATCACCAATCATTGCTTGCGAGCACTGAAACTCCACAGTTTTTTTTGCAAACTCCTACTGTTCCAACTGCCATTTCATTCCTACACTTCATCTGACTGCACCAGAACCTCCTCTCATCATGTACTCTGTCTGGATTATTGGACATAGCTACATTCACTGGGCTCAAAGGTATGCAGCTACCAGAAATTTTCACAACCTTGATTTACCAAATGTGCACATAAAATGGATTGGCCAAAGAGGATTGAGATGTCATCAATTGATACCATTGGTGAAAACCTTTTACCATCTGCCGCACCCTGACCTCATAATTTTGCACTGTGGTGGAAATGACCTAGGCACTTTGACTGGGGTAGGTCTGGAGATGGTTTTAAAGGAAACCTTTGGGCAATTGATGACACTTTTTCCACAAACTGCCATGGTATATTCCAATATATGCCAAAGACAGAAATGGAAGTGGTCCAACCAATGTTGTCCACAATTTGAGAAAGCACGGAAACATGTGAATAAATCTGTTTCTGCTTACATCAGACATTATGGAATGGGTTCAATATACAACAACAACTTGCGTTACAACATGCAAGATATCTACAGAGGAGATGGTGTGCACTTCTCAGATGAGGGGAATAGAATATTCCTCCTGAATTTAAGACTGTGCATTGGTACCTACTTGTTGGTACCTAAATCAGCCACAGAACCCAAAAGCTCTTTTCAGGGCTACCCTACCTCTGATGACTCCAAATGATTATCTTTTTCTAAATTTTTTCACTATTTTTCACCAAAGTAAGCTCCCCGGTACGCTTCCCGGTGCGCGTTCCGGGCGCTCTCCCCGCGAAAAATGTATTAATTTTTTGTTTCGCCTATATGGGCCTCCTAAGACCCCCTCAGAAAACCTAGTGGGTCAGGGAGTGCCTACCATGCCCCCTTATACCCATTCCCAACATTGTTTCATCTCCATTTTCTGTCTCAAATCTACCGAAACACAAAATGGAGGACTCCCGTAGCGCTGCCGGTACGCGTACTGGGGCGCGCACCGGGAAGCGCTCCCAAAAATGTTAAAATTTAATTTACATAAAAACCACTGGAGACACTTTCACCAAATATAGAATAGGCCATACTACATACCAGTCCCTACCATTTTCCCAAATTTGGTGGAATTCCATTGAGCCATTTGAGCTATAGCACTGTCTAAATATCCTGAGGTAAATTACATGACAAAAACACATCTGAAGTGTTAGAATTTACACCCAATTAAAATGTTACTTTCATTTTCTACTTTTTTTCCTGACATTTGATTGGTTATGTACATGAATATAAATGAAAAATGAGAGGGAAACACGGCCATTTTGACTACAACTACCTGAGGTACATCTTGAAAGGATTTTCGCATTTTTTCTTCTTCACCTCTCTGTAAAGTAAGTTGATAATTTGTAAGGGGCACTTTAAGTTATTTGTAAAAACGTTTTCTGATAATTATTTACTGTCCCTCTGCTATAGTTATAGATAGAGATAGGCTCCTCTGTTATATTTATGGATTGACTTAGGCTTCTGTTCTGCTTGATTTTTGGGCTCTATTTATGAGTGATGGTGACTTTAAGCTTGCTACCATCCTGAATCTCTATTCTTGCCTTGTGTTGGTCCTTTTAAGGCCTTTTTGCCATACCTAGAAGCATAAACTAGAGGATAGCTGCTTAATATGATGATAGATCCCTTATTGTCGACTCTAATCCATCTATTGCCTATTGGCTTTGACATAATTATGTGTCCTTTCATGATTCTACCTATAGTAGAGGGTGGATCCTGTTGTCTTGACTTCATATTACATATTGGTATGGTTTGTGTAGGTACTCTGATAGAGCTAAGTGTTATTTCATCTTTCTCAGGCCTACAAGGCCCAGAACTAGAGAGACTCCATTTTGCTTTCTGTCCCTGCAGACTGAGATGCTTGCAGGGTAAAGGTAATGTTTTAGTTATGAGGTGTTGTTCGCTTGGAGAGAACCGGTTCAGGCCGGCCCTTGTCGAAGGATTGTATTTCTCTTCGTGCTGAAGACACAACATCGGGCCGGCCAGCTGGGGATGTGTCCTTGGTACGGGGAGGTGCAAGAATTTGGAGGGCGGCAGGCTGATGCCTGGAACTTTCCATGAGGAGACAGCATTCCATATTAGTGAAGTGCAGAGGCGGAGTCAGGGAGAAGGACTTTGGGTTGGAAGGAGTGCAGTCGTGGATTGGAACGGAGAGCGTTAGAGTGCAGAAGGAGAGGAGATGGAGCAGGGGAGAAGAGACAGTGGATGCTTGGAACAGAGGGAAGACAGACAGCCAGTGAGCTGGAACCAGAGAGAGAGAAACTAGAAGCAGTTGTGAGTAGATGGTGTTCTGAACAGAGAGAGATGAAGCAATGTTTGGAGCTGAAGACAGCAGTTAGAAGTAGTTACTTATCCGGAGGAGTTGTGATCAGCTGGAGTCTGAGGTGGTGCCTTTTGGAAGAGACTGAAGTTATACTAATCTGTGAGAGCAGCTGGAGTGAATTGGACATTTGAACAGAGATAATCAGACAGAATGAAGAAGCTAGTGGAGCGAACGGTTATTAGAGCGGCCAAAACAATTAGACTGAAGCTGGAAGGCAGAGACAGTTCGTGGGGGAGAGGTGTCCAGTGCAGAGTGATCAGCGCAGCATGTCCAAGAGTGCAGAGGAGAATCACAGACGAGGGAGGAATCCAGATGACAGCTAGAACAAGACTCCATACTAATCAGGTGATATCTGTCCTGTTATGTTAGTGTCCATGAAACATTATTACTAATCCTTTTCCTTTCAGCAGTGTGCAGTCTATTTACCGTCCCTGTTAGTTAGATGTGGATGTGGTCTTCACAGAGACCCTGCAGATCTGTGTATGTGTCTATTATGTGTTGCTAATGTTGTTTATTGTACTGAGAAATAAAGATACCCCAGTTCTTAGTGAACCATTGTGCAGGCGTTGTTGTTCTTAGTGAGGCTAACCTTTCTTCTAGTCAGGTGCAGGTGAACGGATGCATCTCCCGTCCATGTGGGTCTGAGCAAGGGGGTAGAGGAGAGCTTATATTTGATAATAACCTTTGCATAGTGAACCGGTGTGCTTCTTATTCTTGTATGAAAAGGTAACCTGTTCTTCTAGTCAGATGCTGCTATGTGAACAGATGCTAACCCTGATCAGGTAAGTGGTAACTGAATAAGGGAGAGAGGAGCTCTTGGATTGAAGGATAGGTGGTACATCACCTAATTTGGCAACTATTGTGTGATCCAAAATAATGTAGTACTATACCCCTGATGAATAGTGAGACTGATCCCTTTATGTAATGGTAATCATAGGACACTGATACTGCCAGGTAATAAAGATACCCCAGTTCTTAGTGAACTGACATGTGCTGCGTGTTCTTGTATGAGAGTGTAACCTGTTCTTCTAGTCAGATGCTGCTATGTGAACAGATGCTAACCCTGATCAGGTAAGTGGTAACTGAATAAGGGAGAGGGGAGCCCCTTGAATTAGAGAACATGTTGTACATCACCCAATTTGGCAACTATTGTGTGATCCAGAATATTGTAGTACTATACCCCTGATGAATAGTGAGACTGATCCCTTCATGTAATGGTAATCATAGGATATGCTGCCGTCTGGGTAGGTTGTCTGGGTCTGTATGAGGCCGCGAGATCGCCGATTCTGATACTGCCGTCTGGGTAGAGAGGTCTGGGTTCGGATGGGACCGCGAGATCGCCGATTTTGATACTGCCGTCTGGGTAGAGAGATCTGGGTTCGAATGGGACCGCGAGATCGCCGATTCTGATACTGCCGTCTGGGTAGAGAGGTCTGGGTTCGAATGGGACCGCGAGATCGACGATTCTGATACTGCCGTCTGGGTAGAGAGGTCTGGGTTCGGATGGGACCGCGAGATCGCCGATTCTGATACTGCCGTCTGGGTAGAGAGGTCTGGGTTCGGATGGGACCGCGAGATCGCCGATTCTGATACTGCCGTCTGGGTAGAGAGGTCTGGGTTCGGATGGGACCGCGAGATCGCCGATTCTGATACTGCCGTCTGGGTAGAGAGGTCTGGGTTCGGATGGGACCGCGAGATCGCCGATTCTGATACTGCCGTCTGGGTAGAGAGGTCTGGGTTCGGATGGGACCGCGAGATCGCCGATTCTGATACTGCCGTCTGGGTAGAGAGGTCTGGGTTCGAATGGGACCGCGAGATCGCCGATTCTGATACTGCCGTCTGGGTAGAGAGGTCTGGGTTCGAATGGGACCGCGAGATCGCCGATTCTGATACTGCCGTCTGGGTAGAGAGGTCTGGGTTCGGATGGGACCGCGAGATCGCCGATTCTGATACTGCCGTCTGGGTAGAGAGGTCTGGGTTCGGATGGGACCGCGAGATCGCCGATTCTGATACTGCCGTCTGGGTAGAGAGGTCTGGGTTCGAATGGGACCGCGAGATCGCCGATTCTGATACTGCCGTCTGGGTAGAGAGGTCTGGGTTCGGATGGGACCGCGAGATCGCCGATTCTGATACTGCCGTCTGGGTAGAGAGGTCTGGGTTCGAATGGGACCGCGAGATCGCCGATTCTGATACTGCCAGCAGGGTAGAGAGGTCTGGGTCTGAGTGACCGCGAGGCCGCCGATATTGATACTGCCAGTAGGGTAGAGAGGTCTGGGTCTGAGTGACCGCGAGGCCACTGATTGCTAATATTATAGGAGGTACATGGTATGTATCTTAGGAATTCCCTGTCCTTAGGGGGTAGATACCTGTTGTGAATAGGTCCTAGGGAGGGGCAGAGAGTAACGTTCTGGCTGGGTTAGTGAGGCTCTGATGAGCTGGTTCTATCTAATCTGAGAACCCAAGCAGAACATATGGCATCACGAACCGTTTACGTTAACCTGTGTGAAAACCCTTTGAAAATTTGACATCTGTGAACAGTCTGTGAATTGCATGGTGGGGTGTGGTCCCGGACCTATTGGCTTGAACAGTTGGAGTGTAGGGAGTTTGTAGTACATCATGGTATCTGACTTTTGCAGTGTAGGAGAAATGCTTTTCATCTTGGTGTTTGGCCTGTCAGGCTGGAAGGGTGACTGTGTGTGAGGGGGCCAATTACGTGGTCCCTGACCTATTGGCTTGAACAGTTGGAGTGTAGGGAGATTGCAGTACATCATGATATCTGACTTATGCAGTGTAGGAGAAATGCTTTTCATCTTGGTGTTTGGCCTGTCAGGCTGGAAGGGTGACTGTGTGTGAGGGGGCCAATTACGTGGTCCCTGACCTATTGGCTTGAACAGTTGGAGTGTAAGGAGATTGCAGTATATCATGGCATCTGACTTATGCAGTGTAGGAGAAATGCTTTTCATCTTGGTGTTTGAACTGTCAGGCTTGCAGGGTGCCTGTGTATGAAAAAGGCTTGTACATTGCTTATCAAATGGCTTGCTGCATTTGCTTATGCTGTGAAGTGTGAAATGTATTCTGTGATATAACTTGCTGAAAATCTTGTAAATATCGCCTTCTGACTAAGGCTTGTGTGCCTTGTGCATAGCGCTATGTGCTTCTCACTTGTGAATAGTTTGTTGAATCCATGTGCATAGCGCCTCGGGTGTGACTAGTTGAATTATTTGTGAATCGCGAATCCATGTGCATAGCACTTTGTGAGTGCCTAGTTGAATTATTTGTGAATTGCGCCTTGTGCTTCTGACCTGTGAGTAGCTTTTTAAGGATCTTGTGCATAGCGCCTTCTAACTAAGGCTTGTGTGCCTTGTGTGTAGCGCCTTGTACATATGGTCTGTAGTGCCTTGTATTTTTTGGCCTGTGAATAGCGTGTTATCATTGTGTTTCTTGTGAATAGCGCCTTGTGCTAAAAATGTATGAGTGGCTTCTTACGACCATGTGCATAGCGCTTTGTGCTTCTAACTTGTGCATAGTTTGTTGAATCCATGTGCATAGCGCCTCGGGTGTGACTAGTTGCATTATTTGTGAATTGCGCCTTGTGCTTCTGACTTGCGAGTAGCTTTTTAAGGATCTTGTGCATAGCGCCTTCTAACTAAGGCTTGTGTGCCTTGTGTGTAGCGCCTTGTACATATGGTCTGTAGTGCCTTGTAAATTTGGCCTGTGATTAGCGTGTTATCATTGTGTTTCTTGTGAATAGCGCCTTGTGCTAAACATGTATGAGTGGCTTCTTCAGACCATGTGCATAGCGCTTTGTGCTTGAGATTAGTGAATAAGTTTGTTCCATTGAGCAGGGAAGGGTTGGATCCTTTCTGTCTGTTGGGGGAGAAAATGTGTTTTTGAAAGGAGCTCGACTGTTATGTGAGAACGTGAGAGATTAGTCCTGGGACTTTCCCTTGTGTCTGCTGCGCTCGGGGAAGGCTTAGGTTTCAGCTGCCAAAGGGTTGATATCTTGAATTGAGACAGCAGTGTTCATTTTTACGTACTGTTTGGAATGCATCCACGGGTTTCTGTGTGTCTTCCCTTTGTACACATGATTTAATGTGTTTGACTCGGAGGTGTACATCAACCTGTCGGAATGTGAGGGGGTGTTTTGGTCGTTTTCAGCTGTGCACAGATGGTGCAATCTTCGGTTGTGGAAATGGAATTATTTCAATGTAGAATGTGCTTTAATTGGTGAAATGCAACCGTGTGCTTTTAAATGAAATGATGAATCTGGCCCTTTTTATAGGTAGAATGGAAAAGTTTGCACACTTAATTATGAATTCTTGGTTATGCATTGCAAAATTATTTGTTGCCCCTTGTTTAATTTGATGGTGTTTCACATGTTATAAAAAATGAAATGTGTCTGCATGCATTGTTGTTCTAATATTTTTTCCCTTTCAGCAAATAGTGAACCGTTGTGACAGAATTGTTTGATGTTCGTGTATACAGTCAAGGGTGGATATGAGGTTCTATTTTGATTTTGACTTTAGTACACTCACATCCCTTACATCAGTTTAAAATTGCTTTAGTGCAGAATGCCGTCTTTTGAATGTTGGTTAACTTTTCATATGGCTATAGAAAAATAATAGCTTAAGAACTTGATTACATTAGTTAGAGAAATACGGTGCTTGTCTGAAAGGAGAAGGGTAAAATACCAGCTGCATGGAGTTTCATTTAAAAATGTGTGAGAAACTCCACAAAGCAGAAAATTGTTGTTGTAACCTTGAACGAGATAACTCAGGCCTGTTCTCTGCACGGCTCTTGCTTGTTATGGTTGGAGCTAGTTCAAAACTCTGAGCGCGACCATCTTTCTAGAGGGAGGGGCTGTTTCTCAAAGGAGTGAGAGAGTGACTAGGCCCCAGCCCTTCTGACTTGTGTAAAAAAAAAAAAAATTGGGATTTTGCCCAAACAAATTATGGTATAGGTAGAGTGTTCAAATTATCCCTTGGATTTAGGGAGTTCTTTTCAGGAATTAGGAGGTTTTCTTCTTACAGAAATGAAAAGCACTTGGGGTGCTTTTTTGAATGAAAAATTTTCTTTTATAAGATGATTGATGCTTATCTCTCGTTTCAGGTTGATGGCTTGTGCGGGAGTGCATGGATGGTCTGCCCCGCCCCGTTTGTTATTATGTTTTTTTTTATTTTCTTGTTGTTATGTTAGTTTGTTATTTTCTGAAATGCGGAACCAGCTTGGGCCCAAACTACACCGGAGCTGATGGCGAGAAGCGGTGTCTTACGGCGGATAGCTGGAGTTCCATGGATGACAAGATCAGATGGGATTCCTTCCTGGCAAAGAACTTTGGAGCGGTGTGTCTTGCACACTGGAGAACTGTCATACCTGCTTTCTGTTTTAGAAAGAACAGACTAACTTTTTTGATAGAGACACTTTTAATTAAAATCCTTTTGTTGGTTCAAAATGTAAATCTTCAGTTGGATGCCTCAGCAGTACCATTCCTGGATTTCCTAACAGAATTTTTTTTTTTTTTTGACAAAGCCAATAGTAAAGTGATGTTCTGAAAGTACCCATTGGTATTTGGTTATAATGATGTTCCTTTATGAAAGGAGTCTACAATGTAATTCCTTGGCCTGCATTCTTGAGTCTTGCATTTTTTCCCATGTTTCTATTTCAGATGGACATAATGCCACTTTTGCAGTTACCACAAACAGGCCCCAATAATAATGTTAAATTTGCAGTCCTGTTTATCCTTTTGATATATGCAAATGATTTTGTTTGAAAGTCATAGGGTGCAGTATATAATTAGTGAGCTGCTTTAGTAATCTGATGCCCTGTGATACATGATATTTTGATCTTAGTATGCTATGCTATTACAGATTGACTTTACACTTGTTTATCTTTCACCTATTGGATAGTTTTCCTGTTTTCTGTAAAACAGTTTTGCCAATGAAGGGAAAGTAGTGTTCTGCGTGATGGTGCACACATGTGTTCCACAGATTGATACAGAGGGATTAGGTGCACACTGTTTCCTGAGTTAGATGACTTATGACCTTTGCCTATTGACTTTGGCATGGTCTCCTATCACTTAGTTTTTCAAGTTTAAGTTTCAGCTATTTTAGCTATAGGGATTTCTGGACAGACTATGTCTGAATTATCTTTTAGAAGAGTATATGCACCACACTCAGATCACTGTTTCTGATTTCTTGCTTGATATGCATAGTGCTACACCAGCTATTTTGTAGGAATGGGGTTATCCTTGTTTTCCTGTTATTACACTTTTACTTTGATCCATCAACTTTTAATTGGAGCAGTGGGATTAGTTCCAAGGGTGGTCACCCTAGACTTTAAGTTGTCCCGGGAGGTGTGTCATTTAGTTAGGTCATGTCCTAGATTTACTAGTAATAGTTGCCCAGACATTGAGGACCCTTTGTTATGTTTATTTGTCAAGATTTTACCAAATCCTTTCTTAAGTTGACCGAAGTAGGTAGGCCTCGTTTAGGCCCTTTGTTGTTTTTACTTCACGGATATGTCCCTACATCAATAGACTTCATGAGTTATTACTAGAAGTTGAGGCACATTTAGTTCAAGGGTGCTTAGGTTAGTTTCTTAAGTTGACCGAAGTAGGTAGGCCTCATTTAGGCCCTTTGTTATTTTTACTTCACAGACATGTCGCTACATCAATAGATTTCATGAGTTATTACTAGAAGTTGAGGCACATTTAGTTCAAGGGTGCTTAGGTTCTCTATGTTGAGGACGCAACACCAGGCTGGCCAGCTGGGTGCGCGTCCTTGGCATGGAGTGGTACAGGAATTTGGTGGGCGGCGGTTTTTGTTTTTGATTTTGTTGATAGATCATGTCGATGTTTGTTTATTTGGTTGTTGTTGTTTATAGATGTTAGCAAGTTAAAGTCAAGGGTGCAATGTTCTGCTTGATTTTTGGGCTCTATTTATGAGTGATGGTGACTTTAAGCTTGCTACCATCCTGAATCTCTATTCTTGCCTTGTGTTGGTCCTTTTAAGGCCTTTTTGCCATACCTAGAAGCATAAACTAGAGGATAGCTGCTTAATATGATGATAGATCCCTTATTGTCGACTCTAATCCATCTATTGCCTATTGGCTTTGACATAATTATGTGTCCTTTCATGATTCTACCTATAGTAGAGGGCGGATCCTGTTGTCTTGACTTCATATTACATATTGGTATGGTTTGTGTAGGTACTCTGATAGAGCTAAGTGTTATTTCATCTTTCTCAGGCCTACAAGGCCCAGAACTAGAGAGACTCCATTTTGCTTTCTGTCCCTGCAGACTGAGATGCTTGCAGGGTAAAGGTAATGTTTTAGTTATGAGGTGTTGTTCGCTTGGAGAGAACCGGTTCAGGCCGGCCCTTGTCGAAGGATTGCATTTCTCTTCGTGCTGAAGACACAACATCGGGCCGGCCGGCTGGGGATGTGTCCTTGGTACGGGGAGGTGCAAGAATTTGGAGGGCGGCAGGCTGATGCCTGGAACTTTCCATGAGGAGACAGCATTCCATATTAGTGAAGTGCAGAGGCGGAGTCAGGGAGAAGGACTTTGGGTTGGAAGGAGTGCAGTCGTGGATTGGAACGGAGAGCGTTAGAGTGCAGAAGGAGAGGAGATGGAGCAGGGGAGAAGAGACAGTGGATGCTTGGAACAGAGGGAAGACAGACAGCCAGTGAGCTGGAACCAGAGAGAGAGAAACTAGAAGCAGTTGTGAGTAGATGGTGTTCTGAACAGAGAGAGATGAAGCAATGTTTGGAGCTGAAGACAGCAGTTAGAAGTAGTTACTTATCCGGAGGAGTTGTGATCAGCTGGAGTCTGAGGTGGTGCCTTTTGGAAGAGACTGAAGTTATACTAATCTGTGAGAGCAGCTGGAGTGAATTGGACATTTGAACAGAGATAATCAGACAGAATGAAGAAGCTAGTGGAGCGAACGGTTATTAGAGCGGCCAAAACAATTAGACTGAAGCTGGAAGGCGGAGACAGTTCGTGGGGGAGAGGTGTCCAGTGCAGAGTGATCAGCGCAGCATGTCCAAGAGTGCAGAGGAGAATCACAGACGAGGGAGGAATCCAGATGACAGCTAGAACAAGACTCCATACTAATTAGGTGATATCTGTCCTGTTATGTTAGTGTCCATGAAACATTATTACTAATCCTTTTCCTTTCAGCAGTGTGCAGTCTATTTACCGTCCCTGTTAGTTAGATGTGGATTTGGTCTTCACAGAGACCCTGCAGATCTGTGTATGTGTCTATTATGTGTTGCTAATGTTGTTTATTGTACTGAGAAATAAAGATACCCCAGTTCTTAGTGAACCATTGTGCAGGCGTTGTTGTTCTTAGTGAGGCTAACCTTTCTTCTAGTCAGGTGCAGGTGAACGGATGCATCTCCCGTCCATGTGGGTCTGAGCAAGGGGGTAGAGGAGAGCTTATATTTGATAATAACCTTTGCATAGTGAACCGGTGTGCTTCTTATTCTTGTATGAAAAGGTAACCTGTTCTTCTAGTCAGATGCTGCTATGTGAACAGATGCTAACCCTGATCAGGTAAGTGGTAACTGAATAAGGGAGAGAGGAGCTCTTGGATTGAAGGATAGGTGGTACATCACCTAATTTGGCAACTATTGTGTGATCCAAAATAATGTAGTACTATACCCCTGATGAATAGTGAGACTGATCCCTTTATGTAATGGTAATCATAGGACACTGATACTGCCAGGTAATAAAGATACCCCAGTTCTTAGTGAACTGACATGTGCTGCGTGTTCTTGTATGAGAGTGTAACCTGTTCTTCTAGTCAGATGCTGCTATGTGAACAGATGCTAACCCTGATCAGGTAAGTGGTAACTGAATAAGGGAGAGGGGAGCCCCTTGAATTAGAGAACATGTTGTACATCACCCAATTTGGCAACTATTGTGTGATCCAGAATATTGTAGTACTATACCCCTGATGAATAGTGAGACTGATCCCTTCATGTAATGGTAATCATAGGATATGCTGCCGTCTGGGTAGGTTGTCTGGGTCTGTATGAGGCCGCGAGATCGCCGATTCTGAAACTGCCGTCTGGGTAGAGAGGTCTGGGTTCGGATGGGACCGCGAGATCGCCGATTTTGATACTGCCGTCTGGGTAGAGAGATCTGGGTTCGAATGGGACCGCGAGATCGCCGATTCTGATACTGCCGTCTGGGTAGAGAGGTCTGGGTTCGAATGGGACCGCGAGATCGACGATTCTGATACTGCCGTCTGGGTAGAGAGGTCTGGGTTCGGATGGGACCGCGAGATCGCAGATTCTGATACTGCCGTCTGGGTAGAGAGGTCTGGGTTCGGATGGGACCGCGAGATCGCCGATTCTGATACTGCCGTCTGGGTAGAGAGGTCTGGGTTCGGATGGGACCGCGAGATCGCCGATTCTGATACTGCCGTCTGGGTAGAGAGGTCTGGGTTCGGATGGGACCGCGAGATCGCCGATTCTGATACTGCCGTCTGGGTAGAGAGGTCTGGGTTCAGATGGGACCGCTAGATCGCCGATTCTGATACTGCCGTCTGGGTAGAGAGGTCTGGGTTCGAATGGGACCGCGAGATCGCCGATTCTGATACTGCCATCTGGGTAGAGAGGTCTGGGTTCGAATCGGACCGCGAGATCGCCGATTCTGATACTGCCGTCTGGGTAGAGAGGTCTGGGTTCGGATGGGACCGCGAGATCGCCGATTCTGATACTGCCGTCTGGGTAGAGAGGTCTGGGTTCGGATGGGACCGCGAGATCGCCGATTCTGATACTGCCGTCTGGGTAGAGAGGTCTGGGTTCGAATGGGACCGCGAGATCGCCGATTCTGATACTGCCGTCTGGGTAGAGAGGTCTGGGTTCGGATGGGACCGCGAGATCGCCGATTCTGATACTGCCGTCTGGGTAGAGAGGTCTGGGTTCGAATGGGACCGCGAGATCGCCGATTCTGATACTGCCAGCAGGGTAGAGAGGTCTGGGTCTGAGTGACCGCGAGGCCGCCGATATTGATACTGCCAGTAGGGTAGAGAGGTCTGGGTCTGAGTGACCGCGAGGCCACTGATTGCTAATATTATAGGAGGTACATGGTATGTATCTTAGGAATTCCCTGTCCTTAGGGGGTAGATACCTGTTGTGAATAGGTCCTAGGGAGGGGCAGAGAGTAACGTTCTGGCTGGGTTAGTGAGGCTCTGATGAGCTGGTTCTATCTAATCTGAGAACCCAAGCAGAACATATGCTATCACGAACCGTTTACGTTAACCTGTGTGAAAACCCTTTGAAAATTTGACATCTGTGAACAGTCTGTGAATTGCATGGTGGGGTGTGGTCCCGGACCTATTGGCTTGAACAGTTGGAGTGTAGGGAGTTTGTAGTACATCATGGTATCTGACTTTTGCAGTGTAGGAGAAATGCTTTTCATCTTGGTGTTTGGCCTGTCAGGCTGGAAGGGTGACTGTGTGTGAGGGGGCCAATTACGTGGTCCCTGACCTATTGGCTTGAACAGTTGGAGTGTAGGGAGATTGCAGTACATCATGATATCTGACTTATGCAGTGTAGGAGAAATGCTTTTCATCTTGGTGTTTGGCCTGTCAGGCTGGAAGGGTGACTGTGTGTGAGGGGGCCAATTACGTGGTCCCTGACCTATTGGCTTGAACAGTTGGAGTGTAAGGAGATTGCAGTATATCATGGCATCTGACTTATGCAGTGTAGGAGAAATGCTTTTCATCTTGGTGTTTGAACTGTCAGGCTTGCAGGGTGCCTGTGTATGAAAAAGGCTTGTACATTGCTTATCAAATGGCTTGCTGCATTTGCTTATGCTGTGAAGTGTGAAATGTATTCTGTGATATAACTTGCTGAAAATCTTGTAAATATCGCCTTCTGACTAAGGCTTGTGTGCCTTGTGCATAGCGCTATGTGCTTCTCACTTGTGAATAGTTTGTTGAATCCATGTGCATAGCGCCTCGGGTGTGACTAGTTGAATTATTTGTGAATCGCGAATCCATGTGCATAGCGCTTTGTGAGTGCCTAGTTGAATTATTTGTGAATTGCGCCTTGTGCTTCTGACCTGTGAGTAGCTTTTTAAGGATCTTGTGCATAGCGCCTTCTAACTAAGGCTTTTGTGCCTTGTGTGTAGCGCCTTGTACATATGGTCTGTAGTGCCTTGTATTTTTTGGCCTGTGAATAGCGTGTTATCATTGTGTTTCTTGTGAATAGCGCCTTGTGCTAAAAATGTATGAGTGGCTTCTTACGACCATGTGCATAGCGCTTTGTGCTTCTAACTTGTGCATAGTTTGTTGAATCCATGTGCATAGCGCCTCGGGTGTGACTAGTTGCATTATTTGTGAATTGCGCCTTGTGCTTCTGACTTGCGAGTAGCTTTTTAAGGATCTTGTGCATAGCGCCTTCTAACTAAGGCTTGTGTGCCTTGTGTGTAGCGCCTTGTACATATGGTCTGTAGTGCCTTGTATATTTGGCCTGTGATTAGCGTGTTATCATTGTGTTTCTTGTGAATAGCGCCTTGTGCTAAACATGTATGAGTGGCTTCTTCAGACCATGTGCATAGCGCTTTGTGCTTGAGATTAGTGAATACGTTTGTTCCATTGAGCAGGGAAGGGTTGGATCCTTTCTGTCTGTTGGGGGAGAAAATGTGTTTTTGAAAGGAGCTCGACTGTTATGTGAGAACGTGAGAGATTAGTCCTGGGACTTTCCCTTGTGTCTGCTGCGCTCGGGGAAGGCTTAGGTTTCAGCTGCCAAAGGGTTGATATCTTGAATTGAGACAGCAGTGTTCATTTTTACGTACTGTTTGGAATGCATCCACGGGTTTCTGTGTGTCTTCCCTTTGTACACATGATTTAATGTGTTTGACTCGGAGGTGTACATCAACCTGTCGGAATGTGAGGGGGTGTTTTGGTCGTTTTCAGCTGTGCACAGATGGTGCAATCTTCGGTTGTGGAAATGGAATTATTTCAATGTAGAATGTGCTTTAATTGGTGAAATGCAACCGTGTGCTTTTAAATGAAATGATGAATCTGGCCCTTTTTATAGGTAGAATGGAAAAGTTTGCACACATAATTGTGAATTCTTGGTTATGCATTGCAAAATTATTTGTTGCCCCTTGTTTAATTTGATGGTGTTTCACATGTTATAAAAAATGAAATGTGTCTGCATGCATTGTTGTTCTAATATTTTTTCCCTTTCAGCAAATAGTGAACCGTTGTGACAGAATTGTTTGATGTTCGTGTATACAGTCAAGGGTGGATATGAGGTTCTATTTTGATTTTGACTTTAGTACACTCACATCCCTTACATCAGTTTAAAATTGCTTTAGTGCAGAATGCCGTCTTTTGAATGTTGGTTAACTTTTCATATGGCTATAGAAAAATAATAGCTTAAGAACTTGATTACATTAGTTAGAGAAATACGGTGCTTGTCTGAAAGGAGAAGGGTAAAATACCAGCTGCATGGAGTTTCATTTAAAAATGTGTGAGAAACTCCACAAAGCAGAAAATTGTTGTTGTAACCTTGAACGAGATAACTCAGGCCCGTTCTCTGCACGGCTCCTGCTTGTTATGGTTGGAGCTAGTTCAAAACTCTGAGCGCGACCATCTTTCTAGAGGGAGGGGCTGTTTCTCAAAGGAGTGAGAGAGTGACTAGGCCCCAGCCCTTCTGACTTGTGTAAAAAAAAAAAAAAATTGGGATTTTGCCCAAACAAATTATGGTATAGGTAGAGTGTTCAAATTATCCCTTGGATTTAGGGAGTTCTTTTCAGGAATTAGGAGGTTTTCTTCTTACAGAAATGAAAAGCACTTGGGGTGCTTTTTTGAATGAAAAATTTTCTTTTATAAGATGATTGATGCTTATCTCTCGTTTCAGGTTGATGGCTTGTGCAGGAGTGCATGGATGGTCTGCCCCGCCCCGTTTGTTATTATGTTTTTTTTTATTTTCTTGTTGTTATGTTAGTTTGTTATTTTCTGAAATGCGGAACCAGCTTGGGCCCAAACTACACCGGAGCTGATGGCGAGAAGCGGTGTCTTACGGCGGATAGCTGGAGTTCCATGGATGACAAGATCAGATGGGATTCCTTCCTGGCAAAGAACTTTGGAGCGGTGTGTCTTGCACACTGGAGAACTGTCATACCTGCTTTCTGTTTTAGAAAGAACAGACTAACTTTTTTGATAGAGACACTTTTAATTAAAATCCTTTTGTTGGTTCAAAATGTAAATCTTCAGTTGGATGCCTCAGCAGTACCATTCCTGGATTTCCTAACAGAATTTGTTTTTTTTTGTTTTGACAAAGCCAATAGTAAAGTGATGTTCTGAAAGTACCCATTGGTATTTGGTTATAATGATGTTCCTTTATGAAAGGAGTCTACAATGTAATTCCTTGGCCTGCATTCTTGAGTCTTGCATTTTTTCCCATGTTTCTATTTCAGATGGACATAATGCCACTTTTTGCAGTTACCACAAACAGGCCCCAATAATAATGTTAAATTTGCAGTCCTGTTTATCCTTTTGATATATGCAAATGATTTTGTTTGAAAGTCATAGGGTGCAGTATATAATTAGTGAGCTGCTTTAGTAATCTGATGCCCTGTGATACATGATATGTTGATCTTAGTATGCTATGCTATTACAGATTGACTTTACACTTGTTTATCTTTCACCTATTGGATAGTTTTCCTGTTTTCTGTAAAACAGTTTTGCCAATGAAGGGAAAGTAGTGTTCTGCGTGATGGTGCACACATGTGTTCCACAGATTGATACAGAGGGATTAGGTGCACACTGTTTCCTGAGTTAGATGACTTATGACCTTTGCCTATTGACTTTGGCATGGTCTCCTATCACTTAGTTTTTCAAGTTTAAGTTTCAGCTATTTTAGCTATAGGGATTTCTGGACAGACTATGTCTGAATTATCTTTTAGAAGAGTATATGCACCACACTCAGATCACTGTTTCTGATTTCTTGCTTGATATGCATAGTGCTACACCAGCTATTTTGTAGGAATGGGGTTATCCTTGTTTTCCTGTTATTACACTTTTACTTTGATCCATCAACTTTTAATTGGAGCAGTGGGATTAGTTCCAAGGGTGGTCACCCTAGACTTTAAGTTGTCCCGGGAGGTGTGTCATTTAGTTAGGTCATGTCCTAGATTTACTAGTAATAGTTGCCCAGACATTGAGGACCCTTTGTTATGTTTATTTGTCAAGATTTTACCAAATCCTTTCTTAAGTTGACCGAAGTAGGTAGGCCTCGTTTAGGCCCTTTGTTGTTTTTACTTCACGGATATGTCCCTACATCAATAGACTTCATGAGTTATTACTAGAAGTTGAGGCACATTTAGTTCAAGGGTGCTTAGGTTAGTTTCTTAAGTTGACCGAAGTAGGTAGGCCTCATTTAGGCCCTTTGTTATTTTTACTTCACAGACATGTCGCTACATCAATAGATTTCATGAGTTATTACTAGAAGTTGAGGCACATTTAGTTCAAGGGTGCTTAGGTTCTCTATGTTGAGGACGCAACACCAGGCTGACAAGCTGGGTGCGCGTCCTTGGCATGGAGTGGTACAGGAATTTGGTGGGCGGCGGTTTTTGTTTTTGATTTTGTTGATAGATCATGTCGATGTTTGTTTATTTGGTTGTTGTTGTTTATAGATGTTAGCAAGTTAAAGTCAAGGATGCAATGTTCTGCTTGATTTTTGGGCTCTATTTATGAGTGATGGTGACTTTAAGCTTGCTACCATCCTGAATCTCTATTCTTGCCTTGTGTTGGTCCTTTTAAGGCCTTTTTGCCATACCTAGAAGCATAAACTAGAGGATAGCTGCTTAATATGATGATAGATCCCTTATTGTCGACTCTAATCCATCTATTGCCTATTGGCTTTGACATATTTATGTGTCCTTTCATGATTCTACCTATAGTAGAGGGTGGATCCTGTTGTCTTGACTTCATATTACATATTGGTATGGTTTGTGTAGGTACTCTGATAGAGCTAAGTGTTATTTCATCTTTCTCAGGCCTACAAGGCCCAGAACTAGAGAGACTCCATTTTGCTTTCTATCCCTGCAGACTGAGATGCTTGCAGGGTAAAGGTAATGTTTTAGTTATGAGGTGTTGTTCGCTTGGAGAGAACCGGTTCAGGCCGGCCCTTGTCGAAGGATTGTATTTCTCTTCGTGCTGAAGACACAACATCGGGCCGGCCGGCTGGGGATGTGTCCTTGGTACGGGGAGGTGCAAGAATTTGGAGGGCGGCAGGCTGATGCCTGGAACTTTCCATGAGGAGACAGCATTCCATATTAGTGAAGTGCAGAGGCAGAGTCAGGGAGAAGGACTTTGGGTTGGAAGGAGTGCAGTCGTGGATTGGAACGGAGAGCGTTAGAGTGCAGAAGGAGAGGAGATGGAGCAGGGGAGAAGAGACAGTGGATGCTTGGAACAGAGGGAAGACAGACAGCCAGTGAGCTGGAACCAGAGAGAGAGAAACTAGAAGCAGTTGTGAGTAGATGGTGTTCTGAACAGAGAGAGATGAAGCAATGTTTGGAGCTGAAGACAGCAGTTAGAAGTAGTTACTTATCCGGAGGAGTTGTGATCAGCTGGAGTCTGAGGTGGTGCCTTTTGGAAGAGACTGAAGTTATACTAATCTGTGAGAGCAGCTGGAGTGAATTGGACATTTGAACAGAGATAATCAGACAGAATGAAGAAGCTAGTGGAGCGAACGGTTATTAGAGCGGCCAAAACAATTAGACTGAAGCTGGAAGGCGGAGACAGTTCGTGGGGGAGAGGTGTCCAGTGCAGAGTGATCAGCGCAGCATGTCCAAGAGTGCAGAGGAGAATCACAGACGAGGGAGGAATCCAGATGACAGCTAGAACAAGACTCCATACTAATTAGGTGATATCTGTCCTGTTATGTTAGTGTCCATGAAACATTATTACTAATCCTTTTCCTTTCAGCAGTGTGCAGTCTATTTACCGTCCCTGTTAGTTAGATGTGGATGTGGTCTTCACAGAGACCCTGCAGATCTGTGTATGTGTCTATTATGTGTTGCTAATGTTGTTTATTGTACTGAGAAATAAAGATACCCCAGTTCTTAGTGAACCATTGTGCAGGCGTTGTTGTTCTTAGTGAGGCTAACCTTTCTTCTAGTCAGGTGCAGGTGAACGGATGCATCTCCCGTCCATGTGGGTCTGAGCAAGGGGGTAGAGGAGAGCTTATATTTGATAATAACCTTTGCATAGTGAACCGGTGTGCTTCTTATTCTTGTATGAAAAGGTAACCTGTTCTTCTAGTTAGATGCTGCTATGTGAACAGATGCTAACCCTGATCAGGTAAGTGGTAACTGAATAAGGGAGAGAGGAGCTCTTGGATTGAAGGATAGGTGGTACATCACCTAATTTGGCAACTATTGTGTGATCCAAAATAATGTAGTACTATACCCCTGATGAATAGTGAGACTGATCCCTTTATGTAATGGTAATCATAGGACACTGATACTGCCAGGTAATAAAGATACCCCAGTTCTTAGTGAACTGACATGTGCTGCGTGTTCTTGTATGAGAGTGTAACCTGTTCTTCTAGTCAGATGCTGCTATGTGAACAGATGCTAACCCTGATCAGGTAAGTGGTAACTGAATAAGGGAGAGGGGAGCCCCTTGAATTAGAGAACATGTTGTACATCACCCAATTTGGCAACTATTGTGTGATCCAGAATATTGTAGTACTATACCCCTGATGAATAGTGAGACTGATCCCTTCATGTAATGGTAATCATAGGATATGCTGCCGTCTGGGTAGGTTGTCTGGGTCTGTATGAGTCCGCGAGATCGCCGATTCTGATACTGCCGTCTGGGTAGAGAGGTCTGGGTTTGGATGGGACCGCGAGATCGCCGATTCTGATACTGCCGTCTGGGTAGAGAGATCTGGGTTCGAATGGGACCGCGAGATCGCCGATTCTGATACTGCCGTCTGGGTAGAGAGGTCTGGGTTCGGATGGGACCGCGAGATCGCCGATTCTGATACTGCCGTCTGGGTAGAGAGGTCTGGGTTCGGATGGGACCGCGAGATCGCCGATTCTGATACTGCCGTCTGGGTAGAGAGGTCTGGGTTCGGATGGGACCGCGAGATCGCCGATTCTGATACTGCCGTCTGGGTAGAGAGGTCTGGGTTCGAATGGGACCGCGAGATCGCCGATTCTGATACTGCCGTCTGGGTAGAGAGGTCTGGGTTCGGATGGGACCGCGAGATCGCCGATTCTGATACTGCCGTCTGGGTAGAGAGGTCTGGGTTCGAATGGGACCGCGAGATCGCCGATTCTGATACTGCCGTCTGGGTAGAGAGGTCTGGGTTCGAATGGGACCGCGAGATCGCCGATTCTGATACTGCCGTCTGGGTAGAGAGGTCTGGGTTCGGATGGGACCGCGAGATCGCCGATTCTGATACTGCCGTCTGGGTAGAGAGGTCTGGGTTCGGATGGGACCGCGAGATCGCCGATTCTGATACTGCCGTCTGGGTAGAGAGGTCTGGGTTCGAATGGGACCGCGAGATCGCCGATTCTAATATTGCCGTCTGGGTAGAGAGGTCTGGGTTCGGATGGGACCGCGAGATCGCCGATTCTGATACTGCCTTCTGGGTAGAGAGGTCTGGGTTCGAATGGGACCGCGAGATCGCCGATTCTGATACTGCCGTCTGGGTAGAGAGGTCTGGGTTCGAATGGGACCGCGAGATCGCCGATTCTGATACTGCCAGCAGGGTAGAGAGGTCTGGGTCTGAGTGACCGCGAGGCCGCCGATATTGATACTGCCAGTAGGGTAGAGAGGTCTGGGTCTGAGTGACCGCGAGGCCACTGATTGCTAATATTATAGGAGGTACATGGTATGTATCTTAGGAATTCCCTGTCCTTAGGGGGTAGATACCTGTTGTGAATAGGTCCTAGGGAGGGGCAGAGAGTAACGTTCTGGCTGGGTTAGTGAGGTTAGTGAGCCTCTGATGAGCTGGTTCTATCTAATCTGAGAACCCAAGCAGAACAGCTTCTCTGCTATAATTATGAATTTACTTACGCTTCTTCACAGGCACTTTTTTTTTATTTCTACTTCCTGCCTGTTACCATACACTGCCCAAAGTTAACTTCACTGTTAAAAAATCTGAACTACCTGTCTGAACTTAAACCCAACAGTGCCCTAACTCTACTGATATAGTTATTTTGTATGCAATTTACAGCGAAAAAATGGAAGGGGAGCAAGAAAATATCAATGTTTCCTTCGAGATTACATATGAGGAGATTCTTAATGAAGATTTTGTTGAAGAAGATTTTATGGATCAGTCTTTGGATCAACAATTTATTGAATGTTTACAAGATATAGAAACATGCATTTTTGATTCCAGATGATCTAATGCTGGAAGTTTTATTGAACTATGAACATTCTAACCAATACATTTTTATTTAATAATTAAAAATTGTTTGAGACATTATTCATTTTTATATCTAATTCATGAAGTACTACCAAAATAATTATGTTTATATTATAGTATAAAGTGAAACTTACAGTATACTGTGCAATTTTAAAACATCATAAGGGAGCAGGGTAGACTACCCATGATCCCCTAGGTCTTCTCAGGGAGTACTTAAAGGATCTGTTTCTGCTTTCCTGACAGACTATGGTATGGATTCCATATACCACAATAACTTCTGTAACAACATGCTAGATATCTACATAAAAAGGTGTACATTGAATTTAAAACTCTGCATTGGTACCTACACGTTGGTACTTAAATCACCCACACAACACAACAACTCTATTCAGAGCTACCCTACCTCTAAGCACTTTAAATGATCATTTTACTGTTTCACTGAGTTTTCCCCATGTGTGGGGGGGAGGTGTGTGTGTGGGGGATGGTGGGGTGTGTCTGTGAGGTGTGTGTGTGTATGTGTCTGGGGGTGAGGTGTATAGGTGTATGTAGGTGTATGGGGTATGTGGGTGTGGGTGGGGGTGTGGGTGTGTAAGGTGTGTATGTGGGTGTGTGGGGTGTTTGAGTGTAGGTGGAGGTGTGGGTGTGTGAGGTGTGTGGGTGTGGGGGGTATGTGTGTAGGATATGTGTGCATGTGTGGAATGTGTGGGTGTGTCTGTGAGGTGTGTGTGTGTGGGGGGGGAGGTGTGTGTGTGGGGTGTGTCTGTGAGGTATATGTGTGTGCGTGTGTGTGTGTGTTGGGGGGGTTGAGGTGTGTGTATGAGTGTGGGTGTGTGGGATGTGTGGGTGTGGGTGTGGATGTGTAAGGTGTCGGTGTGGGGGTGTGGGGTGTTTGGGTGAGGGGTGTTTGGGTGTGGGTGAAGGTGTGCATGTGTGAGGTGTGTGTAGGGACTGTGTGGGTGTGGGAGTGTGGGGTTGTGTGCGTGTGGATGTGTGTGGGACGTACTTGTAGGTACCTAAAACAGCCACAGAACCAAAAAGCTCTTTTCAGAGCTACCCTACCTGTAATCACTCAAAATGATTATTTTACACTATTATTTTAACTATTTTTCACCAAGGTACGCTCCCTGGTACGCTCCCCAGTTTTTTTACCCGAGGGACCCTTTTATGGCCCCCACATCAAACCTAGGGAGTCAGGACGGTCTACACTGCCCCCTTTTGATTATTTCCCCCTTTGTTTTTACCACCTCTTGTGTCTCGATCCTACCGAGACACAAGATGGCGGCCGCTCCGGACTGTTTCGAATGTTTACAGACACCCGAGAGCCAATCAGCTTTCCGTGCGCAAGTCGCGTGGCGCGCCCGGAGCGCTCCCCGGTGCGCGTGCCGGGGCGCGGCTATAGATATATACATTTTTTTTAACCTAAATTACTCAAAATACACTGGAGCACATATCTTGAGACATAGCAAAGGCACATCGAGCTACCAGTCCCTACAATTTTGCCAAGTTTGGTGAAAATCCATTCAGCCGTTCGAGCTAAAAGTGAAACCGACCGCCCTATGGAAATTAACATGGGGAAAACACTTTTTGGGACCCCCTTTTATCTCGGCCCCCGCTTGACAAATCCCCCCTAAACTTTCAGAGAAGGACCGGAGCGCCGCGAGGCAAAGTTGTGGAAAATTTCAGCCAGATTCCTCATTCGGCGCCAAAGTTATTCTCAATAGAATGTTGCGATTTCCCTATGGAAATCAATCCTAACTATAACTACCTACTGGCGACCGCAAGTAGGTAATATACTTATATATACATACATACATGTCGAATAACTTTGGCGTTTAAGGACAGAATTGGCTGAAATTTTCAGGAAAATGGAACATTTTGTTTCTGAGCAGCCCCTGAAAATTTGGGGGGGTTTTGTCAAGGGGGGGCCGAGAAAAAAGGGGGGTCCCAAAACATGTTTTTCCCATGCAATTTTCCATAGGGCGGTTGGCCTCACTTTTAGCCTGAACGGCTGAATGGATTTACACCAAACTTGGCAAAATTGTAGGGACTGGTAGCCCGATGTGCCTTTGCTATGTCTCAAGATATAGGCTCCAGTGGTTTTTACGAAAATTAACTTTGAAAAATATATATTGGGCTACATTGGGCTATATATATGTTGGAGCCCAAATGTAGCCCAATGTCGCCCAATGTAGCCCAATGTAGCCCAATGTAGCCCAAAGATTGCCACCAGAGACAAAAAAAACAAATGTAGCCCAAATATCAGCCAGATGTAGCCCAACTATAGCCCAATGACAGAATGTCCCAGAGTGTTCTAAAGAACAACTAGAGTGCTAACAGTCCTACTTATTACAAAGGTATGGCACACCTGAAGCCATCTTGATTGGAATAAAGTGGTAACTCTTAAAACATTTAATTTAAAAAGGAACAAAATGAGGGGGTTCATTTTGCCATAGAAAGTATGATTAGCGAATATATGACGAAATCCCGCATGTACTATTAGGCCGCAAATTAAAATAACGAAAACTTTTAGAACGAATATGCCTTTAGCATACACTAAACAACTAAACTACCCTAAACCCTAAAACACTACCCCCAGCATGACCCTACACTACACAAACAGTACAACACTACCCTAAACCCTAAAACACTACCCCCCAGCATGACCCTACACTACACAAACCCTACAACACTACCCTAAACCCTAAAACACTACCCCCAGCATGACCCTACACTACGCAAACACTACAACACTACCCAAAACCCTAAAACACTACACCCCAGCATGACCCTACACTACGCAAACACTACAACACTACCCTAAACCCTAAAACACTACCCCCAGCATGACCCAACACTACACAAACACTACAACACAACCCTAAACCCTAAAACACTACCCCCAGCATGACCCTACACTACGCAAACACTACAACACAACCCTAAACCCTAAAACACTACCCCCAGCATGACCCTACACTACGCAAACACTACAACACTACCGTAAACCCTAAAACACTACCCCCAGCATGACCCTACACTACGCAAACACTACAACACTACCCAAAACCCTAAAACACTACACCCCAGCATGACCCTACACTACGCAAACACTACAACACTACCCTAAACCCTAAAACACTACCCCCAGCATGACCCTACACTACGCAAACACTACAACACTGCCCAAAACCCTAAAACACTACACCCCAGCATGACCCTACACTACGCAAACACTACAACACTACCCTAAACCCTAAAACACTACCCCCAGCATGACCCTACACTACGCAAACACTACAACACTACCCTAAACCCTAAAACACTACCCCCAGCATGACCCTACACTACGCAAACACTACAACACTACCCTAAACCCTAAAACACTACCCCCAGCATGACCCTACACTACGCAAACACTACAACACTACCCTAAACCCTAAAACACTACCCCCAGCATGACCCTACACTACGCAAACACTACAACACTACCCAAAACCCTAAAACACTACCCCCAGCATGACCCTACACTACGCAAACACTACAACACTACCCAAAACCCTAAAACACTACCCCCCAGCATGACCCTACACTACGCAAACACTACAACACTACCCAAAACCCTAAAACACTACCCCCAGCATGACCCTACACTACGCAAACACTACAACACTACCCAAAACCCTAAAACACTACCCCCAGCATGACCCTACACTACGCAAACACTACAACACTACCCAAAACCCTAAAACACTACACCCCAGCATGACCCTACACTACGCAAACACTACAACACTACCCAAAACCCTAAAACACTACACCCCAGCATGACCCTACACTACGCAAACACTACAACACTACCCAAAACCCTAAAACACTACCCCCAGCATGACCCTACACTACGCAAACACTACAACACTACCCAAAACCCTAAAACACTACCCCCAGCATGACCCTACACTACGCAAACACTACAACACTACCCTAAACCCTAAAACACTACACCCCAGCATGACCCTACACTACGCAAACACTACAACACTATCCTAAACCCTAAAACACTATGCCCAGCATGACCCTACACTACGCAAACACTACAACACTACCCTAAACCCTAAAACACTAGCCCCATTATGACCCTACACTACGCAAACACTACAACACAACCCTAAACCCTAAAACACTACCCCCAGCATGACCCTACACTACGCAAACACTACAACACTACCCTAAACCCTAAAACACTACCCCCAGCATGACCCTACACTACGCAAACACTACAACTCAACCCTAAACCCTAAAACACTACCCCCAGCATGACCCTACACTAAACAACCACCACAACTCTACACTACACTAACACAACACTACACTACACAACACTACACTACACTACACAATCACTAACCCACGAAAAAATTAACACAAACCCACTTACCTCTCTCGTCATCGTGGTTTTCACAACGCAAATGCATTTACCATACATGCCTTTAAAACTTAATTCTTTGTAAAGGCATGCGCGATAAATGCACATGCGTTTTGAAACAATGCGGGATAATGGTATGCGAGGTCAATGACGTTGCGGGATAATGGTATGCGGACTGAAAGTCTGCGGGATAAAAAATGCGGGAAAATGGCTGCAAACCATGATTAGCAGCAGACTTCCCTGGTGAGCACTAGCTTTACTACAGTGATCTAATGAGCAACTAGAGTGCTAACATTCAGAATTTATGGCAAATGTGTGACACATCTGAATGCCTTCTTGGTAGAACCAAAGTAAACAAGCATTGAAAATGCAATAGATCTCGCCCTCGTTTAAGTTAAAGCCATTCTGTTTGTAATGAGGTGGCTTTTTAGCTTTGCTTTTATTAGTGTTTTTAAAACTTTCATGTAAATAACATGCATATGTATGCATATATGTATATGTATGCATGCATTTATATTTATATAGATATGCAGATTATATATGTTTATATATGTATATTACCTACTGGCGATAGCCAGTGGGTATATATAGTTAGGATTTTTTCTCTATGGGATTTCTGAAAATTCTATGTCTAATAACTTTGGCGTTTGTGGACGGAATTGGCTGAAATTTTCAGGAAAATGGCACATTTTGTTTCTGAGCAGCCCCTGAAAATTTGGGGGGGGTTTCGTCAAGGGGGGCCGAGAAAAAAGGGGGGTCCCAAAACGCGTTTTTCCCATTCATTCTTCCATAGGGCGGTTGGACTCACTTTTAGCTCGAACGGCTGAATAGATTTACATGAAACTTGGCAAAATTGTAGATATGGTTTGCCCGACGTGCCTTTGCTATGTCTCAATATATGTGCTCCAGTGGATTTTGAGAAATTAACGTTTAAAAAAATATATATATCTGTGACAGCGCTCCGGTTAGCGCCCCGGTTCGCGTACCTGACGCGTAACGGAACTTCGCGAAGCGAAGCTGATTGGCTCTCCGGTGTCTGTCAACATTCTAAACAGTCCGGAGCGGCCGCCATCTTGTCTCTCGGTACGATCGAGAGACAAGATGTGGTGAAAAACGAAGGGGGAAATGAAGGAAAGGGGGCAAGGTAGACCACTCCTGACCCCCTAGGATTGATGAGGGGGATATTAAAGTGCCCCGCGGGGCAAAAAATAAAAAAAAAATTTTTTTTGCGATTTTACGCCGTAGAGGCGCGTCCCGGTACGCGAACCGGGCAGCTCACCGGGCAGCTCACCGGGCAGCTCACCGGGCAGCTAACCGGGCAGCTAACCGGCAGCGTAGCTGTCAACATTGTAAACAGTCCGGAGCGGCCGCCATCTTGTCTCTCGGTAGGTTCGAGAGACAAGATGTGGTGAAAAAAGAAGCGGGAAATGAAGGAAAGGGGGCAAGGTAAACCCCTCCTGACCCCCTAGGATTGATGAGGGGGATATTAAAGTCCCCCGCGATTTTTCGCGGTAGAGGCGCTTCCCGGTACGCGAACCGGGCAGCTAACCGGCAGCGTAACGGGAGTCCGCCATCTTGTGCTTTTGGAGCGTCCGGTTCGCGTACCGGGTAGCGTCCCGGTAAGCGTAACAAGGGGAAAACCAAGAGAAACAGTAAAAAAAAATTAAGGGAATAGATTTCCAGCAAACTTGGCAAAATTGTAGGGACTGTTTGTTTGATGTGACTTTGCAAGGCCTCAAGATATGTGCACGTGTGGATTTTGTCTAATTAAGGTTAAAAAATATATATATATCTGTAAGCGTGCTCCGGCACGCTTACGTTACGGGTTTTGTTTGCGCTGCAGAGCCGATACGTCACGGTTATGCGACGCGCCATGAGGCGTCTCACGTGGCTATGTGATACGTCACGTAATAAAGAATATATTTTACAGCTATAGATATTAGCTTTTAAAAAACCAATGAAATTCACTGAAAAAACCATAGGTTATAGACCATATATAGTTAGGAATTTGCATTTACAAAACCTTGAAAATTCACTGAAAAAACTATAGGTTAGAGACCATATATAGTTAGCTGGACATTTTATTGACATAAAACCAATGAAATTCCATATATAGTTAGTTGCACTAACTATATATCGCGCACCCGCAATCCACTGCTGATGATGTCACATATTTCATCATTCATGACATGGTCAGTGACATCACTGATGACATCACTGATGACATCTCAAATGACATCACTGATGACATCACTGATGACATCTCAAATGACATCACTGATGACATCATGACACACCAATACCAGTTACTACATACGCACTCACTGATTCCTACGTCTACACACACATTCACTCATTCACCCATACAATCACTCATACATACAGTCACTCATTATTACAACACTATCATATGCACTCATACACCTAGTCAGTCCTGTGAAGAATCAATCACACTTCGATTTCCTCATCTATACAGTTAAACACAGAACACCATACTTTTCACACATATACTAACACATACTTACTCTCTTATACAATCACTGATACAAGTACACATTGATATGCACAGAGTCACACACCTCCCAGCCAGCCACACACACACTCAGTCTTCCATACATCCACTCATTCTTCAATATGTAAAACATATTTAAACTTTACAAAAACACACAGACACTAGATGATGTCATCAGTGATGTCATTTGAGATGTCATCAGTGATGTCATCAGTGATGTCATTTGAGATGTCATCAGTGATGTCATCAGTGATGTCACTGACCATGTCATGAATGATGTAATATGTGACATCATCAGCAGTGGATTGCGGGTGCGCGATATATAGTTAGTGCAACTAACTATATATGGAATTTCATTGGTTTTATGTCAATAAAATGTCCAGCTAACTATATATGGTCTCTAACCTATAGTTTTTTCAGTGAATTTTCAAGTTTTTGTAAATGCAAATTCCTAACTATATATGGTCTATAACCTATGGTTTTTTCAGTGAATATATATATACATATATACATACATACATATATATATTCTGGGATTACATCGCCACCCACCCACATATTCCTGACGACGCAGGTGGTAACTTGGCCACATCTCCCACACCGCCGACCCGAATGCATCGGACTATTGCATTCTGGGAGTTGGAGTCCGGGTATTCACCGCGGCAACCAACAGGTGTGTTGCATCATCAACAGGGGGAGGAGTTCGCAGGACTTACAAATTCAAGCTGGGTGATTGGGACACTATGGTGATGAAATCGCTGCAATATAGGGCGCTGAGGAAGGCTTCAGGCCGAAATGCATCCGCCGCTATTGCTTCTGCTGCCAATTAAAGCTTGGTCTGTTCCTAAATTCCCCCTCTGGCCTCTGATTCTTCTACTTGTGGAGGGATGTTTTGTTATATTTACTGCACCAGCCAGCGGTGCAGATCGGATGGCCCTGCAGCTTCAAGTGACCCGGTCTATAACTGGCAAATTTTAGCTGCTTTGCAACGAGATCAAGACTTGGGATACCGAGAAGACCGGAGTCCGCCACTTCACCCAGGCAGCGCAGGCGGAGCTAGGTATTCCACCTCCATTAGGACGCTATGCCATAGTATGGCTGTCCCTGCCTATTAGCTTACCTGGTATGAGTGGCTGCTGCAGTCCGAGGGGGACCAGGGAGGACCTTGTGGACATTGGGAGTGCTTCTGGGATTACATCGCCACCCACCCACATATTCCTGACGACACAGGTGGTAACTTGGCCACATCTCCCACACCGCCGACCCGAATGCATCGGACTATTGCATTCTGGGAGTTGGAGTCCGGGTATTCACCGCGGCAACCAACAGGTGTGGTGCATCATCAACAGGGGGGAGGAGTTCGCAGGACTTACAAATTCAAGCTGGGTGATTGGGACAGTATGGTGATGAAATCGCTGCAATATAGGGCGTTGAGGAAGGCTTCAGGCCGAAATGCATCCGCCGCTATTGCTTCTGCTGCCAATTAAAGCTTGGTCTGTTCCTGAATTCCCCCTCTGGCCTCTGATTCTTCTACTTGTGGAGGGATGTTTTGTTATATATATATATATATATATATATATATATATATATATATATATATATATATATATATATATATATATATATATATATATATATATATATAAATGTGAGGCATTGTGTTCCCATTTTAACAGCAAGCACAGAATAAAGCTCAAACAGTTGCTGAAAATTCCTTAGAGAAGAAAGATAGAAGTGACACAAGCTCCCTACATCATCAAAGGCAGTCTCTCTTTTCCCCCACTTAGCCTTTCCCCCTCACTGTTACTCAGGGCTGGTTATTACATTCATTTTCAGCGTTGGTACTGGCGGAGAACGGCATTTGGTCCATCTTCTACTCCTATGGTCATATTAGAATACAAGTGCTTCTGACACCTACATTGCAGATATGCAATCAATCTGTGGAGTCGACTACTGTCCCATGGAGATGGAAGAAGGCCATAGTCACCTCCCTGCTGAACAAATCAATGGCAGATCCATTTGTCTGCAGTATTTATGGGCCAATCCTTCCTTTGCCAGTAAAAATAGTCTTGTGCTTTGTCAGGCGGTAGCTGCTCCACTATTTGGAAGACCATTCTCTTTTAGAGGAGGAATTCCCATTGAAGGTGGACAGCAGACAGTCAACGGTTCTTATACTGGTTGATCTGTCGGCTACCCTTGATATGGTCAACCACCAAACCCTCCTAGATAGAATAGCCTAGAATGGAGTTGGCAGGACAGCATTGGAGTGGAAAAGCTCCTATCTTTCAAACAGGTGGCAGGCGTTGCCTTACCCCCCTATTGTTCTGATTTCAGAACTATCTAACATGGTGTACCACAAGGTTTGGCGCTCAGCCCTATCCTCTTTAATATTTATATGATGCTGCTCATCACCCTTATTAAAGCCCATAACGTCAGGCTAGTTAACTTTGTTGATAATACCCAGCTGATTATGTCCGTCAAAATAACCAGTAGGATGTTGTCAATGCTTTCCATAACTGCGTGATCAACATTGTTAACTGGTTGAACAAAAATTCATGCCAAATTTAATGGGGAAAAAACGAATTCTTCTGCGTTTTCTGTGAACAAAGTTACCATGACACTCCGATCTAACTACTGGCCAAATCCAAGTGTGCATGAACCGCGACTACCTGATAGGGTACGCAACCTTGGTGTTACCTTTGCTGCAAAGTTATCCCTGGAGAACCATGTTAACAAAGTAGCAGGGACCTGCTTCACGCTCCTGCGTAATATTTGGAATCTTTTCCCACTGCAACCCACACAAGCTAAATCTCAAAAAGTGCGCAGCATTATTCTGAGCAGGCTAAATCACTGTAACTCACTTTTACTTGGAGCAACAGCAAATCTTATCAATTGATTTTACAGTGCCCAATGGTCAGCTGCAAATTGGCAATGAACGGACTTGTAAAATTTCCGCATCTGATGCATTGAAGGAACTACACTGGCTTCCTCTGAAACAGGGGACAGCCTTTAAGTCTATGCTTATCGTCTTCAAGACTCTTCAGGGTGTGGGTCCTGTGCCCTTAATATGGAGATTAACATCTTGAATGCTACAGCAATTCCCGCTGGGTGCTGATCTATGATCACACGAGCAGTGTACTGCATGACGAGCTGAGCTCGTCATGAGCATGCAAGGGGTTAAAGAGATACACTCCAGGGAGATGCCTCCTTGAAGCATAGGTGAACCTCCTTTGTGTAACCCAATTCTGTAACACCAGACAAGGTGGCAAAGCTTTTTCGATTAAAGCAGCCTAGTTCTTAGATCATCAACTAATCTAGTGCACTTTAGGAAGGTCTTGAAGCCTGACTCTACCATAAGTGACCATGTGGTCTTCTTGTGCTCACTGTTACTGCCAGTATGTGCAGATGAAAACTTTCAGTGCCAGGATACCTGGACAGCTTGGCCTTCATAAATGCTATAAATAAATACATAAAATGGCTTATAAGGGGACTGCTCAGTTTCCTAAAAATACCCCTGGGCTCCTGCTCTACTGACCAGGCAGAAGGGAGACTGACATCTTGATTTTCCCTTGGAATAGTTCATTCTTGCAGTATAGCAAATAGCATTTGCTGAAAAAGTGGGCAGAGTTACCTCAGGGAATTTATTTGTGTACAGTATTCAACCTACCCATTTGCTACCGAACTGCAGAAAAGTGGACCTTACCAGTAGCCAATCAGAACAAATTCTGAACCTGTGGAAGAACAGAAAAAGGACTGCACTTTCTGTTTGAGACCATGAAGAGACCTAAACAGCCGGCCCTTCTCACACTGTACCCAAGACAACGAAGTAGAAACAAAGGGTCAATTGGCTGTACTCCAGTGTGGCTATAGGGACATTACAAACTGCAAGGGACCTTTCTTTACTAAGACCAGTTGACTGGAGCAGGAAAGGAAGGTTCTATTTGAGTGAGTCCTGATCCCTAGGTGATTTCCTTGAGGTCCTTGGTTCTAGGAACCGTGGCTATGTCCAGCTTGATTTTTCCAACAAATTTTGAAAAACGTTCGGCCACGAAAACTTCTCTCACAATCCGGCTCTGAAGACCGTCTGAGGTACCGACGGACAGAGCGGTGCCTCCTTTATCCTGAGCCGTTGCCAGGTGGGGTGAGGCCAAATCCTCCTTATTCCTGAGATTTGCTGTGAATCTATGGAGAAGATTGGATTGTGAGAATTTTGTCTCACTCTGTATCCTTTGTTGGTAAAAAATTTCTGTTTTACTCACGTTTTACAGCAGTAGCTTTATTATTCATAGAGGTCCTGACGAAAGCATTAGGATTACATCTTCCGTATAGTGCTGAAACATGTTGACCACTTGTGAGGACGGCTATTTGTTAAAACCGATCCTGTACACGGTTTTTAATCATTGTTCGCAACATACATCAATAAAATTCATAGTATGTCTGCGCATCAATTTTGGTTTTCGATTTCACTGGGTTTGCACTGCACTTACTATTCAGTTCCCATACACTCCACCACGAAAATACACCACTCATCTTGGTAACTATACCTTTTTTGACATTCAAGAGCTCCGAAATCTATGGAGAGAATATGTCAACTTTCACAAAAGGATACCCAAATGATGAAGCTAATCACCAGGCATGGTGAGTGATGGGAATCCATGCATATAGATTATATATTGGTTGTAGGAATCGATAGCTTTGTTGAGTTCTTTTTCGTTCTTCTTTCTTTCTTTTTGCTCATAGACACTGGGATATATTTTGTATTTATATGTTCCCTGGAGGTTGCCTGGCTGTTAGGGGATATGTAGTATGTGGGTGGTACCTCTGCGGCACAGTCATGCATTTTACAAGTTTCAGGACCGCAAGCAGTTTCATCCATGAACAGTCTGGTGGTGATGAAATAAAGTTGGCCCTACAGGTCCTCCGATTCCCCCTCAGCCTGGGAACGCATGCAGGGGGGCATAACATGTGCCCCCCGTGTGCATGCACCCAGGTTCTTGAACAACATGGACTTTCGAGTCCATGCCGTGCAGGAACCCACTGTAGTGTTCCCATTGTGGTGCCTTATCGAAGGCACCCCCACATTTGAAAGACGCACTGTAGAGGGACCGCAATGCCGCCAGCCAGCAAGACGTGAATGGTTGTAGTCTGGCAGGTGGGCAGCAGCGACCTTCGACAGAGCGATGGCATGGCAGTTGGCACCACCATGCCACCGCTCTGCCAAAAGTCATAATTAGGCCCTTAATCTATCATTTATTTATTTGTGAAGGTTTAAAAGACTACAAAAACCCAACATTATTTGTGTGCTTTGCAAAAACTCATTCACAGTAATATTCGAGCACAAGGAAAAAGAGTTATGCCATAAAATAGGTATTTTTACAAAAAAAGACAATGAGACTACAATAAACAACATCAGAGGAAAGTAGTAGGCTTCTTAATCTTATATGAAATGTCAATAGGGATTTTTTTGCATAGAGGTAGTTTGCAGTTCCAAATTTAAGTAGCCAAAGTAGTAAACCGGGTAATTATGTTCCTGCTCACTTTTTAAGTGCCGTGCAGTTTTTAAAGGAACAGTCTTCAAATTTAGGCAGAAAGTTAAGGCCAAAACTTAAAACACTTTGGCCAAGTCTGCAGCTGGAATGCAATGTCAGTGGTTTCATAGCTAAAAAACTAACAATTTGCTGATTTTGAAACAGCTTTGGTTTGATGTTTAAAAATCAAGCCCGAATCCAGAATAGAGCCTCTTGATAATGCCTGAACAGGATAATTCTTGACCTTGACCAACTTGAAAAAAACTACTTCATGAAGAGGTGCTGAAGTCAGTACTAATTAATTCTCCCAGAGATCGATTTATGGGGCATAGTTGTCGAATTTGACTGTATACCAATAACATTCCTTATCCTCAGACTATCACTGTGAGTAGGTATTTTCAGTGATTCAGTATTATACAGGGGCCTCGGATCTATACCATGGTCAATCAGGTAGATGCATCAAGCATTTTTGCGAGCCCAAACGGAAGTCAAACTACGTGGTAAATAGCAAAAATTTAGAAATATGCACTTTAGTGCATTTTTCTAAGTTGTATGTTAAACACACACATGTCCATGGGACATGTGTGTGCGCAACACCAGTGAACATTACCATTTCAGGGGTGCAACAGGGTGTCCTTTAGACACCCTGGCACCCTTGAAATTGCGGCACATTTGCGATTAGCTAATTGCTAATCGCAAATAAGGAATGATTCACCATTCATTCCTATGGGCCTGTAGGCGGATATATGACGTTACAACGCATACTTTTACCACGCATACCATTACAACGCGGTTTTTACCACGCATACCATTACAACGCATAGCGCTTTGGGGTGCTGGATAGTGAATAGTTTAATTTACTATTCCAACTCCAGTCCCCGTGGACACTAGGGAAGGTTATTGGATAGTAAATTAACCTATTCCCTATCCTAGAGCGCCCCCCAGCGCAATGCGTTGTAATGGTATGCGTGGTAAAAACCGCGTTGTAATGGTAGTGCGTGGTAAAAAATGCGTGGTAAAGGTTGTATACCCCTGTAGGCCCATAGGAATGAATGGGAAAGCCATTCCTTATTTGTGATTAGCAATTAGCTAATCGCAAATTAGGAATCAGTAGGAATCGCAAATAATATTGCGATTCCTACATGCATCCCGTTTTACGAGTCTTTAATAGCGAATCCTTAAAATTCGCTATTAAGGACTCGCAAAACATAACTTTGATGCATCTGGGGGAATGTTTTGAGTTTTTCAATAAGTACACCTAGAAAGCCCACCTCCATGACGAGGAATATCCTATTTACTTACCAGTAATCCTCATTACTCCAAGTCCTGGTGATCCTTGTCACAAACCTAAATAAGGAGAGAAGTCCTCACCTTGTAGACAAGCAATCCACTTACCCTTTAGAAAAAGTGCTCTCCCTCACAAAAAGTGTTTTCCTTAGAAGCTGCTCTAAAGCAGCACAGGTCAGGCCTCGGTGTTGGAATGCAAACATATTTTTGGAATTAATATAATGTACTAAACACTAAGGGCCCGATAGCGATGCAGTCGGGAACCGTTTCAACCATTGGTCGGAGCTTTTGCGGCCACTTCGGAATATGCAGGTTGGATTCCTTTCCGACAGCCTCCTTATGACGGAGGCGGTCCAAAAGGAATCTGATCTGTCATTCCGACTGGGTTCTGACAGGCCATTCGGAATGTGGACAGTAATCCCTATGGTGGCTCTTTCTGCCCAAGGGATTACAGTGTCGGGTTTTATGAGCCTTTCTCTGCTGGCCTGTTTCAACAAAGAAAGGCTGTCGGAATACAACTTTGGGGCCCCCCAGTAGGGCCCCTCTGTGTGCACATCTCCAGTTGGAGGACGTGCCCCCGTTATTCCCTGCACTCCATGGCAGGCACCTCCATGCACCCCATGGCAGGCACTGAGAGGTGCCTGCCATGGGGTGCAGAGATGAACTACACCTCCTTTTTACAATGGGAGCATATATTCAGGGCAAGGGGGTGAGCAGGGGTTATCTTCAGTGTGTAACTCCCTTGCTCTGACTAGAGTGGTGCTTTCTGCCTGGCTTAGGCACATGCCCTAGCCAACCAGAAATCTCATTTCTAACACTCCCATTGTAAAGTATAGGAATGCAACCGAACAGTGTCTGGTCACATCGTAATTAGTCGGTCGGGACCGCCGACTGGGTGTCGGTTAGTCCCATGACCGAGATGATGTTGGGCTGAGTAAACTCTGCCTGACATCGTAATGAAGCCCTTAGTAGGCAGCTGTGGACATGTCCATTAGTTAGACTCAACTGCATAGATCTTCAACCAGAAATATAAGTTGTTGCAAACAAAAATAAGATGAGCTAGTGCTAAATCACATGCTCTATTTCAAATGATCTTATTACACTTACGTTTGCCCAGCAATTTACACACAAGTAAACCGTCATAGCTTCAAAAACCTATTACCATCTGTTGTTAGGCTCGAATGAAATTATACTGCCACATTCAGAACATGTAACTAATATGTGAAAATAAGTAAAATTACGTAAAATATATTTTTATTTTGTATGTTGCAAAAATGATTAAGGAATGACCTTGTAAAGTTTCTATTTTTCTGTGTCAGGAAAAAACAGTTTGACTTTAATCTCTGGTCTCTGGCTGACTCCCTTGGGCTCATCAGTAAGTATTTTTTTCACAACTCATCCCTGCTAGTGAGAGGTTATTCACACCCCTCTGAGGAGGAAAAGCTCTCTTGAAAAAAAAGCTGTCGTCTCTGGAAGCCTCTACGGTTTGACAGTTTTCTAGCATGCTACTGATGATGCTAATCTGCATTGCATGATTGATTACAATTATTAAAAAGTAAAAATTACAGTTTAGTATCAAATTGTCTTGTTTAAGTTAGAAACAAAACATTTAGACAATTGTTAAAAAAAATCCTTGGTGGCAGATACGTTCATTAAAGATGCACTAACAATGCTCACAGTAGGACTGGTGAATTCCTTGTGCGAGGGGTTAAAGCACTCACTAATTACACCTCGACAGGATCTCAGGTTTAATTGTTTAAATGAGCTTTCCTCTGCAAATCCTATACAGCAGCTGAGTACATGAGCCAAGGATTCGGTCCTGTATGAAGATGGATTGGCATCTGAAAAGGATACAATTCTAGGGTGTTTTATTTCACCTACTTCTAACAGGTCAAATCTCAGCCTTGCCAGTTCCCATTTTTAATTCAAGCAAGATTGCCTTCGTTAAATAAGGTTGAATGGAGTTTTGTTCATAGGATTTTAACAAAGTACGGACAGGCTTGAACGCAGACCAGAGGGAGTTGTCTAGCGCAAAAAGAGAACAAATACTGTTGTTTCCTAATTATGGATTTCAATTGATACCACTGAACGGCTGGGCCCCAGAGTTTTGCCATGTTGAGTATATTGATTGAATTTTGCAGGGGCCCTCAGTAGGAATTCTTTAGGTCCCGACAGGCCCTTAGTTCTTTTCAGATAAACAATCTCAGCAGCCTTGTCTGGCCCTCTGGCAGCTTCAGTAGGAAGGTAAACAGCCTGTCTGATATATTGACTGCTTTTGCAAACAGATTCTAGGCTGATTTGGGCCCGAGGTGTTGGCCAGGGTAGAGTGCCTTCTGAGGAGTGTGCACCGCGTTGTTTCTAGCTGATTGATCTGCGAGGTGGAAAACATTTGCAGCCATCCCGCAGGGAGGGCATGTACTTTGCTTTTATTACATGGAGTAAGGGTTATAAACTAGTCCCTGACAAGTTATTAGCTAACTTCAGAAAGGCGTAGGTCATGTTACTCTTTCTTGATTTCATTTCCTCAACTTATCAGGCGAGAGAACCTTTAGTATTGAACCACAGGCCCAAACATTTGTAACAGTCAGCAGATTTGATGGCGCCGTTATTTATGCCACATCCTCCCTTCCTGCTGAGTCTTTTAATAATCTGTAAAACGTTGGATGTATCATAGTTTTTACTTAACTTGTTAGCCATAAAGTACTACCTGGTACAGTGAGCTTTGCAAGCCAAATAATAATTGATCAAATATAACATTGTCATCTGCATACAAGATCAGAGGCCATGCTCCAATACCATGGAGGCTAGAGGCCATATTAGAAACAGAGAGGTTGAAATGAAGCAGGGAGAGTATAGAGTCCTTTGTTAGAACTCTTTTTGTGTTGAATCTGCTAGTTAAGGATGAACCACTTCCCATTTTGACGCGGACCCATGCATGCGTGTGTCATACATGAAATGCTCTCATATGAGAGCTCTTAATGCCCCATCCTGCCAGTTTGAGACATAATTTGTGCTGAACACTACTACTGTAGCCAGTACTCTGTGTCCAGTTTATATAGTTTTGCAGGGCTCCATCAACTCTGGTCTTCTTAATGCCGGTGGATACGGATTGAATCGTGCATGCAGTTGGGAACTCTCCTTGGTCAGGTGTTCCTACTTTTGAATGACATATATTTCACTGCAAGTATGGAGAGCCGCTTGTATTGTTTCATGATTTTGGTGACAAAACTCAGAGACATGCGTTTCCCTCAGGCTTCAGGGATACTATTGCATTATTTTGCCTTGTGATCATCTTGTACTGAGTTATGCAGGCGTAAGCTGTTTTAGTTGTTTCACTTAAATGTCTCAAATAGAGTGAAACTCTCTTTTTCTCTTTGTTTTTGCTTGGCCTCCTATGTTTGCTTATCGTATGGTTTCTGCATTGGCCTCTTTGGTCTGTGTATTTCAATCAATCAATCGATCACAAGCTTGTAAAGGGTCTCAAGGTGTGTGATAATTTGGAGAGCCAGGTCTTGAGGTCCTTCTTGAATTGGGTCAGTAACGCGGATTGCCTGAGGTGGAGGGGAGGGTGTTCCAGATCTTAGTGGCAAGGTAGGGGGATGAACTTCCCCCAGTTCTGGCCTTATGGATCCTGGGACAGAGGCTAGGGCGAGTTTGGCAGAATAGAGTTGTCTTGTGGTACGTAGAATGCTATGCAGTGGTTCAGGTATGGTGATCCTTTGTTGTGGAGAGTTTAATAGCTATGTGTCAGGAGCATGAAGTTGATTCTCTTGTTGACTGGGAGCCAGTGAAGTTGTTGGAGGTGTTGCATCATGTGGCTGCGGCGGGGGATGTTTGAGAACTAATCTGGCGGTGGCGTGTTGAACAATCTGCAGTTTCTTGAACGGTTTATGGGTGATACCAGAATAGAGTGTGTTGCCATACTCGAGTCTGCTGGTGATGAGTATGTGGGTAACTGTCTTTCTGGATTCTGTGAGGATCCATCTGAATGTCTTTTGCAGCAGACAGAGCGTGCAGAAGCAGGCGGAGGAAACAGTATTCATTGTGAACAATGAGTTCAGTATGATGCAGAGGTTGCAAGCGTGGTCAGTAGGAGTGGGAGGGGGTCCTACAGCGACTAGCCACCAAGCATTGCCCCAGGCTGAAAGGGAAATTTCCAGGATGAGTACTTCGATTTTGGCTGTAGTTGAGCTTGAAGCAACTGTTTTTCATACAGGTGGAAATGGCCTTTGTTCCACAGTGAAAGTTGGTTCTAGCAATTGTGGGTTCGTTGGTGAGGGAGAGTATCCGCTTGGTTGAGTCTGTGGCTTCTGAGGAAGGCTGAGAGGAGGGCCATATAGATGTTGAAGCGGGTGGGTCTCAGGGAGGAGCCCTGGGGCACACTCAGCTGATCTCTGTAGGTACTGAGAGAAGGTAATTGGACTGGCTGAGTCCTGCCTGTGAGGAAGGAGTGGATCCAGTTGAGTTCCTTGTCACGGATGCTGGTGTTGTGGTGTGTTGTGATTAGGTAGCGGTGGGAGACAGTGCTGAAGGTGTCGTTGTTTTAGGACGTCCTTTCCGGTGAGACTTTGAAGAACTAGTGGAAAGTTAAATTTGGCGAGATTTACAGACGTTTTCCATTACAAATAATCCGCGTGTGGTCCATATAACTTGGATAAGTCGCGCATTATGGATATAAGGTTGTACCGCCGAAATGGATAATGGCCATATGATACTCTTGGTATAACATATAATTGTATATACGATCTTGAAACTAGGCTGGGACTTTCACCAGTTGTGTATGCGGTAAAATACTGCGTGTTTTGTTTGCCCATTGTCCTGATGAGGCCTGAAACTGCTTGACCTGCCGAAACGCGTCGACAGTTTACCATTGATTTCGACACCTTTTGTTTGATTTAGAAGCAATATGGGATACATTCCCTAGGAGTTGGATTGACTTGAGGAGCCACAAAAACATTTAGTTGTGCTTCACTGACTCCTACATATAATTTTGCTGTTCGAAAAAGGAATTATGGTTACAAAAGACATTACCAAATTTCCTTGTGTTACAAACTTTTGGGCTTCAGACATAACCCATGGAGCAAGGGTCAACGATTGTTTAACATTATTTGTTATTCTTCTTGTATGTCCTGTTGAAAATTAATCGACACAAGAATATATATTGTGTGATTCTTTTGATGTGTATGATCGAAATACTGAAGATCTTAAAATGATTCTTTATAGATTAATACATGAAGACTACATACCATTTATGTGTTTGGTTTTTATTTATTTTTTCTTTAGAAAATTAGCCATAAGATGAACATAGAAATGGGACAGTTGATTGAATCAGTATAAATGTGTATGTTGGAGATAGACAATTGATGGTATCTGTTTCCTCAAATAATTACGTTTCAATTTGAATACCTTTGGCATCACCTGTATTTCGTTAGTTTAGATTCACCCAGATGCCTTTCGGTTGATTGGGTACCCCCCGTTATTATTAGAGAAGGTGTCCCATAGGGCAAGCAGGAAGAGGGCTGTAGTCTCACCCCGGTGTAGGGAGCGTACGTCGTCGGTGGCGGCGATGAATGCCGTCTCTGTGCTGAGGTTGCTTCGGAAGCTAGATAGGGAGGTGTCCTGGATGTGGTTCACTTCTATGAATGCGGAAAGTTGGGTGTTGATGGCCTTCTTGATGAGATTAGCCGGAAGGGGAGGGAGGACATGGGACTGTAGTTCTTGAGGTCCATCGGGCCTGAGGGCGGCTTCTTCAGCAAGGGGTTGATCTCGGCATGTTTCAATCAATCAATTAATCAGGGATCATTAGATCATGCTGCTCATCTGTTAGGGTCTCAAGGCGCTACCAGTCATCAGGGAAGGTGGCGTTTCGATGGAGCAGTTGATGGTGCGGCTATGGCAGCGGTGCTCTGTGGAAGATGTAGTATAGGAAGGATCCGATTGGGCTCTTGAATGGATGCTCTTCTTGGTCTTGAGTGTATCCTCTGTTTTAGTGGGGTCCATCAGAGTACAGTCTGTTGGGGTGTGGCGTGTTTGCAGGCAGTGGTGACTTTAGTAGGTGCATATTCTGGGGTGTCGAAGCTGTCATGTGACTGTCTGATCCTGTGGTGGAAGAAGGTGCTGAGTTTGTTGAAGCGGTTTTGGGAGGGAGGGATGTTGGAGCTGGTGAACTCCTTGATGATAGCGAAGAGTTTTTTGCTGTTGTGTGCGTTGATTCTGATTCTGTTTTGGAGGGCCATTTTCTTTGTGGTTTTGAGGAGGAGGTGGTGTGCATTGACGGAGGGATTTGAAGGTAGCATGGGTTTCCAGGTTTTTGATGTTCCTCCATCTCTTCTCTAGGCATCTGCAGGTGCATCTGTAGGTTCATCTTGGAATGTTGCTTATCTTGTGGGATACCAGAGTGGAGGTGTAGTTAGAGATCCATCGGTGGATGTTGCATGCTGCGGTGTTGGCATCCTTTGATGGAGTCTTTGAGCTGAAGTTCTTTGGTGGCCTTGATCCGGCTGTCACAGATGAGGCAGTGAGGGCGGTGGTGTACGATGGGAGTGTTGTAGGAGAAATGCACGCCGTGGTGATCTGTCAAGCCGAGTTTGGTGGTGTGGCTGTAGCTGATGTTACCGCTGGCAGAGAAGACGATGTTGAGCATTTGTCTGGCTGTGTGGGTATGTGCGGTGACCAGCTATTTGAGGTGGATGTTGGTGAGGTGGAAGTTGAGGTCTTCGAGTAGGATGTAGTTGGTGGATGCGAGACCCTGGGGTACGATGAGGTCTATGATAGCATCGGTGAACGGCAGTCAGGGTCCTTTGGACCTGTAGACAAGAGTGCCGCAGAGGGTCGTGTTGGGGTTGGTCTGGAACTGCAAGTGGCAGTGTTCCATGGTCGTCGATGGAGTGCGTGGTTAGTCGGAGGGTTTTTCTTGTGGACGATGGCAATGCCTCCTCCTGGACGGTTGGATGGTCCTTGCGGGGGATTTTGTAGCCTTCGGGGATATCCGGTCCGGAGCAGTGGATAGTCCAGGTTTCCATGAGGAAAGTGATGTACGGAGAGGTAGCGGAGCCACTTGTAGCCGCTATCAAGGGACAGAGATTCCTGTTTTACTTTGCCCTACCCTACCTGCCATTGCCGTTTTGGGGATCGATTGCTGTTGTACTGAAGACGCCGACCAGGGCTGTGAGGGCAGGAGCCACCGTTTCCGACGCTGCAGAGACTCGAACTACAGGAGGCAGCAGGACTGCGAGGACCAGCAAGCAGTGCGCGTTATCGGGCGCAGCTGGTCCTTTTCCCGCCCGCCTCCTCCCTGAAGCATAAAGCCGGCTCGCGGGCCCCGCTCCTCGGGTGCTGCTTGTAGCCGCTATCAAGGGACAGAGATTCCTGTTTCACTTTGCCCTACCCTACCTGCCATTGCCGTTTTGGGGATTGATTGCTGCTGTACTGAAGACGCCAACCAGGGCTGTGAGGGCAGGAGCCACCGTTTCTGACACTGCAGAGACTCGAACTACAGGAGGCAGCAGTACTGCGAGGACCAGCAAGCAGTGAGCGTTATCGAGCGCAGCTGGCCCCCTCCCACCCGCCTCCTCCTCTACTTAGCCACTCCCTCGTCCGCGAGAAGCGGGACGCGCCGGGCGAAGCCCGGGCAAAGGGCGGGCCGTCTGAGGCCGTCCGAGGTCGTACTAGGCCGGGCAGGGCCACCTCCCTAAAAACTGTGGTATGGTTATGACTGTTGTAGAGTTGTAAAATTATCTGGCTAGTTTTATAATATTCTTGTGTCCTGGTGCCTTGTGTTGATATACTTGAGAAGCACCCATTATGCCGCTACGGTCTGGTAAGGAAAGAAAAGTGACACTTACATCTACAGGTGGGACAGCCACGGGAACATTGCATCCATTTTTCAAAAGGGCGACTGTAATCTTAGAAAAAGAAATAGCCCTTACTGAGCACCGCCTGTCCCTAGATCTGATAACGGGAAAACGCTCGTCTTTAGGGCCAATTGGCTTAGTGGTCTCGCCCAAACCATTACGATCAGTAGATTATTCAATTGTTCCAGGCTCTAGTTCAAGTCCGATCCTGGAAGACAATGATAATATAGAAGGGTCCTGTTTATTGAATATATCTATAACTAGCACAGCATCTAGTTGTTCTAACTATAAAGTCCTAAACTCCCCTTTTGCGCTTAGTCCGCCACTAACAGTTAAGAATTGGGGATCCCCCGTAAAAAGCATACAAAGTAAGCGGAAAAGAGTGGGTAGTCCTTAGAAGGGTGGCTTAACTAAAATTCAAAAGAAAAATAGTAACATCCCTCCCTGTGAGGCTATTGTGCAATCCCACTGTCCGCACAGGGCTACCTTGGAACCCACTCTACATTTTCCAAATTGTGGTTTGGACGATGCGGGGCTGTTGGGTAAAATAGAAACATTAGTCTTCGATGCTACCCTTATTGGAGAGAACTAGGATGATAAATTCAAAACTGGACCAGATAGAGAAGCTAGTTAAAGAGAATACAAGTACATTAGACAATTTTGCAAAAGGTGTGGATAACCCGAAGACCCTGGCCATACAGCAACTAGCTGTGGAGCCCGGAAAGGATACCAGTGTGGCCCAACAAATTAATATAGATAAGACCATCACACAATCTGGGCAAAAAGATAGAGTGAAGTGCCCTATACCTAAAAAACCCTTTTCTAAGGATGGTTTGTGTATGTACCTATCTAACCAGCTTAAATACGAGAATGTTGAATTATTATCCCATAACGGGTATTAGCAGCTGGTGAAGATAGGTATTAACAAGGCGGCTAGCATAATAATCATAAATTTCTATAATAACATTGTAACGACAGACATTGTCCAGACCATAAAAATGTTGCGTGCCTCTTTAAAACATGACATGGATTTAAGCTCAAATGATATAATGCTTATTTGGGGGGGACTTTAATTGTGCTCTTTGCAAACGGGGTCGACAAGGTATTTGCGGTCTTATGTTGGACCAGGATATTAGTCTGACTCACTTTGAGCATACCACATGCGGGGATGTGTTAAATTAATTTTTTTTTTCATGTGATCTGGGGTATGCAAACGAAATTGGCCAAATAGGATCCCCTTTTTTTCCAACTTTTATTGGTAGGGGAGCGGCCACCACAATTGATTTTATACTATGCCCCATTAATTATGGAAGTCAGATTAAAGAATCTAAGACCCTTGATGTGGTATTAAGTGATCACTGACCGCTAACTTTGGAGATTGAAAACCCCCTTCGGGATATAACTAGGGAACGGTCGGACAGGCAGCACATAGCCCCAGACGTGATACTTGGAAGACAAAATGGTTACTCGCTTAAATGGAGCAAATTAGTCACTGAAAATTTTTTGATAAACTTAGTGAGTAATTGCAAGGAAAGTTTCTTGACTTGCTCAGATGAGCAAGCAGATAGTCTGGACATAATTAAACATTTTCCCCATATTGCATCGTCAATCAAGGATACTTTGTGGGTTGAGGCAAAGAACCGGGGGAAAATGAATAGAAGATGGTTTGACAGCAAGCACAAAGGCACTCTCTAATCTTAAAGATGCCTTGCATGGAAATCCCAGTGACCCCTTACTGGTTAGAGAGTTGAGGAAGATCTATAATGAGGCGCTTAAAAATCGGAATCTGGCTATAAAAAGGGAGGCCTGGGAATCCCTGTGTGAGGCTTCGCTAACCAGAGATTCATCCGCTTTCTGGAAAGCAGTAAACGCGCCATTTCTGTGTGATGCTACAAAGGCACGCATAGAAATAGCAATTACTGAGGATGAATGGGTTTCTCCCAGTTGTACAGCCGTGTGGAGGGGACAAAAAATGTAACACTTGATACATCAGGAGAAGTAAAGGTTAAGGTTATAAATCTGGCTGTAACCCTGAAAGAAGTCACCGCGAGCCTCAAAGCAACTAAGGGTGGAAAAGCGGCAGGCCCAGACGGAATCCCAGCTAAGCATGGGCGGATCTAGCGGATCTCGTGTACGCGAATTTGCGAATTTACGGATTCGCAATCCGCAAAAATACGCGAACTCTCGCGGATTTGCGGATTTTTACGTTTTTTGTGTTGGCGAGCGTTCGCGAGGATTTGTGGACCATTTCGCAATTGCGAACTTACTTTTCGGCTCGCAACGGCCGCGACTATGTTGTTTCTACGTCTGGTTTATCATCACAGGTTCACAGCACCCTCTGTTTCACCACTGCCACCCTCTGGTACACCCATGCCACCCTCTGGTACATTCTCACTGCCGCCCATTAGGTTTGTTTATCACTGTAGATTATGGGGGTGAAAAAAAGCAAGCACACCTGCCCTTCTTCAACTGCCATGAATTAATCTGGGGTTGATTAATGTGTCAGTAATTTTGAAACTTCCAGTCTGGCTGGCACCTGCTTCCTTCCTTATCTGTAATTTGCTTTCTGTTGCAGTGCAATTTTTTTTCACAGGACCTTTATGGTCTACTTGTAGCTATTCTATGAGCCTGCTCTTTGGGTCATAGCAGGGTCATAGAATAGTTGCAAATAGGCAACTGAACTCTGGAGGGGCCCCTCAGGAAGCACTAGAGTGAATGGTTACTAATGTTAAGTTTGAACTTTTGCACCTGCTGATTGCTTTCAGTTTAGCAAAAATCGTTTTTCTGCAATTTTGCGCGATTTGCGGGGCGCAAATCCGTGGAGATCGATTTCGGAAGCCGCGAATGCGTGCGAATACACTATTTTCTTTTTTTTTGCGGCGTGTATGTTCGCGTGATTTTTTGCGTGTTCGCAAGGCGCTTGTAGCTATACGTTTGCGAAGTTACCCTAGCGGTCGTACACGGCGCGGCCATCTTGTTTGCGTGACGTAATTCCGTTTCCGGCCGCTATGTGTAATCTCGCAAAGTGTGCTGCTCGCTAGTACAATTTCGCGCGTGATCGCGAGGAAAATCTCGCGCGAACTTACCCACGCGGTCGTGAATGGGCGCGGCCATCTTGTTTCTCATTCATTGCTATGGTTCTGGGCATGCTTTCTGTATCCTCTCTGAATCTCTGCCATCCTTTGCTTGTTTGAAGTTAATTTGATCTATTTTACTTATTATCTATCCCTCTATTTTTCTAGCTCTATATTTTGTGTTTTCTGCTACTTTTTGTTAATTTTAAACTACTTTTTTAAACTCTTTTCTTTTCTTCTTCCCTATTCTATTTCTTCTTTATTATTTAACTTCATTTCTGCCCAGACCATGGTAAAGGGAGCCGGGAAGCACCCTGAGAAGGGGAAGGGTCCTGCACCCCGTGCCCGGCTCCCGTGCGGGCGTTTGAGGGGGGAGCTAGTGATGCCACGGGAGATCTTTAGCGCGGAGGAGGTGGCCGCACTAATCTTCCACGTCCAGCGCCGCCTCCCCAAGACCATCCTGGGAGGCGGCAAGATCGCACCCGGCTATGGCATCCGGGAGCGCCGGAAGCGGTGGGAGAAGGTGTGCCGGGCCATGTTTAAGCTCTCTGGGGTCCGGCGCACCTATAACCAGGCCACCCACCGCTGGACGGATTTCATGGACCGGGAACGGGACTTGGTGGACGCGCTCGGCGTAGAGGTACCCGGGCTTGGTGAGTAGTAGTAGCTATTTCTAGCTATTTCATCACTACTCTGTTTTATCCGGCTCTGTTATTTGCAAATCTTTGTTGTTTACCAAGAGCAATAATGCTGCCGATTACATTGTAGGTAAATTATATTTCAAAATCTTCTATGCATTTCAGGTGCACTGCTCTCTTTCTCAGTAGCCTTGCTTGCTACTATGCTTATTTGTTTTGTATTTTGTGTTCATTTCATTGGCCTGAGAAATTATGTATGAGTGTAGTGTAAAGAACTGCGTAATGCTAGACACTTAGGGTCATATTTTCAATTACCGGCGCATCCCTGCAAAGTAGCAGGGATGCGGCAGTAATTGTGCGCCATGCCACCACCACCACCCATGGGCCCAAAACGTCACAGAAGCCTTACGCATCTGTGCCGTAAAGGCGGCGCATTGCTGGAGTTGCGTGCCAACGATGGCGCAGCTCCAGCAATGCTCTGGGGTGCCCTATCTCCCCAATGCTGCATCAAGCCGTACGTCGGCTTCAAGCAGGTGCAGGGTTTCAATCTCGCATCATTGTCCTAAAAGTGACTGATTGACATCTTGTAGATTTCCCTCAGCCACTTTTAGGATTCGTTCCTGCGCAGGAACGCCCTCCCTTGCGATGAACGCCCCCTGATGGCGCAGGGCTTTAAAACGTGATGCATCTCCCATATGCGTCATTTTTTTTTTTATATACGCCGCACCATGGCGCCTCTTTTGTTCTGCCGCTGCGTCACAAAAGTCACGCATCAATGGAGGAAAATGAGCCGCAAGGGACTTCTAAATCAGCCCCAACAGACTGAAGTCCAGTACTTCCTTTAGACACATGGCTATAAGAAGAAATAGTGGTGGTGGTCGGTGGATTGATAGTTTGAGTATTCACTGATCTGCAAGCACGATGGACTTTGTCTGTCACTTCGCGTGCTGCGGACTGCTGCCTGCCAGGCCTAGGCAAACCTTTTTAGTAGTCTGTTTAGTGAGTTACATAGGAACTTTCAAAGTCAACGGTTCGCAAATCAGGCAATACGAATAACGTAGTATACCACATGAGATTGGTCAATATATCCCGTGGAATAGTTGTCTATCTATTTGCTATTTCTCCAAAATATTTTGTTATTGTTCTTTTGAAATGTTTGATTTGGTTGACAAATCTCATCCATGTTTTCTGGTCTTTCTTTCTTTCATGTTGTACATCAGCTCCCCCCAAGGGCAAGAGGACACAGGAGGAGGAGGAGGGTGCTGTTCAGGAGGATGCAGGCCAGGATCGGGCAGGCGAGGGCTCCTTTGCTGGGCCCAGTAAGTTTTAATTTTAATGTAGAGTACCTATTTTTTCCTAGCGTTCCTCATTCGATTTTTTCTAAATCGTCTTTGATCTTCTTGTAGACTGGATCTAAATTCTTATCCTGCCTCGACTATGACTCCCTGTAGTATTACTAGATTATTCTTATTAGTCTGTCTGTGTAGCTAACAAAGATTGCACATTTGGCAATTCCATTGGACTCCCATTCTAGTCAGCAATAGCTCTATGCACTGAGTGCAGTCCTCTGGGATTGTCCATAATGTCTTTTCAAGTCTTCTAAATGTTTATGCTTTGACAATTGCTAACAATAAAAAGTTGAATGACCACCAAGAAAGAATAAGATACTACTTTACTTTTGGTTTGGATAGGAGGACAATCCATTCTACTACTGTTGCGGGGACAAATCTGCACAAACCGAACTATGAACACTAAATAGTGCCTTGTTTATCAATTATAATAGGCGCAGGTAGACTTTCTTTCCACATACCTCAGTGATATCAGACTTTGAAGAACCCCCAATCTCCTTACTGACTAGATAGTGTGGCAGAGTCATTCAGCTCCCAAAGTCACCGATGATTGATCCCCAATGATGATTAGATTATCCAACGCATGACAAGAGTACGGAGTCACAGTCAAGAAGTGTCAGAGGCACTCATGCTTGCAAAAATTCCAAAACCTTTAGCTCATCCACTCTAGTCTGGAGGACCAAAAACCACAGAGTATATTTAAGTTTAGAAGCTTTATTAAAACTAAACACATTTATTAAAATCAACTTTGTCATAAAAGTAAACGTTTAACTGAAAATGGAAAAGTGCTTAGTGCTAACGATTAATTGGACACATTTCTTGTGGTCGAGCTGAGCTCTCACCTGGTTTGAACTTGAGCTTGACCCTGATCGTGTTCTTAGAAGTCAAGCTTCTGTTAGGAGAAAAAGTGGTGTGTGTTAAAAATAAAAAGCAAGCATTCATCAGTTGTGCCAAAAAGTGCAGCAAGACAACAGCCTTCCCTGGAAAAAGGGAAATTTTTACTTTAGAGTATACAGTTACAAATTATTACATTGTATTGCATTTTTTTAACATTTCTTTATTCCTCCTAGACCAAATATTATATAGTAGTGAGTGGTGTATTTCTAACATTCTTAAATGTACTTTGTAGGTGTAACATCTGGTGGCGGGGCCAGCGCGGAGGTGGTGGTGTTGGACGAGGACTCTGGGGAGGATGCGGTGCAAGTGCCGGACTTTCCTGTGAGGGTTCACACGGTGGTGGCGGGAAGAGGTAAGCTATATATTCCTTACTTATTGAGATTGAAGACTGCATAGTGTGCTTTCTGCACGGGTGTATTATAAATCAACCAGGTAGTAGCCTCCTCTAAATGTACTTCGACTTAGCTGTGAAGTTTTTGGTGAGAAGAATCCCAATAAGATCTTAGATGAACTTGATGGATGGGATGAACGAAAAGCGAAAGAAGGGTGTAAGTAAGTGTGGAAGGACGAGAAATTTTATGATGGCTGGCAAAGAAGAATGATATGTGTTTGCTTGGTCCCCGAGGTGGCTGGGAAGGAAAGAATATGGTATGGTGCATGGCTGGGTCAATGATGAAGCAAGGATGGGTGGAAGGAGAACAGCCTGGGTGGGTGAAACAGAAACTGTATGTGTGCATATACTTTGAATGGATGGATGCCTGGAGCATGGTATTATCTGACTCTTAGATAGCATATGTGTATCTAGAGAGAGTAGATGGTCACTGGATGAACTAAGTGTTACCTTGAAGAGCATGTAACACCGCACCCGCATGTCCGTTCCAGTGTAGGGAAGACAAGGAAAAGAAATTGTAAATTTGTCCAATACTACCATGAATAGTAGCAGTAGTTTGTATTGCAACTGCAAGCACAGCATATATCCGGTTATTACGGTGGACACTCCGTACCTCTCTTAATAACTTTAGTTTAGTAGTAGTACGTCATTCATGTGTGGGTGTATCACTGTTCACTCAATAATAAGCAAAGCACCTAAAGTCATCCCAAATGTCATCAAATACATCCCATGTGAAGTGATAGATAATCAAATTATTTAGCTTCTTCATTTTCCTTTTCTAGTACTCATTTGCACTGTAGGGTGAAAGGTAAATTAATTAAGCAGTAGCCCTTGTAACAGAGTATTCTCAGTGCCACCCGTAATAGAAAAGTAATAGCTTCACTACCTGCATGTACTGGACCGGTACAGTAACGCAAGTCTGTCTCACTCATCATGGTGTGCGTCTGTTTTTCTCGGGTGCAAGTTCACTGCGCTGGCATTCTGCCGGCTTGCATAAGATAACGTACCAATTTTCCTAAACAAGAGAGAAGAATAAGAATAAGACTGGTGTCTGTCATAGTCGACTGTAATGGAAGTCCATAGTGGTCGTAGAATTTGTTCATTAAACTCCCACTAATGTTAGAGCAAGGATGCAGAAGTGGGAGGTTAGATAGATACTGTCCTCAATAGTTATGTACTGTGCTTTCAATTTTCTACTTGTACTGTGACACAACTTTCGGCTCAATCACTTTGTGTTATTAATGTTAAGGAGCATTGGTTACAGACTATGTCTTTCTTTCTTCATATAGTTGCTCCTTCCAAATCGACATCACTGAGGGAGCAGGCTCGAATGGCCCGGCAACGGAGGCTGGATGCCACTGTCGCCGAATATCGGCGGCTGGTGGCCCTGGAGGAGGAGGACACGCAGTCAACCGGTGGAACCACAACATCCTCCACTGGGACAGCTGCATCCTCCTCCGTGCCCCCACGGGCTGCCAGCCAGCGCAGTGCTCCAGCGGTACGGAGCCGGGCTACCAAAGCCAACCGCCATCGCCAAGCAGCAAAGACATCAGCTGCCCCCCACAGGAGTTGCAAGGCACGCCAGCGCCGCTTATCCCTAAGAATGTCCTACCTGGAGCAGGAGGTCCATAACTATAAGAACTTGGTGGAGGGCCTCCACTTCGACCATGCCACCCTCCGCAAGGAGTATGATGCCCTGGCCGCTACAGTCAACAGCATCCTCCAGTAGTGTAGTGTCCCTTGCCCTTTTTTTAGAGACTTTTGGGGGGTGGGATTTTATTATAGAGTACCTATTTTTTCCTAGCGTTCCTCATTCGATTTTGGGTTCTTTTTGGGACTTTTGAAAGACAATCGTTGGGGTTAGGGAGGGTCTTGAGGGAGATTATTTTGTTAGGGCTACATAAATATACTTTTTGAAACTTTATCTGACCATACCTGTTTTTTACTGCTTTTGAGTCTGGTGGGTGGGGGTTTAACAGTAAGTTTGTTTTCCTGAAGAGTCCTAGGACTTTAGTAGTACTACCGTCAATCTCTCGTCTAGTCCTAATACTCCATTATACTACCTCCCACCAAACGCTTATCTTACCTGTAATTTGTGTTTGAAAGTAGGGCTAGGCCCAGGGCTGGCTCCACGGGAAATGGGGATTAAGGTTGGCAATCCTGGGCGGATGAAATGTCCTCATTGCGGTGGTACTAGTGGTGTGACACAGTGGCAGTTGCATGCCTATGGAAAAAAAGAAAACGAAACCTGGTTTGTCCTTACTGTAGCATTACAACGGTTACGGTACAATAGAGAATATAGCAGGTGACAGTAAACTAGAACAGTGCCACAATGTAGCCTAACAAATGGTAAAGTATTGCAAGTATAACTAGTACTTGCGCTGAATTTATTTGACATTGGCTCCTACTACTACAAGAAATAGTACTGAAGCTGAGTAAGTCTAGAATATATCCTCGGATTCCTTCACCAGCCTGTTGCTATGACCTTATCCTCCCCAGCAAGTGTGTGGAATTATTGATGTCATTTAGTCACACATCAAGCAAAACCACACAGCCTAGCCTATCTCTGCACTCAGAGAAACACTTCTTACATTAAATTAGGTTTAAAAATTAGCCGAATGAAAACCTATAGAATGGCTGTAGGGATCAATTTAGAAGCAGAGAGAGATCCAAGAAATGCAGTCACACTCATAGAAAAAAACAATGGATACTGTATCTGTATGTTGTTGGAGTTGTCCTGTTGAATTTGGTGAGTAAGTTGCATGCAGCAAACAATTCCTCTTATTAGCGGCACTCCTCCATTCCAGCTGACGCTTCGTCCATCAATGTTGGTGACCACTGACAGAAGACACCCTGTCCACTGCCTGCCTGGCGGATGTTGAATTGCGGCTCGTTAATGTGAAGCCTGACTCCATCTTTTTTCCCCATTGCACAGACTGTAATTATTGAACGGAAAACAGGAAGTGCTCTTACAATACCACTGATAAATAAATATAAGGTATGTACGCTGTGTGGTGCAAAAAGTCACACTTTGATTTTCCTAATAGACAGTACAATATTTTTGAAATTGCGTACTCTGTCTGAGTCACCTTTTGAAGGATAAATAAGTATGGCCAAATTAATTTAGCGGATATTTCCCCTCAAGCTCGGTGTACTGTAAACTGTGTTTTAGAACAAAATTAGACCTTCCCAGCAGTGCTCCCACCCAGACCCTTACTAAAGCCAGTCGCAAAAATGTAGAAGACCCCCAATCAGATCTCAAAAAACGAGGCCTAGCAGAAAAATGGTGACAAAACGTACACCGAAAGTAAAAGTAGGCCCAAATACCCCCTTACCCACCGTGGATTGTATTTAAACCACTTGCAAGCAAGCAAAAGTATCCATAGCCAGCATCGCTCCAAGAGTGCTCTAAGACCCCAGAACTCAGTTGCAAAAATCTAGAACACCCGAAACACATGCAATCCTGCTGCCAGGGCTAACCCTAACGAACCCTAAGTTACAAAAAGTGCCAAAAGGCTTTTCCTTATGGATTTTGTCCAAACCACTTCTATCCGGTATTAGACCTTCACAGGAATGCCCCAAGAGACCAGACAACCCACCCGCAAAAAAGCACGCGACAAAACCCCCAAACAGCCAAAAAGCAAAATCTCATACTTACAATATCTCTCGGCCTTCGGTCCAAACGCGCTGTGCAGCTAGGTCATCATCATAACTCCTGTTTTCCACCACGGATTTCCTGAAAAGCAAATGCAATCAAGATTAGACTGTCGCAGCAGTGCTCCGACAGAGACACCAAAACCCACCCACAAACACCAGGAAGCCCCCCAAACAGGCCCCCGAAAACGCTACATTGAGCAAGATGTCAGAAGAAATAGCAAAAAAAAAATTCTGCATGGATTTTGTCCAAACCACTTCTATCCGGTATTAGACCTTCACAGGAATGCCCCAAGAGACCCGCCAACCCACCCGCAAAAAAGCACGCGACAACACCCCCAAACAGCCAAAAAGCAAAATCTCATACTTACAATATCTCTCGGCCTTCGGTCCAAACGCGCTGTGCAGCTAGGTCATCATCATAACTCCTGTTTTCCATCACGGATTTCCTGAAAAGCAAATGCAATCAAGATTAGACTGTCGCAGCAGTGCTCCCAGACCCCAAAACTCACCCACAAACACCAGGAACCCCGCAAAAGAGCACCTCAAAGGCAAGCAAGTCAGCAAAAACTGCAAGAAATTTCCGCCTCATATTTGGTCCAAAACACTTTTATCTGTTATTAGAGCTTCACAGCAATGGGCCCAGAGCCGTCAACTCACCCGCAAAAAAGTAGAACACCTCCACAAGTGCTGAGTCTTTCTTCATTGGGCGTAATCTAGCCCTCTGCTTTGAGGGAAATAGGAGTCTGGAGGAGGAGGATAGAGGAGCATGTTCTTCTGAACTTGTGAACCTGAGGAATGTAGACTGCGGCACCTTCAAATCAATAAGCAAACAAGTGAAGACAGTTCTGCTGATGGGCTTGTTTTTGTGATTTGGTGATTAAAGTTTGAATTAAATTAACTGTGCAAAACAAAGAAAGACAGACACACAGGAATAAAAGTGAATAAGGACGAAAAAGAAAGTTATTGATTCATTGTCTCATTTTCAGGGCTCGGTGTCAGGGAATAAGAATAAGAGTTCGTCATCATACTCTGCGAATTCAGGCAGGATGAGGTCAGCGTCACCGAACAGAGAACAAATTCCCTCATCTACGTTGCTGTCCTCCTCGTCTTCATGCGGCGTGCTTTCTCGTACTTTGTAATCTGGTGGTATGAGGTGCTGATTCATCTTGATCATTGTTAGCCTCTCCACATTTTTGGGCAAGAGGCGGCTCCGTTTGGGAGTTACAATACCACCAGCAGCACTGCAAACACGTTCAGAAGACACACTTGCGAGTGGGCAAGACAAGTAGTTTATAGCCAGGTTGGAGAGCTGTGGCCACAATTGTTTTTTCCCATGCCAATACTGCAATGGCTCATCATTAAGAAAGACCTCTGTTGAGTCATTCAGATAGTCCTGCACCATCGACTCAAGGTCCTCAACGGTTCCTCCACTTTGGTTACTTTTTGCTGTGCTTGTGACCTCTTTTCGAGAACCATACCCAAGCCAAGTTAGCCAATCCTCTTCAGCAGCCAATGTTACTCTTGTGAGTGGTGCAGATGATCCGGTTGCCGGTGTCTTTAACGGCTGAGAGGTCACTTGTGCCACAGCCACAGGTGCAGAAGTGGATTCTTTTGACTGGGGATGGCCTGCTGATGCTGATGCTGATGTACTGCCTTCTCCTTCAATATCCTGCTGTTCTTTTTCAAACCTCTTGGCTGACCAGGCTAGCCAACGTTTGTACTTTTTAACATCTTCATCAGCAAAAGGAAAGAATGCTTGGCCTGCCAGCGCCTTTTTGTAGCGTGGATCCAGAATAGTAGCACAAATGTAATGCTGTTCTGAGTTGATCATTTTAAGACGTTCATCACCACGTAGGCGCTCTAATAATTTCTCCGACAAAACAAAAGGGTCTTTGTTTTTTTCATCTTTTTCTAACTCAGAAGACACCGCCTTCAGTTGGTGCTCCAGCATGCACAACAATGGGATAGCTTTTCCCAAATTACAGTCCTCCTTGCTGACTGCACGCGTGAAGACCTCAAAAGGACGAAGCATGTCTGTCAGGCTTTTAACTATGTCCCATTGCGCCGCACCCATCCTCAGGTCCTTCTGAGCTGTACCCTGTTTTAAGAAATAGTGATCGAGTACCGTATACTGCTCATACAGACGCTCAAGCATGTAAAAGGTTGAGTTCCAACGTGTTGCCACCTCCTGGATGAGTGCTTTCACTGGCATTTGACGTTCATGTAGCAGGCTCCTCAGATGCTTCCGGGCCTTAAAAGAATGGCTGAAATGGTTGCACATTTTTCGGCAGGTGGCCATTACCTCGCACGCTGGACTGTCTTTATCACTCAAGAATTTTTGAACTACCAGGTTGATACAGTGCGCCAAACACGGCACTCTGAAATAGTCACCCAACGCCATGGCCTTAACTACATTGGCGCCATTGATGAAGCAAAGCTTCGCATATTTTGCGGCTTGCCGAAATCAAGAACCTCATTTATGTGTAATAAGGTAACCCGTGTATGTTTTACTAACGTTTATATTTAGCTTAAGTAAAGTTTAAGACGCTTGCCTATGTGTATTTCTAATAAATTTAATCCATGTCCTCTAAAATGGCCGCCGCTTGTATTTTAGTTACTGCGCATGCGTCAGCCACACTCACGTGTCCTGACGCGTCTGCAGAAGTGGAGGGAAAGTTATGCGCATGCGTAATTCATAGCTGTGCTTATCATGTGGTACTGCTCGTGCCACTGCTCTTGTGTCTCGTCTAAATGTAGCTAACATTTAAATGCATAAGTTTATTTCTTGATGATGAGTTAAAAGTACAAACCCTGTGATGTGTTTTCATAATGACATTATTATGTATTAATTTGTTTTCGCTTACTTTTCATGTACCGCGGGAAACGGGGGTCTGAGTGAGGGGAGAGCCATATTGGAGGTTCCTTCTGCGCCTGTGCGACATTCGGCAGCACGAGGGACCTTGGCTGATGGAACATAGCCAGCTGGCAGTGATGGGCGAGATGCTCCTGAGAAAGTCACCTCTGCCCTGCGAGAACAGCGAATGTGGCTCCTTATATGATACATTGTATTGTTGCGCTACTGTTAGCTCATGGGAACCCCAAATCTGCTAGGCGGTACCCAAATATGTAAATGAAGGCTTCAAATCGTGTACTGTGATTGGTGTGTTACCCAAACCCTACCTTAGGACCAATCGAAATTGAGGGATTCTGACACTTTGCAACATTGGGGGGTGGTACACTGTCCCCAAACTGTATATCTACCCTGGGTTCACCTAGTGAACCGTCCGACTTGTCTGGTTTAGCTGACCTGTCACTGACCCAACGCACTCAATAGGTGACTGAAGATACAGAGCGCTGCGGAGCACTCTGTCCGAATTTGACCATAGACTAAGGTTTTACTGAGCCTTACAGTGCTGGCAAGGCACTTAGCTGGGAGTTTGCTGACCCAATCGGGGTCTTGATCGATAACTGCAGAGCGGGTGGAGCGCAGGCGTTGCTTCCGAACTGTGGGTTCCGGTCCTGTCCTGAAGAGGGTCCTGTCCTGAGGGTTTGCCGTCCTGTCCTGTGGGTCCTGTCCTGATTCCTATTCCGAGGGTATCCTGTCCTGTCCTGGGTGTCCATTCTGCACCTGCTGTCTTTTGAGGGGTATCCTTCCTTGAGGGTTTCCTGTCCTTAACTGACCCGTGGCCAGGGTTTGGTTTCCACACCTTTTTTTTAGGTAAATATTACTCTGAACCTCTTGAAAATTCTTGCACCTTCTGAATTTCTAACTTTTGCTTTAATAAAGTTAAACCTTGCATATGTTATATTTCCATGCCTTTCCGCAACTATTGAACAGTCATTTATAATTTTGCAAAGTTATTCCTATGTCTTCTCAATTGTTAGAAATCATATTTTGCATAGCAGTGTGTCATTTCCTGATATGGTCTAGAACTTCGTTGCCTAGGTTGTTCAAAGGCCCTTTCACCTTAAGTGAAGCGTGTTATTCATTATAAGTTCTTCTATAGTCACACACATTTAGTCTATCCCTGTCTAGATAATACTGACTTATATAGTATCTTTTCTCGTTACATTTTATTAGTACTTTGATGATTACTTTGTCATTATTTCTTTATGCATATGTGATTTACGTTATCTTGGTTATTGATTGCCTTATTTTACTGTACCTCATGCAAGAAAATATTGAATTTAGATAAACATTTTAAAACTTCCAGTTGTCCGTGGTCATTTAAACAGTATTTGAATGTTATTGGTTGGGTTTGTATTTTGCTGCTTTTCCTTTTACAGCTAGGCCCCTGATTCATTGTGGTCATTAGGCACCCGCATCGGTGGATGGTAAGTCGGGTGCACCGAAATTTGGGAGCAGGGAACACACACACACCAACTTGATAGAGCTCGTGAAGTCACCTGATCGATGTATATGGTGATTTGAAAAGTATATGGGCCCTGAAGCCGGAAACGGCGAAAACTATTGGCCGGGTGGCCTCGCGCGCTCTATCAGTTTTCTGGTAGCAGAGGATGGTTAGGGACTAGCTAAAGGTTAGGTAGGACCAGTTAGACTAGTTAAGTCGGAAGCTGCTATTATATTGATGCTGCTAAAAGAGCGGCTGTTCTGAGGGAACTGATCACTCTCTTGTGAATACGCTGCTGAAATTCATGAATTACTGTATTGTTATTATTCTTGTTCTTATATTGTTATATGTACTAATCCATGCAATTGTCAACCGTCTTGTTTCTTGTTGTCCGAACTCCCCGGGGAATTGAAAGGGCAAGTGGTGAATAGAATCCATTGTCCTGAGGTCACAGGTTCGAGGAAAGTTAGGTGCAGGTTAGGATAACCGGGAAGCACTAACTAGGGTTTTCTGAATACATGTGTGAATAAATGACAGTAACGGGGTTCATTGGCAAAATTCCCATAGTGGCGTAACCTAGTAAGGGTCACATCGGAAGAGTAGCAGGTTCCTCGGAGCTAGCGTGAAAGCAGAGGGGTCCGCTGAGAAACCTTAAACTCGGAATATATCCCGGAAAGAAGTGGATGAGTTTAGGGGAATAACAGGTTCACCGATGCTAGAGTGAAGGGTAGGCGGAAGAGATCTGCCCGCAGCGAGTGAAAAGTAAATGGAAGTAGTTTACTTGCAGTAAAAGAAATCTTTTCTGTCTAGACACTTGAGCACTGTGGCGAATGTGTATTTGTTGTGAAATAACCAAGCACTGAGCACTTTAAAAGAAAGAAAGTTTCCGTTACCTTGTGAAGGGAGGGAGTCAGTCGCGAAGCGCCTCTGACGTCACTCTGTGCCGCGCTGGGATTGGTGGACGCAGCGGGCGGGTAGCGGAGCTGAAATTGTAAAGGAGGGGTGAGCGCCAGAGCGTGGGAACTGTCTCACGAAGGGGCCGCGCACCCATTGGCGGAGCTTATTTTGTGTCGCGCACCCATTGGTTGCACGAATTTCTGAAGCGCGTTCTGATTGGAGGTAGTTTGTAAACAAAGTTAGCGCAGAAGTCGTATGTGGCACTCGCGGACTACAGAGACGCGACCTGATCCAAGGCATCTAGGGTTTGAAAGGGATCAGTGGAAGGCTAACAGATACGATATTATGTACGGAGCCAAGAGAAAAATGTCCCTTGTAAGTAAGGTGAAAAATTATTTTAAAACGGACAAACCGATTAAATCTAGGGAAGGTGTTCTTGTCCCAGCACCTAATACTCCTGCCTCATTCATGATGTTTGACCGAGGGTACAATACCTGTGTGTGGTTGGAGAATTGGGTGAAGTACACAAAAGATGACGGAGTATTGGCTTTTCCGTTAGATGGTACTTTTAATGGTAGAATCTTATTTAATTTAAGAACCCGAATGAATGAACTGCATCCCAGACCGAGACTAACGCAGTATGAGGCATTAGAGGAATGGGAGATTGAGGCTTTTGAAAGAGAAAGACCCCGAATGGACAAGGGTTTGACCAAGTGGTACCCCAGGTTGAAACAGGAGTCCAGGGATAAAAGGATGAAACAGTGGAGGCAGAGCATGATTGTTGAGGGTCTGTTTCCCATGATGCCGGCATGTCATAACGTTGGAGCGGGTGAGAAAAGTACTGAAAAATGTAAGCATTGGGGGGCCCTGGGGGATTCAGATGATGAACTAATAGATGACATCTGTACCAGAAGTCCGCCACCTTACAATGAGGGAACCCGACCTTCCAGTGTAGGAGATGTTCCCCGACGCCACTTCCTAAAGGAAGAAGACAGGTCCCTGGGACTGGGAGGGGGTGGTCAAGTATTGCCCTATCCTGAAAAACCCGAACTGACGGAAACAAGGGATATATATCCCAAAGTGCCCGCAAGTCAGGAAGAAAAATATCCACGTACGAAAACCTTTTTTCCCAGACCCTTGTATGAAAGCGAAGAGAAACCATCGAATTCAGGACTGCCTTTTGTTCAACCTCCATATGGGGAAGAGCGCAGGTCCTTTAATACTGGAACTTTATTCCCGAAACCTAATTATGGGGGAGGACCAAGTGAAACGCATCCTACTGCCCCGAGTTTTACTCCTCCATTGACCCCACAGATATTACATGACACAACTCTAAGAAGGGTACTAGTGGAAAAGGAGCAAGAGGCTCTAGCTAGACAAAGAACAGAAATAATTCAGAAAATTTCTCAGATAAATACCAGTCCTGAGGCATTGACTATTCCAGTAACTATTGGACCGGTGGTCCCGTTATACGGAAGTGGTCAGGGAAATCCGATTACTCCAGTCATGACCCCAGTCATAGCAACCCCGAGACAGGAAGCAATCATTATAGATGATCAGTCCAGTGAGTGTGAGTCTGAAGTTGCGTTTTTGGAATTGCCAAACAAACAAACTGGAAAGGGAATACAGCAGAGGTATAATCCTTTTAATACAAAAGAAATTAAATTAGAAACAGCAACCGGTACTAGGAATGTCTCTCTGGTAACTCCGGATGAAATTGAGAGTTGGAGTCGTGAATTAGAGAAGCAGACTCCGCAAACAAAGCCTTTAGATCTTTACAAGCTGAGGGTCGAAATAGAAGAATTAATGGCAGGAAATGTGGGGTTGGATCGATTGAATACCTACTCTGAGGAAGAATTGTCGTTCATATGTAAAAGCTTTACAAGGAACACCAGAGTGCTCCATGAAAAACTGACCGAAACAGCAGTTAGTATGGGGGTAGATATCTCAAAATCCAAGCCCTTACAGAAACCGTACAGAGCAGACTTCTCAGACAAAGATATAGAACACCTGAATGTGGCAGGGAAGAAGTTGCAGATTAAAGAATTAATGGGGGTACTGCAGAAATGGGGAGATGTGGAAAAATGGAGAAGCAGGTGGGCGAAAAAGAGGGAAGAGGTTCGCTCCCGACAAGTGACTCCCGAGTTTGCTTTAAGAGAGGTAGAAAAACCTGAGCAGTTATGCCCCATGCGCGAAGTTCCAGGGGGAAAATATGTGCATGTCCCCTGGTCTAGGCAGGATATTGTGTCCTTCACGAACGATTTTCCAAAATTACGAGAGAAACCAGTTGACTGGTACCGGCAAGTGGAGAGGTTCGTGAAGGTACAGAAATGTCTGTGGAAAGACCTGGATGGGTTTTTCGACATTGTGGTTCCAGTAGATTTATGGACCCAGTGTAAAATAGCCATAGATTGGCCCAGTGAAGAGTATCCCAGAAACAAGGAAACAGGGGAGCCATCAAAGGATGTCATGCGAAAATATGAGCAGGTAATTCAGCATTTGAAAGAAAAGGTGCCCGCTAAGGAAACTGATTGGACAAAAATAGATAGAACAACACAGGAAAGGGACGAGACAGTGCACTCCTTCTATGAGAGGTTATTGCAGGTATTTAAAACATACAGTGGTATTGACAACATCGACCTGAAGGATATGACGCACTTTATTTACAGGTTTGTAAATGGTTTAAGACCTGAAATTTGTCAGTGGATAAAGGATAATAAAATCTGTTGGCATACTAAGAAAATGGATGAGGTCCTGCGGTACGCTAAGTACTGCGAGGACGAGATGGCAGAAAAGAAAAAGGCCCTTAAGGAGAAGGTTATGTGGGCTCAGGAGAAGCTCGCAGAACAACAGGAAAAACAATTGAGTAACATGGTTAAAAATGCTGAGAACAAAAGTCCTGGGGGAGGGGGTGGAGGAAAGCCCCGGCCCAAATTTAGCAGGGAAGAGGCTATGAAAAAATTTCCCTGCCATCAGTGCGGCGAAATTGGACACTGGCGAAACGAGTGTCCCCAATTAGTCGATGTTAATGAGAAAACTCCTGATTTAATTCCACAGACGCAGAAAGAAAGACCAAGAAAGACTCAACCCCAGGTAAAAACAGTTCAGGTGCCTCGAGCACCCAAGCAGGTATACAAGGGAAGACAGGCAGAAAATGAAGAGATAGAAGTTTGGGAAAGCGGGGAGAACAGAAATACAGCAACTTCGCAGTATCTGCTGAATGATACCTTCCTTTGTAATGATCAGGACTGACGGGGCCTGAGAGGGGAGGACGAGGAGTGCGTACTTGGCGCTTCCTTGCCGGTAGACCAGTCTGGACCATATATTGAAGGAAAGGTTGACGGAAATGATGTCACTTTTCTGTTGGACACTGGCGCTACCCGTTCTACTGTAAGAACAGTGGACGTTCCAAACCTACCCCTCTCGGGAGAAAATATCCAAGTAGTGGGTGTATCTAATCAATTGATTAGTACTCCTGTTACCGAACCAATGGAGATTTCAATTGGAAATTTTAAACAGATGCATAGATTTGTCGTCTGTGACACCAGTCCAGTGAATCTACTGGGTCGTGATTTGCTGTGCAAAATGAACTGTACCATCTTTTGCACACCAAAGGGTGTTGAAATACAGACCCCAGATGAAGACGGCATTTATAAATTATTGTTGCTTAGACCTGACTCAGAAATTAAAAGATTGACCCTGCAGGACTTGCCCCAAGAACTCCAGGAAGCCGTAAAGCCAGAAGTGTGGGATTTCACTGGAAAGGATGTGGGGTTGATGAAAGATGTGGACCCCATACAAATAGCCATCAAGGACAATGCAGTATATCCTAACACTAGGCCCTACCGAATGAATGCTGAAGTGAAAGCAGGTGTCACTCTGGAGATACAAAAATTATTGGAAGGAAACATCATACAGGAAGTGATGAGCAGCCCATGCAACTCACCGATTATGGGCATCAAAAAGCCTAGTGGCAAGTATAGGGTAGTGCAGGACCTGAGAAAGGTTAACAAAATTGTAGTCCCTTGCTGCCCTATTGTCCCGAACCCTGCAGTGATATTGTACCAGATTCCTTGGGATGCTGAGTGGTTCACTGTGATTGATTTGTGTCATGCATTCTTTTCGATACCCCTGCACCCCGACAGCAAATTTCTTTTCTCATTTGCTTTCGAGGGTCACGTGTATTGTTGGAACAGGGTCCCTCAAGGGTATACAGAGAGTCCCTCTATCTTTAATCAGATCTTGAAAAAATGTCTAGAGACTTTGATCTTACCTGGGAACTCTGTATTAGTGCAGTACATAGACGACCTTCTAGTGGCGTCTAAAAGTCACAGGGACTGTGTAGTTGACACCATTGCCCTCCTAAATCACCTGTGTGAAAAAGGGCATAAAGTGGCCCCTGACAAACTACAGTTCTGTGCAAAATCAGTGAAATATCTAGGACACCAGATAGAAAAGGGTGTCAGAAAAGTCACTTCAGAAAGAGTGAGAATAATTCAAAAAATGCAGTTGCCCCGTACTCAAAAAGAAGTCAGAATGTTCCTGGGTGTATTAGGGTACTGCAGGCAGTGGATTCTGGGATTTGCAGCCTTAGCCAGGCCCTTGATAAAAATGACCACGAGAGGAATGCCAGATGTTGTGCAGTGGGACGATGAAAGTCTAATGGCTTTCACAAGATTGAAAAACTGTCTGTGTACAGCCCCTGCGTTGGGAATGCCAGATTATTCCAAAGAGTTTGCCCTTTTCTGTGACACTCGCGATAATTGCGCATTGTCAGTCCTGACTCAAGAACATGGCACGACCAGAAGGCCTGTGGCTTATTTCTCTGCCACACTGGACCCAGTAGCTACTGGGTTACCAGGCTGTCTAAAAGCAGTAGCTGCTACCTGTGCAAGTTTGGAACAGAGTGAGTCCATTGTCATGGGACATCCTGTGACTGTGTATGTTTCACATGGAGTGGTAATTCTATTGACCAGAACTAAAACACAGTATCTCACCCCTAGTCGGCTGACTAAATACGAGAGGATTCTTGTGGGTGCAGCAAATGTAAGCATTGTTAGGTGCGGTATTCTGAACCCTGCCACCTTACTCCCCGACCCCTTGGAAATGGAAGGTGGGGATGATGATGAACATGATTGTATTGATCTGACAGAGTTCAGTACCAAGCCACGCCCAGACATAAAAGAAGTACCATTGCCTGAGCATGATAAAGAACTATTTGTGGATGGTTCCTGCCTAAGACATGAATTAGGAGGCTTGAGTGCTGCTTATGCAGTAGTGTCTTTCACAAAAATTGAACAAGCAGGTTACCTATATAACATCAAGTCTGCACAAGTAGCCGAATTGATAGCCATGATAATGGCTTGCAAAATTGGGAAGGACTTACGCATAACAGTGTATACTGACAGTCAGTACTGTTATGGCGTTGTGCATGACTTTGGCCAATTATGGCTACAAAGGGAATTCATGACTTCCTCAGGTACTCCCATTCGGAATGCAAAGGTTGTTCATGACCTTTTAGAGGCCATCCAGTTGCCCAAAGAACTGGCAGTGGTAAAATGTGCTGCTCATCAAAGGAGCATGGACAGAGTATCACTGGGAAACGATTATGCTGATCGAGTGGCCCAATGGTGTGCCAAAGATCGGTATATTGTAAATCCAAAACGAGGGGGGCCAGGAACCAGCTGCCAGCTTCAGGTGTTTGAGGAGGTGCCTACATGGGATGAGGTGAGAGAGTGGCAGGAGTCGGCTCCTTGGCAAGAGAGAGAGAAATGGAAGGAGGATGGATGTAGACCGAGACGTGTGGATGGCGTCATCATAGGTCCAACTGGTATGCCTGTGTTACCCCGACACTTGCTTGGCACAATGGCAAGATTAATACATGAAGGATCACACATTGGTAGGGATGCCATGATTCTGGTATTTCAACAGACTTGGTACAGCAAGAAATTCAGGAAGGTAGCAGAGTCCCTCTGCCAGAGGTGCCTGTCATGTCAACAGATGAACCCAGGCAAGAGGACAATGGTTGAACTGAGCAAGATTGGGAGGTCAGGGGGTCCCTTTATAAAAATACAGATTGATTTCATCACCATGCCCCATTGTGAAGGAAAGCGATATGTCCTTGTCATTGTGTGCGTATTTTCGAAATGGGTAGAAGCTTACCCTACTCCTAAAAGTGACGCACTGACAGTAGCGAAGTGTTTACTAAAAGAACTGATACCTAGGTTCGGAATACCATGCATTATTGAATCAGATAAGGGTGGACATTTCCAGAATGACATACTGGCTGAACTCTGTAAGGCCTTTGGAATAAGGCAGAAACTCCATTGTGCATACCACCCAGAGGCTTCTGGAATAGTGGAACAAGTAAATGGAACTATCAAAAACAGACTAGCAAAGCTGACAGATGCTACTGGCATGAACTGGGTGAAGGCCCTGCCCCTGGTCCTGATGGGACTGAGAAGTGTTCCAGACCGCAAGACAGGCCTAAGTCCCCATGAAATCATTATGGGAAGAGTGATGAGACAAGCATGGGTGCCAGGAAGCAAACTGTTGAGTATTACTGATGATTTGGTGCTTGAATACTGCAGAAGATTGGGTGACCAAGTGCGTTCTATCTCTCGCCAGATTGGAGACGACGGCATCCTTAATCCAACGACTCCTCTCCACAACTTGGTTCCAGGAGACTGGGTCAAAATAAAGAAGCACACTCGATCAAGCTGTCTGGCACCAAGGTGGGGAAAGAAACGCCAAGTAATTCTGGTGACAACCACTGCAGTGAAAGTCGCAGGTGTTCCCCAGTGGATCCACGCCGGACACACCCAGAAGGTATTGCCAGACAAAGGATTTGAAGAACCAGGGCAACCAGCAGAGGACCCTGAAGGAGCCAGACCAGTAGCAACTGACAACGAGCAGCCCAGCACCAGTCAGGTTGCAGGAACAGCAGACGTTGGCCCAGGAGTAGTTGACTGCGAACTGCCAAGAAACCAGCCTGCTGAAGAGGTCCAGGAAACTGAGCCAGGAGTAGCTGAAGACGAGCTGCCAAGCATATGGCCAGAAGAATGGATACCGATGATTGATCTGACCGAAGATCCTATCAGAACAAGAGAACGACTTAGTGAAGGTAGAGAGTGGACTAGTCAGGAAAAGCAAGGCACAGGCGAAGAACCTCAGCCACTTGAGATTAAAATCAAAACTGAGGAAGGAGAAGGTCAGACAGGGACAGAGCACGTGATTGATACAGATCCAGTGAATAAGACTGAACAAATACCCGATACTGAAGAAGTACCCGATACTGAACAAGTACCCGATACTGAACAAGTACCCGATACTGAACAAGTGCAGGATACAGAACAAGTGTTCGATACTCCTCCGCTAACTCCTGATGTGGATAAGGGACAGACTAGACATAGAGTAATAGTTCGAGCAGAAGAAAATCAAGAGATCGAAGTGCTTGAACAGGATCAGATAGGGTTAGAAAAACGGGTTCAGGAAACAGAAACAGAAACAGAGACAATTGAAAGCCAAAAACAAAATATTCCTGAACAAGGCCAGATTAGCAACCAGGCAGAAGAATTTGATGCTAGCCCTGGAACTAGTCAGATAAGGGAAGTAGGAGAAGAAAGTGGAGAAGAATTACCACAAGATAAAGAGAATAAGAGAATAAGAAAAGAAAGTGAAGTCCAAGTACCGACTAAGAGACTAAAGAAAAGAAACAACCTTGAGCCTAGGTTTGTAAAAAGACTGAGACTAAGAATAAAGACAGTGGAAGAAAAACGTGCAGAAGCAAGAAGAAGTGCTCGAATAGCAGAGCAAGAAGAAGAATCTTCCAAAAGAAGAAGTGAGCGAATAAAAAGACAAAACAAAAAGTACAAGTCTCCTGAATGGACACTGGTTTTGGAGGAACTTGAAGATCTTGATATAACTGACGTGAGCGACGGAGAACCCGTCCCAGAGTACTCAGCTGAAGAGGAAGACGAGCCACCGTGAATTTGCACAAAGTAAGCTAGTTGTGTAAAAAGTAAAAAAAGAGGGGTGAGAACACTCCTACTGAGCTAAAATGTCTGATTCAACCGTGAATGGTAGACCTAGTTGCAGCCGTTTTAAGACGTGTTGCAAGGTGTGTATATGTAGTATAGTAGTACTGATAGTTATCTGGATAGGATTAACAATTTTCATTCCCTTTGCTGTAAGTAAAGATACTAACATTGTCCCTACTGAAGTTGTAAATACTGACAATGAGGAGCTGACAACACAGAGTGTAGAAAGACATGAGAGAGCATTGAGACAAACTAAACAAGACTTAGAAGCATCAGATGAGAAAGGACTACATTATCATGGAATGAAAAACAGGACACATTTGAATGTTTTCGCAAATTTGTTAATACACTATGTAGAGACTATGGAAATTGAAGATTGCTATGTCTGCATGAAGCTACCTACTTCGGTGGCTGAAGGCGTGACATACCATCATCTGCCATTAACATATGGAATTTCCTGTAGCATTTTAGCTAGTTTATTTTACAAAAGGGGACCGTTACAGTATTATTACTCTAACAATGACGTGATTTTTTCTGAACTTCCTATACGTGGGAACTTGAATCCTGTACATACCAAAACTGACACCATAAGATATATGGGAGACTACTTTCTGACTATAGGGAACATTGACATAGCAGACGCACACAGAGATAACTTGACTTGTTCTTTGCGTGAGCAGGAAAAGATGTTCCTGAACATGGCAGAGAAAAGGAGAATTAAAATTCAGAAGAAGGCTAATGACGAAAGTCAGAAAAAGCCAAAGTGGGCAGAAAACATGGAAGGCACCTCATCTGGTGGAGCGGGTCCTGCTCTGTTGCTGGATTTTGAAAAGAAAGGCAAGCTATGTCTTCACCGCGAGAAGACTAGCTATTATAATAATGTTTTCATTGGTTCCAGTGAATGCGAACATAATTACAAGGTAATTGGAGGTTGGGGTTTCAAAAATGGGTCAGAGCCTGTGTTTCCTGGAATTTATTATATTTGTGGGGACAAGGCTTATTTCAAATTGCCGGATCACTGGTATGGGAGCTGCTACTTTGGCATTGTTTTCCCGAAAATATACCATGTGAATGGAAAAGCTGGAAGCAATGAAGATACTAATGGCTTAGTGCGTAGTAAAAGAGAAAGTATAGGTGAAATTATGGGTAGTATTTTCAGTGCACTGATACCTGGAGTGGGAGTGGTTCTGAACACTCACAGAATTTGCAAATTGTCTACTATAGTAGATGTGCTGTCTACTGAAACAGCTCATGGATTTCTGCTGGTCAATACTGAAATGGTTGCGATCAGATCAATGGTTTTACAAAATCGACTTGCTCTTGACACCTTATTAGCGAAAGAGGGCGGAGTCTGCCGGATGTTGAAGGCGCAACATTGTTGCACTTATATTCCGGACAAAAGTGTGCAGATCAAAAGATATGTGAAAAACATTACTAATTTGGCAAAGGAACTCAAACCACTCGAGGTTGATAGTGCCTGGAAGAGACTGGTAGATGGTCTCTCAAATGTAGGTCATTGGCTTGCTAGCATAGGTAAAAGCTTATTATTCAAAATCCTGATGCCAATTGGTATTATAGGTCTTATTATACTTTCCATTTTCTTATGCTGTAAATACCGCAAGCGCACCAAAAAGCACGAGGTAAATGCAAGAGGAGTGAAACGAAGTGTGGATGAGATTGAATTAGAGGAAGTGAATGATCAGATATACAAAAAGGTGAAAACTTCTCACCCTGCTAAAACTGAAAGAGAAAAGTTAGAGCGGTTGCTGGAAGAAATAGAACTTTATAAAGTGTGAAAGAAAGTTGGCATCTGGTTCCATTATAATTTGTGATGATAGTAAATATCATCAAAGAGGGGATTGATGAAGCAAAGCTTCGCATATTTTGCGGCTTGCCGAAATCAAGAACCTCATTTATGTGTAATAAGGTAACCCGTGTATGTTTTACTAACGTTTATATTTAGCTTAAGTAAAGTTTAAGACGCTTGCCTATGTGTATTTCTAATAAATTTAATCCATGTCCTCTAAAATGGCCGCCGCTTGTATTTTAGTTACTGCGCATGCGTCAGCCACACTCACGTGTCCTGACGCGTCTGCAGAAGTGGAGGGAAAGTTATGCGCATGCGTAATTCATAGCTGTGCTTATCATGTGGTACTGCTCGTGCCACTGCTCTTGTGTCTCGTCTAAATGTAGCTAACATTTAAATGCATAAGTTTATTTCTTGATGATGAGTTAAAAGTACAAACCCTGTGATGTGTTTTCATAATGACATTATTATGTATTAATTTGTTTTCGCTTACTTTTCATGTACCGCGGGAAACGGGGGTCTGAGTGAGGGGAGAGCCATATTGGAGGTTCCTTCTGCGCCTGTGCGACATTCGGCAGCACGAGGGACCTTGGCTGATGGAACATAGCCAGCTGGCAGTGATGGGCGAGATGCTCCTGAGAAAGTCACCTCTGCCCTGCGAGAACAGCGAATGTGGCTCCTTATATGATACATTGTATTGTTGCGCTACTGTTAGCTCATGGGAACCCCAAATCTGCTAGGCGGTACCCAAATATGTAAATGAAGGCTTCAAATCGTGTACTGTGATTGGTGTGTTACCCAAACCCTACCTTAGGACCAATCGAAATTGAGGGATTCTGACACTTTGCAACATTGGGGGGTGGTACACTGTCCCCAAACTGTATATCTACCCTGGGTTCACCTAGTGAACCGTCCGACTTGTCTGGTTTAGCTGACCTGTCACTGACCCAACGCACTCAATAGGTGACTGAAGATACAGAGCGCTGCGGAGCACTCTGTCCGAATTTGACCATAGACTAAGGTTTTACTGAGCCTTACAGTGCTGGCAAGGCACTTAGCTGGGAGTTTGCTGACCCAATCGGGGTCTTGATCGATAACTGCAGAGCGGGTGGAGCGCAGGCGTTGCTTCCGAACTGTGGGTTCCGGTCCTGTCCTGAAGAGGGTCCTGTCCTGAGGGTTTGCCGTCCTGTCCTGTGGGTCCTGTCCTGATTCCTATTCCGAGGGTATCCTGTCCTGTCCTGGGTGTCCATTCTGCACCTGCTGTCTTTTGAGGGGTATCCTTCCTTGAGGGTTTCCTGTCCTTAACTGACCCGTGGCCAGGGTTTGGTTTCCACACCTTTTTTTTAGGTAAATATTACTCTGAACCTCTTGAAAATTCTTGCACCTTCTGAATTTCTAACTTTTGCTTTAATAAAGTTAAACCTTGCATATGTTATATTTCCATGCCTTTCCGCAACTATTGAACAGTCATTTATAATTTTGCAAAGTTATTCCTATGTCTTCTCAATTGTTAGAAATCATATTTTGCATAGCAGTGTGTCATTTCCTGATATGGTCTAGAACTTCGTTGCCTAGGTTGTTCAAAGGCCCTTTCACCTTAAGTGAAGCGTGTTATTCATTATAAGTTCTTCTATAGTCACACACATTTAGTCTATCCCTGTCTAGATAATACTGACTTATATAGTATCTTTTCTCGTTACATTTTATTAGTACTTTGATGATTACTTTGTCATTATTTCTTTATGCATATGTGATTTACGTTATCTTGGTTATTGATTGCCTTATTTTACTGTACCTCATGCAAGAAAATATTGAATTTAGATAAACATTTTAAAACTTCCAGTTGTCCGTGGTCATTTAAACAGTATTTGAATGTTATTGGTTGGGTTTGTATTTTGCTGCTTTTCCTTTTACAGCTAGGCCCCTGATTCATTGTGGTCATTAGGCACCCGCATCGGTGGATGGTAAGTCGGGTGCACCGAAATTTGGTAGCAGGGAACACACACACACCAACTTGATAGAGCTCGTGAAGTCACCTGATCGATGTATATGGTGATTTGAAAAGTATATGGGCCCTGAAGCCGGAAACGGCGAAAACTATTGGCCGGGTGGCCTCGCGCGCTCTATCAGTTTTCTGGTAGCAGAGGATGGTTAGGGACTAGCTAAAGGTTAGATAGGACCAGTTAGACTAGTTAAGTCGGAAGCTGCTATTATATTGATGCTGCTAAAAGAGCGGCTGTTCTGAGGGAACTGATCACTCTCTTGTGAATACGCTGCTGAAATTCATGAATTACTGTATTGTTATTATTCTTGTTCTTATATTGTTATATGTACTAATCCATGCAATTGTCAACCGTCTTGTTTCTTGTTGTCCGAACTCCCCGGGGAATTGAAAGGGCAAGTGGTGAATAGAATCCATTGTCCTGAGGTCACAGGTTCGAGGAAAGTTAGGTGCAGGTTAGGATAACCGGGAAGCACTAACTAGGGTTTTCTGAATACATGTGTGAATAAATGACAGTAACGGGGTTCATTGGCAAAATTCCCATAGTGGCGTAACCTAGTAAGGGTCACATCGGAAGAGTAGCAGGTTCCTCGGAGCTAGCGTGAAAGCAGAGGGGTCCGCTGAGAAACCTTAAACTCGGAATATATCCCGGAAAGAAGTGGATGAGTTTAGGGGAATAACAGGTTCACCGATGCTAGAGTGAAGGGTAGGCGGAAGAGATCTGCCCGCAGCGAGTGAAAAGTAAATGGAAGTAGTTTACTTGCAGTAAAAGAAATCTTTTCTGTCTAGACACTTGAGCACTGTGGCGAATGTGTATTTGTTGTGAAATAACCAAGCACTGAGCACTTTAAAAGAAAGAAAGTTTCCGTTACCTTGTGAAGGGAGGGAGTCAGTCGCGAAGCGCCTCTGACGTCACTCTGTGCCGCGCTGGGATTGGTGGACGCAGCGGGCGGGTAGCGGAGCTGAAATTGTAAAGGAGGGGTGAGCGCCAGAGCGTGGGAACTGTCTCACGAAGGGGCCGCGCACCCATTGGCGCAAATTTGGTAGCAGGGAACACACACACACCAACTTGATAGAGCTCGTGAAGTCACCTGATCGATGTATATGGTGATTTGAAAAGTATATGGGCCCTGAAGCCGGAAACGGCGAAAACTATTGGCCGGGTGGCCTCGCGCGCTCTATCACCATTATCTGTGGAAAGATAACCAATCTTGCGTTTTTTGTGGACAGCCAGTGAAAGACCTTTTTGTTAAACTCGTCCAAAATGTTTCATGCTGTGTGACTTTTCTCCAAGCCAAACATGGCTAGTGTTGCATGTTTCCGAGCAGCTTTAAAAATTTGGTCCGGGTCAACACCTGCGTTTAGCTTTGCTTTAACCCCTGAAAAAGAGACCCAGTGTGCAGTGATGCACATGTAATCAGCGCCTGCGCCACTGGTCCACATGTCTGTTGTCAGATGTATAGTGTGAACAGCACTCTTCTGCAAAGCTGCCCCAATCACCTCCAGCACATCTTCATGTAGTGCTGGAACCGCAACTCTGGCAAAATCGAACCGGCTACGAACCTTCCATTTAGGGCAGAGCGCTGCCACTAATTCTAGAAAACCTACCGCTTCTACAAAAGAAAAAGGGAGAAGGTCCACAGCTAGCATTTTAGCCAGCTTAGTGTTATACAGACGCGTCAGTGGGTGGTTGCGTTCATATGGCGCGTCTGAACAAAATATGGTTCTAATGTTGCCCTGGACCAAGCATTTACGGGATGATAATGACTTCGTTGACCCAATTATGCTCGCTGGTGAACTTTTTCGCGTTGGTGTCTCACTCGCTCCAACACTCTTAGTGTGCCTCACATGGGGTGTGCTGCTGACAGGGGTACTGGGTGTAAGTGAAGTGTTTGACACGTCTTCTTCCTCCTCGTCATCATCAGATGAAACATCAACGTTTTCTTGACTTCCAATTCGGGCTTCCTTGATCGCCTTTAGGTGCGCAAACCATTGGACAGTGTGCTGTCTCCTAAGATGACCTCTCTGGCCTCCGGTACCATAGTTGGTACCTAACTTACCACGACTAACTGCAAGCTTACAAAGGGTACAAATGGCAAACTTTTCCCTTTTTGGGCAAACAGTAAAGAAGTCCCAAACTGGGGACTTAAAGGGTCTGTGGGGCCTGGAGGAGGCGGCGATACTGGTGGTGGTCGTCATGCTGCTAATGCCAGATGAAGTCGAGGATCTGGATTGGCCAACTTTTGTACGTTGTGCACTTTCACCGCCACTAATTAAGGTCGAGGTGGATGGAGGTCCCTTCTTGTGAGAAAGAAATATGGAAGCGGTACGAGTTAGTGTACTACTTAACTCCAATGATTGAGGTTTTTCCACTGCCTCCTCGTCGACAACATCATCATCATCACGCTCAGCAGCTTTTCGGGCTAGGGTCAAAATGTCTGTTTGCTGCATGCCCGCTGGGGCTGCAGTGACCTTTATGATGACTGGGTCGTCGTTGTCAGAGTCTTCATCAGCAGCAGTATCCGCCACTTCTTGTTGAGCCTCATCATCACACTCCATAACTCTGAGACTTTGGACGAGCTTCCTTTTACGCTTAACTACCTTTGTCAGATCATGGTGTGCCTCACTCTCAGACGGCAGTGGTGCTGGTTCCCAATTTTGATCCGTATCATCAGAAGGAGGTGTGCTTGAAGAAGATGTAGACGCCACCCTTGATCTCTTCCTTGCTAGGGGTGTGGAAGACAATGAATGATCATCAGGAGGAGTGTCTTCCTCAAATGATACCTCGCCTTGATTGTCGATTTCCTGATGTGCCCCTACTTCGGGAGGAACAACTATTGTGGGCACTTGTGACCCTCCATGCACCTCTGCTTGCGCATCTCCTTGCGCTGCCTCTCCTTCCACATGTACGTGGGCTTGTACTTGCACATGTGGTATTTGTTGCGGCTGTGGTTGTTCAACACTCGTCAGATGAGTTACAACAACCTGTGTTGATTGAGGGACATTGCTGCTACTTTCTTGCGATGAGCCAACATCACTGGTCGATGGTGATTGAACAACTAGACTAAGTGCCTCTGCAGCAGTCAAGGGCTTGGACTTAAGTTGGCGTGGTGGTGGTGGTGGCACTGAGCCCAATGTAGCGGGGGTGCTGCTCCCAGCTTGGTCCCCAGCAGATCCCGCTGCTGCTGCAGGCGTGCTTTTTTTTTTCCTCCCAAAAAAAGGGGCGGCCGGCACACCAGTCTCCTTGGTAACTTGCTTCTTCTGCTCCTTACTGGCAACTTTCTTGCTAGAGGAGCTACGGGGAACTTTTTTTGGGGCCATCTTCTTCAGAGCAGGTCAGAACAGCAGGCAGCAGTTGCACGAGTTGCAGAGTTGTCTGTGTCCAGACGTGACGTCGCGTGACGTTATGCTGCACACACACACACCGCTGCAGGACTTCTTCCTGGCACTGGTGGTTCTCTTGGGTCTTGTGCACCGAAAAGCAATGGAAGACAGAGGAACATCAGTTCAGTTATACACCCCAAAAAATGGAAAAACGCAGAAAAATCAGCACAATCCCATGCCATCCATGATGTTTTCATTCAAGACACCACACAGAAAGACTAGGCCCATGCAACACTTACTACCCCTGGGCATAATGGATGAAAAGTAGGCAAAATAAGTGCAGGCCTCAGACACTGACTCTCTTCAAAATGGCCCCTTGCACCCCAAGCACATGTTGCCTGTACCAGCCAGCACTCAAGATGGCCACCACCACCACCCACATGGCCAGTCCACATCAACAGTACACCCCAAAAAAAACGAAAAACACCCAAAAATCAACACAATCCAATGCCATCCAGGATGTTTACATTAAAGAGAGTGAGACCCCACAGGCACACTCAGTCCATGCACCACTACCCCTGGGCAAAAGGCCACACCAGCACCCCCAAAAAACGACAAAAAACACAAAAAACAGCACAATCCCAGCCCATCCATGGCCTCAATGGTGTTTAAATTCAAGAGGACACCCCACAGAAAGACTAGGCCCATGCAACACTCACCACCCCTGGGCAAAGGGCCCCACCAGCAGCCCCAAAAAACGACAAAAACCACAAAATTCGGCACAATCCCAGCCCATCCATGGCCTCAATGGTGTTTAAATTCAAGAAGACACCCCACAGAAAGACTAGGCCCATGCAACACTCACTACCCCTGGGGATAATGGATGAAAAGTAGGCAAAATAAGTGCAGGCCTCAGACACTGCCTCTCTTCAAAATGGCCCCTTGCACCCCAAGCACAAGTTGCCTGTACCAGCCAGCACTCAAGATGGCCACCAACACCACCCACATGGCCAGTCCACATCAACAGTACACCCCAAAAAAACAGAAAAACACCCAAAAATCACCACAATCCAATGCCATCCAGGATGTTTACATTAAAGAGAGTGAGACCCCACAGGCACACTCAGTCCATGCATCACTACCCCTTGGCAAAAGGCCACACCAGCAGCCCCGAAAAAACGACAAAAACACAAAAAACAGCACAATCCCAGCCCTTCCATGGCCTCAATGGTGTTTAAATTCAAGAAGACACCCCACAGAAAGACTAGGCCCATGCAACACTCACCACCCCTGGGCAAAGGGTCCCACCAGCAGCCCCAAAAAACGACAAAATCCACAAAATTCAGCACAATACCAGCCCATCCATGGCCTCAATGGTGTTTAAATTCAAGAAGACACCCCACAGAAAGACTAGGCCCATGCAACACTCACCACACCTGGGCAAAGGGCCCCACCAGCAGCCCCAAACAACGACAAAAACCACAAAATTCAGCACAATCTCAGCCCATCCATGGCCTCAATGGTGTTTAAATTCAAGAAGACACGCCACAGAAAGACTAGGCCCATGCAACACTCACTACCCCTGGGTATAATGGATGAAAAGTAGGCAAAATAAGTGCAGGCCTCAGACACTGCCTCTCTTCAAAATGGCCCCTTGCACCCCAAGCACATGTTGCCTGTACCAGCCAGCACTCAAGATGGCCACCACCACCACCCACATGGCCAGTCCACAGCAACAGTACACCCCAAAAAAACAGAAAAACACCCAAAAATCACCACAATCCAATGCCATCCAGGATGTTTACATTAAAGAGAGTGAGACCACACAACAGGCACACTCAGTCCATGCACCACTACCCCTGGGCAAAAGGCCACACCAGCAGCCCCAAAAAAACAACAAAAAACACAAAAATCAGCACAATCCCAGCCCATCCATGGCCTCAATGATGTTTAAATTCAAGAAGACACCCCACAGAAAGACTAGGCCCATGCAACACTCACCACCCCTGGGCAAAGGGCCCCACCAGTAGCCCCAAAAAAACGACAAAAACAACAAAAATCAGCACAATCCCAGTCCATTCATGGCCTCAATCGTGTTTAAATTCAACCAAACAATTGTATCATGCACCCATAACCAACCCTGGTCCTACTGGATACTGTGGCTACCCACAATATATTTTATTTAATGTTCTGAAAAAGTTCCAAAATTGTAGTTGCAGCAACTGTAATGCCCCAAACAAACTTACTTGTGAAAGTTGATTTCTAATCCAAAAGTGATCCAAAGAGAGTCAAAAAGGCCTCAAATCCAAATATCCAGCAGCACCCACAAAAAGTAATCCTTCCAGGTCAAGGTCCAAATGAAAGTGACCAGCACATGAAGAAAGCACTGGGATGAGCCTGCTGGACAGGAACAGGAAGTTGGAGACTGTGGGGCACTTCCTTCCTCCCCCCCCGAAAAATGGACTCCTTGCAAAAAAAAAGGCCATGCAAATGTCAACCTGAGGAGTGATTCTGATAAAAATCATCATTTTCTGAAGGTTTATCCTGTTTGCTGGTGGATTTCTTGTGCAGAATTGCAAAATCTCTATTTCGCGAGTGCGAAATTGTTCCTGTCCGCCGCAACTACGTGTTCGCAATTGCGAACTCTCGCGAGGCGTGCTGTGCAAGGTGGCAAGCCGCGATTACGTATTCGTGGACGCCAAACTCCCGTGGGATCCCGCAGCAAGATCCAAAATGGCGCAGCACTCGCAAAATATGATCGAGAAAAACAACTCGGCAAACGCTAAATGACGGAAAGTGAACGCCGTGCACCACGCCGCGCGCCGCAATATTGTATCACCAAGCAAAAAATCCGCCGCGAGCGAATTCACAGATTTTTGACAAATTCGCGAGAGTTCGCGGATTGCGAATTTGCCAGAAATCCGAAAAATCCGCGATCTGAGCGGATTTTACGCCCATGCTTAATCCCAGAGGATTTATTTAAATACAACACTTGTATTATGGGGCCCTATGCTCGTACAACTCTTTAATGCTGCTTTTGTGAGGCGTTTAAATGCCTCCTGGTTTACCTCAGTAATTGTGCCAATATTTAAGAAGGGAAATAGGCAAAATTGTACATGCTATCGCCCAATTTCCCTTCTTGACGCATCCATAAAGATCCTTGGGAGAGTTATTTTAGGGAGACTCCAAGCCTGGGCGGAGGAAAATGGGATAATCAGTGACCAGCAATATGGTTTCCAGAATGGCGTGGGAACACTTGAGCAGGGCTTAAACCTATTCATCATCCATCAGAAATATACTAGGGTAAGGGGGGAACGTATATACTTTACATTTGTTGACTTAACGTCAGCATTTGACTGCATCTCCCACAGTAAACTCTGGGATATTTTAGAAAAATTAGGGGTAGAAGAAAATATTATTTGTTTCCTAAGGGAACTATATTCGGGTGCTACTGCTGTCATCCGATACGGAAAGGACGGAGAATGCACCAGATCTTTTGGGATAGGTCGTGGGGTACGCCAGGGGTGTGTCCGGGCCCCTTTTTTATTTTTAGTATACATCAATGACCTCGAAAAAGTCCTGCTACAAGAGTGCAGGGACATGCCTATGATAGGTAAAAGACCAATCCCGGCACTCTTGTATGCAGATGATGCGGTCATTATGGCACGGACACCCCTCGCCCTACAGGGTCTGATAACAACTTTCAACAATTTTATGTTAAACCTGGACCTAAAAATAAACTGTACTAAAACTTTTTCGATGAATTGTGGTACGAGGAGTAACATTCGGAGAAAAATGAAGTATATAAATAATAGTCCCCTAGATTCGACTACAACTTTCCCCTATTTAGGTATCCTGTTCCATGAGTCTGGTACATGGGCGAGTGCTGTAAAAGCAAGAAGCCTCTTGTTTTCGAAATCAATAACGGCCCTAATAAACTTTATTAAAAAAATGGGGGAAAAAACAATCAGGGAAATTTTAACAATTGTTAACGCGACCTGTATATCATTTGCTCTCTATGGCTCAGGACTCTGGGGATACGCTAATTCAAATTTAATCCAATTAGTGGAAAATGTGTTTCTGAGACACATCTTAGCTGTACCTGAGAGTGTCTTGATTTACATTTGCCATAAGGAATTGGGCCAGCCACACATTGGAGATACAATCAAAATCCAGCCTATACTACTCTGGCATAGAGTCTGGACAACCAATGAGTGTGTATTAAAACGTGCACTTTTGACAGATGTTTTAAAATCAGAACATGTATGTAGGATCAAATGGCTTAACTACGTGGAATGTTTCCTAGTTGAAATTGGTTACCAAAATTATTTTGATGATCCTCTCACAATGTCTAATGTCCTGAGAAAGATATTGAAAAAACAATGCATGGACTTTCTTGAAGAGAAAATAGCTAAGGAGGAGGTAAAGAAAAAAACTGTATCCTTGCATCAACTGATACTAACTCAGGACAAACCACAGCCATACTTTACTTTGTATATGTCGAATCATGAAAGATTTGTCCTGACACGTTTTAGGTTAAACATTCTTTTTAGACTTTTGAGTTTCCCTGTTATGAACACTTGGTCTCGTGACTTAGCTGCCTGTCCATATTTTATTTTTCTGTAAATTTTATACTTTGCCACGCAGAAACCTGATTGTCCCATTCTTAAAGGAAATGAATTTTAATCGATGTCACACAGCTTTCTTAGAAATGCAGAGATTGGATACTGTTTTAACTGTTGCAATTGTTTCTGAATTTTTTAAAAAAGGTTTTTAAATTAAGAAAATCAATTTGTATGGACGAACTTTAATAGCCTGCTAAGAGTAAAACTGTCTTTTTATGATGTATCACGTAAGAGATCCTATTGTATTAATCTTTATGTTGTGTACTTTTATGGTTGATGTTGATTAACCGAATAAAGGAATTATATATTTTTGAAAAAGGTAGCGTCAAGGAGGTCCCATAATTCTGTGCCTTGTTTGTGGAGGGATCACACTTTGTGGAGGATGTAGTTGAGTCAGTCGGGTGTCCGCGGTGCAGCTGAGTAGGAGGTGCTGACATGTTGGCGTAGGTGAAGGTACAGTTACAGTTCCGGCAGGTGAATGGTCCATGGGTCTTCTTCGGTGATGCTAGATGGCAGGCGGCATGGCATCCAGCGTTTAGGGAGAGGAGGGTGCTGGCATCATAGTGGTGGTTGGTCCAAAAACCAGGGACTCTGGTACTAGGCACGTCCCGGTATGGATGAGCACAGACGGGCTTGCCTTTGGCGAACCAGCAGCACACTCGCTGCACGTAAATGCGCAGTTGCTGCCATTAAGTAGTGCTGTGGGGGGCTGGACAATGGAGGGGATTGGGAACTTAGGGGATCGCAGCGGCTGGAGCAACAAAGGGGAAAAACAGACTGGAAATTGAAAAAGGAAAGCAACAAGCAGAAAGAGAGACATAAAAGTCAGAAAGAGAGACAGAAAAAAATGGAAAAGATACAAAAGGGCAGCCCTAGAAGCATAGCAGTGCCACTAGACCACCAGGGATGAGGCTCAGGCAGGAGCCTGCTGGTGGAGGAGGGCCTTGAACTCCTGATCTCTGGGTGAGCAGCAGAAACAGGGACAGCAGCAGCTAACAGATGGAGCTGCGCTGTGAAAGGGGCATGTCCACAAAAAGGACAGTGGACTGCACTTTCACTGCACAGCATCCGCCATTATGTACTGCTTCGGGTAGCTGTACAGATGAGAGGCATAAAAACACAGGTAGCGACACTGGAGGGGGCGGGCCACGCAAAATTACAGCTGTAGAGACAACAAAGGTGAAAAACAGGCAGTGAATTGAAGAAGGAAAGCCCAAGGCAGAGGCAGAAACATTTTGTAGTTATGTGAAATATAACTGAAGTCCAGAGAGTGATATGAGTTTTGCACTCCTCTGGAAATGTGTGCACTTTAATTTTCTACCATGCATGTTGTGTCACTAGTGTGTTACTCTACCCCTGAGGGGGAAGCCGGGGGCCGCAAAGCTTATTATTCCAATCTGTGGTAAGTGTACTATTTTAAAAATACGGCGCTTCACGCTTTTTAAACAGAAATCCTTTTTTAAATATTGTGTGTAATAATTGTATGCTGCGATTTTAGACTACGTAAAATTGCACTTTGCACTTTGATTGATTGGCCCTACCTCATTAACGCCATTCCCGACCTCCACTCCCTGCACAGCCGATTCGGGGCTGGTGAGAGAGAGGGGCGGACGCCATCTTGGAGGTAAGGAGGGGTAGCGCTCTAGCTGCTTCCTGACTCCCGCCCCTGCTAACTACTTAAGACGCGCTGAATACGAGCGCTCAGACTAGTGTGTTACTCTACCCCTGAGGCTGTAGCCGGAGGCTGCAAAGCTTATTATTCCAATCTGTGGTACATGTACTATTTTAAAAATACAGCGCTTCACGCTTTTTAAACAGAAATCCTTTTTTAAATATTGTGTGTAATAATTGAATGCTGCGATGTTAGACTACGTAAAATTGCACTTTGCACTTTGATTGATTTGCCCTACCTCATTAACGCCATTCCCGACCTCCACTCCCTGCACAGCCGATTCGGAGCTGGTGAGAGAGAGGGGCGGACGCCATCTTGGGGGTCTAGCTGCTGCCTGACTCCCGCCCCTCCCTTGCTCTGTATAACATGGCTACTACTTTCGGTCGGCGAAGCGGGCGGGCGCAGCGGGCGGGCGCAGCGGGCGAAGGCGCACCAAAGGCAAGACCGTCTGCGCGCGACCTGACGGGGCCAGGGGCCACAACCCCTGCTCCCCTTACAGGGCATCACAACACATATTGCTCTGGCGATCTGCACAGATTAAGAACACAAGCTACTAAGTTGTGTCGTCACCTTAGACATGCCTACTCTGTGTACAATGTAACGCCCAACTCAAACCCCCACCCTCGGTCAAGAGCCAACAGACTTATAATATGTTTCTTCTCAACTGCAGGTCCATTCCCAGGCATCAGATAGAAATATCTATATTGCTCGACGACCTTCAACCAGATGTAGTATTTTTAACTGATACGTGGCTCAGACCCTGATGTAGTACAAGCCTTGCCGCAGGACTACCAAATAGCTAGATTAGATCGCCCTCATGGGAAAGGCGGTGGCCTGGCTATTTTATTCAGAGCTCACTATGCCTGTCGATGCTCCCCGAATCCTTTCCTAGACTGCGAAAGCATGTCCTTTTGCTTAGAGTTCTCTCCGAACATTCGTTTTTCAGGGGCACTAATTTACCGCCCACCAGGGCCTGCAAAAGAGTTTTATGCATCTCTGCCTTCGGGTGTTGCGGATCTGGCCTCCTCCCCTTCTAACTTTACGTTGTTAGGCGACCTAAACACTCACCTTGATGATACAACAGATTCTATGGCTCAAGAGCTAATTGCAGATCTCTCCGCATTGCAGATGAACCAGCTTGTCCTATCACCCACGCATGTTAAAGGCCATCTGTTAGACCCGGTGTTTAGCAACTGCCCTAATTTGATGGTTGAAACTCCGATTGCCCTCCCTTGCACGGACCATTGGTTAGTCCCTTTCATGTGGGAAACCCATAATACTCCTGCACTTACACCAGGACTACGGGAAGCACGGAACTGGTCTAGACTTTCATTAGACCAGTGGGTCCATAAGTTAGAGACCACAAAGCCTTCAACTACTCAAGACCCCCTAATAGCATATGCCAAATTTAACAACTGGATAACACAAACGCTCAATATCATATTGCCCACCAAAAAAAACACATTAAAAAGATCCAGAGTCACTGCTCCCTGGTACTCAGCGGAGCTCCGGGAGAAAAAATGCCAGTGCAAGAGACTAGAAAGAAAATGGCGCCTGGGGTACGCCGAGTCAGAAAAAATCATCTACAGAGAAGCCATTAGAAATTACAAAAAAGAGATAAAGAGCGCACAAGCTGTGTATTATACACAAAAAATCATGGAAGCTAGCTCCAACTCAAAAGAGATCTATCAGATCGTGAAAAGCCTCACCAATTCCCTCAATCCCCTTCAATTAACAACAATTCACAATCTCGCTGTGACGATCTAGCAGATTTATTTTTTCCTAAAACTGATCTCATCTATTCATCCTTCTCCTCGGACAGTGATTTAAATGGCCCAGTGGACACCCCGACGACTTTTGTACAGGGCACTTTGTGTAGCCGATCACCTTCGTTAGGTGAGTTTCCCCTGCTAAAGTCAGAATCACTTGCTACTCTAATGACGCATGTGAAATCGGGATCCCATAGTGACCCTGCCCCCCCACGCATATTGGTCACCGTTACTCGGACCATTCTTCCCACCCTGCTAGAAGTACATAACGCCTCAATTGCTACTAGCACGGTCCCACCTGCGTGGAAACAGGCTATGGTGCGGGCACTTGTAAAGAAACCCAATATGGATATTAACAACCTAAGCAACTACCGCCCCATCTCCCTGCTCCCGTGGGCCAACAAAATTGTAGAGAAGTATATAAATGGCCTCCTAACAAACTTCCTTGAGAGTAATCAGCTGCTTGCCCCGTCGCAGACCGGCTTTCGCCCCAAACATGGAACGGAGGCTGCCTTGTTGGCAGTCATGGAGGAAACCAGAAAAATCTTGGATCGAGGAGGATCGGTGGTAGTCATCTTCCTCGAGCTAAGCGCTGCTTTTGACACTGTAAATCATAAAATCTTACTGCAGCATCTCTATGATATTGGAATATCAGGTAGGGCGCTGGAATGGCTTAAGTCTTTTCTCAGCGATAGAACCTTCCAGGTATATGAAGGAAACAGTATTTCCTCCAGCAAACCCCTTGGCTGTGGAGTCCCACAGGGCTCCTTCCTGAGCCCGACGTTATTTAACGTCTATATGAGACCGCAGGCTGAGATCGTCCGCCCGTATGGTATTAAGATCGTTACCTATGCGGACGATACTCAGCTGGTGGTCTCTCTGGCACAGGAAAGTGACTATTCAGCCAAGGTGGACCTGTGGGTTGACTGGAGAAGGTAAAATGCTAGATGACTCTGTCTTGTCTCAAACTTAATGGGGACAAGCCAGAGCTCATGCTACTGGATAGTACAGCTCCAGCATCAATCAGTTCCATTTGGCCTTCCAATCTAGGCCCGCCACCTGTACCTAAGAACGCCATCTGGGCATCTGGCTTGATAAGCCCCTGACATTTGACTACTAGGCAACTATGCTAGCCGCTACCTGCTACGGCCTACTCAGAACCCTTAGGAAAATTCTTCCCCTACTACCTTTTAAAGCCAGACAAACGGTGATACAGGGTTTGATCCAATCACGTTTGGATTTTGGTAATGCCCACTACTTAGGAGCTCCTGATTTTACTATGAGGAAACTGCAGATAATTCAAAATTGCGCTGCTCGCACGCTACTGCAAATCCCACGCAGGACGTCTGCTAAACCCGGCCTAAAAAACTGCACTGGCTTCCCGTTAAGGACAGAATTAGTTTTGAGTCCTTATGCGTTGCCCATCAGGCTTTCTGGGTGACCGGTCCAGCAATCAATATCCCTCTAATCACCCCGTATCATCCCAGAAGACAACTACGATCAGCCAATGCATTTTTGGCTGTAGTGCCCAAGGTCAGAAGAACCAGAGCAGGAGGTCGTTCCTTCTCCTTCAATGTTGCTAAGTTATGGAATGTTCTCCCTCTTCATGTAAGGTCCAATCCGGAATTGACATCTTTTCAGAAACAACTAAAAACATTCCTATTTAACAAGTAAAGCCCTCCCCAGCTCTACGCCTCCTCAGTTAACACTCTCAGTCTTAGCGCTTGGACGCCTCAGGGCAACTATGTGCGCTCTATAAAAATCATTTTCATTTCATTTCATTCACTATTATCTTGTTATGCCATGGTGCAAATGGCACATCTTCTTCCATATGCCATTTAAATCTCGAGATAATTTGCAGGCCGGAATACTTGCTGAGGTTGGCGATATTATTGATGTAGGCGAGACTGATTTCTACTATCGGGCTTTGTGCGAAATGAAAGGCCTCAGTCATCTTAATGAATTTAAAATCCTTTAAATTGTTTACAAAGCAGTCCATGATGGTCTAATTTTAGAATACAGCACTGTATTTGGTGACTCTTGTGAAGTTGGAAGGTATGCCTGAGTAGAATCATCCAATTAGGCAGCGTACTCCAAATGATGGTAGATAAGTTGAGAAATGTGTGCTTAGCTTGACTATTTTTTGAAAGCGGTCAGCCTTAACTTACAGGCAATGTGTAAAGTTTATGCAGAACTTCAAACAGTAATAAGGTGAAAACGCCATACCAGAATAATCCCAGCCAATGTACGAAAACTGAATACATTGTAATACATTATTTGACACCTAAGCAAATAAAAGCTAATCAGTAGAACTGGAGAGTTCCACTTTTAAAGATGTAGATAAGAATAGTGCTTAACAACACAAAGCACCAACTGTGGCTATCTGGTTGTGCTGGACCGGGACAAAGGCCCACATGCATCAAACTGATTTGCATTCGCAAACGGTGCGAAACGCAAAATTCGACCGTTTGCGAACGCAATTCATTGTTTTGGGATGCATTAAACCTTTTGGCTTTTTCACAATTTAAGAAATCGCAATTTATTTGCGATTTCTTAAATTGTGATTGCATTTAAGAAATCGCAATTTTGCGATTTCTTAAATGCAATGCATCATCTGAAAAAATTTGCGATTTCGCAGATTAGAAGTGTTAAATTAGCATGAAGTCAACCTTCATGGTAATTTTAGAAAAGTTTCAAAAATGCACAAAAGTGCATTTTTGACACTTTCATTTTAAACTCACACATGCCATTGGGCATGTATGTGTGAAAAATGAACTGTATGTTACATTTCAGGGGTGCAGGGGGGGTCCTTCGGACCCCCCCTGCACCCTAGAAATTGCATTCTCATTTTGCGATTCCTTAATTGCGAATCGCAAAATGAGAATGCCTTCCCATTGATTTCCTATGGGCCTCTAGGCCCATAGGAATCAATGTAAAGGGATTCCTTATTTGCGATTGGCAAAATTGGGAATCGCAAATAAGGAAAAATAAGAAATCGCAATAATATATGCGAATTTTTAATGCATATGTATTTGCGATTTCTAAATTGCGATTCCTTAATTTTCGCAATTTAGGAATCGCAAATACCAACAATGATGCATGTGGGCCAAAGTCACAAGTTTAGGCCAACCACGATAGAGCAAGGGCTGATACAGTAACCAATTTAGGCCAATTGAACCAAGTACCTAAAATCTTTTGATGGGGTATTTCAAAGTCCCATGTTGAGGATGGGTCGCGCAACAGTGGTACTGAGGATAGAATATAACATACCTTAATATAATGGGTTATGTTTTAAAATACCAAATATGATATATAGACCACACCGAAAAAACTATGAGTTAATATTTGAGGGAATGATGGCATGAATCAGAACAATGAAAGAAGAAGAAGGCAGCAGTAACAGCATTTTATGACCCACTACTAAATTCACTGTGGGTCTGTTCTTGACCGGAATTTCTTAGCATATTGATTTAGGACTAGGAATTTTGAAGAGATAGCATTTGTAGCTGAGATCCCTGCGAGCTTTTCCAGATCAATTTCTAAGTCTTCTTACATTGCGAGTATGCTTACCTCAATTGTATAATTCAACACCCTAAGACTCCATCACTTGCTCTTCCTGGTCAAACTCCCTCTTCAGGAAAAGGATCAGCACAACGTACCATCAGAGAATATACTTGGTGGAAAAGGTTTGGACATTTTTATGCAACATCACAATTATGCTAGGTCATTTTTCCCTTTCTTCCTATTCACTAGTCCCTATTACAAGTTTGCATTATGCTATGTAATGCTTTATAAACATTTGCATGTCAGTCATATCAGTAAAATCATTCAATATTATTTCAAACCTCATGTGGATTCCAGGACGGACATCAGATATGAATCAGATCATTTAATTTTCATGACATAATTTCAATATTTCTTGAAGAATGGGTTATGACCAGCAGATACTTAGAAATATTTAGAGGTCCCCAGCACTGCAGAAGAACATAAAGCACAACATGCCTCAAGAGCTGTAGAAGGCTGTTGAGAATACAGATTAATCCCCTTTCAGAGCTCAATCTGCAACCAGCTGGCAACCAAGTATCCCCTTCATGATCCAGTGCTGAAGGATTAGAGGAAGAGAAGCAATTGAGCCTTGATCCATGGTGTGAACATTATGTGAAAGCATAGGAGCATGTATGAGCACGGTTCACTGATAGAATATCGAGGTCACTAACAGTGACCTACAAAATTATTGACACAAAAATATCGACCTCAAAAATATCGACATCTATACTTATAATTTAAATGACCAAAATATTTAAACAAAAATATCGATGTCACTAATATAGTTGTCAAAAAAAATTCTTTTTTATATATATATATATATATATATATCTATAAAAAAATACATAATAAACATTTATTATATTTAAATGTAACAGTAATATAACCATCAGGATTGACAGTGAGGTCCTTGTCTCTGTGCCTTTTTTCCTACTATCTGCGGCACTCGACACATTATACATATGTATTGTTGTCTAGGATGTCTCCTGAGAGAAGTTACGATTTCCCTTGGTGCCAAAGCAGAAGAAAACAAAAGATATTCTTGCATCCAGTTATTCACACAAAAGCACTGATTGGGGGAGAGAGGAGGGGTGTAGTATTTAAAATTCTGGACCCGTGTTATAAACATCATCGTACCATGACGAATTTGATATCAGAGGACCGAGAATGGCTAATAGTCTATGCACAAACATTTTCGTCATATTCGAGTGACAATTTCACCTTGAAATCGTAGTTTTCGTCCTGAACCCTCGGGTTCCATTTTGTGTACGGCAGCCATTTTGTGAGTTGCCCTCACATAGGCCAATGATTAAGGCCAAACACGATCCTGAAGGACACGCACACCTCCCATGACTTCTCTGCGACCTGGGCAAGCTGACTCCACTGCCCAAGGCCAAACCTGTTCGGTCAGCTCCTCTCCCAGTGGCCGAACAAGATAGTATCAAGGCACAACATGCCATAAACCTTTCATCGCACACAAACGACACCTAATCTTCCACACACCTGTCCCTATTTCCTACTTTATGACCTGCTTTACGAGGAGGAGGTGCCCCATTTTTATTGGGGGCCCATCGATATCTGATGAAAATACTGGGCCTTGCCGGATAATTGATTATGGGCTGGACAAACTGAAATATGGGCTTGTCATCATGACTCTGCCTTTTCTTTGTAGTGGAAATATGTGAATGATCAACTGTAAAACAAAGAATGTTTACCTAAAGCGTAATATTTTGTATAAAAAGAGAAGGCTGGCTTTGTAAGATTGAGCAGTCTCCTGAGAATATACACCGTGTTGTACTTCTAGGACGCCTGTTACTTGGTTGCAGCCAATAAATTCGATCTTTGACTTCACCTAGAAGACTCTGAGTTTCTGTAGTCTGAAACAGGAAGGACCCGATGTCTTAGGGTGTACCCCTGGCACCGCTGGGTTCTGAAAAACCCAGCACTTCATCTGGAGCCCAACGTGGGCGATATCAGCGGTACCGGTCCAAGCCAGAGGTTCGTGAGGAGCTTCGTGTGAAAATTCTGGAGGAAGGCCGCCACTTCATCGACCCCTGCATGTCGACGTGGTCCGAAAGTCTTTGCTGCGAGGTTCCCCGCTTCCCGACGGCTACGAATTACTGCTGCCCTGACTATCGCCCTGTTTTGGACCTGTGACTGTTTGGTAGAGCGAAACGATAGACGAGTCTTCTGGTGACATCATCGATACCTCAGTTAAGTATAAGTGGAGCGTCTCCCAGTCCTTAGTTTGGTTCTTAGTTTGGGTATCCCCTCGGGATCTTTGATTTGGAACTTGCAAGTACCAAAGCCGAAGGACTCGTGTATTCACGAGAAAATCGTATTCGATAATCCTTTGAAGTTTGAAGCTAGTTTGATGCCTGGTCTTAGCAGGCTTGGAAATTTGTTTTGTCTTGGTTGCAATAAGGATTCCCGATTGGAGGACTCGTGTCCGGTTCCTCCGGTTGGAACTCCAACCTATGAATTATATGTGAAACATGGAGTAGGCCCCATCACATATAATGAAGTGTGGATCCGATACACCAGAAAAGATGGTGCTTTAAAATGGCCCCAATACGGTAGCTTTGACACGGAGATCCTAGATAATCTTAAGGTTAAACTTTTTAAGAAGTAAGCCCGGCCGGCGATGTTTGACTCTTTCCGCCTATGGCGTAAGGAAGCCAAACAGAAGGAAATGAAGTTAGCGAAGAAAAATAAGAGAGAAAGGGGTATCTCGATAATGCAAGCTGCTATGCAGTTTAAAGATAACGAAGAGGAACAGATGGGCGAGCAGTTGCACAGGCAACGTAAAATGGTGATCGATAAATGCTACCCTGCTTTGCCGCCTCTTCAGCAAGACGCAGCAAAAGAACTTGAAAAAGACCCCCTAATGTCACATTTGTTGAGTTCGCCACCCCCTTATGCGCAGAGTGCTACAGCACCTCCGCAACCTTTAGTTGTACAACCCCCGGTTGTTATGCATCCTGCTCCTCCACAACCGCCAGCACCTCTTCAGTTGGCTCCTACTCTTCCGGTGCAGCCTCCTCAAGGGCCACCGACTTTGACATCTGCTCTGCCTTTACTTCCTACAACTCTGACCACTATATCGACTGCCACTCCTGGTATTCCTCCTAACACTGCCTCTGCGTCTGCCTTGCCTCACTCTGCTTTTCCACCTGTCCTTTCATCAACTTCTCCCTCTGTTTGCCAGAGAATGACTAGCACTGTTGCTAGCCTTCTGTATCCTCTCTTTGGAGCAACAAGTACAACCCCTGTCTCAGAGCGTAAACAGTTACGTAGCCAACTGCCTGATTCTAGGGAGAAGGAAACATTGAATTATATGGCACATAAATGGGTTACCGACCCGATGAGATACAAGCTAGAATCTGTCATGGATGTCTTCCATCAGTGGGAAGCACCGAAGCAGAGATACGTTTTTGAGAAAATGTGTACTTTTCTTTGTGAGGATTTAGAGGAAAATGATTTAGAGCCTAATCCGCCTGAGTTGTGCCGTGTAAGGTTCGAGTTTGCAAAAGGAACAATTGTGGGTCCCGTTGTTGAGAAAGCAGTTGCAACATTGTTATCATTCAGGAGTGAGGGTGTTTCTCGTCGTTGTTTGAGTCTGATTCCTCAGTTAAGAAGAAGGTGAGACAGTACCCAATCAGAGAAGTTCCTCCAGTATGGAAGGACGCCGTTGCGGCTGATCTAGCTAATCACGTTGATGCTGTACCAGCACATTTTCAGCGTGTCTGGGTACATGTTCCATGGAAGCGAGATGAAGTCTTGGCCCTTAAGCAGACATTGCCTGATTCCCGTAAAAATCCTGCAGGGTATTACAAGGAATTGTCACAGACTGCAAGCTCTTGTATTATGAATTTAGCCGATATAGACATGTTGTTTGGAAATGTGTTTCCACAGCCTTTATGGGGAAAGATTCGTCATGCAGATCATGATCAGGAGTTAGGTGACACATGGGCTAATATTAGTGCTGCAAATGATCGACAAGTTGGTGGTGCTAAACCCGAGCCTTTAGTAGCAGACCTCCCTGGTAGGATCATCAATTACATGAAAACTTTAATGCCAGTGATGCGTGTGAATTGGGATAAATTGTCTGCGTGTAAGCAGAAGAAAGATGAAACGGTGTCTGATTTCTTCACCAGGTTTGAAGAAACGTTTATCGACCACAGTGGTCAGGATATGAGTACAGAAGGTGGTCAACGGTTGTTCGTTGACAAGTTTGTGCACAATTTGCTCCCCGATTTGTGTAAGAAGCTAAAAGATTCAGAAAGTTCTTGGGCCGTTTCCTCTTTAGCACAGATATTGGCTACTGCACAGTATTATGAAAATAGAGACAAAGATGAGAAGGATAGGGCAGACAAGAAAACTAAAGAGTGAAAAACGAAGGTTCTGTTACAACAGGAGTATCCGCCACGTGGTGGCCAGAGTAACTATTAGCAACCTCAACAGTATCAGAAAAACTCGCAAAGGTTCGAGCCTTCTCAACTAAGTTTTCCTGTAGGCCCTAATCAGTGTGCATATTGCAAGGAAGAGGGTCAGTTTAAAAGTAGCTGCCCTGCTTTGTTGCAACGTATGAATGGTGTTTCTGGTGCAAGAGGTCGAGGTGTTCAACAAGCGCCTAGAGGTAGAGGACGTGGAAATTTCCCCCAACACGCGCGCTCATTTCCGCCTCAAAATTCAATGAATAGGTTTGATCAGCAGAATAATGCGTCTGGTAGGACGGCTCAGTACTATGCTGATGACTACTATGCAGAAGATGAACATATGGAAGGTAATGATTGCTAGGACAGCCATAGACAAAGAGAGGGAGTTGTTTCAGTTCCAGTAGATCAGAGTGGACCTTATGTTGAGGTGATTACCTCAGGTGTGTCAGAGCCTTTTCTGTTGGATACTGGTGCTACAAAGAGTTCTATTATGCACTCTAAACTCCCTGGCGCACCTTTGTCTGGCGAAACGAATGTTTCAGTAGGTTTTTCAGGCGCCCCGGTTAGGAATCCAGTTTCTAGTCCTATGTCCCTTTCTGTTGGACCTTGCGAATTCGAAGCACCCCTTATTCTGATGACAGGTTGTGGTAAAAACTTGTTGGGATTGGATTTGTTGAAAAGATTGTATGCGACGTTGTATTGTTCTCCCTCGGGAGTACAACTTACACGGGGTAAGAAAGTGATCTCTCCAATGTATTTGTCAAAGGACAAACTTCCGACAGAATTGTCATTTCTTCCCGATATTTTGTGGGCTACTGGTTCTAATGATGTGGGTCTTTTGGAAATACCACCATATGTTGTGACATTGAAAGCCAATGTTAAAATGCCACAAATTCCCCAGTACAAGATCTCTAGTGAAGGTGAAAAAGCGTTGCTAGCGATCATTTACGATTTGATAGAAAAATATGTAATTGAAGAAACAAGAGGCAACGTTTGCAATAGTCCTGTTCTGCCTGTTTTGAAGCGTACTGACCCTTCTCAGCCACCTGTGTACAGGTTCGTGATTGATCTTAGAGAAGTCAATACGATCGTTGTGCCACAATTTCCAGTCGTTCCTGATATCACTGCCTTATTGACTATGATTCCAGCTTCCGCGACTTGGTTCTCGGTGATTGACTTGAAGAATGCTTTCTTCAGTATCCCGATAGCCGAGGAGAGCAGGGATATTTTTGGATTCAGTTTAGGAGGCCGAAGCTTCCGCTTCAAACGCGCTCCCCAGGGCTACTGTGAAAGCCCATCGATATATAGTCAGGCTTTAAAGACACAGCTTGATACGATTGTTTTATCTGATGGCGCTACCCTTATTCAGTATGTTGATGATTTGCTTGTTGCTGCAGATACTGAGGAAATCTGTAAAGAAGCCACGTTGTCATTGTTGCGTCATTTGTCTGATTTGCATCACAAAGTGTCCCTTTCCAAATTGCAATATTGTCGACAAGAAGCGACCTACTTAGGTCATCTCTTATCGAAGGAGGGAAGGAAACTGACCCCAGAAAGAATTCAGGCAATAGCGAAATTGAGTGTGCCAAGAACACAGAGAGAAGTGCGTGCTTTCTTGGGTATTACATCCTATTGCAGACAATGGATACCGAATTTTTTTTTGTTGGCCAAACCTTTGGTGGCATTAACCTGTAAAGATACACCGAATCCCCTTCCATGGTCTGAAGAGTGTCAGAAAAGTTTTTCCGAATTGCGCAATGCATTATGTTCGGCTCCTGTGTTGGGTACCCCCGACTACAGTAAGCCCTTTACATTGTATGTCCATGAGAAAGAAGGTTGTGCATTATCAGTGTTGACACAGTTGTGCGGAAACAGGCAGCGTCCATGTGCATATTTTTCATCGACTTTAGACCCGGTAGCTAAAGCGTTGCCGAGTTGCTTAAGAGCCACAGCGGCAGCAGCTGTTTCCATTCGACAGTCAGTTTAGTGATGAATAACACATTGATTGTGATGGTTCCACATGCAGTGGACACGTTGTTAAACAGGACCAAGACACAGCACTTAACTAGTGCTCGGTTGTCAGGTTACGAGTTGACACTATTAGCGAGTCATGTGCACATAAAAAGTTGCAACACGCTTAATCCAGCTACGTTGTTGCCGATTGTAGCAGAGTTAGATGCTTCTGAACAGCATGATTGTTTTCTCGGAACCGAAGAAGAGACGAAAGGGAGAATAGACCTTCAAGACACTCCTCTTGTAAAGTGTGATGGTACCTTATGGGTGGATGGTTCATGCTTCAAACTTCCGAATGGCGATACGACTGCAGCATATGCTGTCACGACTTTGCATACGATTGTTGAAGCTGCACGTATCCCACATAATTCAGCTCAAGCAGCAGAGTTGATTGCACTTACGAGAGCGTGTGTGTTGTCGAAAGGATTGAAAGTGACCATTTATACCGACAGCCAGTATGCATTTGGTGTTGTTCACAGTTTTGGACGATTGTGGAAAGAACGTGGATTTCTGACTTCACATGGAGCTAAGATACAGAATGGTCAGTTGGTGAATGAGCTTCTCGAGTCTCTTACTTTGCCCCTGCAAGTCGCGATTGTAAAATGCAGTGCACACAAGAAGGTGACTGATGATGTTGGTCGTGGAAATGCATTTGCTGATGAAGTTGCAAAAGAAAGCGCAAGGGATGTGATGAGTCGAATGTATGTTGCAGGCCCTGCAAGATGGGTTGGTGATGTTGGAATGTGTGAAGATACGATAGAGAGTCTATTCAAGCTGTAGCTACAGAGAAAGAATTGAATGTGTGGAGAGAAAGTACGGGTAAAATGGATGCCAATGGTTGTTGGGTTGAATTGTCAGAGCATCAGCGATGGTTGATACCCGATGCGTATGTGCTTGCAGTGGTTACAATGGCTCATGGAATGGCTCATATCAGTGTGAAAGGGATTTGTAAGTTGTTGGCCCCAGTATGGCAAAATGCTGGAATTCCTAAGTGTGCAGAGAATGTGGTCAAGAATTGCATAGTGTGTCTGAAATACAATCCTGGTAGGGGAACCCCAACTCCAACTGGTCATTTTGCGCCTCCTACGTATCCGTTTGAAGTTTTGCAGCTAGATTTCATCCACATGGAAAGGTGCAACAATCTGAAATACATACTCGTTGTTGTTTGTGCCTTTTCAAGATGGGTAGAAGCATATCCCCTGAAAGATAACACAGCCTTATCAACAGCTAAAGCCCTTGTGAAAGAGTTTTTCCCTAGGTTTGGAATGCCGAGAATGGTCTGGAGTGACAATGGGAGTGAATTTGTGGGTCGAGTGATGAAGAAAGTATGCGAAGGGCTAGGCATCCAACAGAAATTTCACGCTGCAAATCACCCTCAATCAGCTGGACTAGTAGAATGCTACAATGGCACACTAAAGTTAAAATTAGCCAAGATCCAAGCATGCTCTGGTCTTAAATGGCCTGACGCTCTGCCTTTAGCACTCCTATCAACAAGAATGACTGTGCATTAGCGAGTGGGACTTAGTCCTTACGAAATAGTGTTCGGCCGTCCAGCCATCATATGGGGAGTGCCAAGGCCGACAAAATTCAGTGAGATCGAACACCCTGTACTGCTTGACTATTTGTATGAATTGACGGCTAAATTGCGTGTTTTACACCAACAGGTTCACGATACTCTGCCTCGGGGCTCTGAAGCTGCAGGACACCAGATCGATCCTGGATCCTGGGTGCTGGTCAAAATATTTCCAGCGAACAAAGAATGACCAGCCCCGGTGGACCGGGCCTCACCTAGTTCTTCTCTCAACGAGATCAGCCGTTTGAGTGGAAGGGAAGAAGCACTGGATCCACGGTGTACACTGCAAGAGGGTGCCTTTGCCTCTACCGTACAACCGGTGGGTCCAGGAGGGTATCGCTGACTCAGAGACTGAAACTGTGCCTCGATTTCTGCCTTTCAGTGATGCACGTGTAAAAGGAACAATTTCTGAAAAAGAAAGTGACAAGCTCTTGCAAGAAGCTGTGCCGCCGTCAATTCGATTGGACATTACAGAGCCTGAACTCCTGTTTCAAGACCAGACTGTACCTGGAAAGAAACGTTATAATCTAAGGCCGAGAACTATGGACAAATATTTTTTTTTCCTCTGCTAAATCTGAGAAACTTTTTTTTTTTTGTTTTTCGAACCACCATCCGGGTTCAGCTGTAGGGTCGCGTTGCCCAAGTCTTTGGGGTGCAGCTGAAGACGTTAGGTCGACAGTTCTGGTTGGTCTAAGGGAGTTGCCCTGGACTGATAGAAGCATTCCTTAGCATAGAACACCCTACCATCGCGAGCAGCATTTTAGAGAGGATGGAGTTTTTCGAGATGGAGAGACCTGCCAAAACAATTAACTTTAAAGCCAGAATATGTAAAATGATGACCACGAAACGCTTTTTGATACTATGCATTTTTATGTTGTTCAGTGTAATGATGCTTTTAATAGGATATGTTTTATTCTCTTTTCGAGTGACATTTGCACCCACTACATCGTCTATACCTCCTCCTTCTACTGTTTCCTCACACTCTTTTCAACCTCTTCCTGAACATGAGTCCGCTAGGAGATTAGAGTTTATTAATAACTCCTTCGTTCAGCTTTTGCACCAACACCAACTAGTAATGAACACGACTAATTGTTGGGTGTGCGGTCTTATGCCTCACACAACGGATAAAGGTAACCTTTATCTGGTCCTGCCTTTCAGCCATAATGGTTCTGTGTGGGCATACAGAACAATGTTCATCTACGCACATGAGACCTACCACCTACGTTCCGTGACAGACAATCCTAAGAATAGTGCTCTAGTTAAGGGTATAGTAGATTTGATTAAGGAAGATATTTCTTATGAGACTATCCCGAGAGATGAGACACTAGTATACATAGGATGGAACGTGACCGGATATGGAGCTACTCTGAGTGAGAAACAGCACGCTAAGAGGTCTTCCCCAATCTGGATTGTACCCCATTAGGGTCACCTATGTCTGCAAGGTATTGGCAAGAATCCCAGAGCTCAGTTAGGGAAGAGTATCTGCACTGAAACGTATGTTTTTGCGTCCCAGACTTCCCCATCGTTCCTAGCAGCTAAGGGTACCTATTTCATCTGCCATGATGGAGCCTATACATGGTTGCCCCCTGACTTTTTGGGCACATGCTTTGTTTCGTTCCTGTTGCCTCCCACCTACACTGCTACGGCAGATTACCATAAGACAAGGATAGTTAGAGGTCTCTTCAGTAAAGAAGACACTGCAGGACAAGAATTTGGAGACAAAAAAAAAGGTTTTCTGCCGTTCTGGGGACCCATGGTTAACAGCAGGAACATAAGGCAATTGACAAGGGTGGTTGACAAAATCTATTCATGTGGATAAAGGAGATTGGTCATTAATGGGATGGTTCTGGGAACTGATATCCACCTGGGGATAGAAAATTCTGATGGTCATTGGGATGATCTTAGCCATTCTTTTCCTGTTCTGTCTGTGCGTACAGTGTGCTCCTGCAATATGTGGCCTCTGTGCTACATCGTGTGTAAGGAAACCTGTATCAAGGGACGAGCTAAGTAATAGGATGATGCTACAGCAACATCTCAATGACTTTATGAATATAGACCTGGACTCAGATTAGCGTGAGTATAGGTTATTGCCTATGTAAGGGCAAAAGGAGGGTCTGTAGTACTTAAAATTCTGGACCCGTGTTATAAACATCATCGTACCATGACGAATTTGATATCAGAGGACCGAGAATGGCTAGTAGTCTATGCACAAACATTTTCTTCATATTCGAGTGACGATTTCACCTTGAAATCATAGTTTTCGTCCTGAACCCTTGGGTTCCATTTTGTGTACGGCAGCCATTTTGTGAGTTGCCCTCACATAGGCCAATGATTAAGGCCAAACACGATCCTGAAGGACACGCACACCTCCCATGACTTCTCTGCGACCTGGGCAAGCTGACTCCACTGCCCACACCCAAACCTGTTCGGTCAGCTCCTCTCCCAGTGGCCGAACGAGATAGTATCAAGGCACAACATGCCATAGACCTTTCATCGCACACAAACCACACCTAATCTTGCACACACCTGTCCCTGTTTCCTACTTTATGACCTGCTTTACGAGGAGGAGGTGCCCGTTTTTATTGGGGGCGCGTCGATATCTGATGAAAATACTGGGCCTTGCCGGATAATTGATTATGGGCTGGACAAACTGAAATATGGGCTTGTCATCATGAGTCTGCCTTTTCTTTGTAGTGGAAATATGTGAATGATCAACTGTAAAACAAAGAATGTTTGCCTAAAGCGTAATATTTTGTATAAAAAGGGAAGGCTGGCTTTGTAAGATTGAGCAGTCTCCTGAGAATACTTTCTTTTCACCGTGTTGTACTTCTAGGACGCCTGTTACTTGGTTGCAGCCAATAAATTCGATCTTTGACTTCACCTAGAAGACTCTGAGTTTCTGTAGTCTGAAACAGGAAACAGGAAGGACCCGAAGTCTTAGGGTGTACCCCTGGCACCGCTGGGTTCTGAAAAAACCAGTACTTCAGGGGTTCTATAACTGCTTAGGTGGCTTTAGAGGAGAGTAGCTACTTCACAATCTTTTTTGGTTCTTGAAATTCATCAGCAGGTAAGGATGGCAGCTGTAGCTGAGTAAGGCTCTACAAGGTCAGATACCTTTGCTGTGAGGTCCTGCTGATGCCTTTTTATTCCTGCCCGTCCTCGATCAGTTACTCCCTGATAATTGGCCACTGTTGCTACCTTCCTGTTGCCAATGCCAAACCATAATTTTCCAGTGGGTAAATGTCAGCCAAAAACCTTAGGCCCTGTGTTTGATATTGAGGATTAAATCAAATTACAAGCTTGAAAGCATGGCTGTGCAGCACTCCAATTGTGGGCCAATTTTTCTCTCAGGCAGCACAAAGCACACTATTCCAGGGATGTATGTCATTACCACGCATGCTTTTACAATGCATGCCTATACCACGCAACTTTTACAACGCAAGTCGTTACAACGACTTGCGTTGGGGGTGCTGGATAGTGAATAGTTTAATTTACTATTCCAACTCCAGTCCCCGTGGATAGTAGGGAAGATTTTGTTTAGTAAATTAACTATGCCCTATCCTAGAGCGCCCCCCAGCGCAAGTCGTTGTAACGACTTTCGTTGTAAAAGTTGCGTGGTAAAGGTACTGTGTTGTAAAAGTTGCATTGTAAACACTGTTCCCCCTATTCTAGCATTACTTTTCCACTAAAGGTATTCACATTTACTTTCACTATTAGATGACAATTACTTGTTCGACTGCTCTAGAATTTGCTCTGTCTACACGGTGAAAGGGATTTTATAACTTTTAATTTCATAACTATGACTGATTGTGGAAAATATACCTCTAATCTAGAAAGTGAAAGCTCTTCACTGTTGGGGCACTACATGTCAACTCAGTTTGGACCCACTGTCAGTATGCTTTAGTGTGTCACCCTAAGTGGGACAAGTATGCCCAGACGTGGGTACCATGCACATTGTATCACTGGATCCAAGCTGGACCCGGCTGATGAGCCCATAACTAGGGTGAAACCGGCCCTTGATTGCTTGTGTTACTGCTCCGGGAGGACCTGGTGTGAAGTTTGCGTTGGATTGTTCCGATTGGAGCACGGTCAAGACTGATTTGCATATTGCTAGACTCAAACTGTGAAGACGTGGTGTGAAAAATAATGATGGATTGAGAAAGTGCCTGATTAAGTACCAGTGAGTTTAATTTAAGAATTCCAAACATCACTTTTCTGTATCCGTTACTGTGTCACCCTAAGTGGGTGTGTATGCTCAGGTGTGAGTCTCCTTCACACTATGTCACTGGAAGCGAGCTGATGAGGAGCCCATAACTAGAGTAAAGCTATAATCCTTCCACTTTTAAAGAACCCCAATCTCGATCCAACTAATTGGGCTAATTTTAGACCCATTTCTCTGCTGCCTGTCTTTTCCAAAAATCTGGAAAAGCACGTAAACTCCTGGCTCACCACTTTTGTGGAAGCCCAGCAACTTCTTCACTCCTCTCAATCGAGTTTTAGATCTGGAAACAGTATGGAGGCCACCTTCCTGGGAGTCACAGAATATCTGCACTGAGTTGCTTCTGCTCCGGTACAGGGAAGACCTGGAGTGGCAGTTCAGGCTGGACTGTGTCGATTGTAACTGGGTCAAGACAAATTTGCATATAGCTGGGTCTATCCTGAAAAGAAATGGTGTACAAAATATTGTTAGATGGGGATGCAGCCTGAGTAATTACCAATTGTTGAGATTAATTTAAACATTCCATCCTTCACTTTTTTGTATACATTAGTGTGTGATCCTGAGTGGAATGGGTATGCCCAGACTTGGGTCCCATGCTCACTGTGTCCCTGGAAACCAAGCTGTACCCGGCTGATGAATCCATAACTAGGGTGAAACCAATCCTGGCTTCCTTGTGTTCCAGTTCAGGGAGGACCAGGTATGGCAGTTTGGGCTGAAATGTTCCAACTGGAGCAGAGTCCATACTGATTTACATATAGCTGGGTCTAAACTGAAGTAACATGGTGTGAAAAAGAACAATTGATAGTGATGCTGCCCTGAGTAATTATCAGTGACTGAGATAAATTCAAGCATTCCATCCATCACTTTTTTGTATACTTTTGTGCGTTGACTTAAGTGGAATGGGTTTGCCAAGACGTGGGTCTCATGCACACTGCGTCACTGGAACCAAGCTGTATCTGACTGATGAGCCCCTCACTAGGGTGAAACCGGTCCTGCATTTCTTGTGTTCCATGGTGTGGCAGTTCGGGTTGGACTCTTTCCGATGAGAGCAGGGTGAAGACTGATTCGCATATAGCTGGGTCTAAACTGAGGGGACATGGTGTGAAAAATAATGATGGGTTGTGATGCAGCTTGAGTAGCTACCAGTGGCTGAGATTCAAACATTTTCCCATTACCTTTTTGTACTCTTTAGTGTTATAATAAAACCTAGCAGTTCAAGTCAGACATTTTAGTGAGAGGATTTCCAGATTGCATAAGATTCGTCCTGTGGTATGATGGCGAAGGCAAGCTTGGAAATGAATGACATCCTGTGCAGTGGTATTCCTAAGAAATTAGAGGTAGCATCACATTTTCATACCGTTTTGAGTCATTGTAGAGTTTAACTGGAATGAGTATCTAGACTTGGATTCCTTGCTCTCTGTTACTAAAGCTACAGCCCACGAACAAGGCCATCTGAGGCTGATATACACTAGATTTATGTAAATACCTACTCACTTCACTTCTATGTAGATTGAATGAATGTTTTATCATTGCACATTCGCCAGTGACTCCTTGGTGCTAGTAGACACTAGAGAAGTCACCAGTCTCAAAAGAAGCAGGTGGCTAGATGATAATAAAGGATGGTTCAAATGCTTTTTTGCAGCTCTGTTAGAACTACAGATCTCCATTTGGCTGGGCTAAATTTCATGAGCCTGAATCTGTTTTGAATGCTACAGATGAGCTAAAAATGATGGAAGTTGTGAATCAATTATTCAGAGATGTGTAAAATTGAAAACTCACTCATGCTCTTCACTACATCACATTGTTTGCTCTTAATAGGTATAGTTCATAGTCTACATGCACTCACATTTTCTACAAACCTCACCTTTTGCAGTGAAGAAATTGCAATTTCCCCTGAAATATTATAGAATATAATCATATTCGTGATTTATTCATTTTCAATTGAAATCACGCTATTGGTGTACCGCAAAGTATGCTATTTTAGTTGAAACACTTAAACAAATAAATCATCCTTTTTCTGTTAACACAGTACCTTTTTTGTTTAGCTAACAAATTATAGTAATTCATGAAACATTGAATCCCCCTATTATGTAACTATGTATACACCCTAAATAATTAACACTGTCTGTCATTATCATCATTTTCTACATTCATTCTACCAAGGGTATCCTCGATGTAAACACTTGAACCATCCACATTGTTTTCATCATATTTCTTAGGGCTTAAAACATGAACCTCTGATTCTTGCCTTTATTTGTGCCTTTTATCTCATATGCAAACACAACAATGATGGACAGAATGTGGATCAATGTCACACATTCACCCCAGTCCAAAGATCTGGGCCCAAATCCATCGTTTTTCCACTCCACACCACCCTGGGTTAGACAATGGCGATATGCAAATCAGCGCTGACCCTGTGCCCCATGGGAACAGTCCAGTCCGAACTACAAAAGCCATGTCCTTCCCAGAACGGAAACAAGCATCCGAGGACCGGCCCGGTTTCGAGGTAACACCTTTCATCAGCCCGGCTAGCTTGATTCCAGTGGTGTGGAGTGCCTGGGACTCACGTCTGAGCATCCCCAGTACACTTAGAGCGGTACCTGCAAACACAACAATGATGGACAGAATGTGGATCAATGTCACACATTCACCCCAGTCCAAAGATCTGGGCCCAAATCCATCGTTTTTCCACTCCACACCACCCTGGGTTAGACAATGGCGATATGCAAATCAGCGCTGACCCTGTGCCCCATGGGAACAGTCCAGTCCGAACTACAAAAGCCATGTCCTTCCCAGAACGGAATCAAGCATCCGAGGACCGGACCGGTTTCGAGGTAACACCTCTCTTCAGCCCGGCTAGCTTGACTCCAAGTGGTGTGGAGTGCCTGGGACCCACGTCTGGGCATCCCCAGCGCACTTAGGGCGGCAATTGCAAAAACAACAAGTGATGGACTGAATGTGGATCAATGTCACACACTCCCCCAGATCTTTTGACTGGGGGAGTGTGTGACATTGATCCACATTCAGTCCATCACTTGTTGTTTTTGCAATTGCCGCCCTAAGTGCGCTGGGGATGCCCAGACGTGGGTCCCAGGCACTCCACACCACTTGGAGTCAAGCTAGCCGGGCTGAAGAGAGGTGTTACCTCGAAACCGGTCCGGTCCTCGGATGCTTGATTCCGTTCTGGGAAGGACATGGCTTTTGTAGTTCGGACTGGACTGTTCCCATGGGGCAACAGGGTCAGAGCTGATTTGCATATCGCCATTGTCTAACCCAGGGTGGTGTGGAGTGCAAAAAAACGATGGATTTGGGCCCAGATCTTTTGACTGGGGGAGTGTGTGACATTGATCCACATTCAGTCCATCACTTGTTGTTTTTGCAATTGCCGCCCTAAGTGCGCTGGGGATGCCCAGACGTGGGTCCCAGGCACTCCACACCACTTGGAGTCAAGCTAGCCGGGCTGAAGAGAGGTGTTACCTCGAAACCGGTCCGGTCCTCGGATGCTTGATTCCGTTCTGGGAAGGACATGGCTTTTGTAGTTCGGACTGGACTGTTCCCATGGGGCAACAGGGTCAGAGCTGATTTGCATATCGCCATTGTCTAACCCAGGGTGGTGTGGAGTGCAAAAAAACGATGGATTTGGGCCCAGATCTTTTGACTGGGGGAGTGTGTGACATTGATCCACATTCAGTCCATCACTTGTTGTTTTTGCAATTGCCGCCCTAAGTGCGCTGGGGATGCCCAGACGTGGGTCCCAGGCACTCCACACCACTTGGAGTCAAGCTAGCCGGGCTGAAGAGAGGTGTTACCTTGAAACCGGTCCGGTCCTCGGATGCTTGATTCCGTTCTGGGAAGGACATGGCTTTTGTAGTTCGGACTGGACTGTTCCCATGGGGCAACAGGGTCAGAGCTGATTTGCATATCGCCATTGTCTAACCCAGGGTGGTGTGGAGTGCAAAAAAAACGATGGATTTGGGCCCATATCTTTTGACTGGGGGAGTGTGTGACATTGATCCACATTCAGTCCATCACTTGTTGTTTTTGCAATTGCCGCCCTAAGTGCGCTGGGGATGCCCAGACGTGGGTCCCAGGCACTCCACACCACTTGGAGTCAAGCTAGCCGGGCTGAAGAGAGGTGTTACCTCGAAACCGGTCCGGTCCTCGGATGCTTGATTCCGTTCTGGGAAGGACATGGCTTTTGTAGTTCGGACTGGACTGTTCCCATGGGGCAACAGGGTCAGAGCTGATTTGCATATCGCCATTGTCTAACCCAGGGTGGTGTGGAGTGCAAAAAAACGATGGATTTGGGCCCAGATCTTTTGACTGGGGGAGTGTGTGACATTGATCCACATTCAGTCCATCACTTGTTGTTTTTGCAATTGCCGCCCTAAGTGCGCTGGGGATGCCCAGACGTGGGTCCCAGGCACTCCACACCACTTGGAGTCAAGATAGCCGGGCTGAAGAGAGGTGTTACCTCGAAACCGGTCCGGTCCTCGGATGCTTGATTCCGTTCTGGGAAGGACATGGCTTTTGTAGTTCGGACTGGACTGTTCCCATGGGGCAACAGGGTCAGAGCTGATTTGCATATCGCCATTGTCTAACCCAGGGTGGTGTGGAGTGCAAAAAAACGATGGATTTGGGCCCAGATCTTTTGACTGGGGGAGTGTGTGACATTGATCCACATTCAGTCCATCACTTGTTGTTTTTGCAATTGCCGCCCTAAGTGCGCTGGGGATGCCCAGACGTGGGTCCCAGGCACTCCACACCACTTGGAGTCAAGCTAGCTGGGCTGAAGAGAGGTGTTACCTCGAAACCGGTCCGGTCCTCGGATGCTTGATTCCGTTCTGGGAAGGACATGGCTTTTGTAGTTCGGACTGGACTGTTCCCATGGGGCAACAGGGTCAGAGCTGATTTGCATATCGCCATTGTCTAACCCAGGGTGGTGTGGAGTGCAAAAAAACGATGGATTTGGGCCCAGATCTTTTGACTGGGGGAGTGTGTGACATTGATCCACATTCAGTCCATCACTTGTTGTTTTTGCAATTGCCGCCCTAAGTGCGCTGGGGATGCCCAGACGTGGGTCCCAGGCACTCCACACCACTTGGAGTCAAGCTAGCCGGGCTGAAGAGAGGTGTTACCTCGAAACCGGTCCGGTCCTCGGATGCTTGATTCCGTTCTGGGAAGGACATGGCTTTTGTAGTTCGGACTGGACTGTTCCCATGGGCCAACAGGGTCAGAGCTGATTTGCATATCGCCATTGTCTAACCCAGGGTGGTGTGGAGTGCAAAAAAACGATGGATTTGGGCCCAGATCTTTTGACTGGGGGAGTGTGTGACATTGATCCACATTCAGTCCATCACTTGTTGTTTTTGCAATTGCCGCCCTAAGTGCGCTGGGGATGCCCAGACGTGGGTCCCAGGCACTTCACACCACTTGGAGTCAAGCTAGCCGGGCTGAAGAGAGGTGTTACCTCGAAACCGGTCCGGTCCTCGGATGCTTGATTCCGTTCTGGGAAGGACATGGCTTTTGTAGTTCGGACTGGACTGTTCCCATGGGGCAACAGGGTCAGAGCTGATTTGCATATCGCCATTGTCTAACCCAGGGTGGTGTGGAGTGCAAAAAAACGATGGATTTGGGCCCAGATCTTTTGACTGGGGGAGTGTGTGACATTGATCCACATTCAGTCCATCACTTGTTGTTTTTGCAATTGCCGCCCTAAGTGCGCTGGGGATGCCCAGACGTGGGTCCCAGGCACTCCACACCACTTGGAGTCAAGCTAGCCGGGCTGAAGAGAGGTGTTACCTCGAAACCGGTCCGGTCCTCGGATGCTTGATTCCGTTCTGGGAAGGACATGGCTTTTGTAGTTCGGACTGGTGCGGTTCCAATGGGGCAACAGGGTCAGAGCTGATTTGCATATCGCCATTGTCTAACCCAGGGTGGTGTGGAGTGCAAAAAAACGATGGATTTGGGCCCAGATCTTTTGACTGGGGGAGTGTGTGACATTGATCCACATTCAGTCCATCACTTGTTGTTTTTGCAATTGCCGCCCTAAGTGCGCTGGGGATGCCCAGACGTGGGTCCCAGGCACTCCACACCACTTGGAGTCAAGCTAGCCGGGCTGAAGAGAGGTGTTACCTCGAAACCGGTCCGGTCCTCGGATGCTTGATTCCGTTCTGGGAAGGACATGGCTTTTGTAGTTCGGACTGGACTGTTCCCATGGGGCAACAGGGTCAGAGCTGATTTGCATATCGCCATTGTCTAACCCAGGGTGGTGTGGAGTGCAAAAAAACGATGGATTTGGGCCCAGATCTTTTGACTGGGGGAGTGTGTGACATTGATCCACATTCAGTCCATCACTTGTTGTTTTTGCAATTGCCGCCCTAAGTGCGCTGGGGATGCCCAGACGTGGGTCCCAGGCACTCCACACCACTTGGAGTCAAGCTAGCCGGGCTGAAGAGAGGTGTTACCTCGAAACCGGTCCGGTCCTCGGATGCTTGATTCCGTTCTGGGAAGGACATGGCTTTTGTAGTTCGGACTGGACTGTTCCCATGGGGCAACAGGGTCAGAGCTGATTTGCATATCGCCATTGTCTAACCCAGGGTGGTGTGGAGTGCAAAAAAACGATGGATTTGGGCCCAGATCTTTTGACTGGGGGAGTGTGTGACATTGATCCACATTCAGTCCATCACTTGTTGTTTTTGCAGTTTTTATCTCATATGAACTTCTTGCTCAAAGTTTCTGTTAGTTCCCATTTTTATGAATAAATCAATTCCCACCTACGTTGTTTTATTCTTCATGAAAACTTGAAATCATAATCAACTACAGATGAAAAGAAAGTATTATCAACGTGTATGTATACAAATATTTATTTATTTAGTACTTTTTACAGAGAAAAATGTAAACATTTGTGATACATTAAACAGAGAAAAAAGACACTTCATCCAGTGATGAAAGGTTGGTGGTTGTACCTCTTTCCCATGCTGTTTACTTGATCATCTTGCAATACACATTGCTACAAAAAATAACTTGCATAGCTGTCTAATGCTCTATTGTTCATAATAATTAGGAAGTACACTTGTTTCTTTAAAAAAATTAGAGCTAGACATCTAAACCCTTGCTGCAGCACATATGTTTGATCCGTTGCATCAGATCCAATAATCAGTGAAGCTGCAATGCAGAGTTTTGCCATCAAGGCTGCAGTTAACTAGGGATGCAAGGAGCTTGCACCAGGAAAAGCTTCACACAGAAGTGGTTTTGAAGGCTATGGTTGGTCCCAAGATGGGGAGGTGATGTGAGTCTTTTGCGATAGGTCCAATCCATGCAACAGCAGAGATATTCCTTTCAGCTCTGGTATGTGGCGCACAGCCAAGGAGATGCACCGGGATGTGTCGCCTAACAGAGAGATGCATCCACTGTCAAGCACCTTAGGCCCACTTCCAAGGGTCCAGTACTAGGGTTGCACTACTTGGCAGGGTAGACGCCCAGATGGTGCAGGAGTTGGAAGCCTGCTATGTCCCTGAGGCTCCAGATCAGGAAGTAAGCTAACTATGCCTTGGAATTACTCTGGGTTCTGGGGTAAAGTGATGCAGGTCCGGTACTTTTCAACCAGGCAGGTGGTCAGAATGTCAGCAGATCAGCACAGCAATGCAAGAGTCCACCAGAGTATCAGTCCAGCAGAATGGCAGTCCTTCAGCAGCACAGCAGTCCTGTTGTCTGAAGTCCAGTAATTATGGACAGTTTTGCTTTAGAATTGGGGAAGAGTTCACAGACATAAAGTTGAAGTGCAGATAGGTCCCCCGTGCCTTCCCTGGCTCCAGACTCAATACAGGGGGTTATGCAGTCCTTTGTGTGTGAACAGGACACTGCCTATTCAGGTAAAAATTAGGCAGGGTCCAGTTACTCTCTCCCATTGTGACAGAGATGGCCCATCGAGGCGCACCTAAACTCCCATTGTGTGTGGCTGTCTAGGAGGAATACACAAAGTACAACTGGCAACTTCACCCAGTCATGTGATCAGAGATAGGCTACAGGCTCGAATGGCTCAAGCAATAAAGTGCAAACTTTCTAAGAGTGGCATTTCCGTAATTGCAATTTAAAATCCAACTTCACCAAAGGATAGCATTTTAAATTGTGATTCCAGAGACACCAAACCTGAACTAGTTATATCTTCTCATATGGAAATTAATATATAAAATATAATAAGGTAATTCCAATGTTATCTTGTGTAAAACTTACCTTTTTGAGTATACTGCATCCTGCCCTCTTGGCTATCCAGGGTCTACCTCAGGGATGTCTTATATTATATTATGGTGTAAAAAATGTTATTTTTTAGGTCAAAATTAAAGTTTAGATCTGCACATACAAGCTCTGCAATGGCAGCCATGAGCCTTGGTAAAAAAGCTACTTAGGTGGATAGCACAAGGAGTGCTCTAGGCCCACTAATAAAAGGAACAAATGATGGACGGAATGCTGAACAATGCAATCATTTACCCTCAGTCACAAAGATCTGGGTTTAATCCTTCATTCTTGTACTCACTACCCTAGTTTAGACCCAGTCATATGCAATCTAGCTGGAACGGCCAAGCATCCTATCATTCAATCAAGACTCGGAGCATACAAAAAATCACCTCACTGTTACATAGTACTGAATTAATTAAAGTATTCAATTTTGGTGGTGGTCGGAGGCCAATCCCAGAGAAAGTGGATTGAAAGGGAATTTTATTGAAATAATGTTTGAGGCGTACTTTCCTAAAAAACGGATGTAGCTCAACCTTAAGATTAAATGTTTCGGGCAGTGAAGTGGGTACAAATGTTACACTTTTTTCAAGGATCTTTTGTTCATCTGGTTTCAAGGTGTATTCTGATAAGTTCACTATGGGGTTTGTGGGATTGATTGGTGTGTGTTCAACCACCTGTAATGTTGGGGTCAGGTTTGTATCTCCCCGTGTGTCTCCTGTGGGAAGTGTACCTGTTTCTTGGCTCTCCCTCTGCCCCGTTCCAGGTGGATTCTCTCATTGGCCTGTGTCTTCCCCAGGGCTGACCTCTCCCTCAGTGCTCCCACAATGGCCCTTCCAGTAAAAAAGGATGTTGGTCTGTGTATGACTGGCCTGAATTGTGTGTGCCTGAGCTGGGGCCTGGTCTATATGCCTCACTATCGGACCACTAGCTGCAGACATGTCCGAAAAGGTGGTGTATCTCCTAAACCTAAGATTCCCATTAGCCATGTCTGACAGCCATTTGTATACATGACATGATCACTTTGTCTTTCGATAATTTTCCCCGACCTCTTTCCCATGCTGTTTACTTGATCATCTTGCAATACACATTGCTACAAAAAATAACTTGCATAGCTGTCTAATGCTCTATTGTTCATAATAATTAGGAAGTACACTTGTTTCTTTAAAAAAATTAGGGCTAGACATCTAAACCCTTGTTGCAGCACATATGTTTGATCCGTTGCATCAGATCCAATAATCAGTGAAGCTGCAATGCAGAGTTTTGCCATCAAGGCTGCAGTTAACTAGGGATGCAAGGAGCTTGCACCAGGAAAAGCTTCACACAGAAGTGGTTTTGAAGGCTATGGTTAGTCCCAAGATGGGGAGGTGATGTGAGTCTTTTGCGAAAGGTCCAAACCATGCAACAGCGGAGATATTCCTTTCAGCTCTGGTATGTGGCGCACAGCCAAGGAGATGCACCGGGATGTGTCGCCTAACAGAGAGATGCATCCACTGTCAAGCACCTGAGGCCCGCTTCCAAGGGTCCAGTACTAGGGTTGCACTACTTGGCAGGGTAGACGCCCAGATGGTAGAGTTTAGGTGCAGGAATTGGAAGCCTGCTATGTCCCTGAGGCTCCAGATCAGGAGGTACGCTAACTATGCCTTGGAATCACTCTGGGTTCTGGGGTAAAGTGATGCAGTTCCAGTACTTTTCAACCAGGCAGGTGGGCAGAATGCCAGCAGATCAGCACAGCAATGCAAGAGTCCACCAGAGTAGCAGTCCAGCAGAATGGCTGTCCTTCAGCAGCACAGCAGTCCTGTTGTCTGAAGTCCAGTAATTATGGACAGTTTTGCTTTAGAAGTGGGGAAGGGTTCACAGACATAAAGTTGAAGTGCAGATAGGTCCCCCGTGCCTTCCCTGGCTCCAGACTCAATACAGGGGGTTATGCAGTCCTTTGTGTGGGAACAGGACACTGCCTATTCTGGTAAAAATTAGTCTGGGTCCAGTTACTCTCTCCCATTGTGACAGAGATGGCCCATTGTGGCACATCTAAACTCCCATTGTGTGTGGCTGTCTAGGAGGATTACACAAAGTACAACTGGCAACTTCACCCAGTCATGTGATCAGAGATAGGCTACAGGCCCGAATGGCTCAAGCAAGAAAGTGCAAACTTTCTAAGAGTGGCATTTCCGGAATTGCAATTTAAAATCCAACTTCACCAAAGGATAGCATTTTAAATTGTGATTCCAGAGACACCAAACCTGAACTAGTTATATCTTCTCATATGGAAATTAATATATAAAATATATTAAGATAATCCCAATGTTATCCTGTGTAAAACTTACCTTTTTGAGTACACTGCATCCTGCCCTCTGGGCTATCCAGGGTCTACCACAAGGGTGTCTTATATTATATTATCGTGTTAAAAAAAATAATTTTAGGTCAAAATTACAGTTTAGAACTGCACATACAAGCTCTGCAATGGCAGCCATGACCTTGGTAAAAAAGCTACTTAGGTGTATAGCACAAGGAGTGCTCTAGGCAAATGATGGACGGAATGCTGAACAATGCAATCATTCACCCTTAGTCACAAAGATCTGGGTTTAATCCTTCGTTCTTGTACTCGCTACCCTAGTTTAGACCCAGTCATATGCAATCCAGCTGGAACGGCCAAGTATCCTATCATTCAATCAAGACTCGGAGCATACAAAAAATCAGCTCACTGTTACATAGTACTGAATTAATTAAAGTATTCAATTTTGGTGGTGGTCGGAGGCCAATCCCAGAGAAAGTGGATTGAAAGGGAATTTTATTGAAATAATGTTTGAGGCGTACTTTCCTAAAAAACGGATGTAGCTCAACCTTAAGATTAAATGTGTTGGGCAGTGAAGTGGGTACAAATGTTACACTTTTTTCAAGGATCTTTTGTTCATCTGGTTTCAAGGTGTATTCTGATAAGTTCACTATGGGGTTTGTAGGATTGATTGGTGTGTGTTCAACCACCTGTAATGTTGGCGTCAGGTTTGTATCTCCCCGTGTGTCTCCTGTGGGAAGTGTACCTGTTTCTTGGCTCTCCCTCTGCCCTGTTCCAGGTGGATTCTCTCATTGGCCTGTGTCTTCCCCTGGGCTGACCTCTCCCGCTGTGCTCCCACAATGGCCCTTCCAGTAAAAAAGGATGTTGTTCTGTGTATGACTGGCCTGGATTGTGTGTGCCTGAGCTGGGACCTGGTCTATATGCCTCACTATCGGACCACTAGCTGCAGAAGGTGGTGTATCTCCTAAACTTAAGATTCCCATTAGCCATGTCTGACAACCATTTGTATATATGACATGATCACTTTGTCTTTCGATAATTTTAATATATGCATTTTTTTAACATTATGATGTCAAATAGTAGTAATGTGATTGTCAGAACCAATGAATGATATCCAAGGATGTAATTGTTTTATTCGATTGTTTTGTAATTATTGTTCTCAATACATATTTATAAATCTAAAACAAATAATACTAAAAATATTTTTGATATAATTACACTGGTTTGCATGTACATGATGTACACTGTTTATGCCTAGGTCCACCTATATTCTCATGGTTCCTAAATGGTGATACTTACACACTATATAATTTCCCTGATTTAGGAACTTCTCTCAGTGGTACCCCTATCTTTTCAAACAGTATCTCCAAAACCTCCCCTGCCTCTGGTTGAGAATATTCCTTGCGAGTCCTTCATGTAATATCCTTCTTGTAAATAGGGATAAATTGCCTTCTTCTCAGAGAACTTGATATCTTGTGCTAATTTATTTAGCTTGCTGGTTTGTGTGTACACATCAAAGTCCCTGTTAGTTTTTTCCAGCCTTCCTAAGGCCTCCTTCGCATTGATAAGTGCTTCATCATCAGATATTTCTTTCTTGAGTTCCGCTAACTCCTTTATCACAAGTTCTAGGTCTTCTAAGGCAGTCTCAGGACCAAGCACCATCCAGTGCCTGGAGCAATTATTGGAAACAAAAGTGAAATTCTCTTTGAACTGCGGGTTATCAACAAAAAATAGCGGGCTCATTCCTCACTTGTAGCCCCACAGGGATGAAATTCATTCTTGAATGAGTGCAGTTATCTCCTGGATGAACGGAAACTGTGGAAAACTCAACTATGATGTTAGAAATGGGTTTTCTGGTTGGCTAGGGTATGCGCAGAAGCCAGGCAGAACCGATCACTCTAATCAGGATAACCTCTGCTCAGCTACTGGTAGCTTGGCACAAAGCAGTCAGGCTTATTCCCAGAGGCAATATGTAAAGCTTGTTCGCAACACACTAACACCAGCAACACTATCAATACATCGCAAAAGAGACTTTACACAGGATTATATCAAAATTATTGTATTTATTGTGTATATAACATAGACCAACATGACATAGACCATAAATACTGAACATACTATTTAAATCCTGAGTTATCCTGACAATGAAAGGCAGAATGACATATATTAGAAAATCCTGGCATGAAATGTAGCCGATTGGCTGAATGAAACAAACAAAAATATACATAACTCATCAAACATCACTGTAGCACCTAAATCACAAAAGGTCACTACACACCCATCAGGACATGAACCCCAACACATGTACAGGAATCCTGGCACTCCTCCTAGTGGAACTATGGCAATTTGTAAGAGGCTTGTAAGGAAGGTGGGATCTAACACCCAAGTGATAGAGCACAGTTGGCCTATAATCTTTTTAGGAGGTTTATGGTAATTGAAAAACCCAATATAAGATTATACTCCCTTGGGGCCTTGTGCTGAGAGAAAGTTCTTGGTTACAATTTAATTGTTGCACATTTAGACCAGGACCAGGAATGCAATGCAGTGCTGGAGGGTAACCAGTGACTCAGTTTGGGCCCCTCATAGCTATGATGACAATGCGGCAAGTGAATAACTAAGGGGTAAGTTGTTTGTGGTCCCATTTGGCCCGGGAGGTAAATGCTGCATATCATGCACCAGTTTGTTCTGAACACACACATTGGAGGATGAGCAGCCATGCTCCCTCACTTCAGCTGTAGAACCTGGGGCAAAACATGGAACAAAATCTCTGTTGGGCACCACTCTTGTCATTGAAGTCTCCTCTGGGCACTGGTCCCCGCCCTTGGGTGACGTTGGTGTTGCAAGGTGACGCAGGACTACAGAGCCCGGGTTTCGTTCGGCACAGCTAAAGAGTGGTGCCTGAAAACACGCACAGGTTACAAATTTAAGCACTTCAACCCGCACTTGGATTTTTGAAACAGTAGTGCTCCTCCCACTCTCCCCATTGCTGGTGAGGGTAGAACGCTAACAAAGGCAGTTCAGAGACTCATTCAGAAACGGTACAGGGGCTTTGCCAATGCAGCATGAGTCAATCAAAGTGCGGAGTTGAGCCTGCCACAAAGAGCCCACACACACTTGATTCTGGTTAGCAAAAAGTACATCACAGATGCTGAGAACACTGGCGGGGGCACACAACATGCAGGCAGGCCAGCTCATCAATGCCTGTGAAAAAGTGGTGGTTCCTTCTGCAGTCACACCGCAGGCAAGCAGTATATAAGCCAAGCGTAGTAGGTAGCAGTAATTGTGGTTTCTCCTGGCAACACAACAGTGCCTCTGTAGAAAAGTTTCAGGGTGCAGCTGGCAGCAGGGCAACATTAGAGGAGCAGTCTAGATGAGTACTTTGTAGAGCACAGCACTTCCTCTGACAGAAGTTCAGTCCCAGTTCCAAAAGTGCTCTACCAATCATGAAGTCAGAGCCCCTGTACTTATACTAAAACATGTTTTTGTTGGTGCACAGACATAATATCGACTCCAAAATATCGTTTGGACAGAATATCGAGTCAAAAATATCGTTTGGACAAAATATCGACAGGACAGAATATAGACAGCCAAAATATCGTTTTTAAGGTAAGTGAAGTAATATCGACTGTAAATAATATAGAAAGTGAAAATATGTAGTATATAATATAGATAGTAAAAAAATTAGTTTTTATTTTTAGGGTTCAGGGTCAGTTTTGGGTTTTTGGGTAAAGGGGTATTTTTAGGGTTCAGGGTCAGTTTGGGGTTTTTGGGTAAAGGGTTTTTTTTAGGGTTCAGGGTCAGTTTTCAGTTTTTGGGTAAAGGGGTATTTTTAGGGTTCAGGGTCAGTTTTCAGTTTTTGGGTAAAGGGGTATTTTTAGGGTTTAGGGTCAGTTTTCAGTTTTTGGGTAAAGGGGTATTTTTAGGGTTCAGGGTCAGTTTTGGGTTTTTGGGTAAAGGGGTATTTTTAGGGTTCAGGGTCAGTTTTCAGTTTTTGGGTATTATTTATTTTGTTACTATATATATATGTTTTAATAAATATGAAATAAAAAAATATTTATTTAACTTTCATTAATTATTTAATTATTATAAGTTAATTTAAGTAATTTTAAGTATATTTTAGTAATTAATTATTAATATTAATTTAATTTAACACTGTTTTTAGTAAATACGATATTTTTTACAACTATATTTTTGTAAACGATATTTTTAACTCGATATTTTTGTACTTACCTGTTTGTAGATAGAAACTCGATATTTTGACTGTCGATATTTTGTCAACGATATTTTTGATGGTCGATATTCTGTCCCTCAATATTATTTCAGTGATCCGTCTTTGTTTCAAGTGGCAACTTCCAAGAAAAGCATTCAAGTGTACAGCACCCCCTTTCAACCCCAGCTCTGGCTCTAGACATCAGTAGGGGGCAAATCAACCCTTTGTGTGAGGACAAGACACAGCCTATACCTATATAAGAGCTCCTGCCTCCTTCTCTCCCAGCCCAGGAATCAGTGTACAGATGGAAAAGTTTGGGGATAACCCTGCAGAAAGGGACGTTTTCAACACATTACTAGATTGAAGTACTGTTGTTTTGGACAACAGCCAGTTAAATGGGCACCAAAACTGTGGCCTTCCAAATTCAGACCTTCCCCTGTTTCAGTAGGATCTACATAAAACCTCAACTTTTTTCTATACTGTGACCTTTTATTCTCCAAACAAATCAGCCAAGTACCTTGGAGTATTCCTCTCTTCTGAGGATGCTCAGAAATGTTCCCAGTAATGCGAGTCTCTGCAAGAAAAATGTTAGATCATTCTCTTATTATGTTACTGCTTGACTAGGGTAATTTCATATACCTTGGAATTCTTGTCTATCCACCATCTTTGGACTGTTCCCTGCACGGAAGCTCACCTGGTCCTGAATCTTCCATCCACTTCTTCTGTTTAATTCCATCCCCAAAACCTTCATTGTCAACCATCAAAATCAGCTCCTACTCCAAAGCCCTCTACCAGGTACATGGGCTCTCTGCAAAACTATAGACCCACCTATCTACGGAATAAATGTTGCTATTACCAACCAAATTGCACTATGAACTCCAACTTTACCAAGCTATATGTGGTCCCTTGCATCAGAAAAATCCCATATGGGTGACCGAGTCTTCTAATACCGTTTTGCCTTTCTTTGTAACACACTACCTAGTTCTCTTAAGACAACCACTGACCGTATCCATTTTGGAAAAACCTAAAAACTTGTCTTCTCCAGGAATTTCCTTATCCTTTTTTTCCATGTTCTGCTCTATTCCCCTTCCTTTTCTAACACCAGGTTTCCCTGTTGGTATTTGCAACACTTTGCAAATCTGATAATCTAACGTTTTCCACCATCATGTAATATTGTGAAGGAGTAAATACTACAGCAGTGATGGGATGGCCATTCTAGGAAAGCTTTGTTCTCGAAGGTTTGGGAAATCCACAAATTCTTGCACTTTAGACCATTCAAAAAGCATTACCCATTCATACTCTGGTAATAATCCAGCATTCTGTCCTGTCAACAGCAGGAGTAAAGCCCCGTCCAGGGTTTGAATGGCGAATGAAGACCTCCGTGGTTGGTGAGGATGTTACGGAAGGGTTTTTCATTGGAGAAAATACCTAGAGGTAATGGTAATTGTGTTAGTATGGTGGTGGTTTTATGGGTAGTACTGGAGGTAGGAATAGGGTTGTAGTGTAGTTGGTAGTAATGATTAATATAACGGTGGTAATGATGGTGAAAGTAATAGAGGGGATGACCTAATAGATGTAGACCTGTGTAAAAATATAAAAGTCAGGATCTCACTAAAGTACTGACAAAATCATTTAAAAACTGTTTATTCGAATAAAAAAATGATAGCTTTCTGCATATATTGCATTTACTTTTGAAAGTATTTTCATGCATGATATAGCACTTCTGGCTTGCACACACTCAGAAGCAGGTGGAATTAAATACATGCAGCCAATAGCTTCTAGGGATAGGGTGATATTTCTCCAAGTTGAGCCAAATTCTACTCTATGCATAGTTTAAAGAATTGTTAACAATACGTCAGGCTAGCCAGACCTAAAAATGGCACTGTGCAAAGCCTATTTGCAAATCCTCATGTGCAATTGTGCTCTATATAGAAATGGGCTGTCTTTAGTCACAAGTGCCAATTCGCCGAAATTGTCCAGGAGTTCTGCCTCAAACATGACTTTACCATGTTTCCAGGCCTACTCTAAAATGCTTTTGAGAATCCCAACCATTCTGAAATCTATGGTTGTGTGTGGTCGTAGATTTGCAAATGCAAGGGCATATTTACAAGCCCATATTGCCACCACAATGTCACTTTTTTTAACGTTTTGGTGGCGATACAGGCTTTGCCTTATTTACAAGATCGTGTTAAGCCAATGGTTCCTTGTAAATAAGGCACCTTTTGATGCTATAATTAGCGTGAAAGGGTGGGCAATGGGTGTTGCAGTGGGGGTTTCGCTGCAACTCCCATTGATTTTGACGCTGCCCATTTATACAGAAGTGGTGTAAATATGGGACAGCTCCAAAATTAAGACCAAAGAAAACCTGGATGTAACAAAGAGAAATGCTTTATTTCTCCTCGTTCTTTCTGTTTTTATGTGTGCTGCATTTCACAGCAAACATAAAAACAGAAAAACGCCATGCATTATTGTTTATGTGCAGGAAGGAACACCGAGTTGCAACTTCTGTGTGTGCTGCACAAAGCAGCTCACCTTGGAGTTACAAATCGCCATTTAAGATTGTTTAGGTGCAGGAAGGGACACCTCACTGCACATATCCAATCACAGTGAAAGGCTGCCTGCATTGGTGCTAGGCAACTAAATGTAGTGCCAGTGCAGGGGAAAATGCGGGGCTGCACTGTATTGATGTAAATACAGTGCAGCCCTGCATTTCAGAAGTGGCGGAGCACAGCATTAAGCCAAGAAGGTTAAGGCCACACTCTGTCACTTCTTTGTATATATGCCCTGCGGTTTCCTGAATGGTTTCCATGAATAGAGGCATGTATTTCTACCACTGTTTCTAACACGGTTACTTCAGCAGAGCAGGCTGCATTATTTATAGATTCTCTGATATTGACAAATACATCCACCGGAGTGTAAAGCTGAGATACAGAGTTTGACGTTATTGAATGCGTATTGAAAAGCAGGTTCTGTGATGCATGCATTCACTGTGATTTGACAACACGTTTCTGGGTCGCATGGCGGATTTCTAACCTCCGTCGAAAAGGGAGACCTGGTGACATGTACACATGTTTTCGTGCTTGTTCTCATTAACCTCAGAGGGCAATCAATCATGAAATTCTGCTTCTGGGGACGATTAAGCAATTACCCATTCTACATTTCATCATTGCCAATGGGTGTTTTACCAATGCAGCCCAGGAAAATATGCATCTGACCTGTCTGATTGATTTATTAGGGTCCTGCAATCAACCACATTGTTGCGTGTCAACGGGTCATAATTGTATCCTGTCTCTGGAATTTAAAATCGGATTTGCATAGCTACTGATGTACAGCCGAGCAATAAATCACAAACAAAGGGCTGCCTATTTATTAAATAATGCAATTGTAAATATGGCAAGACTGATTAGAAGTGTCACCATCGCCCATTTCCTCTAATACTTACCAACACAATTGTTTAAAATTAGCACCAACTTCGAGCAGTGACAGAAACAGAGCTTGGGATCTGAATAGGTATATACCGCTCCGTTTCAGTATTCTAAGGGTAAACAAGGTTCATTTATCTGTTCGCTCAAGTGCGTATTTCCTAGTGTATGCATAATAGTATTTTGTTAATTAAATTTAAATGTAAATAAATATGGGATTCTTGTAAAGCGCACTGTTACTCTACCTGAGTGTCCTGGCGCTGTAGACTGCTGGGGAACCCGTCCTGCTTTTCCCTGTGGGATGATCCCTTTCTGGGTATCTCCAGGGTGAAACCAGGCATCCCCGGCATCTGTGTGGGGCCGTTGTAGAGATGAGGCAAGCTTAATGCCCAGAGTTGCCGAGTGTGTTCCCTGGTTGGAGTAGGCACTGAGGCGAGAATTATCGAGTCTGTTGATCCTGGTCCAAGACCCTGCCGCGTCGGGAATTGAACCCTGGTCTCGGGTCGTTCTCTGCCGCCTCTTACCAGTGAGCCACACCACTCTACGTTAATTAAATTTAGTCTGCTCCATGGGTGAATCTGCTGGTGTTGAATTTTCTAAGCATTTATCTACGGAAGCCAGAGTTCCCGGAACAGTTTTCAAAGTGGGGGTGCGCTATTTTTTTTAATTTTTTTTTTTATTTTTTTTAAAACCTTTATTGTGCATGAAAAGAACAAATACGGGCCCACAACCGTCAGGCCGGACACGATACATTGAAGCACAAATGCAAATAAAACAGTTCCCCCGCGGCAAGAGGTGGTTTAGCAATAATCAATAAACATCACACTGGAGCGAGACATGGCGCCGGGGAGAAGGAGCATTGAAGGTTAATTTTTAAAATTTTCTGTACGAAACATAAATCAATGAAGAATAAGAACAAAAGAATACTGAGTCCATAGAGTAGCATCATTACAGGAGCGGGAGGCATCATCACTAAAAACCACAAAGGAAATGAATACATCGGACAATATGGCGGTACTAAGAAAACAACAAAATCAGCAGCCAGGATGTATGTACTACCAACAGCGCCACCCCCTCCCCACTAACCCCCAGCACGGACCCAGAACAGAAACAGGAGAAGAAAGCGCAGAAAGATAAAAATAAGGCCCATAGAAACTAAATGGAGAAAAATAAAAACCCTCCCCCCACCCTACAGCAACGCGGAGGCTACGGCCTACCCCCCCCCCCCCCCCCCCCCGGCAGAGTGTCTGTCGCCCACTAAAGAACCCGAAATATAGACAAGAAAGAAAGAAGGAAAAGAGAAAAAAGGAAAGAAAAAGAAAAGAACAGCCCCATTAATCTCCCATGAAAGGGAAAGCGGGGAGGAGCCCACCACCCGTCCCCTCGGCTCCACCCACCCGCAAGGGCAACAGCGCAAAACATGACGACCGGCGGCGGCAAGCATTACAAGCAAGAGAAGTCGGAAACACAATGGCAACCCACATCATAAGCAAGGAGAGTGATCCACCTCCCACATGTCTGCCCTCAGTATCACATTCCCAAACAACAATAAGGACGCAGAGTCAGGCGCCAAAAACAATACCAGCAGAGCAATTCACGAGGCACGAAGCCGGCACAGTGCACAGTAAAAGAAATCAGCACATCACAAATCTGGCTCGGTCAGCAACGGGTAACCCATCAGTCAGTAATAGGAAGCGTTCATCCCTGTCCCGTTTTTTCACGTGCACCACTGTTAACCAAAGTGTCCCAAAAGAACGCAAACAGCAACCCAGGATCGGTAAGTCGGTACAACCCCCCAAGCATGGCAGCCATGCTCAAACCCAATGACCCCATCCCGGGCAAAGAATGAACCATCCCCATGTCACAACGCGGAGCCAAGTCAGGAGGAAAAATGGCAACATCCAACAACTCCCGAGGTGACCCCCGGGCAGTAGGGAGCATGGCTAGGGGCAAATACTCCCACCGCGATTCCAGTCCAAAATCGTCACATCGCCCCGGGCACGTAACATCCGCAGCCTTGAAGTTTCCGAGGTCCGGAGATTCGGATCCGCCATAGTGAAACAGGGCAGCCATCTTGATGGGGACGGACGAGGAACGAGAACAGTAGAAATGTATCTGCGAATCAACCGTTTGCGAGCTCCCCAAGGCACACATGATATCTTCCACCTTGCCGATCAGGATTTTAGCAGAGTGCGCCAGAGCGTGATGAAGGGAGAGGATAGCAGCCAGAAGATCGCCATTCCCCAAATCTACACCACTCTCCCCTTCGAGTGTGTCCCTTTGTACTACACGTCCGCCATAACACTGCAGCACCGACTTCCCCAGGCTGTGTTCCATCATGGCCGCCGTTTGCGTGAGGGTAGACACTATGAAACAGGTCAGGGCAGTCAAAGTGGGAAGCCAGAGTTCCAATCAATATAACGGTCACACAGAGCGCCCACACGTTGCAACAAACTGAGGACCCAGAGAGACGGGTAAAAGTGAGCGGGAGCAGAGAGTCGGGAGCCTCCCGCTGAGTCCGGCGCTCCACAAAAGCCGTTTCACGGCAGCCAGCAGTTAGGGCATGGGGCGCCGCGCGGTGTCTCAAACAAAGCGCCAGGCACGATTCAATCCGGACCTGCAGGAGAGCGGGACATGCGTGTTGAAATTCGGGTACCCCGCACCAGGAAAAATGCCGACCGGCTCACAGCGGTTGCTGGCCTCCCAAGTCGAGCACCGAGCGGCCGGCCTCACCATCCAATCGAGGTCCCGGTCCGAGAAGCGCTGCGGGCCGCATATTGCGATCCAGCATTTCTCCCGCTAGCGAAAACGGTACCGCATCAGAAGTTCTCCACCGGTCGCCGTACGTCGTCTCCAGCACCAATCTGCCATGGCGGGCCAGATAAACGGCAGGATAGTAACAAAGGCGGAGATGACCCTCGGAGCCGAGGGACTGAGCGTCCTACCCGGACGCCATCTTGGCTCCTCCCGGGGGTGCGCTATTAATGTTATATGAGTGTAGTCAAAGTAGCTGTGAAAAAACCAAGGGGCCTATTAACAAGAAACTGGCAAAGCATGGTGTTACGCCATAATTGGTAACCCCGCACTTCGACAGTTTCAAAATGCAGGGATGCGCCGTAATCACAAGAATGCTGCACTCCCCGGCTTTAAACCTTGCACTGGCAGTAACAAAGTTGCCTACCTCCAGCTCAGACACACTAGCGCCATTTTGCTAGGGTGCCCGCGCTGCAGGGACAATTGTTTATGTGCAGGAAGGGACACCTTACTGCACATAAACAACCTTTGCATGCAAGTTGCTCTATCTATGTGTACTGTAAAATGCAGCACATGTGGAGAGAGCAAAATATGAGGAAAAACGAAAACATGTCTCATCATTTATCTTATCTTATCTTATCTTATCTTATTCAGGATTTGTTAAGCGCACGGACACCCAGAGGTTTCATGGTGCTGAGAGACAGATGGTGACTAAAGAGACAGATGGTAACAATGCTCTAGCCGTGCGCTTGTATGAATAGCCAGGTCTTCAAGGCTCTCCTGAATTCTACTAGCTTAGTGCAGTTCCGAATAGACAGGGGAAAGGAGTTCCAAATTTTAGGGGCAAGGTAGGCGAAACGAGATCCACCTAGTCGTTTCTTTTTAAATATAGCCTGCGAAAGACCAGGTGTTCCCTGGCAGTATTTTAGCTGATGCCCCATACCTCGTAAATATGAGGCAGCATCAAAAGGCAATGGGTGTTGCAGAGGAACACCCATTGCAACACCTCTTGCACGCTCTTTCACGCTAAGTGCTTCGTGAATAGGGTCATTGTTTACAAGGCGGCGTGAAGCTATGTTAAGTGGCCTAATGCCAACTTGCAAATTAGGCAAAGGAGTTAATGCCACCACAACATCGTAAAAAGTGAAGTTCTGGTGGCGTTAACTCCTAGTAAATATGCCTCTTGGTGTTACACTAAGTGTAGCAAAAGAGCCACATCCATTCGACTGAAAAATGGTGGGTGAATAGATTTTGATAAGTACCTACATTTTGCCTAATCGAGAATCATTTTGTGCAGGTGAGGCCCAATGTACCTCATTTTTGGGGCCCAGAACTTATGTTTTTGTCATCAGACTTTGACCCAGAGCAAGAGAGAGGAAAACACAAAAAGGGAGAATAAAAAAAAAGATGTAAAAACAGTGACAAAGGGAGAAAATAGGAATGAAAAAGATCCTGTAAAAGAGAGATAGAGGCATGTAGTGTCTGGTAATGGATGAAAGAGACATGAGATAGAATCAAGAGTAGGCAAGTTTGGTATCTGTGGCCCTCAACATTCTGTATAGCCAGCCAAGGACTTCTATACAAAACTATAGGCACCAGAAATAATTGCTTTTCAAATTATGCATTACATTGCCAAAAATAAATAGATAAAGCATGTTGTGCTAGCGCACTGCCTTTTACATCGGGGTCATTTCTGATTGAATTGGGCTTTTGAAATAGCCCCTAAATTGTATCAAAATGCAGCTTTACGGCTCAACTTTGTATTGCTCAAATATTAACATGCTAAAATCGTGTTTCTGTGCATATTTATATTTTTTGCACAGTGAAGTGTCTTGAGTTATTTTGAACTTTTTAAAATTGTTATACCAATCACACTTCAGAATCCCCCCCAAAAAAGTTGTACCTCTATTGAAGATTTCTTGCTAGGGCTATATTGCTAAATATCTAGAAAATTAATTCAGAAGTATTTACACTTTTTCAGGGGTTAGAAAAAATGGATTGCCTGCAAACTTTCCATCCCCACTTAAAAACTACTATACAAGTGACAGACAGTGGGAAATGCCGTGGACCTGGAAGGCAATGATGGCAGAAAGGTTGCATAGTTGGAAGGAGCAGCCACCTGATGCCGTGCAAGTATGGACTAAGTACGTTGACTCCAACAGACCCCCAGCAGTAATATCAGTCTCTCCAAGGCCAGTGGTGCTGGCCCCTTATGACTCCGAGCACAAGTTGAGGGAAAGGACCTTGACTCCTGGGGAGCTGGACAAAAGGATGTTCTGGCAGCTGATCACAGAGGAGCTGTGCAACATTCTTTCACCAGCAGCAGAGGAGGATCACTGCTAACTCTAACACCAAGAGTCTTGAGAGAGGCAGAAGGAAATGGAGAAGGGCCCAGAGAAGAGGGCCAGAAGGAAGATGACCAGGGACTGGAGACCCCGCCAGTAAGCACCAACTCGGTCTTATCGGGGTTGAGCTTAAGGTGGTTGAGGTTCATCCAGTCACTGATAAAAGTCATAATAGTTCGAACATTAATAGCAGAAGAGGGAGAAGAAAATGAGTTGAAGGTCATCGGCGTAATTAAACACTGTGACATCTAGATTCCGAAGAGCAGCAATAAGAGGAAAGATATAAAGATTGAAAAGAAGAGGAGAAAGAGACGACCCTTGGGGGACACCGCAATTGATAGGGCGCAGAGCGGCGGAGAAACCCGCCAGCTGGATTGCCTGCTGACGATTCTCTAAAAACTAGGTAATCCACGCCAAGGCGGATCCCCGAATGCCCGCATCCTTGACACGATCGATCAAGATGGTATGATCGACCGTGTCAAAGGCAGCGGACAGGTCCAAAAGGACCAGGGTCTGAGAAGAGTTGACGTCAGCACCGCCTCTAAGCTCGTCCAGCACCAAAAGGATGACACACTCTGTAGAGTGTGCTGGACGAAAACCTGCCTGGTGAGGATCTAAAAAATTTGTATTCTCAATAAAGGAACTAAGACGTGTAGTAACATGACTTTCCAGAATTTTCCCTGAGAAAGGGAGCAAAGAAATAGGACGAAAATTAGAAAGAGAAGAAGGATCGGTCCCAGCCTTTTTCAAGATGGGAATGATTTTTGCGGATTTGAAGAGGTCGGGAACAGTCCCCTGGAGAAGTGAATTGTTAAGAAGCAATAACGGGGGAGCAGGACAAGCAGAGAAAATCTCTTTAAGTAAGTGTGTAGGGCAACTATCAGAGGGGGACCCAGATTTAACTTTAGGAAATAAGGAGGAGAATATTTTCCCAGAAATCAAGGGGAGCTGCTCCAAAAAAGGAGGGTTCGAGGGGGGCTCAGGACAGGAAAAAATAAGTGAAGGAGGGGGGATGTTGATTTTGATAGAGATAATTTTGACAATTAAATAGTCGTTTAGAGAATTACATAGGGCTTGTGAAGGGGATGGTTTGAGAGCAACTCTATCAGAGGTGGACAGATCGTGGACGATAGAAAAGATATCTTTAGGCTTGTTGGCCGAGAAAAGAATTTTAGCAGTAAAATAATCCGTTTTGGCCTGCAAGATGGATTTCTTATAATCATGTAGTAAAATAAGATACAATGATTTTAGAGTCGTACAATACCTCAACCTCCAGTGTCGTTTGGCCTGCCTGACAGCCAGTTTTTTGGATTTTAGCTCAGGGGTGAACCATCTATTAGAATCAGTAAGGCGCCGTGTCCTAAGACATTTTAAGGGCGCCGACTGATCGCAGGCTGAAGAGAGCCAGCTGTTAATAACGATGGCCTGAGAGTGGAGGGAGAGGTCGAGTAAATTAGGAGGTGAGGATTAGAGAGTGGAGCAAAGCAAAGGTAGATCCACTCGACCCCAATTTCGGGCCCAGGTGTTGGATGGCAATGGAGATTTGCTGACCTGCCCTAAGTCAAAAGAAAATGAGATAAGGGAGGGATCAGACCAAGGGCATAAACTAATGACTGGGGCAGTTAATTGACCAGACCTGATCTAGGATATGGCCATGGGTGTGGGACGGGGAATGTATATGCTGAGAAATGTTTAAATTGCAATAAATCAGTAAATTCCTTAGAGAGGGAATCCTCCTGAGGATCAGATGGCCAAAAATTAAAATCGCCCAGCACCAGGAAACAGGAGTTATTCACCACCAACGTGTCCAAGAGTTCCTGGATTGCTTGAAGAAAAAGAGGCATAGACTGCGGTGGGCGATAAAAAAGGGCACAAGTTAAAGGGACCGTGGTAGAGGTAGAACGGATGACAAGGTAATCTACTGCTGCAATTGTAGGCAAAGACAAAGGCAAAAATTGAAAGTTAGAATGGATAATAGTGGCACCACCACCAACCACCCTGGTTGACAGGTTTAAAGTGTACAGAGTTCTACCACCTACCAAAACAGTCAGAGAAAACATCTAGGGCTAAGCCATGTAATAGATGGAAATTTCCAACAAAGCTTATTCTCTTTCAAACAATGCTATATCAGCATATCAAAAACATGCCAAAAGTGTGTGAAGCTCTCATTTAACCAACAACATAACTGGTTATTCCTCCCTTAGCATTATTTAAGGAATCATTTAAACCATAAAAAGGTGGCCTTCCAGTCGTCCAGATCAGCATAGGCCATGATCTCCTCTGCTTTTGGCAGGGATGGCTCACCAAGTTTGAATTCCTTGCTAAGCAGAGTGGGATCTCAGTGCCTTCAGAAGGTCAGCTGGTCAAGCAGACACTGCAATTTTTGCACCTGTTCAACAATGTTTTTTTGTTTCAATAAACAACCCCCCAAAGTGGGAGTTAGTTTCTTCAAAACAAAAAAGACATTGGCCCTTCAGGAAGGTCTTTTTCTGCACATGTAGGTCCCTACCTGGTTATGCATTTTCCTGCTGGGTTTTAGTGAAAGCATATGACTGTTGACTGAACAAATTAGGATTGGGCAACTGCAATTTACCCTGAGAGACCTGTGGCAGTCAGGCCAATAGGTCAAATATATACACTGGGAAAGTTAGTAGAGTTAGTTATCAGGTGTACACCAAGGGGTATATTGACAAGAATGTGTGATAACTACCGCAAGAGTAGTGTAACGCAACTTTCAAAATTGCAGCCGATCGCGGGAAATTAACCCTGTGTCAAAGTGGAGTTCACAACAAGGCGGAAGCAGGCAATAGTCACCAAAAACGCATCAAATGTCTGCGTGAAAATCAATACCACGCTGCAAAAAAACCACGCGAATGCAGAAAAACGTGCGATGATGCCAATCGCGGTACAAAAATCTGAGAAAACTAGCCATAGGCCTGCAAATCACGCACGTCTGGCGGGAAAATGCACTATAAAAGAAAGAAATAAAAAAAAAAAATTCAAACTGCGCTGCAACATGGATGCACCCGGACCGAGTGCAGAGGACAAGCCGAACTCCACAAACCCCACGGAGGTACTGCCAGGAACCCCGTGTTCGGGGAAGGGCAAAGACAAGAGGAAGAGGAAGACGGGGTGCAGTCCGCAGTAAGACTGGATCATCATCACGGAGATGATAGAACACCATGAACAACTGTCCGGCACCTCCACTGCGGCACTGGCAACCCAAATGGAAATATGGCAGGCATTCGTCACCAACGTCAATGCAGTCGAAGTGTCGAGGAGGTCACTGGAGGAGGTCAAGAGGCATTGGCATGAATTGCACAGCCAAACCAACTAGAAGCTCTCCGCCAACACGAAGTCAACAAGGACGACTGGAGCTGGGAATCCTGAGACACAGGAGGAGATTGATGAGCTGGAGGAAATAGTAGCCACAGTCAGCAGTGTGAAGACGGTGGCAGGAATTGAGGGCCTGAACACAGCACAATACAACCGGACCCAACTGCAACAGTAATGACCAGGGACGGGGAGATGGGCACAATGGCACACATGCACAATAGTGTGTAGCACACTGCACACCCACAACGATAGTGGAACATGTCACTGATAGCCTTGGCACACTGCAGCACACATAGAAACACCAAGTAGGCCCCCGTCCACAATGTGCACAAAGTAGGCCCCCCTCAATATCACCAAAATCACAACCGACCCATGCACATGTGCTGAATCCAACAAAGCAGCGGCTCTGTGACCCACACTGACTATGCAAGTAACCCTGCATGCCTGATAGCATGGCAGCAGCCCAAAAACATGAGATGGCCCATGAATCACCATGGAGGTTGCCCAGTGCGGATCACATCTGTAAAGGAGCAGGTCACACTCTGACATGTCCACGTGCACACCCACCCCATTCCGTACAATACACGCAGCAGATGAACAATGCACCGGGCCACAAAATCTGTCCGGGAGCACATGTGACCCAAGTCAAAAACAAACCAGGCCACAAAAAGCGCACAATTCAAAGACATTTTGTATCAAAGGGAGAAGGCTATACAAAATCAGAGCTGAAGGGGCAACTCACCCACAATGCAGCACACACACATAGCAACCACAAAACATCAGTAATGACGGCAATAGGTACAAAGTGCAACAACAACACCATAGGACACGGCTCACAACAGGTCCTGCACATGCGGAATAACTGTCGACTCACATCTGGCATTGCCTGACACTGTGTGATAATAATCCACGGGTACTACCACACATCCTTCATGTAGTCGAAAAACACACTGACTGCCATCAAATAGCCAGCTCCACCAAAACATTGACAATGTACATTGGCATGCAGTCTGAATGTACACATCTGCAAATCCTCTACATATATGTGTAACTCTGTTAACCTGCATCACCCCTTTCACATTGCAGAGGGACAAACAACACCTCCTGCAGGGCACACCACACTTCACATCATTGATAATGAAGAGGACAACCTGCACATATGTCAAGACACCCTCCAACGGATAATGGACAGCCTCCGCACCCGATCCCAAGGAGCAGGGCAGGCGGCTGCCCTGAGGTGAGCCCACCACCTGCACAGACCACACAGCAGGAAACACAAATCATCACAGCTGTCTCCCAGCACCCCCGACCAATACATGGAGTTCCAACAATGTGTGTGGGCTTGCCAGGTGGAGTTAGCTGAACACTGCAGGTGGGTTTCGAACTCGTGGCAGCCAAACTTGATGCCATATGTGGGTGTCTGAGTCCCATCAGGGACCACGTACAGTCCCTATTGGACACTCCCTGTACGCACCATGCTCCGTGACAAACCTTGGAGGATCTCGCTGGGGCCATGAATCGAATACAAAAGCTGTCTGGTCAGACAGGCACCAGCAACTACAGCACAGAGTTGGTACAGAAGCGGAGGTTAATGGAGACCATGGGGCAGATGCAGGCTGGAAGTATGTCTGCCATGGCTGGACACCAGGGAGTAGTATCTGGGAACTTCAATTCCCTGCTGTACTTCATTTTGCCATTGGTGCCACTGAGCTGTTCCCAGATGGCTGCAGCGGGAATATCGACACACACTGCTCCTACCCCTGAAGTGTCAGTGGCACACAGTAATGCAGCCATCACTCCACCACACACACCGGACACACTGGACACAGAACCTGTGTCAGGGGAGTAAGAAAGGAATGACAATTACTGTGTGAGGAGGGAGGCAGTAGCATCCATCGCCGCCATATGCCCTGTCCCTGCCTGGTAATGACTTATGCATCATGCCCTGGGAAATACCTCCTACAGACCCCCAGAGCACTCTGCGACATTCACCCAGACCCCCACACGGACTCCCATTTCATCACTGCTGGCCAATTACACAGCAATCCTGCTGCGGACTGCACTCTCCCACTTCCTAATCACTTCACAATTCCCAAAGGTCTTTGGTTGGGCCTCCTCTGGGCTTCCATGTGATGTGGGCTTAGATTGCCATGTACCGCTGCAGCACCGTCAATCACCTGAATGTGAATAAAACATTCTAAATCACACAGATTTGTCAATACTATGTTCACTCAGGTATGTATTATGGCTAGAATTAGGGACAATGACTGCACACAAGAAGGTACACCATGGTAACTGACGTTTGTGTGCATGTGTATCCCTGAGACACATAGAAAATTGGATGAATGTGAAGGTGAGTACTAGCTGTATCCCCGTTGCATATCAAAAACAATCTCACGACCCCCCAACGTAGGCCCATGTCCGTGTGGATTTTTGAACTGTGTGCCCCCCCTGACTTCTTCTGGCACTTGAATTCATACTCACTGGGTCACTCTCATGAACTTCTTTACTTTTTTCTTTTTCTTTTGTCCTGCCCGCCATTTTGGTGCTGTTGTCGGCTGCTTTTCTCCAGACCCTTATCCGTCATCTTGTCCATTCCCTCGTCCTTTACTCTTTTATCTCATTTCCCCCTTGACGATCCTCAAATGTTTCTTCCTTTTTCTGATTTGCTTTTTCTCCAAACCCTTGTATCCCTCCCACCCTCCCTTGGAGCTGTGACTGCGTCCCCCCTCCGACCCCACTTAATGGAACTCTGCTCTCCTGGTTTTTTGGGTCTTGACCTGAGAAAACATACTATTTGTATATATATATATATGTATACAGAGATAACTCTAACCACTACTATATGTAGTAGACCATTGTACTTTCTACCATTCCTATGTGACTCTTAGAGTTTATCCATTTGTATTTCTTCCTTGAGTGACTTTACAACTTGTACATTTGCAATTATTTTCTGTTTGTATCTTTTGTGTAACTTCTGTAATCCTAAATCCTTATGTATCGCAACTGGTTCTTATCTAAAGCGCTCTGACACCTTCGGGTAATGTTCGCGCTATATAAATTCGCATTAAATAAATAAATAAAATGTGTTGAATAGGGCTGTGTACAGGAGTGACCAGATCGGTAGAAGGCCAGGAGTGGGGCCCTACATCACATGTGACAACAGACTTCACCACGCATACCTACTTACACACATCTGTGTGGACACATCTGGTATATGTGACATTGCTCCACATGGTCAGAGGTTACACACCATACTCACATTACTGAAGTCACTTAAGTGCACATGTCGGCCAGCACCTATCCCAAAACCATGTCTGGCTCTCAGCGGTGGAGCTTGCAAAAGGGATACACCCCCATTGCATATGCATCAGTCAATTCCTCCCTGTGTAGGGATGATGCTCATTGTGGCACACGAATGGACAATCTAATCAACACACCTCACAGTTAGACACCAGTGGGGTGGCATAGACATTATTGGCATTTCGTGTCGGTACGGACGAGGCAACGGCCACAACAGGCAGGGACATGCTTAAGACACTTACACGCCACGTACATGTTACATGTCGAGGTTCAGAATTTGTTGGTGTGAAAATGGACAACAAACATCATGGATGGCAACGCCCCACCCCATCTTGCCTTGCTGGATGAGTCATGTGTTGTTTGGCGTCTGCCCATTGCCCCGTGCGAGGGGGCACGACTCACTGCCCATGGTATCTGCATAATGCTCCGCCCCCGGAGTGCGGATTGTCTGCTCTGCTGACAGTGATCAGGTGAAAGGGTCCAACAGGTTCACATGTCGTGTTAGATTGCCATGTGTGTGCTCTCCTCCACCAGTGTGTCCGAATTGACAACGTTGCAAAACAACGCTGTGTTGTTCCGACCATGGGCCTGCATCACCTTGCACAGGTGTGTGTACACAGGCGTTGGTCCACACACATGTATCCAGAGCCCGGACGATGGCAGACATGTTCACTGTTGTTGTGGGATATGTGAGCATCCCCCCTGGATGCAACATATTGTTGGGACCTGTGCTGTGGGTAACAATCGGATGTGGCTGTAGGAACGTAGTTACTCATCCATGAATGCACGCGCAGCTTCATGTGCAATGTTTTCCAATGGTACGTCATTGTCGTGTTCAAGGAACACCAGGGTGAGCCAATCCAATAACTGGTCTGGGCAGGTGTGCTCAGCCCACGCCGTTTCACCAATCCGCAACATAGCCAAATAGGGGAGCGCCTCAATGTGGTCACTGCACACGAGGAATTGTGCAATATCCCATGCACAGCTGCCACTACATACACAGTATGTCAAGGCATTCCATGAACAGCTGTCTATGTTACACTCCTGTTTGTGATCCAACAGGAGGCAAGACACAAGTCATAGTCCAATTCATCTACGGTTGTGTTGGATAGGCAGACTTCCATGGGACACTCGAATGTGCATTTTCGGCAGTGGAACCAGGGCTGGACGCAGGCGACGTAGGCAATGCAGAAAGCGAGATGGTAACTGATCTGCAACACTGCTGGTGGCACTGCGCCCAGTAAATATAGCATACGTGCACAGTAGTGTTCTACGTGACGGGTTTGTGCATGTGCCTGGTATGGCCTGCCATTGCCTTGGTGCGTCTCGTGCACTCTTCTGAACTGCGGCAGTTGTGTGGAGTATATGCCACAGCTCTGGGCAATGATTTGAATGTGTGTGCAACATTGGGTTGAATGGGTTGCTGTTTCCGTGAATGTCAAGGGCATCCCATGCGGGGGTCCCTCAGGCAGGGGTTTCTGTGTGTGGGGTGTGGATAAGTCGGATACTTCATTTGCACAATGTGTGGTGTGGGCGTCGACCACATCTGCCATGGCATCTCTCTTAGGGTGTTCCAGGCATGTTCTGAACCAAGGTCAGTGGTGCAGGTGTCCTCCCGCCTTCTGCATTGGAAAAATGGGGCTTTCAACCCTGATGTTTGTCTGACTACTACTTGCGTTTTTGGAATGTGATGTGGCTTTGGCGCTGAGATTGGAACACAGCCATGGGCTCATGGTGTACGGATGGCGATACACACACACATGTTGGCATGTGGAGCCAGGTGCCCTGCAAGGCCTTGCGCTGCTTGTGAAATCTCACTCCGTCTCTCTCCCTCCTCTCTAACCTCTCTTTCCTTTGTTGGGCGCATGGCTCACCTTCTTCTCTTGGAATTAGTCTTCCAAGCTGTGTCCTACGGATTGTTCAGTGAGGACCCGCTAGGACTCATCCAGATGGTTGTTTTGGCTATTGTTTGAATGGTGTTTTGTGTTGGTGATTGCATTGCTGTATGTTCTGATTCTACATTTTCTGGTCACGCATGTATGTTGATTATCCTGCTTGTGCGACATCAGTCAAACTATTTTTCATCTGGGGTTGGGGGTGGGCCCGAGGGGAGGGGGGGGGCTTGTGGGCTCGGTTGAGGTGTCTGTGGGTGTTGGGGCACTTTTGGCTGTCTGTGCTGCATGTTCAGTTGCTCGGGCATCTGTTGTTCTTCATGTGTGGCTCTGGGCTGTGTGTCACGATTGCCAGCTCCGATGTTCCATTCAAGATGGCTGCCCAGTACCGCGCATGCACGAGGAGGTCAGGCAGCCATAAAAGCCTGAATTCCCTTTGACAAGGCGCTTCGCGTTCTAGTGTCCGCGTCTACCGTGTCACTTCCGCTTTGCCGTGTCACTCTTTTCCAATTTTGCTTCGGGTTTGCCCGTGTCCCGTATTCTTGCACCTTGATCCTGTCGGTGTTCTGGATTGCCCCGTAACTCTTCTGGCTGCTCTCGAGCTCCTTCCCACCTTGAGGAGCCTTGCTTGTGCTGGGCGGAGTTTCTTTGTTCTGGATTCATTCTTCACGTTTGTTTTCCTCCCGCACCTTCCCCGTAAGACACGCTATCCCTTTGAGTGTTCCTGTGGGCTGGCCGGGCTGTCCTCACTCTGTTCCGCTTGCCGGCCAGACTGGTTGTTCCGCCGGCCAGCCGGACTTGGGCTGGGGCAGTTCCGTTGCCCTGCTAGAGGCATTATGGGAATTGTGGTCTTTGCCCTTTATTAATACCCTTCCCTGGTTTGTTTGCCTCTTCAATTTTGTTTATCTGTGGACTCATTGGATAGTTTGGTGTACTTGCAATCGTTGCAGCTGCATACTACCAGAAAAACAGGTACAGGCACTCAGCGCTACATTTTCTGAATTACAAAGTACTATACAAGTATATAGGGATAACAGTCTTCATACATTTACAGCTCTTGTCCGCTGCTTGATGTTACAGTTGTGCAGGCTACTAGAAGGATATTCAGACTTCACCTGCATCTGATAGTTTATTAGGGTAAACTACAGGAATATACTTGTTATAACCACCACCTAAGAGGTTGTTACTGATAGCCCTTTCATTTGCAGGTGAGACTAGTTGCTCACTCAGATGTAGAGAGAACTACGAAAGAAGAAGGCTTCATCTACGTGCAGAGAGACCACAAGTATTCTCCTAGGTATGACCTAATAGACCAGTGTGTGTTTGGATTCCTTTGTATGCTTGAGTGCTGTCTTAATATAACATTCCTTTTTTTTAGTAACTGTAGTCTGCCAGCCAGAAGACGTCCTTCCCATCCAAGGAGCGTCTCCCCTCCTTTCCTTGTTTTGTTCCCTCCTTTCTCTCCATATTACCCTTGTGTTCTAGGGTTTGATAGACACAGGAGGTGTAGGGGGAAGGGCTTGGGCTTGTCATCAGTTCCGGACACTCCTGCAGAAATATCACCTGGATCCTTACACTGTGCTCCCTTTTGTGGTGCAGACTGTGGTCCGACTTCCCACCAGGTCAGAGCAGGTGTTAATTGCCTGCTGCTAACGCGCCTTATCACCTGTTTCGTGTTCTTATCGCAGTTCTGTCTGGTCATAGTGAATGCTGTGGTGTGGTGTTGTTGCGGCTTTTGGCACGAGAAGGCCTACTCTGCCTCTCATTAGCGATAGTTGTGGGGGTCCACTGTGGCAATGTTTTTTGCAGCTGTTCTTGCGGAGTAACTGGTGCTGTGTGCTGTTACCACCAGCTTGTGAATGGGGGGATACATTTATCACGACTTTGGCTGTGCTAAAGTGCAGTTAATTTGGCAGTAGCTCCTTGTGAATATGCCCCTCAGTGTTTCCCCCAATTTCTGAATAAGCAGGGAACCACAAGTTTGGGTGGACAGGACCACCACTGATTTGTGATAGTGCTCCTGTGATGACAGAATCTAAAATCACCCTTTTAGTCTTGCGTGGTAGTAACAGATGTAAAACCAAAACAGTGGTAGTGATACTGAACTAATTAGGGTAGGGTAACTACACTTTGCCCTGAAATCCCTGGGGCAGTCAGGCCATTAAGTCAAATATACACATTGGGAGAGTCAGGGGAATCACAGCCAGTGTACACCCCGTGTTTCCCCCAAATTCGGAACAAGCAGCTTACTACAAGTTTGGTTCACCAGGACCACCACTGACTTGTGATAGTGCTCCTGTGACTGCAAAGTCTAAATCACCCTTTTAATCTTGTGTGGTATTTACTGGTGCACAACCAAAACAGTGGAAGTAGTACCAGTCTTTAGTGTTTGGAACTTGATTAGTACATGTAGGCCAAATAATTTGAAATAACATGCACAAGCAGCGTTTGTATCAATTTTGCATGTGTTATCACCTTGTGCTCAGAGTTGTGTGTTACAAATTGCCAAAGCAACAATTGATGGACAGATAGCGGAACACTGTCATACATTCACCACACTATAGAGATCTGGGCCTAAATCCATCATTTCTTTGCTCACAATCCCATTCCAGTTTGTATCCGCCATATGCAAATCAGTCTTTACCCTGTGCCCAATGGGAACAGCCCAGCCCGAACTGCCAGGCCAGGTTCTCCATGGACTGGAAACAAGCATCCTAGGGACGGTTTTGGGGTTTCACCCCTCTTCAGCCAAGACTACTTGACGCCAGTGGCGTGGAGAGCATGGGACCCATGTCTGGGCAAAACCATCCCACTCGGGGTGAAAAGTGCTACGCAAACAAATGTTGGACTGTATGCTGGATAAATCATACATTCACCCCCAGTCAAGAGATCTGGGTTAAATCCATCGTTCTTTTGCTCACCATGCCACCCCAGTTTTTCACTCTTGCTTTATTTGCAATAAATTAGCAATACCTCCAAAAATCACCCCAGAGGGAGTCTATTAAAAGATATGGCTTGACTCACCAAGGCAGATAGGCTTCTCCTTAATGCTGTAGCTTTGGCATCTTCCGATTCGCAGATTCTCTGGCCTGGCACAATTCAATCCAACCTAGATATCCAGAAATGAAATGGCAACACAATGTCTCCAATCGCGGGGGAGGAGATGCCGAGGAGATGCATGAGCAGCAGCGGCGTTCGTGACCAGCAACTGGCAGGCAGTTTTTTTGACATCTGAGGCTAGCCTCTTGGAAACGCAGTGTTGGTCTGCCACAGCCCTCTCCTTATGGCTCTGTGGCTATTTGCCTTTGATCCTCGTAATTCCCCATTCATCAAGATCATCTGGAAGCTGTAGCTTTTTTCTTTTGGATGCCATCCCCTGCATCGATTTTTGCGGGGCATTCAGTGCAGCGACTACACCTCACCCGAGCATCGGCCAGCCATCTTGCGCCCTCCCTGGAAGTGACAGCCACGGAGCATGATGGGAGCCCTATGTGGCCCTCAGATGTCTTTTTTCATATTTAATATCCCAGATATGTCCATATTACCAGCATTAAGACTTCGAGAATTTGTTGGACTGATAGATGAATTTAAACAAAATGGTGCCCGAGCTGAGATAATTCAACAATCTAAACTAAGAGTTCTCTTCAAGGGCCGATCTCATATATTCCAGTTGATTAATTGTGCTAAAGAATTTCTATTCACAATCAAGAGGGAAGGGTGAATGAAGGTATAGTAATTATACAAGATAAATGGCTTGGGATACATAAAAGTTCACCGAGAGGTAAGGACATTTTTTTAATTCAACTTGGGTAATTAGCGATATAGTGAGGTGCGTCTGAGAATGAGGGTCTAAGAGGCCCAGGCCTGCTAGAAATATCTGCCTAGAAGAGCTCTCAGAGTACTATTCCAAGGTACTCTCTTAGAGGGAAGGGTGGGGGGGGGGTGGCACGATGGTGGGACAATGCATGGGTAGGATATGGGGTGGGTCAGATTTGCAGGGTCACAGTATACAGATTACTAAAACCACCAGCATAAGCATTTTCTTACAGACACCAAATGTTGTTTTTAGCAAATTGGCACACTGTCACAGTCTGTGCAGCAATACATCGGTAAATGGGTGCGCTGGGCTCAGACTGGAATAATCCATACAATTACAAAAAACTCTGCACTCTCCCTAGCATACACATGTCATGTTATGCAGCAGTCTCCTGAATTTTAAGCGGGGCGGTATCCTCCCACAGTGTGGTGCTGCTTATCACTGCACCTGCCGCGGTGTGATTCCTGGCTGGGACCCTGAACCAGTAATGTTCCCTCCCAATGGGCATTCTCAGGGGGAGCATTGACTGTGTACTACTTCATGCCCAACTACCAGTGGCAGCTAGCATTTCCTGAGGGTGATGTGGCAGGTGGCACACAAAACAATACGTTTAATTGAATAAAAAACACTCACATTACTGCAAAGAGCATGACATCCTCAATCATCTTCTCTCTATGAGGCAGGCTCCCAAGCCAATCATGGACTGCTCTCATGTTGTTTACCAGCATCAGAGCAGCGCCCTGATTGGAGGGAGCGGTCAGTCTCAGTGCTCCACATTGCACTGGAGGCCTGCACTTACTCTCAACCCAGCTGTGTTATGACAGAGCTTGGTTGAGAAGTTTACAGTGCACATGTCTGGCTGGCCGTCACATAACTGCTGGTCAAAGAGACGTGTACTCTAAAGAAGTGCAAAGGCAGCCCACCCTTCTGCCATTCAAAAATAAAATGGGGACATTTCAGTGGGGCGACGCTCCTCCACTATAACTAAGTAGCCACCCCTGCCAGCTACCCCTTTTGGTCTTGTGCTTGCATCAGCACTGGTGTGAGCAGATTTAAAACGACAAGGGACACACCACGGAGCAAATGAGGGAAAGCCCCTTTGGTAGAGCTCACACAGAAAATATGCAACCATGCAATTCATATTACAGAACAGGCCACACAAGTATCTGAAGCCAACACCAAAATGCCCTTCGGGACACAAAACCAGGCACTAACTGCCTGTTGAACCACAGTTGAATAATTGACATTTCTTATAGGATTTCTTCAAACAAATAAAACTACTAGTGTTAGACCTGGCACCTTGGGGTGAGTCTCCCTTCCACTTTTTGCTGATGTGCCTCATGTGTTTTGCTGGTGTTAGCTGCTCAGAGCACTGTGCCACTGCTAATCAGTGCCACAGTGCAAGTGCTCCCTATATAAAATGTGTACATTGTTTCGGATTTCATGATTGGCTTATTTTGTTTACTGTCAGACCCCAGTAAAGTGCACCAGGAGTGCCAGGGCTTGTAAATCCAAATGCTGCTAGTGGGCCTGCAGCACTGGTTGTGCCACCCACAGAAGCAGCCTAGTAAAGTGTGTCTAGGGTCTGACATTGCAGAACCTGCGTGCAGTCTGGTACTGTCATGCTGACTGGGCGAGGGCACCCCCTTGCCAGTCCCTAAACCTTCCCTTAACTTCATATTAGTCGCCCCTATGGTAGGCCCAAGGGCAGGGTGCATTGTAAGTATAAGGTAGGACACGCCTTGATGTGTGTGGCATGTCCTAATAGTGAATTACAGCCATTTTCGTTTTTCACTATTGTAAGGCTACCTGTTGTCATAGGCCAGAATGGGCTGCTGGAATTATTACACTCTATAATCCCAGTAGGCACAGGGAACATGGTAGAAAGTCAAGTTTAGTATGCCTGAACTCAGAATAATAAAATACATCTTTTAGTAAAGTTTATTTTAATATCCTGTGTTTGCAAATACTACTTTTAGAAAGTTAGTATTTGCTTGCCTAACCATTTCAGCCCGCCTCTGCTCTGATGTGTATCTGCTGTCTGGTTTCTGTGTGAGACAGGGCTGGGGAATTCCAGGAGACAGGCTGGGGCTGAAAGGTGGTGAATAGAGAGATTACACCAGGATGGGTGGGGGAGTGCCCCATGACTCTGAATAGGGCTGTGCTCTGCCACCTCAATGCTGGCTCCGCCCCCTGGGGAGCGGCTGATGTCTCTGCCCTGCACCTTATGAAGAGACAGGGGAAGACTGTCAACAGAGTACTCCTGGACTGTACTTGTCACCACAATGCTGGCTCCACCTCCTGCGGAGCGTCTGATGTCCCTGCCCTGCTCACTGAAAGGAAAAGCCAGTCTGCAAATCAATGTGCTCAGGGACTGGACTGGATTAGGCAAAGGCCCCCCTGGACTGCAAGAACAAAGGATTTTGTGTGTAAAAGTAGGAGCCCTGCTCCTAAGAAATCAGATCCTGTTTGCGCCAAGAAGAAACTCTGCCCGAAGAGAAGGACCTGGAAAAGCTGCATGGAGGACTACTGTCTCTCACCTGGGAGACTGGCCTGTGGTAGGCGCCTTGCTCCAAGAAGGAGAGGAAAGGACTAAGAAAGACTTTTGATTTCAACTTGTGCATTCTCTGGCAACGATCCCCAAGGGCTTGCGTGTGAGCCGGCCCCCTGAACTGAGCCCCAGGAACATTGGGCTCTACCCCCCTGAAGAAGAAGCTGCTGAGTGTGCTGCCAGCCCCGCAGCGCTGACCAAGGAAAGTGGAGTGCGCCGTGAAGATTCACTCTGCACCCTCGTCCCGCTGAGCAAAGCGACTTCTGCCCGCGGAGCCGCAGCTCGCAAAGTAACGACCAGCCCCGCCTGGCCAGAGCACCGTGGCTGTTATCGACCCGAGCCGTAGCTCGCAACATAAGGAGGGTCCGGTCCAAGCCCCGCGGCTATCTGGTCCCGAGCTGTAGCCCGCACCGCAAAGAAGGACTTCGCCTTGTGCTCACTTTCCCCCATGTAGCGCTTTGCTGAAAGCGCCCCGCTGCTGTTCGTGGACGGCTGCGGTGCGTACTGCGGCTGGGTACGTCTCGTACCTGTGGATCGTACCACCGCTCGCACCCCACTCAAATGCTCTCCCCTCCAGGGTCGATGCGTACGCTGCACCAAAAGCCTGCCCCTACAACGCATTGCTGCCCTGAGAGCAACGTGACTACCAAGCCCCTCGAGCCGTAGCTCGCACCGCACCAGGAAGGCACCACGACGTGGGACGACTGGCCTTCGCATCGTCGCAAGCGAACTCACAAAGACCCAAGGTACTGTGCAACGATCCGTACGGTGCCCCGCGCCCCGGACTGAAGTGTCCGCGAGGCGCGTACAATTTGCTAAAGCCTTTTCTTCCAACGCTGTACGAGTCGTGCGGGAGTGCTACGACTCGTACCCCTGTGCAAACCGGCCTCGCTGTACGCATCGTACCGCGCACCGCCCCTCGGACTAACGTGTCCGCGAGGCACTTGGAATCGGCAAGGCCTTTTCTTTCAAACTGCACGAAGCGCACAGGAGCACTACGATGCGCACAACCTTTCTAAAAACATTGCCAAAAAAAGGAATGCTGCATTTAGTATTGTGGCTTTTTCTTATATTTATTTTTTGGTAATCCTCATATACCGTAGTTGGAACTCTTGATGGGATACAGGCACCTCGATGCAGTTTGGTCATCCTGATTCGGCCCTTGTTGGAAACGGCCAATAGCAGGGTGGTACGCCTGAACCCTCAAGTAGCAGAGGCTACTTGAGGGTTCAGGCGTACCACCCTGCTATTGGCCATCAATACTCCGTTTCGCCGACTTATGGGCTCCCAAGCTACTTAGGAGTCAAGGGAACCAGCAGGGCTCCGGATAAATCATTGGATAACTAATCATCGAAGTTGCCATGCCTCCAGGGCTCCCTAGACTTTAACCAGACTCGAGGGATCACATGCCATGTCAGACTTACTGGTAATCATAATTTGCCGTAGACAGCTCGGAAAAATGGTGGGTTTTGGATCCTTCCAGGCTCTGCAAATCTCACGCCTTGCGAGAAGAATAACATAAAAGACAAATCTAGTGAGGAGATCATTAACTCTTTAGCCTGTACATAACCCTGAAATTATAGTGGCAGTAGAGATTATAATAGGCACTGAAAGGACCTTGTCCAGAAAATCACTGATCTTGCCCCAATAGTCTTTTAGTTCGGGACAGTCAGCAAACATGTGGACGTCGTCCGCATTAGGCTGGCCGCACCTCGGGCAATGATAGGCTAGGTTAGAAAATTTAGCCAGTTTCTTCGGAGTTATGTAAACCCTATACATAGTGAACAGGTGGTTTCTTTTTAGTGCCGCTGACTTAACTACAGATTGTAGGGTGCTAAAAGAATCAAGCCAGAGATCGCTGAAGGTTCCGTTGTCTAGTGTGAACGCGTTGCACCAAAGTTTACTTAGCTCAACTTCTGTCACTTCCTCAGCCTCAAGCATTGCTGAATACCAAAAAGCAATTTGGTTTTTCCACCTGCCACTTCTCGTGACTAGATCGAATTTAGGGTTCGGGATTTTACTGTCCACAGGTCTACCTGACCACCACCCCGAAAGCTGATAAAATTTAAACCTGGTAAGTGTACCCCTTGTCAGATTGGCAAGCGTGTCCCAACTTAGAAGCTGTCCACCCTCCTGTAAATCCCCCCTGCCTGCTTCAATGGAATTGACAATTGGTCATTTAGACATACTGGTAGTCCTGGTGAGTCCCATATCGGGGCCTGTGTTGCATAGTAGGGAATATTCAGCTTATTCCTAATGAATACCCAATTTTTCAGGGCTGTCCCCAAAATCTTCAGCCTTACTTTTTTTAAACATTTTGGGTCCCCGAACTTAAAAAGGAAATAGTCTGGTCCGTGAGGGACATCCTGTAGTAAGGCAAAAAATAGTAGGTCCATAGATGATTGGTCTAATTGCCCGGCCATTAATCTAAAGTGTTTGAAGTGGAACTCCTGACAATAAAGCAGTAAGTCTGGGAAAGCCAGCCCTCCTGTTTTTAGGCTTCTCCTGAGTTTTTTCCAGGTAATTCGTGGGGCTCTGGCGTTCCAAATAAAGGATACCAATTTCCCCTGCAGTTTTTTAATTATTGGTAACGGGAAAGACAAAGGAATTGAGTTAAATAAAACGTGATTTTGGGGAGAATAATCATTTTAAGTAGGTTCACCGTCCCATAGATGTTAAAAGGGAGAGAGGACCATCGGTGAAGTAGAGCACTTATATCCTTGATAGCTCTATCCAAATAAATTTTTGGGATGTCATCTATTTTTTTAACTAAATGAACTCCTAAATACCTGATTTTGTTTTTTCTCCGCACCGTCTCTGTCTGCTGGTTCCATTCCATGATTTCTGTTTTGTCTTTGTTGATTGTATACCCCAAAATCTCACCAAAGCTTTCTGCATGCTGTATTAATCTGGGTTAGGCTAATTCCGGGTTCGAGGTATACATCAACAAATCATCTGTGTATAGCGCGAATTTCAGCTCGAGGTCTGCGATTTTAAATGGTTTAATTAAAGGATCTGATCTAAGCACGCAGACCAGAGGCTCAATATATAGGTTAAACAAAAGGGGAGATAGAGGGCAGTCCTGCCTAGTGCCTCGGACAATAGATATTTGATCAGTGAGGGAACCGTTTACTAGAATTTTAGCTGTTGGTGCAAAATATAAGGCCTTTATGGCTGTTATGAAGTTATATGGAAGGCCAAATTTGGCCATGGCCATCCAGAGGTACTCCCATTCTACCTGGTTGAATGCCTTGGCGGCATCGACTGCCACAATGGTCAGCGGCAACTTTCTCTCTTTAGCGACGTCCATTGCCGCAACCACTTGAAAAGTTAATTCGTGCAGTTGTCTATCTGGGATAAAACCTCTTTGGTTGCAGTGCACAATGGATTTTACTACTTTAGCCAGTCTCGTCGCTAGTACCCCCGCAAAAACCTTATAGTCGGCATTTAATAATGAGATAGGTCTATATGACTCTATCTTGCCTGGATCTTTATTCGGCTTTAATATCAATGTAACTACTGCCTCAGCCCATGATCCTGGAGCCTGCCCCCCTCGAAGTAGGATTTCATTAAATAACGATGTCATATCTGCAACTATTTGATCCGTTGCTATCTTATAAAGCTCCACCGGCCTGCCGCCTTGCCTTTGACCATCTTTGAAATTTGGATCCTCACCTCACCCTCCCTTATCTCAGAGCTGAGGAAAGATCTTTCTGATTCAGATAGTTCGGGAAGCTGTATGTTATTCAGCCAGTTTTCCACCTGCTGCCTGCCCTGAGATGCATTTGGACCATACAGGAACTGCATATACCTTTTGGCCTCTTCTCTGATGAGATCATCATCCTGCGTGGTCTCTCCCATGCTTGCCAAAAGTAGACTATCAATCTGATTCCTGATTCTATCAGCTCGAGCTTTCCACGCAAGGAGGCGGCCACACTTCTCCCCATACGCAAAGTGTTGTAACTTACTCACATCCCATTTGTCTTTTAGGTCTTTGTCAAGCACTGCTTGATATTCTGCTCGCAGGATGTCAAGTTCTCTTTGGATGGGGAGCCTGCTCAGTGACTGCTCTGTTAAGGCTCTCTGAAGCTCCATTTCTTTTGCTTTAATTTTCAGGAGACGTGCTTCCCCCTTCTCCCTCCTCAGTTTATACCTCCTGATCATCAGATTGGTCAGCACACCTCTGGTAAATGCTTTGTATGTATCCCAGGCTGTTTGTTGGCTGGTGGACCCATTATTGACCCTAAAAAATTCCTCAGACTGAGTCACAAGGTCTTGTCTGACCCCTCTTCAAGTAATAGTGTCTGATCTAAAGTCCACCTCCTTTGCAGAATTTTTTGCTTTAGATGAATCACCAACTCAACAGCTGAGTGGTCAGATAGAACTGCCGGGATGTACATTATTGAGTCCACTGCTGAAGTGAGGGTTTTGTCTAGCAGGAAAAAATCAATTCGTGAGTGGTGGCCATACCTTCTACTGTAAAAGGAGTAGTCCCTTTTCCCTGGGTTTTTAAATCTCCAGATATCTGTTAAGTTAAAATCCTGCATTACATTCTTAAGTTCTAATCTAGATTTTTGTGGTGGAGTGAATCTGACTTTAGAGGTGCGGTCTAAATCTTTATCAAAAATGAGATTAAAATCACCTCAGAGGATTATGGGACCATCTGTCTCTACTAAGGCATTTTTAAGTTTAGTCAATGCCGCAGGGGCATCCTGATTGGGGCCGTAATATACAGCACACATAATAGGAGTTTGCCCAACTGTTAGAGATGCCACCAACCTTCTCCCAGAATGGTCCGTCTCAAATTTCGTGAGTCTGACCCCTGTATTCGCTCTCATTACTATGGCCACCCCTCTCGTACTGCCGCTTTGCTCTGAACAAACTACATCCTGAATCCACCTGCATTTATTAAATACTAACTTACATTCCTCTTTCTCTAGATGGGTCTCTACAAGTAGACAGATATTTGCTCCTGAATTATATAAAAAATCAGTTATCCTGCATGCTTTCTTATTATCCCTCAGCCCATTGACATTGCAACAAATACATTTTATCTTACATGTCATATTGGCCAGATAGGCGATCTATCTACAGAATAATTCCTTGGCCTGTTCCCAGCAAAAATATAATGCAGATTTTGGTGTATATGAGGATTATTTTTTCCAATTTCCCCCCCCACCCACCTACCCACCTCCCATGAGGAACCCCCCCATACCTCTTTTGGCGATCTTATCGCCGGTTGAGAGCTCACCGGAACTCTGGTTGGTGATTCCCCAGATGTATATAGAGGCGCCAAAATGCGATTTTCTAAATCATAATCGAATTCAAATGTCAACTAGGTGCATGTGTTCATATGTATGTATATACATTTGTGCATTCGTGCATTATAAATAAAAAAAAAATATATATCTTTTTTTTACTTTTTTCTTTTCCTTCCTTTTCCCCTTTTTCTTTCTTCCCTTTTTCCCCTTTACTTCATATGTTGTACTCCCCAACTTTACCTTCATTAAGCATAATCTCCCCCCTACTCTTGACGAGTAAGAGTGCATTGCTTACTTTTATGAAGTTCCTTTTGGGTTTTTAAAAAAAAAAAAAATTCCCTTTTCCTTTTCCCTTTTTTCCTCTCTTTGTGTCCTCCCCCTTTGTTTTTTTTTTCTCTTATTCCCCTTTCCCTTTCATTCTACCTTTGAAAATGCCTTATACCTTTTTTTCCAGAGGGCTTAAGCCTAAGGGTCTTTTGCTGTTTCCTAAGCTATCAAGGAAAAGAAAAAAGTACTATACGCTATACTGACAGTTATCTTATCTCCCTAGTGGTTTAGGTTCATACCTGACTAATGGGGGCTAATGGGGGCTATCTCGCATTAGAGCGAGAAACGCATCTACTTCTTGGGGTGAAGTAAAATTGTGTGTTTTGTTTCTCCACACCACTCTCAAAAAAGCTGGGCACTTCATCTGCACCTGTGCACTCAGACTCTTTAGTTCTGGCATCCGATTTCCCAATTCCCATTGCCGCTGTGCTGTTACTTTCCCCACGTCCGAACGTATGAGATAAGGAGCAGAGCCAATTTGAAGAGTTTTATCTTGCAGTGCCCTGCTTAGAATCATTTCTTTTACAGTGAAAATAAGAAAGTTTACCAGGATTTTTCTCGGGCCTGTCCGCCCCGCACGCTGTCTGAAGGGATCTCTGTGGGCTCGCTGAATTTCAGTCTCTAAATTGATCTCCAAACAATCTTTCAAAACTCCCTCCCTCAGAAGTTTACAGATAAATCCCTTAACATCACCATTCTCCACTCCCTCTGGGATCTTTAAGAATTTCAAGTTGTTTCTTCTGGAGTGAATTTTGAGTCTTTCAACATCCATCTGCAGCACTCTATTCTGTATTCTAAGGGTCTCAATGTCTCTGTCATGCCTTTTTGAGGCCCCTGTGAGCAGGCTAACCTCCTCCTCCAAGGCATCCGTGCGTTTACAAACCTCATCTAGCTTAACTTCCAAGTTGGAACACTGCTCGTGAATGCATCTTTGATTCGCTTCAGATGTATAGAACTTTTCATCTAGTTTTGACACAAGATCTTCTCTAAGACTAAGAAGAAGTGCCTCAACCTGCGATATGCCACTATCTAAAATGGGTGATGTAGTTTTGTCAGTCTTATCAGTCTTATCAGGCCCAGGGCCGGCTACAGTCTTAGCTACAGTTTTGGTCACAGTTTTGATTGCAACATTTGGAGGGTTGACTTGAACCACCTGTGGGGAATTTTGACCTGGTGACACTGTTTCTGTCACTATCTGGTCCTCTAAATCCTCTGTGCCCACAATCTCTGCTAAGACCGAGTATCTTTTTTCAAGAGACACTGGCTGAGATGTGCTGGGTACACTGGTCACTCCAGGTGTATTAGTTGTAATTAAAACAACCGCCGGCTGAGGACTTATAGTGCCTGTATTAGGCGTGAAAGTTGGGGTAGGAAGACTCCCCACCTTAGGTTCTACAATTTTCTCCATAATTTTAAAGTATGATTTCAAGGAGGGTGTGGGCCTCGGCAGGGATGAGCACAACTGCTGCTTCTTAACCTCACCTGATCTTACAGCTTTTTCCCTCCTCTCTCTCCTTTCCCTCCTCCTTTCTTTGGGGGTAAGTGGGGTTACCTCTACCCTAGAGGCACTCATGCCCCTGGTCCCGGTCTTTTGTAACTCTAAGTTAGACCGGAGCTGATACCTGTTCCTGGCCGGGGGTACAGGGATTGCGTGTAGGGGAGCCTTAGCCTTATCCCTGGGATTACCTTTCTCCCCTCCCTGGCTGCAGCGAGAGACACTGGTCAAAGAGGCTATATCGGCTTCTAGGGGGGACAACAGTGCCGTGCCAAGAGTTGCACCTGAGTCCATCCCCTCGCACTGTACAAAATCCGAAGTAGGTGGGGGAGAGATTATGGGACCCAAAGCAGTTCTCCTAAAAATCCGAGACTCACCCGGGATAAACTTCTCTCCTAGAACAATCTCCGCAGCTTGGCAATCCTCCTCCCAGGCAGGCTCCCGTGTCCCCTCTACTAACCGAATGGGGCAAAAATTATTGCGGCAAAGAGGCGAGCAGAGGCCAACTCTTGCCAACAGCTGCCGTGACCACCGCCAGATACTCGCCCGGTCTCCTTCGCGTCTTCCGAGTTCTGCAGTGCGCCACACCTCTGCACCGGCAAACACTTTTGCTGCTTCTCCTGCTTCCTGATACGCTGCTCCAGACCAGAGATTGTGTCTACTCCAGCCCATAGCATGGTTTCTCTCGGCCTCGGCTCCCGCAGGGTCCTGTTGAGAGCCGGTTGCAGGGGGTGCTCGAGACACCGTAAGTTGCGGTCAATTTACCAAAAAAAGAGTGTAAAAAACAGAAAACGAAGTTAGAGTGGGGTCGCTAGTGAGAGCAGGATCTCATATAGCTCCTCACCATTTCAGCGCCACAGATTCAGCGTTACTTTCGGGGGAAAAAACCTCCCGGTCCGGAGCTCTTACGGCAGACGTCAGCCTGCGGCCATGTTCCTCCAGGTGTAAACGATCATCAATCCATTTAGTATTGTGGAACCTTTTCTAAGTCTAATTGGAACTTGTAATTAAGCCTGCTTAAATCTGCATATAAAGTAATTATATTTTTACATAAAACCAGCCTTGTGTCCATCTGTAGTGTGTCAATTGATTGCCGTGTGTTATTACAAATGCTTAACTCTGATCGCCCTGGGGTTTAGCCTTGTCTGTTCGCGCCACGCTGCCTAGAAGGTGAGCAGGGGTTAATTCCAGGAGTAAGTCCTTTGCCCTGACTAGATTAGAGGGTCCCTGTTTGTCACAAGTGCATACCTGTGCCAACCAGAGACCCCCATATCTAACAACTAGTATATGTAAAATATGTTTATAGAATCCCTGTCATACTATTTGTACTAAATTATTCACAGGGACGCAGAGCACTGTATTTGTTGGGTGTTACTTACTGAACCAACATTGCCAGAACGGCTCCCAGGTGGGGGACTGGCAAGGGGGAGAGAGCTCGCGAGCTGCTTTAAAAAAAAAAATAATGAAAAAACATACCTTGCCCCATCGGATCCTGCATCTTCTCTCATGGTCGCCTGTGTCCGACTCCTGGTCGGAACAGGAAGCAGGCAGTCAGGCTCCTACCCCTAAGCCAATCACAACGCTCCAATGGAGCATTGTGAATGGTCTGAGCGCCATGACACAGCTCTCAGCCAGGGGCTGTAGGGGTGGGAATGTTCTCTGTACAGGCTGTAATGCAGCCTGAATGGTGAACAGGGGAGTGCACATGACTGTTTTGGGCGGCCTGAGAGGGCCGACCAAACAGTCACTGCGCACAGGAGTGTCAACCACTCCTCCCCTGCAGGTTTGCCCCACCTCACAGCAGGTGGAAAAAATAAAATCATAATAACATTCCATTATCATTTTTTTTTTCCTTTTGTTGCTGCTCCTGGCAGTGGGGGGACGCTCCTCCGTCTTAGCGGAGGAGCCCCCACTGCACGTTGCTCCAACTTCAATTGAAATAGAACTCCTTAACCGTAACCGAGTAATAATGGAAAGCCATTAACATTTTCGAGCAGGGCCCAGTAGGATTGCTGTGGTTCTTATTTCAAATCTTGAAAGGGCTTTATTGAAAAACGAGCATAACTTTGTTTTTTAAAGGTAAAGAAAACACAGCGGGAAACAGCAAGTTACTGAAGCACACGTCTGTCCAGTGTTTATGTGTATTTCCTTTACTGTTTATATAAACATTGCTTTCATTTTTACAAACACATCAAATAATACCTTGCAATGTAGCGTTTTGTAAGATATATTTCAAATTGCTTTGAAGCAATACATCAACCATTTTTAGTTGCATATTTTTTCTTTTTTAAATCCAGTCACTTCAATGAATTAGATTGCAGGTTCATCATAATGCTGGAAACTTCTTTTGGTTCTTTTTTTTATATATTTTAGTCCTTTGTAGCCTCCCAAATAACTAATCAACCTAGTCAGATGAATTCTGCTGTTGGAAAATCAATGGGTTTTCAAATAAATCCTCTCAGGCGCAGCACATTTTCACATAATGTTGACGTTTTATAGGAAAAATATCAACTTGCACAACTGGATATGATAGGTCCATAATTGTAGAAAGAGCGTTGTCTGTATTTACAGGCTACTCTTGACACTGCTCACGAATTCTGAAAGCTGGAGTTAAATAAACAAGGTTTGGATTCAGCCAAACGGAATGAAGGATAGATTGCTATATAGAGAAACATGTTTTTTTTAGGTCTGGCAAGATCCTCCTTAAAATTCAGCCAGGACAGATGTGATAGCAGACATGAGCATACAAATACAATACAGAAAAAGGGTTTTCTTGTTGATCTGTGTAGTTTCATATTTTGCACTGCGCATGCATTTGTGATAGATCTAAAATAGTTCCTCTCCACCGTTGCACTTTGAAAAGGAGCTGATTGCTCCTCCACTCCTATCCTCTATAGCATCCTCCCCAGCCCAAGAGCATGTAAGAGACAATTCCACATACAGAGCTCTGGTTTGCACATCTTTATTCCACTAACTGAACCAGCTGCATCACAAACGTTATTAACCACATCCAGCCGCACCCAACAGATTATGTAATACTTCGACCACTAGAGCCTCCAATGCACAAACAGAGGACACAGCACCCTACATCAGGCTCTGTTCATTGAGAGGCAATACATTCTACCTTCCCCTTTTCTATTCTTTTTACCACATCCATAACTGTAGCGTACTTTTCTGACCATTTAGATGTGTCTCTGTTTACCATGCATGATCCTTAGCTTCTTTTTAGCTGAGGGTGTGCTATAACATTGAGGCAAGCAGCTGCAGTTGTGGCTTCTATGGTGGTCACCATTAGCGGCAGATGGTGCAATTCTGAGGTAGTGACCAGTGTTAGTGCGGTACAAATCCTAAATTGCTCAGCACGGGCTTTGAGGTATGGATGATCCACACCCAGCATCAGTGGGAGGCTGAAGCACCAGGCACCTGGAATGGGGGAGCGGCCTCATTACTCCGTCACAATCAGTACTTTTGAGATACAGAGGTCTGACAGCTGTCCCTGGTGGCCCGTGTTGTTGCTGGCCTTGCATTGGATTTGCTCAGTCCAAATGGGACCTAGGCTGTAATAGGCTGCCCAAGCCTTGTTGGGGAGGGTACTACCACAGAGGACATCTACAGGCGGCAGATGCTGGTGGTTACATGCTGGATTCTCCTAAGTGTTGTGGGCCTGCCGAATGTAGAAACGATTATCCGTGGCCCAGCAGGCCCACCAGCTGCAGCAGCATACAGCCACTATAGCAGAGCTACGATAGGAAGCAGTGGAGGGCCTCTCCGTAATGCCTCACAGAAAGATGCTGTTTGCTGTGTCCTCCTGATGAGGGCCTCCTGCTCATGAAGCACTGATATATTTTGTGCCCTTCCAGGAGGTTGACGTCCTTGTTCTGGGCTAAAGCTGCTTCCTCAGGCCTAAAGGATACATCCCTTTCGGGAAAGGTACATATTTCATTACTCTTCAGTGTTTCACAACAGGTCAATAGTCTGAAATGCAAGACAGCAAAACCCGCAGGTCAACGTGAATACAATTGGCTCAGCCTGTCCAGCATTCCACAGGCATCAGCCAGTTTCTGTAATTAGATGTCCCTATGAACCGGTCTAACACTGTTCCACGCTTTGGCTATTTTACATGTACAGAAGTCACTGAAGCTTCACATTGAACCTTTATTTGTACAATAAGCATGTCTGAGATGAGTAGCAGACCATTGATCATGACGTTGGGGGAAATATTTTTGGGCCCTCAGTTTGGACAAGTTTGTACTAATAAACATATCGAAATATATGAATTACACAACTGATAACACATTTCGTAACATGGAACTGCACTTCTGAATTACTGTGCATTAAACACAGTCAATTCTTTACCCGCATGCGGAAAAAAATGTCAATGATAGAATTCAGTGTTTAGTTTCATTAATTCCCTTTCAGCAAACATGTGTAGCATATGCCAGTTTTGTCAGGAAGCCTTTATGTTGCATGTATATATTCATAAACATACTGAATACTCTAGACAATTCACGTTGCAGTTATATGATAGCAGCACAGATAACATAGGGTCAAAAGTCTGCAAAACTACTCGGGTTAATAAAGCATACAGATTCCAGCATTTAAAAGCGGAGCAAACACACAGCATCTGAATTTAAGTAGATAAGCTGCACATTACTACTGCAACTTTTCCATTATTGTCACAGAGTAAGACTCTAGGGAGTATATGTACAAGGAAATAATGCAGCGCGGTTTTGCAAGCAATTTTCTAGTGCTGCACTGACTCATTCAAAAAACGCAGGGATGTGCCGTATTTACAAGAATACGGTGCACTCTTAAGTTTTTTTCCCTTGCGCTGGCGCTAAAAAGAAGTTACCTTGCGCCAATACAGACATCCTTGCGCCTTAGTGCTAGGGTGCTGGCATTGCTGGGAATCATCACTGCACCTCAAGCACCCTTGCACTATGGTGCAAGGGTGTCTGTGTTGCACAGAATTATTGTTTATGTGCAGGAAGGGACACCTTCCTGCATATAAACAATCTTTAAAGGTGTTTAGCTCTGTCTATGTGTACTGCAAAATGCAGCACACATAGAAAGAGAAAATGCAGAGAGAAATAAAAGTGTTTCTCCTCGTTGCGCTAATCTAACGCCTGATTTTTGTCATGACACTGCCTCAGATGTGTAGATCCTTATAAATCTAGGCCAGTGCCAAAAAGTAAGGGGTGTTGGGGTGGAAAGCCCACAGCAACACCCATTGCATGGCCCTTTAACGAAGATAACTGCTTGAAAGGAAACAATATTTACAAAGCGGCTTTAAGATACCCATAGTGGCTAAATGCCACTTTATAAATATGGAGCAGGGAATTGCACCACCAGAACACCAGTAAAAGGGATGTTTGGGTGGGGCAATCCCCCTGTAAATATGCCCCTAGTTATCTAAACTATCTTTTATGTTACACATATCTTATTAGGTTCAAGCATGTGATAGCAAAGTTACCACTTATGTTAAATAAAAAAAAACTTGCAGGCCAAGCTTATGACCAAGACCATGTTTATGTGAGCATTGGAATCGATCAGATTACAGATATTCTGTAGGCAAAGCTATTCATCAGAGCAATGTCGAAGGTTACAAAGATCTTGAATGCTATGATTTCAGCCAGAGGTGTTATCCCAAAGATTTCTTAGATTCTACAGATTAATTTAAGGCTTCTGACAGGCATGGTACAGACAATTTCCGTTATCTAGTAGAAACAGGATAAAGTTCCCATGATTATATTCCCTTATCAACAAATGGAGCTGTAGGAAAGTGCCTCTTTTAACTTGGTTAGCCCCCCCCCCCCCCGTTTCTTGTCTGATGTCAGAATCTATGAGCAATTGATTTTAGGCATGTGATAGGATCATATTCTAGAATAATTAATTATTGAGTAATGACTAAATATTTCCTCTGGTTACACGTTTGTATATTCACTATAGTGCCCAGTTCCTTGGGGGAAGATTGGATTGCCCTGTTGTGCAGAATGCCTTTAAAAATTTGCCATTTTCTTGCCTTAGCCATTTGGTGCCTCCAGCATGTCTTTGGTCACATGAATGGCTGTTGTTAGCAGTTGAGCTTTGTATATTCCGCCAAGAGTCCGAAACACAATAGGAGCTTAGGTATGACTGGGTTGACCATCACTGGCAGGGTGAAGCTGGAGCCAGCTGCACTGACACATGAATATGCTGTGTCCTGTCTCCATATAAAAGGCTGCATACAACCTGTAGTTAGTCTGGCACAAGGGCAGGAAAGGTAGGGCTTATGTGCACTTCAAACACATGCCTCAAGAAACGTTTCCCTACTACAAAGGCACAACTATGCATAAAAGAAGGACCTCGGACACCAAAACATCAATACACTTCTGGATCTGTGGACACTCTGCCAGAAAGATGGACTGACGTGCTCCTACACAAACTGCCACTATGCTGAACTGCTGCCTTGATGTGCTGGTTCGCTGCCTTCTTGCCTGGAGAAGAAGAACTGGACCTGCAACTTCCTCCTGAAACCAGGACCCCAGAGTAACTCAAAGGAATAGTCTGCTGGCTTCCTGATCTGAGCCTCAGGGACATACACAGCTCCCAAATTCCTAACATAAAACAAAATCCTAACGTAAGTCAAAATCCTAATTTAAGACAAAATCCTAATTTAAGACAAACTCCTAATTTAGGACAAAATCCTAATTTAGGACAAAATCCTAACTTAAGACAAAATCCTAACTTAAGACAAAATCCTAATTTAAGACTACTAAATGCCTCCTGTGAATATCAAAAGTAGTAAGTTTAGGATTATATATTTAGTTAGTTCTGTTAATCGGGCCCATAGATGTGATCTAAGAAAACTTATCATATCATTTGCATTTCTTTTAAAAACTGGAAAGAAGACTTAACCTTCAAATTTCCCCTGCCCATCCACTGACAAAAACAAAAGAAAGAAAAACAAACGAAAAACAAAAACATATACTATATATGTATAACATCTGTGTTAATGCAACAGTTGAGGGTTTGAAGGCAGGCTGTCACCAAACACTAGAAAGCTTTAGGAAGGAGGTGAGAATCCCTTGTATAATGGGCCTTGGCCTTTAAAAGAGCTCTGGTGGTGGGGCCGTGTAATAGATAGTGTTCATGTTATGTTGTGTTACGTTATGGTAAATAGATTTGTTAAGTGAACTTGTCATCCATGAGGTTATCCAGGTGCTTCAGGTCATCTGAAGAAGATTTGCTGGATTAGTAGAAGGGTAAGGTCTTCAGCTTCCTGTGGAAGTTTAGTACTGAAAGAGAGGCCCTGATGTTTTGAGGGAGGTCATTCCAGGTCTTGGCAGTGATGTAGGAAAAAGCGTGACATCCAGCTCTGCTCCTGTGGATTCATGGGGTATGTGCAAGAGAGAAAGACGGAGACGTAGATTGCAGTTTTCTGGTGGGTTAGTAGAAGTGTAGGAGTTGCTTAAGGTAAGCAAGTCCAGTGATGTGGAGGGTCTTGAATACATGGTGAGCAGCTTGAATTGGCAGCGTTTCTGGATAGGGAGCCAGTGGAGCTCACTGAGGTGAGTGGAGATGTGAGTGCAGCAAGGGAGGTTGAAGAAGAGTCTGGAGGCAACGTTCTGAATTGTCTGGAGTCTCTTTGTGAGGTGGGTTGGGATTCCGGCGCTTAATGCATTACCATAGTCTAGGAAGCTCATCATGAGGGCTTGAGTCATGGTGCATCTGGTAGTTTGGGGGTAGATACTTGTAGGTCTAATGTGGATAGAAGTGCATAACTGATTTTACTTTGATGCATTTTTATACTATTTTACTGAATTTTATTTGCAGTGATTTACTCTGCTCTGCACATTTCTGTAAATGTGTTTGCTCTGTGCTATTTACACTACATTAAGCTGCCACTCAGTATCAGAGGTCTTGGGTAGAATCGGGAGGAGGGAACAAAAGGGAGTATTTTCTTTACCTGCGGGAGGTATTTACAGGCAGACTCACATTGGCATTGTTTACCCGATAACAGTGCTCTAGGGTGTTTGGAGACTAGTTCTCCATGGCCTTGTTTGAGCCAGTTCAGCTGAGAAACACTTGAGCTGACGCCATCTTGGCTGACAGTCCAGCTCTTTTTTCCGTGTTAACGCAGCACTCAGCTAGCTCTAATTTATTGAGGTCAGGTGTGTGGGCGCGCCGCTGGTGCACTGAATGTGTGCCAAAAGCAAGCACATCTGCGCCTGTCAATGGCCGGCCAAGTGCCAGAAATCCTGGTCCTTTCCAGGGGGATCATATATGATACATCTTCAGATGATGCAGTTATCCAAGGAAGTATGACATCATCCACTGGACGTAATGTCTTTGCCCAGTAGGTGTTTATACTGCAGCCATCCGATAGTATACCCCAGGAGGTTATTTTCACTTGGAATTTTCAAGTCTTGTGAGCATTCAGACAGCCCTCACAAGTTGGAGCTATTTACACTTCTAGAAGAACAACGCCAAGCTACCCTCTTTCTACCTGAAACATCGCTGTGGGAAGATAGTTGGCCAGACAATGCGGTTGCTCTTCCACCTGGCTGTGCAATTATCAGAAATGGCCAAATCAAAGGGCATGGCCATTATTTTTAAAGAGCACTTCCAGTGCAAATCGTCTCCCATCACTATCTCAGGCTGTGATATTCTATTTGTTTCATTAAAACCCCTCTCATACATTTACCTTCTCAGATATGCTTTTATACCGACCTGCAGAGTCTGCAGGAACATTTGTACAGAATTTTCCTGAAATGATAGCAGGACACAGTCTGTAAACAGCTAACTTCACACACTAGGGGATCTAAACATTCATTTTGAGGATAGTTTGTGCACACTGGCTAATGGTTTCATACAAGGTCTCCCGGCATTACTGCTTACACAGCTGGTGCCTCATCCCACTCATCCTAATGGTAATTTTTTACACCCCATATTTTCAAAATGTTACATCCATGAAGACATGCACCCCTCGGCCAATATTATGGTCTGATCACTTGTTAGTACAGTTCTACATTACAAAAACTGCAATAACTAAACCTGACAGAGTCCTAGCAAAATCCCAAAGGCAATGGTCGAAACTAGATACTTTGAACTGGCAAGCTGGTCTAAGCAAGTCCATCCCTAGACTAGATGGAGAGGTTTGCACATTCTATCTTACTTTTAGGGACTTGATAAACTCTACAGTGGAGACCTTGTTCCCCACAAGCATCCAGTGGACCCTTAGGCGCTAGAATAATTGGCACTTGATTTTCACCTGAACTAAGAGAAATAAAGAAGGAATGTAAAACACAGGAGAGGAAATGGAGATGCCAATTTGATGAGGGAAATAAAACATTTTGAACATAATAAACAAGTCAAGTCAAGTCAAAAACCACTTTATTCGATTATTTAAAATCATAAAAGTATGCTGTACAAATACCAAAACATTAAAAATATCATTTAAAAAGTATGGTATACAAGATAAAAATACATTTTTGGGTCAAATAAAACACATATCATCATTCCCATGTTAAGGCAGTTAATAGAAATACAACATCGGAATGTTAACCACTTGGATGCTAATGACAAGGGTAACTCGTCATGGAGTTTCCATTGATTTCAATGGAAAGTGTTAATAAATCTTTCCAGGGCCTTAGCATCCAAGTTTAAGAGGATTCAAGATCTAAAATAGCTTTCTGTCTAACTCTCTTGCTTCTAACAGACGCTGCAAGAAAGCTTGCAACACAAAACATAGTTAGTGGGGATTCTAACAATTGTAGAAACAATAAAGCAGGTTTACACTGATTGAAATTCATCTTTTTCAGCAATGGAAGAATAAACCTTTTCCTGGCATCTTTGTACAATGGGCAAAAAATCATAAAGTGCATAGTGTCTTGCGGGGAAAAATCATCGCATTTACATGGGGCAACATCTTCAGGTCTACTCCACCCCTCCAGATCCCATAGTACTGTGTAAATTTGGTTAAACCGAAATTTCGTCAATAACCATCTATGGAAAGAATTTGACACAATGGACAAATACGGTGACATTGCTATTGACTGGGTGACCAAAACATGGCCCCTAACCAAGGGTTTGCATAGTTCTGCACCTTCCCATTCTGCCTCCCTTAACTTAATAAAGTTAATTTTTACCCACTCAAGGTCTGCCGTACAAAGAGATTCCGGGTTGAAAAAGATCTCTTGTCGCCCCATATAAGTTGCTACCATTTTTATGTACAACAACCAATCGATTTTGTACATATTATCGAGCATGATGCAGTCCTTTAAGATCTTATGGTTTAGGGAGAGGTTCGGATTTAACCAGGTTTTAATCCATAGCAGCATTGGGGCAATTTTAATTATGTCTGCTAGATAACCAATCCCCAATTCTAGGTGTACAGAGTGGGTAGCAGTGGATTGAGGGAGGCCAAGGAGGGACCTTAGGAATTTGTTTTCTTCAATTTGGATAGCATCGGGTTTAGTATAACCCCAAATTGAGGCCCCATACCTTGCGATGGAAATGGTTTTGGCTTTGTAGATTGTTAGAATTGCCTCACAAGGTTTCCCCCCAGCCTTTTAGCAAAGCCTAGCACTGCAGCTGAAGAATTTCTCACCGAATTTACCTTGATTGAAAGTTGGGGGGACCAAGAACCCTTGTCATCAAAAACTACTCCCAAGTAGGTAAATACCTTCAACCTGGTGATTACTTCACTGCCACAAAAAAAGGTCTTAACTTTGTTTTTTGAAGGCCCCAGAGACATCACGTGCGATTTGCTGTTATTGACTACCAGATCCAGATTTTTCATAAAAGCCCCAAACGAGTCCAGCAGTCTTTGCAGGCCCAGTGGGGTTATAGCCAACAAAACAGCGTCATCAGCGTATAGGAGTACCGGAACCGGTGTACCTCACATACGCGGAATGTCTGGGGTCGCTGGTAATAGGTTTAGCTCCAATGAGTTAACGTATAATGTAAATAACATAGGGGCCAAGATGCATCCTTGACGCACCCCTCTGCCGGACTTAAAACTGGACGTACATTTCCCCTCATTTGTCATCCTGATTGAGGCGTTCAGTTCTCTGTGCAGCTCGGCTAGAAAATACACAAGGGGCCGATCAAGTCCCAGTTCCAGGAGCATAGTCCGCAGCTTTGACCTATTAACAAGATCAAAAGCTGTGGACAAGTCCATAAACCCCAGATGAATAGACCCCCTAGCAGCCTTGGTGTACTTAGCTGTTATTAAGTGTAAGTTCAAACATTGGTCCTCCGTGCTCCTCCCAGCTCTAAAACCATATTGGGCGTCAGACAGAATGTTATTGTCTGAGGCCCACCCTGTTATCCTTGCTAGAATCACTTTCCCCAGAATTTTAATTGAGGAATCTAGCAAGGATATGGGCCTATAACATCTAGGATCAGCCCTTTGGCCCTTCTTAAAGACTGGGATTATTGTTGATCGGGACCAAGATTTGGGGAATACAACTCGGGCCGAGGTGTTAAAAACATTTGTCAGGATGCTAGCCCAGGATAGTGGGTTTGCCTTGTACATGTCTGTGGGAACACCATCTGGTCCAGGAGCTTTTCGTTCTGCGGAATCTTCAATTGCTTTTACAACTTCCTCCAGGTGAAACCTTACTGGCAAGACAGAAGGGTCTGAGACTGGGGCCACAAAGTTTTCTAACTCTAGATGACTACCGTAAATTTGTTCAAAATGGCTCAACCAGTCCTCCTCTGCGATGTTTACTTCTAAAACTTGGTTTTTGCTATTTGAGAACAGGGGCGTGTTAATAATGGACCAAAATTTTGCACTATCTTTTAAGGTTGCTTTGTCCATACGCTCTACCCACGCATCATGTTTGATTTTATTTTTTCTTTCCTGTACTACTCACTTCTGAGCTGGGCAACCAGAGCTTTATTCCTTGGTCGCTCCTGGAGAGCTTTTTTCAGGCGGTTATGGGATTTAGTGCATATGTGATCAAACCAGCCCGCAACCTCCTTATTTTTAGCTGGACGATTATTGGTTGTGAGTTCTTTGGCCACTTGGGCGCAGATTGCTTCGTAAGAAGAAATTACTTGCTCCCTTGTTGAGTGGAGATCTCCACAGATGTTTAAGTCCTGGGCGGCCTTGACAGTAATGATGTTAAAGAACTCCTCAGGCACCACCTTGCTACAATTTAACCTCCTCCCCTGGTCTTTTACTTTTACTTCAGCCAACACTGGAGGTGAGGTGATTATATTAAATAGCAAAAAACCATTTACCAATTCAATAGCCACAGGGTTATGATCACTAAAACAAGAGGGTATAGCATTATAAAAAACAACATATTTTGAAAGTGCAGAAGAAAGAAATATGTAGTCAATTATGGTTTCACAATCCCTCCCTCTGAAAGTGGGGACACGAGAACTTTTATAAAAAAATTCTGCTTCAAACAAATCATTGTTAGATAAGAGTTTCTCCAGTGCTTCCCCCTTGCTAGAATGCTCAAAATGTTGCGGGGATGTGAAGTCTGGCCCATCAATGTCAGCTAATGAACAGTTTTGACTACATAATTGGACGTTAAAATCTCCCAACAGAATAAGTTGGCATAACGTGGTTTGCTTTTCAATATAAATGTTTAAAAAATTTGATAACCACAACAGGTGTACATTTGGGGAGTCCCCGTCCTGGGAATTGTAACAGTTTACTAGAATTAGTTTAGTGTTATTAGGAAGTTTAAATTCCAGAATGAAAAAATTATTAGAGGCACATTCTACCCTGCTAACTGTCCCTCTTACATTAACAGAGACCAGTAACACAAGTCCCCCTTTATCTCTCCCCGCCAGCGATTTTACTGCAGGGACGAAGTAAGAGGTATAGCCATCCAACCAGAAGTCACAGTCTCTGTCCCAAGTTTCTTGGAGAACCACAATGTCATATTGTTTCACTTGGTTTAACCATATGATGTCATCTTTCTTTGAACGGAAACCAGCGACATTCCAGCTTACCATCTTAACCGTTGCCCCTTTAGCTTTACACAAAATTACAGGGTTACAATGGGTAGCCGGCGGGGTCAAACCAGAGTGGACCTGTTCCAGAGGGACGGAGGCTAGATGTGACACTTCCCCAGATCCCTTTTTAGCGTCCCGTCAATCGCACAGCTCCAAGGTAGAGAGCGCATCAAATCTATTATGGGTAGGAATGTTTGGCCCAAAGTTAAAGTAGTTCTCTCCACCAGGTCCCTGAAACAAAGCCGGCGTCTGAGCCATAACGGGAGTACAGGGTCTCCTTCTCATACCAGTACTCAGAAGGTTCTCTCCGCAATGTCCCGGGGTTAAGTTCGGTATCTGGGCCATAGCGGGAGTGTAAGGTCTCCTTCTAACACTAGATGACTGCTCCCCAGCTAAATGATTGTAAAAGAACCCTAGAGGACGCACCCAGATATTATTGACATCATGCGTCAATGAGGCTGCTCTCGACAGGACTGTGGCTGCGTGTTGTGGGTATCTAAAATTAATAATTATACACTCCCCTTTACAGGTCTTTTTAGAAGACCCGATCCAATTGGCCCTTCTAGTAGAAATAATGTCCGGGGCAAATTTTGTAGGGAAACCACAGTTCCTGCTTAACCATGACACGGTCTTATTTTTAAGTGCCTCGTGCGATTCCTCATGTGACTGGGCTAATTGCGTTTCTAGTGGTGGAACATTTGTTAAACCAACAACATAGGGGGAACATGCTGGTGGTAGGTTCGTAGACCTTGTTCTCCTAACCCGGTTATAACTGGGTGGACTAGCAGGCCCTGTTGGTATTTGAGCAGCTCCCCTCGCTCCGCTATGTGGGACTGTTGTGGTAGGGATAATATTTTTGGAAACCTCAGTATCTCGCTGCTGGATTACCACTTTGGATACCTGCTCAGACCCCCCTGTAACCATCACCACCTCCTTGGGACTCTCAGCCGTTGTTAAATGCTTAGAAAGCAACCCCCCCAACCTCTTAACTTCGGCAGTAACACTATCGAGTTTCTGCACTAGGGGTTGACGAGCTGATCCAATTTAGCTTCAAACATTGCTTCCAAGGAGTGAAGTAGTTTAGATAATTGGTCAGTACTTAAGGAGCTGTTAGACGCAGAGCTATCTGTACATTATTATGCTCATCTGGATTGGTGAGCGTTTGTGGGGGATATCTACCCTTTTTTTAATGTTTCCCTCCCCTTTTGGTTTGGTGTTTCCTGCAGTTTCTTACAGGTCTGGCAACAGGCAGTGCTTCCTCACTATCTTCACTAACACTATGTCTGTCTACGTCTGGTGGCTCTACATGAACCTGAGCCGTAACCGTAGTGAGCACACCAGGAACCGAGTCTAGGGTAACAGACTCTGGGGGGCTCTCCACAGTGATTGGTGACTCTAGTGTAGTGTTAGAAAGAGTATCTCTTCCCAGGGAGGCCCTTCTATCACTATTGATTTTGGTAACCATTTTTACCAGGTAATTGTCAATAGGCCCTGACCCCGATACAAATTTCTCTTTAGAACTTGGCATAGTCAGACCTAAACCTAGGCTAGTGCACTAGGATGATGGCAAAGCCACAGATACAACCAATACAACCAGTACAATGCAGCCAAGGATATAGAACAATAATCCAGAGGGCACTTTACCGTCTTTGAAAGTCTTTTAGAGTCCAAGAGAACCGGTGCAGAATTGGACAGGGAGTATGGCCCAGCCCTGCCTCTTCCTGTCTATGACTGTCATAGACTGTCTCGCCCTTGTCCCAGGCTTCTCCCGGGCGCGCCCGCGCGCGTCCCGCGGGACGAGGAGGTGTGTTCTCCTTTATGCGCCTCCCGGCGCTTCCTGATTGCGAGGGCGGCGGCGTCCTTGCCGCGATGAGGCTGCTGGGGGTTGTGGTCACAAGCGTCCCCCGGCGGAGCCAAGCCCGGCCAGGAGCACCTACAGCAAAGGACTGAGAATGGCGGAGCCAAGCCCGGCCAGGAACACCACAGCGGAGCCAAGCCCGGCCGAAAACACACAGCGGAGCCGAGCCCGGCCGTGTGCAGCAACTGGTAAGTGAATTACGCCTCCCACAGGACTCAGTGGCGTGTTCTCCTTTATGCGCCTCCCGGCGCTTCCCGATTGCGAGGGCGGCGGCGTCCTTGCCGCGATGAGGCTGCTGGGGGTTGTGGTCAAAAGCGTCCCCCGGCGGAGCCAAGCCCGACCAGGAGCACCTACAGCAAAGGACTGAGAATGGCGGAGCCAAGCCCGGCCAGGAACACCACAGCGGAGCCAAGCCCGGCCGCAAACACACAGCGGAGCCGAGCCCGGCCGTGTGCAGCAACTGGTAAGTGAATTACGCCTCCATAATAAACAAGTATCACCCTGCAATTCGTAGGGCTAAACTTATAATTTTTCTGACAAGATCAGCCAGGCTACACATCCCGCCAAAGATATATCTGTGATTGTTAATTCATTCCTAAAACCTGATGTTAGAGGGAAAGGCCCTCCTCCTTCCTTCTATGGAGCGTTGTGAGCAGCTGACAAACTATTTTTTGGGCAAATGCACACCAATCTATGACTCTAAGATGGTCGCCAGACCTCCCAACCACTTCGGAATCCAGCGGCACATACGAGAAGCCCACAGTAGACCTCTCATCATGCCCTAAGTTGAGCAATTCTGATATACGAGGAGCAGCAAATACAATAACATTAGGATCTCCTCATAACCCTTCCCCAATGAACATTTTGCTGAAAGGAGGAGAGACCATATCTGCTGCCTTAACAGCCTTATACAACTTCTCACTGGAGGTGGGCTGTGTTCCTGTTGCATGGAAACATGGACCCTGATAAACCAGAAAACTAGAGACCTATTTTATTGTTTCCAGGATATGCAAAATTCTAGATAAGTTCTTAAATTGCTTTTCCTCAAACAATCTGGAGACCAATAATCTGCTATATCACACACAGAATGGCTGCAGTACGGAGACTGCTCTCCTGTTGGCCACTGAGAACCTAAAAAGAACTCTGTACCATGGCAGGTCCGCTGCACTCATTCTAAACGACTTGAGCGCAGCTTTCGGCACCATCTCACATGTAGCCTTGGGGGTGAACAACACTTACAACGCAACTTTTACATTGCAGAGCCTTTACAACGCAAGCATTACAACGCAAACTATTACAACGCATTCCTCTGGGGGGCGCTCTAGAATAGGGAATAGGTTAATTTACTATCCAATAACCTTCCCTAGTGTCCACGGGGACTGGAGTTGGAATAGTAAATTAAACTATTCACTATCCAGCGCCCAAAAGCACTATGCGTTGTAATGGACTGCGTTGTAATACTTACGTTGTAAAGGCATGCGATGTAAATGCATGCATTGTAACGTCATACATCCAGCCTTGGGTGAAAGATTGGAGGCTGTAGGGATCTCAGGGGCAGCTAACTTCATTTCTGGCAAACAGACGTTTTCAAGTGAGTGTAGTGCCTTTTTTTGTTAAAAATTCACGAGCTAAAGAGTGTATCACCACAGGGCTCTTCTTTGAGCCCTACACTCTTCAACATATATATCGGTCGACTCTCGGATATCATCTGTTTCCAAGGCCGCACAATGGTATCCTATGCAGACAACACGCAGATTGTCATCTCGCTGTCACCCGATACCATTTCTACCTCTAAGAAGCTCACCACATGTGTGGGACTGGTGGCCAGATGGGAGGCAGCAAAACCATTTAAAATTGAACAAACAGAGGTGTTGGTGGTGGGACACAATCCCTCGCTTTGGGACCAACTCCTCTGGCCCCCTTGTTTGGGAGAGCCTCACCTTCCTAAACCTGAAGTTAAGTGCCCTGGTGTCACCTTGGAAAAGTACCTGACCATTGTCTCCCACGCTAAGAGGGTATCAGGCACATGCTTAGGGTTGTTAATATCCCTTAGAAAAATGCTTAAATGGTTTCCCTTGGATTGTCGGAGGATGGTGATCCAAGACTCTCTTGCGCCTGGACTATGGTAGTTCCCTATATTTTGGAAGCCCAGCATCTGTGGTAAAAAACAGGTGAAAAGGAACTCTTCACATCTGACGCTCACAGAACTTTATTTGTTTCCCATTCAAACAAAGAATTGATTTAAAATTCTTATGCATAGCTATAGGCTACAATATTCCTCAGGCACACATATTCTTCAGCATCATATCACTCCACAGATAGCCCCCAAAGTGTTGACATCAAACAGTCTCGCCTTTCTTGACATCCCCAGGGTCAAGAGAGCAAGAGGAGTAGGTCGCTCATTTGCTTGCTTCACCCCCAAATTGTTGAATACTTTTTCTGTTCAGCTCAAGTTAAACAATAATCTGTTACGTTTTTTAGAAGGCAACTGAAAACGTACCTTTTTACATCATTTTGGAGAATATCCTCAGATATGTCGATGTCTCAGTTAGTTCCTTCTATCAGTGCTGGGAGGCCATTGCTGGGTAGATGTTGCGCTTTATTTAGCAACATAACAATGCAGCATTTGTAGGATGAGGAAGCAAGAGGTGGTGCTATGGTGACTTTATTGTCCTTGATTAGTCCTAGGTTTCTGGCTTCTTTGATGGGATGTTAGTAGGTGCTAGTCCTGCTTTCTACCAGGAGGTGTCCCAGGGTGAGCTCTTGATTCTAATAATGAATCATTAAATGCAGGTGTTAAAACATAAGTTCCACCATATTTTTGGGGCCCCAGGCAAAACATATTTTGCTGTTCAGAAAAGCTTTGAATCTAAAACACATTTTTAGCCAATGTAAGTCCTTGTTATGCCAACAGTACTGAATTATTAATTAAACTTTCAGAAATGAGAGTAATACAAAAACTATTTAAAACTCCAGCTGTCTGGCATCCACCAGGTGAAGAGTATCCAAATGTAGCTTTAATAAGCTTCGATAAAGCCATTTCTATTTGTGGTGAATTTATATATTTTTTTCCTGCAACAGCAATATTATAATTAAAAAAAGGAGTCTCTAACGAGCATTTTCCTACCATACACAGGGTGACTTGGTGGACTTCGTAGGTTCTAGTATTCTAAAGAAATACAACACAATCAGCAAATACTCATAGCACTTTAAATAGTAGATTTATTTGTAGTAGCGGCCAACTTAATCAGAAAGTGTTGGGGCGAGTGGATGGAGTGAATGGGGGTCGAAACTTGCAGGGGGAGTGCAGGAGGGGGACTGCAGGGGGAGTGCAGGAGAGGGACTGCAGGGGTGGGGGGAGCAGGATGGGTTTAATAATAATTAAAAAAAGACTTACCTGAAGCTGCCGACCACCTTGTGCCTTGGATCCCGCTGCTTCCTTGTCCCAGAAGAGACTGAGACAGCAACATAGACCCCTGTGCAATCCGGCACTGCTCTCATGCTATTATCAATAGATCCAGTTTGATACTCAGCCATCCAGTCACTACAGGAACCCAATCAGATTATCTTGATGGTGGGTAATTTTGTCTAATCTAGTCCTGTTCCTCAATACAAAACTATAGAGTTGTGAGGCAAAGAGAGGAGACCAACCACCAGCACAAGTATGGTGTCAGCAGGACAGGCTGGGAAGGGCAACTAAAGTGTATTTGTAGCAGTCAAGGTCCATGGCACACCTGGACTAGAGACGGGAGATGGGTCCGGGTCTGAATGAAAGAAGTAACAGACAAGGCTGGGGGGATTGCAGTAAATGCGTCTAGGGGCTACATGAGGAGCAGTTCTGCTAGACAGAAACTGGAGTCTACGTAGCATAAGCCATTCAAAACACCAGGGATAGTATAGGAAAAATTTGCATTATTTGTAGTTGAAGCTGGAGATCTTTTAAAGTGGTGGGACTTAATAGATGTTCTGATCTGTAGTAACAAGACAGATGTTCACCTGGAGGATTTGTACCTCTCCAAGTATAAATGTAGGAATTGTAAAAAAAGAGTGGCTTATTGTAGAATTTGTAAAAATTCCTAGGGTGTTGTTTTTTTTAACGGGGGACTGAAGCCTGATGCTGGAACGTTGCAGGCCCTCATCATTTTTTCTATGCAAATTTAAACTTCATTGGAGAATAGTGGGCTTTTAATCCATCCCCCCGAGCAACGACGTTTGTGGGTAAACCACTCAATCTGCTCCTCAGGGAAGGCACAAAGACTATTCAGGGCTTAACCCCTTCCACACTGCGCACATTTTTGCGCTGTGCGGGGGATTTTATTGAGTGGGTAGGATTCAGACAGCCGGGGGCCGTTGTCAGCACATGCCTACGTGACGTCGGACGGCCGGGGGCCCTCCGTAGCACACAAGGGGTTAAAGGATGTGGGCTGAAATCTGGATGGGCTCTGGAGGGCAATTTACCCTCCACCACCATCCGCAATCCAAGTGGAGGGGCATAAAGATTAAAGATCTCCTTAGGTAGGAGAGGGGGACACTTATCCAGGCCTGGTGGCTGCTCCCTTTCTTTAATCTTATTCCTGGAGGCTTGTGGGTGAATCCCTGCTCAAGGGGCACCTCATGAAGCGATTCCAGGTCGTCCAGTACCTCTCCTTTTGTTATCATTGCTCAGGGGCAGAAAAATACCCCAAGCACTGATCTCTGTGCTGCTTTAACTTGTCTGAGACATGAGTGAAAAAGGTAATCCTGATCATCTCACCGTCTGAAAACAATATATATATATATATATATATATATATATATATATATATATATATATATATATATATATATATATATATATATATATATTCACTGAAAAAACCATAGGTTATAGACCATATATAGTTAGGAATTAGCATTTACAAAACCTTATTTTACTCACACAAAACCATTGAAATTCGCATATATAGTTAGTTGCACTAACTATATATCGCGCACCCGCAATCCACTGCTGATCATGTCACATATTACATCATTCATGACATGGTCAGTGACATCACTGATGACATCACTGATGACATCTCAAATGACATTACTGATGACATCACTGATGACATCTCAAATGACCACTGATGACATCACTGATGACATCTCAAATGACATCACTGGTGACATCACTGATGACATCTCATTTGACATTACTGATCACATCACTGATGACATCATTCATGTGATAATACGATGAACCTCTTCAGACTCTAATATAACCTTAGATACACTCAGTGTAAACAGACACTCACAGACTGTCACTCATCCATGGAGTTACTCACACACCTAGTCAGTCATGCAAAGAATCAATCACACCTCCATTTCCTCAACTATACAGTTATACACACCTTACTTATTCAAACATATACTAACACATATTTACTCTCTTATACAATCCCTGATACAAGTTCACAATGATCCATACAGCCACTCACACATTCACTGGCTCTTATGCATAGTTATTTATATATGTCAACTCTCACATGTACTGTGTTTTACACATGTACTTACTTTGACATGTAGCACTGAGATATCCATTCACTCACCAATACACTCATGCACACAGTCAACCGCCTATACAGCTGTTTCCACATGCACTTTTGAACCCATACATCTAGTGAATCAACTGCTCACACATCTATGCACAGAGTCATACACCTCCCAGCCACCCACACACACACTCAGTCTCCCATACAAATACTTGGGCAACCAATCAATAACCCATATAGTTACTCATATAGCTACTGATCAACACATGCAGCAGTTTACAGAACAACAGACATAATGATGCACAAATTAAAACAGTTTAGTCACTAACCCATGCACTCAGTGAGACACATTTAATCACTCACTCATACAGTCAGTCATGCACCTACTAAATCCTTCATCCAGACACTTATACATCAACTCATTCTTCAATATGTAAGACATATTTTAACTTTACAGAAACATACAGTCACTGGATGTTGTCATCAGTGATGTCATCAGTGATGTCATTTGAGATGTCATCAGTGATGTCATCAGTGATGTCACTGACCATGTCATGAATGATGTAATATGTGACATGATCAGCAGTGGATTGCGGGTGCGCGATATATAGTTAGTGCAACTAACTATATATGCGAATTTCAATGGTTTTGTGTGAGTAAAATAAGGTTTTGTAAATGCTAATTCCTAACTATATATGGTCTATAACCTATGGTATTTTCAGTGAATTTTCAAGGTTTTGTAAATGCTAATTCCTAACTATATATGGTCTATAACCTATGTTTTTTTCAGTGAATTTCAATGGTTTTTTAATAGCAAATATCAAAAGCTGTAAAATGTATTCTTCTTTTAAAGGAAAAATATATTTTATATCTATTTAATATAATTTTTTTATGTATATAAATTTTTTGAGGGAACAAATTTATCAACTATCATGCTGAAGAAGAGTGTGGGGGAAAAAAAACAAAGAGGAGGACTAAGAGGAAAGAACAATCAGTTCAAAAATACAATTGCTTTAAAGCATGAAGTGCTTTTCCACACATTTACATTTAAATAACCCATATTAGACCATACAAAATATCTACAGAGGAGACGGTGTACATTGAATTTTAGACTCTTCATTGGTACCTACATGTTAGTACTTACATCACCCACACAACACAACAGCTCTATTCAGAGCTACCCTACCTCAAAGCACTCTAAAATATTATTTTACTATTTCCCTTGGTTTTTCCCTTGTTACGCTTTCCGGAACCCTACCCGGTGCGCGGTCCGGGCGCTAACCGTGCGAAAATTTGAAAAAAAAAGGTGTTTTTTTTTTTTACATATATGGGCCTACTCAGCCACCCTCAGAAAACCTAGGGGGTCAGGATATGTCTCCCGTGCCCCCTTATACCCATTCCCAACATTGTTTATCCTCCATCTTGTGACTAAATTCGTCCGAAACACAAGATGGCGGACTCCCGTTACGCTACCGGTGAGCTACCCGGTTCGCGTACCGGGTAGCGCTTCCACCGCGAAAAATCGAAAAAAAATGTATTTTATTCTTTTGCCCCGCGGGGCCCTTTAATAGCCCCCACATCAATCCTAGGGGGTCAGGAGGGGTCTACCTTGCCCCTTTCATTCATTTCCCCCTTCGTTTATTTCCACCTATTGTCTCTCGATCCTACCGAGAGACAAGATGGTGGCCGCTCCGGACTGTTTAGAATGTTGAGAGTCACCGGAGAGCCAATCCGCTTCTCCTCGCGAAGTTCCGTTACGCGTCTGGTACGTGAACCGGGGCGCTAACCGGGACGCTGTCACAGATATATATTTTTTTTTTAACGTTAATTTCTCAAAATCCACTGGAGCACATATCTTGAGACCTAGCAAAGGTACATCGGGCAAACAGTCTCTACAATTTTGCCAAGTTTCATAGAAATCCATTCAGCCGTTCGAGCTAAAAGTGAGTCCAACCGCCCTATGGAAAACTCAATGTTAAAAACACATTTTGGGACCCCCCTTTTTTCTCAGCCCCCGCTTGACGAAACCCCCTCAAACTTTCAGGGGACGCTCAGAAACAAAATGTGCCATTTTCCTGAAAATTTCAGCCAATTCCGTCCATCAACGCCAAAGTTATTCAACATAGAATTTTCAGAAATCCCTATTCAAAAAAAACCTAACTATATATACCTACTGGCGACGGCCAGTAGGTAATATATATATATATATATATATATATATATATATATATATATATATATATATATATATATGACATTTCTATGGCAAAATGAACGCCCTCATTTTGTTCCTTTGCAAATTAAATGTTTTAAGTGTTAACACTTTATTCCAATCAAGATGACTTCAGGTGTGCCATACTTTTGTCATAAGTAAGACTGTTAGCGCTCTAGTTGTTCTTTAGAACACTCTGGGACATTCTGTCACTGGGCTATAGTTGGGCTACATCTGGCTGATATTTGGGCTACATTTGGGCTCTTTTGTCTCTGGTGGCCATCTTTGGGCTACATTGGGCTACATTGGGCTACATTGGGCTACATTTGGGCTCCAACATATATATAGCCCAATGTAGCCCAATATATATTTTTCAAAGTTAATTTTCGTAAAAACCACTGGAGCATATATCATGAGACATAGCAAAGGCACTTCGGGCTACCAGTCCCTACAATTTTGCCAAGTTTTGTGGAAATCCATTCAGCCGTTCGAGCTAAAAGTGAGGCCAACCGCCCTATGGAAAACTCAATGTTAAAAACACATTTTGGGACCCCCCTTTTTTCTCGGCCCCCGCTTGACGAAACCCCCCCCAACCTTTCAGGGGACGCTCAGAAACCAAATGTGCCATTTTCCTGAAAATTTCAGCCAATTCCGTCCATCAACGCCAAAGTTATTCAACATAGAATTTTCAGAAATCCCTATTAAAAAAAAACCTAACTATATATACCTACTGGCGACGGCCAGTAGGTAATATATATATATATATATATATATATATATATATATATATATATATATATATATTATATGACATTTCTATGGCAAAATGAACGCCCTCATTTTGTTCCTTTGCAAATTAAATGTTTTAAGTGTTAACACTTTATTCCAATCAAGATGACTTCAGGTGTGCCATACTTTTGTCATAAGTAAGACTGTTAGCGCTCTAGTTGTTCTTTAGAACACTCTGGGACATTCTGTCACTGGGCTATAGTTGGGCTACATCTGGCTGATATTTGGGCTACATTTGGGCTCTTTTGTCTCTGGTGGCCATCTTTGGGCTACATTGGGCTACATTGGGCTATATTGGGCTACATTTGGGCTCCAACATATATATAGCCCAATGTAGCCCAATATATATTTTTCAAAGTTAATTTTCGTAAAAACCACTGGAGCATATATCTTGAGACATAGCAAAGGCACATCGGGCTACCAGTCCCTACAATTTTGCCAAGTTTTGTGGAAATCCATTCAGCCGTTCGAGGTAAAAGTGAGGCCAACCGCCCTATGGAAAATTCAATGTTAAAAATACGTTTTGGGACCCCCCTTTTTTCTCGGCCCCCCTTAACGAAAGCCCCCCAAATTTTTAGGGGCTGCTCAGAAACAAAATGTGCCATTTTCCTGAAAATTTCAGCCAATTCCGTCCATCAACGCCAAAGTTATTCAACATAGAATTTTCAGAAATCCCTATTAAAAAAAAACCTAACTATATATACCTACTGGCGACGGCCAGTAGGTAATATATATATATATATATATATATATATATATATATATATATATATATATATATATATATATATATATATGACATTTCTATGGCAAAATGAACGCCCTCATTTTGTTCCTTTGCAAATTAAATGTTTTAAGTGTTAACACTTTATTCCAATCAAGATGACTTCAGGTGTGCCATACTTTTGTCATAAGTAAGTCTGTTAGCGCTCTAGTTGTTCTTTAGAACACTCTGGGACATTCTGTCACTGGGCTATAGTTGGGCTACATCTGGCTGATATTTGGGCTACATTTGGGCTCTTTTGTCTCTGGTGGCCATCTTTGGGCTACATTGGGCTACATTGGGCTATATTGGGCTACATTTGGGCTCCAACATATATATAGCCCAATGTAGCCCAATATATATTTTTCAAAGTTAATTTTCGTAAAAACCACTGGAGCATATATCTTGAGACATAGCAAAGGCACATCGGGCTACCAGTCCCTACAATTTTGCCAAGTTTTGTGGAAATCCATTCAGCTGTTCGAGCTAAAAGTGAGGCCAACCGCCCTATGGAAAACTCAATGTTAAAAATACGTTTTGGGACCCCCCTTTTTTCTCGGCCCCCCCTTAACAAAAGCCCCCCAAATTTTCAGGGGCTGCTCAGAAACAAAATGTGCCATTTTCCTGAAAATTTCAGCCAATTCCGTCCACAAACGCCAAAGTTATTAGACATAGAATTTTCAGAAATCCCATAGAGAAAAAATCCTAACTATATATACCTACTGGCTATCGCCAGTAGGTAATATATATATATATATATATATTTTCACTCCGATACCATCGTAATATTTACCGATGAAAAACGAGACACCCAGGGCTGCAATCCTCAAGGAGTTTATTAGGCAAGTGAAGAAAGTTCAGCGACGCGTTTCGCCATTACGGCTTTGTCACGCTCGTCTAGTAGCATTCAATCACGTTATTTAAACACCACCCTAGTGCACATAGTAAATATTCGTGAAATGGCGGCGGCCATTTTGTAACATGCAAACAACCAATATTTCAATGCAATTTTAGATTCAATCAACTTTAGCATGTCGCTAGGTCATAAGTCCTATACTTAATCAAAGTAAATCTTGCGGGAACATATATATTGTATTGTCTTGTCGTTCACCACCCTAATCTATCTTACGCGATTCTTAGTTTGCAGGGTGTCATTTAAAGCTAGTAATTTAAGCATAATATTGTATTTGCGGTTTAACGTGTACAGATCCTAATATCTATAAATATATATTTTTTGAAATGCACATGCAAAATGAACAATTGGTGCAATTGGTTGTGATTGACGGTGTTGAGTTGGGGCCAAGGGGTGGCAACCAAGAATTATCACTCAGAAAACTTGAGTCCAAGTACATTGTGGATTTTGAATGTTTAATTCCTAAGGGATTGAATGTGACTGAAGAATTAGGAGTCCACCTGTATGAATGAGTTCTGACAACTTTCCGCAGCTTCCTTGATTTTAATATTATGTATTTTATTTTTAGGAATTTGACACTTCACGTGGTGGCGGACCAGTATGGATTTGATCCAACCAATATGCACTTCTGAACTTATGGGTCAATATATTGAACTTTGAACATTGATTTCACAGTGAGACTTTAAACTACCCTTTTCTTCAGTGAATTTGAATCGGACTTATGAGGACATTGATTGAGATGATTTATCTGTAAAATAGTGCCCACTGGGGCGTTATATGTAGGAGAATATGACAATAATATTCTCGTTGGACATAAGGGTAATCATCGTCTGCAGACGGGGAGAAAAAATGCTCACAATATGCTCAGACTACATTTGGTTGGGTTGTCTTAATTATGTATTTCTTTTTTGCGGGCCCACTGGGGCATTACTGTGCATAAGTGGCAGATCGGTAAAATATGATTGTGCTCCTAGCCTGTATCATATGACATTTGCGCATGAGGAAGTAAACAAACCATGACGTGTGTAGGGGCGGAGTCCCTTGCCGGTTTTGTAATATTTGTCAGGAGCTTGTTACAGGATATTAGGATCTGTACACGTTAAACCGCAAATACAATATTATGCTTAAATTACTAGCTTTAAATGACACCCTGCAAACTAAGAATCGCGTAAGATAGATTAGGGTGGTGAACGACAAGACAATACAATATATATGTTCCCGCAAGATTTACTTTGATTAAGTATAGGACTTATGACCTAGCGACATGCTAAAGTTGATTGAATCTAAAATTGCATTGAAATATTGGTTGTTTGCATGTTACAAAATGGCCGCCGCCATTTCACGAATATTTACTATGTGCACTAGGGTGGTGTTTAAATAACGTGATTGAATGCTACTAGACGAGCGTGACAAAGCCGTAATGGCGAAACGCGTCGCTGAACTTTCTTCACTTGCCTAATAAACTCCTTGAGGATTGCAGCCCTGGGTGTCTCGTTTTTCATCGGTAAATATTACGATGGTATCGGAGTGAATTCATACAGCCAGCTGGTGGCTGCAACGAGACCGCCCATGCCAGTTTACTCCTAACCAGCGGTGGTGGGAAGAATATATATATATATATATATTTTTTTTTTTTACTTGGCTGTGAGGGAATCTCTTCGTTTGCATCATCAGCAGAGTACTCCGTCCTCATTACGAGGCAGCAACGTTCATGTCCTCTGCCCTGTAGAGGTGGTGCTGAGGATGTGACTGGCGTGTCATCCTCTGAAGTGTGTCAAATTTCTTTAAATCGCAGTATAATGTAAAACCTTCAGACACCTCTTTTCAACAGCTTGAAAAAACAATTACGATTTCGATTTTCCGTGCACGTCTTAGGAGTAATATGATTTATCCAGGCTGGCATGCAGGCACTATGACCAGTGTGAAAGGTCTGGCAGGCTGCTAGTACAACTACTGAAACAAAGAGCAGCCACTACAGCAATACCAGTGATTAGAAAACAATCACACTATAGAAATTGTAAAGGAATTTCCACCTATCTATTCCGCCCAATTGATCAGAATCTGATACGTTGTTAGTTAAAGTATAACCTTTATTCGAGGATTTAACCCTCTGAAGCCTCTAAGGTAAAGCATGAAGCAGCCATCAAACACATGTTAAGGGTTATATCAAATCAATGCCTAAAAATGCCTCCCCTACTGAGCACAGTTTCCGTGAAGGTCAATACCTCAAGTAGACTCTTGGGTCATAGAACTGAGGAAGAAGCTAAAAGGTGTGGCAGGTGTGACAAAGGTGTTAAACTGGCAGTTGATCAGCAGGCATATGGTAATAAGCAGACTTGGGTATAGGGAGTGTACTTGACACCATCCTTGAATTCAGGGGTTGGGAACTGAAAGCTGGAGAAATTGGCCAGGTGCCACTGCAAGTTATGAAAGGTCAAGAGCAATGTGGTGGCCTGCTGAGACAGATGAGGCAAACCATCAGAGCTGGGAGACACCAATGTTTAGCCTCCAGAAATACATTAATACATCAATGGAGGCAACTAAAGCAGGATATTCATGGGTTAAGGAAAGCTACAGTGAGGGCTTAAAACGTTATAGGCCCTGCAGTTGGTATTTTTTATCCTAACACATAACATAATTGGTTTTGGGTAATAGGATTTCTTGGCTCATATGTTGGTGTACTACCAAGATAGTCCATTTTAAAACGTGTCCGTTTTTCAACCCCAACGGTAAGAGCTGCTTGACTTTGAAAAATGTGCTTCTTATCTACCCTTTATGTAGGACGCTGACTCAGCATTTCCACTGCTTATTTGTCATGATGTCTGACGCAATACACAAATGGGGTCCATATGGACCATTTAGGTTCAAATCCATAACAATCATTGTTCAGTGATCAGAAATACACCCTTAATCATTAAAATGTACCCAATGGCTTTGCAGAAGTTTTACTTGTTTGTAATGAGAGCCCGAGTCATTTTACACCTATGTACAAAGAGTAAATTCCATATTCACATGGGCTAGCATACATTTATTATGGCGACAGGGGTTGGCGTGCTAGCGACTAACCGGTGGTCACCACTGAACAAGTGCACGCAAGGGCTGCACTCATAAGCACCACACCTCCCTGGTCTCAGCTCTCTTCGTGTCAGCAGAGCCAGGGCAGATCTTGTGCTGGGTGCTGCAACGCATCCGAGGGCATATTTCTGATTACTTAGAAATGTAATATAACAGAGGTTTTTATTCATGATAAGAACTTATTATGGTCCACACGGACCACTGTTGTAGAAGGGCGACACATGGTGGAAATAACCCATCTGTCTGAACTACAGTGATGTTGTTCTGTTTCTGCAGTTCTAACCTGCAGAAACAGAGTAGATAGAAAATATTTGGAGGGAGCCTGTTAGATTTGGGGGTCTCTGGTTGGCACAGGTGGGGTACTTGTGACAAATAGGGGCCCTCTCCTCTAGTCAGGACAAGGGGATTACACTCCTAAAATACCCCTGCTCACCCTCTAGGTAGCGTGGTGCGAGCAGTCAAGGCTTATTCCAGAGGCGTTGTAAGTTAAGCAGTTGTGACCACATACAGTAACCCAGTGACAACACTACAAATGGTCACCACACAGGTATTATATCGAAAATAAGTAGACTTTATATAGAGTTACCACAAGACCATAAACGACAAAAATACACACTATGATTACTTTAAGATGGTACATTTAAGCTTAGTTCAGTTAAGTTCTTAGATGCGACACTCTGCGTCAATGTACCTTGAGTTGCGGTGCGCTTCCACAAGAAGCAATGTCGCAGCGATGGGAAATGCGGCAAAGTTCAGATACAAAGAAATAAAGAATGAAGATCTTCTAGATGCGGCACGCTCTCGGGGATGCGTGAAGTCCTTGGTTCGATGCGTGGACTGCAGCGGTGACACCCTTACGATGCGACGGCAACAGCTCCAGCGGCGACGCTCTTCTGCATGATGCGTGTAGCTTCGGCTCAATGCAACAACTACAGCGGCGACATCCAAGATGCGACGGCAGCAGCTCCGACGGCGGCGCACTTCTCGGGGATGCGAGTTGCTCTTGGTTGATGCAGTGCAATGCAACAGTTCCAGCGGCGACACCCTCCTGCTCCGGAGTTGCGACGGCAGGCACAGCGACGGCAACACACGTAATCTTTCACCAGGCTGACCGCCCAAGGTGAGCAGGGAGTTCGCGAGCAAGCGATCACCCCTCCCTTTGTAGTCCCGTAAATAAATAAATAAATGAACTTGGGGAGGATCTTCATTTTAATTTAGTTAACTTTGCCAATTAAACTAATGGAACCTTGTGCCATTTTTTTAGAGTAATAGCTGTTTCCTTTAGCAATATTTTGTAGTTCAGCATGGCTATCTCTGCTGGGCATGCAGAGATTTTAACTCCCGGGTGAATAGCATTTTTACATATCCCCTGAATTGGGTCCTTTGGTTTGTAATTCATTATTATTTGAGTTTTATTAGCATTCAACCTGTAGCCAGATACTATACCGAACATCCTAGCCTCCGTGATAATCCATGTCATTGCCTCATCTATATTTGTAGAGTAGACCGCGATGTCGTCTGTGTATACTGTCATCTTGAGAGTATCTAAACAAGATGAGAACGGTATTATGTTTCTGTTGTTTTGTAATGCCACTAAAAAAGGCACGAAAGACAGAGCAAATAATAAAGGTGGTAGTGGATACCCTTGACGGGTGCCATGCAGAACAGAAAATGTATCCGATTGTGCCCCTGCGTAGCATACTTTAGCAAGAGAATTATCATAAAGTGCCTTTCTCCATAGCATAAATAAGCCATTGATGCCACACCTGTTCAGAACAGCCCATAGATAGTCCCACCCCACTCGGTCAAATGCTTTCTCAGCATCTAGTAGTATCATACCGAGTGGGGTGGATATAACCTTAGCGACATCAAAGGCTATAAAAGCCGTATTTATATGAGTTGTAGTGTCCCTACCAGGTACAAATCCATGCTTTTGTGGAGATACCAAAATAGAAATTATTGGGGCAAGTCGATTTGCCAGTATTTTAGCAAATATCTTTGCATCAGTGTTTATTAACGAAATTGGTCAGCACGACCCACACTCATCCGCTGCTTCAACCTTCTTTAGGAAGAATATAATTTGCAGAATAGTCCATGACTCTGGGACTTTTCACCCTTGTCCCGTAAGTCCGATCACCTGGCTTAGTATAGGGGCTAATTCCTCATTACATTGTTTATAAAGTTCTAACGGGATCGAATCTTCCCCCAATGATTTACCAAAGGGCAGAGAAGAAACAGCCAATCTGATCTCTGCTAAAGTAATTTCTTTGTTCAACATATCCAGTTGATCCTCGCTAATGCGGTGCACTGCATTAGTTTGTAAATATGAATTAATATCACTAGATCCTGGACAGCTTTCATGGGTGTATAAGTCTTTGTAATATCTAGCAAACTGTTCCAAAATTTGAGGGGGACTGTTGTATATCGCGTTATCAGTGCCTATAATAGTCCTAACCAGTGTTTTTGCCTTATTTTCTGCCACCTTGTAAGCTAGCACTTTCCCTATAGTTTCCCCACCCTCATACTGAGAGAGACGATATTTGTACAATTTGATTAGACTTTTTTCTCTCAACGTTTGTTTTAACGCAGACTTAAGATCGATTAGAGTATAGCCTAACTCTTCTACTAAATTAGACCCTTGTAAAAGCGCGGCCGCCAGTTGCACCTCTGCATGTAATATTTTCGCTATAGTACCAGCTGTATTCTTTTTATTTTCAAAGTTCTCTCTAAAAATAAACTGCTGTGTTACGCCCCTAATACTAGCTTTCAAGAGTCCCATACTATGTTAGGTGAAGCTGATCCAAGATTAAATTCCAAGAAGTCTTTAATATGAGCCTTTAGTTTGATTATAAAATCTGCGTTAAGAAATAGATATCTAGGAAATGAAAAAGAGCGATGATTTAAATTCCAAGAAGTTTTTAATATGAGCCTTTAGTTTGATTATAAAATCTGCGTTAAGAAATAGTTATCTTGCAAATGAAAAAGAGCGGTGATTTAATGTCTTGGTTTGTGTTTTAAAAGAGAGAATAATGGGGTTATGGTCTGATGTGACCCGCGGGCAGATCTCCATGTTGCTTGTTTCCAAAATATTATTTGATGCCCAGGCCATATCTATGCGGGAGCATAGTTTTTGCGCGGCCGAGTAGTAGGTGTAACCAGCAACATCAGGGTATAATACCCTCCAAGCATCTTTGATGTTGTGAAATCACCCTATTTCTCTAATAGCAGCAGGTGTTTTGCGCATCCTCCTGAACGCCCCCGCCTGGTAGTATCAACATCGTAGTTCATAATGCAATTGAAATCACCAAATATCAGACGCTCTCCTTCCCATTCAAGAAGTTCCATATTCGTTTTATCCATAACTGCGGGGTAATCTATATTTGGGCCATAAACCATACAGAACGTATATTTCTTGCCTTCTATAAAAAGTTGGGCAATGGCTCATTTGCAACTTTTATCTGTGAAAGTTTTAGGAATCTCAGCTTTAAAAAATGTATTTTGTGATATAGCGACCCCACGAATTGACACATTTAAATCTGAGCTTATGATAACATTGTACCCTAATTCTTTAAGGACTTTACAGTTATTATAACATATATGTGTCTAAGACAAAAAAACTATATGCGGGTTATACATCCTTAACTCCTCAATAACTAAACTCTGTTTGTTCCTGCTATTTAGTCCTGCCACATTCCATGCTAAATACCTTACTCTATGCCTAATAATAATTTTCTCTTTTCCCTTTGCCCCCTGCACATAAAAAACTAAAGAATAATATTGTGAAAAATAAACTTTGCCACTTGTTGTCTTTCTAAAAACTTGCCTAATGTCAGTTTTACTATTTTTCCCCCCCAGAACCCCTAGACCCCTTAGCCCACCATCCAGCCCATTCCTTGTCATCCCCACCCACTCCACCCTCCACCCACTTCTTCCTAGAGGAGGATTCCTCTCTTTAACCAGCTGCCGTTGGTTTAGGCAGCCAAAAAGAATGGCAGCAGTAACCCCCTCCCAAGTACCAGGAACTCCGACACCACCATATGAAATACAAAAAAAAAAGAAAGAAAAAAAAAGATGAGTCATTAAATCATTACTTCCTCATCCTATCAGCAGGTTTTCTTTCGTTTAGCATAATAATAGAAAAAGGCCAAGGAGAACAGGGAAAATAAAAGAAGGAAGTAAAAAGCACCTAGTCAGAGAGCAGCTCCCTACTGAGAATACAGTTTTAAGTAAAAGAAGAGAGAACGTTTTTTTTTATAAGGGAAATTCCTCAAAGTTACTTTATATTATTGTTCACTGTATTACTATTCTATAGATTTTTCCATGGATTCTCTCAGCCATTTATTCAACAATTTATCTACTTCCTGGTCATAAAAAAAAAGAAATGTATGACCATTCTTAAACACTCTAAGGCTCTTGTAAAAAAGCCTGTCCCCCCAGAGCCTTGATTGGATCGATATACTGCTTTAGATTCCATCGTTTCTCCATGGTGATTTTACTTTGATCTGACCTTACGGAGAAAGTTATTGACTCTGTGGTGACTGGTTTGTAAGGTTGAGCCTTTAGTGACACCGCTTGTCTTAATAGAAAGTTACCCATATAGATCAAAAACGGCCTAGGGTACTGATTGTCCTTGCGCCGCTGGGCTAGAGGTAGTCTATGAACCCTTTGCAGCTGTGAATCCCAGTCCCAGTCTGATAAATCTGGAAATGCCTTCTGAAAAAGCCGAACCATAAATGCCTGCAGGTCACCACCTTCAACCCCTTCTGGTATGCCAAAGACACGGAGGTTTTGTCTTCTTTGTCGGTTCTCCATATCCTCGACTTTAGCTTGCAGATTTGCAATCTGAGTCTCATGTTTGTTAACACACACGTCTGTACGAGTAGATAGTTCCTCTGTATCTGCAACCCTTTGTTGTAGCTCTCTCATCTCTGACGTAAGGCCACCAAGTTTATTTTCTAGGGTGGTTAAGGATCCTTGCATTTTATCGTTGTCTTCACGCATTTGTGTATAATGTTGCTGGTAATCCTGCCTCTGTTTTTAAAGAAGTTGAACAATCAGATTAAGTGATACATCCTCTTTGTTAGTCCCATTCTCCTCCTCATTCTCAATCTGCGGCAGGGCAATTGCTTGATTCATACCCATACTCTGGTCCTCCATATTGTGAGTCACATCAATAATAACATCATTAATAACCTGGGTGCTGGGTATGGCCAGGGGCTGACTTCCCCTGGTTCTCAGACAAAGTTAAAGAACAATTAGTTGAAGTCAGACTTTTAGAGCGAAAGTGGCGACGGAGCTATGGGAATAAAGCAAAGGAGGTATATAAGAGGGCAAGGAGATCATATCATGCCTCTATTAAATCTGCAAAAATCAAGTATTTTACCTCCCGCATCGAAGCATCTAACAACAAACAAAAAGAAATCTTCAAAATCGTTAACAGCTTCACTAAGCCCAAAGTTCTAACCAAAGAGATTCCACCTTCCCAGACTTTTTGCAATGACATAGCCAACTATTTCATCCAAAAAATAGACACCCTCACAAAAGACTTTCCCCAATTTGAGAAAGAAGAGCCTGGGAATGAAACGGATATGAACCTGCATCAACCCAGATGGGAAAGATTTAGCCACATTAGCCTGGAAGATTCCCATCAGGGAATATCTTCTCTAAAGTCAGGATCCCCTTTTGACCCCTGCCCCCCTACGTTACTTAAATCCATAATACAAGAGGCCAATCCATGTATCAATTCCATCATCAACTCGTCCCTCCAATTAGGGGAGATCCCCCCACAATGGAAGGTGGCGGCAGTGAGACCGCTGCAGAAAAAGGCTTTACAAGACCCTACAACCTTGTCCAATTTACGTCCCATCTCCCTTCTCCCGGCTATCTGTAAAATTACAGAATCTTATGTCAATAAACAATTGATGGCATTTCTGGAAGGAAATGACAGGCCTATAACTAGTCATACGATACAATTCAATTAAAAAACCCACTATGTACAAAACTGTCAACAACTAGACAAATATATATTTTTTTAGGATTTATTATTTTGAAAAAATATAGTTTTTGGCTAATTTATAGATAGATAATTTTTCACCACATTTCAGTGCAGTACATGATATATTGGTAGATGCACTATGCCTGCATCTCTCTCTCTTTTTTAATGTTTAACTATATGTATGTTTGTATATATTTGAAAAATTCCAAAAATAATACCAATATATCATGTACTGCACTGAAATGTGGTGAAAAATTATCTATCTATAAATAAGCCAAAAACTATATTTTTCAAAATAATAAATCCTAAAAAAATATATATTTGTGTAGTCGTTGACAGTTTTGTACATAGTGGGTTTTTAAATTGAATTGTATCGTATGACTAGTTATAGGCCTTTTCAAACCAGAATTCACTCCCTATGTATAACTAGCATTTTTTTATATAGGGGTCCCCTACTTTTCAAACCATGGAAGGAAATGACATCCTGCATCCCTGTCAAGCAGGTTTCAGGACCCACCACTCCACCGAATCTGCACTTCTGTCATCTACCGAAACTATTTGTGCTGCACTGGATCAGGGAAAGATGGCTGTCCTGATCCTATTAGATCTCTCTGCAGCATTCGACACGGTTTCCCATGCTATCCTTCTACATCGCCTTGCTAATGCAGGCATAGCAAGAACTGTGCTCGAATGGTTTAAAAACTATCTGGCGCACAGGCGTCAGATCGTTATGCTGGGCAATCTCTGCTCCGAGGAAAAAATTATGAAAACAGGGGTTCCGCAGGGTTCAAGCTTGAGCCCCACTTTGTTCAACCTATATATGGTCCCCCTACTAAAACTAATTTCTTCCTTCAACATTAGTACAATTGCTTATGCCGATGATACCCAGCTGGTTTTGACTCTTGATAAGAATCAATCTAATGCTGAACTGACATTGAGAGAATGCTTGTCAGCAACCTTTAAGTGGTTGACACTCAACCACTTAAAATGTAATTCGGCTAAAACAGAGATTGTGCCTTTTGGTCCTAACAACTGTTTCTCTCCGCAGGATTGGTGGCCTGAAAAGGTATAAGCCCCCCCAAAAACTATCAATGCAGCACGAAACTTGGGCATTAAATTTGACAACACCCTGTCATTTAATCAACAAGCCAAAGAAGTAGCAGGGGTATGCTTCAGTATTATTAGGGGTCTCAGAAAATTATTTGACCTGCTCCCTCTGAGTGTCAGACGGACGGTTGCTGTAGCACTGATAACATCCAGGCTGGATTATTGTAACAGTCTGTATGCAGAGCTAAATAAATCAGCCCTGCACAGACTTCAAATGGTCCAGCACGCAGCCGCTAGGTTGGTCCTCAGACTGCCCAGAAAGTCCTCGGCCTCTGCAGCATTGGATGCCTTACATTGGCTTCCGGTACATAAGGCATCCTGTTTAAGGTCCTCACCATCACATACAGAGCCTTCTATCATCAAGGCCCACTGTATTTGCGCAAGTACTTTAGACAATACCATCCGTCACGGGCACTCAGGTCCTCCACAGCAAATTTGATCCATGTTCCCAGGTTTAGGCTGATGACTAGGGGAAGAAAGTCCATAGCAGTTATAGGCGCCAAGGCATGGAACAAACTACCTCCGTTCCTGCGTCAAACTGCAACAGAGCAAAAATTCAGAAAACTATTAAAAACATGGATCTATTCTCTGACAGACTCCGGATGCATAGCGTTACTTTGAACCTCCCCGCAGACAGGTAGTTTCACCCTTGACACTCTGCTGTTTACTGATAACTAGGAGTCTAAGTGCCAAGATGCTCCTTGGAGTGGTAGCGCGCTATACAAGTGCCAAATCACATCACAGCACATCACATCACTTCGACCAAGCATGGTTAATGTGCAGTTGTCAGGTGCGCTCCCATTTTTTATCTGATTTTCGGTGGTAGCTCTTTCCCCTGGACTACTTCCAGACAACCCTAATACCATCGTCTTAACACCATCTTTGGCTTGCACCCATTTTCTTAAAGGGCTGTTATCAGCAATTGTTTTGACTTTTATCCCACTTGGACCGGACGTAGATTTCCTAGTTTTGTTTTTTGATTTTCCTCTGGCTTTGCTTAAAGCAGGGCCCTTATTCTTGCTATGAGTTTTCCTAGAAATATCCTCCTCTATTTCTTCAAACTCATCATCATTGAGTTCGGAGCCAATTTGAGAATCATCACCAGCTTTAGTGCTATCTGTAGCTGCCACCATCTCTCTCCCCATCTTTGACGTTGAGTTTTTTTACAATTGTCGGGAGGGGGTTGCTCACAATTATTGCAGGTGGGTGGTATTACAGAGTCCTGGTCAATGAGTGAGCATCCCCGCCTGATGTGACTCCACCTGCATCTGCATCAATATTAATCACCAATACCTTATTCGCTTCCTCACTTGCCCCCACAGTCTCTTTAACAGTTTCTTTAGCAGGAGTTTGAGTTGGGGCTAAAGCAGAGAAAGCAGATACCCCGCTGTGTGGTGGGTCTTTAGATATCTTAGATGTCCCATTATTACCCTGTTGCTCTGTTGAAATTGCAGCATTAGGTACCCACTGTTCTACAGCCAGCCTGTTTCTTCCTCCATTTTTGCTGCCTGATGTCAAAGCTGTTTTTAGAGGTTGGAGTATCGGGGGCTTTATTAAAGGCAGACCTGCCTTTTCATATACAGCCCCTTCACTCCCGGGGTTATTGACCTCTACGTTTACCATAATCATGCCAGCTCGTGTGGCTCTAGCCTATTTTTAGGTGCCATCTTCCAGTGCTGAGAATGCTGTCTCCTTATCTCTGCGGTATTTTAGGCAGAAGTCAGAATCTGGGATGGAAAGGTAGAAATAAAACTCCACAAGGCGGGCTCCAATCGGCCTGGGTCTCTTGGTAAAGACCCGTATTTCACCCGTATTACACACGGGTCCCTCTGAATCGAAGCATCCGGTGCTTTATGTTTTTACAGATTTACTCCTAGATTCTAATCAGCCTGCCCCCTGCCGCCATTTAGCCCGGTCCTAGCTCAATACGCTGTCTCCAAGCAGCCTCTATGTCATATCCAATGAGCAGATCTAGCCAAGTCCCAAGTTTTAGCTGAAAAGTCCATATTTAGCCAGTATTTTAACCAATATTTAGCCAGCAAAAGAGAAGAGGTTCCTCGGTTATCAGCCTGAAGAATCCCCTGTGCCACGCCTGTAGAAACTGTTGCTGGCAGCACTGTAGCAATGTAGCAAAAATGTGGCGAGTATAGCGAGAAGGGAAGTCAGTCACCCACACCGCCTCGCACAGCCTCCCAGCCGCGAGCGTTCCCACTCAGCCTTGCTCTCTCGCTCTCTCACCATGCCCGCTGCCGTAGCTGCCAGAGCTGCCGGATCCCAGAGGCTTCTGCCGCTCCTACTTCCACACCACCTCCTGTTCCGATTCCGATTTAAAGCAGCTCAAGGGGCAGTTCCGCGCTTTCTCCGCCTCCGTCTCCACGCTGTACTTCCGCGCTGTCCCGCGAGGTTCTCACAGCTCCTGTTCCTGCCTCAGCCACCCGCTTCAGCCACCTGCTTCAGCCGCTTCAGCCGCAGATGGACCCAGAGCCTCCTGGATAATGATGGGCAGTCAGCGGTAAAGAATATCCTTCTTTTTTACTAAGTTATTGGTTTACTGATATCGCTTCTCAGAGCATTGCCTTCATCGCCTTCTCGGTGTCGGTGTCGTTGTTGGTGGAGGAGAAGATTTCCTGTCACCACTCCCCCATGGCGGCTTCAGTCTGCCATCTTGCTCCTCCTTCCCCAGAGTGCTAATGTCTCCTTCCTTTGCATGACTTTACTTGGATTCAACACTTAGCTACACCAACTGTTTGCTGCCGGCTGAATTTTATCAATTACTCTCTATGGGTAATTTTGCTTAAACTTGATCTACAATTCGTGGTCCTTGAATTTACTCTTCTCTATTTAATTATGAACTCTTTATGGGTTCTTAGTAACTTAAAACTCAGATCCTGGTCTATAAAGTAGGAAATATATTCCTGTATGGAACACGCTTAAGTGCATTTGATCCTGATGCTGATTTGTTCTAACCAATTTTCTTTTTGATGATAATTCTTAAACTTATTTGATTGATGGACTAACTGAATAAAAATCAAAAATAAATAAAGATCTTTAATAATCTTTTATTGAAAAAATATAATTTTAAAATTACAACACAACTCTCATTATTGACTGATCTTGGTTTGTTATTTAAGATGTCTAACTTGCTCCTTGACTCCTAATACACAATTCAAAGGTTCATTGCAGGAGAAGAAAGACTTAGAGCGGGAAGGTGGGCTCAAATCTGACTTACATAACCATTAGAAATTATTTTGGGGCCCAGTACTGCGCTATCACACCTAAAACTAGGCGAATAAATGGCAATATTTATCTGCCAATAACAGGCCTGATTTACAAAGGTAAATTTACACATTTGTGTACGTTTATGGTTTTTCAGTATTCCCAAAACTGCATTTTAATGATACGTTTCAGAGGTCAGAGACTGCAGTCGGAGCAGAGAACTCTGCTGATAAAAAGATAGGCCACACAGGATGTAGTTCCAAGTTCGGTAGGGCACCAAGTGAAGTCCCAATGCAAGATGTATTTGCCGAAGATTACTACTTCCATCTTGTCTGTGTGGAGCTTGAGGCAGTTGGTGTTCCTCCATCTGGCTTATTCAGTCATGCAGGCATTGAAATTGGGCCAGGTGTCTGGTGTGTTGTTAGAGAGAGGGAGTATAAGCTGTGTGTCATTAGCATTAGATATAATGTTCATTCCTTGGGTGTGGAAGAGGCTGGTCAGTGGGGTCATGTTGTTATTGAACAGAGTGAGACTGAGATAGGATCCTTCTGAAACTCCTCAGATGAGGTTTCTGGTGCCCTAGATGAAGGGGCAGGCTGACTGACTGGGTGCAGCCTGTCAGGAAGGAGCAAATCCAGAAAAGTTCAGGAATTTGGATGCCGGACTAATGCAGTAGTTGCCTAAGGATGGGAGATGGTGTTGAAGGTTGCGGAAAGATACATTAAGATGAGGGTCACTTCTAACCATTTTCATCCAGATTTGTATGTGACAGCGATGAGGGCAGTTTCTGTACTTTGGCTGGGCTTGATTCCAGATTGAGTAGTGTTGAGGAGGTGGTTGTCAGTGAATCACTACTTTTATTGTGTTTCTAAGAGGATCTTTTCAAATCAGGGTATCATTACAATTACAAATTGTGAATTCCTTGGGGTTACATTTCAAGAATTGATAAGAGAAATGTTGGAACTTGAACTGCATACTTTAAAAAATGGACAGACGCTGTAGATCTAAGTTTTTTTTAACTAAAATGGTTAGGGTTTAAGCAGTGATTTAAAGCTTGTCAGTACAGAGCTATGTGCAGAGAATGTCATCTGGCATTTGAGACTAGGATGTTATCTGATTGAAGGGCATGAGACTAGGGTCTTTGTATGTCAGCTTATAATTTACAGCAGCATAGTATCACATAAATATTGGGCCCTAAAATTCGGTCACAAAAATATCATTCTAATGAGTGTAGATATTATTAACTCCAATGAGAAAATATTTTTGATCTGAAATTAGGACACAATATGTATACACAATTTTATTTTGAAAACAGAATTAAGGTATCAACACCTCAAAGGGTGTCTTTGTAGTTCACTCCATATGCTTTATGGGATGATTGATTGGAAATTTGTGTCAATTCTTCAGAACAAAATGTGAAAAATATTCTCCTTTAGGGTACTGTTATGTTTGTCAAATGTTTAGTTTTTTATGGTATTGTTGAATAATCCAAAAGAGATCCAGAATATCTATAAAACATGTTGAATTAAAGGAGCATTCACACTTTTCATTTTCTATTTTTCTACATGAGAAAAATACTTTCACAAGTGGAGCCTCTTTTTACGTACAATTCTGTATTTTTCCCTCCAAATTGCTACATTGAAAGTGCACTTGTCACCGTATTGCTTGAGTATATCTACTTGTGATTCCTTGGTAGGAACAATACTAGTACTGTAGAAGTCTACGGGTTGTCAACAGTTTGTACATTGTGACACACCTAAGAGTGCCCAGAAACCAAACTCTACTATCAGATTTGCAAAATAGAAAATATACCATATTGACTGAATTCCCAGTCTTTTATCCAATACCCCTCTATTTCTCAATCAATCAAACATTATTTATAAAGCGCAAAACAGTAACCACTAGGGGTACCTAGGCGATGTGTCTCCATCCAAGAGCCAGGTCTTGTGTCTCATTCTGATGTGTGCCAATGAGGGAACTGTATGGAGCTGGTGCGGAAGGCAGAGGCCATAGCTGCAGTTGCGGTGGATGAAGGGTGTGTGCAAGGGCGAGAGAAGAGAAGCGTAGGTTTCAAGCATGGTGGTGAAAGGTCAGTCGTTGGCTCAGGTAGGCAGGTTCTAGGTCATGGAGGGCTTTGTAGGCGTGCATGAGGATCTTTTCTGGATGGGGAGCCAGTGGGGGTTTCTCATGTGAGGGACTATGTGGGTTCATTTGTGGATGTCCAGGGATGAGTTTGGCTGTCTTTTGAAGTCTTCTGGAGTCTTTGGAAGAGCTGGGTGGAGATGCCGGCATAGAGTGTGTTGCCTTAGCAGAGGTGTCAGGTGATGAGGGCCTGGGTGACAGTTTTTCTGGTGTTGGTGGGATACATCTGTAGATTCTGTGAAGTATGCGTAGTGTGTGGAAGCAGGAGGAATCAACTGTCATTTGATGGTCAGTTGGCTGTCGAGGATGATGGCGAGGTTGCATGCACGGCTTCAGTACTTCAGTTTTCTTGGAGCTAAGTTTGAGGCACTTGTCTCTCACCCATTCGTATACATTGGTCAAGGCTTTGCAAAAGTTGTTTTTGGCATTGGAGGGGTCATCGGTGAGCACAAGAGTCAGTAGAGTCTGTTGATGAGGGTGTTATGGGAGACAGTGTCGAACAACTGGAGAGGTCGAGGAGGGTAAGGGCCACAGTTTCTCCACAGATGAGGCGTGTACTGATGTAATCTGTGGCAGTGATCAGCATAGTATCGGGGCTGTGGTTGGCCCAGAATCCTGATTGTGAGGGACAGGTGGTTTTATTCGAGGAAGTCAGTGTGCTATAGGTTGTTAAGGATTTCTGAGAGAATTATATCATCATTCCTGATTTTGTGACACTGGAATAGGAGCTTGATGTTTAAAATTTATTTTTGTGCACCTACAACAAACTTAGAAAGTTGTTATGTATTGAGCCACGAATGTGAGTGTTATGGAGTTTAGTTGTTTCTGTATCTGTATAGTTTTATCTAACATAGACTAAGCCTTAAGGGTATTTGAGTTTATACAACGAATTTTATTGAATCTACATTGATAAATAGATGCTTGATTTGAAAACTTAAAATAATAGCCTGAAATTACAAAGGAAATCCAAAATATCATGGAAAGAAAAGAAAATTGAAGACATGAAACAGTATGTAATTGAGCCAATACTGCATTAAACACATTCCTGAATTTATAACATGACGGGAAAGGAGATAATATAGTTTTGTAATACATGGAGAAGTAGTGTAGACGTCTTAAAAGGCATACTAGATACAGAGATGGCCACACCTTCAAGCATGGTAGCAATTGCAATCCATTTATTGTAAAAAATAAACTTGTCTTGAGCGTGGAAGGTATTATGAATATGTGATTCAATTTAACATACATCTGTGAAAGAAGACAGCCATCATTTCTTTAAAACATTTTATGAGGCATGTTTGCTTCACTATCAATTGTATACACTGAAATTCTCAGCCACGACCCGTGCAGGTAAGATAGGTGAGGCTGGGTAGGAGGGTATTCAACAGATGACACAAGGGAAACTTTAAAAAATAGTTACATTTCCCTGATCATCGTCTGTCGAAAACACGCCCACCCAGCCCCACCGCTCTTAGCAGTACGAGACGTTACTGAAAATTCTAACATACTATGAGTTTCTTTTCAATTTAATGGCTCATAATATGTAGTTTTAGGAAGTGTTTTAAAATATTGAATAAGCCCTTGGTTGTGCCACACCAAAATACAGTCATGCATGATGATGAACCTTTCCTTGACATGCATTAAATTCCACTGAAAGATTTAATTACAATTCCTGATACACCAATAATTATTTTATATATGCTAATTAGCAATCACTTAATGCCGGTTGCCACACAGCAGTAAACAAATGGAAGGAATCCCGCTAGACATTTATAAAAAAAAAAACATTCCCTTTTTGCTGAAATAAAGAGAATTTATCCACTATCAGGCTATGTTCATGGGAAAAAATTGAAAGTGTCTTTGGATGTGTACACAATTGCAGCAGTTTCATATGCCTTTTCAACAATGACCCCCCAGACATCTGAGTTTAAGACCATCACTGTCATAAAATGATAAATCAATGGTGGTAATAGTTTATAATAGAATTATGAACACTTCTGGGATAATTCACTTGGGGGAGCATCTATAACATTTCTACCAAGTGGACTAATGTTTCCATATGGTGAACTAAGGTCACAAAATGAGGCGTCACTTAATGGTTGTGCAACATTTTAGAAAAATTGTTACGTATTGTATGTTTGTTTTGTTTGTATGTATGTATGTATATGCTTTTCTATTGTGCAAACCTAGCCAAAAGGCCACTGAGAGCTGAACATGGGCAGAGGCAAGCTGGCAAACAATAGGAGAGGAAATAGTGCTATGAATAGTTTATGTATTATGTTGTAGAGTTCTTGATAGAGGTGAGTCTTCAACTCTTTCTTGAATTGGAAGAGTATTGGTGCGATCCTAATGGATATGGGGATGTTGTTCCAAATCCTGTGTTTATGAATGGGAAGGCATGTTGTCATATTTTTTCTGATACACTACTTAGTCTGCAGTCTGATGGTGTCATGGCTGTAGGTGTCCTGAAAACCACCAAAGATGATGAGCTTGTCCGCAAGATAAGCGGGGGTGCTGGTTGTGATGGCTTTGTAAATGATGCAACTGTTTTTGAAGATAGTGCTGCCTGACAAGGGGAACCAATGGAGTTCCATCAGGGTGGATTTAGAAGATTACATATTTTTAGGTTCTAGTGAGACATGCTGTAGCATTAAGGATGCACCTAAAGGGTGCCAGTGTGGAGTCTAGGGTGCCATTGAGTAGGGCCTTACCACCATCGAGAGGCAACACTACAAGGGCTTGAACAGCAGTTCTAAATGTCACATTTTAAAAGAGACAGTTTGACTTTCTTAAGAAAACAGAGCTGGTACCATGCTGTAGATCTGTATTGTCAATGTGCTGCTTGTGTCCAAGGTGAATTAAAGTGATTTTGCATTCTGTGAGTATTGGAATCTGTAGAAATCAAGGTACGTCATTGAGCAAGGACTGTATCTTGTTTGCTGTTCTTGGTTGATAATACAACAAATTCTTTCTTGGATGGGTTGAGCATCAAGTAGTTGCTGGGCATCCTGGGCTGGATGACCTGCAAGCAATGTTTGAGGCATTGATGTCTAAATCAGAGGAGACTTTCATGTGAGTAGTGGATTATCGGAATATTGGTGATGATGCTGTTATCCCTAAGTAGCAAAAACAACAGTTGATGGACAGAATGCAGAACAATGTCATACATTCACCCCAGTACAGAGATCTGGGCCTAAATCCATCGTTTTTTTGTACTCCACACCACCCCAGTTCAGACATGGCCATATGCAAATCAGCCTTGACCCTGTGCCTCATAGGAACAGTCCAGCCCAAACTGCCGAGCCATGTCTTCCCAGGACCGGAATCAAGCATCCTACGACCGGTTTCTGGCTATCAGACGTCAACAGCCAGGATAGCTTGACTCCAGTGGTGTGGAGAGCATGGGACTCACGTCTGAGCAAGCCCGTCCCACTCCGGGTGACAAATGCAAAAACAACAGTTGATGGACAGAATGCAGAACAATATAATACATTCACCCCAGTACAGAGATCTGGGCCTTAATCCATAGTTTTTTTGCACTCCACACCACCCCAGTTCAGACATGGCCATATGCAAATCAGCCTTGACCCTGTGCCTCATGGGAACAGTCCAGCCCGAACTGCAAAGGCATGTCTTCCCTGGATTGGAATCAAGTATCCTAGGATCGGTTTCTGGCTATCAGCCAGGATGGCTTGACTCCAGTGGTGTGGAGAGCACGGGACTCACGTCTGAGCATACCCGTACCACTCGGGGTGACAAAAGCAAAAACAACAGTTGATGGACAGAATGCAGAACAATGTCATACATTCACCCCAGTACAGAGATCTGTGCGTAAATCCAACGTTTTCTTGCACTCCACACCACCCCAGTTTGGACATGGCCATAGGCACATCAGCCTTGACCCTGTGCCTCATGGGAACAGTCCAGCCTGAACTGCCAAGCCATGTCTTCTCTGGACCAGAATCAAGCATCCTAGTACCGGTTTCTGGCTATCAGCCGTCATCATCCAGGATAGCTTGACTCCAGTGGTGTGGAATGCAAGGGACTCACGTCTGAGCATCACCACCCCCTTTTGTACCTCAATGTTCGCCATAAGTTGGCAGGGTATGCTCAGACGTGAGTCCCTTGCTCACTTTCCCACTGGATTCAAGCAAGCCTGTCTGAAGACGGCTGAAATGCCAGAAACCGGTCCTAGGAAGCTTGTTTCCGGTCCAGGAAAGGCATGGCTTGGCAGTTCGGGTTGGACTGTTTCCATGAGACACAGGGTCAGACTGATTTGCATATGGCCATGTCTGAACTGGGGTCGCAGAGTGGGCTACAGAATGGTGATGGATTAAACCCAGATCTGTTGACTGGGTGTGAGTGTTTGATTGGATCAGATGCTCCGTCCATTACCACCCCCTTTTGTACCACTTTGTTCGCCATAAGTTGGCAGGGTATGCTCAGGCGTGAGTCCCTTGCTCACTTTGCCACTGAATTCAAGCAAGCCTGGCTGAAGACGGCTGAAATGCCAGAAACCGGTCCTAGGAAGATTGTTTCCTGTCCAGGGAAGGCATGGCTTTGCAGTTCGGGTTGGACTGTTTCCATGAGACACAGGGTCAGACTGATTTGCATATGGCCATGTCTGAACTGGGGTGGCAGAGTGGGCTAAAGAACGGTGAGGGATTAAACCCAGATCTGTTGACTGGGTGTAGGTGTTTGATTGGTTCAGATGCTCCGTCCATCACCACCACCTTTTGTACCATTAACCCTAAGTAGAGCACCATATGAAAGTTGAATATGACAGGTGGCAGTATAGAACCCCAGGGAATCCACATATGATAGGGATTTCTTGTGACATGGAGGTGCCCATGAGAACAAACTGGTTTTGTAATAAAAACATTGCTCAATTGTATGGGGACAGCTTCAGCAGGCAAATCTGTAACCTGAAACTCCACGCACTATCCCTGCTTTTGGTTATTCGTAAAGTATGTTTGCCCACAGTTATAATATTATGATACAATGTTGTTTTTGAAAGATTTGAAGACAGGGACAATATCTAAATAATCTTTTTCCCAGGATCCCTTAGAAGTCGGTCTCTTTGTGACTGCTGGAATATAAGGACAGAACAATTATGGAACAATTCACAAATCACCTATGCTTTGGTGCTTTCTCCATTCAACATTCATAGTTTGGAATCAAAAGGGGAACTGAATCTACCCTGTGATGATCCTTGAATACCTGCGTAATATCGAAGAAAGAAACTCGTTTTGTTTCCTGATCCTGTAGGACTTGTCAATTACATTCATGATTGGCCACATTCTAGTCTTGACTAGAAGAAATTGATCATAATAGCACAGTTCCTCAATATAGCTAATTAATGTTTTCTAATAGGGGTCCAATTCCTCCTTTAGAGTCACAGATTACTAAAACATGTTGTGAGATTCAGTGTGCAAAGGGCCTATTCACAATCTTCTTAAATGTTCAGGTTAATCCTGTAGAAACTTTTTTATTTGGTGAGTATATTTAGTAATCTGCCTAGCCAGTGAAGGAATAATTGATTGGTCAAAGGTCCATTTGTAAATGTGTATTTCCTTCATATTTTGGAAGACTTTCATAATATTGAGATCACCAATTTTGAGCGGCACATATAAAACATTGACGACCAAAATTGACTTATCAAGATAAGATCACATATAGAATTATAGATTTTATATTCTAAACTCGAATTTAAATTACCTCCATAATATGTTGGTAATAAATATTGTGAAGTCAATGTATGTACATTTTAATGTTTAATCTCTAGTGTTATGGTTGAGAACCATATTTCCAGATAAGGAAACAGTGGTCTATAATATTTTCTAGTACTTTTACATTTCTGTTTTTATACACACATTCTGCATGATCTACCATCACTGGAAGTCTTGTCTGAGTCGCATTTAGAGTAGGAGAAGCACTGGCATTCTTGCCTGAGCGTGTTAGATGAGTGTAAACCACAAACGAAAACCATTATTAATGGCGGGTGTAGCAAATTTGTATTTTCTTCATGATCTCTCCAGATTCTTCACCTTTTTCTGGACTATATTTTTGTTGATATTAGGACTTTGTGCTCTGAGATACTGCCATTCGAAACAGTGTGTGTGTGTGCTCTAGATATAAAGTTGTGTTAGCACAATTAACTTTTCCCAATTGATCTATTTAACTGTCCTGTAAAGCCACTGTACATGGCACCAAAAATGTACAGATGGCAGAGAAAGTTACATATAAATTGGAATATGCATTTACACCTTCCAATGCATGGTAAAAAATAAATAACTGCCTGGAGCATAACTGTTCTCTAGATGGGCTGTAAATAAAATGCTCTACAGTGACTTTTTGTTGTTGGAAAATTCTTTTTTGTATGTATTTATAAGGCACTCCTCAAGTGTGCTTTGTAAACTGATAGGAACGTCTACTAAGTCATGAACATAGGTCACCCTTTCTATTGAGGTTAGTATGTCCTCACAGTGAAATAAACCTAAAAAATATTTGACTGTGCAGGTTTTGTTAGTCTATTACCTAAAATCTGAATTTACTATCTCTGCCTTGAAACATGTTTTAAAGTTATTTCTTGATACATTTTCAAAATCTGATGATGAAATCAAATGTTTGTCAATTTAAGTGGAAAAGTAACTTTATAAAAATTTACTCTGTACTGTCTGATCCAAACTGATGTAAAATCAATATTGCGACTCTGCCCCTCTATAGCCAAAATGCATACTCTTGAGTAGGAAAGTTAACGACTCTTGCTCAGATAACAATAGCATGCCTCTAATCCAAGGATGAGTAGATGGAATTTAACTGATTATCACTAAGCATGGGCCAGAAACAGTTGGAAGAACACAAATCCAGCCTTAACACTATCTTGTTTGAAATATGGTCTGGCAATGTGTTTATAGATTTAATTTTTTCCATCAATAGTCCTATCAACGAAAAGGTAATTAAATCTAGAAAAATTACCATTTTTTTACTATGGAAAGTAAAACCCTGACTTGTACCACATTATATCTCCAGACATCCATCAGGCCTAATTGTAGCAGAATATTTTTAGTGCCCAATGAACCAGAGTGGTGTTATCTTAATGACCTGTATTGGATCTATCGTGTACCGGGTCCAGCAGAACCTTAAAATCTCCCCATTATAATAGGGGCTAACTTCCATTAAGTTCCATTCCAAATTGGAGAAATGGGAGGGATCATCAATGTTATTCCCATAAAAAACTACACAAACTAACTCTACCCCCCCACAGTCCAAAGTAACTATCAACTACCTCCCAGACTTATCGGACTTAGAGGCCCTGATAACACAGCCTACTCCTCTCTCAGTTTGGATCGCAACTCCCATACAGTGTGCAGACTGTTCTGATACTAAAAAGTGGTCTATCCAACAACACTTTGAAAATGCAGTGTTTCCTTCTACGGTGTCTACAAGGGTCACCTGAATCAAACAGATATGGGCACTACTCTCTTCCAAATACTTTATTGCCAATCTCTGCCTGTGTTTACACCTGAGCCAGTTGAAATTCCAGATTTGTAACTGATTAATCCCCCACATCTAACCTAGCAAAGGCAAAAATAACCACGGTATGGCATAATGATACATTTAAGAAATAAAGATGATAGAGGGAAAATATTTTTTTTCACTTTTTTCCCACTGCTCCCCACCACGTGCCCCCCATGACCACCCACTCATTGACCCCAGTGGCCATCCCACCCACCCCTGGGGAACCCTCCCAACTGATATAGGCATACAGCCTAGCAGTCTCCATACTCTGCAATAAAGAGCAAAACTCAGTACATCAGAACTCTCTTCACTCCCCAATCCCTCCCCCCAAAACTCACACCGCTCTACTTGCTAACTCCCTTCTTAGTTTCCTCAATCAGCAAATCCGCTTCCTCCACAGAACGATGTGTATACATATGGTTATTCCATATTGTACGGAGGGAAGCAGTAAACTTTAACTGTGCTTTTGCGCCAAGTTTGTTCAATTCCCCCATCCTTATCCCCATCTCCAACTGCCTTAATGAGGTAGCATGATAGAGATCTGATCTAATCGAGAAGGAATAGGAGCCTGCTGAAAATGATCCTACTTTTAAGGCAGAGGACGAAATAGCCTCCTTAGTGGTGTAAGTGAGGAAATGAATTAAAATTCTCTTTGGCCTTTGTCGTCCGGGGTTCCTTTTCAATGGATCTCAATGTACCCACTGAATTTCAGTAGAGAGGATGATATCTGACCGATTTTTTAAGGGTGTACCTAGTTGCAATTTTATCAAAAAAGCCTTAATATCCGCACCTTCCGTATTCTCAGGGATATTAATAAGTCTGAGGTTGTTCCTCCGGGTATGGTTTTTGAGAAGTTCCTTATTTTGGCGGGTTAGTTGGGTCACCTCTACAGATGTCTTGTCAATGGTTTGTTTAAGCATAGGTACCTCCTGCTCTAAAGCCTCCGTTCTCAGAGAAACCTCCTCTAGCTTCTGTGCCAAAGCAGCACAAGATGCCTGTATAGCAACCTGGTTCTGCTCAGGGATTACAAATGTACTCTTCATTTCTACCTTGAAGGCTAAAAGAAAATCCACCAATGTTTCTGTGCTCGCCTGAGAGGGTTGGCTGACCATAGGTATTGATAGCGTAGGTTGTAAAGGCTCCTGTCCCATATAGGGGTCCCCCCCGCAAGCCTCAGCCACCTCTGCTACCTCGAATACCTGAAATTGAGGTAGCAGTTAAAGCGGAGGGTCTTTTCTGTGTGATCTTGCCCCTCTCCATATGCTGTAAGTCAATGCTTCCTGGAATCACTTTTGAAATCCCCCTATTTTGAGTTGTAGAGAAAAACGCTTCAGTTCTGTCCAGAGAGGAGTTTATAAAGTCAACTTGGTCGAATTGCGCAAAGAAATGACCTTTTAGAATCCCCTCCCTTAATGGGTAGATCTCACCACCATGTTCAGGTACACGTGTACACTCTACAGTCCTCTGGGCAGAGAGTATCTCCCCAGATAGACCCATTTTCTGGAGAATGCCTCAGCAGGTGCTGACTCCACCACCGGTAACCTGGAAGCTGGAGGATGCGACTCGGCAGCAGCGCTGCTGCTCAGCTGCTCCCTCCCAGCAGCTCCCTCCCAGCAGGTAACTCAGCCCCACAACAGCGGGAGAACCATCAAAAGGAGAGGCGGTAGCCATTTGCGTTCCACCCCACCAAAAAAAAGAAAAGGTACGGACCGGCAAAATGCCGTATGCGGAAGGTAGGATGAAGGGTGGGGCATAGAAGAGCGAGAGAGCCCCGCTCACTTCAGGGACATGCCAACAGGAGACCAGCGGCTGTTAAGTGGCGGTTGCCATGTTCCCCACCACTCTCTTTCCATCTAGTTTTACTATTCACTAGTATTCTGAGCAGTGCTGATATACCTAGTCGTGAATAAATGCACATATATCTTCATTACTAGGGATGGGGTATTTGGATGGTCATCCTTGGATATTGCAGCAGTTTTGAATAACTGTGATAATTATCAATCTGCTGCAGAGGCAATATTCTACGTGTGTTTTGATATCTGCAATGCAAAAACCTCACCAATTTAGAAATTGGCACTAGACCATTATGGGAGACCAAGACGCAGGGAGACCAAGACGCAGCTGTAACTGAGTGCTATAAGCCCTGTGTCGCATTTTTTGGACTTGGCTGTCTGTGTAGTCACTCCTAGACTTTTTGTAACATGCTTTCTGAACTCATTTTTGGCAGCTTTTAGGACTCTGTGCACTTTACCATTACCAGTGCTAAAGTGCTTGTGCTCACCCCCTAAAACATAGTACAATTTGCTTACAACCAATTGGCATAGTTAATTTATTTGTAAATCCCTAGTAAAATGTTGCAGTGGGTACCAAGGGCCTGTAAATAAAATGCTACCAGTGAGCAGCAGCATTTTCTGTGCCACTTACTAACAGTAGCCTTTTAAGAAAATGTCTTAGGCCTGCCATTGCAACCTGTAGTGCAGTCTTAAACTTCTAATACGACCTGGCAATATAAACCTTAGGTGTGGCATAAACCTACCTTTTTAATACACATACCTCACTCCCAGTGTGGGCCCATAACACTCCATAGGGCCGGGTGCTGTGCATTTAAAAAGTAGAAAGGTGGACTTTTAAGTCTACATGTCTCAGTATTAAAAATCTGGTAAATTCATTTTTACACGCATTTCCACTGTTGTAGAGCGCAGATTATGATCCCTGGCTGTTTCCAGTGCTAGGGGCCGTTGGGGAGATAAAGTGAGCTATTGCCCAGAGTCACATGATGGTGAGCTGAGCTGAGCTGAGCTGAGCTGCCGCTGGTGATCAAACTGTGAGCCCTGCACTCAGGAGTCAGCAGCTCTGCCACTACGTTACACCTCTCCTTCCAATTTTCACTTCTGCAAGGCCACCTGCCCCATAGAATTACTTTGGATTGCCTTATTACATTTAATATGTGATAATGTTTATTTGGGAACAGATAGAAATGTCATGTTTACACTCAAATGAATTGTAATGCAAAACCATCTTCAATAGTAAAGTTGGATTTTGTCACAATTTTGAAAATGGAACTTTTAGAAAGTTGCCTTTTTTGCCCAAACCATTTGGTGCCTGAAGCCTGTATCCAGGTTCACATTACTAGGAGTAGTTGGCAGTAGGTCTTTGTGTATTCATCCCAGACAGTGACACAAAGGGAGACTAGGTGTTAGCAGGATGGGTTATCTTGCTAGGATGTGATAGGCGGAGCTGTGCCACACTTACACTTCAACTTAGCTGCTCAGCACACTCACAAAGGACTTCATACCAGCCTTGTGTCACTCAATACATCCTGGAACAAAGGCAGGGAGGAAGGAAATTCCAGAAGCATCTTGGGGAGGGTGAACCCCACAAGTTCCACTTTAAAGCAGGCACTGAATAGGACTCTCAAACCCACTTTTCATTACACTCCTGGACCTGTGGATAATAAAGAAGAAGGACTGACCTGCTGCAAGCAGACTGCCCTGCTGCAATAGGCTACTGTGTTTTCTAGGCAGGGAGACCGGACCTGCTCCCTTCTTCCCAAGCAGAGTGACTCCAAGATTCATGGGTCTGAGTTCCTGCTCTGATCTACAGAATCACAACAAGCTCCAGAAACTTCCCAGCAACTGCCAAGCAGAGCTGTTACACTGGACCAGCACTGGACCTACCTGTGCTCTGCTATGCAAGGCTGAGGCCTTGGTATTTGAATTGGTTTGTAAGTAAAAGTGAGAGGGGCAGACCATAGGTGCTACATGGGTGTTCCCATGCAACCACTGAAGTTTTTGATGCAAACCCTTATCTACTAACAATAGTAGACAGGGGTTTTCACCAAATAATAAATAATGCCACTTGAAAGCAGGTGTTTGCAAGCGCTATCCTGCACGAATATATGATGTTACAATGCATGGAATTACAACGCATGCTTTTACCGCTCAGTCTTTACATCACAACTACCATTACATTGCATGATTTTACAATGCATGCCATTACAATGCTTTTTTTAAAACTAGCATTACAACGCATTCCATTACAATGCATACCATTACAACAAATACCATTACAATGCATAATAATTTTAGGGCAACAGTAGGATAAGTGTTGGAAAGTGTAGGGGTAAAAATTACTATTCCCACTCCAGTGAGTGCAACAGTAGGGTAAGTGTTGGATAGTGTAAGGGTAAAAAATTACTATTCCCAATCCAGTGAGTGCAACAGTAGGGGAAGTGTGAGTGTAGGGCAGTGGTCTTCGAACTTTTTGATGCTGGGACCCCCCATCAAACTATTTTAAGCATAAGGATCCCCTCCTGACAAAAATTTCTAGAACCTAGTTTTTCTTATCATTGACAACCATAAATGTTCTCAAGAGAAATGGTCAATCTGTGGTTGCACCTCATTAGTACCAGTTTAACACCCAAATATAGCAATAAGCCACACAAAGGTAACCCGTACAGCTTTACAAAGGGCCTTCTACAGAGAGGCAATACCTGTTGCTGTTTTTTAGTAACTTTTGAACCTTTTGAGTAAATATTTTTTTGTTAAAATTAGCAGATTAAGCGGCAGATGATGGATTATGTGGCAAATGCGCCAACTCTCTAATTATGCTAATATCGCTGTGGCCCCACAATCACATAATTCCAGTGGAACTTGGTATAATAGCTGTAATGCATGGGCTGCAACTTTATTGCACAGCAGTAGAGGAAAACTATACTATATTTCATGGGATGCTGATAGCTTGGCATTTACAGCTGCATGGAACTGGAGGTAGCTGTACATCATTCATCATAATTAAAACATACTTACGTTTGTTAGGTCTCTCACCGTTAGGTAGCTACATATATAATATTGGGCTGCTTTAGTGAATAATAAATACATGCACTATAATAAATTATGAAACCTCTATGCAAAGGTCTGTGTGAAACCAGTGAGCCACAGAATTAAATTGTTGTTGGTGTAGTGGAGAATAGTGACTTGTGTATTTTTAGTGCTATGAAGCAACTGCCTGTGACAGAAAGCACTGTGAATATGCAAGTCTTTATTTTATACTTGCATTACACACAGTATAAGATAGACCGCTACAAAATGAGCAAAATGTTCTATGATAAAATGGTGCTTCCAAAATATACAGGCTGCTTCCAAATTATAGGGAATTATTTAGAAGCCCCTTGCGCTGCCGGTGTGTCTTTTGTTATGATGCTCTAGTTGCGCAAAGTTCAGACTCATATCTACGAGGTCTTCTACAGCCCCCTCACCCCCTCTTTTCAGTAACCGTGGGTGCAAAATCCGTTCTGTTAGCGGAATTTGCGGATTTTTAGCAATTTCGCGGTCTGCGAATCCTGCAAATTTGCCCAAAAATCTGCAAATTCGCAAGCTGGCGGACTTTTTTGCTTGGTCGCGCTTGAAAAATACCATATTGAGCGCGTGGCGTTGACTTACCGTGATTCTGTGTTCGCCGAGTTGTTTTTCTCCCGGTTTGCATGTGCTGCGGCATTTTGGATCTTGCTGCGTGATCGCGCGAGAGTTTTTCGACCGCGATTACGTCATCGCGGCCCGCCATCTTGTACAGCAAGAGTTTGACAACGCGAGTATGTCATAAGGACCCGCGATCACGCATCGCAGGAGTAAACAATTGCGAACACATAGCGATTTGAACAGCTCGCGTTCCCGAACTTGCAAAAATTGCAAATCTGCACTAGAAATCCACCGCAGTCCGCATGAACCTTCTGAAAATGATGATTTTGATCAGAATAACTCCTCAGATTGAAATTTGGCTGCACTTTTTTGTGCAAGGAGTTCATTTTGGGGGGGAAGGAAGGAAGTGCCCCAGAGTCTCCAACTTCCTGTTCCTGTCCAGCTGGCTCCTCCCAGTGCTTTGTCCATGTCCTAGTCACTTTTGATTTGGATCTGGAGCTGGAAGGATTACTTTTTGTGGCTGCTGCTGGATATTTGTATTTGAGGACTTTTTGGACTTTGGGGTTTGGATCACTTTTGGATTTGAGATTTTACAAGTAAGTTGGTGTTGTTTGTTTGGGGATTGCAGTTGCTGCAACTACAATTTTAAAACTTTTTCACAACTTTATAAAAAATATATTGTGGGTAGCCACAGTATCCAGTAGGCCCAGGGTTAGTCATGGGTGCATGATACAACTGTTTCTGTGAGTTTTTTTTAACTTAAATCTCATTTATGTCATGGAATTTTAGCTCACTGTAATATTTGGATTTTTCTATTTTTTATTTTGGGGTGCCTGTAAAGCCTCACTAGCCAGTAGGCCCAGGGGTAGTGAGTGATGCATGGACCAAGTCTTTCTGTGGGGTGTCTTGAATTTAAACATCAATGTGTTTTTTGACTTTTTGGGGTGTTGTTGGGGCCTGGCCATGTGGGTGGGGGGCATTTTGAGGCTGGTGCAGGCAGGGCCTGGCCATGTGGTGGGGGTCAAGGGGCCATTTTGAAGACAGGCAGTGTGCTTTGTGCCATAGGCCTACACCCAGTCTGCCCTGCTTTTATCCATTATGCCCAGGGGTAGTGAGTGGTGCATGGACCAAGACTTTCTGTGGGGTGTCTTGAATTTAAACATCATTGAGGCATAGATGGCATTGGCTTGTGGTGATTTGTGTGTGCTTTTTAACTTTTTGGGGTGTTGTTGGGGCTTGGCCATGTCGGTGGGGGGCATTTTGAGGCCTGGGCCAGGCAGGGCCTGCCCATGTGGTGGGGACAAGGGGCCATTTTGAAGCCAGGCAGTGTGCTCAGGCCTGCACCCAGTTTGCCTTGCTTTCATCCATTATGCCCAGGGGTAGTGAGTGGTGCATGTACCAAGTCTTTCTGTGGGGTGTCTGAAATGTAAACATCAATGAGGGCATTGATGGCATTGGATTGTGGTGATTTTCTGTGTGTTTTTGGACCTTTTGGGTGCGGTTGGGGCATGGCCATGTGGGTGGGGGCCATTTTCAGGCCTGGTCAGGCAGGGCCTGGCCATGTGGTGGGGGTCAAGGGGCCATTTTGAAGCCAGGCAGTGTGCTTTGTGCCATAGGCCCGCACCCAGTCTGCCCTGCCTTCACCCATTAAGCCCAGGTGTAGTGAGTGGTGCATGGACCAAGTCTTTCTGTGGGGTGTCTTGAATTTAAACATCATAGCGGTCATGGACTTTTTTACTATTTGGGGTGTTTAACTGATGTTCCTCTGGCTTCATTTGCTTTTAGGTGCACAAGAGAACCACCAGTGCCAGGAAGAGGTCCTGCAGCGGTGAGTGCAGCACAACGTCACGTGACGTCACGTGTGGCCACAGACAACTCTGCAACTCGTGCTACTGCAGCCTGCTGTTCTGACATCTGAAGAAGATGGGTCCAAAGAAAGGTGGCCGTAGCGCCTCTACGACAAAAGTTGCCAGTGCCGCTGCCAGTAAGGAGGAGCAGAAGAAGCAAGTGGCACCACCTACCAAGGAGACTGGTGTCCCCACAGACACATTTTTTTGGGGAAAAAACTATGCCAGCAGCAGCAGCGGTGTCCGCCGGGGACCAAGCTGGGAGCAGCACCTCCGCTTCATTGGGCTCAGTGCCACCACGCCGAGTTAGGTCCAAGCCAATGAGTGTTGCAGAGGAAGCCACTTTAATTGTTCAATCACCATCGACCAGTGATGTTGGCTCATCGCTAGAAGGTTGCATCCAATCAACGTCGGGTGTAACTCAGCTGACGAGTGTTCAACAACCACAGCCGCAACGACGACCACAGGGGATGTATGACGTTACAACGCATACTTTTACATCGCATGCCTTTACAACGCGGTTTTTACAACGAAAACCTTTACAACGCATAGCGCTTTGGGGTGTTGGATAGTGAATAGTTTAATTTACTATTCCAACTCCAGTCCCCGTGGACACTAGGGAAGGTGTTGGACAGTAAATTAAACATATTCTCTATCCTAGAGCGCCCCCCAGCGCAATCTGTTGTAATGGTTTGCGTTGTAAAAGTTGCGTCGTAAAGGCACTGCGTGGTAAAAGTTGCGTTGTAAAGGATGTTTCCCGACCACAGGTGCAACTAGTACAAGCGCAAGTAGAGGCGCAAGTAGAGGTGCAAGTACATGCGCAAGGAGAGGCGCAAGTAGAGGCGCAAGTAGAGGCGCAAGTAGAGGTGCAAGGAGAGGGGCAAGGAGAGGCGCATGGAAAGGCGAAATCGAGAGGCGCATCGAGAGGCGCAACTAGAGGCGCATGGAGCGGCACAACTGCCCACAATGCTTGTTCCTCCAGAAGTAGGGGCACATCAGGGAATCGAGATTGAAGCAGAGGTATCATCCGAGGAAGCCACTACTCCTGATGGTGATCCATTGTCTTCCAGATCCCCAGCAAGAAAAAGGTCAAGGAGGGCTACTACAAGTTCTTCTCCAAGCCCCTTGCCGTCTGATGATCTTGATGTTGATTGGAACCCACCAATGCAGTCTGAGAGGGAGGCACGCCATGAGCCGACAAAGGTAGCTAAGCCTAAAAGGAAGATTCCTGCAAGGCTTTCAATTATGGGTGATGATGACGACGAACAAGAAGTGATGCATACTGCTGCTGATGAACAGTCTGACGACGACCCAGTCATAACAGTTGTCACTCCAGCCCCAGCGGGCATGCAGCAAGACATTTTGACCCTATCCCGAAATACTGCTGAGCGGGATGTGGGCAGCGTGGCACTGGTACCACCACCAACGCAGTTAACTACTACACCAACACGACCTACAGCTTCCATATTTTTTTGTCAAAAGGGCCGGCAGGGACCTCCATCCAGCTCGACCTCCGTTACCTCGAGTAGTGGTGCACAACAGAGTCAAACTCGGCCATGCCCATCCTACACTTCATCTGGCAATGAAAGTAGCACCTCCACCACCACCACCAGAAATCTCAACTCCCAGTTTGGGACTTCTTTAGTGTTAGCAAAAAGGCGGAAAACATGGTCGTTTGTTCGATTTGTAAAAGTGTAGTTAGTCAGGGTAAGCTTGGTACCAACTATGGTACCGGAGGCCAGAGAGGTCATCTCCAAAAACACCACACTATCATTTGGGAGTCGCACCTAAGGAAGATCCGGGAATACAAAAGTACAACAAATCCAAATGTATCCCTTCATATTGCAACTGATGATGACGATGGGCAGATCGTGCAGGGGGGAAGTGAAGAAGTGACAGACATTTTTTCTGGTACACCCAGTACCCCTGGCAGCAGCACTGCAGTGGTAGCGCCCACACCCTCTACCCCAGCAGCATCTATGAGACACACTAAGAGTCTGGGAGAGACACCAATACGAAAAAGTACATCAATGAGCCTAACTGGTTTGAAGAAGTCTGCATCATCATCATCATCACGTAAAACGGTCCAGACCACCATTAGCAGCATTTTTTGGTCGTAGGCGCCATTTGAACGCACCCACCTGACGGCACGTCTGTATAACGCAAAGCTGGATAAAATGCTACCGCTGGACCTACTCCCTTTTTCTTTTGTGGAAGGGGTGGGCTTTCTAGAATTTGTGGCAACAGTCTGCCCTAAATGGAAGGTTCCTAGCCGGTCCTATTTTGCCAGAGTTGCTGTTCTTGCACTACTTCAAGATGTGCTGGAGGTGATTGGCGCAGCTATTCAGAAGAGTGCTGTTCACACTATCCACCTGACAACAGACATGTGGACCAGTTGCCATCACTGCACACTGGGTCTCTTTCGCAGGGGTTAAAGACAAGTTAAAAGCAGGTGTTGACACGGAAACAGTTTTTCAAGCTACTCTGAAACATGCAACAGTAGCCATGTTTGCCATGGAGAAATCTGATACTGCACCTAACCTTTTGGAGGAGTCTGACAGGAAGGTCTATGTATGGCTGTATCCAAGAAATCGCATGATTGGTTTTGTTTCCACGGATAATGGCAGTAATATAGTTAAGGCCATGAAGCCAGTTGGCTATTTCAGAGTCCTGTGTTTGGCGCATAGTTTTAACATTGTTGTGCAAGATTTCTTGAAAAAAGAAATCACATTCAGCAATTTACTGACCACCTGCCGAAGAATCTGCACACATTTCAGCCATTCTTTAAGGCGGGGAAGAAGCTGAGGAGCATGCATCATGAACTTAGACTGTCTGTCAAAGGACTTATCTAGGAGGTGGCAACACGTTGGAACTCAACCTTCTACATGCTTGAACGTCTGTCTGAGCAGTGGGAGGTAATCAATGAGTGTGTCTTTGCACTGTGTTCTACCATGAAAGACATGAGGCTAGAGGTGGAGGAATGGAAGCTAGTTGCAAGCCTGACAGACATGCTTCGTCCTTATAAGGTCTTCCCGCATAAAGTCAGCAGTGAGGACTGTGCTTTGGGCAATGCTATCCCATTGTTGTGCATGCTAGAGCACCAACTGAAGGCGGTGTCTTCAACGTTCCGATATGATGCTAAAAAGCAAGACGCATATCAGTTGGCGGAGAGGTTATTAAGCCGCCTAGTTGACAATGAAAGGCTTAAAAAAATACATACAGAACAACATTATATTTGTGCCACTATTCTGGATCCACGGGACCAAAAGGCCGTGGCCAGCAAAGCAGTCATTCCTTTTAATGAAGCAGATGTTTCAAAGTACAAATATTAGCTAGCTCTGTCAGCCACTTGGTTCGAAAAAGAGCGGCAGAAAATTGAAGGAGCCGGCAGAAGTACTACTGAATCAGCAGGACATCCGACGTCAAGTTCCACTTCTGAATCTGTGGCCGAAGGGAGTCACTTTCCCTCACAGCCTTTAACGACACCAGCAACCATTTCATCATCCTCACCTGCACCAGGCCCAGCCATATTATTGTCGGAAGCGGATTGGCTAACTCATCAAAGGTTTGCTCGTTCCAGTGATGCAAAGGCCACAGATTGTACGCAAAGTGGAGCAACACTGGAGAACCTTGAGTCGATGGTGCAGACCTATCTGGATGACCCAACAGAGGTCTTTGTTAATCAGAACCAATTGCTGTATTGGTATGGGAAAGGCCTCTATGGTGACTGATCACCAACCTGGCTCTAAATTATTTGTCTTGCCCACTCGCAAGCGTGTCTTCTGAACGTGTTTACAGTGCTGCTGGTGCCATTGTAACCTGGACCTGCCTCTCGCCCAAAAATGTGGAGAGGTAAACACTGATCAAGATGAATCAGCACTTCATACCACCAGATTACAAAATACGTGAATGCACGCAGGAAGAAGAGGACACCGATTTAGGTGACGGTAGTTCCTCTCTGTTGGCTGACCTACTCCCGTCTCAATTTATAACGTTTGAGGACAAGCTCTACTTCCCGGACACCGAGGCCTGAAAATGACTTCCTTTTTTTTCGTCCTTATTCACTTTTATTCCTGTGTGTCTTTCTTTGTTTTGCAACTTGTACCACAACAAAACTCTAATCACCTAATCACAACAAGTCCATAAGCAGCACTGTCTTCATCTTATTTCCTTATTGATTTGAAGGTGCCGCAGTCTGCATTCCTGAGTTTCACAAGTTCACAACTCAATCATGCACTTCTATCCTCCTCCTCCATACTCCCCCAATCCATTTCCCTCAAGGCAGATGGCTGGATTACGCAGAATAAAGAAACTTTGTCTTCGTAGACAAGTCCCTTCAAGTGGGACTGGAATTACTGACTACATGCTTGCTGATTGCTGACCATTACTGCTGAAATTGACAGGAGAGGCTGCCCTTTGAGCCCTCACTTTCAGAAAAAGATGCAGACAAAAAGTGGAACAGGTAATGAAAAATGAGAAGAAGATGGCATGCAGTGGACAGCAATGGCTGTCTAGCTCCGATGAAAGCAATTGCTGTTTGATTGTTGTGCATGAAATGGAACCTATGTCTTCTGTTAATATTTAATCTTTTACACACTAAATGTAACTTAAGTCTATTCTGCTGTTTTTTTACCTTGTTTAATTCAAACTGTACTTCAACTGCAGGGGCCACAACGTTGCATTTTCCAATATGCAAAATGTCCTTGGACTTACTGTTTACCAATATACCATTATGATTGATTAAATAATATATCTTTTTCCTTTACAGTCACTCACTGGGATGGATGGATCATCAGCGTCTGTTTACAGAAGAACTATGTCCAATTTGTGAGTGGCAAACAGGTAAACCAGTCTACAACAACTACTACAGCAGAACTACATGTCTGTCTAGTCGTAGTATGGAGTGGTCTAGGCAGTGTAGTGTTGTTATGCCAGGCAGAGTCCAGACAGCAGTTCATGTAAAATTGGGGCTGTGTGGCTTGCTGCATACAATTAGATATGCTTTGTCTGTCTGTGACAAAGAGCCTAGGTGTGCTATATCAGGTTGCTTCACTCAGAGGGGCCTGTCTTGACCGTCTGCATGGCCCTGCCGCATGGGCCAGAAATCCGTTCCGCCTGCCAAATTTGTGAATTTTCAGCGGCAAATTCGCAATCCGCGAATCTCACGAAATTGCCGAAAATTCGCAAATTCTTCAGCTTAACGGATTTTTGGCCCATGCTTGCGGCAGGGCCATGCAGACGGTCAAGGCAGGCACCACTGAGTGAAGCAACCTGATGTAGCATACCTAGGCTATTTGACACAGACAGACAAAGCATATTCAGGGTTTAGGGCTGTTTTGGGGGTTCAGTGCGGTTTACTAAGGTTTTGGGGTTTTGGTAGGGTTCCCGTAGTGTAGGGCTCAGGGCCCGATGCAGGCTCATTCATAATGATGTTGGCAAGGTTTTAGGGGGTTTTGGCATTTTCTGGTCCAGAATTGGCCGAATTTTGGCCTTTTTTGGCGTTTTGCGGGCGCGTGTGTTTGAGTGAAAAGTCGTACACCTTCCAGTGGATCGTGAGAGTTGGGAATGTCTAGTTTTTATTGCAAGTGGTTTGAAGAAAATCCATAGTAGAAAAGGGGTGTTTTAGGCCTACTTTCAGAGTGCGTTTTTGCATGATTTTAACTTAAGTCTCTTTGGGGATAGCAGTATTGCATGTTTTTGGGGGGCTGTTTGGGGGTGTACTAGATTTTTGGGAGTGGGTTAAGGGGTCTGGGAGCACTGCTGGGAAGGTCTAATTTTGATTGCGAGTGGTTTGAAGAAAATCCATGGTGGAATAGGGGTGTTTTGGGCCTACTTTCAGAGTGCGTTTTGGCACGATTTTAACTAGGGCCTCTTTGGTGATAGCAGTATTGCATGTTTTTTGGGGGTGTTCTAGATTTTTGGGGGTGGTTGGAGGGGTCTGGGAGCACTGCTGGGAAGGTCTAATTTTGATTGCAAGTGGTTTGAAGAAAATCCATGGTGGAAAAGGTTTTTTTTAGCAGTATTGCATGTTTTTGGGGGGCTGTTTAGGGGTGTACTAGATTTTTGGGAGTGGTTTGAGGGGTATGGGAGCACTGCTGGGAAGGTCTAATTTTGATTGCAAGTGGTTTGAAGAAAATCCTTGGTGGAAAAGGAGGGTTTGGGCCTAGTTGCAGAGAGTGTTTGGCTCGATTTTAACTAAGGCCTCTTTGGGAATAGCAGTATTGCATGATTTTGGGGTGCTGTTTGGGGGTGTTCTAGATTTGTGGGAGTGGGTTAAGGGGTCTGTAAGCACTGCTGGGAAGGTCTAATTTTGATTGCAAGTGGTTTGAAGAAAATCCATGGCGGAAAATGGGTGTTTGGGGCCTACTTTCAGAGTGCGTTTTGGCATGATTTTAACTTAGGCCTCTTTGGGGATAGCAGTATTGCATGTTTTTGGGGAGCTGTTTGTGGGTGTTCTAGATTTTTGGGGGTGGGTTGAGGGTTCTGGGAGCACCACTGGGAAGGTCTAATTTTAATTGCAAGTGCTTTGAAGAAAATCCATGCTGGAAAAGGGGTGTTTTTTAGCAGTATTGCATGTTTTTGGAGGGCTGTTTGGGGGTGTTCTCGATTTTTGGGAGTGGGTCGAGGGGTCTGGGAGCACTGCTGGGAAGGTCTAATTTTGATTGCAAGTGGTTTGAAGAAAATCCATGTTGGAAAAGGGGGGTTTGGGCCTAGTTGCAGAGAGCATTTTGGCACGATTTTAACTTAGGCCTCTTTGGGGATAGCAGTATTGCATATTTTTGGGGGGATGTTTGGGGGTGTTCTAGATTTTTGAGAGTGGGTTGAGGGGTCTGTGAGCACTGCTGGGAAGGTCTAATTTTGATTGCAAGTGGTTTGAAGAAAATCCATGGCAGAAAAGGGGGGTCTGGGCCTAGTTGCAGAGAGCGTTTTGGCACGATTTTAACTTAGGCCTCTTTGGGGATAGCAGTATTGCATGTTTTTGGGAGGGTAATGTGGGGTGTTCTAGATTTGTGGGAGTGAGTTGAGGGGTCAGGGAGCACTGCTGGGAAGGTCTAATTTTGATTGCAAGTGGTTTGAAGAAAATCCATGGTAGAAACGGGGGGTTTGGGCCTACTTTCAGAGTGCGTTTTGGCACGATTTTAACTTAGGCCACTTTGCGGATAGCATTATTGCATGTTTTTGGGGGGCTGTTTGGGGGTGTTCTTGATTTTTGGGGGTGGGTCAAGGGGTCTGGGGGCACTGCTGGGAAGGTCTAATTTTGATTGCAAGTGGTTTGAAGAAAATCCATGGTGGGAAAGGGGGGTTTGGGCCTAGTTGCAGAGAGCGTTTTGGCACGATTTTAACTTAGGCCTCTTTGGGGATAGCAGTATTGCATGTTTTTAGGAGAGTAATGTGGGGTGTTCTAGATTTGTGGGAGTGAGTTGAGGGGTCTGGGAGCACGGTTGGGAAGGTCTAATTTTTATTGCAAGTGGTTTGAAGAAAATCCATGGTGGAAAAGGGGTGTTTTGGCCTACTTTCAGAGTGCGTTTTGGAACAATTTTAACTTAGGCCTCTTTGGGGATAGCAGTATTACATGTTTTTTTGGGGCTGTTTGGGGGTGTTCTAAAATTGTGGGGGTGGGTTGAGGGGTCTGTGAGCACTGCTGGGAAGGTTTAATTTTGATTGCAAGTGGTTTGAAGAAAATCCATGGTGGAAAAGGGGGGTTTGGGCCTAGTTGCAGAGAGCGTTTTGGCACGATTTTAACTTAGGGCTCCTTGGGGATAGCAGGATTGCATGTTTTTGGGAGGGTAATGTGGGGTGTTCCAGTTTGTTGGCGGTGGGTTGAGGGGTCAGGGAGCACTGCTGGGAAGGTCTAATTTTGATTGCAAGTGGTTTGAAGAAAATCCATGTGGAAAAGGGGTGTTTTTTTAGCAGTATTGCATGTTTTTGGGGGGCTGGTTGGGGGTCTTCTCGATTTTTGGGAGTGGGTTGAGGGGTCTGGGAGCACTGCTGGGAAGGTCTAATTTTGATTACAAGTGGTTTGAAGTAAATCAATGGTGGAAAAGGGGGGTTTGGGCCTAGTTCCAGAGAGCGTTTTGTCATGATTTTAACTTAGGCCTCTTTGCGGTTAGCAGTATTGCATGTTTTTGGGGGGCTGTTTGGGGGTGTTCTAAATTTTTGGGGGTGGGTTGAGGGGTCTGAGAGCACTGCTGGGATGGTCTAATTTTGATTGGAAGTGGTATGAAGAAAATCCATGGTGGAAAAGGGGTGTTTTTTGTAGCAGTATTGCATGTTTTTGGGGGGCTGTTTGGGGGTGTTCTAAATTTGTGGGGGTGGGTTGAGGGGTCTGTTAGCACTGCTAGGAAGGACTAATTTTGATTGCAAGTGGTTTGAAGAAAATCCATGGTGGAAAAGGGGGGTTTGGGCCTAGTTGCAGAGAGAGTTTTGGCGCGATTTTAACTTAGGGCTCCTTGGGGATAGCAGTATTGCATGTTTTTGGGAGGGTAATGTGGAGTGTTCTAGTTTTTTGGCGGTGGGTTGAGGGGTCAGGGAGCACTGCTGGGAAGGTCTAATTTTGATTGCAAGTGGTTTGAAGAAAATCAAGGTGGAAAAGGGGTGTTTTTTTAGCAGTATTGCATTTTTTGGGGGGCTGGTTGGGGGTGTTCTCGATTTTTGGGAGTTGGTTGAGGGGTCTGGGAGCACTGCTGGGAAGGTCTAATTTTGATTACAAGTGGTTTGAAGTAAATCAATGGTGGAAAAGGGGGGTTTGGGCCTAGTTCCAGAGAGCGTTTTGTCATGATTTTAACTTAGGCCTCTTTGCGGATAGCAGTATTGCATATTTTTGGGGGGATGTTTGGGGGTGTTCTAGATTTTTGAGAGTGGGTTGAGGGGTCTGTGAGCACTGCTGGGAAGGTCTACTTTTGATTGCAAGTGGTTTGAAGAAAATCCATGGCAGAAAAGGGGGGTCTGGGCCTAGTTGCAGAGAGCGTTTTGGCACGATTTTAACTTAGGCCTCTTTGGGGATAGCAGTATTGCATGTTTTTGGGAGGGTAATGTGGGGTGTTCTAGATTTGTGGGAGTGAGTTGAGGGGTCAGGGAGCACTGCTGGGAAGGTCTAATTTTGATTGCAAGTGGTTTGAAGAAAATCCATGGTAGAAACGGGGGGTTTGGGCCTACTTTCAGAGTGCGTTTTGGCACGATTGTAACTTAGGCCACTTTGCGGATAGCATTATTGCATGTTTTTGGGGGGCTGTTTGGGGGTGTTCTTGATTTTTGGGGGTGGGTCAAGGGGTCTGGGGGCACTGCTGGGAAGGTCTAATTTTGATTGCAAGTGGTTTGAAGAAAATCCATGGTGGGAAAGGGGGGTTTGGGCCTAGTTGCAGAGAGCGTTTTGGCACGATTTTAACTTAGGCCTCTTTGGGGATAGCAGTATTGCATGTTTTTAGGAGAGTAATGTGGGGTGTTCTAGATTTGTGGGAGTGAGTTGAGGGGTCTGGGAGCACGGTTGGGAAGGTCTAATTTTTATTGCAAGTGGTTTGAAGAAAATCCATGGTGGAAAAGGGGTGTTTTGGTCTACTTTCAGAGTGCGTTTTGGAACAATTTTAACTTAGGCCTCTTTGGGGATAGCAGTATTACATGTTTTTTTGGGGCTGTTTGGGGGTGTTCTAAAATTGTGGGGGTGGGTTGAGGGGTCTGTGAGCACTGCTGGGAAGGTTTAATTTTGATTGCAAGTGGTTTGAAGAAAATCCATGGTGGAAAAGGGGGGTTTGGGCCTAGTTGCAGAGAGCGTTTTGGCACGATTTTAACTTAGGGCTCCTTGGGGATAGCAGGATTGCATGTTTTTGGGAGGGTAATGTGGGGTGTTCCAGTTTGTTGGCGGTGGGTTGAGGGGTCAGGGAGCACTGCTGGGAAGGTCTAATTTTGATTGCAAGTGGTTTGAAGAAAATCCATGTGGAAAAGGGGTGTTTTTTTAGCAGTATTGCATGTTTTTGGGGGGCTGGTTGGGGGTCTTCTCGATTTTTGGGAGTGGGTTGAGGGGTCTGGGAGCACTGCTGGGAAGGTCTAATTTTGATTACAAGTGGTTTGAAGTAAATCAATGGTGGAAAAGGGGGGTTTGGGCCTAGTTCCAGAGAGCGTTTTGTCATGATTTTAACTTAGGCCTCTTTGCGGTTAGCAGTATTGCATGTTTTTGGGGGGCTGTTTGGGGGTGTTCTAAATTTTTGGGGGTGGGTTGAGGGGTCTGAGAGCACTGCTGGGATGGTCTAATTTTGATTGGAAGTGGTATGAAGAAAATCCATGGTGGAAAAGGGGTGTTTTTTTTAGCAGTATTGCATGTTTTTGGGGGGCTGTTTGGGGGTGTTCTAAATTTGTGGGGGTGGGTTGAGGGGTCTGTTAGCACTGCTAGGAAGGACTAATTTTGATTGCAAGTGGTTTGAAGAAAATCCATGGTGGAAAAGGGGGGTTTGGGCCTAGTTGCAGAGAGCGTTTTGGCGCGATTTTAACTTAGGGCTCCTTGGGGATAGCAGTATTGCATGTTTTTGGGAGGGTAATGTGGAGTGTTCTAGTTTTTTGGCGGTGGGTTGAGGGGTCAGGGAGCACTGCTGGGAAGGTCTAATTTTGATTGCAAGTGGTTTGAAGAAAATCAAGGTGGAAAAGGGGTGTTTTTTTAGCAGTATTGCATTTTTTGGGGGGCTGGTTGGGGGTGTTCTCGATTTTTGGGAGTGGGTTGAGGGGTCTGGGAGCACTGCTGGGAAGGTCTAATTTTGATTACAAGTGGTTTGAAGTAAATCAATGGTGGAAAAGGGGGGTTTGGGCCTAGTTCCAGAGAGCGTTTTGTCATGATTTTAACTTAGGCCTCTTTGCGGATAGCAGTATTGCATGTTTTTGGGGGGCTGTTTGGGGGTGTTCTAAATTTTTGGGGGTGGGTTTAGGGGTCTGGGAGCACTGCTGGGATGGTCTAATTTTGATTGGAAGTGGTATGAAGAAAATCCATGGTGGAAAAGGGGTGTTTTTTTAGCAGTATTGCATGTTTTTGGGGGGCTGTTTGGGGGTGTTCTAAATTTGTGGGGGTGGGTTGAGGGGTCTGTTAGCACTGCTGGGAAGGACTAATTTTGATTGCAAGTGGTTTGAAGAAAATCCATGGTGGAAAAGGGGGGTTTGGGCCTAGTTGCAGAGAGCGTTTTGGCGCGATTTTAACTTAGGGCTCCTTGGGGATAGCAGTATTGCATGTTTTTGGGAGGGTAATGTGGAGTGTTCTAGTTTTTTGGCGGTGGGCTGAGGGGTCAGGGAGCACTGCTGGGAAGGTCTAATTTTGATTGCAAGTGGTTTGAAGAAAATCCATGGTGGAAAAGGGGTGTTTTGGCCTACTTTCAGAGTGCGTTTTGGAACAATTTTAACTTAGGACTCTTTGGGGATAGCAGTATTACATGTTTTTTTGGGGCTGTTTGGGGGTGTTCTAAAATTGTGGGGGTGGGTTGAGGGGTCTGTGAGAACTGCTGGGAAGGTTTAATTTTGATTGCAAGTGGTTTGAAGAAAATCCATGGTGGAAAAGGGGGTTTTAGGCCTAGTTGCAGAGAGCGTTTAGGCACGATTTTAACTTAGGGCTCCTTGGGGATAGCAGGATTGCATGTTTTTGGGAGGGTAATGTGGGGTGTTCCAGTTTTTTGGCGGTGGGTTGAGGGGTCAGGGAGCACTGCTGGGAAGGTCTAATTTTGATTGCAAGTGGTTTGAAGAAAATCCATGTGGAAAAGGGGTGTTTTTTTAGCAGTATTGCATGTTTTTGGGGGGCTGGTTGGGGGTCTTCTCGATTTTTGGGAGTGGGTTGAGGGGTCTGGGAGCACTGCTGGGAAGGTCTAATTTTGATTACAAGTGGTTTGAAGTAAATCAATGGTGGAAAAGGGGGGTTTGGGCCTAGTTCCAGAGAGCGTTTTGTCATGATTTTAACTTAGGCCTTTTTGCGGGTAGCAGTATTGCATGATTTTGGGGGGCTGTTCTAAATTTTTGGGGGTGGGTTGAGGGGTCTGGGAGCACTGCTGGGATGGTCTAATTTTGATTGGAAGTGGTATGAAGAAAATCCATGGTGGAAAAGGGGTGTTTTTTTAGCAGTATTGCATGTTTTTGGGGGGCTGTTTGGGGGTGTTCTAAATTTGTGGGGGTGGGTTGAGGGGTCTGTTAGCACTGCTGGGAAGGATTAATTTTGATTGCAAGTGGTTTGAAGAAAATCCATGGTGGAAAAGGGGGGTTTGGGCCTAGTTGCAGAGAGCGTTTTGGCGCGATTTAAACTTAGGGCTCCTTGGGGATAGCAGTATTGCATGTTTTTGGGAGGGTAATGTGGAGTGTTCTAGTTTTTTGGCGGTGGGTTGAGGGGTCAGGGAGCACTGCTGGGAAGGTCTAATTTTGATTGCAAGTGGTTTGAAGAAAATCAAGGTGGAAAAGGGGTGTTTTTTTTAGCTGTATTGCATTTTTTTGAGGGGCTGGTTGGGGGTGTTCTCGATTTTTGGGAGTGGGTTGAGGGGTCTGGGAGCACTGCTGGGAAGGTCTAATTTTGATTACAAGTGGTTTGAAGTAAATCAATGGTGGAAAAGGGGGGTTTGGGCCTAGTTCCAGAGAGCGTTTTGTCATGATTTTAACTTAGGCCTCTTTGCGGGTAGCAGTATTGCATGTTTTTGGGGGGCTGTTTGGGGATGTTCCAGATTTTTGGGATGGGTTGAGGGGTCTGGGAGCACTGCTGGGAAGGTCTAATTTTGATTGCAAGTGGATGAAGAAAATCCATGGTGGAAAAGGGGTGTTTTTTAGCAGTATTGCATGTTTTTGGGGGGCTTTTTGGGGGTGTTCTCGATTTTTGGGGGTGGGTTGAGGGGTCTGGGAGCACTGCTGGGAAGGTCTAATTTTGATTGCAAGTGGTTTGAAGAAAATCCATGGTAGAAACGGGGGGTTTGGGCCTAGTTGCAGAGAGCGTTTTGGCACGATTTTAACTTAGGCCACTTTGCGGATAGCATTATTGCATGTTTTTGGGGGGCTGTTTGGGGGTGTTCTTGATTTTTGGGGGTGGGTCAAGGGGTCTGGGGGCACTGCTGGGAAGGTCTAATTTTGATTGCAAGTGGTTTGAAGAAAATCCATGGTGGGAAAGGGGGGTTTGGGCCTAGTTGCAGAGAGCGTTTTGGCACGATTTTAACTTAGGCCTCTTTGGGGATAGCAGTATTGCATGTTTTTAGGAGAGTAATGTGGGGTGTTCTAGATTTGTGGGAGTGAGTTGAGGGGTCTGGGAGCACGGTTGGGAAGGTCTAATTTTGATTGCAAGTGGTTTGAAGAAAATCCATGGTGGAAAAGGGGAGTTTTGGCCTACTTTCAGAGTGCGTTTTGGAACAATTTTAACTTAGGACTCTTTGGGGATAGCAGTATTACATGTTTTTTTGGGGCTGTTTGGGGGTGTTCTAAAATTGTGGGGGTGGGTTGAGGGGTCTGTGAGCACTGCTGGGAAGGTTTAATTTTGATTGCAAGTGGTTTGAAGAAAAACCATGGTGGAAAAGGGGGGTTTGGGCCTAGTTGCAGAGAGCGTTTTGGCACGATTTTAACTTAGGGCTCCTTGGGGATAGCAGGATTGCATGTTTTTGGGAGGGTAATGTGGGGTGTTCCAGTTTGTTGGCGGTGGGTTGAGGGGTCAGGGAGCACTGCTGGGAAGGTCTAATTTTGATTGCAAGTGGTTTGAAGAAAATCCATGTGGAAAAGGGGTGTTTTTTTAGCAGTATTGCATGTTTTTGGGGGGCTGGTTGGGGGTCTTCTCGATTTTTGGGAGTGGGTTGAGGGGTCTGGGAGCACTGCTGGGAAGGTCTAATTTTGATTACAAGTGGTTTGAAGTAAATCAATGGTGGAAAAGGGGGGTTTGGACCTAGTTCCAGAGAGCGTTTTGTCATGATTTTAACTTAGGCCTCTTTGCGGTTAGCAGTATTGCATGTTTTTGGGGGGCTGTTTGGGGGTGTTCTAAATTTGTGGGGGTGGGTTGAGGGGTCTGTTAGCACTGCTAGGAAGGACTAATTTTGATTGCAAGTGGTTTGAAGAAAATCCATGGTGGAAAAGGGGGGTTTGGGCCTAGTTGCACAGAGCGTTTTGGCGCGATTTTAACTTAGGGCTCCTTGGGGATAGCAGTATTGCATGTTTTTGGGAGGGTAATGTGGAGTGTTCTAGTTTTTTGGCGGTGGGTTGAGGGGTCAGGGAGCACTGCTGGGAAGGTCTAATTTTGATTGCAAGTGGTTTGAAGAAAATCAAGGTGGAAAAGGGGTGTTTTTTTAGCAGTATTGCATTTTTTGGGGGGCTGGTTGGGGGTGTTCTCGATTTTTGGGAGTGGGTTGAGGGGTCTGGGAGCACTGCTGGGAAGGTCTAATTTTGATTACAAGTGGTTTGAAGTAAATCAATGGTGAAAAAGGGGGGTTTGGGCCTAGTTCCAGAGAGCGTTTTGTCATGATTTTAACTTAGGCCTCTTTGCGGATAGCAGTATTGCATGTTTTTGGGGGGCTGTTTGGGGGTGTTCTAAATTTTTGGGGATGGGTTTAGGGGTCTGGGAGCACTGCTGGGATGGTCTAATTTTGATTGGAAGTGGTATGAAGAAAATCCATGGTGGAAAAGGGGTGTTTTTTTAGCAGTATTGCATGTTTTTGGGGGGCTGTTTGGGGGTGTTCTAAATTTGTGGGGGTGGGTTGAGGGGTCTGTTAGCACTGCTGGGAAGGACTAATTTTGATTGCAAGTGGTTTGAAGAAAATCCATGGTGGAAAAGGGGGGTTTGGGCCTAGTTGCAGAGAGCGTTTTGGCGCGATTTTAACTTAGGGCTCCTTGGGGATAGCAGTATTGCATGTTTTTGGGAGGGTAATGTGGAGTGTTCTAGTTTTTTGGCGGTGGGCTGAGGGGTCAAGGAGCACTGCTGGGAAGGTCTAATTTTGATTGCAAGTGGTTTGAAGAAAATCCATGGTGGAAAAGGGGTGTTTTGGCCTACTTTCAGAGTGCATTTTGGAACAATTTTAACTTAGGACTCTTTGGGGATAGCAGTATTACATGTTTTTTTGGGGCTGTTTGGGGGTGTTCTAAAATTGTGGGGGTGGGTTGAGGGGTCTGTGAGAACTGCTGGGAAGGTTTAATTTTGATTGCAAGTGGTTTGAACAAAATCCATGGTGGAAAAGGGGGTTTTAGGCCTAGTTGCAGAGAGCGTTTAGGCATGATTTTAACTTAGGGCTCCTTGGGGATAGCAGGATTGCATGTTTTTGGGAGGGTAATGTGGGGTGTTCCAGTTTTTTGGCGGTTGGTTGAGGGGTCAGGGAGCACTGCTGGGAAGGTCTAATTTTGATTGCAAGTGGTTTGAAGAAAATCCATGTGGAAAAGGGGTGTTTTTTTAGCAGTATTGCATGTTTTTGGGGGGCTGGTTGGGGGTCTTCTCGATTTTTGGGAGTGGGTTGAGGGGTCTGGGAGCACTGCTGGGAAGGTCTAATTTTGATTACAAGTGGTTTGAAGTAAATCAATGGTGAAAAAGGGGGGTTTGGGCCTAGTTCCAGAGAGCGTTTTGTCATGATTTTAACTTAGGCCTCTTTGCGGATAGCAGTATTGCATGTTTTTGGGGGGCTGTTTGGGGGTGTTCTAAATTTTTGGGGATGGGTTTAGGGGTCTGGGAGCACTGCTGGGATGGTCTAATTTTGATTGGAAGTGGTATGAAGAAAATCCATGGTGGAAAAGGGGTGTTTTTTTAGCAGTATTGCATGTTTTTGGGGGGCTGTTTGGGGGTGTTCTAAATTTGTGGGGGTGGGTTGAGGGGTCTGTTAGCACTGCTGGGAAGGATTAATTTTGATTGCAAGTGGTTTGAAGAAAATCCATGGTGGAAAAGGGGGGTTTGGGCCTAGTTGCAGAGAGCGTTTTGGCGCGATTTAAACTTAGGGCTCCTTGGGGATAGCAGTATTGCATGTTTTTGGGAGGGTAATGTGGAGTGTTCTAGTTTTTTGGCGGTGGGTTGAGGGGTCAGGGAGCACTGCTGGGAAGGTCTAATTTTGATTGCAAGTGGTTTGAAGAAAATCAAGGTGGAAAAGGGGTGTTTTTTTTAGCTGTATTGCATTTTTTTGAGGGGCTGGTTGGGGGTGTTCTCGATTTTTGGGAGTGGGTTGAGGGGTCTGGGAGCACTGCTGGGAAGGTCTAATTTTGATTACAAGTGGTTTGAAGTAAATCAATGGTGGAAAAGGGGGGTTTGGGCCTAGTTCCAGAGAGCGTTTTGTCATGATTTTAACTTAGGCCTCTTTGCGGGTAGCAGTATTGCATGTTTTTGGGGGGCTGTTTGGGGATGTTCCAGATTTTTGGGATGGGTTGAGGGGTCTGGGAGCACTGCTGGGAAGGTCTAATTTTGATTGCAAGTGGATGAAGAAAATCCATGGTGGAAAAGGGGTGTTTTTTAGCAGTATTGCATGTTTTTGGGGGGCTTTTTGGGGGTGTTCTCGATTTTTGGGGGTGGGTTGAGGGGTCTGGGAGCACTGCTGGGAAGGTCTAATTTTGATTGCAAGTGGTTTGAAGAAAATCCATGGTAGAAACGGGGGGTTTGGGCCTAGTTGCAGAGAGCGTTTTGGCACGATTTTAACTTAGGCCACTTTGCGGATAGCATTATTGCATGTTTTTGGGGGGCTGTTTGGGGGTGTTCTTGATTTTTGGGGGTGGGTCAAGGGGTCTGGGGGCACTGCTGGGAAGGTCTAATTTTGATTGCAAGTGGTTTGAAGAAAATCCATGGTGGGAAAGGGGGGTTTGGGCCTAGTTGCAGAGAGCGTTTTGGCACGATTTTAACTTAGGCCTCTTTGGGGATAGCAGTATTGCATGTTTTTAGGAGAGTAATGTGGGGTGTTCTAGATTTGTGGGAGTGAGTTGAGGGGTCTGGGAGCACGGTTGGGAAGGTCTAATTTTGATTGCAAGTGGTTTGAAGAAAATCCATGGTGGAAAAGGGGTGTTTTGGCCTACTTTCAGAGTGCGTTTTGGAACAATTTTAACTTAGGACTCTTTGGGGATAGCAGTATTACATGTTTTTTTGGGGCTGTTTGGGGGTGTTCTAAAATTGTGGGGGTGGGTTGAGGGGTCTGTGAGCACTGCTGGGAAGGTTTAATTTTGATTGCAAGTGGTTTGAAGAAAAACCATGGTGGAAAAGGGGGGTTTGGGCCTAGTTGCAGAGAGCGTTTTGGCACGATTTTAACTTAGGGCTCCTTGGGGATAGCAGGATTGCATGTTTTTGGGAGGGTAATGTGGGGTGTTCCAGTTTGTTGGCGGTGGGTTGAGGGGTCAGGGAGCACTGCTGGGAAGGTCTAATTTTGATTGCAAGTGGTTTGAAGAAAATCCATGTGGAAAAGGGGTGTTTTTTTAGCAGTATTGCATGTTTTTGGGGGGCTGGTTGGGGGTCTTCTCGATTTTTGGGAGTGGGTTGAGGGGTCTGGGAGCACTGCTGGGAAGGTCTAATTTTGATTACAAGTGGTTTGAAGTAAATCAATGGTGGAAAAGGGGGGTTTGGACCTAGTTCCAGAGAGCGTTTTGTCATGATTTTAACTTAGGCCTCTTTGCGGTTAGCAGTATTGCATGTTTTTGGGGGGCTGTTTGGGGGTGTTCTAAATTTGTGGGGGTGGGTTGAGGGGTCTGTTAGCACTGCTAGGAAGGACTAATTTTGATTGCAAGTGGTTTGAAGAAAATCCATGGTGGAAAAGGGGGGTTTGGGCCTAGTTGCACAGAGCGTTTTGGCGCGATTTTAACTTAGGGCTCCTTGGGGATAGCAGTATTGCATGTTTTTGGGAGGGTAATGTGGAGTGTTCTAGTTTTTTGGCGGTGGGTTGAGGGGTCAGGGAGCACTGCTGGGAAGGTCTAATTTTGATTGCAAGTGGTTTGAAGAAAATCAAGGTGGAAAAGGGGTGTTTTTTTAGCAGTATTGCATTTTTTGGGGGGCTGGTTGGGGGTGTTCTCGATTTTTGGGAGTGGGTTGAGGGGTCTGGGAGCACTGCTGGGAAGGTCTAATTTTGATTACAAGTGGTTTGAAGTAAATCAATGGTGAAAAAGGGGGGTTTGGGCCTAGTTCCAGAGAGCGTTTTGTCATGATTTTAACTTAGGCCTCTTTGCGGATAGCAGTATTGCATGTTTTTGGGGGGCTGTTTGGGGGTGTTCTAAATTTTTGGGGATGGGTTTAGGGGTCTGGGAGCACTGCTGGGATGGTCTAATTTTGATTGGAAGTGGTATGAAGAAAATCCATGGTGGAAAAGGGGTGTTTTTTTAGCAGTATTGCATGTTTTTGGGGGGCTGTTTGGGGGTGTTCTAAATTTGTGGGGGTGGGTTGAGGGGTCTGTTAGCACTGCTGGGAAGGACTAATTTTGATTGCAAGTGGTTTGAAGAAAATCCATGGTGGAAAAGGGGGGTTTGGGCCTAGTTGCAGAGAGCGTTTTGGCGCGATTTTAACTTAGGGCTCCTTGGGGATAGCAGTATTGCATGTTTTTGGGAGGGTAATGTGGAGTGTTCTAGTTTTTTGGCGGTGGGCTGAGGGGTCAAGGAGCACTGCTGGGAAGGTCTAATTTTGATTGCAAGTGGTTTGAAGAAAATCCATGGTGGAAAAGGGGTGTTTTGGCCTACTTTCAGAGTGCGTTTTGGAACAATTTTAACTTAGGACTCTTTGGGGATAGCAGTATTACATGTTTTTTTGGGGCTGTTTGGGGGTGTTCTAAAATTGTGGGGGTGGGTTGAGGGGTCTGTGAGAACTGCTGGGAAGGTTTAATTTTGATTGCAAGTGGTTTGAACAAAATCCATGGTGGAAAAGGGGGTTTTAGGCCTAGTTGCAGAGAGCGTTTAGGCATGATTTTAACTTAGGGCTCCTTGGGGATAGCAGGATTGCATGTTTTTGGGAGGGTAATGTGGGGTGTTCCAGTTTTTTGGCGGTTGGTTGAGGGGTCAGGGAGCACTGCTGGGAAGGTCTAATTTTGATTGCAAGTGGTTTGAAGAAAATCCATGTGGAAAAGGGGTGTTTTTTTAGCAGTATTGCATGTTTTTGGGGGGCTGGTTGGGGGTCTTCTCGATTTTTGGGAGTGGGTTGAGGGGTCTGGGAGCACTGCTGGGAAGGTCTAATTTTGATTACAAGTGGTTTGAAGTAAATCAATGGTGAAAAAGGGGGGTTTGGGCCTAGTTCCAGAGAGCGTTTTGTCATGATTTTAACTTAGGCCTCTTTGCGGATAGCAGTATTGCATGTTTTTGGGGGGCTGTTTGGGGGTGTTCTAAATTTTTGGGGATGGGTTTAGGGGTCTGGGAGCACTGCTGGGATGGTCTAATTTTGATTGGAAGTGGTATGAAGAAAATCCATGGTGGAAAAGGGGTGTTTTTTTAGCAGTATTGCATGTTTTTGGGGGGCTGTTTGGGGGTGTTCTAAATTTGTGGGGGTGGGTTGAGGGGTCTGTTAGCACTGCTGGGAAGGATTAATTTTGATTGCAAGTGGTTTGAAGAAAATCCATGGTGGAAAAGGGGGGTTTGGGCCTAGTTGCAGAGAGCGTTTTGGCGCGATTTAAACTTAGGGCTCCTTGGGGATAGCAGTATTGCATGTTTTTGGGAGGGTAATGTGGAGTGTTCTAGTTTTTTGGCGGTGGGTTGAGGGGTCAGGGAGCACTGCTGGGAAGGTCTAATTTTGATTGCAAGTGGTTTGAAGAAAATCAAGGTGGAAAAGGGGTGTTTTTTTTAGCTGTATTGCATTTTTTTGAGGGGCTGGTTGGGGGTGTTCTCGATTTTTGGGAGTGGGTTGAGGGGTCTGGGAGCACTGCTGGGAAGGTCTAATTTTGATTACAAGTGGTTTGAAGTAAATCAATGGTGGAAAAGGGGGGTTTGGGCCTAGTTCCAGAGAGCGTTTTGTCATGATTTTAACTTAGGCCTCTTTGCGGGTAGCAGTATTGCATGTTTTTGGGGGGCTGTTTGGGGATGTTCCAGATTTTTGGGATGGGTTGAGGGGTCTGGGAGCACTGCTGGGAAGGTCTAATTTTGATTGCAAGTGGATGAAGAAAATCCATGGTGGAAAAGGGGTGTTTTTTAGCAGTATTGCATGTTTTTGGGGGGCTTTTTGGGGGTGTTCTCGATTTTTGGGGGTGGGTTGAGGGGTCTGGGAGCACTGCTGGGAAGGTCTAATTTTGATTGCAAGTGGTTTGAAGAAAATCCATGGTAGAAACGGGGGGTTTGGGCCTAGTTGCAGAGAGCGTTTTGGCACGATTTTAACTTAGGCCACTTTGCGGATAGCATTATTGCATGTTTTTGGGGGGCTGTTTGGGGGTGTTCTTGATTTTTGGGGGTGGGTCAAGGGGTCTGGGGGCACTGCTGGGAAGGTCTAATTTTGATTGCAAGTGGTTTGAAGAAAATCCATGGTGGGAAAGGGGGGTTTGGGCCTAGTTGCAGAGAGCGTTTTGGCACGATTTTAACTTAGGCCTCTTTGGGGATAGCAGTATTGCATGTTTTTAGGAGAGTAATGTGGGGTGTTCTAGATTTGTGGGAGTGAGTTGAGGGGTCTGGGAGCACGGTTGGGAAGGTCTAATTTTGATTGCAAGTGGTTTGAAGAAAATCCATGGTGGAAAAGGGGTGTTTTGGCCTACTTTCAGAGTGCGTTTTGGAACAATTTTAACTTAGGACTCTTTGGGGATAGCAGTATTACATGTTTTTTTGGGGCTGTTTGGGGGTGTTCTAAAATTGTGGGGGTGGGTTGAGGGGTCTGTGAGCACTGCTGGGAAGGTTTAATTTTGATTGCAAGTGGTTTGAAGAAAAACCATGGTGGAAAAGGGGGGTTTGGGCCTAGTTGCAGAGAGCGTTTTGGCACGATTTTAACTTAGGGCTCCTTGGGGATAGCAGGATTGCATGTTTTTGGGAGGGTAATGTGGGGTGTTCCAGTTTGTTGGCGGTGGGTTGAGGGGTCAGGGAGCACTGCTGGGAAGGTCTAATTTTGATTGCAAGTGGTTTGAAGAAAATCCATGTGGAAAAGGGGTGTTTTTTTAGCAGTATTGCATGTTTTTGGGGGGCTGGTTGGGGGTCTTCTCGATTTTTGGGAGTGGGTTGAGGGGTCTGGGAGCACTGCTGGGAAGGTCTAATTTTGATTACAAGTGGTTTGAAGTAAATCAATGGTGGAAAAGGGGGGTTTGGACCTAGTTCCAGAGAGCGTTTTGTCATGATTTTAACTTAGGCCTCTTTGCGGTTAGCAGTATTGCATGTTTTTGGGGGGCTGTTTGGGGGTGTTCTAAATTTGTGGGGGTGGGTTGAGGGGTCTGTTAGCACTGCTAGGAAGGACTAATTTTGATTGCAAGTGGTTTGAAGAAAATCCATGGTGGAAAAGGGGGGTTTGGGCCTAGTTGCACAGAGCGTTTTGGCGCGATTTTAACTTAGGGCTCCTTGGGGATAGCAGTATTGCATGTTTTTGGGAGGGTAATGTGGAGTGTTCTAGTTTTTTGGCGGTGGGTTGAGGGGTCAGGGAGCACTGCTGGGAAGGTCTAATTTTGATTGCAAGTGGTTTGAAGAAAATCAAGGTGGAAAAGGGGTGTTTTTTTAGCAGTATTGCATTTTTTGGGGGGCTGGTTGGGGGTGTTCTCGATTTTTGGGAGTGGGTTGAGGGGTCTGGGAGCACTGCTGGGAAGGTCTAATTTTGATTACAAGTGGTTTGAAGTAAATCAATGGTGAAAAAGGGGGGTTTGGGCCTAGTTCCAGAGAGCGTTTTGTCATGATTTTAACTTAGGCCTCTTTGCGGATAGCAGTATTGCATGTTTTTGGGGGGCTGTTTGGGGGTGTTCTAAATTTTTGGGGATGGGTTTAGGGGTCTGGGAGCACTGCTGGGATGGTCTAATTTTGATTGGAAGTGGTATGAAGAAAATCCATGGTGGAAAAGGGGTGTTTTTTTAGCAGTATTGCATGTTTTTGGGGGGCTGTTTGGGGGTGTTCTAAATTTGTGGGGGTGGGTTGAGGGGTCTGTTAGCACTGCTGGGAAGGACTAATTTTGATTGCAAGTGGTTTGAAGAAAATCCATGGTGGAAAAGGGGGGTTTGGGCCTAGTTGCAGAGAGCGTTTTGGCGCGATTTTAACTTAGGGCTCCTTGGGGATAGCAGTATTGCATGTTTTTGGGAGGGTAATGTGGAGTGTTCTAGTTTTTTGGCGGTGGGCTGAGGGGTCAAGGAGCACTGCTGGGAAGGTCTAATTTTGATTGCAAGTGGTTTGAAGAAAATCCATGGTGGAAAAGGGGTGTTTTGGAATACTTTCAGAGTGCGTTTTGGAACAATTTTAACTTAGGACTCTTTGGGGATAGCAGTATTACATGTTTTTTTGGGGCTGTTTGGGGGTGTTCTAAAATTGTGGGGGTGGGTTGAGGGGTCTGTGAGAACTGCTGGGAAGGTTTAATTTTGATTGCAAGTGGTTTGAACAAAATCCATGGTGGAAAAGGGGGTTTTAGGCCTAGTTGCAGAGAGCGTTTAGGCACGATTTTAACTTAGGGCTCCTTGGGGATAGCAGGATTGCATGTTTTTGGGAGGGTAATGTGGGGTGTTCCAGTTTTTTGGCGGTTGGTTGAGGGGTCAGGGAGCACTGCTGGGAAGGTCTAATTTTGATTGCAAGTGGTTTGAAGAAAATCCATGTGGAAAAGGGGTGTTTTTTTAGCAGTATTGCATGTTTTTGGGGGGCTGGTTGGGGGTCTTCTCGATTTTTGGGAGTGGGTTGAGGGGTCTGGGAGCACTGCTGGGAAGGTCTAATTTTGATTACAAGTGGTTTGAAGTAAATCAATGGTGGAAAAGGGGGGTTTGGGCCTAGTTCCAGAGAGCGTTTTGTCATGATTTTAACTTAGGCCTTTTTGCGGGTAGCAGTATTGCATGATTTTGGGGGGCTGTTTGGGGGTGTTCTAAATTTGTGGGGGTGGGTTGAGGGGTCTGTTAGCACTGCTGGGAAGGACTAATTTTGATTGCAAGTGGTTTGAAGAAAATCCATGGTGGAAAAGGGGGGTTTGGGCCTAGTTGCAGAGAGCGTTTTGGCGCGATTTTAACTTAGGGCTCCTTGGGGATAGCAGTATTGCATGTTTTTGGGAGGGTAATGTGGAGTGTTCTAGTTTTTTGGCGGTGGGTTGAGGGGTCAGGGAGCACTGCTGGGAAGGTCTAATTTTGATTGCAAGTGGTTTGAAGAAAATCAAGGTGGAAAAGGGGTGTTTTTTAGCAGTATTGCATGTTTTTGGGGGGCTGGTTGGGGGTGTTCTCGATTTTTGGGAGTGGGTTGAGGGGTCTGGGAGCACTGCTGGGAAGGTCTAATTTGATTACAAGTGGTTTGAAGTAAATCAATGGTGGAAAAGGGGGGTTTGGGCCTAGTTCCAGAGAGCGTTTTATCATGATTTTAACTTAGGCCTCTTTGCGGATAGCAGTATTGCATGTTTTTGGGGGGCTGTTTGGGGGTGTTCTAAATTTTTGGGGGTGGGTTGAGGGGTCTGGGAGCACTGCTGGGATGGTCTAATTTTGATTGGAAGTGGTATGAAGAAAATCCATGGTGGAAAAGGGGTGTTTTTTTAGCAGTATTGCATGTTTTTGGGGGGCTGTTTGGGGGTGTTCTAAATTTGTGGGGGTGGGTTGAGGGGTCTGTTAGCACTGCTGGGAAGGACTAATTTTGATTCCAAGTGGTTTGAAGAAAATCCATGGTGGAAAAGGGGGGTTTGGGCCTAGTTGCAGAGAGCGTTTTGTCATGATTTTAACTTAGGCCTCTTTGCGGATAGCAGTATTGCATGTTTTTGGGGGGCTGTTCTAAATTTTTGGGGGTGGGTTGAGGGGTCTAGGAGCACTGCTGGGATGGTCTAATTTTGATTGGAAGTGGTATGAAGAAAATCCATGGTGGAAAAGGGGTGTTTTTTTAGCAGTATTGCATGTTTTTGGGGGGCTGTTTGGGGGTGTTCTAAATTTGTGGGGGTGGGTTGAGGGGTCTGTTAGCACTGCTGGGAAGGACTAATTTTGATTCCAAGTGGTTTGAAGAAAATCCATGGTGGAAAAGGGGGGTTTGGGCCTAGTTGCAGAGAGCGTTTTGTCATGATTTTAACTTAGGCCTCTTTGCGGATAGCAGTATTGCATGTTTTTGGGGGGCTGTTCTAAATTTTTGGGGGTGGGTTGAGGGGTCTAGGAGCACTGCTGGGATGGTCTAATTTTGATTGGAAGTGGTATGAAGAAAATCCATGGTGGAAAAGGGGTGTTTTTTTAGCAGTATTGCATGTTTTTGGGGGGCTGTTTGGGGGTGTTCTAAATTTGTGGGGGTGGGTTGAGGGGTCTGTTAGCACTGCTGGGAAGGGCTAATTTGGATTGCAAGTGGTTTGAAGAAAATCCATGGTGGAAAAGGGGGGTTTGGGCCTAGTTGCAGAGAGCGTTTTGGCGCGATTTAAACTTAGGGCTCCTTGGGGATAGCAGTATTGCATGTTTTTGGGAGGGTAATGTGGAGTGTTCTAGTTTTTTGGCGGTGGGTTGAGGGGTCAGGGAGCACTGCTGGGAAGGTCTAATTTTGATTGCAAGTGGTTTGAAGAAAATCAAGGTGGAAAAGGGGTGTTTTTTAGCAGTATTGCATGTTTTTGGGGGGCTGGTTGGGGGTGTTCTCGATTTTTGGGAGTGGGTTGAGGGGTCTGGGAGCACTGCTGGGAAGGTCTAATTTGATTACAAGTGGTTTGAAGTAAATCAATGGTGGAAAAGGGGGGTTTGGGCCTAGTTCCAGAGAGCGTTTTATCATGATTTTAACTTAGGCCTCTTTGCGGATAGCAGTATTGCATGTTTTTGGGGGGCTGTTTGGGGGTGTTCTAAATTTTTGGGGGTGGGTTGAGGGGTCTGGGAGCACTGCTGGGATGGTCTAATTTTGATTGGAAGTGGTATGAAGAAAATCCATGGTGGAAAAGGGGTGTTTTTTTAGCAGTATTGCATGTTTTTGGGGGGCTGTTTGGGGGTGTTCTAAATTTGTGGGGGTGGGTTGAGGGGTCTGTTAGCACTGCTGGGAAGGACTAATTTTGATTCCAAGTGGTTTGAAGAAAATCCATGGTGGAAAAGGGGGGTTTGGGCCTAGTTGCAGAGAGCGTTTTGTCATGATTTTAACTTAGGCCTCTTTGCGGATAGCAGTATTGCATGTTTTTGGGGGGCTGTTCTAAATTTTTGGGGGTGGGTTGAGGGGTCTAGGAGCACTGCTGGGATGGTCTAATTTTGATTGGAAGTGGTATGAAGAAAATCCATGGTGGAAAAGGGGTGTTTTTTTAGCAGTATTGCATGTTTTTGGGGGGCTGTTTGGGGGTGTTCTAAATTTGTGGGGGTGGGTTGAGGGGTCTGTTAGCACTGCTGGGAAGGACTAATTTTGATTCCAAGTGGTTTGAAGAAAATCCATGGTGGAAAAGGGGGGTTTGGGCCTAGTTGCAGAGAGCGTTTTGTCATGATTTTAACTTAGGCCTCTTTGCGGATAGCAGTATTGCATGTTTTTGGGGGGCTGTTCTAAATTTTTGGGGGTGGGTTGAGGGGTCTAGGAGCACTGCTGGGATGGTCTAATTTTGATTGGAAGTGGTATGAAGAAAATCCATGGTGGAAAAGGGGTGTTTTTTTAGCAGTATTGCATGTTTTTGGGGGGCTGTTTGGGGGTGTTCTAAATTTGTGGGGGTGGGTTGAGGGGTCTGTTAGCACTGCTGGGAAGGGCTAATTTGGATTGCAAGTGGTTTGAAGAAAATCCATGGTGGAAAAGGGGGGTTTGGGCCTAGTTGCAGAGAGCGTTTTGGCGCGATTTAAACTTAGGGCTCCTTGGGGATAGCAGTATTGCATGTTTTTGGGAGGGTAATGTGGAGTGTTCTAGTTTTTTGGCGGTGGGTTGAGGGGTCAGGGAGCACTGCTGGGAAGGTCTAATTTTGATTGCAAGTGGTTTGAAGAAAATCAAGGTGGAAAAGGGGTGTTTTTTTTAGCTGTATTGCATTTTTTTGGGGGGCTGGTTGGGGGTGTTCTCGATTTTTGGGAGTGGGTTGAGGGGTCTGGGAGCACTGCTGGGAAGGTCTAATTTTGATTACAAGTGGTTTGAAGTAAATCAATGGTGGAAAAGGGGGGTTTGGGCCTAGTTCCAGAGAGCGTTTTGTCATGATTTTAACTTAGGCCTCTTTGCGGGTAGCAGTATTGCATGTTTTTGGGGGGCTGTTTGGGAGTGTTCTCGATTTTTGGGAGTGGGTCGAGGGGTCTGGGAGCACTGCTGGGAAGGTCTAATTTTGATTGCAAGTGGATGAAGAAAATCCATGGTGGAAAAGGGGTGTTTTTTTAGCAGTATTGCATGTTTTTGGGGGGCTGTTTGGGGGTGTTCTCGATTTTTGGGAATGGGTTGAGGGGTCTGGAAGCACTGCTGGGAAGGTCTAATTTTGATTGCAAGTGGTTTGAAGAAAATCCATGGTAGAAAAGGGGGGTTTGGGCCTAGTTGCAGAGAGCGTTTTGGCACGATTTTAACTTAGGCCACTTTGCGGATAGCAATATTGCATGTTTTTGGGGGGCTGTTTGGGGGTGTTCTCGATTTTTGGGGTGGGTTGAGGGGTCTGGGAGCACTGCTGGGAAGGTCTAATTTTGATTGCAAGTGGATGAAGAAAATCCATGGTGGAAAAGGGGTGTTTTTTTAGCAGTATTGCATGTTTTTGGGGGGCTGTTTGGGGGTGTTCTCGATTTTTGGGAATGGGTTGAGGGGTCTGGAAGCACTGCTGGGAAGGTCTAATTTTGATTGCAAGTGGTTTGAAGAAAATCCATGGTAGAAAAGGGGGGTTTGGGCCTAGTTGCAGAGAGCGTTTTGGCACGATTTTAACTTAGGCCACTTTGCGGATAGCAATATTGCATGTTTTTGGGGGGATGTTTGGGGGTGTTCTCGATTTTTGGGAGTGGGTCGAGGGGTCTGGGAGCACTGCTGGGAAGGTCTAATTTTGATTGCAAGTGGTTTGAAGAAAATCCATGGTGGAAAAGGGGGTTTGGGCCTAGTTGCAGAGAGCGTTTTGGCACGTTTTTAACTTGCCTCTTTTGGGATAATGCATGTTTGGGATTGCATGTTTTTGGGGGGCGGTTTGGGGGTGTTATAGATTTTTGGGAGTGGGTTGAGGGGTCTGGGAGCACTGCTTGGAAGGTCTAATTTTGATTGCAAGTGGTTTGAAGAAAATCCATGGAGGAAATGGGGTGTATTGGCCTACTTTCAGAGTGCGTTTTGGCACAATTTTAACTTAGGCCTCTTTGGGGATAGCAGTATTACATGTTTTTTGGGGGCTGTTTGGGGGTGTTCTAAATTTGTGGGGGTGGGTTGAGGGGTCTGTGAGCACTGCAGGAAAGGTCTAATTTTGATTGCAAGTGGTTTGAAGAAAATCGATGGTGGAAAAGGGGGGGTTTGGGCCTAGTTGCAGAGAGTGTTTTGGCACGATTTTAACTCAGGCCTCCTTGGGGATAGCAGTATTGCATGTTTTTGGGAGGGTAATGTGGGGTGTTCTAGATTTTTGGCGGTGGGTTGAGGGGTCTGGGAGCACTGCTGGGTAGGTCTAATTTTGATTGCAAGTGATTTGAGTAAAATCCATGGTGGAAAGGGGGGTTTGAGCCTAGTTGCAGAGAACGTTTCGGCACGATTTTAACTTAGGCCTCTTTGGTGATAGCAGTATTGCATGTTTTTTTGGGGGGGGGCTGTTTGGGGGTGTTCTAGATTTTTGGGAGTGGGTTGAGGGGTCTGGGAGCACTGCTGTTAAGGTCTCATGTTGATTGCAAGTGATTTGAAGAAAATCTATGGTGGAAAAGGGGGGTATGGGCCTTATTACAGAAAGCGTTTTGGCACGATTTTAACTTAGGCCTCTTTGGGTATACCAGTATTGGATGTTTTTGGGGGGCTGTTTGGGGGTGTTCTAGATTTTTGGGGGTGGGTTGAGGGGTCTGGCAGCACTGCTGGGAAGGTCTAATTTTGATTGCAATTGGTTTGAAGAAAATCCATGGTGGAAAAGGGGGGTTAGGGCCTAGTGGCAGAGAGCGTTTCGGCACGATTTTAACTTAGGCCTCTTTGGTGATAGCAGTATTGCATGTTTTTGGGGGGCTGTTTGGGGGTGTTCTAGATTTTTGGGAGTGGGTTAAGGGGTCTGGGAGCACTGCTGGGAAGGTCTAATTTTGATTGCAAGTGGTTTGAAGAAAATCCATGGTGGAAAAGGGGGGTTTGGGCCTAATTGCAGAGAGCGTTTTGGCACGATTTTAACTTACCCCTCTTTGGGGATAGCAGTATTGCATGTTTTTGGTAGGGTAATGTGGGGTGTTCTAGATTTGTGGGAGTGTTGGTTGAGGGGTCTGGGAGCACTGCTGGGAAGGTCTAATTTTGTGTCCAAACAGCAGTATGGTCGTAGGTTGAGGGGAAAGGTGATTTGGCCCTTTTTTTAAGGTGCATTTTGGCCCATAGGCTAACATTGCCGGTAATGCGTTATTGCAGATGTCACTGGAGACAACTCTTCTGGCACTTTACGCAGCTGTAGTGTAGGAAAAGCACTATACATTTACCCAACGTTGTAGCACTTACTGGATTAGCCATTAGAAAGTACTACAGTAATAGTTATGCAAATCGCAAAAAAATCCGCGAATTTGTGTTTTTTTTACGATTTCCCGCAAATTCGCGAACCGCAGATCCGCACATTTCGCCCATACTTACTAAATATTATCCTTGAAAAGGAGACTCGGAGTACGCACTTTCGAAATGATGCTTGTATGTAATACTGTTGCCTCTGAAACTGAAAGTGTTATTTTTGCACTACACAGCGTACCTTTTATTTTTTAATATCACTTCCTGTTTTTCCATCAACAATTACAGGCCGGCTTTCACCCTGTACGATTGGAAAAACGATTAACTCAGGCTTACCTTTAGCGATACGCAATTCCCCATCCGCCAGGCAGGCAGTGGACAGTGTGTCTGGTCACCAAGATTGGTCGACGGAGCGTCAGATGGAATGGAGGAGTACCGCGAATAAGAGGAATGGCTGGATGCATGCAACTTCCCAAATTTATCAGGACAACTACAACATACAGTTACAGTATCCTCTTCACTTCTCCTTATCTTTTAAATAATGTTATTGTTGTGTACTTCTATGGGAGTGTGCATTTGTTTGCTCTCTGCTTTAAATTCATCTCTTCAGCCATTGTATACATTTTTGTTTGCTATTTTTAAAACTAATTTCATGTATTAAGTGTTGTTTATTCTCTCTCAGGGCAGATAGGCAAGAGAAATTGCGTAATTACTGCAGCCCTGTACTGTCACATTGTTTCTTCATAGTTAGTAAGTTGTAGAAAGTACTACTTAGTTTAAGTAACCTAACCATCCATTTAGCAATCAACTTCATGCATGCACTTCCTTTATGTCCCTTAAAAGATTCATGAATATCTTCGTATCCAAAGATTTGTTTATCTTCATTTGTTGTTTGTCCATGCTGTGTTTTTTTATCTCTCTCCACAAAACTTTCCCAAAAAAACCCAATCCCATCCAATTTTCTAACCCTAACCCTCTTCCCCCGGGCTGTGTGGTTTTGATGGAGGTGTGACTAAATGACAACAATAATTCCACACACTTGCTGGGGAGGATAAGGTCAAAGCAACAGAAAATCGATCTCAAGGCTGGTGAAGGACACAGACCCATGACTATTTGCAAATCAAATCTCATTTTCATGGGCGCCATCAACTGGATTGATCATCAAGAACATCCTCCTTCTACACGTGGCGAATGATTACGCTGCTGTGCCCTTCACCTTCAGTACTATTTCTTGTAGTATCCAAAGCCAAACTCCACGCAACTAGTAGTTATACTTTTAATACTTCAGCATTTGTTAGGCTAAATTATGGCACTGTTCTTGTGTACTGTGCTATCTATCGTACTGTTTTAATGCTCCGCTCAGGCCACTCAAGGTTTCATTTTCTTTTTTTTCATATGCTGCTACTGGAACTGTGTACCACCACTAATACCACCACAACGATGCCATTTCATCCGCCCAGGATTACCAACCTTAATCGCCATTTGCCATGCAGCCAGCCCTGTGCCTAGCCCTATTCTCAAACACGAATCTTAGGTAAGATTAGCGTTTGGGGGAGGAAGAAAAATGGAGTAGGGGGAGAGAGGAAAGACTCACGGTAGTACAAGTAAAGTAGTAGGACAATTGAATTCACTAACCCTGTGAGTGGCACTTACTTTTGTAAACATTTGGGCGATTACTTAGACAATTTGAATCAAGCAGCCAGTTAAGTTTCAGGAAAACAAACGTACAGTTAACCCCCCCGCCTCCCCCGCAAAACAGTAAAAACGCATATGCTATGTTTAGGCTTTCCTGTTTTCAGTTTCTATTTTTGGTAAATTCTGGTGGGGTTTTTCCAGTTTTTTCAATACCTTAAAGAAACAGTGGTTATCAGTGGTTACACATTTTTGCGCCACTAAAAAATACAGAAACAGTGTTTTTCCGGTGTTTATGGAATTTTAATTTTATTTAATTATTACTTGCTTTCTGCACTGATGGTGCATGTCCAAAGGGTATATGAGATCCAAATAATTTTTTACTGCACCAGAATGGACTACAAAGTCAATAGCATTCGTCATTAACTCGGTGAATTGTAAAGATGCTTTCAGCATATTGTCTAGCAAGTGACAAGGACCTCTTCCAGGGAAGCGCTTCAGCTCAGGTATCGATTTTGACAGACCATCATAAAACTTGTTCACATACATAGCTGAATTACTGCAAATACAAACAATATCACTCCAATCTTTATTGAACTTGGTGGGAACTTTTTTCAGCAGCATTCCAAGTGACACTGCGTTCCATTTTTTCACCACTATCTCAGATGCTTGGTGACAACATTCTTTTCACATATACCTGTCACTACATCTTGCATTAAATGTTTAAAGGTTGGGGTGCTTGGTAATTCACTTGGAATCAATACTGACTCACTATAAAAGGGGGCTGATGTATAACAGGATTTCACCTATTCTCTGTCTGTGGGTAAATGTGACGGTACATATTAGGAAAGATTCTTATGAAGCCAGCCATTTTACCTATCAGTGAAATCAAATGTAGCCAAAATATCAAATATGATTTTGATATTTCCTGATTCTCTACAGTTTTAAGATAACTAAATAAGACCTAAAACATGCTTCTAAACACTGCATCTTTAGACCAAATACCACAAACCTGGAAAAAGCAGAAGGAAGAAGAGACACTGTTTTAGTGACATCCCTAAATAACAAAACTCAAGCAGAATAATGTTAGCCAAGTCTTTCTTGATGCTACCTTGTATAACAAAGTTACACTGTATTGGCACCTTCAGGAAGAAATAAAAATGTCTCTTCCACTCATATTTTCATTTCTTTGAATACCACTTAGTTTGTGGTTGCAAAGGTGTTTTTTCAGTGTTTATATGTTTACTCCGGTGATGGCTATTTTCCATTTGGGGGGGTTTTATCAGTTATTATAGGTTTAAACCTAAAACCATATAGCCTAGCTATGTTTAAGTTGAAAGTAAATAATTATTTTTATCCCTAACAAAAATAAACTATCAGCAAGACCCGACCCACCCCGCTCCCTAACCCCAAAGAATGTCCGTGAAATAAAAAAGTCCCCAAAGTCCAAAAAAACCCAACTCCCAATTCCCCCCCCCCCCAAATTCTTCACAAAAGGGGCCAGGGACAGTCTCTCCTCCTTTACTGCAGCCGGCGGTGTCCTTTGGCCAGGTGGTCCCGTTGCTCCCCGCGGAGGTTCTTGAGCAAGGTTTTGACTCTCCCCATCTCCTGCTCAAGGTTGGACACCCTGAGGTTTAGGCGGTGGATGCGTGCCTTGCACCTGCTGTGGGGGGGCAGCTGATTTTTTGGCTGCTTGGCGGTGGCGGGTAGCTGCGGTACCACGGCTCTGTACCGCTGGAGGCTTGCACTGACTGGCTGACCCAGGGTGCGCGGAGGAGGATGCAGCTGTCGTGGTGGATGTTGTGGACTGAGACTGCGTGTCCTCCTCCTCCTGGGCCACCAGCCGCCGATATTCGGCAACAATCGCCTCCAGCTTTCTTTGCCGGGCCCGTCTAGCCAGCTCCTTCCATGTTGGTTTGGAAGGAGAATCTATATGAAGAAAGAACGACATACTGTAACCAATGCTCTTTAAGATTAACACAAAATAATTCAGCAGAAAGTTGTGTCACAGTAGCACTAGCAACTTGCAAGCACAGTACATAACATTTGTGGCCTGTGTCTATCTAACCTCCCACTTCGTCGGCCTCTGCTCTAACATTAGTGGGAGTTTCAGGAATCAATTCTACAAGCACTATATGGACTCACTACATTAGACTCAGACAGTACATCAGTCTTCTTCTTCTTCTTCTCTCTTGTTTAGCGAAATTGGTACGTAAACTTCTGGAAGCCGGCATAATGCCAGCGCAGTCAACTTGCACCCGAGAAAAACAGACGTAAGCCATGATGACACAGACTTGCGTTACTGTCCCACTCTAGTACATGCAGGTAGTGAAGCACTTACTTTTCTTTTACGGGTGGCACTGTCTATACTCTGTTACAAGGGCTACTGCTTAATTAATTTGACTCTCACCCTGCAGTGTCAATGACTACTAGAAAAGGACAATGAAGAAGATAAATAATATGATTATCTATCCCTTCACAGGATATTTGCTTACATATGGGATGCTTTGTTTTTTATTGAGTGAACACTGATAGGCCACACATGAATGACAGAGTTGTAATAACATTATTAACAGAGGTAGTGAGTGGCCCCCGTAATGGCAGGATATATGCTGTGCTTGCAAAGTCATGGTAGCAGCCGCGGCCGGCAATGGGAGTACCTGCAGGGCGGTGCTGTGGGGAGTGGGAGGGGCAGGGTGGGGGGTAGTAATGTATGGATTACGGAGTTTTACACGTAAGGAAACATTTAAATAAATAAAACGAATTTCGTTGAGTGCACTGCATCCCCAAATGCGATGCAGTGCGCGCAACGAAATTCTTTTTATTTATTTAAATGTATACTTACCTGTAAAACTCCATAATCCATACATTACTACCCCCCACCCTGCCCCTCCCCCTCCCCACGTCACCGCCCTGCAGATACTCCCACTGCCGGCCGCGGCTGCATGGTAGTATTCTGAAAAATTACAACTTTTCCTCACCTTTGCTACACTGGAACGGACGTGCGGGTGCAGTTTTAAATGCTCTTCAAAGTAACACTTACTACATCCAGTGACCGTCTACTTTGTGTACATACACCTATGCTATCTATGAGTAAGATAGTACCATGATCCAGGCATCCATCCATTCAAAGTAAATTTCAATCATTCTTCTTAATGTCTCAACTGGACACACCTTATTTTTTCTCACGGAAAAACGACCTTTTTATTTTATTTTGGAAACTGCCAGCCATGCATCCGTGCTTGACTTGCATTTGAATTTGAACCAAAGGATATATTGCGCACACATACAGTTTCTGTTTCACCCACCCAGGCAGCCCTCTTCCCTTTCTCCTTCCACCCATCCTCGCTTCAGCCTTCAACCGGCCATGCATCATATTCCCAGCCACCTCGGGCAGCATTTAAAAACACGTATCATTCTATGCCAGTCATTACTTACAATTCGCTCGTCCTTCTTTACAACCTTCTTTGCCTTCTCGTTCATCCCATCCCTCAAGTACATCTCTGATCTGACTTGGCTTCTCGATAAAACTTTCACAGCTGAGTTGTAGTCAAATTTAGAGGAGGCCATTGGTTACTCGTCAACTCCCGCCGCTAATGCTATTGCTCATGCGAAGTCAAGGGTGAATGTCTTCTACCTGGCTGACAAAAACTAACTTCTAAATTTGTAAGTCTTCTTAACAGTAAAGTGTACTTGTACTCTACAACATATACACCCGTGCAGAGAGCACACTCTGCAGTCTGCAATCTCAATAAGTAATGAATATAATAGCTTACCACTGCCCGCCACTACCATGGCATCACCCACAGCAGTTCCGGATGGCTGTTCCACCGCCTCCGCCCCAGGAGTGCCCACCTCCACGCTGACCCCGGCAATGGTGGATGGCTGTGCCGATGTTCTGCCTAGAAAATACATTTCATATTCTCAGATGCCATATACACCACTCCCTATTTTGTCTAGGAATGAAAAAATGTTACTAGTACTACATAAACAAATTTAATAATTTGTGACTCTCTAGTCTCTAAACTACAAATTTCCCTTTCTTCAGGGAAGGTTTTTTTTTTATTTATGCTTAGCCGTAACATGTCTTGCTACACTTTTTGGCACAACTGATGACTGCTTGCTTGTTAACACGCACCATTTTTATCAAAACAGACAGAAGCCTCCCTTCTAAGAACAAGAGCAAGAACAGATCATCATCACTTGGAGTCAGCAACGATTCATCCCCACAAAGAAGACTTGAAGTTCCAACCAGGTGAGGGTTCTCCCAAAATTAATGTGTGAAATCAGGCACTTTTAAGTTTTGAATCCTTCACTGTTTATCTTATATCAATCAATCAATCAATCATAACACTTGTATAGCGCGCTACTCACCCGGAAGGGTCTCAAGACACTTGGGGGAAGGGGGTCGCTACTGCTCGAACAGCCAGGTCTTGAGTTGTCTCCTGAAGGCGAGGTGGTCCTGGGTCAGCCGGAGGTGGATGGGGAGGGAGTTTCATGTCTTGGCCGCCAGGTAGGAGAAGGATCTGCCTCCGGCGGTGGCTCATCGGATGCGTGGTACGGCGGCGAGGGCGAGGCTAGCGGACCATAGCTGGTGGGTGGGCGTGTGGAAGGTCAGGCGGTCGTTGAGGTACTTGGGGCCCAGGTTGTGGAGAGACTTGTGTGCGTGGGTGAGGAGCCTGAACGTGATCCTCTTGTTGACGGGGAGCCAGTGCAGGTTCCTCAGGTGGCCGGAGATGTGGCTGCATCGAGGGATGTCCAGGATGAGTCGGGCGGAGGCGTTCTGGATGCGTTGTAGTCTTTTCTGTAGCTTGGCTGTGGTTCCGGCGTAGAGGGTGTTTCCATAGTCCAGCCGGCTGGTGACGAGGGCCTGGGTGACCGTCTTCCTGGTTTCGATCGGGATCCATCGGAAGATCTTGCGGAGCATGCGGAGGGTGTGAAAGCATGAAGAGGAGACGGCGTTGACTTGTCTGGTCACCGAGAGGGAGGAGTCCAGGATGAAGCCCAGGTTGCGTGCGTGGTCTGTTGGCTTGGGGGCGGTGCCCAGCGCTGGGAGCCACCAGGAGTCGTCCCAGGCGGAGGGTGATGGTCCAAGGATGAGGACTTCCGTCTTGTCTGAGTTCAGTTTCAAGCGGCTCGTCTTCATTCACTCGGCGATGTCTTTCATCCCTTCGTGGAGGCTGGTTCTGGCGGTGTCGGGGTCTCTGGTGAGGGAGAGGATCAGCTGGGTGTCGTCGGCGTAGGAGATGATGTTGAGGTTGTGTTGGCGTGCGATGGCTGCGAGAGGTCTCATGTAGACGTTGAAGAGGGTGGGGCTGAGTGATGATCCTTGCGGGACGCCGCAGATGACTTCGGTGGCCTCAGAACGAAATGGGGGGAGGCGGACTCTCTGTGTTCTTCCAGCGAGGAACGAGATGATCCACTTCAATGCCTTCTCTTGGATGCCGGTGTTGCTGAGGCGTTGGACTAGGGTGCGGTGGCAGACATTGTCGAACGCGGCGGAGAGGTCCAGGAGGATGAGTGCCGCTGTTTCTCCGTTGACGAGAAGGGCTCAGATGTCGTCGGTGGCTGCGATGAGGGCGGTCTCGGTGCTGTGGTTGGCTCTGAATCCTGACTGCGAGGGGTCGAGGGATCCATTCGTCTCGAGGAAGGCGGCAAGCTGTCTGTTGGCGATCTTCTAAATTACTTTGGCAGGAAAAGGGAGGAGCGAGATGGGGCGGAAGTTTTTGAGGTCGGTGGGGTACGCTGTTGGTTTCTTCAGTAGGGCGCTGAGCTCGGCATGCTTCCAGCTCTCCGGGAAGGTGGCCGTGTCGAAGGAGGTGTTGATGACGTCTCGGAGTTGGGGTGCGATGGAAGAGTCGGCCTTGTTGAAGACGTGGTGGGGGCAGGGGTCAGTCGGAGATCCGGAGTGGATGGTGTTCATCGTGCGGGTTGTGTCTTCAGTGGTCACTGCGGTCCAGGTGCGGAGGGTCGTGGTGGGGTGCGTTAGTTCGACGGTTGGGTGCGAGGATGGTGTGCCGAAGCTGTTGTGGATGTCGGCAATCTTGCGGTGGAAGAACGAGGCGAGGGAGTCGCAGAGATCTTGTGAAGGGGTGATGTCGTTGTTGCCGGTGCTGGGGTTGGAGAACTCCTTGACGATGCTGAAGAGTTCCTTGCTGTTGTGGGCGTTGTTGTCCAGTCGATCCTTCAGTGATTTCTTCTTGGTGGTGCGGATGAGCTGGTGGTGCTTGCGGGTCGCGTGTTTGAGGGCGGTCATGTTGTCAGTGGTCCGTCGAGGAGCCAGGCTTTCTCGAGGGTGCGGCAGGTCTTCTTGGAGTCCTTGAGTTCGTCGGTGAACCAGGGGGCCTTCTTGCTTCAGGGTTTGCTTGGAGGGTTCTTCAGTGGTGCGAGGTCGTCGGCGCAGGCTGTCAGCCACTGCGTGAAGTTGCGGGCTGCTTCGTTGGGGTCCGGAGTGCTGGTAGGTGGGTTCTGGCTGAGGGAGGTGGTGAGCTGGTCGGTGGTGATCTTGCTCCAGCTTCTGTGAGGAAACTGTTGCGGGTGTTGGTGGGTTGTGGTTTTTCTGAAGCTGAAGTGGACGCAGCTGTGGTTGGTCCAGTGCAGTCCGGTGGAGTGGCTGAAGGCGATGTGCTTGCTGGAGGAGAAGACGGGGTCAAGCGTGTGGCCGGCGTTGTGGGTGGGGGTGTTGACCAGTTGCTTGAGGCCGAGGTTGGCGAGGTTGTCCAGCAGGGCGACGGTGTTGCGGTCCTTGTTGTTCTCCAGGTGGAAGTTGAGGTCCCCTAGGAGGATGTAGTCGGCGGAGGGGAGGGCGTGTGGGCTGATGAAGTCCGTGATGTCTGAATTGTGTGCATGGTCCTGGGGTCTGTAGATGAGGGTGCCTCTGAGGGTCGTCTTTGGGTCGGTGTGAATCTGGAAGTGGAGGTGTACGGCGGCGGTGAAGGTGTCATCGGCGTTGGTCGTGATGCGGATGGTGTTCTTGTGGACGATGGCAATGCCTCCTTCGGTCTGGTTGACGCGGTTGATGGAGCTGTTTTTAATAAATGTTTTTACTTTGAATAAAGCTTTAAAACTTACATAGACTCAGTGGTTTTTGGTCATTAAAGAGTGAGCGAACAGGTTTTCAATTTGCAACCATTAGTCCGTGGCTCAGAGAGGTCGGGACTCTGACTCTGTAGTCTTATGTCCTGGGTTGTATAATCATTGGGGATCAATCACCGCTGCATCCAGGAGCTAAATAATGACTCTGACACACTAGCTAGTCAGTAAGAAGATTGGGGGTTCAACTTCTGTTATGACTGAGGTATGTGGAAAGTCTAACTGCGCCTATTATAATTTATAACCAATGCCCTATTTCTTGTCCATAGTTCTGTTTGTGCAGCATAGTCCCTGCAACAGTAGTAGTGCAGATTGTCCTCTTAGCCAATCAAAAAGTAAACTAGTATCTTATTCTTGGTGGCCATTGACATTTTATTGTTGGGAATTGTCAAACCATAAACATTTAAAGACTTCAATAGACATTAAGGACAACCCAGAGGACTGCACTCAGTGCATAGAGCTATTGCTGAATAGAATAGAAGTTTTGTTTTACACCTTTTGCCAACTGTGCAAGCTTAGTTAGCTACACAGACAGACTAATAATAATCTAGTAGTACCACAGGGAGTCATACTAGAGGCAGGATAAGAATTTAGAAACAGTCTACAAGTAGATCAAAGACGATTTAGGAAAAAATAGAATGAGGAACGTTTGGAAAAAATACAGGTACTGTAAAAGATAGGGAAGTATAATTATTAATATTAACAGGAAAACTTACTGGGGCCAGCAGAGTAGCCCTCGCCGGACCAATCCTGGCCTTCCTGCTGTTGTCCCTGCTCCACTGGCACCGCTACCTCCTCCTGTGTCCCCTTGCCCCTGGGGGAAGCTGATGTACAACATGAAAGAAAGACACAAACATGGATGATTGTTGTCAACCACATAAAACATTTAAAAAAAACAATAACAAATCATTTCGGTGAAATAGACAACAATTGCACTAAATTTATTGACCTATCTGATGTGGTCTACTAGGATATTGCTGGATTCGCGGACTGTCTACTTGGAAAGTTATGTTACTCACTAAACCAACTACAAAAAGGTTCTACTAGGACTGGCAGGCAGCACTCCGCAGCACGCTAAGTGACAGACACAGTCTGTCATGATCACCACCACTATCTCTTCTTAGTGGCAGGAGTACAAATGAAGGACTGGACTTGAGTCTCTAATGTCTAGCATTATGCAGTTCTGTAAAGTACACTCACACATAATCATCACCCAGGCCAAATGAACACAAAATTGAAAACAAGTAAGCATAGTAGCACCGCCAGTGAGCAGGCCCGCACCTGCAATCACAGAAGCTTTTGAAACATAATTTACCTGCAATGTAATTGGCAGCATTCTTGCTCTTCGGAAAAAACAAACATTTGCAATATGATAACATAGAGCAGGAGAAAACAGAGTAGTGATTAAATAGCTACTTCTACTCACCAAGCTCAGGGATCTCGACGCCTAGCAGGTCGAGCAGTTCGTTTTCCCGGTTCAGGACATTGGACCACTGGTGCGTTGCCTGGTTGTTGGTGCCCCGGACCCCAAACTCACGATACATAGCCCAGCACACCTTCCCCCATAGTTGGCGATGCTCCAGGAGCCCGTACACGGCACCGAGCCTGCCGCCTGCCGGAACGGTTTTGGGGAGGTGGCGCTGAACGGAGAAAAGCAGTGTGGCCGCCTCCACCGTGCTGAAAATCTCCCGGGCTATTACTGCTTCCCCCCTTAAGCGCCCGCATGGGAGCCGGGTACGGGGTGCGGGACCCTTCCCCTTGCTCTTCCCAGCTCCCTTTGCCATGGTCCTGGACAGCTGGGAAAAAAAATAGGAAAGAATAGGGAAAAAGTAAAGTAAAGAAAAGAGTTAAAAAAAGTTGCTTTAAAGTAACCAAAAGTAGAAAAAAACACAAAATGTAGATGTAGAAAAAGAGAGGGATAGATAATGAGTAAACGTTTTTAAAAAACGTTCAAAGAAACAAAGGATTGCAAAGATTAGGGGAGGATTGAAAAAGCATGCCCAGAACCATTGCAATGAATGAAAAACAAGATGGCCGCGCACATTGAGGACTGCTTGGGTAAGTTTGCATGATATTTCCCCCGCGAGCACGCAAAAATGCACGCGAACATGTAATCGCGCCCCGCGCACAACGCGAGCTTGCAAATAGCGCCCGGAAATGGAAATACGCAACGCGGACAAGATGGCCACGCCCATGTACGACCGCATGGGTCACTTCGCGGTCGATGCGCTGCAAGCAGCCCGCGAACACGCAAAAAGCGCCGCGAACACGCAAAAAAAATCCACAAATTCGCAGATTATGCGGAACGCGAATTTGCAGTCGCGCAAATTTGCATACCACGAATTTGCGCATTTCGCCCATACTTACTTTTCGGTATGACTCCCCAGGTAAATTCTCCTACTCTTTAGCCTCCCATGTTGGTTACATTTGATCACCAACCCCCAAAAAGTGTTTACAACATCCCCTTTTAGCCCATGAACTGCGTTCCTTGAACTGAGTTATATCTGCAGTGCTATGCCGTCGCCTTGTTATGCTTAAAGGGGTGTTTGGCAGTGGGGGCCATGGATGGATGGCTGCCCCCATCCCTTCTCCAATACACACTCATTGGAAAACGCACATCTCCTCGCGAGAATCAAACTGGATTGCCCTGATAGACCCCCACGCCCCCAAAAAAGTTGTTGTCATGCCGCGCCTTCTGTTCGGGAGGAAATAGGTAGTTTTAAATGGCATATTTGTGTTTATGTGTATCTATATATACACATTTTGGGCACTTGATGCTGAAAGTAAGAACATCCGCGGTTTGCTTAATTTGTAGCAATGCCTTATGTAGTTTGTTTTGAAGCCCTCCCCATTTTACTCTTTTATTAACATTTGTGCTCTTCCCACTCACTCCCCACCATAAAACTGCCGATAATCTTTTCCGAGCATAACCAGGTGTTATGCTTTCTGGGGTGCTCCTATCCCGATCTCCAAGCTTGGTCACATGCCGGAGTTTTACAATGTGTGTTTTCCTTCTTTGCTGTTAGTCTGCTCATTACTTCACCCCGTCATTGGTGCTCTTCCGAGGACATGGGAGAAGAGCCGCCCTGTGCCCCTCTAGTTTTCTGACTTTAGATGCAGTTCTCGTGACCCCAACCCACACATAGATACACACAGAATCCTAGGTGGAAGGACATATTTTTAACTCAGGCAGTGTTCAGCGCTTGTTTGATATGGTGCATACCATTCACCCTGAGAGATTGGATAGCAGTAACGTCATTTCTTATCTAAAATGACCACCAGCCCCTTCTTTTGTGTGCTGGCATGTGTTTTGTTGAGGCATTTAAAAATGCAATTGTTTGCGAAGCCCCCCACAGGATAAGCCCATCACGAGTTGTATTACTTTCCCCTTTTACCAACAAACCATAAAGTGATTTTAAATGGTAAAGGCAGGGGAGGGCACAAGCTGTTCCTAACGCGGGCAAGGGGCTGTTTTTGCCCGTTAATAAAGAATGCTGTCTGAGTTGTTTCTATTTTATATCCTCGAAGATGCCCTTGCCTCACTGCACTGCTGCCCTGCCCAGGATACTCACACCAGGGTTGTGAAAATATCTTTTTTTTCTTGCTTTTAAAGAAACGATGCTTAAATAATCCAACCTCCTTCGCTATTTAAATTCTAAGCACTTCTAAGCACTCTGCACCCCAATATTGTCCCGTTCTATAATGTTTCTTCCGATCGCATTTCACGTGCTATTTTCTTTTTAAATCCCTTTTCGCACATTCAATACATAGAGCCCTCCTGGCCTCTTGAACTTATTGCACTACCACTCAAAAACGTCAAGTGATTTGATCAATTGAATGCAACTGCACTCTCCTGAGAAATCAAAGCCAGGCAGACATCTGAACACACCTTTCTAACAGTGTGCTGCTGGCCTAAAAGAAATGCAAATGTTCACAAGGAGTTAATCTTCAAATCCTTTACATTTGCAGATTAACTCATTGCATACATTTGCATTTCTTTCACAGGCCAGCAACACACTAGCAGAAAGGTGTCTTTAGCTGACTACAATTCCCCAGAACACGAGATTCCCGGAATTAAATATCTTGGAAGTTTTCTTTTATAAAATGAAGAGGGCAACCCCCTTCCCATGCTCCCACGGCCCCCCTGGGGGTCGCACCCCACAGATTGAAGACCACTGGTGTAGGGGTAAAAATTACTATTCCATGTACCCCAAAACCCATAGCCACCCTAATACTAAAATAATCACCATTACTTACCTTATAATGCGATGTAATGGCATGTGTTGTAATGGTATGCGTTGTAATGGCATGCATTGTAGTGACATGCGTTGTAATGGCATGCATTATAATGGCATGTAATGTAAAGGCAGTTGGGTTGTAACAGTTGCGTTGTAAAGTTAGGTTGTTGTAATGACTGTGTTGTAATGAATGTTTCCGTACTGCACACATACAAAGTGGGAAAACTTTTTCAGCATAGTCGAGGCATAGTATTTTGTATTGGAAAGGTACCCTTCTAGTACAAAACCTATGCTAGACTCATGCAAACAGGCTGCAAAGGGTGTGTTCGCAGTGCTTGGTAGCCAGATTCTGTGCCCGTGCTAGGAAGAGGGGAAAAAAGTGTCATATCTTTGTAGATATGGTACCTTCATGCTCTCTCCCTATCATGCAATGTAGCACAGCAACTGTGGGTGCTGCTCTGCATTTCACAACACTATTGTAAATCTGGGCCCTGGTGTCTGATCAAGGAGTAGGCTCTCAGAGGCGCAAACACTGTTGGTGGATTTCCAACTATTTGTTAAATTCTGAGGTGCATCTGGTCGACCTATAATTGTATGTTTTTTAATTTGTGATTGGAGAAAATGTAGTTGTGTGCACTGTGGGTGTTATGCAGAGAAACATAAACGTGCTAGCTTCGTGTTGCTCATTCTGAACCTGGCATTTCATTGCAACTGCCTATTAAGACAACATTTCACGCTTTGCTCTCAAATAATAACAGAATGATCATCGCAATTAATAAATCTGATACCAGTTTAGACTATTTTGTCTGGCTGACAACACAACTGAGACAGAACTAAAAGTCATATGAATATATTCCTCTTTTAATAACGAAAACATTTGATTGTTTTTAGAAATATAATAAACGTGTATTGAATTGAAAATACACACACCTCCACTTATATGATCATATACAGGATCACCTTTGTGACTGGGTTGAAGTCCCTTCTGGTACAACTGCATTTGCATAAATATCAGAAACTTTATCACCTAAAATAACTTTTGGATTAAACAGACATAACATACAATAAAGACTAATAAGATTTATTTTCAGCATGCTGTGTGGCTTCCTAAACTCGTTGGCAAGCCAATACAAATACACAGTGGCAAGTTTACAGCGGCGATGTGTGACAAGTTTACAGCAGTGAGGTGTGGTAGGTTTACAGCAGTGAGGTTCGGCAAGTTTACAGCAATGAGGTGTGGCAAGTTTACAGCAATGAGGTGTGGCAAGTTTACCGCAGTGATTTGTGACAAGTTTACAACGGTAAGGTGTGGCGAGTCACAAGTGCTATGAACACGAATGATTCTAAGATGAGTCCTCATGTAATGCAACTTGTGCAATGTAAAGCGCTCTGATACCCGACTCGGGTCAAGATTGCGCTATATAAAACTCTGTAAAAAAAAAAGAAAAAAGGATACACCTCAAAAAATAAGGACTGTTATAAGGCAGACCCGGGCACAGAGAGATGAAGATTATCCATAATAGGTCAGAAGGACATAATCTAACATTTTCTCTGTAGAGTGCTGCTTTCCCACAGCTCCGTCCCTGATACCGTATTTGTCAGTGGCTATGCTCATACCTTCAGAAGGCAGCTATGCTCTCGAGGCATCTATTGCACTATGCAGGTAACTAGAAGCTCCTAAAGAAGGAGATATGAAACTTCTCTGAAATCTTTCTGTATTGATATTCAAATATCAGCAGCTCTACAGTGAACTAATATTTCGTACGGTATAGAAATGTCAATAACACGAAGCTACTCAGCACCTGTAAATACCCCTGCCCAATGGCGTTCCCTGGGTGTCATGGACCTAGTCCAAGGCAGGAAGTGCCCCCCGGGCCGTTGTTAAATTGTGAAATACAGCAATAATCATGGTTCTTATCTCGTAAATAATTATGTCATTCTGGGGGCAAGTCAGCTCTTTCTGAGAAGTCTCTGCTGTAACAATAAGTTAGAATGTGTTTGTATTATGTTCTATGAAATGCACGCTAATAACCACATATATAGTAATAAACCAAATAACTATTAATCAAATATATATGTTGCCTTATATTTGCCTGAAACTTCCTGTGACATTAAATTGTCCGCAAGACCTTCACAGCCTTACTATGCCCAGAAATCCAAGTCTAGTACTTTGCACATTTTCTAAGACCATAACCTTGTTTTCATTCCTCACAAGGGAAGTGGGATTATGTGAGAATCTTGGTGGAAATACTGGAAACATGAACGATACAGCCTGCTTGAGGGGAAGGGAGTGACACCTGCACATGAAATGAGTAAGAGAGAGTAAACATTTTACTGTCACTTGATCATAGTATACTGACTTGTGTTGATATACATTGAGTTAAGTTTACATATATTTTAGCACTTAGCTCCAACTAACTGTTTTCTAGTGAAGGCCCTAGCTAGAGGAAATGACATTTGTCTTTGATCTTTTGCTCTACTCCCTGGAATTTTGCATTAATGGCTAGCTGGAATTTAGGCTTCCTGACGTGTTGTGCTTAATTTTTAACACCAGAAAGCCATGCTGTAATCTTTTGCAACAATAATTGTTTTGAACCTGATTGCACTACAAGTCTTTGATACTAAACTTATGGACACCTTTGTCTTAATTTCTCAAGTTGTTTTATACTTTTCTTTGCTGCATTACTGGGTGGCTGAGGCCAGACCTTCTGATCTACCAAGATGATTGCTGTTATGTCATGTACTTCCTTAGTCAAGTAAGTCTTTCTCCTCTGGAACCACAAATTCCTAGCACACTTCAGCAGTTGTAGCACCCCTCATCAAACCTTGAGTTGCAGCCACAACACACAATTAAAGCCAATAGGGTCACAGTAATTGCACTGTTGTAGAGCCAGTGATCTTGCATGGAACCATTAGGAGAGTATTAGAGCGGCCCTTGGTCATCTAGTGTTACTCTCCAGCAGACTCCTCCTCTGGTCACTCCGCAGCCACCAGGGATGTGCTGTACCTCAGTCCTTCCTAAAGTCCTTCCTACTGAAGGGTAGGCCGACTTCTTCGCTCTCATAGTAGGCAGGCTTCTAAATGCCTCAGAACAAGTGCAAAGCTTCTCCAGGAAAGAATCCAGACTTCAGATGATATCCGATCATCTATGGGAGTGGCTGTCAAACTGGCAAAAGTCCTAGTTTCACAGCAGCAATATGAGTACTCTGTGGAGAACTTGCTTCCTTTTCTAAAGAGGACTTTGAATTTAAGCAAGAAGTGGGATGGAGGTCCCACATTTAAGCACAACTGTAAGACAAGAGGTGTGCATCCACTGTCTGACACGGTAAACCAGTGTTAGAGCTGACATCCTTAGGGTGGTCTGATCGCAAATGTTTTGCCTGCTTACCTGCTATATTTGCTGATTCTTTGTGTTGTCCTTAGGACTTTGAGGACTTTACCCCTGCCAACCGATGATAACGTGCATGTGCTTTTACCCTCAAACATGGTTTGATTGATGGTTTGATTGACATATCCACACCTGGCACACCTAATTTACTTCTAGTGGCCCTGCAGCACTGATTGTGTCACCCACATAAGTAGTACTTTAAGCAAGTCTGAGGCCTGCCAATGCCTGTGGGTGTAGTCTACACTGCCAATTCTACTTGCCATTTAAAACCCCTTGCCAAGCCTTTAACTTCCCCTTTTATTACATATAAGTCACCCCTAACGTAGGCCCTAGGAATCTCGTTGCTGTGTAATCAAAAGGTAGGACATGTACTTTTAAGTTTTGCATGCCCTGGTAGTGAAAAACTGCCAAACTCGTATTTCACTACGGAGAGGCCTACCTACCACTCTCATAGGTAAACATTAGGGATTCCTTATTATATTTAATAAGCTGTAATTCCTAATTGAGAGACGGTAGAGTTGTCATGCTTAGTACCTCTGGCACGGTAATGAAAATTCCTCTATAATGGTAAAGTTTGAAAAGTTGGATTTGAAGTTACAATTCTGAGAATACCCCTTTTCAGTTGAATGGTTTCCTGCTCTTAGTCATTTGGTGCCTGCTGTCTGTCTCTGATTAGTCGTTGGGCTGAGTGACAGTTCATTTTGTATATTCCTTCTAGACAGTCACACACAAAGGAAGTCTGGGTGTAACTTAGCGCATTATCCTGCGAGAAATACAGGGAGGAGCTGGGGAGAGCTCACACTTACACCTGAATAGGCTGGAACCTGTTCACATACCACAAACTACTGCATACCAACCTGTAATGAGTCTGGAGCCAGGGAAGAAAAAATTACTTTTTTGAAGTCACCCCAACTTCACAGGCACAACTGGATATAAGTAATGAACCTCAGATCCTAACAACTTAGTACACTTCAGGACCCAAAACCAACTTGTCAAGACAAGGACTGCTGTGCTGTGGACTGCTACATTGCTGCCTGCTGCTCCCTCTGACGGACCCACATCACATGATTCAGAGTGACTCCAAGGGCTAGCTGATTAGCCTACTGTTCTTCAAAAACCCAGGTGCTTGATCAAGTGGAAATAATGTATCTTCAGCTGTGAAGAGCAGAACTGATGCATTTCTGCTGTTGGGGAACAGAACCTGCGCATCACACTTGGAACCAGAGTATCGCCACCAGAACCACACGATCAGAACTGGTGCACTGCCGCCACTATTGAAGGATGATCAAACCATCCTTTCTTCTGCCTGAAAAAGCCCAGCACATCAACTTTAGAAACAACGTATCGTCATCCTTGTGTGAAGAAAATCAACGCATCTAGCGTTGCAACTAAAATTAAGGTACTTTGTTCAGCGGTGCCTGTGTGGATCCTGTATCCGACTAGAGCTCCATTGCGCTCAGCAGGAACTCTTGACTTTGTCCAGGTATAGCGTGCACTATTGCCTCTTTAAGCACAATTTGCATCTAAGGGCTATTTTTCCATTTAATCTTTTAAAATGCATTTCTAAACTTCTACAGAGTGGAATTTTGTTGCCTTGGCCTTGTTTCATTTATAAAATCATAATCTATTTTTCTAAACTGGTGTGGGGTCTTTTTGTGGTGTTTTCACTGCGTTACTGTTTGAAGTGTTGCACAAATACTGTACACATTGCCTCTTAAGTTAAGCCTGACAGCTCTGTGCCAAGCTACCAGAGGATGAACACAGGTTCATTCATGGTGTGTATCTGACTTACCACTTTTACTACGATTGTGGTTTCTGCTTGGAGAGAGTGTATACCTCTGCCAACCAGAAACCCATTCTCTATCAAACAATTTTGGTTGGTTCTCCATTCAAGTGTCCTTACAGACTACATGAAGGAGCCCTGTCTCCTCTCCCTCACTTCCATGTATAGGCCTCCTCCATTAAGCTACAGGAATATGAGCAATACAGTTTCACTGTCTGGGAGTACAGTGCTTACATCCATTTTGTGGAAGACTGCTCAGGGGGCTCCAAAGTGGGTTATGCTGCTTCTGTTACCCTGACTCACTCACACACCCTATGATACTACCATGCAGGCTACACACATCAACGTGGTTAACACATGAGGGGCACTAGAAAATCCCACTGCAAGATGGCTGCACCCTAGTGCAGCTCAGCAGGCCATAAGCTTGCAAACATGGAAAAAGTGATAGCGGTAATTCAAGCTAAAAATGAGGAGCTAGAAGCAAGGTTGAGACGCAATAATATACGCATAGTAGGCCAGTGGCGTAATGAAATTTGAATGGGCCCCTCTGTAAGTTACAAAGAGGGGCCCCGCTTCATAATTATTCCAGAGCTATCAGGCCTGAGAACTGTGCTGAAGGGGCCCGCTGGAGCTCGGGGACCCCCCCACACCGCAGGGTCTGCGGGGGCCTGTGTTACGCACCTGTAGTACGCGTACCAGAATCAACCAACAATGGAAAGATGAAGGCTTCTGTTGCATGCTGGTTGAAAGACATCTTTGGAGCAGAAGCGCTATTGCCCATGTTGATCATGGAAGGAGCACATCGCTACTTGGCGACCAGACCATCACCTGGGGCACAGCCACGCCCTATTGTTGCAAGTCTCTTAAGTTATAGGGACAGAGTTGCAATGTTATGGCTGGCTAGAGAAAAAAGAGATATCAATCATCAGGGAAACACTTTGCTTTTCTTTCCAGATTGTAAACAATGGCAGTGCAGGAGGCTTGAAAGAGTATCTACTAGTCAAAAAGCATCTGCAAATAGCAGAAATATCCTACACAATGCTCTACCCTGCTCGATTAAAGATAATGCATAATGGCAAAGAAAAAGTTTTTGAAACACCAAAAGCAGCCATTGACTACGCAGGTACACTAATAGCTGGCAACAAGCAAAAAAGACAGCACACTGAAGAGGATTAAAAGAATGGTGCGGAATTGTTAAATCACAAGGAATGGAAAGTGCTGCATTGGAAGAGACGACACGCAGGGGATGGAAGACAAAATGGTGAAGCGCAACTGATGCTACTAACTGGACTAGACATAAGTTCAACAGAAACATGATGGCTGATAACACGGAACGGCCCGCCCCTCCCCAAGTAAGGGCGTGAGATGGGACTCTGGCATGCCCCCACAGTTGGTAAGCCCCAAACTGTTGTATACCAGATGATACGAAACTTTAAAGATGCAGTACCGTTTGATATATGGATAAGTGATGTTTTGTTCTGTGGGAACTTCTCCAGCATGATTGTGATGCAGGAATGGGAAGGGGGGACTGTTTATTCTGTTAGAAACCTATCTCCACATTTCTGAATTACACGGCAGAAAAGCACCCATTTAGACTGGGTTATACGCATGCATAAGCATGTACACTGAAATGGAATGTGAGAGGCATGAACGACCCAAAAAAAAAAAGGCAGCTATTAGCATACCTGGACAGGCACCAGGTAGAGATAGCTATGTTACAGGAAACCCATTTAACCAAGCAAACTGAAAAAGGAGTAGGGACACAGTGGGCGGGAGTAGCAATAGCCTCTTCCTACTCCTCTTACTCTAGAGGTGTCATGATTCTTTTTAATAAGGGAGTGCAATTCGGAGTAGAGCATGTGATTACGGATGATCAAGGCAGGTACATAATTCTTATTGGAATACAGCGTGGTACTAGGATAGGGATGATAAACACATATGGGCCTTTTACAGATGACTCGGGGTTCTACATGAATATATGGGACGAACTGCAAGCAACTAAGGCGATACTTAATGGTATGGAAGAATTCAACATAGTAGACAGATGGCGGCTGCTAAACCCACAAAAAAAGGAAGGCACATATACCTCAACAGTACACGCAAGTTGGTCCAGGATTGATTACTGGCTAGCATCGAGGGCAGCAATTGGATGACTGCTATTCAGCATCTCCCTAAGACACTCTCGGATCACAAACCAGTGCTGCTGGCCTTAGATGTGCCGACATACACACCACCAAAGTACATATGGAAATTCAATGCTGCATCACTGTTAGACCCAGTATACAATAAAGCTATTAAGTATGCAGCAGAAGAAAACTTTTAGTTAAATGTAGGCTTAGTGACTAATGTGAGTATGTTATGGAAGGCCTTTAAAGCCATCATTCGAAGGGGCCGGGATTGGCACAAGTGCAGGAATACTGTAGGACATATGCACACAACTGCAGAAATTGAAAAAATCACTCAAAAACTAGAAGAGGATTATGACCGAACGCACCGTGCAAATATACTAGGAACTATGAGGGAGAAGTTCAGACCTTACAATGAATTTGTAGAAAAAAATCAAATACATGGTAAAACGCCAGATGGCGAGGGGATATGGTGTGGGGGGCAGGCCTAGTCACACACTGGCGAAAACATGTGGACCGAAAGCGTGATACAGACAATCATAAAAATAACAGAGACGTATGGTAAATTGTGTGCATCCTGTAAGGAGTGACTGAGATCGCAGAATACCTTGAGGATACTGAAATAGCATGGCTATCAAATGGCCAAAGAGAATACCTAGCACAACCAATTACAGTACAAGACGTAAGTGCGGGATGTACGTTGTTACAATGCATGCTTTTAGGACGCATGCTGTAACAACGCGGTTTTTATAACGCATTCTTTTACAATGCATAACAGAAAGGGGTGTTGGATAGTGAATATTTTACTTTACTATTCCAACACCAGTCCCCGTTGACATTAGGGAAGGTGTTGGATAGTAAATCAAAAGTATTCCCTATCCTTGAGCGCCCCCAGAGTCATGCGTTGTAATAGAATGCGATTTAAAAACCGCGTTGTAATAGCACTGCGTGCTAAAAGTTGCGTCGTAAATGACGTTCCCCGTAAGTGAGGCCAGTAAGGAAGTGCCAAATGGCAAAGTACCCGGGCCAGACGGGTTAACTAGCAAATTCTACAAAGAGTATGTCGACTTACTAAGCCTGCATTTAGTGAGTAGGATGCACACAAAAAGACATTACCATTCATCCTCGGAGAAGCCATGATAGCAGTGCTACTAAAACCTGACAAAGCACCAGACAGCGGCGATTCATATCGCCCAATGTCACTTATTAATACTGATGCTAAAATACTAGCTAAAATCATAGCTGCGATACTTCAACCATTAATGCATAACCATATATTACTGGACCAATCTAGGTTCATACCAGCGCGGTCTACATCACATCACATATGATCTATATTTACGATTCAGCACCAACTGAACACAGAGCTGAGGGTGGCGGCTGTATTACTAGATGCAGCCAAATGCTTCAACTCAATAGAGTGGACCTATTTATTCACAATCCTGCATGCCAGAATTGTTGACGCAATGAATAAAGCTTCTATAAACCGAACTGTTAGTGTGTGTCTAGGTAAATGGAGAGGCATTGGAACAAATACAAATACAGTATGGAACAAGATTAGGATGTACACTTTCCCCACTGCTGTTTACAATTGCGCTTGAACCCCTTGCATTCAAATTGAGACAGCAATATGCAGATACAGCGCTAAAATTCCGCCTTCACCCAATAGGAATATCCCTATATGCGAATGACATGGTGCACTATGTTCGCGATCCTAAAAACAATTTATCATCCCTATTGAGGGAATATAGTAAATTTGAGGGATAATCCGGACTAAGCATAAATTTGAGCAAGTCCACTGTAATCTCATTAACGGAAGACACTGACCCATGTACACTGGAATTCCCCTATTATGGCAGAATAGTCTGGTTAAATATCTGGGTATATGGATCCACAGGGATCCAACAAAAGTGATTGGAGCAAGTCATTAGAGCAAACTATGGGACAGTGATAGAACAGCTGGACGCACAAGTCAGCAGATGGATTCAAATGCCACTATCTTTAGCTGACAAAATTATCCATTGCAAAGATGTTGTACTGCCCAAATATTTATATTTGTTTAATAATATTCCAATAACTCTACCAAACCAAATCTTTAAAATGTTGAAGGCATACATGGTCAAGCTGGTCTGGGCTGGAAAGCAACCGAGAATCGATTGGAAAACATTAACACTGCCATACGGGCAAGGGGGTGAAGTGCCCGACCTGTTGCTTTATTATTTATGCAAGCACAGTACGCACATTATTGGTACCAGCCAGTGCAATATATGCCACATTTGGCGGTGGAGGCAGGGGACGTGCACCCCACCCAGTAGCATTTTGACACACAACCGTGCAGAAGTGACCTGATAAATAAATAAACACAATACAAGCGACAGCCAAAGCATGGCATGGCACCGAATGGAGGTTATGGCGCATAAATTGCCATTATCTGCGCCAGAATTGCCACTAGAGAAAGACCTATCCGTATCTGTGACACAAGAGAAAGGAAGTATGGAAATGCTGCCCCAAGTGTTGCTGAGAACCATGGGAGACTTTTATAAAGATGGTACATTTGTAGAAACTGCTGATTTGTACTATGTAAATAATCAAACGCTATTATCCAATTCACATATCACAGGCTATGGGCGTCAATTAAAGTACTGTATCCAACTTTTCCAAAGGAGCCGCCCATACTGACACCGCTTCAAATGATAATAAGTGACACCATAAATACACATATGGGCACAGAGTTGTATAGAACAATGCAGGTGTAAATAGCGCAGGACACCAACAAAGCACAAGAGCGATGGAACCATACCCTATATACAGCCCTGAACAAGGACGAATGAAAATTCTGCTGTAAGTTTCGGACACCCCGGCGCATACTCACGGGCGCCATCTTGGGTGGAGGCTGAGGTTGGCGGGCTAGTGCTGCGCTCGACCCGGGCCTGGCACTATAAGTTTGACACAGGTTGCAAGTGCTCTCCTTAGAGTTAGAGACTCCTGAGGCGGAAGCCGGGAGTCAGGGTATCCTCACTGTTAACAATATTACATTTATTGCTCTGTGTATTGCTCTGTGCTTTTTAAATTCACGCACTGTTCGTGCTATTTTCTGTTCATTTTAAAATTTACTTTTCCTCCCCACTCACCTCACTTGATCCCTCAGGGGTTCTTCCCGCTTCCAGGGGCCGATTTTGGGCTCTCTCTGGTCGCGGGTTCAGACCCCCCGGCGCATATTCACGGGCGCCATCTTGGGTGGATGCTGAGGTTGGCGGGCTAGTGCTGCGCTCGTGATTGGACCTCTACAATAAAATGAAAAATGCCTCTCATCCGCGCAGCGGGTGGGCACAGCGGGCGCGCCTGAGGTGCGCCAGAGGCAAGCCCGTCTGCGCCCGTCCGCGCCAGCACGGGCCCAGGGCCAGAAACGCTGCCCATTTTCCCCACCCGCCCTATTACCTATTCCTGCGATGCCCTCCTTCTATTGAGACTAAAGAAAAACCCCGCATGCCACTTCTTGCACAGGCCGGACAGCCCCTACGTCCATTGCAGTTGCTGCCCTCCTCTCATTCCGGAAAAAAAGATTTGTTGAACAAGCCTCGATTCATCTACGCATGGCCTTACTGAATTGCAGGTCACTGCCTAAACATTCCATTGAGATTAATTTACTGATCCAGGAGCATAAACTCAACATACTGTTCCTAACGGAGACATGGTTGTTTCCAAATTCGGAATCAGACATTGTCAGTGAGCTCCCCCACGGCTATCTCATTCAATCACAGAATAGGCCTAAGGGAAAAGGGGGCGGGCTAGCCATAGTCTTTAGAAATCATCTCACCTGTAGGATGGCAGACAGCGGCATTGCCGACTGTGAGAGATCCCAATTTTTCATACAAATCTCACCCATCAAATCCATATCAGGTCTCCTGGTATACCGTCCCCCGGGCAGCCCAGGTCAATTTGGCAGTGCGTTACTGGAAACAATTATTGCCTCAGCATCCACCGCATCTAATTTCATCCTATTAGGGGATTTAAATTTCCACTTTAACGACCCTCGTGATAAAGTGGCAGCGGAACTACAGCTGGATCTAAAATCTCATGAGCTGGAACTTAAAAACATAGACGCCATGCATAATAAAGTTCACCTTTTGGACCCCATATTTTCTAACATTTTACACCTGGAATCCGACACCCCTCTTCGCCTTCCCTGGTCTGATCATTTTCTGATCCCGTTTACATGGCGAATTTCCTTTGACACATTCCGTGCTCCGGTCGTCTGCACGCTAGAGAGAGCATGGTCCAAGTTCTCTTTCGAGAACCTGACTCACAGAATGGAGCAGACGGCTCCCCGCCACGATCCAGATCCCTTGGTGGCTGACAAAAACTTTGCGAACTGGCTTGTAAGCTCTCTTGATTTCGTCCTTCCCAGGAAAAGAGTCGAAAAAAAGAGTAGCGTCTTTAAATCCCCGTGGTATACGCTAGAACTTAGAGATCAAAGGAAAGGATGTAAAAAATTAGAACGCGTATGGCGGAAAGATCAGTCCAGCCACAACAAAGCTGCATATAGATCAGCCATTAGATCTTACAAATCATCGCTTAAAATTGCCCAGGCTGCTTTTTTCGAAGAGAAAATTAGAACCTCTTCTAACTCTTCTAGAGAAACCTTCCGAATAGTGAGCGAACTCCTGAAGGTCCCTAATCCTCCGCCCGTTCTGGATATTTCAGAGGCCAAATGTAATCAGCTTGCAGGTTTTTTTGATAGTAATATTCAAAATATCTTTAAAACTCTTCCGCTAAGCGACTGTCTTCTCGATCTCAATAATCTCAGGGCCTCTACATCCGTCCCCATTTGGATTCCTTTGCCCTAGTCTCCAGGGAAGAATTTCAGAGAGTGCTGGCATCCATGAAAAGTGGTTCCCCCAGCGACCCCGCACCTATCCACATTTTAAAACACATTGCATCCACCATCTCCCCCTTGGCCACTGACTTAATAAATGCCTCCTTCTCTCAAGGCATTGTCCCTCCCACCTGGAAGGAAGCCATCGTAAAAGCTCTAATAAAAAAGCCACAGCTGGACCCGGTCGAATTGGCCAACTTCCGGCCTATCTTGCTGTTACCGGGTCTCAGCAAGATTGCGGAGAAAATGGTCAACCAGCAATTGTCATCTTTCCTGGAAACCAATGAGCTATTGCGTAACTCTCAAACTGGCTTCCGCCCAGGCCAGGGCACAGACACCGCCCTTATAGCGGTGGTCGAAGAGGCAAGGTGCGTCTTGGATTCAGGAAGATCAGCTGTCGTGATCCTTCTGGATCTAACTTCAGCTTTTGATATGGTGGACCACCGTATCCTAATTCAGCGCCTCATGAATATGGGAATTTCGGGCTCAGCCCTGTCTTGGCTGACATCTTTTTTTAAGCAACCGAACGTTCCAGGTTTGGGAAGGCAACGCTCGGTCCAATTCTATCCCTCTCCAGTGTGGTGTGCCGCAGGGCTCCTCGTTGAGCCCTACCTTGTTCAACGTATATATGTCCCCACTGGAAGATGCGGTTATTCCTTTTGGGATCAAAGTAGTCACCTATGCGGATGACACCCAACTAGTCGTCTCGCTCACCCAAGTGGATCAGTGTCCCAAAAATCTCCACGCTTGTCTTTCCGAAATACATGCCTGGATGAGTAAATCTCTACTTAAATTGAACGGAGCCAAGACTGAGCTTATGCTCTTAGGACATAAGGGGCCATCTCTAGCCGATTCCATCTGGCCTGCCTGTCTGGGGGCTCTTCCCTCCCAAAAAATGAAATTAAAATTGTAGGGGTCTGGCTCGAACAGGACCTCTCATTCAGAGATCAAGCCAAAAAAACGGCCGGCATATGCTTTTGCCTACTTCGCTCAGCTCGAAAAATTCTCCCCCTACTACCGCCCCACTCGAGAAAGCTTCTCATCCAACGGTTGACTACAGTAACGCCCTTCTCTTGGGCGCTCCAGAAGCTACCATTAACATTCTCCAATGCGTCCAAAACTCTGCAGCCAGGCTGCTCACTGGCTCGTCTGCCAGGTCTTCAGCCAGACCTGCTCTGAGATCCCTCTACTGGTTGCCAATACGTGAGAGGATAAAGTTCAAATGCTTGTGCATTGCCCACAAGTCCTTACAGGGCAACGGACCCCCCATCCTGAGGAGTCTAGTTCATCCCTACAAAGCCAATAGGGCCCTCCGCTCCGATCACGGTCACCTAGCCAATGTTCCCAGAGTAAAGAGGGCTCGAACAGGAGGACGTCGATTCTCTGTTAATACGGCAATTCTGTGGAATGCACTTCTTTTCACGATTCGAACCGAACCCAGCTACCTGAGGTTTCGTACGCTTCTCAAAACCCTCCTATTTCCCCGGGATTCCTAAATTTGTATTCCTCTCTCAGGAAGCTCTGCTCTATAGCGCTAGGACGCTCTAGGGTATCCATGCGCTTTATAAATCTGTTTTCATTTCATTTCATTTAATAAGTTAACAGGAATGTTGACCCCGAATTGAAATCTGCACATTATACACTATAAATACTTACATCAGATGCATCAAACACCTGTAAGGCTATGTAGGTATGTATAGCAGGCAGAGGCAATTTGTCGTAGGTGTGGGGTGCCAGATGCCAACTTTATGCACTTACAAGGGAATTGTAAGAGGGTTGGTGAGTACTGAGAACAAGTCAGTACGATGTTAAGATGTATTACAAATTGTGATTTAGAATGTCCAGTAGGAAAATTTTTGCTGGGTCTATTAAATCAAATACCACCGGAAAAGCGGGAATGAATGGGGATCGCACTGCTACTAAGAAAACGAGGGTGTCAATACACTGGGACAGCAAGGTAAGCCCTACCTGCCAGAAATGGATAAAGGACATGATATACTGTAGGGACACACTAAAACCATATAAAGAAAAACTTCCCAAAATGTCACGACCCAAAGACTTTTGGAAACCACTTGCAGTATGTGTGATTGGACACCCAAATGCTCCGGACGTGGTTGGTGTACAGACGCAAATGGCTGAGACGGAAATGAATGTGCAGACACTTAAGAATGAAACATTAAAGAGAACATTATATTTGTGATTTTTATTATAATTGAGAAATATGGTATAACTTTGTTATGTAGTTAAATGTTACCAATGAAAAATCTATAAAAACAAAATTAAGAAAACTGTGGTTAACAAATACTCTGGATGTTAGCACCAAGGAATGGGTAAGAACAAGAACTCTAAGTGAGGGGGCAGTGGGCCTTCACTCCATGTACTCAGAAAAAAAAATGGTTTCATTATTATTTCTCGAAAAGTTGCATCCTGCCGCCACAGCTCTATGGGGCATATTAGCAAGAAGTTGCGATATTTATCGCAAAACGCGCTTAGCGGGTCTATTGTTATCGCTGCCTATCGCTGGATATTTTAGCGTAGAAAACATGCTATTAGCAACGTTTATCTACACTGTGATAAAATATTCAGCGATTGCAGCGAAATGCCTGAATATCGCTGGAAATCCAGTGATATTCACGCATTAATGCTATGGTGGACTTGCCTGAGAATCCACCTCCCATTGAGGAATACAGGCCAGTCAGGTTTCCAGTAGGTGTTAAATACTCACAATAATCGCACTAAGCGTGACTTTCTTTATCGCTACGCCTGCCTTGGTAATAGGGGGAAGTAGTGTTAGCGACTGTTTGCAGTCGCTTCTAGTTGGGAACGCCCACCTTGCATTTCATTAGCTATGAACTGGCATGCAAGGCGATAGGAAAACCGGCCGCTATCGCAAGAAAGTTGTCGCTAATGCCTGTTAGTGGCAGCTTGCTGATAGGGCGATAAAAAATTGCCACTTCAGCGGCAAAAAGTGCCGCTAAAGCGGCGATAAAGCCTATGCTAATATGCCCCTATGTTCTAAACCCTTAACAGGAACAGTCCACTGTCAGCAAATGCCCATTCACGTCACAAGACAATTCTAGGATTTTCTCATATCAGAAACACTTCTATGCTGCTGTGTACAAGTTAGATTAATGTAACACCAGGGCTAAAAATGCGTTGTCAGAATACTAGCTGCACACATTCACTCAGTCAGGGAATTAGAATATGTCCTTATACCATGCAGTATGAATTCCCATCCCAACAGCCCTGTAAAATGAAAGATTGCTATCCTATACAAACACTATTTTACACACCTTTTAATACATTGTTTCTTTTAAATTTTCAGCACAGAAAACAGAGTTTTTGCAAACCTATTAAAACATGAATTTGTGGAATTTAGACAGAGCATGTAAAGTGCTGTAATCTATACCATGAACATAACTCTAAGACTGTCTACTTAGACACAGCGTGTCAACATAATTTGTCAGGCAATGTTGCAGCACTGAAATCCGATAAACGACGTTGATTGTTGTTTGTAAAAATGTTGCACAGAATGTTTATGATGTGCTTTCTCTCCATCGTTATAGAGACGGTTACTAGCAGAACTATGACTGCTAAATCAGACTGGAATCAATCATTACTGGAAAGTCACCTTCAAGTGGAAGACCTTCTATGAAGCTTTCACACGTCCTTTTAGCACATAGGAAAAACACTCTAGGGTGGAATTAGAAATTCAAAGCGAATGTGTGGTTCAAATTCACCTCTGAAGGTCTTAAAGCCCAAATCGTTTTCCTCTTGGTGATTTGATGATTTGCCTGGCCTAATTGCGTGGCAAGGCTTTCTGCAACCTCTCCGAGCTTGAACTTCGCGTGAAGAAGTCATTTCCTAGTTTACCTCCAGGAGGCCAGAGCTCTTTGATTCATTTCTAAGCAGTCAAACGGTGTTGAAACCATTGAAATGCAGCGTTTCTATAGATAACCAGGGATCTTATGAAACACAGTGGGTCATTATGTTTTATTCTCTGTTAACAAGGGGACTAGCTGGTCTCTTCAAATTCTCCATGAAACAGCCCTGATAATTCTTGCAGATTATTCAAATTAGCTTCAATCCATCAAGAAAGGCAATCAATTACTGCCCACTGACATCGTTTAAATAATCAAAAGACAATGAAGCAGAAACAGTATTTTTCCACTTTAAGCCTGCAAAGGGCTGCTTGCATAGTATTAGCCTCACTCAATCCCATTCACACTGCACACCAAACTCTGCTGATTTCTCCTCTAGGTACTTGGGTGTAGCCACAGTCATAAGAGTTAGGCATACAGAAATTGGTTTTTCAATGGAGCGGGAATAGCAAATGCATGGAACTTAGTATGTACATATTTTTCCAATACGTTTTTTACCCAATACATTTCCCACATTAAATGCACTTTGGACTAACGCATGGATGAAGGGGGTGTATTTACCTGAAAACAGATTTTCTATGTCAAGAAAAAAAATACTTTGCAAATTGTCCTTAATCCTGAATCTGTTCAGCTAAGTAGACAGTCTGCAGGAGTGAGATAAGGGAAAATAGAGAATGACTTGTAATTCTGAAAAAGTCACCAATACATGTTCCTTCTCTGTCTATGCATGCAACATTTATGCATATATGATACAAATTCACTGTCATACTCTTTTTCTGAGAGACCACCTAGCACCCCTTGGACGCTAGATACATGCTGATAGATGGAAAGGTTGGACTTTAACGCAGTCTCAACTTCTGGGGGTAAATTGACTATGAGGTCAAAACCTGTGTCATGGGAGTTAGTGTGAAGTTTGAGAGTAGTAACAGAATAACATAGTTATTTGACCTGTCAGCCGTAGAGTGGTCTTCCCTTAATCATTTTGCCTTGATTGGCATATTTAATTTACTGATAAGTCCCTTGTAGAATAATATACCATACTCCCAGGTCATGTACATTAAATGCTACCAGTGGGCCCGCAGCACCTATTATGCCACCCTCTTATGTAGCCCCTTGCAACTTGTCCCATGCCTACCTTTGCAGCCTGAATGTAGTTTTAAACTGCAATGCGAATTAGCAATATAACCCCCTGGGCAAGCCTTAAACCTCCCTTATATTGAATATAGGTCAACCCTTAGGTAAGCGATAGGTAGGCCCTGGGGCAGGGCGCATTGTAATTAAATGTAGTACATTTATATATATTTTTAGATGGACAGGCAGGGAAAACGTTCTAATTTCATTTCTAACTACTGGGATGCCTACATGTCCCAACACTCAACACTGGGTGTCCTATTATATTTAATAAGTGCTAATGTTTGATTGAGAACAGGTAGCATTTCATGTTTGATGTCTGAAAAAGTTGCAATTAGCATACTCTTTAATGGTAATGTCGGATGTGCATTTTCCTGCCCTAAACTATTGGGTGCACGCAGCCTCTCCTGGATCACATGAATGGGTGTAGTTGGCAGTTGGACTCTGTTTATTCCTCCCAGCCAGCCACACAATTGACTGATTAGGTGTGCTTGATGGGCCATCAACTATAAGGATTGGGAGTGGAGCTGGGCACAGCCCCACTTGCAACAAAATAGGCAGTGTTCTGCCATCACACAAAGGACTTGTCACTCCTGCAATGTTCATGCAGCCACTGGAAGCAGGGCATTAGAGTCAGGAAACCTCATGCACTTCAAAGAGAATTTCATATCAAGACCCGTGGCTAGCATTATGCATGTCTTTTATTGCCACTCAACTACAGTACTTCAATGTAAAACTTTAACCATTCTTAAAATTTCACACCCAGAATGACACCAAAATCTATATAAATCTCAACCCAGCAGCCATCTTTCTCTTTTATATGCTGCTCCTAGACAGCTAAGCATCTTGTGTGAATGGATTTACATGTTTAGTCATAGAGCTGTATTTAAGAGTGTTAGTCTGTAGCATTTATAAGTAAGTGTTTACTATCGTATTTTGTGTTCATTTCTTCTCATATATGTTTATTTTATCCTTTTAAGTGAAATTGTGTTAGAGCGTAATTTTAGTTTTCTATTGCTTTGATCCCAATTTACGGGATTCATTAACAAAATGCGGGCAAAATGTATAGGTGAGTCTTCATGTTTTAAAAACTTTAGGGCACATCTTACTGATTTAATTGGGATGACGGGGGCACGGCAGTAATGGATTCAGCATGGGGCATTTGTTATCCGCGCTCGCGTTGAGGAGGCAAGCATGCAGAGGCTTCATATGGAGCTTCTGGTTGTGGAGTGTTTGGTTGCTGCAGGCCTTTGTAGAAACCAATTGTGACATTATCACACTTATTTCGTGTCTAATGTGGGTCTACTGTCCTATTGATTTACAGCAACATGAAGCCAATTTCGGTAATTTCTAAACAGTTTTAACTCGGTTCACACAATGAACGATAAAAATGGCTAACAGTTCGTCCTTCACAGCGCTCATAGTGCCCACACCATCAGGCTTACTTCGCCCTGCATGCATAACTTACATGCCAAGAAAACCATGAGACATATTTGTGGGAAAGCAGTGGTGCAGGTTTATTTCGTACAACACAGGTACTGGTAGGTGGGTCATCTTACAGGCGATCCAAAGCGGCAGCCTCTCGCTGACCCGCATGCCCAAGGAGCCATCTTGCACGGCGAGTCGATGCTCAGACGGTGCAGTACATTCACTTTATTTTGTTAGACTCCCGCCCCCCCTGTCAGGGCGGAAGATGAGGCACACCCCCGGTCGGTTCAGGCCCCCCGACCGCCCGAAGGACTAACGGGGCGCCGACGCTGCTGGAACCCCCTCGGCTCCAGGTTCTTGGCTCGGGCACCCTACTGTGCCGGGCAGAGGTATTTAGACTGTATCCTTCTGTCGCAGAGGTACCCCTACTGTCCATCTGCTTCCAGATCGCCCTGTGACTCCGCCTGCAACATAAAACATGATCATTAAAATATCCAACAGTGCCAACCGCTCTGCAGCTGGGTCAGGGTTCAGGGTGGGTACAGCGCAGAGCAGCCACGCGGGAGAGAAGGCCGAGCCACGCTGCTGGCCAGGATATACTTGCGAAACGCCCTCCCCCGTCCACAATGAGCCCTCCCTATTGGCTGTTGTCCGGGGGGGGCGGAAACGAGGGCGCGCTGCTGGCTGCGCTCGCCAGCTGGGTGGTACTAGGGCGCTGTCCCCCCATACTCCCCTTCGTGTCGTGGTGCCAGCGGCATAGTGCCCACACCATCAGGCTTACTTCGCCCTGCATGCATAACTTACATGCCAAGAAAACCATGAGACATATTTGTGGGAAAGCAGTGGTGCAGGTTTATTTCGTACAACACAGGTACTGGTAGGTGGGTCATCTTACAGGCGATCCAAAGCGGCAGCCTCTCGCTGACCCGCATGCCCAAGGAGCCATCTTGCACGGCGAGTCGATGCTCAGACGGTGCAGTACATTCACTTTATTTTGTTAGACTCCCGCCCCCCCTGTCAGGGCGGAAGATGAGGCACACCCCCGGTCGGTTCAGGCCCCCCGACCGCCCGAAGGACTAACGGGGCGCCGACGCTGCTGGAACCCCCTCGGCTCCAGGTTCTTGGCTCGGGCACCCTACTGTGCCGGGCAGAGGTATTTAGACTGTATCCTTCTGCCGCAGAGGTACCCCTACTGTCCATCTGCTTCCAGATCGCCCTGTAATCCGCCACAGCTCTGAAAGAGGCCCCCGTCGATGACAGAGCCCCCCCACCTACCCAGCTACCGACACCCTGCAGCCGACAGTTCTTCAAGTAGGGACATGCTTGCAGTTGGCAATTCCTTTCATGCCAATGTTTCAGCATGTAGCTAATAGGGGCATCAACTGCTGGGTCTTGCTGTAGGTACTTTTAATATCGACATTTGTGTTGACGGCATATGTGCGTGAAATTACAACCGGATACCAGCCATGGTCTTCGGCAAATATCTCGTATCTATTCTGTAACTAAACACAATCGCAACAGCAGATTGTTGAAGGACAACACAGGATAAGGTGCTTGTATCAGTTCAATAAGTGCTATTTTGTATTCCCCTAGGTCTTAAATATGGGGATTCCTTAGATACCGTTCTTAGGCCACGCCCTTAGTTACATACCCCGCACCTCTAATGAGGACTGCGTAGACACGCCCTTAGCCACACAACCCGCGCCTCTAATGGGTCGTTGCGTAGATACTGTTCTTCGGCCAGGTCTCACTCTCGCAGGACTGGTTACCACTACATTGGTCTTGCCACCTTGGGACCTGAATAACCCATAATTCACTGCTCGGGGCGCCCTGCCCTCTTACTAGTGTACCTGGCCCCGGGCCCTCCACCTCTTGTGAATCCTGTTGTCTTTTCATTAGGCTGTTTACCTGCCAATATCTACAAGAGGAGCCGCACATCCTTGCTTAGCCCCGCTTCTCTGTTGCATTCTGCATGTTATTTGCAATGTTTCATGGATGCTACTGGAAGACCGGTGATATTGGTCCCTGGAACCAAAGGGATGGGTATGGCAGGTATAACGTTAATGCCTGCAGTGAAAAGCCCTCATCATCATGTAGAAAACTGATCAGTAATTGTTGTAGCTTTTTACTTGCAGCTCATAACTAGAATCCTTCTAACGCCCCACCGTGGACTGTGAAGGATATGGGACTCCTGTACCTTGTGACCCTCTCCATCCCCTGAAACACCATGTCTACCGCTGTCATACCCACTTATGCGGCACACCAAACTGGAATCCTTTCTAATATCGCACTGTGGACTCAGAAGGATGTGGGACTCTTGTACCTGTAACCCTCGCTGTCTCATGTGATACATATCATCTGTTTCCTTCACCACTCCACAATGTATTGTCCCTGTATGACGCGCATGTTACCCAACCGTGCTCTGCCATCCTGCATACGGATGCGTGTTGCTGTTAAGCATAAAATAGTGCTATTTAAATTGTTATTTGGGTAAGTACCGGGACAGGTAAAGACGACTGGCATTCTTATGGTGCCTGCACTTATTTAAATTGTTATTCGGGTAGTACCGGACAGACAAAGACTGGCAGAGCCACCATCGCCTATCTTACGTTTGTTCTAGGCCTGTGTGTCTAGCACATATTGCAGTATTTCACCACCCATTGCATCCTGACGCTCTTGTAATCTGCGCACTTATCACTTGTCCCTTCTGTATGCACTGTTTGCTACCTCATGTATTTTGTTTGCCTCACCATCGCTTTACCTCATATAACTTAACGTCTGCTTTTGTACAATATCACCGGTCATTTCTTGTACTTATCGTGAAGAGCCCGCGCCTTCGGGTACTTTCGTGCTAATAAATGCATCCTAACATAAATGACAAAAGTTGACCTTGCATTGCATACTCCATTTTTATAGTTGGAGCCAGGCAAGGGGCTGTGCCGCCTGCTAGAGCACTCGGGTTCAGACTCTTTACTGTCAGCTCGAATATATGTTGATAAAACAAATTCTTTCTCTGTGAGGGGCTGCTGCTAGCTAGACAGCCAGAAGGTGGCGGCAGTGACTGTATAGTTGTACACCCGAAGCCTGTCGGGCATGTATCGCTTTCTTGATGGAAACAAGTTCGGGGCTGTTTCCGTTGGGGCCCTTAACGACATTTTTAATCTGGCCCAATTCAAACTTTGTCTGAGCCTGTCTGTGCACTGCTAGTACAACCAGATATATTAACTAATCCCCTGTTACAAAGCGTATACAGTCACCGTGCACTTCCGTCCTTCTCCGCACACTCTGCCAGTATGTACCACCCGGGCACACCCTCCAAGTGGATGCATTCTCACGTAAACATTAACTCGCTCCAACATAACGATGGAACTGTTAATTTGAACTACAGCAGATAGTAAAAACCTTAGCAATTGTGTTACTGACATTAGTATGGATCATACTAACTTAACTTTAAACTGCCATTAAAACATGATACACTTTTCATCATAATGGTTACCTGGTGGATGTTGTGATGCTTTCAGTGGCAGACTAAATGTAATATCACTTAGTTATTTCTTTTACGCACTGTAATCCTTCTAATGTCGCCTGTGGCCTAGAATGGTAGGGAACTCTAGTACCTTGGGACCTGCTATCCCATGCCACTCGTTTCGGTAATTTGCGCTATGTGCTCACTTTCATAGAGTGTTGTATAGCTTCAGCGAACATATGGTTGTGCCAGTTTGTAAAAGCACATTAGAAGGAATATCGTTCTAGTCACACACGGCGTTCTGGTGTGTAGCATGTTCTGTTATGTGAACCCCCAGAGCATTTATAGTGGCGCGTGTCCGGTAGCAATTTCCCCGTTATTCTTGACGCAATATGTCAACCCACACTGCCCGAGTTACATCCCTGTGACTTGTGCTCTGCCGGACCAATCAAGGTTTGTGGAAGGGACCAAACAAGCTTTGTGGGAGTGAAGCTCCGGTTACTAATGGCGTCGGCTCACAAGGCTGGCCTTGTGCGTCCGCTGTGTACGCTTGTCTTATCTGCATCGTTAGAACCGCTTCATTGTTACTGGGTGCTTAGGAATGCTGCGTGGCGAGTCGAGACTTGAGCAGGCGTCTGTAACACGTTACCGCATGCACAAACAATGCCCGGCAGGAACACCGTTCTAATGGATATCTGCCAGAGACAGGCAGACAGGTACTGCAGGCCCCGACTGGAACAATAAAAGACCGCAGCAGTGCAGAGCAAGACACAGCGCCTCTAACTGCTCTTTTCATATCCCGTGTCTAACCTGCTCCATGTTTAGGCAACTCCCCGCTTATCCTGTTCTAGCAGTGCCCAAAACCAGAAATCAATAAGTACTACTTATGGCATATTGCCTCATGCTACAATGACTGATAAATGTACTCATCCTTGTAATAAGTATAAGTCTGAGCTGTGTTCTCAGGGCCGTTAACAACTGTTATGCCATTGACTGTGGCAGTGCTCTATCATCCCTAATTATGAAATACGTTGCACCACTGACGTAGCTAGGGAGACGTGGGTCCCAGTGCAAGCAATAAACAAGAGGCCCTCATTATTGGCCGGGAGTAAATAGAGCAGCAATCGGAGTGCAATGGGCCCCTCAAGCCGATGGCCCTGGTGCTACTGCACCTGTCAAACAACTGGTAGCTACGACCCTGTGTTTTACTCAACTACTGTTGGTTGTTTTGCCCCGCCGCCCTCAGGGAGTAAATAGAGCAGCAATCGGAGTGCAATGGGCCCCTCAAGCCGATGGCCCTGGTGCTACTGCACCTGTCGAACAACTGGTAGCTACGACCCTGTGTTTTACTCAACTAACTGTTGGTTGTTTTGCCCCGCCGCCCTCAGCAGCTGCCTGCCGCAGGAGTGAATGCACAGCCAGACCTGCTCTGGTACCTGTGAGTTTTCACAGTGGCGAGGGGAATTTTCCGCCTCTCGTCCTGGACGTTTATTTCATTAGCTAAAAGTGTACTTTTTGTCACCTGTAAAATATTGATCGTAAGACTTGCTCGAAGCTCAGCTAAGGGTTAGTATTTCAGTGAGGCTCTGGAGACACCCTTATTCACCCCTAGTCTCGGTGATAGCGTGAGGGAAAAAGACAACGAAGAAAGCATTTCAGCATGGACAAAAAAGCCTCCTGCTTACAATCAGAAGAGACATAATATCGTAAATCCCCTCACAGATGTGTCCTATGTACTGTACCATGTCATAATGTGCTCACAGAGATATTACAGCGCAGAGCAGCCACGCGGGAGAGAAGGCCGAGCCACGCTGCTGGCCAGGAGATACTTGCGAAACGCCCTCCCCCGTCAACAATGAGCCCTCCCTATTGGCTGTTGTCCGGGGGGGGCGGAAACGAGGGCGCGCTGCTGGCTGCGCTCGCCAGCTGGGTGGTACTAGGGCGCTGTCCCCCCATACTCCCCTTCGTGTCGTGGTGCCAGCGGCATTGTGACAGTTGAACGATAGACAACTTTGTGAGTATCTATAAATACGTTGGCATTAAAAAATACAATTAGAAACAGAATAAGTTACGGTTTAGTGGAATTAGGTTGTGAATGAGGTTATTAAGGAGAAAGACTTGGATAATGTTGGTAGTGCAAAGGATAAATAGAAGGAGAGAAATCTGGATGAAGTGATAAAACTTCTCTAAAAAAAGATGGTGCAGGAAGAGGTATGGGTGTCTGAAAAAGAGGTGTTTGAAACAGTTTTATAAGGAAAATCCTGTAGATGTTTCAGGAGATGAGTACTGATCTTTGGATGAGGAGAAAGGAAGTAAAGATGGAAGATCTGGGAAAAGGAAAAAGAAAAAGAACAATATTTAGTTGGATGACAGATTTCTATCTCGGGAAGGAGTTGGGTCTAGTGTCACAGAGAAAGATTGTGTCCAGCGCGGTTCAAAAGAAGGTGTCCATGGTGGTAAAAAAGAGACTTAGGCTAGACCTGATGATGTTTATGCCCTAGACCAGGGGCATAATGGATATGATGAATTTATCTCATATGATTATGACAATGATTGTTCGTACATGGACAAGAATAAATAAGAGAAAAAGCTAAAGTTAATATTAAGAATCCGCAGGGGGTAGACATGTTCAATCCTGACATGGTTAGACAACCCCGAAGCGCTGGTTAGTAGACCATGCTGCATGTGGCTGATTACAAATTTGTAGCAAGGAACTGGCCAAATGAAACCTGGGACCTGCCCTCTCCCTCTGGATGTCAAGTGCTTTGGACCTGGGCATTGCAAATGTAATTCCGATAAATGGTGAAACATGGGGTAATATGAATACCAGCTTGTAGAAAGTTTGCCGCGAATAGTTATGGACTGCAAGTACCAAAAGCCAGCATGTGAAAGGTGTACCGGTGTTTCACAATATACTATCTTTTCTGCATAGTGCCTTTTAGTTTGCCAGTTCCTTGTTAAAAATATTTAAATAATGACACTTGTCAAGACATTGGAACATTATTACAGAGTACGAGAGCATGAGTATTACGAAATGGTTTTAATTAAACTCACGTGCGCATATATAAATGAATTACAGCGCTCTCTTCAGTTGATAAAGGCCTATGGTAAAAGCTAAAATGCGTCCTTAATACCACTGCTTGTTCATAACAAGTAAATGGAGTATCCCCATGTTGGAGTGCAGACTTTCCATCTTATTTCAGAGGACAGTGTGTTCATGTAAAAGTGTTAGTGGTGATGCCATTGTCTGCACCACCAGCGATTTGGAGCAAACAGGCGAAATCATAACTGATGTTGCGTTTTTTATATATATGTATATATATATATATATATATATATATATATATATATATATATATATATATATATATATAAATATATATATATATATATCTATATTCACTGAAAAAGCCATAGGTTTCAGGCACGTTATAGTTAGAAATAGGCATTTAAAAAAATCTTAGAAATTCACGGAAAAAAAACATAGAATTCAGGAACATTATAGTTAGTTGGACATTTCTCTCGTACAAAACCATAGAAATCCCCCTGTTATAGTAAGTTAAGTTAACTATAACTCTCGCACCCGCAACATCAGTGATGTCATTTGAGATGTCATCAGTGATATCACTGACCATGTCATGATTGATGTAATATGTGATGTCATCAGCAGTTATAGTTAGCGGAACTCAGGGTGCGTTTGCACACTTGTCACATCAGGCCACACCCCGTCCCTGCACCACTGTGTAAACTAGTGTGATGTCAATTGAGGAATTAAGTTCCCTTGAGTCCTGAGGGTCCATGGGTGCCAACTAGACCACCAGCTACCTCCAGTAAGCACCACAAAGCTGCATTGCAGAGTGGTGTAAAAAGGAGCGTGGCCTTGGACCATCTCTTCCCAACGCAGCTCCCTGGTGCTTACTGGAGGTACCTGGTGGGCGAGTTGGCCCTCAGAAACCCTCAGTATTCAAGGGGAGTTAATTCCCCAACTTACAACGTGCCAGTGGGTGAGTTTGCTGAGTGCTGAAAGGAGGGGGTGGAGCCTAACCACGATGCCTGCTTTTTAAAAAAAAATTACAAGAGGGGCTGTGTGCCCCCCCCTTGTTTTACATTATTTGTGGCCCTGTGGACCCCATCCCCCAGAGCCTGCTCTTTCTTTTTCTTTATAAAAAAAAATGGGAAGGAGCCATGCGGCCCCCCTCCCGAGGCCAATTACCACCCGGGCCCCATCCCCTGGACATGGCCAGTATTTCTTTCTTTTTTCGTATATTTGGAGGGGGGCCGTGTGGCCCCCTCCTTTGGTCACTTCTGGCCCCGGGGCCGGCCTTATCCGTTGGGGACCTTGGAGGGACCTCAATTCCCCCATGGTCCTGCCGGCTCCCCGCCTCCAGCGGGAGCCGGCATTGCTTTTCTACATGGGGAGCTGCTGACATGAGTATCCCCTGGTGGAACAATTGTGCTTTGCTTTATTGAAGTGAGAGCAGGTTTTCCTGCTCTCGCTTCTATGAAGCAAAGCATAGTTTGCAATGACAGGACGGGAGCTCTGCGGCTACCGCCTTGTCATTGCAAACAGCAGTGTCCCTGGGTTGGCTTCCCGGGACACAGCAGGAGCAGGCCCTGGGGGTTGGCGGTCCCCAGGGCCATGGGGGCTCTAGGACGGGGGGGCTGGGCGGCCCCCCTCCTATTCTTTCAAAGCCCCATGGAGGTGGTGGTCCCCGGGGCCACAGATCCGCTTCAGACCTCCGCATTTACATTTTTAGTGCCCGGGGGGGGCTTGAGCCCCCGACACAGGTTTATTTTATTGTTTTAAAACCCCCGGGAGTGGCGTCCCTTGGGCAGCAGGGGGGCCGTGTGCCCCCCATGAATAATTTATAAAAGCCCCCAGGGTCACACATATTTAAAAAAAAGCGCCGGGGTTGGTGGTGGTCCCCTGGGCTGCAGGGGTCCCCGCGGGCCCCCGCATATATTTCTTAGCAATGCCCCCAGAACCAGGCCCACCCGGGGGCTTCATTCAAATGAAGCAGGGGAGCCTGTGCTTCATTTTTTTTTTACATTTCGTCCGGATTCGCGCACCCAGTGTGAATTCAGCAGATTCTTCTTTTTTTTTTTTTTAAAAGCGTTTTTTGGACCTGGGGGTCCTTGTGGGACCCCCTGAGCAGACCTAGGGAGTCAGGGTGTTTCTACCCTGTCTTGTTTTTTGTATTATATCTTTGTTTCACTGTTTTCTTGTGACTCGTTTCAGAAGGCTGTAGCCTGTCTCAATTTTTCCTATGGAAATGAACATGGGGAAAATGCGTTTTGGGACCCCCTTTTTTCTCAACCCCGCTTGATTAATCACCCTCAAACTTTCAGGATAGGAGCTGACCTAAATATACTTTTTTGGGGAGAATTTTGCGAGGATTTGTCAAACGACGCTAAATGCTTTTCCTATGGAAACTAGGTTCTAAATATAACTACCTAGTAGTGACAGCCAGTAGGTAATATATACATAGAAATCTATATCTATCTATCTATACATAAATATAAATAGACATATATATAGCTATATATATAAAGATCTATATATAGATATATATGTCTTCAGGAAATGTAGAGAGAGGAAGGACTTGATATGATATTACTCCCACAATTTTCCTCTCATACAGAATTAAATACATATTGCTTGCACCTTCTTGGTCTTGATATGTCTTGTGGTAACTTCTCATAATTGTGCTTACTTCAGCGTGCAAATTCATTGCGTCTTTGCAACTCCAAACAACTGTGCTTTTTTTTTTGCACGTGATGCTTCATTAATAATTATATAGTTCCCCAGGATTTCACTCGCCTCAGTGCTAGTTAAGTAACATCAATGATATTTTGATCTGAGTTCATTTGTATCGAATGAGACTGAATTGTTCACAACAATTGTTTTAGATAAATAATAACACCTTTTAGTTTCCTGGAGCTACAGAACAAACAAGTCTTAATTTTCTTGAACGAGTTAATTGTTATTTGGAAGTCTTATCAACCAATAGAAACTAAAAGCAATTAACAGAGTACAGTGAAGAACATGACAAATACACATTCTTCTAATCTTATTTTGTTGTAGAAGAGTTAATCTTGAAAGAAAAAGTATTTTCATTTTTAGAAACTGAAAGCAGAAAACAAGCGAATGTATTTTCTTCCGGTTTCTTGAGAACACTGATTCTGATGGCAGAAGATTTAAATGCACTTACAAAGTCGTTTAACTTTTAAAATTTAAATGCAGTTAACTAGCATTCATAGCAGAGAGAGGCAAATGCATTCCTGCCTTGCTTAAACAGAAAATTAAAATAGATATTTCTGAGATGAAACTTTGATTTTCTAAAAATGAACGTACTTCCCCAGCACTGCTAACTGCACCTCATAAAGGTGAAACAGAGGCAGCGGTGGTTGGTGATATTTGAAAATGGTGGAGGATAATAGTTTTTTTTGTTTTATAAACATTTTATTGATTCAACTGAGGCAATCCACAGCGTCAAAGACCATGTACATATCAAGAACAGAAATACAATAAACTACGTAGCAAGCATTGCATGGAAATACTGCAGTGTACAGAGTTGGATTGCGTATTTGGACATTGAGTGTGATACAGGGGACAATTTTTAACAAGGCAACTAGAGTCACAAACAAATAATAGACTTTACAAAAGTGAAAGCAAAAGACAAAAGAACTAAAATCACATCTACTAGATTGCAAGACTGGTACAGTAAATCAGATCTTGATGTGTGAACCACCACTTCGGACAGCAACCCCGGCCAGATTTATAAGACGGGACCGTGTACCTCACTATACGGGTACGGGTGACTCGATGTAGCTCACCTGGCCGAGTGTCAGCCATCATGGCCGGTGGACAGTACAAGCCTAAGGTATTATCCCCAGATACAACTGGCGAGAGCCATTATGGACAGCAAAGAACCAGGGGTCATCAGTCGGCGCGCAACTTGTCTCTGGAGTCGAGGGGCAAATGTGAGCCGCACTGGCATCCATGTTTAGCCAGGAGCAGCGAAGGATACACGTGAGCACTAACCCACCCCAGTTGGTGTGTTAGGATGGAGTGATTGGGATGGTGTGTCGTGAGTCAGTTTAGCAATGTAATGGCGATATGGAACCCATATGTCCGTCGGGCGGGAAGAAGTTGGGAGTTGTTCCGAATACTCTACACTATTCACATTGCAGTATGCCACACTCCGAAGCCACGAGGCGCTCGTCAGGCCACGTCTGGCGCACCAGAGAAGCGCCACCTCTCTCTTGGCCAGGAGGAAGCATATGGACGCTAATTTACGAATCTTGCGGGGAAAATTCGCAACATAGCCCAGCAGCGCAATTTCCGGTGTGACAGTCAGCGGCAAACCCAGCATTTCACCCAAAATCCTGTGGACCTCAACCCAATATGTGTGTAGTCTCGGGCATGTCCAAGATAGGTGTGCGAAGTCAGCCTGAGGGGCGTTGCACTTGGGGCAAGCATGGGGTCTATTGGCGTCGATTCTGTGAGCTAGCGCCGGTGTGTGATACATCCTAAGCAGGAATTTAAAGTGAATGAGCTTGTGTCTACTATTCATTGAAACCTCCCTGGTCACAGCACAACACGCCTCCCACTGGTCGTCCGAAATCTGTGTGCCCAGATCCCGCTCCCAGGCAGCGCGCACTACCCCGTCTGACGATGGAAGAGATGCCAAGCACAGCTTATATAATTTGGACACCACGTGTGCTCCCGAAGTATTCTGTATAAGGAATGTAAGTGCAGGGTTGTCGTCAGGTGGGAGAGGAAATGTGGGGAATACAGCGCGCAACATCGCACGGAGTCTTGTGAGTGTGAATGCATCCATGAATGTACGGTCAGTGAAGCGGTGGTCTTCGGTCAGCGAGAAAGCGTGACCATCGGGGAACAAGTCACCGATCGTGCGTAGCTGGAACTTGGACAGCGAACGGCAGACCACCGACTTGCCCGTGATGGGAAGCCAGTGCAAATTGGGCAGAGGAAGGGCAGAGGAGTACAGTGTGTCAATATGCAGTAAACGCCTAAGCTTGTCCCAGGCCCAAGCAGTCGTGGTTAGCGGGTATATGTCGTGCGGGTCCCGAGGGAGACCTTTGGGTAGGATTGCGTGAGTGACAGCGGGAGCGCCGCATCTGCCTCCGGCCGCAAGTGTGGTATCCTGGCATCTGGGTGATACCAAGAATGTGCGTAAGCACCCTGGGCAACTAAGTAGTAGAGGTAAAAATCCGGGACCCCAAAGCCGCCCCTCTCATACGGCAGCGTCAGAGTGCGCCAGGCCAATCGGGGGGTTTTCTGCCCCATACCAACCGTAACAGGGCAGTGCGTAGTTGTCGGAAAAAAAACGTAGTAAGGGGTATCGGGATATTGTTGAAAAGATACAAAAAACGGGTGAGGACTACGATCTTGACGATAGCAATCCGGCCACCCATAGACAAGGGGAGACGGAGCCATCTGTCTGTATTATCCTCCAAAAAATCTAGGGCTTGTCCATAGTTCAGGCGAATAATGGACACTGTGTCAAGGTGGATATGAATCCCGAGATACTTGATAGAGTCCTCGCACCAATCCAGTGGTAGGGCGCAGGGCCATCGCGTGGTGGCAGGGGTAAGTGGGAACAGGAGTGACTTGTGCCAGTTGATCTTGAGGCCCGAGTAATCGCCGAATCGTGCTATCTCCGACAGTAGGGGTTGTAGGTTAGCCTCCGGGGTACGGACATAGAGGACCATATCGTCCGCGTAAAGTGACACCAAAAGCGGGCCCGTGCGGAATTGGAGCCCCCTGTGGAGATGCCTCTCTTGGAAGTGGCGCACCAGGGGATCCATTGCAAGTATGAAAAGGAGGGGGGAGAGGGGGCATCCCTGCCGGGTTCCTCTGGAAAGCGTGAACTGCTCAGTAATGGTACCGTTTAGGCGAATCCGAGCAGTGGGGGCTGTGTACAGCAGTTCCACCGCCGCCACGAAGATTGGGGGCATGCCCATCCTCCGCATCACTTCCAGAAAAAAGGGCCACTCCAGAGTGTCGAACGCCTTCTCGGCAGCTGCCGGAGTAGCGGGGTCGATTCTGTGAAGGACCGAGAAGAGCGTATGGAGATTCAGGGAGGTAGACCTGTGAGGGACAAAACCAGACTGTGCCGGTGACACAATGGTGTCCACCAGTAGTGCTAGACGTATCGCCAGGACTTTTGCCAAAATATTGTAGTCGAGGTTGAGGAGCGACAGCGGACGATAGGAGCCGCACATCGTGGGGTCACGACCTGGCTTGGGCAGCAGAACAATGACCGCTTCTCTGAGTGTGGGGGGGAGGACACCAGCCTCCAGAGCCTCAGCATACACTTCCACAAGCCTGGGAACCAATTCCTCTTTATACTCTTTGTAAAAATCGGCCGTGAAGCCGTCAAGCCCAGGTGCTGAGGAACCCCTCAGGGAGTCTATGGCTTCAACGATCGAGTCGGGTGTGATGGGATGGGCCAGAAAATCCTGCCTGTATTTCTCCAAAAACACCATGGCAATTTCATCAATATACAACCCCGGGTCCCGGCAATCCTCAGGGAGGGCAGATGTGTAAAGGTGGCGGTAGTAGGCCAAAAAGGTGTCACAAATGGCGGGGGTGGCATAATGGTGCCTGCCGTGTGTGTCTAGTATGTCAGTGATGTATGAAGCCTGCCGTGGCGGGCGGAGCAGCTGAGCCAATAGTCTGCCCGGCCGATCCCCCTCACCGTAGCGACGTGCTGTGTGGTATTTTCCCTGGAATCGCAGCTCCCTGTCCGCTGTTTCCCTGAATTCTAAAAGTAGCGCCGAGCCTCTCGGCTCGGCTAAGGGTCAGCAAGGATCTCAGCTTCCACTGCCAATGGCTCGGTCTCTAGCCGGCCCAGTGTGGCACGGACTTCCCGCAACGCTCCTACATGCTTGGTGATACAAACCCCTCTAATGGTAGCCTTAAACCCCTCCCACAGCGTGGCCCAGGAGGAGCCAGTGTTGATGTCAAAATATTCCTCTATGGCCGAACGGATCTCCTCAGTAAAGACCGGGTCCGCTAGGGCTCTACCCGGGAAACGCCATTGCCGTTCATACCCGCCCAGTCTAGGGACTGCAAGAGTCAGCACCACAGGGGAGTGATCAGAAAGCGTACGTGGAAGTGTGCAGAGATCAGTCACCCATCCCGCCAGTCCCGGAGAGAGTAGCCAATAGTCGAGTCTGGTGCTTGTGTTGTGGTAGCTGGAGTGGTGAGTGTAAGCAGGGGCACTTGCATGTAGTTTGTCCTCAATATCTATCAGTGAGAAATGGGAACAAATAGCCGCCACCGCCTCTCGGGCAAGCGGTTTGCGGTCCGGGGAGGAAGATGTGCTATCCCTACAAGGGTCCATCAATAAATTGAAGTCGCCCCCCAACGCCAGAAGGTCTACGTTTGAGTGGAGCAACGCTAGATACAGGTCATGGAAACAAGCTGGGGAGTCAGTGTTCGGACCATAGATCCCCACTAAGGCAACCCTGTAACCATACAGCACACCAGAAAGTATCGCGTACCTGCCGTCTCCATCCACCTTACAGTCTGTGACGACAATGGGTATCCGTTTATGGACCAAAATAGCAACCCCCCGGGCATACCTACTATAGGTGGAAAATACTTTTTGGGCACCCCAGCCCCGGGCCAAGGAAGCAGTGTCTGCCTGTACCATGTGAGTTTCCTGCATATTGCAAAACCTGTTTACGTTTACGGGTGGTGTTCAGACCCCGAACTTGGAGGATAATAGTTAGGGTTGAGATATAAGTAGTTAGAAGCCACTGCATTTTCGTTTACTTTCTCCTAGTCATAATTTTTATGTGGCAACTCTTTTGATGGTTCGTGGCCATGCTCCTAGAGCAAAGCCCAACCCCTAGTTTGGCACTCCAAAATCATTTACCAGCTTACACTCGTTTTAAAGGAGAACATTTTTTTGCCATATTAATAATTATTTATTCTTCACTAAAAATATGACACCTCACTTAACTTAGAGTTCAAGGAATCCATCTAGGTTACCCGTGTGTCTGTACCTATCTGTAAGATGAGTTACAAGTTAAGTTTGGCAGATGCCATACAGTGGGAAGAGCTGTTGTGAATCCTGGTTGTATGACTATTGCATTCATAAATTATGGCTGGGTTACTGCCGGAGTTCTCCAGCACCCGGAGCAAGAGATCTGTTGGAAGCGAGGCTGCCAAAGACCCTCTCTGGAGTTTAAAACACAGAACATTAAAAATAAGATTGTGCTGGGGATTCTCTGCCCGACGTTATTTCCTGACAGTAGCGAAATGTTCTGGCTGACTGTCCTGAGCAGAGTCCGGTGCCATGTGTGCCTAGAGAATATCTTTAGGAGGAAGCATGCAAGAGGCCACATAAAACTGGTGGGCTGCCTACGATGCAGTGGAGGCTGGTATTAACGGGCGTTCGGGGCGTTGCCCTGCCAGTTTCAGAGCAGAGAAAGGAGAAATTCAATTATGGCATGCTCACTCGACCACTTCTACCCAAAGAAAGCAACATGTTGTCATTTTTTAATATTGTTGTTTTCTTTTATGAGGTCGAACCCTCGGACGAGAATCCCCTCCTACGCATGTGCTGAAACTGGGCGAGGAATCTTCCTTGCACTTGAGGCACAAGCGAGGCGAGTGGTTCAGCCACTCCCATCAGGCTGATGTCAAGCAGCAGTGAATAGGCTGCAGATGGGGCGCTTCTGACGTGGCCCTGGGCACGGTCAGCAGAGCCTCATTGACTTTAAGGCGAAGGGGTACGACTGGCCGAAAGCAACAAGGTGCTGGGGGCGTGGTGATTGACTACAGTTCTTCTTCCGGTATTTAACTAACTGACAGTTAGTGTTTATGGCGCGCAACAAAATGGACGGACACCATCAAGCTGCTGAAGTCGATCTTAAGTGATCTACAGGGCTACAGGCACCAGTTGCAGTTGGAAAAAGAAAGGCAGCCACGGAGCGCACAGCACGTTAGAAAGCTACTTAAGGTAAGTTATTTAACCACAGGTCTGCAGGTCATGCATAATGCTTTGTCCCTTATACCTGTCCTCTGTAGTTCGGATTTAAACAGATGTATTTGTAGTATATAATACAGCGCCTAAAGACGGTTTTATCAGTAGAGTGCGCTCTATAAATGATACCATCACATCATACAATCCAGGCCGCCACTGTAGCGTTTCTAATTGCTGTTGCGCATGCTGTTAGACGCTCGCGCTAAGGATCACAGGAGCCGGTAATTTAAGTGCACACGCGGCTCCGACTGCCGCGACGAGGCCATGCCTCTTTATTTATATTAGCCAGCGTCTGACGTCACGCGTCAGCGCTAGCGCATTCCGGCAGCGTGGGTAGGCTAGAACGCCTCCTCGCGCGCCGGACATTACACTCCTTCCAACCTTTATCAAAAACAGCAAAACATTGAGGGTTACACCAGATAATCGGCCAGCTGGGAAGAGGGTGCTGGATTCTTTCTGAGGCCATATCGGGACTGTCCACCTCTGGATAGGGCCGCCTCAGGGGTCCTGCGCGTGGGGGTGTTATGCTCATCCCGGGGTGGGGAAGAGCTGGGTAGGCTACCCCTGGGTGAGGCGGGCAGCGATTGGGTGTCACGGTCTATTGGGTCTCCATCATCATTTGGATATTGGTCTACCTCCTGGTCTTCGTTCAGTTGACTCGGGCTCAGTCTGTCCGGCTCCAGCGTGGGACCTTGAGGTGTTCCGGGAAGGACTCTCTTGAAGAAAGATACATCTCTCATGACGGTTTCAGCTCCTCTCTGGGCGGTCACCATCCTGCCCGTCCTGCGGGTTACAGTCCATGGTTGGGGTTCAAACGGAAGTCGAAACTTGCTTCCTGGGTATCGGTCCTTGACATAGACTTGATCTTGCAGTTGAATGCTTGATTCTTTGGCTCCTCTCTGCCGGCTGGCTTGATCGTTCGACCGAGTCCGGTTGGCTAGGGTTTTCTCCTCGTTGGCCTGTGCCGGGACCCAGGTGGTGTGGTAGGGAAGCGTGTCACTCACTATTCGGCCCATGGTGGCCGTTCCTGGTGCTGCCTCTGTCGTGATGTGAGGTGTCATCCTGTATTCTCTCAGAAATCTGTAGATCGCCCTTTCAGGGGGAATCTATCCGCCAGGGCAATGTGTATTGTCTTATTAAGAGTGCGCATGAACATTTCCACTTCCCCATTGGCTTGGGGCCAGCGAGGGGTCACTTTGAGATGATAAATCCCCCAACTTTTGAGGTACTCGGCGAACTCTTGCCCCTGAAAGGGGGGTCCGTTGTCCGTTTTGACTACTTCAAAGATGCCATGAGTGGCGATGGTTTTTTCAAACTTTGCAATCACTTCAGTGGCTATCTGGCTCCCCACTATTTCGACCTCTGGGTATTTGGTAAAATCATTGATGATGACTAAGGCGTAGCGTCCGTCTGGGAGGTGCCCGAAGTCGGCGCTCACACATTCCCACGGTCTCTGGGGCTTGTCTTCTGTCACCACTGGGTGAGGGCGATCTGCCTGTCCCTCCGCTTGACACCACTGGCAGGTTCTCACTGTTTGCTCCACCAGGACGTCCATACCAGGGAACCACACTTTAGCTCTCAGTCTGCCTTTGGTCTTGACCATCCCCTGGTGTCCTCTGTGCGCTAGGTCTACTGCCTGTTGGGTGAGGCTGGTCGACATAACCAGTCTAGGGCCTCGTAGAAGACATCCTTGGCTGTCGATGGACAGTTCTCCCTTTACCCTCAGGATAGATTCCAGTGTTATTCTGGCGTGGGGTATCCTCCTGCTCGAGGACTCTTGGATGGCCTTCAAATCTCCTGACTTGACTGCGTCCGCCGCTATTTGAATGCATTTGTCCCCTTTTAAGGCTTCGATGATGGCGGCCAAGCTCATAGGGAGGGGTTGTGATCTTTCTGTCACCAACCGGACATATTCTTCCGTGTCCTCTGCCTCTGCTATCTCCTCCTTGGTGGCTTGCCACGGGTGCGTCAACAGGTAATCCGCCAGATTGGTGGACCCCGGTTTGTACTCCACACGGTAGTCGTAGCCTTGTAGCTGGAGTATCAATTTTTCAATTCTGGGTGGGGGTTTTGATGCAGACCCTTGGAAGAGGGGTATGAGCGGCTTGTGGTCAGTTGCTACCGTGAAATGGTGTCCATACACGTAGACGTGAAAATGTCGGCAGGCCCAATGAATGGCAATGGCCTCTCGCTCAATTTGTGAGTATCTTTGCTCTGTTTCAGTTAGGGACCGGCTGGCGTAGGCGATGGGTGCCCACTCTCCATTGTTCCTAAGTTGAGCCAACACCGTTCCCAGGCCATAGGGGCTAGCGTCAACGGCCACGTTGGTGGGCTTCGCAGGGTCAAAGTACGACAAAGTAGTGTCTGCCGATAGGGCTGCTTTTGTTGCTTGGAAAGCTTGCTCTTGTTCAGGGCCCCACTGCCATGTGGTCGTAGACTTTGTCAGTTCTCTGAGAGGCTTGGTAAGGTTAGAGAGGTCAGGGATGAAGCGCCCACAGAAGTTTACCATGCCCAAAAAGCTTCTCGCTTCTGAGATGTTTGTCAGGGCGAGGGCCTCTTGGACGTCTTTTACTTTGTCCGGATGCGGGGCCACTCCCTGATCAGAGAATGTGTACCCAAAGAAACTAATTTTGTTCTGCAGGAACTGGCATTTTTCGCGGTGTAGAGTAAGGCCCGACTCTTGGATTCTCTTGAGGACTCCTCTCAGTCTCTGGTGGTGCTCTTCAATTGTTGACGCGTAGATCAGCAGATCATTGCTCACATTTAGTATTCCGGGAAGGCCACTGAGGACCTCTCTAATGGTATTCTGGAATACCTCTGCTGCACTAGAGATACCGAAATTTAGGCGCCATACCGTCTAAGGCCTATATGGGTAGAGAAAGTGGTTATGTACCTCGAGTCTGGATGGAGTGAAAGCTGGTGATAGCCTGATCGGAGGTCCATCTTGGAGAACCACTTTGCCCCATTCAACTCCCCCAAGATATCATCGATGGTGGGCGTTAGGTGTCGTTCTCTTTTTACGGCAGCGTTGGGGAGGCGCATATCCACACAGATGCGGACCTGTCCTGGCTGTTTTGGCTTCCTGGCAATGACGATTGGGGATACCCATGGGGTTGGTCCGCTGACTCGTTCTATGATGCCTTGTTTTTCTAGAGCTTCCAGCTCCTCTTCGACTTTCCGCCTCAGATGGAATGCGATTCGCCTGTGCCTCAGCGCCACCGGTTGAACAGATGGATCGATGTGCAAGGACACCTCTTTCCCTTTTAAACACCCGATTCCTTTGAACACTTCGCTAAACTCCTCCATTATGGTGTCTAACTCATCATCCAGTAATGCCATAGCAAACGATATCAGTTTCAGCGCTTCGGCTGATTGTCCGCTCAACAGCATGCCGCTACCTTCTTCAGTGACGTAGATGGTGGTGCCTATCTTCGTTTCTCCGTGCTGTAGTTCTGTCTTGAAACACCCGGCCAGTGGGATGGGCGTCTTTTGTCCGTACGCAAATACTCGGATCTTTGCCTCTCGTAGCGGAGGCTTGGTGCGTAGTTGGTGGTATACGTTGGCGGCCATTAGCTCAATTGATGCCCCCGTATCGATGGTCGCTTTTACCTCCTGTTGGTGGATCCTGATGCGACATTTCGGAAGGCGGCGCTTCTGTCATTGTGGCTGGTTAATTGCGAATACATAATGGACTGGGTACTCTTCGGTGTCATCATCCATGTCCTCGCTATCCGGCTCTTCTCGCACTACATGTGCTACATTTCTTCCCTTTTGCTGGGCAATCCTGCATGCGGTGGGGTTGGCCTCCGCAATATCCGCATTCTTTCTTCTTGGTGTTCGGTGGTCTTTTCCCTCCCATTTGTCTCACTTTGGGCCTCACCACATTCCCCTTCTCAACCACGTGGACTTGTTCTGTCTTGATGGGGCGGTGTAGGGCTGCTTCAGCTCCTTCAAGCGGCCTAGTGTGAGGATATCCGCCAGGGGCTTGCCGTCTTCCTGGAGGATGGTTACTCGGAACTTGGATGAGTAACACCCTTGGATGATCTGACCTCGGATCTCCTCCTGTTCATCACGGAACCCACACGTGCTCGCTAGTTCTTTTAATCTGCCATGGAACGCATCTAAAGACTCTTCGGCCTCCTGCTTGGCTTGGGGAAAAATAAATCTTTCATAGTCTCTGTTTGCCATGGGCTCAAAGTGGGCATTTAGAGTGGTCAGTAGCGTGAGGTACGTCTTCGGCGTTGCCTCCACGATGGTTTTATATATGCGGTGGATATCATTGCCTCCTCGGTGGAGTAGTAGGGCTCTGCGCCTTTCCCTGGATATGCCTGCCTCCGCAAAGTAGATTTGAAGGCGATCGGTCCAATCCCTCCAGCGCGGGGCAAGGGATGATGGGGCACCGTCGACGATGAATGGCTCAAGGGCGGGGATCGACGCCATCTTGGCACGTGCTTAGCGGGCTGCGTAGGCCGTGTTCTCCCTTATCTCCTTGGCAGCCTGGTCTAGTGGGTGGCTCCCCGTGCCTGCTCCTTCGGGAATTTTCCTTCCTCACCTTGCTTAGGGTGTTTATCCAGAGTGTCCCTGCCCAGAGGGATAGGCCTTGGCACTACGATCAGGCATGGGCCTGCCACCTGGCACTGGGCGTCCAAAAGGGCAACGCGCCCAAAAGGGCAACGCGCGTCTCTCCTGTTCTTGGGCTGGTGTAGGACGATGTCTCTCGGGCCCCAGGGGGAGGATTCAGGATTCATACCACGTACCTCAGGCACAGCATCAGTGACCTCTGTTGGGCCTTCATGAGTGTTCCTGCGCACTCTGGCTGCACTGTATGGCCTCAATCACTCAGTTCAGCAATGGGCAATAAAGAGCCCTGGTGGGTTCAAAAACCACTCCCTCGTTGCCAGTGTAGCGTTTCTAATTGCTGCTGCGCATGCTGTTAGCGCGCTCGCGCTAAGGATCACAGGAGCCGGTAATTTGAGTGCACAAGCGGCTCCGACTGCCGCGCCGAGGCCACGCCTCTTTATTTATATTAGCCAGCGTCTGACGTCACTCGTCAGCGCTAGCGCATTCCGGCAGCGCGGGTAGGCTAGAACGCCTCCTCGCGCGCCGGACATTACAGCCACCACAGATCATACTCCCAGCGGATGTTGAATTATTTGCCATTCGGCGTGTGCTGGCTTCGGTCAGCTGTTGTTCTGCTGTGGATGGCGAAATGTGTGTGTACGTCACTGGTCCCTCTGGAATTTTAAGTGAAGTTGCTTTCCGGCCTACTGGCTGCTTAGGAAACGCTTACAAAGTGAAACATTTTGTTTTAGTGGTCTCACTCTCTTCCAGTCTATACTGAGTCCCGAACATTGTGGGCACTCTCCCCTTGAACTGCGCCTGCTGTCTAACGAGCGCTCATTTCTTTAGGCCTTGAAAACTTGACTATTTCCTAATTAGATTTTGCTGGCGGGCTGGCAACAATGATGACTGTTCTAGCGCTGAGAGGCCTTCGGAGAGCTAGCCACTTTGAAGCCACACAGAACACAATAGAATAGCATTGTATTTCACAGTCCCAGTGTCTGTTTCCCAGTCCCATTGGTTGAACCCCTCAGTCACCTTGTCTGTGTTACAGTGAATTATAGTTTGTGTCTCTTGGTCCCGCTTATTTGGATTTACAAATATCCAGTAATAAATTGCTGTGTGCAGATGTCTTACTTTAATAGTATAAACTGACCCCAGTCTTTTAATGCACTGAAGCACTCAGATGCCGATCAACCACTCATTCATAACTTTTACGCCCCCCCCCCACTTTCAAATGTCACCAGCCGCCCCTGCTACGATGTGGAAGCAAAGAAAGTGCCTGATTAAGCTTGTTTGTAATAAAACTTAAAATATACATATATTTATGAAGCAGTAGTGGCTGGAACAGATCTGGGCAGTGGGGAGAGCGGGTAAATAAAAAAAATACACTTACCTCTTTGCCGCAAGTAGGAAAGTAGGATCTGGTTCTATGGTTTTCCCCACTTTTTACTTTATGTGATGCTGTTTATGACTAGTCTCACAGGGATCCTGACAATCAGGACCCCAGTCTATCTGCTTTCTCCCTAAATTGTTGTGTTGAGTACTTAGGTACATTCTAGATTGGATACTGAGGTACCAAGTATATGGTACTAAGGTACCCAGGGCACAGTTATCCCAGAGGTCTCTCATGGGCTGAAGCATGCATTATGCCACCCATGACAGACCATGCAAAATGGAACTACAGGCCTGCCATTGCAGCCTGTGTTAGTTGGTGCTTGCACCACTTACTTAAGATATAGGTTTCCTATATCTAAGGGTCACTGCACTAAAAACCTATAAGTCACCCCTATGGCAGTGCTTTGCAATCCTGAAGGCAGGGTGCTTGGTACTAAGTGAGAGGGTGCCCGTGCATGAGTAGGACACCCCTGTAGCCAACGTAGTCCATTCTCCTGCATTGTCAGTGGAGCAGTCATGGTCTATATAGAGGGTCACCCCGTAATTAAGTGATGACCATCTTGAAAACGGCTGCAACGCATCCTATCATGTTTGGTATCAAACATGTTGGAATCCGTATGATTCCAAGCACTGGAAGGGCCCTCCACTATGCTCTCAGTGTTCCCAGTGCCAACCTTCTAGACCCAGACAGCAAAAAATGGTTGCTGCCGACCAGAGACACATTTCTGCCCTCCTGCTGCTGAGCCAAGCTCAAGCAGAGGAAGGGGAAAAATAGGCATACTGTTACATGGAGGTGTGAGCACCTCTCAGACAGGATGTGGTGCATTGGGACAGGGTGGGTGTGCATGCCAGCACCAGAAACTCTGCACGAGGGGCACACTTGGTGTCCCCATGCATAGTCCAGTTCAAACCAGTTCTGGGAGCCGTTGGCTCCCACTCTGGCGCAAAACTGGACAAAGGATATGGGAGTAAACTCCCCCTGTCCAGACCCTCCCCTGCGAGGGTCCTCTGAATCTTCCCAACCTTTTCCCTAGGTTACTTAAAGGCTTACCTGGATGTAGGTCCCTAGACTCGTCGTGGGATAAGATTAAGACCAGACACCACTGTACTTTTACCGTCTGGGCACTCTGGACTTCGCTGGACTTCGTTTGTGCCTGACTTTGTCTCCCTTCCAGTCTGCTGCATCGTCTGTGCCTGTGCATCATGCAGGAACCTTCCAAGGCCTGTGAAGCATCAAAGACACCTGAAGAAATCTCCCTTGGAGTGAAGGAGTCACTCCCCTGCATTTGCAGGCATTGCAACTAAGTCGATTGGTCTGCATATCCTGGGGTCTTCCAGTTTCCGTGGGCTCTGCAACACAGGTGGTGGTTTTCCACAGCTCCTGAGACCTGCCCTGTCCTCTCACACAACATTTGAGGCATGTTTCCCAAGTGGGGGTTGCAATAAGAAAACCTGTGTGCACTGTGTCAAATTTGCAGTTGCAAAGGCTTGTTGGCTTCTTTAGAAGAAGATATTTGTGCTCCAAGTAGCCCCAATCTCGTGCACCTCCAGTGGTCAGAATCTTCGGCCACACAGCATTGTGTGCATCGGGCCTGCATCTTTTGGTGAGCTGCTTGAGGTCCTCTCCCACCTCCAGCACCTCCGGCCTGTGTGGGACCACTTGAGGGTCACACTTGTTTTTTTGGGCTCCCCAAATTACTTGGGGCCTGCCCTGACTCCCCTGCTTTTGTTGAGTCACCTGAGCCGTGCTGTTCCTGACGTTGCTCCTTCTTTCATTCCGGAGTGTCTTTCTTTGGTGTCCCGACAGACACCGACCCCCCAGCACTCAACATTTTTTGTGGGACAGTTTGTGCATTGCTCCTGGTCCTCCTCAGTGTCACCTGGTCCTCACAGTTGTAGAGTCAAGGTCATCGTCATCCATCCTGCCACACCCAGCATCGGAGGGCATTCGTCTTCTAGGTCTCCTGGTCACCACTGAGTGACATAGACTCTGTCCCCTCTGCTTGCAGGTACCTCTCATCAAGAATCAAAATTGATAAACAGGTTCCCCCTAATTTAACTTAAGGTCCAAGAGGAGGAGGAGAGAGAAGGCCAAATACTATGAAAGACCTCTGAAAGACCTATATTTCTTTTAAGCATAGCCTGCAGCTTTTAAACGCCCCACAAAAAAACAGCTAATTTTTACTACAGAAGAATCATTTAGAAATGACAATTTGTATTAAAAAATATTATTTTTTAGTTTTTAGTTTTCATAGTGAGAGTTCATTTATAAAATTAATACATTCGCAAATCACAAAAATACATTATGAAAATAATTCAACAGAAAATAACATAAATACATACATTTGAAATCTAAATCATGTCATTTCTTTATCACACCATACCCCAGCAGACTCATAAAAGAAGTGCAGCAAACACACTTCCTATCATACCAATAATTCAATCTCACATACAAAAATGTGCATTAAAAGTAGAATTTTACGACACAAATAGGATTTGACAGTGTATGAGATCAATAGATCATTTCACTTGTGATGTAGAAACATTTAATCAGTTTTAGCAGTGTATCATTTCATTGTTATATGAGAACACCTATATCTGTCTCTTTTCTCTATATTTATCTCACTGGCCGGATTCACATAGGTCAGTGATTCTTCTGTAGAAAAAATAAGCAGTTTTCTTGTGGGGCGTTTATAAGCTACAGGCTATGCTTAATAGAAATATAGGTCTGCCAGAGGTCTTTCACAGTGTTTGACCTCTCATCAAGAATCCATCCATGGGTTCCACCAGATCCTTTCTCCTTCGCCAGCAGCACTTTCCTGAAGTCCTCCATTGGAATCAACGGCGGTTTCCGACACCACTTCACATGTATGCACCCTGCCTCCCTGGTATAGGTAATGTGGGTAGAAGGGTATCCATGGTTTGCTCTGCAACCTTCTGTCTTTCACAGGGTTTCAACAGGGTCCACTGGGAAGGGTTCTTACACTTTAAAAATCCAACCGCGACTTGCACATATAGATATACGGAGCAGGCAGTCATGTTTCCACACTGCATAGGCTCTCCGTGGGGTCCCTATCTACTCATGTTAGGTTGTTCCTTGGGGCCCCAGCACTTCTAACTCCCCTTGACACTGTTTTGACTCGAGGTGTGGTCCTTATACCACTTTCTTAGGATATCATTTGGTTCCCGCCTTGAGGCCAATGTGTATTTCGTGCTATTTACCAGGTTTCTTCGCTAACGTATTGTGTGCATTGTGTTTATCTCCGTGTTGGAGATATTGGAATGTACTCGAGAGTATTATATAATAAATACATATTTTTATAAATACTTGCTATGGTTCTTTTTCACTTAATCTATACTATAAGATTGCATTCTGGTAAAACAAGCTGCTTTACACTCCTACTGGACTAAGTGTGAAGGCTGTTCTCCACAGCTACCACTTAGAGAGCTTTCTAAGGTTGTCTAAGACCTCTTAAATCACCATAAGAGTTGTCGGGACTGGTGCAAGGCGCTCACTTACAAAAGTGGACATCATATACCAGGCCAGCTTCTCACACTGCGTCTCTCCTCCATATCTCCTCCATTGTCTCTACGCAGGCCGGAACACCCAGGCTCCCCTTAGGTCCCCTTAGCAATTCAGCATTGTGATTGGTCTGAGTACCTTGGCTAAGCACTCTGGCAGGGAATGGGAGGCTTGGCCTGTTCTCCACTTAGGCTGTAATGCAGCCTGGTTGGAGAACATGCTAAGTGCTCATGACTGTCTGGCCGGCCCCAGGCAGTCGGCCAAACATTCATGCCGACTTAGGGAGTGCAAACCACTCCTTACCCTGAGTTGAGCGCAGAGGAACCCCATCCTACCCTTGCAAAGCTGCAGTAACAGGGAAATAAAATGATAATAACATTGAGTTATTATCATTTTATTTTTCCTTACACTCCCGAAAAGCAGTGGGGCTTCCACCTAAGCAGAGGAGCCGCTACTTTACAGAGGCCACATTCACTCGGCAGATTTACAAGCCATTAGGCTCCACAAGGATTCTGAATGATTGAGAGCTAGTTTGAAAATTACAAGGAGATCACTCTTCCTCTGCGTCCATGCAAGGAGTTTTGGAAAAGCAAGTGTTGGTCACTGGATGTTGCTACCTTATATGCAGAAGATACCCAGACAGGTCGGGGTAAAGGATCATGGTACTCGTAGTCCTGTAAAATCAAGGTTTGCTATTTCCTTGTTATTTTCACTTGTTCATGGGGATATACATGAAACGGTCATCGCATTCCCGATCATGACAGTACCCTTCTCTCAAGACTGTTTCATCGCACCGGATTTTTTGCTGATGTTGAGAATGGTAACGTCGCACGAGTCAAGAAGTGAGAACATTTGTTGCAGGTTCCATGCCAGCAAGTGCCACAATTTGTTATGATGATAATGAAAATTCAGAATACTCTGTATCTCATACTCTACTTAATCATTGACCAAATGCGGTGGAGATGTCGTCTGTGTCTTGGGAATTCCATGTTTCAGTAATGAAATGTGAAATACAATAAGGATTGTGGATTTGGGAGGTAATTTCCGTTTGAATGTGGCAGGACTGATTTGGTGAAGAATCTAATATGGACCAACAAATCAAGGCTAACATTTGAATTTATATGAGAATTGAAGATTGCGAGTAGAGAATCACACTTGATCCTCGGTTTTATATTCAGGTACTTTTATGTCTTTTATTATCAGTTTGATTTTTGTATCTGGTTTTTGCCTATATCCTACTCTTGATGGCAAGTTTCCAGTGTTTGAATTCTCAGGATTTAGTTCAATACTGCGAGGTATTTGAATCTTTGACTTATTTTGAAAAGAAGAAAAAAGGAACGTCTGGCATAGTTACTGTAGAACTTGGAGGAACCCATGGATGAATGTTTAGCATTATTGTATGCAATTTTGACCAACCAAAGCAAATCAACCCAAGAGCCTGGAGAATCTGCAAAATAGTGTCTGAGATATTGCTTCTTAGTTCAGTTCATTCATTCAGTTTTGCCATCATTTTGAGGATGAAATCTAGTGGACATGTTGGTATTTATTTCAAGCACTGAATATCAGGCCTGACATAGTTGAATGGTGACTCTCGTTCAAAAATGATTATTTGGGGATGTCAATGAAGATGCACTCTTTGAACCATTAGTATATGTGCTAGTAATTAAGGTAGAAATCTGTTTGCAAGGAATGAAATGAGTCATTTATGCAAGACTGCTTGGTACTACCTGAAAAGTGTATTTTCTTTGGTCTTTTAGTAAAGCAGTGATGAACTCAAGACAAATATGTTCCCAGGGTTCATTAGGAGTTGGAAGAGGAGGCAGAAATCCTCAAGAATTTGTACAATCCACTTTGGTTTCAACACATGCATCACAATATTGGATGGGCTTTTTAATGTCTTTTCATAATGTAGGCCACCAATAACTTCTCTGAACATGATCCATGTTTTTTGCTATATTTGGATGACCTGCTAGTGGAATCATGTGACATCAGGTAAATACCATTTGTCTATGTGTTTTAGTAGGAAGAAGCTTTTTTTGTTCTCGAAATAGTAAATTACCTATGATTTTTTTATTGCATTGTTTTTTACTCATGTCTGTAGTTTGTCCAGTGGGAACTTGTAACAACCTTCATCCAGAAAGGTAATTTAACCGGAAACACCAAATATCTGTTGAGGTTTTAGGAGAGATAATTGTTCCCCTTTCAATTAAGTATCTCCAGTTTATTGTCTTGTAAATGAGTCTGCTTTTTTATATTGCATTCTTAGGTGAAAATTTACTATATAATCAAACTCTGAGAAGAAAAGCATACATTGTAATTAACAAGGCGTAAGAAGTCTGACAGATCGCAGAAATTGAAATTTACGTTGATCGGAAAAAGACAGTGATGGTGTGTTTTGCTCCCAATAAGTGATTTCTCCATTCTCTGAAAGCTTCTTTAATAGTACCATTTCTGCAATTGTGTAGTTCTTTTCTGCTGGGAGCAGTTTTCTTGACATAAAGGCAATAGGGTGTAATTGACCAGTCCTTTCATGTATTTGAGACAATAATGCAGCAAGGGCTACGTTGGAGGCAACAGCCTTGACAATGAATGGTTGTTTAGTATTGGGATGGTGTAACATTGCCGTAGTGGTAAAGGCTTTTTTCAATGTTTGAAATGCTGGCTCAGTGTACAGAGACCACTGAAATAGTGTTCCTTTTCTCAGTAAATGTGTAATTGGTAAAATTCAACCTGTGAAAAGTGATGAATGAATATTCAATATAAGTTGTAGGATTCCAACAGTCTCTGAACATCTCATATATTCTTTGGGGTTGGTCAATCTCTGACTACTTGGACATTGCGTTTTGCCCTCCTCATGCCAGAAGGAGATAGAATGACCTCAATAAACTAGATTTCTTTTACCTGGAACTCACATTAAGGGGGTCATTAGGATCGCAGATTTCCCGCATCCTCCGGGCCGGCGGAAGCCACCGCCGGCCCGGAGGATGCGGGAAAACCGCCGCGGATGCTTGCAAGACCCACTGCCAAATTAGGATGGCTGGTGGGTCTTTGAATCTGTCCGCCGCTTTTCCGTAGCGGTCGCCTTCCGACCGCGGCGGAAAAGCATTAACATGGCTGGCGGTGTCTATCAGACACCGCCAGCCATATTATGATGTAGTAGAAAGTATGCTTTTCCACGGCGGCTTTTCCGCCGTGGAAAAGCATACGGACCTTCACTTCGGGGGCCCGTTGCGGGCCCCCTGGGTGAAGGGGGGGTGGGGGGTGCACATGGGGGGTACCTATGGTACGCCCCTGCATTTGCGTGAACAAAGCGGCAGGCACCGCGCGGTGCCTGCCGCTTTGTGCACGCAAAGGCCGTGCATGCATTTTGAACATTGCGGTGGGTGCAGCTTGAAGCTGCACCCGCCGCAATGTTAAAAATAGAGGCTGTGACCGCCACCCTGGCGGTCACATCCTAATCTGCATGGAGGGACCGCCGCTGCCCCTGCGGACGGTCCCTCCTACTCTATGGTGGCGGACGGACTCAGGTCCGTCCGCCATCATAATCGGCCCCTTAGTTAGCTTACAATATAACTTATGCTTTCTCAACGAACTCGGACAGCTGCTATAGGTTGAACATGTGTGCTGTCATCTGGATAATATATCAGATGTCATTAATGTAAACTAGAAAAAAAGTAATCTAAGAATTGCCTGAGAACATTGTTGATAGAATATTGGAATGACACTTGCAGGTTATATAACCCAAATGGCATTACAAGGTATTCCAGTAAACCAAATTGGGTTTTAAAATTGGTCTTCCTTTCATCTCCTTTGTAGACCAGTACCAAATGATAAGCCCTTATCAAATCTAGTATTGTGTATATATGGTCTCTTTTTACTTGGTCTTGTAAAACTGGGATAAATGGCAGAGGAAAATTTATTTTGACAGTGATCTTATTCAAAGCACAGTAGTCAATTCAAATTCATAACTCGCCATTAGTCGGGTATGAAGAAAAGTGGGGAGGCTGTCGGAGATCTATATAGTCGAATGAACCAATTGGCTAGATATTTGTGAAGATATTCTCTGAGATGGTGGGTTTCTTTCTCAGTAAGAATATTTATCTATTTATAGGAACATCACTTCCTGGCACTGTCTATTTGACATTTATATGGTCGATGTTGTGGTAAGTGCTCTGCTTGTTTCTCATCAATGACATTGTTAGCCTTTATATACTTGCCAGAAAGTATAAGTTTCACTCTTCATGTGGCGGCAACATGAGAAGCTACAATAAAATGTACCGGAGAAGCAGAATTAATCTCCTTATATTACTCAATGTTTGTAGACTCTTGTCACAACAATATACAGAGGAGCAACAACCATGGCATTCCATAGAGGAATCCATTTGTGACACATTGACAACATTCAATGTAATGAGTTCCTTATGTATATCATTGGCCCCTACATATCTTAACTGTACCTTTTATGTGTGGTCTATGATGTAGCCAGATATCTAAGTCATTCTGCCTACAGCACACACAGTATGTTATTATTTATATGTAGTTTAATCTGAAGATCTCGGGCCATATTGGAATCAAATACGTTTTCAATGGCGGGAGAGTCAATCGGATCACTTACACAATATCGACGCTCATAATATCAACCTACAAAATTGCAGACACACAAATACCGATAACATAAATATCGATATGCTTTACTTAGTTTAAAAAATACACAAATATTGACACAAAAATATCGTCAAACATTAATATCGAAATTAATAATATCACTATAACTAATACTATTAACATTAAATAAACATAAAAAATAACACAAATAACAAAAATGAAAATGTAGACCACACGATTATCCTCTAAAATAAAATATCGACACCTTAAAAATATTTCAAAAACCACAATACATAACAAATAAAATATAAACAATATAACAAACACACAGAACATATTAAATACAAAATAAGTAAATAAATTATAAATATAAAAAATAACTTTAACATAAGTAAATCCACGACTGAATTACTCGTTACAAACACAATATAAAAAATAAATAGATATATTTATACCTTCAAAACAAACAATAAAAATTACAAATTATATACTAGTATACTTTTATATAAATCAAGAATAAAAAAGGTTAACTGAACATTAATTAGCATTTTCCAAATAAGGAAACAACTGCCAAAATAATTCACAATCATTAGTAACAGCCAATGAAAAATATCTATAACTTAAATAACCGAATATAGTTTAAAGAACAATAAAACAAACACTATAAAAACTATTGACTAACTATTAATGTAAGAATTATAAATCCCAACCCAAAGCGCCCACTAGCCACACAAACCCCAAATTACATGCTGTTAAACAAATGTATTAACATTATAATTTTTTTCTGCTGAATTAAAGGAAACACTAAAGCCAAGCACCAACAGAAACATCTCATTGTCAAAAAAGTTCAACATATCAAAACACGTAATTATAATTTTTTATATGAAAATCTGTATAACAATAAAAAAATATATAATATATGTCAGATTTCTCATAGCATTTAAACATCAGAATGACTGGAGGTGCAAATTTCATTACTTCCCCGAAAGGAAAACTTTTATTATGCTATATGGGATATGTGTATAGCAAAGAAAAATAGACAGGCAACAAAATTACCTGGAAATGATGCAAATATTATGCAAATGCATTTTATGAGAGGGCTACAACAAAAGAAACTACTGTATTAAATATTAAGTGATAAATCCACCCCCCTGACATAGCTGAAATAGAAGTGAGAGACGCTTTAGAGACACTGAAAGAAGCTAGCACTAGCTCTCAAAAACCTACTACATAAATACTAAAATATATACTCCAGCGAGATCCAGAATATGTAACTGGCCATTTACCCTCCATCTTAACAATAAAAAGACTAATATCTAGAACAAAAGAATCAACTATGACCACCCACCCTACCCCCAAAACTTTCAGTGAAATTCAAATAGCACCTGAACTCACTGTAACTCATCATGAAGAGCAATATTTTCTATATGACAATAAACCTAACGAAAAAAAGGATTATAATATTTGTAATTCCCGCAAACTTACTTGAACTACAGAATTGTGAGACATGGATTATGGATGAACCATTTAAAATATATCACACACCATTTTACGAATTATACTCAATCCATGGACAGTATCACAATGGCAACATCTCCTTTATATATGTACTGTTACCAAACAAACAAACCACTACCTATGTAGTACTCATAACAAAAGTAAGCCAAGAAACTAATAATTAGTATCCTCAAAAAATGATCATGGACTTTGTACAGTCAATGATACAAGCCATCCTGAAAAACTGCCCTTACACAGCAACACAAGGTTGCTATTACCACTTTAATCAATGCATATCGATACACCTTCAAAAATCTATGCTAAGTGTAGAATATGAAACTAATAGCAATTTTGCATATGCAATTGGAGAGCTAATTGCACTAGCATACATCCCAATAACTGTTGTAGCAGAACACTACAATTTATTGGGTGTATGACGGCACGACGCGGGCTATTACCAAGCGTACGGTTACAACGCGTGTTTTACAACGCAAGTCGTTACCACGACTTGCGCTGTAGGGTGCGGACTTAGGAATAGTTTAATTTACTATTCCAACACCAGTCCTCGTGGATAGTAGGGAAGGTGTTGGATTAGTAAATTAACTATTCCGTTTTCTTAAGCGCCCTCCAGCGCAAGTCGTGGTTACGACTTGCGTTGTAAGAGACGCGTCATAATGGCAGCGCGGGGTAACATCCGCGTCGTAAAGGATGTTCCCCTACCTGGACACAAAAGACAGCCCAAATTCCACATTCCGTGGAATGTATATAACAGGACCCTAAACAAAGAAGCTAAAACTAATAACACTGTGGAAGGATGGCATAATGCTTTCCAAGCCACAACACGCAGGACCCAACCAACCCTACATACATTTTTAGAAACAATCCAAAAAGCACAAAGCTACAAACAACTAAGACTAGAACAGTCTGTAACACAGCTAGGTGCAAAACTAAACAAACTAAAACAATGCTTGAGTACGTATAATACAAACTAAGGGGGCTTATTATGATGACGGACGGAAAATCATCCGCGCTGTTGGCAGTGGTGGAAAACGTTTATTTTTCGCTGCAGGTGCGGTCATTGCAACCACCAAATTACAATGGTCCAACAGAGTCCATTTTTCTTCCGCCGCGATCTTTCAGGCTCCACAAGCTTTTGTGCATACGCAAGAGTTATGGAGGGAACCAACAGAGCAAGACCGACACGTTCCATCCGCCAACCTGATTATGATGTTGCAAACAGCTCTCCCCGCCGCTGCGTAAAACCCCCCACGTCGCGGATGGTGGAAACACAACAATGGAGAGGAAAAATTGATACAGTACCCATCTAAACCACCGGAGTGGCCATGGATCCTGTGCTACACGCCTTCCAGCAGCTCTAACTGATGAACCTCTGGCAGACAAGATGCCGCTGTGTTCAACAGCAGAGGTACCTACCAATCATCGCCAAGCATGCAACCCCTGAACAACTACAACTCCCAGCAAGCATGGTGTGACAATGATGAATGTGGCAACCTGCCAAATGCAAAGTGTGAGCCCCACCCAATCCCCATGAGTGACCCTCGGTGCCCCTGAAGGCAAATGGGGCTATGCCGAGCCCGCAGTTGCAAAGAGCGCACAACGCAATATCAAAAAATGTATGCAGCCGAAGGCTCACATTGTCTGATGGCTCATTCGCATAGTGTGTGCCATATTGTGGCCGCCTGGTAGCTGCAACCGCAATCACGCATCATACAATTGGGGCCAATGTGTGTCATCGCTGCGGATGCCAGCTAACGCGCATGCAAACACATTCTGCATTTGCATTGTTGCCATGCGAATTGCAGCACATATCACAACTCATTAGCCTAAGGTGATTTTTGCACCCCATGTGTAATGTTAACCGGCACAAGACCCCCATGCATATAAAGTAACCACACAGACACCGTACTTGTATGGGAGAACTGGCACAGGGCATGCACGTCCGTCCCCTTTGTGGGCAGGGTCACATGTCCAGCGACGCCTGTGCTGGGTGACAGTGGGGTGGGGGGGTAAGCCAGATCTCTGGGAGTGGCTGGTACATCAGAACAACTAGAACAGTGACCAGCTGGTCACTACATAGTGAAATTATGGTAGAGTGTGACCTATGAATTAAGTCTTTATACACATGGTATGCCCAAGAAAAGGAGAGTGAAATTACATACATAGTAATGCCTCGTGGTCAGCATGGACTGAAATGAGGGAAGGAGTCAAAAAGGAGAAAGGTTTCTCTCACTTTACTAATGTTGTGTAATGAAACATCCAACCTGTTAACATCGCTTGAATATCCATTGACAACTGAGTGGGATCTCTTGGCCAGGGACATCTTGTGAAGGGCCTGTGTAACATATGCTGGCAATCAGAGGTGTCCATTGTCTGCAAATCAGACATACCTGTAATCCCTAGCACCACCAACACACTTACTGGTGTCGTGTGCAGTGTGCCTAGCTGCCATTGCCTTTAAATTTTCCCACACACGTCATAGGAGTGCTCATGTGGAACAAACAAACATAGCTCTGACCAACATTATCAGTCATTGTCAGCCATGTGGGCATGTATACACAATCCATGTGTATTTGTGCCTCGTTCAGGTGAACATTGCAATGTCTGTTACGCGAATTCCACACACATTCACACAGGTTTGACCCTATAATGTCCACATGTGTCTGTCCACCGTGCTGTATATCCATGTTGCATTGTCCAGTTGACACTCACTGCCCTTATCCCGTAATGTTGTTTTGTATTGTGGGACTAAAGCTTGCGGTCGTGCAGCAGTGATATGCAACTCAGCACTGATGCTGGGAATACAAGTGCTGTGCGATCTAACCACAGGGTAGTTCATCCTTGATGTAGCAGTGTACTATATGCCCTACACATCGACTACTTTGGATGTCGTAGTGTCAGCATGTTGAGTAAGTGAAGAAAAACAACGTCTGAATGCAGGTCACTTATGCATTTCACATGACCATGAGATGAGTCCTGTCAAATGTTGTGGTTGTGTGAGTCTCTGGGTAAGCTGTTTACCACATCTCATCTATAACTCAGCCCATGCGTGTGTACCCTGACATACATAGGAGGAGACCACCCATCTTTTGACCTGTCCCCGACCTGACGATGAAGGATGACATCCTAATCATCCAGTATTCCATTTGGATCATGCACACTACAAAACCTGTGTGCCTAGTTGGAGCCCCATCTGAAGCCCAAAAGAATATGTTCGGCTACATTGTCTGCTACAGTGAAGGTTATGGCTGCAATGCATGTCTTTGCTACTGGGTCTTCCCAGTACACTGTGGCCAGGGCCAGTGCAATGTCACAACCCATGTTCAGCATGGAGTTGTGTGACATCTTTTCAGCATTGATGCTTTACAAGTACAGACATGCCCACTTCCCGAAGAGGGATGAATTGGCAGCTGTGAAAGGGGAGTTCCATGACCTAGGAGGAATTTCAAATGTAGTGGGAGCCATTGATGGTACCCACATTGCCTTTGTTCCGCCACAGGCCAGTGAACACATCTATAAGGACTGCAAACACTACCACTCCATCGACGTGCAAGTGGTATACCAGGCGGATCAGACTATCTCATGTGTGTTTGTGTGCAAAGTATCCTGGGTCGGCACATGACTCCGACATACTTGCGGAACAGCACCATACCCCAATTGATGGCCAATCTGCACCAGAGCGGGCCTGGCATGTTGGTGAGTGGGCTGTATCAATGAATGTGATGTATGTGTGGCATGCTGCCCTCCCCACATATTCAGATCACACTGTTTGCCTGTTTGTCTCACAGCTAGGTGACTCTGTGTATCCCAATTGTCCATGGTTGCTGTCCCCACTGCAGAATCCAATAACACCGGGGGAAGTCCAATACAATGATGCACATGGGAGGACACGTTGTGTGGTTAAGTGCACTTTTGGACTGCTGAAGTCAAGATTTAGGTGCCTGGACAAGACTGGTAGTGCACTTATGTACTCACCACAGAAGGCATGCCAGATGCTAGTCGCCTGCTGCATGCTACACAAACTGGCCTTGCACAGAAGGTTCCCCCTGATTCTGGATGACAATGAACAGCAGCAGCCACCCGCTCCCAACCCACACATGCCAAGTGATGATGACAATGGTGAGGAAGAAGGCCTTGACCAGAGTCAATTGCTCATCGTCAACTACTTCCGTTGAGTGTAAGTGAACAATAAGAGACTATGACTGTGTCTATATGCCTTGCTGTGGTATTACAAATTTTAGAATTGTTGCTGGCATTTTGTACACATACAGGACTATGCACAGGATTATAGAACTTGGGCAGACAGGGACTGAGCACCCAGAAGCACAGGACTCAATTGTTTTGGTGCCCTAGCTCCCCTACTCACTCAGAGGTATTTAGGCGCCTGTACACAAGTAGATAAGTTGAAGACAAAAAACGCGGTGAAATGTGTCTTTTTTACTACAGTGTCAAAACATGCAACAAACGTGCCACAACAAGTTGGGAATGCATGAGTACAAATCAATACCCATAGTGACACATCCATAAGACATGAAGCAAGATATCACATCAATAATCCCTCTGGACAAAGACCCACAAGCATATCCCCCCACTCCTTGCAGGAAGGAGTTTAATGGGATGTCCCTGGTCTCTGGGCTTTGTCAGCATACCCCATTCCTCAGCCTAAACATGGTGAAATGTACATCACATGTGCTGTGTCGCTCTCATCCCTGGATGGATCACTCTCCAAGTGTGGGGCATCTAGCCTGCCTTCCCATGACATCTAAAAGGCATCCGTGTCCTCTAGCAATGAGACTTTGTTGAGTTGGGTGCTAGGGCCAGACCGGAACAGAATGACAAGGGACAATGATCTCTGACCACTAACAGAATTTTCAGACAGTACTCCTGGACCATGCAAAGAACAAGCTCTGCGGACACTTCTTATGTGGCAGACATACAGTAAGGTACTTGCAAAACAACTACGCCATGTAATATTCATGCGCTACAGCTGCATAATGTAAGCCGGGCTCATGCCAGGCGTCAATGTCCACGACAGTTAGATGACAGCATCCCCTTGATCAGGTCTGTCGTAGCAAGCGAAATAGACCGCAGAGGTCAGCATAGTCAAAGCCAATGCAGACAGGGCTAAAGTCAGAGAGCTGAATGACAATCCACGTCATAGGAGGTGTGAAAAAGGCAAAATAAAATTGAATTAGTCACTAACCTGCTGCTGTTAAGTAGTTATGAATCCAAGAAGGCACAGGCAGCTTCTTAGGCAATCAGTTCCAAACGACGATCCAAATCATCTTCAGCAAAAAGGACCGACATTCAATCCAGCAGTATGAAGAAACAGATGTGCTCCACACACCAAGAGGTTGAAAGGAGCATTCCATGGCAACCTGGGAGAGGTTCAATGTAGGCAGGACACAGGGGCCATTGCACAAATGCACAGGCACAGCTGTCAGCCTGTCTGACACATTGAAAGGCACCCCATAAATGTGTATCACCGAAGCAGTCCTGCTTGTGGACCTACAACGGACTCACCCACAGCTCATGATCCAGAACAGCAAGGGATGTGTTGGTAAGGCAGACATCCATGGCCCAGTGAAAGGGGCATTTACGGCAGGAGAACACAGGTTGCACGTAGTTGAAATAGGCATACCGGAAGGTTAGCCTATAACTGATGCGCAGTACAGCCAATGGGACACATCCAAAGAGAAGCTGTATGCGGTCAAAGTACAGTTGCAACTGACTGGGGTTGCCCTGGACCACTGCGCGGTAAGACATGGTGTGAGAATAATCTCAGAACCAGCGCTCAGCTGTACAGCCAAAGTAATGATCTGAAACCGCTACATGCAGTATGAAAATTGGAGGAATAACACCCGGTAGGACTCCAGAAATAGCATGAAACGAAGGAACAAGGTCAGAGCCTACAAGTTTGAAAAAAGTGTGCAACTGCCTTCAGTGTCAGACGCTATCAATTATTTGGCTCAAGACTGATTTGCATATGGCTGGGTCCAAACTGGGGTGGCGGAGTGGGCAAAAGAACGATGGATTTAACCGAGATCTTTGGACTAGGGGAGAATGTTTGAATTGGCAGCATTCAGTCCATCATTTGTTTGCTGTAACACTTTTGCCCTAAGTGGGATTTGTATGAGGGTCCCTTGCTCACTGTGCCAGTGGATTCAAGCTAGCCTGGCTGAAGAAGGGTGACATACCCTGAAACTTGTCCCAGGGTGCTTGTTTCCAGTCCGGGGAGGACCTGGCCTGGCGGTATGTCCTGGACTGTTCCCAGGGGGCACAGGGTCCAGACTGATTTGCATATGGCTGGGTCCAAACTGGGGTGGCTTAGTGGGCAAAAGAAAGATGGATTTAACCCAGATCTTTGGACTGGGGGAGAATGTTTGCATTGTCAGCATTCCGTCCATTTTTTGTTTGCTGCAACACAATAATTTGTTTGTCAGTTCCCAGAGAAAAAAGTGGGAGTGCCGTGTTCAGCAGTGACTGAATCACGAGGGCTGGTCAAGGCACCTGGAATTCGAAGGTCTCCTAGCTGATGTGGGAGCAACTACTAGTCCAAACAGAAACCCATTGTACCAGCATCCTAATTAAAGTATGTTTTCGCTGTGGGAATGTGAGGCCAAAAATTAATATCCACAATCACATATGTGGAAGTGAGGAGTGCATTGCTTCAGCAAGGAACACGTTGTGCAATAGTTCCTCTATATGTGATGCATGCCCTGTGACTGCAGCAGTTGTGTTCATTCAGGAGGGACTGGTGTTCATGTGGTTAAACATGCATAAATTGCACGTCACATGAAAAAACCTGTGCAACTGTACTTGAGTGTGTGATTGGCACAATCTCACCGTTGTCCACATTATAAGATGTGTTGTGATGCTGGCTCTTGTGTGCACACTGCTAAGGATTTCATTGGCCTGCACTATGTAATCTGTGACAACTTCCGTCATGTCCATGTTGATGTTGTTAGGGGGATGGGAGCACACTGCTTCACCTTTCAGCACAGTTCACCCCTTGGCATTCTGGTAAATTCAGTTCAGTCATAATGCTTACGTGTCATGGGACTGAAGTTTTTCCCCTAGGTTGGGCAGGGAGGGGTACAGAGACCCGAGTGGATTGTGGTCGCTCCCTCAGCAGACACCGATCACAATTTATCTAACCTCTATTGATATAGGATGATAATGCAACACACATGTGTCTAGGGATTGACAGCACTGATCTGCATCCAGCCATAGTTACTCACTTCCACGAAAAAGCAAGTAAGCATTTCAACTGCAGTGCATTTACCAGGATGCTGAGGGGTAAACTGTGATGGGAGGTGAAGTTGTGTGCTACCATCCCTCTTCTGTCCATGTTGATGGTGTTGGCCTGTGTTATCTGGTATGCATCTTGTACAGTGTTGCCTAGTGCAGTACTTTTTCTGTATTGTCATCATATCTTAAATCACTATCTTTTTCTTGTGTCATTCCAGGTTCCTCTACTCTGTCAATGGATTGTTGCATTCACGTCTCATGATACATTACAATGTGAGTTAACATGCTACTTACTATGTTAAATATTTCATCTTAACACAAAGGCATACGGGTGTGATTTGTGTTTATTTGTCAATGAGTGACAGGTGAGGGGTGAAGTTGAAAGTGATGGTATATGGATAGTTTGGGTGGAACACACAGTTCATCCCTGTGGCAATGTGGGATCGGATTTACAACAAAGTCAATGCTCGGTGTGACACTGGTGGCCTCAACGTTGGCTCCAATAACTGGTACTTTGCCACATGATCCTCCCTGGGACTTTTTCGGACACCACCTATGCCATTTGGCCCAGGGGGAACCTGCTGCTTGATCGGAGGTGTCTGAGGATTTGCAGTGATGTGACTCACCCCTCCCTGTGGCCGCTGCTGAGTTGTTGTGACTATCATACGGCTGGCCACAGGGAGGGTGGCCAGCTGTTTGTGCTGCATGCATGTCTCTCAGGAAACCCACAAGCTGGCCTATGTAAGCGACAATTTGCCAAAAATGAGTGTCTATGAACCTCTGCAGCAGGCGGAGTGGACCGTCCAGTCGGCAGAGGTGGGGGTCTGGGCATTCTATATAGAGACCGTGCATAGTGAAACATCTTCTATCTGGGGGGGCTGTGAGGCCCTGGATTTCAGAGTACAAATATCGGCACACTTTACACTGGGGGGGTCATTATTATATCGACCACTGGGGCTAGCTGGCGCATTTATGTAATCCTGCGGGGATGCTTTTGCAGACTGATCACTGCGCTTTTCTAACTATCTGCTCCTGGGGGATCTTAATATCCATCTTGACCTTATAGAGTCGGCGGATTCAGCAGCTTTTCTGGATACTCTTCAACTGGCCAGCTCTCTCAATGGGTGAAAGATCCGACCCACCAAGCGGGACATACTCTTGATCCTATTTGTGCCAACTTCCCTATATCAGTGGTGAAGCCACTTCCTGTTGCTTGGTCGGACCACTTTCCCATATTTTTCTCCTGGGTTGTTCAGCGTCCGACTCGACCAAATAGCTGCCATCGTTCCCCCACCGCCAGGAAATTGGATGCAGGGCAATTTAGTTGTCATTTGGCGGCATCGCGTCCTCTCCTTTCAGATGACCTGGAGGATAATATGGGCAAGTTTGCTGACTGGATCACTGATTCTGTCAGTGCTCTCTCCGCCTCTGGTCACTGTAAGCTTGGGAGAGAGTCTCCTACTAAGCCATGGTTCACTTCGGAGCTGAATACGTTGAACCATGCCTGTAAGGTTTTGGAGAGAGGGTGGCGTTCTAGTGGCTACTGCCCTATTGCTAAACAGGCCCTCAGAGTCAAACAGAAACTCTATTATTCAGCTATTGAGATAGCCAAGGGCCGGCATTTTGCTAATCGCATTGATCGGGCTAATAATAAATCCAAAGAAATATTTGCTATTGTGCAGTCCCTTGATCCGCGGCTCCCTGTTAATTACGGTAGAGAGACAAAATATCGAAAATAAAATATCGATATACAATATTTTCGATGTTTTAATTTCGATGGTATAGAATATCGATGTGCAAAATATCGATAGACAGAATATCGTTTTTATGGTATGTATGTTACTAATATCGAAATTTACTAATATCGAAATTTTGTTTAGTATTATGTATTTTATTATGTTTTTTATATGTTCGTTAAATATGTTTTTTAATGTATGTTTTGAAATTAGTAATTTTGTTTACATTTTGCGTTTTAGTATCAGAGCGGGTTGTGGGTTTATAGGGGAATAGGGTGGGAAGTTTTTTTATAATAATTAATTAATTAATATATATTTTAATATTTATAATTAATAATTAATTGGTAATTAATTATTATTAATTAGTTAATTGAATTAATTAGAGTTAATGTAGTAGTATTTACTATTTTTTGTCATTGTTATTTAATAATTCATTGGTAATTAATTATTATTAATTAGTTAATTAAATTAATTAGAGTTAATGTGCTAATATATTTAATTTTTAGTTATTGTTAATTATTAATTAATTGGTAATTAATTATTATTAAGTGATTAAATGATGTGATTTATTTATGTGTAGTGGAATGTGTGTTTATAGGGGAATAGGGTGTGTTATAATTAAATTTAATTAATTAAAGAGATTGTATTTATTTATTGGTATTTATTGTTAATTAATTGGTAATTATTATGTGTTAATTAGTTTATTTATAATGACATCAATTTAATAATATTAATTTTTATTAATTGATTAATTGATATTTATATTAATTGTGTTTTTTTGTATGTGTAGTGTGTTGTGTGTTAAAGGGGGAGTAGTGTGGGAAGTAGTTTTTACCTCCATGCTATCCAACGCTTTCCCTACTGTTGCACCCTCTGGAGTGGGAATAGTAATTTTTACCCCTACGCTATCCAACGCTTTCCCTACTGTTGCACCCTCTGGAGTGGGAATAGTAATTTTTACCCCTACGCTATCCAATGCTTTCCCTACTGTTGCACCCTCTGGAGTGGGAATAGTAATTTTTACCCCTACGGTATCCAATGCTTTCCCTACTGTTGCACCCTCTGGAGTGGGAATAGTAATTGTTACCCCTACGCTATCCAACGCTTTCCCTACTGTTGCACCCTCTGGAGTGGGAATAGTAATTTTTACCCCTACGATATCCAATGCTTTCCCTACTGTTGCACTCTCTGGAGTGGGAATAGTACTTTTTACCCCTACGCTATCCAACGCTTTCCCTACTGTTGCACCCTTTGGAGTGGGAATAGTAATTGTTACCCCTACCCTATCCAACGCTTTCCCTACTGTTGCACCCTCTGGAGTGGGAATAGTAATGTGTACCCCTACGCTATCCAACGCTTTCCCTACTGTTGCACTCTCTGGAGTGGGAATAGTAATTTTTACCCCTACGCTATCCAACGTTTTCCCTACCGTTGCACCCTCTGGAGTGGGAATAGTAATTTTTACCCCTACGCTATCCAATGCTTTCCCTACTGTTTCACTCTCTGGAGTGGGAATAGTAAATTTTACCCCTGTGCTATCCAACGCTTTCCCTACTGTTGCACCCTCTGGAGTGGGAATAGTAATTTGTACCCCTACGCTATCCTACGCTTTCCCTACTGTTGCACTCTCTGGAGTGGGAATAGTAATTTTTACCCCTACGCTATCCAACGTTTTCCCTACTGTTGCACCCTCTGGAGAGGGAATAGTAATTTTTACCCCTACGCTATCCAACGCTTTCCCTACTGTTGCACCCTCTGGAGTGGGAATAGTAATTTTTACCCCTACGCTATCCAACGTTTTCCCTACTGTTGCACCCTCTGGAGTGGGATTAGTAATTTTTACCCCTATGATATCCAATGCTTTTCCTACTGTTGCAATATGTGGAGTAAGTATATATATTAATTTATATGTAGAGTTTTAAATTTATTTTAAATGTATATGTATCAGTTAATATTTTTTAAATATGTTTTAATGTTTATATTTAATATTTGTAAAATTATATGTATTTTTAAATTATTTGTACATTATTATTAATACATTTAAAAAAACGATATTTTTTATTTTGATATTTTTGTACTACGATATTTTTTTTCGATATGGGGCTAAGGTGATGGCCTACGCGGATGATACGCAGCTTCTGTTTTCTTGGAGGAAGGGTGATGACTCGGTCAATGTGGTGCAGCACTGTCTATCTTCTGTGTTCCATTGGTTGGCGAACGCACAGCTGAAGTGCAACGAAGAAAAATCGGAAGTACTCCTGTTCGGTTCGGTTCCAGGGGATTTCAGAGATAGGCTGTGGCCTCCTGACTTTCCCGCCCCATGGCGTGAAAGGGTTCTGCCCAAAATCTGGGGGTTTGGTTTGATGAAATCTGAACTTTTCTACACAGATGAAGAAGCTGACAGGAACCTGCTTCGGCATTCTGAAAATCCTGAGAAAGTTTCTCCCCCTTTTGCCAGTCAGCGCCAAAGAGACGGTAGTCCGGGCTATGATTGTATCCCGATTAGACTATGCAAATACTATTTTGGTGGGTAGTCCTGGATATCTGACGAGGAGATTGCAGGTAGTACAAAATGCGGCTGCTAGACTACTTCTGGGACTCTCATCTAGACATAGTGTACGGACTCATCTACGCAACCTGCATTGGCTCCCAGTTGAGTCCCAACTCAAATTTAAAATACTGTCCATTGTTCATTGGGCCCTCTATGGGCTAGGCACGATCTACCTGCAGAATAAATTTGTCTTCTACAAACCTACTCGACAACTGCGATCATCTGACCAGCTTCTAATACAGAACCCTCGCTTTTACCACCATAGGCTTGGTGGGAGCTCTTTTACTCGCAAAGCAGGTTTGGCTTGGAATATGCTACCGCTGGCGCTTCGGAGTGTGCATGACCCTTTGATCTTTAAGAAAAGACTAAAAATGCTGCTTTTTTGAGCTCTTCAATCTGAGTTTGGAATACCTTTCTGGAGTTAGTGCCGGGATACTCTGAGTAGCTGTGCGCTGTATAAATAGAATATAACATAACATAACAGTTCATGTAGGCCATCAAGTACCTGGCCCATCTGTCCCTGGTGCTGCTGGTATGCACCAAGGACAGTTTTCACAGTGGCCTGGGCCTCTGTCTCATTGTCCTCCTGTGACTGTCCCCAGTTGTCCTGCCATATGCCCTGCTGCCACAGACCTGTGGCGCCGCATGGTGCTGCCAACACACACTGTCTCCAGCATCGCGAAGCTGCCTGGTGGTGTTGACTACAACTGACAAAGGGACAGTGTTGGAGGCAACGGTGGTGATAGTGGAGGAGGTTGGTTCTGCAGGGGTAAGCGTTGTTGTAGCAGCTGTTGTGGGAGTCGTGATTGTGGTGTTGGTGGGGACAGTGTGGGCCAGAGACTATGCTTGCCTGGGCATGCCGGAGGGGCAAGGTTGGTCCTCCTTATCTGTAAAAAACAGGAAGTCTACTTTTGAGAGTTCAGCTTCTTGGGTGGGAGACTGGCTGGCCTAGTCCATGGCATGGGCGCCTGCTGTTGCTGGCGAGTCACCTGTTGAACAAAGGTTTGATTGCCAGCATGTTCAGTACACGGCACAACTTTGATGTTCATATTTGGCACATTTCTATTGTGACAACAAGACTTTTCATTTGGCATTACTTGTCATTCATGACAGTTCGTCACTGGTGGGACATAATATGTATGTAAATAATTTGCTCATCAGCGGTGTGATATGGATGTAGCAACAATTTCATATGTACAGCTATTGTATTTCCAAGTACATTTCCTCTGGTACCAACTTGTTGATCATCCACTTCTGTTCATTCTAGGATATTTGTGACTTTGCTATGATGGTTTGTCTACTATGCCACGACTTCCTGATTTCTGTTGTGCTTTTCGTGCTGTCCCGGTGTGGTGTGTGATGTTTGACTAAGTCTACATGCATGTGTTGTATTGATGTGAGCATCTATGCTTTAGGATAATGGTACTTGCACATTGGGTTTTGGCCACTGCGTTCTTGGGTTTTGCTTTGCGGTTACATATGACTACATCAATGACACTATGATTCATGTGAACTCTCAATGGTATTTTCTGTGTTCACTGATGGCTATGTATGTTAAGTGAAGCAGAGGAAGGAAATGCTAGCCTTATGAGACATTCATGTTGACAGCATGCATTGTACAAGACTTTGATTTTGTATGGCAATTGAGGCTCACTTGTTGTGCACAACTGTACATTACATCGGGATGTGACAATTTTGTTTGTACTTACCAGCCTCCACTCCCACCTCGATTCCTGTAAGACTCTTGGTATGCAGTATGGTAAGCACCTTCTCCTCCCATTCAGTGAAGGTTACTGGTGGTATGGGAGGTCCGACACCAGTTCTATGGGCCGCCTCGTGTTGCTGTGGGCCCGATGCTTGACCCGGGCCTTGAGGTCTACCCACCGCCTTTTGATGTCACAAAGTGTGTGTGGGGTGGTCCCTACAGCATTGACTTTGTTGTAGGTCATATCTGGGGTTTACGCAAAAGTGGAGTGTGTTGGACCAGGCTTCCATGCAAATGTGGTTCTACCCTTATTATCTCATCTACCATTACTTACAACTCAGTGTCGGTGAATTAGGGCATTTTCCTTTTGGCCATGGTGCAAAGGTGAGAAAGGTGCAGGTTGCAGGGGGTGGTGGAATAATGTGAAGTGTTTCAGGTGTGTGGGTGGGAAGTGGTGTTGTTTGGAAATGGGTGTATGTGGTGTTGTGCTGTGTGCGTACAAGGTGTCCTGTCTCTCTGTGTAAGGTTTTGGTGTGCAAAGCATGCTGTCCAGGAAGGGGTTGGCTTTATGCTGTTGTATGTGGGTGTGTCCAGATATTTCTTCATTGCTGAGCATGGCTTACATTGCCGATGGACATTTGGAGTGTATCATTGTGGTGTGTGTGATGTGATTGTGGGCAGCATTGAGTGCAGGCACACATTGTGCATCTCTGTTCAGTTAGTTACTACCACCATTCATTTGGTCTATGCATGAGAAAGGAAATCGGTACGCAAAGCTTCATCCTGCAGCTCCGCGGTTTCATCATAATTGGCCATGCGGGCATTCCTCAACAGGAGTTGCCTTTTTAGTCTCTTGAAATGCTTTCCCCATCCGCCGCGGTTGGATTTGCAACTTTTCCGAGCATGGCAGGCGGTCATTTGTCAGTTCTGTCCGCTGTTGTAGTATTTTTTAAGCTTTGCATCATGATTTGACCAACGGAGATTCCAAGGGTCATGCGGGTGGATTTTCACCGCAAGCACGGCGGACGGAAGCCTTTTCCGTCCGGCATCGTAATGGGCCCCTAAGACTCTACTCAAACAGTAAACAGCTAGATTATTTAGAAACAATAGCAAAAATACCTACTTTAAAACATTGATACATAAACATTGAATATCGTAATTGTAAACTGAGTTCTTAACAAAACATTTCTTTTCAAATGTCTAAAATATAAATATTATATCAATTCATTTTAAAAAATCAAAAAATGATTTGATATAATAAATATATTTAATTTCTTAAAAAATATCAATAACAATTATACACATTACATTATCCTCCCACTGTAAATAATGAAAAAAAAAACATTTTTGTAGCTGAAGAATGTAATCCAGGCAGCCCAAAACAATCAAAATGTAGAGGTATTCCAATATTTAGTTAATGGTCCCTAAAAAAAATAGAAAAAAACAACTGTATAAAATAAAATCCGCCAGGAATATATCTATAGTGTTGAATCCATAAAAAACCCGAAATATATAGTTAAAAAAAGAAAAGCTCCAGGTACAACCAAAAAAGAAAATGTAAAAAAATGATTTGTTTATTGGAAACTAATAAACATTCCCCCCCCCCCAAAAAAAAGAGTGCCCTTCTCACAACGGCAATTTCGAAATGTCAAATACCTCTGGAAAAATAACACAATCCCTCTCACACAACTATACCGTAAAATAATTAAAAACACACATAAACATACTGATAACACTGTACACTAAACATAATTGTACATATATACCAAACCCTAACGCCAACCTATCAAGTCACTTAGCGCATTTCGCACATGCTAAACTACAAACTAAACCTCGCAACAAACATAAAATCCAAGCATTACATACACTATGAACACCCTAACTACCTGCACCCTAACTACCTAGCATTTAAATTAAATTTACCTTAACAGATGCGACACAGCTTCTAACCGTAATAGCCTAGAAAATAGAACTTGGTTTAAATAATGGCGGCCTAATTAAAATAAGAAAAACACTTTTATACATTAAACTCAATGTAAATTAGAAATCTTTTAGAATTCTTTTTTCAAAAATACTTATTAATATTACTAATGTAATTTTTTTTCTTTGCTGTTTAAAATTGTGAAATAATATCAGTAAATATTAGAACACAAATTATATGTATTATTATACATTAACAGATAATATGTTTACTCATCATTTTATAAAAACAAATTGTACTGCTTGCCTAAAATGTGAAAAAATGTATTAATGTTAAAAAAATGTTTTACAAAATGCTTTCTTATCCTTATAATATTGATTATAGATACTATTTTTATAATATGATACACATTTAATATTATTTACTATGAATGATGCAAATAAAATAAAAAGTAATACAATGAAAAAATTGTTACAAAATATATGTTATGAATAGTATACACTATATATAATTATGAAATGCATGCTTACAAAATAAATAAATATTGTATAACTGTTACCCAAAAAAGATGTCTTAAACTGCCTCTTTTATTTTTAAAAGATTTACATATTTACCAACTTTTCCACTATATAAAACATAAAAAATGCCTCATACTGACTATACTTAGAAATTATATATTTATTTATGTTAGAATATATACTAAACTAGCAGCCCATCCCGACGTTGTCCGGGTATGAATTGCTGTCGGCCAGTAGTATATTGTTTTGTAGGATTTCGTTTTGATAGCATTTCTTATCTGTGACAGGCCTATGAAATGCTCCAATTCACAGTGCACTGCTGATGCACTTAAGAGTGCGCGTTCAGTAGTGTGTGAACTCGAGTTGCCCTACTTTATTTTTCCTTGCAATATTATATAGCGCGAGCTTGACAACATGGCGCGAGCACAATTTACATTACAGAAGAACACATTCATTTGTGGTAGGCACGGGGAGACAAAGCGATTTGCCTGGAATCACAGGATGTTGATCTGATGCCGAAATTCGAACATATCTCCCCTGCTCTAAAGTTTGCAATTCTAGAACTTGTGACTGGAGATGTGGGCCGCCGTGCCACCAATGCACTTACCGGGGGAGGGTAAACACTCATTATTCCGCAACTTTCTTACCGCATACCATCACTCCGCATACTTTCATTACGAAAGTACCATGACTCTGCAATGCCATTATAATGCATGGAAATACATTTTATATGCTTTACCACGCATACATTTACAACGAAATTCATTGTAAATGCATGAATGGTAAAATCATGTTTTTTTTAAATGTTTGGATAAGGTAAGTATGGGTATAGGGGTATATGTTTTGGGGTACTGAGGTATATGTTTTGGGGTGTTTGGGTATTTTAAGGGTTCAGATATAGTTTTGGGTTATGGGGTACAGGGGTAGTTTTAGGGTTTAGGGATAGGTATGGGTTTTGGGGTACAGTAGTATTTTAAGGGTTCGGGGCTAGGTTTGGGTTTTGGGATATAGGGGTATTTTTAGGGTTCAGATGTAGGTTTGGGCTTTGGGGTACAGGGGTATTTTAAGGGTTCAGGGCTAGGTTTGGGTTTTGGGGTACATGGGCTAGGTTTGGGTTTTGGGTTCAGGTGGATTTTAGGGTTCAGGGGTAGGTTTGGGTTTTGGGGTACAGGGTTATTTTTATGGTTCAGGGCTAGGTTTGGGGTTTTTTCCCAATTTTTTTTATTGAGCATAGCTTTCAGAGAAAACATTCCATATTAACGTATTACAAGAATCCTGAATTAACATGTCCCATTTCACAGCTTATTAAACAAAATTCAAAAAGTTTTTTACAACCTTGATATAGAATCGAGAAACTAAACGGAATTTCCATTGTGCCTCCATTTAACATTCTACTAGATATTTCCAAGTCTGAGAAAATGTTGTAGTTGCCCCCGTTCGTTTAGCAAAAGCTTCTTCGAATTATTTTGTAAGTAGCATTTTATTTAACCATTTCTCAAACACAGGTACTTCCAGTGATCTCCAGTTTTGTAAAATTAAAGAACAAGCAACCAACATTGCAGTAGCAAGAAAAAGCCCCTCAGCTTTCGACAATAAAACCTCCCGACTAGTAGTTCCAAACAGGACTGCTTCTGCTGTTGGATCATTTTTTGAATCGTATGGCTAAAATACCCAAATATTTTCTCCCAAAACACTCCCACTTTAGGACATGAGAAAAATATATGCCTCCAACCCCCTTTAAATGGGGTGAAAGCACCTATTTTCCACCTCAGGGTACATTTTATTTAGACCATTCAGTTACTAAATAAAGGCGATCAAATAGGGTCACTAGATATCAATCGTGGGACCAGGCAAGGCTGCCGCCTTTCACTTTTCTATAGAACCATTAGCAGGTAAAATACGTGTTAATCTGGGTAATAAAGCTCCGATTGGCGGTATGTCAAAATTAAAACTCTTTGCTGATGATGCTATCCTGCATTTGGCTCCCGATAAACCAAACATAGAACTGATTTTGTTGGAATGTAAAAAATAAGAATCAATAGGGGGATACAAGATCAATCCCAGCAAAACCGAGATTATAATTTTAAATACGGGGCTGAGTTTTTGACTGAGAATCTGAAACAGCAGGCTTTAACAACTGATTCCATACGGTATTTGGGGATTTTTGTCACAGCACAACATGGTCAGCTGGTGAAACTGAATTATGAGGACATTAAAATGCAGAAATTTAACCCTGATAGGTCGAGTGGGGCTCATTAAGATGTCTATATTATCTTTATTGATATTTCTTTTTTCTAATATCCCAATAAAAATGAATCTTAGTCATTTTAAAGGAATCGATTCTATGATTAGATCTTTTATTTGGAACAAAAAGGCCACTAGAGTCAAATTCCCGGTTTTACAATTAAATACTCAATTGGGCGGCTTAGCACTGCCGAATATTCGTTTATATTATTAGTCTGCATTTTTTTGACTTCACAGGTTTTTTACTATCTATAACTAAATGGATAGACACTTTTTTTATAAACAAGATTATCCAAGAAGCTGGAACTCAAATCCCCACATTTCTTAAAACTGCTAATCTTCCAAAACAAAACAAGGTATAAAACGCTCTCGGATTTTTTGAATAGACTTCATTCTGCTTTTAAACAGAGTAGATTTGCTGGTTTTTTTGCTCCTTAAAACTAAATGAGTAACCAGTTAAAAACCTAGCATGTTTCGGGCTTGGGGTAGTCAATCAGTTTATTATTCGGGGAGGATGATTACCTGGGAAGAAGTACATGCCAGATGCTATGGCTGTAACAAGCCTGCATCCTTTGAATTTATTCATATAGTTCATTTCTTTAAGATACATCATTTTTTACTTAATAGTTCCCCCTCAAAGACAGCTATCGCTTTGTATGCCTCCAATATGAGTGGGGTAGGCAATTGGTATCGCTTAATGCGAACACAAGACAAATCCACTCTGGTTTTAAAGTTTTTGGAGAAAGTCGCTTCTGAAACCCAATGCGTTGTTTCCTACCAAGAATGGCAGAAAATATCTACCACAGCAAATAAGACTCTTGGAGCTGCCAATTTTAAAAAAAATGGCTTTTCTTTCACTCTTGATGGACTACTATACTCCTAAGGCTCTGAATAAAATGTACCCTGAGGTGGGAAATAGGTGCTATCGCTGTTGCACCTGTTATTAGCCTATGTTTACAATAAAATAATTGTCCTACATTTACTTTCTGTTATAAATCAATTTCTTTAATACACTTATATAACATACTATTACCATTTAAACATATATTATTTCACTAACCTTCCTCCAAAATAAAGAACTATTTTTTACTATTTTTACTCCACATTATATTAACCCAGGGAAAGTGCTAGACAATAAATATATAACATATACTATTCCCATTCCAAACTCGAAAATGTCAGGTAAGGTGCTGGACACCAAACATATATAATTTACTATTCCCACTCCAAACTATGGGGTCGATTATGATGGTGGACGGATTGCCTCCGCACGGCTGGCGGGGGCAATCCGTCCGCCATTCTCCCTGAAATGACCCCCCACCACATTACGATGGCTGGGGGTCCGCGGGGGACGGGAAGACCATTCGCCGCTTTTCATCCGGTCGCCTTCGCGACCGCCGGAAAAAGTGCTCACATATGGTGGCGGTGTTTGCGAGACACCGCCAACCATATTAAGATGCTGGCGGTCCAATGCCATGCCTCCGTGGAAAGGCATACGTTGTGGGCCCCCATGGTGAATGGGGGCTGGTGGGTGCACATGGACAGTTGCATGCACAATGCGGCAGGCACCGCGCGGTGCACAGAATGCATTTTTAACTTTGCGGCGGGTGCTGCTTAAAGCAGCACCAGCCGCAATGGTAAATATACGGGATGTGACCGCCAGGGTGGCGGTCACATCCTAATTCCAACAGAGGGAACGCCGCTGCCCCTGCGGATGGTCCCTCCACCTCGCGGACGGACGCAGGTCTGTCCGCCATCATAATCGACCCCTAGATTGGTTCATTGATAGAATATCAATTCCCAAAATATCCCCATACACACATATCGATTAAGTATGGGTGAATTATGCGAATTCGCAAAAAAATCCTCGAATTCGCGGATTTCCCCGCGAAATTGCATATTTTTTTGCAATTGCACTATACTCGACTGGAGTACTTTCTACTGGCTAATCAGTAAGTGCTACCTCGTTAGGTAAATGTATCGTGTTTTTCCTACACTACAGCTGCGTAAAGGCCCAGAAGAGTTGTCCAGGGACCCCGTGTGTCTGTAACTTTGCCACCGCGCCCATAGGCGCCGAGGTCCCTCGAGTGAGCTGTCCATCACTGTGGGGGAAAGGGCGGGAAGAGGTTGCATAGCCTAGTGTTTGTGGGGCAGGGCTTCTGCGCGAGTACACATGCCTCTTGTCTATAAAAGGTCAGAGACCGATCAGAGCAGCAGATGAGGAGAAAGCAGCCTCCTGGTCACTGGAAGTACAGGGACATTGCACTCGACAAACTCGTGGATGCCTAGACCTCCATCAAGGATTACAGCTATTTGTAGACGGTAGATTTGGGGAGAAAGCACACCTGCCTAGCATCGACCGTGCTCACTAGATTCTTGGGCTGATTATAATGCGTTACTGAATTTGAGCTTCAACTCGGGCACCTGCTTTATTTATATCTATAAGTGCTTCCTGCTGAGGTTTAATTTTTGTGACAGGAGCCTCGTTGCCTAATTGTAACTATTCCCTGACCCTGTTTCGAGGGTCAGAGAAGGGTCAGAGAATAGGTGCAAGTAGGCAACGAGGCGCCGCTCAGGAAGCACTTACAGGGTTACAGCAGGTGCCCAAGTTGAAGTTAATTTCTTTGTAACCCTTTTGTAAATGGTTACAAAGAAATTTACTTCAACTTGGGCAACTGCTGCTGTAACCCTGTAAGTGCTTCATGGAAAATTCGTCCAGCTTGCGAATTCGCATATTTTTCTGAGATTTCGCGAGATTGCAGAAAATCCGCAAATTCCACGAGCTGAACAAATTTTCAGCCCACACTTAATATCGATGCAAAATTATTGATGTAAAAAATATTGACATCCTATATTTAAAATTGTCAGTACAAAATATCGAAACAAAAATATTGATGTAAAAATTATAGATGTACAAAATAATAAATTAATATCAATTAATAACAACATATTCATTAAATTAAAATAATTTACTTCCCACCCTTTCCCACTATAAACCCCACAACTGACATCAAAAATTCATTACGCAATTGCCATATTTTATTTTTTATTAATTAGCATTGATTAACCAACAATTATTAACTCTAAATAAATTAATTCCCACCCTATTCTGTAAACCCCACTACCCACTCCTAAAAAAATGACACAATTAACATAATTGCCAATTAATTAATTATTAATACCTAACAGCCTATTAATTAATAATTAATAATACAATTACCACTATTAAATCTAAATTAAATAAATACTAATACATAAAAAGTTATAATTTATTTATTATAATTATATTACTTCGCACCCTCTGCCCCATAAACCCACAACCCGCTACTAAGAAAATGACACAATTAACATAATTGCCAACTAATTAACTAGAAATAATGAACAACGAATTGATAAATAATTAATAATAAATTAATTCCCGCAGTTAAAACTATAACATCTAAAATACATAAATACTGATATATAAAAAAAATCATCAATTTATTATAATTAAATTACTCCCAACCCTAGTTCCCTTTTAACCCAAAACCCGCTACAGAATTAAAAAATGCAAAATGTTATGAAGATAAACTTAAAAACTACTAAAAATGTAACACATATATTAAAAAACAAATCAAATTCTTATACAAAACATTAGAACACATACTTTTGAAATACAAACTAAAATGCATAACACTAATTAAAACATCGATTTTTTAAACAACTATATTTATGCAAATAATATTAACAACTTTGATATTTTGAAAAACAATATTTCTTACCTGCAAGTCAATATTCTTCCTGTCGATATTTGTGTATGTCGACATTTTAAATTCGATATTCTGTGTGTGCACCACTATATTAATTCAGGTGAGGTGCTGGACACTAAACATATATAATTTAATATTCCCACTCCAACCTATGTTAACTCAGGTAAAGTGCTGGCCACTAAACATATATAACATATATAATTTACTATTCCCACTCCAAAATTCAAAAAGTCAGGGAAGGCGCTGGACACTAAACCTATATAATTTATAATTCCCACTCCAAACTATATTAACTCAGAGAAGGTGCTGGAAATTAAACATATATAATTTACTATTTCCACTCCAACCTATATTAACTCAGGTAAAATGCTGGACACTAAGGGGCCTATTAGGATGTCGGGCGGATCACCACCGCAATGCGGGCGGTGGCGATCTGCCTGACATCCTTGCCCGCCCACCACCTATTTCCCCCTGCCATTTTACTATGGCAGGGGGGACTGCGACCGACGGAAATACCGTCCGCCGCTTTTCAGCCCCGGTCGCCTTGCGGCCGGGGTGGAAAAGGGTTTATATGGTGGCGGTGTCTATCAGACACCGCCAGCCATATTAGGATGGGCTTTGGGAGATGCCTTTCGGAAAGGCTGGCGGTCTTTACTTTGGGGGCCCCCTGTGGGCCCCCATGGTGAAGGCGAGGTGGGGGGTGCACATGGGGGTACCTATGGTACCCCCCTGCATTTTAATGTACAACATGACAGGCACGGCGCGGTGCCTGTCATGTTGTGCATTGAAAAGCACTACGTGCATTTTTAACATTGTGGCGGGCGGTGATGAGATCACCGCCTGCCACAATGTTAAAAATGCAGGATGCACCCGCTACTGTGGCGGGCGCATCCTAATTCCCCCCACGGGACCGCCGCCCCTATGGCGGGCGGTCCCGTTGTCTGATAGGGTGGGGGCAGACAAAGTCCGCCCGTCAGCCTAATGTACCTCTAAATATTTATAACATATACAATTTACTATTCCCCCTCCAGAGCACAAAATGTCAGGGAAGGCGCTGTACACTAAAATATATCATTTACTATTCCCACTCCAAAAGAAAAAAAATCAGGGAAGGTGCTGGACACTAAACATATATAATTTACTTTACCCACTCCAAACTATATTAACTCAGGTAAGGTGCTGGACACTACACATATATAATTTACTATTCCCTCTCCAAACTACAATAAAGTTGGGGAAGGTGCTGGACAATAACAATATATAATTTACTATTCCCACTCTAAGCTATATTAACACAGGAATACTGTGGGACACTAAACATATATAGCATATTTAATTCACTATTCTCACTCCAAAAGACTCAGGTAAAGTGCTAGACACTAAACATATAAAATTTACTCTTCCCTCTCCAAACTACAAAAAATCAGGGAAGGTGCTGGACACTAAACATATATAAGTTACTATTCCCACTCCAACCTATATTGACACAGGTAAAGTGCTGGACACTAAACATATATAACATATATAATTTACTATTCCCACACCAAAGTACTTAAAAGTTAGTGAAGGTGCTGGACACTAAACATATATCATTTACTATTCCTACTCCAAACTATATTAACTCAGGGAAGGTGCTGGACACTGAACATATATAATTTACTATTCCCGCTCCAAACTACAAAAAGTCAGGAAAGGTGCTGGACACTAAATACTTATACTTAAAAATTCCCACTCCAAAATGTATTAACTCAGGGAAGGTGCTGGAAACTAAATATATTTAATGTACTATTCCCACTCCAAACTTTGTTAACTCAGGTAAAGTGCTGGACACTAAACATATATAATTTACTATTGCTACTCCAAAGTACAAAAAGTCAGGGAAGGCGCTAGACACTTGACGTATTCCCACTTCTAAAAACATATCCAGAACAAATGTATGATATATTTTTTTTAATATTTTTTTTTATAAATTGTATTATAATATACATTTCCAATTTTTTAAATACATTTTAATTACAATTTAAAAAAATATATAAACATAACAAAAATATGTACTTTTCATTTTTATAACATTCATTATTACAAACCCAAACATTTAACATCCTCAAAGTTTACCAAAATACATATTAACACTTTCTAAAAAAAAATAACACATTATTCCCATCTCAACACAACACACTTCTCCCTAACCTTTATAATTGTTTTAATTAAGTTTATTTTTCACTTCTTTAATCCCATATAAAAACAACAAATATTATTTTTTTATTTCATTTAAAATTTTTACTTTTCCAATTTTTCTCCTTTTAAACATTACTCCACAAAACTATCTGCAATACCAACACAATCACACTATTAATTCAATTCAATTATATTAATCTTTATTCGGATACACATCTATCCATAACAAGCACAGAACAAAAAAAAGCATTAAAGCACACTATTAATATAATTTGTTTATTCATATTTGTAATTTGTTTTTATTTAAATTTTTTTAAAATTATATATTTTTTAAAACACTCCCCCCTCAAGCCCTAAAAATCCACCATCCAACTCCTAAAAAACTTTTTTTTATTAAACACTTTCCACCCTTATCCCATATTAATCCAACATACCACTCATAAAAAGCATTGTTACATTTCTTTATTTATACTTATTTTTTTTAAATCACTCCCCATCCTTGTCACCTTTATACCAAACATCCCACTCCTAAAAGCATTTTAAAATGTATTTATTATTACTTAAAAAGAATGAAATCATTTTTTTAAACCACTCCCCACCCTTATTCCCTATAAACACAACATTCTGCTCCTAAAACAATTTTTCAATAAAACATATCCAATTTATTACAAATTATTATTATATTTACAAATATATACTATAAAAAATTACACTAAATTTACAAAATTTATGTTTTTTATCACAATATTTTCAATATCTATATTTCTAACAACGATAGCTTATACAACACACTAAATCGATATTCTTGACATCGAAATAATAAACCACAATATTTTTGACTATCAACATTAAATACTCGATATAATGATACAACAATATTTTAAACTCAATATTATGTCTACTTACCGAGTCAATCACAACTTGAATATCACTGGCAGGGAATTTTTGAAATGTCAAGGTCATAGACAACATGGGTTGTTATGTAGGTCCTTTTGAAAGTTTTGAGTTTAAGGAAGGGATTTTCCATATTTTGCCCAAATGGTCCCCTTCTGTACCCTTTGAACATTTTAGGTTTCCTCTGGGTTTTCCTGAATTGAGTTTACTGAGGTTGACTTCAAATCACTTCTAGGGCAGGCTTAGGTATAGTACAACATTCTCTCATAAAGTGACTGTTCTTGCCACAGTTCATGCAAAGACCTGTTTAGCATTGAAACATGTTTTCTTCTTTGGATAGTGGAGAATGCATGAGTCCAATGTGCATAGGTTTCCCTAAGCAATTGGGAATTCGGCCACTTGAGGGATTAAACACTCTATCAACTATTTCAAAATGTCCACACAGATCTCCTTTTCACTCATTCATATCAAAGATTAATAAGGTAAATGTAATCTGTTGTTTGTAGTTTTACCTGTGCTAAAACATCCTTAAGAACATCATTTAAGCCCTGGTAAAATATTGCCCCCCATTTTTCTTCAGGCAACCAATGAAGTAAAATGGGATAGATATGCATTAAGGTGTACCTTATCAGCAGACAGGTAGCAAATCTTCGATCAAATATCTTGACTAGTTCTGCCTTGAAACTAGACCAGATATATAAGATCGGATCATATTGGATTACTAAAATAAGGAAGGTGACCTGAAATTGAGTTTCAGGAAAAGAGGATAGCTGACACATAACATCTGATATATGTATTTTGTTTGGATCACAGCCAAACCTCCCAGGTGTTGCAAGGGGTATTGATAGAGGTACTGTCACAGAAATATTTTGGGGCAAAGAGAGCCCTAGAGAACTATTGTCTCCCCTGGTAGGAAGGGGGCGACAGTGGTTTGAATTCTAACTAGTTTATTTGCTAATGTTGTTGTCTCAGCTTTAGTGGCTACCATTGTTTGCTGTAATGTGGCTAATGCATTGTGCACATCATCCAAGGGAGCCATGCTGAAGTTTATTCCACCCAGGAGAAGATAATGGTTTTGGGCTTATATTCTGTCAGGGTGTCAGAAATGAATCCAATGCTTCTCAGGAGTGGCACAGTGGTAAGAATAGACCCACCACCAAGCACAACTGGTTCCTATATAAAACTAACACAGGACCCCTGAGGTGCTAGGTGAGGGGAAAGAGAAGGGAAAAGTACCACTTGGAAGGAGGTTTGAAATGATAAATGTAAGAAAAATTAGCATAGTATGTGTACATCTCAAATTCAATAACCGTCTACAATGTATGTACTAGCAATACTATTGGTACCTTCAATAAATCTCTTGAATTCTTTCCTTCCAAACGGCAATACGCTTTCCAGAAATAAGATCCATATATATGTATCTCCAGGAAACGTAGAGAGAGGAAAGCCTTGATATAATAGTACTATTCCCACAATGTGCCTCTCATAAATAAGAACTACACTCAGATTGAACCTTCTTGATATGGATATGTCTTATGATAACATTTCACAATTGTGCTTACTTCAGGGCATGAATTCATTGCCCCTATGAAACACCAAACAACTGTGTCTTTCCTCTACATATGATGCTTCATTAATAATGATATATTTGGCCTGGATTGCACTTTCCTCAGCATTAGGTAAGTGATGTCAATGATATTTTTTTCTGAGTTCATATATGTCAAATTAGACTGAATGATTCACAAAGATTGCTTTAGGTTAGTGGTCAATCCTTTTACATTCCTGGAGCTATAGAGTCTTATTTTTCTTTTTGTAATGTCTTATCATCCATTTGAAACTGATAGCAATTAGCAGAGTTCACTGAAGAACATGAGAAAAAGCCACATACTTCCAGTGGGTGAATCTTATTTTGTCTCGGAAGAGATAATCCTTAAAGAAAAAGTATTTTAACTTTTGAAACTGAAAGCAGAAAACAAGCTGAATGTACTTTCCTTAGGTTTCTTGATAACAATGAGAGTCTCATAATCTGAAAAGATATAAAATGCTTGTACAAAGTCTTTTAATTTTTTTTAAATTGAAATGGAGTTAAAAAGTTTTCACAGCCAAGAAAGACAAATGCATTCCTGCCCTAATTAAACTGAAAATTGGAACAGAAATTTCTAAGCTGAAACTTGTATTTTCCAAAAACGAACGTGCTTTCACAGTGTTGCTTACTGCACCTCAGAAAAATGAGAGACCACGTGTACTAGGCAGATTTACAGGAGATTAGGCTTCCCAAGGATTTTGAATGATTGACAGCTAACAAAGATTCCTTGAAAGGTTCCAGGAACACAACATTTTGGCAATCAATTTGGAAATCACAGGGAGATCACTCCTTCTCTCTGAAGGATTTTTTTGAATAGTAAGCATTGGTCACTGGCTGCCGCAACCTTACATACAAGACATGCCTATAGACAGGTCAGTGCAAAAGATCATGGTACAATAATAATTTCAGATAAGCCAAAAAAAATAGTGAATCAGAGATTGCACATAGCATAGCGACTTGGTGATGTAGGGCAGTTGTTGAAGTGCATTAAAAAAGTGAAGTGTTCTTTGATATTGTGTGCAATGGGGCAAGGTCAGTGTGTAGGGGTCAGGAACAAATGTGGGGTTAAAAACATGGATGCAGCATGCGCAACACTGCTCGTTCCTGAGTCATTACTCCATGGGAGTAAACTTGTATGAAAAGGTGGAACATGCACAAACCATTAGCCATTTGCAGACTATTATTTGGAATGACAGAGACATAAGGCAATCTAAACTGGTGGAATGGGTAAGATCCCACAAAGTACATACACCAGATCACCTGACAGCTGCGCTGTGTAGACTCAAACAAAAAATGGCTCCGCTGGAAATGTAAAGTTCATGAGAATGGGACTGCTGTGCTTCACAATCGCAAATTTGTGTAACCTTCAGCATTTCTATACCTCTCTGCTTCACAATCGCAAATTTGTGTAACGTGACCAGCATGGGCGTAAGAACTGGCTGAGGGGAAGCGAGCTTCAAGTGTAGGTGATACCACCCCGCTATTTTTTTTAATGGTGGGATTAATACCACCCCTTTCCCCTGCCCCCAAAGATCTTTAGATGAAAACTGAAGAGTAAACATGGGCAGTCACAACTGGTTTCTTTGAAGTCCTGCTCCACATCACATGCCTCCTTGAAGCAGTGTGTTTGGTGGAACAAACTCTGCTGTGAGGGAGTGGGAGGCAGTCTGTGTCCTTGTTGTTTTATTGATTATTTAATTGCGGTCACTGGCGTGTGGAATCATTCCTAAAATCCCCCTGTCAAGCCAACAGAGTAACGCAATGAGTGCGATGGAGTTTTATGATAAATGACTGAGAAAAAGAAACCATTCTATAAAAGGCTTAACGCCTCAATGACAGCAGTTAAATAATCAGGAAATACAGAGAGGTCTCTGAGGCCCTGCGGAGTCTGCTCTTCCAGGAGGTGCTTGGAGAAGTGCAGCATGGCTTCAGACAGGCATGTTGTTCTCTTTGATCACCAGAGTCTCTGCAAACATTAAAAACAAACGCACAGCTACACATCCCATGACTATGCACATGCATATATGTGTATAGTACAAATATGAATTGAGGAATGATAAATGTATTTATTGGATTTCGTATGCTATTACTAAATACAAAACAATAATTAAATACATGAATACCACTGATCTTTTGTGCTCAAACAAAGAGGGATGTGAGAATACAGTATGTGCCTGAAATGCGCACAATGTGCAACCAGGAATCCTGGGCTTCTCATCCCAGCTTCCCTAACTTGACAAAACCGGGTACCATTTTCATTAACCAACCAGTCTGAGAGCACATCGACATAATTCAGTACAAGTTCCCACTATTATACAATTAATATAAAATATTTAATGAAAATAGCTATTCAAAAAAGAAAGAATTACACATTTTGAATACTAAATGGCAGTGGCATCAGGACTTGGGGGTATTCTCATATTTTAAAAAAATACGACACTGAAAAAACTTGAAAATTCATTTGCTCCATTTAAAAGTTATCATATTTCTCTTGAGATTTGGTCCATGACTTAGTTCCTTTACATATTTTGAGGGCTCGGCTCCTGTTTTGGTTATTAGAGCAAAGCAGGAGCCCTGGCACTGTTATTTCCAAGGTATTCTTGGAGGGAGAGAAGGAGCAGAGTCATATCCCACCAATGAGTTAAACCAATTCCAAAGAAACATGGCCAGCCAGAGCCCTACAAAGTAAGGGAAGATGAGAGCAGGTACAGCCAGGGTAAAAACAAGGGGGCAGATCTACAAGAAAGTGCCGCAACGCGGCATCGCAAGCCCTTTGTCTGCGCCACACTGCAGCACCTTCAGAGCACCGGAATGCAATATATCTACAATGATTTGTCGCATTCCTGTGCTCTCCCCTGCACTGGCACAGGAACAGCTGCCTTGCGCCAGCGTAGGCACCCTCGCACCATGGTGCAAGAATTCTTGCGCCATGGGGAGATTGCTTTTGTGAAGGAAGCGGCCCCTTCCTGCTCAAAAGCAATCACTGCATGCATTTTCCTCTTTCAATGCATGCTGTAGAATGCAGCACGCATTGAAAGAGGAAAAAACTTCTCCTCGTTTTGCTTGGCTACGCCACCCCTATTGTGGCGCAGCAAACTGAGGCATTTCCAGGTTTACGAATTCTCGTAAATCTGGAAATGCAACAGTGGACATGGGTGTTGCGTGGATACACCCACAGCAACACCCATGTCCTGCCCCTAACACGCAAAGTGTTGCGTGAACAGGGGTGATATTTACAAGCACAGGTTAAGTCGCGCGGGGTCACTTTACCTGTGCTTGTAAATATCCCTTAGCAGGCTGCGCCACCGGTGCGTCACGCAACGTGATCCACTGGCATCGCAGTAGGCTTGTAAATCTGCCCCAAGGTGTAGGGCAGTCTGTCAAGACTCACATAGTACCTAGTAGGTTAGCGCAAGCTAGTAGCAGATAGGCAAAGGAACCGCTCTAAATTATTGAGTTATAAATGGTTTAGGGTCGTGGGTAGTTTGTATGAAGCCAGATCATGGAGAAAAAAAACATGTCCGGTTCCACAAGCAGTACTTGTATAACTGTCTTCCCATTGCTTCAACAGAACCACTACCAACGCAAATCAAATGACGTCAGCAGTGCTGCCATATCCCAGGATACCGTATGGGGTACATGGGGTGTGGCTAACGATACGACAAACAACGAGCCCTTAGGAATCATACATAGAGCATGAAGCTGCAGACATAAATGAAGGACCTGGTGTGGTTTCATGTTACAACAAAAAACACTGTATCCTTGCCTTTCCTTAGCTGTACAATAACACACGAGTCCTTCGCAATGCCTTAAAACATTACCGATATTTGTACGTAATTACTAATATAAATAACTACTATTAGTCTACGTTACCCAGCGATTACCACTGATCAGGATTCGGTGTATTTTCTGGATGTATGACGTTACAACACATGCTTTTACCACGCATGCTGTTACAACGCAGTTTTGACAACGCAAACCTTTACAACGCATAGCGCTTTGGGGTGCTGGATAGTGAATAGTTTAATTTACTATTCCAACTCCAGTCCCCGTGGACACTAGGAAAGGTGTTAGATAGTAAATTAAATCTATTCCCTATCCTAGAGCGCCCCCCAGCGCAATGCGTTGTAATGGTTTTCGTTGTAAAACCTGCGTTGTAAAAGCACTGCGTTGTAAAAGTTTCGTTGTAAAGGCGGTTTCCCGTATTTTCTCACTGTACCGAAAAAGATCACTCTGCCTGTTTAAGATTACTTTCATGTGAATGATTTGATATCAGTGCCTGCGCATACAGCTCTTTGCCCAAAGCCTGTAGCCATCTTTAAGTGGTGAGGTAGGTGTGTTAAGAACATATCGACAAATGCAAATGTCTCAGTTACATCCCTCTGGAATCTTCGTATGTTTCATATTCTCAGTAAGAAAATAGATTCGACTGGAGTATACGCAAAATATACATCAGAGACTATATTTTGAGATTTTGTTTGAGTGTAAGGTTGCTAAATTTTCATATGAAAAAATACTATGAAAACAATAATTCCAGATAAGCCTAGAAATAATAGTAAAACAGAGATTATACATAGCGACTTGGTGATTTAGGGCAGTGGTCGATGTGGAGTGCGTGGTTGGGGCGGGCAAACACAGCACAGGGAGACAAGCCAAACATAAATTTAACAAAAGAGAACATGCAGCGTGTCATCGCTGCTCGATTTTGCGGAAATACTAGTTTTGCTGCATTTAAAAAAATATATATTAGCTTGTGTACAGTCAAGATCGAGATAGGTGAGCTGCACTGGTTAAAACAACGAGTGACAGGCTGCTTAGAAAGTGAAAACGCACATGATGCGCTGAATGTTGCAGGAAAGCATTTCGTGCCTGCAATAGGAAAGACTCAATAAAGAAAATAGTGCTTACAGACTAAATAACACGTACCATGTAACAATAGAAGTAAAAGGACCAGTAGCAATGGGAGGTAACAAATGAAGACAAGGTGGTATTAAAGAAGAACTGACAAGCCGATTACTGAATTAGAAGCCTGCATTTAGGAAGGACAAAGACACAAGCCAATGACTTCTATTCCATACTCCAGTACAGCAAGTCTCGCAGAGAAGCGCATGCACGCTGACTCTAGGCTCTAAAAGTTAAGGTTTGTTTTTCCTTGTTATTAGTTCTTCTCCATGAGGATACACATGAAACAGGCATCTCATTCCAGATCATGAAAATTGTTGTGGAATGTGGTGATACCTACGGGTTGTGGTTTCTTGCAATGGCCCATCGTCGTTTTCCCTATTTTAGCCTAATTGTGCACTTAGGATGCATTTCTTTTTGCCTGCGTTAGTATATAGATAAGCTCCTTTAGTACCCGATTGTATTTTCACATAGAACCTGCATATGTTTTTGGGTTCTCTCCTGGGATTTAGTATGAACACCATAGACCCTTCACCCTGTCTTCAGGCAAGTCGCTTCCCCACGCCGCACAGCACCACAAGTGTGCCTGCGTGTCTCTGCTGCTCATCACCGCTGCTGCCGCAGGTTCAAGGCCCCTCTGCCTCGGGAGCCTGATACTATTGTTATTCGTATTGCTGCATTGTGCATATTTTATCACTGCCTTTCTGTAATCCTTTTGTTCCCTCGTATTTTTTCATTGCTGCCTTTCTGTAGTTCTTTTGTCCCCCTCGTATTTCATCATTGCTGCCTTTCTGTAATTTTTGTGTTACCCTCGTATTTCTTCATTGCTGCCTTTCTGTATTTGTTGTCCCTCTCGTGTTTCTACATTGCTGCCGCTGTATTTTTTGTCTCCTTCGTTTTCCCACTTTCTCCGTGCCTTGCCCGTTACCCGCTGCTGCGTCCCCTGCTGCCCCGCTCCTACACACCCATTTGTTTCCCCACTACTGCCTCCCAGCTGCTCCTCTCTCCCACCTCCCCTTATATGGCGGCTGCATGCAGCGGGCGTGCCTTAGGCGCGCCAAGCCCGTCTGCGCCCGTCCGCGCCTGGACCATGCCCAGCACCAGACTTCTGGCCCCCGCAAACGCCATGACACCCATCGCTGCTATGACGCCAACACCCTCCATGCACTCAACACCGGATGACTGCACGTCTGCTTCCAGGCCACCCGGAAGCACACCAAAGGAGCCTTCGCCTGCCAGAGTTGCAGCTTCACCAGTCTCCGAGCCACCAACCTGCCCACCGTGACAGGATGCAACCACCTCAGATGCATACTACTGAACACCCGCTCCCCACGCAAGCTTGCCGTTGTACTCTAGGACCTGCTTGACTCATCATCCCGGGACGTCACCTTCCTGACAGAGACCTGAATGAATGCCTCCTCAGCACCTGACATAGCCATCCCGGACGGTTACAAGGTCATCCACAGAGACCGCACCGACAGGGGGAATCACCATCATCCACAAGAACACCCTCAAGATCTTGACCAACTCCGAGGACACACTCAGCACCGCCGAACACCTGCACTTCAAGATCCACACTGATCCCAACACCACCCTCAGAGGAACTCTGATCTACATACCCCCTGGCCGTAGTTCAGCGACTCCATCGCCGATTTTGTCAGCACGCATGCCCTCGCTTCCACAGACTACCTGAACTTCCACCTCGAGAGCAACAATGACACCAACTCCACCACCAGGATTTCTAACCTTGCCAACCTCAGACTCTGACAGCTCATCACAACGCCCACCCACTCCGCCGGCCACCCGCTTGACAACATGTTCTCCTCAAGCTCTCATGTCTCATCCAGCCACACCACCGAACTCCACTGGACCGACCACCACTGCATCCACTTCACCTTCCGGAATCCCACTACGCACCACCGCACCTAACAGGTCCCCTGCCGCAGCTAGAGCAAAATCACAGAAGACCAGCTAAACACCACCCAAAGCCCACCTGCCGACCCCAACGACCCCAACACTGCCACCAGCAATCCCAGACATTCGATCGATGACTTCGCCAATACTCTCGCCCCGATCAAAATATCCTCCAATAGATGCACCAACAAGAAAGCCAGCTGATTTACCGCGGGCCTGCAGACCTCCGAGCAAACCTGCCGCCAACTAGAGGAGAAATGGCAACACAAACAAGACACCGGAAAACTAACCAGCCCACAAGAACACCATTCCCAACACCATCACCTCATCAGAGCGGCCAAAGGGACCTCCTATAAGGACCGCCTTGACAACAACGCACACAACAGCAAAGACCTCTTCAACATCGTGAAGGAACTTTCCAACACCAACGACATCCCACCATTGCAAGACCTGTGCGACTCCCTTGCCACCTTCTTCCACCTCAAGATCGCAGACATCCGCGACAGCTTCGACAAACCGACCACTCTGACAGCCACCAACACCTCAGACACCATGGACACCACCCACATTGACCCCCTGCTCACCTGGACCAACATTAATGACAACGACACCATCAAAATCATGAACACCATCCACTCCGGCTACCCGTCAGATCTGTGCCCATACCACCTCTTCAACAGAGCCAGTGCCACCATCGCACCCCATCTTAGCAAGGCCATCAACATCTCCTTCGAGACCGCAACCTTCCCGGAGAGCTGTGAGCACGCCGAGAACAACGCCTTGCTCAAGAAACCCAAGGTGGATCCGAGGGACCTCAAGAACTTCCGGACAATCTCCCTACTCTCATTCCCGGTAAAGGTCATCGAGAAAACCGTCAAGAAACAGCCGACCCGATACCTCGAGGAGAACAACATTCTGGACTTGTCCCAGTTCGGGTTCTGCAGCAATCAAAGCACCGAAACTGCCCTTATGGGCGCCACTGACGAGATCAGGGCCCTGCTAGACAGCGGCGAAACTACGGTCCTCATTCTTCTAGACCTATCAGCTGCCTTTGACACTGTCTGCTACCGCACCCTACGCACATGCCTCCAAACTGCAGGGATCCGGAGCAAGGCTCTGGAATGGACCACCTCCTTCCTCTCGGACAGAAACCAGAGAGTCCACCTCCCCCTTTCCGTTCCAAAGCCTCCGAAATCTTCTGCGGCGTACCGCAAGGATCATCCCGCAGCTCAGCATTGTTCAACATCTACATGGCCCCGCTCACCCACGTCGCAAGACTGCACGACCTCAATATTATCTCCTACACTAACGACACTCAGCTGATCCTTTCCCTCACCAAGCACCGAGGACCCCCTCAATGCCAAAACCAACCTCCAAGAAGGAATGAAAGCCATCGCTGAATGGATGAAGAACAGCTGTCTGAAGCTGAACTCGACAAGATGAAGGTCCTTATCCTCGGTTCCACCCTCTCAGCCTGGGACGACTCCTGGTGGCCGACCCTCCTGGGAGCAGCACCAATGCCCACGGACCATGCACACACCTGGGGTTCTTCCTCGACTCAACGCTTTCCATGGCCAGGCAAGTCAAAGCCATCTCGTGCTCCTGCTTCAACACCCTCTGCATGCTCTGCAAGATCTACCAGTGGATCCCCACCAAAACAAGAAGAACGGTCACCCAGGCCTTAGTCAGCAGCAGACTGGACTACGGAAATGCGATCTACGCAGGAGTCCCGGCCAAACTCCTGAAATGAATGCAACGCATACAGAATGCCTCTGCCCGCCTGATCCTCGACAGCCACATCACCCCCACCTGAGAGACCTGCACTGGCTTCCCGTCCACAAGAGGATCACCTTCAAACTCCTCATCCACGCACACAAGGCACTCCATAACACGGACCAGCATACCTCAACAGGCGACTCACCTTCTACAACCCGAACCGCCAGCTCCTCTCGGCCAACCTCGCCCTCACCACTGTCCCTCGCATCCGAAGAGCAACCTCCGGTGGCAGATCATTCTCCCACCTCGCCGCCAAGACCTGGAACACCCTCCCCATCCTCCTACGGCAGACCCAGGACCTACTAACCTTCAGGAGGCTACTCAAGACCTGGCGTTTCAAACAGTTGCAGCTCCCCTCCCCCTAGCGGCTAGAGACCCTCACGGGTGAGTAGTGCACTTTACAAATTCCCTGATTGATTGATAGAGAAGATCAAACAAGAATGCCCCTTGTTATTCTCTCTGGTCAGGCACTAGCACCTAGACATAACACAAGAATGCAGCTGGTGTTTTTGAGAATATGTCTTGTCATATAATTGTGGACAGGAGTTGAAAAAACACACATTGAGAGTGAAGGTCCTGTGGCAGGATTGCTGTAACAGTTGATATGTAGAACGTCCATCTATATAAGCTACATTATGGTATCCGCCACTAATCTCAGAGATCTATGATATCTAATTATTTAGCTTTAGTAGGAGGGGGGTAGGCTAATCTGTTTTATAACATGACAGGGCTTTTTATGATATATGGTTTATTAACCATGCTAACAATATTTTTGGTATGCATTTATTTTCTAATTGTGGCGCAAATACTGCATCTTAGAGCACAATTGTTTAAATAAATATTCTAAACTTCCTTCGTGTCTCTTTATCTTAATGTGGAAAAGTATGAATGAGAGAAAGAAAGGGTTTGTACTGTTGCAACGATCCCCGAGATTGTTAAGAGTGTTGTTTTCTGGAGCGTAAACTTACTTGTCTCTCTACAAAGATTAGGAGGACAAGTAAGGCACTGTAGCTAGTGGGCTCTGGTTCATTGATACTGAAGTGGTATGATGACTCAGTCCCTGCATGCCGATATTCTATGGTCCCAAGCATAGTTCTGTTGTGAACAGAATCCCTACAACAAAAGAAAACAGCTAAAATGTAGAAACATTGTGTTCCTTTTTTCCAACAAATTACCAAAATGTGCTCTGCAAGAAAGTGTATTTGTTTTTAAATGGCATTAGGAAAAGGCAAGCCCTACTGCCATCATCATACTCCCTAGTGTCCGGAACAGAAAAGTTTTTACAATTTTTTTAAGTGGTAGTCAATTTTTCCATATTATGTGGTTTCTACTTACTTGCTGTTTGTGGGTGTTGGAAACAGACATGTAGAATGTTATTCATTTAAAAAAGTAAACACAATTTAGAATTCAAAAGGCCACAATCTGTGTAAATTACATATGGTTTACCCTGTGTTTCGGCCTTCTCCAATAAAAGAGAAAAAGAGAATAAACAAACAACAAACACTTAAAAGCAGTGACATCATCAATGACGCCAGTGGTGACATCATAATATTGAGAACATAACTGCTGCATTTGGACAAAGGCTGCAGAAAGGCATTGGTGACACAAACGGTTTTGGGAGCAGGGCGCTCCAGCATTTCAGTCCCTGCTGCAGATATCTGTTGTCCTTGGCCAAAGATTGTATGCAGCCGGAGTTGCCACCCCCATATGTGATGGGGTCAAACCTGCTGCCCACAGTCAACGGACTTGCTGGAAACCTGCTGCTCACAGTCAAAAGACTTGAGCGGGTGCGGGGGGGGGGGTAGGGATGGGCACACAATGCTAGTTGAAATCAGGGGTAGGCCACCTGTGGTCATTACTTGCTGTGCTTGGCTAAAGTCTATGTGCAGAGGGGGGTTGCATCTTGTGGAGAGTGTAGTGCCTAGTCTGCATAAAGGCAGTGCGCTGCAGCCTATCCCTGCTATACAAAGTCAAAGGATATGTTTGCTGGGGGCTGACCTCACTTGCAGGGTTAGGTGCAGGGCCTGGCTGATGAAGGGTAACACCCAGAAACCGGTCACAGGATGCTTGTTTCTGGTTCAGGGAGGACCTCCCTTGGCAGTTCAGTCTGGACTGTCTCATGAGGCACTGGGTCAAGACTGATTTGCATATGGATGGATCTAAATTGGGGTGGCATGGTGAGCAAAAGAACAATGGATTTAACCCAGATCTCTCGACTATGGGTGAATTTGTTTGCATAGCAATTTTCACCCCAAGTGAGTTGGGTATGCCCAGATGTGGGTCCCTTGCTCACTGTGCCACTGGATTTAAGCTAGCCTGGCTGATGAAGAGTAATACCCAGAAACCGTTCCAAGGAGTATTGTTTCAAGTCCAGGGAGGACCTGGCTCGGTAGTTCGGTCTGGAGTGTTCCCATAAAGCTCAGGGTCAAGACTGAATTGCATGTGGCTGGATCTAAACTGGGGTGGCATGATGAGCAAAAGAACAATGGATTTAACCCAGATCTCTTGACTGGGGTGAATGTATGATTTATTCAGCATTCCGTCCATCATTAGTTTGCGTAGCACTTTTCACCCAGTCTGTGAAGTCAATCACCACTGTGCATAGACAAATGCCATGCACAGTGGGGACTGGCTATTCATGGTTAGTTGGGAGCACGGGAAATGTTGCAAGTGGTATATGATAAAAAAGTAGAACAAAAAGGTAAAAATGAAGTAAGCTGCGGTTATAACACCTTACAATTTTTTTTAAAACTTGGACATTTACTTAGAAAATCGAAGTTAAAGTGGGGTTATTCTGATGGATTGAAAGCGAAAATCTACTGAGGATGGCAAATTATGATTATGACGACAGTCCTTAACTAACACAAAAGTCATGAGAACCATAACTCGCAGACCAAATGCTATGCTTATGACTGCACAATATTATGCCAATAAACAAAATCAAAATATAATTAAATAACAACATATATTGAAACCAATAAAAGGTACTACTTTACTAATCAACTCAAACATGTGAAATTACATCTGTTTATTAAAGATAAGCAATGAGCATTTAAATCGGTTTGCAAGTTGTGTTTTACAAGACAGTTGTACGAGGTATGTGGATTGTGGTTCTAATCTCAACCAATAAATGTCAGTCTTTTTTCAGTTTTAATTTGTAACCAGAACTAATTGAATGCATTTATTTATTTATGTATTTTTTTTACTTAGTTTCTTTTCAATGAGAAGTGACATCTCTCCTCTGTTGGCTTGGAGGTTGCAACGTCCTACACCATCCCTGGTTGCCTGTGTGGATATGGCATCTCAATCAGATGTAGAGGCAATAATTAGAGTTGTATTTGACTTCTCCTAAAAGCCAGGAAGCATGCCATGGTGGTACCCCTGTTGAAAAACAAATATTTTGACCCTACCATCTGGTCCAATTTCAGGATCATCTCTCTGCTTCCCATACTCCTAAAATACTGGAGGAGCATGTCAACATCTAGTTCACGTTATTTGTGGAAGTCCAGAATGTCCTTCACGGTTCCCAGTCCGGATTCTGAGCTGAGCATAGCAATAGATCCTCTTTCTTAGGAGTTACAGAACATCTCAGGTGGCTCCTGGACATGGGCACTGCAGTTGCGCTTACTAGACCTTAACCATGCTTTTGAAACCCTGCCTCATGGCATTTTAAATGCAAGATGGATTCCTCTTGGGTTCCAGGGCACCACGCTGGCCTAGGTATACTCATTCCTGATGGACTGCTTGTTTCAGGTTTTCTCAAAACATGTTGCATCTAGCACACACCTGTACTCTTCTGGAGTACCACAGGAGTCTTCCCTTAGCCCCGAGCTTTTCAACATTTACGTCCACCCTCTGGCAGACCGAGTGGAATCCTGTGGCCTTACCCTGTTTTCATACGCATATGACACTCAGATAATTTTTTCATTGTCATCGGTGCTAAATGCCTCTTCAGAAGATATTATCTCTTGCCTCGGTCTCGTCTCCTTTTGGATGCACTCTAACTCTCCAAAGCTGAATGGCGACAAGACCAAGGTAATGGTATTGGGCAGGAATCCCCAACATTGGGGGCTCCAACACTGGTCTTATTCACTTGGGACGCTTCCTGTACCCACTCACAAGGTGAGGAATCTTGGTTTTTGGTTAGATTAAAATCTATCCATAAAGCCTCAAGAAACCAAGGTAGCCTTCTCATTCTTAGTGCGACCCATGACATTGAGCAATACACATTATTTGCTTGAGTCCGTTAGAACTAGCGACCGGGGACTTACAGCATTATGTTTGCGGTACACGGCTTCATTAGATGGAGATGACATTGGGCAATACACATTAGACGCTTGAGTCCATTAGAACGAGCGATCGGGGCTGTGTATACCCACTTCTGGTTACACATTGTTGAATTTCCGCATATAAATTAACATGGTCAGCGCTCTAGTTGCGCGCATGAGTATTTTAACGCGAGATTTGTGAGGATGATGTAGTGCCCTAGAATCTGTTAGCATTCTAGTGCTAACTCTGTATTTACACTTAACACCCACCCACCACTGATGTCACTGGTCATGTGACACAGTACCAATAAAAGAGGCCGAGCGCACGTGCTCTGGGCCAGTTGCACCGAGTAAGCAGTGTGTCCTGCGTCTCAGTCATTTCTAGTATAAGTCCTAGGGCCCGCCCTTTACAATGGCGACGAGGGTTTAGCTGTTTCCACGTGTGCCAGCTAAATGAAAATTCGAGGAAAAGGGGGAGAGAATGCGGCTCGCCTGAGAGCACCCCCTGCGAAGAATCGAGCCGGCCGCCGAGAGGCCCGTGGGGTGTGTGTCGAGCCCCGAGCCTAGAGAAGAAGGAGGAGGAGGTGACCGGGAGCTCATCCCGCACCTCTCCAGCCTGCCGTGGTCTGCCCTGCCGTGGCGGTGCCCTGAAAGGACAAGCGGAGCCATCGCGGTGCCCACCCGCGGAAGAACAGGCCCGTCGGCCGAAGGTGAGCCCAGACTGTAAAGCACCAAAAGCAGAGCCCACCCACGATGATCATAACCACGATAATGGCGGCCGCCTGCTAGCGCCGCCCAGAACTATACAAAGCGGAGCTCACCCGCTAAAAACACTGACTGTGCCCCCCTAAGGTGTGAGCGGCGCCAGATATTGCCCCGTTAATAAAGACAAGACCAGCGGAGCCCACCCGCGGCCTGCCTGCAGCGTCCCCCGCCACGCAGCGTGTGTGAAGTGCGGCGGCGGGGTGAATAAACTTCAAAGGAGAGCGCCCGCAGCGTGAGGAGAGCTGCCGGGTGCCGAGACAGTTAAAGCGGAGCCCACCAGCAAAGCGCCAACACCTCTCCACCCCGCGCAGCGTGTGATCTGTAAGGCTGCAGCGGCGGGGTGGGGAAGCGAGAAACCCAGCACCCGGCCCGCAGCCGGTAAAAGCAGCTCCAGCCACCCCCGCCTGCAGTGCCGGGAAGAGAAACAGAGACGGCCGGTGTCGGAGTTGGGACGAACAGAGAACAAGCGAGCATGCTGTCCCTCTGTGGCAGTCAACCAAAGCATGCCGCCCCCTCACACACACAATCCCTCCCCCTAGACTGTGAAGGGAACGTGTGAAGTGCCGCGTATGCGGCCGCAACGCAGAAGTGAGCGGAACGCTGCTGGGAGCACGATACAGCGAGGGTCCCAAACACAAAGGACAATAATAATAAAATAACAATAAAGACCTACCAAAAAGGGTCCACTTAAAACGGTGCGAGCAGTGGCCGTCAGTGAAGGTGCTCTTTTCACGAGGGCAGTGAGCACGAACACTGCAGCATATAGAGAGCCACTGAAGCCGGTGATAACGAGGCTAACCACTGCAACTGCCTCTGGCTGCCCTCCAGCTCCTCTGCCCACAAGAGCTATTCCCTGCAAAAGAAAGCGAGTACACCCGGGCCTGCAAATTGAAAAACGCAGTGAAAGCACTCACTGTGGTCCCGGGACCTAGTCTCCTAACTGCCACTGAAACCCTGCACCGGACATAAGACACACAACGTAGGGAGAGACTGCTGGTGTCTGCCCACGAGATCCCCCGCCATCTAGTGGCCAAACTACGGAATTGCACCCACAACTAAGAGAAGGAAAGAAATGCCACAGCATCAATAAAGCAAAAGGTTACAAAGAGCAGCAACCAGCCTGCGGCCATGACAAAGGAAGACTGTAACTGGTCACAAGGACCAAGGGCAAGAACACTGTCACACCATGCCGCTAAGACTGCATGACCCCACACAAGCGTTGCCTAGAGATTGATAGAGAACCACCTGCTGGCAGGTGGCTACTCTCAAGCAGAAAGGAACTAAAGAGCACGCAAGAGACAGTCTGCAAAACTAGATACAAGACCTACACTTATGTCTCTGGGAGGAAACGGCGCAGGAACGCGCCGGAAGCACAAGAACGCGACATAACTTAAGAATCGCGCCTGAAGCCCCAGAAGCAAGCCGGGAGTGCAGCGACTCCTCACAGGATATTTAAGAGAACGCGCGACAAGTGCACCCACGCGAAGAAGTTCACAAGAATCGCAACCAGCACCAAACAGAAGAAGCAAGACCAGTAGAACGTCAACGGAGTGGTGACGCAACCCTCCTGAAGCAAACACCCAAGAAGCATCTACACCCCGCCAGAAGAGAAGACAGCGATGCCTAGTGGCCACAGGCCATCACTGCAGCAGAATGGCGAAAGTAGGAACACCCCCACACGAACCAACGATGGTTCTGGAACCCAGCACCAGGACGTGCGAAAGCGCATGACGCCAATGCGCAGCAGTGCGGACAGCACTAGCCCAAAGCAGCAAGTCACAAGAGAAGACATGAAGAGCGCACCCAGATGCGCACCAAAGCAACTCAACTGCGATGAAAAGAAAATGGTTGCGCTGACAACCCGCAGCATTGAAGATTCAACACAGAAGCAACCTGACCACTCAGCCTGGCCACAAAGCACAAAGTCGACCAGCCAGATGGTCGTACCAAGAAGCCTACCTGCCGGACATCGGCAGAAGGGACCAGCACGAGGTCCAAGAAGCTCAGCACCACAAATCCTACCTGCCAGACCTCGGCAGAAGGGACCAGCACGACGTCCAAGAAGTTCAGACAAGGCGCGGTCCGAAGACCCAGACCCACGAACTTCAACCACACAAATTAACGAAAGCAACAGGAAGAAGATGTGAACCCTGGGAAGTGAGTAACAAGGAGATAGTGTCCTAGGACTAGGACAAGACCAGGAAGACACGTGCAGAGTGCGCGCTGCATGGGGAAGCCTGGCCAGAGAAGATGAAGAAAAGGGGAGCAGGGTACGTAGCGAAAAGAGGAGAAGAGAAGAAGAAAGATCGGAGCGGCACGCCGCCACCGAAGAAAGGTAGAAAAGAGAAGTCAGAGTGACACCCAGTCACTTCAAGAAGAAAGGAGAAAGAACAGAGTGGCCACTGCCACTAAGAAGAAAAGAAGGACGAAGTAATCGGAGTGGCACGACTGTCAGGTTAAGAAGAAGGAAGAAAGAACAGAGTGGCCACCGCCACTAAGAAAAGAAGAAAGGTGACAGGCACTGGAACACCGGAGTGCAATGGAGAACAAGCCTGGTAAGAGCACCAGCAGAGCAGACGAAAGACAACCACCTATGAGTCATCCATCCACATGGCGAACGCAGAAGAGAGCAAGATGGACTGTTGGCGACATCTACCTCTTGGGTTGAGCGGAAGATCGAATGGCGAGAGTGCTCACACATCCAGCTGATGAACTGACCACTCCACACCGACCCGTGGCAACCCAAGAAGCAGAGGCCTCAAGGAAGTCTGGTGGCAGCAAGTCCCACACGGGAGACAGACCTACAGAAGCACGTCTGCAGGACCCAAGAGGATGAAAGCCTCGAGAGCAATGAAGAGAGTCGACAACTCAACCTTCAGGTGGAACTAGGACACGACGGTGAGGCTCGTGGAGCGCCCTGCTCACGGCCCGAAGGCTATGGTAGAGCTACACGACCGAAAACACCAATCCAGTGGAAACCTGGCAAAGAGGTCCTCCCGGACATCTTGTGGGAGAAGAAAACCGGCGAGAGGGGCATCCTAGTGAGAGGGATGTTTGCACCTACTCTATTCACCTGCCAAGAGTCAACACTAAAGCCTGCCCGGAAACATCACAAAGCCAGAAGAGAGAACAAAACCAGAAGACTGTTGACACCCATGTCATCCATCTATCTATCATCACCTACAGAGCGAAGCAAAGGAAGAACTGAGAACACCGGACAGACAGCACCGACAAAGAGTGAACCCACCGAACCTGCGAACCGTGACACCGAGAACTATTAGTCCTGAACGCAAGAACTATACTGCCTGCGGCTTGCAAGCAGCCAAAGACGCTCATTTTGAAAGCGCAAGTCCAATGTTATTTTCTGTGTTTTCCTTCCCCCACAGGTTTTGGACTTTTTCAGTTTGGTTTAATTTTTAACCATTGGGAAGGGATGTAGTGCCCTAGAATCTGTTAGCATTCTAGAGCTAACTCTGTATTTACACTTAACACCCACCCACCACTGATGTCACTGGTCATGTGACACAGTACCAATAAAAGAGGCCGAGCGCACGTGCTCTGGGCCAGTTGCACCGAGTAAGCAGTGTGTCCTGCGTCTCAGTCATTTCCAGTATGAGGGCCTAGGGCCCTCCCTTTACAGATATTTGTACTTCCGCAAACACACGCGAAGACGCTGCAAGGCAGAGAGACTCGAACTGCCGCGCATACGGATACTCCTTCTGGTGAGTGCTAAATGATGCTGGCGGCGTGTAGAATAGTCGTGATGTTCCGTGGATGATAGAGCGGGTTTAATTCAGTAGATGGCAATAACACGCCAATACCCTTCTCCTTTCACTTCAGCCTACCTGCCTGCCATTGTAAGACGCATAGGTCGTGTGTTGAATTGACCGGTGTGTTCTTCGTAACTTTGGTATTTATAAAAGTTAGGCACAATTTGGACCGTAGCAACAATTATTGGGAGAGGGATTGCAGATCATGTTTGAGGCCGTTGCTCGAGCGCTGTCAGATTGATTCGAACAATTTTACGGGGGCTAATTATTATCCCGTTTAGAGCAGATTAAGGCTCTTGATGACCTACGTGTTAATAGCAAGGTGAGGATATCATGACGATTTTAGGATGTACTTGAATGAGAATACCGATCTAGTAGATACATCCACTAGTGCCTAACACTTACAATACTGAAGTTTGCTCCCCAGTGTGTCGCATTTCTGGTACTTACCAATAGACGAACTGCTGAGACGAGTCAGCAAGATTCCCCACATCACCCGACAGCTGGGACGGAAGTATAACCGGCTGAGAGTTGAGACTCTCATTGTTTTCGGTTGAGGATACTGGTAGTGCGATTTAATAGCAGGAGCATTGTAGATTTACATTCCGATTTGCTATTATTGTCTTTGCAGTATTGAGCCATTGTGGCAAAAGTTGCGGAACCACTGCCCATTGGGCAAGGTGCACGTATTTGTGTTAACCCTGAGGATTGTGTTCTTTTCTTTTCCTAATTTTCTGTCTTTTTGGTCTCCCTTCACTTTTATTATTTTATATTTTATATATTTTTAATTTGTGTATTTAGACACTGAATAGCATGGCTGACCCTGTTTCTGACCCCATTACGCCAAGATGAAACACGATGTGTATTAATAGTTGCTGTGAGTTATGCATAGAGCCTAATGTAAGCCCCTCTATGCCTATCATATTGTCCTTTAATGATTCTATATAAATCACGGGTTCCAGCTAGCTCTACATGGGGCTACATGTGTGCCGTCTTGATAATGTGTGCTATTACTAGCTATGTTGTCCAGTTGGAAGCAATTACGTAGCTGTTTTCTCCATACACACTACAAATCACCCTCACTGGAGGTACGAAGGTCTTGAGAATCTCTCTATTGGGTTTGGTGTGTGTATTCGCACTTTTAGTCACTTTAACGCCTTCGTGTTCTTATGATACAAAGTGATGTATGTGGTGCAATTACATGTTTGTAACATGCAACCATTGTACATTATGTAGAGCCCTGATGAAGTTGTGGGCAGAGTGCCCTGACGAAACACGTGTTGGCTGGGCGTTGTGAATAAAATCTGGATTGAAGGAATACATCTTTTAAGACTTCCATTGCATTTCATTGTTTTTTTGTGTGTTGTTTTATTACCTACAGTATTTACACTGCAGTAATTTGACGTGTGCACAGATCCCTGTTGTATCAATTGTGTATGTATCTTGGTCCTAGCTGAAGGTTATGGGTTATCCTCCTTTCTGTGGCACCGTCAGAATAGTATCTTAAGAGAACAAAATAACGTTACACACGGGAGGCGCCAATTTAGATCGATAACAAAAAAACCTGTTCCGTTGTCTTGTAGCTTCATAATTATTTACTATTTAGTGCCCCATGAGCTCTGCATGGGAAGGAAGGGGCGCTTTTAGTCACACAGTTGTCAAAGTTGCATCCTAACTCGGCATAATACGCCTTACCTGTGTACCCCTCATGCCAATGAACCTACAACCTAGTTCATTCTAGCATTGCTCCTTAAGCTGTATAGCCTGCCACATAAGCACTGGGAATCCCTACGGGTAACTTTGCGCTATATAAGAACGCAATAATAATAATAATTGACTAACCTGCACACTTCAGTGGCTAATTAAATGGGTCAGTCCTTTTGACTGCTACCAGAATATCTAGTCACTGTTAACTCTGAGGCAATGTACAAACCCTTCAACCTCCCACTGTAATTGACATTATCCTAAACCTGGCTATCTCATTTCAACACTTTTGGGTAAAAGGACACTTAAGTATTTAAAAGTGACACCTACCCTGAGAAGTGGTGGACATTTGGAAAAGGATGTACTCATGTAGGAAACCAGCTTCTTCCAAAGAGCTAATCAGATTGATAAGCCTGCAATAAGTCTCAGGAGAAGGTACCCATTCAATATCATTCCAAAATCTGAGATTATTCAATGCGCGCTTAAGGAGGATCGAAAGGGCTGACATGACCTGAAATTCTTCCAACACATGCTTGACATTTTTTCAGGATGAGTACTGGTAGTTCAATTGGACTGTTTTTAATCACAGAGCTCAAAGTTAACCCCAAACAAGGGATTTTCCCTCCATTGAAGTGCACGAGGAGAACTGGATTGGTCAAATTATCTCACTCTCAAAGACAGGAAATTGATCGACCATTCCATTTCTTGCTTCATGGTATTCTGTTGTAGTTTAAATGCTGTTGAAGTAAGTCATTCCATGCATTTGTTACTTGAATTCTTGCTCAGGCTTACTCCCATAACCGGGTCAACTGGGAGGGCATAAAACAGCTCATTTTCTACAGCTAGTCAAGTCAAGTCAAGTCAATAGTAGCTTTATTCGACTTTACAAGGCAAGTCATATAAGCATATTTAAACAATTCATTTAAAATAGGTATAAAATCAGTTCATTTCTTAAGGACCAATAAGAACAAAAATGTATTAGCATAAGGAACCACACTGTAGTATATACTGAGGAATAAAAATTGTGCAGGATAAGCAAATGTTAAAAAAGGTCAAAACAGGCCTAAAGTGCCAAACATTACAGTCATTAGGTTAAAAATACATCATGTACAATTAAATGGAGTCTACAGCTACCATCCCCTAATGCATCGACAGCCTGCATCTAATTAAATATTTTAAAAACTTTGGTGCTACTAAAATAGTCAGATCATCTTGAAGCATATACAACTTAATCAGAGCAGGTCTACACTGCCTCAAGCCCCATGATTTTAAAAGGTGTAATAGATATATTTTCCTTCCCCAGGTAAAAAAATTACAAAAAAAGAATAAAATGTATATTGGACTGTACTGAGACATTGTCACAGGGGCAGTTAGTTAAATTGTGAGACCAATCATTTATATCTGGAAAAGTTATCAGTCTGAAAAAGCTGTCTGTTCTCATCCTAGATAGCAGCGATCTAGTTTAGCTTGAATGAACTGGGGAAAGGTATTGGTGTAGGCCCTGTCCAAATAGTATCAAGTGATGTTGTGTGACACTAAGTTTACCTCTCTCGGACAGATCACGTCTGTCTTCCAGTAGGGCCAGGCAGCTTCTCTTAAGAGACTTCTTGGAGACTAAATCACATGAGGTAGGGGAGTCAAATAATTCCGGGAGACCTAAAGCAGTTAAAAAGTTTCTAACATAAGTCAACCATGTAATGTTACTAGCCCCTTCTAGTTTCTTACAATCATCGATAACAAGTCTGTTAAAAACTGTGTCTTCAGAGGTCCATATCTTATGCCACAACATAATTGGGCTAATTTTAATTAGGTCAGATATGTGGACCCTGTCAAGCTCTCTGTGACAAACGGTGCTGGAAGTTGACCTCGGGACGGCCAGGAGATATCGAAGGAAAGCATTTTCCTTTGCCTGTATTTCTTGGATATTCGCTGTCCCCCAAATACCAGCACCGTAAGTTGCTGTAGAAACACATTTTGCAGCATAGATATCAAGGAGGATTTGGACCGGTTTACTACCCAGTTTAATTGTAAACTGTTTCAGTGCCCCAATGGCTCGAGAAAAAGCCATATTGCGGGTGGATATGGCAGAGGTCCATGTACCTCTACAATTGAACATAATGCCCAAATATGAAAATGATTTTGTTTGGCTGACCTTTGATTGATTTAAAAAAAGTTTTACATTGGATACTAGATTTTGATGAACAGGCCATAGAAAAGGTATTTCCCACATTTATCTTTAGGCCTCTAGACCTCATAAAATCAGAGAAACTAGATAATGCTTTTTGTAAACCTAGCTGAGTTCTCACCATGATGACAGCGTCGTCAGCATAAAGTAATATTGGAACAGCACAGCCATCTATTTTGGGGTAATCTACATCTAGTGTCATTAGGTGTGCTGCCACACCATTAATATATAAATTAAAAAGGAGTGGCGCCAGTATACAGCCTTGGCGTACCCCTTTTTTAATGGGAAATTTTGACGTACATTCCCCATTTCTCCCATATCTGACCCTCGCACCTACCCCACTTTAGAGCTCCTTTAGGAAGTCAAGGATGGAATTATCAATCCCTAATTCAGTCAGGGTTTTCCACAAGACATTGTGACTGAGGCAATCGAAAGCTGAGCTCAAGTCTACAAATGTCATGAAGAGATCACCTTTCTTAGCTGCTCTGTATTTACCTATAATTAATGACAGATTGAGACCTTGCTCGACAGTCCCCATCCCTTCTCTGAATCCATATTGGAATCTGGAGAGGATGCCCGCATCCTTAGCCCAAGATTGCAACCTATTCAGGATAATTCGGCCAGCTACTTTCATTAGTGAATCTAGCAGGGAAATCGGCCTGTAACATTTGGGGTCCTGACGATTTCCCTTTTTGAAAATGGGCACCACGACTGCCTCCTGCCATGTTGTTGGAAAACCACTGGAGTTATAACAGTTAAGAACATTAGTCAGTAGTGGTGCCCAAAGGTCCATGTTATCTTTATAGATGTCCACTGGTACCCCATCTGGGCCAGGGGCTTTAGATTTGGAGCTTTCCTGTAGTGCCAACTCAACCTCTGTTAAAGTAAAAACTATCTGTAATGGGAAGGCACTTGTAGAAGGACCTGTTGGTGAAGTGTCCTGATGGGAAGAGTCCGCTACAAGTAAATTTTCTAAACTGCCCAGGTCATCTTTCTTAAACAAATCTGTAAAGTAATTGACCCAGACAGATTCTTCAATAGCGATCTCAATCGAATCTGTTTGTCTGTCATTAAAAAAAGGGGCGTTAATCTCTCTCCAGAACATAGTGCTATCTCTTAGTTCGCTAGCCTTTCGCAAGGCTTCCCAGGCTGCTTCCTTAAGTTCTAGTTTCCATTTATGTAACGCGAGTTTATAGGCTGCTCTTGCCCCCCTGATCTCAATTTTATCTCTTGGAACCCTCTTTAGTACTTCCTTTAGATATTGGTGGGCTTTAGTACAACCAGAATTGAACCGGCCCACTGTTCTATCCCTGTCACATTTCTTCCTCTTTCTAACTAGATTACTGCTTATTTTAGATGTGATTTCCCCAAAGGCTGTTACAACCATTTGAGGGTTAGAGTTATCGCCAAGGCATATCATAAAGGAGTTGGGGTCGTCAGACACTAAATCAAGGCTAAATTTCTCAGAATTGACTTTGCACCATTTAATTGCATAGCCATTAGACCTAGCCAGCGAGACCCCGTGACAGTATAGAGCCTCTGCCAGGTACGTTGCTTGGTTGTCTCTGGGACCCATATCAAAAATAGCACTAATCGGGTAGTGATCTCTAAGTGCGATTTTTTCAGTATTGAAAGATCTATGCTGTGATGGTAGTTAGTAGAAACCAGCATAAAGTCGATGATGGAAACTAGGCCCCGGCCAGTAAAAGTGGGTTCAAAGCTTATCTGAGGATCAATTAACTCATTTGCAAAACCGAGATTCAGGTCATGCATCATACTATTTAGTAATTGTCTTAAGGTAGAATGTTCAAAATGCGTGCTGGGTTCTCCCCTTATGTTAACTATACCACATGACTTAGTCCCATTTTGGGCACACAGATGACAATTAAAGTCGCCTGTTATAATACAACATGTGTCCGATTGCTCTGTTTCCAGCTTCCCACTAACAATTCCATTTAGTTCTTCAAAAAACAGTTTTTGCTCTTTCCTTGGTATGTTGTTATATAAATTTATAAGGAAAAAACTCTGTGATCCAACCCCCTTAATGTAAAAAGTTTGAAAGAATTGCCTATATTTATGGGGGCAATTTATAGTGTCCAGGTTAATAACTGTTAGATTAGCCAATTAGAAAAGTGAGTGGATAAGCCACCAGAGCATCTTCCTCTGCCCGATTTACACGCCGAAACTGCGTGTGTGCTAAATCCCTCCAGGTGAGTTATACCATCGTCCCAAGTTTCCTGCAGACTGATCACATCAAACTGGGCCACAAAGCTTATAAAAGTCGGGTCCTTAGCTTTTTTTGAGAGACCCGCAATGTTCCAGGAAAGTAGAGATAAACTGTGTCTTTTTGTAGATAGGCCGTTTTTCCCCATTCGAGGGTTCCTTCTGGACAACATTCTATTAGACCCCTTTGACACCTCAATGTCATTTAAGATCTCCAATGATTGGACAAATTCAGTTTCTTCATCTTCTTCCTCGGCGGTGGTTAGGCCATCCGCCTTAATTACTAGCGGGCATTGGGGCAAATTATTGTGTGAAGTTGAAGTTGTGATTTGACCAGTCATGGTTTCAGAAGGTCGGTCATTAGTGGGTCTGGAATCTGAGTGAACAGAATTAACATCTACTTTTGATAAATCTACACTGGTGTACTCTCTACATGATGGTGGTCAATCGACCATTTCTAAGCAGTTGTATCTGTTATAGGTTGGTATTCCCCCCCATCGTTCCCCGGGTACTGTATCTCTCCTATTGTTACCCATGTAATCCATCCAGTCTCTTCTCCCCTCTCTTCTCCCCTGCCTATTGCCTACTTGGTTCCAGCCCCTATCCCAGCTGCCCGCTTGATTCCAGGACCAATCTGGGCCTTCAGTGAAACGGGCTGCTGGAGGGTAGAAGAAGGATAAATGTTTAGTACATATTCCATCCTCCCCTGTCAAGGAGCCCCATGAGCAGATATGATCTACTGTACGGGGATCCTCGAAATTGACTATAATACAGTCACCTTTAATTTTTTTATATTTGGGTCCAATCCAGGGTACCCTGCGCACCATATTAATCTCGCTAACACAATTTCGTGGCAAAGGTCTTGTAGTGTAGCTCCTATTTTCCCAATAGGCTCTGCGCATTGGAATAATACCTACAGCAGTAAAGGCCTAGGCCAGACGTTAACTAGGTCTACTACTGTCGATACTAGACTTAATTTTTGGGTTTGCCAGCTAAGCTCAGAGTTCGCTAGAAACTTTCTCGAATGTTCAAGGAAGGAATTAACTCCCCTGATTAGACAAGAAGGGATTTAGTTTCTGACAACCATAGAACATGACAACTTTGCTCTCCCCTAATCAAGAGTCAATCTCGAGAGTCGTGTGAGCACAAGGCAATTATTTTACTCAGTCAGTACGTGCATTCTTAGTCTCATCAGATTGTAGAGAAAAGGAAGAGACGGGCGTGTTCAATAAAAGATGTTATTTATTGATCAGTCTCTTTTCTCGTACAAGAGAAATGGATCGATATTATTGCAATACTTATAGTTAAGTAAAGTGCATACATTAAAAGCAATAGTATAAAATAATACTGTAAAAACATTGATATGGTTTCTGAGCCATATGATGTTTAAAATGATTAAAATATATTTACATACACATATACATTTGACTAAACGTACTCAACTGGTGTTTCTAAATACGCCTACCCCGTGTACCTGACCTAAGTCTAATGCGTGGGCGGGAATAGAAAGTTACAGTTTAAGTTAAGTTTGTTTTTGCCAAGTGAATAACTAAAGAATTCTCTGTGAGGGGTTGTTCAGTTCTGTACCTGGAATTTAGGATGGATGAGGAATGGTATCTCTTTCTCTGCTCTCGATATTCCAGGCTGCCTGCGAGGGCTGCCCAGAAGCGCCGGTGCTGGGTCTCTCGGCTTGAGATAGCAGCGCGTCTCTCAGCGCGTCAGGAAGGCGGGGCTGCTGCCAGCGGGGTCTGCTTCTGCTCTCGGCTTCGGCAAGTGTGGCTGCTCCGTCTTGTCACCACGCGTGTGTTTGCATAGGGCAAGGTCGGCAATATTTATACCTTAAAGGTGCCGAGATTGACGTAAGGATGGACATAGATACGTCAATAAAGATGTCATACGACTTGCTCGTTAGCACATTCTTTACTAAAGTTCTCTGTGAAATCAAAACAATGGCCGCACGGATTTTCCAGGTTGTCATAGGTTTGATTTGTTATGAGAACGTCGTATGCCTTATCAGGGGCTGGAGGAATGTCGCTTGTCTAATTAGATCTCAAGCGTTATGACCTAATCAGATAACACGTTCCTGTGCCGTAGTGTGACTGCGTCAGATAACGGTATCTGCATCATGGGGGCTTTTCTTGCCTCATGGGCTGACTGTTAGTTAACTTGATAGTTAGTTTAACCAGAATAGGGTCAGGAATAGGGGGATCGATTCAGAACCTATAGAAATACACGACACCCACTCCACGCTAACTATGGTCATATCTACTAATCTATGCATAGTATAACATAGTACAACATACTATAGAGTATAGTGTATACCTTACCACCCCAAAATACATAAATGCATTTCGAAATTTTCAAATATACTGAAAAATTGCAGTCATATATATTGTATGCACTTAAGCTATGAATTAAATGCAAAGGTAAACACGCATTTGTATGCATTATTGCTTATTGGTATATGAGAAATACACATGAAATGGCTCTTAATTAACCCTGGGCGAAGAACTACGCTCCGTTCGCGGAGCTTGCGGAGTTTTGGCAACTCCGCGTTCTACGGAGAACGCGAAGCTGTCGATTACTCCGCGATCCGGTGCATAGCGTAGTTCTCGCGCGCTGAATAACATTATCGCGTGCGCCGGGGGTAAGTTCGCGCGATATTTGACGCGATCACGCACTTTGGAAATAAGGGAACGCAAGCGGGCTGGACAAACCTCTTGAGTAACTTAGCGCGCTAGCTATCTCGAGCATGCAGGCAGCGCCCCGAACACGCGCACCGCGCTCCCGAAGACGAAAAACGGCGCGCGAACGGGTCTAGCAAGCTACTACGCATGTCCGCGGAGCTACGCGAAGGTCGCGGAGTGCAACTGCGTCTTCGCGTAGCTCCGCGGAGTGCGGCTCCGCGAACTACGCCCAGGGTTACTCTTAATATGGCTATACAGAAAGGAAGTTCGAGACCATCTCATCACATAATAAAATATTCGTGAACATCCCAGCGGGCAACTAAAGTTTATAAAGTATCTAAAAATAGAAATCTTAGTTCTCTAGGAATAGTTTCTTACTTTAAGCAGAAGATAAGTGTCCCGAAAAATTTGTGAAAAATAATTTGGGGCTGCTAAAAAATTGTTGTCCGTGAACTGGTGGGAAGAATTGTTCATGTGACTTTATTTTTAAAGTTGAAGGCCGAATTCAGGGAACGCCGTGTGCGAGTTTACTCAAAAGTCTCTATTTCTGTTCAGGAGAGAACATCATATCATTCAGGCTTTCGAAAAAACTGTCAACAGCTTCATGGGAAAGTTCCACTAAGTCGGAAATAGGTGTAACCATGCATTCGTGCGCATGATTGTCTGCATTGACATTCTGATTCGCATTGCTGACAGAAGGTCGTACCTGTTCGATGTTGCTTTCATCTTGAACTTCACTACTCTTCAATCGCAGTGGTGAAGATTCCAGGAATGCCGTCATCAGGATTGGCAGCCTTTGAGGGCAGCACAAAGCGTGAACCTTGGTAGGAACCAACAGTGTATCTGCATCCACTGGCGCATCCGATTGTAGCGTCAGACAGGTGTCTAACACGCATTCTTCTCCGCATAGCAGACACCATAGTACAGGTAAAACACACCTTTGCCACATTGGTCGAAATGATAGAAACCAAGTCATGTTTAGGTCTCTAAGCCGGGAGAGTCCCAGGATTTTTGATATCCGGTCCCGGTATCCAATGGCTAGGATCGTATCTTCCATTGTCGCGAGAGTTTGATCTGTGACATGGGTTGCCATAACGAAAAATAAGGACTAGGAATAGGATTCCTGCAATTAGTCCCAGGATCAGGGGAAGTCCGCCAAAAATCGAATGGACGAAATCTGGAAAAATACCCAGTATGGCTTTGAATGGTGTTAATGCCATCGAAAATACTGTCTTAAATACCCCTGAGATCCCATTGGTATCAGAAATATTTAAGATTTCGCTTAGGATTTCCGCGAAATGTACGGGGGAATTAGTTGATAATAATGTATGTATCTCTGCAGTCGTCCTTGCGACTTGTAGATCATACGTTTCTTTTGATGACGTGAGCCTTGTAGGCGTCTGAAGAAGCACTGTTTTCATTCTGCTTAAAGTATCTATTCGAATAGAAGTAATTTTCAAACTGGGCCATGCCCTTGCCTCCCTGTCTGGAAAGGAGCTGGGGAATAAAGAGCGTCCACAGCACTTGACCTTCGCCGTCGTAGTGACTAGATAAGGAGTCCCGGGCATAAGACTACAACATCTGCGGTCTACAATAAGAATGTAACTCCCATTATAGAGTCTTTGAAAGAATGGTTCTATTTCAGTTGCAGGTGCGCCTTGCTGGTGACATGAAAGGTTGTATGAATTCCCTTCACAGGCTCCATGCAAACTAATTCCGTTACACAGAAGCGTGCCGCTTAGTGATATAGCACAATTGTTGCCACTAAGAAACACTTTCTGTCCTTTATTACTGACACATGCATGTGAATAGGGCAGGTTCCAAGTTGTTTTAAGGTACCCCTTTCCCAATTTCTCGTACATGCCAGCCTGTATATATTTTTGGCAGTATTGAAACCTGAAGGTTGAGATTGGAATATTTATGATTCCGTGGATTATCCATTCACTGACAGGTCGTTCTGACATTGTCATTGGTAATCTTTCTAGTTTTTCAATGCTCAAGATTGTATAATCAGCACCCTTTTGCGCCATACCGATTTGTCTATCAGTAAGGTTAAAGATTTGGAATAGTGACGTTGTGTTGATTAAACGCCAAGGCACATAGCCTGAACGCAGATTTTGTAATGTCCAGCCAAGCTGTACAATGGAACGCAATTGTGACTGACCATGTTGTAATAACAGTAAGTCTTGCGATAATATATCGATTGCTGAAGACACAATGCTGTCCAATGAAAAAATTCTGGAGGACAGAGTCATTAACCCATTGTCCACTACAGAAAGTGATTTTTCCAAATTGATACGGTCAATTTCCCGTATTCTTTCTGCTGTCTCAATTTGAGTAACCTTCCAGGCCTCATTGTATGCTGCATATACAGAGGCTGCTATGAAACGCTTTTGACGCTGTTTGCGTGGTCCCAGTATGGAATCACGCAAGTCAGCACCATCAGTAAGTAAAGTTAGGTGTTGCTTAATTTCAGGCAGTGTGGAAGTTTGTAGCCACTGAAGGCATAATTTGCCCACACTGTAGGTTGTTATTATCCCTGGGTGATGTCTTTGGGGATATCTAGGGTCTGGCCTGGTCATTTTGAAACCCTGTGTTTTATTCAGGACTCTATCTTGACAGTTATTTGTATCTGTGGGCCAGATCAACCATTGTTTCCAATCAGGATGTGTTCTGTTTTGGTTTAATATATGGTTTACGTCTATTTCTTCATCTGTATCAGAGTTATTGCTAAACATTATTGGCTTTGGAATAGACGGTTTATTTAAATCTTTGATTTTGGCTAAGCCAAGACAGGTGGTTTGTTGAACAGTGTCATTTAAAAATATCATTTGTTCTGGGATCATGCAGGCTCTAAACAAAGCTTCTATACCCTGTACTTGCCATTCTTTTGTACCCCAAACACTTTTCAAATCAACATTTTTGTCCCAATAATCAAATCCAAATGTATTCATTTTTTCAAAGAATGAATCTGAATATATCAATTTTGTGTTGGTTATCATGGTTTTCATCCCTGTCTTGTTTGACAATTTAAAATAAAATGTTTCAGCATTACTTATGTTAAAACCTGAAAAATATGAATATTTGTCATATACGGTTCTAGAGCTCCCTTTTGGAGGTGTAGCACAATGTTCCCATTGAATATAATTTAAAACATTTCTAGGTTGTGCTGATTTATGCAAAAAATGGTTACCATAGTGGTTATAGCAATACATACTGTCATAATTTGTAGAACCTTGCAAATAATCATGTTTTGTAAATTTAGCATACATTACTAAGTCAGACATCATGTTGTTAATACTTTCGAAGTCCCAATCATCAGCAAATGAGTTTGGTTTTGCAAAATCACTCAAGGAGATCTTGATTTGGTGTGGATATTTCAGGATCTCGACCGGACCATAAATTTCATAGTCAGTGTTGTCCCAGGCTACCCCACCAGGTATCGGATTGGCTGTGAAGTTGGCTGAAGAAAGTTCTCTTTTCTCGACGTGTGAAGATGTGTGTGGTTTGAGGATCAAGTTGATGTTCTGGCTTGCTGTGTCCATTTTAGCATATTTTCCCTCAATGAAGCGTCCCAAAGTAAATACCATGATGAGCCAAAGTATGAGGATAAATGCACCTAAACCCACCCAAAATTCAATCCATGGAGAAACCAGATATGTTTCTTTCAGATGTTTCAAAAGTCCCTTCGCTTTGTCTTTAAAGGATTTTGATGATGGCTGTGTCTTTGATTCACTGAAGCCTTCAGAGGAATCATCGAAGTTGATGAAGTACCCGGATGCAGTTCTGTCAATTGTTCCAATTGCTTCAGGATTTTTGTTTCTTGCATTTTCACTTGGTACTTCATTGTAGATTGGTGTGTCTCTGCTAAATGTTTTTATTTGGGTTGTCAGAGGTCTGAGTTCTATTGCATTGTTGCATAGTCCTTCTTGTTCTTCTGCAGGCGTTTCGAATGTGATGAGCCTTTTTGATAGGACCTCTGTACTGGTAGCAAACCTAGGTGTTCTGCTACTTATTGGGAGTCCACTTGGCCTACTGTTTGTTATCGGCCACATGTTGTGGTTTTACCAGGTCGATGGATACAACTCGGTTCTCCTTTTTTCCAGCAAGTGGCGGTAGTACAACTGATCTTGTCCCGTTGACAGACAAGACAGGAACTGCTTTTCTGTAAGAAGGCCCAAATTCCTTCTTTACCGCGATCTTCTCCCTGACTAGATCCCCAACTTTTGGAATCCAGACAGGTCTTGCTGGGACAGGTGGTGATTCTTCAGTGGTTGTTGGCTGTTGTTTCAACTGTATGTTGCTCAGGTCTTTTCTTGTTTTGTTTAAGTCCTGCAAAATAGCCAAACGGTCTTTGACATCAAAGGTTTTTTCTATTACCACTGAAGTCTGACTATCAAGGTCAGAGATCAACATCCTAGTTCCGAATAATAATTCATACGGACTGAATCCCTTCAGAGAATTTCTTGGCAGGTTATTTAGACTACGTTTGACACTTATTAGATGTTTGACCCACCCAGCTCCCGAACCTAATATCCTTTCTATTATAGATTGCTTTCTGCCTTGGTTTTTTCTTTACACCATCCCGTACCCTCAGGAAGGAAGTGAGAAGATTCCCGCTGGGCTGTGCTCATTTGGCCATGTTTCCCCCCCCAGGCTGGATTGCCTGAGTGAAAACAATGGTCGAACGTAGCATGCTCTTAGCGTATATGCCATTTAGACTCGCAAATCTTTGTATAACAGTCCGGACGTCAGCCGAGTGCTGAGGATCTACATTATAAGTGGAAACTAGCCTGTATATGTTAATCGCAAGCCATTCTTTTTGCTGGTAATATTATCTGCCTTGATACGACGAGGTATTAAACTGTTTCTCTCCCCACTGCGATCTCTGTTGCCGTTTGGGCAGTTTTTTACAAACATGGTGTAGTGCAGGCTCATGCCTGGCCACCAGTACCGTGATTGTAATTCTTCCAGAGAATCTTTCAGTTTGAGGTGTCTGAGACCCTCGCCCATGTGTGCGTCTGCGATTAACAAGCTTCTCCTGTCCATGTTTGGAATCACTCTATCCCCCACTCCAGGGATTCGAGCAAAAGGGACGGAGTTTGCATCGATTATGTATGTATAATTGAGTGGATAGTTGATCGGTAACGCTGAGCAGTCGCCTTTTGATGACGTTTTCACCGCCAGCATTGTTTCACCGTCAATGTATTTTAATGTACGCTTTTTTCGATCTACGGGAGCCGGTTTAGTGGCTGCCGCTGCGGCTGCTTCAGCCAATGAATTCCCCACAACGTGAACGCCATCACGCTGATGACTCAGTGAGTGTGTCACGTGAGTCTTTGGTAGTTCTTTTTTCAAAAGAGCTACTTGTTCCCAGAGCAGTCTCTGCTTTATTGGTGCATCTGTGTCATCTTTGTAACCGTTCTGAATCCATGTCTGCAAATCCTTGTTATATGCTTTGACGCAGTAATATGAATCTGACACTGTAAGTGTCGGGAATTCGCGATCCGCATTATCTAGCGCCATTTTCAAAGCTATTATTTCAGTTTGTAGTTCTGAATTAGTTTCTACTGAGTGTGATTTTGTTAATAGAGGTTTTAATATACCTCCGCGCCACACTTCTTTTGTAATCTCACATGTGGGGTTGTATGCATGTTCTCCCCAAACGGAGGGTTGAGCATGTCCGTCTGTATAGATTACACAGGCGTAATGTCGTAGAGGAAGAATGTCGATTGGCAGAGGATACGTTTTTTCATATTTTAGATTTTTTAATTCTTCTAGTTCTGGATCAAAGTAGTAGTATACTTTGTCCGTTGTGATTGAATTCACCCATTGTATCCATTCCGGATTCAATGTTGTTGTTGGTAAATTACACGGTGTTGTTAGTGCCTCAAAGGCTGATTCTGCTGTTCTGACTGTGATATGTCTACCGTCAGCTATGTCTTTTTCTCTAGCTATTGCGGTTTGAACTGCACGAATTATTTTTCCTGTATTACTGAATTTCTGTTCAGCTTCTGTGTACAAGTGTGATTTGAATGCAATTGGTACCTTTTCTCCTTCATTAGAAGTCAGGTATGTGAATCCGCATCTTCCTGGGATGACTCGGATCACAAGGTTGCGTGTGTTATCACGTGTTTCTAATTTTGTTTTAATTAGCATGTCTGTTTGTAAGGATCTCAAAATTTCTGTGTGTGTTTGAGTCCAACTGGATCTTTTAAAGTCTGGTTTAATTAGATCATAAAGGGGTTTGACCCTTTCTGCGTAATTTGCAATGTATGTTCTTCCGAAATTTAGGAAGCCTAGAATTGACTGTAAGTTTTTTAGTGTTTTAGGGGCTTGGATTACGGCACATTTCTCTAGGAAATTGTCTGCCAGGCTTTTGCCTTCACTTGATAACTCGTATCCTAAGAATAGGACTGTCAGATGGACAATTCTGGACTTTTTGAAGTTGAATTTGTAACCCTCTGCAGCGAACCCAAGTATTATGGTGTTCACTCTTTTCAAGTGAGTATCCAAGTCATCATCTGTTAAGTAAATGTCATCGACATAGGATAATGCTTCATCATCATATAGTTGTAGTAATTCTGTTACTCTCGCTGAGAATACCCCCGGGCTGTTCTTGTACCCCTGGGCTAACCGACAGAATTGCTTTTGAGTGCCATTTACTGAGAATGCAGTTAAAGATCTGCTCTCTGGTGCTATGTTTTGACAAAAGAATCCATTGGAGATGTCCAGGGTTGTTTTGTATTTTTTGCGCACTATGTTATTCATTAGTGCAGCACTGTGTGAGTTTTGCACTGCAAAGGTTTTGCAACATGTGTTAAGGTGTCGGTAATCCAAAACTAGACGATATGAATTGTCTGGTTTGGAGACCGGAAACAAAGGATTGTTCATTTGTGAGGTGCAAGTTTCAATCACCCCCTGGTATTCTAGCTGATCTAGTATTTCATTTACTTGTTTTTTAGCTTCTTGCTTAATTGGGTACTGCCTTTGTGCAGTAGGTTGTGATTTTAACTGGATTTTGTGAGGAGGAGAATCCTCATCCCATCCTACATGATTTTTATATAAAGCAGGTGCTAAGGCCACTGCCCACTTTCTAGCAAGTGTATATTTTTTATGAATCGGGATATGATTCGAGAAGGCAGGCATAATTACTTCTTCGCCATGAGGGCACTCCCTGACAAACTCTGGTGGCCAGTCTTTTTCAGCTAGAAGGATGTCATAGCCTTTGGAGAGGTTATCCCAAAATAGTCCCCTTATTTTCCTAGTCTTATCTCCCTCTATACGTAATGTTATCTCGTATATCTTGTGGGGCTTGCTAACTCTGGTGTCTGCAGTTTCCACTTGAAGGTATTCATTCGTGTCCACTGTCTCCAGATGATTCATAAGGACTTTGCGAGCTATGCTCACCTCTGCTGCGCTGTCTAGCATTGTCTGAGCCCATTCTCCGTTTTTCAGTTGTGTCCTCAGTATTCTCGGCATTTTTAACTACCTTGATACTGGCTACCTTCTTTTTTGGAAATTGTAATTTCTTTTTTAGCTGAGCAGGTTCCTTGTCTTTGGACTTGGCGTGCTCTTCTGATCGTCCTCTTCTTTCCGATTTCTGCGAGGAAGTCTGAAAAGATTGAGAGGGACGTGTATCAATGTCTTGATATCTATCAGGTTTTTTAATATTATCCCTATTTCTAAGGTTATATCTATTCCCCGAGGGGTCACTCTGCGGTGACCTCTGTCTTTGGTTTGGAGATTTCTCTCTTCGCCTAGGAGACCTTCCTCGGGACTGGAATTTCTTTTCTTTAGGATTGGATTGTTTGTTTCCATCCCAGTTCTTTTTTGGTGAATTATTATTATTAAAAAATATTTTTTCTGGACTTGTAGTCAGTTGCGGTTTTACTGGTATTCCACCTAGACTATCTCTGCCTAGTTCTTCATAGGATTTTTCTATGATTCTGGCAATTTCAGCTGGTTGGTCTGCTATATCTGTTTCTTTTAACCTCTGGCGGATCGCCACGTTTGCTGCTTCACCTTTTATGTTGGCTAATAATATAGCCGAGACCTGCTTGAAGTCTTTTAGTAATTTCATACCAAGAGTTAAAGCTGGTTCTGGACCGTATTCATCTTGAATTTGTTTTAGCACATCTGGTATTACCGAAATGGATGGAACACCGTGCGTTTTTGTGTAGATGGAAGCAAAGACTGTACCCCAAGTGTCACAGTCCTCAATGTGTGGTGCGATTCCCATTGGGAGACATATAGTCAGAATCCTGTGTTTTTCTAATGGGGTGGTGTCAGGAAACACCGCCTCTATTTGGGTAATTTTCTGTGCCAACCAGAATGGTATCTGTTCCCGTTTAGCTGGAACTTTACCTAGGCAGGATTGGATGTTCTGTGGTGTAATTTTATTTGTGTTCCCCTGGTGAGGGGTCAGCTGTGGAAGTTTAATCGCTGGCTGAATTGTTGAAGTCCGCATTACATACTGAACTAATTGTCTATGAATTTTTAGTAGTTGTTTTAGCTGTATTAACAGCTCTGCTGCAGGCATTCTTTCGATGTCTGGATGTGGTGTGTATCCGGCTAAGACCGGCCACGTTGCTCCTGGTCTTCCTAAAGGACCGAGCCTTGTAATGTGATTGTTATGTATTAGGGCGCCATCAAATAAGAGCAAATGCTCTTGGAATTTGAGTGGTACTTCCACCTCCTCGAAAGGAGTGTACGTTTCAGGAGGTTCCTCTACTTTGTAATAGTGGAAGTACTTTGTTACAGCATTAGCTGCTGGAAAATGTATCCATGAATAGTATACCTCTGTCTGCCGATATTCGTGTGCCTCAATTACGAATATGACTGTGCCACCTCTAGGTGTCAGTCCATTTTCTATAAGTTTTAAGGTTATAGATCTCCTTTTAATGACCGGAATGAGTGCTATATTCGGGTCTGCTGCTTGCATGGTAGCATCAGCATCTGCGAGTTCAGTTGCTAATCTAACTGTCTCTCTTTCATCATCACTTTCAGTCATTTTACAGACAGGATGGTATTATGTTTGTTTGCAGATCAGGTTTCTTTATGGAACAAAGATTAGATGCACAATATTTTGGAACTGTTTATCCTTCAACGTTGACTTGACCAAGAACCATACATAGGAGTTCCCTCCTGCGAGGTTTTGGAGGATATAACCTTTCACCCACTCCAGACGTCTTTGGAGTATTTGGGAAAAGGGGTCTGAGTGAGAAAGCACGACTGAGTTACTCTAAATGTCTTACGTTAGTTTTATCGCCCTTTCCAAACACGTTGGGCGCCATGTAGTGTAGCTCCTATTTTCCCAATAGGCTCTGCGCATTGGAATAATACCTACAGCAGTAAAAGCCTAGGCCAGACGTTAACTAGGTCTACTACTGTCGATACTAGACTTAATTTTTGGGTTTGCCAGCTAAGCTCAGAGTTCGCTAGAAACTTTCTCGAATGTTCAAGGAAGGAATTAACTCCCCTGATTAGACAAGAAGGGATTTAGTTTCTGACAACCATAGAACATGACAACTTTGCTCTCCCCTAATCAAGAGTCAATCTCGAGAGTCGTGTGAGCACAAGGCAATTATTTTACTCAGTCAGTACGTGCATTCTTAGTCTCATCAGATTGTAGAGAAAAGGAAGAGACGGGCGTGTTCAATAAAAGATGTTATTTATTGATCAGTCTCTTTTCTCGTACAAGCGAAATGGATCGATATTATTGCAATACTTATAGTTAAGTAAAGTGCATACATTAAAAGCAATAGTATAAAATAATACTGTAAAAACATTGATATGGTTTCTGAGCCATATGATGTTTAAAATGATTAAAATATATTTACATACACATATACATTTGACTAAACGTACTCAACTGGTGTTTCTAAATACGCCTACCCCGTGTACCTGACCTAAGTCTAATGCGTGGGCGGGAATAGAAAGTTACAGTTTAAGTTAAGTTTGTTTTTGCCAAGTGAATAACTAAAGAATTCTCTGTGAGGGGTTGTTCAGTTCTGTACCTGGAATTTAGGATGGATGAGGAATGGTATCTCTTTCTCTGCTCTCGATATTCCAGGCTGCCTGCGAGGGCTGCCCAGAAGCGCCGGTGCTGGGTCTCTCGGCTTGAGATAGCAGCGCGTCTCTCAGCGCGTCAGGAAGGCGGGGCTGCTGCCAGCGGGGTCTGCTTCTGCTCTCGGCTTCGGCAAGTGTGGCTGCTCCGTCTTGTCACCACGCGTGTGTTTGCATAGGGCAAGGTCGGCAATATTTATACCTTAAAGGTGCCGAGATTGACGTAAGGATGGACATAGATACGTCAATAAAGATGTCATACGACTTGCTCGTTAGCACATTCTTTACTAAAGTTCTATGTGAAATCAAAACAATGGCCGCACGGATTTTCCAGGTTGTCATAGGTTTGATTTGTTATGAGAACGTCGTATGCCTTATCAGGGGCTGGAGGAATGTCGCTTGTCTAATTAGATCTCAAGCGTTATGACCTAATCAGATAACACGTTCCTGTGCCGTAGTGTGACTGCGTCAGATAACGGTATCTGCATCATGGGGGCTTTTCTTGCCTCATGGGCTGACTGTTAGTTAACTTGATAGTTAGTTTAACCAGAATAGGGTCAGGAATAGGGGGATCGATTCAGAACCTATAGAAATACACGACAGTCTGTTAATGTTCAGCCAATGATGAACTTTATTTTTTAAAGACCAGGTAGGCTCCTCAGTATTATGACTCAATTCAGGAACCCCCGTCATAATGACCACAAAAGGGCTTGCTTCAGGAGGGAGGCTTATTGGGGGAGTTATGGTCTTGCTTCCACCACCCTTGGCCCTTTCTCCTATGTGGAGGGAACTCTCAGGTTGATTGTTTGTTATAACAGGTTTAGGAACAACTTTAGGGGGAATATTTGTAGTGCTTGGTGTTTTTTATTGCGGGACAGGGACCTTGCTGGTAGCAGCTTGGGAGGGCTTTGATTTAAGGTCTGTTAATCCGGCCGATATATTTTTAATACTCTGCCCATTCGTAGTATTGACAGGCTTGTTTTTGTGCCCCCTACAATAGCAGTCCCTTGACCCTTTGGGCTATTTAAAGTTTTCAGGGTTGAAGTCACAACAGCTAGTTGTTTCTCAATAATAGCAAGGCTCATTTGGATTGGCTGCAATTGGATCGTAATAAATTCTTCAATCCTAGCCAGTAATTGTTTGCTACAATCGGCCCTGTGTTCAGCATCTGTGATGTTAACAATCTCCTCGGGATCCTCAGTGCTTGAAGAACTATTAGTGGTATTATTTTCAAGCGTCTGAGCATTCGACTGTGTAATGTGTCCAGTTGACTTTAGTATGGAGCTTCCCATCCCCTGGGTATTGGGCGGGGATTGTGATTTAGGTGCTTTATTATATTTTCTTTTCTTTGGATTAGCCCGTTTAGAGATAGCACCTTCTCTTATCCCCCTTAGATTAGCCTGTACTAATTCCCCCTGGGTCGGGCTCGCGAAAATGGCAGGCGTTCCATCAAACGTTTGACTTATCTGTAAGTCCAACAATGATGGAGATGCCGACAAGTTAACCATGTTTGGCAAGCTGTGGATTTCTGCACGTGTTTCTACTGCAGGGGCCCTTTCCTGCTGATGAATAGGAGTTTGTACTAGGGCCAGGAGGCCTAGAAAGGACCGTTTTGCATGGGCTAAATCTTGTGATACACGTAGGTCCAGAAGCAAAATGCCTTGGTCAATAGCTTCATTTGCCCTAGTTATAAACTGGTCAATCGGGCCAGCAACCTGTGCCCGGTTTGATGCAGTTTTGCTCCTGGAGCCTCTAGGTGACATTATTCGAGGAGTGCAGTGGCCCTTTAATACAAACTACACTTATATTCACTGTAACTTCAAGAAAGCAATATTGAAGTAGACAGAATAACAAAACGGGCAGAATCAGTGAATATAAGGATGAGTGTTAGGGGGGTGGCCCAGTCCAGTCTTACCCGGTCTTTAACGCGCTTAAACGGGCCCGCCCGGCGCGGTCTCGCGCATGCGTCGCGCGATGCAGGAACCCTGTCAGTGTTTAAATGCGCCTCCTGGCGCCAAAACGAGTGGTGGGCGTGGTCGCCCGCAGGGATCACTGGGGGTTGTGGTCTCCCCTCTTGGCGGCCGTGCACCGATGGAAACATGCAGCGGCGGCCGACAAGACCAGCAGGGTGTCTCTAGCGGCAGCGTGTGTCCCCAAACAGCAGGTGAGGCAAAGGGAAAATAATCCGTTCAGCAAAAGGGCTCCAGCTCCTCTGCAGCCCTGTCAGTGTTTAAATGAGCCTCCTGGCGCCAAAACGAATGGTGGGCGTGGTCGCCCGCAGGGATCGCTGGGGGTTGTGGTCTCCCGTCTTGGCGGCCGTGCACCGATGGAAACGTGCAGCGGCGGCGGAGGAGACCAGCAGGGTGTCTCTAGCGGCAGCGTGTGTCCCCAAACAGCAGGTGAGGCAAAGGGAAAATAATCCGTTCAGCAAAAGGGCTCCCGCTCCTCTGCAGCCCTGTCAGTGTTTAAATGCGCCTCCTGGCGCCAAAACGAGTCGTGGGCGTGGTCGCCCGCAGGGATCGCTGGGGGTTGTGGTCTCCCCTCTTGGCGGCCGTGCACCGATGGAAACGTGCAGCGGCGGCGGAGGAGACCAGCAGGGTGTCTCTAGTGGCAGCGTGCGTCTCCAAACAGCAGGTGAGGCAAAGGTAAAATAATCCGTTCAGCAAAAGGGCTCCCGCTCCTCTGCAGCCCTGTAAGTGTTTAAATGCGCCTCCTGGCGCCAAAACGAGTGGTGGGCGTGGTCGCCCACAGGGATTGATGGGGGTTGTGGTCTCCCCTCTTGGCGGCCGTGCACCGATGGGAACGTGCAGCGGCGGCGGAGGAGACCAGCAGGGTGTCTCTAGCGGCAGCGTGTGTCCCCAAACAGCAGGTGAGGCAAAGGGAAAATAATCCGTTCAGCAAAAGGGCTCCCGCTCCTCTGCAGCCCTGTCAGTGTTTAAATGCGCCTCCTGGCGCCAAAACGAGTCGTGGGCGTGGTCGCCCGCAGGAATCGCTGGGGGTTGTGGTCTCCCCTCTTTGCGGCCGTGCGCCGATGGAAACGTGCAGCGGCGGCGGAGGAGACCAGCAGGGTGTCTCTAGCGGCAGCGTGTGTCCCCAAACAGCAGGTGAGGCAAAGGGAAAATAATCTGTTCAGCAAAAGGGCTCCAGCTTGTCACTCTCTGCAAAGTGCTGCCTGCAAGGCACAACAGAAAGAAATTGTGCTAACTAAATACTTGAATGTTTACTTTACCTGTGCATTCTGTTGACTTAGCAGATAACATGTGGAGCAGCTTCTGCAAGCAGACAGCAATAGAGTTAGGAAAGAAATGCCATCAGCAAAGAGTAATGTTCTGATAAGGCTGTTTCATCATTTGTATTGGCTAGCATGAAGTCTTCCTAAGTTGTGCTGTAATTTCAAAGTTGAAAAAGTTTTTTTCTAGGTATAAGTGCCAATTGCTCAATACGTTTTCAACTGGGAATTTTCTCATTCTAGACTCTAGACATGACATCACTAGATTTTTGGTCACTGCCCTACCCCAAAGTAAAAGGGCAGGAATGCCTTGTATTTAGTCAATACAGTGCATTCCTGTCCATTCTTATCATGCTGGCACTTTTGGCAGCCTACTGCCAACACAGGCACACTTGCACCATGTTCCAAAGGTGTTTGAATTGAGGGAATGCAGCACCCATAGATAGAGGGAAAAACGAGGAGGAATAAAGATATTTCCTATTGTTACGCCTCACCTTTTGAGGCGTAAGGATCTGGCGCTTCCCCATTTACATAATTTTGTAAATCAAGGGCAGCTTCAAAATCCATGGGAGATATGTGGAAAGACCTACCGCCATGCCCATATAACGCCTCCTGCGCGCAGAGTAAGGTGACACACGATTTCCAAAAGCCAGATTCATAAATCTGATTCAGAGCCCTGTGTAACATTTGAACCACTTATGTGGTGCAAAAGTGATGCAAGGCTGTCATAAATAGAGGGGAAGTATCCCTGCTCGCACATCATACTTCCATTCATTCAATGCATATATTTTATGCTTAAGTCGTGTCTGGCTAAATCACTGGTGAGTTTCTGTGGAGAGATGAGAAAAATCATCACACTGCTTTCTGCTATTTTTCTTAGTATACATCCACATGGACCACTTGTCTCTTGCTTAACCCTTCCACCAAACACCTGTGTATAGGGTCACACAGCACAAGCAATAGGGGAATGGGACTCCTGATGAGTCCTGATATTGGCCCACTCTCCTAGATAGTTATAGGTCCCCACTGGTTCTCGATGTATACATATCACCTCCAGAAACATGACAGATTATACAGACTATACAAGTCAGCAATCAAAAAAGCAAAGAAAAGTACTATTCAGACAGAATGCTAAATGTGCAAATAAAGAATTCTATACAATTCTCACAGAATTTCATAAGGCAAATTGCCTCGAAGGAGCTTCTCCCAGTACTCAAGAATTCACAGACAAACTTGCAAATCATTACATGACCAAAAAAGACACGTTGGACTCCTATTTGAAACAAAGAAAACACACCAATACAGACCCTTTTCCAAATCAACAATCCAAGAGTATGGTAACCCAGCCACTCCATTCATTCCAACAAATTTCACACTATGAATTTATGGACATTTTCAAAGCAAACAGGTGCTGCCGGCTGCCCTGCTGATCCGTGTCCACCACAAACCTTCAAGACAATTCTACTAACAACCTCTGCTGCCTCACCATTATGAATATTCATCAACAATTCCATAACTACTGAAATATTTCCAGAAGATCTCAAAAGTCATACATACTCCCATTAATGAAGAAAACAAACCTGGGCCCGCTTAACCCTGACAACTACAGACAAATTTTGAATGGATCTTTCGTGAGCAAACTGATAGAAAGAGCAGCATTCGCCCAGATGTCAAAATTCATTGCAGATAATCCCATATTTTCAGAATTCCAAACAGGATTCTGACCAGGAAGAGGCACAGAATCTACCCTCATTGCCATCTGCGCTGACATTAAGATTACAGTTGACCTCTAAACTACCTTTGACACTGTTGACCATGACACTCTAATATAACGACTCTACGAAACCTGCAGAGAGGGGACTGCTCTCTACTGGATCACATTCTACCTTCACAGCAAAATTAATGTCATTCATACCCCCTTTCTTGTCCGCACCGTACTTCATGAAAGAAAGTGCCCCTCAAGGCTCTATCATCACAACCAGGCTTTTCAATATTTACATGAAGCCATTACTGGCACTGATCAATCAATGTTGCCACACATGCTATAACTATGCAGTTGACACACACACATTCCTTAAACTGATACGTCCCAAAGACATTGGACACTCTCAAATGTTCAATCGTCTTAAAGCCATGTATCAGTGGATGACATGGAGCCATCTCAAACTGAATACTTCCAAAACAGAAAAAACCAAGTGTGGCAATTGGAAAAATGATGACCCATTCGCTGCCAGGCCTGATGACCTGGGAACACCCCCTAAAGTACCTAAGAAAGTAAGAAACCTCAGAACTACTCCAGGCTATCAATGATGCCCAAGTGGACAAACTACCAAGATCAAGTGTTGTTACTATTAAAGCTCTACAACCGATCTTCTCCCACTTGGGATTTCCACACAAGGTCCTGGCTACTATTTCTCTTGTTCTGTCTAAACTTGTTAATTGTTGTGCAGGAGTGCTTAAAAACTCGTCCTGAGGCGGAAAGCCGGGACTGCAGAATTAATCATTGTGCTGTTTTTATTTTCGCCGATTTTTTAAACTGCGTGCTTTTTCTGTTTGAGTCACTGATTATTGTGCCCCTGATTAGCGCTTGTAATTTCGCCGCCTTAGCTGTTTATTAGCTCCCCAAAATCGGAACCTGCTGGAACCAGCAGCTGTTGCCTGACTCTACCCCCAGCAGCCGATTGGACGCTGCCTGGAGGGTCACCATCTTGCGTGAGGAGCTGGGACAGGGACACCAGTTGAGCGCTAGGCCCCTCCCACCCTCCCGCCCCCGGCCACTACATAAATGGAGTCTATCCCCCGGAGGCGCAGCGGACGGGCGCAGCGGGCGCGCCGGCGGCGCGCCGAAGGCGCGCCAAAGGCAAGCCCGTCTGCGCCCGTCCGCGACCGGACGGGGCGCGGGGCCAGAAACCCTGGTCAATCCCTGCCCCCTCCTTTACGGTATGACAAACATACTTTACTCAGCCTACGCCCTGCTCGCGCGCCATCTTGTTTACACTCTATGGAGGCGCTATCAGTACATGATTGTTCAGTGTGCCATTTTACACCTAGCACTGGCTCCTCCGACACCCCCCATAAAAGTGTTTTAAAAGCTGCACTACTTAACTGTCGATCTCTAAGCAAACATAACACCCAAATTTATCACCTCCTTGAGGATGAAGCTCTTGAGATCCTATTTCTGACCGAAACCTGGCTGGGTGAGCACTCCGATCCCGACGTCATCGAGGCGATGCCTCCTGGATACTCCCTCGTCAGGCTCGATAGGCAGGATGGTAGGGGAGGCGGAATAGCCATTGCCGTCAGAGCCCCCTTTGAATGCTCTTTATCGCCGGTGAATATTGATCGCTGCGAAGCTGGATCCTTTACCATTATGGTGAGCCCTAAATATTCCCTATCGGGCATTCTTCTATACAGACCCCCGGGAAGACTGTATGATTTTACATGCAGCCTTATAGAGGCCACAGCCCATCTTACTTTAAGGAAATCTAGACTTTTGGTGCTAGGAGACATGAATATACACTTTGATGATGCTGGGGACAAAGACGCCACCAGCATACTAGCAGAATTACTGTCTCTGCAGCTAGATCTGAAACATCAAAGTCCCACCCATAGACAGGGTCACCTGCTCGATCCAGTATTTAGCAACTGGAACGGAGTAAAAGTGCTTCCTCCTGTGCCAGTGCCCTGGTCTGACCATTTTGTGGTCCCCTTACATATATTAGCAACTGAAACGGCAGTCAAAAATGAAAACCTGCAGACCTATTGCTGTCGCAAATGGAAAAATTTTAATCCCAAAACGTTCACCGACAAGCTTGAACTGGCTGGACCCCCTAAAGGCTCCGACTGTGAGACCGCCTATACTTGTCTAAAAAATACGATCCTCACGGTCCTGGATGAAACGGCTCCCATCCGTAGATCAGTGACCAACAAGAAATTGAGGAAACCTTCCCCATGGTTTACAGCTGAACTTCAAGATGCTAAAACCGCCTGTAAAAAATTGGAACGAGACTGGCGTGTCAACTTCTGCCCCACTGCTAAAGCCCATTATAAAAATGAGCAAGCAAAATACTATAAATTGATCCGTTCCGCTAAAGCTCTACACTATAAGACCCGTATAGGTGAAGCAGAAAACTCCTCCAAGGAGCTTTTTAAAATTTTTAAGGAAATTTCAGTAGTCACCAACGAGAGCAATGCCCTTAATGATTCGGTGGCGAAATGCAATGATATTGCCAAATACTTTGCTAATAAAATTACTACCATCTATTCTAATTTCTCCACCGACCTGCTTTCAGGATCTGATTTTACTGAAAATTTGGAGCTCATCCATACAAAAAAATGTCTGACCAGTTTCTCTGTTCCTCACACTACTGCTCTTACCAGCATCTGTAGGAGCATTAAGTCTGGCTCGCCCCGGGACCCTGCTCCCCCCAAGATACTCACAGCTAGTTTAGAAGTCCTTGAGTATCATTTCAGGCACATCCTCCAACTTTCTTTCTCTACGGCTACCCTCCCTATGGAATGGAAAAAAGCTATTGTGCTGCCGATAAAGAAGAAACCCAACATCAGTCAGGACACTCTGGAAAATCTCCGGCCCATCTCGCTGTTACCCTACTTAGCGAAGGTGGCTGAGAAAATAGCTAATAGCCAACTTATGGCCCATCTAGAATCCAATGGTGCGTTTCACAGCTCCCAATCAGGTTTCAGGGCAGGCTATTCTACCGAAACCGCCCTACTGAGAGCGACAGAAACCCTACGGGCAGGTGTAGATGCAGGACAGACCATGGCACTTATAATGCTGGACCTGAGTGCGGCGTTCGACACTGTAGCACACTCCATCTTGCTACAGTCTCTGAACAAAGCCGGGGTCACCCAGGAAGCTTTGGGTTGGCTAAAGGCATTTCTCACCAACCGCTGCTTTCAGGTTCAGAGAGGTGCTTCTCTCTCTGACAGCATTGCCTTGGAACAGGGGGTGCCTCAGGGCTCTGCCCTGAGCCCCACCCTCTTCAATCTGTATATGGCCCCTCTGGCTGAAGTTGTTCAATCGTTCGGCACTGAATTAGTCTCATATGCCGACGATACCCAACTTCTCATCTCCCTATCTCAAGCTCCCTCTGTTTCTTCTGACAACTTTAAATCTTGCATGCAAGCTCTGGCGGTTTGGATGACCCAACACTGCCTGAAGCTTAATGGCTCGAAAACAGAGGTTCTTGTTATGGGAGGTAGGGATTCTAGCTGGACCAAGGAGTGGTGGCCTTCTTGTCTGGGACCGCTACCCACCCCCTGTGAAGCAGCCAAAAATCTGGGGATTTGGGTTGACCCTAAACTCTCCTACGACTGCCACGTGAACAGGGTGGTCGGTAAATGCTACGGGGTCTTAAAGACCCTTAACCGCACCCTGGATCTCCTCCCTCTTGAAGCAAGGCGCACCATGACCCAAGCGCTCGTGTCTTCCAGAATAGACTATGGGAATGTGCTTCTGCTCGGAACATCGCAAAAAAACATCAGGAGACTTCAAGTCCTGCAGAACACAGCAGCACGTCTAGTCCTTAGGCTTCCCAAGAGAGCCCCTTCCAAACCTTCTCTAGATACCCTCCACTGGCTACCCATAAAAAAGAGAATTCTTTTTAAAGCATTATTAATATGCTATAGGATCATCTCCCAAAAAGCTCCTTCCTACATGAAAGACTTAGCCATTCCCTATGAGCCCAATAGAACTCTTCGCTCCAGGGGAACTGGCTTGCTCACAGTACCCCGTATCAGGAAGGCCAGAATGGGTGGCCACTCTTTTCGGGCTATGGCCGCCAAAGAATGGAATGCTCTCCCTATGGAGATTAGACTTGCGGACTCGGAGACTGCTTTCAGGAAAAGCTTGAAAACTCACCTGTTCTCTCTGTAACTCCATCCATGCACCTGATTTCTTTCTCAGCGCGGGGACACGCCGTGATGGCGTCACCAGGCGCTTTATAAACTCCTTTGTTGTTGTTGTTGTTGTAAACTCTATTACGCCAAAGCCTCTACTACAGATCACCTTTAACAATGGTGAAAAGAAAAGAATACAATGAATTCAGAACTCTACTGTCAGACTATTTTGACATATAAAGCCACAAGCCCAAATCTCCCTGGCCTTGAAAGCCCTAAATTGGTTACCGGTTGCCAGAAGATCCAGATTCAAGCCGCTCTGTATCACTCGCAAAGCAATACATGGAACAGGCCCTCTCTTCATCAGGAATAAAAACACCATATATTCAACAAAGGAACCTTAGCTTTAGATTGGCACCTCGCCTCAAAATCCCACCGTACAAGAAAAAAACATTGGTGGCACATCCTTCTCTCTTCAAACAGCCAAAATATGGAACTCTTTACTCCCAAATATAAGATCAACTGATGACTACCTACTCTTCAGAAGACTACTCAAAAGTTGGTTCTTCCTCACATAACCACAATACTCAAACATAAACATACAGCATATCCCTCTGTATTTAAGCATTTATTTGGGCTATAGATGTTTACCTACATATGTGTATTGCTTTGTATGAAAGTATATAACAATTATGTTTTTAAATATATAGATATTTGTTACTTCTGCTTAACAAATGTACATGTTACTTATGGTTATATTTTTCTATATTTAACATGTATATAGGTGACTGCATAAATAAAGGGTTATTCTATCATTACTATTGATCTACAATCAAATCAAAATTGAATTACAAAACAAACAAAAAACAATAAAAACAAATAAATTAACTTTAAATACAGTGACACTTGAAATTCTGAGTTTTTGCACCTGTTTTCTTACCAGCACCTTTGGAGCAGTAAAACCAGCTTCTCCGTGGCTCCTGCTTCAGCACAAGGGGCAGCCATTGCAGCTCTGCACCTCTTCCCTGCGAGACAGGTCAAATCAAACTGACTGTCGTGACCTGGTACTGAGATCTTCATTACCTTATCCCACAGTGGATTCCACACACTTTGACCTGCAAGTGACCAATTGTCACTAGTGCTTTCTACCATTGAATGCAATGTTGAAGTTCTGCAGCATTGAATTTAACTGATTTGCTTTTCCTTCTAAAATCCCTAACTCCGGTTTTACTTATCCAATTGTTTTCTTTTTGGTGTCAAAATTAATATATAACTCTGTTTTAATTGTATAAATTTGTTTTGGATTTCCTATGAGTTGTGTCAGTAACTTATCATCCATGTTGGTACTCAGAAGTGCTGAAGATATTTTCCTCTAGTAATGCCTGGCTGCTCTTTGTCAATCTACTAGTATTGAGCTAAGGATTTATTATTGTGAATATAATGGCCATCTATGGGGTATTGTGAGAGTATTAGATAGTGAAGCCTAACTAGCCTCACTGCATACCACTCCACTTTCCTACAAATTCCAAACAAATTTAAAATATTAGAGCAAATTCTAATCAATACTATGACACCAAATCAGTGAAATCCTGCCCCTAAAATATCAAGTCACCAATCACGGGAATATGGCCACACGAAACTGATGCCTAGTCAAAAGTACCCAGAGTCCTAAAGTCAACAAAAATTGATTCAGCAAAATGGTGAGGGGTGAAGGTCAAAAGTCTGTGGAAATGCGAGGCCAAGGACGATAGTTCCAATAGTTGCCAAAGCATACTTCCTAACCAGCTTTAATTTAGAGATTACTAAAAGCAAACAGTTTACCTCTCTTCAAACATGAAAGAGCAAAATCAGAGTATGCATGAAGATATGGACTTATGGATATTTTGTTAGGTAAAGTACTGAGCCAGGTGGAGAATTAGGATCTGAAAGGACAAGACTGGGAATGATAAGTAATTATAAAAGAACATTGTGCGCCATCAAGCCAACGATGATAGCTAGTATTTGGATAAATTATATAATGATTTTAAGGATTTGATTTTACTGACTGCAAGAAAAAAGACTGAAGAATACAAATACAATCTCATTCCCTCATAGCCTTCTTGGAAGATCTGGCCAGTATGTATGCATGAATCAGCAGAATTCAGCAAGTATATATAGACCATGTTATTTCATAACAACACCACATACACTAGCGAGTAGCAAACTTGCTGACTAGGGCTTATTATGGGTACCATTAAAGCATTTCCTTTTCACTCCACCCCAATGTAGAGTAGGAAAAGAGATGCCTTTGTCTGAATGAAGGCCACCGCCGATGACAACAACCCGTACAATCCCTCCATAGAATGTTCACTGCCTTTTCCTATTTTGATTTTGAAATTAGTAACTGAATGTATTAAACTCGAGCTATGTCCGCTTCTTAACCGCTTTTTCAGTCTGGTAGCAAGCTCATGAGAAGTCATTGATCAAGAAGTCATATGCTGATCCATTAGTGATGGCCAATTCCAGCACCATCTCGCTTTTTCCACTTGTATCTCAAGTTTTTTTTGGTTCAAATCTTCTTCCAGACGATTCAGATTTTTGCAGTGTTCTGCATGAAATCTGCCCTGCTAGTGGTGTCTGAACATATGCATATACTAATACATGGTGATAGTGCCATAGCACTGGTTTTATAAGACTGGTCTTATAAGACCTCTCCACAGTGTCGGATGTGGTCTCTCGTCAAATCCTAATGGCAAGACCGTCCAACCTTGGTATAGGCAATTCACCTCTCAGGCTGTAAAGTACTATCTGATCATTCTCATATAGTCATCCAGTCTTCCTTTTTATCCTATGCTATGCAAACCAAACATGGAAATGGAATTTTCCCTGAGCCCCACTTTAAATAATATTCACATAGTGCTGCTGGCTGAGTTGGTACAATTCTGTGATCTCAATATCATATCATATGACAACAATACATAGCTAATCCTTTCTTTCAAGTAAAATAAAAATTTCTCACAAAAAACATCTATGGTCTGTCTAAATTTAATGGTATTTTGGATTCAAGAAAGCTCTCTTAAGTTAAACTTTCAAATGAACTGAGAATTTGTTATTTGGCCAATCTAGTTCCATTTGGGCAGCTGTCTCCAGTTGCAAGGCTGCTGTTGATCGCATGCTACAAACAAGCCAGACGGGGAGGTCACTCATTTCCATTCCTGGCCACTAAGCAGTGAAAGTGTCCCTTCCTCTGGACCTACATAATGCAACCTCAGAAGTGTCTTTTCAGAAACAACTGAAAACGTGTTTATTTAAGTCAAAACTAACTTCTATGTAGCTGAGCACAGGTCTTTGTCACTTTTGCCAGTAGTATGGACAGCTAGCATACTCTTTGTGCTCTATAAATGTACCTTTCATTCCTTCATAAAAATCCGTCATTCATAGGCTGCTTAGGCAATTACTAATGAGGGTGTAGGGGTACCAGCGTCATCAGTTCCTGGCCTGATACTAGGCCCTCATTAGTAGTATGGGAAAGCAAATGTGAAATATTTTTGTGAAAAAGTGAATTATTAATTTGGAAGCAGGAGACATTGCTGTGATACAACACAGGTCAGCGAGAAAACTATGATCAAGCACTGGTAAATTGAAGCTTTTGCCTATAACATTTGTGTGATAGGTTCAAGCAAAGCAGAACAGAATTAAAATAAAAAAAAACAAGTCTTTAAAATTCCCAACCAATTTAGAAAACTCAAAAAAATTCTGCAAGCTGGAGATATTGATTTTTGAAGCTTGAGGCAAGAATCTCTAAGAAATCCCAAGGTACCAGTCAAGGACAATTATTCAAAGATGACTGGGTCATTGGTGTGATTTCATTCCAACTATGATGGGTTGATGCTCCGGCCCTATCCAGACATGTTTTACTCCTGGTTGTCTGTCACTGGGGACCAAGTCTGATCTGCAGTTGGAGCCCTTGACATAGCAGCTTGTATTCTGCTAAGTGTCCGAATTACAGTACCACTGCTCTATTTCAGGCCATTGTCTTCTCTGACCTGGCATGCTGGAGGGTCAACTGGCAGAATCTAAATATTCCCATTAGTCTTTGCCCCGGGAAGTCATACTACTCCGTCAGTGCAAGGCAGCATGTTTTAAGCAGCATTTGGTGACTAAAGCTCCAAGTAAAACAGTACTAGATTTAGTAGCTGCTGAAGGCTCTTTGCCTCTGGTGTGATTTGATCACCTCACCAAGTCCCAAGTCCCGTGTTCCTATTTATGTTTATTTCTCAGATTTTCCTATAGGGCAAAATATACAGGTGTAACTTAACAGGGTACCACTGAGTCAGATGCTTTTTTCTTTACAAGGGAAAAGCTGAGGGCTGGCCAATCCAGCAATCTTTAGTCAGAAGGGGTTGTGTATTTTGGAGCTTTGTTGCCTTTGCCCAGATCTCCAGAGGCCAAACAATGACCCACTTTTTGCAGATGCTGCGAAAGTCACTCCTGGGATATTCGGCAGCTCCCACATTTCCATGCGGGCTCCTAGCATCCAGCTCTTTCTTCAAAGAAGAGTCACCCCAGTATTCACTATGATCCACTTTCACCAGGGCTGATGATTCTTCCAACCTAGATTGAGCCCTTACTAAGCCTTTTGAATCATTGAGGAAGTGCAGAAGGCTTGCCTCTTACCCTTGGTGAGCACAGCCAGTCCCTGGGTTCAAGTGGAGAATAAGAGACAACGTGGGCTTCTTCACAGGCACTACAGGCATAATTCATCTTTCTTCCGAGGAGTCAACCAAGTCTGGATGTTTTCAGATGATCTGTAGAGTGGCGCCATTTATATTAAGTACAATTGCCATTGTATGTATGCATGTGTTTGTGCATGTATGTATGTAATGGTAATTCAATATTTCAATATTTATTTAAAGATTTGGAACTCTAATGACGTCCACATAAAATATTTATGCTGTTATTACATGATAAATATAGTAAAAAATGAGCTCGCTCAATTAATTTCTCAGACCATTGAAAGATAGCAAAAGCCCTTCATAGTCAGTTTTAGACTTTCCTTACATAACATAAATTAATATGATCAATTTCCCCAATGGGCGACATGCAAAATAAAGGTATCAAGATAGACAAATAAGCAGCTATAATACCATAGATATAATCTGTACCAAAACAAATGGCAGGAGTCTAGATCCGTTCTAAACAATCATATATTCTAATATTGTGCAAAGATACTGTAAAATGGAAGTAACTACATGTGGAAGTTTTAATTAGTATACAGCTATGTATTATAACAGCTTCTTTAGAAAATCAGGTTTTAAATATCAGCAAGAGAGTGGGACTACAATAAATCCCCAATGTGCAAAGAACAGTTGAATAGCAGCCATAACATGTGCAGGTTTTAAATAGCAGCAAGAGAATTGGAATACCATAAATCCAAAATCTACAAAAACAGTTGGATAGCAGTCATAGCATGTGCAAAATACAATCTAAAAAGAAATGAGTACTAAGACTTTTTTTTTTACTTTACAGACAACAGGGCCTTATGATTAACAACAAAATTGGAGAAAGACCTGTGTATCTAAAAGGAAACCCTATTTAAAGAATAAAAGCCAGGTTAAAATATATTTATAATGTAGGGCTAGAGTCACTCCTGTGGTCTGACACAATGGGGCTCATTAGTATGGCGGGGGGACTTTGTCCGCCGGCAATAGGCCAGGAAATGGGCCCGCTTGCTATATATGCGGCAGTCCTGCATTAGGCATCAGGATGCCCCCGCCATACTGGTGGGCGTATCCCCCATTCCTGACATTGCGGTTGGTGGTGCTTTCAGCAGCACCCTCCGCAATGTCAGAAATGCATGTTGTGCATTTGCATGCACCATGTGGCAGGCACCGAACGGTGCCTGCCACCTTGTGCATGCAAATGCAGGGGGGTACTTTAGGTACCCCCCATGTGCACCCCCCCTCCCAACACCCTGGGGGCCCACAACGGGCCCCCACATAAAAAACCGCATGTATTTTCATGGTGGAGTCTCAGCCATGGAAAGGCACATCTCCGCCATTATAGTAATATGGATGGCGGTGCCTGCAAGGCACCGCCACCATATTGCTGTGCTTTTCCGCCCAGTAGGCAATCGGGCGGATTGCCTACCAGCGGAAAACCGGCAGGTGGCCTTTCTGTCCACCGTGGTCCCCCCCGCCATAGTAATATTGCGGGGGAAATTGATTGCAGGCGGTTGCCTTTTGCAGGCGGATTGCCACCGCCATATGGGCGGTGGCGATCCACCCACTATAGTAATCACCCCCAATGTGAGGACCTTTGACTACCATTATTTTAATTGACTTTGGTATGGTATTTTATCCTAGCCTGAATGTACGATGACCTGCATATGCATTGCTACTCTTAAAGGTTTATTTATTTTAATCTTGCAGTCTTTCAGTGGGAGCTGTCATGGAGTAGAACAGCCTTGCCAAGAACAGAACATGTGGGATGTGCACTTGAAAGCATGAGATAGAGAGTGAGGTGTGGAAGTGCAGTGTTGTGAGCAGTGGTACACAAATGTGCTCTGTGTTGTATATTGAGAGATGAAGTATTTGATGCTATAAGCAGTGGTGCAGAAATGTGTATTGTGTTGCACATTGAAGTATTATGAAGTTCTTACTATTGGCTTCGACTTGGCCTCATGTCATCATGTTTTCTGAGCTTTATCTGCACGCCAAGCAACGCAAGGATTGTTTTTGTGAGAGATTGTTTAATGTACCCTGGAAGGCTTTCGTAAGCTTTGTCAAGATAAAGGCTGAAGCATGCAAGATTGGAGAGGGGACATGGGAACTCCTTCCTTCCATGGAATGCTTGCTTGGAAGCTGGCCAGTTCTGGTAAGATTCTTCTGCACAGGGGAAGTTTCCTCGAACCTTCTAGTGCGAGTTTTGAGATTATAAAGCTAAGGTTTGTTGACAGTTGGGTTGGGTGCTCACTTACAGAGTAGACGTACTGCTGTAAGACAAATGTAACTTGAGTCCCGGTCGAGAGTCCAAGCCAGCAGTGAACGGGCCCCCCAGCGAGAATTGGTAAGGATGTCGAGTGAACAATCGGATGAGATGATTTGTTTCTGACTAGTGCCATTGTGATGCGTGGTTCCAGTGGCTGTGGTCATTTGAGGTGTTTGAGCTTTGATTATTGCCATGGTGATGTTTGTGATGTTTGGCCAGTGTCTTTGATCATTTGAGGTGTTTGAGGTCTGGTTATTGCCATTGTGATGTGTGACCAATGGCTTTGATCATCTGAGGTGTTTTCTTTGTGATGAAAGACTGAGAGAGGTGCACACCTAAAGTAATCATTTGATGTATTCAGTGTATATATCTTTCTGATCTCTTGCAGGACGTCCTATATTATATTTGCTGGAGCCATATCTCATAATATTTGCTGATTGTTTATTCAGAGTATTATTCATGAATTTAACTGTTGCATTTACCAAGTTTGTTATTATTGCTTGCATATAAGCATAGCATATATATCTCTTTGTGTTTTTTGTTGTCATCTGGGAAAGCCTTTCTGTTAGAGAGTATTGTGTAAAATAAAACCCCGAGCCTTATTCTAAAAAGAGAGTCTTTGTATTTTGTTAAATAAAACCCTTTTCTAAAGGTGTTGTTTGTTTTGTATTAATGTCTCCTGCTTCGTCGAGTGTTGAGCCGCTGTGTGGGAGCTGTATTATCTGAAAGGTGAACCAAGACAATAAACTCCCTAAAAAAGTTAAATGTTTTCACACAAGCGACTTCATTTTTCAGACAAAAGAGAAATTTACAGGCTGATGTTACATTTCTAATACAGTTTTGTAGAAGCATCGGGCGAAGCTAACGACGACACAGAACCAATGCTGGACAAACCAACAAAACCTGATCTATGTTCTGAATGCCTGATTCACATAAGTTACACATTTTTCACTTTAAATTCAGTGATACCAATTTGCTCTTAAGTCATTTAGAGGTAAAAGGTTTATGCGACATAGAGTAAGCTATCTTTGAATGCTATGTTCCAGGTGCCAAGATAGGTATTTCTGAGGAATTCTTCTATTCGACCTGGCTATTATCTTTAGCCTTTCTTCTGAATTGCAAAATTTAAAATCTCTATCATAACTAATCTTACAACTTGTAGTTTTTAAAAAGTATTTAAATTCTAGAGGCGGGAGGGTAATCACTGACTCTTCCTGTGCACCAAAAACTTTCAGGGCCAGAGAGAGGTTGCGAGGAAAAGAAAATGTACCTATAATACCTTCAAAAATTTCTTGACACATGGGGCCTCATTTATGAGGCTGTGCGTCACTTCTACACCGCCGGTGCGTCACTTTTTGTGACGCACCAGTGGCGTAAAAAATGCGCCTTGTTGCGCCATATTTACAAAGTGACGCATCTAGGTAGATGCGTCACTTTATTAACCCCCCGCGCCACAATATACCTGTGCCAGGTTTAATGTATGCAAGGGGGGCGTATTGACGCAAGGAAGGATCGTAGAAGTGACGCAGTGAAATCTATGAGATTTCACTGCGTCACTTTTAGGACGCCGTTGCGTCAAAATCTTGCGCCTGCCTCACAGCAGGCGTAAGACTGACGCAGGCCCTTTCACATGGGGCTTGCCCATTGTGAAAGGGCGCATTGCTGGAGTTGCGTCACTTTTGTGACACACTCCAGCAATGCATCACTTTAGCGCTTACAGATACATCAGAAATACTGATGTATCTGTAACTCCTTGCGACATGATGCGTCATACATTAAATATGACGCATCAGAAATGTCGCAAGGAGTGCGCACTGAGAAGTGACGCATCGCTGCTTTCACGCAGCGATGCGTCATTTCTCATAAATGAGGCCCCTGAAATATCTCAGTGTGCGTAACTCACTATATTTTAACTGATATCCCCAATGGAGAATCGTGGCTAAACCTTGAACGAAGTAGCTTGTCAAGCCAAATTCCAGTCTAATAGCTGCTATTGGGAAAAGAGTGTTAAAATTACATAATTTATGTAAGATCTGGCCTTCAATCTTATCTAAAAAAAACAGTACTTCACTGGAGTCGATTTACTACCATAAAGCAAAGTAGGAGCAATTTTTGCTTTAAAGACTGTAAGCAGATGTAAAAAATTTCTTCGACCCATTGCGCTTTAAAAAATACACAGGCCATTTGAATGAGATGGCGCTTTACAAGAATTGTGTTTGATATGGGGTTTATTCTTCGTATTGCCTGCTATTACTTACCCTAAATAGAGGAAGGAATCTACCACCTACAGCTGTTCAGGGCCAATTTTCCTCTTAAAATTACATAATTTTCTGCTTCTGTTCCATTTCATATTTAAAACTTTAGTTATAGAAACGTTGATCTTCAAGAAGTGTTGCATCATTCATTTCTGTAATGACATCAGCTTTTTATTCAGCCCATTAGGGGTTAGATCCATCACTGCTATGTTATCTGCATACAGGAGGCATGCAAAAGAATGGCTGCCTATCTTCGCTGCATCTTGCTCTAAATGAGAAAAGCATTCAGGAAGATCTGCTATATACAAGGAAAATAGCAGTGGAGCTACTAGAAAGCCTTGTTTCAGACCATTTTCTGTAAATATTACAGATGATAAGCCTTGATTTCCTCCCATTAATACCTGGAACCATGTTTGAGAGTGTAGGGCAATAATTAAAGATTGCAAAAAGGAAGGCACTCCCATTTATTTATTTTTTTGGGCACTCCCTTTATGAAAAGCTGTTGAAAAGTCTATAAAGGCTATATATACATTTGACCTACGAAAAGCGAGCATTCCTCCCCAACTAACCTCAACATGGAGATGTTATCCAGGGAGGAGTGATGTTTCCTAAAGCATGCTTGTTCTACAGTGAGAACCTTCTTCGCCACCACCCATTCAGTGAGGTGATCAAGAATACTACGAGCAAATATTTTTGCCACTGCTTCTAATAGAGCTGTTTGCCAGTAGTTACCTGGATGATGTCTATGGCCTTTTTGTACAGAGGGATTAGAATACTTCCAGATCAAGATGCAGGCGTCTTTCCCTGAGAGTAACAAAAATCTAACAGTGGATTTAGATAAGTAGCCCACAACATAGGTTCCTTTTTAATTAGTATCATGGGAAATTCATCAGGACCCATTGCTCCTGAGGCTCTCATTTTTTATTAAAACCTACCATTACACTCATTGAGGGTGCATAGCTAGATTCAGGAATATTAAATGAATAGGGTACGGCAGAGGCAAGGCCGATAGGATTGTATTCACAGTGTAAAGTTCTACCAGATGGGATTTCAATTCTTCTTCATTAATAGGAATGGAGAGTGATTTCACTCTTGTATCACAGCTATCAGCGATTATTTCCAATACCTTTTAGAGGTATTTTTTTAGGCCGCTTCTTTTAACTGTACCCAATCGTGATCTTCCATTATTTGCTTTAAGTAGCGTTTTTTCCTCTGTCTTTTCCTCCCTCTTTAGAAGCTTTATTAATTTACTATGTTCGAGAGAAAAATTCAGGAACAGAGCCCTCACTCATTTATTTATATCCCTATTTAAAGACAGTATTGGGTTAGAATTTGGTCTCCGTTTAGCTGGAACGTACGAGGATTTCCATGTTGTAGACAAAGTACTTATATAGCAACAAAAGGTTTTAAATAAATTGAATTGAGGAGAATAACATTCGGCCATTGTTAAATGCTGCTGATCTTTTATCAGATCTGTTAATTTCTCCTTTAATTTAGAGGTATATAAGCTATTCCAATGGATTCTACCATATGTTGTATTAAAGCATACTGTGCTATCTTTAAAATTCCTGGAAACTACCTTAGCACAAGTAGAATCAAATTTAGAACAAATCAACATATGGTTGCTAAAAGCATTTTTCAAAACTTCTATACTTATAAACTTACAAAAGAAATCTGCAGAAACAATTCGATAATCTATAATAGTTCTCCTAGTAATTACTTTTTTAGATATGTTTTGGCAGTTCCAAAAAGAACCTCAGTATATGTATCTCACGCTGAACTTGGTGTTCCCATTGTCACAGACATGATCAAGATAGAACCAATTCTATTGTGGCACACAATGTGGACATCAGACCACACTGATCTTCATTGTGCATTAATTGGTGATTTCATAAAATCAGCCTTGTACTCACGCATAGCATGGCTGGCGTATGTCCAGAGGTTCTATTTTAACATGGCCCACCCAGAATATATTGAAAATCCAGAATCAATGGGAATGATCAGTAGAAAAATACTAAAAATAAAAGCCATGTTACCTTTGGATACATTAAAACTGACCACCAACTTTGCAAACCTAGTGTTCTAAAAAATCAACTGATCACTTATAATATACAACCATATCTTAAAGGTGTTTTCAATTCCCATCATAGGTATATTCTTACGCGCTTCAGATTTGACATATATCACAGGCTAATTACCTTCCCTTTTATGAATAATTGGTCTCCAAATCTACCAAATTGCCCTTGTGCTGATAGTATGCCTCAGCATATTATGCATGTGGTACTTTTATGTAAATGTTATACTGCGTATAGAAGGAGGTATGTTATCCCGCTTATTGGACATATGTCCCCTCTACAATTTCACATGGCATACTTGTTTTTATAATTGTTGTCGACATTAGAGGTGTGTTTCAGAATGTCATCATTCTTATGGGCTGTTTTTTATGCTAGGAAAAAAAATACACTAGACTCTACCAACTAGTTTACATTAAAAAGAACAAGTGTAAATAAGAAAGGATTTGTAGTAGGAGGCATTTACAATTCTAATCTTTTTATTAAGACATGGTTATGTTTACATTTATATGATAGTTATTTATTAACATAAACCATGAAGAATTGGACGAGAGTTCTTATATGAGGACCTTCTGTTTTATAATGTAACGAAGTGTTATTAATGGAATGTGTGTAGAACTGTATGTATCAATGTACTTTGCACTGCTGCTTGATTTTGTTTATGTGTAATCGCTTTTATTTATGTTCTTTTTTATGAGTCTGAATAAAGAGCTATTGAATTGAACTGAATCTATATTAGTTCTCCCAGTAGGCGCCTTATGTGTATACTTTGCTGGTATATCGTTTTCTATCCTCCCATTGGCAATTATAAAATCAAAACTTCTCAGACCTTCAAGTAATATAGCTCCTCTTTTATCGGTCCAGCTATTGTTTAGGAACTGAGCAGGGGAAATGTTTACGTCTTGGTTTTTTGAGGTGTTAACAAATGGCCTTATGCTATGGGGGGGAACTTTAGAAATCTAATCTCCAACCAACTCTAAAAACCGCAATCTTCACTTTCCAAAGAAATGGAAATAAAAACAAATAGATCTTTTAATAAGTAAGAGTAAGATGCATCGGGAGGTAAATATGCATTTAAAAACAGCAGAGTATCTGGATGGTCTTGATCACCCTTAAAATCTAGCTTAATCGCCTGAATTAAATTAGAGGCAGGAAAGAATACTTTATATGACCACCTAAGACCTGTACTTAGTAACATAGCAATACCTCCTTTAGCATATCCTCTATTCATAAGGAGCGCATGATGGCTCAGCACTATATAGTCTTGAATTGACCAGTTCTTTGAGATTCAAATCTCTTGTAGACATATTATGTCAGCACTCTGCTGTTTTAAAAAATAAGAGTTTATTTTTATTGGCGCTTAAGCCAGCTTCGTTCCAAAAAATCAATTTGAGGCTCTTAGTAGGAAGAGTTCCCATATTTTAAGCCTGAGGATCTATTTGTATTTAGGGCCCCTGCTATCCAACTCCACTTTTTATCTTCCTCATCTGGAGCTGGAACATGGTAGTTCTTTTTTTCTGTGAGAAGCAAAACCCGCCCGCCCTCTTTACCAAAGGAAACCTGTAATATACACTCTCTCTCCTGGGTGGGGCAGATCCCTTATGGGGATATCTGGACGTGTATTAAACTGCCGAATATGAATCGCTTTTTTTAAGGATGGTTCCTTCTCAGGTACCAGAACATCAATGCAACAGCAACATAATTTATCACTGTTTGACATTATCAGATGAGACGTAACTTTAGATGCAAACGTTAGTCTTGCTCCCCTAGGATTATTATATATTTTTTACCCTGAACCAGGGCAAGGTCATTACTCTGAATCATTTAAAGGTCAGGAATTTCAGCAAAGCAACTCAATATAAACAACCTGTTCGTATACGGCTCAGGAGCAAATAAAAAAGAAAAATATAAAATATAAGGTACAGTAGGTGAGTAAGAAACTTGACAAGTTACTGGTATTTGTAAAGTGTTAAGGGAGCTCGTGCTGCTGTTTGTTAAAACCCTAAACACTTTTCTTGAATTGCTTAACCTGAGAATATGTTTAGTAATACCAGATATCCGGTAAGAACATTTGCGCAGTAATTATTCATTTCATTACCTGTTTTATAATGTTTACATGTAGCAATGCTTGTTTGAAAGTATAAGTGATTTTAGCAATGCTTGTTTTCTTGGTTCATTGCGCTGGATTGGAGCTCCACGTGAAATTCCTCGTGACAAACTGCTGAATGGAATTCACGTGAAGCGTATGCTAATGTACAAACTGCCACAAGCTGAAAGCTATAAAGGGAGCACTCGCATCACCAAGAGCCCTCCGGACTCCAGCTCTCCTCGATTACAAGTCGCCTTGGATCAAGAACCACCTGTGCAAGCCCCTTCTACCCAGCTCCTCCCCTTCCCATCCGCTTAGTTATTTCTCCTCCTTACCCGTTCCTGCAGCTCTCCTGGACTTTATCCTTTAGCGAAGAAATCTTCGGAACGCTTCATCGGCCCCTCCTCACCTGGGGTCTGGCCAGTACACTGTGGGTGCCCTGGAGCCCACCCAAGGCACCCATTTCCTCTTTGTTGGGGGCAGTTGGAGGGAACCCAAATGCCGTCACAGCCCTATATGGCTCCCAGCCTCGAGCACAAGCCAGCATTAACTCACTCCCAGAGAGCATCGATAAATGCTTCTCTAAGCGTGCAGGAGCCATTTTTTCATCTGTTTCTCTGCCCACTTCAGTGTGGGCTGGGAACCAGATGAAAAGACTGCTCATAAAGGGCCAGACTATTCTAAATGCTCCCGTCCGCTGGAAGCAGACTTTATGTTTGTTTTTTCCTGGGCCAGAGCTTTTAAAATCGCTCCTGCCAAGCTAGAGCAAACATGCTGTGTACCAGGGGTGGGCACCCTGGGACATAGTAGGAACCCAGTCCTGGGGGATGGGGTGCCCAGAGCCATGAGTGGGGGCTGCTCGGAGGGCAAAATCATCACAGTAGGGGGCTGTGTGGCCTTCCACCTGTATTCCTATTTGAACAGGCACCGGGTATCGGGTCTCTGGGGCTAGGGAGGATGACCGCACTCCCCCCTACCCGTTTATGAAATCAGATGGACGGCGAAAAACATCAAGCACAGGCAACTGCACTTGCTTTTTTGTCAATGTTGCCACAGATCCTTCACAAGTTTGCAGTAAAAAAAAGTGTAACAATTATTTGGCCCTGGCAGGGTTCCTGTGAGACTCCAACCCCAGGCCTATGGGCTAAGACAAGTTTGAGTCCCAAGATGGCCACCAACACTTCCTGGGTGAGGTATTGTCAGTCAATCAGTTCTCATTTTGAGATCTATCAGATTCACAGACGATCCATGTCCCTAGATATTCATGTTTCTTTTTTCTTTAATGACTCAAAAACTACTGACTGGATTGACATCAAATCACATAAAGCATTTGCAATGCAATTGGTCTTTCCTAAGTATTTAGCTACGCAGCACACTATTGTGAGTACAGCAACAGTTGCTTTTATACTGTGCACGCACAGGCCCCTATTTGCAGCTTAATTTGCATCTTCAAACAAATGCACTTGTTTCTACATAAAATAAATTGAATGGATTAAAAGGAAGTACTTGTGCATAAAAGCAGTACCAAAGATGGTGTAAAAAAAGATGACTGGATGCATTTCAGCTGTTTAATACTGTGCTCAGCCATTTAAAAAGGAGACATGTTTGCAGGGGTGATGTAAACATCCATAACTGATGGATTCTGATGGAGAAAGAAGTTTGTCTACAGCAGGAACCAAATAGCTTACAGATTTATATTTCATCTAAACAGAAACATTTCTTCTTTGTCATGAAAATATGTTGTTAACCTAGCCATGCAATTTTATGTTTTCATCAGAGGGGCCGTTTTTTTCAACACATTCCTTTATAGATACCAATAAGTATTATGCATGCCTTAATATCAAAGCTTTCTGTCTTATATCTCATTTTCAAACAAAAGCGGTACAAAAGCATAACTTTTCAAAACCACGAGCCTATACATCTTCCCAACAGCTCGCTGTGACACCAAGGCTAATCGCAAGATATGCCAGTTATCTCTCTACAAGGGGAGGAGAGGCCAGTAGTGCAAGGGGACAACATAACAAGGATGCAGTGTTTTACACCTGACTAGCTAATCGGCTTACCTCTAGATGGCTAAATGTAATAGCTACAACTCCATGTTAGTGCTTGCCTCTATTCACCAGGATATTTGATTTGTTCGCCCTAAGTTAGCAGGGTATGCCCCGACGTGGGTCCCTTGCTCATTTTGCCACTGGATTCAAGCGAACCTGGCTGACGAAGGGTGTTACCTGGAAACCGGTTCCAGGATGCTTGTTTCTGGTTCATGGAAGACCTACCTTGGCAGGTCAGGCTGGACTGTTCCCATGAGGCACAGGGTCAGACTGATTTGCATATGGCCATGCCTGAACTGGGGTGGTGGAGTGATCTAAAGAACGGTGATTTGCAGCTGGGTCTGAACTGAATTGGCGAAGTGAGCTAAAGAATGATGATGGATTCAACCCAGATTTGTGACTGGGGGTGAGTGTCTGAAAAGTTTCAGCACTCAGTCCATCATCTCCTTCTGTTTGCCTTAACTAAAGTATGCAAGAGAAGCTAACAGTAAGGCACTGTATAGGTTTTAGAAATTAAACAAACTATTCAACCACATATAAATGTAATTATTAACGAACATAAAATACACAATTATAACATCAACATTTGTGTTCCAATCAAGGCTACTTCATCAATGTCTGGTACCTTAGCCTGTGCAATGGCTATTAGAATACTGTGATACATTTTAAAGTATGATCAATTTCTTGGAACACACGTTTTCTACCTTGTCTTTTCAAGTAGTCGGTTGATGGTAATATTAGACGGATGAAAGACCTAGTACTGTATAGACACTTCACACCGGTGCAAATATTCTAAATAAATCTTACAAGAATTTACCAGACACAAATGATTATTAATTACAGAGGTTATCCTGCCATCCTACATCTCAATGCTTGATTTTGATGGGCTTGGACCTAGTGGTACGAATTTTAATTCTTAATGACATACTGTAGACCTATTTATCTAGGTTTGAAACTGTATGTATTGGTTTTATGTCATACAAGATAAAAAAAGAAGCTCTGGGCTTAATATATGTGTTTAGGGATATGCCTATGAAATCAGCTTACATTATTGTATTCGCATTTTTCCAACAGACCATTTTTGTTATATGCAATAGGTGAACAAAAAACAAGAAGGTGTACTCTTAAACACAGTTTAATAGTGTACATACAGGGAAGACAAAGTCTTCCAACAGAATACAATATGACAATTAGTACATGTGCCTTATTGAGAGGAATAAAAAGAATATGTTGAAGATCATCTTTCCCACATTCAATTCTCCTGATTATCCATCATTTACAACCAGATTTCCACAAAGATATTTTGACTGCTTGATTGGAGGAACTTTAGATAGGTACATCTGAGAGCCTGCAGTGCTTTCAGATTACCGGTCACACCGATGGTCGCAGTCAGGGTTCGTATATGACAGCCCTATAGCTGGAATGATAACTGTAGATATACGAAATTCACGATGGATTTAGCATTAGCCCAGTATTTACACCAAATGTCTCCTATCGATTAGATTTGATTAATAAGAAATAGAAAAACAAACTACAATTGGAGGGTGGTGGTGTTACGCATGTGTGTGCCTAGAAAGAAGACTGATGGTTAATGAATCAAGGGATTGCCTCATGTATCTGGAGATGGCTGGACACGAGTAAATGTACTAGTAGTAAATTGTTATATTTATGGAAAATAATATTTTACGCGAGGAACCTTTTATTGTGAATTTCTGCTATGAATCCCTATTCATGCCTGATAATTATCTCTGAAAAAAAGTATTTTGATGATTATTCATATTTGTAAAAATAGCATACAATTAATGAGCTGGATACATTGTCTGACTAATAATATGGTAAGTTATTGCTTGCGATAAGTATTCTGTTCCTGACTGTTAGGATGAGGCATAAACCATCTCTAATGAAACTGTAAAGTCCATGAGAAAGGTAAGGAAAAATATCTTTATTGTTAGGTATAGTATTGTATACTGTGCATTAAGTGAAAACCTGCGGCCTAAATAGAGCCACAAGTAGAAAACATATGGTGCATTTTGCTGTTCCATATTTAGTTGCTGACCTCCAATATGTGGAATGTCCTACAGAGAAATTATTAAATATGATCGCACAGACGCAAATCTGAGCTTAACAGATCAAAAAGCAAAATTCCTATAATGGGTCAAAACGTGTACCTTGATAAAGGAACACAAAGTATTTTAATGCTGTGTACAAGTTATGCAGCAGATAAATTGTGTTTGCAAATGACCAATTAATTAAACACTAAGTAAAGCTCATTTCCTTTAATAGGTTTCCATAGCAAATGTTATACAGTGTATACAAATTATACACCTATTCTACTAACATTTAAGATACCCAGAGCAATGAAAGTGGCGAGTCTGAATATTCATGAACTTCACACCAAAAACTCTTCTCAAGAATTAGGCCACTTAGCGGCATCATCAGATCCCACCACCGACAGCAGACCTTACTGCTCTCTGTTCATCCATACCTTACAGATGACTGGAGAATTCCAGATCATAATTTTAAAATGTGTCATTCGATAACAGGTGAAAATGTATTACCTATTTGAGACAAAAAAATTGATGCACCTGAAAAAGCTCTCGCAGAGAAAGATCAACATATGGGGCAGTGAATTCCTCAAGGCAATCAAGCACTGTGTCAACCTCATGCCTGAACTATTTTTTAAAACAGCCAGGAGCAACATTTTCAATAGGAAAGAAGATTGACAACACAAAACACAAAAACATAACTCATCTCCTTCAAAATCTCACCCGCATCACACTCAAACTGACTGCCCTCGTAACTGTTTCCATTAATAATCATTCAAACATCATCTTTTCATATGTAATGAAGGATATCTCAGGCACAGTACTCACATCACTCTTGAAACTCATCAAAACCTTCTTCAAATATGGAACTCTTACAAAGTACTTGGAAGCTGGATAGATCCTACCTTGTGTTATCATCTTCGTAACCAGATGCATTGCCTAAAAGGTCAGGAAGTTCACGACAAAACCGTTCTGGCAGGCATCATCTCCATTTTTGGCGGATCACGCAATGCCAACAGCAGCAGCATCAATTGGATTGATCCCAGAATTTCTAGGGTATTTTGTAAAGTGTTACTCTGCTACACACCATGATCTGTAAGTCCATCTGCACCTATATCTAGCACCCTCCATCTTGCTCTCTTCCAGAGGGAGCTGAAGACATACCCTTGGAAGCAACGCTTCCTAGTTATGCCTCCCTCATAAGCTCTCTTTTCCCTCATGCCTGTCAGTCCTCTGTAACCTCTCCCACTATCCTGTCTCTTCATTGCTTTTCTCATATATGTACCGTTCTTTGTTGGTTTATTTCTAAGATTTTACTGCTTTCAGGATTTGTATAAAGAATTATAAATGCATAACTGCATCCTGCAACACTGCACAATGCATCATCCATCTGAGTGACATTACATCCTGCTACTCTGCACCTAAAAAACACCAGAGCTTCTTTACCATATTAAATGGAACGATACTATAAAACCACTTGACAACAGGCAAACACACACTTTCCCAAATACTTCACAAAGTGCAGGTCTCAACTGATTTCACTTCGGTTGTCCCCCATGGCATGATTACCGGTCTGCTCTATGGACAGTGGGGCTGATGCCTACCCTCACCTCTGTTTACTGTACTTTTTATATCCAGCAACCATATTCAATTTCTCTTACTTCCCCTTTACTACCACTCACTTTTTTAGTTTCACATAAATGGCACACGCACCATTAATGGAAAGGTATGGAGTTGCCACCGCCGGCCTAGCGGCGGAATGACCCCCCCTGCCATATTAGCATGGCTGGGGGGTCTGCAGCAGACGGAAAGACCGCCGCCTCTTTTCCGCCCTGGTCGCAATGCGACCAGGGCGGAAAAGGGTTTATATGGCAGCGGTGTCTATCAGACACCGCCAGCCATACTAGGATGGGCAAATTGTAATGCCGCCACGGAAAGGCATGCGAAGTCTGCTTTGGGGGCCTGTTGCGGGCCCCCAAGGACTCTGGGGGCCACTGTGGCGGGCCCATCCTAATTCCCCCCACAGCATCCCCGCCCTGATGGCGGGCGGTACCTTTCCACGAAAGGATGGCGGGCGGACAAAATCTGCCCATCATCCTAATGAGCCCCTAGGTCTTTCAGTGTCTGTAAACAACACATGGCTGGCATTTTTCTATCGGCAACCCATCTTTGTATTCCTTTTCGTGAAATGCATTCTCACACTACACCAGTAAATGTAAATTTTTAATATAAGGAATAGGCAGAGTGGGGGCCTAGGGCAGGTACTGGAACTAGAAAAAAAACAAGCCTCTGTAACTAGTTTAGAAAGCTATGTAACTATGCAACTATGCAAATGGTATCTGGCCTCGAGGCAGTTGCCTTCAACCTTGCCTCTGGGCCTGGAAGCTCAGGTCACTGTGACCTGCACTCACCGCACGCACCTTTTAATTTATGAGGTAGGACTGTTATGAGGTAACTCACAGGTTTAACCAACCAATGCGAGAGAGTGTAGTGCTGCCTGCGTGTTCTACAGAGCTGATGGGGCCCCTGGAGGCTGGAAAATGGGGGCTGCTGGGGTATAGCTGCCAAGCTTTCATATTCACTGCAAAACCAAGAACCTTCACATTCCACCACAGTCCCAGCTCTGATTGGGTCTAACAGTTCCTCCCCTCTAGTGGCCACAGAGCCTTTCCCTACTCAAGTAAGATGGCCACCATGTCTTTCTCAACAAAGATGATTCCCGTTTCACCTCTCTGGAGAATGGGTGTAGTCAAAAAATACTTAATTCATGGTACCATGCTACAAATTCTCCCTTCTTACTCAATCAATGTGTTGTCAATAGCTAACAAAAAGGGGCCCTATATTCATGTCCTAAACTTTGCCTGCAAAATTATGGATCCAGTGTCTGCACAATGAATGAAGGTTCTGAAAAGCAGGTGATGAGACGAGCCCACTCTCCATTTTTGCCCTCACCCTCAGAGGGAAAAAAGAAATCTTAACTCTGCAGCAGTGCCACCCTTTGCTACCTTTAATGCAACTTCAGTGAGACTCGTTATAGTTCTTTTACAGTCTAATCTTGTCAGAACTGGAGCATTTTCAATGTTATATACAAGGAAGCAGTAGATGGTGCTTATTTATCTTATGGGACTAATAACCACTGGCAAAGCCAATAATACTGGCTTGTTTTATGTGTAATTTTACTTGTAATATTTATCTGGAGGCAATGACAGGTTTTTTTCATCCCACTTAAAGCCCTGCTGTCAGGTCAGTATGTTGGCGAGTTGTTGACCTGCCTTATGGTCAAGTGAGCCGGTTTTTACTGTTGATTTTCATGATGATAAAGCAAACATTGCCTGCAACAAACTCAAATAAGTGAAGTAATTCCATACGTTACAAAAAACGTATACAGCATGTGTTTACAAGTTGAAAACTGTGCTAGTTTGCAAACATGGGGCACTTTTCTAGCTAATTAACTCCCTAATGGGGGCCCCTTCTATTTTGGTTCAGAGGCCTATTTTCTGTCGCAGTCTGATGCTGCATGTTAGGCAGGGCCACTGGAATTATGTGATTGTGAGTGGCTGCAATTTCTGCATAATTATGTATTTGATGCATTTGCCACATAATCCATCAACTGCTGCATAATCTACAGATTTTAACAACTACATTTCTTTCTATCTCAAACAGTTTGAAAAGTTACTGAAAATGCAGCGACATATCTTGCCGCATGTGGGAAAGCCCTTTGAAAAGATGGAATAGTCAACTTTCTGTTTCCCACTGCTAACTTTGGCTGTTAAATTGGTACTAATGGAGTGCAACCAGTGCCCAAACAGTGTTACCAAGTTTAAAAATGAAGTAATACTATTTAAAAATGTGCCGGAGTGTCCCGCATAATTTGCCTTTTCTTGCCACATAATTTACTCACCCTGCCACGCAATTTAACCTCTCCTGCCACATAATTCCAGTGGTCCTGCTGTTAGGGTAATCCATGCCAGTAATTTTGTTCCTGTTTATATTTGCCATGCTTTACTGAATCTTGCATTCCCCAAGAGTGCTAGCTATGTCCAGCATGTGTGTTTGTGTATTTTATTTCACAGTATATTACTCTTGGATGATGCACCCTTTGTATTGAGTCGCCTCCAGTTGTTTATAACAGACTACAGTTGAGTAAGTAAGTAAGTAAGTAATTCCTTTATTTAGATATAAAAACAATATCTTTAAAAGTTTTCCCAAATCACATTATGTACAGTTTTATGAATACAAAATAATTAAAAGAGTAGAAGAGTAAAATCTGACCATAAGCATACTTGCTACAAAATTTCAAATTGTGGTGTGTTCCTCCCAGTCGTTACAAGTTCTATTAAAGTACATATTCAATCTAAACAGTGAGCAACGGGGCCTTAGCAGTTTCCATTTTATCTAAATTGCAGTACGCTTGCTGAATACAATTGGCCAATTTTATATTTAAAACAATATTATCTGAAGACAAAGCAGCAATAATAGCATGCCTACAAGTCCGGACTCCCAACCTGTTCCATTCTAACCTAAGCAAACACCTGCGTTGAGAATTGAAAGAGGGACAGATACAGAGCACGTGCAAAATTGTTTCTGTTGCTAACCCGCATCCTCTACATGTTGTATCCTCCTTCTTACGGCGCCAGGTGCGTAGATTTTGAAGAAAGCGCCAATCTCCCATTCTTAGGGCAATAAGGCAACGCTTTAAATAGAGTGAAAATGTCGTAGAAAGGTACGTGGCAGGGGATAGCCGTTTGTAGGAATTGACTACTGCCCAGGAATGACTGCGTTTCGTAAGAAGAGTTTTATCTGTAGCAAGAGATGGCAATCTTACACATTTTTTAATTGTGTTTTTAAAAGCAGTCTGACTGGGATTAAGGGCCCAGAGATCGGCAGCTGACATTTGATGGATGTAATCGTTCAAAAGGCAGCCGAATGATCCCCCTGGATTGATCTCATTCATTTCTTTCCAGACTAGAGATTCTAGAGTACTTGGTTCAGCCTGTCTTAATTTATGGCAAAGCTTGAGATATGTACCAACATTAGAGGCTTCGTAATTGGTTAACCCCATCTCTAATCTAATCTGTGCAGGGGATGCGGTACTCTGCAAATGAAGTACCTTTTTGTAGATTTTAGTTGTGTGTTTATTTAAAACAGTGTTCATTTTACCTTTGAAGATCTCTATGCCATTTGAAAGTGTAGGCCCGATCTTTGCTCTAAGAACTTCCAATAGAAGAAAAAAGGTTGGACCTGAAAGTTTCTTCGATAGCTTAGCCCAAGATACCACTAGAGCCGTGGCTTTGGCAGCGATCACATTACTCTGCTTTGTAAAGCAGCCCCTGGAGTCCAGATAATTGGCCAGCCACCACCACAATAACGTTTCTTACCAAATGGAACTATCAAGGTCTTTTTCATGTTAATTTCTAATTGATTGCTGATCGTATATTGCGTTAATGAGTCAAGGAGCCTTTGTAACCCTACCCTTGTGAGGCTGAACAGGGCCATGTCATCGGCATATAAAAGATTACATAATGCCATACCTCCTACTTTGGGCGGGTGACTGTTTACCTTATCTAAGGTACTTGACAGATCAGCTATAAATAGGTTGAAGAGAAGGGGGGCCAGCACGCATCCCTGCTTGACACCACGTGAGGTCATGATTCTTCGCGAGAGATGCGTGCCGGACCCTAACTTCACTCGAACCTATGTATTAGAATGCAATTGAATGATAGAGTTCAGGATTTTATCTGGAATTCCCCACTGGCTCAGTTTTTCCCAGAGTGCCGCCCTGGGCACCCTATCAAATGCTGCTTTAAAATCGACAAAGCAGCAAAATGCCATCCTTGATGTTGAGAGAGCTTTGTCGTTGATCGTGGAAACTGCTAGTAGGTTTGTCATAGTTCCTGAATTGGCAACAAACCCTGTTTGATTCAGAGGAATCAGATTAAGATCCTTTGCCCATTGCCTAAGGTCCTCCAAGATGAGCCCTGCATAATGTTTTGCCTCTATGTCCAGAAGGGCAATTAGTCTATAGGTATTAGGGGCGGCTTGTGATCCAGCTTTATGAATGGGGTGAATAATTGCACCCCGCCATGAGTCCGGGTTTGTCAGTGTCCTCAAACTATAATTGAAGAGGTTTAATAACACCATGGACCAGAAGGGAATGTCCGATTTAAATAACCTCTGCGGCAGGCCATTCGGGCATGGTGCTCCGTCTTGTCTCCCATTTGTCACTGCTTTGACAACTCGTTCTTCGGTAAATACATATACTGAGGCGAACCCCTGTGTTGTGTTGAAAGGAGTACTCGGTAATGCGCCAGTGCCAGTGCTATATACCCTGGCTAATCTAGTACAATCGTGGTGATCTTGTGCCTGAAAGTGATCCGTGAGATATGATACCCATTCTGCTTCCTGAATGTTCGCTGAACCGGAATTTATCAGGTTCAGATTAGTGCGGTTAACAAGAGACCAGAATTTCCTTGAGTTTTTTTGCTTGCTTTCCCACACCAGTTTCACCCAGTATTGAGTTTCCAGGACCTGTTTCTCTTGGGTGACTGCCCTCCTGAATGCTTTTTGAGCTTGGTGGTATATAATAAGAAAAGCACTGTTCCCCGGGAATTTTGAGAGCGACCTCAAAGCGTTGTTTCTCGTTCTCTTTAATGATTTTATGACGGTAGAAGCTGCAGCCCCTACTAATGGAGTACGGCTTGAGCCCTGCACAGTCGCTGGGTAAGAGCTGATCAGATGAAGACAGAGCTGCGACCTTTTCACTGTCAGGGCGGCATCTATATCAAAACTACCTATTATAAAATCCTTGCTTACTTTTAGAACACTCTGACTGTTGAACTCACTCCATTTGAGGCGCTTCAAATTTTCAGAGTATATTCCCTTATAGGTTACAGGAGCCGTTTTATGGAGTTCTGGATTTGTGATGAAGGAAATGACCTGCGGCCTGTGATCGCTTTCAGACCGTGAGTGGATGCAAAAACTGTCCAGGTGAAACAATAGTTCTGAGTTACAAATAGAAAAATCTAAGTAAGACTTTTTGCTTCCATTCGACCAGGTCCAGTTTGGAGGTGAATCGCTGGTTGACCTTCCATTCACTACCAGGTAGCCTGCGTTGTGGAATCTCGTCACGGAGAGCTCACCCAATATGTTAGAGGCTTGGATCGGAGGTTTAGATTGAGTCATAGCCTCAGTAATGTTAGTCAAATCGGGCCCTTCCATGTCTGCTACATTCCCCTGAAATAAGTTTGTATTCAAATCCCCCATGACAATACGGTCCGAGTTGGTGTATTCAGTGGCAATGTCATTCATGATTTCACAAAGGCGGGCCAGGTGGTCTTTTTTTGTACGGGTGCTGGGGTTAATATACACGTTTATGAAGAAGAGCGAACGCTGCCTCCTCCACGGGTTAATTTTAACCCCTAGTAACGGATGTATGACGTTACAACGCATACTTTTACAACGCATACCTTTACAACGAAATTTTTACAACGCAAAAACCATTACAACGCATGTATTTACAACGCATGTTTTTACAACGCAGGTACCTTTACAACGCATACCATTACAACGTAAGTATTGGTAAGTATATATTAATTTTTTTAATGTAAATTAATTGAAATTAAAATAATTTAATTTAATTTAATTTTACTTTATTTTTACCCTGTACCCCTGTACCCCAAAAACCCAAAACTGACCCTGAACCCTAAAAATACCCTTTTATCCAAAAACCCAAAACTGACCCTGAACCCTAAAAATACCCCGTTACCCAAAAACCCAAAACTGACCCGGAACCCTAAAAATAGCCCTTTACCCAAAAACCCAAAACTGACCCTGAACCCTAAAAATACCCCTTTACCCAAAAACCCAAAACTGACCCTGAGCCCTAAAAATACCCCTTAAAAAACCCAAACATATAACATTTTAAATATAATGATATACTTACCAATACTTACGTTGTAATGGTATGCGTTGTAAAGTTACCTAAGTTGTAAAAACATGCGTTGTAAATACATGCGTTGTAATGGTTTTTGCGTTGTAAAAGCTTCGTTGTAATGGTAGTGCGTTGTAAAAGTTGCGTTGTAAATGTTGTTTCCCCTAGTAACCAATCTTCTTTGAAAAGGAGTTGATTAAATACACCTTTTAAGTTATTAGAGATGTATATGGACAGACCGCCTTTGTGGTGGCCGAAGCGGCTGACCCTGAGTGCTGATTTCCGAAATTCAATGTATCCTTCTATGGGGTGGCCCTCTAACGCCCAGGTTTCCTGTAGGGCAATTGCTGCATGTTTGCACAAGAAGGCCATAGTGTCATCTTTTGAGATTTTTTGATGGAGTCCGCTAATGTTCCATGAACACAATGAGAAGGGCGACCGCCTTTGCCTATTATCTGTTTTTAGCTGTCAATCAGCCACTCAGAGGGGTTTTCCTGAGGGATTGTATTTTTCTACATGCGTTTCAGCCACAGACGGTCAATTTGAGTGTTTGGAAGACAGGATCGCTGGCAGCCACCCCCAAAAGTAGTTTAGTTCTACATTGTCACCAACTTTTTCAGGACATTTAGATTCAACGTCTGACCCTGACGCATTTTTTAAGACAGAGTAGGGTCTCACACGTTCTGTTATTTAAATTGTTGCCAACTGACTGAGTGAAGTCGGTCTGGTTAGCAGGGAAATTGGATACCCTGGCATAGAATAAGGGTACACTCTAATTCCCCAGTTCCGCAGAGTGGACTTCTGTTCAAGAAAAGCTCCTACCCAGCTGGCCGATGAAAAAGTCACCACAGTAACCTCAGAAGGTTGGTTACCTCGGGGGGGGGGGAGAAATTCGATGGATTCAATGTTGTTCGTGGCCAATCCTGCTAGCCCCGGGATGCCTTCCACTAGTTTTAACAGGTTGGATCTATTAAGAATGTCATGCCGCCCCTTAGATTTGTATTCAGGGGCCAGTAAAATCTGATGACACGATGGGTCGTTATTGCTCGACTCCGGTGCACTTATGGACGTGATGTCGGATTTTTCGACTGCCATATCTGATTTAATTTTGTGTAACTGTTGTGTCAGTCGTTGCGAAACCCTCTTCAAAAGTGGGCTGTGGCTGGTCAAGGTTATCGGATCGTTACAGATAGTTTTGGAATAATTTAGTCTTAACGTTGCATTTTCCTTTCCAGAAGGAGTTAGGGCCAACGATGGGCTGGGTTTTCCTAATACCATCTTGGGCCCGGTTTTGCTAGCCTTATCTGAACTCACCCTTGTGTTTTCTGTGGAAGCGCTGCACTCAGCTGTTTCTCGGACCATAGTTTGTTTGCTTTGGTCCAGAAGGCTCCTCACTGGTTCTTGGGTGAGTGTTTCTGGGGTATCTCCGTTGGGGTTTGTCATAGGCTCTGATGCGCTGGTTTTAGTAGAGGATTTTTTATTTTCTGCTTTTATAAAGATAGGAAAGAGTTCATGGTGGGCCACGTTGGAATTTGCCCTAAGTTTGTTTCTAGCTTTACGCTGGCGTTTACGCTCTCTCTTACTGCATGGTGGAAAAAGCCCTAGGGTAGCCTCCACTCTTGGAGCAATCTGAGGTGCTGGGCTGTCTGTTCGCCCAGGCTCAGATTGGTCTAGCCTGGTTACAGGCCCAGTTGGTGTCAGTGGGGGACCGTTTTGGACCGTCAGATTTGGTTGTGATTGAACGCACTGGGAGTGTCCATTCAGTTCCGTTGAGCCGGTGATTATTCCTGCATTTGGCGCCACCCCTTCATTTATGTTTGTATTCTGCTTAACAGGATCTTCAGTGGGTTTTTGATGTTCTTGTTGTAAGGGGGAAGGCGGTGTAGTGAGGACATTTCCTCCCCTCATCAACTTGACTTCCCTTATTACAGTAGTTAAGCATTCTGGAAGCAGAGAAAGAGGATCTATAATTGGAGAGCAACAGCAAGTTGATTGGGCAGGCTTCGTAGAGGCTTGCGCCCTTAGAATTAAAGAGTTTAATTTATCTAATTTGCTGTCGATCCCAGACGTGAATAATGCCAAGGTGTTTAGTAAATCCACCTGCACCTCTAGTTTTACCGAATGGTAATTTAGTGCATTAACAGTTTGTTGAAGGGTCTGTAGGAGTTGTGGCCAAGCACTGGTCGCAGTATTTTCTTCGATGTTTAATTTTTCGTTTAGGTTGGGACTGGGCCTGGGGGAACTTTGGGTGGTCTTGAAAAAAAGAGACAAATCTGACATAGGTTGATCATTTAAGACAGACGGTACTGGCTGGTTTTGCAATGGGTCCTTTATTTGTCTGGGTGGCGAAAATAACATGTACAGGGGACTCAAAGCTGGTGGTACTGTTGAAGTGGTTATTGTTTGTGGGGTTGAGGGTGGTTGACTGCTGTTAAAATGCACAAGGTTGGCTTGCCCATGAATTTGCGCCATCGTTGTTTGCTGAGGAGGGGCCACATGGGGCTTAGTCGGGGTTACCAGGCGAATGACGGTGGGTTGTGTCGGCGCTGAGCGGGCCTCTGTTGTGCACATAGTGTCCTCCAACTGGGTTTTCAGTAAGTGAGGAGAACCCTTGTCATCTGCTGGAGACACGAAAAACTTGCCCGATTTAAGGTGGGCAGATTTTTACTGTTATGGTTAATATAAGTAGACCCAAAAATATAGACTTCTGATGACTCAATTGCCGTCTTGGTTTCAGGTGCCCAATGTTGCGATGGGGCCAAGTGAGTCGACCCTGATTGAACCGGGGTTGTGGTGGTAATTACCTCCGGAGATTGCACGTGTGGTTGTGGCAGTTCAGCAGTCTTTGATGGCGTTTTTCTAAAAAAGTCCCGCAGGCTTAAGGGTTTTTGAGGTTTTAATCTGTGGTTAGCGTGATCTGAAACCTCAGCAACGTCAGGTTGATTGGATTTCCTTTGCTTGGGTGTTGTATACTTCCTTTCTTTTCCTGATCTCATTGTTCCCGGATGGACTTGGGCTCTTCTGATTGCTCTCAGGTCCAACGCCACAAGTGCTTTATTACAATGGCGAAGTTATTAGGATTCAGGCGCTGTGTGCAATGACTGTGCGCTGTGTGGCAATATGAGTGTATAGCTAATGGCACCCCCCTGCTCACCTAATCCAACCTGCTCAGGGCCCCCCAACCCTGACCCCACCAGCTGTCACCACCTCGCCTCTCCAGGTCAGACCGAAGGTCCAAGAGCGACTGGGGCTGCATGCTATACAGACTCTAGAAGCGAGTGCAAGCACCTCGAGGACTGGGGTTGGGGTGGAGCCAGCAGGGTCTGGGTGAGATAATCGGGGCCTGGGCTGGCTCAAGAATGGGGAGCAAAGGGAGCAGCCGCAAGAGCTGGTGAGTTTCCGTCAGCAAGCCAGGCAACAGGCAGCGAGTGAGGGGATGGCCAAAGGCCTTGGGCGCTAGGAGGTTAGGGCGCCCGCCGAGAGCCCCTGCAGGAGCACAGAGAGCTGTGAGGGCTACAGGAGATTAACTAACTAACAGGGAGAACTCGGGAGAGTTCTAAACGCGTGGGGCTGCGAGCGCCATGCAGTCTACGCGTTTATTTTTTTTTAGGGGGGGAGACAAGAGAGGAAGCCGCCCACTCACCAGAGTGTCTTAGGGGAATGGCGGTAATACGAAAATTTGACTCCCAGTCAACCCCTACACCCTCTTGTGTATACTGGTTGCGCACTACCGCACTGCCACCTTACCGCGAATCAACCGGTCTCAGCTGCAGGACATGTGTCCGTCTCACTGTGCCCTCGCTTGGCTTGGCTCCCGGCTTATCTCAGGCTCTCAAGCACAGCAGCCCTCATGCACCGCGCACCCACCGCCGACAGCCTCTCCACTCTCCTACGTCGCCACGCCTACCTGACGAGCCTCGGTAATCACGCTGATGGGACGCGGCCAGTCACAGGAGCGCAGGGACCCCCTGCAACGCTGGGGCTGCGGGGGCCTGTGTTAGGCCCCTGGTTTGGACCCAGCCATATGCAAATCAGCCTTGATCCTGTGCCCAAAGGGAACAGTCCAGTCCGAACTGCCAGGCCAGGTCCACACTGACTGGAAACAAGCATCCTACCACCGATTTTGGGCTTTCACCCCTCATCAGCCGGGAAAGCTTGACTCCAGTGGCATGGAGAGCACGGAACCCACATCTGGGCATACCCCTCCCACTCGGGGTGACAAATGCAAAAAGAACAATTAATAGACAGAATGCAGAACAATGTCATACATTCACTCCAGTACAGAGAGTTGGGCCTTAAGCCATCATTTGTTTTGCTCATCATGCCATTCCAGTTTGGATCCAGCCATATGCAAATCAGTCTTGACCCTCCGCCCGATGGGAACAGTCCAGCACAAACTGCAGGCCAGGTCATCCCTGGACTGGAAACAAGCATCCTCGGACTGGTTTCGGTCTTTCACCCCTCATCAGTCAGGATAGCTTGACTCCAGTGGCATGGATAGCACAGGACCCATATCTGGGCATACCTGTCCCACTCGGGGTGACAATTGGAAAAAGAACAATTGATGGACAGAATGCAGAACAATGTCAGACATTCACCCCAGTACAGAGATCTGGGCCTAAATCCATTGTTTTTTCGCTCGCCATTCCAGTTTGGACCCAGCCATATGCAAATCAGTCTTGACCCTGCGCCCAATGGGTACAGTCCAGCCCGAACTGCCAGGCCAGGTCCTCCCTGGACTGGAAACAAGCATCCGAGGACCGGTTTTGGACTTTCAGCCCCCATCAGCCAGGATAGCTTGACTCCAGTGGAATGGAGAGCATGGGATCCAAGTCTGGGCATTGTGGATATCCGTCCCACTCGGGTGACAAATGCAAAAAAGAACAAATGATGGACAGAAAGCAGAACAATGTCATACATTCATCCTAATACAGAGAGCTGGGCCTAAATCCATCGTTTTTTTGCTCACCATGCCATTCCAGTTTGAACCCAGCGATATGCAAATCAGTCTTGACCCTGTTCCCAATGGGAACAGTCCAGCCCGAACTGCCAGGCCAGGTCCTCCCTGGACTGGAAACAAGCATTCTAGTACCGTTTTTGGGCTTTCATCCCTCGTCAGCCACGATAGCTTGACTCCAGCGTTTTCGCTAAGCTGCCGAAAAGTTGCCAGTGCTGGGGAAAAGGATTGGAAATATGAATACAGTATATTCCTTCCCTTACACTTCGAGGTAGGGCAGCTCTCTAAGGTCACTTTCTCCGCTGCCCTACGTCAAATCCCTTTAAATGAAGCCCTACGTTTGGCATCGTATCCTGTCGCTCTAAAATACTCAACGAGAATGTTTTTATTCGGTGGGTTAAAGAACCATGTCACATGTCAGCCACTCACAGACGCGTATAGATAGATGACGTGCAGACACAGCAGTCATTATCACTGAAAACAGACGTTCGGGGCGGCGGGTGACAGCACGGATGACAACATGTGAAGTACACTTCACTATCTAAGTAAGAGACCCCCGTTGCCTCGCTAGTCTGGACTCGCCAGCCCCTTTCCTGTAATCAATCTTTTGATGTTTGTGACTGCTGCCGAACACCTTTGTTCCTGTGATGTGTTCCAAGCCAGAATCAATGAAGGGGAAAATGGATTTCTCCATCAAATGCTTTATTTATATTCTGACACACGACTCCGCACGGCTTATTTGATCATGCATAGCCTCGCTGCCCGGTGCTTTTTAAATGCTACAATTCGATTGCGGCAGCCAGGTTTATTATTGCTGCGTTATAAGATATTTTAGGGACTGAAGTCTGAATGTTTCCTTTCATTGAACATAGATTGAAAGGTCTGGACTGAAATATGCGCTTTTTGTTATGCCCCTTAAATCAGCTTCTATGATGTTTTCTTCAAGAACCCGTTTATATTACATACAAGAAAGTAATAAAATAAAATAAAAAAGGAAGCATTAAACACTGTGTAATACTTTATATGTAGGGAAGAGAAAATCGTACCAGAGGAAAGGAAGAATAGATGAGAATCAGTCTGTAAGTTAATGAAGAAAGGAAACAATAAGGTGCCGAGATAGGCTGCTTTTCCGTTACACTATTGTGCTCATTACGAGTTATTCATCATCTTGGACATGCCGTAACGAGTTGGACACTGATGCTGCACTAACAAATGGTTAATCATCGGAGATTCCGATTTGCCACATCCAGCCCCCTGTGAATCCTCTTTCACAGCCACTTTCCAGCCGGAGATTCTGGCTGCTTTCATCAGGACTCTAGTGGGGACCCGTGGGGCCTGAAGTGTGTCTCTAGTACTCGTGATCCCGAGGGTGGGGTGAGGGCAGGGCGGGGCTGTTCGAATGCCTGTCCTGTTGCAGGAGTGGTACCCTGCGGATGTACAGCTGTCTCTACCGACTCACCCCTTAGCTCTTGGGTGTCCTTGTCTCAGCCCCAGTGGAGAAGTTTCTCCTCAGTCACCGCGGCGTCCGGAGCTGTTACCGCTTCCCAGATGACCTCGAGCCCCTTTTCTTGACATGGGATGTATTCCTGTGTGTCTTTGATGTGGCTGTGTGCTTCTGTGGTAGGCTTGCCTGGAGTTCTCTGATTCACTTCCTTCTTTGGACAATAAGCTGCACCGTTCTTCTGTAGTTGATAACGCTTACAAGTCGTTTATAACTTCTGCATCCTCATGAATAAATAAATAAGCAACAGCAATAGAGCTCAGCAGGGCCTAGAAGATAACCCAGGTGCTAGACACAAAGGATCCCTGTAGAACACACCCCGATCGGGGAATCGATGACAGTTCTGTCAGCCCTCCTGCCCCTGTTGGCTCCTTTACTGGTGAAATTAGTGCTTTGGTCTGTACTTTAATCCATTAGTATCCCTGTTGATATCCATGGGTATTGGCTTTCTGTATTACAGAGTTTCATTTTGAGCTCAGAGAGGTGCAATGCACACTACATCTTGCATTTTTGATCGGGGTCCGTGGACTTGTGCCCATAAAAACCTGAGCATGGATGCTCCTAGGCTGGGCCATCTTAGGGTGCTGGACTGCTTGAGCACTTGGTGATGAGAGTGAACTGAGATTAGACCATTTTAGGGTGCTGGACTCCTTTATCACTGATTGATGAGAGTGCACTGAGATTAGACCGTTTTATGTTGCTGGACTCCTTGATCGCTGGGTGATGAGAGTGCACTGAGATTAGAGCATTTTAGGGTGCTGGACTCCTTGATCGCTGGGTGATGAGAGAGCACTGAGATTAGAGCATTTTAGGGTGCTGGACTCCTTGATCGCTGGGTGATGAGAGAGCACTGAGATTAGAGCATTTTAGGGTGCTGGACTCCTTGATCGCTGGGTGATGAGAGAGCACTGAGATTAGAGCATTTTAGGGTGCTGGACTCCTTGATCGCTGGGTGATGAGAGAGCACTGAGATTAGAGCATTTTAGGGTGCTGGACTCCTTGATCACTGGGTGATGAGAGTGCACTGAGATTAGAGCATTTTAGGGTGCTGGACTCCTTGATCACTTGGTGATGTGAGTGCACTGAGATTAGAGCATTTTAGGGTGTATGGACTCCTTGATCGCTGGGTGATGAGAGTGCACTGAGATTAGACCGTTTTTTGTTGCTGGACTCCTTGATCACTTGGTGATGAGAGTGCACTGAGATTAGAGCATTCAGGGAGTCAAGATTAGACTACATTCTGGTCCTACTTTCCTTGTGGACACACATTAGCGATTTGCGGGTGATACCCAGGGAGGATACCGACCACAACGCACTGGCTTAGATGATAGAGGGGTTGTGGCAGGCGCCCCCGCCCAAGGGCTAGTGTTGACGAATAATAGACGGAGAGTAAGGTGGGAGAAGCTTGCCTCAAATCCAGAGAAGGTCTCAGGGCTCTATGCCCGGGTCATTCCCACACTTGAAAAGGTTTGTGCAATAACGGAGCAACCCAGTACGCAGGGCACTAACAAACAGCTCTGGTTGATGCACGAGGACCTCATTAAGTCTGTGGCTGAAGTTCTCTTCTCAACAGGAAAGAGTGGTGGTGGCCGTTATACCCGACCCACTTGGTATAATGCAGTATGCCGCAAGGCTAAATCAGACCTGCTGACTTCGATCAAGGAAGGCACAGACAGATCTGTGATTCGGGCCAGGAGAAGGGCCTACAAGTGCCTGGTTACCCATGCCAAGAGCGAATGGGAACAAGAGAAATGGGAAAACCTCACTATTTCACTAGCATGTAGGGATTCCCGCAAATTCTGCCGTATTGCTAATACGGGGTCTGAGGATTTAGCCTCGGCAATTGAACCTAATATCTCAGCCAAGGCTTGGCAAGACCACTTCCAGTCCCTTTACAGGGTCGTAGATGGCGTCCTAAATAACCCCTTATCGACCTCCAGCATTGTACTAGAGGGGGACCCCTTTACAGAAAAGGAGGTACGAGTAGCCATCACAGGGTTGACATCAGGCAAGGCGCCTGGTTTCGATGGTCTACCGGGAGACTTATTCAAACAGGAGCCTGATGTATGGGCGCCCTACTTGACAACGATATTCAACGCAGTTCTGAGGGGCATGGGGGTGCCTGGTACTTGGCTGGGTGCAGAGATTGTTCCCATATATAAGAAGGTATCGCCTCTGCTCCCAGCCAACTACAGGCCCATCGGCCTCATTGATGTACCTCAGAACATTTTTGGTAGGTTGATACTCGATCGCCTCCAAAATTGGATCGAGGAATTTGCCATCTTGAGTCCCTACCAGGCTGGGTTCAGAAGGGGGGTCTCAACCACGGACCAGATCTTCCGACTGAATCTTTTGTTTTGGAAGACTGCGGCAATCGAGGGCGGCAGCTTGTACACGGTATTCGTGGACTTGCGAGCAGCCTTCGATTTAGTGCCAAGGCACAGATTGTGGACCGCCTTGGCGGAGCTAGGGATCCCGGACGACATTCTGTCAATTATGATAAGATTACACAACGGGAATTTCGCTCGGGTCAGGTGCGGCAGAAGCGGGGCACTTTCGGGAAGTTTCCCCGTTGACAGAGGGGTAAGACAGGGCTGTGTGCTCGCACCGACCCTGTTCTGCCTCTTTGTCAACGGGGTAATCGACCACCTGAATAGGTTGGGTGACATTGACGCCCCCAAGCTCAATGGCAGCAGGGTGCCCGCTATTATGTTTGCGGACGACACCCTGCTGCTATCCAAGTCCCCTATGGGTATACAAAGGGTCCTGGACGGGTTTTCGACTTTTTGTGTGGAGCGTGGGCTAGAGATCAATGCCCTGAAAACAAAATACATGATCTTTAACCCTCCCTCCTCAACTCGCCCAAATCCTACCATAGGGCCACTGAGACTAGAGAGGGTCCTCACTTTCAAATACCTGGGGGTAACCATCAACCAGAACATGGCATGGGACTCGCATCGCACCAAGGCCAACATGAAACTGGTTCAGTTAACGGGTGGCATCTGCAGGATGGCAAGTAGGTCGACCTACAATCCTTTTGGTCCTCTCCTCCAAGTCTACAAAATGCAGGCTAGAGGGGCAGTTACCTATGGTGGAGAATTGTGGGGTCATACATTCGCCCAGAATCTGCAGATTATTGAGAACAACTTCATAAGGCAGTTGGCAGCCCTACCACCTAGCACCCCCCTCCTCCCGCTGAGATTAGACTTGGGTCTCAGACCTATTACAGAAGAGCTGGGACTAAAACCTATAACTTTTTGGCGCAGAATCTGGAGCACCCCAGAACTAACGAACTATAGGGCTGAGCTCGAAGAGATTCTACGCTTACCTAATGCTACACAAATCCCATGGCTGAGATACATTAAATCAACATGTGAGACACTAGGAAGACCAGAACTATGGCTTGATCCGGGAAACGCATGCTGTAGGATCCCACGCAAACTTCTTTCGAGAGACTTTTACGAGCAAAAGTTACTCGTCTCTTTTGAGAGTGCACGCGAGAGGTCTTTAACAAATCTGTTTATCAAGTCCTAAGACTCATACCACCTAGAGCTTGTCCTTGATAGCATTAGTCCCGTCCTGACCAGAAAACTATTTATGCAGTGGCGTTACGGCACCCTTCCTCTTAGGGCATTCACGGATCGTTGGATAAGTCCCAGCCCTCCACACAGTTCCCAGTTTGCCTACATCCCCAGGAAAATGATCTGCACATTATATTTTTCTGTAAAGCTAATCATAGATCTAGGAAGTACTGGCTTGTCCCACTCCTTAAAAACCTTGGTTTCAGGCACTACCTCCCGGCCTACAGATTACTAAAGTCAGAACTATCCCCCCCAATTGTGTTTGCAGTGGCACAATTTTTAACAGCAATGTGGCATACCCGTAATCGCTGCATTAAGTCAGACATACATAAATGAATTGTTGGATGATTCCTAAATGCAATGTATTGCAACTGATTTTAAACATGTTTACTGTATTGTTTTTAAACCCTCCTATACTTGACATTATTTTTAACTTATTTTAAACTGTTGTATTCTTTTATGATCTAAACAGATCGAAATAAAGATTGAAAATTAAAATTTTAGGGTGCTGGACTCCTTGATCACTTGGTGATGAGAGTGCACTGAGAGTAGACCATTTTATGTTGCTGGGCTCCTTGATCACCTGGTGATGTGAGTGCACTGAGATTAGAGCATTTTAGGGTGCTGGACTCCTTGATCACTTGGTGATGTGAGTGCACTGAGATTAGAGCATTTTAGGGTGTTGAACTCCTTGATCACTTGGTGATGTGTGTGCACTGAGATTAAAGCATTTTAGGGTGCTGGACTCCTTGATCACTTGATGATGTGAGTGCACTGAGATTAGAGCATTTTAGGGTGCGTGACTCCTTGATCACTTGGTGATGTGATGGACTCCTTGATCACTTGGTGATGTGATTGCACTGAGATTAGAGCATTTTAGGGTGCGTGACTCCTTGATCACTTGATGATGTGAGTGCACTGAGATTAGAGCATTTTAGGGTGCTGGACTCCTTGATCACTTGGTTATGAAAGTGCACTGAGATTAGACCATTTTAGGGTGATGGACTCCTTTTGGTGATGAGAGTGCACCGAGTTTAGAGCAAGGGGCTTACCAACATACAGGGCTCTCTATATCCATGTCAGGGATCAATGGTGGAGGAGGATGTGAACCTCCATTGGTAGCAGACCTCTCATTCAACAAAAGTCCCATTGTATTTGATGTGGATCCAACAGGTAGGCCCCGTTGAGACATTCCAAATTGACGCTATCTATGTAAATCTTGAACCTCGGCGAAATAGATGGGGAAGTTGTCCTCCTTCGTTTTCTGAGGATATCTGTTGCACATTAACCCATGCTATATATATATACCCATGCTACAAGACGGGGCAGGAGACACACCGAGACCTGGTTCTCTTCCAGCACATTTGCCTCCATGGAGGAGTGTAACTGAATACCAGCGCTCAGTTCCTGCGCATCCGACATGTTCTCATTTGAAATGGACCGGCTGCAGATCGGTTTTCCTTCCATGTCTTTTGTAACTAAATGATAGTTATTGCATTTGAGCAAACAATTAATTTTTTTGCATAGTTCTGGTACAACAGTCCGACTTTCAACAGTCCGTGTTAGAATGAAAAGTACTACTCTTGCATCGAATTCTGCATTAATGCTACACATTGGCTCTCTGTGTGCACTGAGCAATATGGGGAAATCAGAACCCTTGCAATGATGTCCCTGTACCCATATCCATGGAACCCATAATGGTGCCATGTATGTATGGCTCAGTGCTGGCTATCACAGAGCTATTAACAATGTGTGTTGTAAGATACAAGATACAAAAACATCCAACAGAACACAACAGAGAGGACTCCTAGCATACATGCAAAATAACACAGACATTCCCTATAGTAGGCTGTCATTGATCTCTCAATAGGGCATACCAGAAAGATATGCCACACACAAATATCCAACACAGTATTGATATATGACACTGATATATAATATTACCTGCTTCCTCTTCAACTCAGCACAATGAATCCCCAAACTATGCGACAGAAAATAATGTAATACCTAAAAGTCTCTAACAAGTGGGTGTGCCTGACCTGGGGATAAGATTTGGCCATGTCTGCTTGTTTCTCCCAGGATGGTTCCAATTGTCTTGCCCCCGGGGTAGCTCTGAGTCTGTGTTGAAGATGCTGATGCAAGGAGACTCTAAATATAGAAAGTAAGAAGAGAGTAATACTGATGGAAAATAGCAATGTTTTGTTTTTCCCTGACAGACGATATCATAAAACAGAAGAGACCATTGGTGGAAATTTGGAGGAAGTTGGTGCTTCTGAGGCTGGTTGCTTCAGTTGTCGGCCCTGTGAGCTTGAGAGTGAAATACAAAGGGTTGCGTTACACATTCTCTTCTCTGGAACCATCAACAACTTTCCTGCAAGCACTACATAAACGCAAACAGCAGAAGAGCCCCAGCGGACAGGAAGAGCTGCCGGTGTCCCACAAGAAAGGTGTTGGATACGTGATGATTGTCTTAATGGTTTCTCTCCAGTCTCTCCTTTGAGTCCATCTGGACCCTCTAAGATATTCAAGGTTGAAAAAAAGTAGCAATAGGTTTATCAAAATGTTAGGCTTTGACCCACAGTGGGGTGGTAATGCTTGTTGACTTGATGACTAATGTTAATGTAATGTGGGTATTTGTAGTGCTATTAATACTTGTGATTGATTGTTGGCTTTGTTTTCTGATGCTTGCCTCATCAGATTATGCTGCTGCAATTAGACTGTTCTCTTACAAATCGTTGATGATGCCCTCCTAATAACTTACGAAGATGGTCCCTGCGTTGTGATATTACTGGACCATTTGGCTGCCTTCGACATGGTTGATCATCCCACCCTCATATGTACTCTGGAGATCTAAATGGGATTTACCAGTGTTGCCCTTCACTGGTTCTCCACCTTACCTTAATATAATGCAAGTTTGTACATTTGGGCACCATCGCTATACCCTATGGAGTTCTCCAGAATGAGAAATTGCGTTGTTGGTTGGCGGATGAAACTCTACTCAAGCAACATTTGCAATCCTTGTCATAGTAAACCGCAGAAAGTCACAACATTAACCTGTGCTTAACCCTCTGGTAGCTTACTACAAAAGCTGTCAGGCTTATCTTAGGGGCGATGTGGAAAGTATTTATGCAGTACTTAAACAGGATCAAAGTAAAAACACAGCCCAAAGATAATCCAAAACGAATTTGGTACATTTTAATACATTATTTGACGCCACAAAAACAAAAATCCAATCAGCAAAATCGGAGTTTTGAATTTTTAAAGTTTACAGTGTAAAATGGTGGCTCAAAGATCAGAGCACAATCTGCGGTCATTAAGTCATGTGAGACAAGGGCAAAGTTGAAAGTTATGGTCAACCGTGATGGAGTGCAGTTTGGATACATGAGGTAGATTAGACACACCCTCCAATTACCTTTAAACTTAGAAAAAGTCTACAAGAAAAATGTCTTGGAAGGTAAAGTAAAGTGGGGAAGGACAGTTGGTAGTGTCAGAGGAGGAGGCATCTTCGTTGGGGAGTTACTGGATGAAGTTGCTGTGAAGATTTCAATATTTGGACTTAGTCACTTTTATGGAAGGAAAAACTTTCCAGTGGGAAGAAGCTGCAGGCTGTAGCCAATGAAGGCCCCACGAGGCTGGATGCCCCTTCTGAGAAGTGCCCCTGAACAGGATGTGCTGCTGTGGAGAAGAAGGCAGCCAGTGCTGCAGTGAAGTCAGGCCAACCGGTGATGCACTTTTGGTGGATCAGCGAGCAGTTAGGTACCAGTCTCCTCTCTGTTCTCATAGCACTTTTGGCAAAAAAAAGTTGTACAATTTGGATTTGGCTATCTGGGTACCTTTCGCAGCACTCCGAGGGTCCAGGACTGGAGGGCACTACTTGGAGGGTTAGGACTCACTCAGGCTGGGTCCATGTGAGGGTTGAAGATGGTTAGAGCCTTTTCTGTCCCTAAGGCCCTGATCAAAAGGCCAGCAAATAGCCCTTGAAGTCACTCGAGTAGTCTTGAGTTCAAGCAGCAAAGCAGGTCTTTAGCAGCAGGACAGTCCTCTGGGGGTACAGAGCTAGGTCAAGGCAACAAAGCAGTCCGCTTCGAGCAACAGGGCAGCCTTTTGAAGTACACAACAGGCCACAGGCAGCAGAGCAGTCCTTTTAAAGTCCTTCCACAGTCCCAGAAGTGAACTGAAGAGTGGATCTGAGGATCCTATTTTTACACCAGGTGCCCCCTTTGAAGTGGAGGAAACTTCTGGAGTTCTCCCGCTCCCTGCCCTCGTCCCAGTCTGTCTTGGGGCACAATAGGCTCTTGTGAAGTTCTCTGTGTGTGAGCAGAGGCAGGATCTTTCAGTGCAAGTAGGACTGTGCACAGCTCCATCCCTCCAACCTGCTTGTATAGCCTATCCTGGCAACACCCGTTTCCTCTACTGTTTGGGTGTCTGAGCGGAATGCACAAAGGTGAACTGACAACTGCACCTAGTAATGTGGCCCTATGAATTTAAGAGTTTTTCACTACCAGGAAATGCAAAACTTAATGGTGCATGTCCAACTTTTTAAATACACTACACCCTGCTCTATTGGGCAGTTTAGAGCCTAACCTATGGGTTACTCATATGTATTAAAAAGAAAAGTTTAGTCCTGGCAAAAAGGTTTAATTCCCAGGTCGACATGGCAGTTTAAAACAACCTCCACAAGCTGCAATGGCACGCTTGAGACAAGTATAAAGGGCTACACAATTGGGTGGCCAATGAAGACCCCCTAGTAGCATTTCATTTGCAGGTCCTGGGTACATGTAATACATGTAGCACCATATGGCTGGGGAATTATATGTAAATTATATGTATCAACGGCATCAGTCAATTTCACCATGATTAAAGGAGAGAGAGCACAAGCATTTTAACACTGATTAGCTGTGGTAAAGAGCACAGTCTTAAAATCTAATAAAACAAGTTCAGCAAACAGGGTGAATTTTTACGCAACATTTTGTGGAATGCCCTGCAAAGAGGGCCAAGTTCAACATTGTGCCTTGAAAGACTGTGGTTGTTATGTGTTTACATATGTCTTAATGGTTCAATTTTGTCATAAGTGTTCACAAATGTGATGCCATCAATGAGGTCATCAATGATATCATTTGTACTGGCATCAGCGATGTCACTGATATCATTTGAGATTTAAATGTGTGATGTTATGTATAAAGTCATTATAAATATAGGAGAAAACAAACCTTAACCTCAATAAAGTTTTTTTTCCACAAGGTTTAGCCTCCTGCCACACTCTCCAAAAAGATATCAGAGGCAATAAAGACTGTGAATGGCCTTCAGCTGCACACAGCCAGTGATGGCTGCAGAGCCTAGTCTTTGACCATTCACGTCACTCATGCCAGGTGTCTGTTGGATTGCATAAACAAAAGGATTCTATCAATGTGTGATGGTGACTAGTTTTATGTATTTTTTGATTTCCAATATATAGTGTGATACTAGGCTCTCTCTTAGATCTGAAAAGATGTGGGCACTATGTGCTTTTTAAAATACCCCTCACACACTAAAAAGTCCTTTAGTGTCATGCTTCATCATAGGGGTCTTCCCGTCCCTCTACGGGGCGGGCGTGCTACGACCTACTGACTACGCGGGAGCACTAGTTATTGTGACAGTAGGCTATGTGTAGGTGCTGTGTAAGTGGTGTCAGTGAGACCTAAATATATGGGTGTGAGTAAAAAAGTAAAAAATTCCCTGGCTAGTAGAAAAAATATATATTTTATTCACTTCTCTGGCTGGGAACATTAAGAAGGGGGTTTTGTGGTAGAGCAATTAGCTTGCTAATTGCTCTACCACAAAACCCCCTTACACAGCACCTAAACATAGCCTACTGTCACAATAACTAGTGCTCCCGCGTAGTCCGTAGGTCGTAGCACGCCCCGCCCGGTAGATGGACGGGAAGACCCCCATGATGAAGCATGACACTAAAGGACTTTTTAGTATGTGAGGGGTATTTTAAAAAGCACATAGTGCCCTCATCTTTTCAGATCTAAGAGAGAGCCTAGTATCACACTATATATTGGAAATCGAAAAAGACATTAAAATAGTCACCATCACACATTGATAGAATCTTTTTGTTTATATAATTCTGCTAGGAGGGTGATTCTATCATTTCCTCTACACTTCCTCTATTGTTTTGAAAAGTCTGTTGGATTGCACCTGGCATTTTTAAATACACACTCAGACAAACACACACACACACACACACACACTCTCATCCCTTTTTTGAACATTTTAAAACATGTTTAAAATACTGAGGCATATTTACAAAAAAATGCCGAGTATGGTGTTTCATCACATTTAGTAACGCCACGCTCTGACATTTCTTAAACACAGGATTGCACCATATTTACAATAATACAGCGCACACATGCATTTCCCCTAGCGCTGGTTCTTAAAATTCTGCCTAGTGCCAGGACAGCCAGCCTTGCGCCCCGTTGCAAGAGCACCTGCGCTGTAGGGGTGATGTTTATGGGCAGGAAGGGATACCTTCCTGCACATAAACAATCTTGAAATGCGATTTGCTCTTTCTATGTGTGCTGCAGATTGCAGCACACATAAAAAGAGCAAAAGTCCAGAGAAATTAATAATTTCTCATTGTATTGCTTTGCTAAGATCAGGTATTACTGGGCCATAGTTTTTCGCGCTATCCCAGTGTTGTAAATCGAGGCCACGTCATAAAGCATGGGTGTTGCGGTGGAACCCCCAATGCAGACCCATTGCCTGCCCCAGGTGGCTGCCTCGGCAATGGGCATATTTACAAGGTGGCATTAAGCCATGTAAAGTGGCTTAGCCCACCTTCTGAAGCATCAGAAAAAGTGATGCTCTTGTGGCATTAGGGGCTTGTAAACATGCCCTACTGTGTTTTTAGCACCCTTCACAAACGGCACTAATTTTCCTTTCCACTGGCTCCTAAGCCCCCCACTTACGCTGCTTCTCATATAATGATTAGCGTGGAATGCCAGCGTGTTTGTCAGAAAATCTGAAATTCTCTCCTTCCCTCTCACACTGCCCAAGTTACACCGCTGCTTATACAATTTGTTATGTGACTACTGAACGTTGTTGTCATTAGCTAATGGTCTAATTGTGCTGTTAGCCTCTGGCATGCCTCTTACTAGGGTTGTGATAAGCTAACATGCTGATGGCATTTGTCAAAAGGTTCCTAATATTTAATTTGTATTACCACTGTTTCCCATTTCCCCCTTTTCACAGGCAAACGGGCAGCCAGCAATCAGCACAAGTCTACTCTCGTGTTGAAAAGTTCTGTTGATATTTCTGTCATAACCCACCCATTAACTGTAACATCATCTGAGCATGCATGCACCCTGCAGTCGGCTGAACTACTGAACTACGGACACATCAACAGTCTCATAAAACCTGCAGATTCATCGTGGCCCACAAACATTATGGCCTCTCCTACACAGAGTGTCCCTTGATATTATTTGCATTGGCTGAGAATTTTTGAGGATCACATCTGGAAACTGGTGTCTGTTTAATGAGAGCTGTATCAACCATTGGAACTACAATACTAATGATGCTACGATTGTGGTCAGGCTTTCTAGATGAGATCATGTCCACTGTGCTGCATCCACGACAAGCTGTGACTTCCAGGACAACAGAGCCTGTGACATCATATACATTGGAGAACCAGCTCAATCATTGTACCTGAGCCCAGGTGAGCAGCAGTGGGCAAGAGCTAGACATCTCTCAGCTCCGGCCACCAGAGAGACCTGAACTGGCTCCCCGTCAGCAAGAGGACCACGTTCAGACTCCTCACCCACGCACACAAGGCTCTCCACGACCTGGGCCCCAAGTACCTCAACAACCGCCTGACTTTCTACATGCCCACCCGCCAGCTACGATCGACCAGCCTCGCCCTCGCCGCCGTACCACGCATTCGCAAAGCCAACGCCGGAGGAAGATCCTTCTCCTACCTGGCGGCCAAGACATGGAACTCCCTCCCCATCCACCTACTGCTGACCCAGGACCATCTCTCCTTCAGGAAGCAACTCAAGACCTGGCTTTTCGAGCAGTGACGGACCCCTCCCCCCCCCCAGCGCCTTGAGACCCCTCCGGGTGAGCAGTGCGCTATACAAATTATATGATTGATTGATTGATTGATTGCTGTGGTAGGATTTTATGTACTAAGACTCAACATTTCGCCTGCAGTACCTTTTGTACCTACCTGGTCTACCAGGAAGAACCATGGTGTGTATGAACAGCTGGCCCATTATCTTATCTTGTGTTGCCACAAAGCTTGGTGACACTTCGTAGATTTCACCTGTCTCCCAAGTGACACGGGTAAACTAATTTACCATATCTACCACAGGGCATAGACCATGTTTATCATATCACAGCCACAAGCACCTTTATGTCAGCACAGTCTGACACACACTGTCAAGGTGGCTCCATTAGCAGAAAGGATAATGTTTGAAGCCTTTCTGTCAATGAGCAAAGTGCTCTGCTAAATGTTTCTTGACAACAGCATATTTCCTGCACATTGACCTGTCATTGAAAGGCAGAATAATAAAAGCCACATTTACAGCAGTCCTTTGTGAAACTAAAACATCACTGTCAATCATCAGGAACTGGTATTTGTGACCAGAAATGTGTGACTTTAAAAGGTTTTATTCATGGCCTCCTTCATACTAACTCTGTCCTTCCTTGTGCTTCTGAAATGAACAGATATCACACAGACCTTTTAAACGGACACATATTCATATCCTGTTGATATTAATGTTTGCTTGTAAAAATACATTTAGTAATGCATCATTTATTGCTTATCTTCCTACAGTTTTCTAAACATAACATGACAAAAAGTGTGCATAATAAGTATTTTCTATACACATGCAGAGTGACTATGATGTGTACCCGTTAGAGTCTGCATAATGGAAACAGTGTCAATTTGTACATATCCCTCATATTAGTGACCCTCCACTCCAGCAGCATGGGATATGAATTTTAAAGCAGCTACATTAACAGCAGTATTCGCACTCAGACATTTCTGTTCATTGCCAAGAATAAAAAGAAAAGTTCGAAATTCACTGAAAAACCATGGGTGAGTTATATCATCAGTGATGCCACTAACTATGCCAGTAGTGATGTAATATGTGAGGTGATGAGCAGTGCATTGTGGGGCCGTAAGTTATAGTTAGCTCAGGTTTAGTACGAGTGAAATCTGAGCATAATAATAACATCCCTATTACCTTTGTTTTTTTCAGTGAATTTCTTTTTATTCTATTTCCTAACTATAACTTCCCTTTAACCTTTGGTTTTTTCAGTGTGTTTCGAAGGTTTTTTGTATTCTATTTCCAAATTGTAATCTGTAACCTTTGAGAGTGTGTATGTGAGTGGGTATAGAGGTCAGTGACTGGATGTGTGAGTGGCTAAATGGGTCTGTGACTGGGTGTGTCTGTGAGTGGATGTGTGAGTGGCTGTATGGGTCTGTGAGTGGATGTGTGAGTGGCTGTATGGGTCTGTGAGTGGATGTGTGAGTGGCTGTATGGGTCTGTGAGTGGATGTGTGAGTGGCTGTATGGGTCTGTGAGTGGATGTGTGAGTGGCTGTGTGGGTCTGTGAGTGGCTGTGTGAGTGGTTGTATGGGTCTGTGAGTGGGTGCATGAGTGTCTGAGAGGGTCTACGAGTTGGTGCATGAGTTTCTGAGTGGGTGCGTAAGTGTCTGAGTAAGTGTCGGAATAGGTGCATGAGTGAGTCTCTGATTGGATCCGTGAGTGGGTGAGAAAGTGTCTGAGTGGGATTGCAAGTACCTCCATGAGTGTGTATACATAGAGCACATTTTTTTGTTTAAAACTGAGCGTGAATCAGCATCTCATGAGCGACTAAGTCCAACATCTATGTTTGTGGATTGTCCCTTTTGAGGATTTTAAAAATCAATTCATTCATGCTGGCACACTTTCTCTCATCCATTCATTTGTCCATGCACTCACTCCATCACTCACCCTCCCAATTACTATTTTTCAGATTCAGCCCTTTACCCACCTTCAGAGGTACATACACACACTTGCCAATAACTAAAGAAGCACTTTATTCTATACAAACAATAAACTTGCTTTTTTAATTCGTATTGCTTTTATGTTCCTATTTCGAATTAATCATGAATAAAAATGAGTCCCTATAGACTTCCACACTCAGAGTTAGAATGTATTAAGATTTGTTTTTACAGTGCTTTGATGACTGGAGGTTTGGCAAAACTTGACTTAAATAACACCAATGAAATAAAAAGTGATGATGATTGACCACATATAATCACAATGAAGAGCACACAAATTCTAGCCTGCAAACTTATGAAAGTTCATAACCAGAAGTCATCAGTATAGTATCAAACTGGTACCATTGACAAAAAAACGGGAGTAAAGCGAGTACGCCTCTGCTGCAGTTCTTAAACTGTACAATGCCACGTTCGGTGTTTTGTCTCCAGCTGGTTCAACAAGACAATTTGCGTTTACTAAATACATTGGCCAACAACGATCAGCGTTTTCTATTCATCAGTGAAATAGAAGCGAAAACATCAAGGTTGCCAAGATGGCTGACTCATGTCTACAGGGAAGGCCGCTAGTAGCAGCAGGGTCAGCCCAGAAACGAAAGGCAAGCTGGAGTCTGCAAATGAGGAAAGGGTAGCCTCGGTGGCGCCCCGTAATTAAAATCCTGTACAACCAATGTGGTTGGAACAAAGAAATTGATCAAGAAGACTTTCACAGGAGGCCACCTCTAATCAGGGATTTTCTTTTTCACAAAAACAGCAGAAAGTTCCTCTTTAATGAATAACGCAGCACAGGTTGCAAGTAATATAGTAATGCACCAAGAAACAGTATTTAAAGTCGCAGCCACAACCTTGCATTTTCCTATTCAAAGATATATGCTTTCTTAAAAAAAACAAAGGGGCATATTAACAAGGGCTTTATCTCTGCTTTTTTGGCTTTAAAAGCCAAAGAAGCGGAGATAAAAATATCGCCCTATTAACAACAGGGTGCTAACATGCAAAATCGCATGTTAGCACCCTTTTTTATTACGCTTCCCTTTGCATCTCTAATGAGATGCAAAGTGGGCGTTTCAGAGTAAAATAATAGGAGAAATATCGCTAAGCGACATTTCTCCTATTATCAAGCTTCACGCTAACCCTGTTAGAGACAAAAAAAAAACAGCGCTAACCACGGTTAACGCTGCTTTTTTACGTCTGCTAATTTTCTGATTTAGCCAATTAATCCAATGGGAGGTGGATTACATGGCTAAGTCTACCATGGGCTATCAACAAGGATATCCTATCCTTGTAGTTTTATCGTTGCATTACCAGCGATGACCTCCCAAAATGCCGCTATTGCTGGATTTTTTATCGCCTAGGCGGTCAGCTTTGTTAATAACGCGATAACCAGGCGATATTATCCAGCGATAGTGGACGTTAAAAAAATTAACTCTAAGCTCCCTTAGCGGTAATTTTCCCTGTTCCTTGTTAATTTGCCCCAAAGTTATTCCAGCTTTCAAAATGTTGATATTCATGCCTTGGACATACCATTCACCCAAAAGATTATTTTTCGAGGTTATTCTATAAAAACCCTCTAGTGTCAAACTATGGGCCATGGTCCGTAAATTGCAGCAGTTCCAGGGAACGTCTGTTGTAAGGTTTAAACAGAAACTGCGGGAAAATACGCTGGGATCGGTGTGGAAACACATATCCTTACTGGTCATTCCCCAAAAGCGTGCAGTTACATGCATTTCTACATCTTTCCTCCTCTGAAATTAATGCTGCCCGTGATAATGCTGATTCTAGGAGTGGACGTTGGTACATTTAATGAGGTACCTAGTGGTGGAAAATGAAGGTTCAGGACTAGTGCAAAATTACTTTGCTTGGGTGCAGTGTTACCCTTGTGATTATGTGAACAACACTATCATCAAAACCACAAACTATTGTTTCTTTAAGAATCATAGCTGACTGTGCAATTGCATATAAACCACGTTCTCATTTAAAAATGTGTTTTATTCCTTGAGGTAGAGGAGAAACTACAGAGGAGAGGACGCTGAATGATACCTGACCTACATGCTTGAAATATTCTGAAGGAAGGTAAATCTGTAGGTAATATTTTTAGTAGTATTCTACCCCTTGTTTTAAACTGAATGCAGCCCAAATACCACATGGAGTGAATTGTATAAGTCATATTTCTCCTGTTTTAGTTTCTTTACATTGGCTGCCAGTGAACAGGTGTTGCACCTATCAACCTTAGGGTGGTGTTCCCCAAACTTTTTGCTAACCAGTGCTAAAGTGTGTGTGCACTCTACTTTAAAGATAGTGAAATTGGCTTAGACTCAATTGCCACATTAAATTTACTTGTAAGGCCCTAGTAAAATAGCAATACATGTACCCAGAGCCTGTAAATTAAATGCTACTTGTGGGTCTGGAGTACTGATGGTGCCCCCAACTTAAGTATCCTTTAGACATGTCTCAGGCCTGACATTAAAGCTTGTCCCTGCAGTTTTAAACTAACTGTTATTTCCACTAGGCAAGATAAAGCTTTCGCCCCTAGGCTAGGCCCTAAACAGCACATAGGGCAAGGTGCAGTGTATTTAAAAAGATAGTCCAATGTCAAAGACTTTCTCCACAATGACACAGGAATTTACATTGCAGCCCCACAGATACTTTGGAACCACAGCTGTGCAGAGAATCCTCGATGCCGGACTAGAGTACCTAAGCCTCCTCCATAACGCTCCCATTCACAGAACGCACCATACAGACAGTTATCTCCTACCCCCGTCTACCAACAGTGGATCGGGGGTTAAACCCTGTCTTTGAGATTCCCCACTTTCCTCTCAGCTGGGTAAGTTTCCCTGGCCCGTCACGTTCTCCTCCTCATGACCCCACTCACTGCACCTCACGCCTTAACTCGTACCTTCCACCACCAGGACTCTCAGCAGTCTGGTTTGCCTGATCTGCTCTGGCCAACTCGAGCACCCTCCATTGACCGACAATTGCTGACGGATTTCCCGGTAACTACGGTGATGCTTCCCCCATACCATGCACCGACCTCGGTAAGACTTTTTCCATTACCCTTCTGGCTGACACGTAGGAGTCATCCCTTGCGCCTCTCCCAGCGGTCATTTTCATTGGCCTCCTTTTCTCCGTAGTACCCATCTTGTGGATTCCCTCTCCTCCACACCTGGGCAAGCCACGCTGCTCACCATTGCTCACCTCCCGCCCAGGCCCGGACTGGCCGTTGCGGGCACCGGCCAATCCCCCGGTGGGCCGCATGGGTGGAGCCGGTTTTGGGCCCCTGGGGGCCATTTTTGTTACAGTGCCAAAAATCGGCCCTGTAACAAAATTGGCTGAAAACCGGCACTGGCAAAGAGCGCGGTCACACCCCCAAAGCCCAGGGGGTGGGTGGGGGGCTGCCGAGCACTTTGCCAGGTCCGGTTTTGGTTCCGAGTTCGGCCCTGCTCCTGCCTCCTTCAGGTAGGCCATTGGATCCCCAACTACCCCCACCAACCCCAGTGCTTCCTCCGCTCCCTCTCAAGCACCGCTCCTGGTTCCCAGCCCCCCCTGAACTCTCCCCTTTTACTTCCATGTACAGTACCCTTTTTTTGGCAACCCAGTCCTGAAGATGATCCTGAACAAATAGGATCAAAAAGTCGTCGACATCTCAGAGCAATTCGCTGAGCAAATTCAACTATGGTTCACACTAAATGTCTATGAAACTATGACCAACTACTGTAAATATTCCATTGTGAACCATATATTCTTGTACATATTAGTCACCTTTCCTTGTTACGCCTACCGCTGTATCCTTTACTTGTCACTTGCCCCATCACCTTTAGGTGTCACAAGCACTTTAGTGCACAAAGTTCGTTAGGTTCCCTTTGTAGTTTTTTGCCTACAGTGCTGTAACAACTGTTTTGTACTTTCCTACTTTAATTTTATGATGCCATGAGTACATTTTACAATGAACCATGAGTCTCCCTTCTTCCCTTCTTTGTAATATCCTGTACATACATGTATAATTGCCTTCCTTAATAATACCAGTTGAGACATTGTTGTTTGTTTTTGCTTAGCTAGCCAGATCTCAACCTGGTCTATGGGTTATAATCCTGTCATTTTTTACTGCTTCAAAGTGGGCACCAGGTATAAATAATTGCCCCTCATAGTGGGCTGACCTCCAGATCAGAGGATATGGGGCAGAAATGGTGCTCTGACAGTCCAGCTGTCGCCCCTTTGGCAGAACTGATGCAGCATGACACAAATCTTCACAGCTCAATTCATCCCCGATGCAGGACCTCACATCACAGCCCACAGTCTCCTCAGAACCGCCCCTACATGACGCATAACCAACACGGGCCTTCGCATTGCAAGCCCCTTGTCGACAACTTTCTTTACAATGACACAGGAATTTACATTGCAGCCCCACATTTTCTTTGGAACCAGAGCTGTGCAGAGAATCCTCCACGCCGGACTTTCTATCACAAGCCCCTTTTTGCTGACATTCTTGACAAAGATGCAGGATTCCGCCTCGCAACCAGCAGCTACCTAGGAACTGCCACTGCATGATGCTGGATGTCACAACGCTCCGTAATCCAGGACATAAGGTATTATATTCAGTGGGCCTAACTTGGTACCTGTGTCTGGCCCGTGCTCCATCGTGGTCGGCCTGAACTTGTGACTTTGTCCCGGTCTGGCACAACCAGGTAACAAGAGTTGGCGCTTTGTGCTTCTAGGCACAGTCTTCACTTTAAAATTGCAAGTCTCTGGTTCTACTGATTGGATTGTTATCATTTTGATCTCAAATAACTTTTAGATTTCACTCTATTAGTCTAAAGTGGTGCCACTTTTTGTGTTGTGTTTTACACTTTACTACTGTTAGAAGTGCTGCATAAATACTTCCTTATTTCCTATAAATTAAATCTGAATATTTGTGCCAAACAACAAGAGGGTTAAGAACAGGTAAATGTGGGTGTTGCGTATGACATCACTCTGACCGAAATTAGGTGTGCTGCTTGAGTAGGGTTTCACCCATTCAACCAGCAACCCAATTTCAAACAAGGGGCTTCCCTTGCAAATTACTCTGCCAGGTCCACTGAGTTATCAGTTCTCCTGATTGATCGTCCATTCAGCACTGTTTAAAATGGTACCTACGTTCTTGTAAACTGAGATCCATGAACCTACATCTCTTTGTGAGACCAAAATCTTGCCTAAATCAATGGGCGACAGAGCCGTTTCTCATATGTTCACAACCAGAAATAATTTGTTTCCACTGCTTCTTCATGCAGACCCTGATGTATTAAAGTAGGAAAGTTATTAAAGACCTACATTTTGTCTCATCTCTAGTAGATATCTGCAGCTTTGACATATTTGTGAGTGTTACTGAATCTCTAGACCTAGCATCATGATACTTTAGTATAAGTAAAATTGCACTTTACAATAAACAAATTCAAGCAAAAATACAAGAAGTTGTGGCCATTTCAGATACCTGAAAGCAACTACCCTTGTTCTTTGTCATGGGGAATACGAGAAGATACACATGTGCTGATCCTAAGGAGTGTGTGAAGCATATTAATATTTCACTTTTCCTGTAGATAGGTATGTTGGTCAGGGTTTGGCTTTCCATGTAAATATGTAAGGCAAAGTGTCCGTTAATAAGTCGCATATTGTCATTCTTAAATGTATTTTTGTCCCAGAGGTACCTATGGTGGTTTACTGATAGACACACAAAATATCCCCATACACAAATATCGAGCCATAAATATTGATGTCAAAATTATCGACATCCTATATTTATAATGGTAAAAATAAAAATATCGAAAAAAATATAGATACAAAAAATATTGATGTACAAAATATCGATTTTTCAATATATGTAAAAAATAATGTTAAATATATTAAATAATAAAATTAACTTCAAATTAACTTAAAAAATGTATTTTGATTTAATATATATTATAACAAATAAAAGAAATACATTTAATTAAAAAAATGTAAACATACGTATATAAAATGTAATATATATGTATATTTACTTCAAAACAAATAAGAAACTATGCATTTTCATTTATTTTTAAATTGAATAAATATATTCAAATGTACAAATAAATACACATATACATACATACACCATAACATACAATCTTATAAAAAAATTATTTTATAAGATAAAACATTAAAATATTTAATAGTCTTTAAGCTTACATTTTACACTCCATTGAGTGCTACATTAAGTATAGTGTTGGTTAGCGGAGGGATAAAAATTATGATTCCCACTCCAGTGAGTGCAACAGTAGGGAAAGTGTTGGATACCTGAGGGGTAAAACTTACTGAGCTGCAGCTGGGGATCCGCATGGCACTATACGCAACGTTTTTTTTTAGTCTCAATAAGAACTTTACCCTCGGGAGAATGACAATTAATAGTTAGGTCTTGTTTCTGATAACCTTGGCGTTCTTTTCCCCTCTTACATCTCGCTCTGGGGATTGCTACACTCCGAGCGTCCACCACCTGTCTCCTTTTTATTAATGTTCCATGGTTCGTTTTATTTCGCGGTGAGAGTGGATTATCGCTTTTCCATTCTGGGACCATTTCCTACTGCCCCTGACATGCTTCAATAATTGATGATTGTTAATCTTCAAGTACATGGACATCTGAGGATATTATATACAGGAAGTCTGATTTAGGTATTAATTCTTTGAGATTTCCAAATTCATCTTGTTGTGAGCTCTTACACCATATATCCGGTGGCTGCTCTACTGTTCACTGATGGCCCTACAAATTTGAAAGTATGTTCTCACCCTGTGGAAGAAACCGTATATTTGTTTTTGTGTTCCGAAATGCGCATCTACGTTTTTGTTAGTTTTGTTATTTTTTGTAGTCCTTTTTTTGCAGTTATTTCATTGTACCATTGTACTGCACTGTTTTTCGCGTTCCATGTTTGATGATTTGTGAGTATTGGTCTTTTGTATTATATGTAGTGCTCCGATTATACCTTTTCTGTTTAACTATGGGCCTCTGTTTGTTGCTATTTGAAAAAATTGTCTGAGAAATTCAAACAACTACTTTAAATGTTATCTGTATATTTTTTACTGTTTTGATATCAATAAAATATGAATAAATAACTTGTTTTGATGGTTTAAATCTGAGGGAGAACTATATGTATATTTTGGATGTACCACCAATAATGTTATAGGATGTGGAGGAAGATCTTGTATTTTGTTTGTAAAACTTACCACTCCAGTGAGTGCATCAGTAGGGAAAAGGTTGGAGTCAGTTCGACATTAACAACAAACAAATTATCAACTACAAAACAAAAGATTTTAAAAAACAAAAAAGAAAACATATGGAAATATATAAAAAATTCACAAAAGATAAAAACATATTATATAATGTTATAAACGTCTAACAAACACCTAGAAAGATTTTTTTATTAAAAACGTTTTATAAACAAACTATTTTTAATAAAAAAATATTTATAATCAAAAACATTAATTATTACATAAATGTACTCTTTTTTATTTCCTACCCTTGAACACCAAAGAATTCGCAACACATCTAAATTAGAAAAAAATTAACCTCCATAATTAACATAATTAATGATCAATTAAAGAAATATGTTAATTAAAAAACAAATTAAAACAGATACAAATTAATTTACTGCCAAAGCGTTACCCCAATAAAACCGAAACACACACACACACAATAAAAATAAAAAAGCACCTTAAATATCTATGAATTGATTAATTAAAATTAATGATCAACTAATTAATAATTAATGATTAACAATTAATAACTTTCCACCCTCTACCCCAATCAACACCACAACCCACACCTAAAAAACATTACACAATTTCTATAACTAACTTAACATTAATACATTAATATCAATTAACAACAACTTGTTCATAAATTTAAACCATATTACTTCCCACCCTTTACCACTATAAACCCCACAACTCACTTCTAAAATTAATAATATAATTGCCATATTTACATTTTAATTAATTAATAAGCATTAATTAACAAATAATTAATTAATTCTAAATAAATTACTTTCACCCGATTTCCCTATAAAATCCACCACCCTCTCCTAAAAAAATAACACAATTACCATATATAATTACTAATTAATTAATTAATAATCATTAACAGGCAATTTATAATAATTAATAATAGATTAATTCCCACAATTAAAACTATAAAATTATTTATTAAATACATGTTAATAAATACAAAATATTAATACATTTATTATAATTGAATTACTTCCCACCCTATTCCCCTATAAACCCACAACCCGTTCCTAAAAAAATCACACAATTAACATCATTACCAATCAATAATAATTAACAACCAATTAATAAATAATGAATAATAAATTAATTCTCACAATTACCACTATAAAATGTATAATAAATAAATATTAACACATACAAAATATTACATTTATTATAATTACATTATTTCCCACCCTATTCCCCTATAAACCCACACCCGCTCCTATAAAAATGACACCATTAACATAATTACCAATTAATTAATTAATAATAATTAACAATCAATTAATAATTGAATAATAAAAAGTTAATTTCTACAATTAACACTATAAAATCTAAATGTAATAAATACTAATAAATAGGAAATAATAATTAATTTATAATAATTAAATTGCTTCCCACCCCATTCCCCTATAAACCCACAATCCGCTACAGAACTAAAAAATGCAAAATATTTATAAAAATGATATTTCTTACCTCCATGTCGATATTCTTGACCGCGATATTCTTGCTGTTGATATTTCTGCATCACGATATTTCCAACTCGATATTTGTGTATGTCGACATTTAAAACTCGATATTCTGTCTGCGCACCGCTATGGCTGCTTGTAGGATATAGCACTTTTTAATGGCTTTCACAAGGGATGAAGGCCAACTGACTTAGCTGGATGCACCTGTGAATAATAAGCAAATTTGTACCTGAAACTTACACTTACACAAAGGCATGCTCTAATGAGGTTGTAATTTTGAAGAGAAAACTTTCATGAATTTGACAATCTCTCTATGTTTAATTTTAACTCTTTCAATAGTCTGAAAAAACCCAACGCATAGTTAAAACAGGCAATTTATAATAATTAATAATAGATTAATTCCCACAATTAAAACTATAAAATTATTTATTAAATACATGTTAATAAATACAAAATATTAATACATTTATTATAATTGAATTACTTCCCACCCTATTCCCCTATAAACCCACAACCCGTTCCTAAAAAAATCACACAATTAACATCATTACCAATCAATAATAATTAACAACCAATTAATAAATAATGAATAATAAATTAATTCTCACAATTACCACTATAAAATGTATAATAAATAAATATTAATACATACAAAATATTACATTTATTATAATTACATTATTTCCCACCCTATTCCCCTATAAACCCACACCCGCTCCTATAAAAATGACACCATTAACATAATTACCAATTAATTAATTAATAATAATTAACAAACAATTAATAATTGAATAATAAAAAGTTAATTTCTACAATTAACACTATAAAATCTAAATGTAATAAATACTAATAAATAGGAAATAATAATTAATTTATAATAATTAAATTGCTTCCCACCCCATTCCCCTATAAACCCACAATCCGCTACAGAACTAAAAAATGCAAAATATTTATAAAAATGATATTTCTTACCTCCATGTCGATATTCATGACCGCGATATTCTTGCTGTTGATATTTCTGCATCACGATATTTCCAACTCGATATTTGTGTATGTCGACATTTAAAACTCGATATTCTGTCTGCGCACCGCTATGGCTGCTTGTAGGATATAGCACTTTTTAATGGCTTTCACAAGGGATGAAGGCCAACTGACTTAGCTGGATGCACCTGTGAATAATAAGCAAATTTGTACCTGAAACTTACACTTACACAAAGGCATGCTCTAATGAGGTTGTAATTTTGAAGAGAAAACTTTCATGAATTTGACAATCTCTCTATGTTTAATTTTAACTCTTTCAATAGTCTGAAAAAACCCAACGCATAGTTAAAACAAATATTCGCATCACAAGTACCATCAGAAAATGCATCTGAAATAAATATTTAAAAACACCTCAGAGCTAATTATTGAGTGCTTTTGGTGTATCAAAGGGCAGCAATAAAGAGGCAAAAGAAATTGTAGTCCAAATTACATTCTTACATAGGTTTCCTTAATCTCACCCATCATGATGTGTTGTGCAATTCACAGTTTCTGTGTAGACCCATAAACCTTATGTTGTGGAGTCTGTGAATTTCACTAAATTGCATTCATGCCGTCTTGGTGGACCCCATAGTCCCTCTGCTGGTTGTCTGTGAGTGAGTTTCATTGTTTTTTGCCTTTATCATTAGTGTGCGAAAGACATAAACCCTTAGGGCCAGATTTACCATACTTTGAGGCAGCACAACGCAGCAAGACAACTTGCTGGGAGCATCAAATGGAGATAGCAGGAATGTGTCATATATACCATTTAACGGTGCATTATTCCTCTCTCTCTGAGTGGTGCACTATTTACTGCCTAGCGCCAGAGCAGACACCCTTGCACCATTTCAATCAAAGTATATTGATACATCTTCAAAAATCGGCACTTATGGCCTTATTACGGGTTGGACTTCTGTATCCCTGGTCGGGGTCCAAGCTCTGCGAGCTCAGCAGTCTGACCGCCGTATCACGAGTTCGGCGGATTGCTATTGGAAAGACCACGGTTGAACTGCAGACACCTCCAGCACACCTCAGATCACCGGGGTGCATTCGGGGAAAAGCAGCTGCCATAGTGTAGTACAGAGGAATTTAACTGCCATCTATATACCGAGTTGGCTTTCTGATGAACCGACAGTGCTCAAGTTGGCAGAAACTAAGAATTTGGGGTACATACTCACCCCTTTCTGGTTCTTCCCATCAGAGTTTGACGTGGATCCCATTCTTCAGGCCCCCTTTCATGGAAGCTTCTTCACCCCAAGGATTACTACCATGTTTGTGGTCATATAAAGGTGAGTCCTTTTTATGCCATATACCCATTGCCTGGACTGCCCACATATGGGTCAGACTCCAGAAATGGGTAGATGGTATTTTACCACATGTATCATGCATATGTGTACATTCAACACATATGCAGTTGAAATGTTCACATAGGCATTGACACAAATGGAAAAATGATTACCACTACTACAAGATCGCTGCAGCCACACCCCTGGCACCGTGGTAAACTCGTAATAGTGTGGTCTGTAGACCGCCAGCGTTTTGGTCTAGTGGCAGCGGAAGAAGCAGGCATTCAGTTTGTGGACCACCAAACTCTTAATCAGGCCTTAAGTGTGTAATATTCTGCAAACATCCAATTTTCCTTTGAAATTAGAAAATGAGAGCACTATCCTATGTCCCTGCCACAAAGATAGCCAACCACTTTAATTTTCTAATAGTACACCCATTCTACCAACAAAATGAAGGCAAACAAAGTCCCCTGATGTACTATGTTGAAGATACATACGCTGGCAGAATACATTGCCACAGATACATATGCCAATCCAAATTCCAAGATACAAAGATGGAATGTCTATGAAAGCACCTTGGCACAGGAAGCCAAAACAAACTATGCAGTGGAAGGATGCACAATGTCGTCCAATCTATACTAGTAAGAACCAATTCTAATCTCTACAAAAAGAGAAAAGCTACCAAGTACTATGGAGGGAGCAATTAACCCTAAAAAAAATAAACCAAAAGAATGTATGGTTTGTCACAATTTAAAGTCACATTCTTCATCAAATAACAAAGGAATAGATGACTTAGAAATTATAGCCAAAACCATATTATAAAATGAATATTAATCTACCAAAGTCCTAAAAAACTTTGACGAATTCTAAAGAAATATTCCAAATCTTATGCAAAGTAATACATCTACTATTTTATTACATTTGTCAAATAATTAATTAAAACTCCAATGCCAATGAATGTCCGAATGAGGTCGCACACCGCTCGTCCCATCAGCGTGTAACCCCGGAGCATGATGGTCGATGTAGTCGGTATCAGCGGGTGCGCTTCTACCCAAGCCTTGAGTCTTCAAGGTATTCACTTGGTATGCTTGCCATCCCTGGACACGTGTTTCGCGTTCATTAACGTTCATCAGCAGGGATTAGGTGTGTGCACGGGGTTGCTGCATGGGCCGCCAAAAATATTCGTAGGTCCAGATACCTCTTAAGGCGCGCGGATGCGTTATCTCGAGGTCGTCACCTCCACCGGCTCAAGGGAGCCTGTATAAAAAGTATGTCTGAATGAGGTCGCACACCGCTCGTAAAATATATACAAATATTTACTATACAATGAAATAACACATCTGAAAATAATGTTGAAAGAATGTATATAAAAATGTTGAGAAATTTTAACGCTCATCAGCAGGGATTAGGCGTTGGCACGGGGTTGCTGCGTGGGCTGCCGAAAATATTCGTAGGTCCAGATACCTCTTAAGGCGCGCGGATGCGTTATCTCGAGGTCGTCACCTCCACCGGCTCAAGGGAGCCTGTATAAATAGTATGTCCGAATGAGGTCGCACACCGCTCGTCCCATCAGCGTGTGACCCCGGAGCATTTTAAAAATCTGTCAAACAATGGAAAATAAAAGTTAAAATTATACAACATTCAATAATATTCAAATAAAATGATGTTTTTTATTGATAAATAATTGGAGCATTTTATTTACTTAACTTTAAGATCATATACATTTTATTTTTAACTTGACCTACATTTGATTGAACATTTAAACATATACCATAAATAAACTTAAAACATAAATACAATTATAAAAATGTGTCATATGTCTCTATTATACACAAATATGTCATTAATAATATTATTGGTCTAATAAACAAAATCACAACATATTTCTACTATGTGCAAATGAAAGTATAATAAAAGGTTTCAGAAAATCTAAACTTAAATAATCACTCTCCAATAGAAATCATTAAAGAAAATTGCTCGACAATAAAGGAGTGGCATTTACTATTCCCACTCCTTTCTAACAATATTGCAGGAAGGTGTTGGACACCAAAGTGGTGACAGCTATTATTCCCACATGTTGGAAATTGGCCCTCTCAGCAGGGTCACCTTAAACCGTTTGCCTTCCTCCTCCGCTTTTTCTTTTTGGTGGCTGTAGGACTCTTAGCACTTTACCACAACTGATCAGTGCTAAAATGCATGTGCTTCTCCCCTACATATGATAACAATGGAGTATACATAATTGACATGTTAAGTTTACTTGTATGTCCCTCGTAATGTGGCATACCATATACCCAAGGCTGCAATGCTACTAGTGGGCCGGCAGCACTGGTGGCTCCTCCTGCACAAGAAGCCTTTCTTACCTGTCTCAGGCCTGCCTTTGCAAGACCTGTGTGTGCAGTTTACTGCCCTTTCAACATGGCATTTAAAAGCAGTTGTCAAGCTTTAAACTCCCCTTTTATTACAAATAAGTCACCCCTATGGTAGGGCCTCAGTAGCCAGCCAGAGCAGGGTGCGGTGTAACTAAAAAGTAAGATATGTACTTTTAAGTTTTACATGTCCTGGTAGTGACAAACATACATTTGTTTTTCACTATTGTTAGGCCTACGCCTCTCATAGGCTCACATTGGAAATTCCTTGAAACACTGTAAAGCTGTTATTTGCCATCAGAAAGGAGTAGCCACATCATGTTTTATGTCTTTGTAATGGTAATGATAAATCCTCTTTAAAGTTACAGCTGGATTTAACATTACTAGTTTGGGGAGAGAATGTAGCCTAACGCCTGGGGTGGTTGATCTGAAATCTGGAGAACTGGGTTCGACTCTTGACAATGACACAGAATAATCTGTTATTCTGGGCCAATCAGCTGTGCCTAACAAAAATGAATGTGTCCTTGTAAAAGCAACTGATTCTCATGTAACACACTATGATACCCGATACCTTTGGGTCAATTTTGTGCTATATAAAACTGTGGGGTAAAAAAGAAATAGCACTTTTAGAAAGTGGGCCTTTCTCTGCTCTTATTGCCATGTGTGCCTTCCAGCCTATCTTCAATACACGTCTGGGGTGGGTGACAACTACACTTTGTACATTCCCTCTAAACAGTCACAACACAGGACGGGTGGATATGACAGAACAAGCTATTCCTGGGCAGGAAGAGAGTGGACAGCTGACACTTACATCTGATAAGCAGTGTCCAGTTTCCCACACAAAAAGTGCTGATTATCCCCTACTAATAGTCTGAAGCCAGGTGCTGGGATGAAAGGGGGACTCTGACTCTACCAAGGCAGTACACTGCTGGACCTCTGAAGAACTATGCCAGGTTAAGGACTGTTGTGCTCCATGCACTGCCACTCTGCTTAACTGCTGGTCTGGAGGAGCTTCTTGTCTGCTTTGCTGTGCTGCCCTGCTTCCTGCTGATCTCTGTCCTGCTGAAGACAAGGACTGGACTCATTTCACTTGAACCCAGGGATTCCTTGCTGAAGTCTTCATCGTCTGCCTGGATCAGAACCGAGGCGTCAAGTCCTCGACATCAACACGTGCCCCATCCAAGGTACTTTTTCAGTGGTACCTGTGTGAGTCCTATAGTTGTCCTGCCCTCTGTTAGAACTGGGGGTCTCTAGTTGTCTGAGGTAGGGACCTTAGCCCAAATAGGGACCCTTGCTTCTAAGTCCGAGAAAGGAAGGATATCTATCAGATAGCCCCTGCTCACCCCCTCAGTTGCTTGGCACAAGCAGCCAGGCTTATCTCCAAGGCAAATGTGTAGAGTATTTGCAACCACACTCTCAGTAACCCAGTTTTGACACCACAAATGAACTCCACACAAGTTTCATAAAAACAATTATATGTTAATAAAAAAGATATACGATGAGACCACACAAAAGAAATCCAACAAATGCGTATTTGTAATATTTCACCTTGCTGGGTATTAAGCTAGCAAGCCCTGGTAGGTTCTTGCAGTATTAATGAGCAGTTCTCGATGATCCAATGCAGTCCTAATCAATGAAAGGCACTTCATAATGACAAAATTATGCAGTTCGTTATGCAACAATCAGGCAGTTCATAATGCCAAAATAATGCAGTTCGTAATGCAACAATCAGGCAGTTCATAATGCAAAAGTGATGCAATGCGTAATGCAACAATCAGGCAGTTTGTAATGCAAAAATAATGCAAAAATAATGCAACAATCAGGCAGTTTGTAATGCCAACAATAATATACTCCAACACCGATCACGGTGCTCTGGACGTTCTCTATGCCACTCTTATTGAGAAGCGAATTTGAGCAGAGGCTATCGCTGCAAAGATGGGATAGGCAGAGAACCTTTCTCTCGGAGCCCGCACCTCGCCCCAGGCACGACACTTGAACGATCGCTGAGCGTTACTTGGGGGGTACGATCTCACTCTCCTCTCTTCTCCTCATGGCTTGGGCCTCCTATAAGACTTTGTTGTTCTTGGAAAGTGGAACACGGACATCCGACGTGATGGTTCAAGGTCTCTCCTTGGCAAAGGTAGGCTTGAGCTGGCGGCGGTGAATCCTCACAATTCCTCAGGGGATGCTGGTCCGGGCCAATGGTAATGACGATCGCAGCACTTCTGGTCACGCTGTCAATCAACTCAGAAAACACGACTGCTCTGGGACACACTGTCACAGGGCAATTTCTCACAAAAGTCTCAGGCTGCAACAGAGTCCATGCACACAGCGTCACTGAGACTCACTTGAGCTTTGGGTGCACACAATCACAGGGCAATCCTCCCGAAGGTCTCGGGCTGCACAAAGCACACGCACACAGCGTTGCTGAGATTCATCTGAACACCGGGTACGCATGATTACAGGGCAATCCTCACGAAGGTCTCAGGCTGCACGTAGCAGAGACACATAGCATCGCTGAGACTCACTTGGACTCTGGGTGCTCACGATCACAGACCCTTTTTTTCCGTTGGTATACCCTTTAATAATTTTCTATTGACATTTCTCTATAATTTACACAATCCCGTTTTTCTGTTTTTCATTTCCTTCATCCATTTGGCCGAGTAAACGAATCAGGAAGTGAGTACCTCACTGTATATACCGGCAGGACAACAGTGTCAGCCATTTTTGTTAGCGCTCTAGTCTTCCTTTCAAATGCGCTAGACAGGAAGGAAGTGGCATGATTCTTTGAAACACTCGTAATGGCCCCAACTAACCCCAACTAACAGCTGTTCCGTATCTGCCTATTAACTATCCAATCATCGGGTACTTAAATAGCCCGGCTACCACACTCTCCCCAACCATCGGAGCAGCACGGAGGCCAGTGGAAAGGAGAGGACGGATCTCAGGTCATGTGAGTAATAGACAATCAGCTTTTTCCAGACCCAGGCCATAACCACAGTACGTCCATACTCTGGTTTTACCGATAACCGATCGCAAAGGGTCCCCGACCGGACTTTTTTTACAACAATACTTATGTATTTGAGCGGCGACTATAGAGTGTTTTGATATGAACAATCGGCATTTTTTCCAGATACAGGTCAGGAACTCAGAACGCCTACACCCTGGTTTTACTGATAACCGATCTCTAAGAGTCCCCGACCAGACTTCTATCAGTAATACCTATGTATTCAAATAGCGATGTTTTTTTTTTGTTTTTTTTTAAACGTATTTTTCGTTCTCTGGTTCTTCCCCCCGCAGTGTTTACCATTGATACCCTCCCCTCCGTGGCGAGCTCATAAGGCCAGTTTAAATGAGGAACTATGGGCCCGATTCACAGAACTAACTTAAGACAAAATCCTAAACTTACTACTTTTGGTATTCACAAAAATTAGGATTTTGTCTTAAGTTTGTCTTAAGTTTGTCTTAAGACAGACTTAAGACAAAATCCTAACTTAAGTCTGTCTTAAGTCTGTCTTAAGTTTGTCTTAAGACAAACTTAAGACAAAATCCTAACTTCTGTGAATACCAAAAGTAGTAAGTTTAGGATTTTGTCTTAAGTTAGTTACGTGAATCAGGCCCTATGTATGTATCACATTATATATACCTTCTGACAAAACCCACAAATGCTAAATAATAGACATAATCTTTCGCTGTATACATATACAAGGTGTTTAAACTTCAAAGCGGTCTGACGTGTGTTTGATACATGTGAGTGGGTGTGTGTCATTGCCTTCCAATGCCACAATTTCTACAGAATGCAATCATTTGCGTGAGTGTGTTTTTTTTTTGTTTACTATGAAAGAGATGTGCATTTAATACAGGAGTAAAAGCAAGTAAAGGTCATATTGAGGCAGCACCTTGCTTAAGAAGAGAACTTCTTTCTGAAAAGGATACTTTCTAAAAATATATCATGAAAAATATATCACACAATATATCACTGTTCATGTGTCTGTGAAACTAATGTTCCACGTTATTGGTGATGTGTTGATGTGTTGCTGATGATGCTCACACGAGCAAAGGATATTGGTAAATGCAACTGTGACATTTGTTTATGTGCGTTGTGCGAATGAGACAAGATTTGCACTGCTTACTGCTAATGGGGAATACTTTTACTGAGAGCAGCGCATGCTAAACGAGTTAAAGTTTAGGAAGCGCAACCATTTTTACAAACACTGCGCCGATTGATTTTAAAAATTAGCACCGTGTAAATTGTTTTTATGATGTTATGAAAACCCTCTGACCTCTGTGACGTTCTCGCTCCTGCAGCCCCGTTCCACCGCAAGCGCTAGGCTTGTTTGAGTGGAGGGCGCAGGGAGGCACCTTCTTCCGGCTTCCCAGCCGAGGCAGGCACCCATTGGCCGAGTGGGTAGAGGCGGAGCTGAGGAAGAGTCCGTCCTCTACTTAAACCCATAGAATTATGCACTCTCCCTGATGATGCTCACACGAGCAAAGGATATTGGTAAATGCAACTGTGACATTTGTTTATGTGCGTTGTGCGAATGAGACAAGATTTGCACTGCTTACTGCTAATGGGGAATACTTTTACTGAGAGCAGCGCATGCTAAACGAGTTAAAGTTTAGGAAGCGCGACCATTTTTACAAACACTGCGCCGATTGATTTTAAAAATTAGCACCGTGTAAATTGTTTTTATGATGTTATGAAAACCCTCTGACCTCTGTGACGTTCTCGCTCCTGCAGCCCCGTTCCACCGCAAGCGCTAGGCTTGTTTGAGTGGAGGGCGCAGGGAGGCACCTTCTTCCGGCTTCCCAGCCGAGGCAGGCACCCATTGGCCGAGTGGGTAGAGGCGGAGCTGAGGAAGAGTCCGTCCTCTACTTAAACCCATAGAATTATGCACTCTCCCTGATGATGCTCACACGAGCAAAGGATATTGGTAAATGCAACTGTGACATTTGTTTATGTGCGTTGTGCGAATGAGACAAGATTTGCACTGCTTACTGCTAATGGGGAATACTTTTACTGAGAGCAGCGCATGCTAAACGAGTTAAAGTTTAGGAAGCGCGACCATTTTTACAAACACTGCGCCGATTGATTTTAAAAATTAGCACCGTGTAAATTGTTTTTATGATGTTATGAAAACCCTCTGACCTCTGTGACGTTCTCGCTCCTGCAGCCCCGTTCCACCGCAAGCGCTAGGCTTGTTTGAGTGGAGGGCGCAGGGAGGCACCTTCTTCCGGCTTCCCAGCCGAGGCAGGCACCCATTGGCCGAGTGGGTAGAGGCGGAGCTGAGGAAGAGTCCGTCCTCTACTTAAACCCATAGAATTATGCACTCTCCCTGATGATGCTCACACGAGCAAAGGATATTGGTAAATGCAACTGTGACATTTGTTTATGTGCGTTGTGCGAATGAGACAAGATTTGCACTGCTTACTGCTAATGGGGAATACTTTTACTGAGAGCAGCGCATGCTAAACGAGTTAAAGTTTAGGAAGCGCGACCATTTTTACAAACACTGCGCCGATTGATTTTAAAAATTAGCACCGTGTAAATTGTTTTTATGATGTTATGAAAACCCTCTGACCTCTGTGACGTTCTCGCTCCTGCAGCCCCGTTCCACCGCAAGCGCTAGGCTTGTTTGAGTGGAGGGCGCAGGGAGGCACCTTCTTCCGGCTTCCCAGCCGAGGCAGGCACCCATTGGCCGAGTGGGTAGAGGCGGAGCTGAGGAAGAGTCCGTCCTCTACTTAAACCTGATGCCACCTAAGACGCGCAGCGATGACGCGCAACGGCCGCGCCGAAACCGCGCCGAAGACCCGCCAAAGACCTGCCCGTCTGTGCCCGTCCGTGACAGTACGGGACACGGGCCACGACCTTTTGCTATATCTAATCCACATTATAGAGGTATGACTGCAGAGCACCTTAAGTCCTTACGCCCCAAATTCCACAAAGATTGCGCTGTACTACTGCCCACGCTTACCGGATGCCCCCCATGCGGTAATTGCAATTTTTCTCTCACCAATTTTCAGCCCCATCCTGATCTCCAACTCAGTAATTCGAAATGTAAAAAATACGTACAGTCTGATAACCAAGAATTTTCTTTTTGCAGCGTAAACTGCAGATCTTTGCCACAGCATAAATTAGATATATTTAACTTTCTACTCGACCACAAACCCAGCGCCCTCTTTTTAACTGAAACATGGCTGCATGACAGCTCTGGCCCTGATATATCAACTGCTCTGCCCTCCGATTATGCCATAGTCAGGAAAGACCGTGTTGGTCAAACCGGCGGAGGGATTGCTATTATTTTCAACAGGAAATTTACCTGCACACTTGAACCCGCCCTTATTCCTGACTGTGAAGCTGTTTTTTTCAAAATAACCCTTAATCATAACTTTACAGCCTCTGGCATCCTGATATATAGACCTCCGGGGAACGCCAGCACATGGGCCGCAAACCTGGCTAACTTCATTACACCTTTTTTTCTCGCCTCAAAGAACTTCACTCTCCTGGGAGACCTAAATATGCACTTTGATGACCCCACAAATTTGGCCTGTACTAACTTATTGGACGACCTAACAGCTCTAAACTTATCTCTACTGAACTCTGGTCCCACTCATAAGGCAGGGCATCTGCTAGATCCCATTTTTTCAAACATTCCTGAACTGAAGTGGACAAACACTTCTCCAATTTGCTGGTCAGACCACCATCTTATCTATTTTAGCCTTAAACTACCCACATCCAAACCTAAAAACGCCTGGCCTGTCTCTGCTTTCAGAAACTGGAAACAGCTTGATATTGGTCACCTTAACAGAACTCTTGCCAAGAATTCTCCAGCCCCATCCTCTGACATTGAAAGCATTGCTCTAGCTACACACTCATGGCTGGAAAGTGCCGTCGATAGCTGTCTCCCACTTTCTAGAGTTAAAAATAACACTCACCGCCCCCCAGCCCCCTGGTTTACTGAGCCTCTTAAAATGCAAAAGTCCAAATGCAAAGCTCTTGAAAGAAGGTGGCGGAAAGACTACGCCCTCGTAAACAAAGTAACATACCATAAAGCCAGGAACGAATATCACTCAGCCTGCACAAGAGCCCGTGCATTTTTTGTGGCAAATACCATAAACTCAGCACATAATAAGGCGAAAACGCTTTTTAATACAGTTAAAGACCTAGCAGGTGAAAAAACAACTGCATCAGCCCAGCCGCTGGATAAAAAACAATGCCAAGACCTCGCCTCCTTCTTCTGTGAGAAAGTTGAAACTATCATCTTAGGTATAAAAAGCAACCTCCCTACTCACATTCCTGAAGAGGATACCCCCCCCAATTTGAGTATTACTAACAGTCTTGAACACTGGCCTGACATCACTCTGGAATCACTCAATTCCATTCTTAGAACCGTTAAATCTGGCTCCCCCCGTGATCCAATACCTGCCGCTGTTCTTAAGCAACTGGATACTCCTTCCCTAACCATCATTGCTGACACCTTAAACTCCTCACTTCGGCTTTCCACAGTTCCCTCACTCTGGAAACACGCCATGGTCAGCCCACTCCTAAAAAAACCGACAGCCAACCCTGAACTTCTAACAAATTACCGGCCCATCTCCCTTCTCCCAATTTTTTCAAAACTACTGGAACGTCATGTTCATACCACCCTTACACTCTTCGCTGAAGAGAACTCTCTCCTTCACCCATCACAGTCCGGTTTCAGAGCTGGTTTCTCTACGGAAACAGCCTTACTGGGAGTTACCGAAAACATCAGAAAACTCCTAGATCACGGCCAGACAGTCGCACTCATTTTGTTAGATTTGAGTGCGGCCTTCGATACCATCTCCCATTCCATACTTCTGGCCACCCTAGAGAGAATCGGTATACGTGGTGAGGCACTAAGATGGATTGAGTCTTTCTTGTCCCACAGAACTTTCCAAATTACATCCCCTATAGCTTGCTCAGAGTCAGTGAATGCCCCTCACGGAGTACCACAGGGCTCTATTCTGAGCCCTCTATTCTTTAATTTATACCTCAGACCCCTGGCCGACCTAGCTGACAAATTAGGGCTAACTCTGATGACTTACGCCGATGATTCTCAAATCATCTTCTCCTTATCAGAGTCAAGCCCACTGGCCCCATCTTGTCTCAAACAAGGTCTTCAAAATATCTTCAGCTGGATGTCAGCAAACCAGCTGAAGCTAAATGGAGACAAGACTGAGGTCCTTCTTCTGGGGAAAAATAAAGACCTGTGGAATCCCTCACACTGGCCTTCTGAACTCGGCTCCATTCCCACTCCGGCCACTCACGTGAGAAATCTTGGTGTTATCATTGATAACACCCTCTCAATGAAACAACAAGCAAACAAAGTGGTCGGCCTCTGTTTCACTATCATGAAATGGCTGAGAAAGATCCTATGGATGCTGCCCCTTGCCACCCAGAAGACCGTAGTCAATGCACTTATAACATCCCGGCTTGACTACGGCAACATCCTCTACCTGGGCTCCAACCAAGCCGTCACCAAACGACTGCAACTTGCCCAAAATGCGGCCGCAAGACTGCTTTGCAACATCCCTAAAAGATCTAGTGTGTCGAAACACCTAATCGATCTGCATTGGCTCAGGGTGGAAAACCGCATTAGGTTCAAAGCCCTGAGCTACATGTTCAAGATTAAATCTGGCACCGCACCAAAGTACCTTCTATCCCTTGCAACCCCCTACCTTCCAGCTAGAGAACTGCGCTCCCAGACCTCGGCACTTTTTGCAACCCCGAGATTCAGACTAGCGAGAATGGGAGGGAGATCTTTCTCGGTACTCGGGCCCACGCTCTGGAACAAGCTCCCGCCTCACATCCGCAAGGAAGATAACTATGCCAGATTTAGAAAGAACCTAAAGACCAGGCTCTTCCACAAATAAAAATCCTTCATTCATCAATTTTCTCATGCTTTGTCTGATCTGTCATCGGCGCCGGGAAACCCTTTCTGGGTAGCTGTGCGCCTTACAAATGGAAAAAATAAATAAAAATAAATTGATAAACAAAGCATAAAACATTTTTTTTTGCTTTTGTATTTCAGATGGCCTAGTAGCCGATTTTTTAAGGGGTGATTTATCAACCCTTTTCAAAACAGATTTGCCTATTTTTGCTATCTGTTTTTAGGACAATAGCCATATCACATATATTTAGATTTATTTGAGTGTAGTAGGGATCACATATGGGCCTGATGAGTAAAGCAGGGGGGACTGCTTACGAAACATGTCGACCAGGGAGGGCATACTAAATACACCCAACCTAACCCCTTTTTTACATTTCCAGCTGGAGAAGCGAATACAATATATTTTTTCTACTAGCCAGGAAATTTTGAACGTTTTTTTCACTAGTCACCACACTCCCTACCACTCCCATTACCCACACCACACATAACCTATCACGAAATATAGTGCTCCAACGTAGCCGTCGGTCGCAGCACGCCCTGCCCTGTAGAGGGACGGGAAGACCCCCATGATGAAGCATGACACTATGGGATTCATAGTGTGTGAGGGGTATTTTAAAAACACATAGTGTTCCTCCTGGACATTTCCCGGAGCAACAGCCCCGCCTTTGTTCACATAATGCGAGTAATTACAAAATATAAAAATATCTAAGGATAGGATCTCTGTGTTTATGAACTTTGTACTGGAGGCGGATTCTATCCACTACCTCTATACTCCCTATTTTGTTGTTTTGTGGTTTCTAAACACACAATGCAAAACACTTTCACAAAAATATGTGTTATTAAATTGTGAGTTCAGGCATACTAAACGTCACCTCTCCATCTTAAGCCTATGGGAAGATAAGCTGGAAACATATTACACAAACTCCCCATTCATATGTATAGGTCTACATAGTGACGTAACAAAATGTGAGGCCCCCCCTGCAAAGTACAGGGAGGCGCCCCCTTCCAGACTTACTCAGGAGCTCTCACGCCAGGGTACTGCGCTGAAGGGGCTGCAGGGGCCTTTGTTACGCCACTACATCTCCACATGCTAAGCAGCATTGGCTATAAAGCTAGCGCTAATTAAAGTGACAAAGTCAGCTGCATGGTGACTGCACAGTTGTCAAATTCTCTCCTTCGTCATTAAGTAATAAACTTAAATTTTGAAAATCGTCTATTTAAGGACTTGATTGGCCAAATACATCATTTTCTAAGGACATTGAGGTAGTAGTGGCCACAATGAATATGATAGATTATAACATTCCCCTGCAACATATTTTAAATCACCTGAAAGAAAAACATGAGGGATTAACTGCAAGAACATCTGTACAGGAGCCATGGTTACCTTTGCGTTCATCCGCCGAGCCATAAATCAGAATTACTTGAATACTTTGAAGTTTCATCGCAAGATCCAATCATGCCAGAGAAAGCTAATGAGATTTAAAACTCCTTAAACATCTTCCCCTTTCATTAAGCTGGGCAGACAGGCTGTTGCAGAATGCACTTGATGGGACTCGATTTATTAAAAGTGTTCACGTGTTCTGTCTAGTTATGTCATTCCAAACAATAACTTTATTTCTACTACAAACCCATCCTCTTCTAATTAGATCGCAATTCAGGTATACAACTCAGGTATACAAAAGTCACAACATTTGAGGTCAAAGATCATAATTTGCTTGCTGAGATTCATCACTTTTTCTTTGACAGGCATTTCAAGGCAGGCAGGCTGCGGAGCACCTCTTTCGCACGCTCTTGAGCAAGTTAATGTGTAGGACGTGTACAGCCGTTCCTTGGCACTGATGAAATAATCTTGACAGAACAGCCCGACAGCCAGTCTGGGGTGCGATCAGGTGAATGTTAATTTAAACTTCAGTTTGAGGTTCTGCTGCGCAGTGCACCAAACAGGATCCTCTTAGACGCATTAACAAGTACGATTTGTGCCTCAGACTTGAATGCACCAAGTTCCTAATTCTTCCAATTTATATCAGCTGTTCAGTTGGTTAAAGTGAAAATGCAACCGGTTTATCAGTCATAGAACTACTGGTCTGGACTGAACCTTTGACAGCATCCAGATCTCTTACCCTAGCCCTGTCAGACCTCGGATTCTGGCAAGGGGGGGCATGCAGTTATCTTCTTGGCACCCTTTGATCAGCCTAAAGGGTGGTAATAAATGCACATTTCTACACGAACTTCATAGAAAACTTCCTGGACTAAAATAGCTTCCTCACACAAGGAACCTGAGCACTTATGATCTCTGTCAGTACACAGCAAAGACATAGAGCATATTATGAGTTTGGCGGTGCGTGAGCAGGACCGCACCACTCCTTCACCATCAAACCCATGTAGGAATTGTCCCCAGATCAAGAAATAGGCACTGCAATGGGAACATCAAAGGCAGCACCTGCATGCATGGACTGCTGCAGCCCATGCAGTGCAGGTACTGGTGTGCATGCACACAGGATGCCACATACTGTTTGCCCCTGTGAGCATCCGCATGGCATGAGGCACAAGCCTCCTTTGTTTCCTCACCAAAACATTTTCATGCTGCGGTTGCACCACCATGAAAAGTGTGGCGGTGAGGAAACTCATAATATGCTTGGCGGGCCGTAGCGGCCCTGCCAAGCATATTGCGACCACAAGACCGCCGTGCCATTCCCAGCGATCTAGGATCCCTAGAGGTTGCGGTGGTCCCAGGGCATCCCAACAGGCCTGGTCCTAGTAGGGTGGTCAGAAGATCGACACGCCCCGGAAGTCTGGCAGGCAATGGACCGCTAGACTCGTAATAAACCCCTTAGTGACAATAACATGGTGGGTGAGCTGTAGGCAGTAGGTTTACCACCTCATGACATGTAAACAGTATTTCCACCATTTGGCTTTATTTTTCTGAGCGTATGCATTTTGTATTGTAGACTTGGTTTTATTTAACTGACTTCATTAGACTAACACACCTTCTAGTAGCCATTAGCCCCTTGACCGCTGCGAAAATTCTGCCGGGGTGCTGGGGTTTTAATGAGTGGGTGGGGTTGTAACCCTAATTTTATATGGTTATTCACAGGACTACTGGTTTTAGAATGTCAAAGCAAAACACTCTCTTCTGATCTACGAACCCTGAGACCCCTGCGTATCTCTAGGTCAGTAACTGCAAAATGTCAGAAAATGGCTTCTGTAGGCACCATCAAACTTAAGATGCGGACATCAATATAAAGAAGGGTGTCATAAAATGTTCTCCTACACCTCGGCTTGTTACTGAACCCTGAGAGCCATCACCTGTCTTTAGCATGTGGATGCACATTCATATTAGAATAATTCATGCAAGGACTAGGGGGCTGAATAGGGTTTGGCTCAGTGTGTGTTTTAAACTGCTGCAATCAGTTCTCTCCAAACATTTTTTCATTGGCTCGACAGTGCAGTGAAACACAAAGCAGATGTTTACAAATATTGCCACCATGCTGAGTGGTTTAGCAATAACAACGTTGCCAGAGGTCAATGCATAAGAAGGTCAGCCAGTTCACAATTTTTCTTGGCAAGCTAGAAAGTTTAGTCCTGTTTTCCACATTAGTGCTGTTGCTGTATGGCAAAACCAGGAGGCGATGGTGACAAATGTTATATGTGTAATCATTATTCATTGGTCAAAACATGATGGTGTATTTTATAATAGTTAGTTTACAGAGGCTTTGCTTTTGCAATGACAGTAGGCTACCAGGAGTAAAAAACCTCTTTCTTTGGACACTCCAGAAAACAACACACATGAGAACAAACTGCATGCATGTGAAATTCACAAAGGTCTGTCAAATGGGTTGCTATTAAGTGTGCCTTTGATATCTTTCAGATGAGTAATAAGTTTGAACAGTGCATGTGTGCAAACAAGAATTGGCATACTTCTGTAAACAGCAGGATTCTCTAATTTAGTTGCAAGTTCATCAAGTTCTGTGGGATTTCTTTCATGGTCTGCAAGATTCAGTTGGAGCTTGTTTGGAATATTAAAATACCCTATTTTAATGTTGTTGTATTAATCTCACCAACTCTTTGCTGCACATATTCACATTCCCCTGAGCATGCTCATTTTGAGAAACAACATTGTTCTGCTGCTGAGGTTATAACGTCACCTTTCTGCATCTATCTTTAATGACAGATTAAAATATATAGGTCAGTGTACCTCACCAGGAGCAGTGGCAGGATGTTGAGTGTTCCAGTAAAATATTGTTTTGCTCCAGCAGCTTCTCCATCCACTTAGACAACCGCATTTGTTATCTATTAGTTGTGACTGTGATTTTTTATAATGTGTTGCATCTGATCTTCAAGATTAAAGGCACGAACATTCAAATGTAATAGTAACACTTTCCAACGTTACCTCATTGTCCAATGGCACAGAATATTAAACTAGTGCCAAAAGTAACAGAAGAGCTGCAGATAAAATAGGACCAGAGAGACAGGTATAATGCAATGCACAAACCTGAATCTGCATCTCTTACAGCCCTTAAACAATCTTGTACAGCAGCACAAGTAGATCTTCCTTGGAACATTAAGCACATGGCAGCTGAGGATAAGATACAGCTAGCAAAGCAAAGCACAAACAAAAACTGATATGTATTCAAGTGTGAAGGAAGGCACCAGAGAGAAGACAGGGGACTGGCGTAATTTTGGCTCTACGCTTTCATGTTTAATTAGGTCACATATATGTGTATGTTTGGCCTTATGTACTCGTGTGATGTAACCATATTAATGTAATGGAGGACACTTGCACGTTTACAGAAAGCGCATCTACTGTGTAATCTTGACATTTATATGTGTGCGTATATTAACATTTTCTTTACAGTTAATAGTGAGTGGCAGAGTTCTCACATATATCTACATCTGTCTGGGTTGAATAATATATTCTTATATTTTCACATATTTCTTTAAATAATGCTCTCCATTTGTGTTATAACTGAAAATGTGCCCATTCGAATAGTGCTCTACACTTGTATTGTAAATGTTTATGTAACTGTAATCATGCATTTAAAAGTGTACTGAAATACTTGGCAACAAAAGTTGACCAAGTCCTTAAGCTTTTGGATTTCGCAATGGTTAATTTTAATGTGAATATTTGCTATGGATGCAGTGTTTTTCTTTCCTCCACAGGTGCAGTTAAATGATCTAATGGTTAAAGAAAGGTACATTGTGTGAAAGAGATATTGAGGTTTAGACGTAGCATCACTTAGCAAGGAGATGAAGATTTAAGGAAGGAAGGGAGGACTACTGTCCAAGCGGAATTTGGAGAAGTAAGGCATTTCAAGGACGTTTTAAATGCAAAGACCAATGGAAAGAAATCTCGATTGTAGTTCCCACGTTTTTGTTAGAAGATAAGAAATAATTAGACATATGATCTGGAATTCTGGAAGGGTTCTATTGGAGAGTATAATTGGGCATTGCACTTTGTTCAGATTCCCATTTAGACCTTAAGAGGTACAGACCTCTTTGCGATACAATATACTTTACATTTGAGAAGTTCTACTGAAGTTATGCTATGCTGACACCTTTCTCTACTTCCTTGATTTAATAGGATTTCCCTGATTTCCAGCTATAATAGCGTTTAGTAGTTCTCTTTAGACAACCTCATGTATAGGTAAGAGGATCTACGCATCAAATGTGATTTCTTTATTCTTTATGTAATAGCTACCGAATTCCTCATTTGCTTTCTGTTATTGAGGATCAATGGTATCTGTTGCTTTGGATATCCTCTAGTGATTCTGTATTTCTATGATATGTTTCTGCAACTTATTTATATTAGATTGGCTTTGAATTTATGAGCAATCCATACTTAATCTCATCAATCAACTCTGCTCTTTACTGTGTGGCCAAATGGGTTACCATGTAATTGGGAAACTGTAGTTTTTCCTAACTACTTTTATTCTTTAGGCAGCTAGAACTTTCCATTGCAAGGGGCCAGGAACAAGGAGTCACATTTGTTGAGTTCTCATGAGCCACGTCATGCCAAATACCATATTGTGTATGCCCTCAATCATGATTGCTAGTCAACTACATGTGCATGCCAAAATATTTCATTTCACATTTAGCTCTGTAAGTATTGCCTGAATATTATAGTGGAAAGAGAGCTTTCGGCTAAACAAAAATGGTCAGCACTGGTGGAACATGTCACAGATGGAATGTGGCCACATCCAATTCAACACAGGTCAGATCTTAAATATATAAGTAAAGATAATATTTGAGAATATCTAATATAAACATTATTTTGATTGCCTGATTGTTGAGCACCTCCTGAGGCGGAAGCCGGGAGGCTGTTGCATGAGATTGTACATTTATTACTGTGTAGCTTTTAATCTCGTTTTTTAAAGTGTATTTGCAGCCAAAATCGGCGTTTTTACTTATTGCACAGTAATGGTAGCAAAATAGCTTGATTTGATAAGCATTAGTCGACTACCTGCTCCCCCTCCTTACAGCAGCCCAGGACCACTCCCAGCCGAGTATTGAAGCTGTGGAGTCGGTCCCGAGCATTAAATTAGCGGCGGCCATCTTGGGTGTGGGGTAGGATCGAGTGCGCTCTAGTCGCGCTTAAAAGGGGTCCCAGAACACCTAGAAATTGATTGCCTGATTGTTGAGCACCTCCTGAGGCGGAAGCCGGGAGGCTGTTGCATGAGATTGTACATTTAGCACTGTGTAACTTTTAATCTCGTTTTTTAAAGTGTATTTGCAGCCAAAATCGGCGTTTTTACTTATTGCACAGTAATGGTAGCAAAATAGCTTGATTTGATAAGCATTAGTCGACTACCTGCTCCCCCTCCTTACAGCAGCCCAGGACCACTCCCAGCCGAGTATTGACGCTGTGGAGTCGGTCCTGAGCATTAAATTAGCGGCGGCCATCTTGGGTGTGGGGTAGGATCGAGTGCGCTCTAGTCGCGCTTAAAAGGGGTCCCAGAACACCTAGCAATTGATTGCTTGATTGTTGAGCACCTCCTGAGGCGGAAGCCGGGAGGCTGTTGCATGAGATTGTACATTTAGCACTGTGTAACTTTTAATCTCGTTTTTTAAAGTGTATTTGCAGCCAAAATCGGCGTTTTTACTTATTGCACAGTAATGGTAGCAAAATAGCTTGATTTGATAAGCATTAGTCGACTACCTGCTCCCCCTCCTTACAGCAGCCCAGGACCACTCCCAGCCGAGTATTGACGCTGTGGAGTCGGTCCCGAGCATTAAATTAGCGGCGGCCATCTTGGGTGTGGGGTAGGATCGAGTGCGCTCTAGTCGCGCTTAAAAGGGGTCCCAGAACACCTAGCAATTGATTGCCTGATTGTTGAGCACCTCCTGAGGCGGAAGCCGGGAGGCTGTTGCATGAGATTGTACATTTAGCACCGTGTAACTTTTAATCTCGTTTTTTAAAGTGTATTTGCAGCCAAAATCGGCGTTTTTACTTATTGCACAGTAATGGTAGCAAAATAGCTTGATTTGATAAGCATTAGTCGACTACCTGCTCCCCTCCTTACAGCAGCCCAGGACCACTCCCAGCCGAGTATTGACGCTGTGGAGTCGGTCCCGAGCATTAAATTAGCGGCTACCATCTTGGGTGTGGGGTAGGATCGAGTGCGCTCTAGTTGCACATAAAAGGGGATGGTCATGCCTTCGCGCAGCGAACGCGCACAGCGGACGCGCCTGACCCGCGCCAGAGTCGCACCAGAGTCAGGCCCATCTACGCCCGTCCACGTCCGGCCGTGTCCAGGGGCCATAATCCCTGGCCCAGGTCCTCAGTATTCCAGAGAAACCTTACTTGCACTAAATACTAACTCCAGTCTCTTATGCCCGCACATATTGAATACATTGAAACAGGAAAGATTGCTGAAATATATAGCTAAGCCACTTACTAACAAGACTAATTTGAAGAGGGAACTTGGTAAAGTAACCTCACAGAGCATTGCTCTACTTAATACACGTTCCCTCCAAAAACATAATCTGGAAGTGTTCTCTCTGCTCCAAGAAGACAACTTAGATGTCTTGGGGGTTACGGAAACCTGGTTAGAAGACTCGTCCATGCCCGACTTGGTAGCAGCACTACCCCCCAACTTCAGTGCCACTATTCACAACAGGAAAGATGGTAGAAAGGGGGGGGGAGTCGCCCTTCTATATAAAAAATCTTTTAAATCCGAGATCATCTGTGCAGAAAGTCTGGAAGGTGCGGATATTCTGGGAGTCAAGCTCTGCTCCACCACCAACTGCTTGGTGATACTCCTCGTTTACCACCCCCCAAGGACTTCCCCAGCTTTCATGGAACCTTTTCTGGGTCTGGTTCATGACCTACGAACTAGGTATGAGGGTCTCATGATTATGGGAGACTTCAACCTCCATTGGGAAGAATCCCCCAAAGACACTATGTCGAAACAGCTAGATGAAGCATTGACTTCGTTAGACCTAATCCAGAGGGTGATTGGTCCTACTCAAGAGAAAGGTCATACTCTAGACCTGATCTGGACGTCAGTCCCGATGTTAGGCCCCATTACTATATCTCCCTGCATATGGTCGGATCATCACCTGCTGCTGGGTAGAATAGTATTTCCAGGACAAAGCGCACCGCACACCGCTGAGTGGCAGGTCGTGAGAAGGTGGAACACAATCAACACTGACACACTTATCTCCACTCTAGAGAGACTACCACCTCACCTTAATAGACAACCAGAGGATGACACTGAGACAGCCAGTCTCAAACTATCACGAAAACTGGAAAGCGTCATTGAGGTGGTGGCTCCTGCACGAAGGGTTAAAATTGGAGATAATGAGAAAAGTGCACCATGGTTCAATGAGGCACTAAGGCAATTGAAACGCTCCCTGCGTCGGTCAGAGAGAGCCTGGCGCAAGGGGTATGATTCTGACAGTCAAACCCTATATGCCAAAGAGTTAAGTACATATAAACAAGCTATTAGGGCTAGGAAAGCTGAATTTTATGAAGACAGAATTGCAACCTCTCCTAATCCCCAGAAAGAAATCTTTAAGGTTCTGTCTGAATTGAGGAAAAAGAAGGAACAGCCCCCCTCCTTCTCACAAGAAGACTGCCAATAACTTCAGTCTTTCTTTACAACTAAGATTGTTGATCTTCTGTCCGAAATTAAGATGACCCCCAGATTGGACTGTCCCGATACTCCGACCAAAACGACCCAAACAGTCACCCAGCCCCTTACCTCAATACCCTTACTCACTAAGGAAACTATTAGAACAGTGATGGGCCGAGTTAAATCAGGTTCACCGGCGGACCCGTGTCCCCCAAGGGTCTTTAAACAAGCATGGTTAGGGCTAGAGGACGACATACTATCACTCCTGAATAGCTCGCTCATAACTGGACAGGTTCCATCCAACTTCAAGGAGGCTCGTCTGATTCCCCTCCTGAAAAAGGCAGGGGCTGATACCAAGATCCTGAAAAATTACAGGCCCATTTCACAGTTACCGTTCCTAGCAAAAATCCTGGAACAACACGTATTGCCCACTCTCTCTCAACATCTAGAAAATAACTCTCTACTAGAGCCCAACCAGGCTGGTTTCAGGGCCCACCATAGCACGGAATTGGTCATGCTTTCCGTGCTGGACGACCTGAGACTTAAAGCGGACAGGAAAAACCCATGTGCCCTGGTTCTGCTAGACCTCTCCGCGGCATTCGATACGGTCAAGCATGACCTATTGTTGTCGCGGATGTGGGACCTTGGTATTCAGGGCACCGCCCATGCCTGGCTGACATCCTTCCTGGAGTCACGGGTCCAGAGAGTGCAATTGGCTAACCTGGTATCGGAGGCAGTAGGTATCACATGCGGAGTCCCTCAGGGCTCGGCATTATCACCTTTATTGTTCAATGCCTACCTGCAACCTCTCATCTCAACATTAAATCAGATGGACTGCAGTGTATACAACTATGCCGACGATACGCAGATTATTATGCAAATCGACAACTGTCCAATGGCATACCAGAGAATGCAGAACATTCTAAAATTCACCGTGAACTGGATGACGACCAACTCATTAAAAATAAATCCCGATAAGACCGAGGTGTTGGCGATCACTACGGCATCGAGCCCCTGGAACGACCTCCTCTGGCCTACCGAATTAGGGCCATCCCCAATACCAGCTGAAGCAGTAAAAAGCTTGGGCCTGATTATCGATGCAAACCTCACCATGTCTGCCCAAGTCTCAGCTGTAGTGGGTACTTGTGTGGGGCTAATGAGGCAATTGCGCAAACTATCCCCTATCCTGACGGTAGACACGCTTAGAAGAGCAGTATCAGCACTGATCCTGGCACGCCTGGATTACGGCAACGTTCTGTATGACAATATCCCTCAAAAATTGTCGAGCAGACTGCAGATAGTCATGAACGACGCCGCCAGACTGATCTTCAACAAACCTAGAAGGACTCAGGCTACTCCCCTCCTCCATAAACTCCATTGGCTGCCGGTGAAACAACGGGCCAAATTCAAGGGCCTATGCATAACGCATAAAGCACTGTACGGACAAGCCCCAAAATATATCAAGAAATGTTTAGTTCCATACGCCCCAAGCAGGAATTTACGATCAGCAGACGCTGCTCTACTGATTTGTCCACGTTTTAAGCTATCCTCCTTTGGAGGGCGCACGTTTTCCCATACAATTCCCAGTGCATTGAACAAACTGCCAGAGAGCCTGCGCAAAGAAACAAACCTCTTATCTTTCAGAAAAAAGCTAAAAACGGTGCTGTTTCAGGAGGCCTGGGGTAATGCCTAACTCTCTCCCCTCTAGTATGGTGCTCACTCTCTGCAAAGCGCTTAGAGACCCCTGGGTGATAAGGCGCTATAGAAATCTAACATACAATACAATACAATGCAAACATTATGGGCTAATGTAGATAAGTTGCATTTACCGATTCTAAAATACTGAATTTTACTGATTCAGTATTTTGGAATCGGTAAATAGTATGTAGGTAAGTAATCGGTGAAGTTTACCGAATCGGTAATATTTGGTAATTCCCAATATTCAGTAATTTCGGTAATTCCCATTCATGAATGGGAATTACCGAATCGGTATTTACCGAATCGGTAATGGGGGAACACATTCAAGGGTGGCAGGGTGTCACATTGACACCCTGTTGCACCCCTGAATAGTGCATGGGTGCAAATGTGGCACACATACATGCCATAATGGCATGTATGTCTGCCACATGGCACTATTGATAACGGCACAAATTTGCTTTTTCAAAGGATTTCGATATTTACCACCAACTTTTATTTGGTGGTAAATACCGAATCCTTAACCATGCAATGCACTCATTTGAGTGCAGCCTACATTTCAGATTCAGTAATTTACCGATCCGGAATTTTTAAGGAATCAGTAATTTACAGATTCCTTAAATTACCGATTCGGTAAATTACCGAATCTGAAAAGTAGACGCCTACATCTCAATAGCCTAATACCGGTCGGTAACTGCCAAAATTCGGTAATTTCGGCCGTTACCGACCGGTATTAGGCTTCCTACAACTGGCCCTTAGAGTGTAAAATTGGGGATTTTAATTGACCCCATGGCTTGCATTACAGTTGCGGGTTTTTTCAGAGGGAGACAAGTGAAATGATATCATATGTAACTTAAAGAGTGGGTGGCTCCTACATAAATTATGACTCTTGGCATGTATGATGCACCCTATTAAATTGCGCACCAGAAAAGCCAATAAAACAGAATGACAAATAATCAGATTGCAAAAATCAGGAGTAAAGGGGTATAATGGACACCAAACTGAACTACGCTAATAATTTACAGATGCACTCTCTGTAAAGTCATTGAAATGTTCCTTTGCAAAAAAAAAATATATATATCAGACATAACCAGTTAGTAGTGTAGATCGGAAAACACAAACAGACCCAGGGTAGCGGCTGGACAGCTACAGGACCTCCGGGCATCCACACAGTAGTATGGCTGAAAACTGATTCTGAAAGCTCCTCAACACAGCTTATTAATACTTTTCAAGCACATTTGTTATACAATATTCCTTGTCAGCCCAGGTTTGAAGAATATCTATGTTTTAACCTCTTGATTCCCTTCTGAATCTGAAAATTAATCACAAGCCTGAGGTCCTCAGAGAAGTAGAATGAATTGTTAATGTACCCCTTATTATAAATTACCTGCTTCAGACACCTCTGTTGGTCCTTAATGTGGCGCATCTCCTGTTAGAGAGGTACGTAGTTGTCTCCATAGTACCCATAGAGACTGTCATCTCATAATCAGGCATGCATACCTGTTTATAGGATGTACTCAGTTTGTCCCCCAAAAACATTTCTCATGTACACTAACACTCCTAGAAAGCCATTGAAAATGCCTCAATGATGCCTCAGAAACACTTTCTTTTTCATTAGACATGCTTAACAAATTCTCAGTCGCCCCAGGTATAGTCACAGACACTCCAAACTTGCTCAAATCCTCAGTATAATGTGTGAGACCAAAGCTTTCAAACACCCTCATTTGGACATCCAATACCTAATCTAGCTGTCCACATATATTCAAACACTCTGAGCCAGTCATTAGACTCCAAAAGTTCCCACAAACTAGGAAAATCAGGAAATAATTCATTATTGAAATCATTATTGCCTTCAATTCATCAGGAATTGACTATGCAAATGTACTCTATCTGGGATTTCCAATTGGCCTTCATCACAGACTTCAGATGGCACAAAATGGTCTTTCAACAATCCAGGAAGTGTCATATTAAACCTCTGATGAAGAAGCTACACTGTCTCCCTGTTGCACAACACAGCATCTTCAAAACAGGCTGCACCATTTTAAATCACTTCATAACAAAAGCCCTATTTTTATGACCTCAAGAATCTGGAGTGATACTCCGAAGTGTAACCTCAGATCAGCCCATATGAATCTCCTAATGGTACCGAGATTCAAGTGAAAGAGGTTGGGTGGGGCAAGATTTTGAGTGATTGGGTGCTATACCTGGAACTCACTACCGCCTAGAATTAGATCAGCCGCAAATTATGTGAGCTTCAGGAAGCTCCTGAAAACTTGGCTATTTAGAGAAGCATATGGCTAAAGGTTTGGATTGATGTCCCTTCTATCTACCCTAGCACCAAGTAACCTTTTTGGTATACACGTGCTATACAAATGCGCTATAGCATAACATAACATGTAAACTTTAGGTATATTATTACATACATGTAGCAGGTCCTTAGCGAGTCTCGATTTCTAACTACACCAGCGTGTCCCCAGGGACCCTCAACCTTCTGTGTGGTGACCCAGCTGGGCCTTATATTGCCCTGGCTAGGCTAAGGTGCAAGGGTGCTGTCATGATTCCTCCGTCCCCCTAACAGGATAGGATCCATCTTCTGAAAAACTCACCCTTTTTCCGTGCACTCCAGCACCGCCATTATGTAGAAAATGCGTGACTGTGGTTATGTTAAATAAAAGTATGTAATAATGTGTGGAATTGTAAATTTGCTTTTTTGTGGTTAAAACTAAGCAGATATAAGGACACTGTAAAAACTAAAGCAAAGCACGCATTTGAACTCCGTGCCCAACTGTTCTTGCCTCTGTACCGTTTGTGCTCAAATGCTCTCAGGAGATTTGAAACCTGAAGCATGGAAGTGCTGAGTGCTCAACAGATCTTGTCTCTGTACCATTTGTGTTCAAGCCCTCTCAGGAGATTGAAACCTGAGGCTCGGTAGCGATAAGAACACATCTATACTAAAGAGGTAATGCCACGCCACCGCGTTACGTTGAAACGCGCAACAAACATGGCGGCCATTTTGGGTGTGGCAATTCTAATTAAGGCCACACCCAGATTCTAGAGGTTGATTAGCCTTCCTCCAGTTGTTGTGGAAGGAAGGTTCATCACAGCGCTCCTTATCTGAAATGCGAGGTGGCGGCTCTTCAGTCCTCGAACATCCTCAATAACATCATCTTCAAGGAATCAGTAGAAGATTTCATGTCTTCTACACAGCTTTACATCTGAAACAGCAAAGGAAAGATAAGTTAATTTTCTTTGTTTAAGGCCCCCATCGCAAGACAGTTTCTTGAATAAGAAAGAATTACTCAAAACTATTTTTGGACAGTTTTTTCCTCTGGAGAAAATGCTTTAAACTTTGAGACGCTCATTAGGCACAATGTTACAAAACTTTACGGATTACACCTCATGGTTAAAGAACTTTAGGGACAACTCAGTATTAGCAGGATGTTTGTTTTGTGTTTGTTATTTTATTTTAGTGATGGAACAATAGTGATGAAACAAGATTGGGGAAAATGCTGAAATGAAGGTAATTGTAGAAAATACCTCCTTCAAATTGTTATGGTATTGTTCTTTCTGAAATGCATAAGCAATAGATAATCAAGAATCAAGAACTTGTTTAATGCAATGCTCTTTCTTTAAAGACAAGAAAAGTTTCTGGCAAGAAAAGCAAGAAGCCTTTTCTGCAGAGTAAGCATGTTTCGCCTTCCCCAACAAAGAATTCTTCTAGTGGACAACTCATCCATCACACGAATAACTAGGATGCTGTTCAAGCTTACTTGAGTACGCAGGTAGGAAAGTAAAGAACTTTAATATTCCCAAACACACAAAAATGAGAATATGTTTCTTTCTCTACATGACTAAAGTTCTTATGTAAGATTCATATTGTTACCTCGCAGGTCGACAACAAGAACACATCAGCGTCCAGAATCCGGCCCTCCACCCTAAGCCCTATTGAGTAGCAAAAGTGATGGTATAACCACTGGTTATCAGGTAGGATTAAGGGAAGTTGGTCCGTAGCGTCTCTGCGAACCCTACTGTGCACATACAGGTAAGAGTGCATGGTGACCTTGAAAGGTGCCTGCGTTGGCACGAGACAGCCAAAAGGGTGCCAGCGCAGGGGAAATGACAGGAATGTGCTACATTGACTTAAATATAGTGCTTTTCCCCCCTTTCCTTATCAAGCAGTGCAACTCAGCAAGGTAACCTGATGTGCTGCACTGGGTTACTTGCCCATAAACATGGCCCTTTGTTTCAGACTCATAGGGAGCCCTGACAGGATAACAGGACATCTACAAGGAAAATGGCAAAGTGACTCTGTCAATGATAAAAAAGAAAGTAGGCCCAAACCTCTGAAAACCTAAAATCCAGAGGTAATATAGCAAAATCACACAAGCTATTAGTAGATTCATACAAATTCAACATGGTATGATCATGGTCAGGGTCGCATTTGGCAAATCAGGAACAACAATGTAATAATGAAAAATCACACCATTTTTTAAGCACTAACCCATTTGTTAAGGTAAGAAAAATCTTGCATGCTCAGCAATTGCAATTAAACTCTAAAGTTGTATACTAACAATTAACCTTGTCTTGAACAATGGCTCATAGAACTCACACATCTTCAGCGGAACTTCCACTGAAAGTCCTTGAAAACTATACATTGGTTATATCAAGGGAGCCTCATTCACAAAACCCACTCTAATAAGTTATTAAACAATACTAATTCATCAAAATCATCGGATTGATACTCCATGGAGCAAGTGGAGATATGGCTTTTCAGCAGCACACTGATTTAGGATGGGGAGCAGAAGGGATTGAAGAGAAAATAATAAACAGCATCCATTTTAAAAACGATGGCACAATTTGCCATAACTATTAATGGCATCTTTTAAATTGCCAATATCTAGAAAACGTGTTGGAGGTGCTACTTCATTAGTTCATCAGTTACAATTGTATGCATCATTCATTAAGCATTTCAAAAACTATTTTCACATGTTATCTGCACATTTTACAAATTAAAAAAAACACTTTAGCAAAAGGGATCACACACATATTTTGTGATTCAGTAACAAGTTACTGCAGGACATGCAGGGTTATCCCAAAACGTTTTGCTTCTTCCTCTTATTCACAAGTCTGAAAAAATCGGACAACAACCATAATGAATATTGCACTAGGCATTATTCTCTTGAGGCTTCAATCTTAGCAGCCCTGCACATCCCAAATATTAGAACATATCACATTTTTAGCTTGGATCTTTGTTCTTATCAACCATGCGCATCCCAAATATTTGGCAACTCCACAAATCAATCTAAGTGAAGAAGTATAGGTTTTTAAAATGTGTAGTGCAGCACGATGGTTCATTAGGCCTACCATTTTGCAGACCAGTTTGAGCCATTTGGCTCTAGCCATCTTATAGGCTGGGCATGCAAAAAAGAAATGGGCAATAGACTCATTGGGGTATGCACAGCCTGGGCAAGGTGCTGGTGTTAGATTAGACCACTTCCAGGAAGCTGTCACATTATTGAGCGGAAGGGTCCCTAATCTCATCTTCATATACAGGACCCTGTCCCTGGGAACCTGGGGACCAACTGACCACCACGCTCGTCCTGGAGCCACCCGCAGACCCCACCGACCCCGACACCGCCGCCATCAACCCCAAACAGTGGATCAACGACTGCGCCAACACCCTAGCCCCACTCAAGACCTCTACAACCAATCACACTAACAAGAAAGCCGCATGGTGCACCGAAGACCTCCCGACCTCCGTCGGAAGCTGGAGAACAACTGGCTCCGCGACCGAACAGCAGACAGCCACCCGGGATGCCACCCGCAGACACCACCAACTCATCAAGACCGCCAAGAGGACCACCTTCAAGGACCGCCTAGACAACAACGCACACAACAGCAAAGAGCTCTTCAACATCGTAAAGGAACTCTCCATCCACAGCTCCAACACCAACGACATCCCACCATCACAAGACCTGTGCAACTCACTGGCCACCTTCTTTCACCGCAAGATCACCGACATCCACGACAGCTTCAACACCGACATCCACGACAGCTGCAACACTGACACCCCCACCTCTGCCGCCGAGACCACCACCCCTGCGATCCCCACCCGCATCAGTCGTCTGGCCGCCTGGTCCAACGTCAGTGACGAAGACACCATCAAGACCATGAACTCCATTGACTCCGGATCCCCATCTGACCCATGCCCTCACCACATCTTCAATAAAGCCAGCACAGCCATCGCACCCCATCTCCGGAAAACATTAAACATCTCCTTCGAGACAGCAACCTTTCCGAAGAGCTTTAAGCACACTAAGATCAACGCCCTACGGAAGAAACCCAAGGCGGACCCCAAAGACCTCAAGAACTCCTGGCCCATCTCCTTGCTCCCCTTCCCGGCGAAAGTCACTGAGAAGATCGTCAACAGGCAGCTTACCCGATACATCGAAGACAACAACATCCTGGACCCATCCCAATATGGTTTCCGCAGCAACCACAACACCGAGACCGCTCTCATCGCCGCCACTGACGACAGCAGGATCCTCATGGACAGAGGAGAAACGTCCGCCCTCATCCTCCTGGACCTATCCGACATGGTCTGCCACCGCACCCTAACAGCACGCCTCCACGACGCCGGAATCCAAGAGAAGGCCCTGGCCTAAACCACATCCTTCCTCTCGGGCAGAACCCAGAGCATCTGCCTCCCACCCTTACGATCAAAGACCACCGAGATCATATGCGTGCGGCGTTCCACAGGGATCCGCCCTCAGCCCGACGCTGTTCAATATCTACATGGCTCCACTCGCCCACGTCGCATGACAACACAGCCTCAACATCATATCCTATGCCGACGACACCCAGCTGATCAAATCCCTCACCAAAGACCCCCACACCATCAAAACCAACCTCCACAGAGGAATGAAGGACGTCGCTGAATGGATGAAGGACAGCAGGCTGAAGCTGAACTCAGGCAAGACAGAGGTACTCATCCTCGGCCCCACCCAATTGGCCTGGGACGACTCCTGGTGGCCTACTTCACTAGGAACAGCCCTAGAACCCACCGACCACACACGCAACCTGGGGGTCATCCTCGACTGCACCCTCTCCATGACCAAGCAAGTCAACGCCATCTCCGCGTCCTGCTTCAACACCCTTCCGAATGCTCTGCAGAATCTTCAAATGGATCCCCTGCGACACAAGGAAAACCATCACCTAGGCCCTCGTCACCAGCAGACTGGACTACGGGAACGCGCTCTACGCAGGAACAACAACTTAGCTCCTGAGACGGCTGCAACGCATCCAGAACGCCGCGGCCGCAGCCTCAGATCTGCCAACCTTGCCCTCGCCACAGTACTTCGCATCTGGAAAACCACCGCCGGCGGCAGATCCTTCTCCTACCTCGCTGCCAAAACCTGGAACATGCTCCCCGCTGACCTACGGCAGACCCAGGACCTGCTGGTCTTCAGAGAACTCCTCAAGACCTGGCTCTTCGATCAGTAGCAGCGCCTCCCCCCCCAGCGCCTTGAGACCCTCACGGGTATGGTGCGTTATACAAATGTAATAATTGATCTATATGAAGTCAAGATAGGGTTCTAGTTCACTGATAGATTTATGCTAAAAAAACACCTCAGTGAGTTTCCCTGTTTTGGGATTACATAGCTCTTGGGTCTGTACCCATTCCCAACAGGCACGTTTTAAATCCAGTTTGGATGGTGGGATCTGGCTGGCCCAAACCTCTCTGAGTCCAATATCGGTTAAAAGCTGCCTAAGGTCAGTAATTCATTTAATCCTGCTCCCTGTGTCAGCTAATATTAATTCGCTGAGGGTAGCAGCATAGTTAGACAACTCAGCAGTCCTTCTTATGCACTCCCAAAAGAGCAGGGGACGGAGGCGCGCAATGTCCTGGATGGAACGTCTTCCCATATCATAAAATAGGGGCTTCAGCGGGGTGGAAATAGGAAGGGAGATAAGGTCTCTTAAAAACTTGTTTTCTGGTTTGGCAAGCTCGCTTGTGTTCTCAAAGCCCCAAAGTTCGGCCCCATATAGGGCCGAAGGTAGCGCTTTGCCGTCATAGACCGCAAGACCCGGGGCGACTGGCCTGTTTGCAGACAGGTGTTGTTCTCTGACGATAGCCCCAGACACCCGCTTATGACTGAGGAGCATTTTGGCTAAATGGGAGCTCCATTTCATGCTTTTAGAGACCCGAATTCCCAAATAGTCAAAAGACTCAACAGTATCCAATGGGGTGTCATTCAGGGCAATGCCATTTCTAAATCGTTTTGATGGGTTAATAGTCATTCATTTTGTTTTGCTTGTATTAATTATCAACCCCCGAGAATGACAGAAAACACTAAACCTGTGTAGAAGTTTTTGGAGACCATTCGGTGACTTGGAGATCAAGAGGGTATCGTCGACGAACAGGAGGGTTGGTGTCTTCTCCCCGCCTAAGTGGGAGCATCAGCTGGTTCCTCTTTGAGATGGTCTACCACCCCATTGATGAATAACGAAAACAGGGTGGGGGCCAGCACGTATCCCTGGAAATCCCCCTGTTCATCATGACCCTCACTGTCAATTGCCCTTGTGATCCCCACCTGAGTTTAGCGTAATTATCCTTATGCAGGCGTTTTATAAAATCTAGGATCTGGGGGGATATGCCCAATTGTTGTAAGACCTGCCAGAGTTTATCTCGAGGCACCAGATCGAATGCGTTCTTCAGATCTATGAAGGCCAGGTACAGGCTCCCTTTCCCTATAGTCACTATTTTCCAATAGATCATGAAAAATCTAAACACCTGATCCATTGTTCCCTCCTTTTTCCTAAACCCTGCTTGGAAATGAGAAAGGTTGTTTCTTTGCTCCATCTAAGTTCTAATCCTCATAAGGAGCAACCTGCCAACCACCTTCTGGATCACGTCGAATAAACTTATCGGTCTGTAGTTGGCAGGGTACTCCCTATTACCCTTTTTAGGTCTCGGCTGGAAAAACGCGCGAAGCGCGTTCTCGCCAGGAACTATAGTGATCGTTTCAGCCGACAAAAGCCGTCAAAAGGAGACAAGAGCTGTGCACGCGCGCAGCATTGTGAATGGGAGAGGGAGAGACAAGAGCTGGCCACGCGCGCATAGGATTTGGTCGCGCGCGTGAGTCTGTCGCCATTTTAGTTTTGGATCGCTCACGGCGCCAGCGTCTCCGCCGCGTGATCGCTCACGGCGCCAGCGTCCACGTCGCGCGCCGATAACTGCTCTCTTTCTGGCCGGCTTCACGGAAGGCAGCATGCTTGGAGCCCATAGGCGCCCCCTGTGCCCCGCTGACAGATGCGCTGTGCGTGGCACCCGGCGCACAGGGCATTCCTCTCCCTGTCACTGGCTGGTACAAGCGGCTCGTAGGATTTGGTTTAGTTTTTACTGAGCTGGTGATTGCATCGCAGAGAGAAAGTGTCTGCGCAGAGCGGGTGCTAGCCAGAAGCTTCTGCCATTGCACGGAAAATGGGATTCCGTAGCCCGGTTTCCAACAGTGAGAAGTGAGTACAGACTTGTATTGTTTGTTACTGGCACTGATTCTATCGACCAGTGATGATCTCCCGGGTTGGCATCTGCCTCATATTCATTGCCTTCATGTTTTGTAGCTGCATAAGTGTTTAAGGAACCTGCATGGCTAATCCAGACTTTATTCCTCCCCTTCCTTGCACGCTTCTGCCACCTTTTTAGGTTCGTGGCCAAGCCAGCCCCGCCCGCCGCCCAAGCCAACCCCCCTCTCCCCCCGCCCGCCGCCCAAGCCAGCCACCCTTAATACAAACAAAAATCAGACCGGTGGCAAGCAGCTCTGGCCGCAGCCAGGGGAAGCAGGCAGCTCTGACGGCAGCCATGGGAAGCAGGCAGCCTGACCACAGCCAGGGGAAGCAGGCAGCTCTGACCGCAGCTAGGAGAAGCAGACAGCTCTGACCGCAGGCAGCTCTGACTGCAGCCAGGGGAAGCAGGCAGCTCTGACCACAGCTAGGGGAAGCAGGCAGCTCTGACAGCAGCCAGGGGAAGCAGGCAGCTTTGACCGCAGCCAGGGGGAGCAGGCAGATCTCACCGAAGCCAGGGGAAGCAGGCAGCTCTGGCCGCAGCCAGGGGATGCAGGCAGCTCTGACCGCAGCCAGGGGATGCATGCAGCAGGGTGCCGTGGCCAGAGGAGGTGGCAAGGAGCTCGGGCTACTGGGAAGGCCTGGTACCAGGCATTTGGAGCTGCTGAGCAGGTAGTGGAGATCGAGACAGGCACAAGACGCGGCGGTGCATCAGGCGGAGAGCGGAAATTCAGGGGTCCGGAGCGTGATGGAGACAACAGACAGCTGTGTCATGATAGACCTGTGTTCATTAGAAGATGGGGGTAGGGGGGTGCAGCTGTGTGTTAGGGGGTTGTGGAGAAGGCTGGTGTGCACTGCTGCATGGTGGAGCAACCAACTGTGCATGAGGAGAGTGGGCAGAGGCGGCAGCGGTGCACAGGAAAATGGGCGGAGCAGGCAGGTGTGCAGTAGGAGACAAGAGAGCAGTCACCCGTCAAGAGATTAGTAGAGCAGGCAACTGTGCATTAGAGGATTGTGAGCAGACAGGTGTGCGCTGCTGCATGCTGGAACAGGCAGCCATGCATTAGGAGAATGACGGGAGCAGGCAGCTGTGCATTAGGAGAGTGTTCGGAGCAAGCAGTTGTGCTATAGGAGACAAGTACGGGAGCAGTCAACTTTCAAGAGATTGGGGAGCAGGCAGCTATACATTAGTAGAGTAAACGCAGTAGGCAACTGTGTATTCTGTTAGAAGGTGGTGGAGCAGGCAGGTGTGTATTAGGACATGGGCGGAGCAGGCAGCTCTGTGTTAGGGGATTGTGAATAAGGCTGGTGTGCACTGCGAATCAGACAAAAGTGCAGTAGGAGGTAAGGGGTCCGTCAACTGCCAAAAGATTAGTGGAGCAGACAGCTGTGCATTGAGGATAATGTAGCAGGCAGGTGTGCACTACCGCTTGATGGAGCAGGCTGCTCTGCTTAAGGGAGTGGGCAAAGCAAGCACTATGCATTTTGAGATTGGTCGGAGAAAGCAGCTGTGCAGTAGGAGACAAGGGACATTTCCTTCTTTCTTGAACCTGTGCGTTCACAGCGGTCTTTCAAGGCCATGGGAAATTGTTCTTCGTTGGGTCACCCTCGGAATTTGTCTGCAGTCTCCCTGCAGCACCTGTTTGCACGGACAGCTCATCTTTTCACTGCCCAGGGGTATTTAAGGTTCAAATGACTTGTGGTCAGACACGCCCGGGCAATGCTTTTACACCAGTCTTCCTCGGGACATCTGTTAGGACCTGGCCGGCTGCCATTAGGTCTGTCCTGGAGGAGATGTGTGCTTCTGGATACCATTATTTCGTAATAAACCACATTCCCCAACCTTTTTTTGTGTCATTGTTTCAAGCTCTGCGTTGTCGCGCAGTCAGTAACTTTACTGTCAGTAAACGTGTTATTGTAAGTTGCTTAGTGCTGTGGCTAACCATTCACAAACAATGTTTATATACCAATTGCAAATTAAAAAAATAAATAATGCAAAGCCTTGTCATTTACAATGCCAGTAACTCAAAATTTAATGCTGCGAGACCTGTTGCATTGTAAATGCTTGTTGAATATTGGGACGACCTCCGCGCCTTTCCAAGAATCCGGGACAGGAGATCCCCTAGCTATTAGGTTCATCACCAATAGAATAAAATGTGCCCAAGGCTTTGGGTCGTGCAGAAGTAGATCTCCGGGGAGACCGTCGGGTCCTGCAGCCTTTCCCGGGGCGATGCTGTTTATTGCCAAATACACCTCCTGAAGCTCGAAACAATCCAATATCTGGGGAGCAAAAGAGATGGTTGGCGAGTTCTCGACATAAAGGGACACAGAACATTCTTCACTCGAATAGAGGTTGGAAAAGTGGTCATGTCATTGCTGGCCTGTAATATGGTTTGGGATTGGGTCAGCTCCCTTTCTATTCCCTCTATTGATTAAATCCCAAAAAAGTGTTGCATCCCTTTGCTTGGAAGCGTATATAAGTTCCTTGCCTATGAGCCTCGTCCCAATTACGTTTGGCTTCCACCAGTGCCTTAGAGTAATCTTTTCTTGCTGTTTTGATTACGGCTAGATCTTTCTTTCTGATAGCAAGGGGCAATGCCTCCCTCTTCTCCCTGCATTCCGATGAATACCATGTTCGATCTCGCCTTGGAACCGATTTCCCTTCTACAATAAAAAATGAACTTATCTTCTCTATTGATTCTCGATAAACCTGGGAAAAATGTTATTGCTTCTCCATTTCCCTATGGAGCACCACAAGCTCCTTGTTCTTAGTCTCAAGAACTACCCTGATATTTTGCAATTTATAATCTTGTTTTGAGACTTTGTGCCATTTAAGGCGTCTATTACAGTTGGAGGGGGTTACCTCTCTAGTTGACAATAAAGGAGGGTTTGGTGCCTTTGTCCCAGGAGATGACCAAGCATTGTTAATTTGTAGACAGAGGGGATTGTGGTCACTGTCTAAAGAGGGTGTAACTACCATATCCTGGAGTTCCCCCCATAGTCGAACATCAATAAGAATATAGTCTATCCTAGACGGGGAGCTTATCCTATTAAAAGTATTAGCTCTGCTTAAATCAGAGCGTGTCCTACCGTTTACAGCTCTTAGATTGAATTCCAGAGTGAGGGCATTGATTTTAATTGCCCTCTGGGACCACTTCTTGATAGGATCTAAACTAAGGGGTGGGATAGCCCATTTTGCATCCTCTTCAGCGGCACCCAAAAGATAGTCCACACTCAGAGGTTCAAATGTGCAATTGAGGTCCCCAGCTACTATAACATTGGAGTGGGGTGGAATGCTAGATAACTCGCTCTCCAAAGCTTTTATGGTCGAAGATGTCTGGGCGCCTATAGAACCTCTTGCATATATGTTAAATAGCTCTAGCGTTGTGCAGTTGGGTGACCCTCTAGCAGTCAAGTGCAAAATGTCCCATGACAGACAAGTTTGTGTGACGATCGTCCAGTTTAGGGAGATACTGATCTAGATTTGTAGTCCCCCAGAAGGGCGACCCTTGCCTAAACTAGTTGCTGGTATAAAATAAGAAGTGTAGCCGGATATGTATAATGGAATTAAACTCCACGTCTCCTGGAACGGACATATATCAAACTTTTCGACAAAATTGTTCCATTCAGGGAGCAGTAGTTTCTTCTGTAGCCCCGCTATATTCCAGGAAAGAAGATTGAGCACGTTTGAGTTGGTCGTGACCTCTGCTACTACACTGTCTAAAGGACCAAGGGGTCTTCTGCGTCCATTCCCTGGCTCGTTAAGATTTCTATAGATGGAAAATTAACAATGGCATTAGTCTCCCTATATCTGACTCCAGTTATACCGATAGTGCTATTCTGAATAGGCCCTGGATTTAGTCAGTCTACCCTGTTTAGGCCGGAACCTCCTCCCAATCTCCCCGATGTTTCGTGATCTGCCACCCTGGATGGTATCCAAAGTGGAGAACGTCTGATCTGAATGGCAGAATACTCAGGGGAGGAGGTACGAACCTCCAAAGCCAATAAATTCTCAACAAAAACAGCATCAGTTAGCAGTAGCTCAATACAGTCTAACTCAGAATTTCACAATGGAATTCTCCTTGGTCTAAGGATGTCCTCACGAATTATGGATCTGCAACCCCTTACATGTCGCCGCCAATGTGTTGCGTTGTTACAGAGGGACTCGCTGCTTTCGTACCCCTGTCTGCAAGAGGGTTTTGGGACTTTAACCAAGTAGACTGTTGACAGGTTATCTCCTCGTGGTGTGGAATCTCCATAGGGGGTAGCCTGTGTGTTTGTGTTCATGCCCAGATAATGTGGCCCCTGAGGCCACATTATCTGGGCACGGAAAGGGGATGTTGGAAGGGGTATGTCGAGACCCAGGAACTTTCATGGAATCGGCATAATTTCTTTTGAAGCTAGAGGCGGGGGCCATAGGAGGTGTGGGATTTCCTAGATCTCGCAGCACAGAAGGAATCCTACCACCCCCCTCACGGAGAGCACAAATCATTGGTCTGTTTGATTGAGCAGATACTGCAGGGGGAGGAGGCTGGGAAAATGAAATGGCGGCTGGAAGAGGAAGCTTAGCCCTGCAATTTAAGAGTTCCACCATTCTCCTCAAGGAATCCACCACTTTTGGAAGTATTTCCACTTTCTGCAATAACCCTTCATTTGAATCTCTGCATTTACACCTAATCGCCGATTCGCCTGCGCCAGTAGGATTGCATTCATTCATTAATGTAGAGAAGTGTGGCTCAATGGTTAGAGCACGAAACTAAACGGGTTTGGCGGTAAGCACAGTAAGGCTGCGCCACTACGTAGTAAACAAGAGAAATGCCAATACTGTGCACTAGTTTTCAATCAGTTGAAGGAGACACTCCTAGTCGCTGCCTCAAAAAAAGACCACTTTTTCAGTCAAAATTACTCGTAGAAAATTAGAAATTTTTATTTTGCTTTTGCTTTTGGTTTAATTTGTTTTTTTGCATTTCAAAGAAGAGATTTATACATGTGAATGTCTGTACATATATTTACAACATCAAACTATCATCGTAATTAGTCATAGACGAGGGATAGAATTCTTAGTGGGGGCAAGAGGAGATAAATGTGAAAGTGGTTTATCACAATACTAACAACACAAATAGACATAAGACACGTGTACACAAGACAGTGAACATATATCAAACATTTCTGGTACGTGGTGGTAATTGGTGTTACAATTTATTTCAAAGTATTAGCCAAAGTTAGATTGCTGTCTTTTATGGCGGAGCTAGAGCCTAATCCTATTTACAATCATAGGAGTGGTATAATGCAATCAATGAGCTCCATAGATCAACACAGTAATTAAGACCAAACTCTATTTAGCAGTCATTTCTAATCACTCCAAATTATACATCAATTGATTTAGAGCCAAAACTTGGCACCACACACAACTACCGCCTCGGTCGACGCGTTTCGAATCCTTAATAAATGTAAAGGATTCTCTTCAGGACCAAACACAATTAATCTGGAAGACACAATGAGTGACAAAGATTCTATCAGTCAAATATTAAAATCAAAGAGAGACTCTCAACTTTCATTCAGCCACCACATGCTCTCAATAAGCTTACCAATTAGGCTCTAGCTCCGCCATGTTTGATATATGTTCACTGTCTTGTGTACACGTGTCTTATGTCTATTTGTGTTGTTAGTATTGTGATAAACCACTTTCACATTTATCTCCTCTTGCCCCCCACTAAGAATTCTATCCCTCGTCTATGACTAATCACGATGATAGTTTGATGTTGTAAATATATGTACAGACATTCACATGTATAAATCTCTTCTTTGAAATGCAAAAAAACAAATTAAACCACAAGCAAAAGCAAAATAAAAATTTCTAATTTTCTACGAGTAATTTTGACTGAAAAAGTGGTCTTTTTTTGAGGCAGCGACTAGGAGTGTCTCCTTCAACTGATTGAAAACTAGTGCACAGTATTGGCATTTCTCTTGTTTACTTCAATGGTTAGAGCGGCAGACCCTGATGCAGTAGTCTGGCCGGGCCAGGGTTCAATTCCCGCCTTGGCGGGTCTCGGGCTCAATTTCCTCGGACCTGATAATTCTCGCCTCGGTGCCTATTCTAATCATGAGTCCCACTCTGCACCTCTGGGCAATAGCTTTGCTTAATCTCTACAACGGCCCCAACAACGCTGAGGATGCCTGACTTCACCTTCACCTCACAGGGAAAGGCCAGGAAGGGTTCCTCGGCGGTATTCGTACAAGCGCCGAGATGCCTACTGGTAGTCGTGCGCTATACAAGTGCGTAATCAATCATCACTAATGGGGGTACAGTTTTGTCTATAAAATGCTCCAATGCTGCAAATCTGTTAGAACAAGAAATTGGAGGAAGATGCTCATCAGCTATACTGGCACATGAGACCCCTAGTTCAATTCGATTTTGAACTGATTGAGGGGGTGTGGGTGGGGAGAGTTTCTTGGTGCCCTCTACCAGTGGACTGTGGTGGTTTAGATTAGTGGATTGGTGAGATTGTTTTGTAAACATTGATGGAATTATTTGTTTAGGATTATTTGCTAATGCCTCCTCCTGATGGTCGGTGACAGTATCAGACGCTATATTGTTACTTCCTAGGATCTCTTCCCATTCGCTTACTATTGTCTCTATTCTGTCAAGGACACAATTGCTGGCTGCATGACTCGCTCTTTTTACCTTTCTGCCTTTCTTGCTCCTGACTACCCCCCCGCCCTCCATTGATTTCCTTTTACCCATTAGGTGTGTGGGGCTTTGACAGCAACAAACTATCAAGGCGCAACTTTCGCTGTATTATGTTCACCAATAATGAAAGCCCCCAGATGTATGTCGCAGAGATCCCACGTAACTGATGGTAAACAGTACCTTATGTCCCGTAGCACAAATGACAGAGGGGGGGCCCTGCCCTGCCTATTCCTGGCGGTGACGCCCTTGGCACGGGCTTCGCCCGGCGCGTGCCCGCGCGCGTTCCGCAAAGTGGATAGTGTGGTCGATTAAATCGTCTCTGCCGGTGGGAGGGGCGAAGGCAGGGCAGCAGGCGTGGGCCCCTTGGACTTGTGGGACCTTGAGTCCTGGGTATCGCAGTCATCCCCTCACAGCACAGACAGCGAAGTGTCTCCCGCGGAGTGGGAGGCGCGAGGTGCAATTATACTCCTGCCGGCGGGTGGGGCGTCGGCAGGGCAGCAGGCGTGGGCCCCGTGGACTTGTGGGACCTTGAGTCCTGGGTATCGCAGTCAGCCCCCTCACAGCACAAACAGTGTAGCGTCTCCTGTGGAGCTGGAGGCGCTAGGTGCAATTATACTCCTGCCGGTGGGTGGGGCGAAGGCAGGGCAGCAGGCTTGGGCCCCGTGGCCTTGTGGTACCTTGAGTCCTGGGTATTGCAGTCAGCCCCCTCACAGCACAAACAGCAAAGTGTCTCCCCCACTCAGAATATAATAACATATCTTTTAGTAAAGATGGTTTTTAAATTGTGTGCTTGAAAATACCATTTTATGAAAGTAGGCATTTTCTTGTTTAACCTTTCGGTGTGCCACTAAGCTAAGTTGTGTATTGACTGTCTGGTTTTGGAGTGAAAGGGGTTGAGGATGTGCATTCACTGTAGGCGGCCACGGGGGGCGGGGGGGGTTGAGGTGTGCCTGGCCCTTACTGGATGACACAGAGCTGAGCTGCAATGGGCTTGGCTGCATTTAGAGTAGTAGGAGGAGATTTCCTTGCACCTGAATAGGGCCTGTCTCCCTTGCACTATGCCGTCTCCATCCGCTGTGGTCATACTGCAAGTGTGGACATAACTGGTTTAGACTCGGCTTAAAGACCCTTGCACAAAGAGAAAAAAAACATTTTTGGGGTATAAGTATTAGACCTAAAACTCCAGAACTTGAGATTACGTCTGGACTCAATAGGAACGTTTGCCAAGGTGAAAAGCTGAAGAGCTGTGAGGAGGAGTGCTACCCCTTTCCTGTGTGCAATGTGGGGTCGGTCTGCAGTTGCTGTTTCTCCCAAGGAGAGGACAAAGATTGGAACTTTGGTTTGAACCTGCGGTAGGAATATCTCCAATGGCCTTGAGTGTTTCTGCCTCCTGTTCCGAAGTCTCAGGGATATAAAGACTTCACACCCAGCTCCCTTAGACCCTCTTGCTGAGAGTTCTGACCTGCTAGGTGGTGCCAATTCCAGTTTTGGGCCTCTAGCCACTGGAGGTTGTTCCTGCTGTTGGGAGATGGCAAAATTCCAAAAGTAGCAAGAAAACCTGTTTCTGAAACCATCAGCGACGCTGCTGTGACGGTGTGACCTGCACCATGGCCTAGGGCACCACTCGTGAAATGAACGATGCACCTCCCGGCCTTGACCGCAGCTCTGATGCCCTTCGACTCCTGACGCCTACAGTTATCGACTGTGCCTAACATCTCCATCATCGCCAGAGCCTGCATCCTGTTATTACAGTGCCAATAGCCGCCAAGGGTGACTCTACAAACTCACTGACTTTGCACCGTCACCGGAACCGATGCCTCACCACCAACGCATGTTCTTGACTAGACACGTCACCTCCTTGTGTGCACGATGCCTCCTTGTGTGCACGATGCCTTGCCTCTTCCGTGGCAGCTAGGCAGCCGGCCTCGACTTCGGCCGTGACGCTTCACCTCCATGATGCTGTGCATTGTCATAGACTTAATTTCCAAAGTACTGTTTGTTTGGGGCTCCGTGTGACTCCATGCCCGACGCTTCGCTCCTTGCGAACGGCTCCGTACTTTGGATTTATTGCAGTCACAATGTTGTAATACCCCCAGTTTGAGCTAGTTGTTTTCAACAACCTTTTTATTGCAATCATTGTTTTAAAGTCATATCTTATACCTTTACTAGAAGCCCGTCCCAACGTTGTCCGGGGATGAAATATAATGTGTGCAATGTTTGTAATAGGAAATGTGAATTTATGGGGAGGTGTGCAGCATTACGTAAGTATGACAAAAGGCAATAGGATTTTTATGCGTTATTTAACATTGATCTTGCACGTCGTCTTTTACCTGTCTTGAGAAGTTGTAGATCTAGGCTAACGTTAGTTGTTAATTTGTATGCAATTTGTTTGTCCCCTTGCGCATGCACTGTTAGGAAGAGCGTTGGTGATATATGCCTCCTTAGCTGTAACGTATTTGAAGCGTCTTCGTGATCTGTGCGTCGTCAGCGGTAACCTTTGAGGCTGGTGAGTGGTGTGGAGTGGGTTGTTTATGTAATCCCCAAGAGCATTGTGTCCGACGTTAATCCTTGTACGCTGACAGTGCCCTGCGTCACAGCGTGCTTGTGAGGGCTGCGCGTGTGTGATTCACGCTTGTAGGCTGACTGGCTTGAGGCACCGACTGAGCCCCGGAGTAAATTGCAATTGTTAACTGTGTGATTTCGGCTGCTACGCTGCCTCGCTTTATCATCCGCCGGAGCCGTGGATCAATAGGTTGAGGCGTGAGCACACGCCCACAAGGGAGTCTTCTAAACCTTTCATTTTTGGTGCACCATACAGCAGTAATTGCGCGTCAATGCCAAGGCGAGAATGGCGCTTCCCGTGAATGCCGCGCCCCGTGAAAGAATTGCGCATGAATGCCAAGGAGTGAATGGCACTTCCCGTGAATGCCGTGCCCCGTGAAAGCCGCACCCATGCGCCCGCGAAAGCCACGCCCATTTCTTTTTTTGTTTTTGGCCAGGCCCCTCTGACAACGCCAACGCCCACAAGTGTTGTTTGCCGCGCCCATTGCTGACAGCACAACGCCGACGCCCAGAAGGGACTACTTACCCCCTAAGGTTCTTTTACCTTTTTAATATATATAGCTGCCCGTCCCGACTTTGTCCGGGTATGAAATAGAATGTGTGTAATTTGTGTATTTGGCAAGGGCAATTTATTTTAAAATCTCGCGTTAGACAACATTTTTTGTTTCATTAGAATAGGGACGGAGAAGGGCCAGCTGCAGCCCTGGTTGATGTTAGCAGGTGCATGTAATTAGTGTAGTGATCCACCGCCTGAGCCCGGCTACAGCCCTGGTTGATGTTAGCAGGCGCACGTAATGTCGTTGAAGGAGAGAGTTATCAGCCGCAGGTAAATCCGTTTAATGAGAGAGTTCAGTGACAGCGAGTAGGAGAGGCTGCAGTAATTTCCCCCGCAAGCACGCTCATTTGCGTGTTCCCTCGCTTGAGGCCCAGCTGCAGCCCTGATTGATGTTATCAGGCGTGTGTAATTAGTATACTGATCCACCGCCTGAGCCCGGCTAGAGCCCTGGTTGATGGTGGCAGGCATGTCTAATTTCGGTGAATGAGAGAGTTCAGTAACAGCGCGCAGGAGAGGCTGCAGTAATGTTACTTATCAGGCCTCCAGCTGAACGTGTTTGTCATGCCCCCAGCACACGGCCACAGCAGACGATCTTCTGATTAATGTACGACCCACATGGCATGAAGGGCGGAACGTAGCACACGCCCCCAGCGTTTCTCACGCCCCCAGCGTGCCCCTTGATGCGGTGCAATTGCGTTCACATGGCATGAAGGCCGGACACACGCCCCCAGTGTTTCTCAAGCCCCCAGCGTGTCATGCCCCCAGCGTGTCACGCCCCCAGCGTGCCCCTTGATGCTGCGCAGCAACGTAATTGATGCTTGTATGTACGACTCACATGGCATAAAAGGCGGACACACGCCCCCAACATTTGTCATGCCGCCAGCGTTTGCCACGCCCCCAGCACACGCCCACAGCCCACGGTGTGATGGCCGTACCACACGCCCCCAGCATTAGTCACGCCCCCAGCCCACGCCCACAGCACAACGCAGACACGCCTACAAGGGACTACTTTGCTGGCACGGTTCTTTTACCTTTTAAATGTATATGGTGTCCTATGGTACAATTGTATGTCTTGCACTGTATGATTGTGATGAATACCACTGTTTCCTGAAAAGTTATTAAAAACAATAAAAAAAAATTAAAAAAAGTATATAGTGGCCGTCTGCATAGCCTATGTCCTTCTGCTGCAACTGCCCTTTCCAACGCTGTATTGGGTGTTGTGATTGGTGCTGTGGTTACTGAGATTACCCGCCTCAAAGGTTTGGGCTCTCTCTTTATAATATTAGTATGGAGGATGGATTTTTATCCTTTTGGTCTTGTTGAATTTAGATAAAGATACTTTATTTTTCCTAAACTGATGTGTTGTCCATTTGTGTTGTTATCACTGTATTACTGTGTGTTTTGAGTACGCAATCATTTACAAATTGCCTTTTGGATAAGTCTGTTTGCTCGTGCCAAGCTACCCAGGGGGTGAGCAGGGGTTAGCTAAAGTGTGTACCACCCTTACCCTGACTAAAAGCAAGGGTACCTATTTGGACAAAGGTACCTACCTCTGATAACTAGCGATCCCCATTTCTAACAGTTACCAAATAACAATTTGGGGTTTTTTAACATACCCAAAGCTAGTTTGCGGTTGCAAATGCTCCAATTTTCCTAATTGGGACTTTGCAACCGCAAAATAGCTTTCAACTTAAGGTTCTTAAGCTTCGGACCAGGACAAACAATTTTACAGCATATTCTGCAGCTCAGTTTACAAAATTCACATGAATGTATACATTCATATTGGAACATCTGTCCCAGTGTTTAAATTCTAATGTGAGACATAGTATCTAGATTTTTTGGCCAAAACATTTTGACATACTAGATTTCCCTTTCTGATTTTTTATGGTAATGCAGTCTTTTTTCCAAGAGTTACATTCAAGAACTGCCCTCTCGTAAATAACTATAGCTCTTCCTTCAGTACAATGTAGGGGTAGGGAGTTGTTTTTATATCAGTGATTGTTACAAAGCCATGGCATTGCTCAGTAGTTGGGTCACTGACAAGTTTAGAGTTTGCCAGAGTAGCATAGTGCTGTTAGTGATGTAATATCCAAATTTGACAAGGTGAGGGATTACTATGATCAAAGCACTCATGGTGATAAGCCGACCTGTCACTATACTTTTATAATTAGTTATTACACGGATAATCCGTTGCTTTTTTGTATATTTCTCCAATGATTGCATTTTACACAACCCACAAAAAAGTAAATAAACAAAAGTAGCTGAAGCTCTTAGAGGGCAGATTAATTTGATGCTCATGTTACATACCTCTTCTAAAAGGCTATGTAAGAATTTTGCAGTAATATGTCTATCCGCAAATATGATAACATTTTTTCTTTTCACCATGTTCTACTGATTAACAATGCTTACACCAAAGTATAGTTGAGCATACACATTTTGTGAGCTCCCGAATTACATAACTGTAAAAATGTAAGAATGCTTTTAATGGAAAAAGTTATATTTTTCTGATTAGGTATTTCCTCCTAGGAACATAAGCCAATATGATTGTCATTAGACTGATTATAGATTATGAGTTGGAAATTAGTTGTAAGTAGGGTCCCCAGCTCCTTACTTTAAATAAGTGGCATTAAATACACTTATTAGGGCTGTACAAAAGCAGCTTTTAAAAAAAAATACATCCCACTTCATTTGATAATTAATAAACAACAGTGAAACTAGAGATGAGGTTCCTTTAGTACTTTTTTATGTATCTATATATATGGTGTTTCTATAACGCAAACCTATCCAAAAGGCAGCGAATCCCTTTACCACTGGTTGTGGGTGTGCCGTGAACCATCATAGATGGTGAGCTTGCCTGCAACATAAGGATGGATGATCTTTCATTGCTGACCTATGCCCTGTGATGACCCACCATTATTACATTGAGCCACCAGGTGTTTCTAAGTATTGACCTTTTTTTTCATTTTGTAGGAATAGTGATATTACAAGAAGACCATGTCATTTTTATTCATAGTTTGTTTTTCTATAATATATTTATTATGATATATGTATATATATATTTGTGCATTTGGCCAATTATAATAGTTGGTAGTGCACAGTTGTTTTTTAATAATGAATGTAATTTGTGTGTCATTTTCTCTATCCCCTGTGGGCCTCTTGGGCCCTGGAGGGACACCAACAATTTGAATTGAATTTATTCTATTTGTTTTACTCCCCTGCTTGCCATATGGGTCCCATGGGCCCAAGAAGGACAATGGCCATTATTACATTCAAGCCTTTGATGTTTGCCTACCTTCCATTGGAGTTTCATGTGGCCCTGGAACGACACAAGCTATTATACAAGTAAGGTATTTGTTTTTCCTGCCTCCCCCTGCATGGGGGTCCCATGGGTTATGGAGGTACATCAGCAAATATTTACTTATTTTTTCCTCCCCGTTTCTCCAATGGGGGTCTCATGAACCCTGAAGGAGCACCAGCAATTTTATATACATTTTTGACCTCCTACCATAAGGGTCACATCGGCCCTGAATGCAAATAGAGTGTGCTTTTCCCATACAACCTGTAGTAAAACAATGTAGTTTATGCATGTGTAAACTATTGTCAATCATTTGTGATTATGAGGATTATGATGGCATCTATTACACTGACTAAATTTTACATGTCTTACTTACTTCCTGCTTTTTTTCATTGCCAGCAGGTGCACAAGACATCACACAAGATACTAAGATAGAGAGATTTTGCAGATTATCTGTGAATGACACCAGAGGCCTCTGCTAAGAGTGTCTGCTTGAGCTGAGTGCTAACCCATACAAGAATAATTGAAGATGGCCCCAAAGAAGGAGGTTTCTGTCAAGAAAATGACAAATGATCAGAAGTAGTAGTCTGTAGTCAGTGCCATCAGTGGCATCAGGCCCTCAACCTTTTTCTGGAAACATGAAATATGCCTCTCAGGATTGTTTTTATGCAGGAAAATGTCCCTTCCTGAACAAAAATATTCCTGCATGCGACACAGTCACCCATGTACCATGGTGCAAGGATACCTGAAATGCCACCAGCACAGGGGAAAAGAAAGGAATGTGCTGTATTCTTTTAATTACAGTGCATTCCTGCCCTTTCTCCGTCACACAGCACAACATAGTCTCTTGTTGCGCTGCACTGTGTAACAATGTCATAAATATGCCCCTAGATCTCCTTCAAGGGAATGTAGCAAATGCTAGTCACTGGTCTCACTGCTGATGATGCTTTTCAAGGCAACACATCTGAGATTCATCATAGATGAATCATACAAAACTGGCATCTTTTTAGATGAATGTAAAACCAAAGTGTATGACTGGCTTCAACCCAGATGGATTAGCATTCAATTTATCAACGGAAAATCGGTAGGTAAGAATGCTATCATTTGTAGAGTCCTCAAGAGTATTAGGCTAAGGAGACGCCCTAGACCTAAATACCAGACCCTTTGGGATGTTAAGTCTGTTCTAGACCTTTTTTGTTCTTGGCCGGATAACCCTTCCCTTAACAGAAAATGTCTCTCCTTCAAACTCGCCACTCTCTTATGTTTAATCTCCTGTAGGCGAGTCTCTGACATCAAAACCTTAGATATTTCTAATAGATGTTATGAGATGTTTGGTGTTAAGTTTGAAATACTAAGAAGAACTAAAACCATGTCAGATTTTATCTTTTACCCTCGTTTTGACCTTTTCCCTAAACTTTGTGTGGTTGCTTGTATGAGAGGAGCTATGGCCAGTAAGTACTTCTGGTCTGGTGGTAAGTTAGATAATATCCTTAAAGCTGCTGACTGGTCAAATGCTAACACCGTTGCTCGTCATGATTGTAAGCCTATCGAGCATATGTCTGCTGTTGTCCTTCGGGGCTACGAACATGCATAATGTAGCCTCCGGTCTTGTAATAAAATTGCGATTCTCCTATTAACATGACCAGAGAATCTGGATTTTATTAAAGACACAGAGGCTGACATTATCCCACCCTCCTCCCTTTGACAAACTCCTCAAATGTTTTATTAATGAGTGTATTGTTTACATCAATTATTATTTTGTCAATTGAGTGTGGATATGCTTCGGCTTTCTTTATTGCCTGTTGAATTTTTGCTTTCTAGGCTTTTTCTCTGGATTTGGTTCTTAAACCTTTCTTTCTCCTTTCCAGGTAATTCTGTTTAAGCGTCTGGTCCTTTCCTTTTAAGGCTCTGAAGCTAAGTTCAAAATGGATTTTCAAGTTCAAGTTTGATATCGTAGTTTTCAGTGAACTTTCGTGCTGCGATTCTTTTAAAAGAGGCAAATTGTCTCCTGTATACCTCCTTTATCCTGTGTTATGTAGACTCCAGAGTTTTATCCTTTGTGATGTAGTGCGGCTACTGTGAGTTGCTATTAAAGGATAATGCATAATGTCAGCCTCCGTGTCTTTAATGAAATCCACATTCTCTGGTCGTGTTAATAGGAGAATCGCAATTAGCATTCGATTTATTGCCACTAATATTGACAGTAATATTGTCAAAGCCCAAGCTGATGGAGGATACTTCTGAGTCCTGTATTTAGCGTGTTGCATTAACCCAATTGTACACAACTTCCTCAAAAAAGAAAATGTAGTTAACTACATACATACTGGTCACCTTTCGCAGAATTTGCACTCATTTTTGTCATTTTTATAAAATCCAGTTGCAATTGTGAATCAGTCAGTGTGCACGTAGAGTTCCTGTAAAAGCCCTCATATAGGAGATTCCATAAAATGTTGGAGCACAACCTACTACACTGTGCAATGTAGGCTTTAGGAGTGCAGGCGTCTTGGTGATTACATACTACAAAGTAGAGGGAATGCATCAGCCAATGCCATGACAATGTATATAAACAAATAGGGGCTAGTGGAGTGCCTGATCCAAATGCTACTGCCGTTTTTTTTTAGATTATGACACAGGGAGTCAGCAAGGAGGATAATACCATGAGCAAAGCAATCCTGTCATTGAACCTGCTACTTGAACAATTACAGAAGTTGGAACAAACATTTAGCAATGTCAATCAAGGAGGAGCTTATTTGGTCAACAGCTTAATAAAACATGATTGAGCACACATGCAAGCCTGCAAAAAAGGTTATGTCCTCCTAAGAGTACATATCTGCTACGATATTGGATCTACTGTATAATGAAGCGCTGGCCACTTTCATTCCTTTCTCAATTTTGGATGTCTCAATTTACAAGAACTGGATCACCAGGAACGCAAGTTATCTAGAAGATGAGCAAATGCAAATTTAAGGCCAAAGCAGCCTTCAATCTCCGGGGAGGACAGTACTGTTGGCTCTCATACCTCCAGAAGCCTGTAGCAACTGCAGAAGCACCCAAAACCATTGCAGCTATGACTGAACTGATAGCAACAACAGATTTACTTACAACATCTGCAATGGGTTGGCTTCCTATGACAAGACTCAAATCAAATGCACAGTTGCACGGAATGCAGACACAAGTGTCGATAACAATGACAATTAAGAGCATGGTGCAAGACTATCTGAGTTACTCAGCAAAGCTGTACCTGGATAAAGACCAATTGACGTATTCCGAGTGAGGAATCCTAATTTTACTACTACTGAATGCTTTTTGTGAATACTGAAAGTTGCAACGTGAGGATTTTGTCTCAGTTTAGTAGAGGTAAAGTTAGGAGTCCTAACTTTACTACTACTAAATGCCTTCTGTGAATACCAAAAGTAGTAAGTTTAGTTCGGAGAATCTGCCCAAAGGTATCCTGGGGTCCCACATTTATGCCTTGCATTAACTTGTAGGTGTGGGAAATTCCCTGCCCAATAGGGAAAAAGCTCCCAGGGGCAACCCTATCCACTTAGAAACGTAGGGCCTCATTTATGAGGCCCTTACGCCATCATTGCACCACTTTTTGTGATGCTACATAGGCTTAACAAATGTGTCACACTGCTCAATATTTAGAAAGTGATGCATTTAGGCAGATGCATCACTTTTTAAACACCTTTGCTACAATATACCTGTAAAAGGTATAATGTATGCAGGGTCGTGTTCCGGTGCAGAAAAGGCTCATAGAAGTGTGAAAAGTGGCAGGTCAAGGTGTAAGTTACATCTGCCTATGCCAAGGGATACACCTTTGAAGCTAGTATAGTTGATGGACATATCCTCCAGGCCATCCTGTCACACCTCCTTTCGGTCAAGGACCTTTTGTTACTTTTTCTGAGAGCCACCCCTAGATTCTTGCAGGATTCCAAGTAACAGTTAGGGGATTAACTTTGTAAATGCAACTAGAGGTTTTATGAAGGAAATGTCAGCTTTCTAAAAGTGGCATTTTTCAACAAAGTGATTCAAAGTATGACTTAACCAGCAGATTTTAAACTCCTATTAATTTGAATCCTTGAACCATGGTTCTGTAGTGTCATAATATAACCCAGTGCCTTTCTATAGGAGAGACAGGCTTGCCACATTGAAAAATGACTTTAGGGGATTTTTACTGCCAGCACATGTAAAACGTTAGAAGACTTCTTATTTTTCAAGACATTTCTAAACTTTTAAAAAACGATGCACTCTGCTCTATAGGCATATTTAGCCTACCTTAGGGGTGAGATAAGAAAAAATGAAGTTTTAGGTATGGCAAAAGAATTATTTTGCCAGGTCGATTTTGCAGAAAGAAAAAAAGAGGTATTTTCTTACAGTATGCCTCCTCCCAACTGTGGTGTTGGGCCTTAGGCCCACATAGTGTAAGGAATGAGACACACGGACACCAGTTAGGGGATAGCAGATCTGGCCACGAGCACGTGCGCTCCGGCTCTTTTATTGACAGCCTCACCTGACCCAGTGACGTCTGTGGTGGGTGGGTGTTTAGTGTAGGGTTACATAGAAAACAACTAGACTGTGTCCTAGCAGGACACTACATTCCTCCCAAACTTTAAGGAAAGGAAAAGCGAATGTCCAACCTGTAAGAAAACAGAACAATAACAGTTGATATCCCCAACAGATCTTCTTCAGGCGATCAGCTGGGAGAATGTTGAAAGTTCCAGGACTACAAAGTCAGTCAGATGAGCTTCACCTCGGCGGTGTACTTCAGATCATCCGTGTCTTACTGTGTTGACACTTATATACAGTGTTCTCACTTTGGGAGCAGAAAGGGTGTGACCCTTGAGGGGTCTCGCAGGTGTTCCTAGTCCAGTGGATGACCACGCTTGTTGGTTGTAGGAGACGATTATGGCACGAGAGGTCTTTCTTTGGATTTGCTGATCTTGATGCCTTCACATCTCCGTCCGGCCAAGTAACTTCCGACTTGCCTTTCTTGCCGGACTCCTCTCTCACGGGAGCCTTGAAGACTGGCCTCTCCTGCTTGGACTCTTCTCTCACCAGAGACGCTGGGAGGACCCTCTTGCGGGACACGACGGGACCGGGTGGGCCGTGCGGGCTTCGCATGAGCCGCGCAAAGGCGTCGCTGCTGAACTGTCAACGGACTCACCGCCAAGTCTCTCATGATGTCCTCGGGGGTGTTGATGCCATCCGCCAGGATGGTCTTGCCGTTAGGACATGGGTTCAGTGTCTTCAACCGACCATTTCTCGGTGCCAGGTGATTACCTGGGGCCTTCATGCTTCCTGTTGCCTGTCGTGGAGCTGCCGCTGCTGCACCTCTCCCATCCGGATTCCTCTCTCACAGGATATGCGGCCGAGGCCCTTGTCCCCTGGACCGCCACTTGATCGCGTGGGCTGTACGGGTCGCTGCCGAACTTCGGACATGGCCACAGTCGAGTCTTGTGTAGTCCACAAGGGTGGATTGTCTAGTGCTCGGGTATGCTCTGCTTCGGTAAGCTTCAGGTTCACGGGGCACCCATGCAGTTCATCAGTGGTTGGTCTCTTCGAATGCAGGTTGTAGGGATTACTGGGATCCACGCGGATGTTGCGATGTTCCTTGGACAGCACCGATGTTCCTGTGTGCTGATTGTTACGTTGCTCCTTGGACAGCACCGATGTTCCTGTGTGCTGATTGTTACGATGCTCCTTGGACAGCACCGATGTTCCTGTGTGCTGTAGTTCTCTCTCCTCCTCTGTGGAGTGATGTGATTCTCCATTCTTTCTCTTCGTTCACTTCCTCGACGCGGTCCGGTCTTCTTTCTTGCTTTCTCATGCTAACCAGGATTCTCCATGTAGCGGGCCCTCTACATGTCGTCCCCGTGGTCTTGTCCGTGTGGTAGGACACAGTCTTCACTTGGCTTGGTGACTAGACCTGTCGTCGTATCTTCCTTTTCTTCATGGCGTCGCGCCCTCCCTTTCCATGTTGGTCAGTTTTCATCTTGGGCATGAGTTGTCATGCTGTGCTATTTTCTTTGTGGTCGCTATTCACCGTCACGGTGTTTTGACGTTGGCGCGCTTCGTCTGCGCGGAGGAGGGTTGCGTCACCGCTCCTGGTGCAACTGTGGTGCATGCTGCCATGCGTGCTGACGATGGCGCTCCGGTTGCTGCGAGACATGGCTGTCTCTGTTGGGGACCTTTGTGTGCTGTCCCGTGGCGTTGGCGTGTCGCTGTGTAGCGTCACTTTGGCGCTCTTGATTCCTGGCACGTTCCGGCGCAGTGCTGCGCAGTCCTGTCGTGCGGGTGTAGAATTCTTGGACGCTTGTTGCGAGTCGTTGGGTACTTGCTGCTTTGGCTGTTGTCAGGGACTTGCTGCTTTGGACCGTTGGCGGGAGTGGTTGATGCTGCGGTGAACACCTGTGGCCACAAGGCGTCGCTGCTCTCTCCGTCGTTTGATCTCGGCGGTCGTTTCCCTGGACGTTCTCCCAGTGCTTGGCAGTCGTTTCCTCCAGACGTTCTGTCAGTGCTTGAGTTCTTAGTGAGGCGTTCGTGCCTCTTTCCCACGTCGCGCTGGAAGTGGCATCTGCAGACTCCTTGCTGGTGTGTGTGGGTGTCTTCTGCGTGGTTGCGCACTTACTTGCTGCGTGGTAGTAGATTCTAGTTGTGGTTGCGTTGCGCATGTCCTGTGTGGTTGCGAACTTACTTGCTGCTTGGTAGTAGATTCTCCTAGTGCTGTTGCTATTGCTCAGCTGTATGGGCGGTTCGCCGCTGGGTGCCTTCTACAGGGAGTCTGTTGTCCTGAGGTACACTTGGAGCTGCTAGTGCAAAGCTGCAGTGGTCACTCGCCTTGTTGATGGCTTAACTGGAAACTGTGTTTTCCCTTTTCACTGTAGTGGCGCCACAAGGCCACTAGATGGCAGTGCTGACTTTGGAAACGGCTCCGGCAGTCTTTCTCTGATTGCAGGCTTTTCCTGTTTGTTGCCGGAGCGGGGCTGTGTGCTGCGCGGGAGCAGGAGGTGCTTCAGCCACTCTGGCTCCACTGGTGCGCTGGGTGGCAGTGGACAAACCTGGGCGGCACTGGTCCCTCGTTGCAGGCTTCGTGGATGCCTGGTGAGTCCTGTTAAGTCTTGGGGCTTTGTAGTGTGATTCATTTGTGCTTTGCGCTCGGACTTTGGGGCACTTGTATTTCAGTGTCTATGGTGGGAGGGGGGGGGAAACACCGGCTGAAGCGGCACTACTGGTGTCCCTCCTGGGTTTGCCCTGTGCATAGCTGGTCCAGGGAACGTCTGCCTAGGGGCGTTAATTTTCTTTCCAGGTTTCTCCTTGCTGCGTCTCGTGGCCTGCAGGCACTTCACAGGCCATGGTTCTCGTCCATGAGGCTTCCCTGGGTCGGAGCTGGCAGAGCGGGCGGGGCCATGCGGTCGCTCTGCTGCCTCCTGGAAAACGATGCAGCCTCGCAGCTAGACAGAGTTCACTTTCTCCACGTGGATGGGAAGAGCTCGTGTTTCCACCGCTGCGGGTGGGCTCAGCTGTGGGTGTTAGCGCCGGCAGCTTATCACACGCTGCGGGCGCTTCTCTCGGAAGTCTTTCATCCCGCCGCTTCCATTCACACACGCGGCGGGGACAGGGGAAGCTCCGGGCAGGCCGCGGGTAGGCTCCGCGAGTCCTGCATAAGTTATGTTCATTCACCCTCGAGGCGGGTGAATGAAGGCATCACAGGCAGGCCGCGGGTGGGCTCCGCTGGCGCTGCTTTATTTGACAATTAAAGTGGCTGCAATTACGCCCGGCAAGGCGCGCTGATCGTGCGGGTGGGCTCCGCTTTCATTGTTCTCCCGCCGCCGCAGCTTTACACTACACACGCTGCGCGGCGGGGGCTGGGAACGCTCCTAGCAGGCCGCGGGTGGGCTCTGCCGGCTCTGCTGTAATGTTAATGTCTATAGCGTGTGGGCTCCGCTTGGGTGCACAGTCTTCTGGGGGTCACTTCCCGCTCCCGGGCTCACCTTCGGCCGGCGGGCCAGGTCCTGGGCTGCGGTCGCGGCGGGTGGGCTCCGTCCGACCGGTGCACCTCTCCGGTGGGGGTCTCTGCCTCGCGGCCGTCTCAGGTGGGCACTGGGCGGTCCGCTCCTCCTGGTGGCGCTGGATGGTGGCGGCCGACGCGGGTAGGCTCCGGTCGGCTCTGCTTTGAAGGCTGGTGCGGTGGGCCTCACGGTCGCTGCAGGCTGCGGGGCTCCGACGTGCCCACCGGCTTCTCGGCGCTGCTGCGCCCAGCTACAGGGGGTGCCCTGCAGGCGGGCAGCCCTCTCCCCCTTTTTCTGGGATGAATGGCAGTGGCACGCGCGGCTTCACTACCGGCCTCGTCGCCAATGTGGTGTTGGGCCTTAGGCCCACATAGTGTAAGGAATGAGACACACGGACACCAGTTAGGGGATAGCAGATCTGGCCACGAGCACGTGCGCTCTGGCTCTTTTATTGACAGCGTCACCTGACCCAGTGACGTCTGTGGTGGGTGGGTGTTTAGTGTAGGGTTACATAGAAAACAACTAGACTGTGTCCTAGCAGGACACTACACCAACCAGCTTTCACTATACTCTCCTACTCTTTTGGCGCGTCTCCATTTACTCTATCCACCCACTCCATCATTGCTCCCTACAATCCCCATGTTATTTTTTTTTTTTAATGGAGGATCTGGCACCTGCAATTTGGTTCATTTGAAATTAATCACTCTAATGCTTGCAACGGATGGGATGGCGGCAGAGCAGTAGAGAGCTATCGGAGCTCCGCTGCCCGCGATCTATTTAACGCAACCTCGGGCAGCACTCAGGCTCCCTACGCCCACAAAGAAACCGTAACGCAGCAGAAACATACCACAGCGTGGTGCGTGTCTGGAGGCAGAGGCTGGCTTGGAAGCTCTGGGGAACCCCGGACGCCGTCAGAGGAAGAAGAGCAAGATGGCGCCAGTCTGCGACGTCCGAGAGACGGAGGACTGAGCCTACCAGATGACCCGGTAATCAACCCAGATATCAGTGGTGAAAGGGGACGCGGCGGCTGCAGGAATGAAAGACTGACCTTTTGAGACTATTAACATCATCTCAGCAGCCCGGACCCCAACAAAGGGGCCCGGGAGCACACTGTCATAGAAAGCGAGCTGTGGAGGGGCCCGGGGATGATAGCGCCGATGATGCAGCCATGACAGCGTGCCTGCGCATTCCACACGTCATGCCTGCAGTAAGCGGGGTGAGGCAAGCCACTAATTAATGGGCCCGAGAGACCTTTGGGGAGGCTAAAATAAAAGTAGAGCACAACACCAGATCAAAGATATAGACTTTGCCTGACCCCAAGATGACGATCCTTTGGGAAAACTAGCGAGAAGGGAGTGAATGATCACACAGGGAATGCTGATATGACAGGCAGTTTCTTTGCGGTGGAAAGTGATGAAACACAGTTGGCAGAGGGAAGCACAAGAGGGAGAGCAGGGCACAAGTCCTAAATAAAGAAGTGGGGGGACGCTCAGAGACAGGAAGTGACGTCACGACAGGAAGTGACGTCATTTGCTGCAGCACACAGGAGTTGACAGACCGGCGTGGCGCCTTCCCAAGCAGAACGTCACGAAGCACTTGCCACAGACATGCACAACTGGCGGCCGAGAGCCTCCCATCAGAGCAGTAAACCTCTGCAGGACTGACTTGGGAGATCGACGGGGCGTGAGGGCCGTGAGGGCGAATACCGCTATAATTTAAAGCCCAGCTTTTGCGCAGGGGGGACGGCGTCCACCCGGTAAGACCCCTTAAAATAAGTGGGGGGATGCCGTCCACCGGCGTGGTACCCCGACTCGAGCCCTGAGGGAGAGCAACCATAGAAGAGTAGGAGAGGAGCCTTTCAGGGAGGTACCCGCCTGACCCTAAGATGGAGACCAGGGTCCCTAAATCACTGATGATCTGCCGACGACGGAGCCAACGGCAGCGCGGCCGATACCTGGTGGTGATATCTGAAGGGCTGTAGTACGGGGGAGTACTCAGTTTCAGGTCAGCAGGAGAGATGAATAGCTGTGGGCGACGGCCATACCGCACAGAGGGTAAGAACATGTCAGCACCTATAGTGGACTTCGACCAGACCTCGCTCATTTCCCCCACCCTCCACCCCCCATCTGACTCACCCACCATGGCATTGAACCTGTGAATCTTGCCACTGACTGTGGAGACTTAGCATTTTGGCCGATGCCCGGTGGAGCTACCTTGATAGCTATAGAGGAGATGGGCTGTGGACTTCCTCCGCAGCCGTCACCTACCCAGCCAGATATTGGGCAGACTTTTCGTCTCTCCACTGTATCTCCCTCCTTGTTAACCTTCTACATTACCCCTTTACCCTTTCACACGCCCTAACTAACAGATGTATCTTTTGTAACAAGGTGTACTCAAATTCAAATTAGATTTTAAATTTGAAAATTTGAATAACAATGTGTAACTTGTAACTGATGAAACTGTCCTCATGTAAAGCGCTCTGATACCTCCTGGTCTAGCCAGCGCTATATAAAACTCAAAAGAAATTAATAATGTAGGTGTTCACAGTGGAATTAAATAAAATAACAAAAATGGCGGCTGCAAGACAATACATGAGCACCTGAGTGGTGATCCTGGAGCTGCAATAGCATCATGTGGTATGCGTACATGGTTGATGATGAATGAGCGTCAGCCTCACAACACTGTGGGGCATATTATCAAGGGATTTATCTCCGCTTTTTTGGCTTTAAAAGCCAAGAAAGCGGACATAAAATGATCTCCCTATTACCTAGCTGTCGCTAGGTAACACCAGTTAGCAACAGCTAGTAGGAGATAGCGACCATCTTGGGCCCCGCTTTGCATGTGAGAGAAATTTATCACTAATGACATGCAAAGTGGGCGTGCCAAGATGTCAGCGACTGGAAACAGTCGCTAACATCGCTATCTCCTATTACCAACTTTTAGAGATATTCGCGCTAAGCGCGAATATCTCCAAAAGCTAACGCCTGCCCTGAGCAGTTCTTAGCCATGTTATCCAATGGGAGGTGGATAACATGGCTAAGATCATTAGCTCGGTAATGCATGAATATCGCTGACTTTTCAGCCATATTCATGCATTTCGACCGATTTTTATCGCTTAGGAGATAAACCTTGATAATATCAAGGCTCCTAAGCGATAAAAATCGTCGCTACACGGCGATAAAATTATAGCCGCTAAGCCAACATAGCGATAATTAACGCTAGTTGTTGGTAATATGCCCCTGTGTTCTTTGTTGACGCACTTACGCATCGCAAATCAAGCATCTTTTTCTTTTTTCTGTTGTGGAACAGAGCAAGCTAAAAAGATTGGCGTAGCCAAAGGGCCAGGTAACAATATTGAAAAGCCAGACTCTTATACTTGTTTGTCTCCAATACGTGTTTGTCTCAAGGGCCAGAATAGTTATATTCATATACGAGAAGCAACTGGGAATGGTCCATCAAAAAAGCGAGAAAATCTAACTTGCGAATCAAAATGGGAGTTTGGAATGAGTAATATTCAGTTGGCATATGAAGAAGCAAACCTATTTAGATACGCTAAACGAGAAATTAAAGTATCTTTTATAATTTATGGGCGGGTCATTAAAAGAAGCCATCCCTTCTCCCACTTATTATTTAATCTAGAGAATTCTGCTGGTGATGATTTGCTTAACCTCTTTGTGAATTATTCAGATCTGTTACACAATATCACTAATTTAGTGAGATATACCTCTCAGTGCTCTGACTGATGCAGCAATGCAAATACAAAATACATGTATCTAAGAATGATCCGTGCTCTTCCTCTTCGCTATTTCAAGTATACTAAGACCTGAGATCTAGATTTCACAGAGTTAATGCAGGATTCTGCATTGATGTCGCAGAAAGATTCAAATTTAATTGAATTATCCCACGCATATTTACTTTCTGGTAAGTGAAAAAATATCGATTCACTGTAAATGTGTTCTGTCGGAGATTACTGGAAGTGCTGACAGATGGACCATTTTGTAATGTCTGGGCGAATTTTTAGTTGATCATTTTTAAGTTTTATCCATTTTACTGCTACATGAATTATCTAAAAAAATTCCAGTTAAAGGTTGTGCCTGCTGTTTTTTCTTTTCTTTTGCAAAGCATTAACTCGTTTATAATTCGAGATAATTAGAGAAAATGTAGAACAAAATGTGCTGAATTTAAATTGGCATCAACTGTACTTTATCTTTCAAAATGCAGCTGCTTAGTTTAACACAGTGGCCTCCTTTTTTAAAGACTTTAGCCGTGTTTTACTCACGGTTATTATATAGAATGACCAGTAACTATTTGCAAAAACCAAAAGGCAAAATTCACAAGTTCTATAAACAAAAGTGTTCATCAATGCACATTTTTGATTTTGATCAATTGCAATTTCTAATATATCAAAGAAACTAAATACGTAGGGGTCTCATTTATGAAAAGTGACGCATCGTTGCCTTAAAACAGCGATGCGTCACTTTTCACTGCGCTCTCCCTGCGACACTCTCCCTGCGGCTAACCTGAAAACAGGTTTGCTGTAACTGGAAAATATGTTTCTTCATCTCAGTTTCTTTCCATGACAGGACAACATATTTACAGTATGACGCATCATGTTCAAGGAGTTACTGACGTATGTGTAGGCGCAAAAGTGACGGACGCACTGCTGGAGTGTGTCACAAAAGTGACTCAACCCCAGCAATGTGTACTTTCACATGGGCAAGTCCCATGTTGTTAGTGCCTGCATCAGTCTTACGCCTGCCTTAAGGCAGGCGTAACATTTTGACGCATTGTGGCCAAGAATGGCACAGTGAAATCTCATAGATTTCACTGCGTCACTTCTATGACTCTTTCTAGAGTCAAAACGCCCCCTTGCATACATTATACCTGGCGCAGGTATAATGTGGCGCGGAGGTTTACAAAGTGACACAACTACCTAGATGTGTCACTTTGTAAATATGGTGCAATAAGGCAATTTTTTTACTCCTCTGGTGCGTCACAAAAAGTGACGCACCAGCGGCTTCAAAGTGACACAAGGGCTCATAACTAAGCCCCAATGGTCTCCTTCTGAAACAATATGTTGTGCCTTATCATTCATAACCATGAAAACTCACGCAAACCAAACAAACGCAATTTTGAATGCCCAAGCACAAGGCAAGCCTGCCCTCCCCCTTGACGGATTATAGAAAAATCGAATTTAATTCTATAATTGTAAACCGTGATGAAAAAGTGCCTCATGCATTCTTTTAATGAATAGACCTTGAATTTAATTAAAGAAATAAATTAAATAAACTTTTCCTCCCACATATGTTTTGAAAAATCTAATTCTGAAGTATATGACTCTGCTACATATGTTTATTGATATATTAAGTCGAAGTTTTTTGTTTTTTTCCTGTTTGGGACCGACCTTCAAAAAGTACAGATCATTTAGGGCCTACTGATGTTGGGGGACCGCCACCAACAAGCCGTAAGTGGCCGTCCCACCAACATACAGGCCATCGGTCTGACTGCCGCATTCAGATTCAGGCGGTCGGACAGCATCGGTCGGGGGTTAAGACTGCCACCTCCAACAGGATCCACAATCCCGTAAGTGTGGTGGTCGGAATCCTATCCCTATCCCTGCGCTGGGACCGCCATGGGGATTAGGTTGTCCTTTCCTACTGCCTCTTCATGGTGGTTTGACCACCAATAAAAAGCAGATGGAAATTAACTTTGGGGCCCCAAAGCAGGGCCCCAGTCCCTTGTGGACCACTGTTAAGTGACCCTGGGGGCACATGTAGTGCTCCCCACACGTCCATGCACCCTGTGCCAGGCCCCGAATGGAGCCTGGCACACAGAGCATGGATGTGCACAAAGGCCAAAATCTCCACCTCTGGGCCGGACGCTCCGCCTCCTGATCGGAAGCTCCGCCTCTGGGCCAGAATCTCCGGCCGGAGTGCGGACATAAAGTTAGTAGTCGTAAATCCATTCTGTGAATACCAAAGGTAGTAAGTTTAGGATTTTGTCTTAAGTTAACTCTGTGAATCGGGGCCATAGTTTGAAGAATACATCTTTATATGCCATGCAATTAAAAGGGATCTCAACTACTAGGATACAATATTTACACAAGCAAACATGCTTTACATAGGTCTCTTCTTCCACCTATCTATCTAGAATGAAAAGTGTCCGAGATGCGGATACTTTTTAGATCATTTATTGGCTAACCTGAAAACAGGTTTGCTGCAACTGGAAGACATGTTTCTTCATCTCAGTTTCTTTCCATGACAGGACAACAGCTCACATCTGCATCACTACTCTTACCAGCACCAGGCAATGTTCTATGTATTTCTTGTTCTAAAATATCAGCGTTAATTCCTCACTGAGCTGCACACTTCCTATACTTCAATATGCTGGACACTGAATGAGTTGCTGCTTTGGGCGAGGGAGAGTTGTCGCAGCCCTGCCCCTTTGCTACGGAATGAACCTCTGCTTGTTTCTTGGTCTCCACCCCACTCCTCATGGCCCCCGCTTCGCAGGAGCCGTTTGCATCCAGCTTAACGAGGGAGTGCTGTCCTCACCTGCCATTCTTGGACCAGCGCCGAACCTCGGAGTGTAACACCAGGCTGACAGCGGGACGGCGAGGACCAGCGGGCAGTGCGGCTTGATCTGCCACAGTTGGTCCTCTTCCCGCCTCCATCTAGCGCTTAAAACTGTGGGCTGAACTTTGGATATCTGTTGTTGCTCCTTTGGGCGAGGGAGAGTTGTCGCAGCCCTGCCCCTTTGCTACGGAAGGAAGCTCTGCTTGTTTCTTGGTCTCCACCCCACAAGCGGGGGCCGCGAGGCATCCAGCTTAACGAGGGAGTGCTGTCCTCACCTGCCATTCTTGGACCAACGTTGAACCTCGGAGTGTAACACCAGGCTGACAGCGGGACTGCGAGGACCAGCGGGCAGTGCGGCTTGATCTGCCACAGCTGGTCCTCTTCCTGCCTCCATCTAGCGCTTAAAACTGTGGGCTGAACTTTGGATATCTGTTGTTGCTGCTTTGGGCAAGGGAGAGTTGTGGCAGCCCTGCCCCTTTGCTACGGAAGGAACCTCTGCTTGTTTCTTGGTCTCCACCCCACTCCTCGTGGCCCCCGCTTCGCAGGCGCCGCTCGCATCCAGCTTAACGCTGGTCCTCTTCCCGCCTCCATCTTCCACTTCTTATTTAGACCAAGACTCACCCGCATATGCGGGACGCGCGCAGGCGGTCGCCGGGCGAAACCCGGGTCAAGGGCGGGCCCGTTCTAGCTCGTTGCAAATCAATCAAGACCGGACCGGGCCACCCCTCTTGCGTCTAAATTCCTGCGGGACTAAAAACCGTATGTACTGTAAATTATTCTATTGATTACGAGCGCTTGTGTCCCATTTCTGACCTTGCACCAATAGGATGGCTACTCGTGAAAGCAGGAGCAAGGCAGCAAAGGGGGGGGGACAGCTAACAGGTACTCTTGATAATTTAATTACCAGAGCCAATTCGGTAATAGATCAAGGCATAAGTTTGATGGAAAAAAGAGTCTCACTGGATTTAGCAGTAGCCAGGAGAATGTCACAGGACCCTGCAATGACCAAAAGATCATCCCTTGGTCATATAGCATCTGCCAGAACCCCGGAACACATTGATCGCCCTGCCCCTACTGTATTTCTAGCAGATGTGCACCACACTCTTAGCTCACATCTACCGTTGCACAAGTATCAACGCATCTGCTCAATGATTCCATAACCCTCTCAGGGCCAGTCGCTGGGGATGAAAATATAATTGAAACCTTGGAGCGAGAGGTCCAGGAAGATGAGGCTAATAAAAGACAATTACGTGGAAGACGGGAGGGCGCTATATCGAAACGGAAACGCCCGACCGCTCCTGCACCTGCTCACATTAGTAAAAAAGCAAAAGTTACCAAAGCACAGGGGAATAGGGACACAGTGAATAAAGAGGGGGAGGAAATAGGAGTAACTCGACAGGTAGCACAGAGTGGGTACAATGAGGTCGATGCTCTAACCATTGTCAATTTAGACATACCAGAAGAAACTCAGGACTCTCTACTTAGAGATGAGCGGGGAGACAGTGGAGCAGGGTTGGCAGACGAGGGGACTGCAATCCTGCTAAAGAATATGGGGGAAATTCTAAAGAAATTCCTAACCCCACTGGAAACCAGATTGACACGGATAGAAAACCAGCTACTTGAGGTTGAAAAAAGTATCATAACACTGGCAAGCCTCAGTATAGTTGGTCTACCCTTGAAACCTCCTGAGGGTGCTGCCTCAATAGTACCAGTACCTGAAACGACTATACCTCAATGTGTGACCCAGGGAACGAGCAAGAATAATAAAAATGTTATCACGGAAAATTTTGCAAGTTCTGATGTAATTGCCAAAGAAATCCCGTACAGAATACTAAAGTTAGCAAACCAAATCAGCAGGACCTGAAAGGGTATCTGACAGAGAGAAAACCGAGGGGAGGCTATATTAATCTCTCACCAGACGTTAGCCCCTACGTAATTGTTCTGACAGGGGTCCCTGAGCTAGGCACCCAACATGAAGAATCCTTTTGGACACTCAAAAACAAAGTATCCTATTGGCTGAATGAAAACAGGCCCCTTCCCACACATATAAAGAGCAACATTTTAATGGTGCGAAGGGTTCCCTGGATAGGGCCCTAAAGAAAAACACTAAGTGGCGATTGTGTGGTAATCAATTTTGAAGACCCACGAACTGTGCACAACGTATACTCATGGGACTCAGAAGGAGGGAACTCCGTAATTGAAACTAGACCTCTTTCATTTTTTTATCCTCCCAGGATGTGTCCTGAAGGCGGCGGAAGTTGGACTAGGGTCAATTATCATGTCCAGAGTGGGACTCACGATAGGGGCTTGATCAATCCAAATCAATGGTAGGGGCACCAACCTTTAATAGATTCAGTTGTCTAGATGCAGTTGATTGACTGAAGCCAGTCATGGGTTGCGCATCTAGTACCAAAGGCAGATTATACACGCTGAGCCGTATGCTCAAATACGACCAAGGGAAAGGATACACAGAAGTCTCCAGTGTCACTAGCAGTGAAGGAGTAGCCATGGTAGCTAGTGTCCAGGGGGACGGAACACAGGACTCATCCATACACAAATTAGTGTATTTAAATTGTGTAATTACACAGGAAGAGCGAATGGAACCCCAGGAGGGACAGAACTCCACGGGAGAGCTATCTATGGGAAATACCACTTCAAATATCAGGGCTCCAAATTTGGGGTTGTTACCCATGAGTAGCAGTAATGATGAGATCCTGAAACTAATATCATGGAATATAGCTGGTGTAAAAAGAACCTGAGGGATCCTGATTGGGCTAAGTACATTGATTCTGTTGATTTTTGCCTTCTTCAAGAATCATGGACACTTGATACGCCTCACAGGCTAGGCTATAAGTCATTTGGAATCGGTGCCATCGCCTCTGTAAGGGGAAGGCCATCCGGCGGTGTAATTATCTGGGTCAGAGTAACGTTAAGGATTAAGGTAGAAGTTATAGACACTAGCTCGCTGGACATACTGGCACTAAAAATCACAACCAGCGAAGGTAAAACACTTTATCTAATCAATGTCTATAATAGACCTGCTCCAGCATCCAAGGAATCATTAACTCTGGCAAAGTTGGTGTTCCTTTTTAAGTAGAATAGTTGACAAAGAAGCTGTTATTATAGCTGGTGATCTAAATTGCAACTATGAACCAATCCCAGGGCTGAGTGATGTTTTCGATGAAGAAGACCAGGCAAATAACATTCCCTCGCTGGACAACAATGATTCTGTACGCTGTACAGTTTTGGCAGTTCAAATAATAAAGTTGTCCGCGGAATACGGTCTTAGGGCCTGTAACGGACGTCTCCCGTCAGATACGACTAAAAAGCCAACATTCCATAGGAACAATTGCAAAAGCAATTTAGACTTTGTAATCGTTTCACTGACTATCTGGCAACATATGATTGACCTAGAGGTGAAGGACAGGATAGAGAGTGACCATCGTCCCCTGGAACTACAGCTAGAAGCATGCTTGGTAATGGGGGCTGGGAGTGTAAAGATAACTGATCCATTTAGTGGCCAATGTGATGAGATTCTCGTTAGTAACAACAGACGAGCTTTAAAGTGGTCCCACATATTGGAACATGGCGATTTCCTTGCAGAAATGTATTTACAACTTGCAAGCTCATTGTCGGCCTTCATAAGTTCGCCATCTGAGGCAGTCAATCCCGGTCGCTTCATTGCCCTTCATAATGAGCTCTTCAACACTTTGAAACTCCTAGTTACAAAATTGCCAGAAAAGAATCATCAGAAATTGCAAAATCTGTCTCATGGTAAAACATGGTATAATAAAACATGTAGACAGCATAAGGCAAGTCTCCTATTGGGGATTAAAACCAAATCTTCGGACTATGTCAGGATGGCAAGGAAAGCATATAAAGAGGTGCAGGTTGTTTCAAGGAAAGTTTGGGAGGAGAAAAATTGGGCGGATATGCTGGCAGCTGTAAAGGCTAAGGACAATATAGGCTACTGGAGGCTAGTTGCAAATGGGAACCATGAAGGGAAAATTGTCAAAGATGTTTACCTTGATGAACTGACGTGGGTTAATCATTTTACTACTCTTTATAAAAAATACGATGATACCACTGATGTAACCAGCGAGGAGGTTCCATGGTCCACACCTTCCGATGTTAACCTGGACTTTACATTAGAGGAAACAGAGGCAGCTATTAATTCTGTGAAAAATGGTAAAGCATCTGGCTTAGATAAAATCCCTGGGGACCTCTACAAGCATGATCTAAAGGTCTGGGCACCTTATATTAACCATTTGTGCAACACGCTGTCTTGTAGTGTAGATTTCCCAGAAAGCTGGAGGGGAGCTGAGATTGTTTTAATTTTTAAAAAGGGTGATCGGTCGGAACCCTCTAATTACCGACCAATTAGCCTAATGGATATTCTCCAGAAAATGTATTCTAGGCATATTTTAATCCGTGTTAACTTGTGGTTGGAAGATAACTCGGTCCTCACAAAGTTCCAAGCTGGGTTTAGGAACAAAGTGAGCACTATTGACCAAGTTTTCAGATTTTGTTGCCTTTATTGGAAATATGTTCAGATTAAAAAGGGACATTTATATGTTGCTTTCGTAGATCTCAGAGCAGCTTTCGTCCTAGTGCCACGAGATCTTTTATGGAGGTCACTTCATAAGGCAGGGCTACCCAACTATATAAACCTGCCCTTGGACCCTCCTCCAAGTGTTTTGTTGTGTATGTGAATAGTACAGCTAAGGCTGTGGGTCCTTTTAATACTGGTCGACCATTTGGTCCGCCAGCGCAACTGTGTTTACTGCGAGGTGTTCTCCATATTAATGTTAATGGAGTATCTAAAGCCATCTCTTACCTCCGTGTAAACCTTTCATTTAATTCTATGTTAAACCAACTCCAAAAGTAATTTAAAAATTATTTTTAGAGCGGTGCTCCTCAAACCTGAGCTGCAGCCAGGTGGGGTGAAGCCTCTCAACCATCATCTATGGGTGAGTGCACATTGGAACGTTTTGTCCGAGTAGCTGTGAATGTGTCTCCATCACACTGTGGTTTTTATTGTAAAAAAACTAAGAGAATATGATTCATTCATGTTTTTTTTTTGTTTTTTTTTTTGTCTGTTTGTCTTTCTGTCTGGATCCAATACCGTGTGATACAACGCGATAACAGTATACGGTTGAGTACACACCTGGGACTTTCAGGTGATATTTTTTCATTATTTATTTTAAGCAGTAGTGTTGTCTATCAAGGTCCTGACGAATGCATTAGAAACTTGGTTCTATTTAATGCAGAAACATGTTGACCATCATCAAGTACGGTTATTATTTCAAACCCGCACTTGCACTTGCTTTTTAACCTTAGGGATTGGGAGATACTAATAAATTTTGTTTTTCTACCCGATTCACCTAATTTTACGATAACCTTTCACTTTTCACTACCATCACCAAACACTGCTTTTTTTCAGGAGCCTCTTTAATCCTTGCACAATATATACCTCCCACTTGTCACATTCATCGGTCACGGTAACATTAGACCAGCCGTTTTTGTCTCCTGGGTAAGGAGAACCCAAATGATGAGCAAGAGGGCGGTACAGTGTGGCTTCTGATGGGAACTATTTTCTCCATATGCTCTTGAGCCTTGAATTGGCCTGCATTCTTTAACATGCACAATGTCCTCACGGGTGTTATTTGTGTAGTATCGGTGTTGTGATCCATTCTGTTTGACTTATGTTTTTGACCCCCAGATATTTTTTGTTGTGATAGGGCTACCCAACTGTCTGTTGGTTCAGATAATTGGGTTGCACGCCAAGAATTTTGCTAAAGTAAGATTGGGCCCAAATGGGGAATTAACCCAGAACATACCCATTGAGCGTGGAGTTCGCCATGGCTGCGTTCTGGCCCCCACCTTATTTTCCATTTTTGTGAATGATATTCCTGCTCACCTGGAGGGTTGCAAAAATGACTCGCCAAAATTAAATGGGGAAATGGTACCCGCGTTATTATTTGCGGATGATACCATCCTAATTTCCCAAACCAAGAAAGGCTTACAGGCACTACTACATTCATTTAGTGAGTATTGTAATAAGAAAGGTTTGGAAATTAATGTAAAAAAAACCAATGCATGGCCCTAAACCCTATTAAACCGGAAAAAGGTTATCTAACACTAAATGGCCAAAGACTGGAATCTGTCCAAAACTTTTCCTATTTGGAGGTTACACTCGACTCCAATTTCACATGGAGACCCCAAACTGAGAAGAGTAAGTTAATATTCACCCAGAACACTATACCCATTCTGAAGAAGCAGGGTGCAAGTATTAGCAAAGTTGTGTCACCAGCACTAGAACTGTTTAAATTTAAAGTTCAATCCCCAGCTCTTTATGGTGCTGAGATCTGGGGGCCAATGTCAAAGGACGTGTTCACAACTTCTGAGAACAAATTTATGAGAAGTCTTGTAAGGGCTCCAAAAGGCAACCCCTTAGTACCACTTCAGCTGCACTGAAATGTCAGAAGAACTGACCATCATACTATTTTGCGGCCGCTAATGTTCTGGGTAAGACTTTGGCAAACACCAGAACTGCTTGACTACAGCAATGGGTTTAAAGAGGTAATGGGCATGGATGGATCGAATTCCAATGTTTGGCTAAAACATGTTAGATTGTGGTTAACTAAAATAGGCTTATCGCAACTTTGGGAGAATCCGGAAAGGTTGCCATATAATTTAAAAAAAATTGTGAAAATGGCTTTTTGGGGTTTTATTAATAACCAAATGACTAATGGAAATAGTGGTGGGACATTAGTAAACAACTTCCTAAGGTTCAAGGATGAACCATTCTTTGAGAACTTTTTAGATGAAGTTGAGCCCCCGCTAGCTAAAACCCTTTTTTTTAAATTTAGATATGGGAACCTTCTGACCAACACAACCCTGGCACGCTGGTCTAGAAGGGGCAATGTTGTTGAGGACCACACGACTAGCGAAATATGTACCATGTGTGAGGGTAACCTCAAGAAGGATGACCAGCACATCTTTGTAAATGTAAATGTCATGGTACTTATAGAGCGCACTGTCACCAGACGGTTACCTTGCGGTGTCGCCTATTCGGTTTCTCATACCGCTGTGGAACCCCTCCTGGCTTTCCCTGTGAAGTGTCCACTCCTGGGCACCCCCAGGGTGAAGCCAGGCATCCTTAGCGCTGTTGGGGCCGGTGTGGAGGCTAAGCAAGCTATTGCCCAGAGTTGCAGCGTGGGGCCCGTGATTAGAATAGGCACCGAGGCGAGAATTAACAGGTCAGAGGAAATTGAGCACGAGACTCCGCCGAGGCGAGAATCGAACCCTGGCCCCTGGCCAGAACTCTGCATCAGGGTCTGCCGCTCTAACCATTGATTGGGGTATTTTTTAGACCTGTGCACAGATCGAGGTAAACAATGTTTGAATAACAAAAGTTCATGTATTCAGGTAGGTGCTCCCAGGTGTCGTCCTCTGCCCTGTGGACGATTAAATCAATGAAGATATGAAGTGCGATCAGAAAACTGATGGCATCCCTTGGGGCTCTAACCATTGAGCCACACTCCTCCATCTTTTTCTTCTGCCCAGCCTATGTGTCAGCCAGAAGAAAGTGGATCAAACCTCTATGTAACCTGCTGGGAATAAGCTCATACAAGATGGCACTTAGAATGATCAAATCTGATACAACTCAAATAATTGTATTTAGTGTCAGTCGATTTTTGCTTTCTATATTGTGCGCAGGAAAAAAGGACAAAATCGTTTACCACTTGTTCACTCGCTTTTATCTGTTTAGTGGTTTAATTGTATGTATTCTCATTGTAATTTTCTCAGCTCCGTGTCCTAATGCTCATAGGCTAGGTATGTTATCATTTTTCACACTAGTCTTTCTTTTTTAAATTCACATTGATTTTATTGGCAATAACAATCAGTTGTTCTAAAAATGGGATTTAATATGGATTTTATTAATGAAATGTGTTTGCTGTGTAAATCTTTTATGGCCATGTAGTGCAGAAATAAAGATCAATTGAATTGAATGAGCAGCGACAAGGTGATCCATCACTAATATCATGTCCATATAAAAAAGTTAAGCATTTAAGAGGTGTATTGTCACCCTCATTTCATATTGGGAAGAGGTATGCATTCAGTCCTAGCAGGAACCACAATCCTAGTCCAGGTAAGTCAGATACACACTACAAATTAACCTATGCTCACCCTCTGGAACTTGGCATAGCAGTCAGCCTTAACTTAAGAGGCAATATGCAAAGTATTTGTGCAACACTTCAAACAGCAAAATAGTGACAACACTGAGCAAAAAGATATCTCACATTGGTAGACAAATAGGGTATATCGTATTGAACAAAACAAGACCAAATCAACAATCCTCCAATAAATATTACCAGAGTTATGAATCTTTAAAGAATAAACAAAAAATAGTGCTTACAAGCAGAAAGTGCCAACCCGGGCTATCTGGTCACGCTAAACTGGGTCAAATCCGAAGGTTTAGGCTAACCGGGACGGAGCGTGGTTCGACTACAGGAGCCCGCTTTGGCCCGCTGAAACAGTACTTGGTTCGTGGTTGTGTCGACTATAAGATGCAAGATGCAGAGGTGGCAATGTGTCAGCATCGATCCTTAGGATGTAGGCGATGTGTCAGCTCTGAGCCGCGCAAAGTCAGAGATGCATCAGGAATGGAGGCGATGTACAATGCCTTTGGTGATGCATTGTCCTTGATGCTTGCATCAAATGCGATGCATTGATGGAGAGGCCAGTCCCTAGCAGTCCAACAGCATTGATGCATGGATTTGAGCAGTTGCAACACTTTACACCCACTTCCAACGTCCCGAGAATGGATTGATTCCACTTGGCAGAGATAGAGTTTCGGATGGTAGAGTCTAGTTGCTGTGGGAAGATGAGTTGGAAGTATTTGTTGTCTTTGAGACGTCAAACAGGAGGCAAGCTAGTAAGCCCTTCGAGTCCCTCTGGTTCTGGGTTGTAGAGATGCATGTTGAGTCCTTCTCACTCCCAGGCAAGAAGTCAGCAGGCTAAGCATAGCAAAGTAAGAGTCTAGCAGAGTCCATCAGAGTGGCAGTCCTTTCAGCAGCACAGCAGTACTTCTTCCTGACAGAGTATCCACAGGTCCAGTAGTGTACTGAGTTGGTGGTGTCAGGGGTCCAGTACTTCTACTTAGTTTATTATATTTATGTATAGGTTCTATATAGTGCTAGCTAGACCCAAAGGTTTCAGGGAGCTTTACATAATTGTGAATAAGACAATAATCAAGTCGCTGAGCATATTATGTGAGACATATTAGATTCAAATCCAGACAAAATATATACCAGAAGAAAAGGTAGGCAATGAGGGTGGTTACCATATGGTGTCAATTAGCACAGTAGGAGTTAAGGGAGAGAAAGACATATTGTTGTCTAAATAGTAACAGGTATGAGAAAGAAGGTCTTAGTGGACGATACAGGCAGTCTTGTAAGTACATCTTCCTTCGATGGGAAGCCAGTTGAGGATCTGAGGGCAGGTGTGATGTGTGCAAACAATTTTATACCTGTTATGAGCCAGGCTGACATGATTAGAACTGATATAAGGGAGTGAGGTGAGTTTTCTGGGTCCCTGTGAGGATGGCATTCCTATAGTCAAGTTGAGAGGACCAGAGATAGTACTGCCATCTTGAAACCACCAGATCGAATGAATGGTTTAATTTTTTTGAGGTGTTTTTGTGTGTAAAGCACTCCTTTGGCATAGTTTTTGATGTGATCCTTCATTGACATGTTTTTGTCTAGGGTGAGACCTAAGGATTGTGCTGAGTTGGAAAAAATGAGAGAACAATGTAGTGCAATCAGGTTGTTGAGCCAGTCTTGGATTGGTAGGTGGTTACTTTTGGGGGAGAACAGTATTACTTCTGGTCTGTTGGGGTTTAACTTTAGGTAGTTGGAGTTAAACCAAGATTGTATCTTGCTCAGTGTGGCGTTTAGACATAGGATGTCACTGGGTGACTTGATTTTGTAATAGAGTTGAGAGTCAGCGGCATATAGGTGATATTTGATCCCTGCTTGCTTCAGGAAGGTATTAAGGGGTTCCATGAAGAGATTAAAAAAGGAAGGGGAGAGAATTGAACCCTGGGGCACACCAAGTGAAATAGGGGTGGGTTTAGAGAGGCAAGAATTGCTATTGATTTGTTGAGATTGGTGTTGTAGGTAAGATATGAACAATTTGAAAACTGCGCTATTGATACCAGAGCAGATCTTCAGTGACTCCGTAAGGCTGGGTGATTTATAGTATCAAAAGCCACTGATAAGACGAGTAGGAAAAGTAGGCATGCATCTCCTTTGTCAAGGAATCTATGGATGTCATCTGAGATGTTGAGCATGGTAGTGTCTTTGCTACAGCCTTTCCTGAACCATGATTGGTAGGTGTTATAGAGGTTGAATTTCCCTATATGAAGGTTAAATAGTTATAAGATGCATTTTTCCATAGTTTTGACTAGGAATGGGAGGTTGGAGATAGGCCTGAAGTTGTTGAGACCATTTGGGTCTTCCCTGAGATTTTAGAGTATGGGTGTGATTTGTCCTAGTTGAAGGGAATCCGGTAAACATCCCGAGGCAAGAGATGTATTGATGAACTTTTTTCCAATACAGGGCAATTATGTGGTTGAGATTTTGCACTATAGTGGAAGGGAGGGGATCCTTAGTGTGTGAAGTAGGCTTTAGGTTTGTAATTATATTGAAGACTACAATTTCTGTCATGGGTTTGAAGTACGACCAATTGGGATTGTTTTTCATTTGGGTGATCAGATGGTTGCCGTTAGTTCCTTTTGGGACCATTTGGTTATTGATAGGTTCAGGTAGAGAAATTACTGTGGAGTGGGGTAAGTCAGTGAGAGCGGTTAGGAGGGAAGGTAGGTTAGTGACTTGAAAGACGGATTGCTCGAGTTTTGCCAGTGAATCAGCTGGCAATTTCTTCACATCGTTCACTAGTGGCAATTTTTTTGTGTGAGGAAGAAGGCGTAGTTTGTCGTGTAACAATGTTAAAGAGCTCTCTGGGCCTGTTCTTTGCATGGCCAAGTTGGCTGCGGAAGAAGGAGGTTTTTTCTCTAAAAATATGCTTCTTATATGACAGTCTTGCATTTCTAAATAGTGCTAGGTGGATTATCGAGAGTTTTTGTCTCCATGTCCTTTCTGCTTGTCTGAGTTGTCTCCTTTAATTGTTCAGATCGTAGTTAAACCATACTTTTGATTGGGGTGATCTCTATTGTTTAAATTTGAGCAGTGCCACTTGGTCGACAACTTGCTACTCGCTGTGTAGTAGTGGGCAGTGAGACCATTAACGGTATGAGTGAGAGGGTGATGCTGTAAATGTTCACAAATCTTGGATTCCAGGTCTTTCGTTGGGACTTGTTTGAGGTTTTTGGTCCACTGCTTAGGTTTTTTTGTTGAATCTGTGTCTGGTCTGACGTAGGTCTCTACATTGAACAGTATGACCAGCCGGTGGGGAAGATGGAAATGAGAGAGACCAGTTTATTTTTAGTGATAATCACATCAAGAGTAGAGCCTTTGATGTGTGTTGGTTCATTACAGAGCTGTTTTAGTTCATTTATTTCAAGAAAGTTTGTGAGGAGCCAGGCTGTCATGTCTTCTGTGTTGTTCCAGTGAATGTTGAAGTCACCTAAGAACATATCCTTAGTGTCAGTTAGGGAGGGCAAAGTTAGTAGGTCAGATAACTCTTTTACGAAGCGGGTGCGATCACCAGGAGGGTGGTAGATGGTGTGAAGGTCAATAGGAGGGGAGTCTTTGCCTTTAAGTTCAATACCCAGTTATTCAAAAGTCAAGTATTCTGCATAATTTAACAATGAAAGATGAATTTCTACTTTGTGGATTATGGTGACTCCTCTACCTGTTCTTTTAGGTCTATCATGTCTAATGATGGTTCCCAACTTAAGATGGCCGAACAGCGTGATAGCGTCACTCCCACAATACACTGCACCTGTGACGATCACACAGGGAAGAATGTGCCAGACGATAAGAAGCTGAGAGAATGATGAGCTTCCAACGTTCCGATTGCGCAGCAAGAATTGCGAAGCGCTCGAGCTCATTCAAGTAAGCTACCGTTATTTGAAGTTTAGCGATGTAGTTTTATCAAAGGTCTCCTACGTTAGTGTTTCATTAATTTTTAGCGTTTGTCGAGGTTTCTATATTAATTGTCAGCCGCGGGTGCCATCAGGTGCACTTATTTAAACTGCCGCAGAACACACTATGCAGGAGAGTTATACTCGAAATTGCTTTTTAGATAACAAAGATTCCACCATCGATCGAATAAACAATGTAAACACAGCCGCTGGTGCTATCAAGGCACACGTACTTAAACAGCCGCTGGTGCTATCAAGGCACATATAACAAGTCTTAAAATCTTACTTTAATTGAAGCACTAAGTGAACGCTGTTCCTCCATGAATTTCCCGAATTCCTGTAGGTTGCTCCCACTGTCGCCAATATGTTGGAAAGATGAAAGGTCCACAGCGAGTTTGTGTTCCAGGATAATCTTTATTTCTAAGGCGGATAGAACAGCTTAACAACCACCGACTGCTCACAAGCACAGTCCAGCTCCAACTGACCGAGAACTAAATAGAACATTCTACATTCTAAGAAGCTTGCGTGCTAAGGAGCACACAAGCAGCATACAACAATGGTGTATCTAGGTGGTGTAAGAAGGTCAAGTATGGGGGTAGAGTGGTCATTGAGCAAAGATTCCGTGAGGTAAGTGATGTAAATCTCTTCACTGAGTATTTATTTATTTGGTTTTTAAAGTTTTATAGAGTGCGAACAAGACCCTTGCGGACATCAGAGCGATTTACAGTAAATAAAGTTCTTTATACATTTGTTAAAGGCAAGTTGAAGCACATATACAAAACATCTTATAAAAGCAGGGTAGTAAAGTACAGCACAAAATTATGCCATTACATTAGGTAAAGGAAGATAGAATAACTAGATTGCCTAGATGGACCCTTGTCATAGTAAGGGTAGAAGTGAGGGTAAATTTCGTCTCGAAATTTCTTAGGACCATACTCAGGTGAATTTGGCCATGAGAAACGATTTTACTTCCTATTTTAATGTAGCAGTGGGGGGTTATGTCTGGTTTCTGCGGGTAGAGCATTCCAGATTCTGGGTGCCGTCCCTGAGAAGATTGGTTAAATGTTTTCTTCTTATTGAAACTTTGCGGTTTTAGTAATAGGTTTTCAGCACTTCTTGAAAATCTGATCCCACCAGAGATCGTCAGTTTCTGTGCTAGATAGCTGGGTGCTTTGTGATGTATGGCTTTATGCATCATACAAGCTATGTTCAAATAAATTCTGGCCAGTTCAAGGATTTTAGGTCTGGGGAGATGTGGGAATTTCTTTTAGAAACAGTTATGAGTCTCGCTGCAGCATTGATTGAAGCTCTTAGCGGTGCCATTGTAGCTTTGGGTAGGCCACAAAGAGAAACACTTCCGTACTCCACTCTAGGGATAACTAGCGCTTGTACGGCCTGCTTGAATTGATTGATTCTCAGGAAGTGTATTTATCTGGAAATTTGCTCCCTTTGCAGCATTTCTGATGTGTTTTTTCATATTGAGGTTACTGTTAAGTTTTATTCCCAGTGATTTCGCTGATTCGACGATGGTTGGTTGAGTGTTGAGTGCCGTAAGATGTTTTTTCCAGTCTTGCATTATGGGAACTTGGGCAAGTGGAGATATTAGAAAGAATTCGGTTTTTAGGGCATTCAATTTGAGATGGTTTTCTGCCAGCAATATCTGGGTATTCCTAAGCGTTGTGTTGAGCATTTTGATGTCTTCTAAGGTGTTGATCTTAAGGTATAGTTGTGTGTCGTCAGCGTACATGTGGTATTGCACGTTAGATTTGTGTAGAATTTCGGTGAGAGGTTCCATGAAAAGGTTAAACAATGTCGGGGATAGTGAATACCCTTGCAATACTCCTAAGGGTACTGGGACGGGGTTGGACAAGGAGTTGTTGACCTTGAATTGTTGTGTCCGATTTCGGTGAAACGAGGTTACCCAGTTTAGCACTGATCCTGATAATCCCATTCTATGCTTCAGAAGATCTATCAGGTTCTCATGTTTGACCATATCAAAGGCTGATGAGAGGTCTAGCATTATGAGTAAGCAGGATTCATTCTGATCAAGGATTTGTAGCGCAACGTCAATTATATGAGTCATGGCTGATTCAGTGCTGTGACCTGCTCGGAAGCCTGATTGGTGTTTGTTAAGAAGGTCCAAGTGGTCAATATGCCTTGTTAGCTGGAGGTGTACACATTTTTCCAATAATTTGGCCACGGTAGGGATATTGGCGATAGGGTGATAGTTCTTTAAGTCCGGAGGGTCAGCCGTGGGTTTCTTAAGAATTTCTGCAGTATCTGTAGCGTGCTGCACTACAGATCTACAGTTGAGGAGCATGCAAGATAGGGGGATGGGATTATCCTTAATGGATTGCATTGTATGAATGGTGGTGTAATGCACAGGAAGTCTGGGTGAGTTGATAATTACAGGGAATCTATTTGTGCCCACTATTACTGGGATTGTGGAGGGGGATTTGCAGTCATAGTCTGGTTCTTAGGGAGGTAAGATTCTCTGAGATCATCTGCTTCGAGTGCTGATAAGGGGCAGTTAGCACAATGTGGTCTTTAGGACAGATGATACAAGGGGGCAGAGGGGGTGCATTGTAAGGCTGCAGGAGAACCTGTGTGTGGAGGCAATTTCCAACTCTCTGGAACGTGAGAGCGGGATAGCTAAGCCAGACTTGAGAGATCTTTTCTAAGATGTGCTATGTTATTTGCAAGAGAACCGAGTTTTAGCTCCAGTCAGTTTAGGGTCTCTGTGAGTGTGTTATTGATGCTTCTCGCAATGGGAGCGGGAGAATACGCAGCAAGTCCTGGGTATGAGGGAGAAGAGCACTTCAGTTGTGCCCTTGGTGTGGAGGAGACCCAAAGAGATGCCTTTGACGTGCACAGAGTCCATGCCCTTCCTGCCCTGCCTCCAGGCTCACTACAGGGTAATGCAGCTCTTTTTTTTTTTTTTTTTATTATTGCAGGAAGAACAAAGAACAAAATTCACATGTAATGTATATCTAAGAATGAGGTTACAAAACGAAAAAACAATTTAGCAATGAAATTAGGAGCATTGAAAGCAGAGGTCCAACAAGTACATATCTTAACACGAAAGAAAACTAAAAATGAATGTAGTTTAGCAAATAATAAACATAAGTTGGAGCTGGCCTCATTTTTGCTAAATCAAATATGTCATAGTTCAAAAAACTTTAGCCACATTTTTTCCTTCTTCTGCAAAGCCTTAGGACCTCTAAGTCTTGCTAGCGAGAGTTCCATAGTATTTATTTCGCTCATCAAGATCCACCACTCATAAACATCTGGAGCATCTTTTGATATCCAAGATCTTGCTATAACTAACCTGGCACATGCATAAATGATAGTGACTAAATCTTTGTGAAGACAGTTGATTTCCTGGGTAATGCAGCTCTTTGTGTGGGGACAGGACACAGACTAAAAAAGTGGAAGCATTAGATCCTCGGTCCCATACTGCCTAGGATGAGACATCAGGATGTGGTTGGGCAATTAGTCACACCTAAGCCTCCTTTGTGTCTGCCTGTATTGAGGGAATGCACAAGACCCAGCAGTCACCCACCCAGACATGTAGTAAGAGCGAGGCAGAAGACACAGAGGGCCTCATTCCAACTTTGGCAGTGCAGCACCAGATCGGCCTTGCTGTGGTCAGATAGCCTGCACATTAGGGGTTTCCTCCTGTCTGGTGGGCTAGTTTTTGGCATTCCTACGGCTGTGCCTCAGTAAATATGCATGGCTATTGGGAGTCCACCACCTCTGGGCATCCTCGAGCCTGTCGGACTCATAATCGGTCCCTAAATGGCTAAAGTGTGACAATGGCAACTTTCTAAATGTGACATTTTCAGAATTACATTTTAAAATCTAACTCTACCATAATTTAGGATTTTAAATTGCGTTCCACATTTGTGACACCAGACTTGAGGGTTATATCGCCTCCCAATTTGAAATTATACTTATGGGATATAATACGCTAATCCCAATGTTAACCTATGAGGGAGACTTGCCTTTCAGCAGTATAAAAGGAAATTAAGAATTTTTGGTCACTAGGACATAGAAAAATCTACAAGCACATGTTCTACGTTTTAAATTGACTGCATCCTGCTAGAGGATGAACATGGCTCCACTCTAATACCTGTAACCTCAGTTCATGGGTGGGGAGGACTAAACCCGCTTGGTCATAAAGCAGATCCTTATCTCTATTGACCTCTTGATTTCCTACTGTTTCCTTCATAGCTGAGGAAGCTTGTTCTTCCTTAACAGCTCTTAAAAAGTCATCTTCTGAACACAGAGCACCAATTATTATTTCTCTGGTTATTATAGGGGGAGGGTCACCCTGTAGTTCTGGGCTTTCATTGTCTAAGCAGGATTGAGCATCTGCTTTGCTGTTCTTTTTTCTGCTTGAAACTGTATTAGGAAGTCATAGTCACTAAAGAATTGAGTCCAACGCAGTTGTCGCATAGACAGAGCCCTGGGGGATTTCAAAAACTGCAAGTTACGATGATCTTTAAGGACAGTTATTCTATGATTAGCGCCTAGCAAATATTGTCTCCATTCCTCAAACACCCTTTTAATGGATAAGAATTCCTTGTCACCAATAGCATAATTATGTTTAGCAGGCATTAGTTTTCATGAGTAGTATGCTATAGGATAAAGGTATCCAGTATTAGGATCTGTCTGGGAAAGAACTACTCCCACAGCCACTTAAGAGGCATCAGCCTCAACCACAAAAGGTCGGGATGGGTCTGGATGTCGTAAGATAGGTGCCTTAGTAAGGGCGTTCTTCAATGTGGTAAAGGCCTTCTCTGCCTCAGCTGTCCAACAAAACTTAACCCCTGAGTTATGGGTGAAACGAAATCAGAAAAGTTGCTTATAAAGCGTCTGTAAAAGTTGGCAAAACCGAGAAAACTCTGGATCTCTTTAACAGTTTGTGGTGCTGGCCAACGGGTAATAGCTTCCACCTTCTGTGTGTCTATACTGATCCCTTGTGGTGTTAACACGAATTCAAGAAAGCTTACTTTCCTAGTATGGAAACAGCACTTTTCTAGTTTACAATATAAATGGTTGTCTCGCAAACGTTCAAGGACTCTTCTAACATGGATTTCATGTTCTTGCTGAGATGAGGAATAAATTAAGATGTCATCAATGTAAGCAATGACAAACAAATCCAACATATCCTTTAAGATCTCATGAATAATAAAACTGGAAAGCCGAAGGGGCGTTACACAACCCGAATGGCATTACTAAATATTTGTATAACCTATATTTAGTGCAAAAGGCTGTCTTCCACTAGTCCCCTTCTATATTTCTCACTAGATGGTAGGCTCCTCCAAAATCCAGCTTGGTGAAGATTTGCCCTATAATCTATGCAGCATCTAAGACCTCCCTCTCTTTTAGGTATAAAAAAAAAGAGATGAGGAAGCTGGAGATCTGGAAAGGCGAATGAAGCCTATCCGTAGCATTTCATCCAGGTATTCCCTTAAATACGGGGCTGGGGGCCCTCTGGCCTACACTGCGGTCAGCAGGGCTCACACACATCAAATCCATTCCTGACCTTCATGAACAACGCATTATCGCAGACTGCGAACCCACTGAGCGCACATGGCTGCATTCGCATGGACTCCGAATACATGAGCGGACAACAATGCGGATTAACACACACATGTGAACGGTGAGGCACTTCCACGGAGTGGACAGTGGCGCTTGGCAACATGCCTCATTCTGACATACTGCTGCATTGGTCTGCGTGTTGTGGCACTTATCTTGCCCGTACTGACACGCATATGCTAATAAAGTCTACGCACCTTCACATGTATTCAACTGTGATGAGTGTTGATTTGAATGACAATGTGTGTCTCAATGCCTATCTGGTTCATGGCCATAAAAGCGCATTGATAGCATTACCCAGGGAGTACCTTTTTGTGGAATCACTGTCCCTACATTCATCCATACTTTCATTCTTGATTGATCATGGCCATGACACATCTGTGTGAATTGTAATGTTTTATTCACATTCAGTGGAGTGTTGTAGCTGGACCAGTACAGGGTCATGCAAATCCCACTCTACATTGGTGGCCCGTGGAGGGCCAGCCAGAGTCCTTTCAGGATTGACAAGTTCATAGGGAGTGGAAGACTACAGTCCATAGTGTGATTGCTGTGTTATTGGTAACCAAACCAAATATGGCAGTCCATGCCGAGGTCCAAGGTGAATGTCGCTCAGTGTATAGGGGGACAGAGGGAGGTGTTATTACAGGGCATGATGTAGAGGACAAAACCAAGCTGAACCCGACCATATGACATAGATGAATGCTACCACTTCATTCTAGCCACAAAGCCAGATGCATCATTATCATTTTCCTCTGAAGTGTCAGATGACTTACATGCGGGTGGTGGTGTTTTGTCTGCATCACTGTGCGGCAGTGACACATCAGGGGCCGGAGATGGAAAATCTGCTGCACCGTGTGACACTGCACTTCAGGGGGAGGAAATGTGGATGTAGTAATAGCACCAGCATCCATCTGCTCCATGCCTTGTGGTGGCAATGCCCTGATGAGGATCTGCAGGGCATGGAAGATCACAGCTGCATCTCGCTAGTGTGCAGCCGTGGCAAACATTCTTTCCACCTGCATCCGCTCCAAGCTCTCCATCATTCTCCTTATGTGTCCCAACTCAGGGATGTCATCACTGGGGCTACTCTAACTAGACAGTTATTCTTGGCTCAGAGTCATGACTCCAGCGATGTCAGCCATGGCTTGTTGTAGAGCAAGGACCGGACAGTGGGTGTGGTCTGTGCAGGGGGTGGGGTCTCATGGATGCAGCTGGGCTGCCCTGCTCCTGGAGGTGGGGTGCCAGAGCTGTTCCTGAGCTGTTGGAGTGCATCAGTGTAGATGTTGGGGAGGTCCTCTTTATCATCAGTGCTGAGTTGCTGGGTCTGCTCTGGAAGAGGGGTTGTTTCTCCCTCTGCAATGTGATGGCGTATTGCAGATTGACATTGTGTTCATATGTATGTTCACTCATTGTACAAGTTTACTGTCAGACTGCATGGCAATGTACATTGTGACTGTTTATGAGGAGACACCTATTTGAAACGGGACACTTGGCATTTCTACACCATCAGGGAAGTGAGGTTGTACTTGTACATTGTCATCTCACAGTTTTCTGCTTTGCCAAATGTTAATGGCCATTTTCTACACACAAGCAGCAGCAGTTGTGTCCTCTTTTCTGTAGTGAAAGTGTTGCAGTTTGTACCATATTGTTCTCAATGTTGTGGTGCTCTGCATCTTATGTGTATGTGCTGCATTGCGGGTGAGTTGCCCCTTCGGCTCTGATTTGGCTGGCCCTTGTCCCTTTCAGGCGGTGTGCATTTCACTTCTGTGCTTATACATTGCTGAGATGTTGCAGACTAGCGTAAATTAGGCTCTTGGTCGGAATTGGGACTCTTGGGCATGGTTTGTTTGCAGATGTGCAATACTTACTTGTACATGTGGGCCATTGTGCCCATCTCCCCTGTCCCCCCAGTCCCTGGTCGTTACTCACTGTTAGAACTGGGGATCTCTAGTTGGCAGAGGTAGGTACCACTGTCCAAATAGGGACCCTTGCTTCAAGTCAGGGTAAGGAGGAAATGCGCTTTAGATAACCTCTGCTCACCCCCTTGGTAGCTTGGCACAAGCAGTCAGGCTTATCCAAAAGCAATGTGTAAAGTATTTGTACCAACACTCACAGTAACACGGTGAAAACACCACAAACTGACTCCACAACAGTTTAGAAAAAAAAAATAAAGGTATTTATTCTAAACTACACAAGACCAAAATGACATAATCCAACATACACAGTTCAAGAATATGGTTGCAAAAGAGTTCTTAAGGTTGTGATAAAATAATCCACAGTTGCGTGAAAAGTTCACAGTTGCGTCACGTTTAGCCAGCAGTACCTTTTAAATGCGACAAAGTTCCAAAGCAGAAGCTGGCGCGGTGGTTGCTCCTCAGACCCTGGGGAGGCGTTGCGACAGCCCTGCTGCGACAGCCCCTCTGCAGTAGCAGGCGTGTTTCGACAAATCCAGTCTGTATGGGGAGGAAGGCGGACTTGTATGGATTCCGGTGCGTAGGTTCCGTAGGACGTTTTCTCTCGCAAAGGCACGATGCGATGATCTTTGGTGTTGCGACGATCTCCAGGGCGACGATACGCGGACCAGCGGTGATCTCCTCGATGCGATGGCTTCTGCGACAACACTCGCAGCGACAAGATGCGGTCCGCAAGCAAGCGGTGCGGAGATCTCACCCAGCGACGACAGGCTCTGCGATGACACTAGCAGCGATGGTAATCTTCCCACACCAGTCTGGTGCATCCCGCAAACGAAGGATGCGACGGCTCCGGCAACAGCAACTGGCGCTGCGTTGCTCTCGGGCTTCGTAGCGGCAGGAATTTCCTCGCACTGTCGGGGATGCGCTCCGCAAGTGAGCGATGCGACAAAACTTGCAGAAAGTCTTTAAAAGCTTGGTTTCCAGCTCCCCAACACAGGTACAACTTCCAGAGGCACCACACATGGGCCACACACTCCAGGAAAGACAGAACTCTCTCAGTAGAGTTCAGGGAAGCTGGGGGTGAAGTCCTTTTGTTCCTGGGACTTCAAAAACAGGGAGCCAGTTCTTGTCAGGCTCTTGGAGATTCCTTCGAGACATGGGACACAGCACAAAGCAAAGTCCTTCCCCTCGCCTTGGCAGCAAAGCAACAGCAGGTCAGTCAAGCAGATCTCCCCTAATCTCAGGCACAGTCTGAGGCAACGACGGAGAGAGCGTGGCCGCACTTATCCTGAGCTTGGTCCAGGCGAGGTGAGGTAATATCCCCTGTCACGAAGGGTGAGAATAACACCATCTGACATGGAGGAATAGAGAAAGATATATCCTTTATGGTTTAATTTAATCACTTTATTGATGGTTGATCTAATTTGTAGCACGCACAAGCAGTGACAATAATTTCTTGAGAACAGAGGCCCTGATGAAGCCATAGGAGGTATTTTCCCCTTTTTGGCAGAAACATGTCGGCCCACATGCAGCTATTTGTTTAAACTGCATTTTTTGCACTGTTCCTGTTTTTAATGAGAAAGAAGCATACAGCTATTAAAGTCTTTTCACTGTATGTTTTCTATTCTAATTTTAATCTCACACTTTTTCACTTTTGTTTCACTGCACTGAATCCCATTGAGTGATCCCACGCATGGTCTACCGAGCGACTGCAGGCTTTGTTCCCTGTCCTATAGGGTGGGTTGTAAGGTATCTCAATTATCCAGAGATACCCCATCCCAACCCTTTGGATGACCAAATTATAAGATTATAAGATCACTTACAAGACATTGATGGGAATCCATCTCTGGACCTTGGGTCTTACCTACCTTTGCTGGGAAGAAAATGCGTTGGGCAGTATATTTGACATAGGACTTTTTAGGTTTCCTAACGAGCATCTGCAGGGCTCTGAGTCTTATGAGATGAGAGTATTTGTTTGACTCTCTTACTAGACCCCCAGGCTTTGTGTGTTGAACAGTCAAGCAGAGCACCGCAAGACAGTCTTCCTTCTTCACTTTCAGCTTTATACTTGGCAGGTGTTCCTTCTTGATTCCAGGATGATCTAATTTTCTGTAGTCAGGGGCCCTGTACTTATACCCCTAAAAGTCTTTTTTCCCTTTGTGCAGGAGGGCTCTGAGCCCGGTCTGAACCAGTTCTGGCTGTTCCTTGAGCACTTTGTTTTCCTGGCTTCTCCTTTCCTTTCGGAGAGAGGGGCAGGAGGTGGAGCCAGCATTGTGGAAGGCAGGCACAGCCCTATTCAGGCTCAGGTGCTATCTCCTCCCACCACTCAAGTAGCAAATGCAGCCGTTCAGCCTAGGGATGACTCAGCCAGCCTCCCGGGGAATCCCCAGCCCCTGTCACTCTCAAACCAGACAGTCAATTCACAAACAGGCCAAGGACCACAGAAAGGTCAGACAAGAGAACAGCAACTATCAAAAAGTGCTATTCTCAAACACAGGAGGTAAAAACCACCTTTCCTAAAAGATGTGTTATTAAATTCTGAGTTCAGGGATACCAGACTTTTATGTCCTATCTTTCTCTTATGGGAAGATATGCTGGTAGCCACTGTTGCCAGCATCCCCCATGATAGCCTATGGAGCAAGATAGCTTTGCAGCAGTGAAAAACGAAAATGGCTGTAATTCACTACCAGAGCATGTCACCTGCATAAGTACATGCTCTATCTTTAACATACACTGCACCCTGCCCAAGGGGGTACCTTGGGCCTTCTCTAGGGGTGACCAATATGCACAGAAAGGGATGGGTTAGGCCTGGTCAGTTGGGGCACTGACCAGGAGGACATGGCAGTTCACAGACTGCACACAGGCACTGCGGTGGCAGGCCTGAGACACCATTTTAGGGCTACTCATGTGGGTGGCACAATCAGTGCAGCAGGCCCACTAGTAGCATTTGTCATCACCAGCCCTGGCACACCCAGTGCACTTTACTAGGGAATTTTTGGTGATACAAATATGCCAATCATGTATATCCAATCACGATAACAATTTACACAGGGAGCACTTATACTCTGACACTGATCAGCAGTGGCAGAGTGTCCAAAGCATCTAAACCAGCAAAAACAAAATCCAGCACAGCATCAAAAATACAGGAGGTAGAGGCAAAAAGATAGGGGGAAACCACGCCAAGGATACCAGGTCTAACACTCACCCTGTTGCTGTTGGCTCAGGTCATGTTGCAGTGTCTGGACCCCCAACTCCTGCCACTGCCTCCCCAATGATGGTCCCAGGGTGGTCCTCTGTGGGGCTTGTAAGATTCTGGTTGTCCTCTGTACTTGCTCCGGCTACCTCCATGGTGCTACGCAGTTGTTTGGGTCTTGTTTGTGTTTTTGGTTGCCGCTTTTATAGTGATTTTAGCCACCTGACTTGTGAGACTTGCAGGCTGGCTCTGCTTCTCGCTGGATACTTTATTGCAGTTGTGCCCATCGCAAGGTTTTTGACGTTGGGGTTTAGATTTTTATCACCGTCCAGTGACTTTTATCGCGGACATTTGATGCGTTATCGGGACACTATCGCATGTTACCGCCGTGATGAGAATGTGACGTTGACACAGAGTTATTTTCCCTCAATAGACGGCGATATGTGAAATTGCGTTTACCTATTTTGACGATGATTATTGCACGTTCTTGAGAATATGCCCATAGTTTTTTCTCAATTTCACTAACAAAACCAAGCCACTTAGAGACTTATTGAGGAAGGACAAGGAATTTGAATGGGGTTACAATCAGGACAGGGCCTTCAGAAACATAAAAGATGAGATTGTCAATGCTCGTATTTTGACCCCATTTGAGGCTGATAAGAGTGCTAAAATTTCTGTTGCTGCAATGGCATAGGTGCTGTGCTTTAAAAAAATTAGATGTGGGTGGAAAAACCGGTGCCATTTGCATTACACACTCTCAGCAAATCCGAACACAACTATGCTGTAATTGAGAGGGATAGTTTGTTGCTAGATTGCAGGAGTATACTTACAAGATTGTACATATGGCAGGATGGAGAAACGTACAGGCAGACTGCTTGTCAATGTTACTTCTTTGTGATGAGGATGTTGGGATGGAGGGTGAAAAATGTGTATGCTGTATAGCTGGTGAAGCGCAGGAAGATGAGTTCAGGTCAGTTACCAAAGAACAGTGGCAGACAGCAGCTAAAGAAGATGATATCCTTGAGGGATTGGTTTAGTGTATTAGAACCGGATGGATACACTAGGCAGGGCTGCCCGTGCTCGCCCCTCCTCTTTGCCATGTACATTGACCCTCTGATCAGGAAGCTGGAGGCCAGTAGTGGAATTAAGCCTTTTAGTTATCAAGGGCTGGAAACAAAAAACCCTTGCCTACACAGATGATATCGCTGTGGTCACTTCTAGCCCTCAAACCCCCATAGCGGCAATTGAGGTGGAAGCACAAGCTTTCGGCCAAATCTCAGGTTATGCATTAAATAGTCAAAAGACACAGATAGTCAATAATAGGGGGACCGATTTAGATGACCCTCAGGTGACAGATACGGCCGTCTACCTAGGCATCAATATTACACCTGAACTGGGGAAGAGAGAAACATTGAGGCAGTAATCGGGAAGGCAACAAAAGACTTTGACAGATTGCATAATCTCCATATGGTGGTGGTTAATCGGTGCAATGTAGTCAAGTTGGTCTTTTTACGGAGGAGGAGCCTAGCCTGCAACCATGATGGCCGCCTAAACCCTCGGCTCCGCCGACCCTCTCGTTTTCCTCCCAAATAGCTATCGATCCTGCAAGTTATCCTGTGACTGCGTTGGTGTGTCGGAACCGGGAGGTGATCCTGACTCCAACGGTGCGCTCCCCGGCGTGCTCCTTGCGGCAGAAGCGACAGGGCGTCCTTGCTTCCTTTCTGGAGCGGGATGGCGGTGGCCGAGTCTTTGTTCCTCGGAGACGGCCGGCCCTGACTACAACAACAGCGGCCATTGACGACGGTGCGGGGTCGGCCGGCGGAGAGCGGCTGCCGCACTGCTTTTCTCGCCACACCGAACCATACTGGCCTGTTCTCCTCCACGCTCGCACGATGTTGCCGCGGCCAGTGATACATTGTATCCTTTCTCCAGCCTGTAGACGGCTTTGAGAGCCTCTTCATCTTCCAGCGCTGTGGTGGGTGCCATTTTGAACCGAGCACTCGGCACTCGAAACTGACGACCCCAGGCTGCAATTGAGGGTGTTTACGACGACCGACGCTGCATTGCAATCGAGTGCGGTGTCGAAACGGAGTGTGTGGCCCCTGTGCCCCCGACGTGGCTGTGCTCTGCGGTGTGATGACCGGCTGCTAATAATGGATGTCGGCGAACAGTTTCGGGGACTGGCATATGTCTGTGAGCCGCGTGTGCAGGGAGCTGCAGCACCCGCTTCTCCTGAGGCCTCTTTGGCGATTGATGATATTCTGAGCACTCTGGGTACTTTGCGAGCTGCCCTATCTGACAATGCCCGGGACTTGGGGGCCCGACTAGATGCCATTCTGCCCGCAGTGCCCTCGACTGGCCGTGCTGGTTTTCGTGTGCGGAGCACTTCGCCACACCCTGTGCTCGGCTGCCGTGATCTGCCTACCCAGATCTACATGGAGGCGTTGGAGGTCCAGGATCTTGATACCGCTGCGGTGTTGCCTGTCCTGATTGTGGTGCAGTGTGGGGCTTCTAGACCTGTGCAGTGGCTGGGGAATCGCCTTTGGACGCCATGTCGGGCGACTCCTTCGTGTTCTCCTGGCATGTCTTTCTGTCCTATCCTGGATTTGCTACTATTGTTTTGGCCGGTCGACTTTCGAGGATTGCTGCTGTGTGACCCCCTTTTTTGTACTGCTGTAGACCACATGACATTGAGGTGGACAAACCTTGGTGGACAGTGCCCTGTATTGTGGTCGCATTTCGTCTGCTTTTTCCATCCAAGATGGCTGCTCTACGCCTGGACCTCGTCGTTGCGCTCGATCGGAGGGGACAAGGTTGATGATGTTTTTCCTTTTTTGCTTCCTGTTGCTTGTATTGATTGGATTGTGATGGACGGACTGGGGAGTTAGACGTTGGTTCTGCATCGGTTCGGGGGTCCGGGGAGGGGCGGCCGAGACTGCACATGTTGGTTGTTTTGTTCACAAATGTTTGGCCCTCCTCCGATCTTTTGTGATTCTTCTTTTCCTTCTTTCTTTCTTCTACTTCTGTATTTCGGGTACTCTTTTTGGGCGACAGACACACTGCTGGGGGGGGGGGGTGGCCATAGCCTCTGCATGTGTGTAGGGTGGGGGGGAGGGGTTTTCTTTTGTCCGTTTCAGTTTCTATGGGCCCTATTTTTTCTTTCTTCTTATGTTCTTTATTTCTCCCCTTTTTTCCCTGGGTAGTGGGATGGATCGATATGGGGTGGGTAGCGACCGGCACGTAACATGATGTGGGATTGTTCATCCTTTTGTGTTCTCTATATGCCGCCATTCTGATTTAGATTTACTGCTTGCTGGATTTCTTTTGGTGGAAGTCGCCCGCTTATGTTTTAAACAGATTGTATGGACTTCGATCCTTCTCATCTCCTACTATTTTCGATGTACTCTACAAAATTTAAAAATGAACCTTCACTTCTCCTACTTCTCGGTAGTTCGCATATCTCCAGTGTAATTCAGGTTGATTGTACTTTGTTCCGATATACTACCGAGTCGCCATATAGCTTGCTAATTTGATTCAATAGATGTCGAGGCCGGCCGGAAGGTTGTAGGCCCGTATTTGTTTGCTACTACTGCGTAATAAAGGTTTTTAAAAAAAAAATTTTAAAAAAAAAGTTGGTCTTTTTACGAAAAATACTCTATCTCTTCAGGGCTATACCATTAGAATTGGAGAGACAATGGTTTATGACGCCGAAAACATCTTGAATAGGTTCATATGTAAGCATGGGCGGATCTAGCGGATCTCGCGTACGCGAACTTGCGGATTTACGGATTCGCAATCCGCGAAGATCCGCGAACTCTAGCGGATTTGCGGATTTTCCCGTTTTTTGTGTTGGCGCGCGTTCGCGCCGATTTTGGGACAAGTTCGCAATTGCGAACTTACTTTTCGGCTCGCAACGGCCGCGACTATGTTGTTTCAACGTCTGGTTTATCATCACAGGTTCACAGCACCCTCTGTTTCACCACTGCCACCCTCTGGGACACCCATGCCACCCTCTGGTACATCCTCACTGCCACCCATTAGGTTTATTTATCACTGTAGATTATGGTGGTTGAAAAAAGCAAGCACACCTGCCCTTCTTCAACTGCCATCAATTAATTTGTGTTTCATTAATGTGTCAGTAATTTTGAAAGTTCCAGTCTGGCTGGCACCTGCTTCCTTCCTTATCTGTAATTTGCTTTTTGTTGCAGTGAAATTTTTTTTTCACAGGACCTTTATGGTCTACTTGTAGCTATTCTATGAGCCTGCTGTTTGGGTCATAGCAGGGTCATAGAATAGTTGCAAACTTTGGAGGGGCCCATCAGGAAGCACTACCTTGAATGTTACTAATGTTAAGTTTGAACTTTTGCACCTGCTTATTGCTTTCAGTTTAGCTAAAATCGTTTTTTTCTGCAATTTCGCGCGTTTTTTGGGGCGCGAATCCGTGCGAGATCGATTTCGGAAGCCGCGAATACGTGCGAATACAAAATTGTTTTTTTTGCGACGTGTATGTTCGCGTGAACTTGCGCGTGTTCGCGAGGCGCTTCTAGCTATACGTTTGCCAAGTTACCCTATCGGTCGTACACGGGCGCGGCCATCTTGTTGGCGTGACGTAATTCCGTTTCCGCCCGCTATGTGTAATCTCGCAAAGTGTGCTGCTCGCTAGTACAATTTCGCGCGTACTCGCAAGGAAAATCTCGCACGAACTTACCCACGCGGTCGTGAACGGGCGCGGCCATCTTGTTTCTCATTCATTGCTATGGTTCTGGGCATGCTTTCTCTATCCTCTCTCAATCTCTGCCATCCTTTGCTTGTTTGAAGTTTTTTTGATCTAATTTTACTTATTATCTATCCCTCTATTTTTCTAGCTCTATATTTTTGTGTTTTCTGCAGCTTTTAGTTACTTTTAAACTACTTTTTTAAACTCTTTTCTTTTCTTCTTCACTATTCTATTTCTTGTTTATCATTTAACTCTATTTCTGCCCAGACCATGGTAAAGGGAGCCGGGAAGCACCCTGAGAAGGGGAAGGGTCCCGCACCCCGTGCCCGGCTCCCGTGCGGGCGTTTAAGGGGGGAGGAAGTGGTCCCGAGGGAGATCTTCAGCGCGGAGGAAGTGGCGGCACTGATCTTCCATGTCCAGCGCCGCCTCCCCAAGACGATCCTGGGAGGCGGCAAGATCGCGACCGGCTATGGCATCCGGGAGCGTCGCAAGCGGTGGGAGAAGGTGTGCCGGGCCATGTACAAGATCTCTGGGGTCCGGCGCACATATAACCAGGCCACCCACCGCTGAACCGATGTCATGGACCGGGAGCGGGACTTGCTGGACGCGCTCGGCGTAGAGGTCCCCGGGCTTGGTGAGTAGTAGTAGTAGTACATTTACTACTCTGTTTTATCCTGCTCTGTTATTTGCAAATCTTTGTTCTTTACCAAGAGCAATAATGCTGCCGATTACATTGAGGTAAATTATATTTCAAAATCTTCTATGCATTTCAGGTGCACTGCTCTCCTTCTCAGTAGCCTTGCTTGCTACTATGCTTCTTTGTTTTGTATGTTGTGTTCAGAAGCATTTCATTGGCCTGAGAAATTATGTATGAGTGTAGTGTAAAGAAAAGAACTGCGTAATGCTAGACAGTAAGGGTCATATTTTCAATTACCGGCGCATCCCTGCAAAGTAGCAGGGATGCGGCAGTAATTGTGTGCCATGCCACCACCACCCATTGGCCCAAAACGTCACAGAAGCCTTACGCATCTGTGCCGTAAAGGCAGCGCATTGCTGGAGTTGCGTGCCAACGATGGCGCAGCTCCAGCAATGCTCTGGGGTACCCTATCTCCCCAATGCTGCATCAAGCCGTACGTCGGCTTCAAGCGCGCAGGGTTTGAGTCATGCATCATTGTCCTAAAAGTGACTGATTGACATCTTGTAGATTTCCCTCAGCCACTTTTAGGATTCGTTCCTGCGCAGGTACGCCCTCCCTTGCGCCGGAACGCCCCCTGATGGCGCAGGGCTTTACAACGTGATGCATCGCCCATATGCCCATATGTGTTTTTTTTTAATATATACGCCGCACCAACACCATGGCGAGTCTTTTGTTCTGCCGCTGCGTCAGAAAAGGCACGCAACAATGGAGGAAAATGAGCCGCAACTTCCGCAAGGGACTTCTATCAGCCCCAACAGACTGAAGTCCAGTCCTTCCTTTAGACACATGGCTATAAGAAGAAATAGTGGCGGTGGTGGCGGGTGGATTGATAGTTTGAGTATTCACTGATCTGCAAGCAGGATGGACTTTGTCTGTCACGTGTTGCGCACTGCTGCCTGCAGTGCCAGGCCTAGGCAAACCTCTTTAGTAGTCTGTTTATTGAGTTACATAGGAACTTTCTAAGTCAACGTTCCGCAAATCAGGCAATACGAATAACGTAGTATACCACATGAGATAGATCCCGTGGAATAGTTGTCTATCTATTTGCTATTTTTCCAAAATATGTTGTTATTGTTCTTTTGAAATGTTTGATTTGGTTGAAAAATCTCATCCATGTTTTCTGGTTTTTCTTTCTTTCATGTTGTACATCAGCTCCCCCCAAGGGCAAGAGGACACAGGAGGAGGGTGCTGAGGATGCAGGCCAGGATCGGGCAGGCGAGGGCTCCTTTGCTGGCCCCAGTAAGTTTACATTTTAATAAACAGTACCTATTTTTTCCTAGCGTTCCTCATTCGATTTTTTCTAAATCGTCTTTGATCTTCTTGTAGACTGGATATAAATTCTTATCCTGCCTCGAATATGATTCCCTGTGGTATTACTAGACTATTCTTATTAGTCTGTCTGTGTAGCTAACTAAGATTGGACATTTGGCAATTCCATTGGACTCCCATTATATTCAGCAATACCTCTATGCACTGTCTCCTTACTGACTAGATAGTGTGGCAGAGTCATTCAGCTCCCGAAGTCACCGATTATAGATCCCCAATGATCTCTAGATTATCGTACGCAGGACAAGAGAGTAGTACGGAGTCACAGCACAGTCAAGAAGTGTCAGAGGCACTCATGCTTGCAAAAATTCCAAAACCTTTAGCTCATCCACTCTAGTCTAGAGGAACAAAAACCACAGAGTCTATTTAAGTTTAAAAGCTTTATTAAAAGTAAACACATTTATTAAAATCTACTTTGTCATAAAACTATTTAACTGAAAACGGAAAAGTGGTTAGTGCTGACGATTAATTGGACACATTTCTTGTGGTCGAGCCGAGCTCTCACCTGGTTTGAACTTGATCCTGGTCGTGTTCTTAGGACTCAGGAGTCAAGCTTCTGTCTGTTAGGAGAAAAAGTGGTGCGTGTTAAAAATCAAAAGCAAGCATTCATCAGTTGTGCATAAAAGTGCAGCAAGACAACAGCCTTCCCTGGAAAATGGGACATTTTTACTATGGAGTAGACAGTCACAAATTATTACATTGTATTCTGTTTTTTTAACATTTCTCCTAGACCAAATATTATATAGTAGTGAGTGGTGTATTCTAACATTCTTAAATGTACTTTGTAGGTGTAACATCTGGTGACGGGGCCAGCGCGGAGGTGGCTGTGTTGGACCAGGACTCGGAGGCCTCTGGGGAGGAGGCGGTACAAGAGCCGGCGGACGTTCCTGTGGGGGATCAAACGGTGGTGGCGGAAACAGGTAAGCTATATATTCCTTACTTATTGAGATTGAAGACTGCATAGTGTGCTTTCTGCACGGGTGTATTACAATTACAAATCAACCAGGTAGTAGCCTCCTCGAAATGTACTTCGACTTAGCTGTGAAGTTTTTGGTGAGAAGAATCCCACTAAGTTCTTAGACGAACGTGATGGATGGGATGAACGAAAAGCGAAAGAAGGGTGTAAGTAAGTGGGACGCGAACTTGTATGATGGCTGGCAAAGAAGAACGATATGTGTTTGCTTGGCCCCCGAGGTGGCTGGGAAGGAAAGAATATGGTATGGTGCATGGCTGGGTCAATGATGAAGCAAGGATGGGTGGAAGGACAGCAGCCTGGGTGGGTGAAACAGAAACTGTATGTGTGCGTATACTTTGACTGAATGGATGCCTGGAGCATGGTATTCTCTGACTCTTAGATAGCACATGTGTATCTAGAGAGAGTAGATGGTCGCCAGGTGAAGTAAGTGTTACCTTGAAGAGCATGTACCACCGCACCCGCACGTCCGTTCCAGTGCAGGGAAGGCAAGGAAAAGAAATTGTAAATGTGTCCAATACTACCATGAATAGTAGCAGTACTTTGTATTGCGTTTGCATTCACAGCATATATCTGGTTATTACGGTGGACACTCCGTACCTCTCTTAATAACTTTAGTTTACTTGTAGTACGTCATTCATGTGTGGGTGTATCACTGTTCACTCAATATTAAGCAAAGCACCTAAAGTCATCTCATCTGTCATTAAATACGTCCCATGTGAAGTGATAGATAATCAAATTAGTTAGCTTCTTCATTTTCCTTTTCTAGTACTCATTTGCACTGTAGGGTGAAAGGTAAATTAATTAAGCAGTAGCCCTTGTAACAGAGTATTCTCAGTGCCACCCGTAATAGAAAAGTAATAGCTTCACCACCTGCATGTACTGGACCGGTACAGTAACGCAAGTCTGTCTCACTCATCATGGTGTGCAACTTTTTTTCTCGGGTGCAAGTTCACTGTGCTGTCCATGTCATTCTGCCGGCTTGCATAAGATAACGTACCCATTTCCCTAAACAAGAGAGAAGAAGAAGAATAAGACTGGTGTACTGTCATAGTCGACTGTAATGGAAGTCCATAGTGGTCGTAGAATTAGTTCATTAAACTACCACTACTGTTAGAGCAAGGATGCAGAAGTGGGAGGTTACATAGATACTGTCCTCAATAGTTATGTACTGTGCTTTCAATTTGCTACTTGTACTCTGTGACCCAACTTTCGGCTCAATCACTTTGTGTTATTAATAAGGAGCATTGGTTACAGACTATGTCTTTCTTTCTTCATATAGTTGCTCCTTCCAAATCAACAACAAGGAGGGAGCAGGCTAGATTGGCCCGGCAACGGAGGCTGGAGGCCACAGTCACCGAATATCGGCGGCTGGTGGCCCTGGAGGAGGAGGAGGAAACGCAGTCGAGCGGGGCAACAACGACATCCTCGACTGTGACCACTGCATCCTCCTCCGTGACTAAGCCAGCGGGACCGAGCCGGGCTAAGAAAGACGACCGCCACCGCCAAGCAACCGAAATACCAGCTGCCCCCCACAGGAGCTGCAAGGACCGCCAACGCCGCCTACGAGTCCGCATGTCCAACCTGGAGCAGGAGGTCCTGAGGTATAAGAACTTGGTTAAGGGCCTCCGCTTCGAGCTTGCCACCCTCCGCAAGGAGTATGATGCCCATGCCGCATCATGCACCAGCACCAGCACCCTCCAGTAGTGGAGTGTCCCTTGCCCTTTTTTTATAGACTTTTGGGGGGTGGGATTTGGGAGTTGGGATCGTTTTGGGACGTTTCAGAGACAATCGTTGGGGTTAGGGTGGGTGAGGGAGATTATTTTGTTAGGGCTAAATAAATATATTTTTCAACTTTATCTGACCATACCTGTTTTTTACTGCTTTTCAGTCTGGTGGGTGGGGGGCGGGGGTGTAACAGTAACTTTGTTTTCCTGAACAGTCGTAGGACTTTAGTAGTACAACCGTCAATCTCTTGTCTACTCCGAAATAATACTCCATTATACTACCTCCCACCAAACGCTTATCTTACCTGTAATTTGTGTTAGAAATTAGGGCTAGGCCCAGGGCTGGCTCCAGGTGAAATGGGGATTAACGTTGTCAATCCTGGGCGGGTGACATTTCCTCATTGCGGTGGTACTAGTGGTGTGACACAGTGGCAGTTGCATGCCTATGGAAAAAAAGAAAACGAAACCTTGTTTGTCCTCCTTACTGTAGCATTACAACGGTTACGGTACGATCGAGAAAATAGCAGGTGACAGTACACTAGAACAGTGCCATAATGTAGCCTAACAAATGGTAAAGTATTTGCTTGCAAGTATAACTAGTACTTGCGTTGAATTTATTTGACATTGGCTACTACTACTAGAAGATATAGTACTGAAGCTGAGTAAGTCTAGAAGATATCCTCGTATTCCTTCACCAGCCTGTTGCTGCTATGACCTTATCCTCCCCAGCAAGTGTGTGGAATTATTGATGTCATTTTAGTCAGACATCAAGCAAAACAACACAGCCCGGGGGAAGAAGGTTAGGGTTTGTAAAATGGATGGGAATGGGGGTTTCTTTTTGGGTAGGTTTTGTTGAGAGAAGAAAAAAAAAGCAGAGCATGGACAAACAATAATTGAAGATACAGACAATCTTTGGTTACAAACTAAAGGTAAGCACATGCAGTCACACTCATAGAATAAAAGACAACAATGGATACTGTATCTGTATTGCGTATATTGTTGGAGTTGTCCTGTTGAATTTGGTAAGTAATAAGCATGCAGCAAACAATTCCTCTTATTGGCGGCACTCCTCCATTCCAGCTGACGCTTCGTCCATCAATGTGGTGACCACTGACAGAAGACACCCTGTCCACTGCCTGCCTGGCGGATGTTGACTGAAACCCGGCCTGTAATTATTGAACGGAAAACAGGAAGTGCTATTACAATACCACTGATAAATAAATAAAAGGTATGTACGCTGTGTGGTGCAAAAAGTCACACTTTGATTTCCCTAATAGACAGTACAATATTTTTGAAATTGCGTGCTCTGTCTGAGTCACCTTTTTAAGGATCAATAAGTATGGCCAAAATATTATAGCGGATCTTTCCCCTCAAGGTAGGTGTACTACTGTGTTTTAGAACAAAATTTGACCTTGAAAAAAAGGCTGTTCCTTATGGATTTTGTCCAAAACACTTCTATCCGGTATTAGACCTTCCCAGGAATGCCCCAGGCAAGACCCGCCAACCCACCCGCAAAAAACCACCCGACAACACCCCCAAACAGCGAAAAAGCTAAATCTCATACTTACAATATCTCTCGGCCTTCTGTCCAAATGCGGCGCTGTTCAGCTAGGTCATCATCATCAATCATCATAACTCCTGTTTTCCACCACGGATTTCCTGAAAAGCAAATGCAATCAAGATTAGACTGTCGCAGCAGTGCTTCGACAGAGACCCCGGCCGCAACCCACCCACGAACAGCAGGAAGCCCCCCAAAACGCTACATTGAGCAAGATGTCAGAAGAAATAGCAAAAAAAAGGCTGTTCCTTATGGATTTTGTCCAAAACACTTCTATCCGGTATTAGACCTTCCCAGGAATGCCCCAGGCAAGACCCGCCGGCGCCAACCCACCCGCAAAAAACCACCCGACAACACCCCCAAACAGCGAAAAAGCTAAATCTCATACTTACAATATCTCTCGGCCTTCGGTCCAAATGCGGCGCTGTTCAGCTAGGTCATCATCATCAATCATCATAACTCCTGTTTTCCACCACGGATTTCCTGAAAAGCAAATGCAATCAAGATTAGACTGTCGCAGCAGTGCTTCGACAGAGACCCCGGCCGCAACCCACCCACGAACAGCAGGAAGCCCCCCAAAACGCTACATTGAGCAAGATGTCAGAAGAAATAGCAAAAAAAAGGCTGTTCCTTATGGATTTTGTCCAAAACACTTCTATCCGGTATTAGACCTTCCCAGGAATGGGGCGTGGCTTGGACGCCGATCGGGATGGCGGCGTGAGCTCGCAGCTCCGCGCGGAATCCCGCTAATTCTCCTGTTTTTCGGGACCCGAGGCGACCCGGAGATGACGGTCCTGCCCTCTGAAGGTTGAGGAGATAGCTGGACGTACTCGGTGACTCGCTGGGGGACTGCTGGCCCCGCGAAGATCGAGGAAGGGGCGGCCGAGGAGTGGATCGGGGTGTGAAGAAAATGGCGGCGTGGAGGTCGGACGGTCCCGAACTTCAGCCCTGAGTTCGACTGTCGCCAAACGGAGGGGACCTTGTGCCCGGCTGCCCGGCGCACTGAGATTGGCGGCGCGAAACCTGGAGACCGGGGGACGCTGCCCGATTCACCCAGGAGATCGAGGGTTCTCGTCGACCACCGTCCCACGACTCGTCCTACCCCCACGGATCCAGCGGGGGGGGCGGAATTGGGTTCATCCGCCTGGTCATTGCTCCTGAGTCCATTGGCGGTGGCACTACATTGCCCGGTACCCGGCACTCGGCACGGGCTCACGGGAGCGCCCGTAGTACGGGTGGCTGGACTTGTGACGCAGCACCCTGTCATGGCGGCGACCGGAGGGCCGATGCCCGGGAGCCGCGAGGGGGACTCGGCGACATCGTCCTGGCTGAATGAGAGTCCCTCCCCGGAGCTTGACCAGGAACAGCGACTGAACCGACGTTTGGATGCCATCCTTGAGGCGATCACCTCCACCAAGGAGGCGTTGCACAACGATATTGCCCAGGTGGCAACGGGCCTGGGGCTGCTCCGCGCGGACCACACAAAGCTGGCAGATCGGGTCAAGGATCATGACCAACTGTTACTGGACCTGAAGCCCTCGGTGGTGACAGCGGAGCACAGGATCGCAGACATTTTGGCCCGACTGGACACTCTAGAGCGGAGGGTGGAGGATGCCGAAGGCCGCAATAGGCGGAACAACGTGCGGGTCGTAGGCCTGCCGGAACGGATTGAGGGGGAGGATGCGGTGGCCTACATGGAGAACTGGTTCCGCACTGTGGTGGCGCCGGAGGGGCTTACTCCATTTTTCACTCTGGAGCGGGCTCACCGGGTGCCCGCTCGCCCGCCGGGGCTTGGCCGCCCCCCCCGACCAATGGTGGTACGGCTCCTCCACTACAAAGACCGAGACCTTCTCATCCAGCGGGCCAGGATGTCGGGCCATTATGGGGTGGAGAACAGCAAGGTAACGATTTTTCCGGACTACACGCAGGCGGTCCAGAAGGGCAGGGCATCGTTCCTTGCTGTGAAGAAGGAGCTCAGGGAGGAAGGCATTCAGTACTCCTTGCTCTACCCGGCCAAGCTGCGGATTATCATGGATGGCACCACGCACTTTTTCCAAACTCCGGACGAGGCTTGGCACTGGCTTGAATCGTACAGAGCGGGGACAGACGGGACACACCAGAGTAGGCGAGACCAGCCCAAGCAGCCCCGGGTGCGGCAGTCACAACGCATCAGGTCCCGCAACAGGCGCCAGCGGGAGAAGCGGGAGGCTCAAATGGCGGCGGAGAAGAGAGATGCACTTGCAGCGACGGCGGCCATTACGGGGTCGCAGCAGACCAGTGAACGGGCCGCAACGGACTCGGGAGGAGAAGGTAGCAGAACCGGAGGGGAACTTTCGGAAGCGGAGAGCCAGAAGGGGCCGACAGTGACCCCACAGACCTCGGATGAGATTTTCTGTGGCTAAGATAGACTTTGGCCTGGATCAGGACTTCATGGTAGGGTGATATCCTGTTGCTGGAGGGCGGGTTGCCGGATGGGGGTGCTGAGTGTATCAGAGGGGATGAAGGGCGGGACGCGGGCTCCGCTGGCTGGGGTCGGCGGCGACTCACCCCCCCCTAGGCCCTTAAGGCCGACTGTGGTGGAGACCACAGGGTAAGTGTGCGAGAAGTTAGATCATGGTTTGGATGGGGGCGGCCGTTGGGTTCGTGTGCTCTGTCCTGGGGAGTGGGGTTTGGGGTATGTTTCTGTTTTGGGGTTGTTTGGGGGGGGGCAACTGCATTGGGGGGGTTATGGCCCGCTGTAGCTTAATTCGGACTGTACGGACTTGGTATGGGGACATTACCTAATTTGAAATGCCTAACGTGGAATGTCCGGGGGCTGCGGACTATGGTGAAACGTCACAAAGTACACGCATACCTGGTACGCAGGGGGGTTCAGGTAGCTATGCTCCAGGAGACTCACCTCACCAAGAAAGAGTGCGCTGCCTTGCAGAAGAGATGGAGGGGCCAGGTTTTTGGCACCACTTATTCAGCGTATGCCAGGGGGGTCTTGATCTGGGTGAGGGCGGGGATACCCTTTCAGGTGCTGAATCAGGTCATAGACCCGGAGGGCAGGTTTGTAGCGGTGGAGGGGAGACTGTATGGACGGGATGTAGTTTTCTGTTGTGTTTATGCACCGAACACTGACCAAGGCCGATTCTTTGATGGCCTCTCGGGGTCCTTGGCCTCTTTCCTGGCGGGTCCGATAGTTCTAGGGGGGGACTTCAATTCGATTACGGATGTGGCTCTGGATAGGTCCCATCCCCCCCTTGTAGACTCTCCTGTACGCAGGCTGGCAGCGCACAGGAAGGACTGGCAGGAACGATGGGGGTTGCTGGATGTCTGGAGGGAGGGACACAAGGGAACCAGGGATTACTCCTTTTATTCCGCACTACATGATTTACATGTCAGGATTGATTCGGTGCTTTGCGGGAGCTCCCTAGCCCCATTAATTACCCATGCTGAGTACCTTGCTAGGACAATATCCGATCATAACCCCCTATTGGTGCATATACAGTGGCAGAGGGAGCGCTCCGCAATACCAACATGGCGGCTTCGCCCGGAGACGCTAGAGGATTCTGTGTTCGATGATGCGGTCCGGCAGGGCATTGATAGTTATTTCGGTGTGAATGAAGGAACGGCGACGAGCAGGTCTGCTGAATGGGATGCAATGAAAGTGGTGGTGCGAGGGGTGTGCCTGGGCAGGTTTTCGAATGCTCGAACGACTGTGCTGAATGACTTAATAAGAGCGGAAGACGCTTTGAGGGACCTGGAGCGCCGTAGGCCAACCAGGCCGGGTTTACAGGCCCAGTTATTGGAAGCGAAGGAAACGGTGGCCGCGGAGACGGAACGTTTGCGATGCTATGATTATAGGCAGTACATTATTAGGGCACACGCAGGTCGGGACAAGGTGGGTACCCTCTTAGCCAGATTAGCTAGCCCGGAACTGAGGGGTTGCCCAATCCTCAGCATTATTGACGCGCGGGGAGAGATGGTGTACTCTCAGGTAGCTGTATTGGACCGCTTTAGGGGTTACTATGAGGAATTGTACCGGAGTCAGCTGGGAGCGGGGGTTTGGGACATTGCGGAGTACCTGGGGGGGAGGCAGCTTCCAGTATTGAACGAGGATGATGCGAAGGACCTGGGTAGCCCGGTCACGCTGACGGAAATTCGAGCGGCTATCAAGCATATGGCCCGTAACAAGACACCCGGGGTGGATGGATTCCCAATCGAGTTTTACCAGCACTATGTAGACGCTCTGGCACCCAGGTTGCTGGTGGTGTATACGGAGGCCTTCGAGAAGGGGACATTGCCTGCCTCCATGCGGGAGGCCTTGATAGTGCCACTCCTTAAGCCTGGCCGGGATGCCGCGGACGTGAGGTCTTATCGTCCGCTGTCCATGCTGACGGTGGACTACAAGATCCTGAGTCGCATCTTAGCCACTAGACTGGCACCGCACATGACGGGTCTGGTGCACAGGGATCAGGCCGGGTTTATACCCGCGAGGAGCACGGCGATGAATATCCGCCGCCTGGTGGGACTAATGGACGCCATCTTGGGTGAGGAAGGATTGCCGGCGGTTCTGTCCGTGGATATCGAGAAGGCCTTCGATAGTTTGGAATGGCCTTTCTTGGATGGAGTGCTGGAGCGGTTTGGCATGGGAGATGGGTTTCGGAGGTGGACGAGGGTCTTGTATGACTCGGCGACGGCGAGAGTTCGGTTGGGCGGCATGATATCTGCCGCGTATCCGGTGGGCAGAGGTACACGACAGGGATGCTCTCTCTCCCCTCTGTTGTTTGCCCTGGCGATGGAACCCTTGGCGGTCCATGCGAGGTCCGGCGACCGTTACGCGGGAATCATGAGTGATGGGCGATGGCATTATATATCGCTCTATGCGGATGACCTGCTCCTGTACCTAGCTGACACTTCGGGGGCCCTGGTTGGAGCGATGGATCTGTTGTCTGAGTTTGGCCGACTGTCGGGCCTTAAGGTCAACTGGGCGAAGACCTGCGTGTTTCCGCTGAGAGCGGGATCGCCAGCCCCTAGCGGCGATCTGGGGGTGGAGTGGGAACCCTCTTGCATCACCTACTTGGGTGTCCGCATTTATCATTCGGCTAATGACCTTTTGGAGGGTAACATTGGCCGTTGTGTCCGGTCCCTGCGGGGTAGCTTGTCTTTCTGGTCGACCCTCCCGCTGACTGTACTGGGCAGGATAGCATTGTTGAAGATGGTGGCGCTCCCCCGCTTCCTTTATTATTTCCGAACGCTCCCTGTCTGGATTCCCCAGGGGGTGTTTAGGGAACTGCGGTCGATGTTTATTGGCTTTCTATGGGGGCATGGCCGTCGCAGGATAGCCTTAAGCACGCTACTTCGCCCCAAGTTGGAGGGAGGCATGGCCGTGCCCGACCTGGAGCTGTATTATTTAGCGGCGCAATTGCAGGTCCTTACGCAGAACGTGGCCAGGGTATTCAGGGGGCAGGAAGAGGACCGGGGACGGGGGATACAGCGCCACGTGCTGTCGTACATCATTATGCAGCAACGGCTCGACTTACGGGCCCTCACCATGGAGGAGCGGACGCTCCGACTGTGCTGGCAGAGGAGCCTCCGGAGAGCGAAGGCGTCGCGGCCTTATGCCCCGGAGATTCCGATCGGGATGTTGACGGCTTTGCCGCACGGAGGGGATTGGTCCCCGTTGATAGATTGGGAGGACGCGGGATTGCAGGTGGTGGGTGACTTGTATGTCGATGGGGCGTTGGCACCGTTCGATGTGCTCCGGGACCAGTTCGGATTGCCTGAGGGGGGCTTCCTCCTACACGCGGCTGTTGTGGCTGCCATGCAGAAGCACTGGAAAGGGGGGCTCCTGGAACCGGCGACGACTATGGCATGCCAATATGTGGTGATGGCGGCTGGTACGTTCAAAGCTGTGACGTGCCTCCATAATAGGATGCTGAACGACGGGCTGGAACCACTCCATGGGCTCAAGGCTAAATGGGAGGGGAGCGTTGGCCGGCCCATACCGGACACGGCATGGGGCCATATTCTGCGACGCACGTGGAAGGGCACCAGGAACGCGCGCTTTCAGCAGGTCCATTTTTATGTGCTCCACAGGGCATACCTAACTCCAGAGAAACTACAGCGGCACTTTCGGGTGCTGGATGCCTGTTGCCCCCGGTGCTCGTCCCTTGGGGCGGACATGGACCATTTGTTTTGGGGGTGTCCACGGCTAGGGACTTATTGGGCAGAGGTAGGGGAACTCCTGAATGAAGTGACTGACAGAGAGGTGGAGTTCGACATGGCGACGTGTCTATTGCTCTGGTTCCCGCATACTAAGCACACCAAGGTGACCAGTAAATTCATAGATCTGGGACTGATATTGGCTCAAAGGGAAATATCGTGGCACTGGAAGGCCAGGGGGGGTCCCTCACTGCGTAGATGGAAGAATGAGTTGCTGCGATGGTCTGACTGCGAGAGCGTGCTCCGGATGAAGCAGGCAGTGAAGTTAGGGAATGAGAAGGCTCTGGATGCGGCGCGTGCATGGGAGTTAGTGGTACAGGCTCTGCGTGATGCTTTGGTTGAGGATGAGGACGGCGAGGACTGAGCCGATGGACACCACGGGGCGAACACGGTAATATGTCACTGCGCACTGTAATGGAACCATCCAGTTCGGTAGAGTGAAACACACACCTTAGCAGTTGCCACGGGGGGGGGGTGTTTGGGGGTTAGTTGTAGAGGGGTTTGGGGGGGCCGGAAGCCATTGGAGGGTTGCTGAGGGAGGCCTGGGTCCACTGGGACAAGGGGTATTGAGCGGCGGGTGGACTGGGTGGATGGGACGGCCTGGCACGAAGGCCGAATAGCCTAGAGCAGGTCCCGATGGGGGCTATTGTGTTGATATTGCGGGGATGGCTGACGGGAATGGAGTTGTTGTGGGTGGGGGGGTAAAAGCAGATACGTAGGACGACCTTATGCCAGGGTCCCAATGGGACGTACACTGTGCTGTGCTCCTCTAGAGCGATCTGATATGCCGCCCGGCCTCCGGGATGCGGGCTAAAAGGCTGTGTACAACTGTGAACTGTTATTGGCTGGGGGGGGCCCACAAGTGCACTGGCTGTTTACTTTTTCCTGCTGTTTATAACTCTGCAATAAAAATATAATTTAAAAAAAAAAAGACCTTCCCAGGAACAGCGAAAAAGCTAAATCTCATACTTACAATATCTCTCGGCCTTCTGTCCAAATGCGGCGCTGTTCAGCTAGGTCATCATCATCAATCATCATAACTCCTGTTTTCCACCACGGATTTCCTGAAAAGCAAATGCAATCAAGATTAGACTGTCGCAGCAGTGCTTCGACAGAGACCCCGGCCGCAACCCACCCACGAACAGCAGGAAGCCCCCCAAAACGCTACATTGAGCAAGATGTCAGAAGAAATATAAAAAAAAAGGCTGTTCCTTATGGATTTTGTCCAAAACACTTCTATCCGGTATTAGACCTTCCCAGGAATGCCCCAGGCAAGACCCGCCGGCGCCAACCCACCCGCAAAAAACCACCCGACAACACCCCCAAACAGCGAAAAAGCTAAATCTCATACTTACAATATCTCTCGGCCTTCGGTCCAAATGCGGCGCTGTTCAGCTAGGTCATCATCATCAATCATCATAACTCCTGTTTTCCACCACGGATTTCCTGAAAAGCAAATGCAATCAAGATTAGACTGTCGCAGCAGTGCTTCGACAGAGACCCCGGCCGCAACCCACCCACGAACAGCAGGAAGCCCCCCAAAACGCTACATTGAGCAAGATGTCAGAAGAAATAGCAAAAACAAGGCTGTTCCTTATGGATTTTGTCCAAAACACTTCTATCCGGTATTAGACCTTCCCAGGAATGCCCCAGGCAAGACCCGCCGGCGCCAACCCACCCGCAAAAAACCACCCGACAACACCCCCAAACAGCGAAAAAGCTAAATCTCATACTTACAATATCTCTCGGCCTTCGGTCCAAATGCGGCGCTGTTCAGCTAGGTCATCATCATCAATCATCATAACTCCTGTTTTCCACCACGGATTTCCTGAAAAGCAAATGCAATCAAGATTAGACTGTCGCAGCAGTGCTTCGACAGAGACCCCGGCCGCAACCCACCCACGAACAGCAGGAAGCCCCCCAAAACGCTATATTGAGCAAGATGTCAGAAGAAATAGCAAAAAAAAGGCTGTTCCTTATGGATTTTGTCCAAAACACTTCTATCCGGTATTAGACCTTTCCAGGAATGCCCCAGGCAAGACCCGCCGGCGCCAACCCACCCGCAAAAAACCACCCGACAACACCCCCAAACAGCGAAAAAGCTAAATCTCATACTTACAATATATCTCGGCCTTCGGTCCGAATGCGGCGCTGTTCAGCTAGGTCATCATCATCAATCATCATAACTCCTGTTTTCCACCACGGATTTCCTGAAAAGCAAATGCAATCAAGATTAGACTGTCGCAGCAGTGCTTCGACAGACACCAAAAATTACCCACAGACCCCCGGAACCCCGCCAAAGAGCACCTCAAAGGCAAGCAAGTCAGCAAAAACGGCAAGAAATTTCCACCTCATATTTGGTCCAAAACACTTTTGTCCATTATTAGAGCTTCACAGCAATGGGCCCAAATCCGTCAACTCACCCGCAAAGAAGTACAACACCCCCACAAGTGCTGAGTCTTTCTTCATTGGGCGTAATCCAGCACTCTGCTTGGAGGGAAATCGCAGTCTGGAGGAGGAGGATAGAGGAGCACGTTCTTCGGAACTTGTGAACCTGAGGAATGTAGACTGCGGCACCTTCAAAGCAATAAGCAAACAAGTGAAGACAGTTCTGATGATGGTCTTGTTTTTGGGATTAGGTGATTAAAGTTTGAATTTAATTAACTGTGCAAAACAAAGAAAGAGAGACACAAAGCACACAGGAATAAAAGTGAATAAGGACGAAAAAGAAAGTTCTTGATTGATTGTCTCATTTTCAGGGCTCGGTGTCAGGGAATAAGAACAAGATTTCGTCATCATACTCTGCGAATTCAGGCTGGATGAGGTCAGTGCCACCGAACAGAGAAAAAATCCCCTCATCTACGTTGTCGTCCTCCTCGTCTTCATGCGGCGTGCTTTCTCGTACTTTGTAATCTGGTGGTATGAGGTGCTGATTCATCTTGATCATTGTCAGCCGCTCCACATTTTTGGGCGAGAGGCGGCTCCGTTTGGGAGTTACAATGCCACCAGCAGCACTGAAAACACGTTCAGAAGACACACTTGCGAGTGGGCAAGACAAATAGTTTATAGCCAGGTTGTAGAGCTGTGGCCACAATTGTTTTTTGCCATGCCAATACTGCAATGGCTCCTCATTAAGAAAGACCACTGTTGAGTCATTCATATAGTCCTGCACCATCGACTCAAGGTCATCAACGGTTCCTCCACTTTGCTTACTTTTTGCTGTGGCTGTGACATTTTTTCGAGAACCATACCCAAGCAAACTTAGCCAATCCTCTACAACAGCCACTGTTTTTGTTGTGTGTGGTGCAGATGATCCAGTTGCCGGTGTCTTTAACGGCTGAGAGGTCACTTGTGCCCCAGCCACAGGTGCAGAAGTGGATTCTTGTGACTGGGGATGGCCTGCTGATGCTGATGCTGATGTACTGGCTTCTCCTTCAATAACCTGCCGTTCTTTTTCAAACCTCTTGGCTGACAAGGCTAACCAATGTTTGTACTTTTGAACATCTGCATCATCAAAAGGAAAGAATGCTTCGCCTGCCAGCGCCTTTTTGTAGCGTGGATCCAGAATAGTAGCACAAATGTAATGCTGATCTGACTTGATCTTTTGAAGACGTTCATCACCACGTAGGCGCTCTAATAATTTCTCTGACAAAATGAAATGTTTTTTTTTTTCTTCATCTTCTTTTTCAAACTCAGAAGACACCGCCATCAGTTGGTGCTCCAGCATGCACAACAATGGGATAGCTTTTCCCAAATTACAGTCCTCCTGGCTGACTGCACGCGTGAAGAACTCAAAAGGACGAAGCATGTCTGTCAGGCTTTTAACTATGTCCCATTGCGCCGCACTCATCCGCAGGTCCTCCTTCTGAGATGTACCCTCTGTGAAGAAATAGTGATCGAGTACCGTATACTGCTCATACAGACGCTCAAGCATGTAGAAGGTTGAGTTCCAACGTGTTGCCACCTCCTGGATGAGTGCTTTCACTGGCATTCTACGTTGAAGTAGCAGTCTCCGCAGATGCTTCCGGGCCTTAAAAGAATGGCTGAAATGGTTGCACATTTTGCGGCAGGTGGCCATTACCGCGAACGCTGCACTGTCTCTATCACTCAAGAATTTTTGAACTACCAGGTTGATACAGTGCGCCAAACATGGCACTCTGAAATAGCCACCCTCCGACATGGCCTTAACTACATTGGAGCCATTATCCGTGGAAACATAACCAATCTTGCGTTTTAGGGGGGAGAGCATTGTCAAGACCTTTTTGTTAAACTCTTGCAAAAGGTTTTCTGCTGTGTGACTTTTCTCCAAGCCAAACATGGCTAGTGTTGCATGTTTCCGAGCAGCTTTGAAAACTTTGTCCGGGTCAACACCTGCGTTTAGCTTTGCTTTAACACCTGAAAAAGAGACCCAGTGTGCAGTGATGCACATGTAATCATGGCCTGGGCCACTGGTCCACATGTCTGTTGTCAGATGTATTGTGTGAACAGCACTCTTCTGCAAAGCTGCCCCAATCGCCTGCAGCACATCTTCATGTAGTGCTGGAACCGCAACTCTGGCAAAATAGAACCGGCTCGGAACTTTCCATTTAGGGCAGAGCGTTGCCACTAATTCAAGAAAACCTACCGCTTCTACAAAAGAAAAAGGTAGAAGGTCCACAGCTAGCATTTTAGCCAGCTTAGTGTTATACAGACGCGTCAGTGGGTGGTTGCGTTCATATGGCACGTCTGAAGTAAGCATTGTTCTAATGTTGGCCTGGACCAAGCATTTACGGGCTGATAATGACTTCGTTGACCCAATTTTGCTCGCTGGTGAACTTTTGTGCGTTGGTGTCTCACTCGCTCCAACACTCTTAGTGTGCCTCACATTGGGTGTGCTGCTGACAGGGGTACTGGGTGTAAGGGACGTGTTTGACACGTCTTCTTCCTGCTCGTCATCATCAGATGAAACATCAACGTTTCCTTGATTTTGGCCTTTCTTGATCGCATCTAGGTGCGCAAACCATTTGACAGCGTGCTTTCTCTCAAGATGACCACTCTGGCCGCCGGTACCATAGTTGGTACCTGACTTACCACGACTAACTGCAAGCTTACAAAGGGTACAAATGGCAAACTTTGGATTTTTGGGACAAACAGTAAAGAAGTCCCAAACTGGGGACTTGAAGTGTCTGTGGGACCTGGAGGAGGCGGCGATACTGGTGGTGGTGGTCATGAAGCTAATGCCAGATGAAGTGGAGGATCTGGATTGCCCAACATTTGTACGTTTTGCACTTTCACCGCCACTAATTAAGGTCGAGGTTGACGGAGGTCTCTTCTTGCCAGAAAGAAATATGGAAGCGGGACGAGTTGGTGTACTACTTAACTCCAATGATTGTGGTGTTTCCACTGCCTCCTCATCGACAACATCATCATCATCATCATCACGCGCAGCAGCTCTTCGGGCTAGGGTCAAAATGTCTGTTTGCTGCATGCCCGCTGGGGCTGCAGTGACCTTTATGATGACTGGGTCGTCGTTGGCAGAGTCTTCATCAGCAGCAGTATCCGCCACTTCTTGTTGAGCCTCATCACACTCCATAACTCTGAGACTTTGGACGAGCTTCCTTTTACGCTTAACTACCTTTGTTGGATCATGGTGTGCCTCACTCTCAGACGGCTGTGGTGCTGGTTCCCAAGTTTGATCCGTATCATCAGAAGGAGGTGTGCTTGAAGAGGATGTAGACACCACCCTTGATCTCTTCCTTGCTAGGGGTGTGGAAGACAATGAAGGATCATCAGGAGGAGTGGCTTCCTCAAATGATACCTCGCCTTGATTGTCGATTTCCTGATGTGCCCCTACTTCGGGAGGAACAACTATTGTGGGCACTTGTGACCCTCCATGCACCTCTGCTTGCGCATCTCCTTGCGCTGCCTCTCCTTCCACATGTACTTGGGCTTGTACTTGCACATGTGATTGTTGTTGCGGCTGTGGTTGTTCAACACTCGTCAGATGAGCTACAACAACCTGTGTTGATTGAGGGACATTGCTGCTGCTTTCTTGCGATGAGCCAACATCACTGGTCGATGGTGATTGAAGAACTATACTGGCTGCCTCTGCAGCACTCAAGGGCTTGGACTTAAGTTGGCGTGGTGGTGGTGGTGGCACTGAGCCCAATGGAGCGGGGGTGCTGCTGCCAGCTTGGTCCCCAGCAGATCCCGCTGCTGCTGCTGCAGGCATACTTTTTTTTTTACTCCCAAAAAAAGGGGCGGGCGGCACACCAGTCTCCTTGGTAACTTGCTTCTTCTGCTCCTTACTGGCACCTTTCTTGCTAGAGGAGCTACGGGTTACTTTTTTTGGGGCCATCCTCTTCAAAGCAGGTCAGCAGGCAGCAGTTGCACGAGTTGCAGAGGGTTCTGTGTCCAGACGTGACGTCGCGTGACGTTATGCTGCACACACCGCTGCAGGACTTCTTCCTGGCACTGGTGGTTCTCTTGAGTCTTCTTGTGCACCTAAAAGCAATGGAAGACAGAGGAACATCAGTTCAGTTATACACCCCAAAAAATCGACAAAACACAGAAAAATGAGCACAATCCCATGCCATCCTTGATGTTTAAATTGAAGACACCCCACAGAAAGACTACGGACATGCAAGTATGCAACACTCACTACCCCTGGGCATAATGGATGAAAAGTAGGCAAAATAAGTGCAGGCCTCAGACACTGCCTCTCCTCAAAATGGCCCCCTTACACCCCAAGCACATGTTGCCTGTACCAGCCAGCACTCAAGATGGCCACCACCACCACCCACATGGCCAGTCCACATCAACAGTACACCCCCAAAAAACAGAAAAACAGCCAGAAATCACCACAATCCAATGCCATCCATGATGTTTACATCAAAGAGAGTGAGACCACACCACAGGCACACTCAGTCCATGCACCACCACCACCCCTGGGCAAGCAAAAGGCCACACCAGCAGCCCCCCAAAAACGACAAAAAACAATAAAATAAGCACAATCCCAGCCCATCCATGGCCTCAATTATGTTTAAATTCAAGAAGACACCACACAGAAAGACTAGGCCCATGCAACACTCACCACCACCCCTGGGCAAAGGGCCACACCAGCAGGCCCAAAAAAACGACAAAAAACAATAAAATCTGCACAATCCCAGCCCATCCATGGCCTCAATGGTGTTTAAATTCAAGAAGACACCCCTCAGAAACACTAGGCCCATGCAACACTCACTACCCCTGGGCATAAGGGATGAAAAGTAGGCAAAATAAGTGCAGGCCTCAGACACTGCCTCTCCTCAAAATGGCCCCCTTACACCCCAAGCACATGTTGCCTGTACCAGCCAGCACTCAAGATGGCCACCACCACCACCCACATGGCCAGTCCACATCAACAGTACACCCCCAAAAAACAGAAAAACAGCCAGAAATCACCACAATCCAATGCCATCCATGATGTTTACATCAAAGAGAGTGAGACCACACCACAGGCACACTCAGTCCATGCACCACCACCACCCCTGGGCAAGCAAAAGGCCACACCAGCAGCCCCCCAAAAACGACAAAAAACAATAAAATAAGCACAATCCCAGCCCATCCATGGCCTCAATTATGTTTAAATTCAAGAAGACACCCCACAGAAAGACTAGGCCCATGCAACACTCACCACCCCTGGGCAAAGGGCCACACCAGCAGGCCCAAAAAAACGACAAAAAACAATAAAATCTGCACATTCCCAGCCCATCCATGGCCTCAATGGTGTTTAAATTCAAGAAGACACCCCTCAGAAACACTAGGCCCATGCAACACTCACTACCCCTGGGCATAAGGGATGAAAAGTAGGCAAAATAAGTGCAGGCCTCAGACACTGCCTCTCCTCAAAATGGCCCCCTTACACCCCAAGCACATGTTGCCTGTACCAGCCAGCACTCAAGATGGCCACCACCACCACCCACATGGCCAGTCCACATCAACAGTACACCCCCAAAAAACAGAAAAACAGCCAGAAATCACCACAATCCAATGCCATCCATGATGTTTACATCAAAGAGAGTGAGACCACACCACAGGCACACTCAGTCCATGCACCACCACCACCCCTGGGCAAGCAAAAGGCCACACCAGCAGCCCCCCAAAAACGACAAAAAACAATAAAATAAGCACAATCCCAGCCCATCCATGGCCTCAATTATGTTTAAATTCAAGAAGACACCCCACAGAAAGACTAGGCCCATGCAACACTCACCACCCCTGGGCAAAGGGCCACACCAGCAGGCCCAAAAAAACGACAAAAAACAATAAAATCTGCACAATCCCAGCCCATCCATGGCCTCAATGGTGTTTAAATTCAACAAAACAGTTGTATCATGCACCCATAACCAACCCTGGTCCTACTGGATACTGTGGCTACCCACAATATAATTTATTTAATTTTCTGAAAAAGTTCAAAAATTGTACTTGCAGCAACTGTAATGCCCCAAACAAACTTACTTGTGAAAGTTGATTTCTAATCCAAAAGTGATCCAAAGACAGTCAAAAAGGCCTCAAATCCAAATATCCAGCAGCACCCACAAAAAGTAATCCTTCCAGCTCCAGATCCAAATGAAAGTGACCAGGAGATGGACAAAGCACTGGGAGGAGCCTGCTGGACAGGAACAGGAAGTTGGAGACTGTGGGGCACTTCCTTACTCCCCCCCCCCAAAATGGACTCCTTGCAAAAAAAAAGGCCATGCAAATGTCAACCTGAGGAGTGATTCTGATAAAAATCATAATTTTCTGAAGGTTTATCCTGTTTGCTGGTGATTTTCTTGTGCGAAATTGCAAAATCTCTATTTCGCAAGTCTGAGATTGTTCCTTTCCGCCGCAACTACGTGTTCGCAATTGCGAACTCTCGCGAGGTGTGCTGTGCAAGGTGGCAAGCCGCGAGTACGTATTCGCGGGCGACAAACTCCCGCGGGAACACGCAGCAAGATCTAAAATGGCGCGTCACTCGCAAAGAAAAACAACTCGGCAAACGCTAAAATGACGGAAAGTGAACGCCGTGCACCACGCCGCGCGCCGCAACCAAGCAAAAAATCCGCCGCGAGCGGATTCACGGATTTTCGACAAATTCGCGAGCGTTCGCGGATTGCGAATTTGCCGAAAATCCGAAAAATCCGCGAGCGGAGCGGATTTTACGCCCATGCTTATTCATATGGTGGGAAAACAAGGAGGGCCTTAAGGTATATGTCATTACCAAGGGAAAGATGAGGTTGGGCAGTACCAGATTTTAAAATGTACTATTGGACTGCGGCCTTTCAATACATGTGTGGGTTAATCAGTGGGAGTGTTACAGATCACTGGATTAAAACGGGGTCACCAGATATATACAAGTTATTGCTAGGATAGGATGCTGTGAATTGCTTTATGAAATTCAGTGAGCCCAGCTACTTCAAAAAAGCAAGATACAAAACTTTGATGGCAGCGTTTAAGATCTGGGCAGCGTTCAAAAATACGGTGAGAACTGCACCATTGAGAGTATTTTCGCAGAACTTTCTTTACTCAAGCAGGGGGATCTTCATAAGCATGGGAAGAAATGGGCAGACTAACTTGGCATAGATCAAGATCAATGTCTCCATTCTCTTGAGTTGGAACAAACCGTACTGTGTCCCACTGGGTTGCAAGCTCAGCATTTTAAAACAATTTGTTCATTGTACTTTACTCCGGCAAGGATTACACAGTGGGGGGGACAGAAAGGACCCCGGTGCCCCCGCTGCAATAGCTCAGATGCTGATCTAATCCACATGTTTTCAACGTGCCCTCGGTTAGAAATCTTGATGACAGCAAATGAAAAATTATTGAATCAAACATTGGACTTAAAAGTCTTGCTTACTCCTGCACTAATGCTTTTTGGGATTAATAGTAATGAAGTCCAAGATTCATCTCACTGCTTCCTTTTTCTAGCCATGGCTGTGTTGCAAATCTCTATTGCCTCTTCCTGGCTGGAAAAAGCAGCCCCAACACTTCAGCAATGGCTCGCCAGGCTGCTTGCTACTTATAATCTTGAAATAGGGATCTATGAGAGAAAGGGTAAAAGAGGGAGAATGCTCGGCAGGCATATTTGGGAACCTACCTATAGATGGTAGGAAGACAAGGCTGATAACAGACCCTGATTTCTTTATAACAGGCAGGTCTGCAATTTTCTTTTCCAAATACGGGTATTTGTTGTGTTGTATTGCTGTGTCTGAAATAACAACTAAGTCTTTTCTTTCTAAGGATTTATAGTTTTTTATTAGCCCAATATTCAGATGGCTCTTCTTGTATTCTGTATGTATTAGGATTGATTGATTACTCCTCATGTACTAACTGTAAGTGTAATAATGGTGCTGCTATAAAATAAAAAATGTTTAAAAAAAAAGAACCGGATGGAGACAAGAGGGTGATTTGAAACCAACATTGAGGGGCTATGTTAAGATACAGCAGGAATTTAGTATTGGAGCAACTGATGACCTAGTACTGAGAGGTGAGAGGTACGTGACCCCTAGGGGGTTTGAGGAAAAGATTGTTCTTGTCGGCACCTAGGACGAACTATTATAAAAATAAAAACGACCCAAGGACAAATGTTGGTGGCCAGGTCTTGATGAAGACTTTAAGATGTGGGTGGAGAATTGTAGTCTATGTAAAGATAGTGAAAAAAGACTCAAGGTCGACACACATGGTATGGGTTCACTTGGTGGAAGTTCTTGTGGTGCAGCATAGGAAAAGGTGTGTCTCCATTTTATTGGTCCATTGATAAGAGATTTTCCAGTGTTTTGGAAGATGTTTATTCAAGATGGGTGATTGTGGAATTTTTAAAAGATATTACCACAGGCAATGTAGTTAGCAATCAAGTCATTTTCAGAAGAGAAGGATGTCCTGGCATTTTGGTCACGGATAATGGCATGCAGCTCACTTCACATGCTATGGGTAAACTAGAGGTAGGTGATTTTATCAAAGTCAAGTTGGGAAAGAGAGAATATGGGATGAACAGGTTTTCTGAACCAAAGATGGTCAAGATAGTGCAACAATGGCATTTACTTCTGGAGAATGGGCAAATATGGAACAAAAGAAGAGTGGCTTTATATTGTAAATAAAATGACATCGGCAAAGAGGAAGTAAGTAATGGATTCAACTCTGTGGGGTGTCAACGGGAGAGGGCAGTGTTGTAGTGTAGTTCCTATATCCCTGATAGGCTCTGCGCATTGGAATAATATACACTATACTTTTGACATAGAACTGAGGTCAGTATGTCTCTATCGAGTACATTAAATTTAATTACTTGTGTGTGCCAGCTAACTCAGAGGTCACTAGAAACTGCTCGAATGAACAAGAAGGGATTAGTTTTTGACATGACAACTTTATTTCCCTTAGAGTCAGAACAATCTCAGAATTGTGGAAACAATAGATAATCGTTTCACTCAGTGAGTCGTGCATGCTTCGTTTCTACAGAGTTGCACAGAATTAGATAGACAGGCGTTTCAATAAAAAGGGTTTATTGAACAGTCTTATTTCTCATGCAAGAGATATGAACTGCTACAATCGTAAGACAGAATGAGAAGTATAATACGTACAGCGTTTGTAGTAAGATAAAATAATACTGTAATAGCATGGTTTGTAGCTATTACATATATTCATAAAAATACATGCATAAATAACACAGGCTAAAATACTCATCTGGTGCTTCTAAAATAATCCTACCCCAGTGTACCTAACCTATGTGTAATACGAGGGAAGAAGTAGGTGCTATTTAGTTATAGTCTAGTTTAGCTATAGGTGCCAAGATTTGCCAAAGTCACTCTAGGTTCTAGTCTTCTCCATACTTTAGAATGAGAGGGGTTGGAATCTCTTTACCGGGTCTTGATCTCTAACACCGCGCAAGGGCAGTCAGAAACACTGGAGCCGGATTCTCTGCAAGGAGGATGGCAGGGTCTGGTCAGTGCGTCTGTTGGGGATTTGACTTCCTTCCGAACTTGCCTTGTGCAAGTAGGCAGTCGAACTGTGGACCGAACCGTGGTTTGCCATGACAGGTGAAGGCATATTTATACCTTGAAGGTGTTTAGGAATGTCAGTATTGTAGTAAAAGTCAGTCATAAGAGCATCATGAATGAACCCCTTAGGAATAGATGTTCATGAATAAAAAATTAGTTTTTGGAGAAATCAATATCCAAGCAAGGGGAAGTCCTAAAGGCTTAAGAGTCTGTTTTTCCAAGTACATGTTGTGACGTAGGTGAACAGATGTAAGTAGCCTTGCCTGTATTTGGTTACCATGAGCAATGCCTATATAAGGGCTGGATTGCAATACCTAAATAAGGGCAATGTGAATTGTATCTATATAAGGGCATGAATAGGGAATTTCATACGGAATCTAAATCAACACACAACAGTGTAACAAGAGACCTTTAGAGGGATTGTGATGAATCCAGGGACGGTGGTAGCACTGCTAGGAGAGAAATCTGCATGTGTCGTGTTCCTCCCAAATTTTATGGTTTTATCATGGGGTACTGCTTTTGCATGCTTTATGCATTTTTTGCTTTTGCTTTATGTATTGTTCATTTGTGTTTCATTCATAAAATATGGGGATATGTTGTGATCTTTGTACCATTATGTGCTTTTTGTGCTTGCTGTCTCGAGGGTGTTGTCGTGACTACGTGGAATGCCGTGCGTTCCAGGTGGCACACAAAGACACTCTGGGGACGGTTGGCTGAGAGGCAAGCTGGAGTTCTCGTTATGTAAGGGAGCAATTAAACAAACACTTATCTTATTACACCGGCTTACGTGTACTACTTCCACAGAACCCTACCCCTGCAGGGTATCCCAGTATTTCATCACTCTATCGTCCCCAAAAGGGTGTATCTGGGCAAGCACCAATGGCCCTTGAGAAGTGAATGCATGCACAAATAATGAGAGAGGCCCCTCTCACCAAAGGGACAGGGCTCTATCAGAGCTATGTAATTAAAGGTAACTACCTTTGGGATACACTCAATTAATCACTATCAAAGATAACTCCCGCATTGAAACTAAATCAAGTGGAGATATTGGTCTATCTGAGGCAAACAGAAATTGAAAACCGGATACTAATATTCAATTGCTCTAACCGTGAATTGCTCTAACCGTGAACAAACAATAAGTATCAGTACATTGCCATATGTTTTCTTCTCTCACTTTCTTTTCTCTATTACTCTTCATCTTCTTCTCTATGAATTAGTGATGTTATTATGATTAAAAAAAATTATTGATGATTTATTGCTGATCGCCTGGGAGCTGCCTAGTATTTTGTAATTAATCTGTTACAGCTTTGACAATTTGTGGTGTTTAAAAAAAAAAGGAATGACTTTTTTTTATATAATGTAGATAGTGGTACCCATATTTTTACAATAAATAGTTTTTTACTGTACACATTGTGTTTTGGTACTGTAAGTGATACTGGGATTTCGGAAAATGTACCTTTATGATTATTGATTGACTGTATATATGGTAATGAGTGTTGAATTGAGTATACCCCAAAGGGAGTTGTCTTTGATAATATAGCCTCGGAGAAGTAAATCCAGAGTCACATCTATTCTAAGACCAGGGTGCCCCAGAGGCACAGACACAGGTTTGGTCTACCTCTGATTGCTCAAAATCATATTTTCCCTCTTCTCCCTGTTGTGTAGATGTTTTTAAATGAAAGTGGAAAATATCAGAAAGTAGGCATCTCTGTCCAATCTTAGGATGACACATCATGGCCCTACCCCTGTCCTCACCCTTCTGCCAAGCAATTTGGACATTCTAGTATGGTGACTTGAAGTGATCTACTCAGAAACCTCTCTAAGAGCTTGGAACTCTGCCTCTAACTGTCACAGGTGATTATCTTCCTTCCTCCAAATCCTCAAAGTGGAGCCAGTCATTGGTTTGGCACCAGAGACCTGACATTCTCTCCTTTGTTCACCTTGTGATAAGCCTTACCAGGCCTAGAGCAGTGTAAAATGAAATTATTAGATGCAGATTCGTTCCATGCCATTTCCTTTTCCATTTTTTTGTGGGTAAGCCTTTGTTCCTCTTTCTGGCCAGCAGAGTATTTAACTTGGGCCAGTAGGATGGACAAAAGTCAGAATCTGATCAGGGGCTGAAAGTAAGAAATATAATAAATATTATTTAAACAAATATGTTTTATTCATTTTTCAAATACTACAGACATACAACCCTTGAGTGCATCCACCCACCTCCAATCCCTCCTACTGTGAGGAGACTTGTTCAGTAGTAATACTATTTTCCCTCCTCCGAATCATTGTTGTGCATTGTTTCCCTGATGCTGGACAATTGTCCCACCTCCTCTGAGTGTTGCTTGGTTGTTAGATCTCTCTCCCTCACTACCCACCCAAGGAATCATCTCCATAGTCCTTATTGAAACCCCAGGACCCCCCACCTTACTTGGTACTAAGGGCCCCATTAGGATGACGGGCGGACATTGTCCGCCCGCCACCCTATCGTAGAACGGGACCGCCCGCCATAAGGGCGGGGGTCCCGTGGGGGGAATTAGGATGTGCCCGCCACAGTGGCGGGCACATCCTGTAGTTTTAGCATTGTGGCGGGCGGTGCACTCTGCACCGCCCGCCACAATGCTAAAAATGCTTTTTCGCATTTGCATATGCAGAGCGGCAGGTACCGCGCGGTGACTGCCACTTTGCATATGCAAATGTGGGGTGGTACCATAGGTACCCCCCCAGACCTCCCCCACCTCTGCCTACACCAGGGGTGCCCACAGGGGGCCCCCCGCAGCTAACATTGCCGCCGCAGAAAGGCACCTATGTCTCAGCATCGTAATATGGCTGGCGGTGTCCATTGGACACCGCCACCATATTATTCCCTTTCCGCCACGGTCGCAAGGTGACCGGGGCGGAAAAGCGGCGGACGGTCTTTCCGTCCGCCGCGGTCCCCGCCGCCATACTAATATGGCGGGGGGGGGATGCGGGTAAGGGTGTCGGGCGGATTGCCTCCGCTAGGCCAGCGGTGGCCTCCGCCATCCTGGCGGAGGCAATCCGCCCGACATCATAATGGGGCCCATTGTCCATGTCCTCAATGTGTGCTTTCTACACTCCCCAAATTTGTATGAACTTGTTTGGACAAGCCAGTGCCTTGTAGACCTGTTCTTCAGCCTGCATGCACCAATCCATATTGACTTCCAATTCATCTACCCTCAGAATGATGGCGCTATTCCATTTCAGTATTACATCTTGTCTGGCCACAATTATATTAATGCTGCAGAGTAGATGAGTGTATTTGTCCAATGTTTGTTCAACCCCAGATGACCAGCATTATCAATTTGGGTGTGAATTCAAGTGGGGTTTCTAGGACCTCAATAAATCTAGATCGAATCCTATTCCAAAAGGGATCCAGCCTTGAACACTCCCACAGTGTGTGCAGTAGTCTCTCTGTGTGCATCCCCTTGAGCATCTGTCCGTTAGGCATCTAATCTTAGTGAAAAGTTGCGTTGTGTTGAAGTACTCCCTGTGAAGTATTTTGAGCTGGGTTAACATGAAGTTTGCCCTTATAGCTATCCCCTCACATTCCTCATCTTCCAATTTGCCTAGATCACTCTCCCATCAGTCTCTTAGATCTATAAGTGGTAGGGTGCCATTGGCTAGTAATGTGTTATATATTGTTGTGATGTACTCCTAATCCATTTGCATACAGCTTGTAATAACGAAGACTCAGTTAATTAAACTCACTCACTAGAGAAGTCCAAAAACCGGGTAATCCAAAGAGCACCAATCTATATTGACTTCCAATTCATCTACCCTCAGAATGATGGCGCTATTCCATTTCAGTATTACATCTTGTCTGGCCACAATTATATTACTGCTGCAGGGTAGATGAGTGTATTTGTCCAATGTTTGTTCAACCCCAGATGACCAGCATTATCAATTTGGGTGTGAATTCAAGTGGGGTTTCTAGGACCTCAATAAATCTAGATCGGATCATATTCCAAAAGGGATCCAGCCTTGAACACTCCCACATATATTGTTGTGATGTACTCCTAATCCATTTGCATACAGCTTGTAATAACGGAGACCCAGTTAATTAAACTCACTCACTAGAGAAGTCCAAAAACCAGGTAATCGAAAGGGCCAAAAATCTAGGAAAGTAATTGGGTCAGAAATGATGTTCCTACACAGAACCCAAATACTACACCTGAGTGGCAGCTTCATATTGAGGATGAGCAGTTATACCACAACATGGTTGCAAGCACAAACTCTTGCAGTAGGCCCACAGAGTAATGTCTGAATGATTCCTGCGCTCATACTGTCCTACTGGTATCTGCCTGGTAGCAACCCAGCCAAAAACCCCTTCTTGTTTTCACTCTCTGAAAAGTACAGAGGAAATTGGACTTCCTAGTTTCCCTTACCAGCCCTACAAATACTGTTCTGTTTATACCAGATCTGCCAAGGTGTAACCACATCTGGTGATTTTTTCTACTCAAGCAGGACACTTACATGGTCTTGGACTGGAACTGTGGTACAGCCGCTACAACCCTACACTGGAGGTTACATTGGACACAGCCACGTAGACAGCTTGATGGATATATGCTCAAAAATGGAAGTTAACCTAATCAAGCATTCAACATTGATTTTTAGAGTAAGGGAGTTTCTATTCTATTCTGCATTATTCACATCAATTCTCCACGTATCCTCAGACCTTTCAGTTTGGTAGTGAAGTAATCGACTCATTAAGATCGGCGTCTTATCGAAAAATTTAATTCTAACTAGCAGATGTTCTTCACGGCTAAACAATCATAAACAATCATAAACAAATCTGATGATGGGTGATAAGATGTGATCCCCCAACTATCCCTCTCAGACCGATTAAAACCCATTTATGACTTCCTTCCAAGCTGCACGCAGGTTTGAGTGGATATAATTCCTTATGACATTGTTGACCAAAAAAAGGGCTACTACGTGCTAGGTATGTTGGCTCATCCACTGCCACCCAAAACATAATCTACTTTCCTCTATCAGGAAGAATGTTATTTTGTTTGATTTAAAGTAGGCAGAAAGGTGAAAATCCTGAAGTATAGAAGATGGGCTGCCGAATCCACACCTGCAGTTTGTGACTCTACTCTATATCTGCTTATAAATTAGGAGGAGATGGAGCCTTAATATAAATCAATAGAAACAGTTTTAAAAGTATGAAGAAGTATTAAGAGGTCAGTACTCAACTTGATTTGTATATGTGTGTTCCACATTTCTAGACCTTTCTTCCCCAATCATAAGTCATAAATACTGATTCAAATAAGAAGGATCTACAGGTTTTGATTGTTACAGATAGCAATCAACAGTATTACAGATTTTCAGCAGTCAAACAGGCAGGAAAATGGATATTCTCAAAGGAGTTATAATCAAATTCTACTGTTCTTAAAATGATTGAATATTCAGACGTTTATATAGTGCAACTTGGATTCTGTAGACTTCAATGGGGTAAAAGATGTACTAATAGAAAACTGGGTTAACCTCACCCTGCACTAAGGGTACCCAAGGTGGGAGTCATGTGCACAGAGTCGAACAAAAAACAAATAGGGCACAAATCTAGAGGCACACCATACAAAAGATGGTAATTTCCTACAAGGGTCTCCTCAAGCAGAAGGAGTAACTACCCACCGCATGGAAGTTCTCATCTCTAAGGCAGGAAAACCTGCTTCTGTGACAATCTGAATCAGAGTGGTTATTACCAGGACAGTGTTCCTCTGTGGAATCCATACCCTGTAGGGGGATGCACTACCTCAACCATTTATGATTCTCACACCACAGTCTGTGTGAACCCAGAAATGAGTGCCAAAAAAGTATGTCCCCAGTTTGTTCAGTGACCAGACAACTGTAAGTGCTTCTCTTTCAATTACACTCAACCTTGCTCACTAGGTAGTAGCCTCCTGCTGATAAAGGTAATAGGTTGGTCTATGCCCTCCATATTTTGCTGTGAGACAACAGCCACAATCCTGAAGCATCTGTCTCCACAACTCATTTGGTTAAAGTTAAATGTCTTGAGAATTGGTGCTGATTGGCCCCTCCTTCTGGGTGTCAAAATTATTTTGACACACCTCCATCCCTATTACATTCCTGGACTGATTTTTGGAAGTCGTCTCAGGCAGGGGGGCAACAATGGCTCCATAACCCTTCACAAACTTTCTGTAATACCCAGTAAGACCCAGAAATGCTTGGGTCTGCATTTTGGGGGGATCCCCAGCTAGGATGGCTTGAATCTTGGGCAGTGGAGGCTCTATGTGTCCCAGGACCACTTGGTGGTCTAAGTACACTACAGGATCCTGCCCTATCTGGCACTTACTGGCATTGATAACCAGGACTGTCTGCTGCAGGGCCTGCAGCATTTCCATTTAGTGAGTCAGGTGTTCTTTCCAGCTGAACTTGAAGATTGCAATGTCATCCAATTAGGCACCACAGCACTCTTCCTATCCACCAGGACCTAGTTGCCCAACCTTTGGAAGGAGGAGTGGGCCTCCAGGGCCCAGAACTGGAAATTTCCCTCATGCATGGATAATGCTGAACTTTCCTTTGCACCCTCAGTTAAAGCAATACGCTGATATCACGTCAAAGGTACTGATGAACATGGCAGCCCATAATCTGCAAATGAGTTCATCACCCTGGATATGGACTGTGCATCAGTTTTGGTGACTGAATCCCTTGTAAACCATACAGAACTACAGTTCTGAGGTGCTGCCGGTGGGACAGAATTTGGTATCAATATCACTTGGCTGAACCAAGGTCTACAGGAAGGCTTCATAACCCCAAGATCCAATATCATGGACGCATCCTTGATGCTGTTTCTCACTTTGTCAGATAGCCTGTCAATTTTGTTTTTGACAGGCAGTGTCCTCTGTCAGTCTCATGGGTACACTATTGAACTATGGGGTCAGTGAGGCTAAAGAGGCAAACTGCCACAACAACTGGCAAAACTCCGTCTGTTGAACGTTTGTCTAAATGGAGACAGGACTACTCCCTCCGCTGACCCATTTTGCTCCTTTCATTTTGAAGATAAGTATGTCTGCTACGGATTTAGTTTCCTACTACCCACCACTATCTGTCACCATGAGCATGTGATCTCGGACCTCTAAAAAGTGTAGTTTTAATCTGTTGATATGTAGGACCCTTAAAAAGTTTGAGTGTCTACAGGTCTACCAAGTATGTGACCTCATATTTCTTCTCCTTGATGTTATAGAACCCTGTCCTCTGGTCCTTAAGGACATAGGGCCCCACGGGATCCCTCACTCACACTTTTTGGCCAGGTTGGTATTTGATCAGAGTGGCCAGTTGGTCCTAACACTGCTTTATTGTCTATGGCTGGCCTCCAAATTCACTTAGCACCCCTTCTTGGTTGGTTGTGAGGGCAACCATGTAGTCAATAACATTTTATGAGGATTACTTGGGGGCTTCCTCCCACACCTCTTTTATAAAAAAGGAGAGGTCATCTTAAGGTGTGCCCAAATAGAAGCTCCAGCCCAATTCCTTCAGTCGTACTACCCAGTAAGTAAACAATAGGCATGGTAGCAAGACATCCCACTTAAATCTCCGGGGCACAGACATGCTAATGAACATGCATATAGAAATTCTTGTCAAATCATTAAATAGGGCCATTGGACAGGGGTTGGTGCATGGTGCATAACTTATCAGTAATACCACATTGATCCCACATGGCCTTCATGTATGCTGACATGAATTTGGTATTTCTATCAGACACTGCTATCTAGGGGAACCCCACTCGGGTAAATATCCCCATTTGCTCCTCACCACCACGGGCACAGTCTCTGTCCTCAGATGAGGGCGTCATGCTACCAGATGACATAGTTCACCAAAGCATCAGGATTAAACTGCTCCCAAGGGTTGTCATGCGATCAAGAAGACCAACAATGTACACTCTTACTCTCTCAAAGGGTGTTTCCACTGCAGTGAATTGATAGATGTGAGCCTTGCGCTTTTGTCCTGACTTGTCATTGACCTGATAATTCACATTGGACCTGCAAATGCATCTGACTTGATTCTTATCTGGGGCCCATAAAAGTGGATGAATAGGCGGTCAATGGTTTAGACCTGCCCCAGATGTTCTACCAAGGGAATATCATAGACCAGCTGATGTAGGAAGGGCCTACAGCATGGGGGGACCACCAAAACTCTAGTTAACTCAGTCTCACTGTACAGGTTCCCATTCTCCAAGTAAACAAGGTGATCATCAGATTTTTCACTAGTATTCTGGACCTTGGTGTGCTGTGGAAGGCCCTCGAGAGGCTGGCACTTCCTTTGCACCTTGCATAATTCTGCATGGAAGTGTCTGCAGCAGTCTGCTACCTGGCCAGTTTTTTCCAGGGCCAATATATCCTACCCTTAGGTTCAGTAGCACAATATTGTGGGCAAAAATATTTTGATAAAAAACAATATAGTGTTTCTATACCTATAATGGAAATGGAAATGAGAAAAATATGAAACAAAATATATTATGAAAAGTAACATTGGCCAACAACAGACAAATATATTGTTTTTCTATATTTATATTCACTGAAGAAAAACAAAGGTAATAGGTATATTATAGTTAGGAAATATAATTAAAAAAAACCTTAGAAATTTGTTAAAAAAACAAAGGTCATAGAGACATTATATTTAGGTTCAGGTTTTACTCGTAGAAAATCATTGAAATTCAGCACTTACAGTTACCTGAGCTTACTATAATATACGTCCTGCAGTGCAATGTTTCCGACATGAGCACCAGTGCTCCTGTGCTCATGACGAAACCACCCCGTCATGTGCACAGTGAAGTACTAGAAAATAACAAAAAGGACTATACCTACCAATAGCCCCAATCCCCTTACCCAATATTCAGTCAGTTGGCAGTGAAGAATAGTTCAATCATTTATTAAGCAAGATACTCTATAGAGGAGCCTCTCCAACCCTCACCCATCAGGTGTGCAGAGAAAACTGTTGGCTCGTATTCAAACATGAGGTTATATACTTTTCGGTTCAACACATATAATCACAGTAAAGTAACACCAGTTGGCCCTCGAGCTCCAGAGAAGGACCATATATGGCAGACATGATTAGTTCAAAGCTTAATTATTTATTCCTGGGAAGGTCAGGAGGGCTGACTGCCTTTAGTCTTGGTGCCTGGGAGTGTAGGCAAGGCGCCTCCAGGAATGCTCTTATCGCACCCAAAGCCAGATTCGACCTTGAGTCTCGAGTAGACAGCCTACGTTCAGCTGCTCCCAGTATTTCAGATGAACTGTGCCTTGACAACTGCCAGAGAGTAACACGTGACACAGCCCGTGTTCGAGCATAGGTTCGGAAAATGGCGTCTGTATGGTTCTCGGCCTACTCTGTTAGCAATAGATACGCAAGGAGCGAATATAGGTTTCTTTCCCCTGCAAGCGCATATAGATACATGCAAATATGATTATGCCTATTGCTGCCTTCATGCTTCTAATATGGTAATGCAGAATGTATCTTTAGGTTCATGGTTATGCCCACTGCTAATGAGGTGTATGTCAATGCTCTGACCCTACTGTTGGGACCTTTATGTACACATTGTGATGTGTAATGCTAATGTGCTCTATGGTAATGGGCTTATGCTGTTGGAATGTATGCCTACTATCCTTATCTGGCTAGCCCTAGGTCAGTGATGGAGGGTACATGGGGTTACCGTGCTTTTCATGAATTTCATGCTATGACACTTGCATTTCAGGCCTAATGCCAATGGTTTCTTTCCCCCTAAGGCATACATGGTTGGTGTTCTGCCTAATGTGCTAGGCCTCCTGCAGATGTTTAGGCCTATTCTGATTTATGCCCATTGTGAGTGAACTACGCCTACTTTTACGCATAATGTGATGGTATGCCTACCGTTGCATATTATGCCAATGCTAATACGATTATGCATTTTGTATTTCTATGCCTAACCTGACACTTTCATTCCAGGCCTATGGCAAAGGTGATTTATGCCTGAGTCTAAAGTTATAATGCTTTATGTTCCTGCCTTATTACAGTTTCAGGACCTATGCCAATGATGATGCCTTATTTTTAGGCCTAATGTTTATTGCAATGTTGCTAGGGGGGAACATCCTTTACAAAGCAACTATTACAACGCAGTACCACTACAACGGACCCATTACAACGCAGGTGTCTTTACAACGCATGCTATTACAACGCATGCTATTACAATGCAGGTGCTATTACAACGCATGTTATTACAACGTAAGTATTATTATTTTTTATTTATTTTTATTTGAATATTAATTTATTATAAAATGAAATAATATTTAATATTATAAAATATATATTAAAATAAAAATAATTTACAATTTTAAAAATTATGGTGTCCATTACCATGTCAGGCGGATCGCCACCGCCATGGTGGCGGTGGCGATCCCCCCGACAGAAATGCCCGGCCGCCACCCGGGCATTTCCCCCCTGCCATTGTAATGTGGCGGGGGGACCGCAGCGGAGGCAAACACCGCCCGCCACTTTTCCGACTCGGTCGCCTTGCGGCCGGAGCGGAAAAGGGTTCATATGGTGGTGGTGTCTATCAGACTCCGCCAGCCATATTTGGATGCTTGCGAATAGGTGCCTTTCCGTGGCAGGCGGTCTTTGATTTGGGGGGCCTCTGCGGGCCCTCCTGGTGAAGGCCGAGGTGGGGGTGCACAGGGGGGGTACCTATGGTACCCCCCTTCATTTGCATGTACAAAGCGGCAGGCACCGCGCGGTGCCTGCCGCTTTGTATATGCAAATACAAAAATGCATTTTTAGCATTGTGGCGGGCGGTGCAGAGTGCACCGCCCGCCACAATGCTAAAAATTAAGGATGTGCCCGCCACTGTGGCGGGCACATCCTAATTCCCCAAACGGGACCCCCGCCCTCATGGCGTGCGGTCCAAAATACCGATAGGGTGGCGGGCGGACAAAGTCCGCCCGTCATCCTAATGAGGCCCTAAGTTTATAATTTACAGATAATTAATATAGGTATTTGTAAATTAATTAAATAAAATAGATTAGTTATTAAAAATAAATATTTAATTATTAATACTGAACAAAAATATTAAGTGTAATATCTCTATAATTAAATTTAACTAATAGTTAAAATATAGAATAAAAAAAAATACTCAAGTATTAATACTCAAGTAAAATATTAAGGGGTCGATTCCGATCCAGTAAAAAAAACATCCGTACGAATCGTATCCAGAGCCCTCTCCGTACGACTCGTACACACGCCGTACGGCCCAACAAGTACGAACCGGACCGGGGCATCAGGACGCGATCCGTACGTTCCACGTCAGGTAAGGGCGTTTCGTACGGAAAAGCGCACAATCACATACACACCGTACGGTGCGTACCCCCCATGATCGCAGAGGTATGCCCCGTACAACCAGCGTACATGGGGTACGGTGCGTACTCCCCATGATCGCAGGGGTACACCCCGTACACCCAGCGTACATGGGATACGGTGCGTACCCCTGCGATCATGTGGGGTACACACCGTGCCCCATGTACGCTGGGTGTATGGGGCTTACCCCTAGGATCATGGGGGGTACGCACCCTACCCGGGGGGGCGTTCCATACCTGTTTCGCCACGAACTCTGCTTGTACGGCTGTTTTCAGCTCCTGTAAAAAAAGGGTCGTACGGTGCGTACCGGACACGTAACGTACTTGCTGGGTCGTATAAACCAGCCGCGAGCCATACATATCTCGCATACAGTGCGTTCCGACGGAGACTCGTACGGGGATTCGAGTCGTACGGTCTCTGTACGATTCGTACGGAGTCCGGCTCCTGGTACGAATCGTACTTCGACGTACTTACGCGGGACGTTGTAGGGTACGATTCGTACGGGAAAAACGCTCCGAACGGCTATTCGGAGTGCTTTTTCCCGAATCGGAATCGGAATCGACCCCTAAGTGTAATATCTCTGTATTTAACTAATACTCAAGTATTAATACTCAAGTAAAATATTAAGGGGTCGATTCCGATCTGGTAAAAAGCGCTCGGAATCGTCGTACGGAGCATTTTTTTCCGCACGAATCGTACCCGTAACCGTCTCCGTACGAACGACGTAGTACGATCCACACCCGATGCAGCTATCCGTACGAATCGTACCAGGGACCGTACGAATGAAATTCCCGTACGAATCGCCCTCGGAAGTCGCTGTACACGACGTTCATACGTTTCGCGGCTGCTTTTTACGACCCGGCAAGTACGATCCGTGTTGTGTACGCTCCGTACGACCCTTTTTCTACGGGAGCTGGAAACTGTCGTACAGTCAGAGTTCGCCCCGAAACAGGTACGGAACGGCCCCCCGGTACGGCGCGTACCCCCCATGATCACAGGGGTACGTGGCGTACCCCTGCGATCATGAGGGTACGTGCCGTACACCCAGCGTACATGGGGTACATGCAGTACCCCATGTACGCAGGGTGTACGGCACGTACCCCCCATGTACGCTTGGTGTACGGCACATACCCCGCATGATCACAGGGGTAAGGCGCGTACCCCTGCGATCATGGGGGGTACGCGCCGTACGGTGTGTAGGTGATCGTGCGCTTCTCCGTACGAATCAACGTGTACCGTACGAATCGCGTCCCGGTCGGCCGATCGGGATCGGAATCGTCCGGTCGTACGGCGTACGTACGAGTCGTACGGAAACGGCTCCGGATACGATTCGTACGGACGGGGATTTTACCGGATCGGAATCGACCCCTAAGTGTAATATCTCAGGGACCGTACAAATGAAATTCCCGTACGAATCGCCCTCGGAAGTCGCTGTACACGACGTTCATACGTTTCGCGGCTGCTTTTTACGACCCGGCAAGTACGATCCGTGTTGTGTACGCTCCGTACGACCCTTTTTCTACGGGAGCTGGAAACTGTCGTACAGTCAGAGTTCGCCCCGAAACAGGTACGGAACGGCCCCCCGGTACGGCGCGTACCCCCCATGATCACAGGGGTACGTGGCGTACCCCTGCGATCATGAGGGTACGTGCCGTACACCCAGCGTACATGGAGTACGTCCAGTAGCCCATGTACGCAGGGTGTACGGCACGTACCCCCCATGTACGCTTGGTGTACGGCACATACCCCGCATGATCACAGGGGTACGGCGCGTACCCCTGCGATCATGGGGGGTACGCGCCATACGGTGTGTAGGTGATCGTGCGCTTCTCCGTACGAATCGACGTGTACCGTACGAATCGCGTCCCGGTCGGCCGATCGGGATCGGAATCGTCCGGTCGTACGGCGTACGTACGAGTCGTACGGAAACGGCTCCGGATACGATTCGTACGGACGGTGATTTTACCGGATCGGAATCGACCCCTAAGTGTAATATCTCTGTATTTAAATGTAATTATTAGATTAATTTTAAAAATTAGAAGAATGTAATTATAGTACATTATTTAATTTAATAATGTAATAATTAATAATTAATTAAAATGTAAATGTAAATGTAGATGTAGTTGAGCTTATATAGCGCACAGCTACCCGCAGTGGGTGTCCCGGCGCTTGCTTAGGGAACCCTTCCTGGTATTCCCCTGTGAGATAGCAGGGTATCCACAAGGTGAAAGTCAGGCATCCCGCCGCGAGGGGCCGTTGTGGAGATTAAGCAAGCTATTGCCCAGAGTCGCAGAGTGTGAACCCGTGAGTCGAGGAGGCACCGGGGCGAGAATTATCGAGTCCGAGGAATTTTTAGCCCAAGACCCGCCGAGGCGGGGAATTGAACCCTGGTCCGGGACCAATCTCAGCTTCCGGGTCTGCTGCCTCTAACCCCTGAGCCACACTTCTCCATGTATAATTCAATATTCATAATAATTAAAACATAATAATTAATACAATTAATAATCATTTAATAAAAAAATTATTAATGTAATACTTAAGTATGTATACTGAACAAAAATATTTACTGTAATATTTCTCTAATTAAATTTAACTAATAGTGAAAATATAGAATTTAAACAACAAAATCAAGTATTAGTACTCAAGTAAAAAATGATGTGTAATAGCTCTGTATTTAAATTTAATTATTAGATTAATTATTAAAATGAGAAGTATATAATTACATTCAATTAAGTTAAAATATTAATACATTTAAAAAATAGGTATTAATTAAAAAATTATAGAATTAATAGTTGTAGTTAATAAATATTATTTGTAAATTATTTAAATTAAAATAAAAAATAAAAATACTCAAGTATTAATACTCAAGTATAATATTAATATTAATTTCTCAGTTACTTTTTTAAATTATTAGTAATTGTAAAAAATAAAAATATATATTATGTACGTATGAAAAACATATTTTAATGTTTAAAATATCTTTTAAGAAAATATTAAATTATTAAAATTAGATTAATTATTAAAACATTTAAAAAGTATTTAAAAATGGTAATTTTATTTTAATTAATAATAATGAAGAGTATATCCTTTAAAAAAAGTTTTTTTTAATGAATTGTATTTAAATGTTAAAAAAATATATATTTAAAATAATTTCCCACGCTTTTCCATTGAGTTCAATATGAAGTAATGTCCTTCATTTATTTCAATAGCTGCGTGTATGTTTGCCGCGGAACAGTTTTACAAGTTCATTTGAAGATAGATGCGGCATAGACCAAAAGCAAATGGATTAAGATCAGAGGTAAGTACATTTTTATATAAATAATGAAAGCAGTATATACATTTTAAACGTAGAAATTACATATATTAATATTATAAAACACGGAATGCATAATTATTATTAAATATATTTATTAAGAAAATATATATTTTATTAAAGAATATTTTTATTAAATTTATTATAATTATTTGAAAAATAAACATATGTGTTTTTCATATTAAAAAAATTGTTTTAGATAATATTCATGTGTAATAATATATAACATAAATAAATAGTCCTTTTTTTCTCTTTGTTACACCAGATGACGTAGACGCGTAAACGTGCAAGGTCGCGACCATTTTGAAGAGCGTCGTTGGACAATGCAGCAGGAAGCAGATCTGCGCTCACGTAGGAAACACTTTTAACTTTATTTATAAACAAATAAATGTTTAGAAGTATATATATTGTAAGGAGAGAATAGAGGGAGGTTGCATATGTTAGATTTAACGTAATTGTCACTCTTTTAGCATGTCGCCGATCATGTAGGTAGAGTATGCTGTTGTCGGGTCGCAAGTTAAGTGTATTAAATTTATTTGAAATATACATTATAGAAAAATATGTTCAATTTATAGTTTGTAAATGTATATAAAATGTTTATTTTAAAAATAACATGTGTAAAAAAAAAGTCAAGACGAGGATCGAATACGTGAATTTTGGAATTTTATGGTGTTATTTTTCATGGACATTGGAAAAAGAATTTTGGAGACGTGCATTTCAAAAAAGATTGTTTGGATTTATTTTTTTGTCAAATCGGAATCGGGTTTTGAAAAAAGAAGAAGGATCGTGGATTTTTTTTTCAAAGCGTTGGAGATGGTTCGTTTTTGGTTTTGGAAATCAATTTTGGATAAAGAAGAAAAAAAAATTTGGATGTGGCTTTTTTCATGGAAAAGTGGTATTCAATCTTGGAATGACTGGTTTTTACACATATGGAATGCAATTTTCAACTATGGAGAATGGATTTTCTATCTTGGTCATTTTTTGGGGAATTGTTTTTTTGAAAGAAGATTGGGTAGTTTTTTTATAACACTGGAGTGGATTTGTTGTTGGATTATACTTCAGAATGGATTTATTTTGGGTATATAATAGAAAAAAAAGAAGAAAGAAGAAATCAAAAGGTAAGGTAACCCGACATTTAATTTTTTAAAAATGTTTTAGGAAAAATGCCAATTGAATTTAAATGTTTATTAAATTTAGGGCAAAGCATGAAAGTAATGTTGTAATTTTAGTTACAAATGTAGTATGTTAACAACATTATCAAGGTAGTCTAAAGCCACACACAACGAAAATTGTTGTAAAATAGCCAATAGTCTCTCAGACATTTCTATTGATTTTTTGAAGATGCGTGGGTTTAGACTACCTGTTAATGTTTGTGAGATTCTCATTTCTTGAAAACTTTTCTCCTTCCTCAAAGTCTCCAAAAAATGATAAAAGTTGGGGTGAGGTTTGCCAATTGTATGGTTGAAGGAGTTATGCCATCCCTCTATGGCATTGTTTGTCTTTGCTTCTCCCTCTATGCAACTTGTGTAGCAGTTCCACCACTCCACATGGAAACGTGGTTTCCTCCTGCGACCCGACCTGCTTAGATGTCCAATCCATGTGTCCTCAAAATAATTTAATAAGGGTGCCAATTTTTCTTCGTTTTCAGTAAAATATTCAGATTCTGTAATTGCAGTGTAGTACTCGTCTACACTTTCAGGAGGAACAAAGCAAAGAGCAGTTAGTTTTTTTAGTTCATATTGAAGTTTGCTATCCGAAGAATAATCTACAACCACAGATGTTTTTTGTAATTTACGCCAAAAAGCCTGGGAAAAATGGAAAAAACATCCCTGAATTTGGGTATCCGTGTACGTTTTGGTAATAACATTTATCATTGCAAATTCAAAATCAACAGTTATTTAACAAGTTTTTTTTGATGTTTTGTTTTTAATCACTGACAAAAGTTCAGTGTAGGTTGTATATTGTATGTCAGGTAGCAAACTGTACACTAAGGGAATTACATTGTTGTTAATTTTAGCATGAATAGTGTAAATTTGAGTGAATGGATGGGGAGTTCTTTTAAATGTCCCCTCCATCATCCAAATTTCACTATTCTCTAATTTGACAAGGTTGCGGGGTGTGCTGAAGATAAGTATGTGTTTTAGAGGGTTTTGGTTGTCATACAGAAGGAAAGGTTCTTTAGAAAAAGATAGAGTGAGTTCAGGAGGAATGTGAATATCAGAAAAGGTATGTGGAGTGGTTGTATTTGTGTTATTTGCCTGCTTTTGTCTTTGAATTATTCGTCTCACATTAGGAATTATAGGCATACTGCTAGCTATATGACTGGGGACATGCTGAGCAACCTCCCTTAAAATAGAACCAGAAGTGTCATTGGAGGTGCTTGCAATATCTTTCATCTCGTTTATAGTTTCACAAACTTCAATGTCCATTGCAGAGGCAGAGTGGTTGTGGTCTGTTGTTTTTATGACTGTTTCATCAAGAGTAACCGCTCTGCCTTTGCAATGGCATGGTCTTCATGGTTCACTTATTCTCTCCTTACAATACATATATCCTGCATGTTTTAATAATCTGTTTCCTCTGTTAGATTTGATATATGTGGCAGTTTTTTCTGATGACATTGTCTGTAAAGAAAAAATAAATAAATTTTAATTTCTTGAATTTGTGTAACTTTGAATTTAAAATCAAACATCAGTTAGAAACCCCCACACTATCCATTACTTACCCTACTGCTACACCACCCAGGAGTTAGAATAGTAAATTAAACCCCTACACTATCCTGCACTTTCATTATTGCTACACCACACTGGAGTTAGAATAGTAATTTAAACCCCTACTCTATCCATTACTTATCTTACTGGTACACCCTCCTGGAGTTAGAATAGTAAATTACACCCCTACACCATCCATCAATTACCCTACTGCTACACCACCCTGGAGTTAGAATAGTAAATTAAACCTCAACACTATCCTACACTTTCCCTACTGCTGCACCTCACTGGAGTTTGAATAGTAATGTAAACCCCTACTCTATCCATTACTTACCTTACTGATATACCCTCCAGGAGTTAGAATAGTATATTAAACCCCTACACTATCCATCAATAACCCTACTGCTACACCACCCTGGAGTTAGAATACTTAATAAAACCCTACACTATCCTACACTTTCTCTACTGCTACACCTCACTGGAGTTGCAATAGTAATGTAAACCCCTACTCTATCCATTACTTACCTTACTGATACACCCTCCTGGAGTTAGAATAGTATATTAAACCCCTACACTATCCATCAATAACCCTACTGCTACACCACCCTGGAGTTAGAATAGTATATTAAACCTCAACACTATCCTACACTTTCCCTACTGCTACACCTCACTGGAGTTTGAATAGTAATTTTAAACCCCTACTCTATCCATTACTCGCATTACTGATACACCCTCCAGGAGTTAGACTAGTAAATTAAACCCCAACACTATCCATCAATTACCCTACTGCTACACCACTCTGGAGTTACAATAGTAAATTTAACCTCTACACTATCCTACACTTTCCCTACTGCTACACCTCACTGGAATTAGAATAGTAATGTAAACCCCTACTCTACCCATTACTTACCTTACTGATATACCCTCCAGTAGTTAGAATAATAAATTAAACCCCTACCAGCCGCGGGCCGTGGAGGGAGTTACGGTGGGGCAGGGAGGCGGGGAGGGGGAGGGGCAGGGTGGAGGGACCTAAAAACCGGCATATGGATAATTGCAGGTAAGTACACAATTTAATTAATAAAACGAAATTCGTAGCACGCACAGCATCGCATTTTGCGATGCAGTGCGCGCTACGAAATTCGTTTTAATAATTAAATTGTGTACTTACCTGCAATTATCCATATGCCGGTTTTTAGGTCCCTCCACCCTGCCCCTCCCCCTCCCCGCCTCCCTGCCCCACCGTAACTCCCTCCACGGCCCGCGGCTGACCCCTACTCTATCCTTCACTTACCCTACTGCTACACCACCCTGGAGTTAGAATACTTAATAAAACCCTACACTATCCTACACTTTCTCTACTGCTAATACCTCACTGGAGTTGCAATAGTAATTTAAACCCCTACTCTATCCATTACTTACCTTACTGATAAACACCTCCTGGAGTTAGAATAGTAAATTAAACCCCTACACTATCCATCAATTACCCTACTGCTACACCACCCTGGAGTTAGAATAGTATATTAAACCTCTACACTATCCTACATTTTCCTACTGCTACACCTCACTGTAGTAAGAATAGAGATTTAAACCCCTACTCTATCCATTAGTTACCTTACTGATACACCCTCCAGGAGTTAGAATAGTAAAGTTAACCCCTACACTATCAATCAATTACCCTACTGCTACACCACCCTGGAGTTAGAATAGTAAATTAAACCTCTACACTATCCTACACTTTCCCTACTGCTGCACCTCACTGGAGTTAGAATAGTAATTTAAACCCCTACTCTACCCATTACTTACCTTACTGATACACCCTCCAGGAGTTAGAATAGTAAATTAAACCCCTACACTATCCATCACTTACCCTACTGCTACACCACCCAGGAGTTAGAATAGCGAATTAAACCCCTACACTATCCTACACTTTCCTTACTGCTACACTTCACTGGAGATAGAATAGTAATTTAAACCCCTACTCTATCCATTACTTACATTACTGATACACTCTCCTGGAGTTAGAATAGTAAATTAAACCCCTACACTATCCATCACTTACCCTACTGCTACACCATCCTGGAGTTAGAATAGTAAATTAAACCCCTACACTATCCTACACTTTCCCTACTGCTACAGCTCACTGGAGTTAGAATAGTAATTTAAACCCCTAATCTATCCATTACTTACCTCACTGATACACCCTTCAGGAGTTACAGTAGTAAACACTATCCCTCATGTAGTTTTCTGCTACACTACAGAGGAATTATTAGCACATTCAACAGAACACTCATTCATTTTGATAATAGTATTAATTCGTTTTTGTGTAATTTACCTTTATTTTTGATTTGTTGACAGTTTGCGAAAAATTGGTTTCTTGTTTGCAGTGCTTTTTCTTTAAAATGTTGGCCTGTTTAGAATGTAAATAAAAACATATTATTAATGTGATGCTTTTTTTATATTGTTTTATTGAAGACAATTTAAAAATGCCTTTTTTTAAATTTATTTTTCTGCTGTTAAAATACTGTGCAGTTGCATTTCAAACAGTTTAAAAAGCATTTATTATTGATAAAAAATTGCATTGTTTTTCTTTGATGCTCCCTTTTCTAGAGATGTCTAAAGATTTTTTTTTAAGGTAGTTCTTGTCTCTTACCTTTGGCAGTTTAGTTTTGGGTCTTTGATGAAGATTGTTGATATTCGTCGAGCCTTGAAAATGTTTGGTTTTTAGAATCTGTTAAAAGAAATTGTTAAAACATTTTTTAGTTTAGTGTGCATTTAAAGGTTAGGTCACTGTTCGAGGATTAAAAAGAAGTTAATCAATAACGGGTAACTGTTGCTTTTTGAAATTAATTTACCTTTTTAGAATTAGTAGTTTGGTTGATGGTTTGCCGAGTATTAATTGGGTCGATTTATGAAGGTCGTATTTTTCACTTTTTGAGATTTATAAAACTGTTGTTTTATCTGTTGAGGGTAAGAAAGAAATTTAAGTGTTATTTCTTATTTAAAAAGGCCTATTTTTTGGGGAAAAAATGAGTGCGTTAATAAAAACATTTGCTAATATTTTTGAAAACTGTTTTAAAATATGAAAAATATTTCAAGATATTTCATTTGATTTTTAATATGGGTTCACAGTTTTTAAGAAATACAACAGTTATTTCAAAAAGAAATGTATTTGTGAAAAAAAAGTTATAATAAATAATAATTTGCTTTGGTTAACTTTGTCTATAAAGTTGATATCAGTTGTCTGCGTTTTTTTCGATTCACTCTTTATTGGATGTTATGTTATGTTCACTAAAAATTATTTAGTAAGCTGGTAAAATGGAAATGTAATAAAGTTTAGCTTACTAAATATTTTTTCTTGGTTAAGTTTTAACATGAATTTATTTAAGACAGATATACACTTCACAGTACATTTTTTAAGAAGATTATTTTTAATATTGTTACATTTTATAGTTTAGATAATCATTTCTATTATATTCATTTTCATGAAAACGTACTTACAACTATTGCCAGTTTTTTCAAATGTCGAGAAGAATTTTGAAAGAGATGGCAAAGTATGTAAAAATCTGAAACATAATAATGTTGTAAATTTAAAATTAAGTTATGAATTATTTTTATAAAAGCTATGTTTTCATGTGTTAAAATTCATACTTACTTGTTTCTACGAAAGTAGTTGTATTTTTTGAGTAGAGTTGTTTCTTGTTGAAAAAGCTCAGTGTCAGGATTTACCGTCTGATCTCTCTGGTAGTTCAATAACTACTGAATTCAAAATGGTGTCTAACATGTATTTCTAGGTTTTTGTGAGTGTCATCTTAATTTTTGAGAAAAGCATTGTTTAAATGTGTTTTTTTTCTTATTGGTTTGATGTGAAAACGTATAATTTAAATTATCTATTTAAAAGTGAGTGTTTTATGCTTCGAATTGCGTTTTGTCATCCATTTTGTTTTGAGTGGCTTGGGGTTTGGTTCATGAAAAGAGTTGTAGGACTCATTTTTTGCTTTGTTTATAAAATGGCACCTATGTTCATGTCTTGGTGATTTTTTAAGGAATAGTTTCCATTATGTGTTTCATTTATATTGTTTTAATATTAATATGTTTTGAAAATGGTTTTATGTTGATTTTAAAATTGTTTATAAAATTGGATTTATTCTTTTAATACTCGAGTATTTATTTTAATATTCGAGTACTTTTTGTTGATATGCCCGATATTTATTAAAAAAGTTGATTATTTTTTCTGTGTTTTAATACACTTCCCCAACCTAAATCATTTTATTTGGACATTCCGTTAAAGGAGGGATTTTTATATATTTAAAATAAATTAATATTTTTTATGTTGTTCCAAATACGAGTATTTATTTTACTACTCGAGTATTAATTTTTAAAAATGAACTGACATTTTTGATAATTATTGTTTCATTTTTTACTACATTTTAATACACTTCCCCACCCAAAACCCCTATTTTCCCTGCATCCCGTCCCAGGAGTTATTTTACAAAGAAAAATTATATATTTATTTAATTTTATATGCGTTGTCATGGTATGCGTTATATATGTTTTCGTTGTAATGGTACTTTTCAATTATATAAATTACTTCGCGTTGTAATGGTATGCGTTGTAAAATCGTTCGGGATAATGGTACTTGCGTTGTAATAAATGCGTTGTAATGGTATGCGTTGTAAAAGCATGCGTTGTAGTGTCATACATCCATTGCTAGGTACATGGACTTGCCAGTAGGTACTGGCTGTTACACATTAATTGATGGTCTTGCATTTATCCCCTGTGCTCTATGATAGTTCTGGCAGTGGCCTGATTGGCCCTGCACTGTAAATAATTCCCCTGTAAATTGCTACCTAGTGCCGGCTGGCACAGGGTTATATACGTCTGTGGTTATGATCCTAATCTGTTCTCATAATACAAAAGTTATTTCTATGCAACCAGGTGTGGAGTCTCTATTGTAGTGTGCCTAGTGTGTCACTTGTGAGTGTGGACTGCGCAGATGCTTTACACATTGCTCCGGAGATTAGCCTACCCGCTCGGCACTACGCTACCCCGTTTCTAACAAGCTCCAATTAACCGGATTGATTCAAATACTCCAGATGCTATGACTCTTCCTGGTTCTTGTTTCAGTTCCAGTTCCAACTATAAATTCGGTTTCATCTCAACCTTCACTTTCTATATCAGGCCATATTTCAGATAAGGTTTCAGGTCCAAGGTTATCTAAAAATTCTGTTCAGATCAATAAATCGCTCATGGACGTGAGCCAATTAAAAGTTGAATTAAAAGAAATGATTCAGGGGATACTTAGCCCTGTAAGAATAGAGGCTTATGCAGAGGAAGAACTATTATTTCTCTGTAAAAATGTTACACAATGAGCAAATGCGACTTATGAGAGAATATTTGTATTGGCTCAGACATATGGCGTACACATTAAAAATTCAAAGCATTTTCAGAGATCTTGCAGGATGAATTTTACAGACAAGGACATGGAGAACATGGGAGCACTAAGAAGGAAATTGCAGATAAAAGGGCTATTGACATTTTATCAGAAAATGGGACGAGAAGAAAACTGGAAAGGCAGGTGGGCGAAAAAGATTGAAGCAAAGTGAAGGGGATGTGCAAATTATCCCTATGAGGAAAGTACCTGGAGGAGGGTATGTTCATGTACCATGGAATAGACAAGATATTTTGTCATTTATGAACATTTTCTTTAGATTGAAAGAAAATCCAGTGGAAAGGTGCATATAGGTCGAGCAATTTGTGAAAATGTCGAAAGTTTTGTCGATTAGTTTGAATACTTTGGGGTCCATTAGGATGATGGTGGACTTTGTCCGCCCGTCATCCTATTGTGGAATGGGAGGGGGGCCCCTTTTTGGCAATAGGATGCGGCCCCCACAGTGGCGGCCGCATCCTGCATTCATAACATTGTGGTGGGCGGTGCACTCTGCACCGCCCGCCACAATGCTATGAATGAATGCATACATTTGCATACGCAATGCGGCAGGCACCGTGCGGTGCCTACCGCATTGCATATGCAAATGCGGGGGGGTACCACAGGTACCCCCGTGTGCAGCCCCCACCCCTCCTTCACTCTGGGGGCCCACAGGGGGCCCCCAGAGTGAAGACCGCATGCCTTTCCGTGGCGGTATTGCCGCCACGGAAAGGCATTGTAAAATACCCATCATAATATGGCTGGCGGTGTCTGATAGACACCGCCACCATATTATTCCTTTTCTGCCCCGGCCGCTAGGCGACCGGGCGGAAAAGCGTCGGACGGTCTTTCCGTCCGCCGAGGTCCCCCCCTCCATACTAATATGGCGGGGGGAAAACTAGTGAGGATGTCAGGCGGATTGCCCCCGCCAGGCTGGCGGTGGCTACCCCCAGCCTGGCGGGGGCAATCCGCCCGACATCCTAATGGGCCCCTTTGTTTGAAACTGTGGATTACGCAGATTTGTGGGCTGAATGTAAGATTGCTGTGGATTGGCCAGAGGAAGAATCTCTAAGGGATTCTAGAACAGGTGCACCATCTTCAGAGAAAATGAGGACATTTCATCAACTGGTAACTCGCCTGAAGACTAAGGTTTCCCCTAAAGAAATTGTTTGGATGAAGATTGACATGATGACCCAAGAGCTGAAAGAGTCAGTACATGGTTTTATGACAAGGTAGTAGAGATTTTCAAGCAGTACAGCGGATCAGATACAGATTGCAGAAAGAGATATGGGATCATTTGTTTATAAGTTTGTCATGGATTTGAGACCTGAGATTTTATAAAAGGATTCCACACCAGATACTTTTCTGTCAGAGTAAAACTGTGAACAAAATATTTCATTTTGCAAACTATTGTGCAGATGATATTGACCTGAGGCATAAGAAACTCAAGGAGAAATTAATGAGTACACAGAGAAAGTTGATGCACAATGAAATGAATCCGATGTTTTTCGAGCAGCCAGGACAGGTACAGAGAGGTTATAATCAGATTCTGATAATGCAGGGTGTTAATGGTTTTCAAAAGCAAAATGTATGGTCATAAGGTAGAGGTTGAGGTAATGAAGTAGATTTTAGAACTGGTATTGAGGTATTGCTTTTGAAAAAATACAAATCCTATCTCATTCTATGTTGACACTAGTGCTACCTGGTAAACATCGTTTACCACAAAGTTTTTACAACGCGGTACCTTTAGCACGCATCCCTTACAACACAAGTCGTTACCACGACTTGCGCTGGAGGGCACTAAAGGATTAAAATTAGTAAATTTACTATCCCAACACCTTCCCTAGGGTCCACGGGGACTGGTGTTAGAATAGTAAATTATACTATTCGAAATCCGCGCCCCCAACGCAAGTCGTGGTAACGACTTGCGTTGTAAGGGATGCGTGGTAAAGGGATGCGTTGTGACGGTATGCGTTGTACCGTCATACATCCGAAATATGTCTACTCCAATTTCAAAACCAGTGACTGTTAAAGTAGGATCTTTAGAGGATCAACAATGATTTGTGGTGTGTGACACAAGTCCAGTGAATCAGATTAAGTTGGCAAAATGAACTGTTTAATCTATTGCACACCCAGAGGAATTGAAATTCCATAGGATCTATGGGGATGTTGTTTTCAAGCTTGCCTGATGTGTGAGGATTTTCCCAAAGAACTCAGAGACACTGTCCTACCCGAAGATTAGGACTTTACAGGTAAAGATATTGAACTAATCAAATAGGTGGACCCAGTCCGAATCATATTCAAACCAAAAGCAGAATGGCACAATACAATTTGTCTTTAGAAACCATTGCGGGAATTACTCCTGTGATCGACTCAATCATAGAGCAAGGGACTCTGAAGGGGCTAATGGGATGTCTGTGTAAATCTCCCATTATGGCTTAGCAAAAGCTGAGTGGCAAGTATCGCATTATGTAGGATTTGCACATGGTGAATGCCATTGTTGTTCCGTGTTGTCTTGTGCTACCAAATCCAGCTGTGATTTTATTTAATTTTATGTGAGGCCGAATATTTTTCAGTCATTGATTTGTGCCAGGCCTTTGTCTCAATTCCGTTTCATAAAGGTGGCCTATATTTATTTGTTTTCCATTTCAGCAGTCCCACAGGGGTATACGGAAATTCCTTCTGTTTTTTATCAGATGCTCAAAAAGAATATTGAATCTCTGATAATGCTCAATCATTCAGTGTTAGTGCAGTGCGTTATGTACAAGGCAGCCTTAACGCAGCCTTGTACATAAGGCCCCGTTTCAAGCTATGGTTAGCGTGAAAGTGGTGCGCAGTGGGTGCTTGGTGGGTGCACTACCGCAACACCCATTCATTTCGAGACGGGCCTTATGTACAAGGGTGGTGTACATAGGAGGCAGCACCAAAAGTAAGACCAGGGACATCCTGGTCTTAAGTTGGCAAAACGAGGAGAAATACATTAGTTCTCCTCGTTTTTGCTTTTTCCATGTGTGCTGCCTTGTGCAGGCACATGGAAAAAGCTAAATGCAATGGTTTGTTTATGAACAGGAAGGTGTCCCTTACTGTACATAAACAAACCTTTATAATGCCATTTTGTCACATTCATATGTGCTGCATGAAGCAGCACACATGAAAATGACAGAATGGCATTTTAGGATTGTTCAGGTCTGGAAGGGACACCTTCCTACACAGAAATAATTCTGCCCTGCATGCAGACACCCTTACACTCTGTTGCAAGGGTGCTGCGTTGGTGCTAAGTTGCTAAAATTAGCGCTATTGCATGGGGTTACGCAAGGCTGCACCACATTCTTATAAATATGGTGCAGCCTTATGTTTCAGAAGAGTCATAGCGCAGTGTTAATTCAGGGAGGTTAACACCATGTTCCGCCACTTCTTGTACATATCCCCCAAAGTTACCCCGACTAAGATACAGTATTGCACATAGAGACATGTACGATGAAAGTGTCACAGGAAAGAATGTCAGCAATTCTTCACTTGAATCCTCCAGTTACCTAAAAAGAAGTCTGCATGTTCTTAGGAATGGTGTGCTATTACAGACAGTGGATTTAAAATTTCCCTTTGACAGCTACCCTGGGAGGACGACTGTATGACTGCCTTCACAGAGCTGCCTTTGCAGGGCACCAGCTTTGGGAAGGCCAGATTACGATAAGTGCTTTTTGTCATTCTGCAGCGAGAGACAAGGTTGCACTCTATCAGTGTTGACACAAAAGTAAGGAAGCAACTTAGGTACATTGCTTATTTCTCTGCAATACTTGATCCTGTTGCGGCTGCTTTGCCTGGATTTCTGAAAGTGCTTGTGTCTACGTATGCGAGTCTTGTGCAGTGTAAAAGTATTGTCATGCGTCCTCCACCTAAAGTATTTGTGCCTCGTTCAGTGGAGAAATTGTTGACTCATACACGAACACAGTATCTGACCAATAGTTTTCTGACAAAGTATGAACAAGTCGTGTTGGGTGCAGAGAATGTGACTCTGATGAGATGCATGGTGTTAAGTCCAGATACATTGATGCCCTTGCCTGGAAATGAGAGTGTAGTGGATGAAGTTGAACATGATTGCTTGGATGTGACTGAATTGTGTACCAAACCCCCCCGTCCTGATATTTCTGATGAACCACTGTTGAAATCTAATCATGTGTTGTTTGCTGATTTTTCCTGTTTAAGAGAAAATGAAGGAAATCTGAATGTTATGTATGCTGTGTGTACTGTTGGAGTGTTTTCTGCTCAAGTTGCAGAGCTTGTAGCCAGGGCCGGACTGGGAACCACAACCGTCCTTGGCAAAGCGCTCAGCCAGCCCCGCTTCCCACTAGGGGAGGTTGTGGGTGCGACCAAGCACTTTGCAGGGGCAGGTTTTCGGCTATGATGCAAAAACGGTCCTGTAACAAAAACGCCCCTGAGGGGCCCAAAACCAGCCCCCACCCGTGTGGGGCACCGAGGGATTGCCCAGTGCCCGCTATGGCCAGTCCGGGCCTGCTTGTAGCTCTGACATGAGCATGTACCATTTCAGACCAGCTTTGAGTTACAAATTACACTGTTAGTCAGTATGGCTTTGGAGTTGTAGATCACTTTGGGGTACTGTGGTCACAGAGTAGGTTCATGACATCCTCTGGTTTGACCATTAGAAATGGGAATGGCGTAAGAAACCTTTTTCAGAATTATATAACAGCACCTGTTCCTGATGTGTCGTTGGTATCAGTGAGACAGAGGGAGCAGGTTCGCCAAGCTGTTGGAGACCAGAAAACTACTGGTACAGCACTTGTTCAGCATGAGGTGGGTTGAAGAGAGTCAACTGTAGGTACTGAAGGGTCATGATCAGGAGAGCTGACTACTAGTGGCAGAGACCCTAATGTAGGGGGTAATGCAGTAAGAAATCGAGTTGTGCGCGGAGACCATTGCCCAAATGAGGTGACATTCTGAAAATCTGCTTGACCTATGGCGGGATACCATCAACTGAGCCATCAGATCAAATTGACACATATTATGGGAAAACAGCTGCAAGAAGATCACAGAGAGCTAGGGGAACTAAGTCAGAGGTACGCATCTCCTGAATAGACATACTTAGCTGCTAATGAGAGGGAACATGAGTTCTACAAGTTTTGTGCTAACAATACATGTCCACCTGTACCCCCTCTGAAATAAAATTTGTTATTGATTTGATTATTAATCTACATGTAACAAAAAACTGGACAGACACCGTTTTTCCTGAATTTACTCATCAATCAAGCTGATATGAAAGTTTCTTATCTGAGAATATTTCTATATTTGCCATACAATTTTCAGTTCAAAGACTTTGGTGAATTGCACTAACACCTGCTACTATTTTGGTTTTTCTTCAGTTAAATGGTCTGAATCTTGAGTAACCATGCAGTCAGACTCTGGAATCTATTCCAAATACAAATATGCATATACTGTGATTCTTTCTATTACTGTTTTGATACTGATTGCAGAGCTTATTTTCTAAACCCCTTCCATGCAGAAGACGCAATGGTTATGTCCTCAGCTGCAGTGCTGTGCCAAGGACGTAACGTTTACGTCCTCGCACAGTAGCCAGAAATCACTCTGCCGTAAACAGCAGAGGGATTTTTTTTTTTTTTCAGCCTTAGGAGCTGAAGAAGAGCTTCCCTAGAGGCTTGAGGTGGCCCTACCTCATTACACTGAAAGTGAAAGTGAAATGAGCTGATTGGCTCATTCCACTATCACTTGTGCTACTGGGCCTATCTCTGCCCCCGAACACAGAGGCAAAAGGGAGAGGTATCATTAGAAACGCGAGAATCTCCCCTTTCCAATGGTACCCTGCCCCTGCTTGGGAAGCAACATGTGAGGGTGATCCCTAAGCAGAGATTCACCACTAGACACCAGGGAGTGGGAGTGGCACCCTGGGCAAGGGTCTTTGCTCCTCCTAATATATTATTGGCAATATTCAGTCTTTTGGCAGAAATCACACTAGACACCAGGGGTTATTTGTTTGTTTAAAATTTAGGGGTGGTGGCTGCCCTAAATGGGCATTATAATTTGGGCTCACAGTTTTATGGTATTTGTTTTTGAACACTTCCATCCGCAATTATCCATATTTATTTTTTGTCCATATTATAAGCCTTTATCCATATTTATTTTGTGTTTTGATCATAAATTTTGTCATAAAATGGTATATTTCAACATTTATTTAACTGATAAACATGCAGTTATACTTTGCTATCCGTTGCATTTTAGCAAACTAAGGGGCACATTAGGATGGCGGGCGGAAAATCACCCCGACCGCCATGGAGGCGGAAAACAACCGCCCGCCAGGACCGCGGATAAACCGGCGGTCAAAATAGGATCAACCGCCACTAAAGACCGACCGCGGCGGTAGCGGTTGAAACAAAACCGCCCGACGCGTGCGGTGATGCCAAAACTCCGACCGCGGCGGCCGGAAAAGCAGCGGGAAAGACAAAAACGTCCACAGGTAAAGCGGAGACACCGCACGGGAAATTAGGATATCCCCGAGTGTCCCGCGGTCGGAACCGCTGCTTCCGACCGCCGCGGTCGCACACAGGAGTGAATGGGAGAGATAGCGGAAGAGCTGCAGCATAGCCACCGCAGCGGAATGAACATGAAAAAAATGGCAGAGGAATCCAAAACACCGCAGTGATGACAAACATTGAACAAATCAATGTAGCTATGCCCCCCCACTGAAAGAAATACAAATAGCAATAAACATTGCTATGAAAAATATACAAGGACAGGGCTACTCCCACAACACACCTGACAGCCAAATACCACTTGGCCACACCCATACTGCTGAGTATAAAACCACCAGCTTCACTGACCACAATCCTTTGCAATACTCCAGAACAGAAGATCATACACCACATCTCACAGGAGAGGCAAAAGAGCACAGCACACACACACAAACACCACCACCATCACCACCACCATCACACCAGCACCAACAATCCCCCAGCACACCTCAGACCTCACACACCAACATCACACCCACCACCCACCCACCAGCACCCACAAACAATCCAAACACAACACAACATGACCTCACCTAAAATGCCCAAATTCACTGAGAGTGAGTTGACAGTCATGGTCAATGAGATAGAGAGAGTAGAGCCACAAATGTTTGGTAGCCTGGTCCAACAGACACCATTAGCCAGAAGGACCCAAATGTGGGAAAGGATAGTCCAAAGGGTGAATGCAGTAGGGACCACCCCAAGAGCCAAGAAGGAGATCATGAAGCGGTAGAATGATCTCAAGAGGGTTGTCAAGGAGAAGAGGAGCAAGAACTGGACGCTGGCGAACGTGACTGGCAGTGGCCCTCCCGTCCCACAGAAAACATTCACACCATGGGAGGAGAAGGTGCTTGCCATACTGCTTCCTGAGAGCCTCACAGGAGTAGCCGGGGGAGCTACTCCTGTGTGTGTGTACAAACAAATGCCAAATAACACACTGAGAATTACTCCCTTGCACAACCCAAACCCCATCACACTGTCCACCCTCACCCAACAGGTAGGTAGCCATCCTGTAATGGAAGAGTGTGTGTGAGTGGGATGATTGTATCACTACTCCCAGCATGCCCCCTGCCCCACAGCCTAGCAGCATGGAGGCCTCCCCCACCCAGGAGCATGTGGCAGCCATTGCACTGTTCCCCTCACCTAACAGGTAGGTAGGCATCTTGGAATGGAGTTCTGTTTGTGGGTGGGATGCCTGTTTCACTACTCCCAGCATGCCCCCTGCCCCACAGCCCAGCAGCATGGAGGCCTCCCCCACCCAGGAGCATGTGGCAGCCATTGCACTGTTCCCCCTCACCTAACAGGTAGGTAGGCATCTTGGAATGGAGTTCTGTTTGTGGGTGGGATGCCTGTTTCACTACTCCCAGCATGCCCCCTGCCCCAAAGCCCAGCAGCATGGAGGCCTCCGCTACCTAGGAGCATGTGGCAGCCATTACACTATTCCCCCTCACCTAACAGGTAGGTAGGCATCTTGGAATGGAGTTCTGTTTGTGGGTGGGATGCCTGTTTCACTACTCCCAGCATGCCCCCTGCCGCACAACCCAGCAGCATGGAGGCCTCCCCCACCCAGGAGCATGTGGCAGCCATTGCACTGTTCCCCCTCACCTAACAGGTAGGTAGCCATCCTGTAATGGAGGAGTGTGTGTGTGGGGGAGGATTGTATCACTACTCCCAGCATGCCCCCTGCCCCACAGCCCAGCAGCATGGAGGCCTCCCCCACCCAGGAGCATGTGGCAGCCATTGCACAGTTCCCCCTCACCTAACAGGTAGGTAGGCATCTTGGAATGGAGTTCTGTTTGTTGGTGGGATGCCTGTTTCACTACTCCCAGCATGCCCCCTGCCCCACAGCCCAGCAGCATGGATGCCTCCGCCACCCAGGAGCATGTGGCAGCCATTACACTGTTCCCCCTCACCTAACAGGTAGGTAGGCTTCTTGGAATGGAGTTCTGTTTGTGGGTGGGATGCCTGTTTCACTACTCCCAGCATGCCCCCTGCCCCACAACCCAGCAGCATGGAGGCCTCCCCCACCCAGGAGCACGTAGCAGCCATTGCACTGTTCCCCCTCACCTAACAGGTAGGTAGCCATCCTGTAATGGAGGAGTGTGTGTGTGGGGGAGGATTGTATCACTACTCCCAGCATGCCCCCTGCCCCACAGCCCAGCAGCATGGAGGCCTCCCCCACCCAGGAGCATGTGGCAGCCATTGCACTGTTCCCCCTCACCTAACAGGTAGGTAGGCATCTTGGAATGGAGTTCTGTTTGTGGGTGGGATACCTGTTTCACTACTCCCAGCATGCCCCCTGCCCCACAGCCCAGCAGCATGGAGGCCTCCCCCACCCAGGAGCATGTGGCAGCCATTGCACTGTTCCCCCTCACTTAACAGGTAGGTAGCCATCCTGTAATGGAGGAGTGTGTGTGTGTGGGAAGATTGTATCACTACTCCCAGCATGCCCCCTGCCCCACAGCCCAGCAGCATGGAGGCCTCCCCCACCCAGGAGCATGTGGAAGCCATTGCACTGTTTCCCCTCACCTAACAGGTAGGTAGTCATCTTGGAATGGAGTTCTGTTTGTGGGTGGGATGCCTGTTTCAATACTCCCAGCATGCCCCCTGCCCCACAGCCCAGCACCATGGAGGCCTCCCCCACCCAGGAGCATGTGGCAGCCATTGCACTGTTCCCCCTCACCTAACAGTTGGGTAGGCATCTTGGAATGGAGTTCTGTTTGTGGGTGGGATGCCTGTTTCACTACTCCCAGCATGAGTGTGGAAGGGTATGCTCAGACATGAGTCCCTTGCTCACTGCACCATCAGGATTCAAGCAAGCCGGGCCGAAGACGGCTGTAATGCCAGAAACCGGTCCCCGGAAGCTTGTTTCCTTTCCAGTGAAGAATTGGCTTGGTAGTTTGGTCTGCCCTGTTCCCATGATGCACTGGGCCAGGGACAGACTAATTTGCATATAGCCAGGTTCTGAACTGGGATGGTGCAGTGAGCTAAAAAACGGTGATGGATCAAGCCCTGATCTGTTGACTGGGTAGGAGTGTTCTGATTAACTCAGATACTCTGTCCATCACCACCCCCTTTTTGAAATTGTTTCACTAATCCCAGCATGCCCCCTGCCCCACATCCCAGAAGCATGGAGGCCTCCCCCACCCAGGAGCATGTGGCAGCCATTGCACTGTTCCCCCTCACTTAACAGGTAGGTAGGCATCTTGGAATGGAGTTCTGTTTGTGGGTGGGATGCCTGTTTCACTACTCCCAGCATGCCCCCTGCCCCACAGCCCAGCAACATGGAGGCCTCCCCCACCTAGGAGCATGTGGCAGCCATTGCACTGTTCCCCCTCACCTAACAGGTAGGTAGGCATCTTGGAATGGAGTTCTGTTTGTGGGTGGGATGCCTGTTTCACTACTCCTAGCATGCCCCCTGCCCCACAGCCCAGCAGCATGGAGGCCTCCCCCACCAAGGAGCATGTGGCAGCCATTGCACTGTTCTCCCTCACTTAGCAGGTAGGTAGCTATCTTAACTCTTCCTGATGTGTGTGTGGGAGACCTGCATCCCGAAACGCAGCAACAATCGCATGCAATGCATTGACATCCAACATGTATGAGTAAATGTTGTTCCTCAGCACTATGAAATTACACACAGTGTTGCCATGAATTGTACTACTGCTGACTTCATATTTGTGTAGTGTACAGTCGATTACACGCAGCTGAGACAATACTTGCACTGTGCCCAACACTGACCATTCCCCATCTACTCCACAGGTGATAAGGAACTCACTGCTGAGGACCACACCAACAACCAGCAGAGCCAGTCTCCACCTCCGGCACATGGACTCTCAGATGCGGAGACCCAGGACAGTTTGGACGATGAGCTCCAGCCCGGCCCATCTGATGTGCCACAGACCCAGAGGTCCCAGGCCCCCTACCTCACCACCACCAAATCTGCTGCAACAACAGCGCAGCAGACCCTGCTGTCACGACCTCTGCCTCCACCGCAGCCACCACCGTCACCACCGCCACTGCCACTACCACTAGTACCACCAGTAACACCTGCAGCACCCTCCCTGTCCCAGGGGATGACCAGCCCACAGCAACAACTGTGGAGGGCAGGGAGAGAGTGCGTGGACCCAGGGTGGTGAGGCACGAGGTCCGTGGCAGCAGAGCAGGTGAGAGGGCCAGGGTCACCACCAGACCTCGGGAGGAGTGGACACCATCCCTGGACCACTTCACCAGAGTAGTGAAGGCATACCAAGAGGTCCAGGGACAAAGTGGCCGGTCTGATGAACTTTTAAGGGAGCTCATCCTGCTGATGAGGTCCATCGACAACTGCCTTGGACAGATGGTGGACCTCATGGGCCAGCAAGTGGCGTTGCAGAGGGACAGGCCTGTGTCCTAACCACCACCTCCGTCCCCTCCTATTGTGCCGCAGGATGACAGTGCACCATCCTCCCCTGCGCCAACAAAGAAGGACGAGTCCCCTCACGCCACTGGCCATTCAGCAGGCCCCCCCACCGCCAAAAAGATCTAGGGGGCGTCCAAAGGAGAGCCTGGGTGTCTCCGGAGGCAAAGCACCTGCCACACGCCAGTCACAGAGCCAGCCGTGATGACAACCCTCTTCCCTACTGCATTGACTGTTTCGACTGTCTTTACCCACATTTCCTTGGCAATGGCACCTGTCTGTTGGACTGGGTCACCACATCCATGTGGACTCTACCCTTGCATCTCATTGAACAGGACTGTCAACTCACTGCACATTCCCCACTGTCATGTAAATATTCTCGCACAAATCACATGTACACTGTCAAAATAAAATACCTGATACACCAGTTTTTGTGCTGTATCGTTTTAGTGCAATATTTACAATGTTGACAATGTCCATGATGTGTCCAAATGATGTACAGTATGTAGTGCAGGATTCGTCTGTAGCACCTAGGGAGACACAACAGTACAACAGTCACTGGTCACATTGTGGCATCACAGGCAGAACACTACACAAAACATACACAAGACACTACAGGCATACTAGACAATGGGCTGCAGGTGTGAACAAATAGGGTCTGGCATATGTACACATATGTAACGTCAATGTCACTTTAACCACACACAGGTGACTGAACGTGTGCCTGTCTGTTACATCCGCGCATTGCCCTTCACAACAACAGCAACCACACCAGACAATTTACAAGTTGTACCTCGTCACCCACCTTCAAGTGAAGTAGTGTTCAATGAGCTGCTGCCGCAGGTCTACTCCTTCATCCTCTCCACTGTCCTCATCACTGGACGCAGGTCCTACAGCAGGTGCAGGTCTTGGTTTCTCATCATCGTCCAGGAGCAGGGGGATCCCCTTGCGGATGGCCAGGTTGTGCAGCATACAGCATGCCACAACGATCTTGCTCACCTTCCCATGCGAGTATGACAGTGCACCTCCTGTCCTGTCAAGGCAGCGGAATCTTGACTCCAGCAGCCCAAAAGTCCGCTCAATCACACTTCGGGTCCTGCCATGGGCCTCAATGTAGCGGTTGTCAGCTGGGCTCTGTGGATTCCTCAGCGGGCTCAACAGCCATGGCCTGCTGGGATATGCAGAGTCACCTGTGAATGACAAACACGCATTGCAATGTTGCACAGCCAGAGTGCATCAGGTAACACATAGCACGCAAATCTGCAGGCATACTCACCCACAATCCAAGCACGCTCTGGATGTAGATTTTCCATCAGTCGGGGCACAATGCTATTCCTCATGACGTACAAGTCATGTGCAGATCCTGGAAATTTTGCACACACATGTGAAATGGTCATGTCCGCAAGGCACACCACCTGAACATTGATTGAATGGAAATGTTTTCTGTTCCTATATATGTGCTCTGTTGCCTGTGGAGCCACAAGACCTACATGCGTGCAATCGATGGCACCTACAACATGTGGGATGCGCCCAAGGGGATAGTAGTCACCCTTCACACCGGCCATGGATGTAGCGATTCCAATATATCATCATGGCTGCAAGAACATCCCTCAGCACCTGGCTGAACATGGGCTGCGACATCCCTCCAGCGCTAGCCACGGTCTCTTGGAAGGAACCAGTAGCGAATAAGTGAAGGGCTGCCATCACCTTGTATGTGGGTGTGAAAGCAGTTGGATAGTGACATCGAGGCTGCAGGTGGGGCTCAGAAGATCACACAGGATCTTCAGTGTTGGTCTATCCAGGCGGAATTTGCGAATGATTGCAACATTCTCCATGTCCTCCAGCACTGTCAGGTGATGTAGGAGATTTGGCCTTCTCCTAGTTGCGAGATGACATAGAAAAAGTCAGGGTCAACCATCATGAGATGTCCACAGCACATGCCAACAACTATGTAATGTTAAAACAAACACTGCCTGAGAGCTGTATTGCACATCAGCTTACATGTGTGTCCCCATGATACACACAGTGGGCACACATCTCCACTAACCATACCCAAGTGCCACCGACACATTGGTCAATGTGAATGCACACAAGCAGAACAACACATGTCACATGTGCCCGCCAGTTGCTGGTACATACGCAAATGTGTTTGCAGAAACATACCATCTGCTGTGCCTGTCACCGCTCTATGCATTATGTGAGGCCTGCATTCATCCATCCACACATACATCACAGCAGCATGAAAAATGTCTGTTGTGTGCACGAGCTGATGTGAAGGCACCAGTCTGGGACTATACCATGCAGTGACACAAGCCTTGTCAAGGTCAGCAATGACACATATCACATTGATCACATGAACATCATTGTTACCATCTCGAGAGTGTCAAGCATCATCAATCAACAAATGCACAAATAACATGGCAGGGACCACATACCAAAGTGTGGGATTGACATGGAAGAAGGGCATTGTGTGTACAAGGCTGTGCCATGCACCGTGGTGCTGCTGGGTACTGATAGAGTGTCCACGACGGACAGAGCAATTTTAAGTAATGGAAATCGCGGTACCTACTGCCTGGCCCCGGCGGTGTGACCCCAGCACCACCATCTACCCAGCCAAGGTAGCCATTGGCATATGGACATGTGTATATGGCGGTGGCTATGTTCCGCTGCTTGTGTCGCGGTACCTACCGCCTGGCTCCGGGGGTGTGACCCCAGCACCACCATCTACCCAGCCAAGGTAGCCATTGGCATATGGACATATGTATATGGCGGTGGCTATGCTCTGCCGCATGTGTCGCGGTACCTACCGCCTGGCCCCTGCCGTGTGACCCCAGCACCACCATCTACCCAGCCAAGGTAGCCATTGGCATATGGACATGTGTATATGGTGGTGGCTATGCTCTGCCGCATGTGTCGCGGTACCTACCGCCTGGCCCCGGCGGTGTGACCCCAGCACCACCATCTACCCAGCCAAGGTAGCCATTGGCATATGGACATGTGTATATGGCGGTGGCTATGTTCCGCCGCATGTGTTGCGGTACCTACCGCCTGGCCCCGGCAGTGTGACCCCAGCACCACCATCTACCCAGCCAAGCTAGCCATTGGCATATGGACATGTGTATATGGCGGTGGCTATGTTCCGCCGCATGTGTCGCGGTACCTACCGCCTGGCCCCGGCGGTGCATCACCGCCATGGGGCATTGCATTCAGCCAATGGCAGCGATGATCGCGGTGGCATGCTGCAGATTTGAAAATCACGGAAGGTGTGCTCCGCTCACGCGGAGGCGGTCATTGCATGCTTTTGAATGATGCACCATTGCAGTAGCGCACCCCGGGCACCCGCGGTGCGTCACCGCCATGGAGCCATGCATACAGCCAATGGCAGCGATGATGGTGGCATGATGCAGATTTGAAAATCGCGGAAGGTGTGCTCCACTACTGCGGAGGCGGTCATTGGATGCTTTTGAATAAGGCAGACCCGGACAACCAATTGTAGCAGCTTTTAAGCTTCCAAACGACCCCAGGGGGCTATAAATCTGTGGGAGTCAGCCTCACATTTCCACTGCTCACAGAGCCTGCTGCCTGGGACCATTTGCTGCTGCTGCATCAAGAGCCTGCTGCCTGGGACCCTCTCCTGCTGCTGCCTCAAGAGCCTGCTGCCTGGGACCATCTCCTGCTGCTGCCTCAAGAGCCTGCTGCCTGGGACCCTCTCCTGCTGCTGCCTCAAGAGCCTGCTGCCTGGGACCATCTCCTGCTGCTGCCTCAAGGACCCCTCACAACTCACTTCCACCACAGGTTTGCCATATCCACAGGGATGTCAAGGACAGAGAAGATCCGTGCCAGTCCCTTCACGTGTGAGGAGCTGGAGGTCCTTGTGGATGAGGTGCCGGCACAGTACCCACGGCTGTTCGTTGGTCCCAATGTTGTGGTAAGTCACCATGAAGGGAGCTGTAGGGCAGGGTGGTGTCAGACGTGTAGTCGTGATGCTGCAGTATATGCCTGGGGATGTGGGGTAATGACAAACACTGACAGACAAGCTGTCTTCAGGTCGAGGGAGTGTGTGTGTTGCAATGTGACTCTTTCCTAGGCCTGTACTCGTATGTGTGAGTGGGGTGTGTTACATTGTCAGGCATACAGACCCAATGGTTGTTAGCCATTACATGCTAGGATAGTGAATGCTTGTGAGGACATTTCAGGGTGCCCCTGTAGTCAGAGTCAGTGTAACCCACAGCCAAACGTTGAACATCAGCCAACTTACCTGCTACAGTTGCTTCACACTGAATAGTAGATATGCCCCATCAGTGCCCTGTACAATTTCTGACTTACACACTGCTGTCGATGCATTTGTGTTGTGGCATCATGCATTTGTGTGAAATCATGGAGACTAGGAACCACAATGTGTGCATGCATTCACTAATGTTTATGCCATGCAGAGTGCCCTTGTAAGGGTACCCCCAGTTCTGGAGGGAGGGAGGTTACTGTGAGTACTGCAGTGTCTGGCTGCTGTCCTGATAGATGCTGACAGCTGACATTGTGTAACTATTCATTTGCCCTTCTTTACTCTCATACCTGCAGCTCAAGGTACACCAACGTAAGGCCGTGTGGAGGGCCATAGCAGCAAAGGTGCGAGCCCTGGGGGTATCAAACAGACGACGCACACACTGTCACAAGAGGTGGGACGACATCAGCCGGCTGGCTAAGCAAGTGGCAGAGATGACCTTGGGGATGCTATCACGCACAGGGCGTTTGGCACGGCGCACCATGACTCCGCTGATGGGACGCATACTGGCAGTGATCAATCCAGACCTGGATGCACATCTGAAGGGGCAACAGCAGCAAGACAGAGATGGTGAGTATCTGGGGAGGGAGAGTTTATCTGGGAGTGGATGCATGTGTACAGGGCCTGTGGCAGCGGTGATACATGTGATGTGCGTGTGTTGTCATGCTGTGATATGTGATGTGAGTGGCGACTGTGATGTGTGCCTGTATGAGGCATTGGGCCACCATGGCCTTACTGTGCTGCTCCTGCCTGCAGTTCTCAATCCTTGACAGATTTATTGTGGCCACATGGTCACTCTTCATTGGGATGATGTGGGGAGTCCATATTGTGGCGAACTGCAGTGTCCACTTAATGAGTGTGACACCATGTCTGTCTACTTTGCATGCACCATGATGGTTGAGGCCCACACATCCGACGACAATGTGAACCCAGATTGGCACATGGTGCTTGCTATGGCCTAGTTGGCATTGTGGCATGTGTAGTCAAAACAGGTGTGTGTGGTCCCCTCTGGTTCCCTGTAGGGCTGTCAGTGGTGATGAGTGTTGCGGCCACATCCTGTCCATGGGGCAGGTCAATGTGGGGTGGGGCACTCAATCCACGGGCAGGGTGTAGTGCTGTGTGGTATCGACATGCCTCACTCCTGGCAGTTTGTCTGCATGACAGGCACTGTTGTGGTCTATATAGTGTGTAGCTGCACAGTGATTGCAGGGTGTGGTGGTTACCATGTAGCTCTAGGCCTCTACTGTGCTGCATTGATCTGAAATCGTGTGACCAGATGATGACACTTACACAACCCTGTTTCTCTCACTAATGCAGAATCGCAAGACACCACGGCGGAACATGATCCAGAAACAAGTGGTGGCGAGACCAGCACGACAGCGGCAGCGGACGCAAGTGAGACTGAGCCAAGTGACACTAAGCACACCAGCGCATCTGAGGGTGACAGGAGTATGCAGGAGGAATCCGTGGCTGAGACACAGAGTACCACTTCATCTGATGCCAGCGGGGATACATCCATGTTAGCAGGCACAGGGGATGGGGAGTCTGCTGCAGCATCTGACACCCAGCGGCCAGTGCACAGCCTCCCATCCGCTTCCTCTGGTGCTGGCCGTATCCGTGTTACTAAGAGGGGACGAGTGACATTCACACATGGCACCGCTGCCCCTGCACCTGTCCCCCCTGCTGCCCTCAGTGCAGAGTGCGTAGAGCTCCTGCGCCAACATTGCATGGGCCAGACCGCCCTGCTCAATGCCTTCAGTGGCCACGAGAACAAATTAGGCCAGGTAATTGCATTCATGGAGGGCATACACTCTGACGTGGGTGGGCTACACCGTACAGTCCAGGCATTGTCAGCCACAGTCACGTCAGCCCTCCAACAGGCACATGCTCCCATTGCAGCTCAGGTGCCTGTGACGACCACCCATTCAGTGGCCACATCAGATGACAGTGACCACTTGGCACCTACGTCACCTAAACGATACAACACTAGGAGCACACGTCAGACCCAAACCAAACAATCCCGTCCACAGACTCCATCCCCAAAGAAGAACAGGGCCCCCCCAATATGCAAAGACAAGGGAAAGTCACAGAAGAGCAAGGCCATAAGATCATTGTGGCAGACATCAGGCTCACATGCTGCAGAGGCATCACCAGAAATTGACTCTCCTATGCCCACAGAGGATATGTGGCATGTCATGGGTACACCTGGGGAGAGCACAGGGACACAACCACCCACCACATCAACCCCAAAACAAAGTACTTCGAGGCAGGTGGAGGAGAGCCCTGTTGTGACCAGCCCAGTCATTGAGGCAGAGGAGAGCCCTGTTGTGACCAGCCCAGTCATTGAGGCAGAGGAGAGCCCTGTTGTGGCCAGCCCAGTGATTAAGGCAAAGGAGGGCAGTGTTGGGTCCAGGCCACTGATTAAAGCAAAGGAGGGCAGTGTTGTGTCCAGGCCAGTGATTCAGGAGAAGGAGGGCAGTGTTGTGACCAGCCCAGTGATTCAGGAAAAGGAGGGCAGTGTTGTGTCCAGGCCACTGATTAAGGCAAAGGAGGACAGTGTTGTGTCCAGGCCACTGATTAAGGCAAAGGAGGTCAGTGTTTATTTATTTATTTATTTATTTTTACCATTTATACAGCGCGAACAAATGCCCGTAGGCGTCTCGGCGCTAGAGGCTATGCGTTGAATTCCCACTGAGGCTAAGTCGACGGCTATTCTTGACCAAACAGCCAGGTCTTTATTTTTCTGCGAAATTGCATCAGGGACGGGCTTTCCCTAGTGGCTACCGGCAGAGAGTTCCACAATCTGGGAGCAGCCACTAAGAAGCGCCTATCTCCCCAAGTGACGGTTTTGGTTCGCGGTACCAGCAAAAGATGGAGATTGTTAGATCTGAGCGATCTTGTGGATAGCTGGAACCTAAGCTGGGCTTTCAAGAAATGCGGGCCATGATCATGCAGAGCTTTGTACACTATGCAAAGGGTTTTGAACTTGATCCTGTTACGGATCTTAAGCCAATGAAGCTCTTTTATGGTCTCCGAAATTGGCATAAACTTCGGGATTCCGGACAGGATACGGGCTGCCGCGTTCTGGATTGTTTGCAATTTGTTGGTTACTCTGGCCTGGGCATTAATAAATAAGCCGTTGCAGTAATCGAGGGCAGACAGCCCCAGCGAGATTACCAGAGTCTTTCCTGCTGCGACTGGCAAGAACGGTATGATTTTCTTGATCAGCCTGAGTTTATGGTGAGCGATGGCAGCTATTTTGTTTGCATGGGCCATGAAATTCAGGTTGTCGTCAAAAGTCACAACGAGATTTCTGACAGTGGTGACCGGTTTGGGGGGGTCCCATACGTGGGCGGCCACCAAGTGGTGGACCAGGTGGGGGAGAGATGTCCGAAAATGACCACCTCTGTGTTATCGGAGTTTAATTTTAGGCAATTGGAGGCCATCCACTCTCCAATCGCCTGCATACCCCCTTGGAAACTTTCAGCTACCCTATCTCCATCCCTGTTAATGGCCATCACAAGTTGCGTGTCATCTGCGTAGGAGGTGAGGCTCATCCCATGGGCCTTGATGACAGCAGCCAGGTCCGACACATAGATATTGAACAGTGTCGGACTTAGGGATGAGCCTTGAGGTACTCCACACGGCAGTGACAGCTTATCTGAGTGAAAATGCCCCAAAGTGACCACGTTATGTTATGTTATGTTATGTTATGTTAAAAAAGCTTGTACCGCGCACGTACACCGATACGGTTTTTTGGCGCTCATAACAGACATAGCAGACCAGGGCAGGTGGTTTTACTCAAAGGCAGCTTTAAAGAGATCAGTTTTTAATGTCTTTCGGAATAGCTCGTATGAAGGGCAATGACGGAAAGAAGAAGGGAGAGAGTTCCAAAAGGAAGGCCCTTGAAAAGAGAGGCGCAAACCGCCATGTTTCTTACGGCGGTTGGATGGAATGCACAGAAGGTTGTCAGCAGAGGAACGGAGATTGCGGGTAGGGAGATACCGCTTTAGTTTAGAGGAGATGAACACAGGTGCACGGTTATGGAGGGATTTGAAAATGGTGCACCCGAGTTTGAAGGAGCACCGTTTGACCACAGGGAGCCAGTGAAGGCTCCTTAGGAGAGGAGAAACATGCTGGTGTTTGGGTTGGTGGAACACCAGGCGGGCGGCCTGGTTCTGGATAAGCTGGAGTCTTTGGAGCTGGTAGGCGGGAATTCCCACATATAAGATATTAGCAAAGTCCACCCTGGAGATGACCAAAGCCAGGATGACTAATATGAGTGCCTCTCTGGTAAGAAATCGGCAGATCTTACGTATCCTGCGCAGTTGGAAAAAGCAAGAAGATGTTACAGCCGAGATTTGCAATTTCATAGATAGATCCTCAGAGATGACCACTCCAAGACTTTTCACCGAGCTGACCGGGCAAGGGGGAATACCAAGAGAGGGGGGCCAGTAATTATCATCCCAGGGGTTGGTCGGGCCACCCACCAGAACAAGTTCCGTCTTAGACGGATTCAACTTGAGCTGGCTGTGAGCCATCCAATCAGAGATGTATAACATTGTGGTTTGGAAATTAGTGCGGGAAGATGGTGAGGTGTCCAAAGGAAAGATCAGTTGCAGGTCGTCTGCATAATTATAAATAGTGGCCGGGGAGTGACGAAGAGAAACCATGAGTGGTTGCATGTATAAATTAAAAAGAAGAGGAGATAGAGCCGAGCCTTGAGGGACGCCACAGGAAAGGGGGGAGAGAGGAGCAGAAAAAGTGGAGAGGTGGACTGCCTGGGAGCGGCCTTGAAGGAAAGATCGAACCCAATCAAGGGCTACGCCCTGAATACCGGCGTTGGTGACACGGTCGATCAAGATAACGTGATCGACCGTGTCAAAAGCCGCCGACAGGTCAAGCAGTACAAGGGCTTGAGAAGTGTTGTTGTCAGCTCCTGTTCTTAGGGTATCCATAACGGCCGCTATCACCGCCTCTGTGGAATGGAGGGGGCGGAAGCCAGCCTGTTGCGGGTCCAAGAAAGATGAAGTCTCCACGAAAGTGCTCAGACACCGCGTTACATAGGTCTCTAAGATCTTACCCAAGAAAGGGAGGAGGGAGATGGGTCTATAGTTGCTCAACACTAGTGGATCTGCGTTGGGCTTTTTCAAGATGGGTAGCAGCACGGCCTGCTTGAAGGAGTCTGGGACAATTCCTGTGGCTAAGGAGGTATTGAGAAGAGCCAAAACAGGATCAGGGCAAGTCATGAAGATTTCTTTAAGAATATGAGGGGGGCAACAGTCTTCGGGGGAACCGGAACTGACTTTATAAAGAAGACTGTGAAGTTCGGTGATGGAAATGGGAGGAAAAATATTGAATTGCTGAGGGTTTTCAGAGGGAAGGGACCTGCGTTCCCACCTGCGTTCTTCCCGCCAAAAAAGATGAAATCATGTTCTTGGCCAGGTGACAAATGCCCATCTTTCCGACACGGTCCACCAGAATCTTGTGGTCGACCGTGTCGAAAGCCGCGGATAAATCGAGCAATACCAGAATCGCTGTTCCTCCCTGATCACGGATTACTCGTATATCCTCCGTCGCTTTGATAAGGGCGGTCTCAGTACCATGGTACTTGCGAAAGCCGAATTGGGTGTTGTCCAACAGCTGGTGCTTCTCTACGAACTCTGAGAGTTGTGAATTCATAGCTTTCTCAACTATCTTGGCTAAAAAAGGTAGGCTTGCTATGGGGCGGTAGTTTTTCAATTGCTCCTTGTCCAGGTTGGCTTTTTTCAGAAGAGGCTTGACCAGTGTATTCTTCAGTGAGTCCGGGTATATCCCAGTTCTGAACATTGTGTTACAGATTGAGGCAATGTCAGGGGCCAAACAATCTATAACAGGGCGAATGACCTTGAGAGGACAGGGATCTAATGCTGATCCTGATTTAATAGTGGCGATAATGTCCTTAATTTGTGTCTCTGTGAGGTCTGTGAACTGGGACAATTCGGTATCCTGAGTCAGGCTATCAAGCGTGGGTGAATGGATCATCGTTTTAGCAGAAAATGCTTGGTAAATATCATTTACCTTGGTAAAAAAGAAGTTGGCCAGTGCATCACAGAAACCTTGGGATAGTGGCGGAGTTAGATCCGGGCTGTTTCCCGCTAAGATCTTGGTGATCTCGTACAGCTTTTTACTAGAGTTTTTGGCGTTATCTATCTGTTCTGTAAAAAACTTTTTTTTGGTTTCGACAATGAGGGTTTTATACCGTCCTAGTGCTTCCTTGTAGCTGGCCTTACTTTCTGGACTGTAAGATCTGCGCCAATGCCTTTCCCTATTTCTGCAAAATTGTTTCTGTTTGCGCAGTTCCTCTGTGAACCATGAGGCCGAAGGGGTAGTTCTGTTTCCCGAATGCTGTTTGGTCGGGGCTAGTGTGTCTGTAGCAGTGCCCAGCCATTTCTGAAATTGAGGAGTTGCAATATTGGGGTCAGTTGACAGACAGGGCCGAGTCCTATCTAGCAGGGCAGTTAGTTCTGATCGATATCTTTCCAAACCTTAAAGGCTTCTGGTCTCCGTACAGGTTCTCTTCTAGTCCTGTTCGCCTTGATTGATATTCTCATTAAGACGGCATAGTCTTGTTGTGTCCAGGCCAGTGATTAAGGCAAAGGAGGGCAGTGTTGTGTCCAGGCCACTGATTCAGGAGAAGGATGACAGTGTTGTGACCAGCCCAGTGATTCAGGAAAAGGAGGGCAGTGTTGTATCCAGGCCACTGATTAAGGCAAAGGAGGGCAGTGTTGTGTCCAGGCCAGTAATTAAGGCAAAGGAGGGCAGTGTTGTGTCCAGGCCAGTGATTCAGGAGAAGGAGGGCAGTGTTGTGACCAGCCCAGTGATTCAGGAAAAGGAGGGCAGTGTTGTGACCACCCCTGGCAAGAAGGGACAGGAGGGCACTGTAGACACCACCCCTGGGGGAAGTGGGAAGGTGGCCACTGTAGGGGGTACACCTTCCAGAGAAGGTAAGGTGGTCCAGAGGCGTAGCCAGCCCAAGCGTTCTACAGGATCAAGCACATCACCAGAGGGAGTGCCAGTGTCTGCCCCTGATGTGGGACAGTCGTTGTGTGTGCCTGTTGTGTCACCACCACTTCCCATCAACCACAAGACAGGGAAGCCATTGCATGTTCCCAAAATGTGGAAGGGCACCCCTCCAACCTCTCCCACCCACACTGTGTCAGGGGTGTGCATGACTCCACCTCCACGTGCCACTGTGCCACCTGGTCCACACTGCCCTCCACCTTGCAGGCCCTCTGTTATTACCACATCACATGGGCCTTTGTCGCCCCAGTCAAGTGGGCCTGCTGTTCATAAAACACAGCCAGGTCCCAGTCCGCAAGACAGCCAGGTGTGAGTTGTCAACACCCTCATGCGCCTGTGCCCCACAAAAGTGTGTTAGTCAAGACCATTGTTTGCGGCCTGGGTGTGTTGCTGGCCCTGTAGCTCTGCTGTGCTGTACTTTCCCCTGCCATGGACACTGGGCCTGTTGCTCTGATGTGCTGTACTCTCCCTGTGCAGTCTCTCATGTACTTGCTGTCTCACCTGCCATGGACACTGGGCCTGTTGCTCCGATGTGCTGTACTCTTCCCTGTGCAGCCTCTCATGTACTTGCTGTCTCACCTGCCATGAACACTGGGCCTGTTGCTCTGATGTGCTGTACTCTCCCCTGCCATGGACACTGGGCCTGTTGCTCTGCTGTGCTGTACTCTCCTTTGTGCAGCCTCTCATGTACTTGCTGTCTCACCTGCCATGGACACTGGGCCTGTTGCTCTGATGTGCTGTACTCACCCCTGCCATGGACACTGGGCCTGTTGCTCTGATGTGCTGTACTCTTCCCTGCCATGGACACTGGGCCTGTTGCTCTGATGTGCTGTACTTTCCCCTGCCATGGACACTGGGCCTGTTGCTCTGATGTGCTGTACTCTCCCCTGTGCAGCCTCTCATGTACTTGCTGTCTCATCTGCCATAGACACTGGGCCTGTTGCTCTGATGTTCTGTACTCTCCCCTGTGCAGCCTCTCATGTACTTGCTGTCTCACCTGCCATGGACACTGGGCCTGTTGCTCTGATGTGCTGTACTCTCCCCTGTGCAGCCTCTCATGTACTTGCTGTCTCACCTGCCATGGACACTGGGCCTGTTGCTCTGATGTGCTGTACTCTCCCCTGCCATGGACACTGGGCCTGTTGCTCTGATGTGCTGTACTCTTCCCTGCCATGGACACTGGGTCTGTTGCTCTGATGTGCTGTGCTCTCCCCTGCCATGGACACTGGGCCTGTTGCTCTGATGTGCTGTACTCTCCCCTGTGCAGCCTCTCATGTACTTGCTGTCTCACCTGCCATGGACACTGGGCCTGTTGCTCTGAAGTGCTGTACTCTCCCCGGTGCAGCCTCTCATGTACTTGCTGTCTCACCTGCCGTGGACACTGGGCCTGTTGCTCTGATGTGCTATACTCTCCCCTGCCATGGACACTGGGCCTGTTGCTCTGATGTGCTGTACTCTTCCCTGCCATGGATACTGGGCCTGTTGCTCTGAGGTGCTGTACTCTCCCCTGCCATGGACACTGGGCCTGTTGCTCTGATGTGCTGTACTCTCCCCTGTGCAGCCTCTCATGTACTTGCTGTCTCACCTGCCATGGACACTGGGCCTGTTGCTCTAATGTGCTGTACTCTCCCCTGCCATGGACACTGGGCCTGTTGCTATGATGTGCTATACTCTTCCCTGCCATGGACACTGGGCCAGTTGCTCTGATGTGCTGTACTCTCCCCTGCCATGGACACTGAGCTTGTTGCTCTGATGTGCTGTACTCTTCCCTGCCATGGACACTGGGCCTGCTGCTCTGATGTGCTGTACTTTCCCCTGTGCAGCCGCTCATGTACTTGCTGTCTCACCTGCCATGGACACTGGGCCTGTTGCTCTGATGTGCTGTACTCTCCCCTGCCATGGACACTGGGCCTGTTGCTCTGCTGTGCTGTACTCTCCCCTGTGCAGCCTCTCATGTACTTGCTGTCTCACCTGCCATGGACACTGGGCCTGTTGCTCTGATGTGCTGTACTCTCCCCTGCCATGGACACTGGGCCTGTTGCTCTTATGTGCTGTACTCTTCCCTGCCATGGACACTGGGCCTGTTGCTCTGATGTGCTGTACTCTCCCCTGTGCAGCCTCTCATGTACTTGCTGTCTCACCTGCCATGGACACTGGGCCTGTTGCTCTGCTGTACCGTACTCCCCCCCCCCCCGTGCAGCCTCTCATGTACTTGCTGTCTCACCTGCCATGGACACTGGGCCTGTTGCTCTGATGTGCTGTACTCTCCCCTGCCATGGACACTAGGCCTGTTGCTCTGATGTGCTGTACTCTTCCCTGCCATGGACACTGGGCCTGTTGCTCTGATGTGCTGTACTCTCCCTTGCCATGGACACTGGGCCTATTGCTCTGATGTGCTGTACTCTCCTCTGTGCAGCCTCTCATGTACTTGCTGTGTCACCTGTGGTGTGCAGTCATAATATCGAGTTTTTTATTTCGACTGGACAGAACATCGAGTAAAAAATATAGAATGGACATAATATCGACTAGACACAATATAGACAACAAAAATATCGACTAGAAAAAATTAATATCGAATAGAATGGACATAATATCGAATCAAAAATATAGAATGGACATAATATCGACTAGACATAATATAGACAACAAAAATATCGATTTTAAGGTAAGTTAATATTATTTTTTCTTTTTTGTGTAATATAATTCTGTAGCGGGTTGTGGGTTTATAGGGGAATAGGGTGGGAAGTAATTTAATTATAATTAATTAAATATGTTCATTTATTTATTGATATTTATTTAGAATTAATTGTTAATTAATTATTAATTGGTAATTAAGTAAAATATAATTGGTAATTAATTATAATTGATTAATTGATAAATATTTTAATTTTAGTAATTTATTTTCTGTAGCGGGTTGTGGGTTTATAGGGGAATAGTGTGGGAAGTAATTTAATAATAATCAAATATGTCATTTAAATTTTTGGTATTTATTTAGAATTATATGGTAATTCATTTTTAATAGGTAATTAATTAAAATACAATTGGTAATTAAATGTAATTGATTCATTTTTAAATTGTAAATTAATTTATTGTTAATAGGTAATTAATTAGTATTAGTAGGTAATTTTCATAATTAAATAATTTTAATTTGTATTTATAAATAATTATTTAATATATTTTATACAATTGTAAAATATTTTAATTATTTTGTAATTGGTATTACTATTTATGTTATTTATATTTATATATGAAGTATTTACTTTCCCTACTATTGCACTCACTGGAGTTGGAATAGTAATTTTTACCCCTACTCTATCCAACACTTTCCCTACTGTTGCACTCCCTGGAGTTGGAATAGTAAGTTTAACCCCTACGCTATCCAACTCTTTCCCTACTGTTGCACTCTCTGGAGTTGGAATAGTAATTTTAACCCCAACGCTATCCAACGCTTTCCCTACTGTTGCACTCTCTGGAGTGGGAATAGTAATTTTTACCCCTACGCGATCCAACGCTTTCCCTACTGTTGCACTCTCTGGAGTGGGAATAGTAATTTGTACCCCTACGCTATCCAACGTTTTCCCTACTGTTGCACTCTCTGGAGTGGGTATAGTATTTTTGACCCCTACACTATCCAACACTTTCCATACTCTTGCACTCTCTGGAGTGGGAGTAGTAATTTTTACCCCTACGCTATCCAATGCTTTCCCTACTGTTGCACTCGCTGGAGTGGGAATAGAGCGTTTTACCTCTACGCTATCCAACTCTTTCCCTACTGTTGCAATCTCTGGAGTGGGAATAGTAACTTTAACCCCTACGCTATCCAATGCTTGCCCTACTGTTGCACTCTCTGGTGTGGGAATAGTAATTTTTACCCATACGCTATCCAACTCTTTCCCTACTGTTGCACTCTCTGGAGTTGGAATAGTATTTTTTACCCCTACGATATCCAACGCTTTCCATACTCTTGCACTTTCTGGAGTGGGAATAGTAATTTTTACCTCTACGCTATTCAACGCTTTCCCTACTGTTGCACTCTCTGGAGTGGGAATAGTCATTTTTACCCCTAAGCTATCCAACGTTTTCCCTACTGTTGCACTCTCTGGAGTGGGAATAGTAATTTTTACCTCTACGCTATCCAACTCCTTCACTACTGTTGCAATCTCTGGAGTGGGAATAGTAACTTTAACCCCTACGCTATCCAACGCTTTCCCTACTGTTGCACTCTCTGGAGTGGGAATAGTAATTTTTACCCATACGCTATCCAACTCTTTCCCTACTGTTGCACTCTCTGGAGTTGGAATAGTAATTTTTACCCCTATGCTATCCAACCCTTTCCCTACTGTTGCACTCTCTGGAGTGGGAATAGTAATTTTTACCCCTACGCTATCCAACGCTTTCCATACTGTTGCACTCTCTGGAGTGGGAATAGTTATTTTTACCCCTTACGCTATCCAACGCTTTCCCTTCTGTTGCACTAGCTGGAGTGGGAATAGTAATTTTTACCCCTACGCTAACAAACGCTTTCCCTACTGTTGCACTTTCTGGAGTGGGAATAGTAATTTTTACCCCTACGCTATCCAACGCTTTGCCTACTGTTGCACTCTGTGGAGTGGGAATAGTAATTTTTACTGCTACGCTATCCAACGCTTTTCCTACTGTTGCACTCTCTGGAGTGGGAATAGTAATTTTTAGCCCTACGCTATCCAACGCTTTCCTTTCTGTTGCACTCACTGGATTGGTTACAGTAAATTTAAACCTCTTGCTATCCTACAGTAAAAATATTGTATATGTTTTGTTAATAATATGCATATATATATATATATATATATATATATATATATATATATATATATATATATATATATATATATTAAAAATATATATTTTTTTAAGTTATATTAATTATATTTTAATGTTACGTTTATTTAAGTATTTTAAATAAGTTAAAAATAATTTTATTTATTATTATATTACTTTTAAGACATTTAAAAAAATCGATATTTTGACAGTCTATATTTTTTACACTCGATATTTTGGAGTCGATATTTTTGTACTTACCTGTTTGAAGATAGGGTAGTCGATATTTTTAGTCGATATTTTGACCTCGATATTTTGTCATCTCGATAGTGTGACTGTCGATATTCTGTCAGTGATCCGTGACCTGTGTAATGGACACTGGCCTCCCTGTTTGTATTTGAACTGTGCATGTAATCTTGCATTTGATCATAATTTTGTGCCTTGCTGTTGACTACTATTGTTTTACTGCTACATCTGAGCAATATGTGAATAAATACAGTTACTCCTGTTGTGTGTTTTGACAGTGTCATTGCTGAATTAAGTACTTTTGGTGTTGGCTTTTGATTGGCTGTGCACCATGCTCTATGTCTCACTTCAACATTGCCAAGCTCTTAGCAGGCCTCATATTTTTACACAGGGGTGACAGGGTCTTCTGTCCATACTGTACCTGATGATGGTGTAATCTGTGATGGCTATTGTACCTCTGGTATTTGTGCTGTGCAGGTTTGTGGTGAGTGTGATGTGGTTGTGTTAATCATGTCTGTGTGCAGCTTTTGTGCTTGTTATACACACACTGTTTGTTGTGCATGCAGTGCTGTATGTATGTGGCCCTTGCAAAAAACACAGTTGATGGACAGAATGTAGAACAATGTCATACATTCACCCCAGTACAAGGATCTGGGCCTAAATCCATCGTTTTTTTGCACTCCACACCATCCTGGGTTAGACACTGGCTATATGCAAATCAGCTCTGACCCTGTGCCTCATGGGAACAGTCCAGTCCGAACTACCAAGCCATGTCTTTCCCAGACCGGAATCAAGCATCCAAGGACCGGTTTCTGGCTATCAGCCTTCATCAGCCTGGATAGCTTGACTCCAGTGGTGTGGAGAGCCTGGGACTCACGTCTGAGCATACCCAGCCCACTCGGGGTGAAAATTGCAAAAAACACAGTTGATGGACAGAATGTAGAACAATGTCATACATTCACCCCAGTACAAGGATCTGGGCCTAAATCCATCGTTTTTTTGCACTCCACACCACCCTGGGTTAGACACTGGCTATATGCAAATCAGCTCTGACCCTGTGCCTCATGGGAACAGTCCAGTCCGAACTACCAAGCCATGTCTTTCCCAGACCGGAATCAAGCATCCAAGGACCGGTTTCTGGCTATCAGCCTTCATCAGCCTGGATAGCTTGTCTCCAGTGGTGTGGAGAGCCTGGGACTCACGTCTGAGCATACCCAGCCCACTCGGGGCCCTGCCATTGCCTGATGTGCATTCCCTGTTGTCATGTGGTGTTTGTTGATTGGTGTTTAGTGTGCCTTTGTGTTTGCTTTGATATGGCAGTGTGAGTTGTGTGATATGTGTTTTGGTGTGTGTGTTTTGTCCCTGAATGCTCATGTTCTGTGCTCATGTTGTGTGAGGGTTCCCTTTGACTTTCCCCAGTATGGCTGACAGGGTATGTATGTTTGTGTTGGAGTTCTGTATGTGTTCCTGTGGTGTTTGTGTGTTGTTCTTGTGCATGCTTTTTGGTGGCAACCCTGTTTTTGTGTTGTGTTTGTGGCTACACTCAGGGTGTGTGTTTGTGTGTGTGTGTATGTGCTGGCTAGGATTGTATGCCTTCTGTGTGTGTGGCACTGATGATTTTTGATCCTTGTCAGCCACTGCTGCAGGGTCTGTCTACCTGGTTGTGTGTTGTGTGGTGCAGTGAGTGTGTATTGTGCTTGTTGTTGCAGTGCTTGTTGGTGTACATGGGAGTGCATGGGATGTGCACCTGGCCTGTGACTTGGTGGGGAGTGTTGCTGTGTGATTTGGGGTGGTGTATCCCTCTGGTGTTTGTGCCCTGCCCAAGCTTGTTTCCTTTCCAGTGAAGAATTGGCTTGGTAGTTTGGTCTGCCCTGTTCCCATGATGCACTGGGCCAGGGACAGACTCATTTGCATATAGCCAGGTTCTGAACTGGGATGGTGCAGTGAGCTAAAAAACGGTGATGGATCAAGCCCTGATCTGTTGACTGGGTAGGAGTGTTCTGATTAACTCAGATACTCTGTCCATCACCACCCCCTTTTTGAAATTATTTTGGCCACCATGAGTGTGGAAGGGTATGCTCAGACATGAGTCCCTTGCTCACTGCACCATCAGGATTCAAGCAAGCCGGGCCGACGACGGCTGAAATGCCAGAAAACGGTCCCCGGAAGCTTGTCTCCTTTCTGGTGAAGAATTGGCTTGGTAGTTTGGTCTGCCCTGTTCCCATGATGCACTGGGCCAGGGACAGACTAATTTGCATATAGCTAGGTTCTGAGCTGGGATGGGGCAGTGAGCTAAATAACGGTGATGGATCAAGCCCTGAATATTTGGACTGGGTAAGAGTGGTCTGCTTAATTCAGACACTCTGTTCATCACCACCCCCTTTTCTGAATCGTTTTTGGCCACTATAGGTGTGGCAGGGTATACTCAGACATGAGCCCCTTGCTCACTGCTCCATCAGGATTCAAGCAAGCCGGGCCGACGACGGCTGAAATGCCAGAAACCGGTCCCCGGAAGCTTGTCTCCTTTCTGGTGAAGAATTGGCTTGGTAGTTTGGTCTGCCCTGTTCCCATGATGCACTGGGCCAGGGACAGACTAATTTGCATATAGCCAGGTTCTGAGCTGGGATGGGCAGTGAGCTAAATAACGGTGATGGATCAAGCCCTGATCTTTGGACTGGGTACGAGTGGTCTGCTTAATTCAGACACTCTGTTCATCACCACCCCCTTTTCTGAATCGTTTTTGGCCACTATAGGTGTGGCAGGGTATACTCAGACATGAGTCCCTTGCTCACTGCTCCATCAGTATTCAAGCAAGCCGGGCCGACGACGGCTGAAATGCCAGAAACCGGTCCCCGGAAGCTTGTCTCCTTTCTGGTGAAGAATTGGCTTGGTAGTTTGGTCTGCCCTGTTCCCATGATGCACTGGGCCAGGGACAGACTAATTTGCATATAGCCAGGTTCTGAGCTGGGATGGGGCAGTTAGCTAAATAACGGTGATGGATCAAGCCCTGATCTTTGGACTGGGTAAGAGTGGTCTGCTTAATTCAGACACTCTGTTCATCACCACCCCCTTTTCTGAATCATGCTTTGGAGTGGCCCTGTCTTCTGCATATTGCGCATGTGTGGACCGCAGCAGTGACGTTACCGGGAACGGGACGTTGGTGCTGGTCAACGGAGGATTTGTGTACGGAAGATGATGGGTGCTATGTTGTCAGGTGGGTGATGTGTGTGTGTCCTTGTGGATATGTTGTGACCCCCGGCAGGGTGTCTGTGTTGTGCTTGTACCCTGTGCATGCCTGTGTGTTGTGTTTGTATAGTCATGTAGTTGCTTACCTGCAGCGGCGTCCGCGGCGGCCCATCTGGCGGTAGTGTTGGAGGAGGAACATCACCGGATGCATATGGTGGGCTGGGTTCACGGCGTTCAGGTCCGGGTCTCGACTGTCAAGCTCCGCTATCCAGTTTCCGCCAGCTCAGGCTAGGCGGGGTCTCCGCTGCGGTGCGTTGACTTGTTTTGGCCATCCTAATATGTGGAGCGGGGCGGACGTCATTCCGCATGGCGGTGTGTCTGGATTGGCTCCCGCCGCCGCGGTGGCAGGCGCACTTTGATGGCGGTGTGCAGCGCTCCGCGGAGGACGGGAAATTACCTGTGTTTACCTATCGTAATATGGCGGCCGTGTCTTCCGCAGCTAGCGGGCAGAAAAAGCTGTTTTTCCGCCCCGCAGACACCGCGTTGGTACCACCGCCCGACATCCTAATGGACCCCTAAACATCCAAATATAGCGAAACACTATACCCACAGGTGAATATCAGCATATAATACATATATATGTTAACATATGCCTGCCTTTAGGGAAATCTGAACTTATTTTTTAACTTCCCATGCTGTTTAGCTGCTCAGCTGATATCCTGGAAAGCACGAAAGACAACATGGAGAGTCACCCAAAAGAAGCATAACTTTCTGTATTTTTCTGCTTTTATAAATAAATACAGACAGAAAACTCTTTTTTTTTTGTCTGTATTCATCTGTAAAAATCAGTAAAAACAGCAAACTGGGAGTCTTAATTAAAATGTCCAATTGGCACAGTCTTTCTGCCCCCCAGGGTGCAGAGAGGGGCAATTGTCCCCGATGTGCCCCCCCCGGGGGGGACAGAAAGCCCACTAGCCCCAAAGGAATTGTTTTAAACATAATAGAGCATAATAGAGGGATGAGAGCTGCCCACCATGGGCAGACCAATGCCCCCACCCCCAACACAAAAGGGATAGTCTTTTTGCCCCTCTGGGAGGCAGATGGGGCTTATTACCCCCGATATGCCCCACACCCCCCGGGTGGCTGAAAGCCTACTAGACACTAGGGAATATTTGTTTTTAGTACTTAGGTTTGGGAGCTGCCCTAAATGGGCACTATAATGCCCGACCCGACCAAAACATTGCCACAGACTTTCTCCCCCCCTGGAGTGCAGATGGGGGCAATAGCCCTCTATCTGCCCTCCACCCACACAGCAAAATGCCCAGTAGACACCAGAGGTGATTGTTTTTTTTATATAAAAGAGGGGTGGAGGCTGCCCACATTGGGCACTCACTAACACAAAAGGTACAGTCTTTCCGCCCCCCCCCCCCCCCGGGAAGCAGATGGGGTTATTACCCTCGATATGCCCCACAGGGGGGTCTGAAAGCCCACTAGACACCACAGATTCTTTTTTTAGTTCTTAGGTTTGGGAGCTGCCCTAAATGGCCACTATAATGCCCCACCTCCCCAAAACAATTGTGACAGGCTTCATACCCCACTGGGTGCATATGCTATTGCCCCCAATCTGCCATCCCCTCACGAGACAGACTGCCTACTAGGAACCAGGGATGATTGTTTTTTTCATAAAAGAGGGGTGGGGCTGCCCACAATGGGCATGCCAATGCCCCCACTCACCATCACAAAAGGGACAGTCTTTCTGCACCCCAGGAGGCAGATGGGGGTTATTACCCCTGATCTGTTCTCCGGGGGCCTGAAAGCCCACTAGACAACAGGGATTATTCTTTTTAGTATTTAGGTTTAGTGGCTGCACTAAATTGGCATGATAATGCCCCAGCCCTCACAAAAATTGGCAGTCTTTCTGCCCCCCACCCCCCCGGGGTTCAGATGGGGACATGGCCCCGATCTGCCCCCTGGGGAGCAGAATGCCCATGAGGCACCAGGGATGATTGTTTTTTTTTATAAACTTGGAGTGGGGCTACTTATAATGGGCAGGCCAATGCCCCCACCCCAACACAAAAGGACAGTCTGTCTGCCCCCCCGGGAGGCAGATGGGAGTTATTACCCTCGATCTGTCCAGGGGTGCAGAAATTCCATTAGGCACCAGGATATGTTCTTGGGCATATCAGGGAGAGGCCCCTTAGGCAAGTGTTGTGCCCCTTTATTTTGTGAGCACATTTTGACTGCTTCTGCCCCCCCTTCGGCGCTGAATAGCGATATATTTAGACAGAGCTATTCCCAAGGAGGGGGGGTAGAAAACCCACTATGAACCAGGAATTTTTTGTTGTGAATATGAAATGAAAAGGAGATTTATAGAGCGTGAAACATTAACAGAAGGGGGTCAAGGCACTTGCTCATATACAACAGGATTTAAACCAGGTGGTGCAAAGGCACCTTAGAGACTGAACAGCCATGTCTTCAAAGTCTTCCTAAATGCCCACAAATGTGTTTCTTGTTTTTACCTCATTGGAAGAGAATTCGATAATTTGGTTGCGCCAACCAGAATGCTTCCCCCCCCCCCCCCCCAGGAAACTTTTTTGACTCTGGGAACAATTAGATCATGGGCAAAGGACGAACATAGATGACGGACTGGAATAAAGGGTAGTAAATTCCATTTTAGGAAAACAGGCCCTATGTCATGCGTAGCCTTAAAGACAATGCATAGAGCCTTAAACTCAATTTGTCTCTTTACTGGAAGCCAATGTAAATCTTTAAGCGCCCTTGATACAGATCTATGTCTTGAGATGTTCAACAAGCAATTTGGACAACCTGTAGTTTAGACAGGCACTTTTTCCGAAGATTGATAAAAAGCCCATTACAATAATTTGCTCTTCACAGAACAAGTGTTGAAACCACTAATTTACGTAGCTCAGCTGGGATGAATAGGAAGATCTTTCTCAGAAGCTTTAGCGTGTAGAAAGAGAGGGAGGTGACCTGATTACATGACTTACAAACGAAAGTTTAGAGTCCAATATAACTCCCAAATTCTTCACCTTGATCACTGGCATTGGTAATGGACCCAGCGCCAAGGGCCAAAGATCGGGGGGCCAGAAATTGATGTGGGCACCAAAAAGTCAAACCTTCTTTTTTACTAGAGTTAAGTTTTAAACAATTGGTAGCCATCCGGTCACTAACCTGACAAAGGCAGGAATTAAACTGTGCAATAGTGTCAGTGGGCGAGCATGACGCTGAGACAATGATCTGCGTATCATCGGGATAAGCTATAGCCGAGAAGCCCAGGGACCTGATCAACCTCGCCAGTGGTGCAACATAAACATTAAAAAAGGTAGGGCTCAAAGACGATCCCTGGGGCACCCAACATGGTAATGTGAAGTTAGGTGATTGAAACTCATCTAGGGCAAAAAAGTGTTGCCTGCCAGACAAGAATGATTCAAATAGAGTGAGCACTATAATGCCCGACCCGACCAAAACATTGCCACAGACTTTCTCCCCCCCTGGAGTGCAGATGGGGGCAATAGCCCTCTATCTGCCCTCCACCCACACAGCAAAATGCCCAGTAGACACCAGAGGTGATTGTTTTTTTATATAAAAGAGGGGTGGAGGCTGCCCACATTTCCCTTTGATACCGATCCCCCTCAGAACATCCAATAGTTTCTGATGGTTCACTGTGTCAAATGCATCAGAGAGGTCAAGCAGCACAAGTGCTGCATTGCCACCTGTGTCCACTGTCTGCCTAATCAGTTCAGAAGATGTAATCAGAGCCAGTTCGGTATTATGGTGTTTTCAAAATCCGAACTGAGTGTCATCAAGAAAACCATGCCTTTTGATATATTCTGATAGAAAACCTTTTCATGGCTTTCTCCACCATCTACGCCGGCAGGGGAAGTCTAGAGATTCGGCGGTAGTTGTTGGGGTCTGCCCATCTAAATTTGGCTTCTTCAAAAGGGGAAGCACTGATGCCAGCTCCAGCTAGCTGGGAATATACCAGAGGAGAACATTTGATTAAAAATAGGAGTCAAATGGGCCGCGAAAAGCTCTTGTAAAAGATGGAAAATATTTTGGGGCAGATTTAGAAGCCCCTTGCGCCTCTTTTACGCCGCTGTTGCGTCACTTTTGTGCAAAAGAGGCACCATGGTGCAGGGTATTTACAACGTGACGCATCAGGGAGATGCGTCACGTTGGAAAGCCCAGCGCCAGAATTAGGCGTTCCTGCGTTGGAGGGGCGGTGATCTCTAAACAGGTAAGAATTAACCAATGAGTAGTCACAGCTCACCAGTCACTGTGGTAGACACCAACAAGGTAAATCCCCCAACCGCTGTACGACTCACAGCATGTAAGCCTCACAGGAATGTTGTCAACAGAAAAAGTTGGAGAGTCAGGCACCCCACTGCTGTTCTAATCACAGCGAGAGTGCGCCATAAATGAAATAAAGGCACCCCACTGCTGTTCCATCACAGCGATAGTGCTCTGCTACTACACCGGCCACAGTTCTGATTAGCTACAATAATACGTACCGGTGTAGGCGCTGGTTGAATCTCGGCTCGCTGTAACAGAAAAAACCCACAAAGTTTGTAATTGAGGGGTGTGCTCCGGTACTCCTCCCTGCCTGGTTCTACAGTACCTGAAAACTCCACGTACCAGGAGTCTAGAACAAGGCATGCAGACAGTCCAAGAAACGCCGTGCTCCTTGGGAAATGGCAAAAAAAAGGTGCATGCGAACAGGAAATCCAGTGGGGAATACCTTCCGCTTTATTAGCGGAACAACAAGCCAATTGTCAAGCACCTCCTTCCAGGAGAGGAGGTTCTTTATAGGGGGAGGATTCCTTAAGGACGGCATATCCGTTTTCCCCTGCTGCGCCCCAAAGGCTTCTGGGAGATGCAGTGCATTGGGCTCCCATTCCATGCATACAAGGGAGGGAAATGCGGTGCGGGGGTGCTTTGCCTGCCTGGCCTCCCAGTCCCCCTTGTGCGATTGCTCCAGAGCCCCCTCTCAAGGATCGCTGACTCAGCGGTCGTCCAGGTTTCCCCGGATGGGATGCATGGAAGCGTTCTACTAAGTCGGGGCAGTGGAGATTTTGAACTGGCTCCCAGGTTCTATCCTCCACCCCAAAACCTTTCCAATCCACTAGAAACTGTACTCGCCCTCTCACCAGCCGGGAATCTAAGAGCTCATGTACCTCGTACTCATCCTGGCCATCAATCTCCAAAGGGAGAGGCCGTTCCTGCAAACTCATCTTAGCAGGACACGTTTGGAGCAGGGTGACGTGGAATACAGGGTGGATGTGCCAGGAACGGGGCAAGGACAACCGCATGGCCACGGGGTTTATCACTTCCTCCATACTGTAGGGACTAACGTATTTGGGTTTCAGCTTGTCCACGCCCTTGAGGTGTAGGTTCTAAGTAGCTAACCAAACCTTACCCCCCGCCTGGTAAACTGTTCTGCGGTTCTCTTCCCGTCCGTGAATTGTTACTATGCCATTTGTGCTGTGGCAAGATGTTGTTTCTCATCGATCAACACTGCCCTGAGGTGAGCGTGATGTTCATGGATTCTTGGATGCCTGGACTCTGCCCGCCATTCAAAAGGGAGCATGTTGGGATGGTGACCGCAGAGACAAAAGAATGCGGAACAACTTAACGTAGAATGGTCGCTTTGTTGTAGGCGTGCTCCGCCATCAGAGCTGAGTGTACCAGTTTGTGCTGTTTAGTAGGGTAAAACAGCAAAGATACTTTGCGGATGGTAGCTGGTGGAAAGTTTGACTTCAATATTCATGGTTTTGCATAACGCCCTCCAGAAACAAGAGGTGAACTTCGTTCCCCGGTCTGTAATGAGAACGCTGGGTATCCCGTGGGTTCGTACCATGTGCTGAAGAAATACATGGGCCAATTCGGAAGAGGTGGGCAATCGTCTCAATTGAACATTGTGTCCCATCTTTGTCAAATGGTCCATTAGCACCAGAATGGCGGTGTACCCTTCACAGGGGGGCATTTCTATGATAAAGTCCTTTGATATGGTGTGCCAGGATCGAGGAGGGATGGGTAGCGGCTATAGTAACCCTGCGGGTTTTGAGTAACTGGCTTTTCCCTGCACACACACAGAGCAAGTCAGCAGATATTCCTTGGTGTCTTTCCTCAAAGTAGGCCATCAAAAGGAGTGTTCAATACAGGCAATGGTCCTGTATCGCCCCATGTGTCCTCCCAACATTGAGTCATGAGCCCATGACAGCACACGTAGTTGTAAACAAGTGTTTGGAACGTACAATGTGTGGTAGTGGTCCAACAATTCCCCGCTATGCGTTCGGTGTTCAGGCTCCTCCTGGATACAAGCCTGTATGTCAACGTCAGTTTGGGCCATCCTAATGCCCTCTAGAAAATCTTGAGATGTGATCAGCGTGAGGGTTAAGTCCTGGAAGGCCACTTCAGGGAGTATCGAGGGTGCTTCTGGGGTCTCTTGTTGCCCACTGTCCCCTGGATCATCAATGCGGGAGAGAGCATCCGATTTCCCATTCTGTGGACCATGTCGATATTTGAGAATAAAATCAAAATCAGAAATAAAGGAGCCCATCGCAGCTGACGTGGTGTAAGGGCTTTGGCTGTTTTCAGGAACAACAGATTTTGGTGATTAGTGTAGATTTCAATGGTGTGATGTGCTCCCAAGAGATATTTCCTCCATTCCTCGCAAGCCCTTTTTATAGCTAGCAGTTCTTTGTCTGAGATGGAATAGTTCACTTCCCAGTTAGTGAGTTTCTTCGAGAAGTAGACCACAGGGTGCAGCTGTCCTGTTTTGGGATGTCGCTGAGACAACACACCTCTAGTGGCATAGTGGTAGGCGTCTGTTTCGACAATGAAGGGGAGTTTTGGGTCGGGATGCCACAGCATGGGAGCCTGAGTGAACCTCGCCTTAAGGGTTTGGAAAGACCGTTCTGCTTCTTTGCCCCAAAGGAAGGGGGTGTTTTTCCTCAATAAGCAGGAGATGCCATGTATGATCTTTGAGAAGTCCCTAATAAAATGCAGATAATAGTTGGTGAACCCCAGAAAGATCTGTACAGATTTTATGTGGTTAGGGGTCTTCCACTGGGTAATTCCCTCTACCTTGCCCGTATCCATCTAGAATCCCTGTGCGTTGATTATGTATCCCAGGAAGGTGACTTTTTGGACATGAAAAAGGCATTTCTCCAATTTGGCTTAAAAACGAATGCTGTTTTAGCCTATCCAGGACTGCCATCATATGGATCTCGTGTTCCTGAGGACTAGACGAATAGACGAGAATGTCGTAAATGTAGACCACACAGAATGTTTCCAGAAACCCCTGAAGAACTACGTGAAATATTGAAAGGCAGCTGGGCGTTACAGATATTCATAGAGCCCAAACTTCGTCTGTAATGCTATCTTCCACTCATATCCACTTTCAACCCGCACCAAATGGCAGGCTCCTCGTAGATCCAACTTTGTGAAATATCGTGCCCCCTTGAGTTGATCTAGAAGCACAGGTATCAGTGGTAGTGGGTAATGGTTTTTGACAGTGACTCTGTTGATCACTGTATAGTCTATACAGGTCCGAAGTTCGTCACAATCCTTTTTAGGGATAAAAAAAAAGAGGGGAAGAGGCGGGTGATGAGGAATGCCTGATGAAACCGGACACTAGGTTTTCCACAAGGCAGTTCATCAGGTAGTGTGTCTTGGGTTCGGTAAGAGCATACACTCTACTGCATGGGATTTTGGCTCCAGGTACCAGCTCAGTGCGGCAGTCATACACTCGGTGCGGTGGAAGTTGAGTAGCCTTTTGTTTATCAAATATAGGCTGGTATTCCTTATACACCTCAGGTAATGTGGTGGAACAGCAATACAGGTCTTGTGCACACTTAGTTGCCAGCAAACTTTCTTTTGTGCCTTTGGTTTCTTCCTGATGTGCTACTGAATTGGTGCAATGCTCTCTGCAATAACTGGAACTCAAGGTAATGGTACGGGTGGCCCATTGGACGACAGGGTCATGCAGAGTTAGCCATGGCAAGCCTAGGATGAGACGGAACTGCGGAGCATCAATGAGGTCAAACTGGATGATTTCAAAATGGTCTGTACCAAACTGCTTCATGAGGGGAACTGTGTGGTACCTGACCAGTCCGGAAGTCAGAGCAGTGCTGTCTACTGCCTTCACGAAATTCGGGGGTCTTCTACTTTTCCCATGGCACTCCGATGGTTTTAGCGTATTTCTGATCAATGTCATTTACAGTAGCACCGGAGTCTAACAAAGCAGGCAATTCTAGGGGTTTTTCCCTGGTAACCCAAAGAGTGATACCGACGTTTAGATGTGCCACTGCTGATTGTATAGTATTGGCTATCCCTGATGAGATCAATTTTCATCGGCCACCCGAACCAGTGATCTAGTCCTGACTCTGGCTTTTTAGTTTTCTGATGGTACGCCTTGAGAGATCGCTACTTGCGTCCGTGGAGCGTTGGTTCTTTCCAAAAGTTTTGCCGGGGGGTGACAATCCCTGATGAAGTGTGACCCTTTTCCGCAATAAAGGCATAGTTTCAGCTTCCTTCTCTTTTCTCTTTCTTCTGTGGTGAGGGTCCCCCAGATACCTCCTATCTGCATAGGTTTGAGCCCTTCAAAAGATTTGGGATGGTCTTCGGTGGCGGGTTTGGGACTGGAGATTAGAAACGGTTTTCTCCCCTGTTTCTGTCCCCTTTTCTTTCCTGTTGTCGGTGGTCCAGTTGCACAGTAAGATTGATCAGTTATTCACAGGTCTGGGGAAGCAGCACCACCTGCGAGAGGACATCCTTTAATTCTCGACGCAACCCTTGGTAAAACAGAGTGGTTCGTTTCTCCTGGGGCCAGTCGGTTTCCACTATAAGATGGTTGAACGTGGTTATGTATGTCAGTAAATCCTGAGACCCATGTCTGAGGTTTATCAAATCCCGATCCAAGGTCATCATATGTAATTTCCGATCAAACACTTTCCTCATTTCAAAGCAAAAGTCTGTGAATCTGTGTAAAACTGGGTCATTCCGTTCCCTCAGAGGAATGATCCAGCTGGATGCATTCCCCCTGCTGTACGACATCATAAAGCATGTCTTAGCCACTTTGTCCTGAAAGACCGCAGGTTTACACAAGAAATGCTGCCTACATTGGTTCTGGAATGTTTCAAATGTTTTCGAGTCTATCCAGAGTAGCGCTCTAGAGGTGCCAATGGAATTCCGGTGTTTGTATCACATGGATGGTGGGAATGGAGTCGGTGGAAGGTGGGGGAGCAGAAGTGGCTGAGAGGAACCCTGCCCCTTGTGTGGTGTCCGATGAGGGTGTGTGCATGGCAGATGCTGGAGGGGGTAGTGTCCATTCCCTAATGTAAGAAACTGTCCCCTTGCCCTTTTTTGATAGGCCAGCTACTTTCCTATGTACCGTACCCATCTCTTTCCTGAGTTCTTGATTCTCTAATCGAGAGGTTTGCACCTCCTGCGAAAAAGCCGGCAGGCTCTCCAAAAAGGAGATCAACACCACGTTGGTGTCCATCGTCCGGGCTGGTTGACAAACTTGGGCTTGACAATCTGTCAGTATGTGTCAGCAGCACAAGAAAGAAACACGCCACTAACCTCTAGGATTGGCCAACGGGGACGATGGCAGATAGAAGAGCCCCCCCATAGAGTACTTCACACTGCTATGGACAGGAGCCCCCCCAGGGAAAAGGGAAGGGGATAAAATAATAAAGACTGCTGCAGGGATGGCTCCTGTTCTCCCTATGTCTGGTCTAGGGATCCGGATGTCTTCACTCCTCATAAAACTACAGTACATATAGGAAAGAGAGAAAAGTATGAGAAGCAATATAGAAAGAGTCATACAGACACACTCAACAGGTTATGGAACCGGTCATACACTCACAAGGAGCCCTGCAGCAATACACATATCATGCATATAGAACACCAATCCTGAAGCTTCATATACCCTCTCGGAAATACCATGAATTGGCGATCTCTAAACAGGTAAGAATTAACCAATGAGTAGTCACAGATCACCAGTCACTGTAGTAGACACCAACAAGGTAATGCCCCCAAACGCAATATGACTTACAGCGTGTAAGCCTCACTGGAATGATGTCAGCAGACGTAGTTGGAGAGTCAGGCACCCCACTGCTGTTCATATCACAGCGAGAGTGCTCCATAAATGAAATAAAGGCACCCCACTGCTGTTCCATCACAGCGATAGTGCTCTGTAATTAAACCCGGCCACAGTTCTGATTAACTACGATAGTACGTACCGTTGTAGGCGCTGGTGGAATCTCAGCGCGTGGTAACAGAAAAAAAACACTAAGTCACGTAGTTGAGGGGAGCGCTCTGCCGGGTCTATGGTACCTGAAGACTCCGTGTACAGGCGTGCAGACAGTCTGAGCAACTTCATGTTCAACAAATTCTTCTGGCCTCGGGAAACGGCAAAACAAAGGTGCATGCAAACAGGAAATCCACCGGGGAATACCGTCTGCTTTACTCGAGGAACAGCGAGCCAAATTGTCAAGCACCTGCTTCTGGGAGAAGAGGTGCTTCATAGGGGGCGGATTCCTTAAGGACGGCAGCTCTATTTTCCCCTGCTGCGTCCCAAAGGCTTCTGGGAGTTGCAAACCATTGGGCTTCTATTCCATGCAAACCGGTGTTCATGTATACAAGGGAGAACACTGCAGTGCGTGGGTGCTTTGCCTGCCTGGCCTCCCTTTTCACCAAGTGCGATTGCTACAGCATGCCAATGCTACCACCGCCCAACAACAAAGGGACAGGCTTGCTGTCCACCCTGGAGGGCAGCTAGGGGTTATTACCCCCGATCTGCCCCCCAATGGGGCAGAAAGCCCAATAGGCACCAAAGATGTGTTTAAGGGCATGTCATGGAGGGGCCACTTAGGCAAGGGTTGCTACTCTTTTTTTTGTGAACACATTTTTGCAACTTCTGCCCCCCTTGGGGCAGATTAGCGATATGCTTAGGCACATCTGATCCCAAGAACTTCCATATTTCTGGCAGTGTGTGTGGACTAGCGCTTAGCTGGCAGTGCGCGTGGACTGTCGCTTGGCTAGCGATGTGTGTGGACTATCGCTTGGCTCCCCCGGGTGTCTCGTTTTGAGAAAACATTTCTGAGTTTAGTACGTTACGCTAGATAGTCACTTAGCCCCGGACCAATAACAGATGTGCCCTCCTTGCAAAGCCGGGTCATTTTATGATAAATAATTATGATGTCTACGTAATATGTTCTGGGCCCTTCCCTGTCCGCCCTGGAAGGCAGCTGGGAGTTATTACCCCCAATCTGACCCCCATTGGGGCAGAAAGCCCAATAGGCACGAGAGATGTGTTTATGGGCATGCCAGGGAGCGGCAACTTAGGCAAGGGTCGCTCCTCTTTTTTTTGTGAAAACATTTTTGCTGCTTCTGCTCCCCTTGGAGCAGATACTTGATATGCTTAGGCACATCTGATCCCAGGAACTTCCATATTTCTGGCAGTGTGTGTGGACTAGCGCTTAGCTGGCAGTGCGCGTGGACTGTCGCTTGGCTAGCGATGTGTGTGGCCTATCGCTTGGCTGGCGGTGTGCGCGGATGCTGCTTGGCTGGTAGTGTATGTGGATGGCACTTGACTGGTGGTGTGGTTTGTGTGGACCCTCCAGCGTTTTATTACCCAGAATGCCCATGTAAACCTCAAATGTAGCTAACAATTCACACTTTCCTCATATTTCTGTGTGGAAAATGTGTTTGATCACTGCAGTGGCACACATTTCTCACCACCCAGTGTTTCACTCAGTCTACTGAAAAACGTATACCTCACTTGTGTGGGTGCCCAAAGCAGAGTACCTTAACTTATAAAATGAAAAACTGAAGAGGAAAAAAGAACTAAAAAAATCTAATTTTCCTCACAATTCTGTCCGGTATCACAGTGCCAGCATGGCATGGATCCCCCGGGGATCCATGCAAGTCACACCTCCCTGGACTCCCCCGGGTGTCTAGTTTAGAGAAAGTTCTGGGTATAGTACGTTACGCTAGATAGTCACTTAGCCCCGGACCAATAACACATGTGCCCTCCTTGCAAAGTCGGGTCATTTTGTGATAAACAATTATGATGTCTCCGCAATATATTCTCGGCCCTTCCCTGTCATGGGTACTTGGCCCACCCACACAAGTGAGATACCAATTTTATCTGTAGTTCTGGGAGAAAGCTGGGTGGTAAGTTATTCATTTCAGCCTGGTGATCCCACAACTTTCCCACACAGAAATGTGAGAAAAATTGATTTTATTTGCTACATTTGAGGTTTGCAGGGGATTCTGGGTAAGAACACATTAGGGGATTCACACAAGCTATACCTCCCTGGACTCCGCCAGGTGTCTAGTTTTCAGAAATTTCAGGATTTGGTAGGCTTCTCTAACTGACTATCAAAAACTAGACCAAAAAAGCAGGTGACTCCCTTGCAAAACCAGGTTGTTTGGTGAAAAATAATGTTGATGTCTCCAAAATAGGTTGGGGCATTTTCTGTTGCAGGCACTAGGTCTACCCACACAAGTGAGGTACCACTTTTATCGGGAGACTTGGGGGAACGCCTGGTGGGTGGAAGTTTGGGGCTCTCCACAGATTCCAGACCTTTTAATTACAGAAATGCGAGGAAAAGTATTTTGTTTTACAATGATTGAGGATTACAAGAGATTCTGGGGAACAGAACTTGCTGAGAGCCACACAAGTCACCCCAACCAGAATTTCCCTGGGTATCTTGTTTTCAAAACTGTAAAGGTTTGATAGGTTTCCCTAGGTGCTGCCTGAGCTAGGGGCTAAAATCCACAGCTAGACACATTACATAAAAGGGTCAGCTTTCACTGGAAAAATGTGATGACTATGGTACGTTTTGGGCCCTTTTCTGTTGTGGGCACTAGGCCAACCCGCACAAGTGAGGTGCCATTTCTATTGGCAGACTTAGGGGAATGCTGGGTGGGTGGAAGTTTGTGGCTGCAAACAGATTTCAAATCTTTCCATCACAGAAATGTGAGGAAAATGGGTCTTTTGACAAAGTTTGAGGTTTGCAAGGGAATTTGGGTAACAGATCCTGGTGAGAACCACACAAGTCACCCCTTCCTGGATTCCCCTGGGTGTCTAGTTTTAAAACATTTACAGGTTTACTAGGTTTTCCTAGGTGCCAGCTGAGCTAGGGTCCAAAAACCACAGCTAAGCACATTACAAAAAAGAGATTCAGTTTCCACTGGAATAATGTGATGTGTCCACAACCGCACTAGGCCCACCCACACAAATGAGGTACCACTTTTATTGGGAGACTTGTGTGAATTTTGGGTGGGTGAAATATTGTGGCTCCCCACAGATTCCTGAACTTTCCATCACTAAAATTTGAGGAGTATGTCATTTTTTTGCAAAGTTTGAGCATTGATAGAACCTGGTGAGAACCACACAAGTCACCCCATCCTGAATTCCCGCTGATTCTAGTTTTAAAAAATGTACAGATGTGCTAGGTTTCCCTGGGTGTCTGCTGATCTAGGGCCCAGAATCCACAGCTAGGCACATTGTGAAAAAAGTGTCACTTTTCAGTGGAAAAATGTGATGTGCCCATGTTGCATTTTAGGCCCTTTCATGTCACAAACACTAAGCCTACCCACACAACTGAGGTATCATTATTATCAGGGACACACAGAATAGTAGAACAAGTGTTATTATCATTTGTCTTTCTATGCATTTCTGCCTTCCAAATGTAAGATAGTGTGTAAAAAAGAAGTCATTATGAACTGTACCCTCTAATTCACATGCTAATATGGGTACCCACAAATTCAGAAATGCACAAATGACCACTGCTTCTAAACTCCATAGCCTGTTCCTATTTCAGCTATACATAGGTTTCCTTGATCCCTATTTTACCAAATGAATTACTGTATTCCAGTTGCACAATGAAAAAACATTTCAAGGTGCAACTCAGTCATTGGTTCTGGGTACCTTGGGTTCTTGGTGAATCTACAAGCCTGATATATCTCCACAGCCAGAAGCGTCCTGCAGACATAATGGTATATAGCTTTCAAAAATCTACCATCGTTAGAAGTTACAGGTGAAAATATATGCATAAATGGCGGGCTTTTTCAACTAAAGTTCAATATTCTTTCAACTGTTACTTTCTACAAGAAAACCTTGACGGATCTACACAAATTACCCCTTGTGAATTCAGAATTCTATTTTTTAGAAATGTATTATTGGTTTCATACCCATTTCTACCACTAACTGGAAGGAGGTTGAATGCACAAAATTTTTTTAAAATATTCTATGTCCCATTAAAATGCCAAAATTGTGTAGTAAAGTTTGTTTTTTAGACAAAAGCCTGCCTGTTAAATTTGCCACATTATGTTCTGTGAAAGACTCAAAGAGAACTATTCATTCTGGAGCTACTTAATAAATGTTTCTAATGATATAAATGATGATTCATTACACAATAATGCTTTGAAAAAAGATTTTAGTTCAAAGGTTTATGCTGTTTTACTCAAAGAGTACACGGATGCTATGGATGTTGATGATTGCTATGTTTGTAGGTAAATACCTTCAGCAGTTGCTGAGGGGGTAACCTACCATAGCTTAACACTAACATATGGAGTCTCTTGCAGGTTGTTAGCACGCCGGTTTTATGGTGCCGATCAATTATTATATTGTTACTCCAATCAATATCGGATCTTTTCATAAATCTCTGTGCTAAAATCTGCATCCTGAAGTTTCAGCAATTGAGACCAAGGTTTACATATTCAGACCTACTCAATCTTTGAACATAGCTTATGCACTTAGAAAGAATCTGACATACAAATTTGTGAGAATTGAAAATTATTTTATATTTTTAGTGGAAGGTGGACAAAGCCATAAAATAGTACATTGCCTAGATTAACGTTTTGTAGGAGGAACCAAATCACAAAGGGAGTTGTTTTGTTAGCTCTAGATTAGCAACACAAAGGCAAACTTTGTATATATATCAATAGAAATCAAACATTAACAATGTTTCTGTAGGATTTAGTGAATGCAAACACACAACTGAATTGTATGAAAACTGGGGAAGATTTTTTAGAAAGAATAGATCCTATTTGCCCTGGAGTATATCATGTGTGTTGGAAGAGTGCCTATTATAAGTTGCCAAAAGATGGTATAGAAGGTGTAATTGGGAATCATTTTTCCAAAAAGAAGAGTAAATGGGAACAAGAGAGAAAACGAAGAAAAGTGCAAGTGTGAGCTAAATCACAGGTGATATATTTGGAGTTCTGATACCTTCAGTAGGAGTTGCATTACACTCTCAGAAAATTAGAAAGCTGTATACTACTATTGATAGACTTGTCACATGTACAACTAAGGAGTTTTCTGTTGTGAATGAAGAGGTGATATCAATAGGATCTTTGGTGATTCAAAATCGTCTTGCCGTTGATATTCGGTCAAGAATATCACAGCTTGCATTAAGGCACTGTTGCACGTGCAAACCTGAGAGAAGCTAAGCCTCGCAAGTTTACTTTTAAGAAGCGTAACACACTTGTAGATTTTTAGAATGGTTTATTAATTTAACTGGAACAACCCCTGAATGCATCTCTCCTGGCTGCAACTGACCCAGCTCTGTCTAAGCTTCCAGAACATTGAAGACTCAAACATCACTAGGCTAAATAGGACATGTTGCCAGGATACAACACATCTCCATTTCTAATAATAATACGAACATGAAAAGAATGCAAAACACTGTACAATAATGCCAAAATGAAAGTACAAAGGACACTAACAACACATTGAAAAAAAACTAGCATGAGAATTACATCAAAACAACAGTTCAAATAATACATTATCATCACAAAAAGGATTTAATGAAAGTGTGCACAAATCATTCACACACATATTCATTATGCCACACAGGCTTCCCCTTGACTCGGGGTACCGAAACATCCACAACAGACTTGTTACTACCGGCTGACTTACCATCACCACTACTACCAACCACTCCTTCCCTTGAATATTCACCCGATTTCTTGACACACACATCTCATTCAAGTACTTTGCAATGCATCAGACAACCACACATTGTTCCCAATTACTCTAGTTACACAATTAGGCACCAACCATGTTGACATCTTCGCTAGCCCACACTGTTAGTACTGACCCAATCACCAAACACAAATTCTCTTTTACTCTTATTCATTTTGTTGTTGTGTCTGCTTACATACTTAGGTTGATGTTGTTGAATTCTGTTCTCCAAATTTTCCTTGTTAACTAGATGAGTGTGAACCTTGAACATCCATGCAAGAGACACTTTGGTTCCTGGCTTCCTGCCCTCCAAAAGCATGAAGAGAGTGTCCTAAGCAACAGAATGTGGAGTTGTGCGGTAGCTCCAAAGCATTTCTTTAACAGCCTCCTTGCAATCACTACCACTACTGTCATTCAACTGCATGCACTCCTTCAAAACTCGGTTATACTTCTCAACGAGGCCATTCTCCCTAGGGTTATAAACAGCAGTAGTATGATGCACAACACCCGTATTAGACAAAAACATTTTTAGATCATAATTGTTCCTTGGCTTTGGGAGATGGTGCATCAGCAATGGCATCTAACAATTTCCTCTTTGGTTCGATACCTGCCGCGCTCAAGTGCTTTTCAAAGGTAAGCACATCCCCTACACAGGAGCCGTTGACAAAGGGAACCGGTGAGTGTCAAATCATAACTAGACTCACCATTGTCAAAGATTAATGGCACCGGTACACACCGCAGTTAAAGATAACGGCACCTCATTCACTCACCACCATCGTAGTTGCACTGCCAGCATTTCCTTAGCACAGTGTCTGTACCGCCAGCATTTACCACCTGCTCCACTAATCAACACACAAGTTTGTTGATCCTCCGCAACACTGCTAGACCAGTCAATCATAACACGCACCTCGTAGTAAATGCTTCAATACACATGTCTTGTCAGTGAAGCACCTCACGTGGAGAATTTTCGGAACACATAGATCCATTCCAAATTGATGAGGCTTAAGAAATCTGGTTCAATATGGAAATTCAGGGGTTATGGTTCCAACTACACCTTTCTTCACAACTTGCAGCATCCCATCCTCATTGCCATTTTTAAGAAGGGTAAAACACTTGTAGATTTGTAGAAGGGTTTATTAAAATAACTGCAACATCCCCTGAATGCACCGCAACTGGCAGCAACTGACCCAGCTCTGTCCAAGCTTCCAGAACATTAGAAGACTCAGACATCACTAGATTACATAGGATATGTTGCCAGGATACAACAGTTACATCGAAAACATTACTGATTTGTACAAAGACCTGGAAGATTTAATAGCAGATGGTGCTTGGGAAACCATAGTTAAGGGATTGCCAAGTTTTACCAGCTGGTTTGGAAACTTAGGAAATGGATTTGTGATTTTCATCTTGAGACCTGTAGTGGTGATCTTTTTGTACATAAACCTGCTGATATTTTTCAATAAAATGTTGCATATAACCAAAAAGAGAAAATGTTGTGGAGTAAAAAGAACAAGAGCTGATCTTGAAATGTAGGATGCAGAATGCACATTCCATGATGAATGAAAAGTCTTATTAGAGAGAAGTAGGAAGAGGTTAAAGATAGCACACCCATAATCTGTGACGACATCTGATATGGTAGATACAATGATGGCTCAATTTTCTTTCAGCGGGGGCCTAATTCAGCATGATTTTAAAAATCATATTACATGACATGTTTATACATGAAAGGTTGAAAGTACACATTGTACACCTTAGACACAGTGACACAGGATACAGAGAAGAAAGAGCGCTTTAGAGCATGAAGAGAAAATAAACAATTTTGCGACATCACAAATACACTAATGCGCCAAAGCCAGGCAGACAACACCACTCTAGTCTGGGCAAGTAACACACTGATAATAACCCCTTCTCACCCTCTTGGTAGCTTGGCACGAGCAGTCAGGCTTATCCTAGAGGCAATGTGTAAAGCGTTTGTGCAACATACACACACACACACACACACACACACACACACAGCAGTAACACACTAGGCACAAGACATAAGGAACTCCACACAAGGTTATATACAAAATAGCCTATGTATTGTCATAAACACATTAGAAACATAATCACACATTTACACTGTGCCAACTGGCATGGGCAATATTCTCAGGGGATTATATACAGGACATGGCCAATCGGGCTACTGTAAGCACTATCAAACCTGGTAAGAATTAAAACAACCAGAAATCCAATTTCTAACATTTTGTGGCTCAATCAGCGCTGCAAGCCCACCAGTAATATTTAATTTAACATCCCTGGGTATGTGAGATACCACTTTACAAGGGACTGACAGGTAAATTAAATAGGCCAAACAGGTGTAGACTAATCTTACCATATTTAATTCAGAGGGCACACATTTTACACTGGACAGCAGTGCTAAAGTGCCCAGAGGCCTAAAACCACCAACACCATGTCAGAAAAAAGGCTAGGAGAAAGGCAAAAAGTTTAGAGATGATCCTGCAAAAAGGGCCAAGTCCAACACTTATTAACATATATTGATGAAAATGGGGATGCCAAGTGAAGTGGCTCAGTGTTTTCCATGCTCTTTGTTGAGAATGCTCCATTTAGAAAACTAGGAGCAAAAATGTGTAGCAATGAATTACAAGCTTGAGATTTGGCTTTATGATACTAGAGATTTTATAGTTAATGAAATATTAAAAATAAATGTGGTAGGAGGAAATATTGCAGCGGGTGCTGGTGTGAACACCGCCTGCCGCAATGTTATAAATGCATGATGCGCCCGCCACACTGGCATGGCGGGACCGCCGCTCAGATCGTGGGCAGTCCCTTTTTCCACGAGGATGGCGTGCGGACAAAGTCCGCCCGTAATCCTAACGGGGGCCTAAGTGTGAACTTTTCCCCTTTCATAGGACCCGAGCTATTTGGCATTGTAATCCTTCTTCTGCCTTAAATGGGTAGCTGGACTCTTTTACTTTTGAAACTGAATCTTCTTAATGACTATTTTATAAAGATTTGCCTCTATGTTTGGGTTTGGTGCTTTAATACAAGCAGTGATATTCTCGATTGAAGTCCATAAGAAATTGTTCATTTTAACAGATATTTATGCTCTAATACAATATTTATGCTCTAATACAATCCCCAAATTATTCTAAATCTGTCTGAGTCACTTATTGAGTGCTGTTGGTTCTTCCATGTAAATTGTGCCACTGTATTGTTGTTTTAAATGTGTTGTAGAGAGAATCAGTGAGCTCTAACATAACATCAGGTATTAATCTGTTGTTCTGTGTTGCAATTGCAAAGCTTTTGGTTTGCATAATCCTCACTGAACTTAACTTCTCCGGGAGGTTGGGTCTTCCAGTTGCTATTCTTTGTTTCTACAGTATGGTATTAAGAGTGGTGTACCTACATTTGATTTCTCTCTTATGAGATGGCTGTTAATTAATGGTACTCATTAGACTGCAAACTTGGAGTTAGGTTACCCTAATTTTTCTCCCTCCTATCGGCAGAGAAAGATTCATCAGGTGATCATTGCCTCTGTGGTAATAGAAATGCTTCAGACTGCTTAATCGTAGAGGGCCCAGTATGATTAGAGTAGTAAGGAGTGTAAGCATACAAGAAAAAATCTGTATGCACCCATAATGCTGCAACAGTATGATACTAGTCTCTTATAAAGGAGACAAAAAGACAATCTGCAAATATTGAAGTTCAAACTACCCATATGAAACCCATAAATCATTATACCCTTATTCCCTCTGTTGCCTCCTGAACAGGTTGCTGAAGGCAAAGTAGTTAGTGGTGTGCAGCAAACAAAAAATCAGTAGCTACGCGTGCATAAGCTCACCGGTCTATTGGGCTGTTTGTGGTGATATGTATCAATTTTTCAGTGTGTAATCTCTGCAACCATGCTGTTCCCAATATGACAGGGGCTCAGCTATCAATAACCCAGCAGGTGCAGTGGCACCAGGACCTGGGAGTCTAAATGGAACTCTTCAGCCCATTTGTAATTGCCTCTTAGTGCTCTCCCTGGTACACACCCAAAATATAGAATTAAAAATATCGAGAGGACACAATATCGAATCAAAAATATCGAGAGGACAGAATATAGAATAGACATAATATAGTTGGAAAGAATATCGACATATAGGTAAGTAATATCAAATGTCATTAAATCGAATGTAATTATATTTAATGACATTATATAGAATGTCATATCGATTTTTTTAATTGTATTATATGTTAGTTTTGTGTTAAAAGTATATAATATTTTTTAACGCAATGGAACCCAGCACAGCAACCACAGGTGGAAGGCCGAACGAACCCGTGACCACGACAAACACAGGCGCCTGCGGGGGACACAGCAGGCCACAGAGTGCAAAGGCACCAGTGAGCACGAGAGACACAGCAGTATTCCAAACTATGAAGAATAGCGCTGCACCGGAGCACAAGCTGCATCGCACAAGGCCGCGCACCTGTATGAAAACCACATATTATATACATCAGCAAAGTAAATGTAGTAGACAAGGGTGGTAAGGGTCAAGTAAATTGCCCGGAATAACAGGATGTGGAGCCGGCGCCGACCCACGAACCAAGTTCCCCAGGTCCAAAAACGGCAGCTTCGGCCCATATGCCCCACCCGTTACCCACAAAGAAATAACACAACACGGGGGCAGGCCCAAATGACACCCAGGGCCACCAAAGGATCGCAAAATAGCAGCGCGCACCCCCCGCCGGCAGCGAACACAATACAAGCAGCCGCCACCGCCGAGGAGCACTGGAAGTCCCTGCACTCTCGACAACAACAAAGAGAGAGAGCAAAAGACACCGCAAAGCGGGACTCACCCCGAGCGGGGGCTGGAGCAGGAACAAGGCCCCCACTCAACAGCCTGCACCGGACCCTCCTGCATCCATAACATCCAGCGCAGCGCGTCTCCCACCCGGCCAAGCACGGGGAGACGCGCACCACGACCCGGAAGCCACCGGGAAGCGGCGCACCAGCCGCAAAGGGCCGGCAAGGATCCACTGAACATCGGACAGGAAGAAGCCAAGCCTTCCAGCAAGCCAGGCAGGCCGGAAGGCAGACACACCAGGAACAGCACCCCAGCCCGTGAAGCCAGGCAGCCGGGCAGGGGGAGCAGAGAAGAGCAAGCACGCCACCCCAGCCCAGCAGGAGCAGGGGCAGCAACAGCAACAGCACACCAACAGTCCATTCTGTCAAAGACAGAAAAAAAGAACAGACGGGAAGCTGGGTAAGTACTGCTTATGTACTCCCGGTGGGAGGGGCAGTATTAGGGTCCCAGCATACCTCTGTTCTTTTTTTCTGTCAGGAGATGGTTATCTCCACTTGTATTTATGAAGGTGTCGAGGACGAAGGGACCTGGGGGTAATGCGTATATTAGTTCCGTAGCCGGTAGTAGGTTTTTAGGGTAATAGGGTGGAAAGTAATTTAATGTAAATTAAAAAAAGATATATTAATTAATAATTTTATGGTTCATAATTAATATTGGTAATTTATTTTGCGTATATTAGTTCTGCAGCAGGTTGTAGGTTTATAGGGGAATAGGGTGGGAAGTAATTACATTTAAATAAAACAAAATAATAATTTATTCATTAATAATTTTATGGCTAATAATGAATATTGGTAATTATTTTTTGCGTATGTTAGTTCCCTAGTGGATTGTGAGTTTATAGGGGAATAGGGTGGGAAGAAATGTAATTTAAATTTAAAAAAATATTAATTTAATTATTAATAATTGTATGGTAAATAATTAATATTGGTAATTAAGGTAATTCATTTATTATAAAATATTTAAAAAGTTATTAATATAAGTTTTTAATTCATTGATAATTATGTAAATTGTGTAAATTTCTATTAACTAGTAATCAATTGTTAATAATTAATGTATTAATATGTTAATTATGTTCATTTTTGAGGAGTGTGTTGAGTGTTTATAGCGGAATATGGTGTGTATTACATTATTTGAAAATAATTTGTTATTAATATTTATATAATACTTAATCAAAGTTATTTTATGCTGTTGTGTTAATTAATTTATATATTGTTTTTATTTTTTGGTTAATTGTGATTAGCTAATTAATTGAAAGTTAATTATGTAATTTTTTTATATTTTAGACTATTGGAGGTGACGTTTATAGTGGAAAATAGTGGGAGGTAAATTAAATTTAAATAATTAATTATTTTTTAAATTAATTTTTTTAAAATTGCAGGACTGGGTCTATAAATTATTCCTCTACCCTATCCAACACTTTCCTAACTGTTGCACTTTCTGGAGTGGGACTATTAATTCTTACCCCTACGCTATCCAACACTTTCCCTACGGTTTCACTCACTGGAGTGGGAATAGTAATTTTACCCCTACGCTATCCAACGCTTTCCCTACTGTTGCACTCTCTGGAGTGAGAATAGTAATTTTCACCCCTATGCTAGCCAATGCTTTCCATACTGTTCCACTCTCTGGAGTGGGAATAGTAATTTGTACCCCTACGCTATCCAATACTTTCCCTACTGTTGCACTCACTGGAGTGGGAACAGTAATTTGTACCGCTGCGCTATCCAATGCTTTCCCTACTGTTGCACTCACTGGAGTGGGATTAGAAATTTTTACCCTCCCGCTATCCAATACTTTCCCTACTGTTCCACTTGGTGGAGTTGGAATAGTAATTTTTACCTACCCTCTATCCAACACTTTCCTTACTGGTCCACTCACTGGAGTGTTAATAGTAATTTTTACCCACCCGCTATCCAACACTTTCCCTCCTGTTCCATTTACTGGAGTGGGACAAGTAATTTTTACTCTCCTGCTAGCCAACACTTTCCCTACTGTTCCACTCACTGGAGTCGGAATAGTAATTTTTACCCACCCACTATCCAACACTTTCCCTACTGTTCCACTCACTGGATTGGGAATAGTAATTTTTATATTCCCGCTATCCAACACTTTCCCTACTATTGAACTTGATGGAGTGGGAATAGTATTTTATATCCTATGCTATGCAACATTTTCACTATTTTATATTTATTGTAATATATTAATTTATTATATCTGAAATATTTCAATATTTCTATTATATGTTTATTTATATATATGTAATTATATTTTAAATTATGTCTTTTACATTTTATATTTAAAAATAAATAATTATCTTTTAATATTATTAAGTTGATATATATATATAAAAATAAAAATGTATGTTTAATTTTTGGGGGGATTAAATATATTATTTATTACTTTTAATATTGTTTTTATGAATTTTAAGTATGTTTTACCTAATTATATTTATTATTTAATTAATGTATTAATAATTTAAAGACATTTTTAAAATTCGATATTTTAGTAAACTATATTTTTAACAACTATATTTTGGAATCAATATTTTAGCACTTACCTGTTTGTAGATAGGTATTCTATATTTTGTCTTTCAAATATTCTGGCGTCGATATTGTGTGTTGTTGATATAATGTCCCTCGATATTCAGTCACTGATCCCTCTCCCTTGGGTGTGTGGGACCGTGGATCCGTTGGATGCTACTGTATGATAACCATAGATAATTATAATGCATATATCTTGAACACAAACGTCGGTTTTCATAATCATACAATATCTTAAATACTATACCAGAATTAAAAAACACAAAATGCGATGCATGCCGGGAATGTTGTGCAATGCTGTGTTTTTACTTATAATTGCATATTGAGACTTGTAGTCTTGACTTAAGAACAAAACAGCTGCCATTTTATGTTGGGTAAAAGGTCATGCTATCAGCAAATCTGATTACACTGCTGGTAGAATATATTTCAGGCAAAGTTGTCCACTTGCAAAAATGTGTAAAGTAAAAAGAAATTTCAAAACAAGCTCCAGGTATTGAAGGGGTATTTTGTAAATGAGGTTATTGCGTTAGGTGCAGTGTCCTAAGTAACATGTCATGTCAGATAGTTCTATTGATTCCCCATCACTTTCCACACTGTCGCAACGGTGATTTGTTCTGTAAAAGGGCTCGGGGCAAAGGAGGAAATTAGCCTTTAATGGCTTCAGGTCAACTTCGACATGAGCAATAGTGCAGCTGTGCTGAGTTACTGCCTTTGTACAATGGGAACGTAAGTACCCTGCCTTGAGCGAGAATTACTGAATTAGATATGTCCGCGCAATTTATTTTCAGGATGCCTTCTCTGACACTAACAGAGAATTCACACTCACAGATTTTGTGGATGGGGTGTGGGTTAATTTACGTGATAATGATGAAGCATGTTCGGCATCAAGTCTCTTTATTACAAAATATGAAGATAAGTGCATTTTATTTTGCAATGACTAATAAAAGGATATCAGAAAGAAAAAAACACAAAAATAAAACATAAACGTACTCTAACTCTACCCTTTATAAAACACTAATTATAAAGTACAGTCTAAACTCTAAACTTCCTTTACCAAGAAGATTAAAATAGATGGTGAACTATAAACATAGGGGCAGAATTATCAAACTGTATTGCAGCCCGGCTGGCCACCTTGCTGCACTGTGTGAAAGGGAAATGGCAGGAATGAGCAGTATTTAAAATTATACAGCGCATTTCAGTCTTTTCCTTGCAGTGGTGCACAGACTGCTGCCTAGCGCCAAGGAAGGCACCCTTACACCGTGGTGCAATGGTGCCTGCTTGTAAGAGGGAATGTTTTTGTGCAGGAAGGGATACCTTTTTGCACAAAGATCATCCTCTGAGGTTTTTTCGTCTTTCTATGTGTGCAGACGAATTCAGCACACATAGAAAGAGGAGAGATAAATGAGTAATTAAGGTTTTTCTTCCTCGTTATTTCTCACTTCGGGTAGGCATAGCATGTTGATGCATTCCCAGGTCTACCAGTGCTGATAAATCTGGAAATGTTTCAAAATACATGAGTGAAAGCATGGAAAAACCCATGCGCCATCCATGGATCACGAAATGCAGAGATCTATGCTGCTTTGCATTATTCTAGGTTTATCAAGCCACACAGGGCCATGCAAGGTGGCCTTACGTGGCGTGATTAATCTAACTAAGGGGTTGCATCGCGTTCATGCCCCATTGCAAGGCACAAGAGCGATGCAACACTTTCATAGATCTGCACCTGAATTTTATATTTATATCTACCTTCACCCTTAATTCTAGAAAATGAAATGTAAGCAGTAATCTTACTGTATTATACACATAACCTAGCTCTAACTCAAAAATCATCCCTTACCTAATGGCTTAATTGTTCTTGTGGGTGCATGTTGTGGGCACCATCACTTATTTTTGGGAAATGGAACTTATTTTTCATCCGACTTTGACCCAGAGCAAGAGCTAGAAAGACCTTTAATACGGTCTCTCAATTAGAATTCAATAACCTTTTCGAGGCAAACTCACCATCTGGAATGCCATTGGACCTTGTCCCCTTTAATATCTTTGTGGTATCCTTCTGACAGCCTGTGCCAGGCAACCAGCCAGGATCTCATCAAATTAATCTTTTAGAGAATGATCCTTCCCAACAGGTCACTTCTCAAGAAGACCCTTTTTTGTTCCAACCCGACATTATAACAACCAATTTCTAATGACCTGTTCCTGTGTATATTGAAAGAAAGAGCAATCTATAACCAGCTATATCACTTGACTGAGGAAAAAAACATATTGCAGAACAACAATTGGAATTCACACCTGGCAGAGGTACAGATCATCCATCATAACCTTATGAGAGGACCTCTGATTTATGGATGACAAGAAAGCTGTGACAGCATTACTACTACTGGAAGAATAGTGAGTCCCTGGATGGTCACAGCATAAGTGGATTTTTCTGGCATTGATCCTCTTCTGGGTTCCAGTGACAGGTCATTATCGGTGGGCCTTGTGTGTTTTGAGAGCCAGGTCCATCACTCCAGTGAGTGTCAGTTGCACTGGGACCTCCCCGGGTGGAGGAAGCTGTTAGCCCACTGCTTCAGGAGTGGAGTTTCAGAGGAGATGGCACACTGCTTGGTACATATTGACAGTAATTCATTCAGCCACAAAGTTCTTCAGCACCACAGCTGACAGGTATTCATTTCCGCATGGGGTGCTCTGAGGCGGTGGCTTCCCTCTTTAGTGTAGAGATTCCCCCAGACAGACAAGGTGTCAGTGCTGGGTATGCTACTCACAGGGTATGCTACCTTGGCAGGTACGACAGGTTTTGGCAGGTGAGACCACGTAGCATTAGGACAGCAGAGCAACAGTCATGCCTTCTGAGGTCACCAGTACACCACTACATAGCGGATGCCACAAGCAGGTGTCTAACGCAGCCGCTCAGGGTACCCTCATGGGTGGCAAGAAGCACCCTACAAATTCAGCCAAGCATATTAGACAGAAGTGCCTTGGCAGTGAGGATGGCAGTGATGAGGCTCCTCTGCAAACTCTAGAAATACAGCAAGTCTTCCAGTGACTGTAAAAACATATGAGCCATCCTGATTAATCCAATCATGCAGTCAGTGAGCCTCTGGTTGATGGACCCATGTACCAGGGAGAGTTGCTACAGACCCTTCCAATGGCCAACTCCTCCAGCATAGGCGAAGTTCCCTTTCACTAAGGAAGGACTTCTTGTTTCTGAGGACAAGTTAACAGATCTTTCTCCAGATTAGATTCCAGGTGAGACACCAACTCAGGTTACACAGGATTCCTCTGGGTACTCTGTAGACCAGCTCTACTCATTAAAGACATATTGTAGCTGAAGCAAATGGGTCTGCAGCTCTTACTTTTATACAGCGTTGGCAAACAGATGATGTGGATTCTCTGTCTGCCTTTGCAGAATCGCTTGAGATGGTTCTCCTTACATTTTCCCTTCTAAAGTTGTTTCCCAGAATCAGCCTTGTTCTAAAGTGATGCTCTTCACACTAAGGCTATCTCAGTTTGGAGCAACTACAAGAAAGGCTCAAACAAGCATCAGTAAAAACGAAATGCTTAGAACTGAGTGAGAGTGCTTCAGCAAGCCTGATACTTTGCTAGGGAAAATTAAAAGCAAACCAAGCGCTGATCAGGAAATCAATTTGTAATTTTCACAAGTAATGCAGCTTAAGAGTTTCCCGTCAGTCTCTATCATATGTCCAGGCTTAAAAGATTCTGGCACAAGGACTCCAGGTTCACTATTAGCTGCAGAACTTTGTATCACTGGGCCAGTAATGTAACAGTATTTTATAAAGTGCTCTGTTACTCAAGGGAGAATCCTGGCGCTAAGCAGCCAAGGTGACCAACATCTGAGGGACTTCTCTATACGTTTTGAATAAAAAAAGCAACTTTTCAGTTTCGTCCAGATTTACTAAGGGTCATAAGATTGAACAAAAAGACCTGCCTTGAGTCCCGGACCACTGCATCCTTAGGGTTTTGGTCAGGTGCTGGCATCTGAGTGGAACATAAAAGCCAATCCTTGCTCTAAGATAAACAGACCCAGGAGAGCCCTATGTATTTACAGCAGGGTCTTAAATAGGATCCTCTTCCTTACAGGATGCCAGTGCAGTTCCCTTAAAAAGGGGGAAATGTGTGTTCTCAAAGGTAGACCGAGAGGAGTCTGGGCTGCGGCGTTTTGGACCATCTGCAATTTCCTAAACAGGAAGTCAGGCAGCCCAAATACAGTGCATTTCCTTAGTCAAGCCTAGTTATCATTAGGGCCTGGACTACCGTTTTCCTTGCTGAAAGAGTGAGAAAGTACAGGAACATTCTAAAGACACGCAGCGGACCAAAACGAGTTTCCACCATAGAATTGAACTAAGGCAAAAAGGATAGCCCAACATCAAACGGAATGCCAAAGTTCTTCGCAAAACTTGCCTGGCGTAGTGGAGGAGGACCATCCGCCGGATAAAAGGACGGCCAGGGCTCTTGTGCCCTAACACCAAAGAAGATTATTTTCATTGTTTCTGCATTACATTTAGGCTGATGGTGTATCAACAATTGAAAGACGGCTGTCTTTTACCTGGAAACATCTTTTTTCTGCACCATGAAAATAGTAGCTGGGTGTCATCAGCATAAGTAAAAATTTTGCTCCCAGGGTTTCTGCCAAAAAAGCAAGAGGGTGAGATAATTGTGAAAGAGAGTTAGGCTCAGAGCCAAGCCCTGTGACAGTTCCACTTACAGCTAACTAGACCCAGACGTGCACGGGGGCAGCATACCTCCTGACCTCTTCCCTCTAGTAATGAAGCTAACCAGTCCCACCTGAGCCTCTTGACTCCAATGACTTGAAGATGGGCCAGAAGAGTGGAGCGGAGGACCTTGTCAATGGATCAAGCATAGTCAGTACCGCCCTGCTTCTGACATTCTAGGCACCCTTGACGTAATCTATCACTTCCACTAGCGCTGTCTCCATACTGAAACTGGGGCCAAAACCAGTAGTCATTTTCTAAAAACTGGGAAAGCTGGTAGTTAACATGCTTCTCCAACACATTTGAGAGTGTAGAAAGCAAAGAGATTGGTCTGTAATTAGAAGATTCACCAGTGTCGTCTGGGATGTCTTCAGTAGAGTCAACATGTTTCATGATCGCCTCCCATGGGGTTAGGTTTGATCACACTCTTGTTTAAAAAAATTTATTGAGCAGAGCATTAGGTACACGATATACATTTTGAAATCAAAGAAAACAAAGACACAATTATTGAAACCTTTCAAAACATTAAATAGCTAATTCCTTCCATGACAAGATAAAATAAAAAAAAATAAAAAAGATAAAACTGTAGCAGTCGATAACATCATCAATAATTTAAAAAGAGACAATGTGCAAAACCTGCAATAAAGTGCAACAGCAAGAAAAAGTGCAAATATTATAAAGTGCAACAGCCACGAAAAGTGCTAATGCTTGTCAAGTGCAACCCCAGAAGAAAAAGTGCTAGTGCTCTTAATCGCAAAATCTGCTACAATTTCAACATCAATATCGATATCAAGTATTAGTCACCCACCTTTAAATTTCTTAATGGCTCCCACCCAACTAGCATATGCTGTTTCAAAATTGCTAGTCCTTTTCATTTTATTGAACCACTTCAATTGGGAGGGAACGCCGCTGGATTTCCAATTCTGCAGGATTAAGGAACGGGCTACCGCACAAGAGATAAACAAAAATACTTCCTCATCCTTAGTTAACATCATTCTATCTTTACATATACCAAATAAGGCCGGCTTAGCCTCAATTCTCTTCCCGATTGCCAGCTCTATATCTGCAAAGATTGCCTACCAGAAGGGTTCTAATCGTGGACTAGCAAAAAAAATATGATGCCATCCACCCTGACAATTGGCTTGACATCTAAAACACTTATTTTCAACCTCCGGATATCTTTTCCCCAAGGCCTCTGGAGTCAAATAGGCAAGCCAACGTGGTAAAAATGCCATCCTCTTAAAATTGGCCGCGCGCAGGGATTTGCTTCCTAGATGGCATAGGGTTTCTCAGTCCTTACATGAGAAAACACATTGTGTCTCATGGCCTATTTTACCCAGATGACTTTCTACCAATGACGTTTGACCCTGGCGGTGTAGCAACCTATACCAGTCCCTATGCCATTGATTTTGGCCCCATAAAGGGCTACCACCAGTTCGTTTGGAGAGTCAAAAAGGCCTTTGATATTTCTTAAAAAATGAACAATTTGCAAATATTCAAGAAAGATGGGTTTCCTAGGGTTGTCAGCTCTTGCCATCACCTCTTGCCAAGAAACCACCCTATTTTGAAAAACAAAATGTCTTAGCTCCCTTAGCCCACAATTTTCCCATTCTGTTAGATGGCTTGTTCTAAATTGGAGGCCTAGGCTAGTACACTCCCTCATACTCAGATATTGCATACCCGAAGAGCCGGTCTTTTTAAAAAAGGACAGGAGTCTAAAAGAATATTCCCTTAATGTTTTGTATATAGTGTTTTTTTAAATTTGGAGGTTTTTAAAAACACTTGAGATTGAGAACCAATTTCTTGTAACATTTTATCAAGGAAGAAGCTATCTCGAATACATTTGGATCCCATCAGTCACACCACTATATCTAAAAAGGTTGCCTTATAATACGTTTTTAAATGCGGTAGAGCTAAGCCCTCCTCGGCAATGGATAATTGCACTACTGACAGCTTAACCCTAGATACCTTTTCCCCCCAAACAAAACTTCTAAGCATCATCTCCATTTCTTTAAGAAAGGACAATTTAATTTTAATAGGGACATTACTAAACAGAAATATAAGCTGCGGTAGTATCGACATTTTAATTAGTGACACCCTGCCCACTATTGAGAGAGGCAGTAAAAGCCACTGATCCAAGAGTCTCTTGATTTTATTTTTTATTCTTGTATAGTTCAGATGATATAACTCATGTTACTGGCTGGTTACAAATATCCAAAGATATCTAATTGGATCTTGATTAGCGGCTTGAACCCTCAAACAAGATGGAAGAAGATTTATATCGGTGTTGAGGGCAAGGACTACAGTTTTATTAGGATTTATTTTGTAGCCCCCACTTTGCTCAAAATCTCTAATTTCCCTCAATACTCTTTCCATATTTTCTTTATTGGGCATCAGATATAAAATGATGTACGCAAAATCACACTCAAAATGGTCCACTGCAGGTCTTTTTCAGTTTGCCCATTCTCAATTAAGTGATTGACAATTGGGGCTGATATAATCTTCGATTTAATTTGGGATCATTGTTAGACCAGCCTTTACTTTACCTCTTGGTTGGTTTTGCCAATATACATCTTTTGGCAAGTGCAAATTAAGGCATATACAACGTTCTTCATTTTGCAAATGAAAAATTTGCTGTGCAACCCTTACAAAAAGAGAAGCATTTTTGACCCTCAAATTCTGAATGGTAACACACAGTTTAAATGAAATGTCATAGACAGGTTTGTTGTGAGAAGGGTACAAGTGGTTTAATTATAGACGCAAACTGGTTTGAAGCGTTTGCAATCTAAAATCAGTTATGATTAGCTATTGAGATTACATATTTTCTTAAACTATTCAAACTATGAATACAAGCATGCACTTGGAGTGTATAGTAATGTGTGCCTTAAGAGATATACCTGAGTATAGTAGTGTTGGAATTCTCCCGACAGTAACTGTGGAGGATCTATATGGTTATCAATTAAAGTTATGATATAAGAAAAAACAACATACAATCTGCGTGTTTTGCCCTAAAAAACTACACATACCATTAGGCAAAATAGTGCTTGATCAATAAAGTTTGAATCTTGTTCACACCAGATAATGTGTGCAACTAACTTCCAGTTGGTTGAGAGAGCTGACAAATGCAGCAGTGGTTGGAACAGGGAACCCAAATGCAAGGAAGAGCTATGCGTTAAATCACAGAGGTGCTAGGGAGTCACACAGCCATTGAGAATACTTAGTCTGAGCGCAAAAGTGGAAACATTTTCCTTAATTAAGATACTGGTTTGAATGTAGAAGGAATGAGAACACAGGGACTCTACTGTGTGTTTGGTCACAAAGTTGCAAGGCAATGATTTACTCGTATTTACTACAGTGCGGCACCGTGGCACTGAGGTGAATAATCTACTATTATAATATCGGATATGAATGCCAAAATGTTTGAGTTCATCAACAAACAAAAATGCACTACACTTGATCTTATGCTGCTTACAAAATGATCTGTTGAAGCATGACATAATGTCAGTTATTTGTTCTACAGATAAGAAATTGGCAAGTTAACCTGCGAAGTATGACACCAATAATCTACTACACTCGAGAAGAAATTGGCAAATTAACTATCTGAGTCGAACTTGTGCTTGAATTGAGATATGAGCATAGGAGCTAAAGATAACAAAAGGTATTTATGAAATACAGTCCAAACAATTGCTCAAAATGTGGAGTAAGGGGAAGAAGGAGTAATGATATTAATAGAGATTTATACATTATTATTTACAGAAAGGATCCAGTCGTTGTCCTGAGGAGAACCTCATTATTTACAAGGGGTTACAAAACATATCAAAATGATCTCTTGAGAAATAAACCTGCAGAAAAAGGACAATATAGTGGAAACATTGGCAGATCCCCAATCCGACATAACTTTTTAAATAAGTGACTCATTGTCTCCGCTAGTTGGATTCATGATTTGATAACTGTTTGAAAAAGTTCTTGTTTTTAGAAAAACACACAAATGAAATGTCACAAGTATTCGCATTTCTTTGAATTTGTTTCTTTTTTCTTTGAATATTTGTCACAGTAGGTCATTCTATATGTATATAACAGGTTTGAGTGTAAAAAACAAAGAAGGTGGAACTACTATGACTTGTTATGAACTGTTAAATCTCTCTAAATGCATTATTCAATGTAAGTAAATAAACAAAAGGGCCAAGATAATCTTGATATTGGACCCTACTTTTGGAATCATTCATTTTTTTAAAGAGACAGCTAGAACATGTTGTTTTACACTTTTAGAAAGTCGTCATTTTCTTTCTTTACTATTTTGTGTCTCTACCTGCCCGGGATCAACATATGGTTTAGACTGACAGTTGGGCTGTTTGGGCATTCACTCTGGACAGTCACACAAAGGGAGATGAGGCATGTCCTGCATATCCGATGGCCCATCACCAGGCTGATGGGTCTTCCTGAGCTACAGTGGTGGTCCAGGAGGAGTTGTCTCTGACACCGGAATAGGGCTCTGTCTGTCCTCACACAAAGCTGTTTCCACCCCTTTGTAGTGTGTCTTGAACCATGTCAGGGACAGGCAGGGTCTTGTGCACTACAAAGACTTTCCTTTGAAATTTGCCTACTTCAATGGCAGACATTTGTATAAGTACTTCTGCTGTGAGACCACATCTTCAGAACACTTCTGGACCAAGAAGAGATTCTGCCAAGAAGAAGAGCTGGAGAAGCTGTAGTATTTTGTTTGTTGTGGAGTAGGGTGTATATGAAAAGGATGTTAGTTTCTTCATATTAGCCATGGATGGTAAAAAGTTGATAAAATGGTTTAGGACAAACTTTAATTGTCCCATCTATCATCCATGTTTCACATTGTTTTAACTTTTGAATGCTGGTGTTGGTGGTAAAGTTGAAAATTATTTGTCATGACTATTATTGTCATAAAGAATGAATTTTTCATCTTAGTGTGTTACTGTGTATTCTTGTAGTATTTCGACTTCTGAGAAAGTTTTGGGGGGTGGTGGTGTTTAAGCAGTAGATCTTTTAGTTTTGGGTATGAGGAGTTTTAGGGTTGAGATGGAAGGTAATTGTCCTGTTACATGTTCAGGAACACAGGTTAGCACATTTTTAAATAATTCTGTGCTAGTTTGTTGTGAGCTGGTGCTCGCTTCTTTGATGTTTTCTAAAACATCTCTAACCTCATTATCTGTGACGTTGGGGGGGGTTGGTATTCTTTAACATTAGTAACAGTTGTTTCTATTGTCGATGCTCTCCCATAGCAAGAATTGGAGTAGTATTTACTACATTTCCAATGCGTTTTATTTTCTATCCTTTTCACTTGCGTAGAAGTATAGCTGATTCAGCATAGAATTAGTTTTCCTTTTTTGCGAGGAAATGTACATTGTCCCCTCTGTCATTTTTTTATGTAAAAAAAAAAAATATATATATATATATATATATATACATATATATATATATATATATATATGAACCGGAACTCCGCATTACCACCTCCGATCACCCAGGACCGGCGAAGCAGGAGACAGACCACAAGTTCTTTCAGGTAGATTTATTTTCAGTTTTTCGTGGTCCAACCAACCATGACGCGTTTCGGGCTTTGCAGCCCTTGTTCACATGCAGGGAATAGCTGATTTTGTGTGACATTTAAAGTGCATTTAGTGCCCCGCCTACCTCCCACCTTCAAAGATAGTCATGTGACGAAGCTGTATAATTAACAGACTATGGTTGTGAGTGTCCATTATTGCGAAGACAGACTCAATTCTGAATAGTTTTTGAAGCAATTGTGCAATAACAGCTACAGTTCCAAATTATCATATTGACAATACTTTGCGTAAATGCATTTAGTACAAATCATAATGTCTGTTTTTGTCTTTTCGTAGAGACCTATAACTGAAATAGTTTCTGATTTCATATTGTTGTAGTAACTGGTTGAATCCATTAAATCATAAAGAAAAGACCAACATAGATGATTATACATGATAGCACAATTAATGATTCCGACTTGCTGTATGTTTATATGGACACAAGAAGGGCGTGCAAAATTGTGCAAATGGGGCAAAAAAAGTGCTACAGTGCTAACGACCAAACATCTAAGGCAACCCTGCCTAGTGTGCAAAGAGGCTAAATATAAAGTGCATACTTTCAATTCTAAAGAATGATGATAATAAAATTCATGATATACATTAAATTGCTAAAAGAGAATGCACTCTAGAAAATATTTTTCTATTACCTGAATTAAAATCAGCATCTATGCCATATTGTTCAATTAAAGGTAAATGCAATTTCTGAAAACATCAATTTCATCATGATTTTTCAATTTTTTAAAAAGAATATAAAAGTAAGTGCGGTGATAAATACCAAAGTGCTAAGACTTCATAATGTTGAGGGAAAAAGGAATTGCCATAGATGAAAAAATGGCCAAGAGAACGGAAAATAGAAAGGACCAAAATTATTCATTCTATGTACATATAAATATTAATATTATCATATTTATATATCAAGTACAAAAATTGATGAAACCCCATAGATAACAGGGAGCCTGACTATCTATTAAAAGTCATAAATAGTGGTGATCACTCAATTTCATGAACAACAGGTTGAAAAAAGGGGCAACAGGGAACCTGACTACCCATTTAAACGAAAGTTTATCTGACCATGATTACAAATATTGGCCGAAAATCTGAAAGCAAACCTATACATATATGGGGCAACAGGGTCTGCGGGACTGCTTCTTACTTATATTGTGCTTAAAGAAAGTTGTAAATATCTTCAGTGTTGTTCAGGCCATTCGGCCATTTGCTCTCGAATTCTAGAATGAAGTGCGTCTCAAGTTGTCGCAATAACAGCTCTCTGTTGCCTCCCCTACGCAAGGGCGGTACTGATCCCACCATAAAATATGTAAGACAATTGAGATCTTTGTTATGTCTTGATGAGAAATGGCGGGCTACTGGGTAGGTGGGGTCATTATGTAGTATTACCCTAAGATGTTGCAAAATTCTGACGTGCACCTGGGCTTTTGTACTTCCTATGTAGTGTAATCCACAGGTGCACGTCAGAACATAGACTGCGAAGTCAGTTTTGCAATCATGACTGCCTTTAATTGGAATGTCTGTTGGGCTAAATGGTGTACGGTAATGTGTCTTGTTCTCACCGAATTTACAAGCCCTGCAGTGTGTGTGAATGTGTGTGTGTGTTTTTATATATATATATATATATATATATATATATATATATATATATATATACATATATATATGTTTATATATATTATTACTTAGTGAAAAGTCAACATTTAGATATGCTTTTTTACATTTTAAAATATACTTACATAAATCTTGTTGATTATTTTTCGAAGTTTGTAGGTTATTCACTGGTTTCTTTTGTATCTGTTGGTTTAAAAACAATGTTAGTTTTATTGAAGGGTTACATTTAGTTTGTTAGTTTCGTTGAGTTAGTTCCTGTTTTTATTTAGTTATTTTTATGTTCAAAAGAACATACTACTTTTAGTTGATGTAATTTATTATATTGATTTTGTTTTTGGGTTGTAGCCTTTGGAATGAAGTAAAATAAAAGTATTTGTTAGTTAGATTTTGCTTTTTCAATATTTTTGTAGGTCTAATCAGTTAACTTTATAAATTAGTTAAGATATATACCTACTTTGTTTTATATATTTTGTTAATGTTGATTTTGTAGTTCTTTTGGGGGGAAATCGTTGTTTTGAATTTTCGAGGTAGAGTTTTGGTCAAGTTTAGTCTATGAAATATAAGGAAAAATAAATTATATTTAGGTTAGTATGTGAGTATGTTAAAACATTTTTTAGCTAATAATATTTATGATAAAACTGTTTTGTGCTTACCTTTAATAAAAGCTGTTCTGTTTAGTTGTATTTGTAGATCTTTTTCGTTCTGTTGTTTGTCTTGCAAAGTTTCATCCTTCTGCAGTGTTTACCCATTTAAAGGTACATTTTGTGTTGATTAATTGATTACTTTTATAGCGTGAATTTAATTCGTTCGAGTTTTCTATTGGTTTTTGTTGTTGTAGTTTAAATTCTTTGGTTGAGATACCTTTGGTTGAATTTTTTGGCAGTTATCATTTCATTTGTTTAATTTTAATTGTGTTTATATAATGTGCGTTTTTAAAAGGTATGCGTTTTAAATGTTATATATTATTTTAATTATGTCTGTTTATTTTTGATAGCGGTAATTGTTTGTATGTTATAGTATTTGTGTATTTATTTAATTTAGTTTTTATAAGTTTTTAGTTTGTGTTTTAGTATTATTATTATTGTAAAAATAAAATGAATCTCTGTTTTAATTTTAGCAATGCTTTTTTATAGTATTACAAATAATTTATTTTTATTTTTATATTATTTCTTTGTATAGTTAATATGTATTTTAGCGATGTTTGTTTTGTCAATATTATGTATATTGATATTTTTGTTGCATTATATTGTATTTTATTTTTTTTTACATTTTTGGGTGCCATATTTTTGTAATCGATATTTTTGTAGTAGATAATTATTTTCCCGATAATATTTTTTCAATATTTGTATCATTTTAGTTTTGTGTATTTGGAGTCGATATTTTTGTGTGCGATATTATTGACTCGATAATTGTGTAGTTCAATATTATAGGAGTTTACGTTGTGTCAGTGATCACACTGCATCTACCCAGCACATCTGGATTTTTGACTCATCGCTGGCAATACTTTGATTAGATAGTCAGGACCACCTAAATGGGAACAAATGGTTACTTGATTTCGTCCATTCAGATTAGGCAATCAAGGCACCTTGCGGTACCTTCACAGGTGTGGGATCACTATCCCCCTATAGGCAAAAGATTGTGATGTTGTAAGCTGATGCACTTCAAATTTGGAGAAATGATGCCCCCCAGGTGGAGATGTTCGCCACAATTGCTCTAGGAAGCCAGCCGTGGGGACACGCATGGCACAACATGACCACTCTGGTCCAATTATGATGTTACCTACAACAGAGTATGTTATGGTGTGGGTCCGGGGGAGGGAGCCAGTAACCTGAGACTGACGCTGATTTGCAGGTAGAAGACAGTCCAGGCTTCTGTCTTTGACCCGCGGACTAGGCAAACATTCCCCAACACTTCTCGATCACCAAATGCTACGAAGTGCGAGCTAGCACAGGTTTCTGGTTGCAAGCTTGGGCCCCTTGGATTTAGCAGACTTCCCCAGCACTCCTCAAACTCCTCACGTTATGGCACCCCAGGTGTGCTGCTGATCTTTATGAGCACACTGCTTTGCACAGTGTGATTACTGCATATGTTAGTATGGTCATTGCCCCAGGCCACCTGAAGTCTGTGGATAATCCTGTTGCAGTACCTGCTCCCCCAATGGATTTTCTTGTTGATGTCCCAGTGTTGAAGCACTGTAGAATGGTCCTATTCCCAAAAGAATCTCCAAACTCATGAGAACAGAGCCCCAGTAGTTACACCCAAACTGGACTTTGAAGATGAGATCAGTTCAAAAGGCCACCTTTGAAATGCACAGGCCCCCTCTAAATTTCATCCTGTCTGCCATCCTACCCTAAGAGGCTGGATCAATTATCTTTAGTGGGGCAAGGACTCTGCCCCTTGGAATCCAGCTGCCAATCCCCCCCCCCTTATCCGTCCCAGGAAGGCCCGTCAGAGGTCTGCAGTTTCCCCTTGAGTGCCCCTAGTTTATGGCCATCTATCAGGAATATGTTAAGACACTACACACTGGATCCTTAAACGAAGTATTTATTGAAAATTTTAACACAGAACCAACTTCAGCTGCTAGCCAGTCAGCCCCCAGTCTCCAACTAAACTTGTAGAAGCTTCACCGTGGAGATCATGAACACACCTGGCACGAGTTGTTAGCAAGCAAGGCTTAAAGTAACATACATAAGTAATTATAACACAATGCACACATGTAACTGTTCCCCAAGCACCCAGGTGTAGATTAGAGACAGGCACAAATAGAGACACGAACATACAAATGGCCACTTTCCCAAAGAGGCATTTCCAATTTAGTAATGTCAAATCTACTCTCAGTACTGCAGAGGACTTGCTATTTCTAATCCATTGATACTGAAAACCCTACTGCTACTCTTCTGTAATCAGGAAATACAGTTCAATAGCCTTTCCACAGATTTCCGATGTCAATCAACGCAAGAAGCAGGCCTCACAGTACTGAATACACCATCCAGTGTCATTTACTACTTGGGAATGTAACTCACACATGCACTTGCCCTACCACCTCCCTACACAGCACCCTGCACCCAGGGAGTACCCAGATGCAAGTAGCTTTTTAAAATGCCAAGCTGAGTAACAGTAACCTGCACACACAAGCCCTCCCATGGCGAACCTGTGGTTGGTTCGAAGAGCTAACTCCATGGGTGGCACAACCACTGCTGCAAACCCACTTAGTAGCATTTGAGTCACATGCCCTAGTTATATGTCTTACCACTGGACAAGGGACTTACAGCTAACTCAAATCAGTCAATAATGCATACACAAATCACAACGCTTTGGAATTGAATGAAAGTGTAAAAGCACCTATACTCCTAAGGCAAGGATGTAGATCAGCGGCAAACCAGAAGGAACAAAGTCAAAAAGTGGGGGAAATGGACCCTGAAGAGGGCAGTTACCAACAAGGCTAACATTTGGAGGTACACCACATAATGGTCATTTAATACAATAAGATTAAGAAACTACCTATAGTTCACAACTCCATCTGAGACTGATCCTAAGGTGACAGGTAAATTATATAACAGATGAATTTCACAGTGAAATCAGTACTCAAGGTATGTCAGTGTTTGCTGGTACTTAACATGGTGCTGGTAGTACTACATGTATATTTCTGAGCACAGCCGATCAGGAACGTATTCAGAAAAATATAAAAAATATGGGCTCAGGCCGTATTTACAGCTAGAATAGTGTTTGGCAGTGTTGGTAGGGACAGGGATAGTGCCAACCACAGTACACTCCTGAGAAATACCTAGAGCCCTGGTACTTACATTTTTACAAATTGAGCACCCAGGGACAGATGTGTGAAACGTCTGAATACTCTGCTACAGTTGCACGTGTGCTGCAACACAGTGGCAGCCGTACTCCTGCACTGCTACATAGTGGCACACATCCCATTCTGGGCGCAGTTTCAAAAAACATTGAGGGGAATGGATCAAGAAGTGCCTATGTTTGTTGGTTAATTTGATGTCTGTGCTGTAACCAGCAATTTCTGCTACAAATTGTAAGGCACCCCTACCTTATGTAGGCAGCGAAAACGTGATTTAAGTAGCCCAAATGTCTGATGTATCACAGTCCTGGTGCGATGATGTGCAGTGTTGTATCGCTTTTCAGTTTGGGTGATGATAGAAAGGTAGGGTGTGTGAATCCAGCGACTTGTGAATATGCACTGTCATCTCAAAACATATATTAATGTGAAACAACATACATTTTGTGAGGATTGAGCAATACCACATCAGAATTTACATTTATTTTCAGTACTTAATAAGTATCCATCAACAAACTCTCCACTTTCCAGTCATCTATATATTGAGCTGTGCCTAAACATCAAGGATTCATGAGTGCTCCCTCGATATTATGACACAATATCAGTTTTAATATCGTGGGCATTGCAAGCCACTTGAATATTAACCGCATGCGTGCGGCGGTTATTTTTGCGCTGTGCAGCTTTTTTCTAAAAGCCGCGTTACATGACGAGCTGAGCTCGTCATGAGCATGGGAGCGGCGCAACTCATGACGAGCTCAGCTCGTCATGAGCACGGAAGTGGTTAAGAGAAATAATATTTTTCCAGTTTCTATAAAGGGCTATTAAGATGGCATGGAGGACATATGCGCACATGTGTTCCATCTACACTCCCTATGACCTGGGGAAATCTGGCAACTCTGTAAAATTGCAATTTGATACTTTGCATTTCCTCATCATTCCTGGGTAAGTATATGTGGCTGTGAATATGGAGATGAATAGCATTATGAATGACCGGATGAAATGTGATATCGCACTTGGGGATACCCCCCCTGTAACTGTTACCACATCCTGGTAACTGCCAGTGGCTAATAGATTTAACAGCGGTACAAAAGGGGGTGGTGATGGACGGAGCATCTGAACCAATCAAATACTCACACCCGGTCAAAAGATCTTGGTTTAATCCATCACTGTTCTTTAGCCCACTCTGCCACCCCAGTTTAGACATGGCTATATGCAAATCAGTCTGAACCTGTGCCTCATGGGAACAGTCCAGCCCGAACTGCCAAGCCATGCCTTCCCTGGACCGGAAACAAGCTTCCGAGGACCGGTTTCTGGCATTACAGCCGTCTTCAGACCGGCTTGCTTGAATCCAGTGGCAAAGTGAGCCAGGGACTCACGTCTGAGCATACCCTGACAACTTATGGCGAACAAAGAAAAACCAAAGAAAATGATGGACGGAGAGTTGATAATACAAGCACTCACCCCCAGTCAACTGATCTGGGTTTAATCCATCACCGTTCTTTAGCCCACTCTGCCACCCCAGTTCAGACATGGCCATATGCAAATCAGTCTGACCCTGTGCCTCATGGGAACAATCCAGCCCGAACTGCCAAGCCATGCCTTCCCTGGACCGGAAACAAGCTACCGAGGACCGGTTTCTGGCATTTCAGCCTTCTTCAGCCTGGCTTGCTTGAATCCAGTGGCAAAGTGAGCAAGGGACTCACGTCAGGATCACACGGAAAAAATAAAGGCTTTTACAGTTGCTAATCGGTGCATCGTAATTACTGCAGACACAAACATCCTTCAAATAGAATGTAAATGTTACATATTACTTTAATGAGTGACTACCCAGCGTAGTGTTATACATTGATTGCCAATTCATTTTAGGTGCAAAATGTAAATTACCATGAGCATTTACTAATAATATGGTTGCATGCCCCAAAAAATAATATGGGACAGCCTTCGATCCATTGATAAGCATGTCACTGTCCAAGGAATAAGAGGTAAATGTTTGTATCCGGGAATGTCAAGTGAAAATCGGAACAAACTGTGAGCTACAAACTTTGGAAATTAAATACTAATTAATTTTGATATGCCCAAAACCACTGAGCATGTTTTTTCTAGCTTGGTGAAAAGGAAACAGCATATGGATTGAACTTGAACGAAAATGTCAAGCAGCTTGCACCTGTGTTTGCCAAGGGATCCGCAATAAAAATTCAGTTAATTTCTGTTGAACATTTCTGTTGACTGTTAAAATAACTACACCAGTTATGATTTTTAACATTCTGAACATTTTGGTACAAGTAAGAACAATTTGCAAAATGATTACATTAAATTTGGTATTTCTTTGAAAGGTTCATCATTACCATCTTTGGGGTGAACTCGATTGTACTAATGCTTTCAGCATGTCCCAAATTTAGAATATAACATTTAAGCATATAAAGGTTTAAAAAGGTAACACGTGATTTGTTGGTAGCAGATGAGGTGTAGCTGATCTGCAGTTCACTTGCATATTTCAGCGGAGCCGCGGGGAGCCAGGCACGACGGGGCAGTGTCGCAGGAGTAATTGCCACTACAGGCACCCCTCCCGCCCGTAACAGGCTCATGGGGCATTTTTTCATTTATGAACAAATAACAATGTCAGACACGTATTTAGCTATTGTATTTAGAGTGCGTGGTGAAATTCACATGTGCTTTACATAGCCATTATTTTCACAAACCCACATATCGTAGATAGGTTTAGCAAAGCACGCAGCACGTTAGTAAGTGAGTTCAGGAGGGGTTCTTTTGTTCCTGAAGAAGCAGCCAGGGGAGGGCTTTGAAAAATGTTGACAGGCAGGGCTCATTGAGGCAACCTATCTCCTTCCCCATATTTTAATAATACCAGCTCAAATGTATATTAAAGTTTTTTTGACCAACAAGAAAGGTATTTTTTTTACTTCACCTTTCCATTCACTCCTGACCCTTCCACTCACACTCCGACATGACACATAGTCGTCTCACAACAGCAGTGCTCCCGCGTAGCCGTAGGTCGTAGCACGCCCGTCCTGTAGAGGGGCGGGACGACCCTTATGATGAAGCATGACACCAAGGGCCTTTTTGGTGTGTGAGGGGTATTTAAACAAACTGTGTTTTTCACACCATTGTAGGAAACACATCTAATCTGAGAGGACATGGGGCCTCATTTATGACACCCTGCGTCACTTTTACGCTGCTTGTGCGTCAGGAGTAAAAAATGTGCCTTGTTGCACCACATTTACAAAGTGACACATCTAAGCAGATGCGTCACTTTGTAAACCCCTGCGCTACATTATACCTGCGTCAGGTATAATGTATGCAGAGGGGGCGTTCCCCCGCAAAAAGTCTCGTAATAGTGACGCAGTGAAATCTATGAGATTTCACTGCGTCACTTTTAGGACGCTGTTGCGTCAAAATCTTGCGCCTGCCTCACAGCAGACATAAGACTGACGCAAGCCCTTTCACATGGGGCTTTCCCCATGTGAAAGGACGCATTGCTGGAGTTGCGTCGCTTTTGTGACACATTCCAGCAATGCGTGACTTTTGCACTTACAGATACGACAGAAATACTGACGTATCTGTAACTCCTTGCGACATGATGCGTCATACTGTAAATATGACGCATCATTGCTGTCGCAAGGAGGACGCAGTGAAAAGTGACGCATCGCTGTTTTCACGCAGCGATGCATCACTTTTCATAAATAAGGCCCATGGCTTTTACCTTTATCCAAAGGTTGACCTTTTTGTTTAGTACCTTGTTTCATATTTGCACAGTGCAAGATCGCATTAGTTTCTAGATGCTGAAGCCAGTCAGTGTGTGCAAAGTAAAAAATAATTTACGATTTTAATAGCCAGGTCTTTAGCTGCTTTCTATAGTCTGGGAAGAGAAGGGTGAGAATATAGTTGTAGTGGAAGTGTGCTCCAAATTTTGGCCGCTGCCGAGGTAAAGGGTCTAACCCCAAAACACCCGTTGTCAGTGAATGGGATGCAGAGCCACTGGAAGCAGGGTTGTGAGACAGGGCCGGCTTTAGCCCTGGTTGCTCCCAGTGTGCCCCCCTTCCCAAAGCCTTCCTCACTACCACGCTTCACCAGTGCTCCTCATCTCTTTAGAGCCCCTCTCTCACATGCATTTCATTTGTTTTATAGTGCTACTCATACCAGTGTAGAGTGTCAGAGCACTTTACATCACACACACATTATACAATTCAATGAATTATGTGTGTGGAAATCAATGTATAAGGAATGTTACACAAGTCAGTGAGGATTTCAAGGAGTAGAAGTCAAATGTCACCCATACTATTAGACAGTATATTTTGAGGGGCTTATTTATGAGCCCTTGCGTCACTATTGCACCGCCGGTGCATCCCTATGTAAACCCCTGCGCCACATTATACCTGCGCCAGGTATAATGAATACAGGGTGGGCGTTTTGACGCAAGTCAGCCTCGTAGAAGAGATTTCACTGCGTCACCCTAGGACGCAAACGTGTCAATATCTTACGCCTGCCTAACACAGGCACATTTGAAATGGGGCTTTCCCATTTGAAATGATCTATTGCTAGACTTGCTTCACTTTTGTGACAAACTCCAGCAATACGTCATTTTTGCGCCTACAGCTACGTCAGAAGTACTGACGTATCTGTAACTTCTTGCGACATGATGCGTCATACTGCCAATATGACGCATACAGCATGTTGCAAAGAGGGCGCAATGAAAAGTGACGCACCGCTGTTTTCACGCAGCGATGTGTCACTTTTCATAAATGAGGCCCTAAGAGTGCATGGTGTGCAGAAGCACAATTTCAGGATTTAAAGCATACAACAGTGTTTGAGGTTGGCTTTACAATTAAGAATGTATGTCCATCCAAATGAACCCTTTTTTAGCAACATTAAGATAAGGAAAGACTGGAAGGCAAAAATATCATCCTAACCTATACCATACCATTTGCAAACAGCTCTTTGATGACAGTTCATAGCTGACTGTGCTACATTAGGGTTGTTATGTATGAACTCCAAGTAACAAAAGTATCTCTGGGACAAAAGCAGAGTCCTACTGAGCAATCCACATAAAATACAGTTTGGTGATTTGCATGCTACACATTCTTTGCAGCAGACATATTAACCCTCTGCACTACTTTGCAGTAAGCAGAAAGTGCCACAAGACAAAACTCTGATCCGTCTCCAGCAGGAACATTGATCACCTGAGTTACCTTTACATTTTTATTGTTGCATGAATACTGCTTGGACATACAAGGAAATCTGCAGCAGTCACTGTCCCCCTCCCCAGATCCAACAACAGTGCCTGGTATGACTACACCAGTCGTGTGGTCCTGGAGCTGGCCAAGTGAGAGGGCGAGGGTGGGGTGCACCTCCAAAAACAACATGCACAGGCTTAAAAGGTGAGTGAGGAATAAAGATGCATTTTTATCTTGTCAAATTTCCCGTGCGTTTAAAGATCGAAGTCAAACCTCAGGCTGTGTACTCACTGCTTATTCTTTTTCCAAGTAGAGTGGTGTTTCTTTTTTTTCTCTTGATACATTGAGATGCTCTTGTATACTGAACTATGTGACAAGCTGGGACACAGGAGGTCTGATAGAGTACACTTTAGGATGTCAATATTTTAACGTACAACAAATGTAAATATCAGTAAACAAACTGCAGACATATTTCATGATATACCAGCAATTAGGAAACTGCAAATGTAGCACATTTCGCTGTAATTGTAAAGTGGGGTCGGGAAAATGAATCAAGACATTTTACTTGGTGATGTACAAATGTTAAATAATATCTGAAACCCAAATTCCACATGTTTCTCGTGCACCCCATAACGTGGTCAGAGTGCGACACAAACCATAGGACAGATTTTTAAAGCCACTTTGTGCGGCTCCCAAAATCTGGAGTAACGCAGCACAAATCGAGGGAAGGTGTTCTATGGGCATTGTGCGGGTTTTTCCCAAATTACTTCTGGGGTTTTTGACGCAGCCCCAGATTTATAATAACTTGTGAGCCTGGGAATGCGCCAAAATCTTACACCATTCCAGGGGAGGAGTAACAAGAGGAAATATCTTTATTTCTACTCTGTTCTCCCTGTTTTGTGCTGCATTCTGCAGCACACATAGAAAGAGGAATATTCTTCCCAGGATTTTGTGCAGGAAAATACCCCTTCCTGCACAAAAACAATCCTGCATGCAACGCAGGCAGTGCCTGCATTGATGCTAGGCAGCCAGAAGTGCATAAGTGTAGGAAAAAGGAATGCTCCGTATTGCCTTGAATATGGCACTTGCATGTGCTTTCCCCTTCATGCAGTGCAGCGCAGCAAGGTGACTTCTAAATGAGTGTATATGGAGACCGGCATTAGTGTTACGGTTCCTGGACAGTGTTAGACGAAACTTTTTTACAGAGTGAATTTATTACACCTGACGAAGGGCTCAGTCCCGAAATGCATAGGGATGGAATGCACAATGTTTGAAGCATCTTGATACAGTCAACATGTATGATTGGAAATACAATTTAACAAACAAAGATTGTTTTCATGTTTGAAAAAACCTTGAATGCTCAATTGTGAAATAACAATTAATGCTCAAATAATAAACTTGGTAAAAAAAAACACACATAAAGACTTGTGTTTTTTATTTCCATGAAAGTACAAAGAAACATAGAGCCAACGGGAAGAACACGCTCTACAAGGAGTGCTGGTTGGGCACCGTGTTATTAAGTTAACAGTGTCAATTCTTGGACTTCTAAATAAGGCCCTTAGCAACCATTCCAATGGAAAGTATGCTGCCTGTAAAGGACAGTGTGCTATCACACCCTGCTTCAGTAATATATGTGTGACAATGTGCTCCAAAATGCAGCACCACCTAAACATTACACCTTTACCACTTTTCTGGTAAATGAGCAGGTCTTATTTGATAGACTTATTCTTTGTGGGACACTTGGATGTTCATAATCACTGTGACCTCATTGATGTAACATTAATGCTAGCACCCCCATTCTGAGGACTGTTCCAGCACACCTGACGGGATGTGAAGGAGAAATTGATTTGCTGATCTTAGAGAGCAAAGTGGGCAATACCAGTTGATTTTCGAAGCTCAAAATATGAAAGAGAAAGGGTATAATGCATTATTAACAAAGGTTAAATATTTTTAAATGAAGCGTCCCTCGAGTCTAAGCCAATGATGTAGCCATAAAATAGGGGTGATATGTCCTCACTTCTTTCATCCATATTATTTTTGTGGACGCATTTTAAAAGAGCTGGAGATGAATTGGGATTTCTCAACCCATCTGATAAGTATACTGTTACTGCAATCCAGTGTAAAATGCACAAATGTGTTTATGATGTGAAACTTAGAATCAACTAAAGGCATAATACATTGAAGAAATTTTAAGTGAAAAAGCAAGAGCGTGTTATTACAAACATTTTCGGATTTAAAGTAACCTTTTAATCTAGGATATTACCAAGGTTGACAGGAGTTCTGGCACTGTAAGTGTGCCATGAGGTGAACTAATGAAGATCGGTCTTGGGGGATGAAGAGAGGGTAGTTAAAAATTGAACAGATTGATTTAGATGGATTCAATTTTTCAAAGATTCCTGGCATCCACCAGTGAATAGTTATTTGGACAGGTGAGTAGATGTGAGCGTAATGAAATTGATTAATATACCTTCCCAAAACGTAAACCCAAAATCATGTCAGGACACCTGGACTCACTCACTGGTAACTATAGCACAGAGCAGACAGGCTTAATTTAGGGAAAAGTGAATAATGTATTTAGCAGCACTAAAACAGTTAAAAAGTCAAAACAAAACACCAAAAAATTCCCATAACCAATTTTAAAAGAGGGGGGAACTTGTAATTACAAAAATGAGACAATAATTAATTAAATCAAATATGGGGAACTGGAGATATGAATTTGTTAATTAAGTTTTGGGCAAAAACATTTAGAGAAAGTAAGCCACCGACCAGATGTCACTGTTTTCTGTTTGAACAGGAACTAGCTAACATTTTCAGCCAACCAACATACAACAGAGTTGAGATACCACATGCAGATCTTCTTGGTCACAGTTTTTAGTTTCTTGCTTAGTCCCCAAAATTGAAGTTGAAATCCCCAAGTGGGTACAGTTGAAGGCCAGGATCCAGTGAAGGTAATATAAAGCATATGTAGGTAGCTAAATTCCCACTCGGTAACGGCCGAAATTTGGTAAATTTGCCGTTACCGACCGGTATTTAGGCATTTGAGATGTAGGAGGCTAAAAGTAAGGATTCGGTAATGATGAATCAGTAAATACCGATTCATCATTACTGAATTCTAAATTACCGAATCGGTATTTAGCGAATCCTTATTTACCGAATCGGTAAATAAGAAATGGTAAAAATAAGAATAGAGATGCAGGTAACTCGAAAATACTGAATTTGATGAAATTCGGTGTTTAAGAGTCAGTAATTACCATGGATTGAAAGCAGGTGGTAACCAGGTGCAGGCCATAAAACAGGCCCCAAAATGCAAGTGTGATCAGAATGGCGGCTCTCTATGTGATAGCAAGGCGGCTACGGCTACAGGCAGCAACAGAGAGGAACTGGAGATGGGAGGAGAAAGTCTACAGACAGCGGATCACACTCTTCCAACTTACTGAGGCAGAGATCCATGAAAGGTACAGGCTACACCCCCACACCATCCTGGACTTGATTAGGGACCTGCACCCACTCCTGTGGCATCCCACACCAAGGGCGCACGCCATACCACCACATGTGAAGGTGCTCTGTAGCCTACACAGGCTTGCATCTGGCAGTTACCAGGGGGTGATAGCTGCGATAAGTGGGGTGTCCCAGAGCTGCCTGGCCCGTTTCTTCAGGAAGGTTCCTGGAGGCCATGATGCAGAGAATGCATCATTACATCAGCTACCCTGACACACATGCGGAACTGCTGAAGACCAAGACTGACCAAATGGCACAGTTCCCACATGTCATCGGATGCATTGATGGCACACACATCCCAATCTGCCCACCTGCAGCCACTGAGTACATCTACAGGAACAGAAAGTCCACCCACTCCATAAATGTGCAGGTAATTTGTGATGCTGCCAACATAATCACTGACATTGTGGCCAAATACCCACGACTCCTACATCTTCCAGAACAGTGGGATCTACACACGCCTGGCAGCGGGGGAATTCGGAGAAGGATACCTGCTAGGTAAAACACGGGATGTGAAGGTGACACACCCTGATAGATATTGCAGATGTAGGTGTTGTTGTGCATGTGAGTGATGGCTCTCTCTTTTTCACATAGGCGACAGAGCATATGCCGTCCGCTCATTCATCCTCACTCCCTACCTGAACCCATCAACCCCGAAAGACGTTACAACGTGGCACACTGGTCTACAAGCAACGTTGTGGAGCGCACCTTTGGGCTGTTAAAAAGCAGGTTCCACTCCCTCCACAAAAGAGGAGGCGCACGTCAGTACTCACCCCTCACCAGCTGTAAAATCATTGCAACTTGCACAATGCTGCACAACCTTGCCACTAGGAAAGGAACAGCAGTAGAATTAACAGATATTGAGGATAATGATGATAAATTTGCACAGCCTGTGCCCAACACAGTAGGAGTGGTGCCAGCAACAGATGGGAGACAAAGACGGGCAGAGATCACACGCAACTATTTCTAAGTAAGTAGGGAGACACAGCCATGTGTTGCATGTACATGACGTAGTTTAATAACTGGGCACTACGACAGTGAACAAATGGCACACCATGCCAGTCCAAATGGTGACAATCTTAATAGGTAGTAATGGGTTACTTCACCCTAAACATGTCCATAAATGTGTGGGCAGCATTAACGTCTGGGCCCACACACAACAGTGCTGGATGCCTGCAGCTGGCCTTCCTCACTGTCTGCCGCATGCTTCTCCTCCGGGTGTCTGGGACAGGGGGCGTAATGCTGCTCCTGCTGGTGGTCTCATCACTCTCCCCCACACCTAGTGCACCAGCGTTGGCTGACTGGGTGGTCAGCAGCACTTCCAGTGCGAATGTCACCTTCCCCATCCCCCTGGTGACATCAGTGCAGTAGTGCACAAGCCCCTCCTGCATTGCCATGGAGCGCCTGCAGAGCAGGGAAGTGGCAGTTGCCAGGCGGTTCACTGCCCTGGTGTGCTGCTCCATATACTGCCTCTCCCTGCGCCTTCTTGCCCTGTCCTCGTCCAGTTTGTCACACAGCACTAACACAGACTGAACATGTCCCACATGCCCTCAGCCATCTCCTTGATGCCCTCCGCCATAGAGATGATGCCCCTGTCAATTTTAACCATGTTCAGGTTTAGGTGTCGCATTTGTCTCTGAACTGACTGAATCGTCTTCCTCTGCAGGTGCTGCACCTTGACCATACTGGCCTCCAGCCCTCCGAAGACCCCATCACCCTGCCGAGTTGTGCTGTGCTACCGGGCCCTGCGGTGTCTCGCACCTGTGTGCGCACCCTCGGAGGTGGACTGCAGCTCAGCATTTGTTTCATCCAGTGGACAAGTTGGTGGGTCACCACCCCTTGTGTCCTCAGAGGACGACTCCATGACATGGAGAGTGGCAACAGCATGCTTCCTGGGCCTTACCACTACAGGTGATGTTTCTGCTGAGGTTTGCTGTGGTGGTGAGTCAATCAGCAGTTGATGCTTGCTCTGCTGTTGTGGCTGGCTCTGTTGGTGCAGCAGCCTGTGGTGTTAGTGCCGGTGGTGGTGGAGTGCTGCGACCTGCACTTGTGCTGGCATCCTCAGTTCTTCCCTTACGGGATGCTCTTCCCTCCTTCTCCTGTGCAGTCCTGCGCAATGACTCTACTGTGGACAGATATGGACATTAGCTCAGTGGTCCTGCAGCCCTGCATTTCAAGATTAAATTACAATCCTGTCACACTATCTCAATGTCCTCTGCTGCTTCTGACTGATCTGTGTGGCATGCCTTGTTGTTTAGTGCGATGACTGTCATGATGGGTGTTTTACTAACGACATCTCCCATAATGCATTGCTGGTATATACTAAAACCTGTACTGGAGTGTGAGTCACACAGCCACATTGGGGAATGGGGATAGGGAAGGGGGGAGGAATGCTGTGCATGCATTTGACCTTGTTTTGTGGCAGCTCTGGCTGAGCTGTCTGCATCCCCTATTCCAGACACACTCTCGGGCTCCAGGGTTGACTCAACAAGCTGCTCCAGGTGAGTGAGGGCAAGTGCCCTGCTCCTTCCTCCCCCTGTGAGACTGGCCTCTTTCCTCTGTGCAGCCAGCTTCCTATTGGTTATGATTCGAAGGTCATACCACCTTTTCTTGAGGTCATCGATGTCCCCTTGGCTCATCCCGATGGCATTCACCTTTGCCTGGATTGCCAGCCAGATCTTCCTATTTACAGCTTCTGCTACCTGCAGGGACTGCTTTCCAAAAAGCTGTGTGTGGTGTTTTACCACCTCCTCCACAAGGACCTGTAGAACACTTGCATTGAACTTTATTTTCCTTTCCCTTCCTGCTCCTTCCCTCTCATTGGATGCCATCCTGCAGTTTTCCTCAGCAATGTTCAGCCAGTGGCTCAGTTGCTCCCAGCTATCCAGAAGGTTCTGATTGTCTGCACCTGCATGGGTGTGGCCACTGCCTGGTTGTGGGGTGGATGCACAGGATTGGTTGAATCCTCAATTGCTTGTATTTTGAATCTCCGATTCGGTAAATACTGATTTGGTAAATACCGATTCGGTACACATTTTCCGACCTTTTCTGATTCGGTAAATGTTACCGAAATTTTATCTTCATCTCATTTACTGAATCCAGAATACCGAATCGGTAAAATTGGTTATTTAGGAATCGGTAAATAAAATGTACCTACAAATGGCCCATAGTCTTTGGACATTTTTTTTTGTTGAGAAAAGCTCTGAGTCAGAAAATACAAGTTTTGTGACTGTTGTAGTCCTCTATTAGGCATGATACTTTTCTTAGCTTTGTCCGGTCAAAGTTTCTTTGCTGGGACTTTCTTGTAGTTTGAACAATTCCAGTGGTACAAGCCTGGGAGCTGTAGCAGGATGGGGTGCATTGAAGCTGCATACTAAGCATGGGCGGATTTTGCGTATCGGCAATCCGCGGATTTGCGTATTTGCGTATTTGCATATTTCGAAAATACGCAAAATCCGCGGATCCTAGCGTATTTTTTTTTTTTTTTGTGTTCGCACGGGTTTCTGCACGTTCGCGAGGGTTTTATTGTACAAAACGCTCGCGAACGGGCAGAAACCCGTGCGAACACAAATGCATAGGCCTCTATCCAGCATCACAGCTGATTTTCAACGGTAGATTTGGGAAGAAGGCACATCTGCCCAGCCTTGACAACGCTCACGATTGTTTTTGGGCTGATGAATGAGTCACTGAATTTAAGCTTCAACTAGGGCACATGCTTTATTGATATCTGTAAGTGCTTCCTGTTGAGGTTTAATTTTTGTGACAGGACAACCGTGCCAGAATGAACCCTGCCCTTCATATTTATTCAAGAAGACGCCACCGTTTTGTGCCATACCTCTACTCAACTGGAGGACTTTCTACTGGATAATCAGTAAGTGCTACCGCGTTGGGTAAATGTATAGTGCTTTTACTATACTACAGCTGCCTAAAGTGCCAGAGAGTTGTCTACAGCGACCAGGTGTGTGTTACTATGGCGCCGAAGGGCGCAGGGGTACCTTGAGTGAGCTGTCCATCATAGTGGGTAAATGGCGGGAAGACGGTGCCCACCGCAAGTGTGTGGGCGGGGCCAAACGGGCGGGCTCCCATGCGAGTGCACATGCCTCTTGTGTGTATAAAAGGTCCGAGACCGATCAGACCAGCAGATGAACATACAGAACCTCCTGGTCACAGGAACAGCACGGGGATTGCGCTCGTGAAAGGCAAGGATGCAAAGGCCTCTATCCAGCATCTCAGCTGATTTTCGATGGTAGATTTGGGAAGAAGGCACATCTGCCCAGCCTCCACGACGCTCACGATTGTTTCTGGGCTGATGAATGAGTCACTGCATTTGAGCTTCAACTAGTTCCAGCGACCATGTGTGTGTTACTATGCAATCGCGCCGAAGGGCGCAGGGGTCACTGTCTATTTTACAATGGCGCCAGCAAGCTGCCAGCGCCGTTGTAAAATAGTTACAAAGTTAGCTTGCACAGGAAGCATTTAGATAAAATAAAGCAGGTGGGAAATCCTCAAAATACGCGGATTGCGGATTTCCCAAAAATCCGCAAATCCGCGGGCGTAGCGGATTTTACGCCCACGCTTACTGCATACCTAAGCTACAAGGGTCAACTGAAGTTTTCCTTTTGGTAGAAAATATGCTACAAGTAGAACTGACCTGATTTTCTTGCTCAGCAGCGTAGTGTCTTGGCAGATAGCATGGGTTTGTTAGACAAGGTCTTATGAATGTTTTCTCTCTCTTTTTCTTCTTTTCGTAGTAGTTTTTCTTGGGCACTTCTAAGAATCCCAGAACATCATAGGCTGTCCTAATAGTCTAGCATTCACTCCAATCAGGGTCCATGTTAGGCCTGGCATCCTTGGCATAAGGTCCCCCTAACATTTTGCCTTGAAACCTCCTGTTTTTGCTGCCTTTTGTTTTTGCTGGCCATAGGACTCTTTACCACTACTAAGCAGTGCTAAAGTTCTCACACTCGCTACTCAAAACAAGGTAAAATTGGCACATACCCAATTGGCTTATTTAATTTTGCTTATGAGTGTCTAGTAAAGTACACTACATTTCCAAAGGCCTGTAAATTAAATGCTACTAGTGGGCCTGCAACACTGATTGTGCAACCCACTTAAGTAGCCCGTTAAACATGTCTCAGGCCTAACTTTGCAGAACATTTGTGTGCAGTTTTTACCTGTCATGAAGACCTGGAAAAATAAACCTTTTTTCAGGCTCAAACCTTTTTTTTTTTAATACATATATGTCACCCATAAGAAGGCCAAAGACAGCCCCAGGGTGAGGCTGCATTGTATTTAAAAAGCTGGACATGTAGTTTTAAGTTTTACATGTCCTGGTAGTGAAAAAACTCTTAAATTCGCATTTCACGACTGCAAGGCCTATCTCTCCAATAGGATAACATTGCAGTTGACTTATGCTATAAATATAATTTATAAATAGGTATAGATAACTGGTTCATGTTTAGCGTCTCTAGAATCCTAATTTAAGACCCTAATTTATGGTGAAGTCTGATTTTAAATTACTGTTCTGAAAATGCCATTTTTGAAAGTTAGCATATTCTTGCTATAGCTCTTTTATGCCTCCAGCCTATCTCTGGCCACATGACTGGATGTAGTATGCAGTTGGGCTTTGTATTTTCCTTCTAGACAGCCACACACAATGGGGGCTTACATGTGACTGTATGGGTAATCACTGACAGGATGGTAGGGAGGAGTTGGGCAAAGCCTCACTAACACCTGAATCGGCTGTGTCCTATCACAACTCTTAGGGCTGCATACCCCCTGTAGTTAGTCTAGAGCTAGGGCAGAGAAGGAAGGGCATATATAGCTTCTCCACACTTCAGAGGCCAAATTGTGTATAAAAGAAGGACTTCAGACACAATAAATTCACTATACTTCTGGACCTGTGGGTACGCTGCGAGGAAGGCATGGCTTCTGTGCAGCTACAAGGACTACCACTCTGAAAGATTGCTGATTTTAAGGGCCTGCTTCCCTGCTGTGCTGACTTGCTGCCTGCTGCCCTCTTGCCTGGGTGAGAAGGACTGGACCTGCATTACTTGAACCCAGATCCCATAGTGACTCCAAGGGCTAGTTAGCTGGCATCCTGATCTGAAGCCTCAAGGACATAACAGGCTTTCAACAATGTTGTATCTGCATCTGTGGTGCCACCCCTGTTCTGGACCCTTGGAAGTGGGCTTATGGTGCTTGGCCAGCCTCTGTGCATCCAGCAGGACTGACGCCTCACCTCTGCTGTGCGACGCAACCCTGTGCAGACCCAATGCACCTCAGCTGCTGCAAAGACTTTCTTCACTTCTGGCATCAACCATTGAAGGTAGAGTTCATTCATGTCTCAAAAGATTATCTTGGCAGGTCTGCCTGCAGGTTTGTAAGCTGCAGTAATCAGACTACACATGTATGCCCAAGGCTGTGTATTCTTGTTGATTTAGTGGATGGCATAATATGTGCTACGGGGAAAACAACCAAGCATACTTATCATGAAATGCCTTTACCATGGAACCTTTACCACACATGGTGAGTATCTAAGGTAAGTGTATGTATAAGGGTAATTTTAGGATTTAAGGGTGGGTAATGGTAAAGGGTGGTAGGGGTAATTTTAGGGTTTGGGGTTGGTATTGGTAAAGAGTGGTAAGGGTAATTTAAATACAAAGGTCTCATGGGGTTCCCCCAAAACTAAATATTTACTTTAAGATAACTGTATTTCGGTCAAAGACCATAAAAGTGTAAATAAAATACATACAAGCACTGTAATAAAATCCATTGGTAAAAACAATTAAAAAAGTTATTAAACAGTAAATTATCAAAAAGAGGGCTGTTGCCCCAGCTAATTCGTTGTAAGAAAAGTAGTCCTTCTGCGCCACATACCATATAAAAAGCGGGAAACTGAGAAAACAATAAGAGGGGAGGTGTCATATGTTAAAACTCTGCAAGCCTGTGCGCATTGTTTAAGTCCCAGGTTTCTGCACAGCGTTGACAACCAGCATTTCCGTATTTTACTATACGCCGGGCAGAAGAACAGAATATGCGCAATGTCTTCTATACTATTGTTGCAAGCTGGGCAGGTTTCCTCCTTTGAGTCGGTCCATTTGGAAGTCAGTGCCCTGATGGGCAGGCAGCCATGTTTTAGTTGTGTGTATAATTTCCTTGCAAGGGGAGGCTTCACTGAATCTAAAAATTCCTCCCTCTTGGGCGCGATTTTCACCTGCAGGAATTCAGTGGACAGCCTGCCCAGAGTTGTCGAACGATGCAGCACAGTAGAGCTGTAGTGTCTAAGAGAGGCCAACAAGTCCGACCTCAGCAACCTCGGGCAACTCTCTTCAGGACACTCCCACAGTTGAGGCAAGCCAAATTGGTAAGAGAGGGCCTTGATGTGAGATAGCCAAGGTATATTTTTGTTCTTTATCAGGCCCCAAACTGCCGAAAATTCCGCTCTGTAATCTACAAGCTCCGGAGTGGACCAGAGCCTTCTCCAGTAAAGCAGGGGTCGTGCGGCTATCACTTCTATGATGGACTCAAGGCCCAGGTCTAGGCGCAACGGTATGAGAGGGGTGCTTTGAGGTAGACCCACCAGATTTCTCATAAAGGTCTGCTCAACCTTTAGTAGAGTTATTGCATTCGTGTGCCCCCAAAGTTCTGCACCATACATAGCTCCTGTCCTTGCCTGCGTTCTGTAGATCTCAAGCGCAGGGGCAGCTGGTTTGAATTGTGATGATTTGTGAAATTTGCCGATACCCCCTATGGTCTGAGCAAGTTTCAGGGCAGATCTAGATACCTGGCAACCCCAATCAAAATCTTCAGTCAGCGTGACCCCCAAATAGACAAAGGTTTTCACCCGTTCGAGTGGGGTGCCATTCAGTACAGGGTACGGGCGGGTGCGCCTCGGGGGATTGCACATCATAAACTTGGTTTTCTCAAAGTTTATCTCCAATCCCCGCGAGGCACAAAAGGCTGCAAACCCGTCAAAAACCCGCTGGATGTACGTTGATGTTCGGGACAACAACAAAGTGTCACCCGCGAACATCAAAGCGGGCACCCGGCCGGTAGCGAACCACGGGGCGTCACTATCCCTGACACCACCCAGTTCATCCACCAAGCCGTTAACGTAAAGACTAAAGAGTGTAGGGGCCAGGGCACAACCCTGACGAACGCCCCTGGATATGGGGAAGCGGGACGAGAGTTCTCCGTTCCTCCCGCACCTCACCTGGGCGTAGTTCCCTGCATGTAGTCGTATCAAAACATCTAACAAGTAGGATAGGAGGCCTAGTTCTTCCAGCACCCTCCATAGTCTCTCCCTAGGTACGAGGTCGAAAGCGGCCCGCAGGTCCACAAAAACAAGGTAGAGGCTGCCACCCTCTGCTCTTGCAGTTTTCCAAAAAAGGACCTGCAGCCTGAAAAATTTGGTCCAGGGTCGAGATGCCAGATCTAAATCCGGCTTGAAGGGTGGTCAATATTGCATTTTCCTCCATCCACCCCAATATTCTGTCCAGTAGGATCCGGCCCATTAGTTTTTGAGTAGTATCTTGGAGACTAATGGGCCTATAGTTAGATGGATCTAACGGGCTGCCCTACTTGTAAATGGGGACGATCTCAGCTCCCAACCAGGTTTCCGGTAACTTGGAACCCCAGAGGACTGCATTAAACAGAACTGCAAGGTACGGTGCCCAGATTTTGGGCTGGGAGCGAAAAACGTCTCCAGGTAACTTGTCGAGGCCTGGGGCTTTGTTTAGGGGCAATCTATCAATAGCAGATTCCACTTCCTTGATAGAAATACTCTCAAGATTTTCAGAGGAAGTCATCTCCCAGGCTTCCAGGAGGCCCAGCCGATATCCCAAGCCCGGGGCCCCAGGCAGTCGATGCTCGTGCAGGTGTTCACGGGCCGGGGAGATCCACAGGGCACTGACTGCCTCTGACATCTGGTCCTGGGATTGGTGAGCACAGGCAACATTCTCGGGACTTGTGTAAAGGGCTGCAAAATGTGCCTCCCATACTGAGGGAGCAATATTTGGTAAAACAGCCTCTCCTCCCCCTTTAGCACCGGAATTGACTATGGCACAAAATGATTTAGCATCCTTTGAGAGGAGCGCATATCTCAGTTCTTCCCATCTTGCTTCCTCCCACTCTCTCTTACCCCTGATGATCTCCTTTTTGTACAACAATCTTGTTACCATGATTTTTATATTATCTTTGGTTTTGATTGCCGCAAGGAGGTCCCTTTTTAATTTCTTACAGGCACGGTCAAACCAGGGGTGCGTCCTAGGTGTACACCGCTTATTCCCACTTCCTGGGTAGAACAATTCCCCTAGAGTCACGGCTGACTGCCTGTGTATTTCTTCGGCATGTTGACAAGAAGTCGGGTCGCCCATCTTGCTAATGCGAGGAATTGCGATCTGATATACTTTCGCAAGCCGGGGAGGGGAGACCACAAAGTGCGGCCATTTAATCCTTCTCATGTTGTTGGTTATCATGAGAGGTGGCATCGCCATGGCAGGATTGGCGTCGGGGTTTGTTAGGCCACAGGACCCTGGCTTCAGGGTTAAAACCAAGGCATTATGATCACTGTCATGTCTTGGCACAACCCTGATTTCTTTCAGCCTGTCCCAATATTTTGCTTCCAACATGAGATAATCGATGATGGATGTCTGGTTTGCCCGGTTATACGTGGCTAGCCCTGGGCAGTCGGGATCAATCTCCCATTGCACGCCCACAGAGACGTTGCAAGGGAGAGGGACTTTATTTGTAGCACCAACGGAGTCCAAGCCCTGACCGGGGTGATCTTGGGGTCAGGGATGCGCCAGAGTGAGTCTACTTCATCTTGTTCGCATGACTCCGGGGTACCCAGAGGCGCGAACTGGCAATTAAAGTCGCCACCAAGGATTATCGCAACTGCGGGGTCCAGTGCCTGAATAACATTTTTGAGGGCTTTAATTGTGTTCGATTCCTGCCCATACTTGACTGGCCTTGAGTAGATATTTATTATAGCTACTTGTTGTTTGTTTTGGGGTGTTAGTACGACACATTGGATGTCCAGGGAATTTGTTTGAATTTGAGTCGCCTGGACTCCCAAATGGGTGCCTATCCATATTGATAACCCGCCCGAAGGGCGGCCCCTTCCTGTGGATACTGCCAGGATATCGTAACTTGCGAAGGCCGGGCTGGTGCTCTCCTCCAGTGCCCAGGTCTCCTGCATCAGGCAGATATCGTGGGTGGCCATAAAAGAGGCCCACTCTGGTGTGAGCAGTTTGTTTTTCAACCCGGCTATATTCCAGGAAAGGAGTTTTAAACATCCTTCCTCCACCATTTCTAAGCCCTGTGCGTCCAGGTTCCTCTCCTCTCTAATCTCCTCCATCATTGGCGGGTGGGATAATGTGTCATCCCCAGTGATGGTGGATGAGACATTTTCCTCCATTACCCGTTCTTTGTTGATCGCTACATCGATGTCTTCTGGTGAGTGATTTCCCTTCAATGTGAGTCAATCCACCTCCTCAAGCACACTAAACCTATTCCAATTGGGTTGCAATGGGTGAATGGGATTATGAGGAAGCGCGCCCTCCCCAAAAGTCAGCCAGTGTTGCATTCTATTTGGAGGCGGATAATGGCCCCTATTGTGGTAAACCCCTTTAGAGTGGATTGGTCTTGGTTTGGATCTAGGGTAGAAATATGACAAATGTAGTGGGTATATTTGGGAATTTGACCTACAGAGTAGAGCATTGCAGATGTGGTCCACAGTAGTGGTGTCTCTAAAATGTATTATTACCACATCTCCTGACACTGTTTTTGGTCCACTCCCTATCCAGTATATTCTTCTAACCGCCAGTATTTCCCCTGATACATTTGGAGGTAGCGGTCTATTTGGTCTTAACCACTGGATGCACTTATTTTTTAAGTCAACCTCATTTTCTCTTTTCCCCTCTCTTAGGGCTGGAACACCTGTGAGGGCTACCACGTATGGTAGGGCTTCCGGGGGTAAATTAATGTTTGGGAGCTGGTGAGGAATAATTTTAGATGGGACAGTCCAAACCATTGGTTTACTGGTTTTGCTCTCATTTCTACCTTCGTTATGCTTCGATCTAGTTTTACTAATATAGGCAGTCGAGTTTCCCGCTGCCTGGCGGGTTTGGCCTTGCGTATTAGCGCTAGGCGGGAGAGGAGTTGGAGCTTGTGCAGGTTTAGGGATAATTGATGGAGCTCCTGCATTTTTTCACTGTATCAAGGGTTTTTTTGTAGCAGCTACCCTATCTCTAGATGTATTATTAAGTGTGTCACCACGGTCAGGGGGTACAAGGTTTCCCAAGGGATTAGCTGGTTTTGTTGACCCTAACCCCTTGTTATTTAAAATGGTGACCAGTCTATCAAGCTTTGACACCAGGGGTTTGATGTGGGTGACAATGGTCTGCTCCAAACATGCTTGTAGGTCAGCAACCATGTTAGTGACCCAGAACGGTATTCCTGTGGTCGGCTGCGACATAGTAGTAGTCGGGGTCACCAGATTGTGGTTGGTCAATATCTTTCTGGCCGATTGTTTTGGGAGGATCTCTTTCTTTTTCATGGGGCGTGGTTTACGTACTGTTGGGGTTTCTTTAGGGAGTGGGGAAACCAGTACAATGAGTGGATCCTCAACGTTCGTAGGGGTCTCTATAGGCACCTGTGCGCATGGCAAATCTATGTAGGACGATGTCAAATATGAGTTTAAATCCGGGGCGTCAGTAACATTAGCTGAGCAGTCACCTCCCTGGTTTTGTAGAGAAAATGTGGGTGTAATTGACATTCTTCTCTCTGTATTCTCGATAGCAGTAGCCACTACCCCTATAGTTTTTTGCAGCATCTTGTCTATTGCCGTCAAGCTGGGTAGGGGCTGCGGTACTGCCGCCTGCAGTCTGGTGTTAGTTCGTTTTGCTGGAGTTTTTGGCTTCATGCCCATGTTACTCATTCTATAGGATTGGGTGGTAGTAGGTGGGAATGATGAGCAGTAATGAGGACCCAATCGCATTGGGCTAGCACCCACAAGGACACAAAGAGGACTGCTACTTTAGTGTATGTAACCAGGGGGTTTCCTGACAGATGACAGTACCTTTTAGGTGGAGCCTTTTCCTTGCTAGTCTCCTCGACGGATGTAAGGGGGGTGGCCCGTCCCGTGCTCCTCCGTTCTCCAATGACCACAGACGGCCCGCCCTTTGCCCGGGCTTAGCTCGGCGCACGCCCACATGCGATCCCGCGACACGGGGGTTGCGTCCCCTCTTTTGTGCGCCTCCTGGCGCGAAGAGTGCGTGTTGCGGCTTCCGCTGCCGCTGGGGTGTCTGGGACCAGTAGTACGGAAGTGTTCCCCCCTCCGCACTGTGGCCGCTGGTGGCTGTGGGCTGCGGCGGCGGGAGGGAGGGAGGCTGGAACCAAGTGCGGGAGTCTCCGGTGCAGCAGGTAAAACGCTCGGCTTGCCCCCAAGGTGTAGCTTAGGCCCCCGCTCCACAGAGGCTGCGTCCCTTCTTTTGTGCCTGAAATGCCTTTACCATGGAACCTTTACCACACATGGTGAGTATCTAAGGTAAGTGTATGTATAAGGGTAATTTTAGGATTGAAGGGTGGGTAATGGTAAAGGGTGGTAAGGGTAATTTTAGGGTTTGGGGTTGGTATTGGTAAAGAGTGGTAAGGGTAATTTAAACACATAGGTCTCATGGGGTTCCCCCAAAACTAAATATAGAATTAATTTAACGTATATATTATATACATATGGATATATATGGATCCCCACCTGTAAAAATGCTAGTAAAATAATTCAACTTTGTTTTTCACTTATTTTTCAAACATGATTTAATGGTTACTGAAAATGACCATCTTTAGCATGGGGTACCCCCATATTTTTGCCTTGACTGTTTTGCTGTTGTAGAATTCTGTTTATCAAACAAGTTCTAACCCACTATATGCAGATCAACCATGGTATACATGAAAAAAGGAGCAATAGCCCAGTGGGACCATTACAGTAAAGTAATCAATACTGTTGGACTTGGCCTTGTTGGCTAAAGTTCACCTAAACTTTTTGCTTTTCCCCTAGACCGTTTTCCTGACAGAGAGCTGTGAAGTTAGATGTTGTAGGTACTCTCCACTGCTAATCAGTGTGCAAGTACAGACGTTCCCTGTATAAATTGTAGTGGTGTTTGGTTGTCTCTGATTGGTATGGGTGCCTTACTAGCAAGAGCTAGTACTAAAGAAATGCGCAGAGAGGGAACACAGGTCTTCAGTGTAGGGCATGCGTGCATTATGCTAAATTAGCATGTTGTCCTGACAAGTGCTTCCACTTGTCAGGCCTTACTTTCCCTTTTGCATACCAATGGGGCACGCCTGTAGGACATCCTGGGTAACCCCTAGGCAGGGTGCAGTGTAAGTAAAAGGCAGGATCTGTGCCCATGTGGGTGCTAGGCCCTGACAGTGGAAAATACTCCATTTCATTTTCCCTGGTGATAGACCATCCTGCCCATAGGAGAGAATGGGTGAAACTGGGTGTAGTAATGTTAGTCTAGTTCCCCAAGAATTGGAAATAGAACAGTGAAGTTTGGTATTTCTGAACTCACAGCGTCATAACGCATCTTTTTGGGTAGATGGTTTTGTCGCTGTGTTTCCAGAAACTGCTGTTTGAGAACATGGCTGAGTTTGTGCTTTAGACCTTTTTGTGTGTCTCAGCAGAATGAGAATTGCCTGCTGGGATCTGGGAGAGGTAAGAAAGGCTGAGGGAGGTCGTGCCCCAGGGGAGGGGTGGAGACGGCGCCAGGCTGCCCTGCACCTGGAGCGGGGAGTAGGAGAGGCTTTGCGAGGTGAAGAGGCCTGGTTCAGAGCCATAAAACAATATACCCATATCCGTCTGAGTGATTAAAGATCCAGGCCCCCAGTATCAAAGAGAGGATGGTGACTCTTGGGGAGAAATACACAAGACTGATTTAGGAAGGGTTGGGTAACCCTGAGCACAAGGAAACTTCAAAGACATTGAGGGGTATAACTGGAAGAACTGTAAACCCAAGACTTTGGTTAGGTTGATAATGTTACAAGAACGGTCTTGGTATCGTACAGAGAAGTGCTGGACTTTGCTGTGTGCTGCGTCCTGTACCCCAAGGGCCCACGGTGAGCTGTCTCCCTGTTGGGAAACATAGGAACATTAAAGTTTCCAGGAAGTCTCACGTGGCGCAATAGTGGGAACATGCCGTGGCAGCCTGAGATCTCAGAAGGGGTGCCAAAGGTGATCGTGGGCATCCGGCGAGAATCAAGACTCTAACGCGCAGGGATGCGTGTCTTGGTGCGGATACAGGTGTTGGAGCACCCGTGGATTGTGGGTATTGTGGAAGAGAGCCAAGATTTTGGACACGCAGGGTGGCGTGTGGCAGTGCACTCCAGGCACTAGTGAAGAGTACTGGGACATCGTGGGCACTAATAAGGAGTGAGTCTCCGACACGCGGGTCGGCGTGTGGTGGTGCAGCTGGGCTGTTAGTGGACAGCACCTGGTACCTCGTGTGCATCAGGAGGAGAGGGGAGACTCAGATGTGCAGTGTGCATGTGGTGGTGCGACCCAGGCATTAATGAAGAGTGCTTGTAGACCGTGTGCACCAGGAGACGGAGTGAGTCTCGGACGCGCTGGTGGTGCGTGTCGAAGGTGCCATCGGAGGTACTGGTGAGGAGTACCGGGGAGAGGTGAGCACCAGGGACCGAAGGAGTTCTAACAGCGCTGGAGAGGAGGAACAAGTGATCGGGCCCTCAAAGGCAATGTGAGGTAGCATAAGCATCACGTGGAAGGCTTCGTGGAAGGAGTTTGTGCTGAACGTTGGCGACCCAGACACGCAGGCCAGCAGGAGCTGAACTACCAGTCGAGCGTGCCTTGCCCGTGGTGACAGGGTTCGGGAGAGAGGCCAAGCTGCAGTGGCAGGAGAGGAGAGTGGGGTCATTGTTGATCTGTGTTGGGGGCATCTGGTTGCAGTTGTATAACACTTTGCATATTTGCTGATAACGAACTATTGAACTATTTGCCAATGTCTGACACTAGAGGTGCTTAACGAACTCAGTGGTTAGTTCGCTATGCACTACGTTATGTTTCTCTTGCAGGATACAGGATCATAGCGTAGCGCACTGAATTGGTTGTTTACTGCACTGTACTGAATTGCACTGTGATGCATTACCATATTTCTTCCTTGCACAGGGCATGCTGGTGGTGATAAGCATTGCATTGTTTTCCTATTGCACTGTACGTAATTGCAGCCTGACGCATTGCTGCATTCCTTCCTTGAACAGGGCATTCTGGTAGCGAACTGAGTGGCATTATCTTGTGTTGACTCAGTTCATGATCTTGACGCTACGCATTGCATTGTTTCACTGTGGCACTGTACAGGAACCCATCGTTTAGTAGTGCAGTATTGCTTGTATTTTGTAACGTATGTGAATCTAGTGATATGACATACCTAACCTGTTGAGAACGGTTAAACATCAGCGTAACTGTTGGTTAGAAGTGGTGGTTGGGGATTAGGACCGCCCAACCCACCTTAAACAATATTACCCAGTGTATATATGTGGGAGTTGTATCGTGTGGTCATTTAGTATATCTTTTTATATAAGGTATACTCGTTTTATACAAACTTGTGTGGAGTCCATTTGTGGTGACTTCATTGGGATTGCTGTGGGCAAGGTTGCACATACTGAACACTCTTGCCATGGAGGTACAGGGTCAGAGCTGATTTGCATATCGCCATTGTCTAACCCAGGGTGGTGTGGAGTGCAAAAAAACGATGGATTTGGGCCCAGATCTTTTGACTGGGGGAGTGTGTGACATTGATCCACATTCAGTCCATCACTTGTTGTTTTTGCAATTGCCGCCCTAAGTGCGCTGGGGATGCCCAGACGTGGGTCCCAGGCACTCCACACCACTGGAATCAAGCTAGCCGGGCTGAAGAGAGGTGTTACCTCGAAACCGGTCCGGTCCTCGGATGCTTGATTCCGTTCTGGGAAGGACATGGCTTTTGTAGTTCGGACTGGACTGTTCCCATGGGGCAACAGGGTCAGAGCTGATTTGCATATCGCCATTGTCTAACCCAGGGTGGTGTGGAGTGCAAAAAAACGATGGATTTGGGCCCAGATCTTTTGACTGGGGGAGTGTGTGACATTGATCCACATTCAGTCCATCACTTGTTGTTTTTGCAATTGCCGCCCTAAGTGCGCTGGGGATGCCCAGACGTGGGTCCCAGGCACTCCACACCACTGGAATCAAGCTAGCCGGGCTGAAGAGAGGTGTTACCTCGAAACCGGTCCGGTCCTCGGATGCTTGATTCCGTTCTGGGAAGGACATGGCTTTTGTAGTTCGGACTGGACTGTTCCCATGGGGCAACAGGGTCAGAGCTGATTTGCATATCGCCATTGTCTAACCCAGGGTGGTGTGGAGTGCAAAAAAACGATGGATTTGGGCCCAGATCTTTTGACTGGGGGAGTGTGTGACATTGATCCACATTCAGTCCATCACTTGTTGTTTTTGCAATTGCCGCCCTAAGTGCGCTGGGGATGCCCAGACGTGGGTCCCAGGCACTCCACACCACTGGAATCAAGCTAGCCGGGCTGAAGAGAGGTGTTACCTCGAAACCGGTCCGGTCCTCGGATGCTTGATTCCGTTCTGGGAAGGACATGGCTTTTGTAGTTCGGACTGGACTGTTCCCATGGGGCAACAGGGTCAGAGCTGATTTGCATATCGCCATTGTCTAACCCAGGGTGGTGTGGAGTGCAAAAAAACGATGGATTTGGGCCCAGATCTTTTGACTGGGGGAGTGTGTGACATTGATCCACATTCAGTCCATCACTTGTTGTTTTTGCAATTGCCGCCCTAAGTGCGCTGGGGATGCCCAGACGTGGGTCCCAGGCACTCCACACCACTGGAATCAAGCTAGCCGGGCTGAAGAGAGGTGTTACCTCGAAACCGGTCCGGTCCTCGGATGCTTGATTCCGTTCTGGGAAGGACATGGCTTTTGTAGTTCGGACTGGACTGTTCCCATGGGGCAACAGGGTCAGAGCTGATTTGCATATCGCCATTGTCTAACCCAGGGTGGTGTGGAGTGCAAAAAAACGATGGATTTGGGCCCAGATCTTTTGACTGGGGGAGTGTGTGACATTGATCCACATTCAGTCCATCACTTGTTGTTTTTGCAATTGCCGCCCTAAGTGCGCTGGGGATGCCCAGACGTGGGTCCCAGGCACTCCACACCACTGGAATCAAGCTAGCCGGGCTGAAGAGAGGTGTTACCTCGAAACCGGTCCGGTCCTCGGATGCTTGATTCCGTTCTGGGAAGGACATGGCTTTTGTAGTTCGGACTGGACTGTTCCCATGGGGCAACAGGGTCAGAGCTGATTTGCATATCGCCATTGTCTAACCCAGGGTGGTGTGGAGTGCAAAAAAACGATGGATTTGGGCCCAGATCTTTTGACTGGGGGAGTGTGTGACATTGATCCACATTCAGTCCATCACTTGTTGTTTTTGCAATTGCCGCCCTAAGTGCGCTGGGGATGCCCAGACGTGGGTCCCAGGCACTCCACACCACTGGAATCAAGCTAGCCGGGCTGAAGAGAGGTGTTACCTCGAAACCGGTCCGGTCCTCGGATGCTTGATTCCGTTCTGGGAAGGACATGGCTTTTGTAGTTCGGACTGGACTGTTCCCATGGGGCAACAGGGTCAGAGCTGATTTGCATATCGCCATTGTCTAACCCAGGGTGGTGTGGAGTGCAAAAAAACGATGGATTTGGGCCCAGATCTTTTGACTGGGGGAGTGTGTGACATTGATCCACATTCAGTCCATCACTTGTTGTTTTTGCAATTGCCGCCCTAAGTGCGCTGGGGATGCCCAGACGTGGGTCCCAGGCACTCCACACCACTGGAATCAAGCTAGCCGGGCTGAAGAGAGGTGTTACCTCGAAACCGGTCCGGTCCTCGGATGCTTGATTCCGTTCTGGGAAGGACATGGCTTTTGTAGTTCGGACTGGACTGTTCCCATGGGGCAACAGGGTCAGAGCTGATTTGCATATCGCCATTGTCTAACCCAGGGTGGTGTGGAGTGCAAAAAAACGATGGATTTGGGCCCAGATCTTTTGACTGGGGGAGTGTGTGACATTGATCCACATTCAGTCCATCACTTGTTGTTTTTGCAATTGCCGCCCTAAGTGCGCTGGGGATGCCCAGACGTGGGTCCCAGGCACTCCACACCACTGGAATCAAGCTAGCCGGGCTGAAGAGAGGTGTTACCTCGAAACCGGTCCGGTCCTCGGATGCTTGATTCCGTTCTGGGAAGGACATGGCTTTTGTAGTTCGGACTGGACTGTTCCCATGGGGCAACAGGGTCAGAGCTGATTTGCATATCGCCATTGTCTAACCCAGGGTGGTGTGGAGTGCAAAAAAACGATGGATTTGGGCCCAGATCTTTTGACTGGGGGAGTGTGTGACATTGATCCACATTCAGTCCATCACTTGTTGTTTTTGCAATTGCCGCCCTAAGTGCGCTGGGGATGCCCAGACGTGGGTCCCAGGCACTCCACACCACTGGAATCAAGCTAGCCGGGCTGAAGAGAGGTGTTACCTCGAAACCGGTCCGGTCCTCGGATGCTTGATTCCGTTCTGGGAAGGACATGGCTTTTGTAGTTCGGACTGGACTGTTCCCATGGGGCAACAGGGTCAGAGCTGATTTGCATATCGCCATTGTCTAACCCAGGGTGGTGTGGAGTGCAAAAAAACGATGGATTTGGGCCCAGATCTTTTGACTGGGGGAGTGTGTGACATTGATCCACATTCAGTCCATCACTTGTTGTTTTTGCAATTGCCGCCCTAAGTGCGCTGGGGATGCCCAGACGTGGGTCCCAGGCACTCCACACCACTGGAATCAAGCTAGCCGGGCTGAAGAGAGGTGTTACCTCGAAACCGGTCCGGTCCTCGGATGCTTGATTCCGTTCTGGGAAGGACATGGCTTTTGTAGTTCGGACTGGACTGTTCCCATGGGGCAACAGGGTCAGAGCTGATTTGCATATCGCCATTGTCTAACCCAGGGTGGTGTGGAGTGCAAAAAAACGATGGATTTGGGCCCAGATCTTTTGACTGGGGGAGTGTGTGACATTGATCCACATTCAGTCCATCACTTGTTGTTTTTGCAATTGCCGCCCTAAGTGCGCTGGGGATGCCCAGACGTGGGTCCCAGGCACTCCACACCACTGGAATCAAGCTAGCCGGGCTGAAGAGAGGTGTTACCTCGAAACCGGTCCGGTCCTCGGATGCTTGATTCCGTTCTGGGAAGGACATGGCTTTTGTAGTTCGGACTGGACTGTTCCCATGGGGCAACAGGGTCAGAGCTGATTTGCATATCGCCATTGTCTAACCCAGGGTGGTGTGGAGTGCAAAAAAACGATGGATTTGGGCCCAGATCTTTTGACTGGGGGAGTGTGTGACATTGATCCACATTCAGTCCATCACTTGTTGTTTTTGCAATTGCCGCCCTAAGTGCGCTGGGGATGCCCAGACGTGGGTCCCAGGCACTCCACACCACTGGAATCAAGCTAGCCGGGCTGAAGAGAGGTGTTACCTCGAAACCGGTCCGGTCCTCGGATGCTTGATTCCGTTCTGGGAAGGACATGGCTTTTGTAGTTCGGACTGGACTGTTCCCATGGGGCAACAGGGTCAGAGCTGATTTGCATATCGCCATTGTCTAACCCAGGGTGGTGTGGAGTGCAAAAAAACGATGGATTTGGGCCCAGATCTTTTGACTGGGGGAGTGTGTGACATTGATCCACATTCAGTCCATCACTTGTTGTTTTTGCAATTGCCGCCCTAAGTGCGCTGGGGATGCCCAGACGTGGGTCCCAGGCACTCCACACCACTGGAATCAAGCTAGCCGGGCTGAAGAGAGGTGTTACCTCGAAACCGGTCCGGTCCTCGGATGCTTGATTCCGTTCTGGGAAGGACATGGCTTTTGTAGTTCGGACTGGACTGTTCCCATGGGGCAACAGGGTCAGAGCTGATTTGCATATCGCCATTGTCTAACCCAGGGTGGTGTGGAGTGCAAAAAAACGATGGATTTGGGCCCAGATCTTTTGACTGGGGGAGTGTGTGACATTGATCCACATTCAGTCCATCACTTGTTGTTTTTGCAATTGCCGCCCTAAGTGCGCTGGGGATGCCCAGACGTGGGTCCCAGGCACTCCACACCACTGGAATCAAGCTAGCCGGGCTGAAGAGAGGTGTTACCTCGAAACCGGTCCGGTCCTCGGATGCTTGATTCCGTTCTGGGAAGGACATGGCTTTTGTAGTTCGGACTGGACTGTTCCCATGGGGCAACAGGGTCAGAGCTGATTTGCATATCGCCATTGTCTAACCCAGGGTGGTGTGGAGTGCAAAAAAACGATGGATTTGGGCCCAGATCTTTTGACTGGGGGAGTGTGTGACATTGATCCACATTCAGTCCATCACTTGTTGTTTTTGCAATTGCCGCCCTAAGTGCGCTGGGGATGCCCAGACGTGGGTCCCAGGCACTCCACACCACTGGAATCAAGCTAGCCGGGCTGAAGAGAGGTGTTACCTCGAAACCGGTCCGGTCCTCGGATGCTTGATTCCGTTCTGGGAAGGACATGGCTTTTGTAGTTCGGACTGGACTGTTCCCATGGGGCAACAGGGTCAGAGCTGATTTGCATATCGCCATTGTCTAACCCAGGGTGGTGTGGAGTGCAAAAAAACGATGGATTTGGGCCCAGATCTTTTGACTGGGGGAGTGTGTGACATTGATCCACATTCAGTCCATCACTTGTTGTTTTTGCAATTGCCGCCCTAAGTGCGCTGGGGATGCCCAGACGTGGGTCCCAGGCACTCCACACCACTGGAATCAAGCTAGCCGGGCTGAAGAGAGGTGTTACCTCGAAACCGGTCCGGTCCTCGGATGCTTGATTCCGTTCTGGGAAGGACATGGCTTTTGTAGTTCGGACTGGACTGTTCCCATGGGGCAACAGGGTCAGAGCTGATTTGCATATCGCCATTGTCTAACCCAGGGTGGTGTGGAGTGCAACAAAACGATGGATTTGGGCCCAGATCTTTTGACTGGGGGAGTGTGTGACATTGATCCACATTCAGTCCATCACTTGTTGTTTTTGCAATTGCCGCCCTAAGTGCGCTGGGGATGCCCAGACGTGGGTCCCAGGCACTCCACACCACTGGAATCAAGCTAGCCGGGCTGAAGAGAGGTGTTACCTCGAAACCGGTCCGGTCCTCGGATGCTTGATTCCGTTCTGGGAAGGACATGGCTTTTGTAGTTCGGACTGGACTGTTCCCATGGGGCAACAGGGTCAGAGCTGATTTGCATATCGCCATTGTCTAACCCAGGGTGGTGTGGAGTGCAAAAAAACGATGGATTTGGGCCCAGATCTTTTGACTGGGGGAGTGTGTGACATTGATCCACATTCAGTCCATCACTTGTTGTTTTTGCAATTGCCGCCCTAAGTGCGCTGGGGATGCCCAGACGTGGGTCCCAGGCACTCCACACCACTGGAATCAAGCTAGCCGGGCTGAAGAGAGGTGTTACCTCGAAACCGGTCCGGTCCTCGGATGCTTGATTCCGTTCTGGGAAGGACATGGCTTTTGTAGTTCGGACTGGACTGTTCCCATGGGGCAACAGGGTCAGAGCTGATTTGCATATCGCCATTGTCTAACCCAGGGTGGTGTGGAGTGCAAAAAAACGATGGATTTGGGCCCAGATCTTTTGACTGGGGGAGTGTGTGACATTGATCCACATTCAGTCCATCACTTGTTGTTTTTGCAATTGCCGCCCTAAGTGCGCTGGGGATGCCCAGACGTGGGTCCCAGGCACTCCACACCACTGGAATCAAGCTAGCCGGGCTGAAGAGAGGTGTTACCTCGAAACCGGTCCGGTCCTCGGATGCTTGATTCCGTTCTGGGAAGGACATGGCTTTTGTAGTTCGGACTGGACTGTTCCCATGGGGCAACAGGGTCAGAGCTGATTTGCATATCGCCATTGTCTAACCCAGGGTGGTGTGGAGTGCAAAAAAACGATGGATTTGGGCCCAGACTCTTTTGACTGGGGGAGTGTGTGACATTGATCCACATTCAGTCCATCACTTGTTGTTTTTGCAATTGCCGCCCTAAGTGCGCTGGGGATGCCCAGACGTGGGTCCCAGGCACTCCACACCACTGGAATCAAGCTAGCCGGGCTGAAGAGAGGTGTTACCTCGAAACCGGTCCGGTCCTCGGATGCTTGATTCCGTTCTGGGAAGGACATGGCTTTTGTAGTTCGGACTGGACTGTTCCCATGGGGCAACAGGGTCAGAGCTGATTTGCATATCGCCATTGTCTAACCCAGGGTGGTGTGGAGTGCAAAAAAACGATGGATTTGGGCCCAGATCTTTTGACTGGGGGAGTGTGTGACATTGATCCACATTCAGTCCATCACTTGTTGTTTTTGCAATTGCCGCCCTAAGTGCGCTGGGGATGCCCAGACGTGGGTCCCAGGCACTCCACACCACTGGAATCAAGCTAGCCGGGCTGAAGAGAGGTGTTACCTCGAAACCGGTCCGGTCCTCGGATGCTTGATTCCGTTCTGGGAAGGACATGGCTTTTGTAGTTCGGACTGGACTGTTCCCATGGGGCAACAGGGTCAGAGCTGATTTGCATATCGCCATTGTCTAACCCAGGGTGGTGTGGAGTGCAAAAAAACGATGGATTTGGGCCCAGATCTTTTGACTGGGGGAGTGTGTGACATTGATCCACATTCAGTCCATCACTTGTTGTTTTTGCAATTGCCGCCCTAAGTGCGCTGGGGATGCCCAGACGTGGGTCCCAGGCACTCCACACCACTGGAATCAAGCTAGCCGGGCTGAAGAGGGTTACTCGAAACCGGTCCGTCCTCGGATGCTTTATTCCTTTCTGGGAAGGTCATGGCTTTTGTAGTTCGGACTGGACTGTTCCCCATGGGCAACAGGGTCAGAGCTGATTTGCAAATCGCCATTGTCCTAACCCAGGTGGTGTGGAGTGCAAAAAAAACGATGGATTTGGGGCCCAGATCTTTTGACTGGGGGAGTGTGTGTGACATTGATCCACATTCAGTCCATCACTTGTTGTTTTTGCAATTGCCGCCCTAAGTGCGCTGGGGATGCCCAGACGTGGGTCCCAGGCACTCCACACCACTGGAATCAAGCTAGCCGGGCTGAAGAGAGGTGTTACCTCGAAACCGGTCCGGTCCTCGGATGCTTGATTCCGTTCTGGGAAGGACATGGCTTTTGTAGTTCGGACTGGACTGTTCCCATGGGGCAACAGGGTCAGAGCTGATTTGCATATCGCCATTGTCTAACCCAGGGTGGTGTGGAGTGCAAAAAAACGATGGATTTGGGCCCAGATCTTTTGACTGGGGGAGTGTGTGACATTGATCCACATTCAGTCCATCACTTGTTGTTTTTGCAATTGCCGCCCTAAGTGCGCTGGGGATGCCCAGACGTGGGTCCCAGGCACTCCACACCACTGGAATCAAGCTAGCCGGGCTGAAGAGAGGTGTTACCTCGAAACCGGTCCGGTCCTCGGATGCTTGATTCCGTTCTGGGAAGGACATGGCTTTTGTAGTTCGGACTGGACTGTTCCCATGGGGCAACAGGGTCAGAGCTGATTTGCATATCGCCATTGTCTAACCCAGGGTGGTGTGGAGTGCAAAAAAACGATGGATTTGGGCCCAGATCTTTTGACTGGGGGAGTGTGTGACATTGATCCACATTCAGTCCATCACTTGTTGTTTTTGCAATGGAGGTAAGCCAGGCTTCTCATGTCAAGCTACTAAGGGGGTGTGCAGGGCTGTCTCGGACGGTGTCCTTTCTTGCCCTAATGAGGGAGAGGGGAGGTCCAGGTCGCGCACTTGACAACAACGGTGCGTGCAGGAATGCTGGCTTCTAACAAAAACACAGTAACTCATTCAAATGCAAGTAATCAATATGGTGAAAAGAAAGCTCTTCAATGCCTCAATGTTTTAACCTCATATACTATAGATGCAAGACTAAATACTTGTGACAATAGTGCAGATGATATAGTGTGTGAAAACAAGTTGAAAACGTTGAGGCATCAATTAGCTTTCTTTTCACTATCAGTGATTGGCTTAGGAATGTTAAAATATGAATTGGTTACTCCTGGTAACTTTACTGAAAGAGTCCCACTTGACCATTGTTCCTTATAAGCTGTAGCACTCCGTTAACTATACCCATCCTATCCAGTGGTAAAGTACCTGTGCTCCTCCTTTCAATAGGATTACATTGGCATACCCTGAGTAGGCATATTTAAATTACCTATAAGTCTCTGGAATATGGTACGAAGGTGTACGCAGGACCTATAAGTTGAATGTCACAAGTGGACTGCAGCACCCATTGTACCATCCATTACAGTGACAGTGTAAACATAAATACATGTCTACCAATGGGAGCTAGGCTGTTTAATTATAAACTAAATATATGATCTGTAGAAAGAACCCTTTTTGGCTTGCCTAAACCTTCCTTTTAAATATGAATACAACATCAAGTATTTGATGGTCCCACATAAGGGTAGTTACTGTTATCCCCAGCTATGAAACACCATCAAATGTTATTCTTGAACTTTTTGAAATCTCTATCACAGACCCAATTCACTAGTGACTTCGTTTGTAATACATTATTTGGAAATGGTGCTTTTAAAAAGTTTATTTTTCCCTTGTCTAAATCCTCTGGACGCCCATTTAATTGAGCTCCAACTGTCACCTGACAGCTGAATAACTCCCATGATGAGGAGTGAAAACTCCGTCCAGATCAAGGATAAAGAGCCCTGGTTGTGGGAAGATGCATTTTTTTCTTGATAGGATGGCCTGTGGGTTAGGCCCTGGAACTTGATTAACTTCAAAGAGGCCTACCCTGTTACAGGCAGTAACACCTGCACCTGTGTTTTGAAACTGCAGGGTAAAAAGGAGTTTAGTACTTCAATCAATCAATCAATCACGGAATTTGTAAAGCGCGCTACTCACCCATAGGGTCTCAAGGCACTGGGGGGGGGGGCGCTATTGCTCGAAGAGCCATGTCTTGAGCTGTTTCCTGAAGGAGAGATGGTTCTGGGTAATTCGTAGGTGGGTGGGGAGGGAGTTCCATGTCTTGACCGCCAGGTAGGAGAAGGATCTTTCTCCGGCGGTGGTCTTGCGGATGCGTGGGACGGTGGCGAGCGCGAGGCTGGCGGAGCGGAGCTGGCGGGTGGGCGTGTAAAATGTAAGGTGGTTGTTCAGGTATGTGGGTCCCACGTTGTGGAGAGCCTTGTGTGCGTGGGTGAGGAGTCTGAACTTGATCCTCTTGCTGATGGGGAGCCAGTGCAGGTCTCTCAGCTGGGGAGTGATGTGGCTGAAGCGGAGGGTGTCCACGATGAGTCGTGCTGAGGCGTTCTGTATGCGCTGGAGTCTTTGCTGAAGTTTGGCTGTGGTTCCAGCGTAGAGGGTATTTCTGTAGTCCAGTCGGCTGGTGACGAGGGCCGGGGTGACCGTCTTCCTGGTGTCGGTGGGGATCCACCGGAAGATCTTTCGGAGCATGCGCAGTGTGTTGAAGCAGGCTGACGTGACGGCGTTGACTTGCTTGGTCATCGTGAGGGAGGAGTCCAGGATGAAGCCCAGGTTGCGTGCATGGTCCGTTGGCTTGTCTGCGGAGCGCAGGGCAGGAGGCCACCAGGAGTCGTCCCAGGCGGAGGGGGATGTTCCCAGGATGAGGACTGACGTCTTATCAGAGTTCAGTTTCAGCCGGTTGAGCTTCATCCATTCCGCGACGTCTTTCATTCCTTCCCGGAGGTTGGCTCTGGCGGTGGCGGGGTCGTAGATGAGGGAGAGGATCAGCTGGGTGTTGTCGGCATAGGAGATGATGTTAAGGTTGTGTTGGCGTGCGACGGCTGCGAGGGGGCTCATGTAGACGTTGAAGAGGGTGGGGCTGAGCGAGGATCCTTGTGGGACGCCACAGATGACTTCGGTGGCCGCTGATCGGAACGGGGGGAGGCGTACTCTCTGGGTTCTACCGGCAAGGAACGAGGCTGTCCACTCCAAGGCCTCTTCTTGGATTCCGATGTTGCTGAGGCGCTGTATTAGGGTGCGGTGGCATACGGTGTCGAAGGCTGACGACAGGTCCAGGAGGAGGAGGGCCACTGTTTCCCCGTTGTCGAGCAGGGACCTGATGTCGTCGGTGACTGCGATGAGGGCTGTCTCGGTGCTGTGGTTTGCTCGGAAGCCGGATTGCAAGGGGTCGAGGAATCCGTTAGTCTCGAGGAAGGCGAAGAGTTGTCTGTTGACGGTCTTCTCGATGACTTTGGCCGGAAAGGGGAGGAGTGAGATGGGGCGGAAGTTCTTGAAGTCCGTGGGGTCCGCAGTGGGTTTCATCAGAAGGGCGCTGAGCTCGGCGTACTTCCAGCTCTCAGGGAAGGTGGCGGAGGCGAAGGAGCTGTTAATGATGTCCCGGAGTTGGGGTGCGATGATGGTGTCGGCTTTGCTGAAGATGTGGTGTGGGCAGGGGTCGGTAGGGGAGCCGGAGTGGATGGTGCGGGTGGTATCTTCGGTGCTGACCGTCGTCCAGGTGCGGAGGGTGGTGGTGGGAGCGCCGGATCAGTGGTAGGTGGAAGAGGTGTGGCGCCGCGGCTAGGGCGACTGACTCCGGCATCTGGGGATCACAGTTCGATTCCCGGCACCGGCGGCAGATTAGCCCAGCACCATGTGACTCTGGGCAATAGCTTGCTTAATCTTCCCGACGGCCCCCAGCGCCTAGAGACCCTTACGGGTGATTGTGCGCTTTACAAATGTAGATTATTATTATTAGTAGGGTGCGTGGTCTGTGTGCCGAAGCTGTTGTGTGTGTCGACGATCTTGTGGTGAAAGAACGAGGCGAGTGAGTCGCAGAGGTCCTGCGAGGGAGTGATGTCGTTGTTGCAAGCACTGGGGCTGGAGAGCTCTTTGACGATGTTGAAGAGTTCCTTGCTGTTGTGATAGTTGTTGTCCTGTCGTTCTTTAAAAGTGGTCCTTTTAGTGGTGCGGATCAGATGGTGGTGTTCGCGGGTGGCGTTCTTGAGGGCTGTCATGTTTTCTGTTGTCTTGTCGTGGCGCCAGGCTTTCTCGAGGGTGCGGCAGGTTTTCTTGGAGTTTTTGAGGTTGTTGGTGAACCAAGGGGCTTTCTTGCTGCCATGTCTGCTGGGGGGGTTCTTCAGTGGTGCGAGGGCATTGGCGCAGTTGGTGAGCCACTGAGTGAGGTTGCGGGCTGCTTCGTTGGGGTCCGTAGTGTGGGTGGTGGGGTTCTGGCTGAGGGTGGTGGTGAGTTGGTCGGCGGTGATCTTGCCCCAGCTTCTACGGGGAGCCTGTTGAGGGTGGTGGTGGGTTGTGGTTCTCCTGAAGTTGAAGTGGACGCAGCTGTGGTCTGTCCAGTGTAGTCCGGTGGAGTGGCTGAAGGAGATGTGCTTGCTGGAGGAGAAGATGGGGTCTAGCGTGTGGCCGGCGTAGTGGGTGGGGGTGTTCACCAGTTGCTTGAGTCCAAGGTTGGCGAGGTTGTCCAGCAGGGCGGCGGTGTTGCAGTCATTGTTGTTCTCCAGGTGGAAGTTGAGGTCTCCTAGGAGGATGTAGTCTGAGGAGGTGAGGGCGTGTGGGCTGATGAAGTCTGCGATGGCTTTGCTGAATTGTGTGCCTGTGGACGGAGCGGGTGTTGAGCAGGATGCACTTGATGTGATCGTTGCTGGAGCCTGGCTTAGTGGGTGCGGTGCAGGGTCAGGTGCAGGTGAAGCTGCAGGCGTGGCAGGTGAAGGCTCCGTGCGTGCGTTTCGGGGTGGCTTGGTATCAGGCTGGCTGTTGGCCGGTGTTGAGTGCGTGGATGGCGGGGGCGTCGTATCTCTGTTGGGTTGGCTGGCTCCGGCGAGGTCCAGGGGTTCTGGTGCTGGGCGCGATCCAGGCGTGGACGGGCGTAGACGGGCTTCCCTTTGGCGCGCCTTCGGCGCGCAATCGGCGCGCCCGCGTGACCGCTGCTGAGCGTGACCGCTGCGCGTACGCGTGGACTCCGCCATAAGTGGAGCAGTGGGAGGGAGGAGCAGCTGGGAGGCGGGAGTGGGGTGGCGCAGGGAAGGGGATAAGGATACAGAAAAGAAAAGGGGGCGGGCCACAGGGGAGCAGCGGCAGGGAGCGGGGAGGGGGACCGAAGCGGGAAAGCGGTCCCGAGGGGGAAAGGGCGATCGGACACAGAATCAGGGACACCAACAAACAGAACAAAAACCAAGCACAGGGAGCAAATGTACAAAAAATAAACCTTTGCCACAGGGGCAGCGGCGAACAAGCAGAGGCAGGCAGGGAGACCGGGCGCACTCAGGGGGAGCCACGCGGCGTGTGGAGCGACTGGCACAGACCAAGGTCAGGTCAGGTCAGTACTTGAAAAACAATGTTCTCTTTGGAATCAGAGAAACGGGCAGCCCTCGTCCTCTGTCTCTTGAAACTCTGTGTGCAGTTTCAAAAAAATGAGCCTTTAAAGTGCACAGAAGGCCTGTTTGAGGAGGTGGAAGGCCCCTTGGAGTCACCTTTCCCTTATTGCAAAGAAAACCACATGGAGCACCGTGCGGCTGATGCCAGAGGAATGGCTCACCATTTTATAATCTAAAGTGAACAGATCCCTCACAGCACGTGATTAGGTCTACAGTGCCACAAATAGATGACAGGGTGGAAGCCCCATACAGGCTACACACAGATCTTCCAGTTAGTCCCGAGAGAGACACCACCAAGGCGGTTATAATTTCGCGCTTTTTTCGAAACGTCAATGCTTTATTATCAAGTGTTGATGATCACCCACGATACTAAACTAATAATTTGATTAATCTCTTACGGGACGGATATTTCTTCTTTTTTCTTCTTTCCAAATTTTGCACTGTGTTTAAATATCATTTATGTATGTCCATGTATTTTGTGCAATGTTTTGTGACATGTAAATATTTTAAATGTTTGTGCACATCTAAGTCTTAAATGTTAGTTCAGAAGAACTGTTCTGTGTGTATGTTGATATATGTATTGCAATAAGTTTACACTGATTTTTCCAAAAACTGATAAAAATATAAAGTGGAATATAAGATAAGTGTTTTGCGCTTTTTGGGTTTGAACATAAGGTACATTTTGTTTTCTCTTTTGGTTTTTCATTTGGTGACTGTTCTCATCCATTTGGTGAGACACAATTGCATTATTGGTATACAGCACACGAGTACAGCCGCACATCACGATAGAACCTGATTATGCCTACCCTATCCCTCTCTTTGCTATCCTACCACACAAACAGGAGTGGATCCCAAACACAGAAATTAATACAATGCAATCTATGATGATGACTTGGCGGAAACTGCGTGGGTGGTTGTGAAGCTTGCCAGCACTATCATTACGACACCACACTACAATATCAATAAAACAGGAAGACAAAGCGCTCCAGATACTCACCCGGACGGGCCTGAAAATTATAGTAGATTCTTACCCTAATGTCACCTTTGCTACTCTTGGGGAATTTACAGACGCTCATAAGGACACTTCATTATTGACATTCATATATTACAGACTCTGAGCTGCTCTGCACAACCTGTACTCTCAATTCAAGTCTCACAGGATTACAGGTCCTACTCACAAGCACAATGCGCCAACACTTAATCACTAAATTATGTAATGCAGTGCAGACGGACAGTCTGCAGGCCACTGACAAAGCGCTAGAGGACTGGAATGCAATTCTTAACTGCCTCATAGATGAGACAGATTGGAAGTACTGATGTACACAATTGCACATACTTACCTCTAATTGTAACTTAAGGATACTATACTTCAAATTCTTACACCAAATGTATCATACTCTGATTAAACTCTGCTAATTTTGGTTGTGGGCTGATGCCAATTGTGTGCGGTGTGGAGCAGCAGAGGCGGACTTCTTGCAGCTGGCCTGGCACTGTACCTCCATCATGCAATACTTGACTCAAGTCACTGAGAATTTAACAGAGATGGTGCCAGAATTGGTGGCTGCAAACCATGTTGTTTGCCTACTGGGATTGGTCTAACGTCTCCAACCTGCTAACCGGAGATTTGCGTCAGTGGCTCTCTTTCTGGAAAAGAGAAGGGTTGGCCTGCACTGGGGCAGTAGGGCTAAGCCCACCAAAAGGAACTGGCTCTCAGACATGCCTATTGTAGGTCTCAGTTGGACCTGTATGCAGAATAATTGCCAAAAACATCCAGACACATGGATATATGGGGTCCTTCAATGGTCTATCTATTGTCAACTCCAGAAGATCATTAAGGGGCTAAGGGGAATGGGAGGTATTGGTTATGTTATGGGTGTATTGCAGTTGCACATATGCAATAGGCAGGCTTATTTGATATCTACAGGCAACACAGGACTGGGGATGCGGGTGAATGTATGAGTTCATGTTCCACGTTGTATTACTTGGGAAATTAATTTAAAAGAAGCTGGTCACTGATTAGATATGCAGCATTTCTGGAAAACCAGAGAATAGTACTTTGTAGAATAGTATATGCCCTAATCAAAGGTATTACTGCAGTTGGGATGTGCATAGGAGCTTTGGGCAAGGAATACTAACAAAGGGAACTGCGATTTGCAAATTGTGATGTTTACTGAATCACAATTTGGCAATCACAATTCTAAACATTTACACATTTTTACATTTAAATTAGCAATCCGTAGTGGGCTGCAAATCAATCTACCGCATGAATGTTATTGAGGTAGGTTGCAAGGTGTGACCCATTAGGAATGATAGCCATCACAGGAATGGTAGGCTGCGGGGGTCAGCAGACCACCACGTCCCTGATTGCATTTAAATACAGCATTTTTTCAAATGCATTCCGGTTTTCTTAAAGGAAAACAGTAAAAGAAAATGAAGGGGAGGTGGCTAACCGCCAAACATGGCGGTCGCAACGTGCGCGAGCTCTGTGCTCGGACCAGTAAATCCTGTTGTAATCCTATCCAATCGGATTCCATCTGCGCCAGTGTAACCGACAGCAAACATGCGGAATATCTAAAGTGTGGTTTGGCTGCAAATAATATCGCCGGGGGCCCTCCGTACCGCCGAGCAGGGAGCGTAGAAGGGGCAGCGGGCAGAGGCCCCGTGAGCTGCCGAGTCCGGTAGACAAAGTGCTGGCGCCGAGCAGAGGCAACGACATGCCGCAAGAACAGAAATACACAGCAGTGGAGCAGAGACCCCCCTACTCACCCTCCGGCAAACACCGTCTGCGGTTTGGAGTGGTCCTGAGACCCGGTGTGCGAGGTCCGTGAACTATGACCTACCCAGGGACCTCTCGGCTGGGTGCTATCTGGTGGACTGCACTGACTACCGCCACCTTCATTGCTGTGGTGGGGCACTGAGAGGCCACCTACCACTACCGTACAAGCCTCAACCCGGAATCTTGGCGGTGTCTTCATGAGGTGCGATCAGAGGTCCTGGCTGCACCGGATGGGTCGCGCCTTGTGAGGTAGGAGGCGGGTGATTGCCGTTACGCATGGAGAGCGCAGACAGAATTAAAGCTGCTGATTTAAACCCAGCATATGCCCCTGGTGAAGCCGCTGCACTGCCTGTGGTGCTGCAGCCTATAGCAAGGCCCCCTGCTAGATTAAAATTAAGTGGTGGTGCCGGACCGCTGCTGAAATGCAGCAGCCTGAGTTCCGGCTTCCCACTCCCTCCCCCTCTCCCAGAATAGGAGTTTAACCCTATTGGTGGGTACACCTGCTGGTGATTTGGTAGGCGACTGTGCACTGGCCACTGTTTATCCTGGGCCCAAACACAGCAGTGGGACAGGCCGGGTCAGATTGTGGCAGAGGTGAGCCTGCGCTGGGTGTCTCGTTCTCTGTAGTCCCTCTGGGGAAGCTATGGCGCAGGGTTGTGACCCTTGAAGACCCCTGGCTCCCTGTGTCTGGGCAGGGCCCTGTTCGTTACTAGGGCAGATAAAGAGGAGTGCTGGGTCCATAAACACGCCATGGGGAAGCCAAACTTACAGCATCAACTATTGAAGTCGTTTCCTGTCTGCAAGAGGCCTTTGGGTCTGTGACTTTGCGCTGTGGTGACCCGCATTGTCTGTGGTGATGAAACTAACCTGATTCTTTTCCCAGCACACTCACACTGCAGGTTTTACAGACTGTTACCTGGTGATAAGCCACGAAACACTGCAAAATGGAGCACCCCAGGGGAAAAACATGGGACGCCAATCCCACCGACACACAACAGACAGAAGACAAAGATACCACCATACAGCTAACGAACTGTGTCCCACCTATCAACCTGGAGGTCAACCCGGATAAACTAGATCTTATCCTACAGGAGGTGAGGGACTCAAGGAGATCCATTGAAGAGCAAATTGGTTCCCTAACAACTGGTTTCACCCTCTTAAAGGCAGACCACACTAATCTTGCAGCCACAGTCAAAGACAACAAACTCGCCCTAGCGGAGCTACTACCACAGTACAAAGAGCACACAGTGCAGATCATACATCTACAGCATCAGGTAATTGGTCTCCAGGACAGAGTGGACAATGCGGAGGGGAGAACTCAATTGAATAATGTCTGAGTTATTGGCCTGCCAGAACGCAGTGAAGGTCCATATGTTGATAAATTCATTGAACAATGGTTTCGGGAGCACGTGGCCCGGAGGGCTTATCGGATTTCTTCTGCGTGGAAACGGTACACAGAATGTCCACTGGCAGACTGACAGCTGGGGCCTCGCCTCGTCCCCTGATTGCCAAAATATTGAACTTTAGAGATAGGGACATGCTGTTGCAGAAGTGAAGGGAACAGACTCAAATTCATAATGAGAATCAGTGAGTGTTGTTATACCCAGATTACACTATGCTAGTGCAATGAAGGCGCTCCCTGTACCAAGAGTCCAAGAAAAAGCTCAGAGTGCTGGATATCAAATTCGCCCTGCTATTCCTGGCCAGACTGAAAGTCATTAATGACCAAAAAACACAATTCTTTGACACTCCAGAAGATTCGGAGGAATGGTTGGAGATCATGTTCCCCCTGACGGAGTCAGAGCCCTCCTCGCAAGGCATATCCCGATCCCCAAAAAACAAATGGAACCGACAATCGCATCGCAAGAACTTCATCAACAAATCCCAAGCCAGGAACCCCACTCCGGAACAAGCTCTCAATGGAACACAAGGAGGCTCTGGCAGCGGCAAGCACGTTCTGGGACAGTAACCATCACACAACCTCTGACTCATCAGATGACAACACTGTCTATTCCGACTCAGAGTGTAGCCTGACGCTATCTAGAACTGTAACACCTCAAACTGCTGATGGTTTCCTGGGATAACGTGGCACCAGATGGGGAGGTCTGTAGAACAAAGGCAGAATGCTGTACGGTAACACACTGTTAGCCACCTAAAACGGTGCACATACTCTCTTTCAATCACGACTTGGTAATACTGGGCAACGTGTCTGGTCCGGTCTGCTGCGAGCTCGCATGGCACTCACCTCAATAGTAAGCTCATTAGAAATCACACCCTAATGGCAAAAGCAACTGCTATATTGTTAAATGTATGCACTGTTGTGAATGTAATTTGGAACAGCACACTTTAGTGCTGGACTGTGTGTTTAATGTTATGGTTAAGGAGTATTTGGAATCTGGCACATCCCATATGCCAAGCCACACGCCATCAGCTCTTACACACCGAAAACACAAATATGGGGACAAATTAACAACAGCCAGCGATAATACTTGCTGGCCGTGCTTAGCGATAATTATATTATTGCAGGCTATCTCTGGTATTTATCGCATTGGTAGAGCTTTATTAACAACACGTTACACCCGGGTGATAAAAATTCTAGAGATAGCGAGGTTATCTCCCTTTTGGAAGGAACATCGCTGGTAAGACCCACAGCGTCGTATCAGCATAATCCACCCCCTATGTTAGGGATGGCTAAGTCAGGATTTTAGCAGACGTTAGGTTTTGGCAAAAACTCCAGTGTTTGCCAAAATCTAATGTGTGCTAAAATCATGTGGGCTGCCTTGTAAATATTGCGATGTAAACATCAGCCATATTTGCAAGATAGTCCATCTTGGGTACGCCCAATAATGCCCACTTATCATCTCATTGGAGATGCAAAGTGAGGCGTTGTGAAAAAGGGTGCTAACATGCGATTATGCATATTAGCACCCTCTTGTAAATAGGGCGCTAGTTTTATCACTGATTTCTTTACTTTGTAAGCCAAAAAAGCGGAGATAAAGCCCTTGTAAATATGCCCCATAGTGAATACAGCAACATTTACATATGCAGGGTAACTACAATATAATCACCTGGTACGTTCGGGGTCCATACAGAAGCGCCATAGAATACACACGCAGTTGAACAGATGCAAACCATATGTAGTGTTCATACATGAGTCCCACCTCACTGCAGCAGTTAAATTGCGCAAGAACTGGAGAGGCCAGGTATTTTCCACATCATATTCAGCATTTGCCAGAGGAGCTACAATCTGCATCAGGAACTGGGTCCCTTTTAAAACAGTGGAGCAACGGACAGATCTACTAGGGAGATACATATTAGTGAGATGCAAACTGGACGGCACACAGGTAGTACTGGGTAACCTCTATGCCCCTAATTATGAACAGGATAAGATCCTAACTTTCAAAGAATCATAGCCCTTGCCCACGTTTGCGCCATTGTATTCAGCAACAAAATGTGCCTGGGTCCTGGTATGATTCACCCTCCAGGAACACATTGGTGGTAAATTCACAAAAGTGACACAAACCAGTGCAAAATATGTATTTGGATTTACGTGTTTTGCTCTTTAAAGTTGCCGGAAAGAGGGTTGGGCAGAGCCTAGCCATGCAGCAAGATGGCCGCTCGGTAGAGGGGCTCTGCTGGGTGAAACCTAAAATCTGCCAAAATCCGTGCTAATCTGCGGTCGGAGTGCACAAACGAGATACCCCAGTGACTGCTGCTGATCCTAGTGCTCTAGCTGGAGAGTGACATCAGTCTCGAGCCTGTCCGCGAGTCGCGAGGAGCTGGGCCGGAATTGCGGCTTGCTTGGGCTGTCTGGCCCTGACAAGACATACCTAGCGTTGGTGGCTGCACCTGAGGCAAGGCCAGTTGAGAGGCGGAGGCTGGCAACAGTGGCCGGGCTCGGCGCCCTACTGAGCGGAGGATAAGCCGGCCCTCGCCTGATACGGGTGTGCGGCGGACCTTAAGGAGACCTGCTGCAGAGATCCTGAGCAGCTGACTGGCTGCGCCATCTGTCCAGCCCTGCAGTAGTACTTGGTCTGCTGGTCGCACGGCTGGTTGGGAGCCGGAGGAGCCTGGAACAGGGGAGGCCAGCACTCTTCTGTCTGTGGGGACACGCCACCCTGTGTATTGATGCGCCAGGATGCATATGCAGGAGGACCCTGTGAGTGAAGTCCCCAGATTGCTCCTACTTCTGACTCGATCTTCTGGGCCTACACAGCTATATAAGATATAAGCAGCACCTTGGAGGGGGTGGGGAGGGCTTGCGACAAATGTGGTGGGAGGCCTGCTCCTTGCGGACTAATATAGCTGGGAGCCTACCGTGAGGCCAAGGATAACGTCAGGGCTGCGCATATCTGCTGCAATTGCGCCGCTAGGAACTTTAGAAAATAGATCATATAGATCACTCCTGGACCTCTCCTCTTACCTCCCCCCTGCCTCCCTCCCAACAGTGCAGCTGTAAAATACAAGCACCTCCCTTTTGGAAAGCCGGATCTGCTACACCAATTCCTGGCACACTAATGTTGACGAACTCATGATCATGGGAAACTTGACACCTGGCAGGCCTGGCTCCCCTTTGAAAGCAAAGAAAAGCCCAGGCAGCCTGAACCACAACAACAGGAAGTCTGCCAAGCTCCCCCCAGATGAAGATACTCAGGATGAGGGCATCAAAGAAATCCTGGTGGAAGTCAAATCCAACCTACGCGCTATAGATGCCAAACTTGACCTTATGGGCAGTAATCTAGACAGGATGTAGGAAAGGGGGGATAAACATGATGATAGGCTGGATCAGCTTTAGACAAGGGTCTTTGATATAGACGACAAACAGGCAAAAAGCAACAAACAGCTACTCAGGATGGAGAAGTTCCTTGAAATTATTAAGGCTAAGAATGTAGATCTAGAGGTGCGTTTGAGATGCAATACCCTAACAATCATCGGGGTCCTGGAGTCCAAGGCAATAGACAATATGGAAGACTACGTAACAAATATGCACCTGGACCTGTTCAGAGAGGCCTTGTCCCCTGTATCATAGTCAAATGCGCCCACCACTCTTTGATACACAGGCCGCCACCGGGTACGCCTGCTCACCCTATCATCATGCGCGTTCTGATTTTTAACGACATGGACACAGTGCTGTGTCACTCCCAAGAGCACAGAGAACTACAATTCCAAGGGAATGTGATATCTTTTTACCCGGAATTCACCATCACTGTCCAAACTGCCCTCAGGGAATTTCTGCCCACCAAGAGGCTACTCCAAAAAATGATATAAAATACGCCTTCTCTACCCTTCTAAGCTGTGAATCATGTTCGAGGGCAGAACTCACCACTTTACTGATGCTTTAGCAGTACTCAAATTTGCTAAAGGGATGTCTGCAAAGTTGCCCTAGATCTCCCAGTGGAGACATGAAAACGCTCAATTAGACAAAATCGACTAAACTCGGACTTAAAGACCCACTGCCTAATGAGAAATGCTCACTGTGTGCAACATAACTGCTGCTTGATGAGGCACCTTGTGGGGTCTCTGGTTTTAATGTTGAATGTTTAAGTACCCCTGCTCTGATGCGTGTGGGATGGGGAACGCCTTTACAACGGAACTATTACAACGAAGTACCGTTACGACGCAGGTTTAACAACGAAAGTCATTACAACGACTTTCGCTGGAGGGCGCTCTAGGATAGGTAATAGTTTAATTTACTATCCAACAACTTCCCTACTATCCACGGGGACTGGAGTTGGAATAGTACATTTTAACTATTCACCATCCAGCGCCCCCCAATGCAAGTCATTGTAACGACTTGCGTTGTAAAACCTGCGTCGTAACGATACGCGTTGGAAAAGCACGCGTTGTACTATCATACATCCGTGTGGGACCACTTCAAGGGTGTAGGGTGTAGTCCATCATTTCAGCCACCCAGCCAAGAAGGGGCTGGGATGTTTGCGAGGCTCTACTTCGCTCTCTGGGATGAATCCCAAAACTGTTGTAACTAGCATGGGGGATCTTGGTGGGGGGAGGATTCAAGATGCTCAACCATGTTTGGGGGTTGGTGTGGGAGGAGGGAGGGGCGTTATCACTCCTTTCTGTTTCTTGGAGTGGTTTTCCCTATGTTTTAGAGCAGGCCCTCGTTATGTACACACATACAAACTGTCTAACCAAGCAGTTGATACACCAAAACCTCCACTTGGTATTGTACTGCACAACCTGCTTTATTTAACCAAGATCATTATTTACCCTACCAAGGGGTGGATGCTCAGCCAAAACCACACAATTTCTTAGGAACTATATGTTCACAGCACAATTAAAATGACCGCAGGTCATACGTTCCTCACGTGGAATAATAGAGAGCTCAGTGACAAAAGCAAGGCTCGCCTGGTTCATGCGTACCTCACCAGCAATCATATAAATATCTTCTTCCTTCAGGTGCTCCACTTTATCCCCTCTATTTCTCCCACCTCAAAGTGAATTGGTGTACAGAGGTGCACTCCTCTTTATACTCCATCTTTTCTCGGGGTCCAGCTATACTCATATGAAAGGAAACTGGATGGAAACTCACATAGGCATAGAGTGGCACGGATATGGTGGGGCAGTTACACCAACAGCCCATTATTTTGGCCTGCTTGTATCGCCTTAACAAGGACAGCTCCACTTCTTCACCAAGATATGGCACCGAAATTTGGCCATGGGGCCATTATTTAGGATTGGGACCTTAATGTCGTGCTTGATCCCAGGTTAAACAGATCAGGCGCTGCCCATCACCCCCACCCCAAAGCAGCGGCACAACTCCATACCTTGATGTACAACTTCCACTTAATTGATGTATGGAGACATAAACACAGGAGTCATAGGGAAGGGAACTGTGTGAAACCGGCGCACAGGGCTTGGTCACGTACAAACCACTGGCTGACTACCAGAGATGTACTTGCTTGGACAGTCAATGTGACTCAAAATCTGAATATTGTCAGATCCCGCCTCAGTGCTCCTGGAATTCGCCATCCCATTGGCAACTGTGTGTGCCTTTACGAGGCGCCTCCCTCCCTGCACACTGCGTGACCAAGTATTTTGCACCGAGATATGCGTGGTCATTTCAGAATACTTCCCAACCAACGTAGGCTCAGTCAGATCTCTGCAGACATTCTGGGAGGCCTGCAATGTTCAGGTGTGAGGGGCGTGCATTGCAAAGCAGGCAGGAGTACTGAGAGCGATTAGATCAAGACTTGCTCAGCTTGAGAGGGACCTGCATGCACTTGAAGCCTGGTATTGTAATAGGTGCTCCCCTAATATCTTAGCCTCTCTATGCAGAGTATAGTGAGGAGGAAAACTGCAAACTTTACTATCTCTCCCGTGAATCCAATGCGAGGCAGTATAGTGAGGGTAATCATGCCAGCAAGATCTTGGCAGACATGCACAGCACTCACAGAGCCATAGATCATGTTGTGTAGCTACTAGATTAACAGTCGGAGCGTCACACTTCCCCATCAGCTATTCTTGACACAATGTACTATTTTTACTGCTCTATTTACCAAACTAACGGGGAGACACGAGAGAGGGGCCTAACTGAATATTTCCATACTATTCAGCTCCTGTGGCTTGACGAAGTGCACTGGCAATATCTGGACTTGCCCTTCACTGAGGAGGAAGTCCTACTAGTCATCCAGTCTCCATGATAAGGCACCTGCCTGGACGGCTTGACGGCCTCTTTTTTTAATAGAGAATACACTACTCTATTGGTTTCTCATTTACTGGCCATGTACCAAGTGCCTTTCAAAGCTCATAAGCCACCCCCTTCACTTCAGGAAGCTGTAATTATATCTTTACTGAATCCCGGTAAACCACACATCTTTGCAGTTCATACAGCCCCTTTTAAAGGATTAATGTGGATAACAAAATATTGGCTAAACTTATTGCTAATCGAATTTGGCCCGTCTTACCAGACATGATTTGTTCCGACCAACGGGTTAGTTTGCGGTTCGATCGACAGTACATAATCTCCGCACACTATTTGCGATCATGCAGAGCGTGGTATCTGGCTTGGCAGTCATCACCCCCCTCCTGAATGCCAACAAAGCATTTGATTTGCTAGAATTATCCTTCCTCTTTGGCCTCCTCCGTTACCTGGGCTTCACTTCCCTTTTCATTCGCCTCATAAATCTGTTATACACCACCTCGACTGCAAGACTGTGATTAAATGGATTGACATCAACCCAAATTTCGATCACGCATGAGGCACCCATCCGGGATCTCCCTTATTCCCTATATTATTTTCCATTGCTATGGAACCACTGGTTGCAACAACATCAGTCGCACATAGGGCTTAATATCAGAGTATCAGTTTCAATGTATGCAGATGGCATGGCACTCTATGTTCAGGAGCCCCATTCCAACTTACATACAGTTATACACAAGGTCATCCATTTTCGGGGACTGTAGGGAATCACAGTTAACTGGGCTAAGTCTATTATTTTCCTCATTTCAATTAATAACCCATAGTTTGAATCTGAATTCTCACTGACATGGGCAACCGACTCGGTGAGATACTTGGGAATTTGGCTCAGCCCAGACAGAGGGGAACTGTGGAGTGCAAACCACAGTAGGACAATGGCCTGGCTGAAGGACAGAATTCCAATATGGAATTGGCTTCCTTTATCTCTATCTGGAAAATTGGCGATAGCTAAAATGGTAGTTTTGCCCAAAGTCCAATATTTGTTTGTCAATCTGCCATTGCCACTGCCTGCCTATTTCTTCCAATGACTAAGATCACAACTAATTTCACTTGCATGGGCTAGAAAGCAACCGAGGATTGCTTGGGAGATCCTCACACTCCCTCTGTGCCAGGGTGGACTCAATGAGCATGATATACATTATACATACTGCGTGCCCAGGCTCAATATGTTCATTTCTAGTTATACTCCATCAAATTCTAACTGCACGTGGCTGTAGTAGCTGACTTGACCCATCCCACACCCTTGTCCCCTGTCCATGACATTATACAGTCCGTTTAGACAGACACAAGCTGCGATTACCACAGTGGACTGTGTGCGGTGGACTTGGGTTTAACTGAGATGCCATGCTAAGCTTCAAGATATGTATGACCCAATCCATTCCGATAACTAACAGTCCAATTATACTAACGCCACTGAATTCACGTGCAAAAGGCAAAGCACATAAGTGGTACTTGCATGCATTCGCAGACCTAAACACAGAGGGCCACTTTTTCTCACATCCCCGCATCATAATGCCCCTCAGCCGATGACTATGGATTTTCTTCTATACCAGCAGCTGCAAGCCACATGCCAAGCACTGCAAAGTACATTTCCAGGATCCCCACCCATATTAGATACCCTAGAAAATGCAACTAATGAGACACACCACAAGCTTATTACACGCTTATACAACATAATGCAAGAAAAGGCACGTGTATGCATTCCCAGGGATGATGCCCAATGGATAGTGGATACTGACACGCCCATAACGAAAGAAAAATTAACGTACAGCTCTGGACCAACCGAGGCTCTGTCGCCCAACTATAGGCTACGCCTCATACATTTTAAATGTCTACACAGAATATACCACACAACTGTACAGTTACGTCGCATGGGTCTGAGAGAAGAGGGGACGTGTACGCTGCTTGATGCCTCAATCCTCATTTTACACCTTGCCTGGAAACGCCCCAAAATTGCAGGGTACTGGAAAGCAATACAACACACCCGCCAACAAATCAACGAGCACCCTTTAACCCAGATACCAGCAGTCAGCCGCCTTGGATACATTAAAGAGGAACTGCTGAAATATAGGCATTTGATCGATATGCTCCTACTACTGGCTAAGCGCCAAGTAGCTAAACATTGGGGAGGGAAGGCCCCACCAGAAGTTGAACACTGGCTGCAAGACGCAGTCTACTGCCATGAACAATTAGCTGTTCATTGGGAATTGCTGCCACCTACGACCTGACCCAAAGATATATTGGAGCCACTCTTGTCATATTTAAGAAGAAAGGAGAACTACACGCCCTGTGGGCAACCCAACAACACTCAGAGATGTAGGACTGGGCAGGTTTCGGCTAGAGCAGGGCAGTATGGATGGTACAATGGGTGGGTCTTGTTATTGTGATGTGAGCCTTGATATAATGTGTCCTATTGCAGTGCCTCATGGAAGTGACTTTTATAGGTATTTTTTGTACATGGGTAATGTCAATGATTACAGCATTTGGCAGGATCGACCAGGCTATGGGAATCTAGAAGAATACATGTATATGACAAACTTGATTCTTCTTCCCCCTTTCATTCCTTCTTCCCCCTGCTCACTTCTTCCTTTTTCTCCCCCCACTCCCTGTCTTATCCCAGTTGACTGTCTGCTGTAACTGTGAGGCTACGGCCCCATTTGCATTGATACCTGAAATACCAATAAGGAACATTTTAAAAAAGATTTATTTTTTTGCTCTAAAGAGATCATTCCATGGGTTCTAAATGGCGCAAAGCTAACAATGCTAACTATAGTAGATAGGATTTTTCAACAATATTAACACCTCTTTGAGGCTGTTGTAAAAAGAACAAAAGCTTTTGTTTCTCCAAATCTTCTGACTTTTCTTGTGTGCTGCACTGTACAGAGTATATCAACAGTGGAAATAGTTCCAAAGATTGTCTAGGGTGCAAAGGTTTGTGTGTGCCGCTAGGCTGCCAGTGCTAGGGAGAGAACAGGACAGTGCCATATCTTACTAAATATGCTACGTTCCTGCTGTCTCCCAATTGCGCAACACAGCGGAGTCACTTTCAGCAAGATTCATCAACCAAAATTGCGATTGCAATAGCTGCGTATTAACTATTGCGATCGCAATTAAAAGAAAAGCAATTCATGATTAGAAAAAGTTGGGGGCGTGGCTTGGACGCCGATCGGGATGGCGGCGTGAGCTCGTAGCTCCGCGCAGAATCCCGTTAATTCTCCTGTTTTCGGAACCCTAGGCGGCCCGGAGACGACGCTCCTGCCCTCTGAAGTGTGAGGGGACAGCTGGACACTATTGGTGAGCCGCTGGGGGACTGCAGGCCCCGAGGAGACCGAGTCGAAGAAGCGGCTGAGGTGTTGCCGAGGGTGCGTAGAAAATGGCGGCGTGGAGTTCGGCGGGCCCCGAACTTCAGCTCTGAGCCGAGTTGTCGCCGACTGGCAAGGGATACTGGCAGGAGATCCTGCATTCAGCTGATCGAGGCACCGGGGTCGGCGGTGCTGTGCCTTGGGGCCGAGTGACGCTGCCTTGACCCGCCAGGAGCTTGGGGACCCTAGCTGGCCGCCGCCCGGAGACTCATCCTTTCCACCTCAGGCTCCCGAGGGGGGCGGCGGAGCGGAGTGTACCTAGCTGGTCATTGCTCCTGTGAGTTTCCGTGAGGACATTGCTCTGCCCGGTGCCCGGCGACCGGCACTAGCCTACGGGCGCTGACGACAGCGGGCTCCAGGACCTGTGACGCAGCACCTTGGAATGGCGGCGACTGGAGGGCCGATGGCCGTGAGATGCACTGAGGAGGGCTCGGCGACATCGACTCGGCTGGGCGAGGGTCCCTCCCCGGAGCTTGACCGAGAACAGCGGCTGAACCGGCGATTAGATGCCATACTGGATGCGATCGCCTCGACTAAGGACGCGTTGCACCAAGACATCGCCCAAGTGGCCTCGGGCCTAGGGCTGCTCCGCGCGGATCATGCGAAGCTAGCGGACAGAGTTAAGGACCATGACCAACTGTTGCTGGACCTGAAACCATCGGTGGTGGCCGCGGAGCATAGGATCGCGGACATGTTGGCCCGGCTGGACTCGCTGGAGCGGAGGGCGGAGGATGCCGAAGGTCGCAATAGGCGGAACAACGTGCGGGTCGTCGGCCTTCCGGAACGAATTGAGGGGGAGGATGCGGTGGCCTATATGGAGACCTGGTTCCGCACTGTGGTGGCGCCGGAGGGGCTCACTCCTTTTTTCACGCTGGAGCGGGCCCACCGGGTACCTGCTCGCCCGCCGGGGATTGGCCGCCCCCCCCGACCGATGGTGGTGAGGCTCCTACACTACAAGGACCGAGATCTCCTCATTCAGCGAGCCAGGATGTCGGGCCCTTATGAGGTGGAGAACAGTAGGGTTACGATCTTCCCGGACTATACCCAAGCGGTCCAGAAAAACCGGGCATCGTTCTTGGCGGTGAAGAAAGAACTCAGGGAGGAAGGCGTTCAGTATTCCTTGCTCTACCCGGCTAAGTTGCGGATCATCATGGATGGGGCTACGCACTTTTTTCAGACTCCGGACGAGGTTTGGCATTGGCTGGAGTCGTATAGAGCGGGGACGGACAGATCACATAAAAGCAGACGAAATGAACCCAAGCGGCCCCGGGTGAGGCAATCGCAACGCATCAGATCCCGCAACAGGCGCCAGCGGGAGAAACGGGAGGCTCAAATGGCGGCGGAGAAGAGGGATGCACTCGCAGCGACGGCGGCCATTACAGGGTCGCAACAGAACAGTGAACGGGCGGAGACGGACTCGGGAGGGGAAGGCAGCAAGACGGGCGAGGAACTCTCGGAGGCGGAAAGCTTGTAGGGGCCGACGGTGACCCCACAGACTTCAGATGGTATCTTTTGCGGCTGAGATTGGACTGGGCTAGTTCGAGACTTCATGGTAGGGTGGTATCCTGCTGTTGGAGGACGGGATGCCGGGAGGGGAGGCTGTGTGCTTCGGGAGGGATGGAGGCGCGGGGCGCGGGCTCCGCTTGCTGGGGTCGGCGGCGACTCACCCCCCTTGGGCCCTTAAGGACGACTGTGGTGGAGACCACAGGGTAAGAGTGTGAGAAGTTGGTTCAAGGTTTGGATGGGGGCGGACATTGGGTTCGTGTGCTCTGTCCTGGGGAGTGGGGTTTGGGGAGTTTTTCTGTTTTGGGTGTGTTCGGGGGGGGGCAACTGCATTGGGGGGGCTGTGAACATTCGTTATTTGCTTTGGACTGTACGAAGTTGGAATGGGGACGTTACCTAATCTGAAATGCCTGACGTGGAATGTCCGGGGGCTGCGAACTATGGTGAAACGTCATAAGGTCCATGCATATCTAGTCCGCAGGGGGGTTCAGATTGCCATGCTCCAGGAGACTCATCTCACTAAGAAAGAGTGTACTGCCTTGCAGAAAAGATGGAGGGGCCAGGTGTTTGGCACCACTTACTCAGCATATGCCAGGGGGGTGCTGATCTGGGTGAGGGCGGGGATACCCTTTCAATTACTGAATCAAGTTGTGGATCCGGATGGCAGATTTGTGGCGGTGGAGGGGAGGTTATATGGACGGGATGTGGTTTTATGCTGTGTGTATGCGCCGAACACTGATCAGGCTCGATATTTTGATAGCCTCTCGGGGTCTTTGGCCTCTTTCCTGGCGGCCCCAATAGTGCTAGGGGGGACTTTAACTCGATCACGGATGTGGCTCTGGATAGGTCCCATCCCCCCCTGGTGGACTCCCCGGTGCGCAGGTTAGCCGCGCACAGGAAGGACTGGCAGGATAGATGGGGGTTGCTGGATGTCTGGAGGGAGCGGCACAGGGAAACAAAGGATTACTCCTTTTACTCTGCTCTTCATGACCTGCATGTCAGGATTGATTCGGTGCTCTGCAGTGGATCCCTAGCCCCGTTGATCTCCCATGCGGAGTACTTGGCTAGGACTATCTCAGATCATAACCCCCTATTGGTGCACATTCAGTGGCAGAGAGAGCGCTCAGTAATTCCAACGTGGCGGCTTCGGCCGAAAACGCTTGAAGATCCTGTGTTCACTGATGCGGTTCGACAAGGCATTGATAGCTATTTCGGAGTGAATGAGGGCACGGCCACGTGTAGGTCCACTGAATGGGATGCAATGAAAGTGGTGGTGAGAGGAGTGTGTTTGGGTAGGTTTTCGAATGCTCGCACGGCTGTGTTGACTGACCTCATGAAAGCGGAAGAAAGGTTGAGGGACTTGGAGCGCCGCAGGCCAGCTAAGCCGGACTTACAGGCCCAGCTCTTAGAAGCGAAAGAAGTGGTCGCCACCGAGACGGAACGTTTACGATGCTATGACTACAGGCAATATATCATCAGGGCGCATGCGGAAAGAGACAAGGTGGGTACCCTCTTGGCCAGACTGGCTAATCCGGAACTTAGGGGCTCCCCGATCCTCGGCATTCGTACTGCGCAGGGAGAGATGGTGTACACCCAAGCAGCGGTATTGGAATGTTTTAGGGGGTACTATGAGGAACTGTATCAGGGCCAGCTGGGAGTGGGGGTCCAGGACATTGCGGAATACCTGGGGGCGAGGCAGCTTCCGGTCCTAGATGAGGAGGACGTGAAGGAACTGGGCGGCCCGATCACGCTCTCAGAAATGCGGGCGGCCATTAAGCATATGGCCCGTAACAAAACGCCCGGGGTGGACGGATTACCGATTGAATTTTATCAGCGGTATGCGGACAGTTTGGCGCCCAGGCTGCTGGCGGTGTACGCTGAAGCCTTCGAGGCTGGGGTATTGCCTGGGTCCATGCGGGAGGCCTTGATTGTGCCGCTCCTAAAGCCTGGCCGGGATGCTGCGGATGTGAGGTCTTACCGCCCGCTATCCATGCTGACGGTGGATTATAAGATTCTGAGCCGAATACTGGCCACCAGGCTGGCCCTATATATGACGGGCCTGGTACATAGGGACCAGGCCGGGTTCATACCCACGAGGAGCACGGCGCTGAATATTCGCCGCTTGGTGGGGATAATGGACGCCATCTTGGACGAGGAGGGAGCCCCGGCGGTCCTATCCGTGGACATCGAGAAAGCCTTTGATAGCTTGGAATGGCCGTTCCTGGACGGAGTTTTGGAGAGGTTTGGCATGGGCGAGGGGTTCCGCAGGTGGACAAGGGTCTTGTATGCTTCGGCGGCGGCGAGGGTGCGTTTGGGCGGCCTGGTGTCTGCGGCGTACCCGGTGGGCAGGGGCACGCGGCAAGGATGTTCTCTGTCCCCCCTGTTGTTTGCTCTGGCGATGGAACCTTTGGCGGTCCATGCGAGGTCGGGTGTCAGGTACGCGGGGATAGCGAGAGGCGGGCAGTGGCATTATATATCGCTATATGCGGATGACTTGCTCCTGTACCTGGCTGACACCTCGCGGGCATTGGCCGGTGCGATGGAGCTGTTGTCGGAGTTCGGCCGGCTGTCGGGCCTTAAGGTCAATTGGGCGAAGACTTGTGTGTTCCCGCTGCGAGCGGGCTCGCCCGTTCCTGGTGGCAACTTGGGCGTGGTGTGGGAGCCATCTTGTTTCACCTATCTGGGTGTTCGCATCTACCACGCGACTGCGGACCTCTTGGAGGGCAACATTGGTCGCTGTGTCCGGGCACTGAGGGGCAGCTTGTCTTTCTGGTCGACCCTCCCGCTGACGGTTCTGGGTAGGATTGCGCTTTTGAAGATGGTGGCGCTCCCCCGCTTCCTCTATTATTTCCGAACGCTGCCTGTCTGGATTCCCCAAGGGGTCTTCAGAGACCTGAGATCGATGATTATTGGCTTCCTATGGGGGCACGGCCGCCGTAGAGTGGCCCTGAGCACGCTCCTCCGCCCTAAGATAGCAGGGGGCATGGCTGTGCCTGACTTCGAGCTGTATTATCTGGCGGCGCAGCTGCAGGTTCTTACACAGAACGTAGCTAGGGTGTTCCGGGGTCCAGAGGAGGACCGGGACCGAGGGATACGACGCCACGTGCTGTCCTATATTGTCATGCAGCAGAGGCTTGAGTTGCGGGCCCTCACTATGGAGGAAAGGACGCTCCGGATGTGTTGGCAGAGGAGCCTTCGGAGAGCGAGGGCTTCGCGGCCTTATGCGCCGGAGATCCCGATCGGCATGCTGACGGCCTTGCCGCACGGGGGGGATTGGTCCCCGTTGCTGGATTGGGAGGAGGCGGGACTACAGGTGGTAGGCGACTTGTACATAGATGGGGCTTTGGCACCGTTCGAGGCGCTCCGGGACCAGTTCGGGCTGCCCGACGGGGGGTTCCTCCTGCACGCGGCAGTGGTGGCTGCCATACAGAAGCACTGGAAGGGGGGGCTCGTAGAACCCACGACGACAATGGCGTGCCAATATGTGGTGATGGCAGCAGGCACGGTCAAAGCTGTGACGTGCCTCCATAATAGGATGCTGAATGAGGGACTGGAGCCACTCCTGGGGCTTAAGGCTAAATGGGAAGAGAGTGTGGGCCGGCACATACCGGATACGGCTTGGGGACACATCCTGCGGCGCACGTGGAAGGGCACGAGAAATGCGCGCTTTCAGCAAGTGCATTTCTATGTACTTCATAGGGCCTATTTAACTCCAGAGAAATTACAGCGGTACTTCCAGGTGCCGGATGCCCGATGCCCACGGTGTTCGTCTCTGGGAGCGGACATGGATCATTTGTTTTGGAAGTGCCCGCAATTGGGGACCTATTGGGCGGAGGTGGGGGGACTCCTGAATGCAGTGACAGATAGGGAGGTGGAATTTGACATGGCGGCGTGCCTGTTGCTCTGGTTCCCGCACACCAAGCGCACCAAGGTGACGAGCAAGTTCATTGATCTGGGTCTGATATTGGCGCAGAGGGAGATATCGTGGCATTGGAAGTCCAGGGGGGGGCCCTCGCTGCGTAGATGGAAGAATGAATTGCTGCGGTGGTCTGCCTGCGAGAGTGTGCTCCGGATGCAGCAGGCTGTTAAGATGGGGAATGAGAAGGTTTTGGAAGCGGCACGTGCATGGGAGCTAGTGGTGCAGGCCTTGCGTGATTCTTTTGTGGACGACGAGGATGGGGAGAACTAAGCCGGTGGACACCACGGGGCGAACTCAGAAGTGCTATATTCCGCACTGTGGTGGTTCCATCTAACTCGACAGGACGGGGCGTACGCCCAGCGGTTGCCGGGGGGGGGGCGTTGGGGGGGACTGGTTTATGGGGGTTCGGGGTGGGACGGAAGCCACTGGATGGTAGCCCGCCTGGGTGCCTTGACTCTACTAGGATGGTAGGCACAGTGTGGAGTGTGGAAGGGCTGGTGGGAGCAGCCAGGCGAGATAGACCGATAGCACCTAGGGCAGGCCCCGATATGAGCGGTGTCACTGCTTTACCTCTGGGATGGCTGACGGAGATGTTGTTGTGGGTGGGGGGGATTAAAGCAGATACGTACAACGACTTTTCGACCATGGTCCCTGTGGGACGTGCACCGTGCTTTTCCTATTGTCCTATTGAATGTAATAACATGCCGCCCGGCCCCCGGGATGCGGGCTGAATGGCTGTGTACAGTTTGGACTTCTTAGTGGACGAGGGGATGTCACGAGTGCACTGGCTGATTGCTTGTATCCTGTGGTTTCTAACTCTGCAATAAAAATATATTTGAAAAAAAAAAAAAATGATTAGAAAAAGTTAAAAATTGCGAAATCGCTAAAATAAAATGGCGAAATCGCAAAATAATTCGCAGAATCTAGGAGGAACCCCTATAGCGATTCGGATTTAGCGAGAATCCATGGATTCTGCTAAATATATTGCCAACTCGCTAAATAATCGCTAACGCAATTCATGAAAACTCGCAAATAGCGAAGAATCAGAAAATCGCTATTTGCAAAGCGCAATTTAAGGAGAACCCAAACCAGGTGGTAACCATGAAGAAAAAACAAATAATAATACATTGAACTAGCCACAGGTGCAGGCCTGATCAGACATACTTAAGGAGACACAGTAGGAGCATGAGGACTCCCACAATGCCAGGTCTCTACATGTAGGTCAGGTGGCGAAGGCTCCAGGCTGCAGCAAGGAACAGACGCAGGATCCATGAGCGAATATTCCACCTGCGGATCACCCTACTGGGCCAAACTGAGGAGTAAATCTACTCCAAGTACCGCCTGAATCGGGCAATGATCACTACGCTGATCCGGGACCTAGACCCCCTGATTCAGCACCCAACAAGGAGGACCAATGCCGTGCCCACCCATGTGCAGGTCTTGTGCAGCCTGCACCTCCTGGCCTCCGGAAGCTTCCAGGGGATAGTCGCTGTTACCAGGGGGATCTCCGGGAGCACCATGTCCCGCTGCCTAAGGAGTTTCCTGGAGGCAATGCTGACCTGGCTACACCATTACATAACATTCCCGACCACCCAACAGGACTTGATTCAAACCAAGCTTCATTTCTACAACATTGCTCAATTCCCACACGTAATAGGATGCATTGACTGTACCCACATCCACATCTGCCCACCTGCACAAACAGAATACATGTACGGGAACTGCAAGTCCTACCACTCCCTGAATATCCAGATGTTGTGCAACGCTAAGGCAATAATCACGGACATAGTGGCACAATACCCGGGGAGCACAGCGGCATGCACACGACTGGCCAGGTGAGATTTTGCCGAAGGACACCTACTAGGTAAGTACACATGCCACCAAATAGTACACTGTGACCATGTAGCTGCGCATAACAGGCACTCACCCTCTGCTCCTCATTTAGGTGACAGCGCCTACGGTCTCCGTGAGTACCTCCTCACTCCATACCGCAACCCTGCAATACCACAGCAACGGCGTTACAATGCTGCACACATACGCACAAGAAATTGCATTGAGAGGACATTTGGGCTTTTGAAGAGCTGATTCTGCATACTTCACAAGACTGGTGGGGCCCTCAAATACGAGCCTGAGGTCTGCTGCCGCATCGTGGCCGTCTGTGCAATACTCTACAACATTGCTACCAAGCGCAGGATACCTGTAGAGATCTCTGGCAGTGAGTCAGAAGGGGGCAACCGCCCACCTGCACATGTGCGTCATGCACGCGGGGAGAATCCTGCTGAAGGACACAGGCGCCGCAACCAAATCACTATTAACTGTTTCTAGTGCACCCACTCCCCTCCCCCAACACCCCACTCATGCATGACAAATGAAATAATGACATGAGTCAGATTAACTGGTACTGAATATATATTATTGTTTTTTTCACAATAAAGTGGCATTTTTTTCTCACAGTTACATGAGTCCTATATTAAGTCATACGTCCCCATATATGTGAGGAGGGCATGCTTATCTCAGCAGCATGGCCCTTCATGGCACAAAATAAATAGTCAATGGCGCCTCCGGGCGGATGCTCCCAGTCGCCTTTCCACATCTTCCTCAGCATTTGCCCGTGAGGCAGCAGTGGGCCTGGTGCTGCGGCGGGGTACTATCACCAGTGGCACCGATTGGCTGCTGTGGCTTGAATTTCCCTCACTTGCGTCATCCCCCCCACCTGCCTGGCCATGGCCAGTTGGCTGCAGACCCTGCACTGCAGTGGTAACTTGCTCCAGTGCCCTAGCGACATCCTGGCAGCATTGGACCATTTGTACTTGCATGGCCAATGAGCGTCGTGAGAGTTGGGAGGTGGCATTCCCTATGATGTGGTTTGACCGCGTGTACGCAGACAGTCGGGTCAGCAGCTGGCGGTGGCTGCGCCGGTTCACATCCCGCTGGGTCAACATGGCCTGGGTGTTTTCCTCCACTGCAGCGGTCATCCTTTCCATTCTGTCTGAGAGCTGTCCCACATTCCTAGTTGTCTTGTGCAGCTGTAGGTGAATGGCTGCAAGATGACGGGCCTGCTTCTGGTGTATGTGGAGCCTACGGCGCTCAATTGAGAGGCCAGGTACCCGCACATTCACCCCCCTGCCAGCGCGTGGTGTTGTGTCGCGCGGCTCCCTCACCAGTCCGCTGGACTGTGTTCTCACAGTGGCAGTGCGCCGGGTTTGTTTCCGTGCTGCAGCTGTTGTTGGCAGTGCCACTGGCATTGGTGTCACATGCTGCGGTTGTGGCGCGCCTGTTGTTGCTGGGGTGGTACTTGCCACAGGGCCAGGTGGTGGTACTACTGCTGGTTCTGCAGCTTGCCCTGATGGTCCTGGTTGAGGGGATGGCTGGACGTCTCACTCGGTTTTCTCAGGATTGTCATCTATTTGCAGGGCCTCGCTATCAGTGCTGGGTTCTTCAGCGCCACCTGTGATGTAAAGTGGACGTTGATTAATGACATGTATCTTGCACATGGAAGGTTGCTACATGCATGTAGGCTACCATTCCCTGACTGGCTGTAGGATTGACTCTCACTGGACAGGTCTGGCTGTATGGGGCTAGATGGAAATTGTGGTCAGACTACATGTCCCACAATGCAATAGGGCTTTTCTGGTGTGCATGGGCTGCATGACTGGGGTTTCTAATGGGTTGCTCTGGGGTCATGCCCATTGTTAAGGGACAGGGTCGCAGTCGCATGGCACTAGGGACCGCACTAGGTACAGCATTAACCAAACAGGAGGAGGCATCGCCATCGCCATCGTCCACAAGAACTCCATCCGCATCACGACCAGCGTCGACAACACCCTCACAGCCGTCGAACATCTTCACTTCCAGATTCACACCGACCCCAAGACCACACTTAGAGGCACCCTCGTCTACAGACCCCCAGGACCCCGCACAAAATTCAGCGAAGACATCACTGACTTTATCAGCCCACACGCCCTCCCCTCCAAGGACTACATTCTCCTAGGAGACTTCAACTTCCACCTAGAAAAGAACATCGATAGCAACACCACCACCCTTCTCGACAACCTCGCCAATCTCGGACTCAAACAACTGGTAAACACCTTCACCCACTACGCCGGACACACGCTCGACGCAATCTTCTCCTCCAGCAAGCACATCTCCTTCAATCACGCCACAGGACTCCACTGGACGGACCACAGCTGCGTCCACTTCAACTTCAGAAAAACCACGACACACCACCACCCACAACAAGTCCCCCGCAGAAACTGGAACAAAATTACCACCGACCAGATCACCACATCGCTAAACCAAAACCCTCCCGCCAGAGCATCGGACCCAAACCATGCAGCCATCAATCTCGCACAATGGATCACCCGCTGCGCTGACGAATTAGCACCCTTGAAAAACCACCACAACAACCCAAGAAGCAAAAGAAGCCACCTGGTTCAATGACGACCTCAAAAACTCCCAAAAAAACTGCTGCACCCTCGAGAAAGCCTGGCGAAAAAACCCAACCACAGACAACATGACCGCCCTCAAGGACGCCACCCGCAACCACCTCCAGCTGATCCGATCCACCAAGAAATCAGCATTCAAGGATCGACTCGACAACAACGCCCACAACAGCAAGGAACTCTTCAGCATCGTCAAAGAGCTTACCAATCCCAGCGCCGGCACCAACGACATCACTCCCTCTCAAGACCTCTGCAACTCTCTAGCCTCGTTCTTCCACAGCAAGATCGCTGACATGCATAACAGTTTAGGCGAACAATTCACTCCCCTCACCACCGAACGGAAGCCCCCCACCACCACCCTTTGCGCCTGGACCCCGATCAGCACCGAAGACACCATCCGTTTGATGAACTCCATCCACTCCGGATCACCAACCGATCCATGCCCCCACCACATCTTCAACAAGGCCGACTCCATCATCGCACCCCAACTCCGGGATATCATCAACTGTTCCCTCTACACCGCTACCTTCCCGGAAAGCTGGAAACATGCCGAACTCAGCGCCCTCCTGAAGAAACCTACAGCAGACCCCACCGAACTTAAGCACTACTGCCCCATCTCGCTCCTCCCATTTCCTACCAAAGTCATAGAGAAGACTGTCAACAACCAGCTCGCCGCCTTCCTCGAGTCTAACGGCTCCCTCGACCCCTCACAATCCGGCTTCTGAGCCAAACACAGCACCAAGACCGCCCTCATCGCAGCCACAGACGACATCCGAACACTACTCGACAACGGGGAAACAGCTGCCCTCATCCTCCTGGACCTCTCTGCAGTGTTTGACACGGTCTGCCATAGCACCCTTATACAACGCCTCAGCAACGTTGGGATACAAGAAAAAGCATTGGACTGGATCATCTCGTTCCTCGCCGGAAGAACCCAGAGAGTCCGCCTCCCCCCCTTCAGATCGGAGGCCACCGAAGTCATCTGTGGAGTACCACAAGGATCATCCCTCAGCCCCACCCTCTACAACGTCTACATGAGCCCCCTCGCAGCCATCGCACGCCAGCACAACCTCAACATCATCTCCTACGCTGACGACACTCAGCTGATCCTCTCCCTCACCAAAGACCCAAACACCGCCAAAACCAACCTACACGAAGGAATGAAAGACGTAGCCGAATGGATGAAGAACAGCCGCCTAAAACTGAATTCAGACAAGACGGAAGTCCTCATCCTAGGATCATCCCCCTCTGCATGGGACGACTCATGGTGGCCACCGGCCCTAGGCAGTGCGCCCAAACCAACTGACCATGCTCGCAACCTGGGATTCATTCTAGACTCCTCCCTCTCAATGATCAAACAAGTCAACGCCGTCTCGTCATCATGCTTTAACATCTTACGCATGCTCCAAAAGATCTTCCGATGGAACCCCACCGAAACTAGAAAGACGGTCACCCAAGCACTTGTCACAAGCCGGCTGGACTACGGAAACACCCTATACGCCGGAACCACAGCCAAATTACAGAAAAAACTCCAACGCATTCAGAACGCCTCCGCCCGACTCATCCTAGACATACCACGCCACAATCACATCTCCGGCCACCTGAGAGACCTCACTGGCTCCCCGTCAACAAGAGAATCAATTTCCGCCTCCTCACCCACGCACACAAGGCCCTCTACGACCTAGGACCCAGTTACCTCAACACGCACCTGACCTTTTACACCCCCACACGCCAACTACAATCATCCAATCAAGCCCTCGCTGCGATTCCACGAATCCGAAGAGCCACCATGGGAGGAAGATCATTCTCCTACTTAGCGGCCAAAACCTGGAATTCTCTCCCCACCCACCTCCGCCTTACACAGAACCACCTCTCCTTCAAAAAACAACTCAAAACCTGGCTGTTTGATAAATAACTAAACCCCCCTCCCCAAAGTGCCTTGAGATCCTCTGGGTGAGTAGTGCGCTATACAAATTTTGACTTGACTTGACTTGACTTGACTTACCTTGGGAATCTTGGGTGAGTCGGGGGAGGTCCAGCTGGGTTACCCCACGCATGCCTGGGGATTCAGGGTGTCCTCCACAAGGTTCTCAAGTGGGGTGTTGGGTGGGACAGTGGGCTCTCCTCCACCTGTTGCGACACGCACCCCCAGCCTCTCTGCAATCCTCTTCTTGGCATGCCCTCTGAGGTCGTACCACCTCTTCTTTAATTCATCTATGGAGCGCTGGGTCACTCCTACGGAATTTACTTTTGTGCGGATGCGCATCCAAATCCTTCTTTTGTCCGCCTCAGGCACCCTCCTTGAGTCCTTCCCAAAGAGCCGGTCGTGGTCTTTGCTCACTCCCTCAATGAGGTATTCCAATTCTTCTTCAGAAAACTTTATTTTGCGTTTCCTTCCTGACTAACTGCCCCCTGCTGCTTCCTGGGACATTTTCTGCAGTGGGGTGTCTCCTGATTTTGAGCTGGTGGTGGTCTGGAGTGGAGCTCTGGACAGTGCTGTGTCCACTTCAGTCTCAGTATGCAAAATGAGGGTGGGAACTGCCTGCTTCCTGGTTGTGATGTCATCACTGTGCTCAAAATGCGACTTCCCGTTTTTGCGAACTATGATAGGTAGGAAGAATAAATCTCATCTCGGAGTATGGGTTAAATCCTAAGGAATTGGTTATTGTTTTTAGTTATTTGATATATTTGTTTCTCATAGTCCTCTGGAGCTACCATAGGCTTTTATATCTGTTTTAGCAAAAGGCCAAATGGTCTCAAGTAAATACAGCAATTGTAGTGAAATTATGTGTATTGGGAGCATCAGACAGTCTAAACACGTTCTTCAACTAGAGCTATTGTTTTGGGTTTATCCCATCCCAATCCTCTGGTACAACACACTTAATTGTAGGAAATGCTTGTATATACATTTTTGTATCGATGTCTCATGGGATGATCCATCATAATATTTAAATCATAGATTTCCAACCATAGAATCTGTTGCTCTGCTCTTCCACGTTGTAGGTGTTTTATCAACACTCAGTTTGATGGACAGTCCCAAAATAGATCATATCAAATATTGTCCAGTGTCAAAAGCACCAGTTACCAACATAACCTTAGCTTATTATTTTCCTAAAGTAAACATTATTTGCTATCCATGTCTGTGCACATCATATGCTATTTGCAGCTGGCTTGGAACAAAATAAGTTGCAATTTTATGTGAATTTGGTTAAACACAATCTTCGTTGGATAAATTGTACATAGGGCACACACCTCGTGTGTGAGGAGAAGTCTGTGGCTAAACAAAGGTTTGGCGGGGTTGACCATTTTTGCTTCAACAGAAAAAATTAGGCTAAGTTTAACATATGAGCATTGCCTCATTTCTTAATACGGGGTACACATGTGATTTGGAACTCAAACCATATAAACAAGTTAACCGTATAACAGATGCTGCAATTTCTTCTTTTATTGGGTACAGAGGGAATGCAGATGCAATGTGGACGCCAGTAACAGATGAATGATTAAACTCATCTAAAGTTTCAAGCATGCTTTGCTGTTTCTGAATCTCAATGCAAGCAAGTTACCTTTTTAGCCAGATTAACTTTTGATAAATACAGCCATACCTCCCCCAGATATTCTGGGAGTAAGGCAAGCAGCGTCCTTCATATTCTGCTCTAACATAGATATATGGCCTTTCTTTGGTCCATAAAATGTTTTAACAACTATCTGGCACATGCATCAACAAAGCAATTTGCGATTTCTTATTAGCGAAAAATAAGGATTCGCTAATAAGGAATAGCAAAATGCTATGCATGTAGAAATTGCTTAAAAAATAGCGATTTCTAAACATTCCTTAATTGCGACTCGCAAATTGCAAGTCGCAATTAAGGAATACCTCCCCATTCATTCCTATGAGCCTAGAGGCCCACGGTATTGAATGGGAAGATAATTCTCAATTTGCGATTCTCAATTAGAGTATCACAAATTGACAATGCAATTTCAAGGGTGCCAGGGTGTCAGAAGGACACCCTGTTGCACCCCTGAAATCTGCATATGAGTACTTCTTGCATACACACATGCCCCAAGGGCATGTGTTTGTGTAAAATGGAACTTTGAAAAATGCACTTTAGTGCATTTTTCAAAGTTTTTGTAAATTATCAGGAAGTGCAACTTCATGGTAATTTGCGCCCCCATTAGTGAAACCGATAGTTTTTTTACTTTAATGCATTACATTTAAGGAATCTCAATTTGCGATTCCTTTAATGCAATGGCAATTAAGTAATCACAATTTAGAGATTACTTAAATTGCGAATTTTGCATTTGGAATGATGCACCTCAAATGCAAAAATATCGGTTGCAAAGGGGTAGATTCTGAGAATCTGCCCATTTGCGACTGGTTTTTGCTTTGATGCATGTGGGTCTATGTCTAATTTAAAAAGGCCAACATAATTTTGAAATTTGTTTTGACATTTAAAGACATTTCTCACCTCAATATATGTATTTAGTTTTGCTATATGTAAAGGTACTATAATTGTTTTTGGTACTTTGTTTTTTCAGAATCACCCTTAATGGAATTCTGACGTGTCTGGGATGTGAGCCTTGGCCAGGCAACAGCCACAATCCCTTGCAAGGTGAACCACAAAAATCACTAATTTAACCTATGCTTAACATGGTTTGTTTGGCACAAAGCAGTCAGGCTTACCTTAGAGGCAGTGTGTAAACTATTCATGCAGCACACAATCAGTAATTAAAATGAAAACACAAGAAAAATCCCAAATCAATTTAGAAAAATATATTAAATTATAATAAAGTATTTGACACCAAATATACAATCAGTAAAAAAGGAACTTTTAAAGTTTCAAATGAAGACTAGTGCCTAAAAGATCAAAGCGGCAACTGTGGACATCTAGCTGCGCAAGACCATGTCAAAGTCGAAAAATATGGTCGACGCGATTGAGTGCAATTCAAATGCCAGAAGAGGATTGGACCCAGTCAGTGCTTGAGTTTGGAAAATCTTCTGCTTGCTGTAGCAGAAGATTGCTCCATGAGGCCAGATATCCTTTGGCAAAGGACCATTGAAAATAATTTGATGCTGTGGAGAAGAATGTAGCGGGTGAAGCCGAAAAGTCAATCCGATTCGCGATGGACCAAGAGTGAATAGGTGATCAGTTTGGTCCCAGGGTCCACGACAGGAGAGGCACCATTTGGAATGTTGGGACTAATTCAGGCTGGGTCCAGGTGTGTTCCAAGATGGAGGAAGCCTTTGTGTTCCTGTGGCTCTGAACAGGATGCCAGCAAACTAGCCTTTGTGAGTCATTCTGGAGGTCCTGGGACAGTTAAAGATCCAGTCTCTGTATCCAGGCAGAATATTGCTCCAGCAGCTGGGCAACACGGCAAGAATCCAACATGGAAACAGTACTACAAAGTAGCAGTCCTGCAGATGGGCATTCTTTCCAGCAGCAAAGCAGTCCTTCTTTCTGCAGAGTATTAACAGGCCCAGAAATGTACTAAAAGGTAGGTGTATAAGGTCCTACTTTTGTACCCTGGTGCCGTGGTTCTGAAAGGTGGAAGAAGCTTCTAGACAGTGCATTAAAGTGCATAGAATAACCTGACTCGCCTGTGCTTGCTACCAGCTGACTGCAATGACAGTGTGGTTTTGTTAGGCCCCTTTTATGTGAAAGTAGAGCTCAGGCTATTCAGTTACAGGGCTCACCCATCCTGCTAGTATATGGCCTATTCAGGCACACTTATTTCCTCTATTGTGTGCCTGTCTGGGAGGAATTTAAAATGTCTGTCAGTTACCCCCAGCCATATGAAGCAGGCCAGGCTAGCAGCACAAAAGGACATTCAGCAGAAAACTGCCAACGTTTCTAAAAATGGCAAATTTAAATTGTAATCCAAAACCCAACTTTACTATTAAATAGGGGTTATCATTTCAATTTCATAGACACCAAACATGACATTGCTACTTGCTCTTCTCAATTTGAAATAGCTTATTAAATGTAATGAGGAAATTAAATGTTATTGTATGGGAAAGATAGACCTCACAATCCTGAAAATCGAATTTAGGAGTTTTTACTATCAAGACATGTAAAACTTAAAAGTACATATCCAACCTTTTAATTTCACAGCACCCTGCCCTATGGTCACCTAGGACCTACGTCAGGGGTGACAGATATAATAAAGTAGAGTTTATGGCTTTGCAAGGCAGTTTTATTGCCAAGTAAATATGGCAGTTTAAAATGCATACAGGCTGCAGTGGCTGGCCCTGAACATGTTTTGAAGGACTACTTAATTGGGTGGTGCAATACGTGCTGCAGGCCCACCAGTAGCATTTGATATTCAGACCCTGGGGATAGAATACACAACTCTAAAAAGGACGTACAAGTAAATTAAAGATGTCAGTTGGGTATAAGCCAATTAAACCATTTTTAAAGCACACAAGCACTTTTACACTGGTTAGCAGTGGTAAAGTTCACATAATCCTAAGACCAACAAAAAGGAATTCAGCAAAAACAGAAGGGAAATAGACAAAAGGTTTGGGGGTGACCCTATAGAGAGTTCGAAGTCCAACACCTTTATACTAGGGACTTGTAGGTAAGTTAAATGACAATATCAGTATAACCAATTTTGTCATGTTTTAGTAGTCAGAACACATGCACTGGGGCCCTGGTTAGCAGAGTTCCTGTGCACAGAGTAAAAAAAAAAAACAGGCACAAACATTGGGTGCACCCACTCAAAAGAGAGACTTTTCTACATTACTCAAAAGTGTAAAGTAAACTTACACATGTAGATTTACTCATGTGTAACTTTACCTTTGTGAATAGTATTCAGCATAGTGGGGGATGCTCCTCCAGCAGAGAGAACAGCATTCTATCTCTGGATGATATTGTCTGATGATGATGAATAGTGAAGCAGTAGATTATTTTTAGTGGGATTAGATTCAAATGTTGAATAGACATCTAGGACTGATTGTATATAACACAGTGTGCAAAGGGGGTGATTTTGTCTTCTTGGTTTTTTGATCTTGGTGCTGAGGTTGCTCATTAACAATGTCCAACATAAGAACTGAGCACTAGAGAATACATCCAAAAGGAAAAATCTACAAGATTGTTCAAAATGCTCATAAAGAGATTCTATATTTTATTGAAGAATCAAGATATGTGACCTGCAGCTGTTATGGAATTAGTGTAAATGAGCTTACGGTTAGAGGAATGGCTGCCTAATGTATTTTGCTGTTTTTAGAAGTATGCTTCAATGAATCATGGCATCTTTCTGCATAGGCAAATGAGTTAGAGAGTGCCAGTAACACTATCTTTGAAAAGTCAACTTTCACCTACAGGATCAAAGCCAAATATCATGGAACCATCAGTCAACCACAACAGTCACATCTAATTGAACTTGATGCAACATAACTGATAAGCTCTAGCCTTTTTGAATCTTGCCTAATGCAACGTAAACAAGGCATTTCCATTTCTGAGAATACATTTCTTCACCAGGGAGAGGAGGCATCTACAATAGAACATCCATTGAAATGTGTGGAATATAGGATTTTATAGGCATAGTTTAGAATTTCGGAACCACAACAAACATTTAAATTTGTGCGTCTTCTCAAACTTCTAAGAAGGGGATTGCGCATTCCTACATTTTTTGTGGGTGTAGGAAAGGAGCTTTCTCCATGTGGAAAGTGTTTATGAATGCCAACTAGTAGTAAAACTTCACACGACTGTTGAAGTAAATCAGCGGGTAAACTGCACATGTAATGCTTTTTTGACCAAGGCCGGAACTGATTTAGGAGCTTTTTGTTGGTACTACTGAGTGCTGGTGTTGCAGAATATCAAGGCTGCCTTGCCTTGATTCCATCTCATGCCTCTTTATTCCACCACTCTATCAGGGCCGGTTCTAGGGTGGTGCGACTGGTGCCATATATTATGGTTTTAAAGGTACCTGCTGCTGCGCTCCTTGCCTCAAGCAATTTTTAGACAACAATAAAAATATCATGTAACACCCATGATTTCTAGCGAGAGAGATCAGAGTTTTGTCTACTGGAAGTTTTGACTCATTATAAGGTAGCATAGAGGATTAATATTCCTGCTGTAAAGAACATGTACCATGCAGATCAAAGGAACATATCATGTAAATAGGCCAGTAGGTTACTGCTTTTGTCAGAGAAATTGTATTGTTACTTGTAGTTTATTAAATTAAAATCTTAATGTAGAACAGTGAGTGATTAACTGTAATAAAGAGCTGCATGAAAACTGCAAGGTATAGGTTAGAGCATTATGATTTTTCCCCATCTTTCATTATCCTAATGTTGCAAAGTGGGTTAGTTTGGGTAGAAATAATTTCTTATTATTAAAGATAACCCCCCGACCATGGTGTTACGTTCAAAATTTTAAGTTTGTACTTCTCCAGACCAAAAACTCTTAAACTATAATGTCTACAAGCATGGATGACATGTGACTCCAACACCTTCTGGTCCTCTGTCTTATGTAATGTTTCCAATATAGTGATTTACACACGTATGATTGATTGTCTCTGTGTAATATGTGTGTGACTACACTGGCATGAGTGGTGTTAGAAAACTAACAAAATGCATCTGAGAGAGGGTGGGTATGGAGACTTGAGGGGCACAGTTCAAGGGTGGTAGAAAGGGAATCCGTGGCAGAGGTGGGCATCGGGCGAGGGCCAAACAAACACTATTGCACGAGCTCTAAATCCGGCCCTGCACCCTGGTATTCCTTTCTGATTGCCTCACTCTTGCTGGTTCTCTTTTATCTCAGCTTTGCCCTGCTTCTCACCATTTCCATAGATTTCCCTTGATCCTTATTTCTCTTTTTTCTGCAATTTTCTCTCTTGCTCTGGGTTAAAGTCTGAGGGTCAAACAAATACATTCCTGGTCCAAAAATTAGTACCAGTGCTCCTCAAATGCAACCATAAGCACACTTACACAATGGCAAAGAGCAGAAAAATATGTGTGATAGCATTTACAGACAAGACCACGTCAAGCTGTGATTACAAACCCCACAGCAGGTAATCATTTGATGAGGGGATAACACTGAGGTTCTTAGGCAATTATACTTAATATTTGGAAATATCAATTCCATCGTGCACCCCAAAAAGAAGTCCATATCGTCTCCTTTACAAAATAAAACACACTTATGAGGCGTGACAGATAAACCATTTAAACAATTGACGTCTCAAACTCAAACTACCGAATCTCAAGATCATAATATAATTAAGAAGTTCCTATTTATTTAAATAATGGTTTGCTCTAGTGATTGTTTCCAATATCTCACTGAAAATGTTTTAAGGCAGCACTTGGGCACTGTAAAAAGCAAACTAAATAAATAAATCCAATTCTTTATCAATCCTGTATTTTCCTTTTAAAGTTAAGGAACGCCTTCGAGGTAAACGTTCCCTACAAATGCACCTGCATTTTCTTGTGTTGGTGGGAATATATTAGGATTACAGTAGTAGTAACTAGTACCACTGTTCTAAATGATCACTTTCGAAAGGTTAGTAAACAAAAGAAATGTGGATAATTGTTCGCCTTTGAAATGCATGAATATTAGTTTGATGTCAGACATAACCATATTTCCCCATTTGCAGCTAATGCTTTTACAGTTCCTTCCATTGTTCCCATTCAGAGTTTTTTTCCCAAGTTTAATCATCAATGCCCACATGCATCAAGGTAAATTGCATTCGCAAACGGTGCGAATCGCAAAATTCGAGCCGTTTGCGAATGCAATTTCCTTTTTTGGGATGCATCATGTTTTTTCATTTTTTCGCAATTTAAGGAACCACAATTATGTTGCGATTTCCTAAATTGCGATTGCATTTAAGAAATCGCAATTTGTGATTTCTTAAATGCAATGTATGAAAAAAAAATTTTGCGAATTCGCAAATAGGAAGAGGTAAATTACCATGAGGTTGCACTTCATGGTAATTTGCGAAAACTTTCAAAAATGCACAAAAGTGCATTTTTGAAAGTTTCATTTTACACACACATGCCCGGGCATGTGTGTGTGAAAAATGTTCTTAAAGTTAAATTTCAGGGGTGCGGGGGGGGTTCCTTTGGACCCCCCCTGCACCCTTGAAATAGCATTCTCATTTTGCGATTCCTTAATTGCGATCCCATTCATTCCTATGGGCCTCTAGGAATCAATGGAAAGGGATTCCTTAATTGCGATTCGCAAATTGGGAATCGCAATTAAGGAAAATTAAGAAATCGCAAAAAAAATTGTGATTTCTTAATGCATAGCATTTTGCGATTTCTGAATTGCGATTCCTTAATTTTCGCAATTAAGAAATCGCAAAATGATACAATGATGCATGTGGCCGTTAGTGTATGAGGGCAGGTTTGTGCAAGTCTTTTTCAATTTGATTTCGCGCTATAGCAAAACAATTATTTATATAAAAAAAGTATACTATGCATATATATTTCCATACATAAAATAAAAACATCCGGTCTATGACATTCATTTTTCCCAATGCATTTACCCCCTTTCTGGACACTAAAATATATTTTTCTAGCTGAAAATATTATTCTCTTTCTTTATCTAGAAACTGAATGTTCTAATGCTGTATATTAGCATATATTAATATACACACTAAATTATAAATTAATTTATTTTAGCTACAAAAACACATGCTATTTCTGCCGCCCTATCTATAGGCACGGCTATCTGGGAGATGAATGGAACATGTGCCACTTTTGATTCCCATGTGTAGTGATCCCTTTCAGAGGAGCATTAGACCCTAGGAGACTAAGTTATACAATCTGAAGATATAGTCAAGCGTATCAGTTCCTCTCTGAACTAGAAAACTGCAGGAAAGAGACAAACTGCATATTTTAGTGCTTTCCCTATTGCTACAGAAAAGGATCTTGCCACACAGATCACAGTTGCTATTCCAAGGATGGGAAACTTGTGTTACTTAATTTTCAAAAGTGTGGGTCAAAAATCTGGTTATCTTGTCTTCTGGTCAGTTTAAAGTAATTATATATATTTCTAACACTCGGGATATATCAAGCAGTCAAACATCCACATAGCTCTTTATGAAGAGAAAAAATAAAAAACAAATCTAGAGTTTAGAATCCCTTTGAAAATTCGACTCATTACAAAAATGCCTGGTTGGCTGGGAGTATGTGTGTGTGTGTGGGGTGGGCTGGGTGTTATTCTGCATGCGAGACCTGCCTCTGTATTAGCTGTATTTGAGGCTTGGATTTTATAAAGCTTATTACCAGGGAATTAATAAAAACATTCATTATGAATCCAACTTAATTAGTATGTTTATTAGGTTAATTCAGATTTGCATAATTATCCTGTAGTCAAAATGATATGCATGTGATGAGCTAAAACACAGCGAAAGTAGGTACATAAACAGTGTTAAATGCATTATTCAAATTATTATCATAGGCCTTTGTCTTTTCACAGTATGCTGAAAAATCAAAGATAGATTCTGCACTGCTGTAGCTCTTTAACTCACTGAATAGTAATTAGGTTTGTATATTTCAATTTCAGAAGAGTTAACTAGGGTTAATAGGTTGTTACTCCAATTATGTGCATTATATATGTTTTTAAGTCTATCTTGTTATTACAGACTCATAATTGCAAACATAATTTAGGAATACGTCAATCATCAAGTTACATGAGAATGGTACTCAATAAAGAAGACTTTAGGTTAAATGTACTATTTTAAAATGAAAAAAAACTTTATTTTCCAAAGAAGGAAATTCCCTGCTTTCAGCTAATTTGCTTGTATACACTAATATCTGGCTGCAAAATAATGGTCATAATTTTTGCAACCAGTGGAGATTTTTAAGACCTGATCTATGTACTAATATGTTGGTGCTTAAAACTCAGACTTGTAACGGGTCAGAATCTGACCAACGTTCATGCATATTAATGAGGTGCTGGAGTCAGCAGTGCACCAATGGCTGTGATTGCTTTTTAATAAAGCACATTTATCTTTAAACGCAGAATGTTTCCTTAACTCCTAAAAGGAAACAGGACTGTATTTAAATAGAAAAGTTAATTTCGTTTTTGTTTGTTTGAGAGGTGGTCCAATAGACCACAGCCTCCTCCTTAACACAGGTTTTTTACAGTCAGAAATGGACCGATTCTATTTTGCGAATCAGTTACTGTCTCATTTGAGATGCAGGTGAAAGATCAATGTTTTGTAAATGGATTTTGTTCGCAAAACATTGATATAATAGATACTGATTCAGTATTTGGAAGGGATGCCTATGAAAGGCCCTTTGCAGATTTCTTATCAGAATTCCATTTTAAGAAGTCGGAAAAACCTTCCCAGCTCCTAAAATCAATTAATCAATCAGTGAATTGTAAGCTTGCTACTCACCCGTGGGGGTCTCAAGGCGCTGAGGGGAGGTCCACAGATCTGTTAGCCGAATAGCCAGGTCTTGAGGGTCTTGGGATTAGTAAATCTAAAAAGGCATTTTAATGTTTACAAACACTGAATCGGAGCATTTGAAACAGTAAAAATGCTTAATACATCTGGCCCTTCATCAGCGGAATTTGTTAAGATAAGTTTTTATTTCGACAGCGAACACATAAAAAAAAGATTCTGGACCATACATTACATATTGACTGTGCATTCAAGAGAAAGTGAGCAAAAGTCAGATCTGACTGAAAAGTTTTAGAAGGTTAAAACTATTTTAGTATTATCTACCATGGACTCCACTAAAAAAAAAACTAGTTCTCCCCAGAGGGTGCCTGAGTGTACCCTGTGACGATGGACACATTCAACGAATCCTGCCAACAATAGTTTCAATTTGGTACCCTTCTGACCCTTCTATCTAGGACTTGCATGTTGTTTTGGGATGTAATATATGCAAATTTAGTCCAGTTGTCTCTGACATCAGGGATCTTTTTTTAGGTCCAGTTGTCTCTGACATCAGGGATCTTTTTTTAGGTCTGAACTAATCCTGAGTCTGACTTAGAATCTCCATTGAAAGAAGAGATCAATCAGACATTATCTGTAGGCCGAGCACTGCGTGGATGCATTTAGATCAGAGGTATATAGAGTCTTTCATAGTAAAAAAAATCCTAATATATATCTATATATATTACCCAGTGGCACTCAACACTGGGTAGTTAGGACCGCAATTTTTGAGGAGATGGATTTTTTTGTTTTGCTAATAACTTTAGCACTATTTGAAGAATCTTCACACAACATTACAAACAAAAAGTCCCAGTCACTTCAACCCCTTGCTAGAAACTTTCAGACTGATCCGCCAAGCGGGGGCTGAGAAAAAGGGGTTCTCAAAACCCATTTTCTCCATACAATTTTCCATTGTAAAATTCTACAGCGATGCAGTAAAAAAGGGCTGAATGCAATTACACCAGATTTGCCAGAAAGCTAGAGCTATACTCAGAAAGCATGCTTTTTCTGATGTGTGTACATCCGTTTAGTAGTTTTTGAGAAATTAATCTTAAAAATGTATAGATATTTGGACGTGGACGTGGATATTTGGACGTGGCCAAGTAATTTGACAACATTGCGAACTTCTTTCACACGAAAATCGCTGACATACACAATGCCCTCGAAACTCTAAAGCTTGATTTGGATACCATTCAGGCATCCATGCCATCCATGCCTCACTCTTCCGCCATGGCTGTGGTCTCCGAAGCAGGACCCTGCCACCGTTTGACAAACTTTCCTAGCTTGTCACTGGAAGAGATAAACTGTCTCTTAGACGCTACTAAGTCCTGTTCTCCCCTGGACCCCTGCCCTTAAGGCATGCAGAGAGGTTGTCCTTCCCCCTCTGTTGGAGGTCATGAATATGGCCTTCTCCGAAGGGAGTTTTCCCGTAGTTTGGAAAACCGCAGTTGTGAAACCTCTTCTAAAAAAGGCCTCCCTGAACCCGGAAGTCTTAAAATCTTTAAAAAAATTCGACCCATCTTCTTACTTCCTGCCCCTGCGAAATTCTAGAGGCCCATCTCAATCGCCACTTGGCTTCTTACCTGGAGAGTGAGAACCTGTTGGATGTCTCCCAACATGGGTTTCGTGCTGCCCATAGCACAGAGTCCGCCCTCACAGTTGTGGTTAATAATATCAGATCAGAGGTTGACAGAGGACAGACCACATTGTTGGTTCTGTTGGACCTGACGGCAGCGTTTGACACCCTGTTCCCTTCAATCCTGGTCGACAGGCTAAAGGGGATTGGGGTGGAGGGCAGTGCCTTGAATCTCCTCTCCTCTTTCCTTCATCAGAGACGGCAGAGAGTAAAATTGGGCAAATGTATGTCCCCCTCCCAGGCGGTGCAATGTGGGTTCCCACAGGGCTCTGCTTTGAGCCCTGTACCATTCAACATCTACGTGATCCCACTAGCTAAGATTGTAAGATCCTTTGGGTACCAGGTGCTGTCGTATGCTGACGATACTCAAATTATTGTCTCCACCAACCTGCCGATAAATGACTCTGCCCTCAAATTTCGAGCTTGTATGGAGGCAGTATCGCACTGGATGATACGTAACCATCTTGAGCTGAATGGTGAAAAGACGGAAGTCTTGGTCTTTGGAGGGAGTCAAGAACTGTGGACGGGGGACTGGTGGCCGGTCTTGCTAGGGGACTGTCCCCAGGCTACTCATTCGGCCAGGAATCTAGGCATACTTATAGATACTGCGAGGTCAACAGAACAATGGCCACCTGCTGCACTATCATTCGGACATTAAAAAAGATTGCCCCATATCAGTCACCTGATGCGCGCAAAAAGGCAACGGTCGCCCTGGTCTCCTCCAGGCTCGATTACTGTAATGCGCTATATGGAGGCATTAACAAGAAATCTCTTCAGCGCCTTCAGGTAGTCCAAAATGCCGCTGCCAGGATGGTTCTTAATCTCCCTAGGCATACATCTGCTCCCAGGGCTAGGAAAGATCTCCATTGGCTACCAATTCAGGCCAGGATCTCTTTTAAAATTCTCTGCCTGGCCCATAGGGTGGTCTTTGGATCAGGAACCGAAGGGATAAGATCCCTTGTTAGCCCTTATATCCCCAGAAGATCCCTTCGCTCGGCCTCCAGAAATCTGCTCATTGTTCCTAGATTTAACAAGGTGAGATGGGGAGGAAGAGCATTTTCGATCTTGGCTCCCAAATTATGGAACTCGCTTCCATCTGAACTTTCCAGCCAACCCTCAGTAAGGGTTTTCCGTAAACGTTTGAAGACCTGGCTCTTCTCCCTGGCTTATTAAGCTCTATGGTATCCCCTTATGTTGTTCTATGTCTGTCTGTTGCCTGCGCCTTGATGTCCTTCTGCGTTAAGTTTTGCGCATTATAAGACACCCATTCATTCATTCATTCATTCAGGCATCAAATTGTTTTGCTAATATCTTTGGCACCATATGGCAAATCTTTACTGAACTTTAAAATAAAAAGTTCATCCACCTCATCTCTTCCATTCAAGTTTTGGGGTGATCCATCAAGCAGGGGTGAAGAAAAGAGGGGTGGGGTAAAACGCAGCTTTTGAGAAATTACATTACATAAAGTGTAGATTTTTGGTTGGTTTGGTATGCAAGAGTTTTGCTAGGTTCCTGTGGGCACACAACCTCAAAGGATGGAGTGATCTGATTGTTCACAAGGGCCAATTTACCCCATGGCCACAGTGCTGTCATAGGAGTAGGAGGCTCCAACGAGTCCCGCTTCTGAACTCACAGTGACTGGATGCCCGCAGCACAAACAGGAATGTTGTGGCTGCCACTTCAGGACTCCTGGGCTAAAAAATAATTACGCTATAAGGGGGTGCAAGTTATAGTTTGTTCAGTTAACCTTAACTACGGGTTTTTAAATGTACGTTTTAGATTACATTTTCACCTTATTCCTTCAATTTAACCTTTGGTTTTTCAGAGAGAATATATATATATATTTAGGACCATGTTTCCATAGGAAAAGCATTATTTGACTTTCCTATAATTAGCACCGGTTGACAACATTTTCCTAAAAAAGTTTCAAGTTCAATTTTGTTGTGCATGGGACGTTTCGGGATGATCCATGAAGCGGGGTCTGATAAAAAGTGCTGTAAAAAAAGTGAATTTTCTCTGGTTAATTACCATAGGACCTTTGAACACGTCTACAGCCTAAGCAGTTGGATGGAATTACACCAAATTTGGCAAAAAAGTTAGATTTGGTTGTACAGAGTATGTTTTTGTATATTTGGTGTAAATCTGTTTAAAATAGTTGTTGAGAAATTTGGGAGAACAGAGTTAGTGCTATTTGTAGCCGCAACGACTTCGAGAAAAATACAATTAGATTGTACAGGGAAATGCTAATTGGCTGTTAACATTTTAACAAGGAGGTATTGACAGCTATCTTAGTACTCGGCTTCAAGTGAGCTCCAATACAAAATATTAAAAAAAGAAAAGGAGGCAAAGTAGGAGTACCGTAACCCAACATTTTGGCCTTTAGGTTAACCTGGGACCCTGCTATGGCGTTATTGCATTACAAGAAATATACAGTGAATTCGCATTATACATGAATTTGTGGGTAAAGTTAAAAAACAAGCGGGGGCTCCCTTGCTTGCTTTTAAATAACCTCCTGGTTGGGCCAGGTTCCGTGGGCATACCAGACAAATAAGAGGGGGCACAAGGGGCAACCCTCCGAGGGGTTATGAAAACTCTGGTGATCACCACCTCCCGGGAGCATTGATTTTTATGAAGGAAGGGGTACCCACATGACACCACCAGCAGCCCTGGCACCACTACTTCAAAGGGATAAGTAGTGCAATGGACGGGCCAAAGATGGCCATGGTAACCACCATCACCCATGGCTAGCTCGTGCTATTTCCCGGGTTGCCCCTTCCCCGGAACATAGCTGGTTGCCGTGACCTGGCAGGTGCTTGGGCAGCTCATGCCAAGTCACAGCAAATACTCCGCGTTCAGCAGGTGAGAGCCGTGAAATGCTCTTGCATGCTGAAAGCGGAACTTTCATCTATTAACGTGCCCGCTGTCAAGCGAGCTGGGAAACAGACAAATTGCTTTCACACAGAGGAGGTTGCATGTTTACTGTGTGAGACCAATGTCGGCTCCCGCAGCAGTTGGAACCCAGTTGGGACGGCAGGGGCCTTGAGGCTCCACCTTCAGTCCTGGGGCAAGAGGAGAAAAAGGCAAAAAAAAGGTCAGAGATGATCACGAAGCAGAAGTAAAGTCAGCAATGAGCAGAAAGAGGCAAGATAAAGGTCAGAAACGAGTAGAAAGAGGCAGACTAAAGGTCTGAAATGTGCAAGAAGAGGGAAAATAGAGGCGAGCAATGCGCAGAAAGAGGCAAAATTAAGGCCAGCAACGACCAGAAAGAGGCAAGGAAAATGCCAGAAAATAGCAATAATAAGTCAGTGGAAAGGTCAGAAACTAGCAGTGAGAGGGAAAATAAAGGTCAGCAATGAGTAGAAAATGGGAAAATAAAGGTCAGCAACTAACAAAAAGAGGCAAACTAGAGGCCAGCAATGAGCAGAAAGCTGCAAAATAGAGATCGCAACAAGCAGAAAGAGCCAAAATAAAGCTCAGAAATGATCAGAAAGATAGAAATTAAAGGCCAGCAATGTGCCAAAAGAGGCAAGATAAATGTCAGAAATGAGCAGAAAGAGGTAAAATACATGTCAGAAATAAGCAGAAAGATGCAAAATAAAGGTCTGAAACAAGCAGAAGAGGTAAAATAAATGTCAGAAACAAAAAGAAAGAGGCAAAATAAAAGTCAGACATGAGCAGAAAAGTGCAGAAAACCAGCAGAGAATGAGCAGAACCCAGTCAACCACCCGTGCACCCACTTACAGAATCACTTATACTCTCTCATTCACTCACAGATCTAGTCAGAGACTCACACCCCAACTCACAAACTCACTTAGAGACTCACATGCACATGGAGGCACAGGCCATACCGCTCTCACATTGACTCACAGACCCCCTAAGACACTCATGCACCGACTCCCACACCCATATGCAACCAATCCCAGGCCCACTGAGACACTCAAACTTACTCACACACCCACTGAGACAATCACACGCTCACTCTAAAAGGTTAAAGGTTACAGTTAGGAAATACAATTTAAAAACCTTAGAAATTCTTCAGTGCGTTGGCTGGATTGATTGGATTATGTACCTTTGTGTTGAGACATTGGATTCAACAATAAATTCGGAATTGGATTTCCAACAAATAAGACTTGTGCGGTATTTTCTTGGTGTAATAGTTAAAGAATAGACAATATATGAGCATACTGCTTGGAACATTATTATTACAGAAGGATTGATGAATCCCACGCTCCTTTTGCATTCATTGTAGTTTTTGTTTGTGGCCCAGTGGTGGTGGGACCACATAAAGTAGATTGTGATTGTGATCGGAACTTTGAAAACAAGTATCTCAGAAGGTACGCCTGTGCGCACTTTGAATGCCACCCTCAATGCTAGTTTTTGTATATAATTAATATGTGAGGTCATATACAGTGCATCGCATGGGTGTAAGTTATAGTTAGCTCAGGTAACAATAACTGGTGTAACCTTCGTTTTTTCCAGTGACTGTATATATATATAATCCTTATAGATGATGGGGTAACCCAATAAATCAACCGGACCTGGGTTCAGTACGGGAATACTAAGGTGGTCAGTGACCAATTAAACTTGAATTGAATTTCAAGTACACATAGTCTGTGTTGTGTAGAATACTACAACACTGATAAACAGCATCACAGGGATCTTTCTCATGCATGCACTCAAATTCCATTTAATAATACATGTATTGAAAGACCACACAAGTAGAAGCGCCAAACAATTCCAAAGATTTTCACAACACATTTATTGGTAAACTCAATAATTATGGGTTGCGCGCAAAAAAGGAAAAGGGTGGGGAGTGGTGGTGGAAGGTTGTGAGAGTATAAATCAAAGGAATAAGAAAAAATACAATTTGATGCTTTTCAAATGACTGGTAGTCAAAATCGGTTACAGGAGACCTGTCCTATTCATAAAATTCATTTACATATAATTCGGTAAATTCACAATGTGTACTCAATGCAAATTCAAAGGTATATCAGTCAAATTTCTCAGTCAAATTTGCTTTATTCGAGATAAAACTCATAAAAGCATAGTACATGGTTAAAAAAGAACAGATATGTTCAGTATTAAAATATATTTACAAACTCCAGTATTTATCATTTCATTTTGTTACTATAATTTAAAAAGAACTGTTTTTTAGTAAAAATATTCAGAAAAAAGCATTTTTACTGCAATACTTATAAAATGCATCAATAATTCAATCAAAATACACATGATCGCTAGATGATTCAAACAGGTACCCAAGTAACGTAATCTAGGCATTCCGGTTATCTGTACAAATTGGTGCTAGGGAGCAAAATTAAATCGATCCAGAAGTTTTTCACAGTAGAAATTTCTTTCTAATGGACCAAGACTACCCCAGAAATTCAACAACCGCCACAGATATAACTGGCAAAGTGCTAGTGCAAATTAATCTTAGAGCCACCTTACTATCCCTCGTGCCTAGCGATTTACATATTGTTCTTAGCCAAACACGTCGGGGGATTGAATAGGCGCTACAGACAAAAAGAAAGTGGGAAATATTCTCAATTCCGTTTTTACAAGCCGGACAGACATCAGAATGAGCTTCAGCCCATCTACCTGTTTATGATCTAATTGGGAGCGAGCCTGCTCTAAGCTGGAAGTAGAGTTTCCTGTCCCCAGGCTTAGTGATAACATCCCAGTAGGGCTCTAAACTGGGCAAGACTTTTGCTTCCAAATAACAACCTTCCATGGAAGAACGGTCGGCATAGTTCCAATTCCGATAGGCTACTATTTCCCAATATTTTTCTTTAAGAGAGGCTTTAGATGGAACCTGGGCTAGCTCTGGGTTCTCCCACAGCCCCATCATGCCCATCTTCCCCAAGATTTGGCACAATTCCTTTAGCCAGCCTATCTTATGGAATTTATCGAATTTAATCACATCCATGAAACCCTGAGCGTAGTGCGCAAGTTCAGGGGTAACCCAGATACGGCGCCAATATAAAATGGGTCGCTCGTCAGGACCTGGGACCTTCGAACCCTCGATGACTGATATGCCGTGATAGGAGACGCCACTTTTGCGGATTCGTCGTGTGAGGCATTAACATCATCTTTTGGGTTTGCATTTTTGATTCCACGGGACTGTTTCGGATGCGACGACCGTTTATACGGAGTATCTCCGCCCCGACTCTCCCTTCTACTGGAGGCGGGCTGCCGTGGAGGTTAGGCGCGGCCGGGCGGCTGCAGCGAGGAGGACTCACACGGCAATGGCGACCGGTGGTTTGATCAGCTGGAGAAGTGGGGGAGCGGAGAGGGCAGCGTCAGGGGCACCAGGAGCTGCGTGTCCGTTCACACTGGAGTCGGCGGCGAAGACAGAGACGGAGAAGTTTGAAAGGGCGGCGGCGGCGGTGGACGGAGCACAGATCGAGAACACAGAGAAGCTTTGCTTACCTAACCAGGGGGGGATTTCCTATCAGAATCCAAGTAAGCTTTTCGATCTATTTGGTGAGGCGCCTGGTGAAGCCCATATTAAAAAGGTGTCAGAGATCCAAACAAGGATCACCAGAAGTAAAACAAGAGGCAGAGGTGGAGGTAAGGAGTGTGGGTTGGAGAGGGAACTATATCTCCCAGAGCGCACTGTACTGGGTGACAAAAAAAACTAAAAAACAAGCCCGGCAACAAAAAAGAGAGCACTAGAGGGCGGTAAAGATAGGACCAATACATCTAAACAGCCAAAAAATAAGAATAAGAATAAGAGTAAGAATCTCAAAGCCCCTGGGGAAATAGCTCCATCTCTGCGCTCATACTTTAAGGCGCTTCCACAGGTGTTACAACTTACACAAGACATGGCAGACGCTCTGGAAATTCAACAGGTTAAAATGTTTGGGCCAGTTGAACAAATTGAACAATCTGATCAAGGGGGGATGTCCTTGTGCACAGGCATAACTGATTCTACTCTGTTGGGAGAGGGAGGAGTATTTGAAGTCCCTTCTGAGGATGATCAAAACATCCCTGTAGCACCGCATACCGCAGTCGGAGTAGAGAACCAGGGAAGTGTTAAACCAAGGGGCACAACAGAACAGGATGGTTTAACTAAAACTAAGGTGGGCAAGAGTAAGAAGTCTACCCCTCATAACTTAGACCCAGAAATTGGAAATGCACTTGAAGCAATTGTCTCATCAATCTCAGAAATGAGAGAGGAAATAAGACAGGACTTCACAATATCTAAGACAAATCAAGCAGAGATCAGAGATACTTGTGAAGAGCTCGGCATAAACTTGAAGGTCTCTGCGAGAGAACGGAGGCACTGGAAAGCTCAGTGGGCAAACTGACTACAAACTTAGAGACAGCGAGGTCCAAAATTAATACTTTGCAAAAGGATGGGGACGAGATGAGAGAAAGAATCGAAATGTTAGAAAACTATTCGAGACGTAGCAACATCCGATTTCTCAAGATACCGGAGGGCAAAGAAGGCGAGGACCTTAAGAAATTCATTGTACATCTTATAAAAGATGCATTGAATCTGGAAGAATCGATTGAGGATTTGGAAAAAGACATCCAGCGAATACACAGAGACCCTTTTCGCTTGAATCCTGCTAGGGTTAAGCCACGGAAGGTCCTGGTTAATTTCCTAACGTATGCCCTCAAAGAGAAAATCCTAAATCTTGCCTTAAAAGCGGGCACTATAAAGGGTCCAGATTTCGCATACGAAATCAGATCAGATCTTTCAAAGACTACTTTGGAGAGGCAGTGGGAGTTGGGGCAGCGTATGGGTAAATTTAGGTCACTTGGGGCTACGGTCCAGATGAGATTTCCGGCCTTTCTTAAGATCATGTACAACAACAAGATGCACAATGTTCGGTCTATTCATGATGCTGATGAATTATATGAATCAATCAGAGATCATGCCCAAGCTCAAGCCCAAATGCATAAAACAAATTAAGGAAGAATATGAGTATGTATAGGAAGACCCACAATAAAATAACTATGGGTGATGATGAAAAAAAAAAAGAGGGAAAATTAAAGGGATGAGGTGACAAAAAAAAGGAAAGAAAGGGTTATAAAATGAAAAAAGGGAAAAAAAAAAGCTTTATAAATAAATAAAAAAAAAAAGCTTTATAAATACAAAGTTAAAGCGATAAATTAAATTAGGACTTTATAATCACATTTATACTCACACTCACACTCAAACTTTGTAAACACAAAGGTTAAAGCGATAAATTAGACTAAGACTAAATACAGACTATATATAATCACATAGACACTCACACTCACTTTCTGACACGGCTATGGTTTGTTTCTCACGTATAGTGGTAGAGGGAAGAAGGACAGGTTTTTGGCGGGTGGTAGTAGGCTCAACACCGAGCCAGAATAAGTAAGGGGGGGTTTCCCATGGGGGAGGGAGGGAGGGAGGGGGTAAGAAAATAAAAAATCCTCACTTGTTAGCCCAATTTGAGTCTATAAAATCCAACCGTTTATTGCAGCTAAACAAAAATAATCTAAAATTAGGCAAACTTCATTTTCATAAATTATGGCAAACTTAATTTTCATGTCCTGGAATGTCAATGGTCTGCGAGTGCAAGCTAGAAGAGACAGGATTCTACAATATCTTAGAGATTCTCTAGCACAGATTATTGTATTGCAGGAAACGTACCTTCTTAAATCTGAGGCCAACCAATTGATATCTACTCAGGATCCAATGATTTGGATGGGAGACTTTAATATCGTGCTTGATCTTAATTTGGATAAGTCAACTAAATCTAGAGTTCCTAGTATGGTAAAATCAAGAGAGACTCTTAAATCCATTATGAAACATCTAGGGTTAGCAGATCTCTGGAGAGAAAAGGTGGGCAATACGCCAGGAGTATCCTTTAGAAATAGTCGGTTTAAACATAAATCAAGAATTGACTATGTTTTTTTCAGCTATTATCTGAAAGACACCTCAATTTCTATTAATTATCTTCCAGCACACATATCAGACCATTCAGCGATAGTATTTACTTTAAAAAGAGATAACATTATTAAACATCACTCCTGGTCTTTTGATCGTACTATCCTGTTAGAGCAGGAAGAGGTCAAGTTTCTCTCAGAGGCAACTACATCTTTTTTCAATATTAACAAACTCTCTGCTACCCACACAATAGTCTGGGAAACATTCAAGGCCTTTTTAAGGGGCAGATTACTAACAGAGCCTCTTATAGGCGAAGTTTATATAACAAAAAAATAAGCAAAATAGAAGAGGATATGAAACTTTTAGAATTAAGACTGGATCTGACAATACTATCTCCAGATCCCGAGAAGCTGGCTGACTTGAAAAATCAGTTAGAAAATATCCTGCAAGAAAGAGTAAATAAAAGGTGGGAAGTGAGTAAATCTTCTAATTTTGAGTTTGGTGAAGCCTCAGGAAAAATTTTGGCGTGGAAGATCAAACGTGAGAAAGCCCACAATTATATAAGAGAAATTAAGGTGGTAGGGGAGTTAGAGACTAGATCCACTAATCAAGACATAGGAAGGGCATGTTATGAATTTTTTGAGGAGATCTATAAAGAAGATCTACAGAATGATCAACACACAAGAGATAGCTGGTTAGATTCCATCATACTACCAACTCTAACAATAAATCAAAGATTATCGTTAGAAAAAGAGATTTCGGAGGAAGAAGTCCTCAAAGCAATTCGTCACTCAAAAAAGGGGAAAGCAGCAGGACCGGATGGCTTGCCAGGAGAAATATACAGATCCTTAGAAATGATCGTAGTTCCAGAACTCAACACTCTTTTTAATGGAATCTTACTAAAGGGTGATATACCTCCTAAATCTTGGGGAGAAGCCATTATAGTACTTATCCCTAAACCAGGGAAACCCCTATCAGAATGTGGTTCATACAGACCAATATCACTTCTTAACAGTGATTATAAAATTTTTACAAACATCATCTCCACGAGATTGGCTAGCATCATCGGAAGTATCATACACCCTGATCAAAAGGGATTCATGAAAGGCAGACAGTTGGCAGAGTTAATTCATGAACTCGTGGGGGCTATAGACATAGCAAATACCACTTTGCTACCCCTAGCTACTCTGACTCTAGATGCGACCAAAGCATTTGACAGAGTTAATTGGCTATATCTTAATGATGTATTAAAAAAATTAAATTGTGGGGAAATCTTCTGTAGAACAATTAAATTACTCTATAATAATCCTTCTGCAAGGATAATGGTTAATGGGGGTCTGACGGACGCTTTAAATATAACCAGGGGTACAAGGCAAGGCTGCCCGCTTTCCCCACTCCTTTTTAATCTATATGTAGAACCGTTTGCTCAAAGGCTTAGGACAGAGACTAACATTCCATCTTTCTGCTACGGAGAATGGGAAAAGCGGGTAGCTTTATATGCGGACGATATACTTTTATGCACGTCGGACCCAGTCATGGCATTCCCAGCTATAATAACATGTGCAACAGAATTTGGACAAATATCGGGATATGACATAAACTCTAGTAAGACAGAGGTAATGGTTTGGAACCTTCAAAACATTTTGTTGGAGGCAAAAATTTCGACAGCTATGAGATATTTAGGAGTTAGAATAACACAAGATGTGGATAAAATAGCATCAAATAATTTAGAAAGAATACATTTGGAAAGTAAGAAACTGTTAAAATCCTGGTCTCATCTTCCACTCTCTATATCTGGTAGAGTGAATCTAGTTAAAATGTGCATCCTCTCCAAGTTTACTTCTATCTTTAACACAATTCCATTGGCATTTGAGTTGAAACAATTGGAAAAGTCACAAAGAGAAATCAATTTTTTTATTTGGAATTATAAAACAACAAGAATATCATGGAAGAAACTAAGAAGAAGAAGGGAAAAAGGGGGGCTTGCACTTCCAGACTTGGTCTACTATTCATGGGCTTTTCAAATGTCACACACGAGAATGTTATTGAAATCACCAACTAACTTAAACTCTAATTCCTTGTATAAAGCAATAATATTGGCGGCAAATTTAACACCTAAGGGATTTATGTTTAAATTTGGCAATTACAAATTTTTCAAAAAAATTTAACTAAAGATGGCACAATCAAGGGCTAAAAATTGGTATCATATAAGAAAAAAAATAGGCCTGTCATACTATTCCAGTTATTCTCCAATTTGAGACTCACCTGGCTTACCAGAATTTTTGAAGGATAGGTTATCAACCATCATAAAACAAGTAGGGATTGCTAGATGGGGCCAATTGATTATAGACGGAGAATTAATAACCTGGAATGTACTACAAGAACTGGCAGGAATAGAAATTTCTAGATTTAAATATATCCAATTAGATAGCTGGTTCAGATCTCAAAGCAATACAGATCCTAACATTGGGAAAACTAATACGCTTGAACAAATGCTGGTAGAGCGACCCAGTGGAGGTAAAGAAGTAGCCACCTGGTACTGGCAGATGCTAGAAGAAAATGATGGGGAGTTTAAATTACCAAATGAGTTATGGGGGGCAGTGACTGACATTCTATGTGACGAGAAATGGCAAAAGTCTTGTGTTTTATTATACAAAATGGTCAAACCTGCATGGCTAAGACGCAATCACCTGTTTACAATTCACCGAGCTTACATCACACCACTAAAATTGTCTAAATTTCTTCCAGACAAAAAATGTAATAAGAGTAATATGGCTGAAGCCAATGACATACATATGTTCCTAGAATGTCCAGATCTATTGAATTTTTGGGAACAGGTGAGGAACACTCTGAATTCGATTCTACATACTTCTTTGTCAATCACTCTTTCACTTGTCATTTTTGGAATAGAAGATAATATCAGGGGTATGGAGAAATCTTTCCTTTTTTATGTGATTTTACTGGCAAGAAGGCAGATCTGTATTCAGTGGACAGAAAAAACTCCCCCTTTACATTCCCGGTGGTTGTCATCTTTATAAGAAACTTCTAAAATGGACCTCCAAAGAAATGCCAGTGAACGTAATTGGGCCTTTTGGGATCTTATGGTTAGCTGGAAGTGAACCCGGGGTTTTTTGTTTTTTTTTGGGGTTTTTTTGGGTTTTTTCTCCGGGCCAATGATTATGCAATCAATGCTCTTGGACCTAGGGCCAGCTCCAAATCGATTGGGTCCTACAGGTTGAAAAATACCTAGATAGAGCTAAACAACTCCTTCTCAGCTCTGGGACATACATACCATTGGGTATTTCAAATCACGATGTTGAGACATGCAAGGAGGTTGGTTTGACCCTTTTCGGGAAAAGGGAAGGCAAATGAGGACAAAAAAAAATAATAAAATAAAATGGGTCGTAATCTAGCCATGTCTGTTAGGGTTTTCCTGCCTAATTCATAGTGCAGTGGTTTCATGGATGTACTTTTAGGAAGGGCAATGAGATTTCGCAAGAAGTTATTTTCAGCAAGTGTTAGCGAGGCTAGGTTGTCAAAGCCCCAAGTTTCAGCACCGTACAGGGCCGAACTAAGGGCTTTTGCTTCATATACTTGAAGTGCTGGCTGTATCGGCTTGGTCAAAGATTTTTTATGCTCAACAATTATGGTACCTGCATTTTGACGAAGTTTAAGAGGTGCCATCTCAATATGCTTCCCCCATTTTACACCCTTTGCTACATGAAGGCCTAGATAGACAAAGTCCGATACCCTTTCCACCTTTTGTCCATCCATGTAAAAGTTCCCTTTAAAGCTGGAGTGGGGGTTGAATACAATGATCTTTGTCTTTGTTACATTAACTCCTAGCCCACGATCAGTACAAAAGCCCTCAAAGATCTTGAGAGCTCGCTGCAGGCCGCTAAGGGTTTTAGAGATAATGAGCGTATCATCTGCAAATAATAAAATCGGAGTTTTAACTCCAGCCAAAACGGGGGCATCCACGCTTCCCAACAGTATACGCTCTACTACTCCATTGACATATAATGAGAAAAGCGTGGGGGCCATGGCACACCCTTGGCACACTCCCCGCTCTACTGGAAATTCAGTGGTAACTTGCCCATGCCTACCCCACTGGATTTTCGCTTAGTTTGACTCGTATAATCTCATCACTAGCGTTAGAATTTCCAGCGGCATGCCCATCTCGCTAAACATTTTCCACACCTGGGACCGAGGGACTAGGTCAAAGGCTGCTCGTAAGTCTATAAATGCAGCGTAAAGACTACATTTCCCTAACTGCACCGTCTTCCAATGGAGTAAAGTGAAGCGGAATATCTGATCTTGCGGAAGCCTGCTTGGAAAGGGGACAGAATATTTTCCTCATCTACCCAGACCATTATTTTTTCTAGGGTCATTTTTCCTATCACCTTTTGTACCGTGTCTATTAAGCTAATAGGCCTATAATTCCCAGGCAGAGTCTTATCACCTTTCTTGTGTACTGGGATTATTACAGCCCCTTGCCAAGACTTTGGTACTGGGGCTCCTAGCGCCACTACATTGGCCAACTTCATGATGTATCGGCCCCATCGCGTTTTATCATAGAGGAAAACATCTGCAGGGACCCCATCAGGTCCGGGTGCCTTTCCCCTCGACACTGAGTCAAGTGTCACTGCTACATCAATGTTATTAAAAGGAGGGATTAAATATATGGTAGGATCTACAAGTTCTCTAATCTTGTCCTCAGGGCGGCATGTGTATTGGGGACCAAAGTATTCTAGCCAACTACTCTGTGTTACATAATTTGATGGTGGTTCAGGGCGACCTCCTTTCCCCCATTTAACAATACTCCAGAATAGTCTAGATTCCTTTGCAGAACTGGCAGCTTTTAAGTCTTGCCAGTGCTGTTCGTCCCATTGTTTCTTAGCCTTGCCTATACTGTTCTTGTATTCATGTCTTGCTTCCCTAACAGCAATAGGGTCTCTTCTTCTAATTGCCGATCCTAGGGATGTTCTGGCAAGTCTGCAAGCCTTGTTATACCACCCCGCTCTTTTTGGGCATTTGTTAATAGCTAGGGGGTTAGATGCTACCCTATAAAAATGCCCCTTTAGGGTTCCAAATAAGTTGCCATGCAAGTTCGTGATTTCTTCCAGATCTTTTACATTCATGTTTCGTGAGCTCATTATGGTGTCTATAGCCGAGATGGTGTTATCTAGATCATCACTAATGCTCTCTAGAACCTCGCTCTTCATCACGATTTGGTCCCACCTCACCCACCTCATATCGTTTGTTGGGACGATCTCTGCTAAGGCCTCCTCTTCAATGCTTAGCCCCTCTGAGTCCCCGCCCCATAGAAAGTGGGTGATACACAGGGGGTTATGGTCGCTCTCTTGCCTGCTGACTACCTTCCTATCCTTCATCAAGTGCCAGACTGCCAAATTACAGAAGATATAATCTATCCTACTTTTGGAGCGACCGTTGTCAAAAGTGTTTTCACCTTGCTCGTCACTCATGGTTCTTCCGTTCAGTGCTCTTAGCCCTCTTTCGCTACATATTCCACTAATCTGGATTATGCTAGCTGTCCATCTGTTAATCGGTTTCAGGTCCAGTTTGGGGATCCCCCACTGGGAATCCTCTTCTTCCCCTGCACACCAATCACTCACTATAAGAGGCTCGAAAGTCATGTTCAAATCTTCAGCTATTATTATATTGTTATCACACGGTTGTGAGCCTAACAGATGATCTAGGGCTACCAGGACCTGAGATTTCCCACCTCCAGCCCCTCTGACATACAAATTATATATATCTAAGGTTTCCCCTGATCCCACGGTTAACCTGATCAGCTGGATATCACTGTTGCCAGTTGGGAGCTCTATCACTCTAACAAATAGTGTTTGTCGTGCCCAGATTGTTAGCCCCCCTTTCGGCCGGCCCTTAGGGCCCTTAAGTGCCGGGACGGAAAAATTCAGGTATCCCAGGAGGAACAAGGGCTCGCAGGCCCAGGTCTCTTGAAAGATGCATACATCGAAGCCGTTTATAAAAGAAGCCAATTCAGGTGATTGTAATCTGGAGCCCAATCCAGCTATGTTCCAGGATACCATCCTTCCCTCAGCCCTCCTAGCTTCACAGAACAAAGCAGGGGTAGCTAGATCATAATTGCTCAAACCATTTATTCTTGGAGAATTCGGGTCTCCCACGAGCGACTGAGTCAGGGTCACCAGGTGACACTCCCCCGGTATTGCTGGGCACAACATCAATTACAGGGTAAGCTCTTGTCAGGCCCATACCCTCTGTCCCCTCGACCATGCTACAGTTTAGTTGGTGGTCCCTATATATGGACCCCTGGTGCTCACTAAGCATTTTGCCAGACCCATTACTTGGTAGTCAATCTATGGAGTAAAGCCTAGAGCTGGTGTTCCTAGGCCTATTTTCATCAGTAGACATGATGGGAATAGTCGGGAGAAGAGGAAAGGGTATCTTCCTCAACTGGATACCTGAGTGGGAGGGTGGGATAGATCTAAATTCTAGTTGGAATAAATTCTCAGCCAGATCTTCAGAGGTCATAGTTAGTTCAATGGCATCATGCGTGGCCCCAGGGTAACTCATTCTTCTGTCTCTAACTATATCGTCCCTTATGACCGACCTACACCCTCTGACGTACCGTAGCCAGTGAATGGCCTTGTTCGTCAGGGAATCTACCTCTTCCCTGGTGCAGTCAGCCCTCCTTTCTAGCATGGGGACATTTGTCATGAATATTTTGTTTGTAGCAAAATTACCCTTTATGTGTGCCTGGCCTTTGTTTGGCTCTGAACTAGAATTTGAATTTACAGGCCCTTGATTGTGGTTATTAAGGATGCCTCGACACTGTACCCCTACCGTCATTCTTGTATCCTTTACTTGAGGAGTACCTAGCAATGCCCTGCCCCCACAAAGACCCCTCTTTATCCTCTGCTCACCAGCACTAGGCTGGTTCGTTGGCTTGTATACCCTCGTGGAGTGATGTGCCCTGTTGCTGATGGTATTTGGAATATTTGCAGAGCTTTTCGCATTTCCCTCTGTGGAACGTGTCAGGGTTTTTTTCCTGGTCATAGAATTACTATTACCTACTAGTAAGGGGATGCCTTGGGTGGATTTAGTAGGGTAAGCTGTAGCTATCTTTTGGGGAACCCCTGATTGGTATCGGTTGTCACCCAGAGTTGGTTTTGTAGCTACAGTCAGATTAATGATTAATTTTTTCATGGCCTCAATCTCATCCCTCAGTAAAGAGACTAGATTGACTAAATCGTTGAGGGTTCCTGGGTTATCTTGGGAGCTTATAGAATCATGGCCCTCTCCTATGCCTATACTTAGGGGGGTATTGGTATCATCACTAGGGCTAGTATTGTTCTCCTCGTGCTGTATCTCAGCTAGCACCGTAAATCTGTTGGAGCATGGGATAGAGCCGTTATCAGTTACAGTTGAGGCCGAGGGGTTTCCAACATTTTTGTTACTCTCGTTAGCCAGAAGGCAAGTTGGCCTTTCCTCCCCCGGGTGACCTTTTTGCCCTTTTTGTATAGATCGAGAGTGGTTTAGTCTGAGAACGAAACATTTAGGGGATTATAATAGCTGGGCCTTCTATCTCTTGACTAACAAAGTTCAGGCCCTCTGTCCCCACAAAGGGACCTGTCACCTCAGAGGACCCCGAATCTTCCGACAAAATTTCCTGGCAATCATCAACAATAGAGTCAATTCTGTCCATAATACAGTTCATAGCAGCATGTTTGGGCACTCCCTTTGCTTTCCTCTTTCTGCTCTGCTTTGGGCGCTTGGCCGCCTCGATAGCTCTCCCCCTCCTTCCATTGATTTACGTTTGCCCATCCCTTGTCCGAGTTTATAGGATGGAAATGAACTTGTAAAACCCACACACCCAAATAAATGTCAATAGGAGTGCGCTCTATACCTTTTTAGAAGGGTTGAGCCTCTATAACGACCGTACGATATAGTGAACAGTTGAAAATGTTAGTGGGGTGGCTCAGCCCGTCCTCGTTCGTCCCCAGACGGCCACAGATGGCCCGCCCTTTGCCCGGGCTTAGCCCGGCACCACCCGTGCGCATCCTGCGATGCGGGGCTCTCGCTGGTCAAAGAGGCTGAGGCGCCAGGCGGCAGGAAGGCAGGAAGGCTGGCGAAGACAGCGGGAACAGCGCGGGAAGGGTGCGGTGTTCCTTGGCACCCTCCGCAACGCCCAGGTCAGTGACAATGTGTCCCCAAAGGTATATCAGATAGGACGCAGATACAGGTCTTGAATAATGGAGGGCGTCAACGTTTCGACTTGGCTGTTGTAAGGAGGGATTTTTGAGCCTCAGCTGCAAGTCTTTATCAGACGGGGTATAGCAACCTAATCCTGGTGCCACACCTTACACAATTAACATCCAAAAACGAATAGTGTGATATGCATCACTGTCCTTCAAGGGCAGACGCCGGATAGTCCATGTTGCTCCGTGTTCTCGTTGAAATGTTGACACCATCCATTATTCAAGACCTGTACCTGCGTCCTATCTGATATACCTTTGAAGTTGCATTGAGTGCACATTGTGAATTTACAGAATTACATGTAAATGAATTTTATGAATAGGACAGGTCTCCTGTAACTGGTTTTGACTACCAGTCATTTGAAAAGTATCAAATTGTATTTTTTCTTATTCCTTTGACTTATACTCTCGAAACCTTCCACCACCACTCCCCACCCTTTTCCTTTTTCGCGCGCAACCTATAATCATTGAGTTTACCAATAAATGTGTTGTAAATATCTTTGGGATTGTTTGGCGCTTCTACTTGTGTGGTCTCTCAATACATGTATTCTTAAATGGAATTTGAGTGCATGCATGAGAAAGGTTGTGGTGATATTGATTATCAGTGTTGTAGTATCCTACACAACGCAGACTCTGTATAATTGAAATTCAGTCCTATATATATATATATATATACATATTCACAGAACAAAAACAAAGTTTACATGGTTGTTATATTTAAGCTCACATTCAATCACAATAAACCAGAGAAATCCAGCAGTTATAGTAGCCTGAGCTGACTATAACGTCCAACACTGCAGTGCACTGTTTATGACCTTGTATATCTCAAATGGCATCATGATGATATTTCCCAGTGACTGTGTATTCTAAAGGTTTTTTGTGTTAAATGTATACACTAAGGTATCACAAAAGTTAAATTAGTATACTTTGTATATGAGTGATTCAATTTTTTAAATCATTTATGAGAGTCGCAGTGTGAATAGTTTATGGGAGTCGCTGTGTGACTGTGCGTATCTGTGTGTGAATGGGTGTCTGAGCGACTGTACCGCTGTGCGAGTGGGTGTGTGAGTGGCTGTGTGGGTGGATCAGTTGGCAACAGAGTATCTGTGTCGGTGACTAAGTGGCTGTGTAAGTGGTTTTATTGGTGAGTGAGTGGGTGTGTCAGGGTCTGTGTAGGCAGGTAACTGAGTGGCGGTTTGGGTGGCTGTATGGTTGGGCGAGTGGGTGTGTCTGTGAATGTATGGGTGAGTAAGTGAGCCAGGATACGTGTTTGCAGAGTGGTGGAGAAAGGGGGGCCTCCAATGATCTCTCAGCAATCACGCTTTGTGGGGCTTATTGGAGGTAGCAGGAGAGGTTCTTGGCCCCAAGTACCATCAGCATCCAAGGGGACTTCATCTCCCAAGAAGTAGTGCACCAGCAGGAGTGAATGCAGAGTGGTGGAGAAAGGGGGCAGGAACTCAGAAGAGTTTTCAGCAATTCCACTGTGTGGGACTTACTGGAAGTAACAGGAGGGATTGTTTGTCCCAAAGGGCCATCAGCAGCCAAGGGGACTTCTTCCCCAACAAGTTGGGAGCCATGAGGACCCTCGCAGAGTGGTTGAGAAAGGGGGCGGGTCTCCAACAACTTTCCCCCGGGCAGGCCTTTTTTGAAAAATATTTTTTTATTGAGGGGAGCAGCACGGTCCCCCTCTCTAGCCGTATTTCAGCCTTGGGAACTCCAGAGCCCGGCATTTCTTGAAATCATCTTTGTAATAGGAGAGGGTGCTCTATTTCCCGAGCCGGGCCTTTCAGAAAAGGGGCGGCAGGTGGCGTGGCTGCTGTCCCCAGTCCAAATTTGGTGCCCGAAACCCTTTCCCCAGAGCCTGGACATTTGTCCTGGGGGCCCCCAAGGCGCCCAATCTGTTTTGGGACCAAAGGGGGTGAGTCGGCATTGCTTTCAGACACATGGTGCTTCTAAACATGCAGCTGCCTGTGTCTGAAAGCAATTTGTCTGTTTTCCCGCACACCTGACAGCTGGTAGACAAGCAGAAGAATGATCCACTTCCAACATGGAAGAGCATTTTCACTGCTCTCTCTTGGTGGGAGCAGAGAGTTTGCTGAACTTTGGTGGGAGCGGTTACAGCTCCCGCTAAGCCACCGCAAACAGCTATTTCCTGAGGGTGGGAACCCATGGGCATACCAGGAATGGGCCCTGGGGGGAGGGTTGGTCCCCATCTATGGCTCCAGGAGGTAGCTTGCACTCAGGATGGCTTGCCCCGGGAAGGTGGTGCTCCCCAGAGCAGAGAATGGCCTGCTTAGTCCCCTCCCACTTTTCATGTTACTTTGGTCCCGGTGAGATGGTGGTCCCTAGGGTGGTCCCCAAGGTGTCCACATGCCTAAGCTGCCAATTATGAGTATAGCCAATTTCAACACGTTTTAGAGGTCAGAGTACAGGCACTGGTGCCTGGTTTGCATAGTTCCAGTGCACAGAGTTAAAACACCAACAGTATCATCTAAAAACAAATTAGGGTGATCATACAAAAAAGTCATTTTCCTACAACAGATATTTTTAGTACTTGAAATAACATTCCACATTTAGGGGTATGTGTTTGCTTTTGGATCCTTTATTGACTTCTTGTACTTTATTTCACCCTGGTAGGAAAAGTATTAATTAGTTCATGGATCATTCAAGAGTTAGAATGTGTTTTAGGACTTTCTCAGTTTTTATAGGATGAGTCACTTCAACAGAGATCAACATCTCTGTATTGGATGAGTATGCACTTCCTTGGCTGCATTGTCATTAGTACACATGCAGCCAAGTTATCCAAGGAGTACATAGATGAATTTATGGAGATATTGTCTTTCTGCTTTACTAATCATTGCACAAATTGTTGTCAAGTTTTTGCTTTGGATTGAAAAGTACTTCCAAGGCGCCATAGTTTTCAGCAAGAGCAGAGTGCTGAGTTGTTCTGTTTCGCTGATGGCATCCCAGTGTGGCACGCACCAGTCAGTGAGAACACAGGTGGTGATGGAGGCTGAGTCAGATTGCTCCAGGTCGCATATTTACAAAGTGCAGGACGATGCTTGGGAGGAGCTGGCCATCTCATTGAGCTAAATGCACAATCTGATGCTGGTCATGCAGGGCGGATGTCAGCAAATTTCACAGCAGCTATCCATTGATCGGTGTTGGGCTACATGACGTTTAAGGGTCTATGTTGGCAGTGTTGTGCCCCAGGGTCTAAGCAATAATAACTCTACACATGCTGCACTGGGTTCCTGAGACTGGACTTGAGCATGCCAACTTCTGTATTGATTTGTGCAGTGATGACATGCCTGTATTCACCACACATGCATTGTCATTTGTGTTTACTGTGTGACACACTCCACACTCCAACATTAAGCAGCATAAACCAATTTTACTCTATCAAACTTTACCATAAACATTTGTATCCACCATATGCTTCTCATAAACGCATGTAGCTTTACTTTGATGCAGTGACTTTCTTTGTAATTACAGCTTCAAAGTAACTTTTATGCTCTTTTTAAGAATAGAAATATGCATGTAAAATGTTATCAATTCAGACTAGCTGAAGTTGATTAGTATGTAGATTTCTGAGTTTTTAGTGAAAGTGTGATATTCAAATGTGATCTATGTCAAGTACCTGCATTTTATTTTGCTTATTTTGTAATTATAAACACACCTCCCACTTTGAATTCTAGGTGAAGTCATCCAGAGTAAGTACATCACAGCAGTTCTCTACTGGCTAATTCCCCATGCACAATTCTCCCAAAGCTCCCTTCTTAATTGCTTCTGGGCACTGCTTCTACTCCTCTGTCCCAGTGGACAGAGCTAAGAGGCAGAAACTAAGCCTTAGATACTGCTGTTGTCAGCTAGTGGTGGAGAGTTCTGCAAAGATTGATACTGGTAAAAATACTCAGGCTATTGGAAGGTTCTGAAGCATTTCAGGGAATTGTACCTTTCTGTAATCAATTCTGACAGACTACCTTAGTGAAAGATGTAAGCCAGTTTTTTTAGTCTTATGATTGAAGTCTTATTTTTGATGTTTCCTCAGTGAGTTTCAGTCACCCAGTGAGATAGGCTTTGGCATTTTAGATAGATTGGGCCTGATGTGCGAAGCCATTTTGTGATCACCAACCCTAGGATTAAAAAAATAACAGGGTCTGCAACTACAGAATGTCTTTTTTTCAATTTTTAAAACCAATTTTGCTTCCAGGAAAAACCTTTCTTAATCACAAAATGGGTTCTGCCATCCCTCCTAGAGGTGAGTTTCAATTATATTTATCAAAGGTTTCGGATCACAATTACTTTTAAATATCATTTCTCAGTTACTGACATCTTAATAGACGTTATTAATTCACAATAGGACACCTTCTTCTTTGTGAATCCTGTTAGCTGGTATAGCAGGTATTAGCCAGAGGACTACTGCCTGGTCCTCCCAATGTATTTATACATGGGAAAAATGTGTTAGCAGCACTGAAACGTTTAAAGAACATGGGCTGCTTTGAAAAACAGTTTCCCATAACGGAATGCACATAAAGGGATGGTGGACTGCTGTTCCCTGCAGGCCACCATCCCTGTGTTTGAGTCTATTGCAGGGAGCTGAAGAGTTAATATTTATTAAGCAGGTAATTATGTCATACCCTGCAACTGGTGACTGTGCAACATAACCTGTTAATACATAGGTCGCTTTGCAAAATCAGAGACAGGTCAGCATGCACTCCAACATGTATGAGTACACTAACGAATAATAATAATAATAAAAGTAATAATAATACTATACAGAGTATTTTGACAATATGGTCAACAGCACACATGTACCGAAGTTCACAATGACAGCTATGCACAGAAACCAGGAAAAGCTGTGACTAGTAATAGAGGTTTTGGTAAAAAATAGTATACAATTCTCAGATCATTTATAAAATCAAAGGTCAGCATTAAGTACAGATTCTTTCCTCAAACTATTTTTTTCTTAATCTACATAAAATGTTCTATTTCTTCTGAGTTTAAAATTTTTTTGAAGCTCACATAACTGCGAAACTATAAGTATTTGATGCTCCTACTATAAAGTAGCAGATATCTTGATGTTTTCATACATATGCTCTGAGTTTTTACTGGAGAAATGACTCAAAACTTAAAAAACTTACACTGACCAAAATGTAAGACTTTAGAATCGAACCTGAACATCTAAGGCGAAATTACATGACAAAAGAATGCATATATCATATCACTGTAGTAAGTGACTACGAATACTTATAAGAGCCTAGGTATGATTTAGTTGGAGTCGTCTCTGACATGATAGAGCGCCATGTTGTTTAAAAATTGTAGGGGTGCACCATAATCCCAAGTAGTCAGCACCCGCATATTTAGAGGGCCATGGTATTGTGTGATTTTATAATGTAGTATTAGGCCGGTGATCAGTGCAATATGTAGAATTATGTTCATATCATTTGCAGATTAATGTAGTGTTTAGTTGAGAGAATCATGCCTTAACTAACTTAGAATTAATTGCTTTGTGTTTAAAATGTGCATTGGGGTTGAACGTGCCATATTAAAGTTGCATGTGTAGGCTGCCTAATAAGAAATGTGATGCTTTAACATGAGAATAACGATTGCTAATGTGAAATGTAATGTTATGATTAATTAATTAAATTATTATGTTTTTATATTAGAAATGCATTTAAAAGAGTAAGGGCAGAGACATGAAAACGCCAGCAGAGGCCTAACTGTGGTTTTCTTAGCATGACTAGAAATGTTGTGTTGAAAATATAGTATGGGAAAGATGCTCCTGTTCGCAGTTGAATTTCGAATTGTAACTTAGAGCATGCAGAGGATTGTTTCTCATGCATTTCTTTTGCAGGTGCAAGACCATGTAGCTCGTTAGGTAGAATGAGCCATTGTTTAGAAATTAGACAGGTAGGAGTAGAGACAAAGGGAGTGCTCTGGTATGCACTGTTGACACATTTGGCGGAGAAGGTGCCTGGGACCCAAGGACAGAGCAACGGTTTCTGGAAGAAGAAGGACCTGAGCTGGAAAAGTACGAGGGGCTGCACCTGCCAGAAGGAGGTGTGCCATGGGCGTATCTACTGTTTTGGGGATTTTGTATTGGGGAAAGTACCCCGAGGGTGGAGAGTCAGTTGAGTTGCTATTGAAGCTAGGGTTAGAGTCAGTTGGAGTTAGACTGAGTCCTGTCTATGGCAGTTCAATTGGATATGCAGTTAGACATGGGACTAGGCAGGAGAATTTAAGGAGCATCTTAGAATGAGCACGGTAGCTTAGGCTACTTACCTGGAAAGAGTGAATGTGCTTCTTATTGAGCCTTCACAGCTGACACCTTTTTACTCTTGCCTGGGTGGTATGTTAAGTAGGGATGTCACTGTAGCATTAGTGTAGGGACAGGCTAATCTTTCTTTTCCATTGGAGCAGATGCAGTCGAGTTTTCCAGTGGGAACTCTAATTGCGTGCCTAATGCTTCTTGAATTAACCTTGCTCTTTATTTTGAGTTTACTGAGACTTCTGCATAGGATTATGTTTGTATTAGTGCCAGTTTATTTCCTGAACCTCTTGCTGAGGTGCTTGTATGTTCAGTTATTTTTGGCTTTGTAATAAATCTTTAAACTTCATTCCGTAGTCAGTGGTCCTTTAGGTTAAGATGCATTGTTCATTTGCAATTTGTTAAAGGTATGAAATTAATGAACTTCCTTTACACTTCTATGCAGTCAATCGACCAGGGATTCCAAGGATTGGTAAGAAAATCAGTCTGGGAATCCCAGCATCATCAGACATTTCCAGCTTTTGTTTGAAAATGCCAATCATATCATTAAAAGCACGTTACCAACTTTTAGAAATGAAATGTTCTATAGATTGCTTCGGCAGACCACTGCATTAGTCAAAAAGTCAAAAAATTACTTTATTCGGTTTCAATTAAGAAAAACCATAAAGGTAGATACATATAAGCCAAATACATTCATGACAATTGATGCAAATTTTAAAGGGACGACTCTATCCGAATAAAATTGCTTATAATACAGAATTAAAACTAAAAACCAAACAATATATACAACAGAGCAGAGTTGAAAGTGCATTGATCTTCTGTTATAAATAACTCCTGTGGCGAATACAAAATTTCAAGAATTTAGCAATGTTTAACGCCAAGCAGTCAGAATCCATAAGTTGAAGGACCATAGAGGCAGCACGACATTGAGGTAAACCTATACTTTTTAAGATTGGAACTAGCCAACGCTTTCTTGGTTCTGCATAGAATTTACAAAAATGTATTAAGGATTGGGTTGAGACATCGTCACAGGGGTAAGGAGATAATAGCTTTGACTAGTCATTAGTTTTAGGAAAGGTAACCAATCGATGAAAAATGTTAAACCAAAAACAGGTCAACAGGAACCTATCATAACCATTCAAATTACAGTTTAGATAAGGCCGAATGGCCACAGAAGATTGTATCAGCAATGAATGTTGAACCAAGGTTTTGTTGACTTCAGAGGCCAAGCGTAGGTCCGCTAGGTTACACTAGCAATGGTTTTTCAACTTTTTTCTCGACAGCTCTGCAATTAATGGGGTATTGTAGTAATATCTTTCTAGGCCCAAATCGTACAAGAACTACGTTCATGATAAAAGTTTTTTTGATGTTGATTTTTAAGTCAGGATTAGACATGAAGGTGTTATATCTGTTGAGAGAGCGTTGGAGTTCCAGGGGAGTACGTGCAATGATCACCGCTTCATCCGCGTAGAGGAGAGCGGGTGTCGGGCGGTTTTAGAGTAGAGGAAGGTCCTGGCACCCCTCCAACATGGCTTCTTCTAAGCCATTTGTATAGAGTGTAAAGAGGTAGGGAGCCAGGACACAGCCCTGCCTGACACCCCAATCAACCCTAAACGGCGCTGTCAGCTCTCCTCCCACTCCAAATCTCACTCTGGCCATGGCATTAGAGTACATTTCACGCAGGAAATTAACTAAGGAGAGATCAACACCCGTTTCTCTTAAAATGCCCCACAGTTTCGAATGGCTTACACAATCGAAGGCTGATGTTAAGTCTACAGAAGCCATATGCAGTCTCCCACCTCTCGCGTTCACATATTTACCCGTTAGTAAGGCCAGGTTTAAAACTTGCTCAGTGGTACCCAAACCTTCCCTAAACCCATACTGGAGATCCGATAATATCTTTTTGTCGTCAGTCCAGAGTTGTAGGCGCTCTAGTATAATGCACCTGACAACTATTCCCAGAGAGTCTAATAACTAAATGGGTCGATAACACGATCTCCCTTTTTAAATACTGGGACCAGGATGGAGTCTGACCATGAATCCAGCAGTCCAACTTTGCAAGTTGCTTCCAAAATCCTGAGCAGGATTGGCATCCAGAGATCCATTTTAAATTTATAAAGGTCGACCGGAACCCCGTCAGTGCCTGGCGCCGTACCCCTTTTACTTGCCATTAGGGCAAGTTCAATGTCGTCCTGAGTAAAATCTAAAACAAGAGGAGTGAATAGGGGTTTGGTACAAAAACTATTCATCCATGGTTGGTTCTGGGCTGTCGGTGCACTGGCAGTTTGTACAAAAATCTGGGAAAAATGTTCCACCCAGGACAATTCGTCAATAGCTATTTCTATTTTGCTAGTTTCCCTGGGTCTGGACAAAAATTGGGATTTAATTACCTTCCAAAAAGCAATGCTATCTTTCATTTAGCACCTCTTATGGAGTTCAGCCCATAGCTCCTGTTTCAGTTCAGCTTTCCTTAATTGAATTGCAGAGTGAAAGATTTTTCTAAGTTGGGTTATTTCTTGCTTGTCTCTTACTGGGTTATGAAGGGCGGTTTTTAAATTAGAATGAACGTTGGTAGAGACAATATTAAACCAGCCCTCCGATTTTCTCTTGTTCCTTTTAGATTAAATGCATAGGGCTTCCTTTACTGATTTTGTTATAACCATAAAGTTATCTAAGATCTCCTGCGGAGTAGAGGAGTCATCCAAACATTTATTGATGGCTTTCATGGAATTCTTACTGACTTCCTCAGTTATCTTGACCGGATCAGCCTGTTGAGCGAGTAGCCATTTAATCTATTCAAGAGCAAATTTTCTTCACCATGTGAGCTCATTTGTTTAGTCTTTCCTCGCCCCAACGGGAGAGAAAGATTAATAGAGTTGGGAAAGTGATCACTTAAGGCACAATCATGGGTTTTGAAGTTCAGGATAAGGGGTGCTGCCATGCTTGACAAAAAGATGAAATCTATGCAAGTAGAAGCACCTTTACCATTAAAGGTCGAGGTAAGAGGAACTGTAGGTGACATTAATTCGTTAGCCAAAGCAAGTTGTAAAATAAATATGGTCTTATTTAAACAGGCCCCACTCTGAGTGTATGAAAAATGGGTCAAGTTGTTATTTCTCTCGTCTTGTATGCCACAGGTGACAATATGGCACATGGGGATAGACCACCTTTTGCACGCCCTGATAGAGACGGAATCGCAGGTGAAAAGCAGGTTTTATAACCAGTTAAGTGAATGGGTAATACAGCCCACGTTTCTTGGAAACAGAGAATGCCATAGGTCCGCAAAAAGGTAAGCTACTCATCGTAATTGACCTTAGATCATAGGCCAGCAATGTTCCAAAAGACGATACTGAGTGGCAACCCTCTCTGGTGACTTTCTTCATAGGAACTTTGTATAGCAGGTCCTCCTGCTCGAACTAGAGGGAGATCATCTGTTCTGATACCGGAACTTAAACATGCATTGTTTTTAGAGCTCAAACTCTGTGGTACAGAGCTGTTACCAGGAATAACTAAGTGAGATATTTGCTCCAACTCTGCAGAGACCATAGTAGGATTCATAGTGGGAAATGATAATGCTGAAACCCTCTCCCCCACCATTTGAGGTAAACTGTTTTTTTTAATCTAAATAAATCTTACTAAGTCTTTTCTTCAAGCTGAACGTTCTTCTAGTTGGGTGGGTTGATTGTCAGTCCACCGCATCTAGAGGGGATAGTGCCTCAAACATGTTTGTTGTTTAGATTGAGTCATTCCCTACTCCTCTAGGCCTAAGAGTTGGTTTATAGAAGAAACCCAGGGGGAGGGCGGTAATGCTTGAGCTTTGAGGAGAAAATTCCTCCTTGTGCTTTAAAAGAGATAGAACCAATTAGGGGCGTCGAAAGTTTAGAACAATGCAATCACCAGAGATGGACTTTACAGAGGCGCCGACCCACCCAACTCTTCGGACCATCAGAATTTCATTAATGCTCTGGGGTCTAAAATTCTTGAATTTGGTCAGCCAGTACACCACTTTGTTACGGAGAGTAATCCAAGATTCACTCTGTCCCGGTTTTAATACCAGGGCCCAAGTTAGAATTATTACGTATGGACAAGAGGCAGGTGGTAAACCTAGAGTATCAAGACTGGGGTTCTCAATCATCTTATGGAGGTCATTACATCTTTCTTGCCCTGGTCTACTCTTGTCTCGCTCCCTGGTGGGTTCCTTTGGGTCAATATCCTCGACTACCCGTGAGGGTAAAATGTGTGTGTGAGATTCTCTTGGTCTCCCGCTCGTTTTCTACGGGTTTGAGGGCAGAGGTTCCTCCATGTGAGAGGGGCTAGTACCCTTTGTACCGTAGCGGTGTTCTATTTTATCCAATGAATTACTAATAGTCCCATAGACCTCTTTCAGCTGCTCAATTTTTTTCTCCATATGGCCAAATCGTTCTTTGATAAGAGTCCTTATCTGGGTCATCATTGAACTTATCTTTGATTCCAGATAAGATTCCTATCAAAGTTTTACAAAAAAACGCTGAAGACTAGGGAATATTTTTAGCCCCTCTTTTCAAATATTGCCTGGAAAGTGGTGAAATTTCTGAATCTTGGCGAGGGAGTGTGGTTGTCCCTCTTTTAAAAAAGTCATCAGAACAAACCCTGCAAATTATAGACAAATAGCTCTCCTAGACGCCTCCGGTATGATCTTCGCTGCCTGTATTTTGGAACACTTAAAAGACTGGGCTTTTTCCAGGAAAGTTGTTCCTATGTATCAGGCTGGGTTTCGCCGAAAACATTTTACATTGGACAATATTGCTGTGTTCCAAACTGAGCTTGATAAGTTTGTGAAGTCAAACGGCCACATTTTATATTGTGCTTTTATCGATTACTCGACGGCGTTCGATAGTGTAGATCGTCCGACACTATGGAGAAAATTGGCTAAATTAGGGATAACCAAAGATCTCTTAACAATAATAATCTCCCTTCATGCATCTACATGGTGCAGAGTTCAAATGGGGGGCGAAAAAGGCCTAACCGAGGCCATTCGTTCGCGGAATGGGCTAAAACAAGGATGCTTACTAGCTCCCTTATTACTTTCTATGTATATCAGCGATCTCCCAGGGTGTCTCTCTCAAGGAAAACATTTCCCCCCAAAATTAGCTCAAGTAGATATAAATTGTTTAATGTATGCAGATGATATTGTAATTCTTGACCAGACCCCGATATGTTTACAAAGATATTTGAATGAACTAAATCTCTATGCAACCGAAAACTTCATGATGCCAAATATTAATAAAACTAAAGCACTCCCCTTTGGTGGCAGAAGGAAGCCGTCAACCTATACTTGGTCTTTAGGAGACAAACCAATAGAGACTGTAAATGAGTATGTGTATTTGGGTCGTACATTCACTTCTAACCTCCCAGATAAAGCCCACCTGCGCCATCTGAATCGGAAGGCAGATTCCCATGTTGGGGCTTTACAGAGATTGTACCTTTCCACCGGAAGGAGACACTTTACTTCAATGCTGGAAGTCTACAGTATGAAAATCCCTCTGATTTTATCATATGCCATGGAATATACACAAATTAAAACATGGCAATCTCTAAAAGTAAAAGAAGGGATCATACTCCGTAAACTGATAAAAGTGGCACAGTCGGTCCCAGTTCAAGCCCTACGTCTCGAGCTATCAGTAATGGGAATCTTTGCCAGAGTAATATCTAACATTATCAGGTGGGCCTACAATTTACTAAATACAGCCCCAGGTACCTTACGATATTTGTTAAAATTGGAGATTTTTAGAGAGTAATCATCTGGATATACTTTTAATAAGAATATGGTACAGGCCTTGGAGGTCTCACCATGCACGGTTGCACTTTTACAGGAGTGGTCCCCAGCACACCTGAAATTGTTTTTAAAACATTTGGCACCTAGAATCAGTTTTGAATCTGATTAAGATCACTGCTGTCAATTGAAGCATTATAAATGGTTTGCTGAACAAAAAGAATTCAAAACTTCTGTCCCTTACTTGTGTTTTCAACTAGAGCACGGCGTAAGGCGGTGTATTTTACTTTTATGCTTGGGTATACTCCCTCTAGCCACTTTTTTTGCTAGCTGGGATGGTACTAATAACCCTAAAGGTTTATGTGAACTCTGCAAAGGTGGCCAACAAGACTTGTTTCTACGTTTTATTAATCTGTCCTAATGAGAGCTTCGTTAAGGCCCGACGACGTTATATAATCCCAATTCAATTAAAGTATAACGCTTTCTCTGCTCAAGATTTAATTACATTGTGTAACTTTCCGGTTAATGAAAATGTCTGTCATAATCTGTTTAAGTTTTCAAAAAGCTTTTTGAAGCTGTTTTAAGTAAAAAGTACAATTCGAGTATTTTATTTTACCAAATTCATTCTAATGTTGGTTGAGTTGGTGGTTGAATATCGTCACTGACCATTTCGTAGTGAGCCTAAAAAAGCAAAAGTGTTTTAACTAAGCATTTTTATGAGTATTTAAAATTATTCTAAATTTTGTATTTGTTGATCTCAGTTGAGGTCTGGATCAATCAAGTTTACTGTTACTGTCTAAAAAATGTAATGTGCGTCCCAAATCTCACTGTGAAGGTTGGAATAGTAATAGTACAGTCCGAAGTAAAAAAAACATAACTTGATCTTTGATTCAAGTATACCTCTAACAACATTTTCAAAGGCTACCCGAGTTCCTAAGGCAGACTCAATGGGATTGGAAATATCTGTTCTACCTGAGTACTAAAAGATTTTGAAGTTACATCTGTTTGTGTATCTACTTGGACAAGTACTTGAGGACTGGGACCAGGGCTTCCTATATTCCTACAGTCCATGCCCCCCTTTGCACCCTTCTGCCTAGTCCTAACTAAATTCCCTTTGGTCGTTTTAGTTTGTTTAGTTCGGGTTCTAGGTCTGGTCCCTAAAGATAAGCTGTTGTCAGCATCCCTTTCTTGATTCGATGGGTTTAAGGGTTGTTTAGCCACAGAGAAGTTGCTATCAGTACATTGGATGGTAATTATGGGTGTTAGGGGAATATTGGATTCTTCCCTGGTCAATGGGAACTGAGTAGAGTCGAGTGAGAGGCACTGTTCTGTTAGCTGGATCTCATGGGTAAGAAGCGACTCAGCTCTAGGTAGAAAAGCATCTAAAGTGCCTACTGTACTCTTACGTTTCTCCATAGTTCTTAGTTATACTGCCAGTAATTCCACCAGTACCAAAGACTAATAAGTGTACCAAGGTAAATCCTATAGAATAGGTAAAGAACCAATCGACCAGGGGTGATAATACAGGGGAGCTCTGGAATCTAAGTATGGTCACGGGAACTTGCTACTGTTCTTCTTTAAGTTCCTCTGAATAATGGAAAATAGACATGTTACAATAAAGAATGGAAATATGTGACTCGAGGGCTGTACTATGGAATTTCCAGTAATCATCCCCCAGAAAGGATATTGCGATATAAGGCAGTCTAATTCCTTCTTTGGTCCTTGACAATATGGTAGCTTACAAATTAAAAACACAATTTACAGATATTCACAGGATCTGCAGTGTCATTAGAACGGTAACACAGTGTTTGAGTCAGTAATGTTCTTACGGAGAAGTGTGGAGAAGTGTGGCTCACCGGTTAGAGGCGGCAGACCCAGAAGCAGAGGTCGGCCCGGGACCAGGGTTCAATTCTCGACGTGGCAGGGTACGGGACCAATGTCAGCGGGCTCGATGCCTCTCTAACCATGGGTCCCACGCTGCAACTCTGGGCAATAGCTTGCTTAATCTCCACAACGGCCCCCTCGCTGCCGGGGATGCCTGGCTTCACCTTGGGGATGCCCAATAGGGACCATCTCACAGGGAAAGCCATGACGGGTTCCCCAGCGGTACACAGCGCCAAGAAACCCCAGGGTGAACATGCGCTCTACAAATACATACTAATATAACATAACATACGCGTGCCGCATAAAATGTGTCCCGAAAAATTACATCCTAGGGGGGTGGCCCTGCTCTGCCACTTCCTGGCCCTGATGGGCACAGACGGGCGCGCCCTTGGCCTGAGCTATGCCCGGCGCCTCTCGCGCACGTCCCGCGACGCGGGAGCTTACTCCTCCCTTTTAGCACCTCCTGGCGTTAAGGATCGCGGTGGCGGCATGCGCGCCGCGAGTGCTGCCGAGAGATGGAGTCCGGCAGTGGCGTGGCACAATCACTGGCGGCCAAACAATCAGGGCAGGCGGAGGCAGAATGAGCAGAGCGCCTTCGGGCTTTCTCGGCTGCACACTGTGAGTGTCCCCGCTCCCAGTAGAGCTCCCCCCGTTAAAGTATTTGAGAAGCGACCAGTACTTCAGATATAAATTCCATTAAACTACATGTGCAATTTGTTCACCTTTTGTTAACAGAAAGTTTTCTTCTAAAAGTTACATAAATCAAGGAAACAATGAGATACTTTGGCCCAAAAAGTTATCTTTCTGAATATATTTCCATTACTTTTCAGTTATAATCCGTGTTTGTATTTCTCCGTTTTGTACAGATGTACTCGGTGCCTGAGGCAACTGTTATGTTCTGTTTACATTCTGCTAATGACCCGTGTAGCCAGTAAATGGTAATTTGAAGAGAAGCAAAGCAAGGCGATGGCTTTATATAATAAAATCAAATAAGCAATTTCGTTGTACCAAATTGTCCTAGGGCTGGTGGAAGGTGTACTGTAATAAACAATTAGCCTATTGAATTCAGTCATTTTCCATATTGAAGTTGTGCTTACCGTATTCCTGATTCAGAATAGGACTATGATGGATGCCGCACAATGGGCCTAGATGTAATCGCTCCGCGTTTATGCCAGTCACTAAACTGGAATATTGAGATATGAAAATTGAAAAGAAATGTAATATTCCCCATCACTTGGATAATAATGAAAGTTGTCAAATATGCTCGAATCGCTATGCTCAGAATCTCTTTTAAGTATCCAATGGAATATACATTTCAGGGATAGGTATATTTCCACTCTGTTTTGCTGCCACTAATAGCCTCTTCTCGGCACAGACATATTCCTGCAGAAATAACGCTGTCTTAACAAACCATTACAGAAGTAAGAGTGAATATTTAGCTACATGCTGATTATACATTAAATCTGTTGGCCATTATGTTGCATGGAGCTAGGTCATTTTGAAGGCTGAGATAGGAAATAAGTAGATGGGAATGATTGTAGCAAGTGTTCTGTGTTTTTTATTTGGGAATAATTCAGTGGGAGCCAATTTTTAAATGTATTCGCTTGGGCTATGGAGGGATTTTGGAAGACTTTCAAAGGACATGGGTCAGTAAAACCCTGTGCCTTGCATTCAATTTCAATTTTCACTAAGGCATTATTCTCCCTTCATATGTGATATGTATGAATTATTATAAAGGTATCTAGGAACAACGCACGTGGAGGTGTTTTGCGTGCAAGAAGGGGTGAAAGGCATTGGAAAGTGATTATATAGCAAGAATCACAAAAAATGTAGACTAACTTTGATATTTGCAGTAACATTATAGTGCCACAGTTCTGCCTTCTAAACACTTGCAAGAGGAACAAAGTAACAAATAATTACTATCACAGATCAATTAATAAAGAACATGGCTATACAGCATTCCACTTATTCTATAACTTTAAAGGAATTACAATTTCAGTCTGTGAACATTCATTCAGCAATGAAAACAAGATGTCGTGCTGTAAATAGCTCATCAGGTTATTGCTTTACTGATCATTCAGACAGTGCTGGGGTCTGTGGTTAAAACACTCTTACCTCAATCTGCCAAAGTCTATAGGAACACTGAAGGTGGATACATTATCAACCCTGTGGAATTGCGAGTTTACAAGTATTTTGCAAAGGATACTTTTTAAAGGGACTGCTAAGGAAGGGTGCATATGAATGTATACCCAAAAGGAATATTAGGAAGATACCAAGGAATTTTCTGTTAATATCAATCAAATGATATCTAAATTTGCATCCTAAAAGTGCAATTACATTTTCTTTTGTAAGATGGCATTCAAGTCCAATTTTTGCCTGTTACCAAGGGTGTGCACTATGTGCTGCAGTAAGTGTTGCTTTCTTGCTACTGGAACATCAGGTGGTGTTGCATGCTGGACTGATTGACACTTATTCCAGAGTGTGTGACACATGTGTGTGTCTGTGCATACATGTGTGATTGTGCACATGTGTGTGTATCTGTGCTTGGAGGCATGGTTATTGTTATTTACTGCATAGGTTGATGTTGTAGTGGTTTGCATTTCCTGAGCAGAACTCTATTATCAACCTTTTTTGCTCAAATATTTGTAGTGACGTTTGTTGGCATGTTAATGTTAATGGAAAGCTCAAAAACAAATACTCAGTGCAGAGCATGACAGCTTACCCATCCATGTAATGGGTATTCCTACCAATATCAAGAGAAAAATGGTAAATATGATAACTTGTTCAATAGATTTTCATAGCCTAAATCTTGAAACATTTTTGCTGGGTTTTTGTTACTACATGCTTCAACAGTTTAAAGATACATAATATTGGTGTATTATCATGCCTCACTAGCATAGGGTCGAAAAAATGCAGCTTCATGGCTATTGCTAACAAGGACACATGCAAGCAATAGTGCTCACTAGGTGATTCTGCATAGCCCTTTTTGAGAGAAAGAGGCTAGCAGATCCATGGACCCTTAGCTACATTCAGCTTTCAAGAGCACAGACGAAAAACAAAGGCCCTCTTCAACATAGGCAACAATTGGTTGGCCCTGGCACCATCTAAGCACAGAGCGGAATTTAGTACCCAACCCCATGATCCAATGGACTTTAGTAGTGATTATTTTTCATCTCTTTAGAGTGTTGCAGAGATTCTGCACATACACAGAAGTATGCACAGGAAAACAGGACCTCGGTGTATAGGAGTTGTACCTTCCTACCACCTTAGTACCCAAAATCCCCAAACCGACTAGCTGTAGTGTCTCATTTGTTCTCCTACATAATCTCGAAGCTACAAATGATTAGACAACCCAGAATATATAACTCCCGACTCTCTCAGAAATCGCGGGGGAAAGACATACCCTTTAGCTCACTCACTCATACTTTTCCACAATAAGGATTGTCAGAGTCACTGTATAGTTCAAAATGTTTATTTTAACTATTTTGCCCTACAATGCAGTATACAAGCCACTACCAGCAGCAAATTGCAAAAACCTAAAACAGTTGGCATTGTTACATAGAATACAAAGGGGGTTGTCATTAAATACAGACACTGGAAAAAGGACTATAAGACCTAACCACCCTCCTCTTGGTATGTTGAAGGTGATTATGTAAAGGAAGATCTCTGGGCTTTGTCAGCAGACCCCATACCCAAGTGTGTGTGAACAACATGCATCCCCGTAATATCAAAGCACGAGTTTCCAGCAGTGCAGCTGTGTTTAGCATGTTTTGTCTAGGTGCTAGGGACTAACCAGAACAGGATAACAAGGGGCATGTTTATCAACCTTGCACATAGTGTTCAGACTAAACTCCAGGAACAGCAGAGAATGCAGAAAGCAGACAGTTCTCATGTTAAAGGCACAAACAGAGTCTTGCAAAATAAAGTCATGCAGTAACATGTGCAAAAGAAGCATCGTGGTAGCAGAGCGCATGCTAACTTAGTAATGTTGAGAATGACCCTAACAGCCATATAACAAGAGTAGACTGGTATATACATTTTGTCAGTAGCAGCTCAGTAGATCACTTCAATTAAAGCCATGGGCAATACCAACTTTATTTAAGTGTGCTGGTCAGGCCATAGAAATCTGCAAGAGTGGTCACTGTGTGATGTTGGGGGCCCTTCATGTCGCTTATTACACTTTCCGGTCTCCACCACTAAGAAGGATTCACACTGAAACAATCTGTTATGCCCTAAAAGTGCGAATGTAGTGCAACCAGTAATCAGCATTTAGAAAACAGGACTCAAAGCCATTTTGCTGCACAGTCCAAATTCTCTTAAAACATCTCACGCTACAAACCTCTTGATTATTCTAAGAAGTTAAAATCTATCATGTCAATAAAATTCAATGCTGCTGTATTATGCAACCATTTCTGAACTGGATGAAAATATTCACAGCCTTGTTTTGCAGGATGGGGCCCAGAAACAAGCAGGGAAGGGATGGATAAAGAGTTGCCGACTGTCTTCTCTGTTCCAGCCTGTCCCGGGAGGGAGTAGTAGTTAACTGGAACTGCCCTTGTATCCAGACTAGGAGGGTTTGCTCTTTCAAGACTGCGGGCCCTTTAAATAGCCAGAACTCCACGATCACTTAACCTCCTGTGCGAGCAGCATTCACTCCTAGGGAGTATTAAGGGGGGAGACAGGCTCAGCCTGGTCAAACATAAGGATAGAGAAGCTGGTGACGCAGTAGGAAGCAGTGGAGACACAACGTCAGTTTCAAAAGACCGACATGAAACATTCCTGTACTCAGAAGGTAGAACCACGATCTTACCAGAGTGGAGGCCCCGCGAGACTTGAGAAGACCCCGAGTATGCCAGGGGGCCACTGCCCCCATGAGCCGCCCTGCCATGCTCTTGGAGAAGAGTGGCTTGTAGGGGTCAGAGCACACCTCCAAAGAGTTGGTGGGTGGAGTGGTGGTCAAACAGGGGGCCTCATCTAAGGAACGGGGTGTAGACTGTATGTTGGCTCCGTAAAAGACTAGACCAGACTGTAGTACACCATACAGAGTCTGAAGATTGACAGACTAAGAAAGTTGTCTTTGTCTTACTTTTTAGGACAAAGGGTTCTGTTTTTTTAATTCTTTGCTGCTGTTCGCTTGCAGGTAATTCCCTAAATAGTGAAGTAACTACGAATGTAGGAGCACATGGTGATGGGCTTAAACCGGAGTGCTGCTCTCCCTCACATCCCTCCTTTGCAGTACAAGTGTGACCAAAGCACTTACCCGTGCCACTTCTCTTTATTTCAAGGGTGGTCCTTCGGGGCAACAACCCGGAAAAAAGAAGAAATCCTTAGTTTTGCTGAGAACCTACCTTAATAAAGCATCACAAAAACTGAATTACATACATGTCTGACTATTGTGTCCTGCCAAGCTTACAAACCTATACAACATTTGCTTAATTCAGAGTTTGCCCTGGGTTAATTCCTCACAAAGGTTTGCCTGGCAGCGGTGGACAGGAAAAAAAACACAAACTATCAAGTCAAAACAGGGCAGACAGTACTTTGTCCTTACCCCAACATCCCACTCTGTTGGGCCATCAGAATACGTTTCCAATAGAGGAGCAAGTTCAGGGGTGGTTCGTCCATAGAGACAGGGGCGTTGACCCCCTGACCTCCCTACTGCATCACCACAGTTCAGTGGAAGGCCTTAGGGTGTGTCTAATGAACCGCCATGTCAGAGTGGCCTGCGTTTTCGCTGTGGCCAGCCTGACATGCACAGTTCAGCCGTCTGCAATCAAAAGCTGAAAGACAGCTGAAAAGCAGATGCACAGCCCATTAGGCGTCTGACGGAGCACTGTGTTTCCCTTCTCCAGCCAATCCTAACACTGCTCTTATGCTGTGTAATATTGTAAGCAGCAATAGAGCAGTACTTGGATTGGCATCGATGGTTCTGTCCTAAAAGCAGCACGAGGCAGGAGGAACTTTGGGAGTGTTTTCAGTCAAACGTGTATTGCAGATCAAGGTAAGTTTTATTTTTAAAAGGTTTCTTGTAATTTTGTATGTGCCTCACGCCTTTTCAAATATAGCAGCGCCACTGACTGAGTTGGGCACTGCCTGTGGAAAACTTACAGTCTACCAAACTCAAAAATAATGTGGATAGACTAAGGGATTGGCGGACAAGGTATTGAACTCACCAAACTCAAATTCAGGTCAATTTGTACAGACCCCACTGTGTATTTTTTGAATCCTCGCAAAGTAAACCCTACTAAACTAGCTGGCATCAACGAAAAAAATGAAAGGCAGCTCAATTTTAATGGAAGAGGGACTTTACTTGTGAGAGTAAGAACACGTTAAGCTGATGTAATAAAAGTGATGGATATTTGAGTTCAATATATTGCAGGGATGTGTGTATTATGCATTTTAGATCAGAATCGCACAGTGTGCATCAACAGTCATGTGGCTTATTTAAGTACCCATTTTCATGCCTCTGTTTGAATATGTTTATTTTTTCCCATTTACACCTGATGTCCTCACATACACAAAGTGCAGTTAGCGAGAATATGTATGCCGCACCATAATGTAATAAATCACCTGAGACTTATCTCTTTTTAAGTTGCAATCAAATAGAACAAACTAAAATTCTGAAAAATGCTTATGTATTATCTTTTCTGTTGTGAACCGATTTCAAATATCTGAGTTTATCGAGAAGAATCATTTCTCCTGGGTGTGAGATTTACAGTATATTGAGACCACCACATGGTATGTAAAGCGTCCAAAACCAGCAAATGTTGAAATAAAAGAAATACAGAGGGGCATATTTACAAGGAGCTATTTCAGAATTTACTGCACTTTATTGCAGCCAAAGTTGTGATAAATTTAGCCCACCATTCACAAGCTGGCGGTAACAGCTCACAGCACCACTTTTCCTGCGATAGAAGCCGCAAAAAACATACCCGCAGAGGACCCCGCAACTATCGCTAATGAGAGGCAGAGTAGGCGTTCCCGTGACAAAACCGTTGACAACACCACACCTCTACAATCACAATGACCAGGCAGATCGGCGATAAGAACACAAAACACACGATAAAGCGCATTAGCAGCAGGAATTTTACACTTACTCTGACCTGGGGCAAAGTCAGACCACAGTTTGCACCACAAAAGGTAGCACAGCCCACAGCCACAACTGAAGACAAACAGATGCCATGGAGCAACTGTACATGCAGCACGGACACCCAATAGGGCCACAACACCCACTGACACCACACCTATGCCCGCAACATCCCCCCCATGGACCCACCCCAAAACCCGGACCAAGAAACTACACACCAACATCGTGAATCAAAAAACAAATATGTTGCCTCAGGTCGCCCAAGCAGGAATATCAACATACATGCCTGGCAATAAAATGGAGAACCAGTGATACAGCATTGCAATCACCAACACAAAACACCATATAAACAAAAATAACAAACAGCCGTTCAGATGAGTCCTAGCGGGTCCACACTGGAAAATCCATAGGACACAGCCTGCAAGATAAAATACAACAGAAGGTGTGCCATGCGCTCAATAAAGGAAAGAGAGGGAGAGAGTGAGGGAGAGAGAGAGATGGAGTGAATTTGCACAAGCAGCGCTAGGCCTTGCAGGGTACCTGGCACCACATGCCAACATGTGTGTTCATGGCCATCCGTACACCATGAGCCCAAGGCTGTGTCCCAATTGCAGCCACAGAAGGCGGGAGAACACCTGCACTTCTGACCTTGGTCCATAACGCGGGTGGAACACCCGGAGGGGGATGCCATGGCAGAATCATATGACTCCCACACCACGCATTGCGCAAAAGAACTATCTGACATATCCACATCCAACACACCGAAGTCCCTTCCTGAGGTACCACCGCATGGGTTGGCCTTGACTAACACGGAAACAGCACCCCATGCTGCCCAACGTTGCACACACAGTCAAAACATTGCTCAGGGCTATGACATATCCTCCACACAACTGCCACAGCACAGAAGAGTACGGGTTCTGCGAGACGCACCAAGGCAATATCAGGCCATACCGGGCACATACACAACTCCATCACGTGGGACACTACAGTGCACGCATGCTGTATTTACTGGGCACAGTGCCACTGGCAGTCCTGTGGATCAGTTCTCCTGCTTCTGTATTGCCTACATCACCTGCCTTCAGCCCTGGTTCCACTGCTGAACATGCACATTTGAGTGTCCCATGGAAATCTGCCTATCCAAAACAACCGTATATGAATTGGAGTATGACCTTAGTGTGCGTCACCTGTTGGAACACGAACAGGAGTGTAACCGAGACAGCCAAGCATGGGATGCCTTGACATACTGCGCATGCATTGGTAGTTGTCCATGGGAGATGGCACAATTTCTAGTGTGCTGTGACCACATCGAGGCGCTATCTTTTTGGGCTGTATTGTGGATTTGTGAAACGGCATGTGCTGAGCACACTTGCCCAGACTAGTTAATGGATTGGCTCACCCTGGTATTCCTTGTACACGACAACGACGTACTATTGGAACACATTGCATATGAAGCTGTGCGGGCATTCATGGACGAGTAACTACGTTCCTGCAGCCACATCCGACTGTCACACACAACACAGGTCCCAACGACATGTTGCTAAATGGGGATTGCTCACATGTGCCACCACAACAGAGGACACGTCTGCCTTTGTCTGATCCCTAGATATATGTGCTTGTAACAACGCATGTGTACAGACACCTGTGCAAGGTGAGGTAGTTCCATGGTCATAGCAACACAGCGTCGTTTGGCAATGTTGCCAATGCGGACACACTGCTGGGGACAGCACACACACAGCACTGTGGCACGACATGTGAACACATCGGACCCTTTCACCTGAGCACTGTCAGCAGAGCAGACAAAAAGCGCACCACAGTGGCAGAGCACCATGCAGATCCCATGGGCAATGAGTCATGCCCCCTCACACGGGACAATGGGCAGATGCCAAAAAACACATGACTCATCCAGCAGGGCAAGGTGGACTGGGAGCGTTGATATCCATGATGATCTTCGTCCATTTAAAAAGAATAAAAAACAATGTCTGAACCTCGACATGTACCCATGCTGCGTGCAAGTGTCGTTAGCATGTCCCTGCCTGTTGTGGTTGTTGCCTCGTCTGTACTGACACGCACAACCAATAAAGTCTATGTCACCCCACTGGTGTCTAAGTGTGTAATGTGTTCATTTGATTGTGAGCATCATCCCTACACAGGGAGGAACTGATTGACGCATGTGCAATGGTGGTGTGTCCCTTTTGCAAGTTCAACCTCTGTGAGGCAGACATAGTCATGGGATAGGTGTTGGCCGACATGTGCACTTATGTGACTATAACAATGTGAGTATGGTGTGCAACTCCTGACCATGTCGAGCACTGTCATACATCATAACGGAATGTGGCCACACAGATGTGTGTAAGTGGGTTTGTGACATGCAGTGCTGTTGGAACATGTGATGTAGGGCAGCACTCCTGGGCCACTACAGATCTGGTCACTCCTACCCACAGCCCCATTCAACAAATGGACGTGGGGCTATAGTGGGGGGGTAGTCAGATTATTGATGATGTGCAATGGGGACATTGCTAGTACTCACCTTCAAAGTCATCCAATTTGCCATTTGTCTCAGGGACATACATGTGCATAGACGTAAGTAACCATGGAGTACCTTCATGTGCAATCATTGTGTCCACATACAGCCATACTCCCATACATGAGAGAACTTAGTAATGACACATCTGTGTGATTCAGAATGTTTTATTCACATTCAGGTGATAGACAGAGCTGGTGCTGTACATGGCCATCCAAGCCCACATCACATGGAAGCCCAGTGGTTGGCCAAACACAGTCCTTTAGGGATTGAGCAGTGATTAGGAAGTAGGAGAGTGCATTCCGCAGCAGGATTGCTGTGTAATTGCTCAGCAGTGGTGAAATGGCTGTCTGTATCTGGGTCCGAGTGAATGTCGCAGAGTGTTCCTGGGGGTCAGTAGGAGGTGTTTCCGAGGGCATACTGCATAGTTGATCACCAGGCAGGGACAGGGCACATGGCAGTGATGGATGTTACTGCCATCTCCCCACACAGTAAATCCCCATCCCTTCTTACTCCTCTGATACAGGTTCTGTGTCTGGTGTGTGTCTGTGTACGGGGTGATGACTGCATCACTGTGTGCCACTGACACAACAGACTGCGAAGGTGATGGGGCAGCATCACTGTGTGCCACAGACTTATCAGGGCATGGAGCTGTGTGTGTCGAAGTTCCCAGTGCAGTCATCTGGGACCGACTCAGTGGCAGCAATGGCAAGATGAAGTACTGTAGGGCATTGAGGTTCCCAGTTACTACTTGCTGGTATCAAGCCATGGCAGACAGACTTCCAACCTGCATCTTCTCCATGGTCTCCATTGCCCTCTGCATCTGTGCCAACCCTGTGCTCTGATCGCTAGTGCCTGTCTGACCACATCGCTCTTGTATGATGTTCATTGCCCCAGCAAGGGATGCCAAGGTCTGTGCTGGTGCCTGATGCATACAGAGAGTGTCCGATAGGGACTGTACGTGGTCCCTGTTGGGACTCAGACACCCACGTATGGCATTGAGTTTGGCTGCCACGAGTTTGAACCCCACCCGTAGCTTGTCAGCCAAATCCACCTGGCAACGCCACATACGTTGTTGGAACTCCATGAATTGGTCAGGGGTGCTGGGAGACAGCCGTGGTGGTGTGTGTTTCCTGCTGTGTGGTGTGTGCAGGTGGTGGGCTCACCTCGGGGCAGCTGGAATGCCCTGCTGCTGGGGATGGGGTGCGAAGGCTATCTACGATCCGTTGGAGAGTGTTGGTGCAGATGAGCAGGGGGTCTTCTTCATCATCACTTTAGATGTGTCTGGTCTGCTCTGCAGGAGGTGTTGGTTCTCCCTCTGCAATGTTTAAGGGGAGAAGCAGGGTTACAGAGTCGTACGTGTATGTTGGAGATTTGCCAGTATACGTTCTGACTGCATGCCAATATACATTGTGGCTGTTTTTGGGTAGCTGGTTATTGGATGGCAGTCAGTGTATTTGTCCGATTACATGACGGATGTTTTGTAGTACCCTTGCTTTGTCATCACACAGTGTTAGGCAATTCCAGGTATGAGTGGACCGTTACTATGCACGTACGGGACCTGTTGTGTGTTGCGTACTGTGGTGCTTGTGTTGTTCTGTGATTGCTATGTGTGTGCTGCATTGTGATGTTGGGGATCTGGAGGGGGCCCCTCTGTGCACATAGTGGACAGGGGCCAACTTGGTGTTCCTATGTGTGCTGCAGTGTGTCAAGGCTCTCAGTGATATCTTCCATGATCATTGTGGGGGTGCAGTGTGCTATACATAACTGTGCATGTGTGCCATTGTGTCCATCTCCCCCGCACCTCCTGTCCCAGGTTGTTACTCACCCTGTTGCTGTTGGGTCAGCTCGTATTGTGCTGTGTCCAGAACCCCTAATTCCTGCCAAAGTCTCCACACTGCTGACTTTAACCACCATTTCCTCCTGCTCATCAGTCACCTCCTGTGTTGCAGGACTCCCACCTTCAGTCTCCCGTGCTGCCTTCCTGTTTGCAGCGAGCTTCTCCTTGGTTTGACTGTGCACTTCATGCCAGTGCCTCTTGACCGCCTCCGGTGTCATCCTCGCCACTCTGACTGCATTGACGTTGTTGACGATGGCCTGCCATATTTCAGTTTGAGTTTTCAGTGCCGCAGTGGAGGTGCAGAACAGTTGTTGGTAGTGTCCTGTGACCTCCGTGATGATGGTCCGGTCTTCCCATGGACTGAACCCCGTCTTCCTCTTCCTCTTGTCCTTGACCTACCCTGAGCACTGGCGGGCATATTACCAACAACTAGCAATATTTATCGCTAAATAAGCTTAGCAAAAAAAACAAATTATCGACGTGCATCGCCGTATTTTATCGCAGAGATAACGTGCTATTAGCAACGTTTATCTCTAAAGCAATAACATTTCCGGCGATAGAGGCGAAATGCGTGAATATCGCTGGTAATCCAGCGATATTCAGGCATTATCGCTTACAGTGTCTTAGCCTGAATATTCACTTCTCATTGGATATACAGGCTAAGAACTGGTCTGAGCAGGCATTAGATTTTGGAGATATTTGCGCTTATCGTGAATATTTCCATCGCTACGCCTGCGTTGATAATAGGCGATAGCGATGTTAGCGACTGCTTTCAGTCTCTAACAAGTTGGGTATGCCCACTTTGCATGTCATTAGTGATAAATATCGCTGACATGCAAAGCGGGCCCCAAACCGCTCGCTGTCACCTACAAGCTGTCACTAACTGTTGTTAGCGTCAGCTTGCTAATAGGGCGATAAAATTATTGCCGCTTAGCGGCCAAAAACAGCCGCTAAAGCGGCGATAATCTCTTATCAACCACCTTGATAATATGCCCCCGGGTTCCTTGCTGGTCCTCCGTGGGGCTTGTGGGGTTTGGCTTGTCTTCTGCACTCGGTCCGGGTGCATTTATGGTGTTAAGCAGTTTGAAATGTTTTTTTTTACTCTCTTCATTTCAAAGTGCATTTTCCCACCTGTGTGGGATTAGCAGGCTTATGGCTGGTTTACTCTGATTTTTGTATTCAAATTCACTAAATCTCCAGTGGAAAAAATGCAGTTAAACCTTGGAGTCCAACTACACCCAATCCAGCAGTTAGCTCTGAAAAGAGTTGATTTTGAAGTTTATCTGGAAACTTAATATAACTCATTCATCTTACAACTTTAAAAGTGTCATTACGGGTTAAAATTAAAAGATTAAAAAGCAGTCATGTTACACATCACCCATTATCACTGAACTGTATTTGCTGTCAGTTTCTTAAACGCTAAATTAAGAAATGTTCCTCCGCAGTTTAACATATGTTTCTTACAGTTATTCAAGCAATTTTTAACAGAATCATTACAGGTTTTGATCTCATTATACATAAAGTGCTGTCATAATGTTCGTCTTTTTCTTATTAAAGCTGCAGCAGCAAACATGCTCGGTTTTGTATTTTCATAACTTGGATTCGCTTGAATAATCTTAAAGTTTTTTCCAACTACTTTGAATTCCGAATTCATAGATAGAAAAAAGCAAGAAATGCATGCCAATTATTCTCAGTCTATTAAAGCAAATAATTGGTTCAACAAGATAATGTTGCTTTGCCAGTGAATTATATGATTTAATATGGTTAGTATGCTTTCTTAGTAGAAAATCAGCATAGTCCTGAGCTCGTGAAACGGATAACAATTACATTTTAACGGAAGCCTTAAAAGAAGAATGAGAGGAGTTATGCAGTCAGTCGCTTTTAACCCACAATTCGTGAATTGTACCATTTAACTGTTCTCCCCAGGAGTCATCTGAATCCTTTCTTTTCTATGCAAAACATGTGCCTGGCTTTGTATTTTTCATTTTGCCTTTGTATTTTTGGGTATTTTTCCCCAGAGGAAAGCACCCCATGGAAATCCGAGACACCATCACCTCTGTCGCCACGACATGTCCTTCATCACTGAAATGTGGCCAACCCCTACTCCACATCACAACAGCAATACTTAATAGCTACAAGTTGATTTACCGAAAACGCAGTGAAAAACACCGAGGGGGCATAGCCATCATCTTCATGGAAACCATCAAATGCACTGCCACCGACGACGACCCCACACTACCGATGAGGACCTCAATTTCAAACTAGAGACGGATGCCAAGACCACGAATAGATGCACCCTATCCTTTCTGCCTAAATCAAATGCACTTTTCTGGCAGTTTTCAGTGTAATGTGACTGGTAATGGCACTCCTGGTGTAAGAAATTGGGTTGTCGGTTGACTGGAGTGTGAGCCCCGGTCAAGCACCAACCACAATCCTTGTCAAAGGGAGGCACAAGCCAACCCAATATTAAGGAATGATTGATGTTACCATGCGGTCTTTACACTCCGATACGTTTACAGCGTGGTCATTACAACGCAAGTCGTTACAACGACTTGCACTAGAGGCGCTGGACTAAGGAATAGTATGATTTACTATTCCAACTCCAGCCTACGTAACAGTAGGGTAGGTGTTGGAATAGTAAATCATACTATTCATTAGTGTATAGCGCCTGCCAGCGCAAGTCATTGTAAAGACTTGCGTTGTAATGACCACGTTGTAAACGTATCGCTGTGTAAAGACCGCGTTGAAATGGATGTCTACCAAATTAATCTGTGCTTAACTCTCTGGCTGCATGGCACCGATCAGTAAGGCTTAACAAAGAGGCAGTGTGTAAAGTAAACACTTGAAACAGTAATAAAGTTCAAACACCACACAAAAAGGACACCATGCTAGATTAGACAAATAGTGTACGAAGATAAACTTTTCACCTGGATGAATGAAGTCCCTAAATTCGACCGTTGCTTCATCGTGGCCAGCCTCAACTTTTGACTTTGACTGGGTGTAGTACGGAGAGATAACCACTGTGCCTTTTGTAGGTTATTAAAACTTGTAAATTGCATGGCTGTCCCCAAAAAGGGTTTCCAAGCACTGATCTGCTACCAACTGTAACATCCAAACACAGATAGAATAACTCTGCAGCAAACAGCCAAGTCTTCATCTGATTTCTAAAGCACAGATGGTTGGATGTTTTCCAAAGAAATATAGGAAAATTGTTCAATAATACCAGTGCTATCACATGAAGGGAGCAACCTCCGTTTTTAGTCAAATCAAAGCAAGATACCGCTGCCAAACTGGCGTCTGCAGGTCTCAGAGCTCTATTTGGTATATAAGGCTGATGCAAAGACAAGAAAGGGTAGTGCACCCTGCTTTTCAATGATACAATCAATAAATCAATCAGGGGTTTACAAAGCACGCTACTCACCCATGAGGTTCTCAAGGCGCCGGGGGCGGGGGGCAGCTAATAATCAGGGGAAGAGCCAGGTCTTGAGTTCCTTCCTGAACGTGTGCAGGGTTGGGGAGCATCTGATGTTCACAGGGAGCTTATTCCAGGTCTTGGCTGTGATGTAGGAGAAGGCTCTCCCACCTGTTCTCTTTCTGCAGATGCGGGGGGCCTCTGCCAGGGCAGGGTCGGCAGAGCGGAGGCTCCTCTTGGGTATGTGGAAGGATACTCTCTCATTGAGGTATTTGGGTCCGATGTTGTTAAGGGATTTGTAGGCGTGGGTGAGGAGTTAAAGGTGACCCTCTTCTCGATGAGGAGCCAGTGGAGGTCTCGAAGGTGTTGCGTCACATGTTCCTGAGGACGAGTCTGGCTGCGGCATTCAGAATAGTTTGGAGTTAGTGTAGAATTGTTCTGTTTATTCCGGCGTATAGGGTGTTGCTGTAGTCTAGTCCAGTCTGCTGGTTATGAGCTCATGGGTGATGTTCCTTCTGCAGACGGGGGAATCCATTTGAAGGTCTTGTGGAGGATGCGCTGGCAGTTAAGTTAAAACTGCTGGAAGCGACAGCATTGATCTGGCAGTTCATGTAGAGGGAGGAGTCGAGAATGATGCTGAGGTTTTGTGCATGAACTGTAGGGGTGGGTGGATTCATAGATAGAAAAAAGCAAGAAATGCATGCCAATTATTCTCAGTCTATTAAAGCAAATAATTGGTTCAACAAGATAATGTTGCTTTGCCAGTGAATTATATGATTTAATATGGTTAGTATGCTTTCTTAGTAGAAAATCAGCATAGTCCTGAGCTCGTGAAACGGATAACAATTACATTTTAACGGAAGCCTTAAAAGAAGAATGAGAGGAGTTATGCAGTCAGTCGCTTTTAACCCACAATTCGTGAATTGTACCATTTAACTGTTCTCCCCAGGAGTCATCTGAATCCTTTCTTTTCTATGCAAAACATGTGCCTGGCTTTGTATTTTTCATTTTGCCTTTGTATTTTTGGGTATTTTTCCCCAGAGGAAAGCACCCCATGGAAATCCGAGACACCATCACCTCTGTCGCCACGACATGTCCTTCATCACTGAAATGTGGCCAACCCCTACTCCACATCACAACAGCAATACTTAATAGCTACAAGTTGATTTACCGAAAACGCAGTGATAAACACCGAGGGGGCATAGCCATCATCTTCATGGAAACCATCAAATGCACTGCCACCGACGACGACCCCACACTACCGATGAGGACCTCAATTTCAAACTAGAGACGGATGCCAAGACCACGAATAGATGCACCCTATCCTTTCTGCCTAAATCAAATGCACTTTTCTGGCAGTTTTCAGTGTAATGTGACTGGTAATGGCACTCCTGGTGTAAGAAATTGGGTTGTCGGTTGACTGGAGTGTGAGCCCCGGTCAAGCACCAACCACAATCCTTGTCAAAGGGAGGCACAAGCCAACCCAATATTAAGGAATGATTGATGTTACCATGCGGTCTTTACACTCCGATACGTTTACAGCGTGGTCATTACAACGCAAGTCGTTACAACGACTTGCACTAGAGGCGCTGGACTAAGGAATAGTATGATTTACTATTCCAACTCCAGCCTACGTAACAGTAGGGTAGGTGTTGGAATAGTAAATCATACTATTCATTAGTGTATAGCGCCTGCCAGCGCAAGTCATTGTAAAGACTTGCGTTGTAATGACCACGTTGTAAACGTATCGCTGTGTAAAGACCGCGTTGAAATGGATGTCTACCAAATTAATCTGTGCTTAACTCTCTGGCTGCATGGCACCGATCAGTAAGGCTTAACAAAGAGGCAGTGTGTAAAGTAAACACTTGAAACAGTAATAAAGTTCAAACACCACACAAAAAGGACACCATGCTAGATTAGACAAATAGTGTACGAAGATAAACTTTTCACCTGGATGAATGAAGTCCCTAAATTCGACCGTTGCTTCATCGTGGCCAGCCTCAACTTTTGACTTTGACTGGGTGTAGTACAGAGAGATAACCACTGTGCCTTTTGTAGGTTATTAAAACTTGTAAATTGCATGGCTGTCCCCAAAAAGGGTTTCCAAGCACTGATCTGCTACCAACTGTAACATCCAAACACAGATAGAATAACTCTGCAGCAAACAGCCAAGTCTTCATCTGATTTCTAAAGCACAGATGGTTGGATGTTTTCCAAAGAAATATAGGAAAATTGTTCAATAATACCAGTGCTATCACATGAAGGGAGCAACCTCCGTTTTTAGTCAAATCAAAGCAAGATACCGCTGCCAAACTGGCGTCTGCAGGTCTCAGAGCTCTATTTGGTATATAAGGCTGATGCAAAGACAAGAAAGGGTAGTGCACCCTGCTTTTCAATGATACAATCAATAAATCAATCAGGGGTTTACAAAGCACGCTACTCACCCATGAGGTTCTCAAGGCGCCGGGGGCGGGGGGCAGCTAATAATCAGGGGAAGGGCCAGGTCTTGAGTTCCTTCCTGAACGTGTGCAGGGTTGGGGAGCATCTGATGTTCACAGGGAGCTTATTCCAGGTCTTGGCTGTGATGTAGGAGAAGGCTCTCCCACCTGTTCTCTTTCTGCAGATGCGGGGGGCCTCTGCCAGGGCAGGGTCGGCAGAGCGGAGGCTCCTCTTGGGTATGTGGAAGGATACTCTCTCATTGAGGTATTTGGGTCCGATGTTGTTAAGGGATTTGTAGGCGTGGGTGAGGAGTTAAAGGTGACCCTCTTCTCGATGGGGAGCCAGTGGAGGTCTCGAAGGTGTTGCGTCACATGTTCCTGAGGACGAGTCTGGCTGCGGCATTCAGAATAGTTTGGAGTTAGTGTAGAATTGTTCTGTTTATTCCGGCGTATAGGGTGTTGCTGTAGTCTAGTCCAGTCTGCTGGTTATGAGCTCATGGGTGATGTTCCTTCTGCAGACGGGGGCATCCATTTGAAGGTCTTGTGGAGGATGCGCTGGCAGTTAAGTTAAAACTGCTGGAAGCGACAGCATTGATCTGGCAGTTCATGTAGAGGGAGGAGTCGAGAATGATGCTGAGGTTTTGTGCATGAACTGTAGGGGTGGGTGGATTCCCGTGGACAGAGGGCCACCGAGTGTTGTCCCAGGCGGAAGTGCAGGGTCCGAGAATGAGGACCTCAGTCTTCTCTGAGTTGAGCTTCAAACAGCGGTCTTTTATCCAGGCTGGCACGTTCTTCATTCCTTCCTGGGAGCATAGTCTGGTGTCTTTGGGATTCCTGGTGAGTGAGAGGATGAGCTGGTTGTCGTCGGCATAGGATACAATGCTGAGCACATGCTATCTGACAATGGTGGCGAGGGGGGCCATGTAGATGTTGAAGAGCGTGGGACTGAGCGATGATCCTTCGGGAACTCTGCAGTTGATATCGGTGGGTTCGGAGAGGAAGGAAGGGAGTCTGATTCTCTGGGTTCTGCCGCAGAGGAAGGATTGGATCCAGTTGAGGGTGGCTCCTTGTATCCCTGCCTCGTGAAGTCTGGTTGAGAGTATGCGATGTTAAACAGTGACAAAGGCTGCGGAGAGGTCGAGAAGGATGAGGGCAGCAGATTGTCCCTGGTCGAGTAGCATATCGATGCCGTCAGTGGCGGCAAGGAGGGCAGTCTTGGTGCTGTGGTTGCTGCAGAATCCAGACTGGGAGGTGTCTAGGATGGCGTTCTCTTCGTTGAAGTCGGTCAGCTGGGCGTTTACAAGTCTCTCTGTGACTTTGGCCATGAAGGGGAGGCGAGAGATGGGCTGGTAGTTTTTCAGGTCTGTTGGGTCAGCTGGTGGTTTCTTGAGGAGGGGTTTAACATCCACCCATTTCCAGTCTTCTGGGAAGATGCCGGGCATGAAGGATTCGTTGAAGGTCCGTTCCTGTTCAGGTGTGATGGCGGCGGCGGCCCTGTGGAATATGTGAGGTGGGCATGGGTCCGTTCGGGCTCCTGAGTGGGTTTTCTTTATGGTCGTGGTTATGGGTTAGATTCCAGGTCATGATGGTTGGTTTATCGGCGGTGTTGAGGGGGTGGTGGTGTCCGGCGTCTATTCACTGAAGTAGTCGTAGAGGACCTTGATCTTCAGATGGAATTAGGAGCTGAGCTTGTCGCAGAGTTCCTGGAAAGGTGTGATGTCCGTTACTACACTGGGACGTTTTGCAAACTGCTGTATGACGTTGAGCCGGTCCTTGGCGTTGGTCACGTTGGTCTGGACTTCCTTCAGGGTGCTCTTGTGGTTGTTCTGTGCTTCCGTGGTTTTTAAGTATGGGCGCAAAATCCATTCCGCTCGCGGAATTTGCGAAATTTTTGCAATTTCCTGATCCGCGAATCTCGTGAAATTGCTGAAAGATTCGCAGATTCGCTCACGGGCGGATTTTTGCACATGCCCGCGTTGAAGGTCAAATAATCAGCCCAAACAACTAGTGAGCACGGTCTAGGCTAGGCAGGTGTGCTTCCTCCCTATATCTACCGCCTACAATTAGATGTAATCCTTGATGGAGCTCTTTGCATCCACGAGTTTCTCGAGCGCAATCCCTGTGTACTTCCTGTGACCAGTAGGCTGCTTTCTTCTCATCTGCTTCTCTGATCTGTCTCTGACCCTTTATAAACAAGAGGCATGTGTACTCACATAGAAGCCTCGCCCGTTTGGCCCCGCCACACACAAACTAGGGTATGAAACGTCTGCCCACCCTTTCCTCACTATGATGGTCAGCTCACTCGAGGGACCTCGGCACCTTTCGGCGCGGTGGCAAAGTTACAGACACACGTGTTCACTGGAGACAACTCGTCTGGCCCTTTAGGCAGCTGTAGTGTAGCAAAAGCACTATACATTTACCCAACGAGGTAGCCCTTACTGATTAGACAGTAGTAAGTACTCCAGTTGAGTAGAGGTATGGCACAACACGGTGGCATCTTTGTGGATAAATATGCAGGCAGGATTCCTTCTGGCACGATGCTCCTGTCACAAAAATTAAACCTCAACAGGAAGCACTTACAGATACGTGCAGGTCCCCGATTTGGAGCTCAAATTCAGTCGCGCATTAGAATCACCCCAAACAACTAGTGAGCATGGTCCAGGTGTGCTTCCTCCCCATATCTACCGCCTACAATTTTATGTAATCCTTGATGGAGGTGTTTGCATCCACGAGTTTCTAGAGCGCAATCCCCGTGTACTTCCTGTGACCAGGAGGCTGCAATGTCTTTCCGCCCTTTCCTCACTATGATGGACAGCTCACTCGAGGGACCTCGGCGCTTTTCGGCGCAGTGGCAATGATACAGACACATGTGTCACATTATTTGTGCAAATGGCAAAAAAATCTGCGAGTTTTCCCGCAAATTTGCAGATTTTTTTGCCATTTTGCGCAAATTTGCAGACCGCGAATCCGCAAAATTCACCCATACTTAGTGGTTTTCTGGTTTTGCCATGTTTTCTCGAGGCGTCTGCAGGAGCGTCTGGCTTCTTGCAGTTTCATGGTGAACCAGGCAGCTTTCAGAGGGCGTTGTTTGGTGGGGTGAAAGCTTGTCGGCGCAGTGGGAGAACCAGCGGTGATACAATGAGTCACACACAATGCCTTAAACTGGATGTGTTTCTCTACTGTGACCTAGTGCAGGTTGCAGAGTAGCTGGGAGGCTGAGCAAAGTTTTGGCATATGGAATAACAAGTCTTGCTGCCACATTTTGAATAATCTCCAACCTGTTCTTCAACTGCCTCATAGCACTCGTATACAGGAAGAAGCCAATAATAGTTTTAAGGCTTCTGAGATTACAGAAGAAAACAGGCCAGCACTTTCACTTGTGGCTTAAAAGATAACGAGTCATTAAGCAAAAAGTACAAGATTTTAAGAATAAATGTAAATTTGGGGGGACCCTAATACACTAAGCCAACAGTGTTTACCAAACAGTAGAATCTATGTTTTGTTGGCATTCATCTTCAGGTAGTTGGCATACATCCAATTATACATTTCTTAAAATTGGAAGTTCAGTCTTTGGATCTCACAGGCAATGATATAATGAGCTGCATTTCGTAGGAGACAATTAAGATTCCAAATTATTTTTCCACATCAGCCAAAGGTTTTACAGAAATATTTAATAAGGTGGGATTGAAGGCAGAGCCTTGTGGAACGCCATGCTATAAAATCCGCATGGTGGATGGGAATGGTAAAGGTATCACCTGAAAGATCGATCTTTTAAGCAGGAGGCAAGCAAAGCCCAGGCTTTGTTCTGCACTACAATCCCATGTAAAAAATGCCACAGGAGCCTCTCATGGAACACCATATAAAACGTGGTGCTTAGATCCAGTAGCATAATTTCAGCAGACCCTCCCTTATCCACTGTTAATGAGAAGGCCTCAGTCGCTTCAACACATTGCATGTTGAGGACATCTCGGGGCCAACCTCAGCCACAGCTAGCTTGTGCCAGGGAAGGTTCCAAACTGACCTAGCACCCACCCACAGGGGAAGCACTGGTGGTACCCCCAAGGGCCATTACAAAAGATGCCACCCCTGCCAACTCTTTGGACGATCTGATGACTTCAATGTCACCAGAGAAGGCCGAATGTGCTGGAAGCAAATGTCTTCCAGCACGGTGAAGAGAATGAGGTGAGTTTTCCTGCTGGAAGGGATTGAGGAGTGCAAAGAGGCATCAGGGGAAAAAGAAAGAGATTTTCATTTCCCCTGTGTCTCTTTGCAGTGCAATGCCTTGGGATTTTTTTAAGAAGATGTATATATTTTCTGGTCCGTAGTGGCCCCTTGGGCAACGGTTACTCCCAGTAGTGTAGGCATTGTTTTGGTTGTTTTCTGCCACCATATTGGGGAAAGATCAGCCATATTTGTAGGCCCATCTGCCCAGAAGCCACTAGACACTGGGGATTTCAATTTAGGTATATGTTGGGGAAAGGCCCCTTGGGCAAGGGTTGCTCCCCATAATGGGGGCAATATTTGGCCGTTTTCTTCCCCCAGGGAAAAGATTGGACAAATCTTTAGGCCCATCTGTCCCTAAGGGGGGATGAAAGGCAACTTGCCACCAGGGAGTTTATTTATTTATATATTAGACAGCGGTCCCTTGGGCAATGCCCACTTCCCATTATGGGTAAATATTTTTGTCCATCTGCCTCCAAAGGGGCAGAAAACTACAAGGCACAAGGGATGATGTTAATGATATGTGGTGAGCATCTTCTTGGGCAAGGATCGCTCCACAATATTGGGGCACTATTTTGCCATGTTCTGCCCCCCTTTGGGCAGATCAGACATATTGTAGGCTGATCTTCCACCAATGGGGCAGAAAACCACTAGACACCAGGGAAAGTTTAAGTTTGCTGTGTGGTGCACCACCCAGGCCATCTGACTCCGGTGCGTAGGGCTCCAGGCACGACCCCCCCTCCTCCTGGGGCAGCTCAACTCAGTACCATGTGACTCTGGGCAATAGCTCACTTAATCTTCCCAATGGCCTCCAGCACCTGGAGTCCTTTAGAGGGGAGTCATTCATGCTTTAAAATATAAAAATATCGGTTTGTGATTTCTGTGTGTATGAACTGGAGTTCGGCTGATAGAGAGCATGTACTTGTATTTGACTGACATTGTGTGTACTGGTATTTGGTTGGTAGTTTGTGTAGACTAGCACTTGGCTGATGGTGTGTGTAGACTGGCGCTTGGCTGACAGTGTGGTGGACTGGTGCTTGCATGGCTGTGTATGTGGACTGGCGCTTAGATGGTGGTGTGCATAGACTGGTGCTTGGCTGGTGGTGTGTGTGTACTGACGTTTGGCTAGTAGTGTGTGTGACTGGCAATGTGCGTAGACTGGTGCTTCTAGGTGGTGTGCTAATACTAGCACTTGGCCGGCAGTGTGCGTGGACTCGTGTTTAGTTGGTACTGTGTGTGGCTGGTGGTGTGTGTGGACTAGCATTTGGCTGGTGGTGTATTCAGACTGGTGCTTGACTGGGGTGTGCATGTACTGGGGTTTGGCAGGTGGTGTGCGTGACAGGTGCTGTGTTGTTGGCTGGGATCCAATTTGTGTTTCACTTGCCTGAGGTGTGTTCATCAGTTGTCTGATGTTTGGGTGCTTGGTGGTGTGATTGGTGTGCTAGTCCTGTCGTTTTTTAAAGTGATGGGCACTTGAATGGTGCTGTTTATAAATGTATGTAATGTAATGTGTTGGGTTCACAGCTGGCAGTGGGAACGGTTTTCTGTGTCTGATGCATGAAATGCATCTAAATGGGCTATTAAACAGATGGTGCCTTGACGTAGCTTTACAGCTCACAAGCGTAAGTAAGTGGTTCACTATTCTGATTAGGCCTGGGCAGAGCTCACGCAGTTCAACACCACAGAATTCCAAAGCTTTCCCAAAAGTATTTGTGGGATTCCGCAGAGTTCCGCAGGCAGATAGGGCATACTGGAGTTATAAAGGTCTCTGTAAGAACCTGTCCAGAGCAGAGGCATAGCATAGAGGTTTCTCTAACCCTTTTTATGTTCCCCATAATAGGTGTTAATTAAAGGGGAGCACCCCACACTCACCCCAAACAGCTCCTGCTCCAGATACCCGGCTCAGCAGATGATGCAGCACTGCACTCCATAGTGGGTACGCTGGGGTCTCTGCCACGCAAGGTCAAAGTCGGCAGCCCAGTAGGACCCGCAGGGACAGGAGGCCACGGTGCTTGCCACACGGCATGGCCTGATAAAGACAGAGCCCCGTGAACTTCAGTCTCCTCCTTCACATAAAAATGCAGCTAGTCACAGCGGGTGCGTTATCCATAACTGGCACTTTTGGAGCAAAGATGATGCTCTAAAGCACGTACTCAGTGGAACACTAATCAAACCCAAGCATGCATAGTGGGACTATGCCTCGTCAATCTTATGAATTAGAAGTATGGTGTTCCCGTTTATTTCTGAGACAGCACTAGAGCTACATAAGATGAGTGGCTAACTCCAGCTACATGCAGTCAGCGTAATTTTCAGTTTTGCACAACTCCGCGCTCCAAGCTACTGGGGCTACTTGGGCTGCCCCAGCCAGTGTGAGGCTAGCTAGCACCTTTCAAATTGCCCCACACTGACCGAGGTAGCCCCGAACTGTGCTAGGTAATTCCATCAATGCTCCATTCACTTTCCAGTTTCTCCTCCTCTTCCAACCGGTTTCTCAACTTGCAGTCTTCACTAAAATAATAATTCAACCCATTGGCAGGTCTGCATATGTCAATTCTTCATCCTTCACAGTTCTTTTAAATGAATCAGACCACCTTTTCACCTCCAACTGCATGATCTATGTTGCTACGCGGTATTATACATTTCTGTACATTTGACCCCTCTATTGTTTCTTTTCTCTTTCTCCCTTTTTTCTCCATTGTTTTACAGGCAATTTTACTCAGGCATGTAATGCAATATCCTGATGATGATCTCACAATTGCCTTCATGGATTGAAACGTTGTCGACTCTTTGTAGACTGTAAACGCAATTTAATCTGTCATTGCCCATGTCTAACAGTGTCTCAGCCCACCTATGCTTGTTTTATTTAATGAATGACGTTCAAGCGTTTGTTCTGTCTGAGCCTTTGTTTTGATTTTGTTTTATGTACACCTAGTTGGAAGCAGGATTGTGTCCCCACTTTACTTGTGGGAAATATTTAAAATAAAAAATTGATCCTGTCCGGCTGGATAGCACAAATATAGTACTGATTCCTAGTCTATATTAATTTTCCTCTGCTCATATCGTCCGTGTCCAGGACCAAAGAGTTGAGTTAGAGACAGTTGTCTCCCATCCTTTTGGCTACCTGGGTCACAGCACTGCAGAAGTTGGTTAATTGAGTAGTGGATAGTCAATCCACTATTATGAGCAATATATATACGCAATAATATATATATATTTTTTTGCTTCACACCGTCAATGCATACTCTCTCTGTAATGAACAATTTCTGCCCTCACTTCTTTTTGGAAATTGGTAACGAAGGGAATAATATGTGGTATGCATTGTGTGGATCCCGCTAGGTTTATTTACCCAGAATCCCCAGTAAATTTGATTCATTGGCAAAATTGTATTTTTCCACACATTTCTGTGTTGGAAAGTAGTGGCATCACTAGGGCAGCACAAATTTCCTACCACCCAGTTTTTCCCGAGGTCTGCTGATAAAAATATTACCTCACTTGCGTGGGTGGACCAAGTCCCCTTGACAGGAAAGGCCCCAAAACATATTGTGGAGACATCAAAATTATCTATCACAATAATACCTGGTTTTGTAAGTGGGGCACCTGCTTTTTGGCCCCAGGTCTGGTGACCATCTAGGGAAACGTATCAAACCCAGGCATTTCTGAAGACTAAACACCCAGGGGAGAGTCCAGGGATGTGTGGCTTTCAAGGATACCCAAAGTTTTCCAACCAAAAAACCTCTGCAAATCTCTAATTAACTAAAAAGCCACATTTTCCGCACATTTCTGTTGAGAAATTGGTGGGATCGGCAGGCCACCTCAAATTTCCTACCCCTCAGTATTCCCCCAGGTCTCCTGATAAAAATGCTGCCTCAATTGTGTGGGTGGACCTTGTGCCCTCGACAGGGAAGGGCCCAAAATATATTGTGGAGACATAAAAGTTATCTATTACAAACATTCCTGTTTTTGCAAGAGGGGCACCTGTGTTTTTTGTCCTGGGCTCAGTGGCCATCTAGGGAAACGTACCAAACTCAAACATTTCGGAAAATTAGACATATAGGAGAGTCAAGGAAGGTGTGGCTTGCACTGATCCCCAATGTTTTTCTACCCAGAATCCCCTGTAAACCTCACTGAAAAGCAGCCGCGGCCTGTGGAGGGAGTTACGGTGGGGCAGGAAGGCGGGGCGGGGGAGGGGCAGGGTGGGGGGTGCTAGAAACCAGAATATGGATAATTGGAGGTAAGTTAACAATTACAAAATGAAACGAATTTCGTAGCGTGCACTGCATCGCATTTTGCGTCTATACTCCACTGTAGTCAGGACCAAAGTCCAATACTTGTTTGCTGCAACTGCCCTACAGACTTCGCCATCTTTCACCAAAGTAAAGAGAGGTGGTTTTTCATTACCACTGCTCTACTTGCTAACATCTTTTCATTTACTAGTTTAAAATACTCTAATGTATCCATGCCAAGTCTATCTACAGCGCTATACAATCGTCTCATCTTAACGTAATTTACTGCTATTACCATGGAAGGATTATTAGCTCCTAAGATATTGAATACCACTTGACCAACACTGCTTGTTATTCTCCTTAAATAGTGTACCTCCTTCAAGTCATCTATATGATATGATATCTATTTGATAAATTCTAGAAAAATGTAAAGGTAAATAGCTTGTACTCACATAATTCTTTGGCAGATTGAAATAAACAGTTTTCCTACAGAAATAAAAAAAATCCTCTCATGATAGGTTTGCTCTCTGTTAAGAAATCCCCACTAACTTCATAAGTTTTGTCACATGTGCTTTCACCAACAAATTCTGCCTTACCTCCTTCTATAGGACTATGCCTTACCACACATATTTCACCTTTCTTTTCTCACTCAATTCTCAATCTTGGATGTAAACCAGAAAACCAACAGTTTTCTTCTTCACTGATCTCTTTTAAGGCAGTCTTGTGAGCTTCTAATGTACTCACCACTTTTATACCTCTTTCATAATATGCCATTATAAAATAACACTCTTCCTTACTGAGTTGACACGAATATGCAACATCCATGTTAGTATCATTCGTGATTTGTACGATCTCTCTTACATTTTTATCATATTTAATCTCTTCATCAGGTACACTAATGAGTACCTTTTCCAATGACAAAACAAAATATATTAGGTATTGAAAAAGAAACTCCTAATAATAAAAGAAAATAAATAACACATTGCTCAAGATTACAATTTTCTAAAAGTTACCAAAGGTTTAGTTAATCCTTACCCTAAAGTGCATTTCATTATATTAAAATATGCATTCTTGCCCGATGTAAAATCACTCATTCCCAGTTTGCAAAAGAATTCACTACAGTTCATTAAGACTGATAAAATAAAATCCTTTTTCTGCGTTAAGTCCCTCCGTTTTTTAGCCTGTACTTATAAGAAAGTTACTGTTGTAGGCCCACTTTTCAGAGCAGGTCACTTATCAGAGGTAAGAATGTTACCCCTCTGCATATCAATTAGGATCTAGGCACCGCTCAGCCAGCTTACAACAAATTGCCTAGAGGTATGAATGTTTAGTTCCCTGATGACTGGTTTAAGATATGTGTTCCTTTGGTCCCTAACTGTTGGGTAAGTGCACATAAGTTGACTTATTGATTCAGAGCCCGATTAACAGAACTAACTGAAGACAAAATCCTAAATGTACTACTTTTGGTATTCACAGAAGGCATTTAGTAGTAGTAAAGTTAGGATTTTTTCTTAAGTCTGTCTAAATTCTGTCCCAAGTTTGTCTTAAGACTGTCTTTAGACTGTCCTAAGTCTGTCTTAAGTGTGGATTTAGTCTTAAGTTAGTTCTGTGAATCGGGCCCTCAGTTCATAATCATCAGTTTATTTCTTGATTCCTGCCCTTCCATGTTGGAAGCAGAATTTTGAAATCATGAGATCTTAAACGATACAGTGGAAAACTCCATTTTATGGCTGGATGGAGATGCGCTGAGATGTATCCTTGCTGCCTCAAGTTGGTGTAAGAATTTATCACAGTTCAAGCATATCATCCAAAAGCGACAATTTATTTCCTGTGACATTGCTTAGCCTCGTGAATGCTGTTCTGTCCATCTCTTCTTGGATTCCCAATTCAACTAATGCTTACCTCTAAGTGGGCCCTCCAATGAGCTCGATTGCTTTTTCTCCATCTGAGCCTTAAATTCACACCAATATAGGCTGTTCGGTGATCACGCTGAGGTACGAAGTTTCCATCACAGTTTTACAAAAGTTTTAGTTCATCGGAATTTCTGATTTTGAAATCCAAATTCCAGGAGCACCTGAGCTGGTGAGGTTGCTTGAGGGAGACAGAACACTGTTGTATACACCTTAGTTTGTAGCTCATTCAAGATGTCTTTTTCCTTGCCATGCCTTTTTTCAAAGCTACATGTCAGGTAGGGTAGGAGCTGTGCTGCCATTACCGTTTTAGCAGTTTGAAAGGACATATGCACATATACACATTCTCTCTAAAAGCACTAACTAAATGTTTTTTATTTACTGTTATCTCTCGTCCTAATTCCTCATGGTTAATTCTAACATGCAGGTGCAAACAATCTAGCAATCAACTAGAAGTATAAAAAGCTCACCTTCAGGGCCATTCCTTACCGGTTCAGCGAAGGAGGCAGTACAGGTCTACGGCAGGCTCTGACCAAGAATTCTGTGAGTACATTGACCGATCAAAATCTCTGGTAAGCGTTTTCTCTCCCACAGGTCTCTCTCTCTCCCTCTAAACTTTGTGGCAAAACCAATGTCTTTATTCCACAGGGTCAACCCATGCCACTTCTCAAACCATGAAGTAGCACTTTTGAAAAACTAGCGTAAGAATGAACTCTTATGTTTCCTCATGTACCACTGTGCACTACTCTTGTATAATTCGTGTTTTAGCCACCCCACCTCCGAAATCCAGTGCGAACCCCACCCTAATGGTACCACCAATACCATTACACCATAGCCGCTTATAGCCAGCACCTACACCGCTATAAAGCCGGCAATCAACTGTATATAAACCATACAGTCAAGTGACTCTAACTTTTTCCTTGTATGTCTTGTCCTTGTCCTATATGTTCTATGTACAGGTGTTTTCTGAGATGGGAATCCCCCACTCACACATAGAAAAACACTTTAGGGCGTGTATACACATAGTCTGAATATACACCCACTAGTTTTAACTGCACACACCCTTTTATCCGTCCTGAAGAAAGCCAGCTTAGTCATAAGGCACTGGCTGAAACATGTTGACACATCCCAGGATGTGGGAGGTCGTAACTCGCCTCTAACATCCAACAGCCTTATTTTTAACCGCTGACGGTGACCCAGCTATTAAAGTGTAATTTGCCCTCGGGCACTGGGATCCCCGCCAAGCCGTTTTAAACCCACTATTCATAACAGTCTTCACCGCACACACAGCGACATACCTGCTCCGCTGTAATCAGGCGTCGAAGCACACCCAGGACACGCTAGGTGTCACTGGGTGGGCACGATGATGAAGCATGCCACCAACTAGGTTGGTGGGTGAGGGCTTTATGAGCACACCTACCAGGTGCCACTAACCAGTGACGAAACATACTTGAGTCCTTGATAAATTAAATCAATTTTTTGTTTTCCTTGAATAATTAAGCTAGTCTACTTTTGATTTACAACATATAAACCGGGGGATATGGACTAGCTTTCTGGTCCTCTCTCTCCTTCTTGATACACGCATAATTCTAACAGCAGCATTATTAGTAATATGTTCTGAAACATTACCCTCAGGAGTCAGTTATCACATCAAAAGAGTGACTAATATAATTATTATTAAAGTATAAAATTAACACATGTGGAGTATCCCATCCTCATGCTGAAACAAAAAAATCAAGAAAAATATAACAAAATAAAAAATACAAAATCAGATTCTTATTAATCCTCTTTTTTCTGTTCTCTATAGAAGTTAAAAAAATACAAAACAATAGTATCAAGTTCAGTACTCACTTTTTTCAGCTTCAAATGTCAGTTCTCAATAATGTGAAAAATCAAAATCAGTTCCACCAGATTGATTATAATGCATGACATTTTTCTCAGTCCATTACATTTTACACAGTGTTCCATAGTTTTTTGTTTCAACAAACCTCAGTATTTCAAAGCCTGTTTTCACTTCAGGTCGTTTTATCTCTGTGTCAGACACTGGATCATGGTCATTCTCATAATACCATGATAACTGTTCAGTCGAAATTATTCATTTTCATCTGTGTCATCCTCTGATATTGTACTTAAATATAACAACTCCTGTGATGCATACTTTCAATTGGGAATTCTCTATCAGGCTGATCTTTTACCAGTCATTGTTTCACACCCATCGGTCTCCCAGGCAGATTGCTTTCTTGTCTCTGACACTGGCTCACAGTATTTCTGTTTGCAAGTTCTGCTCCTGGAGATTTCTTCAGCCCTTGCTTTTTCAGTGACAGTCTGTAGTTCTGTATCACTCCAAAAACTTTGATTATTATCTCTTACTTTATTCTGGTTCACTTTTGTCTACTTTCTCTACAGCAAACTTTCTTCCCAAAGTGATCTTTTCGACTCTCTTTTTAGTTGCAACTTGTCAAACTTATCATTTTGATTATAGTCTACTTCTTTTAGCTGCATGACAAAAGACTGGCACTCAGATCTCTTCGTCAGTTACAAAATCATCATCCCCGCTTCAGGATACATGCCACAAATCTGACTTGAACTGTCACTTAAAATGTCACTTTATTCAGAGCTGTTTTTTTTCTCAAACATCGGCTTCTTACGCTTCTTCCACTGTTACAACAGTTCTCACTCTCTTCGTATGGGCATTGTGAATCCATTGAGGCACTCCTTTATGCTTGACTGCATTATTGGTGGTCAGGATAACCTGATAACGACCACTCCAATGCTCATCCAAACATCTCTGATGGGCAGGTTTACAAACATGAATCCAGTCCCCTGCATTCAGATTTTTAAATGGAGTGTCTCTGTAATCTTCTGTGATTGCATTTACCTGGCATGAGAAAGATTGTACAACGTCAGCTAGACCTTTGCAATAATCCAGCATGATATCATTGGTTATTGAGAATAAAGCAGCTGAAGGTACAAGCACAAGTTTCATACTCTACCCATGGTAATTTTATACAGAGATAAACATGTCTTCATGTTTGGAGTATTTCTAATTATCAACAAAACAAGGAGAAGTGTGTCACACCACTTCCAACCTGTTGAGGTACAGACTTTTACAAGTTTATTCTTGAGGGTACCATACATTCTTTCCACCACACCAGAGGATTGTGCTCAATACCTTCAATAACTTCAATGACGACTTTGCTTTATCTTGATAGCTGTACAAAGGATGTGTTAATACTTCATTCTTGAAGAAGGTGCCACAATCAGTCTCAACAGAAGTTGGGAGGCCACATCTTGGTATTAACTCCCTGAACAGCAATTTGGCCACCTACTGTAAGACTATCTGCTCTTCTAGTGGTAAATGCCGCAATCCATTTAGAGAACATACTACTACCAAGATATAGTGTTGCAGAGTGGCATCTCAATAAAGTCTGCTTCCGTTCTTGTAAATTAGTCCTCTAATTTGCCAATGTGATTTATAACTGTGAAAGTATTTTCCCTTGATTATTTAGATTACTAATCATACACCTGTTACACATATCTTCAGTAAAATGTTGAAGTCCCGTATTTGCCCAATTGTTCCTAAAAATCCCGATTAGGCTACTCTTCCTTCTGGGGTCTGAATATGTAAATATTTACACATGGGCTGCAACACTGAATTTAGTACACTATATATGTGTTCTCTGTTTACATACAAATCCTGATAATTCTTTTTGAACCCAAATTAATGCGTTTTATTTTTTCATCATCAGGTGTATTGTCCTGCTGATTTCTCAAATCAGTCAAAGAAGCCTTGAGGAATCCACAAAGTCATAATTTACCTTGCTTAAACATTTTGGGACAGTATCATTTGCAAAATTCTCTTCTTCAATCCCTTCCTGCAAGTCACAATATCTTGCCTTTTGGGCAGTATACTTGTTTCCTAATGTGACTATATCCTAGCCAGCCTTATGAGTTGGACACTTCACAACTGACACTTCTATTGATTTCTAAATTGCGTCCAACAATCCAATATATACATAGTATTGTTTTTTTGGAGCACTTGAGAATGTCATGACCCCTCTTTGTGACCAGAGCTGACCACAGTGATGACAACACCTAAACCATACTGGCTATCAGTGTAAATTCTCGCATTCAAATTATCTGAAAAGCAGCAAGCTCTCATTAGAGCAGTTAATGTTACTACTTGTGCTGAAGTCAAAATTGGTATGGAAGATGCCTCTAATGTTTCTAAAACAAAACATTCTGGATATGCAGCTTCAATCACCGATGATTCCTTAGAGAGGAAGCCTGGAAGGGGACATCTTTCATTCCTTCTTGTAAGCTTAATCTGGTGTCTTTGGGGTTCTTCATAAGAGAGAGGATGAGCTGGGTATTGTCGGCGTAGGTTGGCTGGGGGGGTCATGCAGATGTTGAAGAGCGTGGGGCTGAGCAAGGATCCTTGGGGGACTGCAGTTGATCAGAAGAGGAAGGGCGGGAGTCTGATCCTTTGGGTTCTGCCGGATAGAAAGAAGCGGATGCAGTCGAGGGCCATTCCCTGTATACCGGCATCGTGGAGTCATGCTGCCAGGGTCTGGTGAGAAATGGTGTCAAAGGCTGCGGAGAGGTCTAGTAGGATGAGGACCGCAGTGTGGCCCTGGTCGAGTAAGGATCAAGCCAGCCAAGCTTTAACAAGTAAGCGTTGGGGGAACATTTAAAGACTGAAATTCCTGGGTTGGTGCCGACCTGCATTAGGCTTTAGAGCGAGACCGGGAAGCCGCTTTATTGCTAGCTCATCGCACTAGGCCTCATCGAATATGCCTCCAGTGTAAGGCCTGTTCGAGGCACTGTGGCAGCAAGAACATTGGACTAGGAAAAGGCAACACCAACAACGTGCATGTCTCAAAGGTATATTTGGCCTCACCAACAAACATAGCGCAACGTATGGCTTCAGAGCTGATTCCTACCAGCATAATTTTCCTCTTGTGAAGGGTGACGCTGGAAAGAACCTAAAGGTCATTAGCACAAAGGAAGTACTACATTGAATGCACTGAAATTATAGTATTGAAAGAAAAGAGTTATCAATACTGAAGAAGGTCTACAGGATTGTTACTGGTGAATAGACTGTGCTCATTGAAATAAAATAAATAAATGATTACATTTGAAAGTTAAGGAAAATCAAGCAGTAGCAACATCCCCCTCCCCCCGCATGTTTCTTTGGCAATCTGGAGTTCCTCTTTTTGAATGGGAGCAATGAATTGAAAATTAAAAAAAATAATTCGAATGAATTGATGGTATGAGATTTCGAGCATCAAGGAAAAAGAGGCAGTTGGTCTAGATAGGGTAGGGCAACATATTTTTACATTTCTGCATGACATACTGGGGGCTGATGGCGAAGTAATCGATGATCCATATGTGAATGCTAAGAAGAGATAACAGATATATTTTGGAAAACAGGTGAACATAGACATGCAGCACCACATGTTCTATACCTAACTCCAGAAAGCCCACAAATGCATAGACAAATGCCTTACACATTTAAGGGAGTTGGCCATAAAATGTGACTTTGGAGTAATGACTGCTCAGAAGATTAGAGTTCAATTGATTGTGCAATGCAAAACCAAAAGGATGCAGAAGAGACTATGGGCTGCATGCCTGAAAGTATTGCAATGTATGAAGACAAAACATGTCAATGAAGTCAATGAAAAAAAGGAAGGAACTACAAGAGCATCTAAAGATAAACCAAGTGGGGAGAAAGGGATGAAGATATTCAACAGGAGTTTCAACAAGTCAGGATTTAAGGGGTGTTACAGTGTGGGAGCTGCTGATTTCAAGAGATCTTTTGAAAGGGGTAAGAATTGTCGTAAATGTGGGATGAAAGAAAATGTAGGTCCTGTTAACAAGTCTGGCGATCAAAGGACCGCCAGACTCATGGTGGTGTGGCAGTGACACTTCAGCCACCACCTCACCAGCGGTCCAACCGCCCAATTAGGACCGGCTGATCGGCAAAGGAACCGCCATTCCCTGGCATTTGAACAGTGGTCAGAGGCTGCAATGTGCTTGGCAGGACCTCCATGGTCCTGCCAAAGCATTTTATGAGGTTTATTTCTCCAGGGTTTACCTGGCGGTTCCTTTTCCATGTAAAACGTGGAGGAAAGAAAACAAAGGAGCCCCTAAAATGTGCTCCCTGTGCCTCAACCACATGTAGATGCACACAGGGGGGCATAACATGTGCCACGCGTGTGTGTGCACATAGGTTCCTGCACGGCATGGACTTTCGAGTACATGTCGTGTAGAAACCTTGTAGTGCGGTCCCATTGCAGCCTTTAGAAGAGGCACTGCCATGGGACCGCACTTCGCCCTTCTGTAAGACTACTAAAACGTAATTGGATGGGCAGTGGCAAATTTTGGTGGATCGGTGGCACGTCGGTTTGCACAGGCGTGCCTCCGCTCCGCCAAAAAGTCATAATTGAGGCCTTAGTGAGGGTTTGCAAGGATTATAGGAAAAATATAGTAGTGTGGGTGGAAGAGGAGGATAGTGTACTAGAAAGGTTACTAAGCATTGATGAGGAGCTAGGGGAAGTAAACGGTGGGCTGATTTTTGGGTGAATGGAGTCACCATAGAGCTAATGGTGGACCCTGGGTCTATATGTAGCATCATTACAATTTTGGATGCTAAGTGGCGTCGTGTGGCACATAAACCCAGTGACATTCAACCTAAAGGTTATGGGGGAGACAACATACATATTCTTGGATTTGTAAATTAAAATTTTGTTTTAAAGGAAGAAAGGCAGTAGGTAAAATGTATATATCCTGGGAAGGTCTGGCTGTTTAAAATATGGGAGTTATCTTGGAGAAACTTTTGGGGCTCTTCAAGGATAGCATCAGATCCCTCAAAGGTTAGGGTCATGAGATAAGGATTAAAGAGGGTACCAAGCCTGTGAAACATCCCATAGTAATTAGGAGTGAGGTAAAACAAATGTTGGACGACATGCAGAGGGAGGGAGTGATTGAACCAGTAGGGACATCAGAAAGGTTGTCTCCAGTAGTGATCACCAAGAAAGGGATGACTGTTTGAGATTTTGTGTGGAGTTAGGATCATTGAATCAATACATGGTAATGGAATCGTTTTTCCTTCCTGGTATTTCAGAAATAGTACTGTTGCTGAATCATGCAAAGTTTTTTTCGAGATTAGATTTAAAATCTGTGTACCATCAGTTCAAGTTGCACCCTTAATCTTAGAAATATACGCATTTATAACAATGGAAGGTGTATTTCAATTCACTAGACTTCTCTTTGGTTTGGCATTCACATCAAGCATCTTCCAATACCTGATGAATAAGTTGTATGGAGATATTCCCAACTTATATTTTTTCCACAACTACATCTTGGAAAAGTGTTGAGCATATTTGAAGAAGCACGATTGACACGTTGTAAGGAAAAATGTCAGTACTTTAGATATACTATTTTAGAACAAGTAGTCAGACTTAAAGAGGATTTAATAAAATCTATCATGTTAGCTCCAACCCCTTAGGGGAAAGAACAATTGAGCTCATTCATGGGCTTGGTGGAGAACTATACAAAATTTGTAAATAACTCCTGAATAACAGAAGCATTGATAGAGTTATTGAGAAAAAGTAAAGTGAGTTTCTGTGGGGAGAAGATAAGAGCAGGCGTGTTTGAGGGTGAAGGTTTTAATGGCTGCTTCAAAAATGTTAATGACATTTGTTCCTTGTGGCAAGAGTATGTTGACAGTTTTTGCCAGCGCCCATGGGATCATAGCAGTCTTGTCACAAATAAAGGGGGGGAGTAGAAAAACCAGTAGCGCTCGCTTCAAGGTCTCTGAATCAGACAGAACCCAATTACATTGCCATAGAGCGAGAAGCATTGTCAGCTGCATGGGGCATGGAGTACTTCTGCATGTATTTGTGGAGTGCATATTTCACATTACAAAAGGAGTATCTTAATTGAGGAGGGTGTTACAACTGGTATGTGCTAATAAGATTTCTGTGAGATTAGCACGTTTTGCGTCAAGGTTACAGGGGTACCGGTATGAAGTTGAGAACATTCCAGGATGTCTGGCTGATTGTCAAGATTACCTCTACAGTCGGAAAAGGGAGAAGGAAAAGAAACTGAAATGGTGTGCATTGTTTATGCCTCCGTAGAGATATAAACAGAAGCAGTCATAAACAGTCATCTGGGTAAGTCTTTAACAAAAAGGCATGTGAAAGAAAGATTTTGGTGGCCAGGCATCAACAACGATATGAAGGATTGGGTTGAAAGGTGTAGTATAAGCAGAGCATGTAAGAAACGATTGATGGTATTTTGGGTGATGTGGAAGATGCATGGAATCAAATGTGCTTGGACTTCATAGGTCCCATGGATTATTTAGGAGAGTCTTAAGGGTTTACGTAGGTAATGGTGAATTTGTTCTTCAGGTGGGAGATGGTGGAGTTTTTGAGGAACATAACTACTGAGAGTGTGGTGAGAGTGTTGGAAATACTGTTCATGGTTGAAGGTTGTCCGGTGGTGCTGGTGATGGCTAATGGCATGCAGCCTACCTCAGCTATTATGCAGGTATTTTTGAGTAAACGTGGCATTACGCATGCGCATACATCGTTATATAACCCAGAGAGAAATGTCACGCCTGAGTGTGTGGATTGCATGGTTACGGTAATATACAGATGGCAGTGAGTAGTAGATATAATGTTAAGAGTGCACTAAAGGGAATGGTATGGACATACAATACCACATTGACAGATGAAGCACATTTTGTGAGGATGAGGGGAAGAGAAGTGAGGACAATGTTGTCATTGCAGTGGATGATTGAAAGGTAGACTTCAAAAGAAAGAAACAAATAAATAGAGGGACGAAGGTTCTGAGAAGGGGTCTATGAAAAATCAAGTTGGGGGAAAGGAGTGAATTAGTTAACATGCTTTCTGATCCCATGGAAGAGAATGAAGTACACAAGTGGCATTTTGTGCTTAAAAAATGGATAGAGATGGAATAAATAAAGAGTGGTGTTGTATAGTAAGAGGGATGATGAGGCGCAGAAAAGGTGGGAAGGAAACGATGAAGGGAAACAGAGGTGCAGGTGATTCATGTTAATGAATGATGAAGAAATGGCGAGTGCGCCGGGCAAGAGTGGAACGGTGGAGATGCATAAAAGAGTTAGTTGGCAGGGTAGTGGAAGCAGACAACGTAGGTTTCAGGATTACGTAATGCAATTGTTTTTGATGTGTAGAGAGAGCGAAATAGTAGTCAACATGTATGTAATGTAGTGATACGCAGTGATGCAATGTAGTAACAGGATATGTATGTAATTTAGTAATAGTGTGTAGTTTAGGAATAGGATATGTTTGTAATTCAGTCATTATCTTTTTTTTTATTAAAAATCTTTATTTGATCAACCATAACGTATGCTTGTTACAAATACATAAAGAAAACAGAAAAAATAAAAATTGAGTATAATACATGCCATACAAGCAAACACAAAATATATAAATCCATTTTTGTTTTAAACCCCTCCACCCCCTCCCTTTCCCAGGACCATGAGAGGCTATACTTAGGATAGATTGCAACAGAGAAAAACAAAAAGGAAAATAATCTCCTGAAAGAAAGTACATAAATAAAGCAGATATTGCAGGGAAGAATGCCCTTCCTCTACACCTCCTTTTACACAATTAAATATTGTGTCAATTCCCTAGAATTATCTGTGTCACCCCATGATTCCACCAAGTCCGGGATGTTTCAGGCACATATGGCCATTCTTTTTAGATAGAATTTAAAACATAGGTTCATTTATCCAGCTGCTGATTGGAGACCAGATGTCTCTCCCTCTTTTACTAGCTCTCCGGCCCCTGCGTTTGTATATCTCTTTCTCCCAATGATATGTGGCTAACAGTTTCCCCAGCCAACAGTGCACTGAGGGAGGATCTTTATCTAACCAAACAGATGCTATGGAAAGCCTATAGACAGCCATCATGATAAAAAGCAAGGTATTCCTGGGCACCGTTAAAGCCTGATTGCTTACCCCAAGTAAAATGACTTGTGAAGACAGCGTCATATCATAGTCAAAATTTGTTTGACATAGTACGCCATTTTGCCGATCAATTCAGTTAAGCGGGGGCAGGTAGCAAACAGGTGGACGCTATCTGCAGCGAGCTCTCCACAACGAGAGCAGTAAATACCTGTAGAGCATCCCCACTTAAAAATCCGAGAAGGAGTGAAATATAAGTTGAGCCATGTTTTAAAACATTGAACCTGTATGTTGGCAGAGATAGCTGCTGTTGAAATTAGCCGCAAGGAGTCCTCACACACCCCTACGTCTGCCTGAACCTTATCCTGCCACCGGTCCATATGTTTAGCGAGGTCATCCTCTAAAGTATCGCTAAGCAGTATGTAGCACTTAGAGATGGATACCCCTTGAGTCCCCAAGGCCGCCTCCATAAGGGGGATTTTATAGCCCTGAATCTTCTTTTTCAAAAAAAAATCCCTGATTTGTAAAAATTAAAAGAAGTGGTTGTTTCCCACTCAGAATTTTTCCTTTATTGCATCAAATGATAGTGTTGTGTTATCCTGTATTAAGTCTCCAATATATCTAATCCCTTTCTCCCTCCAGAGTTCCATATAGCCATCGTTGAAGATTTCTGGTAGGAGTAGGTTCTTTTGCAAGGGCGTATACCTATGGATCCTATTCAGCTTAAGTTTTTTCCTAATCGCGGTCCAAATTTTGTAAGCACCCAGCAAGACCTTGAACTTTACTCTTTTAAAATATGCAAAGTCAATGTGGCGCATCAAACACCCTTGTGCCTCCTCAACAAGCAGTAACTTATAGATGGATGGGTAAGAGCCGATTATAACCCCTGGAGAGCCTTTACCTAACAGAACAGTCATCTGACATAGATTCGCAGCCCAATAGTAAATCTGAATATCGGCGACAGACCACCCGCCCCGCAGTCATTATCTTATCTAATTTAGTAAAATGCAGAATCTTATTCTATTTGGTAGTATAAAGAATGTTGAAACTGTGATTATATATTGTACGGTTTCTGTGGTTCATTACTATGCAAGGAAAGTAGATTTGCTAGCAAGTCTACTTTCCTTACACAATAATGTTGCCATGGTGCCTAGGAACGCGATAATGTGTTGGAATACTGGACACCAGCAACAGGGACAGTTGAAAGTGGTGGGCAGAGGAAGCCTCAACAATGCAGCTTGGATCAATAAAAAGAAAAAATACCCACAAAGTGTCACCTTGAACATTTAATTATTTCATTTTGTTATTTATATCCTCTCTGGGAGAAGGTTTAAAAAAGGAAGGAACTCCTAATATTCTTCAAAACATCCACCCCATTTCTAATAATCACTAACTGTAGATAACATTAAATGTCATTAAGTCCTGCCTGACCAGAACAGTATCTTTGGCAATCATGTATTTGATTTCATTTTTAAAACAGTAACAGAACATCTTGACTGCAAAGTTTAAAGATGTCTAGAAATATTTAAACATTGGCATTTTAATAAAATAATTGGGAAAAATGTAGAGGGGGAAACTGATGATTTTTTTCCATGGGGCGGTGGGGAGGAGCGGGGGTTGGGGCGCATTATTAAAAAGTTTAAAGACCACTGAAATACATGGTCTTTTATGGTCTGCCAGAACTCACAGATAGATACAGGGGAGTCTTATGTGGAGATGAGGCTGGTGGATATCAGGGTGAAGAAGGTTTCAGTTTTCTCCTTCACAGCCTCGCAGAAGGCTTTGTCTTTGCCTTCAGTTCTCTTAGTAATATCAGTGTGTGAGGCTCAGATGGATGTCTTGTCAGGGACAATCCACAATCACCCTCATCCCAAGATGGAGAGTGCAGCTCTAGGTGCAAGGTGGAGTGAGGCTGTATGGTGTGCAGACTCCGTAGCAGCACACCCCCCACCCCCACCCTCAGGCTCCTTTGTGAGTGCATGCATTTTTTTTTGGCCTTGGCTGTGCAGATGTCTTAGAAGCAGGTAGGGCTCCTCGCAGACAAAAAAACTCCTGAACAATACTCAGCCACGCTAAGGGAGCTGTTCTTTATTTTGGTGGCAGGGTGATTATAGTGGCAGTGGCATGTCTAGTTACCAATGGTTTCAGCCCTCCTAAGCCTGTAACTGGACTCTGATGCTTCCTTGGGGTATTCCATCCAATCACCCATTAGAATATTTATCACAGCAAAGAGTCAGATGGCAAAAATTCATTTCATAGACCTACAAGGCTCCGTTAACGTGTTGCAGGGCTATACCCACCCCCATGATTTGTTTTAAATGTTCTCAGTATGTCCCACACATCTCTATTCTTGTTATTAAGTTTTACTGCAAACTAATTCAATATTTAAAGTTTGTGTGGCCATGTTTTGAATTTAGATTACTAAACTGAACACAAAATAATTTCTAAATAATGCCATTACCCCAACGGATCGGCACATTTCTGTCATATTTTGACCTGTTTCCCTCATTGAGGCTTGGTGATGATTGCCAATTTACTACTCATTTGCATGTCCACACAACTGATGTTGTGTCCCCTCATCGACCCGACGCAGCCATTATTCATCTGCCGTAGGGTGGAAAGATTTAAAAAATAGTGAGCATTCGAAAATTATCACTATCCACTATATTGACAATCTCGAAATCCAAGTAGAACTCAAACTATGGGGGAGAGTGAAACACATAGTTCCACACAGCTATTCCGTTACTAAGGTGATAAGTTAAACAGCAAGGAACATGTGATTTTATTTGTAATTCCAGTGACTGCATCTATATGGAATGAAGATATCAGCTGTAGTTTTGCTTTCAGGACCATATCTATGATTTAAATAGGCATCCTAATAGAATAGGAACACCTTATTAAAACCCCAGGCAATTACCAAAAGAAAATGCCTGTATTGTATTGTCAAAGGCAAGACTTACATTTACAGGTGTTGATTTGTAAATAGTAATCTAACCACACAGTATAACCTCTTTAATCCCCTCTCTTTTTTTGTTGGAGTAAAATACTCAAAATAACCTGTCATATTTTAGGGCTTATTTAAATAGGATACCGGGGCCGTAAAGATGCATTTAATTTTATTGTCTCCTGTAAACTGTAATGAACTTGCTGTGAAGAAGAACGTAGTTCCTTCACTCGTACACTAGGTGGCACAATCCACCTGTCAATCATGATGTGGTTGTGGGTGGTTTCATCATAACTCTAATAGTGCCTCTCAATCACAAGATTTCAAGACAACATTAGAAGGTGCTGTTATGACTCTATGTGTCCATGGATTTCAAGAAAACATTAGATGGGGCTATTATGACTTTATATGTCCATGAGGGCTGGCTTTAGGGCTGTGAGACCGGTGTGCCTGCACTGGGGCTACCCTGGTGAGGGGGCTCTGTGATTAGCAATAAAGCATGATTTAAAAACACCAGCTGCAATGTTCCCCTGCATCCAGCTTTCAGGCAGCAATAAAAATGACAAGATAACTGTTGTGATTAATGGTCCTGCTGGTCCTGCTAGAGAGAGATATTGGAGCTTTGTCTAGTGGAAGTTTTGACTCGCCATAAAGTAGCACAGAGGGTTAATAAGCCTGCTCCAAAGAACAGGTACCCTGCAGATTTATTTTTTATGTAGATAGCTGAGTAAATTACTGCTTTTGTCACAAACATCTTTGTGTTACTGCGGTTTGTAAGATTCAACCCTACCTTAGATATAGAACAGTGTTAGATATGGGGGTCTCTAGTTGGTAGAGGTAGGTACCACTGTGCAAATAGGGACCCTTGCTTCTAGTTTGGGTAAGGGGGATGCACTCTTTAGATAACCCCTGCTCACCCCCTTGGTAGCTTGGCACGAGCAGACAGGCATATCAAAGGCAATGTGTAAAGTATTTGTACTAACACTTACAGTAACACAGTGAAAACACCACAAATGGACTCCACACCAGTTTGGAAAAATAAAATATCTTTATCTAAACTACACAAGACTAAGAACGACAAACATCCAACATACACAGTTCAAGACCATGATTTTCAAAGAGTTCTAGGGTTTGCATCAAAATAATCCACAGTTTGGCCCAAAGTACCTGTAGATGTGACAAAAGTTCCAAGTGGAAGCTGCAGCGTTGAAAAACAAGGTTTGTGTCACTCCTGAGACCCTGGGTAGGTGATGCGACAACCCCACTGGGTCTGTTGCGACGAATCCAGTCTGTATGGGGAGGGATGTGATACCTTGTATGGATTCCGGTGCGCAGGTTTGGTAGGAAGCGTCTCGTATAGGCACGATGTGACGATCTTCAGGACGGCGACGATCTTTGGTGCGGCAATGATGCGCAGCGTTGATCTTCTCCTCTAGCGGCTCCTCGATGCATTGGCTCTGCGACAATGTTCGCCGTGATGGGATGCGATCCGCAAGCAAGCGATGCAACGGTTTCTCACAGCGATGACAGGCTCTGTGATGATACTCACAGCGACAGGAATCTTCCCACACCGGGGTGATGCGCTCTGCAAACGAACGATGCGTCGGTTCTTGCAGCGGCAACAGGTGCTGCAACGATCTTCGCGGCAACGGGAATTTTCTCGCACTGTCGACGTTGCACTCCGCAAGCGAACGATGCATACAAATTGTAGATCTTCTGTTCTTCTTCTTCTTTTCCAGCTCTCCAAACAGCAGGCAACAACTTCCAGAGGCCCCACAACTGGCTCAGGCACTCCAGGAAGTGCAGAACTCGCACAGCAGAGTTCAGGGGGGAAGCTGGGGGTGAAGTCCTTTTGTTCCCGGGACTTCTTAACAGAAGTCTAGGTCTTCTCAGGGCCTTGGAGATCTCTTCAAGCAAGGGGATACAGCAACAGCAAAGTCCTTCCACACTCTTTGGCAGCAAAGCAACTGCAGGTCAGCCCACAAACACACACAGGACAGTCCTTCCTCTTCAGTCTTCCAGCTTTCTCCTTGGCAAAGGTTCCTTCTTGATTCCAGGATGATCTAATTTTCTGAAGTCTGGGTATCCCTTTTTATACCAAAATTATCTTTATTCACTGAGAGCAGAGAGGCCTTGGCCTACCTAAAATCAGTTCTGGTCAGTCCTGGAGCACTTTGTTTTCCTGACTTCTTCTTTCCTTTGAGAGAGAGGGGCAGTTGTCACGGTGAGCTACCTTCTTCGGGATCTGGACAATGACCCACCTCTCGATGCCTTCAACTCTGATGTAGTATACCAGAGGATTGAAGTGATCAAGCGGGGGGAAGGGAACTTAGGATGGGAACAGCTGGGAAGGAGATCTGTAAAGGAAAAATTAAAATACAATAAAGCACTCCAGCAAAAAGTAACACAAGTATGCCCAAAAACTCCCTTGAGTTTATCTCACTATCATCTTTTGCGCTTGTTTTATGCTTCTAAACATGAAGATATGCACTCACAAAAATAGTGAAAGTGTTGCATATGAGTTAACATCACTCAGAAAGTGTTGCACAAGACTACAAAGCACTCACTAGTAAACGAAACAACACTGTCAAAATAATCAGCCTTTTCCATTCAGCAATACCATGTCTTATAGCATTACATACATGAGAGATCGAGCTTCTACTGTCTTGACGTACAATCTCTTAGTACCAGAGAATATGCAGAGACTTAAACAAATGAAAAAACTGCATATGAGGGTATATACAAATGAGTTGACTAGAACGAAGAGTTACTCGTTATGTTGCCCTTGGGAATGAACAAATATTCTTCCTACCTGCAGAGTACGACCTACTCTGCTACTCATCAAGTGGATTGCTAGATGCGAAGAAAAACTGCAGCGGGACTAGAAGGGACCTATGGAGGACAGCGGGAGGCCCAGCGTGTGCAGCGGGAGCAGGCACCAACCAACAGTGAGCGCCAGGGGGCCTGGAGCTAAACCGATCAGAAACCAAGATCGAAAGCCCCAGGACACAACACCAGGGGCTGAAAACTGAACTGAAAAGCTCCATGGGAGAAGAAGACCAGGAACAAGGACCGAGAGCTCTGTACTCGAGGACATCCAAGGGAATAGTAGGCACGGAGGAAGGTGCGTGGCCTCTGACGTAAGCGCTGTCATGCTCTCTGTGAAACTACCTCTAAGCATGATGGGAAATGTAGTTCCCAAGGGAAAAACCTCCTGAAAGACACGAAAGACCTATAAGAGCTCTTACAAAAAGGCAACGATTTTACAAAAAGACAACAATTGAAGTAGAAGCAAACACAAAAAATAAAACATAAGTAAATAACAACATGAGATCACTGTTGCGCACTGTTGATGCAAGGCAAAAGCCATTACCTACCATGGGATCACAACACCCACCAGCGTGCCAAAGAAGCAGTTTCATGTGCTTTACTACAATGGATCCTAGCGCAAGACAGCATAAGTACATGACTATGATGGATAAGGGGTATACGTGAAATGCATGGGGCAGGCCATAGACCAAGTGCCACCGTAAACCTGACAGTGGAGCCAGCATTGTGGAAGGCAGGCACAGCCCTATTCAGGCCCAGGTGTTATCCCCTCTACCACTCAAGATGCTGATGCAGCTATTCAGCCTAGAGCTGACTCACTCAGGTCCTTGGAGCCAACCCAGCCCCTGTCACTCACAAACCAGACAGTCAATTCACAAATAGGCCAAGGCAGACAGAAAGGTCAGACAAGAAAACAGCCACTTTCTAAAAGTGCTGTTTTCAAACACAGGATTTAAAAAACATTTTTCCTAAAAGATGTGTGATTAAATTCTGAGTTCAGAGATACCAGACTTTAATTTTCTATCTTGCTCCTATGGGAAGATATGCAGGTAAACATTATATGCAGAATTCCCCATTATAGCCTATGGGTAAGATAGCCTTTCAATAGTAAAAAGCGAAAATGGCTGTAATTTACTAACAGAGCATGTCACCTACACTAGTACATGCTCTACCTTTGACATACACTGCACCATGCCCAGGGGGGGTACCTTGGGCCTTCCATAGGGGTGTCCGATGTGCACAGAAAGGGAAGAGTGAAGCATGGCCAGTGGGGTATAGTAGCACCGGTGCCAAAGTCGGCCCTGTGTCAATGTCAAATGCTTAACGTTTCTGCCATCCTGTGAGGCCTATTTGTGACATTCGACAGGACCAGTTTTTACTCCTATTCTTTCCCTAAAATATTGGTTAACTCTGAACATTGAATACTTTTATCGGTGTTTTTGTAGTCTAAGGAAAGAGAGAAAAGCCAGATAGTCAGATATTGCAGGTTATTATCAACTTCTTACATATGGAACTATATCGAAAAAGACATTCATCAAAATAGAGTATAATTAAATATAAATTATAAACAAACGCAATACATATGTTAACACTTGATTCTTCACATCTTTTCTATTGGCTGTTTAACAGTAGACTGTGAGCTATCAGGAAAATGTATGACAATTCCAAGTCCCCTGCATACTGAAATATCCTAGAGGGTAAATAAAGCTCCAAACGCACAGTTATTATGAAGGGTCGAGGCACAATGTACAAAATTAGCATGGCTCCAAATGTAACTCTCAGGCTCCAAATGTAACTCGCAGAGTTACCATGGCCTTGCAGGAATTCTGATTTACGGTACTTTTGTCGGAATAAAAATGGCAGCAAAGATACTGTTCTATAGAGACTTCACAGATCAGTGTTCACGAACTTCAACTTCTCATGACACTTAGTAAAAGTGTCGGTCTCTACAGGTTTCACCCGAGGCACTTTCTTCCATGAAACTGCTCTCAGGTTTCAATAGTAAAAATATATAACATGTTGGTTACTGCGTCAGCAAATACCACATATAACATCCTTTTAAATGCACGTGAATCAGACTGTTCTTTTTCCTCTGTGATTGCTACGTCGTACAATGCACTATGTACTGTTTTTGTTAGTGGATTAGGGTGCACATTTGACAGCCTCAAAGGGACTTTTCTGTTTGATGCTGGTAAATTGAATTATGGATAGCAGTGTTGATCTGGGGTTTGGCAGCTGGTACATAGGAGTCTGCTGATTTCATTGTAGTGCAGTGAGGGCCGGTGGTGTGCTTTGGAGATAAATAGTAGTCTGCATTGATATCAAAGGGCTTCTGCAAACATGGCTAGAATTCAACAGAAGGCCTTTATCCGAATAACTTAAAGTTAGTCATTTCTGTGACTGCATTTTGGCAGAGCATTTCCTAATCTTCACAGTGCAGCGAGAGTAATGGAAGAATTGTAAATTAAACCAGAATGCTGTATTTTTGTATTAAACTACATCACAAAGAAGAAGTTTCTATACGGCTCAAGGGGCTCAATATAGTGTGCTTTAATCCTCTTTGTTCCCATGATAACTACATGCATATGTGTGCACAGTCCTTATTAGACACAGTCTCTGCTTTAAAGAAAAAATCAGTAGAAAGGCTGGGCTCTGCTTTCCACTTGTAGTTTTTATGTAATTGCACCTTGTTGGAAGTTAGGTTATTGAGAGTGATAGGTAACACCAGCAACAAGGCCACCAAGACGATACTGGGTCCAAAATAGTGTCTCTACAAATAAGTACCTTGACCAAATCTTGGTAGTTGACACCGAGTAATAAGGCTTTAGCGGGGAGACAGGAATGTAAAGCATTTAAAAACACCAATACAGTATGTTAGCAAGACACAACACACAATACAAATCATCCCACACCAATTTATAAATATAGGAAATATGTGTATCTTTAAAATGACACCAAACTCATGACAATTCAATGTAGGAAACAGGAGATATGAATTTCTAAAGAATAAACACTTTCTAGTACTCAGAAACCACTAGCGCCACTTCTGGACATCAGGTTGCGCTTGACCGGGACAAAATCACAGGACGACTGCGATGGAGCCCTGCTCCGATACAACATGTGGTAGGCTTCGGTTAAAATTTTACCTTCGGACTTAGAAACTGGAGCTCTTTGCACTGAGAGATCTTGCTGCTCTCCACCAGTCTGGATTTGGTGAGGGTTCACCGGCTTAATTTTCAGGGAGGTCCTTATCTAACACTGGTAGCCGTACCTCCGGAGCACTTCATTGGGACGAACGTGGAATCAGGGCTGAGTTGTTGTTGAAGGATGCTGGCTTAGCTCTCAAGGTCGGGTCAGCCACTCCTGGAGCTTTTTCCAAAAAGATTCCCAAACTCTCCAAAACTTCTGCAGGTCCTTTAAGAAAGTCTCCTGGTGGGTTACAAGTGTCCAAAACACAATCTCAAAGGTCTGGAATCTCTCAATGGTTTCTGGCAGGCTTGGACTTCACTTCCCACAATGCACATGGTCAACCTCTTAAAACTCCACTCAACGCACTCTAGGAGGGATACTCTGGCTGGAGGAGGGTGTGTTACACTCGGGGTACCTAATATGTACAAATAAGTTAGATATTTACTTTTAAAGTTCCCACACCACCAAAATCGAGATTTTAGTAAATGTACATATAAAACCAGTGCTGCAACACAGGGCTACTTTTAAACTAACGTTAGGCTGTCAGCAGTGCACACGTGCAAGTGTAACAAAGAATGCTAGCCTTTAAAATGCCCTGCCCTATGATATGCTGCAACTTATTTTTATTTATTTTATTCATTTATTTGGTGCACGATTCATTCCCGAGGGGATCTCTAGGAGCCTTTACAGTACACACTGTATGAAATGAGATTATAGGGTGAATAGCCAGGTTTGCAGGAGTTTTTTTTTAAATAGATGGGGTCAGAGCATGCACGAATAGCCAAGGGCAGCTGATGCCAGTGATAAGGGGCGAGGTATGAGAAAGAGCTGCTGCCGAACTTGGCAGTTCGAAAATGTTTGGGGCGTAAAAGTAGTAGGTCATTTGATCTGAGCTGGTGAGCCGATATGTATGGCTGAAGTTTATTCCTGAGGTAAAACGGGTTGTTACAATGGAGAGTTTATCAGACCAGACAGAGAAGTTTGAAGAGGATGCGTTTTTTAATCAGAAGCCAATGAAGGAAGTGAAGGGTGGGCTCTGAAGGTGAGTGAGAGGAAAGGTTTAGGACCGAGTGTGCGGCTGAGTTCTGCACTACCTGGAGCATGCTAAAGAGGATTTCATTGATGTTTCACCAATAAGGCATTACCACAACTAATGCAACTTATTATCGAAAACTCTTGAACAAGAGTTTTCCTGGCCTGTAGTGGGGTCTAGTGATTGACTTTCTTAAGCATTCGCATTAGACTGAAACAGATTCCAAAGATGGTTTTCACATGCTCACCCATGGAAAGATTATAATCTATGAGAACCCTGAGGTTCTTCATGCACTTTTAATGGATAGGTGGTAAGCCCGACTCTGATGGCCACCTGTTGGCTGACCAGACTGAGTAAGCTTTTTCCAAACAAAAGGATCTCCATTTTGTTTGTTTTCAGCTACAAAAAGATATTGGTCATCCATATGGAAATTCTTAATAAACAGTTCTTAAATTTTACTTTGGTCAGCATCGGAATATGGTCCATAATGCTGACCTATTGTGTGTTTACAGCATAAGAGATGGTTTCAAACCCACATGACCTGATGAGTTTTGCCAGAGGTGCCACATAAACATTATACAGGGTGGAACTCAAAATTGAGCCATGCGGCACCCCTTAATCCAGGATCATGGATGCAGATGAATAGTTGCCAAGCTGAATCGAATGCGTACGTTCAGATAGAAAGTTCTTCATCCATTCCAGAGCTCTACCTGTGACACCAATCTCCCCTAGTCTTTGAACTAAGATTTGAAAGGAGATGGTGTCAAAAGCTACTGACAGATCCAAGAGAACCAGCATAGCTTAAGTTCCCTGCTCTACAGCCAGTTTGATGGTATTCCTGACCTCCAGTAAGGCTGATTCCATGCTGTGAAATGCATGGAAACCTGACTGAGAAACATCCAGCAGGTGGTTCGATTCTAGGCAAGACACCAGTTAGTGATTAACTAAGGACTCTAGGATTTTGGATATGAAAGGATGTAATGATATAGGTCTGTAATTTACTGTATTCAAAGGGTCTGCCATCGTTTTTTTAAGTAGAGGTTTAATGCATGCTGTCTTCCATTAGAAGGAATGGTGGCAGACTGTAAGGAGAGATTGCATAGATCTGTAATGAGGTAGGCAGAATAGGAGTCAGAGTGTTGATCACATAAGGAAGGACAGAATCTGATAGGGAACCGGATTTTATGGTGTTTATTCAGGTCTGTATTTGATCCTCTGTGACAAGAAAAAACGAATAGCTATGTTCCATCCCCTTACCCTATTATCTACTAGAGACTTATATGGTAGGTCATGCCAATTATAAGTGTCCCTCAATGTAGGTATGTGTGTTTAACATAGCACTGGCACTGGGCCTGGGTAGCAGAGCCCAAGACACATTCAGAGTCAGCTACCACCTGTTCCACTCAGCACAAAAAAATGGGAATGAACAGGCAAAAAAGGGTGACTTTCTAACACACCTGTACTCATGTGAGGGCAATTAAATTAAATTCACTACTTCATTGGTTTATTTAAAAAACATAAAAGATATTACAAAACATATAAAAACACTAATAAAAGTACATTATGCATAATATAAACACATGCCTCCAAGATTTAAATGAATTCCTAAGGACATCTAAAACAATTTTAAAACAACAAACTTGTATCTCTTTTCAGTTTGGGGGGGAGTTAACAGTTATATGAGCAAGAGTACTAGTGCTGCTGATTTTACATCAAATGACATACATTACACATGCGTTTGGCACAAGTGGTCTCACTGTTTTTGATGACTTTCCTCTAGTCCTACTCACTTCACTGCTCAATTTAGTGCTGACTGTTGATCTCTCGTAGATTCCCTCTGACACTCCTCCTGTCTATCATCTCAATTTCATATTTGTTCATTCAAATCATGGTATGGAACTTACACACCCAAGATAACCCCTGCTCAACCCCTACTCATGAGCAGGCAATTTGTAGAGCATTTGTACATAAAATACACCGTAACATAGTAAAACACTACAAATGGACACCACACCAGTTTAGAAATACAGCCTATCCTTATCTAAACCAAACAACACCAAAACAACAACAATTCAACATAAACAAGGATAGATGTCACTTTTTAATGCATTAAGCAATTCAGTCTATAGAACTCTATGGATGCGATGATTTTAGCTCAAAGTACCTTTGATGCATCACAATCTGAGACAAAAAACTGCTGCAAATGAAGGACGAGTCAGAAAACCCAAGTGATGCGTAGATTCTTGAGTCCCAGGGGAAAGGAGGGATCAGTTCTGCTGCATACAGAAGTGTTGCGTTGAGTCCTTACTGCTAAAGGAAGCAATGCGCCAAATTCCGAAAGTGGCTCCTTACTGCTTGTGATTTGCTGGAGACTTTGCACCCAGGTGCGATGCTGGGAAAATCTGAATGTGCTAGGGTCGATGCGGCAGCAGCGAAGCGGGTGCTGCTTCAATTATTCCAGCCGCAAGCAGTCGATTCCTTAAGCCCCACAGCAGGGCCTATGTCGGAGTCAGAGCGGGGGTCTAGGACGTCAGTCTTTCGTCTTTGGGTCTTTGGACTCTGTCTGTGGCGGTTCTTCACGTGGCGAACAGGCGTTGTGCCGATTTTTCGGCCGTACTGCGGAGATGTGTTTTTTTTTTTAACTGCACATCACGCTTGTGGGTTGAAAATGGCGCTGAAGGGCGATGCATGGATTTTCAGCTCTAGAAGCAGCAAAACTAACTCAAAGGGCCCAGTACTAGAGATGGCACCACTTGGCACATCAGATCTACCAGCAGAGGAATTAGGGGGAGCTGCAGAGGAAGTGTTTGATGGCCCGGATACTCCCAAGAAAACACACACAAGCCCTTGGGAACCTTGATAATTAAGAAAAGAAAGTACAGTCCAGTCCTTTCTCCATCCACGACAGAAGCAGCAAGCAGCAGGCCAGCACAGCCCAGCAAACACGGAGTGGCAGTTCTTTCCCTACAGCTTCTCCAGCTCTCTTTTCCTACAGCTTCTCCAGCTCTTCCTCTTGGCAAAATCGCTTCCTGATCCAGAAGTGTTCTAAAGATGTGGGGTTACAGGTCTAATACTTATACCCCTTTCCTCCTTTGAAGTAGGCATACTCCAAAGGATAGCCTTTGTAGGGCACAGATCCTGCCTTGCGCTGATCCGGTTCCAGGCATAATGCAAGGGAGTGGAGACAGCATTGTGAGAGGACAAGCAGATTCCTATTCAGGTGTCAGTGACAACTCCTCTCACCACTGTAGCTCAGGAAGGCCCTGAGCCTGGTAATGAGCAATCAGTATATGCGGGGCACACCTCAACTCCCTTAGTGTGACTGTCTAGCATGACTGCACAAACAGCTGAACTGTCAATCTAAACCAAACATGGATTTCACAGGCAGGCAGGCGCACCGGATGGTAATGCAAGAAAAGGCACACTTTTTAAAAGTAACATTTTCAAACACACAACTTAAAAACTGTATTCACAGAAATATGTGTTTTTGAATTCTGAGTTTAGGGAACCCAAACTCCAAATCTCAATGTCTTCCTAATTGAAAGTTAAACTTGTAAGATGTTACAAGCAGCTCCAATGATAACCTATGGGAGCAATAGTCCTTGCAATAGTAAAAAACTGTCAAGACACATAAATCACACCAGTACATGTCCTACGTTTCACATACACTACACCCTGCTATGGGACAACCTTGAGAGGTGCCTTACATGTAAAATAAGTGATGGTGTGTGCGTGGCAAGTGGGTTCACTTGCCAGGTCGACATGGCAGTTTTAAAACTGCACTTGCAGATACTGCAGTGGCGGGCCTGAGACATGTTTGCAGAGCTACACATGCGGGTGGGATAATCAGTGCTGTAGGCCCACTAGTAGCATTTATTTTACAGGCCCTTGGCTCACAGTAAATCAAATATGCCAAACATAGATAACCAATAATAACTTACATAGGGAAGTGGCAGTCCCTGCTCGAACCGTTTGTGAACTGTGGCTGTCAGTTAAGATTAATTATATCTGGTACTGTGCATTGAGGCTCTGCTGAGTGATTTGCATTTTACCTGTTGTTAAAAGTGCTTTGTTTTTAAAAATGTATTCACTACTGTTTTTCTTATTCACTTTGCTCTCCTTTGGATTGGGCCACACTTACCCGGTTTTTGGCCTGGGAGGTGTGCTGCCCCAGCCCCGGTCTACCACGGCTCCAAGAGTAGATTGAGTGGAGGGCAGGGCACCATCTTGGGCAGTCCCGGATACCGGTGTGTCGCAAGTCAGTGGTCTATCTAGGAGAGGGATCACACATAAAACGGCTTGCAGTGCAGGGTTCACTGCGGCTAGAGCAGGTAGTGGCAGTCCCTGCTCAAACCGTTTTTGGACTGTGGCTGTCGGTTGAGATTAATTACATGTGGTATTGTGCACCAAGGCTCTGCTGAGTGATTTGCATTTTATCTGTTGTTAAAAGTGCTTTGTTTTTAAAAACATATTCGCTACTGTTTTTCTTATTCACTTTGCACTCCTTTGTATTTGGCCACACTTACCCGGTTTTTGGCCTGGGAGGTGTGCTGCCCCTGTCCGGTCCACCGCGGCTCCAACTGCCAATTGAGAGGAGGGCAGGGGCCAGTCTCTCTTGGTGAAAGCATCTATTCTATGGAACAATCTTCCTGACGAGCTGCGGCAAACCCAGGACTTCCGTATTTTTAAGAAACTACTTTAAACTCACCTCTTCAACCAACACAGTTAATTAATCTTTGCTCTCTCGGCCTAAAGTATGCTCACACGCCAGGACACTCTAGAGTATTAGTGCACGCTACAAATCATTTATTACATAACATAACACTTGCACTTTAGCACTGATTACCAGTCGTAAAGTGCACAAAGTTAAAAAAAACAGCAAAAACGATGTCCAGCATACAGTCAAAAATACAGGCAGTAGAGGCAAAAGGACAGAGGAAACCACACCAAAGATGCCAGGTCTAACAATATTAATGAAACCCAAGGCAATAGGTAAATAGTTTGATATAAGACATGTACACATTGCTCCTGTGTAGCAGAGAGCAGTATCAGTTTCCTCTTACAGATACTGCTTAATGTTCCTCTTCATAAGGAGATTTTCCAACAGACAGTTTCATGGGGAAGGCCCGCTCAGCCTGTTTTTAGCTCTGGCAGGCTCAGATGAGCCTGGCCTTGGGCTAGTATTTCCATGGGTTGCACCTGGGCACATCCAGATCCTCATTCATGGCATTTTGGTGTATGGCAGCACAGCAAGGCACCTTGCTGATCTTCCCTACCCAAAGTAAAATGGCAGGAAAGCACAATTTTTAAGAGTTCATGAAATGATGATATGTTTCGGGTTTGACTTACTTATGGGAACTGATGAAGGCTTAAGTTCCCGCACTTGGTGTAAGCAAAATTATGAACCGTCGGACCTATTCTGAAACATAAGAATCAATGAATCAGAATTTGATTCATATATAAATTGAATGGACTCTTTCTTCCAAGTGCGGAAACTTAAGCCCTCATCAGTTCCCATAAGTAAGTCAAACCCGAGACATATCCTCATTGCATGAACTCTAGGCATGGCTTATTTTGCCAATGACGTTGATTATAGTGATGAATAATCAATACCGCCAGACCAAGTATGAATTATCATTTTGGATTCTATAGAATGTAACATATCTTTTTAGTGATAAAAGTGAACAACCAGTCACATATGATGATAATGATTTTGAATAAGTGTATTTGTTTACAATGTATCTCTCTGATCAATTGATATGATGTGGTTAAGAGTTGTGTTTCAACCATAGGTCAAAGAAAATTGCTGAAAATAGGAAAACGGTTTAGATTAAGTGTATCTCGCTGATAAATTGAGATGATGTGGCTATGACTATTGGTTTAACTACGCCCATAAAACCTCTGGAATTAGGAAAGTAGCAATGCTTTACAAAAATCTGACACAATGATATATATCAGATGTTTATATGTTAAGTTTTTTAGTTTAGAACTAGGAATAGTTCACACACGGGTTAAATGTATTTTTCAATTTTCATTCACTTTGGTTTTAGGTATCTAGGAATGAACACGATGTGATAGTAATTTATTATATTATGTCTTTATAGGGGATCACCGTCACAATATATGTTGTCCTAAAGAAGGTCTTAGGAGTTGACAATATAAGACCGAAACGTCGACTGTTGAGTCCATTTCTTCGCTGGTTTTCAACTACACATCTGATACTTACTAATGAAATTAGTAGTGATTTGTTATGATTTTACTTTAGATTGGACTTGTTTTCAGATGTTAAATAGGACAATTTATTTACTCCTCTGACATTTGAATGTTTGATTGAATCAGTGATTTACTTTGTACCCCTTGAATTTTAAATATATTTGCATACATAAAAAATCTTTTTTTATAAAAGGTTACTCGTGTCGCTACTTTTTCATTTTGATTGTTCTTTCTCATTTTGATTGTTCATTCTACATCTCACTAAAAAAACAGGTGGTTTGAGATTCATTTAGTACAGATCCCAATGTGGTTAAGTCAGAAGATCTCAATATACATTTGATCCAATCTGACTTCTGTAAGTTTTTCTTTTTTCTGAAACAAATTCCCTTGCTGGTATTTTACTTTTCGTTATCTGCCCAAACCCGCAAGGGTATATTGGGTCACCCACTACCTTTATACTCACCAATGTAGGCACCCTTGCTGCAGGTGTGCCTCAATTGCAGGCAGGATTATTTTTGTGCATGAAGGAGCCCCTTTCTGCACATAAACAATCATTTGAGGTGATTTTCTCTTACTATGTGTTCTACAGAATGCAGCATCAATGAAAAACTAAAGTGGAAAAAGCGAAGGGGAAATTAATATTTCTCCTTGTTACGCCTCACCTCGGGAGGTGTACAGATTTGACGCTCCAACTGGTTCACACAAGTGAGGTATCCTTTTACAAGGGAGACCAAGGGGAACACTAGGTGTTAGGACATTTGTGCTGACACAGTGATCCCACACAAAAATGTGTTGGGAAAAATGATTTTTTTTTCAGCTAAATTTGAGGTTTGCAGGGGATTCTATATAGGAAAACGTTGGGGGATCCATGCAAGCCATACCTCACTGGACTCCCCAGAGTGTCTAGTTTTCAGACATTTGTTAGTGTGGTACGTTTCCCTAGATGGCCACAAACCCAGGGCCAAAAAACCAGGTGCCCCCCTCCTGCAAAACTAGGTCATTTTATGATAGGTCATTTTGAAGTCTCCATAGTACGATTTGGGCCATTATACCTTCCTACACAAGTGAGGTACTATTTTTATCAGGGGACCTGGGGGAATGCTAAGTGGTAGGAAATTTGTGTCAGCCCGGTGATCCCACAACTTTCCAACACAAAAAAGTGACGAAAATTAGATTTTTTTTCATCTAAATGTGAGGTTTGCATGCGATTCTGGGTAGGGAAACGTTGGGGGATCTATGCAAGCCATACCTCACTGGACTCCCCAGGATGTCTAATTTTCAGAAATGTGTGGATTTGCTAGGTTTCCCTAGAAGGGGGCTTAGCCCGGGGCCAAAAAGCCAGGTGCCCCCTCTTGCAAAACCAGGTTGTTTTGTGATAGGTAATTTAGATGCCTACACAATACGTCTTGGGCCCTTGCCTGTCACAGAGACTTTGGAGAATGCAGAGTGGGTAGAATTTTGTGGACCCACACAGATTCCAGAACTTTCCATCACAGAAATGTGGGAACAAAATTATTATTTTTTTTTTTTTACAAAGTGTGATGTTTGCAAGGGATTCTGTGTAACAGAACCTAGTGAGAGCAAGACTAGTCACCCCATCCTGGGTTCCCCTTGGTGTCTAGTTTTTAAAAATGTATAGGTTTGCTAGGTTTTTCTAGGTTCCGGCAGAGCTAGGGTTCAAAATCTACAGCCAGGCACTTTGAAAAAAAGTGTCAGTTTTCACTGTCAAAATGTGGTGTGTCCACGTTGCATTGTGGGTCATTTCCTATCACAGGTCGTAGGCCTGCCCAAACAAGTGAGGTACCATTTTTATTGGGATACTTTGGGAAATGCTGGGTGGGTGGAAGTTTGCAGATTCCAAAACTTCCCATCACAGAATTGAGAGGAAAATGTTTTTCTTTACAAAGTTTGAGGTTTGTAAGGGATTCTGGGTAACAGTACCTAGTGAGAACCACACAAGTTACCACATCATGGATTCCCCTGCGTGTCGAGTTTTAAAATATATATAGGTTTGAATGGTTTCCCTAAGTGCTGGCTAAGCTAGGGTCCAAAATCCACAGCTATGCACATTTCCAAAAAAGGGTCAGTTTTCACTGGAAAGATGTAATGTGTCCATGTTGCATTTTGGGCCATTTCCTATTACTGGTACTAAGCCTACCCACATTAGTGTAGTACCATTTTTATCGGGAGTCGATAATACCTTTCCCAAGTGTTTGTGTGCTCAGGGGGCTGAGATAGCCCCTCACGCACCGAAACAATGAAACTGAAACACAGTTTCATTTTTAATGCAATGACGTCAGTACCCCATGTGCGTGTTCGTCATTGCATTGGAAATACAAAATTGGCCTTGGGAGGTTGGGGGAGGTCTTCCCCACCTCCAGAGGTCAACAAAAAAATGAAATCCCTCTGCTGTCTGCAGCAGAGGGATTTATTGCCCCTGTACTCAAGAAGGAACAGTTCCGTCATGAGCACAGGAGAATTGGTGCTCATGTTGGAAACATTCTGTCATGAGCACAGAAAGGCTTAAGATGTCTCTAGCCTAATGACCCAACTTAATTGCAATCTGGTAAAAATGTACTACAATGTGAAAAACTAGTAGGAAATAGAAAGAAGGAGAAAGCACAATAGCACTTTAAGTCAACTCTTCACTAAATGGACCCTCCATTTTTAAACTTATTTACTTTCGCGATCGGTATAACTCATTTAGTTTTATTGGTATATTCCTATGGTTTTAATCAACTTAAACAATAAAGATAACATCTGATATAATTTATGTTCAGTGCAGTATGCCAAGGGGCCTACTGCAAGCGAGCAAAATGTTCTCAACTCATCACCTACTTAGACAATGAAATACAGCTATATTTGTCTTACCCCCTCAACACCCCGCCTACTCCATTGATCCATGGCCCCGGTGCCACTGTACCTGCTACATTATTCATAGCAACGCCACACTGCAGATATGGGTCTCCTCACTAGCAGATAGTGCTTGTTTCTCAGAATAATATGAACAGCTGCAAGTACCACATGCAGATGTATTAATAAATATAACATATTAAAAATGCAGCTTCATTAGAGAGAATCAAATTGTAGGATTTTAGCAACTGTAAAAGTGAGTTTTCTGTCTGCACGATCATTTATGTGCTGCCAAACTAAGAATAAAGTCAGAACCTCCATTGCAGAACATAGCTCATGTCTCAAAAACAAATAATATCTGCCCTTTCGTATACCATTTTATAAATCAGGATCATAACGCAGACCGTTTTATTTTCTGGATAACATAAAATGAATAAAGCAATTTAACAGAAGGCACTTTTGAGAGAAAACTGCTCCGGTGTGAAATATACTGCATATATAAACTCAGTACAAGAGAAAAGAGGGCACATGGGAAAGTGGTTGTAATTGTACATAAATATATTTTAGTCTGGGAGTGCTGGCAAACAGGAAATCACCTCATGAGCTGGGACCAAAGGCCCTATTAAAAAAGCCTTGGTTGTGTCCATGGCAGCAGGGTGTCAAATGAATCGCTGTGCCAGGGCCCTAGATAAAGAAAGCATTACATTTGTAAGAGGATAACTGCATGGCTAGGAGCAGTGCACAAAACTGGGCTACTAAGAACAAAAAGCCTTCTGCTGGGATATCATGAATCATGTTTGAGATAAAACCATTTTCTCATGCTTTTCCCACAGAGGTTTGGAAGGTGATCTATAAGCTAAACTGAGAGCATATTTTCTGTAAATTCATATTATCTTTCTCAGTCATGTGAGAATGAAGTCTGACATTCTCAGTAAAACATGTACATCCAACAAGGGCAGAGACTGTCATTTGATTCCGTTGTGTTCTACTGCAGCTTCCCAGTGTTCTAAAGAACAACTAGAGTGCTAACAGTCTTACTTATGACAAAAGTATAACACACCTGAATCCATCTTGATTGGAATACATTGGTAACTCTTAAAACATTTAATTTAAAAAGGAACAAAATGAGGGGGTTCATTTTGCCATAGAAAGTATGGTTAGTGCTGCAGAAAGAAAAACTATGGCACATTTTGAGTGACTTCTCAAATCCTCTTCTATTTCATTAAAAACAATTCTGACATGCAGACTGAAATATGTACTTTGAATACCAGCAGACTTCCCTGGTGGGCAGTTGCTTTACTACAGTTTTCGAATGGCCAACTAGAGTGCTCACATTCAGAATTTATGGCAAATGTGTGACACATCTGAATGCCTTCTTGATAGAACCAAAGTAAAAAACTGAGAGTATTTCCTAGTATAGCCCAATGACAGATATTCCAGAGTGTTCTAAAGAACAACTAGAGCGCTAACAGTCTTACTTATGACAAAATTATGGAACACCTGAAGCCATCTTGATTGGAATAGAGTGGTAACACTTAAAACATTATTTGCAAAGTAACAAAATGAGGGGCTTCATTTTGCAACAGAAATTATGATTAGTGCTGCAGAAAGAAAAAATAGGGCACATTTTGACTTCTCAAATCCTCTTCAATTTCATTAAAAAATTCTAACATCCAGACTTAAACATGCACTTTGAATACCAGCAGCAGACTTCCCTGGTGAGCAGTAGCTTTACTACAGTGAACCAATGAGGAACTAGAGTGCTAACATTCAGAATTTTTGGCAAATGTGTGACACATCTGAATGCCTTCTTGATGGAACCAAAGTAAAAAACTGAAAGTATTTCCTACTGAGGAGACTATAGTAAATGAGGAAATTATGAAACTTCATGAGTCTCCCAAGATGGCCGCCAGAGACAAAAGAGCCCAAATGTAGCACAAATATCACCCAGATGTAGCCGAAGTATAGCCCAATGACAGGATGTCCCAGAGTGTTCCAAAGCGGTAAGACATAAAACATTTCATTTGCAAAGGAACAAAACGAGGGGCTTCATTTTGCCATAGAAATTATGATTAGTGCTGCAGAAAGAAATATTAGGGTGCATTTTGAGTGACTTATCAAATCATCTTCTATTTCATTAAAAAAATTCTGACATGTAGACTGAAACATGCACTTTGAATACCAGCAGCAGACTTCCCTAGTGAGCAGTTGCTTTACTACAGTGATCTAATGAGCAACTAGAGTGCTAACATTCTTAATTTATGGCAAATGTGTGACACATCTGAATGCCTTCTTCATGAAATCAAAGTAAAAAAACTTAAAGTATTTCCTACTGAGGAGACTGTAGTAAATGAGGAAATTAGGAAACTTCTCAACAAATAAGTCTCGGCTTGAGTCTGCCCACCCACCATGATGTGTACGCTTTGGGTGCACAAATCAGAAAAAAATGTGGCGAACATTTTTTTTAAAAGAACACAATATAAATATACTAAAAGAAAAAATAAAACAAGATGGGGGCAAGATGGGGGCCGCGTAGTTGGCCGATGCAATGCTTGTGGTTAATGGCAGCAGGTTTTGGTATGAACCTATGCTGAATCGACTCCTAAGCGAAAAGATCATCTCTATCGTTGTAGCCTTTCAGTGCCCCCACCCCGAATTTGCCCTCTTCACCCCTGCCACAGATGCAATATTGCCGTGGAGCGCTGGTGGTCCATCGTCCTTATCGGACAGGCGTAACTCCACGGTTACTAAAGCGCTTTATTGAAGAGCATCTCCTGCGGCTACTCACCCGTCTGACTAGAAGAAACTGCGGGATGGTGCCGAAAGTGATGTCAGCAGTGGCAGCTTCTAAAGCTGCGGCGGCAGCTTGTAAAGCTTGCACAGAGAACATACTGGAGCCGGTAGCTGTGAGTGGGAATCCCCTGCCACAAAAGTATCAGCTTCTGTCTCCGGAACCGCTGGCCCCAAGGAGAGGAAGGGGCGGAGTATCTGCAAAAACCTGCCCGGCAGGACCGTCAGTTGTCAAACTGTTACAGCAGTCAAAAGAGGTGTCTACGATGGTGACGGCTGGTACTGTGGTTGACGCCGCAAAGGATGAAAGCGGGACAGAAGAAGCGGAGGTGAGTCAGGTATTCAGGCAGGATGACCCCAACCTACGGCAGAGTATGACACTGGGGCAAAGGAAGGTACCGCTGTTCTGCCCCCTAATGAGCAATCGATGACTGTAAATATATTAGAGAGCTCCAAAATTACGAATAAAGGCGGGAGCACAGGGGCACTGTGGGCACTGGGCTGGAACTTCAGAGTTCTAGGCAGAGGAACCAGAAACAGAAACAGAACCAGAGCCAGCCCATGTCTGGCACATTGAACTGGCCGGGGAGAAGAACAAAAGCGAGGTGGAGAAGGAGCCAAGCGACTGTTTCTTTTCTGTTTCTGAAGGTGCAGAATGGTTAGATGATATTCTGAGCACTTCTCAAGGGGCTAGCAGCCAAGAGTCAGATCTGGAAGACAGTGACTAGGAGCTTCCCCTAACTGCCGTAAAATCGATTCAGCAGAGTGGTACCCACACTCAGGGTGGTCATAGCAGGGGCAGAAAAGTACCGGCCTGGGATCATTCAGCGGTTACATCGCTTACAGATTCTGCTAGGAAGGCAGCTGTGGTAGAGGACGGTATCCCCCCCACGTTGGATATAATACATCAAGCCATCATGGCACACAGAGAAGAAACACGTCAAGATAGTCGGAAAGCCCAGGCTGGGATGAGGAAAATGCAGGGAGTTGTCAGGAAGCTCTCTAAGGAGTTCTCAAACATGGGTTAAAGAGTCACCGATATCGAGGAAAGAATAGTGGCAACGGAAGCTGAGGCGTCTAGCGCGGTAATCATGGTGGAGGCCCAGGGTGCTTAAATTAAAGACTTGCAGTGGAAACTCGAAGAACTCGAGAACAGACAGAGGTGCAATAATCTTTGAGTCTTGTGGGTTCAGGAGGGGTTGGAAGGGGCGGATGCCAGGAGGTATATAATCGATCTGTTTAAAGTGGCCTTCCCCGAGCTCTCGGAGTGGAATTGGTCAGCAGAGATCCAGAGAGCACACCGTATTCCACTAAAACTTCGAGCACCAGCAAAAGATGGGGACAAGCCCCGGGCAATTCTAGTTTTCTTGGGCAACTTCCTGCTGCAACAAGCTATCTATGACAAAGCAAGAGCTGATGCCAAAAGATCATGTGGTGGGGTTTCTTTTTTCGTCCGGCCGTACTTCTGCCATGTAACAGTCAAGAGGCGCTGGAGGCTGAGACTGCTCATAAAACCCTTTCAGGATAGAAAAATCCAGGTTTATCTGATTAATCCAGCTCAATTGAAAGTAATCAACCAGGGTAGCACATTATATTTCTCTTCCGAGATGAAAGCAAAAGAATACTTGGACTCCTTGGACAAATGAAAAAAAATGCTTTATTAGGTTTTTCTGTATGGTGGTGGGTGGGGTTGGGGGCAAAGGGGGGGTAGTCTATGGAATATGGAATATTTGATGAGGCTGTCTTTTCACGTGGGGTCGTTAAATTTATGTTTTGTGGCGGATATAAGGGTTTGATATATTGTAGCTTCTACTGTATGGGATGCTATTCCCCACAGGCACAGCATAACATCACATGCACAGACTTTGGGGTTGAGGGGCGATGTGAGCGAGGGAGGGAATAAGGGAGGAGGAGGTGGGAGGGCTGGAGGGGGGTTGGGGTGCACTTTTATTGGGAGAAAAAATAAGTTTACCTGGTGCTATGGTTCGTATTTTTTTATTACTATGTTATATGTGTCTGTATTATAGCTTGTTGGAATGAGACGGTGGTTAGGTACTTTTGTACCAAGAAGTAATGTGGATGCTTAAGATCTTCTCAATCAATGTAGGGGGTCTGAATGATTGGTCTAAGAGGCAAAGAATGAGGTATTTTGCAAGAGCAAATCAGATAGATGTGATATGTTGGCAGGAGACCCACTGTGGGCAAAAAACATCTACTATATATCAAAGGTTTTGTTTTGCTGGCATGCTCCACTCAGAAATCTACTGTAAGAGGGGTGGCAATTCTAGGTAAACCAAGTCTGGGTGGTATTAGTCGTTGTCTGGCAGATTCCTGGGGAGGTGGGTATTTGTAGAACTTAAAGCTGGGGTCACACTGTGCACAATCTATGGATCCAATCAGGACGAGCAAGAGCTGTTTGATAATTTAGAAATAGAATTAGCAAACTGGTCATCCCCCCTCATTTGCTGTGGGGATTTTAATATCTTTACAGATCTTACAGATATTGATTGGTCTATTAATTATGGGGGAAGTAAACCTAGGGTATATAGAGCTTTTATTAGGTTGTATAGTTTAATAGATGTTTTGGGGTATGAAGAACAACACAATCCAGGGTTTACATATTTTTCATACCCGCACAAGAAATATACTAAATTAGATTATTTTCTTATTTCGTCTTCAGAGGCGTCGAGGGTGGGTATTAAAAAATTCCGAAATTGATTTCGGATCATAATCCTTTGGTTTTATTGTATGAATTGGTTAAAACTCCGGAGGCTAGTTCTAGATGGACATTTGAGAGGAAACTGTTGGTGAACCCTAAGTTTATTGATCATTTAAAAAATGGGCTGTACATTTTGTTTGATGCAAATAGGTTCAGTGCCTCCCTGTGTTTGGGATGCCTTTAAGGCGGCATTAAGGGGGGAGACGTTTAGCTTCTCTGACAGGCAGAGGAAAGAATCTCAGATAGAACATGAGAAATTAGTGGGGCAGCTAATGGAGGTGGAGGAGCAACACGTGAGGAATGTTATAGGGGGAAATGAGACCGATGAAAGTCTTCAAAAAATGTTGTCTATTAAGGCCAAATTAAATAAATGGATAGCACAGAAAAATGCAGATGAGTATCAGTTGCACGGGGTGAAATGTATGAAATGGGGGAGCAGGCTGGAAAGCTTTTGGCGCTGAAAATCAGGCAGGGATTTAGTAGGAATATAATTTCTAAAGTCCATTAAGGGGATCAGGAGTTTGTAGCGCCAGCTGATATTCGTAGGGTGTTTAAGAACTTCTACCAACAACTTTACAGGGAGGAGGATAGGGTAGCATCGGCTGGTGTGGAGCTGGGTGATATCGGCCATAAGCTGTCGGATCAGAATAAAGTAACACTCGAAAGTGACCTGACTCTAAGTGAATTGGAAGAAGCTTTGCAGGATCTGGCGGCTGGGAAGGCTACAGAACCTGATAATATTCCTATTGAGGTATATAAATGCTTCCAGGATGTGTTAGCTCCATTTCTGTTGGATTTATTTAGTGGTGTAATGTGCTCTGGAAAAGTTCCTGAGTCCCGGAAAAGTACAAATATTATTGTTTTTCATAAAAAGGGCAAGAACAAGGAAGACCCAGGCTCTTACCGCCCAATATCCCTCATAAATACTGACACCAAAATCTATGTGATCAAGAGGTTGGGAGGGATCATCGGTGGTTTGGTCTCCCCATCGCAGCACAGGTTATACCAGGTCGTGACACCACGGATCACATCAGGCGGGCTATTACGCTATTTAATGTGCTGGCTGATGTGAGGTGTCGAAACGTCATGATCCTTCTGCGGAAAAAGCCTTTGATTGTGTCACTTGGAAGTATTTATGGGGGATATTGGAGCTGAGGGGCTTCGGCCCTAATATATTGAGGTCTATAAAAGCCATGTACGTCGATCCAGTAGCAAAAATGGGTGGTAGCTCTGAGGAAATTGTCATCTCTTGAGGGACCCGGCAGGGATGCCCCTGCTCGCCAATTTTATTTGCCCTGTACATTGACCCCCCCGGTTAGAAAGATTTTAGACTGTGAGAGTATAAGCCAGTGGTGTGCAAAGGGTTTGAGACAAAATTGATGGCTTATGCAGATGATCTGGCCATAATCACTCCAGACCCAGAGGTGACCCTGGCGGTTCTCATAGGGATTACCACGGAATTCGGTCAGTATTCGGGATATCACCTTAATGAATCAAAGACCCATATCATTTGTTCAAATAATATTCCTAAACTGTATGGTAGATATTTGAATTCAGCAGTGTATCTGGGGGTTAGGATTAGCTCTACGGTAGATACAATTGTTAAGGAAAATTTCTTACCAGTACTTAAGTCAATTATGGCAGAGCTAAAAAGAATCGATTGCATACACCTGTCCACAATAGGTAGAGTCAATGTCATCAAGATGACCATGGTTCCCATAATATTGTACCTTTTTCGTACTATCCTGCTGGTGGTGGGGGAGGAAGTGCTTAAATCTATAGAGGCAGTCTTTGCGAACTTCATCTGACAGTATGGGAAAATTAGACGGTCTCTGAGTTATCTCTCACATTCATTGGATAAGGGGAGTTAGCGGCCCGTAACATCAGATTTTATCTTTTGGCCTGTCTTTTTAGTCAGATGGCTATATTATTAGACTGTGTAGCAAACGTGTCTGACTCTTCTCTAGGGATTAGATATCCCCCTTATATTTTTTAACTGCAGCTAGGTAAGGAAGCCGTTGGTGTCTTGTTGCGCAAAACGGACATACGCTATTACAATAAAAAATGATATAACGTACTGTAAAGTGCCTGGAAGGTCTGAAAATCCAACAAGAAGTATTTGGGGATCCCAAAGGTTAAATATTATACCCCACTTTGGAATTCTAGTTTGTTTCCTCATTCAGGGGCCTGTTAGGATGGCAGACGGAAATGTGTCCCGTCCGCCATGGTCGCGGCAAAAACACTCCCGATCACACCACGGATAATCCGCTGTTGCGATTAGGATATTTATGTCAAGAAACACCGACCACGGCGGACGGATCACATTAAACACCGTCTGCGGCAGGTGGACTGGAAAAAAGCATGGCCCGCCTACTCCAGGCCGGCGGTCGTCCTTCCGTCCGCCATCGTAATCGACCCCTTAGTACGGATAGGCTTTGGAGATCATGGGAGGATGAAGGAATCCGAAGATTGGGGGATCTGTTTTGTGGAAGTACGATGCTTTAATGAGATTCAGCAAAAATATGTAATATCAGCTACTCAAGGTTTTAAATTCCTACAGCTACACCAAACGCTATTAAGGATCAGACATTGCATTATTCTAGGGGGTAAAATCCATATGATTCAGCATGTTTTGGGTCGGGGCAGTAAAATCAATCCGATCTATAAAGTTCTAATTTCAACTCTCCAAAATGATGTGGATAAAACTAAAGCGGCCCAGATTTAAATTAGGGGACCCAGATGTAGACCTGGATAAAGCATTGCAATTAGCTGGGAAATTGTTCCGCTCTACGAATCTGAGTGCTCAACATTATAAGACGGTATTTAATTTATATTTCACACCAGCTAAGTTATTTGGGTGGGGGTACGAGGGAAGGTGATAAATGTCCTAGATGCTCTGAGGGTTCCGCTGAACTTGCCCATATGTTCTATCGTTGTAAAAACCTATCAAAGATTTTTATTAATATTCAGAAATTTTGGGAGGGGCTGCTAGGTATTAAGATCAACCTATCCCCTACTCTAATGATTCTAGGGAATGATAGCAACCTAAATTTTAAGAAGGAAGAACAAGCGTTTGTTTTTACGTCCGTGGCGATTCTCCGGATTATTTTGGCGGCAGGCTGAAAGGATAGTGCGGTCCCCTCCTTCCAGATGTGGCTCTCTCACTTGCTTGGGATTCATAACATTGAGGCAGCCCTATATTGGGGGAGAGGTAGGAGTATGAGAGAACTAGGTCAAAACCTATGGGCCCGCTAAAAATATTGGAGAGAGTCTTGCTTACAGTATAAGACTGGGATTTTATTATGTGCTACCCAATTTTATTTGTACGGATCTCTGATCCAGATGGATTTTTGTATTACTTATGTATTTGTACATTCTTGGTAAATCAATCAATCAGTGAACATGTAAAGCGCACTACTTACCCTTGAGGGTCTCAGGGCGATGAGAGGAGGGGGTGCTGCTACTGCTCAAAGAGCCAGGTCTTGAGGAGCTACCTGAAAGTGAGCAGGTCCTGGGTCAGCCATAGGTGGGAGGGGAGGGTGTTCCAGGTCTTGGCGGCGAGGAAGGAGAAGGATCTGCCGCCAGAGGTTGTTCGTTGGATGTGCGGGACGGCGGCGAAGGCGAGGCTGGCGGAGCGAAGTTAGCAGGCAGGGGTGTAGAATTTGAGTCTGTTGTTCAGGTAGACTGGTCCGGTGTTGTGGAGTGCTTTGTGTGCGTGGGTAAGGAGCTAGAAGGTGATCCTCTTGTTGACGGGGAGCCAGAGCAGGTCTCTTAGGTGGGAGGTGATGCGTTTGCGCCAAGGGATGTTGAGGATAAGGCGGGCGGATGCGTTATGGATGCGTTGCAGTCGTTGTAGGTGTTTGGCCGGGATTCCTGCGTAGAGTGCGTTGCCGTAGTCCAGCCTGATGCTGACGAGGGCTTGGGTCACTGTTCTTCTGGTTTCATTCGGGATCCACTTGTAGATCTTGCGAAGCATGTGGAGGGTGTTGTAGCAGGAGGAGGAGACGGTATTGGCCTGTTTCGACATGGAGAGGGAGGAATCGAGGATGAATCCTAGGTGGCGTGCGTGGTCCATAGGTGTCGGTGCTGTTCCTAGTGTGGTTGGCCACCACACAAGGTGTCGTCCCAGGCGGAGGGGGTGGGGCTGAGGATGAGGACTTCCGTCTTGTCCGAGTTCAGTTTTATGCGGCTGCTCCCCATCCACTCGGCGACGGCTTTCATTCCCTCGTGGAGGTTGGTTTTGGCGGTGTGCGTGTCCTTGGTGAGGGACAGGATGAGCTGGGTGTCGTCGGCGTAGGAGATAATGTTCAGGTCGTGCTGGCGGGCCACTTGTGCGAAGGGGGCCATGTAGATGTTGAACAGGGTCGGGCTGAGGGATGAGCCCTGGGGAACGACGCAGATGAGGTCAATTGCTTCGGAACGGAAGGGTGGGAGGCAGACTCTCTGGCTTCTGCCGGAGAGGATGGACTTGGTCCAGTCCAGGGCCTTCTCCTGTATTCCAGCTTCTTGAAGGTGTGTTCTTAGTGTGTGGTGGCAGACTATGTTGAAGGCGGCTGACAGGTCCAGGAGGATGAGGGCTGACATTTCGCCATTGTCTAGTTGCGCCAGATGTCGTCTGTGGCGGCGATGAGGGCTGTCTCGGTGCTGTTGTTTCGTCTGAACCTGGACTGAGATGGGTCAAGTATGTTGTTGTCTTCGAGTTGGCAGGTCAGCTGTATGTTGGCGATTTTCTCGATGACCTTTGCCGGGAATGGGAGCAGGGAGATGGCCCTGAAGTTCTTGAGGTCCTTGGGGTCTGCGTTGGGCTTCTTGAGGAGGGCGTTGATTTCGGCGTGTTTCCAGCTCTCCGGGAATGTCGCTGCGTCGAAGGAGATGTTTATGGCCTTCCGCAGTTGGGGTGCGATGATTGGGTCTGCTTTGTTGAAAATATGGTGCGGGCAGGGGTCTGACGGGGATCCTGAGTGGATGGAGTTCATGAGCTTGCGTCTCTCGTCGTCGTTGACATGGGACCAGGAGGTCTGTTTTTATAAGTATGAGATATGTGTATAGTGGTATTATTTTTATTGTATTTTATTATGGATGAACTGCACCAGGTAATTAATAAAAATATTTTAATAAATAAATAAAACAAAAGTTAATTTAAAAAACTTTTTTTTTGCAATTTTCAGAAAAATATGTTATATAATGAATAGAATGTTTACAAATAAACAGTTAAAAAACTGTAGAAAATCAGTACAAAACAATAGGTATAACTACTATTACACTTAAAAATTAGCGTTTAAAAAACCTTTGAACTTCACTTAAAAACCATAGGTTTCAGAGACGTTATAGTTAGAAATTAGCATATAAAAAAGTTATGAAATTTACTGAATTACCATAGGTTTCAGAGACGTTATAGTTAGAAATCAGCATTTAAAAAACCTTAAAAATTGACAGAAAAAAACCATAGGTTTCAGTGGTGTTATAGTTAGCTGGACATTTCACTCGTACAAAACCATAGAAATTCCGCCTTTATAGTTAGTTCTGCTAACTCGCAGGCCCGCAATGCACTGCTGATGATGTCACATATTACATCATTCATGACATGGTCAGTGACATCACTGATGACATCACTGATGACATCTCAAATGACCTCACTGATGACATCACTGATCACTCACTGTAAAATATAGAGTACCATATTTGAAACCATTGACACACCAATACCAGTTGCTACATACCCACTCACTGATTCCTAAGTCTACACACACAACAACCCAATCAACAACATAAGCACTTATACATTCAGTCACTAATTAATGAAACACTATCAAATGCACTTATACACATATATAGACATTGACACATCAGCAGTCATCTTAGTCAGTTATGCAGTCATCCTCACTCATGAAAAAAAATGAATCACACTTACATTTACTCACTTACACAAATATACACACAACTCCTCATTTCCTCAAACATATAGTAACTCATACTTAATATGTTAAAAAAATCATCATTACAATTATACACTCATTCATATAGTTACTCTCACAATCACTGACTCTTACATATACTTATTTATATACACCAACTCTCACATACAATGCCTTTTATTTTTTTACTTTGTTGAAAATGTACAAATAAAACATATATTCGCTCACCAACACACAAATAAATACACTCACCCAAACAACTATTTCCACATGCACTCCTAAACCTATACTCATAGTCTATCATCACATATCTATGCATAGAGTTACACACACCCCATCCAAACTCAGTGTCCCATACTCACCCAACTAATAAATAACTAATATACACACTCATGTAGTAAATCACCAACTGATGCAGCATGTTATACAACAACAGAGACAGTGATGCACATATTTACATAGTTTAGTGACTAATCCATATATTAAGTGAGACACTTTTAATTATTAACTTAAACAGACAGTCAGACAGCTACTAAATCCTCCATCCAGACCGTTATATATCCACTCAATCTTAAATACAGATTGGTATATATATAATACATATTTAAATTTCTAACTAAACCACATTCACTGGATGCTGTCATCCGTGATATCATCAGGGATGTCATTTTAGATGTCATCAGTGATGTCATCAGTGATGTCACTGACCATGTCATGAATGATGTAATATGTGACACCATCAGCAGTGCATTACGGGCGTGCAAGTTATAGTTAGCAGATTAACTATAACGGAGGAATTTCTATGGTTTATATGCTGATTTCTAACTATAACGTCTCTGAAACCTATGGTTTCTTCAGTGAATATCTATATATACACATATATACACCCTATAACATACAAAACATAAAAAAATAACAATTTAATTACAAAAAAATTAACAATACAAATTATTATTTTGCTTGAAATATACTCCATATTAAGATTATTACTAATTGAAAATTATATAAGCTTAAATAAACGAAAAACCTAATAAACTAAATGTAATAAATATGAACTAAACTATAACATTTTACAAATAATACATTTAGTATACTCACTCCAAATTATACAACACTACAGAAAGCATTGGACTCAGGAGAAGTACAAAATACTATCCCCACTATCGTAAAAACAATACTAGGGAAAGTGCTGGTTTGCACAGGGTTAAAAAATACTATTCCCACTCTAGCCATTGAAATAGTAGGAAAAGTGTTGGATTGCTGAGGGGTAAGATGTACTATTCCCACTTCACTCTATACAACAGTAGGGAAAGTGTTGGATTGCAGAGGGATAAAATGTACTAATCCCACTGCAGTCAGTGCAACAGTAGGGAAAGTGTTGGTTTAGGGACGGGTAAAATTAACATTTCCCACTTCATTCCATGCAAAAGTATGGAAATAGTTAGACTGAGGAAGGGTATTTGATTTTATACATATAATTTCCAAATGTGAATAGGTAACCAATTCAGGTTTTGTGTCTGTGGAATCGAAATTAAACATCTTAACTTAGATGAAGCATGATTTTAAATTTCTTCGACTTTTAGTAAGTTGGCATTCTCATGTCTTGAGCCATTTGGCACCTGCAAGCCTGTTTCTGGGTCACATGGCTGGATGTTACTGACAGTTGGGCTTTGTGTATTCCACCTAGACAGATGCAGAATAGGGAGCTTAGGTCTGACTGGATGGGCCATCACTGGCAGGATGGCAGTTAAACACGTGTCAGGGATTGCTTTTATTTCTTCTACGTTAGCTATGATGGTATTTTACCAATCCAAAGCTATAATACTGTGCATGGAGTTACAAAAGGCTTTTGTTATTTTAGAGCTCATCATGGATGACACTGTGCTAATCCTATGCTTAAACATTTGCTAAAGAAATAGCAAAAGACGTTGTCACTTTCTAGCTCAGCTTAGATGGAACTGTGCTGATCCTCTGTTTGAAAATCTCTGCATGAAAAACAAACATACGATTCAGATTCAGAGAGTTTTTGATGTTGTAGGGTGTTCCATATAAAGGAACTGATCTCCACCTACAATTTGGGAACTACCCAGAGTTTCTTTGCTTCCTTGCAGCACTTTAAGGCCAAAGGTTATTGTCTTGATAAATATATATGTGTATTCACTGAAAAAAACAAAGGTTAAAGAAACATTACACTTAGGTGAAAATGCCAGTAAAAATTGAGTGTTTTAAACAAACAAACCCACTAAAAATATATTTCAAGTAACTATAACTGGGGGGACCTGACCCCAGGACACCCCCCACGCCGAAACGGCTCACTAGCTGTGCCCCCTCGCTGCTGCTTGTTCTCCCTGTTCCGTTCTTGCCTTATTTTCGTGCTTTTTGTGATTGTACTTCTTTTTACTTCTGTTTAAATAGATAGTGTGCTTTTCATTATTTACTGTATCCTCTGGTGTGCCCCCACCCGCTCCCCGCTTCCCAACGCTGCTCCCTCGCGGCCCGCCCCCTTTTCTATTCTGTACCGCATTGGCCGCCCCGCTACCGCCTCCCAGCTGCTCCTCCCTCCCACTTGGCCTCATATGGAGCCCGCGCGGAGCAGGCGTGTGTGACCTGACCCCAGGACACCCCCCACGCCGCACGGCTCACTAGCTGTGCCCCTTAGCTGCTGCTCGTTCTCCCTGCTCCGTTCTTGCCTTATTTTCTTGCTTTTTGTGATTGTACTTCTTTTTTACTTCTGTTTAAATAGATAGTGTGCTTTTCGTTATTTACTGTACCCTCTGGTGTGCCCCCACCTTCTCCCCGCTTCCCGCCGCTGCTTCCTCGCGGCCCCGCCCCCCTTCAATTCTGTACCCCATTGGCCGCCCCGCTACCGCCTCCCAGCTGCTCCTACCTCCCACTTCGCCTCATATGGAGCCCGCGCGTACGTGCAGCAGGCGCGCCGAGCCGAATGTGCCCCGAAGGCGCGCCAAAAGCAAGCCCGTCTACACCCATCCACGCCTGGACCCCGCCCAGCGCCAGGACCCCTGGCCCCCGTCGATGCCAGCCCACACGACGGACCTACGATGCCGCCACCCTCAATGCACTCAAACCCGACCGGAATCCCGTCTGCTACGGAGCCACCCCGAAACGCTCCCACGGACCCTTCACCTGCCAAGCCTGCAAGTTCACCTGCCTCCGGACCTGCACCGCACCCTAAAGGCCAGGCACCAGCAACAACCACCTCAAGTGCATCCTGCTCAACAACCGCTCCGTCCACAGACACGCCGTCGAACTCTGGAACCTTCTCGACACAACATCACCAGACGTTGCCTTCCTAACGGAAACCTGGATGAACGCCTCCTCAGCGCCCGACATGACATCGCCATAGCCATCCCGGACAGATAAAAGATCACCCGGAGAGATCGCGTCAACCAGACCCAAGAAGGCATCGCCATCGTCCAGAGGAACACCATCCGCATCACGACCAACTCCGCCGACACCTTCACCGCTGCCGAGCACCTCCACTTCCAGATACACACCGACCCCAAGACCACCCTCAGAGGCACCCTCATCTACAGACCCCCGGGACCACGCACACAATTCAGCGAAGCCATCGCAGACTTCATCAGCCCGCACGCCATCACCTCATCTGACTACATCCACCTAGGGGACCTCAACTTCCACCTGGAGAACAACAAGGACAGCAACACCACCAGCCTGCTGGACAACCTCGCCAACCTCGGACTCAAGCAACTGGTGAACACCCCCACCCACTAAGCCGGCCACACGCTTGACCCCATCTTCTCCTCCAGCAAGCACATCTCCTTCAGCCACTCTACCGGACTTCATTGGACTGATCACAGCTGCGTCCACTTCAGCTTCAGGAGAACCACGACCCACCACCACCCGCAACAGGTTGCCCGCAGGAGCTGGAGCAAGATCACCACCGACCAGCTCACCACCTCCCTCAGCCAGAACCCTCCCGCCAGCGCAACGGACCCCAACGTAGCAGCCCGCAGCTTCACTCAGTGGCTCACCAACTGAGCCGACGACCTCGCACCACTGAAGTACCCGGCAGCAAGAAAGCCTCGTAGTTCACCGACGAACTCAAAACATCCAAGAAAAACTGCAGCACCCTTGAAAAAGCCTGGCGCCACGACCAGACTACAGAAAACATGACTGCCCTCAAGAACGCCACCCGCACACACCACCAGCTGATCCGCACCACCAAAAGGACAACATTCAAAGAACGACTGGACAACAACTCCCACAACAGCTAGGAACTCTTCAGCATCATTAAAGAGCTCTCCAACCCCAGTGCCGGAAACAACGACATCACACCCTCGCAAGACCTCTGCGACTCACTCGCCTCATTCTTCCACCGCAAGATCGCCGACATACACAACAGCTTCGGCGCACCAACCACGCACCCTACCACCGAACCAACTCCCCCCACCACCACCCTATGCGCCTAGAACCCAGCCAGCACCGAACACACCACCCGCACGATGAACACCATCCACTCCGGATCCCCAACCGAACCCTGCCCCCACCACATCTTCAACAAGGCCGACTCCATCATCGCACCCCAACTCGGGGACATCATCAACATCTCCTTCAAAACCGCCACCTTCCCAGAGAGCTGGAAGCATGCCGAGCTCAGCGCCCTCCTGAAGAAACGGACAGCGGACCCCACCGACCCCAAGGACTTTCGCCCCATCTCGCTCCTCCCTTTTCCTGCCAAAGTCATCGAGAAGACCGTCAACAAACAGCTCGCCGCCTTCCTCGAGACAAACGGATTCCTCGATCCCACACAGTCCGGTTTCCGAGGCAACCACAGCACCAAGAACGCCCTCATCGCAGCCACCAACGACATCAGATCCCTGCTCGACAACGGGGAAACAGCTGCCCTCATCCTCCTGGACCTCTCTGCAGCGTTCAACACTGTTTGCCACCGCACCCTAATACAGCGCCTCAGCAACATCGGAATCCAAGAGAAGGCACTGGGGTGGATCATCTCGTTCCTCGCCGGAAGAACCCAGAAAGTTCGCCTAGCCCCCGTTCAGATCCGAGGCCACCGAAGTCATCTGCGGCGTACCACAAGGATCCTCACTCAGCCCCACACTCTTCAACGTCTTCATGAGCCCCCTCGCAGCCATCGCACACCAACACAACCTTAACATCATCTCCTACGCTGACCACAGCCAGCTGAACCTCTCCCTCACTAACGACCCCGCCGCCGCCAAAGCCAGCCTACACGAAGGAATGAAAGACGTCGCCGAGTGGATGAAGAACAGCCGCCTGAAACTGAACTCAGACAAGACGGAAGTCCTCATCCTGGGATCATCCCCCTCCGCCTGGGATGACTCCTGGTGGTCCCCTGCCCTGGGCACCACCCCCAAGCCAACGGACAACGCACAAAACCTGGGCTTCATCCTGGACTCCTCCCTCTCGATGACCAGACAAGTCAACGCCGTCTCGTCATCCTGCTTCAACACCTTGCGCGTGCTCCGTAAGATCCAGGCACTCGTCACCAGCCGACTGGACTACGGGAACACATTCTACGCGGGAACCACTGCCAAACTACAGAAAAGACTCCAGCGCATACAGAACGCCTCCGCACAACTCGTCCTGGACATCCCCCGCCACAACCACATCTCCGTCCACCTGAGAGATCTGCACTGTCTCCCCGTCAGCAAGAGGATCACATTCAGACTCCTCACCCACGCACACAAGGCTCTCCACGACCTGGGCCCCAAGTACCTCAACAACCGCCTCATTTTCTACACGCCCACCCGCCAGCTGCGATCGACCAGCTTCGCCCTCGCCACAGTACCACGCATTCGCAGAGCCACCGCCGGAGGAAGATCCTTCTCCTGCCTGGCGGCCAAGACATGGAACTCCCTCCCCATCCACCTACGGCTGACCCACGACCATCTCTCCTTCAGGAAGCAACTCAAGACCAGGCTTTTCGAGCAGTAACGACCCCTCCCTCCCAGCACCTTGAGACCCTTCCGGGTGAGTAGCGCGCAATATAAATTGTTTGATTGATTGATTGATATAACTCGCACCCTAAATTGACAATAACTCATGCCCCACCACACAGTTTTCTAATTAATAATGTAATGTGAAATGTTCCAGTGATGTACTCTATGACGTCATAGAACATGTAATGAGTGATCTAATATGTGGGGATATTGGCAGTGCATGGGGGGGCATGGGTTTTAGTTACTTGAGATGACTATAACTGGTGAATTTCGCTGGTTTTATTAATTTAAAATGCTATTTAGTGATTATAATGTTTCTTTAACTTTTGTTTTTTCAGAGAATTTGTAAGTTTTTTTTAATGAAAGTAAGATTTTTTTATCATACCTAACTATAAAGTCACTTTAACTTTTAGTGTTTTTAACCCCTTAAGTGCTGCCGTCGGCCAACGGTCGTCACGGGCACTACCTCCCCAGTGCTGCGTGCGACCGCTGGACGTCCAGTTCAGCACCGGATAATGGACAGCGCAGCACTGGGGAGGTTTGTTTACTAGCTCCCAAGTGGTTAACGTCAAGTAATATGTTATTACTATACTCAACTCCAATTTCATGCCGCGTATGGCCCTTGACCCTGCACTGTGTGGGATTGACTGCAAGGCCTACAGCCAGGTGCTACGAGCAACCAATCCATGGCAGCCAACCCCACACCACGTCTTAGGGTTGGAGGCATTGCCAGGCCTGTGGCCATGGGTATACAGCCTTTACAACGAAACTTTTACAACGAACTACCATTACAACGCAACTTTTACAACGCAAACCATTACAACGCATAGCGCTTGGGGGCGCTCTACGATAGGGAATAGGTTTAATGTACTATCCAACACCTTCCCTACTATCCACGGGGACTGGAGTTGGAATAGTAAATTAAACTATTCACTATCCAGCGCCCAAAAGCATCATGCGTTGTAATGGGATGCGTTGTAAAACTTGCGATGTAAAGGTAGGCGTTGTAAAAGTATGCGTTGTAACGTCATACATCCGTGGCCATGCCCTGCCTCCAACCCCTCATGGGTTTAGTTTTCAGTCATGTGCAGCAAGGCATTGGCCCCTGCACTGAACTCCCGCTGGTATCAACAGCCGGGAGCTGGGTGCAAGACCTGGCAATGCCAAGCAGTGCCATTTTAAGTAAAGCAAAGCTACTGATTTTGTCAAAGGGTCAGAACAACAAAATATGAGAAGTGGTCTATAAGCTTTAAGAAGGGGTCAGAATATCAACATATATAAAGCAGATCTATTGTCTTTGTGAGAAGATGACCAAAATTATTGTGATCCCCCTATCAGGCCTCCCCTTCCCACAAGCAGGTCTGCGATTAGTTGCGTCTTTTTTTTACAGTTTTTTCAGGGCAAAGAACTGAGTCCTGTGTCCTAAGGTGGCTGTCGCCACTCTGCTGTTGATGTGGTGGCAGCCAATCAGATCTTATTTTGTGATCTGTCGGACTGGCAAATCCTCCACAGTTTAAAATATGGAAAGCTTTTGAGCCTTGTTTTTTAAAAAACTACTGAATTAATTTACATCAAATGCTAAATATGATGTAATTCTATTCATCTGTTTGGGCTGTAGCTGTGTCTAATCTTTCTATGAAAAAATGAATGGGAAAAATGGATTTGGGACCCCCTTGGTTCTCGGCACCTGCTTGCCTGCTTGATGGGCTGCCCCAAAACTTTCCAGTTAGGAGCAGGGGTGAAAGAATGTTTTATTGATAATTTTTTTAAGATTTGTCAAGCAGCACTAAAGGTATTGAAAAAACAAAAATGTTTGTACTTTGGAAATGTTAGCCTAACTATAAACATCGAGTGGTGACTGCCACTGGGTAATATATATTATTAGAACATTGGAATGTGGAGCACTCCATTGAATACAATGGAGTGCTCCAGGCTTCTACGGGCCGGTAGAAGTCAGCAGAGCAACGTTCCAATGTTGTTTCAACAAAGGCCTCTCGGAGCCAGTGGGAATTTCAGTCTCCTCCAGCTCCTGAAGCCTTTGTTTTATTTGTTAGAACATTCTACCCTGCAGTGGCATTTGTTCTAATGGCCTTATAGCCCTTCATAGCTCAGCTATACCTGCCATTAAAGTCCCGCTCCCTTGTTAAAGGCCCTCGCATTCAACTCGGGCCTTTAACGCTGGAACGTGCCTTTAATGGCTTGTATAGCCCATTACGGTGAGCTATAAATCTATCATATATACTTACCATATGTGGTTAAGACATGCATCGTAAAGGCACATAAACTTACCAGTGTGATAAAGGCTGGTTGGTAAAGCTATTGAATGGCAAAGGGTTAAACAGGATGTTTGACGTGATGAATGTGAAATTGAAGGTAAATACTTGTGTTTTGTTCTAATTTTCAAATTTAAAATTGTGGGCTAATTGGTCTGGGGCCCAGCTTTTCCTTCAAACTACGTCTTACAAGTATTAAATCCAGGATTAGCAAAAGGAAACAGCTTAGAAACATAAGTGCACACAGTTTTAACAATCTGTAAAATTTGTTTTCACACGTTAGTCCCTGTTCCCACCAGCAGTGTTAATGGTATTTCCCTAAAGTGGTTTTACCGCCTGATTCTCATATCAGACACTGAATGAGCCCTTTAAATAAAATGTATTATCGAGACTGTATTGTTTCGTTCCCACAGTCGCTAGGAACCTAATCTGCGTTGCCCAAAATGAGAAGAAAGAGACCAATGATGATGAGGCACCTAACAATTTCTCTGGGCATCACTGAATGAAGAGATCCTACCCTGAATAATGAGTAATACCATCAAGTAAGAAAACTAAAGCACTGAAAAGAATGAGGAAAAGTAATGACAACAAAGCGTTGCAAAAAGCATGTTCAGTGAAGAAATCTGCTTCATTTAACAATTTAAGGCAAACCTTCTAGCATTGTGTGAATGAAAGAGCCTCTATTCGGCGATGCAAACCAAATCCAGGCCTGTTTTAAATTATCATTGAAATGTGTTATAATCATTGCACAAACTGCATTGAACGCAGACATTGAATTGAGTATACATTATCAACGCTGAATGTTAAACTGGAGAGCGTAGCATGCCCGCTCTTCACATGCCTGCAGCCTATTAATACCCTTTTTATTAAAGGCCACAATCAGATCTGATAATGTGCCTCGTCTATCTTCTTTTGGAGTGATACCCTAATCTGTGCTTGACCATTTTATAATATAGCTCAATGCAATTTACCTGTCAGCCCCGATAGCTAACCGCAATCTAACCATCATGAAAACAATGATATTTTATTTATTTGTTTTATTTTGTGTATTTAACTGAAACAGTTGATTGAATGTGTTGTTAATCCTTGTTAAGACATCTTTCCATTTGCACATAGTGATCTAAAATGATTTTCAAGAAAAGCTGTGCGTGTTTGTCCAGAGTAGAATCCTTTATGGTTTCAGGGCAAATATATCAGTGGCCCAGGCCAGTCACAACTTCTCTGGGGCATCCTAATAATCTCACAACAGCAACAATCAGGATTTGAGGTGTGAAGTCAAAAATTCTGATTCAAAGAAATCAGAATATACAGAAGTTTCTCACTGTATTTCTCACTCACGCCTCTGGAACACGTACAGGATTGTAGATCTTGTCTCCATCATACGGTTAAGCCAGTTTAGGTTTAGGAAACTTTAGATATTTTAAATGACAAAACCTAACTTCAAACTATTTTCCCTTTCCACCCCTCTGAATCTAGGGTGATTGACGCTCGACCCCATTATTTTTAATGCAGGCATTTACTTTCCAGTTGAAATGTAAGTGTTCACATATGTATGGGGAATGTACTTGCAACAGTTTGCAAATCCATTTAAAAAAAAGTACCATTGACTGGGCGTGATTCTCCCGATCACTGCTCTGCCAAACCCCTTGTAATGGATTTACGAATTTATAATTTGCACAGACATCAGTAACTCACAACCTCTTACTTCCCTAACTTATAAAAATTCAAGAAGGATTCCAAATATGTTATAACTTACGCAGATGTGTGAATTAAGTTGAACATGTCCCTATTACGCGGTATTAGTTTGTCTATTCCAGGTTAATTCGATCATATATGTGGGTAAAACATTTCTGTGTGATGCAGGCTAGATATCTAGGACCTCAAAAAACTACTCGATGCTAAACGGTGAGAGATTCAGAAGTACTACTCTTTCGAAGCCATTCTACCATTTGGAACATTAATTGGCGACCCGTATACATTGGGGACCTTACTTATTCCAGCAGATACAGCAACAAATCAAGGGGCGAATCAATCGTTGGGTTCCCTCCCGGCTCGTAAAGGTAGCCTTTGCACATGTCTCATCAAGGATTGATGTTTGCAATGCCCTTTATCTGTAGATCAACAAGATGACTCAAGCAAAGCTGCAACTAGAGCAGAATTCAGAGGCAAGGCTGGCCTTGAATAACCCTAAACTTCAGACTGTGTTCAAAGGACTACATGAACAGTACCGGCTTCTGCTAACAAAGCGCATTATGTTCAAGGGACTTTGTATTGTACATAGTGCCCTTTACCATGGCAGCTTGGATGGAGTCAAAGCCATGTATCTTTGGTATACTCCTTTGAGAAATCCCTGCTCGGCACATCATAACTGGGTAGCTGTACCCAGAGTTCGGAAGAAAGAATTGGAGAGGCAGAGCTTTTTCATTTGCAGCAGTAAAGCTCTGGAATGCTCTTCCTCGTCAAATCACATGTCAAAAGCTTCATTCTTCCTCCAGGAAAGTCTTAAAGACTTGGCCTTTCACCTTGTAGGGAGTCCTAGTTGCTTTGGAACTAGCATAGTGCCGAGGGGCATAGCAGAACACTTTAGGGCTACTCTTGTACTGTTATAAATCTTGTTCATATCATATCATGTACAAAACTCGGCAAATGCTTGAAAATCACAAAAACAGGTTTTGTGACCTCAAAACTGTATTTTCTATATGTACAAACCCCCTTTTTGAGTTTGAGGAATTGCATTTTAAATAGGAGAGGGCTTAAAAAGTGGCCTCATATTAATCTTTAGGAGTTGCGAAGGGATATATGAACACTGCCACAGCAACTGTTGTCGCAAATCGCTGGTAAAATAACAACACCTTAAATTGGGTGATATTGGATTTAGAGAGTGGAAGTTCCCTTTAGGAGTAGTGTCAGCAGCAAACAGTGAACTAGGTGACCATTGAATGTTCCCCAATGTTTTCCCTATGGAAAACATATTTTTTTCAAAAGTAGCACCTGTGTCTTTAAGAGACATGAGCTATGTTAAGAAAAAAAGTCTTCCTTTCCAGGCCACCATCCCTGCATTCATAGCTAATCATATGGGTTCATAAATAATGTCCTGCCAATTTAACATTCCTTATGCAGTTTGTTTTTTGACTGCCGGCGAATGCACAATTTATGTTGCAAATGGGTCTTTCTACATCATACCCCTACTCGAAGCCATTGTTTACACAAAGGAATCATATAATTTCAAAGCTCTCTGAAGCCCGTATGTAATGCATTGTATAGAGATTTATTCATGCGCTTCTTCAAACCTCTGACAAGTTGCAAGTAGTCAATGGATATAGAGTACAACAAAAAGTAATATGTAGAATGCCAATCCAATCCAAATAGCTTTTTTCAATTTTTGATAAAAACACTTTACACAAGATAAAAATGTTTTCAAGACATAAAAACACAGTAAGTACAAGAAGCATAAAGGCATTTTAGTGTTCCATACAAACTGTCATGGTCAATGATAAGACACGTTAATATAATTAGAACTGCTCAACACAGATAAAAATGAATAAGAACAGTAGTAGTTCATGGAACGATAAACAAAAGTAACACCTTAATTTACCTATGGGTGCTTTATGCATAACAAATTAATCTGTTTGTTGATGTATATTAAATAAACAACCAACTTCGTTTTCCAGTTCGTTAACACAGGCACAATTAAAACTATATAACTCCTCAATTTGCAGGGAGTGAATATGATCTGATAACCCAAGTCCAACTCAACTACTTAGCTACAGCAATGGCAATACAGGTACGCAATATTCTTAATGCATCACTGCTCCTTCTGGTACCCAATGGCCTGAAGATTGGCGTCAGCCACACTCGAAGGGGGTCAGAGTATGTTGGGCAAACAATAGGTGGGCCAGCGACTCTGTTTGGGCTTGGCAAGATAGACACGTACTGTTGCCTACTGCGACCCATTTTGCTGTGTATGATCTAATTGACAAGGAGCCCACCCTGAATTGGAAGTACAACTTCCTATCATGCGGTTTAGATATAAGGTCCCAATAATGCTCCAAGTTTGGCTGGGGTTTAGTGTCTAAGAACTCCCCCTGTCCGTGGTTTGTTTTGCCCACCATGTCACTTCAGACAGAAATTTGCTGCAGTGTGACACAAATGCCGAGACTAGGACCAAGGGTCACTGAGCCACAGAACTCAAGCAATATATCACTGCAGAGACTAGGACAAAATCGTGTGGGGTTGCTTGTGTTCCTATCTGAAGGAGACCTAGCCTGGCATTTTGTGCTGGACTATTCCTACTGGAGCAGGACCAATAGTGGTTTGCACATGGCTTTTCTATATCTAGAGTGGCACAGTGAGTAAAAAACAATGGACTGTCATATGTCAGTGCCTGAGAATAATTCAAGCATTCCTTACATCACCTTGTTTGCTCTTGTTTGTTGCAGAAGTAAATGGGTAGCATGCTACACTACAGTTTGTAATTGTTGAAAGAAAGTTGTTTTATAGTATGGCCTACATAAGATGAGTTTGAGTGTCATGGGTGCTACTATTTTCCTGTCATATGTTGCAGCAGTTGAGCATGTATCAAAGCAAATAACAGTGAGTAACAAGGCTTTCTTTCATCTTAGGTTAGGCACTCAGTTGTGGATAAGGCAGTAGTCAAGCCTTGATGTGTCTTAAGGTCTCAAATTGGGTTAAGGAGGTAACCTCTTCTAATTCGGCCAGACTACCCCCTTCCGGCTAGGGCCGTCGACCTCAAAGCTGGGGAACAGTGTTCGAGTCTCGGCAATGAAGCAGAACATCCTGTGATTCTGCGCAAATCACTTAATCTCCCAGTGCCTTACAAAAAATGATTGTGTCCTCATGTAATGAAACTGGTGCTATGTAAGGCGCTCTGATACCCGATTCGGGTCAAGTTCGCGCTATATAAAACTCTGTGAAAAAAATATATAAACGACTGCTACTTACACATAGCATTCACATACCGGGATTCTGGAAGCTCCCAGCTTCCTTAGTACACTGACTGTGTGAATTACTCTTCATGTGTATCAGGTAATTGGTAAAGGAGTTAGCTAAGGTTTGATGGTCAGCGCTGATTAATTAGCTACTTCCCTCAGTGACCTTCTCTGGTCCTACATTTACCTCTCTTTATTCATGCATGAAGTTTGTGGCATCATTTTGCAGGGCTAAAGCGTCTGTGTTGATGAAGTGTGAGAAGTGGCAAAAGCTGGAAATAAATAAATCCTCTAGGAGTACAGACAGAGGCAGGAATGCTTCCGCATGAGCAGAGGCAAGCGGTAGGGCCTGGGGGTCCTATATGGGTCAGTGGTCAAATGTAAGGAAGAACCTTTGCAGCGTGTAGTACGTAGACGAGATCTGATGTAAGACTAATCATAGAACTGATATATGTATCTCACTACAGAAGGCAAACGTCAACTCACTTGTAGTCTGCAGGAACTCAGGTAACCTAATCACTAGTGACAGCGATTATTTTTTTACTTTTAGTAGTAGGGCTGAGAATGAGTAAACTTATAAAGTAAGAATGTACCTAATAATACACAGAAACTAATTATTCAGCTACCAGTTAAAATAACAGTTCAGCATTTCTTGTGCATGTTATCAATTTCACAGCTATGTCTTTGTGTGTTAATGCATACACACATCAGTACTCCTGGGAATCTGGAACAGTCACAGATCCTTACAGGATTCATAGATTCCTTTGTATATTTCAGCAAAGATCCCATCCGAGTTAGTTTTGGGAGTCCCGCAAGGGTCCTCACGATCCCCGACATTGGTTAATCTTTTCATGGAACCACTCACCGAAATTATACACGCTTCTAACGTTCAATATGACATGTACGATGACGACACACAACTTTACCTTAAGATCCACTCCTTAGACAACATCAAATTGCTTAATACAACGCTTAGAAATACCCAAACCTGGCTGGCAGAAAATCATTTCAAACTGAATGCCCTAAAAACCGAATTCCTTCTTATAGCTCCACCCGCCCAAATCCCCAAAATGCAAGAATGGATCAAACATATTACGGCATTCAACGTTCAACCCACCATCGTGGACTCAGCAAAGTCACTAGGAATAACTCTTGACAGTAACCTCAACATGCAAAAACACATCAGCAATGCTACAAAGGGAGCAAACTTCCAGATAAACACACTAAGGAAACTGAAACCGTTCCTACCACCCAATGACTTCAAGCAGGCAGTACAAGCTCTAGTTATACCTAGAGTGCAATACGGATGTGTCTCTCTTTGTGGCTACCCAAAGCATCAACGGCACCATTAAGAGCCTCAATCAATGCAGCAGCAAGACTCATCACTGGTTCTAAAAGAAGTTCCCACATCTCCCCGGACCTACAATCCTTGAACTGGCTACCTCTGGAAGCCAGAATTCATCTGAAAATAGCATGTATGACGCACAAAGCCATGAATCACAATGCACCTAGCTACCTGGCACAGAAATTGACGATATCTGGTGGGATCAGATCCTCAAGAAGTGCAGAAATCCTACTATTGAAACCACAAAAATTCAATAAGAAGAAAACTTATAACCGAACCTTCTCTGGGATGGCGCCTAGAATATGGAATGCCTTGCCCCCAGAAACTAGACTTAACCCCTCCAAATTCACATGAGTATGGTCTATAGAAATCTTGAGACGAACCGCACAAGCGCTCCCAACCTGACTTTGATAAAGGACCATCTAAGCAAACTAGGCATTATATCATCCTTCTGTCTCACTCTACGAGATAGATTTTACGTGGCATCTTACTATGTTGCTTTTTGCAATAAGTTTTGTATATGTGCTTTGATTCGCTTTTATTTGTTGTATAAGGAACTTCACTGACTGTATAGCGCTCTGATATCCGCCAGGATCTTGTTCGCGCTCTATAAAACTTTCAAAATAAATAAATAAATAAAATAAAAATAAAGATGGACATTTACAATTGTAAGGAATTTTAAAATTTCTACCCAGGTCTTTTGTTAAATTGGCCCATACTTTTATTTACTTAAAATTAAAAATAAAACTAAGCTCACTACATATTTAATAATGTATGCATATCTAACAACGCTTAGGAGACTGGACCTTCTCTCTCACAAGGTGTTGTCTCATAGTGCAAGTCACACAAGAAACTCGAGAAAGGTGGAGCTGATACTGAAGATCTAAATAGTTTTCACCCAGTAGACAACCTTCCTATCCTGGCTACATTCCTTGAAACCTGTCCTATCACAAATAAACAAACAAATCATGGATTGCAACCTTCTCGAGGACTACCAGTCAGGCTTTAGAGTTGGCTGTAGCACAAATACGTCCATCCTCAACATTATGGATGATGCCCTCACCATATTATTTAATCCAGCCTGATTTTACTTCTCGATCTCTCCTCAGCCTTGGACTCTGTTTACTAAACACCCTAAAATCACTAATGGGTCTGGATGGGACAACCCTCTAATGATTCTTCTTCTTTCGCAACAATCAAACTCCAAGGAATCAAATTAAAAGAGTTCCTATCAAACCCAACTCATTTCACCTAAGGAGTCCCTCAGGGTTCTAATATCATTGCTCTGACTCTTTACAAACTTTACATGGAATCCGTAATCTCATTCTTCCACCAGGCCAATATACAAACATCCCTAGGTAGATGACACATAGCACTACCTCAAAACCACCTTCCTGGAGGATGTACTCCAGCTTAATCAAACTCTAACACCAACACAAGCTTTGCTTTCAATTAAACACCTTATACTAATCTCCCTGAAAGCCGACTTCCTTCTCATTTCATTTCGCCCATAACCAACCCCTTCAATACACAATTTGCCCCACAAACGTAACACCCTAGATTGAACTCAAAGAGTGTATTAGGTCTGCTTGATTCTCTTTGACAAACACCTAAACATGATCAACCACATTCACTCAACCACCAAAGGTGCACATGTCCTTCTCACATTACTTGGGAATATTAAGCTTTCCATTCCTCTGCTCACCTTCCAAAATGTGGTATAAGCACTTGTAATCTCCAGACTAGACTATAGTAATGTGATGCTTACCTGAAAACTTACATCTCTACTATCTTTAGTAAGGGCTATGTTCAACGTGGCCACTAGACTAGTAACCGGAACAGGTCACTATAATTACATCACTTCCCCTCTGATCACACTTAAGTGGTGAGATATGAAGGCATTCCGCATCCTAAAGATAGCATGTATCACACACTAAGCCCTACACCATACAACCCCACAATTCTTGGCTCAGACCCTCACCATGTCTGCTGGCAGTCATTCACTGATGAACTCAAATTCTCTATTCTTAGCACCACCCAGATTTAAAAAAGAGACCATCTACTCTCACTCCATCATTGATAGTGCACCCAGGCTATGACATTCTCTATCACCGGAGCTATGCACAAACCCCTTCTCCATGGTTTTCAAGAAGAATGAGAAATATCTACTTTTCAAAAGTTACATAATGCAGTAAACAATCTGATCAATTAAGCAACAGTTGAATATAGCAGTACATGATTTTCTATATTGCCAGTACACTTACCAATGTAACCTACTAAGACGTAACCTGTGAATGGGAGCAACTATAACCTACCTGTAAATATCTGTTTACATTGTAACCCACCTGAATAAATTGTAAGCTACCTTTTTAAATTGTGACCTACCTGTAAATCTATTTTGTTTCTCATATGTATGTTTATCTTATACTGAACAACACTGTGATACCTTAGGGTCATGTTTGTGCTTTACATAAACTCTCACCATATAATTAAATAAATACATTTGATAGAAGCACTATATTGATTTCATTGTATAGCACGCGAATACAGAGGGCGTCTTGGTGCTGATATCTACTACACTGAGTTAGAAAGCAGCCTGATGTAAATATTACTCCTAGAAAGAATTATAATCAGTCACAACAAACAAGTAAAAGGTCAGGTTTATGAGAGGGCTTACTGCTGTTCACATTGGGCAGGAGAATAAACTGGTCTTAAGATGTTTCCTGATACTAAATGGGGTGAACTGGCATCTAAGCTGTTTTGTGGTACAGATAAAGCGCCTACCACTCCATTTCCAACTTCTGATTTTACAGACATTAACTCTCCTAGAATGGGATGAGCGCAATGTCCTTCTAAGACTATACAAAGAAGGATTTTTTAAGTATGCTGGCCATGACCATACCCATGCAAAGTCTTATGTGCCAGACATAAGTCCTTATACTTGACTTTTTTCATCAGAGGGAACCAATGAGGTTCTCATAATGCCAAAGACACTGGCTTGCACTTGGAAATTTTCTGTAAAAATCAAGCCGCTGCATTCTGTAGACATTGGAGTTTCTTCAAAGACCGCTCTCGAATGCCTTTATTGATTTATTTATTTGTTAAGCTTGTAAAGTGAAACAGGTACCCAAAAAGGGTTTCCTGGCGCTGGAAATGTCACTAAGTGGAAAGTAGCAAGCCCCGAGGGTACTTAGTTACTGATTGAAAAGCCAGGTTTTAATGGCCTTGCGGAAACGAACATAGGAGTTCTCAGAGAGAATGTCTAGAGGGAGGGAATTCCAGAGTTTGGGTCCCAAAAAGGAAAAGGGCCTGCCACCCATCCTAGACAGTCTAAACTAGGGAACAGCGAAAAGTAAGATGTAAGGCATTGCAATAGTACAGCCTTGACATTATTTGGCAGTGACCACTCATTTTTGTATTACATATGGGATGAAAGGAGTGATCTTCGTATTCAAAGGCAACAGAAAAAAAACAGGTGAAGGAGAGTTTGATAATCTGTGCAGTGAAGGACAAACTGGGGTCAAAGATTATTTCCAAATTACTGACCAAAGATACTGGAGTGGGAAGAGAACCAAGCGTCTGAGCCCACCAGGATTGATCCCAGAAAACAGGGTCCTTGCCAAAAATTGAGAGCCTCAATTTTGGCTGAGTTCAGAATAAGGCTAGTACCGCTCATCTATTCTTTGATGGCCCCCATACAGCTACTAAAGCAGTCTCATCAACATCCTTCGAGATGAACACCACTATCATCTGCATACTGGGGTGAAACCAAAAGAACGTGTGAATTTTGTCAAGGATGCCACATAGACATTAACAATTGTAGGACACAGGGATTATATGGCAAGAAAGACTGTAGGAAAGTTGTGTTTTATGGGTTGTGTTTGTTGCATTCAGTTGCATTACGTTATGTTATGGCAATATACTTTATTGTATGTTAAGTTCATTGGAATGTGCATACCTCAGCCTTCACAATTGAATTGGCTGGTCAGCCAATGGTTATGTTTCATCCATAGTTGGGGGATTTAATTTCCAGCAGTACGTTGGTGTCGGTGGGTAGTGTCTAATGTGCAGGTTAACCCCTAGAGGTATTTTGGAAGGAGAGTTAGACCTTGCCACATTTGAACCTAAGGCACGTGTACATGCAGCCTGGCTCGAACCTGTGCCTCAGTTGCCGACTTCGGCGTCCGCCGAGACCTACAGTGAGTGTGCGAGCGGCGGTCTGGCTGAGCGGGAGGCGCTGGACTGCCTGTTCGTCCTCCCCTCTTGTCTATCAGCGTGAGGGGGTCGAGAGGCACGCCGAGGGGATCAAGCGCTTCTGGGAGCTGGACGAGTGCTCTGCTCCAGGCGGCAGCTTGTGGCAGGTGTCCGCGCATGAACTTATTTCACCAGGTGAGGCCTGAGATATGCGCGGGAAGCTTGGGCTAGGGGTATCCTTGTGCGAGGCCTGCTCTTGCCGATCCTGCACACTTGGATCTGAGGCTGGGCCTACCTGCAGGCTTTGTGTCGTCTGGGGCCACGAATACTCTAATATTGTTTTAAAGGCATATAGTGGACATGTTGTACCAACACTGCATGCCCATAGCATGACTTGGCTGAACAGTTGCCTCCGGCTACTTACACGGAGAGACTATACCTACGAATGCGGAACTCACTGTGCCACACGCTCTGATCTGATCAAAGCTCTTGCTAAACTGATAATTCTGGCTGGCAATAACGTGCATATTGTGTGGGGGTGGGTCTTGAGCTGCAGGGCCTGCCCCCCCTTGCTGAGGATCTGGAGGCACAAAGTGCAGCAATACTAACCCTGAAGTGCTCATTGTGTGGCAGTACTGGCTACCACTCACCTTGAGGTGACCTGGCTGCTGTTTGTAAGCAAGGTGCCCAAACCGCTAGAAGGATAACTGGTCAACCTTGGACACAGGTCCGCTGAATATTGTTGATATATATAAACAGGCAGACATGGGTTAACCTGAAAGAAGCCAATCACGTTTCACCTTCGAGCTGCGAACACCTGGCAAATCACAGCAGAAAGGGTCATACCTTTTCTTTTTCTTTGGATGCTCCCCAAAGCCGGGTCTGTGGTGAGGGGTATGGAGGCCACCATGATCTTTTGGCAAGCAAGTTTTTGAGCCCTCCCTGTTCCTACCTGTTGATCCCCTGCCTGATCCCAAGATGGCTGCCACTGTGTTCCCTACCACGTCGTACTACTCCTTTGAGAAAAACCGGACTTCCACCAGACCTCAAACGCATCCCCCATCCGTCCTACCATTCAGGATACTGAATCTGTGAACCTACCTCTGACCGTGGAGACCTAACTTTTTGGCCGATGCCCGGTGGAGCTACTTGATAGCTATAGAGGAGATGGACTGTGGCCTACCCCTTTGGCCGTCACCTACCCAGCCGGAATTGGGCAGACCTTACTTCGTCTCTCCATCGTACTCTCCCTCCTATCCCATTACTCCACCCACTTTCTCCTTTACTCTCCATTTATTCTTCCTCTTTGCTTTCTAACTGTTTTCTCATTGAGACCTAGCCGCTTGACTGATGCCTGGTGGAGCTACCTGATAGCTATAGAGGAGATGGGCTGTGGACTTCCCCCTCGGCCGTCACCTACCCAGCCGGACTTTGGGCAGACTCCCCTTCGTCTCTCCATCCATCCCATCTCCATCCTTTCTCCCCCCTTTCTCCCTCCTATTCCTTTACCCCACCCCTTACCCTTCTAAGCTCCATTTACTTTGTCTTCCGACGCTCTTGAAATGTTTTCTTGGAACTGATGTAACTTGTAATTGATGTAATTTTGTGGATCCTAATGTAAAGCGCTCTGATACCCCCGGGTGCCAGCGCTATATAAAACTCAAATTAATAAAAAAAATAAGAAAAATGAAGTGCATAGTCATCTTTCCTAAGTGTTGGTTCAAAGTGAGAATGTGAGATTTCTGAACTCTGCCTAACCCATCTGATCTATGGTATTGTTGTTGTGTAGGGGCAATGAAATATGTGCCATTCTAAATTACTTAGATGGTTGGGTTTTCAGTATAAAGTGTTCATCTCGATTTCTCCCTGGAAGTATTGTTCCTCTTTGTCTTGCTTGTCAGGTCTTTCCCTGTCTTCTGTTGCTTCAGATTTTCTTGGTTGTACCATTTCTGTGCCCATATGACTGATACCTCCCTGCTAGAAGTTGCTAATTTTTAAGAGTCACTATATAACTGTTTCCATTGTTCTCATGTCTCAATGGCTGCTTGCTGTCAGAGGCTCAGCAGATTTTTCTGTGAGTTGTTCTTGTCTCGCCAAATTCAACTCAGTAGTTGTCTTTTCTGAGGCTCCAAAGATCCTAGTTTTCATCTCCATCAAAAGTACTTCTCCCAAGGCTCTAAATCCCAGATTGCTGAAAGGATTCAGTCAGACAGAAGAAACAGGTAGACATAAGCAGCCTAACAGCTAAGCAGGCAGACAGATGCACGCCTATCCAGGGACAGCGCAGTTATGCAAGGCTTAGCTTTTCCTCCTATATTCATTAGGAGATATCTGCTGCCTTTCAGGGTGAGACATGAAATTGCCGAGCCACATATTGCCAGAGGTGAGGAATAGCTCTGCTGTCTGTGGCAAGTGAAGGAAATCTGTGCTGACTGCGAGAAGTAAGGAACATTTCTTCCATATGTGTGAGTTCAGAGAAGGCTCTGTTCCACTCTGGACATCCACATATAAGGGCATGAGATTGAGATAGCGAAATGCTACTCAGTTGAAGGTGACAAAACATGTGCACCAGTCATGACAATCATGCAAAAAGAAAACTCTCCACCTCAGTATATTTTATGACCTGTGCAACCTGCAACACTCTTGGTTACAACAGTTCGTTTCCTTCCCAGTGTGGTTTTGCTGCCTTTACTTAACTGTAATTGTATAAACAGAGACACGCTGACAAAATGGTGACTTTCTGCAAATTGCACACAGTTGGGTTTTATATGGAAATAATGTAGAGTCTGAAGTTTCGCAAATAAAACACATTTGTGAGATGGTAAAAAAGTAGGTCAAATACATATTTATGAACAGGACTGTCTGCAGGGAAACGAAAAGTGATTTTTAGACTCAAGCTAGCATACATAAGCTTGAAAATGACTAAGCAGTAAATATTATATGCAAGTCTGTTTGAAATCATTATAAAAACTATTTGTAAAGCAAGATAAATTGGTGCAATGGGTAAAGCTGCATATATTTAGACTCCTATTTCCCAAAAGAAATAATGTTAAACACGTTTCAAGTCTAAATGATTATAAAACTATGCCTAGTATGAAATTAATGCTTTACTGGTTGATCAACATATATTGCCATGTAGAATATTCAAATGTAACCGGTTACTAAATGTTAGAAATGGGGTCTCTACTTGTCAGAGAAAGGGCCAAGAAAGGGCCACAATCCTAGCCAGCGTAAGTCAGATAGATACACAACCACTGCTCACCCTCTGGTAGGTTGCCATAGAGCAATTAGGCTTACGTTAAGAAGCAATGTGTAATGTATTTGTGTAACACTTAAATTACAGTAACACAGTGAAAAGTCCACAAAAAGACCCTAAACTAGTTTAGAAAAATAGTGAATAGTTATCTGAACAAACTAAGACCAAAAGAACAGAATTCCAATAAGTAGAAGAGGAAATATGCATTTTTAAAGATAAAATCCCAAAACAGTTCATAGAAGTCAATAGAGCTAAAAACGTTTCTTGAATGTGCACTAGACCGGGGTACATCCAAAGTTCATGCCTACCGTAATGGAGGAAAGGCACCGACAAAACCCAAATAGGGCCCACAGAAAAAGTACTTTGAATGGAGCAACTGCTGGCACCTACATTTGATGCGTTAGTACCGAATCACGCAGTCACGTTGATACGTCGAAGTCGAGCCCCGCAGTCAGGTCCTGTGTCGTCAAACCACTTCTGATGCACGCATTGCATTGTCGGTGAGCCTGGCAGCAGTGTCTTCAAATTAGTGCTGCGTTGTAGTCGAGCCTCGCAATCGGGACCGTAGATCAGCACTGCAATGATTTCAAACCTCGCAGTCAGCTCGTGTCAGTGTTGAGCTACGCAGAAATGTCGTTGGATCGCCTCGGCAGCCTCGTAGGCCATACGTTGCCTGTTGTCTGCACAAAGTTGCCACTGCATTGATTTTTAAGCAAAAACAGCTGCAAATCCCACTTCTGAGGCCCAAGATGGGTTTGGCACATCAGGCTAGGGAGAACTCATAGATGACAGAATCCAGCAGCTGAAGCAGAGCTGAATAAGTCTTTGATGACCCTGAGACTTTAAGAACAGGGGCAAGCTAGCAAGCCCTTAGAGAAACTCGGGTTCAAGGATATAGGGCCAGATGTACTACATGATTTCCCATGCGCAAACGGTTTTGCGAAACCGAAATTGCGGTGGCAAAACAATTGCAAATGACCACTCTCTTCAAGAGGGTATTACGGCAGTCGCAATGTTGAAGGCGTCCCCTTCCAACTTGTGACTGTCTCTTAATATATTTTTTAAGGGCAGGGCAGGCAGTGGTCCCAGGGACCACTTCCTGCTCTTAAAAAATTAAACGAAAAGGTTCAATTTTTTTTTTTTTAAATACATCCTGTTTTCCTTTAAGGAAAACGGGCTGAATTTCTTTTAAAAAGCTGCTTCATTAAAAAGCAGTCCGAGACATGGTGGTCTGCTGAGCCACGCAGGCCACCACCCCTGGGAGGGCTGGCATTCCCAATAGGCTCGCAAATTGTGAAAGGCTCATTAATTTTAATGAGCCTCGCAATTTGCGACCCCATTGGGAATCGTAAAACAGTGTAATTACACTGTTGTACATGTAATTTAGTGCCTTGCAATTTGCAACTCGCAATGAGGCGCAAATTTCGAGGCGCTAAATGAAAGGGTTGTACATGTGGCCCATAGAGAGCAGGTCTAGTGCTTCTCAGTCCAAGACAAGAAGCAGCAGGCCCAAACAGCAAAGCAGGTAGCATTGTGGCATGCCCTCCTACAACGCAGCAATTAGCAGGCATCAGGCCAACTAAGAAAAGCAGTTAGCAAAGTGGCAGACCGTCCTGCAGCACAGCAGCACTTCTTCCAGGGAGAATGTCTTTTGTCCCAGCAAAGTTCTGATTTGGTGGTGTCAGGGGTCCAGTATTTTTGCCCAGTTGTACTTTTAAAGTGGGGGAGACTTCAAAGAGGCCTTTGAAGATCACAAGATCCCTGCCTTTTCTGCCCTTTCAAGTAAGAAAATGCCAACCTTCTAAAAGTGACATTTTCAGACTTGCAACTTAAAATCCAACTTTACCAAAAGATTGAGTTTTAAATTGTGAGTCCAGAGACACCATACTCCAGATCTCTAAGTATTCCCAACTGGAAATTACACGTATAAAATGTAATAAGGTAATCCTGATGTTAAACTATTGGAGAGATAGGCCTTGCAGTAGTGAAAAACAAATGGAAGAATATTTCACTACAAGGACTAGTAAAACTTAAAAGTACATGTCCTACATTTTAAATACACTGTACCCTTACTAATTATTATTATTATTATTATGCGTTCTTATATAGCACTCGATTACCCGTAGGCATCTCGGCGCTTGCCTTGGGAACCAGTCCTGGCTTTTTCCCTGTGAGATACCCGTACTGGGCATCCACAAGGTGAAAGCCAGGCATCCCGCTGCGGGGGGCCGTAGTGGAGATTAAGCAAGCTGATGCCCAGAGCTGCAGAGTTTGAACCCGTGATTTGAGTAGGTACCGAAACGAGAATTATCGAGTCCGTGGATATTTTGGGGTCAAGACCCTGCCGCGTCGGGAATTGAACCCTGGTCCCGGGTCTGACCTCTGCTTCAGGATCTACCTCCTCTAATCAGTGAGCCACACTTCTCCACTCCAAGAGGGCACTTCCAAGAGGACATCTCAAGGCTGGTTCGACAGTGCCTGCACGAACTCGCTACAAGAACTAAAGAAGGCCCTGTCGAGACATCCGCGAGATAAGGATGCCATTACACTCCTTAGGGCAACTTATAAACACCAGCTGAGACGTAGGAAACAGGAGCTTAGGGAACAAGCCTGGGACAATTTGACCAAAACCTCATAGCTGCGTGATAGTAAGCTATTCTGGAGTACGGTCAACAGCCCATTCCTCCAAAAGGAAGAATTTCCGGTTTTAACAGCCCAGGTTAGCAAGGATAGTTGGGTCAAACATTTTGCAGGTATTTTTGATTCGGCCAGGGAGGTCCTGGATAGTTCTAGTGCAGACCCTATAGAATTTAAAGTACCCCTAGGGTTTTCGCTCCAAGAAGTAGATTATGCTATCCACATGAGTAAGGGGGGGAAGGCCCCAGGACCGGACGGGGTCCCGGGCGACTTGTATAAAACCAATCTGGCTCTCTGGAGCCCACTCCTGACCCAGGTTTTTAATGCTGCAGTTAGCGACACTATCCCAATCTTCCTGGAGTGAATCTACAATCATCCCAATTTATAAGAAGGGGGATAGAGGAGAGACCAAGAACTACCGCCCTATCTCCCTTCTGGATTCCTCTTTAAAAATTATGAGTAGGGTCCTATTGATTCGTCTGGAGGAGTGGGCGGAAGCCAATAATATCCTTGCCGACTCTCAATTTGGCTTCCGGAAAGGCCTAGGAACAATTGAGCAGTCCATCAACCTGGAACTCATTATATGGAAATACACCAAGGCTAAACAGGGCTCATTATTTCTTTGTTTTGCTGACCTTTCAAGCGCTTTTGATTTGGTGGATCATACCCTTCTGTGGTCCACACTACTTGAAATGGGGGCCCCGGCAGCAATAATTTATTTCCTTGCCAGACTTTATAACAAGCTGTCAGCACAGATCCGCTTTGGGATAGCGGGGGAATACACCAAGAAGATCGGGGTAAAATCCGGCATCAGACAAGGATGTGTATTGGCCCCGTTACTTTTTTCACTTTTATTAACTCCATGGAGTCCGAACTGAAGAGGGTCCCAGCTGATGCTCCCCAAGTTGAGGGCCAACCAGTACCGGTACTGCTTTATGCAGACGATACTGTCCTCCTTTCAAGAACCCCAATAGGTCTCCAAAAACTCATGAACCGTTTTTATGATTTTATTCAGGGGAGGAAAATAAAGATTAACAATTCAAAAACTTTTATCATGACCTGTGGGAAAAAGGTGATCCAACTCAAATCATTCTGGTTCAGGGAACACCGAATAGAGGTCGTGGATACATTTTGTTATCTAGGCATAACTTTTAGTGGTAATGGGTCATGGGCACCGGAGTTACTGAATGTTAGGGCCAAGATGGGTAAAGGTTCCTCAGGAGTGTTCCGTTTTGCATCAAAACTGGGAAGCCGTCGCATACCAGATATGCTGAATGTTTATCGGCACAGATGCGTTTCTATGGCCCTTTATGGTTCAGGAGTGTGGGGCCATTGCAATCACGGGGATCTGCAGGTAGCAGAGAATTTGTTTCTTAAGAGGCTTCTCTGCCTCCCCCCCTCGGCGTCCACCGTACTGATTCATGAAGAGGTGGGTCTGGAATACTTGACAGACCTAACAGGATTGAGACCGCTCATGGTATGGAGGTCAATATGGACAAAGGACGAAACTGGATTTACCAGGCGAATAATCCAAGACTGCCTACGCCTGGACAATGCCCGTCAGATTCCCTGTCTAAAATACGTATTAACATCCTATAAGGAAATCTTTGATCTAGACGTCCACAGTGACCCTCTTTGTGCCATCAATATTCCCAAAAAGGAGGTCAAGAGTGAATTTTTGGGGAACAAATACAAGAGGCGAAGTGCCCAATGTAGCCTTTTTTCAACCCACGTTTTTTACTTTACTAACAAGGAGCTCGGTTATGGTATGCCTATGTATTTAAAAGCAATTTCCAAACAATCACATCAGTTTGTTCTCACAAGGTTGAGACTAGGCATTGTCCATAACCTGGTGGCCTTCCCACGGATGAAAACCCATAGTTCAACACCTTGCCCGTGTGATGGTACCTCCAGACAGAGCACATTGCACTTTTTGCTAATCTGTCCTTTGTATGTGCACCTCCGTCTGTGTTATCTCAAACCTGTTTTTAAGAAATACTCTGTGTCTACAACTGCTAATGCCATGAGATTACTATTTGCGCTTGACACTTTAGATATCTGCTTTTTTACTGCGACATTTATTCTAAAATCTGTGTCCCTTAGAAAAAGTATGGAATTTTAATATTTTTTTTTTTTATCCTTGTATTAATTAATTGCATTGGTTCACGCTACTGCTTTTATGGAGAGGTTCTAATTGTGGTAATATATGTAATTCCATGCCCTGTAATTTTTTAATGTGATTTCAAATATTCTGTGCTTTTATGATTGTCATGTATGATCGAATAAAGCTTATGAACATGAACACTGTACCCTGCCCTTGAAGCTGTCCAGGACCTACCTTACGGGTTGACTTATATGTATTAAAAAAGAAGGAAAGCATATTTTAATTAGAGAGTACCTCCACTTTGGTACTTGGTAGCAGTGGTTAAGTGCTATAGTCCTAAAGCCAACAGAATATTATTCAGCAAAAAGGGAGGAGGAAGGCAACATGTTTTTTGGGTGACCCTGCCTTAAGGGCCATTTCAAATACTTAATATAATGATAAAAAGAGAACAATACCAATATGATGATGACAGAGACTTCTGTTGGCATCATCATTTTTGCATGGTGTAAAAAACAACATTTTACCTTCTGGCACAGTCCGAGTACTTTTTATACTTTAGGAACCACTAACGTTAGAGTTAGTGCTACATATGGTGTATGCTAGTATTGGGAAGATGCTAAACTGGTTTACCCACTGTGTACTCTTGAGAAAAGTATCCTATAATCAGCCATTTGTCTATGTCTTGGGTATAGTGTCAATATTTTTTAGTTTTTGAGGTGCACCAATTGCTGCAAGTGGAGATGTTAACTAGCCTCTCTAATTGAAATAAATAATCATGTATGGAAAAGGGGGTCGTATTGTATTTATTTTTGTATAATGTGTACCTTATCTTTTTATTCTGTAATTGGGACTGTACTTTGGAGTATGGTTGCTGTCCAATAAGAAGTAATCTATACTAATATAATAAAGAGAGAGCCCAAACCTTTGAGGCGGGTAATCTCAGGAACCACAGCACCAATCACAACACCCAATACAGCGTTGGAAAGGGCAGGTGCAGTAGAAGGACATAGGCTATGCAGACGCCCACCATATATATTTAAAAGGTAAAAGAACAGTTCCAGCAAAGTAGTCCCTTGTGGGCGTGTCTGCGTTATGCTGTGGGCGTGTGCTGGGGGCGTGAAAAATGTTGGGGGCGTGTGGCACGTTCCACCCTTCATGCCATGTCTCATATCGTGTGCTAATCCCACCCTGCTCCCTTTAAATACCCCTGCACCCCATAATCATAACCCATCCTTACTCCTTAAAATACCCCAACACCCTTAAACACTAACCCTTCTTAACCCTATAAATATACCCTGTACCCCAAAACTCAAACCTATCCATAAACCCTAAAATACCCCTGTACCCCAAAACCCAAACCTAGCCCCGAACCCTATAAATACCCCTCTACTTCACAACCCAAACATACCCCTGAACCCTAAAAATACCCCTGTACCCCAAAACCCAAACCTAGCCCTGAACCCTAAAAATTTCACTGTACCCCAAAACCACCTCAAACCCTAAAATACCCCTGTACCCCAAACCTAGCCCTGAACCCTTATACCCCAAAACCCAAACCTACCCCTGAACCCTAACAATACCCCTGTACCCCAAAACCCAAACCTAGCCCTGAACCCTAAAAATAACCCTGTACCACAAAACCCAAACCTACCCCTAAACCCCTAAATACCCACGTACCCCAAAACCCAAACCTAGCCCTGAACCCTAAAAATAACCCTGTACCCCAAAACCCAAACCTACCCCTGAACCCTAAAAATACCCCTGTACCCCAAAACCCATACCTAAACCCTAAAACTACCCCTGTACCCCATAACCCAAAACTATATCTGAACCCTTAAAATACCCAAACACCCCAAAACATATACCTTAGTACCCCAAAACATATACCCATATACCCATATACCCATACTTGCCTTATCCAAATATTTAAAAAAAAACATACTTTTACCATTCATGCATTTACAACGAATTTCGTTGTAAATGTATGCGTGGTAAAAGCATATAAAATGTAATGCCATGTGTTATAATGGCATTGCGGAGTCATGGTACTTTCGTAATGAAAGTATGCGGAGTGATGGTATGCGGAAGAAAGTTTGAAAAATGCACAGGTCTCTCTCATTGATGGCCACCACCGACATACACTTTTAGACACATCTCCCGCCACAAGTACTAGAATTGCGAACTTTAGAGCTGGGGAGCTACGTTCGAATCTCGGCATCAGCTCAACATCCTGTGATTCCAGGCAAATCGCTTTGTCTCCCCGTGCCTACCACAAATGAATGTGTTCTTCTGTAATGTAAATGGTGCTCATGCCATGTTGTCGAGTTCGCGCTATATAATATTGCAAGGAAAAATAAAGTAGGGAAACTTGAGTTCACACACTACTGAACGCGCACTCTTAAGTGCATCAGCAGTGCACTGTGAATCGGAGCGTTTCACTGGCCTGTCAGAGATAAGAAATACTATCAAAACGAAATCCTATAAAACAATATACTACTGGCCGGCAGCAATTCATACCCGGACAACGTCGGGACGGGCTACTAGTATAGCATGAACACATAGCTAGTATCAGCACAGATATATAATAATCACTGAAAAAGTCATGTATTAGTATATCTTAGTTTCCTCTCCTGGTGCGTACTCCCTGTTAAGTAGACCCATGGTTCATGTAGCTTGGGCTTCGTGTTGCAGTAGTGATAAAGACTACAACACAGTGGTAGTGTAAATGTGGGCACCCCGGAAGAAGCCTGAGGTCACTTCTGGGATGTATTTATTATCCCTCACCGTGACTTCACGGCCGTAACCATCCCCGATGGTGTCTGCTGTTTAAACACCCCTCAGGACAAACTAGGAACATGAGAGGAGTATACATGTAAGAAATACTTTATCTATTGGGGTGTATAAGAAAATTAAGGTAATAACGAAAAGAGAGAGGCAGAGAGAGAGAGAGAAAGAGAGAGACAGAGAAAGAGAGAGAAAGACAGATCAAACAACAACAGATTATCTTTACTTCTATAGCCCAGTGTCACTATGACAACTTAGTTTACCACAATGTCTTGCAACCAAAAGGACTTCATAGGATGCGGGCTGAAATGATACCTCTCAGTCCCTTGTCACCGGGGAGTCTCAACCCCTTCACTGGTCACTCCTCGTGGCTGGCAGATCTCAGGAAGAAATGGTGAATACAAACAAACACCCCACCTACTCTCATTTGCATTGGAGAAGACCACTGGACATGACTGTCTATCAGCCTCTAAAGACGGGGAAAGCACAGTAGGTGAGACTTTTTTCTTGAGACCCAGTTGGTGAATAATCATCTTCAGGCGCGGACCCGCTACAGCAATGTGATTGGGCACCTGAATTTGCAGCTGGTTGGTGATAAAGCTGGAAAAAGGACATACTTCTAGTGTAATTCTCGCCTTCCTTCCGAGCAGTTATCATGGTTCCTTTCACAGAGGTTACTGTCCATGGGTCAACCTCAAAAGACAGCAGACATTTGCTCTGGGATGCCGGTTCTAAACTAACATCTGGTCGCCAACTCGAATGACTTGCATACTGCCACGTATGGCTTGAGAGATGTGGACATTGCGGGCTTGATGCTGATGTAACACACTATCAACTTGAGTCTTTAAGGATGAGGGGTCTTCAACATGGGGAATAGTATTGTTCACAGCCCGATTCCTGCAAAGAGCACTGGGGCTCACTTTGGTTGTGGAATATGGCGTGAGCCGGTACTTTCTCAGAAAAACAGAGAGAGCACATTCCAAGTTCTGTCCATTTGCCATGGCAATTTTGATGACCTTGTTTATGGTATGTATGAATCTTCCCACCTCCCCATTGGCTAGAGGCTAACATGTCGTGATCTTCCAGCGGAGGATTCCCTGTGATTGCAAATACTCAGCTAACTCCTGACTGAAAAACAAGGGACCATTGTCTGTACAGAGCTCACTAAACAGACCATGGTTCGCCATGATTCTTTCTAAACAGGGAATTGTTTGGATGGCTGTCGTGGATTCTATGATTTCTACCTCAGGATACTTTGAAAAATCGTTTATAATGATCAACATGTGCCTGCCAGCGGGAGACTCCCGAAGTCTGTACTGGCTCTGTGCCATGGTATACGTGGTATGGTCTCAGTGTTGATCGGTGCTGATGATTCTGCAGCAGCTTGAAACAATAGGCGGTGCAGAACAGTACGTTTTACCAGAGTGTCTACATTACGAAAACCATACTTTGCATCATAGACTGGCTTTGGTTCTGACAATCCCCTGGTGAGCGAGATCAACACCTGTTGTCGCATAGTTTTTGGGATTCCCAATCTGGGGCCTCTCTTTAGACAACCCTCCAGGGACACAGCTAGCTTGCTTCATCAGTATGATGGAAGACCTTTTGAGTGAGAGTGTGCTACTTTCCCCGATGTCACTGGGGAGATGGATAGTTGAAGGAATTCGCCATTGGAAGTGGCCTTGACGATTTCTGCAATGTAGTTAGGGAGCGGCCTGTACTGCGCTACCACTAGTTGAACATATTCTTCCATTTCTACAGCATCTGATACCTCTTCCCCTGTGGCAGGTCTTGCATGCCTGGATTAATAGTAGTAGGAATTTGTGAGCCAGGACGATATACCACTGAGAAGCATATGCCTGAAGCTGAAAAATCAATTTCTCTATTCTTGGAGTCGGATTCCAAGAGGATCCCATGAACAGAGGTACTAATGGGTTGTGGTCTGTATGAACTGTAAAAGGTTGCCATATAGGTAAATGTAAAAATGTCAGCATCCCCAATGCACCGCAATGGCCTCCTTTTCAATATAGGAGTAGCGCTGCTCAGTTTCAGTCAAAGCATGACTGGCATATACCTTTGGGGCCCAATCGTCAATGAAATGAAAGCAAACTTATATCGCGCAGAACTCAGCCCAGTGGGCATCAAGGCGCCTAGCCAAAATATTTGCAAGTCCAGAGAGCTAGTTAGTGGTAGGCTTTATTGAAGTACCATGTTTTAAGGGCCTTTTTAAAGAGGGGCAGTGAGGATAAAGATTTAAGCTCCAGGGGAAGTGCATTCCAGAGACGAGGGGCGACTGAAGAGAAAGCTCTTCCTCCCCATCTGGTCTTCTTGGTCCGAGGAATTACCAAGAGATGCTGTTGTGATGAGCGTAGACTTCTGCTGGGAACATATCCAGAAAGAAGTGATCCCAACCCATCGGAAGTTCCTGCTTTCAGAGCCCTGTATGCTAGACAGATGACTTTGAAAGAGATACGATGCTCTACAGGAAGCCAGTGAAGACTCTTTCTGGCCAGAGTTGCAGAGGAAGAGCGGGGAATGTCTAGTACAAATCTTGCTGCCGCATTTTGTACTATTTGGAGACGCTGGATCAATCCCTTATTGACCTCTGCGTACAGTGAGTTGCAATAGTCTAGTCTAGAACCGACCAATGCAACCACTGTCTGTTTCCTAGCTTCCGGGGAGAGGTAATGAACTATTCTTCGAAGAATTTTAATAACTCCCCAGCAGGTGGCCACCGTTCTATTGACCTGGTGGGTCATTGCCAGCGAGGTGTCAAAGATGACCCCAAGGTTTCTAGCTGAGTGTGAGGGGACAGGGCAAGTTCCCAAGGATGGCGGCCACCATTCATTTGACCATACATCCTGGTCCTTTCCAAAGATTAGCACCTCGGTTTTATCACCATTCAGCCGCAAGGAGTTGAGTACCATCCAGTCAGTGACTGACTGCATACAAGTCCTGAAGCTGGACGCTGAGGTGCTAACCGAATGGGCCAAGACACCATGATCGGAGTGTCGTCTGCGTACGACACTACTTCCATTCCCTGCGCCTTTACTAATCTCGCTAGTGGGGCCACGTATATGTTAAATAGGGTCGGACTTAAGGCCGACCCCTGTGGAACCCCATGTTGTAGGGATTTAGCAGGGGAGAGGTATTCGCCTAATTTGACCCTCTGTTCTCTATGATCTAAAAATGAGGACAGAAGGCTCAACGCTGAACCCTCTACTCCCATCTCCCGCAGCCGAGATGTTAAGGTCGCGGGAGATAGGGTATCGAATGCTGCAGTCAGATCGAGTAAGACTAGCAGCGTTGTCTGTGCCTGGTCCACTTTCATTCTGATGTTGTCTGTTACAATAGTAAGTGCGGACTCTGTGCTATGAAATTTCCTGAACCCATGCTGGGTCTGATCTAAAAACCCAGACGAGTCCAGGAAAGCAGACAAGTGCGAATTCAGATGGGCCTCAAGCATCTTAGCGGGGGCCGGAAGTAAGGAGATGGGCCTGAAGTTCTTCAGGATTGTAGGGTCAAGGGAAGGCTTTTTAAGTAGTGGCTTGACAATTGCTTTCTTCCAAACTGAGGGAAAGATCCCCTGCGATAGGGCACCATTCATTATCTCCAGTAAGGGAGGGAGTAGTGTGTCCCTACAATCCTTTAGCACTTTGAGGGGACATGGGTCCGAAGATGAGGAGGATTTGGTCCTGTTCAGCAAAGTATTAAGGTTGTCCAATGTGATCGGTGGAAAGTTGGAGAGAGTCTTAGTGGGATCTTTGGACCAGGCTTCTAAATTTGTAAGGGCCTGGATCGAGTTGGGCTCAAGTGATTTTTGCTGTATTTCCAGGTTAATGGAGATCTCATCAATTTTAGCATAGAAAAAGGTTGAGATCTTATCACAGAGCTCCTGTGATCCGATCACTGGGTCTGGGATTTGTAGAGTACAAAGGGAATCTACTACCTTAAACAACTCCCTTGATGAAGTTAGAGAGGTTGTAATCTCAGAAAAGAATTCTTGTTTTGTTTTAATGACCGTAGTCTTATATTTCGCTAACGATCGCTTATAAATCTCTCTATCCATGGTATTCCATGTTTTCCTCCACTTTCTCTCCTGCCTCCTACATCCCTGTCTCATCAGCCTAAGTGTTTCGGTGAACCAGGGGGCGGAGGGTCTACGCCTTGCTGAATATCGACGGGTAACAGGTGCTAGGGCATCTACTGCTCCAGTAATAGATTTATCTAGTTTTTGTGCTGCCTGCTCAGCATCTAATGGCAGGGAGATGGAGCTAATGAGAGGGGCCAGGGCTTCATTAGTGATGAATTTATAATTCCTTTTGCCCTCTCCTTGGGCCTGTCCTTTCCTCAGCGTATCTGCATGAGAAAGGGTCAATTCTATTGGCACTGCCAGGTGGTCTGTCCAAACCAGCGGTTCGGGGGTACCTGTCTTAACCCTAGGGTCGTTAGAAAATATGCCATCCAGCGTGTGGCCTGCCCGGTGAGTTGAACCTTTCACCAATTGAACAAAGCCACACGCTTCAAGGGGCTCCACCAAGGGCAGAGTGTCCTTAGAAGTGAGATCATTTAGGTGAAAATTTAGGTCCCCTAAAATAGTAAAGTGGGGTTTGCCAGCATATGGCTCCATGAATCTGAGCAGGTCACTGCTAAAGTTTGATCTAGGCCTAGGGGGCCTGTATATCAGAAGGCCTACGAAAGAAACTGAAGGAGATGAGGAGATGAAGTAGTGCAGTACCTGGACGGGGTCAGATGGTGCCGACAGAGCGTTAATACGGCAGGTAAGATGAGACTGATAAAGAATCGCCAGTCCTCCACCCCTACGCTTAATTCTGTCAAATCTGTGCAGTGCATAACCTCCTGGAATTGCCATTAGAAGGTCATGACCTGAAGTCTCCGTGGCCCATGTTTCCGTCACAAAGACCCATGCAGGCTTTCTGGATGTCACAAAGTCATGGAAAGCAACATTGTTTTTGATAATGGACCTAACATTGATCAGGTATCCTTTCTCTACACGAGGACTTTTAGACCGGGAGCAGATATTTTGAGAGGGAAAGGTAGTCAAGGGGGTGTTATCAGAGTTCCGGGTGTACAAAGGGACCATGAGCTGTAGTTCCTCTGGTGTCAGCTTATGTTGGCCTGTGGCATCCCTAGGTTTCATGTCCAACATTTTCTGCAATGTATAGGCGAGTACTGTCTGTGAAGATAGATCAGGGGCCCCAGAGCACAGCCCGCCCTGCAGCCCGTCCTCAGCGCTGACGGGCGCAGACGGGCTTGCCTTTGGCGCGCCTTCGGCGCGCCGTCGGCGCGCCCGCTGCGCGGACGGGGTGGCCTGTTATCTTTATCCATCTGGAGAGGAAGGGGAGGAGGGTGGGAGGGGGGAACAACTCGACCGGCAGCCTTACCCTACTCAAAATGGCGGCCAAAATCGATCGAGGAACTGCTTTCTAGTGCTTTACAGCGGCAGCGCTGTGCCAGGGAAGCTTAGAGCAGCCTCGGAGCGAGGCTAATCTCGTTCCGAGGTGTACCAGGTAATTTAAAAATTGCAATCTAAAATATTTACAAGTTTTTTAAAATCGCGTTATTATCATATCAATAATGAAATTACCCGTGAATAAAGAGGATAGTAAAGAACCCCCGGCTTCCGCCTCAGGGGAGAGGTAGTAAATGTGCACGAGGTGCTAGTCTCACCCTTATGTAGTCTGGGAGGGCGGGAGGGGGGAACAACTCGACCGGCAGCCTTACCCTACTCAAAATGGCGGCCAAAATCGATCGAGGAATTGCTTTCTAGTGCTTTACAGCGGCAGCGCTGTGCCAGGGAAGCTTAGAGCAGCCTCGGAGCGACGCTAATCTCGTTCCGAGGTGTCCCAGGTAATTTAAAAATTGCAATCTAAAATATTTACAAGTTTTTTAAAATCGCGTTATTATCATATCAATAACGAAATTACCCGTGAATAAAGAGGATAGTAAAGAACCCCTGGCTTCCGCCTCAGGGGAGAGGTAGTAAATGCGTGCGAGGTGCTAGTTTCACCCTTATGTAGTCTGGGAGGGCGGGAGGGGGAACAACTCGACCGGCAGCCTTACCCTACTCAAATGGGTTATCTTTGTGACAATACTGTCCCCAAGCCATTGTGAATTGCATCTACCAACAGTTCTGACTCCAGACTGGGATTAAAGTAAACTAACGTAGTGTCTGCCGACAGAGCTCGCTTGGTTGACTGGAAAGCCTTTTCTTGTGGGGTCCGCCAGTTCCATGAGTAGCTGGGTTTAGTCAGCTCTCGAAGCGAGGCAGTGAGGGTTGACAGGTTTTGAATAAAACGCACGCAATGACGATCCCTCGAAAACTGCACACCCTAGTGAGAGTGGTGGGTACTAGCGCTGAATGGATGTGGTGAGCCTTTGCCGGGTCTGCCATGCCCCCTTCTTCTTAAAAAAAAAGTAAAGTAAAGTCCACATTTGTAAAGCGCACAATCACCCGTAAGGGTCTCTAGGCGCTGGGGGGCCGTCGGGAAGATTAAGCGAGCTATTGCCCAGAGTCACATGGTGCTGGGCTGACCTGCCGCCGGAGCCGGGGATCGAACCGTGGTCCCCAGATTCCAGCGTCAGTCGCCCTGGCCGCGGCGCCACACCTCTTCCATGGTATCCAAAAAGTGAAATCCCTTTCTGAAGAATGTCTCTCTATGGAGTGTAAGACCATTAACCTTTAGTCGCTGGGTCATGGTGTGTAGGCAATCAAGATTCTCATCCAGTGTCAGGGCATGGACCAGAATATCTTCACTGACATTTATAACCCCAGGGAGGCCAGACCAAACCCCCCTAATTGTGTCGCGAAAAATATTTCCTGCAATGGACACCCCAAAACTGAGGTGCTTGTACCTCCACAATCCTATATGGGTTGAGAATGCTACATGGGTTGAGAATGTGGTTATCGCTCTGGATTCCGAGGCAAGTGTTAATTGGTGGTAGCCTGCTGGAGCCACTGCCTTCTGCCAGAAAGTCATCGACCATGGGTGTGAGATGTCTTTCACATCGGATGGCTAAATTGGGCAAACACATGTCAACACAAATCCTGACCTCCTCTGGCTGCTTGAGCTTCTGTGCCACCACGATCTGGGACAGCCAGGTTGTGGGGCCTTCAGCCTTCTCAATGATGTCTGCCTACTCCAACTTTTGCAGTTCAGCTTCCATCTTGGGGCGCAGATGAAAGACTAACCTTCAATGTTTCAGTTCAATCAGTTGTATAGAATCATTGAAATGTAGATGTAAAAGACGGTCCTTGAGACACCCTATGCATTAAAAAATACAACCTGATCCACCAGGTCATCCACACTTATTAAGTGGATGCTGAAAGTAAACGTGATCAGCTAAAGGCACTCTCCCCTCTGACAACTCAACCGCATTCCTGAGTAAGTATGGGCACATTTTGCGGATTCGCGGTCCGCAAATTCGCGCAAAATGTCAAACAAATCCGCGAGTTCGTGGATTTCCCTGCGAACTCGCAGATTTTTTTGCCATTTGCACAAATAATGTGACAAGTGTGTCTGTAACTTTGCCACCGCGCTGAAAGGTGCCAAGGTCCCTCGAGTGAGCAGTCCATCATAGTGAGGAAAGGGCGGGAAGACGTTTCATACCGCTAGTGTGTGGTGGGCGGGGACAAACTTTTGGGGCTTCTATGCGAGTTCACATGCCTCTTGTAAAGGGTCAGAGAGCGAGCAGAGCAGCAGTTGAGGAGAAAGCAGCCTCCTGGTCACAGGAACTACAGGGGGATGGCGCTTGAGAAACTCATGGATGCAAAGACCACCCATAGGGTGTGCCCAGCAGCTCACGACCAATCCAGCTGCAGGTCGACCATGGATGTGTACAGCATCTAAGGAAGAGGCATAGTGCAGGACGACCAGTGGGGTGAGGAGATGAGGGGGGTTGTAGAGGAGGTGATCTCTGCCTCTCAAACAGTGAGGTGCCCAGATCACCTTTGGGGGCAGGGTTGTCAGCTAATGCACAATTCAAGGACTAGCCTACACACATGTGGGTGTGCGCACATCATTCAACAAGAGGCGCGTGCCAGTCCATCCACCGAGCGTGAGATGAACTGAGGTGGCCTTCATTCATTTCTCTTGGGGGGCATCACAGCCCACTCAAGGGGCGTATGTGAGCACTAGGAGACATGCCTGCTGATGGAGGAAAACACAGGGAGGGCGAGGGGTGGGGGCACAAGAGATCCTAGAGCGCAAATCAGTGCTGGGCCCACCCCACCAGTTAATCAGATTACGTACCACCTGTTCCAATCATGCCACCTGCCACCCCCACAGCGCCCCTGTTCCTGAGCCACCCTGCTGGACCCCCGCTGACCCATAAACTGTATCCTCAACTCTGACCACCCCCCTTCTTCGTCTGCCTCACCTGCAGATCACAGCTCCGGTCCTGGACCACAAGAGCCGACATGTCACCACTGCATCGCTCGCCTGTGCCCCAGCCTGCAGTCAACTCTACCTGCTACCCTTGGCCTATCACCTAAGTGCACTTATCATTCACTAGTGCCCCCTCCCACCTCTCTGGTAAATCCGTTTACCCGTCCTCCTCTTTTCTGTGGCACCATCATGTTTTCATGTTGTTTAACTTCATCCTGATGTTAATTGAAGCATACAATGCCTTTTTTTTATTGCAGTGGCTCGTAATTTAGAGCCGATTAGGTAACTATTTTGGCCAACCCAGTTTCAACCCGGGTGTGCAGACAAAAGCAATTTGCATACGTAAATTCTCAATGCCCGTTTTCCTATTGTGCTTGTCTTGCACTTGCTTTCCCTTTTCAAACAGGGTCTGCCTCACCACCCGTGAGTCTGCTACCCCCCTACCACCCGTGACTCTGCTCCCCCCCACCAGCCGTGAGTCTGCCTTTCCCCCGTGAGTCTGCCACGACTCGACCCTGTGAACCTGCCCCTGCGAATCCGCCCCCCCTTATACTATTAGCCATTGACAGCTCCTGAGGCGGAAGCCGGGAGACTCTAGCACTCAAAAAAATTGTAATACTGTGATTTTAAACCAGTTTTTACCTTTGTGATTCTTCTAGTCCAGAGCACTCCCCCTCCTAATTTCGCGGTCTCAGCACCGCGCAGCCGACATTTACGCTGCCGCGGGCTCTGATAAGTTTCTGCCGCCATTTCCAAGGGAAGCGGGGCCAAGCCTACACTCCTGAGGCCACGCCCCCTCCGACTGCTATTTAAGCCGCGCTATAGCTTCAGCTCGCATTAGCCATTGTCAGCTCCTGAGGCGGAAGCCGGGAGACTCTAGCACTCAAAAAATTTAAATACTGTGATTTTAAAACTGTTTTTACCTTTGTGATTCTTCTTGTCCAGAGCACTCCCCCTCCTATTTTCGCCGTCTCAGCACCGCGCAGCCGACATTTACGCTGCCGCGGGCTCTGATAAGTTTCTGCCGGCCCTAGGCCCAGAACCTATGCCCCATGCTGCAGGGGTCTGCTATAGTTATACTCAAAGAGACCTTTTGTCCTTCAAACACAAAAAAAACGCTAACTGCCACTACATCTATAATGGGGAAAATACCTTTATCAACTGCAACCTCTGCAACCCATACCACACCATAGTGGGACACCAGGCCCTTCAATTGGGCCTCCTGAATTGCAGATCCCTCCCCAAGCACTCCTTAGAGATAAACCTCCTAATACAGGACCACAAGACAGATATACTGTTCCTCACGGAAACGTGGCTGACACCCAATTCAGAAGCAGATATCGTAACCTCCCTCCCCCAAGGTTTTTCAATCCTTTCTCAGAACAGACCCCTCAGAAGAGGAGGTGGCCTTGCCATAATATATAGGGAAGATTTTGTATGCAGAATAAAAGACAGTGGCATCGAAGACTGTGAGAGCTGCCTTTTCTCTATACAACTATCACCCACAGTATCCCTCTCCGGGTTACTTATATATCGCCCACCGGGGAGCCCAAATCGGTTCTCTAGTGCCCTTATGGAAACCGTTACTACACTAGCAGCCTCCTCCCCCAACTTTATGATTTTATGAGATCTGAATCTCCACTTCAATGATCCATTGGACTCCGTAGCGTCTGATCTCCTCCTCGACCTCACTGCATATGAACTGAAACTAGTCAATGTTGAGGCGACACACAACAAAGGTCATCTACTTGACCCTATTTTCACCAACATCCACGAGCTAAAAACCACATTTCCCTACCCTCTCCCGTGGACGGACCACTTTTTGGTCCCTTTTTCCTGGCAAACCAAGGCCCCGCCATTACAACCCCAGAAGACACGTGTCATGGATAGAGCCTGGCACAAACTCTCGGCGGATAACTGGACCTCTATACTAGAACAGTGCTACCCCCCCGGTACTCGACCCAGTGATTGCAGATACGAAATTTAAAACAGGGCTCACTCACTCACTCGACTCTATCCTTCCCATAAAAAGCATCCTGAAAAAGGAGAAAAGATCTAACCACGCCCCCTGCTACTCACCCGAGCTTAAACTTCTTCGAAAAGAATGCAAAAAACTGGGGCGTTCCTGGAGGAAAGACGGGTCTAGATCCAAAAAAGATGAATATCGCACCGCCATGAGAACATACAAATCTGCCCTGCGCAATACTAAGAGGCAGTTCTTCGACGATAGAATCCAAAAGTCTGCTAACTCTGCCAGGGAAACTTTTGCCATCATGAAGGAACTGCTCAAAGGGCCAGACCCTCCTTTAGCTGGTGACACCTCTGAGGATAAGTGTAACAAATTGGCAAACTATTTTGATGAAAAAATCCAAAATATTTTAACCTCCCTGCCCCGAGCCAATCATAAAGCAGACTTAAACTATCAACCAGCTAAACCAGCTACCCACCAGGATACCTTTGGTCCGGTATCAGTGGAAGAAGTACTCAAACCTTTGGCCATTATTAAAAGTGGCTCACCCAGCGACCCCATGCTGATCCTCAAAATGATTGCAACCACTATCGCCACTCCCGTTACAGACCTCATCAACTCCTCACTGCTTCACGGAGTAGTCCCCCCTGGTTGGAAGAGAGCCATTGTCAAGGCCCTTCTGAAAAAGACGCTCCTAGACCCAGCGGATTTGGCCAATTATAGGCCAATCTCCCTTCTCCCTGGAATTAGCAAGGTCGCGGAAAGGCTAGTCAATAAAAAACTCTCCCACTTCTTGGAATCTAACAACCTTCTCCAGAACTCACAGACTGGCTTCCGCCCTGGACAAGGCACGGACACCGCCCTTCTGGCAGTAGTTGAGGAGGCCAGATGCATTCTGGATGCAGGAGGATCAGTGGCAATGATCCTCCTGGACCTAAGTGCGTCCTTCGACACTGTTAACCACCAGGTCCTTATCCAGAGACTGACTGACATAGGGGTGGTAGGAATGGCCCTGTCCTGGCTCACATCATTCTTGAGCAACCGCACTTTCGAGGTCTGGGAAAGTAACACCCGATCAGCGGCAATCCCCCTCCAGTGTGGGGTACCACAGGGCTCCTCCCTTAGCCCGACATTATTTAATGTGTACATGCCCCACTGGAGGAGGTTGTCGCCCCGTTTGGAGTCAAAATTGTCAACTACGCCGACGACACCCAACTGGTCGTCTCCCTTTCCCACCCGGACCACGGGCCAGGTCCCCTCCATGACTGCCTATCAAAAATATTCACTTGGATGGGGGAATCTTCACTAAAACTGAACAGATCCAAAACGGAGATCATGATACTAGGGAATAAAGGATCCACCCTCCCGCCGAACATCTGGCCTACCTGCTTGGGGGAGCCCCTATCCCCAAAAAAGGAGATCAAGAGTTTGGGGGTCTGGATGGAACAGGACCTATCCTTTAAGACCCAAGCCAAAAAAGTAGCGGGAATCTGCTTTGGCCTCCTTCGATCGGCCCGGAAGATCCTGCCCCTCCTTCCGCAGACCTCCCGCAAGCTGCTCATCCAAGGATTGATCCTGTCTAGACTGGATCACAATAACGCCATCCTCCTTGGAGCGCCGGAATCCACCCTTTACAAGCTCCAACAAATCCAAAATGTTGCAGCACGGCTTCTCACGGACACCCCAGCCAGATCATCAGCCAAACCATCACTGAAACGGCTGCACTGGCTCCCCATAAGAGAAAGGATACAATTTAAATCCCTCTGCCTGGCACACAAACTACTACAGGACAAGGGCCCCCCCCTTCTCAAAAACCTAGTCATCCCATATAAAGCCAACAGATCACTCCGATCAGACCATGAATGCCTAGTCACAGTGCCCAGAGTAAAAAAACACGGACAGGGGGACGGCGGTTCTCGGTCAACACAGCTAAACTGTGGAACTCCCTCCCCCTCAAACTTAGAACCGAACCCTGTCATCTCCGATTTTGGAAACTTCTGAAAACCCACCTCTTCCCCTGATCCCCCAGATCCCCTCCTTTTCTTCCTGTCTTCCCCTCTGACTCCGCTGTCTTGGTCTTTAGCGCTGAGATGCTACCGGGTTACTACGCGCTTTATAAACCTTACTCATACTCATACTCATACTGTCCATGAGCCTGCCTTTCCTTCCATTAAGGCAAATACCTCCCTGGATTAGAGCTAATTTTCGACAGCAGATATGGGGATAAAGGACACTTGCCCAGCCTCGACCTTTCTCACAAATTTTTAGGGCTGATTATACACTACTGAATTTGAGCTTCAACTCGGGCACCTGCTTTATTTATATCTGTAAGTGTTTCCTGTTGAGGTTTAATTTTTGTGACAGGAGCACCGTGCCAGAATGAATCCTGCATATTTGTCCACAAAGATGCCACCGTTTTGTGCAATACCTCTACTCAACTGGAGTACTTTGTACTGGCTAATCAGTTAGTGCTACTTCGTTGGGTAAATGTATAGTGCTTTTCCTACACAGCAGCTGCATAAAAGGCCAGAAGATTTGCCTCCAGTGACTGTATGTGCCTGTAACTTTAGTCCCTTGAGTGAGCTGGCCATCAAAAAAAAAGAAATTTTTCGGCAATTTCGCGAGATTCGCAGATCACGAAATTGCCGAAAATCTTCACATTTCGCGAGTGGAACAGATTTTTGGCCCATGCTCATTCCTGAGGCACCTTTAGTCATATACACCTTGGTAAAAGTTGAGTATCATTTGTGTGCGATGCCTGTCGTGAAAATGCCAGCAAGTGGAAGTGGTGTGGATGACCCATATGTGAGGACCTGGTTAAAGTTAGGGCGTAAGGCTGGTTGTAACAAGTATCTTTAGAACATCCTGTGCCAAGATATTAATGGAAGCCCCGGTATGAATTAGCACTGGTAACTGGTGGCTTGCCAGATGGATGGTGCACTTGGGTATCTGACTCTGTGGAAACCGACTCAGTTGTAGTGCATGGATTATGTGCACAGTTCCTTCAGTGTCATCATCATCATCCATGTCGTCCTCATCCTCTGGCAAGGTGGGAGACTGCACAATAGTGACTGCCTTAGATCGTTTCCCGTTCTTGGCGCTAAAGAATGGCATACTTTGGGAAAATGATTGGGTTTTATTGCATGCTGAACACCTTTTCCCCTGGGCAGGACACAGGCCTTGGTGAGGAAATGACCGTTCACACCCGTAGTAGGTTTTGGAAGTCACGTTTGAATTTAGGACGGGGTTTCCTCTTGTCTAAGGTTGCTACATTCACTGGTTCAATCTTTTCCTGACGGTGTAAGCTCCCTCCATGATTGTGACGCACACTTTGGATAGTACCTTGACGAGGCCCATCATCAGTATATCAGTCATGGACATCCCTGGAACTTGGAGGATGTTGGACCGGTGAGGAGAGCAGCCCTTGAAGGACTGAGATGCCTAGTCAGCATACGCAAGAGAGAGATTGACTCCAAAACAGGTAAGCAGGGATCCGGAGATGGATACCAAGGGCTTTTATGGGCAGATTCTTGTAGCCAAGTATGGCTACGAGCAAAGGTCCTGTATTTCTACTACCAAGAGCTAGATGGCCGCCAAATCTCACGTGACTCGAAGAAGTCACGCGATTTCAGCATTTACTCTGGAATTAGGCATGGGGAAGCAGCCTGCTTCAAGCAGGGCAGTAGGGGGCTGATCAAGAAATGGGGATTGGGTGTTAAATTGGGGAGAGGTGTTTTAGGATCTCTTTCCTTGCTGCATACACAGGGGAAGGTATAAGACCTAGGAGGTCATAGGGAAAACGTGTATGGAGCAAAGTATATGGAAAGAGACAGGTAAGGCCTAGAGGTCACTTATCTGTGGATACTATGGGGCCACGTTCCAAACTCATGCTGCCCAGGAACAATACAGTATGCAGGTGGGAGTGGGGCACAGTTGACTATGTATTGTGCTGGACTTGCAACAGCTCTAAGCTCGAAATATTTACAAATGTTTTGGATTCATTTCTGGCTGTAGTAACTTTAGCAGTGCAAATTCTGAGTACCAATTGGGTTACCCTTTTGTGGGTGGTTAATTGCCCCTCTCTCAAACCCCTCCCCTTATTTCTTGTTTAAACCCTCTCCTTTAGCAGTAAGCATTCCTCATATTCCATCCACTTCTCTGGTCCCTCCTATATTTAACTACCAAAACACCAGTGTGTGCAGTCAGGGTGAAGTTCTCCGCAAATATAAAGATAGGTAAGACAGAACCGGGAATTCTAAAAATATGTTTGTGAATACCATTGTGTCGTTCATTTTTTGTATTATTGTAGTGCTAAAAAAATCCTACAAAATTCAATTTGTGAATATGCTCCATTATTTTGTCACTGCTTGGAAACTTAGCAGTACCAAACTAAAACTGCCAGCTTCTCTGCTAGCATTAATTAGTACAGTGGTGAGGTGAGAAAAGAACTTCCTGCTAGAAAAAAACAAGAGTGCTCTGCTGGGAGGAAGAATGTGAGAACGTACAGACTGGCTACTGAAATTATGATATAGATTGGGTGGCTTGAAAATGGTAATGCAAAGTGCCAAAGATGATCCATATAAACTGTTCATGCCAAGTACAAGCATCAGTGTCAAAGTAGTCTTTGCACAAGTACACCATTTGTTGTGTGTTTTGTGCAAAACTTTGCAGCAAATGCAAAGAAATAACAGAACATCTGTGGTTGTTGTACAAGGGGCTTTCCTTTAAAAGCATCATCATAACAAAAAATGACACAAGACAAAATGACACCTTTGGGAGCTGTTATTTTCTGCAGTTCATCTCATTACTCAGGACCATTCAGCTGTCACCACACTTGGTGTTCTCCTCAGCCTGAGCTTGCTTGTACTGTCACTCTCCAGCCAAAAGCAGGATACTCTCCATTTCTACCACTAGGTCCTTGGCCTCTTCCAGGGAATCCGTGTTATAGCAGAAATCTGGATGTGGACTTCTAATGAGGCTTACCCTTTCACGAGCTGAAACTTCTGATGTTCTTTGGACCCCTTCTCCTCCAGGGTCTCCAAGCAGGTCTATTCCACTGATGTTCCTCCAAGGGTTTAATAGGGCTAGGTTACCTGCTTTGAGGTGTTAAACACAGCCCATTGTCATTTTCCTTATGTTAGCCGAACTATGTACATTGTAGTCTGCATTTGCTCTGCACACATTTTCAAATATCACACTTATGGTAATGCTATATTGTATTTTCACACATAGTCATTACGTTTTTGTATTTTGTTCTCTTCCTGTAATTTAGTCGAAACAGCCCATGCAAGGTAAACAACATGGCTCCTTGTTGTTCTCTGTGATCAGACACTAGCACCTAGACATAACAGAGAAACCCAGAAACATAGACAGAGCACAGCACCAAGTATGTAGACAGCTGATTGGTCCAAACCAGCAAAATTATTTTAATACAAAATTCATAGGAATAAATTCTGTTCAGCCAGCAATCTTCATGACAGTTGTTTCTGTAGTTACAATATTGGTACAGCTACAGCCGACACGTGTTTCGTCGCCATTCGCGACTTTTTCAAGGCTTCTACTGATATGTGATCAGAGTTCAAATATCACATCTAATTGAATGGATCAGAGCGCCAGAAGTCCGGATACGATAGTGCAGAACATGAAAAAAATTGTGGCCTGGTAATGTGAATTACGTCCGCACGCCGTTTTTCTTTGTATTTTAAATTCCATAAAGTAACGAAGTGGGACCGTTTCTTGTCACAATGTCCACAAAGTCAAATCTTAGAACGTAAAAACTGCCAAATACACGCTCTCATGATTAGATTAAGTCATAATCGACATCCAACAAGTAAAGTCTGACAGGAGGGAACCATACCGCTAAAAGGCCAATCCATCAAGTAGTGTCCTGACTCCAAGAATTGTAAAGTCCGGTCCCCACCAGCAATATCGTATACGTGTAGTCTGTCAGAGAAACTCAGTTGCTATTTTTGAAACCCACATGTTTGTCATCTAGTGCGGGACATGTTGTTTTGAAAACACAGAGCAGAGACTTAAAGGGAGAGCAAAGGCCCTAAGATGAAAGGGCTGCAACAGCTGAGATGTATAACATCCATCCATGTAAGCTAAGGTACGGGGTTCACCGCTATTACCAGAGATCTATAATATAACACTTTGCTCCAATATTTGGGCTGGGTTTAGGCATATCTGTCAGCTAATATGACTAGGCTTTTAATTGTATATAATCTGTTTATGACGCTAATGACACTGCCGACCTGCATATTTTTTCAAATTGTAGAGCAGTTATTTCATATTATATAAATAAATATTGTGAGCTGCCTTCGTGTCTCTTTTCCATTTATTGTGGACACGTACAAGTGAAAGAACGAAAGGGCATGGCCTGAGTGTTTTGTACTGGGGTGCCAAATCACTTGTATCTCTGATTAGGTTAGGAGGGCAAGTGAGGCACTATAAGCAAGCCAGAATCGGGGCTATGGTAGCTGATGTGGTATCGTGACTCAGTCTCTACGTACTGGTGTTCTATGGTCCCAAGCATAGTTCTGTTCCTTAGCACAATCCATGCAACTCCATCTAGTCTAGGGTGCTCCAGCACCCCAGACATGGGCGGGCCTTCTTCAGAGTTCTGCCTACTTTTTATTCTCTTTTAGAACCTCTCTCCACTGGACAAAGATTTTAAGATGGGGTGGACAGTTTTAGGAATTAGTCATCTCAGTCCAACCTTCTGTCCAGTCCTACAACAATGGATCATCATTCCACCCTTCTCTCAACCCTCCTGCACAGCATTTTGGGAATTTTCAAGATAGCAACTTTAAGTTGTCCAATAAAATACCTTTCAGATACCTTGAAACCATTTCCTGTAATGTCCAAAGCTGACTTGTCTCTTCTTTCGTAATCTTCAAAAGGAAGTCCCATGTAGGAAATGACCAAAGCTGCCTTGTCTCTTCTTTCGTAATCTTCAAAAGGAAGTCCCATGTAGGAAAGTCTTCCTTTTTGCCCTGCTCACCACATTTTTGACTGATGCTGGTAGTTAATGACTCTGAAAGTGCCATGGGCTCTGCTACCCAGACTCATAGCTAATGCTCTCTCCTTAAAAGTATATGGTGTTTGGTATAATTATAATTCGACAAGACACTCTACTGTCAGCCCCACATATATCATAGGGCAGGGTGGTTTAGGTGCCCCAGTAGACTTAATGCACTTACGTGTGCACTGCTGTGGTGTCTTGCAGACTGGTTTAAAAATGAAACTGTGTCCAAATTCGACTTTGAAATGAAACATGCTTCAAAACGTCTTAAACTATCTTTTTATGGCAAAATATGTCACCCCTAAGGGCAGCTCAAGGTGCCCCAAAGGTAGGCTGCCTTGCAATTAATTGTTGGGACAATTTAAAATAATTTTAATATGCACTGTTAGTGCTACTGGCTTCATAGGCCAACATAGGAAGATTTTAATAAACTTTAATAAAATCTAACTTTCAGCAGGAGTGAGCTGCCAACATAATTAAAAGTATCAAAATAATAGTTACAATAAATCCAGCAACTTGCCATGGTAGGATTTATTCTAAATATTGCTGGAAAGTAGTTGTAGAACTTGCTGTCCTGTAGTTATCGAACACAGCTCTGAGGCAGCGAGTTCTGATTGGCAAACCTTTGACAGCCTGAGCAAAGCTGCTCCCTGATAGGATGTGAAGAGGCCTGGGGCATAAACACTAGAGACATCTGGTGTGAGGGGTTCTTCTGCCTGCAGATGCCGGGACAGGAAGGGGACTGGGTAGCCAAACTGTTTTTTAAAAGAAGAACAGATAGCACAGGAACCACACACACACACTTCCTGTACCACCAGCCAGATGGGTGCCTCTCTAATTAAATTAGGAGAGGAGCTGTACGGAAAAAGTAGCCACTCATGTGGGTTGGGCTATTCAGACCTGAACTCCAAGGAGAACATGTCTCATTTTTTAATTTTGTGGAGATGTGCATTTTGTGACAGAAATATGCTATATTTCCCAGGAAGTGGTCATAACAGAGGGTGGCAACTTGAACCCTATTGGTTACGGATGCCCCCCACTTGCCAGCCCAGGATATGGAATACATATGGGAGAGCTGCACTGCACCACAGATCACTGCTTCGAAACATCAGAAGAAGAAGGATTTCCCTGCTGGATCCTTGAACTGCACAAGAGAGGACTGCACCTGCTGTACTCTTAAAGCTTCAAAAAGAGAGGACCTTGCCTAGCTTCAAATATCAGGAAGTGTACTCCCTGATCAGTAACAGGTAGTAAATTCCTGTAAGAAGTCACCTGCATCATCTCCAACAAGGGCACGCCCAGCTGACCATCTACACATTGATTTCACTGGATGTGGCCAGGAACAGCTTAGGATTGAAGTCCCCAAACCCCATGAGACACATCAGAGCTTCTGGACCCTTGGCTGGTGTTGTGAACACTACAAGACTCTCAAAGTACCTATCAGAAGAAGTTCTGAAAGTTTGCAAACTTTTTAACAGCTTTTGGAAAAAGCTCCACGAGGCAACCGACCTCGACAACGACATTCAAGCCAACAACGTTGAACTGCGACACAGCTTTGCCCGGCTGAAAACTCTGGAGTTCTTTGATGTTGATGACTCACTGAGGCATGGTGTTGCCGCAGGCTGTCGTCGACCTTGAGTACTCAATGAGGTATCATGCTGCATCAGGCCACTGTAGTTGAACCAATGTCTGGACTGCCACAGTGTATCGCTTGACGCTGCGAGAAAAAATGACTAAGTGTGAAGGTAAAAACTAGACCAGCCCTAACCACTCGTTTTATCCGACCTGTACTCCATGGTGGTCAGCATGAAACTTTGACTTGGTCATGGTCCAGCATGACCAGATACTCGTGGATTGTGCTTTTTTTTACTTTTAGGCACTGGAAAGCAAATTTTTGCATTTACAATTTAAAGATATATATTTCCGTTTCCCTACATTAGAATTTTGTCGGTTTGGTGTAATATTAAAGATAAATATATTCTCTCTTTTTTTAAATTGGTGATGTATTTTTATTGTGCATTGTGTTTTACTTATTTACTGTTCTAGTAATATTAAGTGCTTTACACACCAGTCTCCTAAGGTAAGCCTGACTGCTCATCTGACAAGCTATCTAGGGCTGAGAAAGGATTCATTTATTGAGACTTGACTGGACCTTATTTGTGATTGTAGCATTATTGCTAGCTGTAAGTACCTACCTACACCTACTAATAAACCACCTTCCAACCCCCTCTTGTAATTGGCTCTACATGGCTGGCCTTCTCTTCTTTGTCTTCCTTGGGATAAGTTTTATCATGCCTGATGCAATGTAAAAAGTTATCATTGCATGCAGATTCTAAACCCATCCTTTCCTTTCCCAGGAACAGGCTCACTCACTGGTGAATAGCCCACTTGTATGTGAGACCTGCTTTGCTCTACTTGGCACCCTGAGTAATTAACTTGGCCTGCGCTGGGGTTCAAAAGCTGAGAATCGAATCAGGAGATGAGTTAGAGAAATATGACAAATACTCAAGTGCCAGAAGGAGTGAAAATTTTACAAAATTGGCATTGAATCTGCAAATGTGGATCCACATTTACCATAGAATTAGTGATTAATCTAATCTCCAAGTCTAAAAGTGTATTTTAGTGCATTTTTCCCCCATAATATGTAGCATAGCAATGGACACAACAATTTCAGCAACATACTACTGACTAACACTATAAACATAGGGCCTACACCAGGTTACCCTTGCTCACTGAGCACTACTTGTGACTAATACAAGGCTGTGCTGATATGGAGTCCCTCTCGCTGAGGCCCCACACAAATGCACAAGCATAGGGTCATGGACTAACATGCAGCCAAGCCAGAGTATCATCCCACAGCTATGGGTCTTGCTTTAATATGCTGACACTGGCAGACCGCTCCCTCAATCCACAGAGGTCACCATGAATGAGATTCAGTCTCAATACTATAAAATAAAAACGGAATTCCAAAAGCAAAAATCCAAGGGGGTTAAATGGTCTGGAACCTATTCTCCTACAACTGGATGGTGGAAATTATGTTGGGATTTGTTCCTAAGATTCTAACAACCAATCATTGGCTAGTGTATAGTACAAAAATGATATCACAGAACAAACTCGGTAGAAAATAACTGAGCTTGGCTGAGACCAGAAGAGAAAGAATGAGAGAAACCAACTTTTCTTCTGCCCTTGATTTGCAGGTGTTCTCAAAAATTAGTTTGGCTGACCTTATATTGACATATCAACTGAAAAGGCTAATGACAGATGGTCATCTGTGGAAGAGACATCTGATGGAGTATTTGCAGTATGGACCACAGAACAAGCCTGCTGCCGGTTTGAGTGACCTGAGACTTAGCATAATGCCTGACCTGTGACAGAATCAGTGAGTGGTGCCTCAGAAATCACAGAGAAAGATGCTATTCTTTTGCAGCTCAGAATTCTGTGAAGGAGTTGTTTAAAGAACTTGTACTGCTGAACTTGAGGGAAGATTTGATGTAATATCCTCACTAGGATCAGCTGATTGTATATAAGAGGGAAGTCAGAACAGGACTGTCATCCCTCCTTGGAAAGGCAGTCCTAATAGCTAAGCTGCGCCTATGTTTCTGTTTATTAAGCTACATTTCTAGTGTACAGTTGAGCCTACGCTTGCAATCCCTGCTCAGGGTTGCGTGATGTACTTTCCTCAACAACACCTCAAATGCCCCTCTTGTGGTCTACTGAGCTTCAAAGCGTTCACTACCCCTGGGAGGGTAGAAGATCCTAGAAGTTTACGGATATGGCATCCAAGTTTCTGTGTGTCATATAGGTCAATACAATATAATGTTGGACACTCTTCCTCACTGCCCCATCACCTTACTTTGCCAGCTTGCTTAGTACACTGACTGTATGAAGTACTTTTGATGTTTAAGAGGTAACTGGTACAGATGTTAGCTAAGCTTTGATGCTCTGGGATGATTAATTTGTCACTCCCACACTAAACTTCTCCTAGCTTTCCTTTGTGCATGCATGGAGATTGTTGGGTCATTTTGCAAAACTCACGCTTCAGTGTTGACGGAGTGCGAGAAGTGACTGAAGTTGGAAGTAAACAAATCCTCGTAAAGTACAGATAGAGGCAGGAATGCTCCAGTTTGAGTAGGGATAGGGCCTGGGCATGGGAAGTCCTAGAGAAAAAAACCTTTGCAGCCTGTAGTGCATAGGCCAGATGCAATGTATGATCAAACACAGAACTGATAATATGTTTGTTAGTTCAGAAGTCAAACGTCATCCCACTTTTATGGTCTGCAGAAACTCAGGGAATCTAATCAGTACTGATAGCAGTTCTTTTTTTAATGTTAGCAGCTGGGATGAGATGTAGTCAAACTTCCCACTGGAAAGAAAGAAATAATTTTCCTAATGATTCACAGATACTAATTTCACATTTACCAATCAAAATAACTGTTTAGCATTTCCTTGGCATGTTATCAAATGCATAGCTATGTATTTGTGTGTTAATGTATACACACATCACAATCTGGAACGGTCACAGAACATTGCAGCATTTATGGATTTCTTTGTTTATATTAGCAAAGTTGGACATTTACAATTGTAAGAGATTTAGAAATTTCTACCCAGGAGTTTTCTTAATTTGGTCTGCACTGTTTCCTTTCTAAAACAATCAAAACTAAGCTGACTACATATTCAAATATTTATGCAATTTTTCCAGCACTTAAGAGACTGGACCTCCTCTCTAACAAGTTGTAGTCACACACAGCCGGTAATTGGGACAAGTCATAAAAGAAACTCAAAAAAGCTGGAGCTGATACTGAGGATCTAAACAGTATTTACCCTCTGAGCAACTTTTTATTCCTGAACAAATTCCTCAAAAAAGATGTTCTTTCACACCTATACCAACAAATCGTGGATTCCAACCAGTCAGGCTTTAGAACTGCCTGCACCACAAAACGCCCATCCTCAACATCTTGGATGACGCCTTCGCAATATTATACAAAGGAAAATCCTGTCTGATTATACTTCTCGATCTAGTCTCAGCATTCGATACTGAACTACAACATTTTACTAAACACCCTGTGAAGGGTCTTTCATGTATCCCTGATATACAACCGAATTGCGAGGCAGGTTAACATTCTAGTGGTTCAGCATACAACAGCAAATCCCGTTTGAGGGGCCGGAGACATTCCCAATGGCAGTGTAAACCCGAAGGTGAATGGTGGGGAAGGATCACCAGGAGACAGAGCTGGCATGTACAGAAAGCAGTAACAGGAAGACAGAAGGAGAAAACCTGTAAGGAGGGCGAAGAGACCAGGAGGAATTTCCCCCAAAACGACCAGCACCCAAGAAGAGCTACGCAGGGGCACCCGGTGGGAGAACGGACAGCAGAAAGAGGAGGTGCCTGCAGCTACACCTGAAGGAGCAGAGGCAGGGACCCAGAGGAGAGGCTGGTTGGACAGGATTGCCACATCTCTGGAACTGAGCAGTGACCCCTGTTAAGCGCTCAGCAGGGGTTGGGGAGGGGTACGGTGGTGGCCAGTCCTATGTGAGACCCTATGGTGATTCTAATGGTGACTCCACGAGTTCCTATCAAGGCTGCTACCAGTTCTACTGCTCTTGTTACACTTTGAGCAACAGTATTGTTGAAGGATCTAACTTTTGGAGAAGTTTTCTCTCATCCTAAAGACTGGGACAAGTACACTGGTGATGTGGTGTTGGGTGTGATGGCAAGAATAGGAGACTGACTGCTAAAACAGATGCCCTTTTATCCCAGAGAGTATAACACACCTGTGCATGGAGAGCTGATACTCAGAAGTCTCAGAGCCGAAGCCAGAAAAAGGTCCTGACGAGTGCTGGTTCGAACTTATTGGAGCATCACAAGAGTGTATTACATAAAACTGTTATACCCATTTTATACCTATTGTTGAGTCTCATCCATCACCTGTTACTGTGGTGTCAGATGTGGGTTCAGCAAACTGTCTGAACAGGAGATGGATACTTCTCAACCCCTTACTGTGGAGGACATGATAAAACTGATGACAGGTGGTGGGGCAATAAACTCCAGCAGCCCAATAGGGGAGAGTTGAGCTAAATACAAGCCAATATCATTAGTAGTAATCAGCAAATACAGGACACTGCCATTCAACGTCTCATTGATATGATAGCCAGTACCAATATATGTCTTAAGGTGCTCAGCTGAGTGTCACAGAAATACCAACCTGGGGAAGATCCAGATTATATCTTTATGAATTTTTGAAGAGTAGAAATTCCATCTACTTGGCCCTAGGAATGGTGCAGCCAATATGTTGGACGTCTTCCATAATGGAACTCACAGGACAACCTCAGAGCACACCTCTATAGGATTCAGGACTTGGGAAACAGCTGTCTTAAAACTCATGGGGCTACCCTTTAGGTTGTCATGGACAAAATACTGTTAGAGCAGTTCCTGGTGGCCCATCTGGGACCCGCGAGGGCATGGATCAATCAACATCCTAAAGTAACTTTCCACACTGCCATAGATCTAGTGTGTGCCTTTCATAGATCTTCAGACTTTAGGGCCAATCAGACATACGTAGGTTACTCTACAAGCACCAGTTGGAGGATCACCACTCCCAAACCTCTTTCCCAACTCCATTTTGATACCAAGTTACACAATAAATCCCAGACGAGTGCACAAGGACTTGGTTGGTCCACTGGTGGCCTCTGTAAGAGGGTATCAGTATATCTTTGTCGATTTGGCAATGCCATATCCAGAGGCCATCCCATTATCTAGTATGACAATGGATATTATTGCCCATGAAATGATCGAGTTATTTTCCAAAAGTTTGGTTCCCCAAGTAAATGCTCACCAACCAAGTGACTCCTTTCATGGCCAAGTTATTGACATAAATCTGTACTATATTCTGTATAAACTACACACAAACCTCTGTTTACCACCCACAGACTGAGGGCCTTGTGGAGCAGTTTAACCGCACCATTAAAACCATTTTAAAAAACTGGTGTCACAAACAGGGAGGGACCTGGACTGTAAAACTTCCCTTGGTACTGTATGCCATCCAAAACCATATTCAATCACGGTCAATTCGAGTTAGTGTTTGGGAGACAACCCCGTACCCTGCTAGACATAGCAGCAGGGCATTGAGAGGAGGAAGAGAATGAAGGGCTCAGACTTCTGGAATATGCCACAACCCTTAAGGAGAAAGTTCATTGTTTTTGGGAGGGGTACGGAAGAACATGGAGAAGACACAGGATAACCAGAAAACAGCCTATGACAAATCAAGTAAACCTGGGAATGGCATGAGTACTCCTCCCCTCTTCTGACAAAAAACGTTTAGTGCAGTGGCAAGAGCCTTATAAGGTCACTACCATGACCTAAAAATTGGCGATAACCCTTAGACATGAGGGCGAACAAATTTACCACATCAATGTCCTCAAGAGGTGGGTAACAAACAACAAGACAGGATGAGAAGGTTCCTCTGCTATGCTTGTGACTAACTCACAACCCTTAAATATCACCTTCATTCAGGAGGGGGAAAATCTGGAGAGACCCTAGAGTCAAGGGAGAGAAAATAGGTAGACAAACTTGTCAGCCAATACTCAGATGTGTTTTCCATTAAACTGGGCAAAATTCGATTTTTACTCATGAGTATGTTACTGAGTGCAACCAGTTGGTGTAGTTATGCCTCTACAGAATTACAGAAGTACGTTGGGGAAGCTGTGGGAGCAGAAGTGAAAACATGTTAAATAAAGGTATAATAGAGCCATCTAATAGTTTGTGTGTTCTACTGAAGAGTTGCTACCAAAACCTAATAGGACCATTAGGTTTTGTATTGACTTTAGACAGTTGAATAGCAAAATCAAGTTTGATACATACCCCATGCCCAGGGTGGATGAAGTGATTTAAAACCTGGGATCAGCCTCTTACCTCACCACCCTTGGCCTGACAAAGGGTTATTGGTAGACACCCTTGAAAACCAAAGAAAAAAATGTTTTTGTCCACCCCAACCTGCCTTTGTCAGTTCAGAGTTATGCCTTTTGGGCACCAGCCACTTTCCAAAGGCTCATTTAGATAATTTTGAGAATTCATCAGGCTTATGCAGCTGCCTATTTGGACGACATTGTGATATACAGTCCCAACTGGGAGCAACATCTCGTTTGTTTGGATGCCTTGTTTCAATCACTTTGAGTAGCAGGCCTCACTGAAAACCCGAAAAATTTACTCTGGCTACTACATCCATTCGGAACTTAGGATATCACTTTCAGAGGAGGAAGATCAGTCCCCGAGTGGAAAAAGTACAGGCAATATGAGATCTTCCCTGGCCAGAGGATAAAAAGGGAGTCTGCTCATTTCTAGGTATGATGGAAATCTATCAAAAGTTTATTCACTATTTTGCTGAGAAAGCTGCTCCACTAACGGAGCTATTGCTCAAAGACTTACCCAACAAAAGTGGTGAGTGGACTCCTGAAAACCAACAGTGTTTTGATTGCCTAAAGCCATCTTTGTGCACTGCCCTTGTTTTAATCTGTCCTAACTTTGAACAACTGTTTGTTTTTCAGACTGACGCCTCAAATAGGGGTATCAGAGCTGTTTTGTATGAACTGGAGGAGTACGGGTGTGTGAGACAGACCTATTGCCTTCATCAGTAGGAAATGACTTTCTTTTGAACGCCACAACCTTACAATTGAGAAATAATGTATAGCCATTAAGTGGGCGGAAGAGTCTCTTCAGTATTACTTATGGGATTGTACATTCTTAGCTCATCTAGTTTGGTAATCAAGGAATAAGAAGACAAAGACCCAGTGGATTTACCTGTTAAACCCTTTTCATTTCAGATGGAGGCTCCCGCTTTGCGAGCGAGGAATAAACTTCCTTCATGCAGCCTCCGCCGAGAAAGGTGAAACCTTGGCTGCGCTCCCCGGCCGCCCCATGTCTGCAGCAGCCCCCGCAATTCTGGGCCAGTAGAGAGGGCTCGTGCGGAGCGGCCCTCGGGGCCCACCCCCCCTCCGCAAAACAAAGCAGCAGAGCAGTGAAGACACTAGATGCAGGCAGCAGCCCTGCAGCCACATTTGAATGAAAGAAACTATTCCACGGACTCTCCTGGTCTTCTTTACTTTTTCTTTTGTCCTGGCCGCCATTTTGCTGTTGCTCTCGGCTGCTTTTCTCTGGACTCTGACCCGCCATCTTGCCAATTCCCTTGTCTTTAACCCTCTTCCCTCGTTTCCCCCTTGACGATCCTCAAATGTTTATTCCCTTTTCTGATTTGCCTTTACTCCATACCCGTATATCCCTCCCACCCTCCCTTGGTGCTGTGACTGCACCCCCCTCCGACCCCACTTAATGGAACTCTGCTTTTCTGTATATACAGATCAACTCTAATCACTAGCATATGCAGTAGACCTTTGTACTTTCTGCCATTCCTATGTGACTTAGAGTATATCCATTCGAATCCCTTCCCTATGTATATAGAAATACCTCTTATCACTAGTATGTGCAGTAGACCTTTGTACTCTCTACCATTCCTATGTGACTATTAGAGTATATCCATTTGTATCCTATTTCCTATGTATATAGAGATAACTCTAATCACTAGCATGTACAGGAGACCTTTGTACTCTCTACCATTCCTATGTGACTCTTAGAGTATATCCATTTGTATCCCTTCTATATGTATATAGAGATAACGCTAATCACTAGTATATGCAGTAGACCTTTGAACTCTAATCACTAGTATGTGCAGTAGACCTTTGTACTCTCTACCATTCCTATGTGACTCTTAGATTATATCCATTCGTATCCCTTCCCTATGTATATAGAGATAACTCTAATCACTAATATGTGCAGTAGGCCTTCGTACTCTCTATCATTCCTAAGTGACTCTTAGAGTATATCTATTCGTATCCCTTCCCTATGTATATAGAGATAACTCTAATCACTAATATGTGCAGTTAATATGTGCAGTAGGCCTTCGTACTCTCTATCATTCCTAAGTGACTCTTAGAGTGTATCCATTCGTATCCCTTCCCTATGTATTTCTGTTTGTATCTTTTAGGTAACGCATGTAATCCTTAGTCCTTATGTTTTGCAACTGGTTCTTATGTAAAGCGGTCTGACACCTTCGGGTAAAGCACGCGCTATATAAAATCGCATTACATAAATAAAATAAATAAACTTGCCAACTCCATGGGAAGCTCCAGGGCACCGCACATTTCTTTTCTCCGACTGCTGATTCCTCATGGCCCGATTGACCATGTTTGGGTGGAGGTACTGTGAAGGGTTTTCCGGGTATCTAACTGTATCGTGAAGCCAGAATGACGGAATGATGGTCGCACTCCTTTTTTTATCAGTGGTTCTCCATGTAATCCTCATTTCACGGCGTAAGGGTGCTATCGAGAATCACCTCCTGATCATGAGCTGTAACGAAATAGTAGAGAAAAATGAGCCCTTCACCACTGGAAGGGTAGACTCTTTTAAGAACTCCTTGGCGAAAAGAATCGCGTAAAAAGATTAACTTTCCATTAGTTGAATTTCACTTGGGCTTATTTGTATCCATTATCAGTAATAACCTGACTTTTCATTTGGATAACTGTAGTTTTTACAATCTTAGGTTACAATGAAACGTTGAACATCCTATTGTATACACAGGAATGTCCACATAATCCCTGATGCATTTTGGGACCAGCCCTTCTTCAGGGCGTACTCCCTGTAAATGAAATAGGGCTCACTTAATGATCCTAATACTGAAGGAGCCTAAACAAAAAAATACTGTAATAGTTTTCAATAATCTGTTGTGAAGGGATCAGTTTGTCATGCACACTATGGCTCCGATAAACATCGTCGCGAGTAACTGAAACAAGAGATAAGTGACAAACAGTCAGCTGAAGATTGGAATAAAACTCTTGAGGGAATTAACTTACAACTCGATAAATATACCACAGAAATAAACGAAAGAAAACTTCGAGAATTTAAACGAGACACTGTAGATTATAAATTAGGGGAGATTTACAGCTGTGCTGAGGTGTACGCCTCCCGAAGACAACAACGACCATTCGGCAATCGATCTACAGAAGAAACATCATCATCAGATGAATCTCAATCAAGTGCACAGCCAAGAGGATCATCACCTAGGAATACCAATTTTGAGAGAGACAACAGACCTTCAACCTCGAACACAGCAAATTCATCGACAGCTCCTTTTTTAGGTAGAGGCCAAGGCACAACCGTCGAACCAGCAGTGCAAAGTTTAACCGAAACAGATCTGCCAGTAGCCAAATCCACCAGAAGCCAGAGAATTTAGTAATAAATAACTCCCAAACTGAACTATCCACCTTCCAAACTCAAACTTTACAAAAAAGCTTGTCCTACTACACTACATATGAGTCTAACGTACTGGAAACTTAGATTTGTCTGTTCAACTTTATGAGGACTTTTTCAGGAACATAGTTACACCTCAATCACCAGAAGAGAAAGGAACATTATTAGATTTGAAATCTAAGAGTACGTTTCAAGCACCTATGAGTCATAAAGTTTTAGACTCCTAAGAGACTGTTGTAAGGAAAGAATTACAAGACAAATCGAACACCAACATGAAAAGAAGACACAACTTAACACTGAAAGAGCGGAATGCAATATCAAGCATAGCTAAAAACGAGAAGATCATGTGCTGCTAAGCAGAAAAAGGCGGTGCACTAGTTGTACTTGACACAAAATTTTATCTGTAAAGTGTTCAAACATGTTGCCGACAAAAATATTTACATGGAGTTACATTCAAATCACACTCAAGAATTCATAAGAGTGTTGAGAATCATTATTGATAAAGCACTAAATACGGGAACAATAAACGAGCGGGACAAAAAGTTTTTAATTAAGGAAAACCAGAGCACGCCATACCTGTACATGATCCCGAAAATTCATAAGAATTTGGAGAAACCTCCATTTAGACCCATTGTGAGCACCCGGAATTCTATACATGAGCCCATTAGGAAATACATCGACCGGCACTTACAGTCTATTGTCCAAAAGATGTCAACATATTTGCAGGACACCATTGGCTTGTTAGTTAAACTAGGAGAGATGATGTTGAGTAAAAATATTGAACCCATCTTTTGTACCATCGATGTGAAATCTCTGTACACCTCTATCCCACATGATCTGGGCCTACAGGCGATGGAATCCTTCCTTCTTGAGAGTAAGAAAAGAGAAGACCTCAAAGTATTTTTGATAGAACTTATGCATTTTACTTTATATCACAGTTACTACACTTGGCAAAATCAATTTTACACCTAACTGTCTGGCACTTCAATGGGCAATTGTGCAGCACCTGCGCATGCTAATCTTTTCATGCATCATTTTGAACTTGACAATATACTGTCCAAGGGAATCTGGAATAGAGAATCTGATTACCTATTTAAGATACATAGAGGACATATTTTTTATTTGGAAAGGAACAGTAACTGACTTACTCCAGGCTATCGGTGAGATCAGCATAATAGATGAAAGCATACAGCTCACACACACCTTTGAAAGGAAGAGAATCTCTTTCCTGGACGTTGACATCCAAATGCAACATCATAAACTAGTCACCTCACTGTTCACTAAGTCAACATGCCGGAACAATTTCTTACACTTCTCCAGTTTTCACCAAATGAGTCTGAAAAAACACCTTCCATTTACACAACTACTTCGAGTAAGACGTATTTCATCATCTGAGACATTATATCATGAGAACAGAGAAAACATATTGTCAAAATTTAAGGAAAGAGCATATCCAGAAGAGATTTTAGGACAAGCTGAAAAAAGAGCCAATCAAAAAGACATGGTTGAATTACTTAAACCAACAGATTGCACAAAGAAGATGGATGAAAGAATGGTATTCGTGTCTAACTACTCCACAAGGAGTTTCAATATCAAACAAATCATTAGAAAATATTGGCCTTTGTTACAAGAAGAAATGAAGTTTTAAAGGAATATTCAAGCAGTTTCCCATCTTTGTCGAACAGCGCACGAAAAATCTACAACTACTCTTACAGATGAAGAAGAGCCCTCTGAATCAATTTTATACTGGTACAATCCCGTGCCACAATTGCAAGAGTTGCAACAACATTATAAAGGGTATTAACTTGAGGCATCCCACACAGAGGACTCCCATCAAGCTACAAGTGTCAGCAAATTGTGATTCAAGTGATGTAGTGTACCTGTATGAATGTCCATGTGGGCTACCCTATGTAGGGAAAACAGAACGCAAAATTAAAACTGTTCTGGTGGAACATAAGAGCAACAAACGTTTGAAGAATTTCAAATCCACAGTCGCCACATATTTCACTTAAAAAATCATAAATCAGCCAATTACGATTTTTTATTTTGGAACAAGTTGCATTCAAAGAAGGTAGAGACAACAAAAAATGTCTATTACAATGTGAACTGTACAGGATTTACAAATTGAACTCTTTAAGCCCCAAAGGACTAAATGATAGTCTAGAATTAAGTTGTTATTTATAATGATTTATTTTGTACTCTGTCAGCATGTTTGCTTTACTACACTTGCCATTAATAAGCGGGGTCGCTCAAGAATGTACTGTTGAGAAGGTGTAACAACAATTTCTTATAAAGTGTGTACGCTGCTTTAGTCAAGCTTAATAACATTAATGTTTTTTTCACCTATTTTTTTTTCTCCTCTTTTAATTTCATTTTGAACCATCTTTGATGATCATCTCGCCCACAGGGGTTATGACACTTATCTGAACTTTTAAGTAACGACTCATTGAATTTGCATATACATTTTAGTATTCTCATCATATGAATATCGTTTTAATTATCGTTTCCTCATACACGTTGTTAGCATGTAATTATGTTTTCATACTTTATTATACCCCATTTCAGCGTAGTGCATTGAAACACACAGTAGTCTGTTCTCTAACCGTCTGTTTATACTGGCCATTTAACCCACTGCATTCATTTCCGGATTCACTAATATTTACTATCGGAGTTTCATTTCGGCAGACTATTCACCCCGAGAACACTGTAGCGGAGCACTCTTGTTTTTGAGTTATTCACAGGTATGATTACCATTGTGTGTTGTGTTTTTATTTTATTGAGGCTCCGGCACAAATATGCGTAGTTACTTGAACTTACGTACACCATTTCCATTCTTAACACTACCGCTGCACTGGCGTTTATCAGATTACTGAACAGAGGCACGGACATTTTTTTCCGATTTATTTTTTACACCACGCGTTTTCTTATTACCTAGCACAGCATGTCTATGCGCAATTTGGATCTGCTATTAACAACTTGAGATCAAGTTTTAAGTACGCCTGCAGGCACATTTGTACACACATTCAGAGCTATTGGCATGATACCACACACTGAGTCTGTTGTTTTCTTTTACATTGACTCCAGCATGCTTGAGTACACGATCGGCTTTGGTTCTCTCTTACTGTTACACGTGGCTTCACGCATTTCTCACAACAATGTTTATCAGAGCTATAGTGTGCATGACACACTGATCACTTCACCACAGATTATTGAAAACTATTACAGTATTTTTTTTTCAGGCCCCTTCAGTTTTAGGATCATAAAGTGAACCCTATTTCATTTACAGGGAGAAACCCCTGAAGAAGGGCTGGTCCAGAGATGCATCGGGGATTATGTGGACATTCCTGTGAATACAACAAGGTGTTCAATGTTTCATTGTAACCTAAGATTGTAAAAATTTCAGTTATCCAAATGAAAAGTCAAGTTATTACTGATAATGGATACAAATAAACCCAAGTGAAATTTAACTAATGGAAAGTTAATAATTTTACGCGATTCTTTTTTGCCAAGGAGTGCTTATAGGAATTGACCCTTCCAGAGGTGAAGGGCTCATTTTTCTCAACTGTATAGTGAAGCCACCAGGACCCCGGGGGTACCAACGATCATCAGCAGGTTGACGTTCTAGTGGTACAGCATCCGACAGACAATCCCGTTAAAGGGGGCAGACACAATCCGAATGGCAGCAGAGATCCTGAGGAGAACTGTACGGCTAGGTCATCAGGAAACGGAGAGTGACATGTACAGAAAGCAGTGACAGAAAGACGGAAGGAGAAAATCCGGTAACAGATTGGCAAGAGACGCAGCGCGAGTTTGCTGAGCCTACACAAAAGTACTCTCACCTAACAGGAGGCTGCGGGAGTACGCGGCAGGCAGCAGCCACACCCCCTTGTTACCGGGGCACTTAAAAACCAGACCTCGTGCCTCCCACTTCGTGGGAGACGCAGCGCGAGTTTGCTGAGCCTACACAAAAGTACTCTCATCTACCAGGAGGGTGCGGGAGGACGCGGCAGACGGCAGCCACACCCCCTTGTTACCGGGGCACTTAAAAACCAGACCTCGCGCCTCCCGCTTCGTGGAAGATGCAGCGCGAGTTTGCTGAGCCTACACAAAAGTACTCTCATCTACCAGGAGGGTGCAGGAGGACGCGGCAGGCGGCGGCCACACCCCCTTGTTACTAGTGGCTATTTAGCTAGCTTTTACATCCGGCCCCACAGGACGCGCGTGTGGGCGCACGCTGGGCATAGCCCGGGCCAAGGGAGGGCCCGTTTAAGCCCGTTCAAGACCAGACAAGGACGGGACGGGCCACCCCCTTAACATCAACAAGGTCAGTGGGCCTACGCTTATATTCATCTATTCAAAATTAACGCTGTTGGACTGATTGGACTAAGAAATATATTTATATACCTTGGATTGTTTGATAGTAAGCCCGATCAATATGGCAACATCGCCAGAGGCAGGAGGGAATTGCAGGAAAAGTACAGGCGGAACACTAATGGGTACATTAGACAATTTATTGATGAGAGTGTCAAGTGCACTGGCTAAAGCTATTGAATTGACCGAGAAAAGACTATCTCTTGACACCCTCCTAGACAAGCCATAATCTATGGGAAGTCTGGCAAGGGCAAGGTCACCTGTCCCCCAAGAGATTGATATCCAAGACACGTTGTCTTCCACAGAAGCGGAGGAGTTAATTGATATCTCACAGTCGGTGGAGCCTGTTGTGGTATTGGAGGAAGCATAACTGCCTGTTCTTAATACTAAGCCCAACACGAAATGTTCATCTAAGACGCCGCCCTCACCCAATATAAAGACAAGGTCAGCCAGCAGCAGTAAAAAGGAAACGTACAGGGGTGCAATCGCAAGGAGTAGAAGGAAATGCAAAAAAAACAAGGGAGGGTGCGCCCAAGGGAATTTTGCTACCAAGCACCTCAGTTTGTTCTAAAACACTGTTAACAGCAAATGAAGGGGAGATTCCATTGCGAAGAGAAGAAGGAGAAGCACTGGGAGAACTGGATTCCTTTTTCTGGAAAAAACTTGAAATTACTGTTAAAAACCCAATACATGACAGACTGGATCGTATTGAAACAAGATTGTTGTGTATGGAACTCTCACTTGCTTTGGCACAGCAAAGGGTGGGGAATCAGGGAGGTAATGCAAAACGTACACAGCCCAGTGTGCCAGGGCAACTAGCCGCGGATGTACATTTATCTGAATCGTCACGCCCTCAAGCCCCCCGGAAAAGTTCCAATAATTTGGTAGTAAACACGCCAATGGCACAGAGTGTCACTAGTTCTCTGACCGATTCGGCAGGGGCCGACCAAAAAGCCCAGACAGTCAGAAATAGCTCTGTGGAAGAAGGTAATCACTCAGTGCTACCCCACCCATTAACCAAAACCCCCATAACTCAGACTGTACCTAGCCTGCAAATAATCGATCTCCCCCCAGAGTCAGCCCTTTATGTGGTAGTACTAGCAGGGGTTCCTCAGCTAGAACAGGGGAAGAGGAAGTCATACGTGGATTTAAAAAAAAAGTGTATTTATTGGCTTAACGCCAATCAGCCTTTACCAACGTATATAAGTGCCGAGATACTGTTCGCCAGGAGAGTCAATTGGGTGGGGAGTGGGGAGAAGACTATCGGGGGGGGGGACTGTATTATTATTAACTTCAGGGACATGAGATGTGTCGAACAAATTTGTAACTGGGCAAAAAGAGATCTCACATCCCGAATACAACCCTTATCGCTCTTGTTTTTCTACGTACCAGCACAGTTTCCACATTGGGGTAATCCCGTGGGGCACCAGGGAACAAATCACTTTGTCCAACAGAATATAAGGCTACAAAATAGGTTTGGGGTACTCTCAGGGCTGGAGGACTGTGATTGACAGCAAACAAAGAAAGGCTGTATTAGCATGGGTATTACAACTGAAACACTAAAAACCAAAGGAAACATAGTACAGGGATGCCCTGTAGTGACAGGTTCAAGACAGGTGAGCAAGTGGAATACGCTAGAACTACTATCCTGGAACATGGCGGGACTATCAGCCAAATTTCGAAATAACGAGTGGTTGGAGTATGTAAAAAAATATAATGTAATTTGCGCCCAAGAAACTTGGGAAGTAAATCCAACCAATTTTAATTTGGAAGCGTACAAATTGTTTGGAACCCCAGCAGCCAGATCGAGGGTAGGTAGAGCAAAAGGGGGTCTCCTTTTATGGGTTAGCATGACTCTAGATGGGACCTGGAAGGCCCTAAACTGGAAGTCAGACTGTATGTTAGGGACAGTTTAAAACCAGGGATCTTAGTCTAATCATAGTTAAGTTTTACAATGCTGGCGGATGTCGAGTGGATGAGCTGGTAGAACAACTCGGAATACAAAGAGAGAAGATGAAAGATATGCTAGCTCCACTAATTTTAATTGCGGGGTATTTTAATGGTCATTTATGTCCTGAGTTGTTACCTTTTACGGAAGACTGGTCTGCCTGTAACCTGGAGGAATGAGCACATTTTGATCATTCAATGGAGGGGGACAAACTTAACACAATGATGACAAATTTGGGTTTGGCCCACTCTATGGACCTCATATCCCTTAACTATAATGGTGGGGTTAATCCCACCTTTAAAGGAAGAGGGTGTAGTTCTTATATCGACTTTGTAATTATGTCGCAGTTATTAAAAGATAGAACCCTAGGGTTTAATATTGAGTGTAGTGGCTTTAGTGACCACAATCCACTCACATTGACATTGGTAGTGTATCAGGTAAACAATGGAAATAGGACAAGAGCAATAGATGCAATGGAAACAGTTACGGATCAGGGCAGACGTCTAAAATGGGCAAAACTGGACGGGGCAAGCTTCTACAAATCGTTAGTGACAAAGGGGAAACAGCACCTGGATGCTCCCTAGCGCAAAGAAATTTAAGAGCTGCCCTAAGACTTAAACCTAGAGACAGTCTAAGGGTTGTCCGTTGTAGGCTAAAATATAAACAAGAAGTTAGACGTCGGAAAAAAGCCTTGCAAGCGGAAACATGGGAAGATCTACGTGAGGCTGCTGAAAATAGGGATTTGACTAGGTTCTGGTCAATAATTAATAGACCCTGTTTCCAGGATGGAAATAACACCAGTATGGTGTCAAATGTACTTCCCGAACAATGGGTGGAACATTTTGGCGGCTTATATAATCGAGGGACTTTGACGGAGGAAAAAAAAGCAACTGCAGGTAGACTAGCACAGAGGTGATAGTTTTTACCTTAAAAGAGATTGAGGGGGGTATAAAGGGACTCACTCGAAATAAAGCCCCAGGCCCAGATGGGATACCACCGGACCTCTTTTTAAGTAATATAGAATTATGGGGGCCGGTGTTGACCGGAGTATTAAATGCAGCTATAGCCACGGCTCTACCCAGCTCATGGTCGACGGCCACAATTGTTCCAATATTTAAGAAGGGTAGGCGGGACAGCCCCCAATTTTATAGGCCCATTTCTTTGATAGATGTTTCAGCTAAAGTAATGGGCAGGGCAATCCTAAATCGACTCATGAGCTGGGAAGACGAAAACAGCATTATGACAGAGGTTCAGTACGGTTTCCGGGCTGGTAGGTCCACGGTTGACCAGTGTTTAAACTTATATCGGCTGGTCACAAAGTACACGGTAGCCAGTAACGAGAAAGTGGATGAAGCTTTTATGGATCTGGCAGCAGCTTTCGATTGTGTAAACCGATCGAAGCTGTGGGCCATATTGTCTAGTCTCGGTAACGCTGGTTTAATCCATATATTGAAAACTCTTCACCATAATACATCTGCAAAAGTGAGGTACAACTTAGAGGGAGGTCAGACTGAGTCTTTCAAATGTACAAGTGGGGTAAGGCAAGGGTGCATACTTGCGCCCTTCCTGTTCTCCATTTATATTAATGGCCTTGAAATTTTTTTAACTGATCTAAAAGTAGACACCTCAAGAATAGGAAGCATACCAGTAGCAGTTCTGCTCTATGCGGACGACGCTGTCCTGCTGGCTCGTACGCCATGGGGTTTGCAGCGTCTGATTGACGGGTTCGTCGGGTTTATTAATGGTCTAGACTTATTCGCCAATTTGACAAAATCATATGTTATGGAGGTGGGCCCAAAAGACACAGGGAAAAATTTCAATTTTAATTATAGAATAGGCTCCAGAAGTCTGGCAAAAGTGTAGACTTTTTTATAGGGCATTTTATTTGATAGGAATTTGTGTTTTAAACCATTAATCGAGATGCAGGGAAACAAGTTAGCATCTAGCTAATTTTGGACGCAGATTGGGCCGATGGTCTCCTGAGCAAATGATGACTATGTACAACTCGGTCACGGTTGCTAAAGTGGTGTACGGGGCAGAACTGTGGGGGATGGTGAATGTAAATAAATTACAGACACAGGAAAATAAATGTTTAAGGAGGCTCCTTAAAGTCCCCCAAAGCGTACCATCATACACAGTACATGAGGTACTAGGCTGTAAGCATCTGGAAGACAGGGTGAGGAATAGGCCCCTTGTCGCCTGGTTAAAGATATGGGTCAACCAGGAAGCAAACCTGACCCAGCAGATAATAATGGACTGTGTGGGTAGGGATAAAGGTATGTCTATCCCCTGGCTGAAATATGTGAAAAGAGGCTTTGAGAACATTGGCTGTGGAAATTTGTTCTCAAATCCGTAGAGCGTTACCAAGCAGGATCAAGCCAGAGTGAACGAGAAGCTTATCAAAATTACAGCTATGGCACGCAAAATTGATGTAAGCGGTAAGCTGTCTGTCCAGGAGTATCTATTGGTGAGGTCTTGCAATGGGATGGAGCCCTATCTGGCCCTGTTATACAATTCACATGATAGGTTTTTATTAACACGTTTAAGGCTCAACTTGTATCATCACCTATTAGCTGTACAGAAGGTTTCACTAATTCAGTTGAGTCAAAGGGACCCTGCGGCTGCGATCATCGATCTTCGCAGGATACCCTTCATTTTGTATTACTATGCCCGTTTTATCAAATGCCTAGGAGCTGATTTTTAAAAGAACTTTTAAAAAAGGCCAACCTTAGAAGAGTGAGAGATGCTCTTGTCTTTTTAAAAATGTCTAGAGATCCTCTGATTTTATTTTGTGTGACAAACTTTTTAAGAACCTCAGTAAGATTAAGAACCACTATTGGAATATGAAAGCTGATACTGGTACATATGGAGATAACGCCTGGTCGTTCTTTTCTTTTAATTGATGAATTAAGTGTGATGTTGTACATTGAGTATTTCTTTTTCTTTTTTAACAGATATGATGTACTATTTTAAATGTTGTACTTTTTATGGTATTGATAAATTACCGAAAAAAGAACATGAATGAATGAGATTGGCAAGAGTGGGAGGAAATTTCCTGAACAGTCTCTGTTCCAGAGTAGGGACAGAGAGGACTTGAGCAGAGGCACTTGCTTGGAGAACAGATAACACCAAGAGGAGGCACCTGCAACTACACCCAAAAGAGCAGAGACAGTGTCCCAGTGGAGTTGCAGTTTGGACAGACTTCCCCTACTCTGGAGCAGAGCCGGGTCCCTAGGCAAGTGGTCTGTAGGGACTCGGGGGTACGGTGGTGGCCGGTCTTACATGAGACACTGTGGGATTATAATGATGACTGCATGAGTTACTATCAAGAAAGGGGCTGTTACCAGTTACACTGTTCTTTTTAAACTCACACTTTGGGCAACACTGTTGGTGAAAGAGCTTAATTTTGAAGATTTTTTCTCTTATCCTAAGGACTGTGACAAGCACACTAGTTATGTAATGTTACTGTGGATTTATAGAGCGCATTATCACCCAGGGGTCTCTAAACGCTATGAGCTGGCATCAGACTGGTTGAAACAAAGTGAGCTGTTCAAAGCGGACCCCAAGCCTCTAAAAACAAAACAATTTTTAGACTCTTCCTAAAGCGGAGGAGATTTGTTTCCTTACGAAGTTCAGTGGGAAGACGGTTCCATGCCTGAGGCGCAACGGTCGAGAAAGCTCGCCCACCCAAGGACGAGCGATTGTACCGAGGGCAGGCCAGGTAAGCGGCATTAGCAGACTGGAGGACCCTACTCGGGCAGTAATTAGTCAAACAGCCCTTGATGTACTCGGAGCTGAGCCATGTACAGCCTTGTGTACAATACAGAGACTTTTGAATTTGGTTCTCTGTAAAATTGGGAGCCAGTGTAAGTTCTGCAATATGTCTGGGTTTTTTAAAGATTAATCTCGCCGCATCATTCATTACCACCTGAAGCTTGGCCAAAAGATTTTTTGGCAGACCCAAATATAGGGCATTCCCATAATCAAGCCATGATAAGATCAGGGCGGAAACTGCCAGTCTAAGGGTGCTGAAAGACAGAAGTGGAGCAAGTTTCCGGAGCTGACGCATTAGACCCACAGTGGTTCCAACCACCGCCGATACTTGCTGTGTCATGGAAAGCAAGGCATCGATCTTAATACCAAGACTTTTTACGGCAGTGGCCGATTGGGGAAAAGGCCCTAGTTCTGTGGGCCAGAACAGATCATTCCACGGGTTGGAAGTTGTAGTGACCGCTAAAACCTCGGTTTTTCCCCGGTTGATTTTTAGCAAATTTGCCGACATCCAATTAATGGTAAACTTGAGAATGTCCTGCATTCTCAAGTGAGCCCCAGGTGAATCGTCGATCTGAATCAGGATTTGGGTGTCATCGGCATAATTATAAACCCTGCAATCCAACTGATTTACATTAATTACATTTAATGCTGCAATTAGAGGCTGCAGGTAGGCATTGAAGAGCAGGGGAGATAGAGCTGTACCCTGGGGTACTCCACAAACCAACGTAGCTGGCTGGGACACCAGATCTCCTAATTGTACTCTCTGAGACCGATCCCTAAGAAATGAGGAAAACCAGGCCAGAGCCATGCCCTGGGTCCCTAGATCACTCATCCGCGTTAGTAGTTAGTGATGGTCCGCAGTATCGAATGCTGCGGATAGTTCTAGGAGCACCTGAGCACACAGCACTTTTTGGTCTGCCCTAAGTCTCAGATCGTCCAGTACGGAAAGCATGACTAATTCCGTACTGTGATGGGCTCTGAACCCTGCCTGGTTAGGCTCAAGAAGTTGATTAGACTCCAGGTGGCGAGTAAAATATTGTAGTACATGTGTCACGATTCCCCCGACCGCTGGTAAATCACTGCCTGCTTTTCTATGGAACGGGATGAGAAACTACAAATCCCATGATCCTTTGCCCGGCGCGCTGCTATGACGCTGTGCGACTAGGGGATTAATATGGCGTCTGACGGAGGATGCGCTGCCGATTATTCCTGTTTGCTGAGAGTGAGTCTCAGCGTGTGTCCTGGTTTCTGGCTGGAGGTTCTTTGGAGATCGGTGGCGGTAAGCGTGGTTCATTTGGCCATGGGTCCAGGCTACCGAGGAGGGGCTTAGGAAGCGCCCATTACGAACGCTGTTGTTTAGCGCTAGTGGCTTGCGAATTTTGGATTTACCTGGTGGGGCTTAGGAAGCGCCTGCATCTGATCGGTCCCCAGAATTCTTGGTACCCGTTATCTGGATTTACCTGGTGGGGCTTAGGAAACGCCCATATCGAGATCTGCACGCCAAGCCTCAGGTTTTCCTTTTTTGGAGTGTGGTGCTTAAAGAGCGAGAATCACTTTATTGGAAACTGGTGTTCGTGTACTAGTTGTACTATTATCGTCAGGGAGCGTCTTGCTCCGGTTTGTGCAGGACACCTGGGCTTAGGTGCCGCAGAACCAATCATTGTACAGTACTAACATTATGGCGCTTGCAGAGAAGGATCTGTAAAGACGCTTTGTTTGTTTTGCTTTTGCTGGGCTTATGATTTACTACATTTTGCTCATTTGATCAACAACCTGCTTAGGGAATGTATGCTATTGCTTGGGGGTAACACGCTCTCTGCAATCCCCAGAAACAATCGCTTCGTACATTTCCTCGGAGGAGGAACATTTGGTTGTGATCAGCAGTACAGGAATATTCTTGTCCTTCTTTTGTGTTCTGGGCAGAATTTGGGTTATCTTCATCCCACGTCTGGGTAGGTGTCTGTTCAGTCTCAATAACCTTAAGGTCCAGATCAAAGGAAGGGAGGGAACAAGGGGGTGTTTTAATGGTCTCTTCATTCTATCTTCTAGCAGCAGAACCAGGGGATTTAGAAGCCGCCCTTTTTGATTGTTCCTTTGGTTATCCAGACCTGTAGGAAGCAGGTGAGATAGCATGTGGTATATTGATTAGCCTGTTTTCTAGCTTAGAGTTATAGGTGCACTGATCCCTTGCTTCTATACTTACAGGTCACGGTTCCAGTTGCCCAGCTGTTCCCCTCCGGACCTATATTTTTCCCCCGCTTGATCTCCTTAACAGTCTGTGACATTTTATTGTCAGACTTGGGATGATCTAGAGGTGGGCCCCCTTATAGCATCGATCCAATCCTGAGGAGCAACCACGACAGACCTGACAGAATAATCGGCCTAAGAATATTTGCTCCTCCCGGTTGGGTTGATACAAGGGATGGCTACGTTAGAGGAGGTACTGACCGCATTGGGCTTAGTTCAGGCAGAATTAGCAGCCTCCCGCCAGGAAACGGCTGCGTTGCAAGCACGGATGGATGCTATGCAGCGGAACCCGTTTGATGCAGGGAACCCTGCCCCTCAGGCTACCTCAGTGGTGGTAGAAATGCCATCCCCTGTTCCCTTAGCACCCCCGGAACGGTTTATGGGAGATAGAAAGAAGGTGCAGGTGTTCATGACACAGGTGATGATGCATTTCACCTGTAAACCCAAGTGTTTCCTTACCAATCAATCTAAGGTATCCTTTCTCATTTCCTATTTAGGGGGAGAAGCTGCTCAGTGGGCGGTCCCTATTGTCAGGAATAATGACGGGCTCCTATATGATTGGGACTTGTTTCGTACTGAATTCGAAGCAACTTTCGATAGGAGAGCGGAAACCTTCTCCGCTGATAAGGAGCTGCTTGTTCTTAAGCAAGGCAGTTCCGATTTAGTAACCTATCTGAACCATTTTAGGAGATTAATCGCTGAGACCGATTGGCCTGAAGCCAAACAGATGGTTCTATTCTACCAAGGGCTCACAGACAATCTAAAAGATGTCATAGCACAAGTTGAACCCCAGCCTACCACATGTGCGGCCTTCATTAATTTGGCCTTACGCTTGGATCACAGATTGAGAGAGAGAAAAGGGGAGACTGGAAGAAAAGACAGACCTCTGGTGTGTGGGGAGAAAACAACTAGTGGGGATAAAGCCGAAGGAAAACCAGAACCCATGGACATTGGAGTGGTGAGAGCTTCCCTCACAACAAGTGAAAGAGAACATCGCCGTAAATTTGGGCTGTGTCTGTACTGTGGGAAAAAAGGCCATTTTCTACGAGAATGTCCTGTGAAACCGAAAGGAGGACGCTATCGTGCAGGACAAGGAGTAGTATCCACAGTTGACAAGGGGTCGGAAAACTCCGAAGCTTGAGTCCAAAGGAAGGGAGGGGCTCAAGTGCACATTTCATCCCTTCAATAACAGAAGAGGACCGAGGGGGAAACCAGCTGTTCTTTGTGGACATCGAATTATGGATCAATCAAAACCCTAAGCAAGTTCGTGCCATGGTAGACTCCGGAGCAACAGGTTGCTTTATGGATTTGACAAAAGCCCAGAAGTTGGGTGTAGCCCCAGTGGATAAAACCATCTCTGAAGATGTGTTTGCAGTGGACGGTCATGTGCTAGAATCCGGTCCTATCACCCAACACACCCCGGAGTACGAGATGTGGTATGGGGGTTATCACATGGAGCTGCTTTCCTTTAACCTCATCCAGGCCCCTACCTATGGAATAATATTAGGACTCCCTTGGCTGAAGAAACACGAACCCACTATAACATGGACAGAACAGACTTTGGACTTCACCTCCTCGTATTGCCAAGACCACTGCATCAAGGAGAATCCCAGGCCCGCAAGGGTACTAGCGATATGACACACACAGTCTCTACAGCCGCTGAAAAAGAGGTGGAGCTTCCTCGATGCTACCAGGAGTATGAGGAGGTGTTCAGCCAGGCAAAAGCGGAAGTACTACCCCCGCATAGAGAATATGACTGCCGCATTGATTTAACACCAGGGTCAGTAATTCCGTGTGGCAGAATCTATGCGTTGTCACAACCCGAAACAAAACATCTTCGGGAATATTTGGATAATCTACTTTCATTGGGATTCATCAGACCATCAAGATCTCCAGCAGCTTCCCCGCTTTTTTTCATTCCAAAAGCCAATGGGGAATTACGCTGCTGTATTGACTACAGGGCGTTAAACGCCATAACAACCAAGAACCAATACCCACTCCCGTTGATACCCGTGTTACTGGAACAAGTGAGATCTGCTAAAATTTACACGAAATTGGACCTGAGGGGAGCCTATCATTTAGTACGCATCAGATCAGGAGACGAATGGAAGACAGCGTTTAAAACAAGGTATGGGCTCTTTGAGTACTTAGTGATGCCCTTTGGGCTATGCAACGCCCCTGCCTCCTTCCAATTTTTCCTCAATGAGGTATTGCGAGACTACTTAGATATATTCGTAGTAGTCTACATTGATGACATTTTAATATATTCGGAGGATGAACCAGAACATGAAAGACATGTGAGTCAAGTGCTCGAGGCCTTACGGAAAAACCAACTGTACTGCAAACTAACGAAATGTGAGTTTCATGTTACAACAGTTGAATTCCTGGGAGTCATGCTCACTCCATCGGGGCAAATAATGGCTGAAAGGAATGTACGGGCCATAGTGGAGTGGCCACAACCCACCACGGTTAAGGATATCCAGAAACTCCTTGGTTTTGCTAATTTCTATCGGAGATTTATCTCACACTTTTCTGATTTGGTAACACCCCTCACAAGATTAACCCGGAAGAATACCCCTTTTGTATGGGGAGTCGACGAGCAAAATGCATTTGATCGTTTGAAAACTGCATTCACGTCGGCCCCGATATTGGTCCATGCTGACCCAAGCCTCCCCTTCGTGGTAGAAGCTGATGCGTCAGAACTTGCGGTGGAAGCGGTTCTTTCGCAAAGGAGTGAGGACACCGGTCATTTACATCCCATCGCCTACATGTCTCGCAAGTTAAATCCTGCAGAACGCAACTACACTATTGCGGAGAAGGAATTGCTAGCAATTAAAAACGCCTTCACTGAATGGAGGCATTGGCTGATGGGCGCATCGCACCAAATCACTGTTTATACCGACCACCGTAATTTGCAGTTTCTGCGTGCCGCACGCCATCTCACCCCCAGACAGTTGAGATGGATGCTCTTCTTTTCTGAATTCCGTTTTGTGGTTACCTTTCGTCCGGGATGTGACAACCGCAAAGCTGATGCTCTCTCCCGTCAAGAAAGCCACCCAACAATGATAGAGTCCCCCGAAACCAGCATCATCGAACCCCGACAGGTGGTAGGGGTGATCCACACGGAAGATTTTCTCCACAAGGTCAAAAGAGGCATTCAGACCTTTGCGTGGAAAACATGGATCCGTTTACACCCGGAATGGAGAATCCGTCAAGGATTGCCGAGGAAGGGGTCTCAGTTGCTTCTCCCCACACTTGCGTTGAGACAACAAGTATTTAAGTGGTGTCATAATCTACTATGTGCAGGACACACTGGAGGAAAGAAAACTTTGGAAAAAATGCTACGCATTTATTGGTGGCCCTCCATCAGGCAGGATGTGTTTGCTTGGGTTCAACATTGTGAAGTATGTTCGCAGGCTAAAAGCGATCATCGACCAGCACAAGGGCTGTTGCAAACGATGCCCACGCCTGTGAGTCCTTGGGAGAGTTTTTCAGTTGATTTCGTGGTGGGACTCCCTAAAGATCAAGGGATGACTGCGATAGTAGTAGTTGTGGTCTGCGGAGGTGGCATATAATGATGCAGTTCATTCCTCTACTTTGTATACCCCATTTTTCTGTACTTATGGGTTTCACCCCAGATTCGCCCCCTTGAGCGTGCCGGTCGCTGACGCTCCAATTCCACAGTTACAGTCCAGCTTAGCGCAGTTGCGGAACACAGTGTTGCAAGCTAGAAGGAACCTTGAAAAGACAAAACAAAGGTACAAAAACCAGGCTGATAAACACCGTAGGCACTGTCCTGAGTACAGGAAAGGGGATTGGGTGTGGTTGTCCACTCGGAACATCCGTTTTAAACGATACAGTGTTTTCAACCCTCGGTTCATTGGTCCTTACCAGGTGATTCGCCATGTCAACCCTGTGGCGGTGAAATTGAAACTCCCCTCTCATTTTCGGATACACCCTGTGTTCCATGTCTCGCTGCTCAAACCGGCTCGGGGTCCTAGTGTTAAGGCCCCCGCACCTGTGAGGATTGAGCAGGACTTCGAATACGAGGTGCGGAGCATTCTGGACGCTCGTAGGGTGAGAGGGAGACTCCAGTACTTGGTATCCTGGAAGGGATATGGTCCTGAGGAGGACTCTTGGGAACCTGTTGGTGCTATTCATGCTCCTAGACTGTTGCGGAGGTTCCATTTGTCACATCCTGGCAAACCTGGTGGCAGTCAGTGAATGTCGTGAGGGGGGTGTACTGTCACGATTCCCCCGACCGCTGGTAAATCACTGCCTGCTTTTCTATGGAACGGGATGAGAAACTACAAATCCCATGATCCTTTGCCCGGCGCGCTGCTATGACGCTGTGCGACTAGGGGATTAATATGGCGTCTGACGGAGGACGCGCTGCCGATTATTCCTGTTTGCTGAGAGTGAGTCTCAGCGTGTGTCCTGGTTTCTGGCTGGAGGTTCTTTGGAGATCGGTGGCGGTAAGCGTGGTTCATTTGGCCATGGGTCCAGGCTACCGAGGAGGGGCTTAGGAAGCGCCCATTACGAACGCTGTTGTTTAGCGCTAGTGGCTTGCGAATTTTGGATTTACCTGGTGGGGCTTAGGAAGCGCCTGCATCTGATCGGTCCCCAGAATTCTTGGTACCCGTTATCTGGATTTACCTGGTGGGGCTTAGGAAACGCCCATATCGAGATCTGCACGCCAAGCCTCAGGTTTTCCTTTTTTGGAGTGTGGTGCTTAAAGAGCGAGAATCACTTTATTGGAAACTGGTGTTCGTGTACTAGTTGTACTATTATCGTCAGGGAGCGTCTTGCTCCGGTTTGTGCAGGACACCTGGGCTTAGGTGCCGCAGAACCAATCATTGTACAGTACTAACATTATGGCGCTTGCAGAGAAGGATCTGTAAAGATGCTTTGTTTGTTTTGCTTTTGCTGGGCTTATGATTTACTACATTTTGCTCATTTGATCAACAACCTGCTTAGGGAATGTATGCTATTGCTTGGGGGTAACACGCTCTCTGCAATCCCCAGAAAAAATCGCTTCGTACATTTCCTCGGAGGAGGAACATTTGGTTGTGATCAGCAGTACAGGAATATTCTTGTCCTTCTTTTGTGTTCTGGGCAGAATTTGGGTTATCTTCATCCCACGTCTGGGTAGGTGTCTGTTCAGTCTCAATAACCTTAAGGTCCAGATCAAAGGAAGGGAGGGAACAAGGGGGTGTTTTAATGGTCTCTTCATTCTATCTTCTAGCAGCAGAACCAGGGGATTTAGAAGCCGCCCTTTTTGATTGTTCCTTTGGTTATCCAGACCTGTAGGAAGCAGGTGAGATAGCATGTGGTATATTGATTAGCCTGTTTTCTAGCTTAGAGTTATAGGTGCACTGATCCCTTGCTTCTATACTTACAGGTCACGGTTCCAGTTGCCCAGCTGTTCCCCTCCGGACCTATATTTTTCCCCCGCTTGATCTCCTTAACAGTCTGTGACATTTTATTGTCAGACTTGGGATGATCTAGAGGTGGGCCCCCTTATAGCATCGATCCAATCCTGAGGAGCAACCACGACAGACCTGACAACATGTTGTTCGATAATTTTTGCCAGAAATGGTAGCTGAGAGATTTGCCTAAAGTTCTTAACATTTTTTGGGTCAGCACCAAATTTCTTTAAGAGTGGAATTTCCCGAGCTTCCTTAAATCTGTAGGGGACCAGTCCTGTTTCCAAGGAACGATTCAGGAGAGAGAGGACTTTGTCCTCAATGCCCGGCCAAGCCATTTTAAAGATTTTAGGGGGGCAGGGATCAGCTAAAGAACCAGATTTCACCAGTCCCATCAGGATAGACAAAAGTTCTTTAGTAAGGACAGGTCGGGTGGTCAGTAAATTTGTTGGCCTAGGGCAAAGAAGCAGAGGCTCCAATGAACAGTGTAAAGTAGGGATGTGCTGAATTTCTGTCATCAGATCATTAATCTAATCTAGAAAAAAGGATTGGAATTCATAACAATCCTTTTGACTAAAGGTAGCTTCTTGCGATTTGGCCTGTCTTAACTCATTTAGGATCCTAAAGACCTCTTTCTGAGGGTTAGCCGCCTGTGAGATGGCAGCCTCAAAGAATTCAGCTTTCCTTACTTGAATAGCTGTTTTATAAGCCTGTAAACTTCAATACATATACTGAGTGGGCACAAGGGTCCAAAGATTTGCGCCATGCCCTCTCATACTGACGTAAGGTCTGTTTGAGTTCCCTGAGTGTCTGGTTAAACCAGGGTGACCCCTTACCCTTGTCAACCCGTCTGATCTTCCGTACCAGTGCCACGACCTCCATGGCTTCCCCGAGTTTAGAAAATAGGGCAGAGCACTCAGACTCCAAGTTATCATTCTTAGATGGAGACTGGTGATGTGATGTTGGGTCTTATGGCAGTAATAGGAGCCTGACTGCTAAGACCTACGTCCTTTTATCTCCGGGGGTTTTCCACACTTCTGCATGGAGAGCTGAAACCCAGAAGTCCGACACTGAAGCCAGGAAACAGTCCTGACATGTGATGATTCAACCGTAATGGAACATCAAAAAAAGAGTGCTATATGAAAACCATTATACTCATTTTACATCTGTCATTGAGCCTCATCCATCATCCTGCTACACATCCTAAAGCAAAGGTCTTCAAATGTTTTGATGCCGAGACCCTGTGAATTTTTATTTTATACTTGCAATGCATTACACACAGTATAAGATAGACTGAAACAAAATGTGTAAATAACTTTACGATAAAAATGTTGCTTCTAAAATGTAGATTTTAGTAACATCAGGGCGTATGTAATGCATTTTTTTTACATAACTGTCCCTTCAACACCTCCTTAGGGGTCCTAAGGGTAGTATAAATACAGTTAGGATTGAAAGCAAGCACTTCACACCCCAGTTGTTCTCTTTGCACTACCACTCAAAAGAAAAACAAATCTTTGTCATCACAAAGGTTGGAGTGATTCACAGGTCTCAAGCACCCTTTGCACTTGCAGAATAACTAATAGGGCATATTTGCAAGAATCTCCGGCGAGCTTGAAACCTGCCCTCATGTTGAACCCATAGGAAAGCTCTGACGTGGAGCACGCTACGCTCGGAATTGGAAATACATGTTTACCTCCACAAGCGAGATTATCCTTTGCAGATGCCATCTTTAAATGTTGAACTGTTGTCCGAAAAATATAAAGATTTTGCTACACCGTGTGCCCTCCAGTCCACTTCCGCCCTGATGAAGGTGTAACCCCGGCTGGGGTCTCACACCGAAACACGCGGTGGCACCCTTACCACCTGAGGACCAACCGATTGAGCTGGGAGAATATTCAAACTATCCCCATTGATCACTGATTTGAACAATTCTGCGGAGTGACTAGTGACTTGTGAATGTGATTGCAGTATTTATATGGTTGTGAGTAGTATGTATGTGTATGTCTGGTGATACTAGTTTGTGGTTTGATGTGTGGGCTTTGGTGAGAACACATTGGCTTTTTAACTTACGTCATGTTATATTCTGTTCCAAGAATCATATGCACTGTTGTGTTATTTTCTTTATTATGAATTCTTTGTAACCTAGCTGGTTTTTTTTAAATGCATGATTTGAAAAGATATTGCTTTAAAAAATAATCAAATAAATAATAAAATATACTATTTATCTTGATATGTTGCTAAAATCTGTTTCTTGAATTGCTAGTGTGGCTTGAGGCTAGTGTAAATATATTTGGACCTCTTTTGAGGCCACCTTGCATGTCCATAGGCAGGTACATTTCTCCCTCCTTGACTTATATTTTCCCCGTCTACCTGCCTAGCATTGATGTGGGGTCCCCTTCTTTTTGATTGTAAAAATTCAGTTAAAAGGGTCAAAATTCAGTACAAAAATTCAGGACAGATGGTCAAAATTTAGGACAAAACTTAGGGAAACAAGTTGAACTTACAAACACAGTCCCATTGTGAGATTGGAAGTGTCATGCATAGGATGTAGCTAATTGGGACCTGTAGTGCTGGACTAGAGTGCAGTCCTCCAAGTGACCAGCTTTCTGTGTCAGATCGCTTCAGGTATTCCATGTCTGTGCAGCTGGTGATGACTGGTTTAGGGGCTGGTACAGTACTGAGTAATTGATAAGACACATAGTGGACAGATATTGTGTGAGGGCAAGAACACTAAGCAGGAAAAGGGGGTTATTAACCAGCCTGCATGAGCTATAATTGGCTGCACACTGCTGAGTGTTATGGTATTATTAGGGGTCAGAGTGGTTAGATAGGAGTTGACATTACTATAGGATGCCCTGGCTAGTGGCTAGCCATATATCAGCCCTCCTTATTACACCTGTATATTGGAAATAGTATACTACTTGGACTGTTTCATTTCTGTGAGCTGTAAACTGCAGATTTCCATTGATTCCCAGAATTGTGCTACAGACTAGAAACTGTATACACTGTTAATGCATAATTGTAGGGTCAAAGGAGGCACTGTCTTTTACATACAGAACATTTTTTATTCAATGTAAGCAAAACGCCAACATGCAGTTTTACTGATAAAACAATATAGTGCACACATACTAATGTGTAGAAATGTGGTTTCGGCAAAATGTTTCATTTGAACATCACCAAATAGAGTGTCTTGATTGTTTTGATCCTATTAAAACTCTGTTTCCAGCACAATTCTGAATTATAAACAAGTGGTTCATTTGTGGTTTCCTAACTGCTGATCTGTTTTGAAACATTTGCACAGTTCATTTGCAGATATTTAAAAGTTGGATATTGCAAACAAATAGACAGCTTACAGCCTTTGTTTATGCACCTCCAAGACAATTTTGGAAAACCTGGTGCAATCTAAAACACATTTGTCATTATATATCAATTGTATTTATTTCTAAAGCATATTAAATGATGTCTTTGTTGTGCATCAGGATACAACAATCTTTTAATTGTCTCTTTAATGATTCCCTCACTATCACTGGCCTTGGGGCAGAAGGAGGGCTGCTTGCACTGATCCCCGGTGGCATGGGAGCAGTGCTGCCCAGCAGCACAACAGCGTAACGTCTCTTGTGGTACCAAGGCCCCGGACAAGGAACTAGTTTCTGCTTTTTGGCAGGCAGAAGGAGCATTTCAAGCTCGAAATCTGTGCTTGCTGCCTGACGTCATGTGTCGGTTTGAGATGACGGGCAGAGTCACCCAGGGGAGTGGTATCCATTCACTCTTTCATCCATCGTTCAGTCTTTCACCATTTATTCTGTCCTTCCATCCATGTGCCCATCCATATCCAAACGTATTCAACGATTTCCAAACCTATCCATCATCTATTCTTCCATCCTTCATGTCACTCAACCATTCCTTCATCCACCCTTTCACTCATCCATCCATCCTTTCACCTCATCCATCCTTTCACCTTCCGTGGTAATGCCCCTATTATCTGGAATACCCTCCCAATAAACCTGTGCTGTAACCCCTCATATTCCACCTTCAAAAAAGACCTCTTAATCCACCTCTTCAATTATTATTGGGGATCCTAACCTGTGACCTGCCCCTGACCTCTAATCACCATGTCTATTTGGCCAGTGAAACCTGTCCATTTCCTGAACATCATCTTCCTAATTAGCTAAAATGTATAGCTTTTTACCCATGTTTACCTATCTTATTTGTATATCCCGCATGTTGTCTTCAGTATTCCTTATCTACTTGTTTACCATGTTGGCCCAATTATTATTGGGGGTCCTAACCTGTGACCTGCACTTGATCCCCAATCACCATGTTATATCTTTCTAGTTATATGTCCATTTTCTTAACACCACCTACCTAATTACTTGAAGTGTTTATCTCTTGCATCTGTATATCTATTTTGCTTTGTATACTTCGCTTCTTGTTCATTATCTTTTATCTACTTGTATGCCATGTTTATATTATCTTTCTCATGTAAAGTGCTCTGATACCTCTGGGTCTAGCCAGCGCTATATAAAACTTTTAAAATAAAATAAAATAAATAAATCCATCCACACCTTTACCCATCCATCCATACTATCATCTATCCAACCATTTACCCTTTCAACCTTCCAGACATTCTTTCACTTACTCATTCATCTGTCCATTCACCCAGTCACTCATTCATCCATCCATCCACCATTTCACTCATCCATCCATCCTTTCATCTAGCTCTACACCCTCCCTTTCACTCATCTATGCATTCTTTTACTGATCCAGCCTTATATCATTATTTTCACTCATCTATACACCTTTGCACACATCCATCCTGTCAATCATCCATCTATTCTTTCACTCATCCATCCATCTTCCCTTTATCTCTCCATCCCCTTTCACTTAGCCATCCCTTCACCCACCCATTCACACACCCATCCATCCATTCATCCACTTATGAATCCACCCATTGACCCTGTCCATCCTTTCACTCATCCTTCCATCCTTTCTCTCATCCATCTACCCTTTCACTCATCCATCCTTCCTTTGGCTGTCTACCTTCCGTTTCACTCACTCATCCATCCTTACATCCACCCTTTCATTCATCCATCCATTCACCCTTTCACTTATCAATTCATCAATCCATCTATCATTTCCCTTATCCATCCACCCATTCACTCACCCATTCACACTCTTACCCATACATTCACCATTCCACCCATACATCCACCATTCACCCCATATATCCATCATTCCACCATGGATCTATGTATTTACCTTTCCCCTCATCCATTCTTCCACTTACTCACTCATACATCCATCATTTTTTCTATTATCTATCCATTCACCATTTCACTCATCCATTCATCCTTTCACTAATCCATCCAGTCATCCACCCATCCCTTCCCTTTCTCACTCATCCACCATTTCACATTAATTCTGAGCTGTGCCTTTGTCTGCAGAGTTGCAGACAGAAGAGGGCCATCAAGAACTCCACCATGCTGTAGTTCCTAAAGCAAACGGTGGGGTGGGAAGAGGGTTCACTATGTCCCTTCACATATGCAATCTGAAAACTTGTAAGTCATGCATGATGCACAGAGCCAGGATGTGAGGTGACTGTGACATGCTTTTGTTTTCACAGCTTTAAGTTGGTTGGAAAAACTTGTGGGTCTCTCCAAAGAGGGTTTCCGACGTAATTACGGGCTGAGCTTCAAAACAGATAAGCTAAAATTCTGTGCTTAGCATTTATTTTTATTTATTTTTGAAGTTTTATATAGCGCGAACAAGATCTTTGCAGATATCAGAGCGCTTTACAAGGACAAGGGGGTGATAGAATAATAGTATGTAATAGTTGAGGTAGTTAGGTACAAGGTGCATAGTTACATAGGTAGGTCAAAATACAATACAAGAGGTAGGTCAACGTTGAGGTAGTGTGGGTACAAGGTGCATAGTCAAACAGATGCGTGCATAGTTACATAGGTAGGTAAAAATACAAGAGGTAGGTCAAAGTTGAAGTAGTGTAGGTACAAGGTGCATAGTCAAACAGTTGCGCCAATAGTATAAGGGTACAAAAAGAAGGAGCATATACTTGTTTAAGCGTGCTTAAAATGCTTTTGGAGATAGCATAAAGGTAGGCAAAGTTGAGGTAGGTGAGTACAGGGTGCATAGTCACACAGGTGTATCAGTAGTACACTAGTAGGAATAGTTGAGGTGGAGTAGGTACAGTATGCAAAGTCAAACAGGTGCGTCAACAATATAGAAATATCCAAAGAGGGAACGTATACAATCAGATAAGTCGATAATACAAGTAAACAAATAGCCCATGGGGTCAGGCAGGTAGTACAGAGCGGATTCTTGAGAAATACAGAATAATAGATCATGTGTATTTAGCCATGAGGATCGCTTTTACTTCTTTCTTAAAAAGTTTGTTGGAGGAGATGAGCCTGGTTTCAGGAGGGAGTGAGTTCCAGATCCTGGGCGCCATTCCTGAGAAGGAGCGTTTATAGGTTTTTTCCTTCCGAAATCTTCGAGGCTTCAGCAGAAGATTGTTTGTGCTTCTAGTAGTTCTAGAGCCACCAGAAATTGTCAGCATTTGAGTGAGGGAGGCGGGTGAGTTCATGTGTACAGCCTCAGATGTATTCTGGCTTCAAAAGGTAGCCAGTTCAGGGATTTAAAGTCAGTGGAAATATGCGAGTGTTTTTTTGAGCCAGTGATGAGTCTCTCTGCCGCGTTAAGGGACGCTCTTAGGGGTGCCGTTGTAGTTAGGGGGAGCCCGCAGAGGGCGGTGCTACCGTATTCTATGTGCGGGATGACTATAGATTGTACTGCAGTATGGAAGTCTTTGGCTGGAAGGAAGCATAGTGTGCTGCTCGACTGGTATTCTTTTACTTATGTTATTGTATCCAGAGATATAATACATTAAACCTACAACAAGCCAGGACTATTGGTTTTGTCAATGCATAAAATAAAAAAGCCACAACTATGGTTTCTGTTGTATATAATATTAAAAATGCTGCAGTTCTAAAATTATGAGACTGTGAGAAATATAACCCCTTCTTTTTACTTTAACCTTTTTCGCTGGCTTCTTTTCATGTCCTGGAATCTGTAGATTTCTTCCATTTTTTAGGTGCAACATTTTTTTTTATGTATCTGTAAAACAGAATGTGCTGCCCTAGACCGAGGCCGGAGGCGGTCCACCACATACTTTAACAGCCCAGACTGGCCCATTGTCATTCTGTGTGATGATCAGCTGGCATGCAGAATGACAAAGACGGGGTGGTGCTGCTCTTGTGCTCAGAGGATGTGTGCGAGGCAGCTCCATCACGGAGCTTAGGCTTCTCACAGGGAAACAGTGCTGCTCCCCGTAATGCCCCAAAATAACTGACAAAATACGTCCATAAAGAGATCATCGCGGAAAATGGACATGAGATCCAAATCATCTACGATCCGTGAAAGTTGTGGGTTGTTGGTCACCCTGCCACACAAGTGAGGCTGGGGAATGCGTGACCCCCTTCCCAGGACTCCACAGCGCCCGTGGGGGTCGCGCACCACACATTAAAGACCTCTGTTCTAAAGACACTAATCGGTCTGGAATGGTACAGTCCTCAAATAGTACTTACCTTATCTCAACAATTGCCTCTAATAAATCAAATCAAAGTACTTTCTATTAAATCCAACTCAAGTTACCTAAAGACTTACTTAGAGCTCTATCGTAACTCTGACTATATTCAATCTCTAAATGCAACACTTAACCTCAATTTTCCACCAGGCCAATATACCATTACATCTTTACGCAGATGACACATAGCTCAAGCTTAAAATCACCTCCCTGATAAATGCAATCCATTTCAATCTAACTTTGACAAAATTACAAGCCTTGACTGCAACTAACCACCTAATTCTAATCCCACTGAAGACTGACTCCCTTCTCATCTCTTCTGCCTATAACCTCCCCCTCCAATGCGCAACTTGCTCACCAACTTAACAACCTGGATGGCACTCTGAAAATCAAGGAGTGTATTAAATCTCTTATAAATATGATCAGCCACAATAACTCCACCACCAAAAGTGCACTATTCCATCTCGCATTACTTAGGAAAATTAAGCCTTCCATTCCCCTGCCCAACTTCCAAAATACGATACAAACATTTTTGATCTCCAGACTAGACTATGGCTATGCAGTGCTTACCAGAACACTAAAATCTCAACTAGCACCAGTAACTGCTATACTCAACGAGGCCACTAGACTAACAAAAGGAATGAGTCACTACAATTACATCACTCTCTCTGATTGCGCTAAAGTGGCAAGCTACCAAAGCATGTTGCATCCTAAACATAGCATGTATCACACACCAAGCACTACACCATACAACCCCAAAATTCCTGGCACAGACCCTACACTGTGTCAGGTGGCAGCCTATCATGAGAAGCTCAAATTCTCTATTCTTAGCACCACCCAGATTAAAAAAGAGAACATCTACTCTCACTCTTTCACTGATAGTGCACCCAGGCAATGGAACTCTCTACCACTGGAGATATATGCGCAAACCCCTTCTCTCTAGCTTGCAAGAAGGTAGTGAAATATCTACTTATTAAAAGTTACATAATGCAGTGAGTGGTCAACTATAGTAGTACGAAATCTGCTATATTGCCAATAAACTTACCAATGTTAGCATCCAGGACGTAACCTGAGAATAAGTGCAACTAAACCCACCTGTAAATCTCTGTTTACAGAAAAGCCTACTATATAAATTGTCACCTACCTTTTTAAATTGTGATTTACCTGTACAACTCTTTTGTTTCTAATCTGCATGTTTATCTTATGCTGAATAGCACTGCGATACCTTCGGGTCATGTTTGTGCTTAGTAAAACTTTTAATATTTACGTGACTAAATACATTCGGTAGAAGCACTATATTGAGTGCTATTACTAAGCGTGCACATTCAGTGTGGGCATGTGTGAAAAGGTGGTTCTGACCATCTAATCAACCTGGATTTATCACTTTTTGATCACCTGTTTTTTGTACTTTACTGTGGAAGAGCCTCATAAACTGTAACACCCCCACAGTAAACTCATGGTAAAATGGACTACGTGTTTAACATCACTATCCACCTTTTAAGATAAGGTCTCTGCGTTGCAGGCAGGGTAAGTGGCACTAGGCTGGATACTCGTGGACAAGTGTGTGCACCCATGTGAGCGCTGCATGTGGGAGACTCCTGTCATGCACAACCCAAGAACTGACCACAGTTAGCCTGGCGCAGAAGGGACTCTGCAGGGTGGGTATTAACCCGGGATAGGCCTTATAATGTTGGTGTAAACAGATAGGGAAAGGCAATGTGCTTTACTGTCTGGTCTGCAGTAACCATCCATTATACACTATGGGGAAGACTGCCTTAGTGTGCAGATCCTTTCCCATTAGTGCTACAGTCAATGGAGTAATACTAATGTACAGTGTAACCTGTCTAAAAAAAACAATCCTGTAAAGTCCAAAGTTGTAACTGCACAGCTTACAGGATCAGAGCTCAGGTTGGTTGTCACCCTGTGGGCTGGGTTAATTACTTTTCCCTAAAGCAGCAGCAACAAAGGCCTCCCCACCAAAGGGGGCATTTAATCTTGAGTATGTCAACTGCAGAAGAGGAAGGGCAGTCTACCAATATGTGTCTTCCCGCAGAAGCGGATAGAACAGAAAGATGCAGCGGGGTATATGCATGAGGAGTGCTGGGCAGGGCCTGGTACAGAAGGAAATGAAACTGTGGCCCAATGCCGCCTAAATAGAAGACACCAAAAAGGAAACAGATGCAGCTCTCCCCGGCTCAATGGGAGAGCTGCTGCTCAAAATTTTTAAAAAACAAGCACGAAGAACACCCCATAATTCCCTGTGGTGTTCCCACATTTTTAATAAAACTTGCATGTTTTTGACTCACATGGCAGCAAAGGTGTGGAAAAAGCTGCAGGAGTAGTGCAGCTACCCCCAAAAGAAGTTCAAAGTCCCTAAGTCCCTAAGTTGGGTGGGACTCTAAAAGCATAACCCCTCAAGGGTTTCATGGCATTTTAGGCATTTGCTTGGCTGGAGCTTATACTCTACAGTTGGGAGTGCTGCGCACTCCTTGGGCCTAGACTTTAGCTGCAATGCTTGTGGCCTAAAAGCAGTGGTGTAATCCTAAATGTGAGGCTGTTGGACTTGGCCCTTTTTGCAGGGTCATCCCTGAACTTTTTGCTTCCACCTAGTCTTTTTTCTGACCTGGTGTTGGTAGTTTTAGGACTCTGGACACGTTAGCACTGCTGTCCAGTGTAAACTGTGTGTGCTCTCTGTGGTAAACATCGTACGATTGGTCTACACCTGTTTGGCGTATTTAATTTACCTATCAGTCCCCAGTAAAGTGGTATCTCATATACCCGGACCAGTAAACTAAATGCTACTGGTGGGCTTGCAGAGCTGCTTGCGCCACCCACCAAAGTAGCATTTCATACCTGCCCTAGGCCTCTGCCATTGCAGAGCCCGTGCACGCAATTTACTGTCGCTGTGACATGGCACGCAAAGTGGTTACCAAGTCTGTGACCCCCCTTTTACTACATTTCAGTCACCCCTAAGGTAGGCCCTAGCTAGCCCTGTGGGCAGGATGCATTGTAGGTAAAAGGTAGAACATGTACCTTAATTGTGTGACATGCCCTGGTAGTGACAAACAGCCATTTTGGTTTCTCCCTGCTGTGAGGCAGCCCTCTCAGAGGAATGCATTGGGAATTCCCTGATAAGTGCTTCAGCGGTCATTTTCGATATGAGAAGAGCAGCACGGTCAAGTTTGGTATGTTTGGAATGGTAATAATAAATGATGCTTAATGGTGGTCGCAGATTTATTATCAATATTTTAGAAATGTCACTTTTAGAATTTGGCATTTCAGTGTGCTATGTGTCTTTGCCTGCCTGATGTGTAATGCATGTCTGACTCTGAAGTGACAGGGACTCGTGAGGTGTGTGGCTCCAGAGGGGCAGGGTGAGTAAGCACTAGGCTGAATAGGCAGATCTGCATTTGGAGTAGTGGGAGGAGTAACCCCTGACCCTGAATAGGTCTGTGCTACCTTGATCAATGCTGGATCCACCCCCCTGTGCTGTGATTGAGGACATAGTCCAACCTGCTAAAGGGGTGTGGAAGCCCTGTAAACAAAGGGCTTCAGTACCCCCCAGAACCACTTGGGACTGGTTTCCCAAGCCCTGTGCCAGGGCAGAACAAAGACCTGGTTAATATAAATATTGTGGCTGTAACCCCATGTGTTTGTGCTTACTTGGACCTGAAGGAAGGACTGCTGGGCACCAGGAGGAACCACCACAAAGGACTACCCTCCTGCTGGAGGGCCTGCTGAGCTGGCCTGCCTGGGCCCAGCTCTGCCCTGTGTCACCTAAAATCCAGTTCCTGGTGAGTGCTTGATTCCTTTCCCTGCTTCAGTTTCTGTCCTCTGGACTGGAGAAGAGATCTTGCAAGGGGATCACTGTTCTTCTACCTCCCCTCACTAATTGCGGTGTAGTGGCAAGCTTTGGCTGGACCCAGGAACCACGAGCAAGGAGGGGGGCTGCAATTTGCCATAAGGAGCACCTTGTCCTGACTGTACCCCCCCCAGCGCCGTGCCCGCACACCCGGAGCGCTTGGTAGGCGTGTTACAATTATATATTTCAAGATCCCGAGAAAGGGGATCCACTCTGTCCCTAGCTAGTGCCTTGCTGGGCCGGAAGTCAGGCAGGATCGAAGCCTGACTGTGAGTGGGGCCCTATTGCAGGAAGAGGAGAAACGTGGCCTATGCCCGGTTAGGCCAAGGAGCTGTGGAGGAGTTGTGCGGATGGTTCGACCTGGAGTGTGCTTGCTACCAGAGAAGCCGCGCAGACCCTGGGACGGGGGCTGTTGTGCTGGTTTTGCTTCAGAGGACCGCATTCCAGGCTGGGATGAGATCGCAATCGTAGGTACCGGCAGCAGCTGCACTGCACTGTGGCGTGCAGGTGCCTTTCTCTGTGAGCTGCGATGGGTGCAGCAAAGTCGTCCCGCAGTTCCATTGAGTGTGTGTCCTCCACCCCGCCTTGTTGGTGCACACCTGGTGCACACCTGGAAGGGTGTAGACCAATGTCGGGTGACACGGAAGCCCCGACGGAGGTCTCGGCCACTGATGGCAATGCTTCCCTTTTTCTTGGTGGTTACCCTATTTCACAGAATAGGCGTGCAGAAGATTTGTTAGCCTACGAGCTGGGCAGCAGCGCATCCCACAAACCTATGCTAGAGTACAGGCCCGAACCCTGCTGTTTTGGGAAGCAGGTGTTCCTGGGTTAATCTCTTAGGTGCCTGTGATGACTGTAAGTTTCCTAAGAGGTGCACTCTGTAAGTGATTACCCTGCATTGTGGATGAGGTTAAAATGATGACTGCTGAGGAACTTGATTCAACTTTAAAGGATGCAAAGGAACAGATTGAACGACACACCCAAGAAGTCAACGAACGCAAGATTAGGAAGTTCAAACGCGACACTTTGGACTACAAATTAGGGGAGGTGTACACATGGGTAGATGTGTACGCCCAAAGGAGAAGAAATCGCCCATATACCCCTTATACCGATACTTCCTGGTCTGGAAGTGATGCATCCAATAAACCACCATTCAACAAAAGTTATCCATCTAAGAAAACAACACCATCCACACAAGCAAAGGAATCATCTAATACTCAGGATGGGAGGAATTTAGCAGACAAATTGACCACTGCTCCAGTCTTAGACACCGTGGAGGGGCCTTTTTTAGAGGAAGGCACAGCCCAACCAGACGATCCAGGAGGAGAAAAAGAACCACCAAACACAAGAAGTGTCACAACCAAGACCAAAGAGAAAGAAAAGAAGAAGACAGGCGGCAAGAACACCTAGTCATCAATATCTCCAAGTACAAATTGACAGATCAAGAACTTAAGGTGCTACAAAAAGGCACCTCTTTCGTCCCTACGACCCAGACGAATCCATTGGAACTTGAAATCAGTTTTTTCAAACGTATGCGTAAGCTAAGATTACGCTATTTTTTTGACCACGTGGCAGACAAACCGTCCAGCGCGGCATCTGATCAATTAAAGGGATTGCGAACTAAAAGTACCTTTATGGCTCCAACAAGTCATAAAACATTAGACCTGTTTGAGACAATGGTCAAACAAGATTTGAATAAGATCAAATTTGAAAAAAAGATCAAAAGAAACCTAACTAACAAGGAAATGAGCATATTAAAGAGACTTGCCAATAATGAGGACATCATCTGCACAAAAGCAGATAAAGGAGGAGGCCTTGTGGTGATGGACACGGCGATGTACCTTAATAAAGTCAAAGAGCATTTAGCAGACACCAACACCTATGCTGTCTTAAATCACAATCCTACCCAAGAATATGCAAACAAATTGGCAGAAATTATTGGGAGAGCTAAAGAAAACGGAGTAATAACAGAAAAAAACAGAAATTTTCTAATCAAAACTATCCCAAAAAGTCCAACATTCTATATGATGCCAAAAGTGCATAAGGATCTGCTCAACCCACCGTTACGTCCTATTGTCTCGACAAAGAACAGCATACATGAACCCACAGGACAACTAATAGACAAATGCATGCAACCCACAGTACAGAAAATGGTTACCTACATTAAAGATTCCACAGATTTCTTGATCAGATTGGAGATGTTAAAGGTAGCAACCAATGAACAATTGCTACTGTGTACTGCCGATGTTAAATCTTTGTATACTGTAATACCTCATGCAGAAGGTATCGAAGCTATGGAAGAAGCAATTCTATCTACGGATTATGACCAACCCATGCAAGTGTTCCTTATGGAACTTATAGTCTTCACACTCTACAATAGCTATTTCAAAATGGATGACACATGGTATCAACAATTGGTAGGTACTTCGATGGGCAACTGTGCCACCCCGGTATATGCCAATATATACATGAAAGCATATGAAGAACAACTAATTTTGAGCAACCCACTTTGGACAGACAATTTAAAAATGATAGTACGCTACATTGACGATATCTTCATCTTATGGAACAACACAGAAGAAACTTTACAGAAGGCACTGTTGGAACTAAATGCCAAAAATGAGAGAATACAATTGACCTGGGAGATATCAAAAACCTTTTTTTTTTCGTGTATCAAGAGGGAGAGAGAGGACCAGAAAGCTAGTCCGTATCCCCGGGATTATATGTAGTTAATCAAAAAGAGACTAGCTAGAATAGACAGGATTAACAAAAATGTATTTTTAATTTTTTGTTCAAGGACTCAAGTATGTTTCGTCACGGGGTAGTGGCACCTGGTAGGTGTGCTCATGAAGCCCTCACCCACCAACCTAGTTGGTGGCATGGTTCATCATCGGGCCCACCCAGTGACACCTAGCGTGTCCCGGGTGTGCTTCGACGCCTGATTACAGCGGAGCAGGTATGTCGCTGAGTGTGCGGTGAAGGGTGTTATGGAATGTGGGTTAAAACGGCTTGGCGGGGATCCCAGTGCCCGGAGGCAAATTAGACTTTAATAGCTGGGTCACCGTCAGCGGTTAAAAATAAGGCTGTTGGATGTTAGAGGCGAGTTACGACCTCCCACATCCTGAAACGGGTCAACATGTTTCAGCCAGTGCCTTATGAGTAAGCTGGCTTTCTTCAGGACGGATAAAATATGTGTGTGTGATTAAAACTAGTGGGTGTATACTTCAGACTATGTGTATACACGCCCTAAAGTGTTTTTCTATGTGTGAGAGGGGGATTCCCTTCTCAAAACACCTGTACATATAACATGTAAAGACAAGGACAAAACATACACGGAAAAAAGAGAGTCACTTGGCTGTATTTCATTGTATACATCTGGCTGCCGACTTTATAGCGTTGTGAGTGCAGGCTATAAGCGGCTACATTGTAATGGTATTGGTGATACCATTATGGTGGGGTTCGCACTAGAAATTCGAGGGTGAAGTGGCTAAAACACGGTATGTACATAAATAGTGCATAAGTGGTAATGAAATGAAAAAGCAAACGCAAGAATTCTTTCTTACGCTAGTTTTGGTAATATGCTACTTCAAGGCTGAGAAGTGGCAAGGGTTGGCCCTGTGGGGAAAAAAACAGGTTTTGGCCACTTAGATTTAAGGAGACCTGTAGGGGAGAAACGCTTACCAGTGATGAAGGTGGTGGATCAACATACTCACAGAATTACTGGGCAGAGCCTGCTTTGTACCTGTAGTGCCTCCTTCGCAGAACGGTGAGTAATGGCCATAGTTGCTGGGGTTTTATACTGTGGTCGATTGTATAATTGTTTGCACCTGCATTGTAGAGGAAAGAGTAGAGAGACTCGATCTGCCGAGTCATTGCGCTCGCGAGGGCGCCCAGGTGCTTAAGGAGCAGTGGCGACTGTTCGGGCATGCGCAGTACTGCACGTTCGCATAGCGCATGTGCGGGAAGTAGTGTTCTGTCCGCGCATGTGCGTTAAGGGGGTGCGCGCGTGTTGGATAGACGCGCATGTGCTAGAGGTTGATTAGTGCCATCACTGTGTTTTAGCAGTTTATAGGTACTGAAAAAATATGATATTGGCACATTCGGGGGTATATACAGAGGGCTATTGTGGCATAAAATCACAGCGGTACCAGTGTCACCATCAAGGGTGGAGTTCTATAACCTCAGTATTGAGAACAGTGGGGCTCTATCCTCAAGGGGATATTTACAAGGTACCTGTGTCACCATCATGGGTGGAGTTCTATAACCTCAGTATTAGAACAGTGGGGCTCTATCCTCAAGGGGATATTTACAAGGGGTTTCTAGTGGGGTTGTTTCAGCAGATTAATCAGGATGAAACTGGAGACATAGCCTTTAGGTCACGAGTATGCCAGGGAGTTCCAGGGGATGGCATCGTTGAGGCCCTCAGTGGCTGTGGAAAGGCGATATATCCATCGCTGTTCTTTGCCCAGAAGTTTCTTGTCATTCTCAATAGTGCTTTCTGGGATTTGCTCAATAATTGTCCAGGTCAAGTCATTAGGTGTATGACAGTGGGTGATGAAGTGGTTAGTTAGTCTGCTCACATTCTTCTTGCATCTTATGGTACTTCGATGCTCAGTTATTCTGGTTTTAATTTTTCGTGTGGTCATCCCCACATAGCGGAGGCCACAAGTGCAGGTGAGGAGGTATATTACATTTCGCGAGTTGCAGTTGGTGTGGTTGATTTGGGTCCAGATTTTGTTGGGTTCGAGGTTCAAGGTTTTGGTGTGTGTAGTGAGGTGACACACGCTGCAGTCATTGCACGGGTAGTGTCCAGTGACCTTGGGCAGTCCCCATGCATTCAGGATGGTGTTCATAGGTTGTTTGGGTTGTGGTGGTCTGGGTCGGGTGCTCACCAGTTGGTCCTTTAGGTTCTTGTTTCTCTTGTACGCAAATCTGGGTATGTCCCATTTCCTCTGACCAGAGTTGATTATCCTCCAGTGTTTCTTGATGATTTTTGTTACTTCGTTTGACGCAGTGTTGTAGGTGGTAACACAGGTGATGGGTTGTTCCTGATCCTCCTTGGTGTGGGTCTCAAGAAGGGCGTCGCAATTCTGATTTCTCGCCCTTTTCTGGGTTTTACGGACGATGGCTTTGGGGTAGCCACGGTTTTCTAGTTTAATGGCCAGATCCGCTGATTGTGATTTGTAATCACTTATGTTGGTACAGTTTCTCCGTATCCGTAGAAACTGGCCGAATGGTAGATTTTCTTTGATCGGGCGGGGGTGAAAGCTCGTGAAGTGGAGCAATGCATTCCTCGCGGTTGGTTTATAGTATGTTGTTGTGATCAGGGTCCCGTCTTTCGCTCTGATGTCCAAATCTAGAAAGGGAAGTAGGTGGTTGCTGGCTGTGCTGGTGAAGTTCAGGTATTGATCCCTGGTGTTGAGCCAGATCATGAATCTGTCAAGGTCAGTCTGGGAGCCCTGCCAGATTACCAAAATGTCATCAATATACCTGTGCCATTTCAGGATATGGTGACTAGACGGGTTAGTTGCCGTAGCTATGTTGGTGAGTTCAAAGTGATGTACGTACAATCCTGCCACGCTTGGGGCAAAGACGCTGCCCATGGATGTTCCATTCGTTTGCAAATAGAAGTTGCCTTCATATTTGAAATAGTTTTGTTTGAGGGCCAGGGTTGCGCATGCTAGTATGAAATCCCTCGGAGTGTGGTAGGGCCAGGGGGATTCCATTAGGACGTTGTGGAGGACTTGCAAGGTAGCGTCCTGGGGGAGACTGGTGTACAGGCTCTCCACGTCTAACCCTACCAAGAGTTGGGTGTCAGGGTTGAAGTCCATTTTGTCTATGACCTGTAGCAGATGTTTAGTGTATTTTATGTACGTGGGTGTTTTTTGCACCAGGGGGTTTAGGAAAAAATCACAGTAACGTGATAATGGTTCCAATAGGGAGTTTATGCCTGACACGATGGGTCTGCCAGGGGGGGGAGTTTTGCCCTTATGTACCTTGGGTACTGTGTAAAAGTACGGGGTCCTGGTGTGTTCAGGACATAAATATTCCGCTTCCTATTTGGAAATATGTTCCGCATCCGCTGCCCTCTTGACAAGTGCATGGATTGTTATACGTAGTCCTTCGGTTGGGTCCTGTTCCAGTCTGCGGTAGTTCCTATTGTCGCGTAGAAGTGACACTCGGTGTCGTAGTCTATCTTGTCCTGTAGGACGATGCCTCCCCCCTTATCAGCCGGTTCGATGACCAGCGTGGGATTGTTTTGTAGGTGCTGTATGGTTTGTCTGTCTTCCCAGGACAGGATATTGAAGTGGTTGGTTTGGTTGAGGTTCTCAATGTCATGGTACACAGCCTGTTCGAACGTTGTGATCTCGGGAGGGATGGTGGAGGGAGGAGGGACAAACGTGGATTTTGTTCTTAAGCCGGTAATGTTGGGGTTTTCGTGGGGTTGCTCAATTTCTGGGGTTGGTCTTTCAAAGAAGGATTTCAATTTGAGCTTTCTGAAAAATTGCGCCAGTTCAACATGTAGTTGGAATTTGTCGAGTCTGGTGGTTGGCACAAAAGACAGTCCTTTTTCTAGGACTGACTGTTCTCTGTCGGACAGTGGGGTACTGGATAGGTTAAATACCAGTGATGGTCGGTCAGTAGAGTTCAGTGTTTGCTCGGCCCTGGGGTTGCTTCCTTCGCCTTCTGGCGTGTGTTCGAGCTCACTGGGTTCTCTTCCTCGGCCCAGTGGACCTGTGTGTGTTGTTGGTTTGGTCTTCGTCGGCCCCGAGCTCTTTGGCCCTGTCCTAAAAAAGGAATGTGTGGCCCCTGGTTGCCTGCGAATAATGGCATTGGTCCCGGGGGGTACATGGGAGGAAAACCATAGTAGGGATTCTGCATATGGCCCAGGTTTGGTGGGAAGCCGTAGAAGTTGCCTTGTTGTCCTCCTTGCCAGTTGTATGGCCAGTGTTGTCCTCTTCTTCCTCTACCTCCTCCTCCTCGTTTTTGTGAGCCGCTACTTGAATTGCTGGAAATAGAGCTGTCATCACCTGAGGAGTTGGACATATTAGTGTTCTTGGTTTGTGGTGTGTAGTCCTCTTCTGAGTAAGGGTACACTTTGGCATAGTTGAATTTTGTCAGATCTTTGTCAAATTTTTTAATTTTCGCTTGAGTTAGGTACTCCTTGTACTCATTGATTTCTCTGTTCTGGTCATCTAGTTTCTTCTTAAATGCAGTGATGGTAGCTTTGAAGTGGCTCTCTGTGGTCTGGATTTCGATCATGATGGCATCCGATAGTCGCTTTGAGGTTTTGATAATGAGTATCATCCAGTCCCTGGTGCAATGCCAGGCGATCTGGGCCCAGTCCTTCCTGAAGGTGGGGTCATCGAGGAAGATTCTGGGTGCGTTGGTTACTAGAAGGCCCCTCGGAGCCGTATTGGTCCTACGGTACTGGGCCAGGATTGTCCAATGAAGGATGGTGCGTATTCTGTTGCGTTTTCTCTCAGTTAAGGTCTCCCAATCTGTAGTTTGTGCGATGGTGTTAGCGATGCTGAAGTCCGCTTGGAAGGACGGGTCATAGTATATCTGTCACGTCACTCTCAGTAAAGGTCAGGCCATGGTTTTCGGCCATGGCTGAGGTTATACTCTCGCAGCTGCGCGCTGCCAATATTTTCGTGTATCAAGAGGGAGAGAGAGGACCAGAAAGCTAGTCCGTATCCCTGGGATTATATGTAGTTAATCAGAAAGAGACTAGCTAGAATAGACAGGATTAACAAAAATTAATTTTTAACTTTTTTGTTCAAGGACTCAAGTATGTTTCGTCACGGGGTAGTGGCACCTGGTAGGTGTGCTCATGAAGCCCTCACCCACCAACCTAGTTGGCGGCATGCTTCATCATCGGGCCCACCCAGTGACACCTAGCGTGTCCCGGGTGTGCTTCGACGCCTGATTACAGCGGAGCAGGTATGTCGCTGAGTGTGCGGTGAAGGGTGTTATGGAATGTGGGTTAAAACGGCTTGGCGGGGATCCCAGTGCCCGGAGGCAAATTAGACTTTAATAGCTGGGTCACCGTCAGCGGTTAAAAATAAGGCTGTTGGATGTTAGAGGCGAGTTACGACCTCCCACATCCTGAAACGGGTCAACAAGTTTCAGCCAGTGCCTTATGAGTAAGCTGGCTTTCTTCAGGACGGATAAAATATGTGTGTGTGATTAAAACTAGTGGGTGTATACTTCAGACTATGTGTATACACGCCCTAAAGTGTTTTTCTATGTGTGAGAGGGGGATTCCCTTCTCAAAACACCTGTACATATAACATGTAAAGACAAGGACAAAACATACACGAAAAAAGAGAGTCACTTGACTGTATTTCATTGTATACATCTGGCTGCCGACTTTATAGCGTTGCGAGTGCAGGCTATAAGCGGCTACAGTGTAATGGTATTGGTGATACCATTATGGTGGGGTTCGCACTAGAAGTTCGAGGGTGAAGTGGCTAAAACACGGTATGTACATAAATAGTGCATAAGTGGTAAGGAAATGAAAAAGCAAACGCAAGAATTCTTTCTTACGCTAGTTTTGGTAATATGCTACTTCAAGGCTGAGAAGTGGCAAGGGTTGGCCCAGTGGGGAAAAAAACAGGTTTTGGCCACTTAGATTTAAGGAGACCTGTAGGAGAGAAACGCTTACCAGTGATGAAGGTGGTGGATCAACATACTCACAGAATTACTGGGCAGAGCCTGCTTTGGACCTGTAGTGCCTCCTTCGCAGAACCGGTGAGTAATGGCCATAGTTGCTGGGGTTTTATACTGTGGTCGATTGTATAATTGTTTGCACCTACTCCTTAAGCACCTCGGCGCCCTCGCGAGCGCAATGACTCGGCAGATCGAGTCTCTCTACTCTTTCCTCTACAATGCAGTCAAGTGACTCTCTTTTTTCCGTGTATGTTTTGTCCTTGTCTTTACATGTTATATGTACAGGTGTTTTGAGAAGGGAATCCCCCTCTCACACATAGAAAAACACTATAGTCTGAAGTATACACCCACTAGTTTTAATCACACACACATATTTTATCCGTCCTGAAGAAAGCCAGCTTACTCATAAGGCACTGGCTAAAACATGTTGACCCGTTTCAGGATGTGGGAGGTCGTAACTCGCCTCTAACATCCAACAGCCTTATTTTTAACCGCTGACGGTGACTCAGCTATTAAAGTCTAATTTGCCTCCGGGCACTGGGATCCCCGCCAAGCCGTTTTAACCCACATTCCAAAACACCCTTCACCGCACACTCAGCGACATACCTGCTCCGCTGTAATCAGGCGTCGAAGCACACCCGGGACACGCTAGGTGTCACTTGGTGTGCCCGATGATGAAGCATGCCACCAACTAGGTTGGTGGGTGAGGGCTTCATGAGCACACCTACCAATTGCCACTACTCCGTGACGAAACATACTTGAGTCCTTGAACAAAAAATTAAAAATTAATTTTTGTTAATCCTGTCTATTCTAGCTAGTCTCTTTTTGATTAACTAGATATCAAAAACCTCCATCACTTTTCTGGATGTTCGAGTCAACTTACATCAAGGGAAAATAGAAACAGAAATGTATCGCAAAAAAACGGACAGGAATAATACTCTCCATTTCCAGAGCTTTCATCAGGAACCACTAAAAGCACATTTACCTATATCACAGATGATGCGAGCAAAAAAAATTATTTCAAATGAAGACAAGGTAGAGAATGCATTGGAGACCATGGGAGAAAGATTTCGCAACAGAGGATATCCAAACAATCTAATAAAACAATCCATAGAACAAGTGAGTTGTATACCTAGGAAGGATCTACTGAAAACAAGACCTAAGGTGAAAGAAGAAAGGATGACAATTGTGTCTAAATACTCCACTATGAGTTATAAATTCAAAAATATCATCAGAAATCATTGGAATATCCTACGAGCGGAACCTGACTTTGAACAAGCCTTTGAACAGCAACCGATTTTTGCCTTTACTAGGGGCAAAAATTTAGGGGAAATATTGAAACAAAAAAGTCCAAAAGAAATGTGTTTCCGAGGGACGAGACCTTGCCTACAATGTGGGCACTGCAATAACATCATCAGGGGGAACACAGTGACACATCCGATGAAAGGACACACCATTAAGTTGCATGTAAACGCTACCTGTGATACAGCAAATGTAATATACATGTTAAAATGTCCTTGTGGGAAAGTATACGTGGGGAAGACCACGCGCAAAATAAAAATAAGACTTAATGAGCATAAGTCGAACATTAGAACTGGAAATGTGAAATCGACAGTGGCCACACATTTCAAAGAAGAGAAACACAATGTGTCCCAATTGAAATTTTTGATTTTGGAAACAATTAATAAAATAGAAGGACGGGACAACAATTGTTTTCTCCTTCAAAGGGAAAACAATTGGATGTATCTTCTGAACTCCCATAAGCCATTTGGGCTCAATGATCGTACTGAATTCACTTGCTACCTTTAATGTTAAGACATCATATCATGGTTTACTCTTTTAAATTGTAACTAGAACAAGGCACACTGGTGCTTCAGCCTTGTCTATGCGGATGGACGTCTGGATATTTACCCAGTAGCTTACGAGACATGTCTTTATTTTATTACGTGAATATCTTAGTTATATTTTTATTTGTGTTAAAGTTTTATTATTGTTTTGCATTCATTATCGTTTTTCATTCACTTGGAGACGCGAAAATCTTTGTGTTTCACAAAGCAGTAAGACGTTCTCATTGGCCGTTCTTCCGATCATGTGATCGGAGTTCGGGCCAATCAGAACACATCATTCTTTTCGAGGCCACGTCGTTGCTATCAAATGTAACGCTATAGGCCAGATGTCCCGCTAATGCCGGCATCATTTGGATGAAGTCAAGGAAGACAATGAAAGGCGTTTTTTTCGTCAGCAATGTAAGTATGAGAAACATCTCAACAAGTGGTTTTTGAAAGCAGAATACTGTCTTAAGATAAAAAGTGAGTTGTTCAATGTTATTTTACTTCACAGTTATGTCATACCTTTCAGTTGATGCGTTATTGAAGGATTGACGAACATGAGCACAAGTGAGTGCCAAGTGGGTATTATTTTTGTTATGCATGTTATATAGCACCGAAGCACTGGGTTTATCACGTTTGAACACAATTTTGATCACAATGTTTTGTTTGACTAGATGCTTGTAAATGATAATTTAACTATTCTTTGATTGGCATCTCTACTCCTTGTTTCAGCTGATTGTCCCTGATGAAGGTCAAATATGACCGAAATGCATTGGACGAATATATTGAAAGTGATTATAATCCATAAAAAACAATGATTTATGAAAGAAATATGAACTTTTGAAAAGCTTAAGAATGAAATAAATTCGGAAGAAGTGAATAATATTTTGTTGGTTTAATATTTGGAGGAACTCTGGGATAGCCAGAAGGATTGATAAGCAGTGCAACAGGGGATGCTCTCACAGTTGGATGGGGAGCACAACATTGTGACGGGGGGCTGCCATTTGCCATAAGGAGCACCTTGTCCTGACTGTACCCCCCCAGCGCCATGCCCGCACACCCGGAGCGCTTGGTAGGCGTGTTACAATTATATATTTCAAGATCCCGAGAAAGGGGATCCACTCTGTTCCTAGCTATTGCCTTGCTGGGCCGGAAGTCAGGCAGGATCGAAGCCTGACTGTGAGTGGGGCCCTATTGCAGGAAGAGGAGAAACGTAGCCTATGCCCGGTTAGGCCAAGGAGCTGTGGAGCAGCAAGGCAAACCCCAGGAGGAGTTGTGCGGATGGTTCGACCAGGAGTGCGCTTGCTACCAGAGAAGCCGCGCAGACCCTGGGACGGTGGCGGTTGTGCTGGTTTTGCTTCAGAGGACCGCATTCCAGCCTGGGATGAGATCGCAATCGTAGGTACCAGCAGCAGCTGCACTGCACTGTGGCGTGCAGGTGTCTTTCTCTGTTAGCTGCGATGGGTGCAGCAAAGTCGTCCCACAGTTCCATTGAGTGAGTGTCCCCCACCCCGCCTTGTTGGTGCACACCTGGTGCACACCTGGAAGGGTGTAGACCAATGTCGGGTGACACGGAAGCCCCGACGGAGGTCTCGGCCACTGATGGCAATGCTTCCCTTTTTCTTGGTGGTTACCCTATTTCACAGAATAGGCGTGCAGAAGATTTGTTAGCCTACGAGCTGGGCAGCAGCGCATCCCACAAACCTATGCTAGAGTACAGGCCCGAACCCTGCTGTTTTGGGAAGCAGGTGTTCCTGGATTAATCTCTTAGGTGCCTGTGATGACTGTAAGTTTCCTAAGAGGTGCACTCTGTAAGTGATTACCCTGCATTGTGGATGAGGTTAAGGACTAAGAGGGGCCTGAGGGGCCGCACTGCTAATGAACCTGTTTTGTATAACATGCTTTACTGACAAGTGCGATGATGTTCATACCCCTGATGTATGCATAGTGTGTTTATGCTAAGGGCCTCTTGCCAGTAGTTACTGGTTGTTTTATTTTCACTACTGTGATTCTAATGGTGATGACAGTGGCCCAATTTACCCTGTCATGTATATAATCCCCTGTAAAGTGATACCTAGTGCTAGGTGGCACAGTGTACATATGTGATGTGTTCTAATGTGTTTTATGGATAATACAAAGGCTATTTTTACATAACCTTGCGTGGAGTTTCTTTTGTGGTGTGCCTGCTGCTGTGTGTGTGTGTTACACCAACTCTTTACACATTGCCTCTTGAATAAGCCTGACTGCTCGTATCAAGCTATAAAGGAGGTGATCAGGGGTTATCTTTAGTGTGTAATTCCCTTGACCCGACTCGAGTGGTGGTTTCTGCCTGGCTTTAGCGCTTGCCCTAGCCTACCAGAAATCCCATTTCTGACAGAGGCCCTTTAGGAGCTGTGATTGAAATGCGTTATTCAGATTAACAGTTATTCAGATTAACAGATTAACAGTTAAAATGAGAACAGAGCTCTCCCAGTCATGCTTAGAAATGTACTCCTAATAAGGCTTTATTTAAATAAGCAGACTAACAGCCACTCCTGATCAAAGTTTGCTTTATTGCCAGGATCAAGTATCCTCAGTCATGGTTATATGTATCTATTGCATTTATTCCTATAATGAAATGCTTGTTCAAATAGTGAGGTTGACAGCCACTTGCTTTGGTGCCATTATTAAGTGCTTTTACTCCACGTTATGTTCAACCCTTGCCGTACGAGACAAGATAATGTTTAGACATGCCAGTCATGGTACCAGACTCCCCCTTTGTAGGGAGGGGGTAAGAATGTTTATGCAATGTCATCAAAACATATTCCCATCAGCTTGCATATATTTGTAAATTGCTGCATAGTACTGAGTAGTGTGTGTGTCATAAATGTACTTTTCCTTCTTTAAAAGAAAAAGCATAGATTGGATAATCATTTATTGAGTGCTATTATTGTGTATCTGTGAAGGGTGATTACTATCCCACACATCCTCCTTCGAGTAGGACTCGGACGGCTCCACTTCACTACCCTGTGAAAGTCAAGCAATACAATGGGATGTTTGTTGCCCAGTGAAAGACAAATATAGACCCATTACTTGTGGAGGCCACACAACTAATGACTAATTTTCTAATAGAATGCAATGCATTGTGAACGTCTGCCAAGATGTTCTTCCAATTATATATCATTCTAATATTCTAGGAATTAGTTACAATACTAAACAACTCTGTTCTCAAATATGTAAGGATTTTGGACAGACTTGTAAATTAATATAAGTTTACTGTTATGTTGTGTTATGTTGTTTTGTTATGTGCGTTTGTTATGTTATATTGTGACATGATACTTTCTCGCATGTAATTTCTTAAAATGCACAAATTCCTTGGCTGCTTAGCAGTTTGTGCAGACATCAGCCAGTGGTTATGTTACAACCAAAGTTGTTGGATTTCATTTCAGTAGCATGTTGGTGTCAGTGGGTCGTTTTTTTTTAATTTATTTTTTATTTGAGTTTTCCATACATAATACATACATTTGTTGAATGTGTGGTTTATCCCCTGGAGGTACTTTGTAAAGAGAGTTAGGCCTTGCCACATTCGTATTTGGGTAAGTGTGTATGAAGTGTATAGTCAGTCTTCTTATGTGGTGGGTCAAAGTGAGTATGTGAGACTTCCGACCCCTACTTAACTCATCTCATCTATGGTAGTGTTGTTGTGCAGGGGCAATGAAACCTGTGGCATTCTACTTTACTTAGATGATTGGGTCTTCTAGATCCCCTTTGGAAGTATTGTTCCAGAACTGGGGTCTTGCCTGCATGGTCTTTCCCTGTCTTCCATCACTTCTAGTTTTCTTGGCTGACATTTCTGTGCCCATATGGATGAAAACTCCCTGCTAGAAGTGTTTCCTTTCTAAGAGACACTAACTCCCTGTTTCCCTTGTAATCATGTCTCAATGTCTCCTTGTTTTCAGAGGCTCATCGGATTTGTCTGTGAGTGTTTCTCGTCTCACCAAATTCAACTCAGCAGTTGTCTTTTTTTGAGGCTCCAAAGTTCCTTGTTACCCTCTCCATCAAAAGTACTTCTCCTCAAGGCTCTAAATACCAGATTGATGAAAGTAGTCAGTCAGACAGAAGAAACAGGTAGACATAGGCAGTCTAACAGCTACCCAGGCAGACAGATGCATACCTATCCAGGGATAGCACAGTTATACAAGACATAGCTCTGCTTCCTATAATCATTAAGAAATATATGTTGCCTGTGACAGGGAGATATCCCTGTTGAGTGAGATATCAACTAGCTGATCCACTTATTGACAGAGGTGGGGAATAGCTCTGCTGTCTGTGACAAGTGAAATAATGCAATCTGGGACAAGTGAAGGAACGCTGTGCTGAAGTGAGGAGCTGTCCTGCCAGCTGTTTAAAGACTGAGGACAGGGGCGGTGCGGCGGTAGAGCTCCGTCCGCGCCGGGGCCGACAGGCGGGTTGCGCTCAGCACTCTTCACCGCGGATACAGCGGCAGGCATGGGACAGAGCCAGGTTCCCAATGAGCGGACTTTTGTTCCGGTTTGAGGTCCCTGTACACGCAGGCTTTCATTCTCGTCCCGGTCGCAGCTCTGAAGCGGCCGCGACCGCCATTTTGTCTGTCATCGCGGAGCTGCGCACCGGCGCTTCAAATCTGCCCTCCAGTACTACGCAGCCTCCAGGTTTCTCCGCATCTTCTCTCCTGATATGGGGACAGCTGTGAACTAATTCAGGTGACTTTTCTTTGCTCTTTGGACCCACCAATGGAACAAATTTGGCTCTTTGCATTCTCCTCAGAGCGAGACGCCATTTTGTGATGCGCTTTCCTCATTGGCAATATTCATGTGCTTTCTACTAGGAGTTTCCTTTCTCCTTTGATCATTTTGGTATATTTCTTGCTCCTCGATATGCATTGACTCTTTTTTGGGCTTCCAGCTCTTCTTTTTGGACGCTTTTTGCCTGTATCACCCTTTTTTGCATGTTCAGACTCTGTGAGTGCGTCTTCTGCGATCCTTTACACGCACGTCTGCATGGCGAATATTACTGGGAAGACCCCCAAGCGCAACTACATCAAAAATTCCAAACTATTCTCAGCGTTGGCTCATTTAGAAGCTTCCACACCCATTGCCGCCTGTGACTCAATGTCTGCAATGGATCCCTCTCCACAGAACTCCTCTAAAACCACTCCAAAGAGATTAAAGAAAAAAACCCCTTCTCCCACAATACCCTCCTCAGCCATCTCATGGAGCTTTTACTTGAGGAGATTAGAGCATTACGCCCATACATGGAAGAGACTAATGCCAAGTTACAAACGCTCACTGACAATTGGTCTCAGATGGATGTCAGGGTCTCCGCTGTGGAAAAATCTGTCTCAACTCTTCGAGAGTCAGCCATCAAAATTCCCCACATGGATGCGCAGCTATCCTCTCTCCAGAAGCAGGTGGAGGACCTTGAAAATAGAAATAGACGCAATAATCTTCGTCTTTACGGCCTGAAAGAGGGCTGCGAGGGGAATGATCCCATCACCTTCTTCAAGTCCTTTCTGCCCAAGCTCCTGCATCTCCCCGAAGACACCACGCTCAACATTCAGCGTGCCCACAGGCTTGGCCGACTCCCTTCTTCTATTTCTCCAACTGCGAAGCCCAGGGGAGTCATAATGTATTTTCTGGAATATACAGATCTTTTGAAGGTCCTCTTGGCGGCTAAAGCTTCTCCACGTCTAATTTGGTCTGACTCCACCCTTTTCTTCGCCCAAGATTACGCCAAGGCCACAGCAAGTCGACGTAAAGCCTTCCTGGACATGAGAGCGGAACTTCGATCTATTGGAGCAAGATATGGCCTATTCCATCCTTGTCTATTCAAGGTTACCCACAACAACAAGACCACGACCTACGAAGATCCAGTGCGCCTTCGCAGTTTCCTCAACTCCTGTGGTCCTGGTAACATGGAATTCTCCGGATCCGGTTCTTCTTCATCATCATTTCCTCCGTGACTTTCTTGCACTGTTGTCCTTGGATTTCCTGATGCTCTGTTACCTTGTTTATCCCTGTTCTTCTCGTTTTATCGATTGTTCTTCCTCGACCTGGTTCATGATTAGTCTTTTTTGATAGAGACCCTGTTTTGTTGTCTCTTACATTTTATGACACGTTTGTCTTATTTTTATTGTTTTCTCTGTGATATTTCTTCTCATCTAACTGTGCTGTTTTCCCTCTTTTTGCAGATCCCTGTTTTAGCGCCCCGTCATGTCTCCCTGGCTGGACGTTTTGTCGCCCCGTTTCCCGCCCTTCGTTGGTTGGCCTTACCCCCCTCCTCTCGTCTCCGTTTTCATCCCTTCCGTATTCTTTCCAGATTTTGTACCCTCACTTCTTCACCTTTGTAAGTATCTGGCCATTTTTCCCTCTCTAGTTATTAGTCTTCTCATCATTGTTACTCGGTTTTGTTCACCTGAATCTGTCCTTTACATGTTCCTTTTCCATGCTCTCTCCCTTTTTTTATTCTTTTGGTCTTTTTCGTATCTTTCTTCTTGTCCTGTTTACAATGCATTTTCTATATCCTTTCCTTTGTTTCTTCTCTCTAGTGATCTCTTTTCCTTTTGGTCCGCTTTTCTCTCTCTTTCCTTCTCACGACTCCATTTTCTTACCATATCGTTCTTTTTCTTCTTCTTCTTCCTCAAATTTTTCGCCATGGCTTCTCTTGTTGCTCCCTTTATCTGGCTCTTTTCTTTCTTTTCCTCTTCATTCCATCAATTTTCTTCACTTTTCCCACGGTCTCTGATTTCCTCTGTAATCTTCTCTTGTATTACTTATGCTACATTCTTTTCCGAGCTCTCTTGTCTTCCAACATTTTCTTCTCTTTCTTTCTACATTTTCCTTTCTTTCTTCTTCCCCTTTTTCTCATCTCTTTTCTTTTATAAGGCTTTCTTATGTACCTTCTTTTCATTTTCACTCTCTAATTATTTTTGATGTCAGTACGCGTTGTTTCCTGGAACGTTAAAGGTTTACATTCGCCCATTAAGAAGCAAAAAATCCTTTCCCACTTAGCTAAATTGAATATAGATATCGCCTTCCTGCAAGAGACCCATTTATCTGATATTGAGGCTGCTAAACTTCAAAGAGGTTGGGTTGGAAAGGTTTTCTCAGCTCCTGGCGATGGCAAAAGAAATGGTGTTGCTTTGTTACTCCGAAAGTCTTTCTCCCATTCGGTGTTGCACTTTGAGTCTGACCCTGATGGTAGATGGTTATTTGTCAAACTGTCCTCAAAAGGTGTATCTATTTCCCTGCTTAATGTTTATGCCCCCACAGGTGGGAACCCTATTTTTTGGAATGCATTTGCCTCTCGTATTACTGAATGTATTGATGACAATTTCATTTTAGCAGGTGATTGCAACATGCCATTAGATCCCTTTTTAGATAGACAATCCAAATCTTTTTTTAATCCTAACAAGTCCTATAAGCTGTTCGCACACGCCATCTCTCAACATAATCTAATCGACGCATGGCGCATTTGTAACCCTACCAATAAAGAATTCACATTCTATTCCCCGATTCACCATTCCCAATCACGCATTGATTATATTTTTCTTTCTCACCATATCTCCCAATCCCTCACCCAGGCTGAGATTGGTCCCATTGTTTTTTCTGATCATGCCCCAGTTCTCATTCAGATTGATATTTTACCCAAACCCACCGGGCCTAAAAGGTGGCGTTTCAACAACACCCTCCTTCTAGATCCCAAATTTACCGCCTCCTTCATTGAGTTCACTACCGAATTTTTTGCCATCAATGATACCCCCTCCTTAGCCACTCATACTATTTGGGACGCTTACAAAGCGGCGGCCAGAGATTTTATCATCAGATATGTTGCCGCTAAGCGTAAGCTTGCTCGTCAACGTACCATTGACCTTTTGTCTCAGATCAAAGCTCTAGAACACTCCTTTTATACCTCGCATACCCAGGACAGTTTAACAGCCCTTGTGACTGCAAAAATGAATTATAACAAACAGTTTACTGACGATGCATCGTTGTACTTATTAAAATCCAGTTCGAAATTTTATGGGGGGAAAAACAAGGCGGGGAAAGTCCTTGCAAATTACCTGAAAGTTAAACAAAACAAATTAAATATTGTGTCTGTTTTTGATGTTAACTCTGTTTTGCAACATAAAGATACTGCTATTTTGGAGGAATTTTCTCGTTTCTATTGTACACTTTACTCTTCTGAAAATCAACCCTCCGCTCAATCTCTTTCCACCTTCTTTACGACCATTCAACCTCCTCCCAACTTTCCTGTTGACTTATCCTCCCTTGAAACTCCCCTCACCATTCGAGAATTACATACTGCACTTCACTCTCTTAAGAAAGATAAAGCCCCCGGCCCAGATGGTTTTACTGTCGAATTTTACCAACACTTTGCCAACATTTTATTACCCAAATTACATCACCTTCTTGATTCCTTCAAGACCAGTGGTGCCTCCTCGGGTACCTTTTCAGACGCTTATATATGCATTATACCGAAGGAAGGGAAGGACACCCAACACTGCAAGAATTATAGACCGATATCGCTCGTCAACATTGATTATAAATTATATGCCAAATCTTTAGCGATTAGATTAGACCCTTTCTCCCTGATCTCCTTGGTCCTGAACAATCAGGATTTGTTAAGGGTCGCTATATCTCAGATAACACCAGACTCCTCTTTAATGTTCTCTCTAAATCGTCACGATTTAGTGATTCCCTAGCCGCAATCGCCTTAGACGCCGAGAAGGCGTTTGATAGGGTTGAATGGTCTTTTCTTTTCTCTGCATTGAAATGGTTTGGGTTTGGCCCTAACTTTATTTCCCTCATCTCCTTCCTTTATGCCAATCCTAGAGCAGCAGTTTGCGCTAATGGCTTGATTTCCTCCTTTTTCAACCTTGGCAGAGGCGTTAGGCAAGGTTGTCCTCTTTCCCCTTTTCTTTTTAATCTTGCCCTAGTACCCTTTTTATCCAAGCTATGTCAAAATCCAAAAATCCATGGTTTTCCTCTTTCTCAGTCACAAGTTAAGTTAGCTGCCTACGCAGATGACATTTTACTATTCATCTCGAACCCATGTCTCCATCCCAGCTTTCCTTGACGAAGTTAACGTTTATTCTCATCTCTCTGGTTATAAACTGAATAATGATAAGTGTGAAATTCTTCCCCTCACTAAATTCACCTTCAAGCCGGATTTTGCGACATCCAACTTTAAATGGAGTCCGACCCACATAAAATATCTCGGCTTGCATATCACCCCTTCTATCCCAGACACTATCTCACTATGCCTCACTAAATGTACCCAAAAACTAACTGATCTTACTTCCAGATGGCACCCCCTTTACCTCTCTTTGTGGGGTCGCCTTGACACTATCAAGATGATGCTCACCCCAATTGTTCTCTACACCATTTCTAATATCCCTGTTTCCATCCCTGCCAAATTTTTTGCAAAAATCAATACCACTTTATCTTCCTTTTTATGGTCTGGCAAGAAACCGCGCATGTCTTTATCATGATTGCGTCTCCCCAAATCGGAAGGCGGGGTTAATTTCCCACATTTCCCTGCTTACCACAAAGCTTTCCTCCTGGAACAAGCTTCTATCTGGCTTAAAGATCCTATCGAACCTCTTCCCCTTTGGGCTGACCTTGAACGTCTTTCTCTTTCCCCCTTCTCTTTTGCTGAATATCTTTCCTTCTCCCGTAAACCCCAATTCTTATCCTCTCCCATTCACAAATACACTGCGAAACTTCTTTTAGCTTCCAATCCAGACCCTCCCTCTTCCACCACTGAATTTCTTACCACCACTATCTGGCATAATACTAGCATTCTCATTAACCTGAAACCTTTTTATTGGAAAACTTGGAGGCAACGCGGTTTAATCTGGGTTTCCCAATTATTCACGGGGTCTACCTTCATAACTTTTTCCGATCTTAGCCGCACATTCTCTCTCCCCCCCTCCTTTATTCATAAATACACCCTACTCCAGACTGCAGTTATGTCTGTCTTTAACTCCCTCCCTCACTCTTCTCCAACTACCGTCTCTATTGCCGCAATTTCTTCTCTACATTCTCAACTGCGTTCCAATTCTTCAGCGTCCTCCATCTATCATTCTTTTCATAACCCTCCTTCGCCTCGGCCAAAAACCATAGTGGAAGAGCAATGGGAATCTGACCTTGCCGTTTCTTGGTCCACCTCCCTGTGGGATAAAATATGGACTAAGCTTCGCAAATCCTCTAGAGCTTCCTCTCTTACTCAAACCCTTTTCTTCCTTTATAACCGACTTCTTTACACACCATCTGTCCTCCATAGGAGATTCCCCTTGGTCCCGGACATCTGCTGGTCCTGCTCTGCCCCCAATGCCACGCTCTTTCACATGCTTTTTCTCTGTCCTCTCACGCACGCATTTTGGATTATGGTATGGAATCAACTCAACTCTATTTTCCACACCTCTATCCCCTTTTCTATCCCTGACCTTTTCCTTGGCTCACTTTCTCCTTCTTGGTCCGCAGTTGAAATGAATGTTCATATTATCGACTTGTTATTAGCTGTTGCGTTTCAACAGATTACTGTGAATTGGAAAGACTCAAAAGGTATTACTTTCAAAGCTTGGTGGTTTAATGTATGTTATAATCATAGACTGGACACTGCCTTTGTTTATCCCCTCACCCTAGCCCCGAAAAGACACGCGCTATGGCTTCCTGTCACCCTTTACCTGGATGTCTGTGCCAATCGCTCTTCTCATTTGTCCCCATTTCAGCAAGAAGTTTCGAAGCCCCCTTGAATTGCCTTTCGTTCCTTCTTTTTCTCTAAATATTTACTTTTCTGCGTATATATGCATTGTTTCCCAAGTTATTATGCCTCTTACAATGTACATTTTATGCCTTTAGCCTCATTCCCTTTTAATTTTCCTCTTTCTTCTTCTTCTTCCTTCTCCCCTTCCGCATTCTTTACCTTTTGATACTCACTGTGTTACCCTAATATATTATGCTTCTTGATGATACTGTATACCATTTCAATTTTGTAATATCAATTTTGTTTCTCCTAATAAAATTCTACTTGAACTTAAAGACTGAGGACATCCACATGGAGATTGGGATGGCCAAAGGCTACTCAGTCGAAGGTAACACAGACACGTGTCCCAGCCATGACAATTATGCATAAAATAAGCTCTCCACCACAGTATATTTTATGCCATTTGCAGCCTGCAACACTCACGGTTTAAACAGTTGTTTCTTCCTTCCCAGTGTGGATTGGTTGCCTTTACTTAACTTTAATTGTAAAAACAGAGACACACGGGCTAAAAAGAAAATGCCAAAACGAATTTCTGCAAATTGCACACAGTTGGGTTTTATATAGAAATGATGCGGTGCATGAAGTTTCTCCTAAAAAAACACATTAGTGAGATGGTAAAAAGTGGGTCAAATGTATATTTATGAACAGGACTATACTCCAGGAAACTAAAAGTGAATTTTAGACCCAAGCTAGCATACATAACCTTGAATATGACTAAGCAGTAAATAATATATGCAAGTCTGTTTGAAATAATTATAAAAGCCATTTGTAAAGCAACAAGAATTGGCGCTATGGGTAAATCTCTATTTCTTTAGGCTCTTATGTCCCAAAAGAAATCGTTTTGAACAAGTTACACATCTAAATGATTTAAAAACTACGCCTTGCTTGTAAATAATGGTTAACAAGCTGATAAATACATTGCTAGTTAGAAAATTCAAGAGGCCTGTTTCTTGTAATGATCTCCAGATCTTTCTTTCTTCAAGATTTTATATTTCAAAAAGACTGGTCCCTTAATCTATAGAAATGCACGAGGGAGTGTTTATTTCTAATTCTTATAACTGCCAAGCACCTATCATATGCGATGCTTGTATTACGAACTAGCGAGAACCACTGAAAAACATTGGTATAAGTCACTATTTCTGCAAGAAATTAGAAGAAATAAATAAGTAAATGTCCGATCTCAAAGAATTGTTTACCCAATCCAACAGTGCTTAATTTGTAAAATATGAAGTCCAGGTGCTCAAATGTTTGTAAGATGCCACACCTACTTTTCCCCAGCTCCACCCACTTCCTCTACTGGCTCCACCCACTTAGTCTATTGGCTTCACCCACATCCTCAACGGGCACTGCTAAAAGTTAGATATAATTCCCGATCTGAATTTCGGCAACGGAGCCTTCCTCATAAACAAATGCAACAATAAACGTAATTTTACCGAAAGTAATGAACAATGAAGTAGTGATGTCTAAGTTTTTCAAAACAGTTTCTGAAGCTCCCTTGGATTATACTATAAGAAAGAATGAATGGGGGCGTACTTGCCTGCATATGATTAAATATCTTCGGATTTGTGAGTTTGAAAGTTGCCTTTAAACGGGTGTTCTACGTTTAAAAATAGTTGGACAGGCTTGTCAGGCACACTGGCACTTTGCCAATGCCTGATCTCCTAGTACAACACTGCATTTAAAAGCAGGAGTGCATTTACTAAAGCTATGGGCAACAACTCGTCTCTAGTGCAGTCTTTTTAAAAAGCAATAGTTGATGGTAAAGGCAAGTACAAAACCAGAGTAAGCCCAGGCTGTGCTCAGCTCTTATGAAATGGTAGTACAAAATATACTGTTAGCACCTATTTTTGCACTCTCTAAGATAATTCGCAAGTACCTTTTTTCAAAATGATTTGCAAGGATTTTGATACTGTAGGAAAACCGAGATCTGGCGAACATTAAGGTTTCCACGTTCTAACATGAACATGAGAATAAAGTCCAAGCTGTAGGTTGAGAAACAACTATCTGTCTATCTATCTATCTAGGAAGAGAAAGCTACTGCAATTTGTATGGCTATCCTTTCTCTGGGATAATGTATCCAAACTTCGATGTAGTATGTGGTCATTCTTGTGGTTGCACGTTTACACCGTATGTTGCTCATATGCTCCACTCTGCGGGTATTCACTTTCCTAGTGGTCATACCCACATAGTGGAGGTTGAATGGGCATGTAATGAGGTACACTACTCCTGCTGTGTTGCAGTTTGAGAATTGGCGTAGCTCCCAGGTAGTGTTGTTATTGAGAGCAGACGTTTTGGTAGCTGTGGTCAGGTGGCAGACACTACAGTTACTAAAGGGGTAGTGCCCTGTGGGTAGTGGATGGAGTCTGCGAACACTGCCTTCATTCACATTGGTTTATCTGGGTCGTGTGTGCACTAAATGGTTCTTTAGGTTCATTCCACATCTGTGGCTGAACATGGGTGTTGGTATGTTTAGACCACCGCTATTTAGTGTGTTTCATTGTTCATTCACTATCTTAGTGACTTTGTCTGAGGCCATGTTAAAGATGGTTACACAAATTGGTCTTTTGGATTCTGAGTCGTTGGTTATCTTGGATTCAAGTAGGGCTTCTCTCTTATTGTTCGCAGCCCTTTTACTTGCCCTAACTACAAGTTGTTTAGGGTAGTTGCGTTTCAGGAGTTTCTCACTGAGATCCTTTGCCTGACTGTTGTCATCATGTTTGTCGGTGCAGTTCCTTCTCAATCGAAAGGAATTGCCCAAAAGGTAGGTTCTTTTTAAGATGCCAGGGGTGGAAACTCTCAAATATTAGGAGGCAGTTCCTTGCCGTTGGCTATAAATGTGTGTTGGTAGCTAAATTGCCTTGTCTTGCCAGTATGTTCAGGCCCAGGAACCCCAGATGTGATCTACTCATGGTGTGAGTGAATTTTGGGTAGGGGTAGAAGCACTGCCTGTCAACAGTGGAGGAGAAGCTCACTTGCCTCCCAGACTGGGACTTGTAACTTTGGCATCTCTGCAACAAGCTCATTGGCCTACAGGACCAGAACCACAAGGATAATATAAGCTTCTTTGGCTTCCCAAAATGCGCATATGGATCAGACACCAGCGGCTTCCTCAGATACCTCCTCCCTATTATCACAGGCTGACTTTCTCTCCTCCTCTGATAATTCAGTAAGCCCACTATCTGGGTCCATCACGTACAGTGGTGTCAGGCTGGGCACGGCCCCTAATAGCCTGCTTTCTCCGCCATGAGCAAATTTGGCTACTCCTAACTGTGGCCCGTGCCGACAGCACTTATGACTTAGAGGCCCATGAGATCTGCATTGCAGTGGATATCTCTCTGGAGTTCAACTACAAGAGGAAGGCCTTCCTCACACCCTGGCCCCAACTGCGGCCTCTTTGAGCTCACACTTGTGTGGATCACGTAGTAAGGCAGGCAGTTCCAAGGACTTATTTGACTCAGGAGAACTGCACTCCTTTCTGGAATGCGTCAGTATAAGAGAAAGGACACTGCCCCTGTGGAGTCATCATTAACAGCTCTCCAAGAGTACACCCTTCCATTGGTGCCCGATAAACAAGTGACCCAGGGGGGATGCCCAGTGGACACACAGCATGACTGCACAAACAGATCCCAGAGTGGCAAGGACAAGGCAATCTGGGCAGTGGTAGAGCTCACACAGAAATGAAGACATGACAAGTCGTGCTCACTGCTGAAGCATTGACTGCCCAAGGACTGAGGTGCCTCCTCTCTCGACCACCCACTCCTGGCCTGAGTCTTCGGGCCATCTGGACTAATGGATGAGCATTGCCTGCGTGCCTGCATTTATGTATGTTTGAATTATTGATAGCTGGTTCTACTGCCTTTATTCTCTGTGTATTTTTTCTCCTGCATTCATTATGATAGCTGTATGGGGTGTAGCCTGTTACCCTTGTCTGTCCTGCGCATCTGAATGTCTTCAATGCTATCTTCCTAACTCTGAGGTTAGCCCCCAGTATTCTTGCTATTTCTATTCTACCTACCGCCCGAGTCCCAAGTGCCTGGCCCCTGTATCATCCACCCACCTACTGCGCCCTTCCCCAATTGAGCCCCCTACTCATCCTCCTCTTTGTTCACTAGTTGTTTGATCAAGTCTAACCCTATCTGATCATGCTCTACCGACTGACACAGGCATGTACCCAGGGGTGTTCATTAAAGGCCACATATGCCACTTGGGGGGTGGGACATGACCACGGGACTATCCGCTTCATGCTCTTGCTACCTGGAATTTGTCCCAAGTTGTGGTCTTGAAACGCACGGACCCGCTCACTGTGGGCAACAATACGACCCAGGGCCCTCATGGGGGACATCACCACCGGCCATTGACTCGTAGATGTTTGTCATCTGTCACAACCTACGGATCAGGAGTACACCTTCCTCTCACCAGGCCATTCCAGCCAATCCCCCCTTGGCTTTCCAGACAGTGGGCACCCTCTTGTCGGATCTTTGAGGGCGCTCTCTCTGACAACTCCATGGTCCTTCTCTCCCTGGATCTGGGGCTGACTAGCCCGGGCAACAAGACTTCTCATCTTAATATCTCCTGCTACAGGTCTCTCGTGGACAAAGCTCCAGTTTCATGTTGCTTGTTATCTAAATCTCAATCTCGGGTCTGTTGCTTCACTGAGCATTTTGTGGGCGGCTGCCAAGGTGACCATAAATGGTCAACTGATGAGGAATGGGGCTCTTGCCAGCAGACAGAATGTCAAGCAACAGAGGGTCCTGGACGCTGACATCTCTTCCTTCACCGGCCTCTTTGCTGTGACCCCCTGGGTTCTCCACCTGGAGAAGGCCTGCATTGACCTCATTGTGCAGCATACGTTCATTGTGGAGTATGTCCTGAATCAGTTGAAGTGGCGCCACTACAAGCAGGGAGAAAAGGTGGGGATACTTATGGCCGTGTAGCTGAGGCATCACAAAGGTGACCTTTTCCCTCTGTTTGAATGGGGAGAACGCGTTCAATAGAAATGAGTGGTGTTACCTTTTTACGATGCTTGGGCAGTTCAGCCACAGTAAGGGTCATTGTAAACTAAGGTCCGGTGGCTCCAGGAATCCCCCACCATCCAGGTCAACTGCAGGAGGTTCCTCTTTGCCTCCTCCCCGGTCTGCAGGGACATGTGACAGTGCAGCCCTTATTTCCCATCTTTTTCTCAGGCCATAAAGCCCTTGGCTGCAGCTCCTCTCCATCTGTCCCCACGGTTGGTGGGAATTCTGTACCTATATGTGAATAACATCCAACTCATGCTGTCTGATCTCCCCGGCTCTTTTGGCCATCCTCTCTGACTTCGTGGTGTCTCAGGCTACAAGTTCAATTGGGGCAAGAACGTGGCCCTGCCAATCTTCCGAGTGAAGACCCAAGCAAATGTATCTGTCCACCTCTTTCATTGGAAGCCCTCACGTTTCAAATACCTGGGGATCTTCATCAATCAGAGCCTTGACCTACTGCTGGAGCGCACAGGACTGGACCACCTTGGTCTCTCATCATGTGGCCGGTTGCATGTAGTTTTGATGGTGACCCTGCCATGATTCACCTAAAGTGCCTTGTCGTTTCACCAATCAATCAATCAATCAATGCATTTATATAGCGCACTACTCACCCGGAGGGTCTCAAGGCGCTAGGGGGGGGGGGGGTCCGCTACTGCTCGAACAGCCAGGTCTTGAGCTGCTTCCTGAAGGCAAGGTGGTCCTGGGTCAGGCGCAGGTGGGTCGGGAGGGAGTTCCAAGTCTTGGCGGCCAGGTAGGAGAAGGACCTTCCTCCTGTGGTGGCTCTTCGGATGTGGGGGACGGCAGCGAGGGCGTGGCCGGTCGATCGAAGCTGGCGTGTGGGAGCGTAGAAGTTGAGGCGGCTGTTGAGGTATCCTGGGCCTTGGTTGTGTAGGGCTTTGTGTGCGTGGGTGAGGAGACGGAAGGTGATTCTCTTGTTGACCGGGAGCCAGTGCAGATCTCTCAGGTGTCCGGAGATGTGGCTGCGACGGGGGATGTCCAGGATGAGTCGTGCTGAGGCGTTCTGAATCCGCTGGAGTCTCTTCTAGAGTTTGGCAGTGGTTCCGGCGTAGAGGGAGTTGCCGTAGTCCAGACGGCTGGTGACGAGGGCCTGGTCTCGGGTGGGATCCACCGGAAGATCTTACGTAGCATGCGCAGGATGTTGAAGCACGACGAGGAGACAGTGTTGACTTGTCTGGTCATGGAGAGGGAGGAGTCCAGGATGAAGCCCAGGTTGCGTGCGTGGTCTGTTGGTTTGGGTGCGCTGACCAGGGCGGGGGGCCACCAGGAGTTGTCCCAGGCAGAGGGTGAGGATCCCAGGATGAGGACTTCCGTCTTGTCCGAGTTCAGTTTCAGGCGGCTGTTCATCATCCACTTGGCTACGTCTGTCATCCCTTCGTGTAGGTTCGCTCTGGCGGTGGCGGGGTCATTGGTGAGGGAGAGGATCAGCTGGGTGTCGTCGGCGTAGGAGATGATGTTGAGATTGTGTTGGCGTGCGATGGCTGCGAGGGGGCTCATGTAGACGTTGAAGAGGGTTGGGCTGAGCGAGGAGCCTTGAGGAACGCCGCATATGACTTTGGTGGCTTCTGATCTGAACGGGGGGAGGCAGACTCTCTGTGTCCTTCCGGCGAGGAACGAGATGATCCATTCCAGTGCCTTCTCCTGGATTCCGATGTTGCTGAGGCGCTGCACTAGGGTGCGGTGGCAGACAGTGTTGAAGGCCGCGGAAAAAGGTCTAGGAGGATGAGGGCCGCTGTTTCTCCGTTGTCGAGCAGGGCTCGGATGTCATCGGTGGCTGCGATCAGGGCGGTCTCGGTGCTGTGGTTGGCCCGGAAGCCAGACTGCGAGAGGTCGAGGGATCCGTTCGTCTCGAGGAAGGCGGCCAGCTGCTTGTTGACGGTCTTCTCGATGACTTTTGCAGGAAACGGGAGCAGCGAGATGGGGCGGTAGTTCTTGAGGTCGGTGGGGTCGGCTGATGGCTTCTTTAGTAGAGCGCTGAGTTTGGCGTGCTTCCAGCTCTCCGGGAAGGTAGCGGTGTCGAAGGCGGTGTTGATGATGTCCCGCAGGCGGGGTGCGATGACAGCGTCGGCCTTGTTGAAGACGTGGTGAGGGCAGGGGTCGGTCGGAGATCCGGAGTGGATGGAGTTCATCGTGCGGACGGGGTCTTCGGTGCTGATCGGGGTCCAGGCGCGGAGGGTGGTGGGGGGGGGGCGGTGGTTCAGTCGCGGCGTGCGTCGGTTGAGTGCTGAAGCTGTTGTGTATGTCCGCGATCTTGTTGTGGAAGTAGGAGGCGAGGGAGTTGCAGAGGTCTTGTGAAGGGGTGATGTTGTTGTTTCCGGCTTTGGGGTTGGAGAGCTCCTTAACGATGTTGAAGAGTTCCTTACTGTTGTGGGCGTTGTTGTCCAGTCGTTCCTTGAATGCAGTTTTCTTGGTGGCCTGGATCAGTTGGTGGTGTTTTCGGGTGGCGAGCTTGAGGGCAGTCATGTTGTTCGGTGTTGGTTCTCTGCGCCAGGCTTTCTCGAGGGCTCTGCAGTTCTTCTTGGAGATCTTGAGTTCGTCTGTGAACCATGGGGCTTTCTTGCTGCCGGGTCTGCTAAGCGGGGTCTTCAGAGGGGCGAGGTCGTCTGCGCAGTTGCTGATCCACTTCGCGAGGTTGGTGGTTGCCTGGCTTGGGTTTGTTGCGCTCAGGGACGTCGCGAGCTGGTCGGCTGTGATCTTGTTCCAGCTTCTGCGTGCAACCTGTTGCTGATGGTGGTGGGTCGTGGTCCTTTTGAAGCTTCACCTATGTCTTGGGCAAGCTTTCCCTAGTCGTGTCTCTCTCGTTCCTGTACTCAGTAGATAGGGAATCAGGTCCTGCATCTGGAGGTTGCCGGGTCTGGCCAGCAGCCAGTTCGATGCCCACAGGTCATGTGGTGGATGTTGCACAGACATTCTGTGTGCCCTGTGCACCTCCATTTTTTGCTGTTTGGTACTGGTGGTAACTGACTGTTCTTGGGCTCTGCCTAACCAGGCACAGGCCTAGTGAAATGTTAAAAACACAGTGAAAACACACACCTACATGAGGGTACAAAACATATTAGGGTAAACTTATAATTGGCATGACCTACCCTATAAGTCACTACTACAAAATAGGGCAGAGGGATTAAAACTATTGTTAAGTCCCTAGTACATAATAGTACATGGCAGTTTAGAAGCCAGCAGCAATTTCGGCACTTGCATGTGTGCAGTGCTGAGATCCTGAGGTAATTTTTAAAGCAGCCCTGTGTTACAGCAATGCTTTTAAATTCAAATTGTGACCAACCTCGAATTTGGTGGTAGGGCACTTAAAAAACTGAGAAACTACACTATTTTGGAATTTTAGGTACCTCCGGGGTCTTTCCTGGGTGTCCCATGGGTGCGAGACATACCATTATAAGGAGGGGCCTTATAAAACATGTTTTATATGCCCTAGGGATAGTGATTGCACATTTCACTCTCCCCATTGTAGTAAAGTGCCTCCCAAAAACGACTTTGGTGCTAGTAGCACTGTGGATTGAGCATTTACACTGTCTTTACATATTCAGGGCCCCAATAGTCTCCCCTAAGTGTCCTAGTTGTGGGGGTCATGTAGCTATAAGCAGGGATCATATAAAAGAGGTTTACATGCCAGTAGCGGTTGGCAGTAGGAGTTTCAGCAGGGCGGTGACGTGGGCAGGGGGAGGGGCAGGGTGGGGGGTAGTAATGTATGGATTAGGAGTTTAACAGGTAAGTAAACATTTAAATCAATAAAACTAATTTTGTTGCGTGCACTGCATCACATTTGGTGATGCAGTGCGCGCAACAAAATTTGTTTTATTTATTAAAATGTTTACTTACCTGTTAAACTCCGTAATCCATACATTACTACCCCCCACCCTGCCCCTCCCCCTGCCCACATCACCGCCCTGCTGAAACTCCTACTGCCACCGCTACTGTTACATGCCCTAGTGTAGGAGAAATGACACATTTCATTTTCCCCATATTAAATCTCCAGCCCCAATTGATAACATTGCAAGCGTTTATGAAAGGATATCTATCACTGGGTATCAAATAAAATATCATTCAAACATGTAGGAGAAAAGTATTGATGAATCCAACAATATGCTGGAGTTGAATTTATCCTAAAGTGTAAAGAAAAGAAGTTATGAAACTTTCTTGTCTGTAAGCCAAAATTCTACTTTCCTGTGGTCTCCCCTGATTGGTCAGAGTTAACAGGATTAGCCAGGCTGCTTAGATGGGTGAGCAGTCAAAAGATCGAAAATTAAATATCGACCTACTCTAATATCTAGGTGACACTATCAAAGGGGCAGAATATCGATGTTAAGAATATCGATGTACAGAATATCGACAGTAAAGTAAGTAATATCGATTTTTTTATATCGATGTAAGTTATATCAAAGTTAGTAATATCGATATCAAATATATAGATGTTACTAATATCAATCTTACTAATATCGATATTTATATTATTATGTATTTTATTATGTATTTAATATGTATGTGTTATATGTGTTTTAAGTGTTCTACTTGTTTTAAAATATATGTATACAATTTTTATATGTTAATAATGTTTTTTTAAGTTATTTTAGTTTTTTCGTACCATAGCGGGTTGTGGGTTTATAGGGAAATAGGGTGGGAAGTAATTTAATTATACTAAATTAATTATTAACTTAGGAATTATTAATTAATTTTAATTATTTTGTGCGTTTAAGTTCTGTAGCTGGTTGTGTGTTTATAGGGTAATAGGATGAGAAGTAATTTAATTGTAATTCAGTAATACTTTATTTTAATTAGTTGGTAGTGATAATTATATTATTGTTAATTAATTAATAATTGGTCATTAATTGCTATTAATGGGTAATACATTTTTATTAATTAATTAATTGATAATTATGTTAAGTGTTTTATTTTATTATTGGAGTATGTTGTGCGTTTATAGGGGAATAGTGTTGGAAGTAATTGAAATCTAATTAAGTAATTATTACATTTATTGTTGGGTATTGATAATTAATTTATTGGACATTAATTAGTAATTGGTAATTTATTGTTGATTTATCATTACTCGGTATTAAATATTATTAAATAATATTAATTGATCAATGTAATTAATATATTAATACGTAATTATTAATTGGTAATTAATGTTTAATGATTATTATTTTTGGTATAAAAATCATTTCATTGTTCAATATTAGTTCATTGGTAATACAAGTTTTAATAATTAATATGTTTTTGTTATTAAACATATTTTATTGTTCAATATTTATTATTTGATAATTAATATTGATTAATGTATATATATTGGTATTTATTATTAATGCAGTGTTAATTAATCATCCATTGGTAATTATTTTTCTAATAATTATTTATTGGTATTTGTAAATAGTTCAGAGTTATTTAATAAATAATTCATTCATTATTAAAAAAAAAAAATTATTTATAAGTATGTTATTTTTAACTTCTACACTATCCAACACTTTCCGTACTGTTGCACTCGCTGGAGTGAAAACAGTAAGTTTTTACCCCAGCGCTATCCAATGCTTTCCCTACTTTTGCACTCTCTGGAGTTGAAATTGTAATTTTTACCACTCCACTATACAACACTTTCCCTACTTTTCCACTCTCTGGAGTGGGAATAGTCATTTTGACCTCTACGCTATACAACACTTTCCCTACTGTTCCACTCTCTGGAGTGGGAAAAGTAATTTTTACCGCAACGCTATCCAACACTTTCCCTACTGTTGCACTCTCTGGAGTTGGAATAGTAATGTTTACCCCTACGCTATACAACACTTTCCCTACTGTTCCACTCTCTGGAGTGGGAAAAGTAATTTTTACCGCAACGCTATCCAACACTTTCCCTACTGTTGCACTCCCCGGAGTTGGAATAGTAATTTTTACCCCTACCCTATCCAACACTTTACCTACTGTTGCACTCTATGGACTGGGAATAGTATTTTTTACTCCTAACCTATCCATTGCTTTCCCTACTGTTGCACTTCCTGGAGTGGGAATAGTAATTTTTACCCCTACGCTATCCAACACTTTCTCTACTGTTGCCCTCTCTGGAGTGGGAATAGTCATTTTAAACCCTACGCTATCCAACATTTTTCTTACTGTTGTTGTTTTTGGAGTTGGAATAGTAGTTTTGTTATGTTATGTTATGTTATTTAATCTTTTGTATAGCGCACGGCTACTCAAAAAGAGTGTCCCGGCGCTTTTAGTAAGGAGGGCTGCATCATAATAACATAACACAGTTAAAATGAAAAAAAGACAGAGGTCGAGCGGACACACAAAAAGCGGGCTACTGGGTAAACAGCCAGGTTTTAAGGCCTTTTCTAAAGGCAAGTAGGCTGGTAGCTCCCCGCAAAGTGAGCGGCAGAGAGTTCCACAACTGTGGCGCTAGTAGTCCAAAAGAGCGGCCTCCCAAGCGAGCTCTCCTCACTCGCGGGACAACCGCCAGGAACAGGGATTCCGACCTCAAAGAAAGAGTCGGATGATAAAAGGCCAGTCTCTTTTGGAGATACTTTGCTCCCACCGCATGGAGGGCCTTATAGGCCAGAGTCAAAGCCTTAAAGGCAATCCGTTTCCGGATTGGAAGCCAGTGCAAGGTCTTCAACAGACCCGCTGCACTGGCCCGTCTATTTAAACCAAAAGTAGCTCTCGCGGCAGCGTTCTGCACCACTTGGAGCCGCTGCAGCAAATACTCTGGCAGGCCCAGGTAAAGAATGTTCGAGTAATCTAACCTGGACCCGATTAGAGCCTGCACCGTCAGCTTCCTGTGCTCCTCAGACAACAGGGGAAGGAACCTCCGCAGCATCCTGAGGAGGCCAAAGCAGGTACCCGACACCCCGAGGATCTGGGATTTCAGAGTTAGCCCATTATCCATCTTGACCCCCAAGTTCTTAGCAATTTTGGAAGAACAAGACGGAGGAAACATATTAATGGGCCACCAAGCCTGCCAGTCTGGCTCTGTCTCACACCCAAAGAAGAGTACCTCGGACTTATCGGAATTGCACTTGAGGCTGTTCAGTTGGAACCATTGGAAAACAGCCCCAAGGCAATCCCGGATACTCTCCCCGTCAAAATCTCCTCCTCTCTTACACGAGAAGAGGAGCTGGGTGTCGTCAGCGTAGGATACGATCTGGGCCCCATACGACTCCGCCAACGCCGCCAAAGGAGTCATGAAGATGTTAAATAGGGTCGGGCTCAAAATAGAGCCCTGTGGGACCCCGACTCCCAAAGGCGGCATCACGGCGGAATCTGGCGAGGCCCAGACCGTTTGCCGGCGGCCAGCTAGAAAGGAGGAAAACCAGCCGAGCACCGTCCCCCGCAGACCTATCTCATAAAGTCTAACGAGAAGGCCGTCATGGGGGACGGTGTCGAAAGCCGCTGACAAGTCCAACATCACCAGCATGGCTTTGCCCCCCGAGTCCAGAACCCCTTTAATGGTTTCTGAGACCTCAAGGAGCGCAGTCTCTGTACTGAGATGGGGACGAAAGCCCGACTGGGTGGCGTGCAGGATCTCATTGGTCTCGAGAAAATTGGAGAGCACCACCTGAACGTGCTTTTCCACAATCTTCGTGAGAGCCGGCAGCAAAGAAATAGGCCTATAGTTGACAGGGGCCTTCGGGTCTAGGCCTGGCTTCTTGAGCAGCGGAATCACCATCGCCTGCTTCCAGGCCTGCGGGACCACTCCCTGACTCAACGAAAGATTCAATAGCGGGTTCGCCAGCGGATTGATCACCTCTGCGACTTTCGCCAGGAATTTAGCGGGGCATGGGTCCAGGGGCGAGCCCGATTTAAGATTGCCCATAAGAGCTAAAGAGGCAAGGGCAGAGATCGGAGGAAACACGCCCAGCGTCAAACCGGGCGAAACCAGCGGAGACAGGATGGCCTCAGAATTAATCAGGCCCGTGGATACAGCCGATGGAAAAGAATCCTGTATAAGTTGGATCTTGCTCGTAAAAAAATCAGCAAGATCCGAGGCCCAGGAATCAGATGGCCTTTCATCCGAGGTATTGGACCGTGGGGAAATAAATTCTCTCACAATGGAGAAAATCTCCTTACAGGAGTTGGAAGCGGCTTCTATTCTCCCTGCCAGGTAGGCTTTTTTTCCCAGGCGAATGTCCCGGTGATAGGCCTTAACCACCGTCTTATAGGTCAGCTTGGCTACAGTATCGTATTTTGCCCGCCAAGCTCTTTCGGCCACCTTGCACTGCTGCCGCATAGCCGACAGTGCTGCGGTGAACCAAGGCGCAGAGACCCGTTTCGGTGTCAGGCGGGGTGTCACTTCCGGGACAAGATCATTTAGCCTGTCTAAAAGCCAAGCTTGCAAGGCCTCCAGATCCCTCTCCAGATCGCCTGAGAGGGAGCAGGGGTGATCCACGGCAGCCTGGGCCAGCATCGCTGGGGTCACTCGGTGGTATGCCCTATGGACTCGACCCTGCTGCTGCGACAAAGATGCAACCGGCTTAACTGTGCCTTTGATCGAAAATTTGGCAAGCAAATGGTCTGACCATAGTACCGGGATAATCTCAATCACCTCAAGAGGGGATGATGAGAATACCTGGTCGAGAGTATGCCCCTTGTCATGCGTAGGCCCCTGCAGATGAGGGATCAGTCCCAGCGGGGCCATAGCCTCAGAAAGTTTAATAGCGGCAGGGTCCGACGGATCATCCATCCGAAAGTTGAAATCCCCCGCCACGATGCAGTGTTCCGCTTTCAGGGCCAGCCCCAGCAACACGGAGTCAAGATCTTCAAAGAACGTTCCGGGTGGACCAGGCGGTCTATATACCAGTAATCCCTTAACTGATTGATGCGGAGACAAAGTGATGGAGAAGGCGAGGGTCTCCGAGCCGCGGATATCCTCCACTGACAGGATGGCACAGGGCGTGCCCTTCTTCACCACCAGTGCCACTCCACCACCCCTTCCCTTAGCTCTATCCTTCCTGAAGATGTTATAATCAGGCGGGATTGCCGTGGCGACATCAGGGTTGGAAAATTCACCCCACCACGTCTCAGTAAGCATAAGACAAAGTGGCTTCGCCGTATTTAGAAGCTCAAATATGTCTTGTGCATGTCTACACGCCGATCTGGTGTTTAATAGCATGCAGAGATAACCAACACTGACGATGTTATTGTTGGAAAGCGATACCTGAGCGCGGTTGGGGCGCCAGCCACAGCCAGGTCAGATGGACTTACCTCGGTGACGTCCGGGAAAGACAGTGCAACAGCCAGTGGCTGGGTTGTCGAGAGAGCGAAGCTCCGCAGGAGTATATTGCAGCACTGGTGACCCAGGAGGACACATACCTGATATCAGAGCCCCACCCGCCGCCCCGATCGCCTCCGGGACGCTGACGGGCGCAGACGGGCGCAGACGGGCAGGACTCTGGCTTGACTCAGGCGCGAGTCAGGCGCCACCGCTGCGCGTCTCCGCTGCGCGAAGGGAAGCGAGCTTTAAATGCAGCCTCACCTGGTCTCCAAACGGAGCACTAGAGCGCTGGATCCGGTGGAGCGCTGGAACAACAGCAGCCCCAATATGGCGGCCAGGCGCCACGAGTAAGCGACCAAAATCCTATTAACTCCGCTCTAAAAGTGGTGGGGGGCCCAATTATGATGCAAGTGTGTGGGCGCGGCGGCGACAATAAAAACAGGGGCTAAATAAAATAAAATAACAGAGATAGAAAAACGGTGATTTTAAAATACAAAGCGCAGCGCGCCTGCAGCAATATTATGCACAGAGTGCAGCACGATGAAAAATGCCAAGTCTCCTTACTAGTGGTCGAGCTGCACTGTCAGCTCGCCTTAAATGCAGCCTCACCTGGTCTCCAAACGGAGCACTAGAGCGCTGGATCCGGTGGAGCGCTGGAACAACAGCAGCCCCAATATGGCGGCCAGGCGCCACGAGTAAGCGACCAAAATCCTATTAACTCCGCTCTGAAAGCGGTGGGGGGCCCAATTATGATGCAAGTGTGTGGGCGCGGCGGCGACAATAAAAACAGGGGCTAAATAAAATAAAATAACAGAGATAGAAAAACGGTGATTTTAAAATACAAAGCGCAGCGCGCCTGCAGCAATATTATGCACAGAGTGCAGCACGATGAAAAATGCCAAGTCTCCTTACTCCTTACTTATTCCCTCCGCTATTTAATATTGTTTGTATTATTTTATTTACTGTAGTATATAATTCAATTTAAAAATGTCAAAAGTAAAAAAAAAAATTATTTACTATACATAATTATTTAATGTGTATTTATGTTATTGTTTTATGTGTATAGATGTATTTGTAATTTATAATATTTTTTGTATTTTATAAGTTATTAAAATAGTTATTAAAATTGATTATTAAGTAAGTATATATATTATATAGTATATGTAAATGTTTAATTAATGTTTTATTAAATTATATATATTACTTATTGATTTTAAACATGTTAAAATATTTTAGCTATGTTTATTTTGCATATTTATTTAACTGAAAAAAACAATATTTTTAATAACGATATTTTTTACATAAAATTTTTTTTAGATATTTTTGTACTTACCATGTTGTAGATAGGATATCGATATTCTTGACATCGATATTCTTGCGCCGATATTTTTGTAGGTCGATTTTTTGAAACACGCCCAGCGTCAAACCGGGCGAAACCAGCGGAGACAGGATGGCCTCAGAATTAATCAGGCCCGTGGATACAGCCGATGGAAAAGAATCCTGTATAAGTTGGATCTTGCTCGTAAAAAAATCAGCAAGATCTGAGGCCCAGGAATCAGATGGCCTTTCATCCGAGGTATTGGACCGTGGGGAAATAAATTCTCTCACAATGGAGAAAATCTCCTTACAGGAGTTGGAAGCGGCTTCTATTCTCCCTGCCAGGTAGGCTTTTTTTCCCAGGCGAATGTCCCGGTGATAGGCCTTAACCACCGTCTTATAGGTCAGCTTGGCTACAGTATCGTATTTTGCCCGCCAAGCTCTTTCGGCCACCTTGCACTGCTGCCGCATAGCCGACAGTGCTGCGGTGAACCAAGGCGCAGAGACCCGTTTCGGTGTCAGGCGGGGTGTCACTTCCGGGACAAGATCATTTAGCCTGTCTAAAAGCCAAGCTTGCAAGGCCTCCAGATCCCTCTCCAGATCGCCTGAGAGGGAGCAGGGGTGATCCACGGCAGCCTGGGCCAGCATCGCTGGGGTCACTCGGTGGTATGCCCTATGGACTCGACCCTGCTGCTGCGACAAAGCAGCAACCGGCTTAACTGTGCCTTTGATCGAAAATTTGGCAAGCAAATGGTCTGACCATAGTACCGGGATAATCTCAATCACCTCAAGAGGGGATGATGAGAATACCTGGTCGAGAGTATGCCCCTTGTCATGCGTAGGCCCCTGCAGATGAGGGATCAGTCCCAGCGGGGCCATAGCCTCAGAAAGTTTAATAGCGGCAGGGTCCGACGGATCATCCATCCGAAAGTTGAAATCCCCCGCCACGATGCAGTGTTCCGCTTTCAGGGCCAGCCCCAGCAACACGGAGTCAAGATCTTCAAAGAACGTTCCGGGTGGACCAGGCGGTCTATATACCAGTAATCCCTTAACTGATTGATGCGGAGACAAAGTGATGGAGAAGGCGAGGGTCTCCGAGCCGCGGATATCCTCCACTGACAGGATGGCACAGGGCGTGCCCTTCTTCACCACCAGTGCCACTCCACCACCCCTTCCCTTAGCTCTATCCTTCCTGAAGATGTTATAATCAGGCGGGATTGCCGTGGCGACATCAGGGTTGGAAAATTCACCCCACCACGTCTCAGTAAGCATTAGACAAAGTGGCTTCGCCGTATTTAGAAGCTCAAATATGTCTTGTGCATGTCTACACGCCGATCTGGTGTTTAATAGCATGCAGAGATAACCAACACTGACGATGTTATTGTTGGAAAGCGATACCTGAGCGCGGTTGGGGCGCCAGCCACAGCCAGGGCAGATGGACTTACCTCGGTGACGTCCGGGAAAGACAGTGCAACAGCCAGTGGCTGGGTTGTCGAGAGAGCGAAGCTCCCCAGGAGTATATTGCAGCACTGGTGACCCAGGAGGACACATACCTGATATCAGAGCCCCACCCGCCGCCCCGATCGCCTCCGGGACGCTGACGGGCGCAGACGGGCAGGACTCTGGCTTGACTCAGGCGCGAGTCAGGCGCCACCACTGCGCGTCTCCGCTGCGCGAAGGGAAGCGAGCTTTAAATGCAGCCTCACCTGGTCTCCAAACGGAGCACTAGAGCGCTGGATCCGGTGGAGCGCTGGAACAACAGCAGCCCCAATATGGCGGCCAGGCGCCACGAGTAATCAATCAGTGACACTTATAAAGCGCGCTACATACCCGTAGGGTCTCAAGGCGCTGGGGGGGGGGGTGCCGCTACTGCTCGAACAGCCAGGTCTTCAGCTTCTTCCTGAAGGAGAGGTGGTCTTGGGTCAGGCGTAGGTCGGACGGGAGGGAGTTCCAGGTCTTGGCGGCCAGGTAGGAGAAGGACCTTCCTCCTGTAGTCGCTCTTCGGATGCGGGGGACGGCGGCGAGGGCGTGGTTGGCTGATCGGAGGTGGCGTTTGGGAGCGTAGAAGTTGACTCGGCTGTTGAGGTAGCTCGGGCCTTGGTCGTGTAGGGCTTTGTGTGCGTGGGTGAGGAGGCGGAAGGTGATTCTCTTGTTGACGGGGAGCCAGTGAAGGTCTCTCAGGTGTCCGGAGATGTGGCTGCATCGTGGGATGTCGAGGATGAGTCTGGCTGAGGCGTTTTGGATCCGCTGGAGTCTCTTCTGGAGCTTGACGGTGGTCCCGGCGTAGAGGGCGTTGCCGTAGTCCAGTCGGCTGGTGACGAGGGCCTGGGTGACGGTCTTCCTGGTCTCTGTGGGGATCCACCAGAAGATCTTCCGTAGCATGCGTAGGATGTTGAAGCACGCCGAGGAGACGCTGTTGACTTGCCTGGTCATGGCGAGGGAGGAGTCCAGGATGAAGCCCAGGTTGCGTGCGTGGTCCGTCGGTTTGGGTGCGGTGCCCAGGGCGGGAGGCCACCAGGAGTCGTCCCAGGCGGAGGGTGAGGAGCCCAGGATGAGGACCTCCGTCTTGTCCGAGTTCAGTTTCAGGCGGCTGGTCGTCATCCACTCGGCTACCTCTTTCATCCCTTCGTGCAGGTTGGCTCTGGCGGCGGCGGGGTCGTTGGTCAGGGAGAGGATCAGCTGGGTGTCGTCGGCGTAGGAGATTATGCTGAGGTGGTGTTTGCGTACGATGGCCGCGAGGGGGCTCATGTAGACCAAAATCCTATTAACTCCGCTCTAAAAGTGGTGGGGGGCCCAATTATGATGCAAGTGTGTGGGCGCGGCGGCGACAATAAAAACAGGGGCTAAATAAAATAAAATAACAGAGATAGAAAAACGGTGATTTTAAAATACAAAGCGCAGCGCGCCTGCAGCAATATTATGCACAGAGTGCAGCACGATGAAAAATGCCAAGTCTCCTTACTAGAGGTCGAGCTGCACTGCCAGCTCGCCTTAAATGCAGCCTCACCTGGTCTCCAAACGGAGCACTAGAGCGCTGGATCCGGTGGAGCGCTGGAACAACAGCAGCCCCAATATGGCGGCCAGGCGCCACGAGTAAGCGACCAAAATCCTATTAACTCCGCTCTGAAAGCGGTGGGGGGCCCAATTATGATGCAAGTGTGTGGGCGCGGCGGCGACAATAAAAACAGGGGCTAAATAAAATAAAATAACAGAGATAGAAAAACGGTGATTTTAAAATACAAAGCGCAGCGCGCCTGCAGCAATATTATGCACAGAGTGCAGCACGATGAAAAATGCCAAGTCTCCTTACTCCTTACTTATTCCCTCCGCTATTTAATATTGTTTGTATTATTTTATTTACTGTAGTATATAATTCAATTTAAAAATGTCAAAAGTAAAACATTTTTTTATTTATTATACATAATTATTTAATGTGTATTTATGTTATTGTTTTATGTGTATAGATGTATTTGTAATTTATAATATTTTTTGTATTTTATAAGTTATTAAAATAGTTATTAAAATTGATTATTAAGTAAGTATATATATTATATAGTATATGTAAATGTTTAATTAATGTTTTATTAAATTATATATATTACTTATTGATTTTAAACATGTTAAAATATTTTAGCTATGTTTATTTTGCATATTTATTTAACTGAAAAAAACAATATTTTTAATAACGATATTTTTTACATCAAATTTTTTTTAGATATTTTTGTACTTACCATGTTGTAGATAGGATATCGATATTCTTGACATCGATATTCTTGCGCCGATATTTTTGTAGGTCGATTTTTTGACCTTCGATATTTTGTCAGTGAACCGCTTAGATGAAGTGATAAGTGGCTGTGAGAGGGACGGGCGGAGAAAGAAGCTAGGAGGTCTTATGTGTGGATCTATTTTGGCATGTTTATTTAAAGTCTGTGCACAGGGGTAAGTCTCCGGAATGGTGAGGGATTTCCTCTGGCGATGTCGTCTTCTTCTCCAGGTGGTTGTTGGTGACGTACCCCCGGGTAGCGTGAGGAGAGAAGAAACAGAGGCGGTAAGTATGGCTGTTAAGGGCCTCCATTAAAGGAGTACCAGCACCAAGATGTGTTTAAGGAAATTGCCAGGTGCACTAGGATTGGATGTGTGCAAAGATAGGAGCAAAAAGAGGGCTCAAAGAAAATAGGTGCAGAAGCTTTTAAGCATGCTCTACTACAGGACCTAGACCTACAGGCGGTTCCCAAAAAGCTTAATTACGGGCTTCTTTTTTACCCGACAGCAGAGCAAGGCGACAAATTAGGCTTATGGAGCCTAATTTGCACACATTCGAGCTGATAAAGTTTTTTTTTTTTACAAAGTCTTTTCACATCGCACTTTAAGAAAGACCCTCTATTTCTCTCTAAAGCTGTGATGCCGTGCAATGTTTACATTGCCTACCAACCTGTCACGAACGTCAGGGATTGGACGTAAGCTTAGCCAATCATTTGGCCCGTTAGACCAAGCCTGTCATCACGTGACCGGCATCTAGCCAATGGCGGCAAGCGTGATATATGGCAGCTTTCACAGACTCCTTTACCTCCCCGATCGGCTCAGACGCGTTGGCGCGGAGTACCGACGGATAGGTAAGGGGCAACGCTGACACTTTGGGGTGTTCAGAGTATTGCGACTTGTGAAACTTTAAGCGTATGTGTATGTGAATACACGCTGTGGCAACAATACTTACGAGGCCACTTTTGTCTCTGGTTCACTCGTTTCTTGTCTGACTACAACAGTAGGAGGGGAGTGTTACGTGTGAAGAGCGACATTGTTTTATTTATGTTTGAACAAACTGAGAAGGGATAGTGATTACAGCTAGTTTTGTTTTGACTTTTTTCCTTCCGTAGAGCGGTACTCCCCTTTCCTGAGCCGTGGCCAGGTGGGGTGAGGTCTGTACATCTTCCAAGTTGGGTAAGATGGTTTCTCCCCGATAATTCAACATTTCTTTCTCATTTGGGGATATTAGCAGATAACAAAATAATGTTATAAGTGTATGTCTTTTGATAACACTAGACACCAGAGTGGTTTAAGACAGAACCTGGTTTTACTCATATGATGTTGTGAACGCTTTTCTTAGCCAATAGGCACTCACTATCCATATCTTTATAACTTCCAGACACTTGTGACGACTTGGACAGGTGGCGAACATGATTCAAGCACCTAGTGGACTCAGGTGATCTTGGTATCAGTGTATGATTTGATGCACCCTTTTTTGTTACACTATCACTTAGTTTGCAGTAGCTAAAAAAAATTGGGTCCTGATGAAAGCAATGACATAGAGTGTCTTTATTGCTGAAACATGTCGACCTTGGATTACTTTTAGACAGTACAAAAATATTGTTATTGTCTTTAACTGCTCTTTTAATCTTGGTAGAGTGGGTAGCACCAGAATAAAGTCATTACTAGCACCTCCTCATCCAATTTTATATTCACATTCTTTTCATTTACACTTTCGTTTTTTTGCACTGCGACATCAGTCCCATTAAAATTTCTCTAACATCCTCTCAATTGAGAAACAAGACCACGGAAGATCTGCCAGATCAGGCTAAGGATTTTACCATCTATACCTTCCCTGTGAACGGCATGTGGCATCCTTAACGGTGGTCTTGATAGGAAACCCAAATGATGAAGGGCGGTTCCGTGTGGTGTCTGATGGGCATCCTTTAAAAACCACACTGAGGGTTGGTTTTTGGGGGTGAACCTATCCAGAACATACACTAGACATGGTTTTGTGACTTTTTATGGTTTCTTTAGGCGTTCACATTGTGTGTTGACCCTCTGATGTGATCTTTCTATAACCTGATAGGGTCCCTGCCACTGTCATAGTAACTTGTGATCCGATGAAGGCATCATTAAAAGAGCAAAATCATTTACCTCTAAGCTACGGTTTTTAGCCTTTTTATCGTATTGAGTCGCTTGTGCAGCTTGGGCTTGATCCATGTGGGTAGCAACCATCTGTCCCAAATGAGTTTTTAAGTTTAGGAAGTATTCTGGGAGGGGTTTCGCTCCCTCGGGGCCTACTGGTTAGAGGAGGTAGACCCAGAAGCAGAGGTCAGACCCGGGACCAGGGTTCAATTCCCGACGATGCAGGGTCTTGAGCCCAAATATCCACGGACTCGATAATTCTCGTTTTGGTGCCTACTCGAATCACGGGTACACACTCTGCAGCTCTGGGCATCAGCCTGCTTAATCTCCACTACGCCCCCCCCCCGCGGCGGGATGCCTGGCTTTCACCTTGGGGATGCCCAGTACGGGTATCTCACAGGGAAAAAAGCCAGGACGGGTTCCCAAGGCAAGCGCCGAGATGCCTACGTGTAATCGAGGGCTATATAAGAACTAATAATAATAATAATAATAGTAATAATAATAATAATGATAATAATAATAATAACTTCCCACTCCTCTTTAAGCATGTCCAGCAAAATGCGTGGCTGGCGTCCGTACAACAATTCAAAGGGGGAGTACCCTGTGCTTTTCTGGGTTTTACATCCAATGGCAAAAAGGGCCAAAGGAAGCATCTCTTCCCATCTACGAGCATCAAGATTCAGCAGCTCCTTTAAGGTGGTCTTTAGTTATATTGTTCCACTAACCCATCAGTCTGAGGGTGGTAGGCTGCGGTTCTGATTTGCTTGATGTTTAACTTGAGACAAACTTGTTTTAAGAGGCGAGAAGCACATGGAGGCCCTTGGTCAGTGATAATCTCCCTCAGGAACCCCACCCTAGAGAATATGTTGATCATTGCTTTAGCAATTTGCATAGCATTGGGTTGTCGTAAAGCTACGGCTTGGGGAAACGTGTGGCGTAATCCACCAAATACTAGAACAAACCGACATCCACTGCGGGATGGAAGTAAGGGACCTATCATGTCCATACCTACCCTCGAAAAACGTTCTTGAATAAGGGGCAATGGATGTAAGGGGCTTTCGGGGAAAAAGCTCTACTATGTTTTTTGCATATTGGACATTCTTTACAATACTGACGTACCTGTCGGTAAATACCAGGCCAGTAGAATTTCTCTAATATGGTCTTTTCTGTTTTTTCCTCTCCAAAATGTACCCCCAAATGGTGACTATGTGCCAGGAATAACACCTTCTCTCTATACTGTTGGGGTACCAATAATTGGTGTGGCATATCCCTCCCCCCTATCGGATACAGTAGTCCCTTTTTAAAAACAAATTGGGGATCTGCTTGGTCTGGGTCTTCCTCGTCCTTGGCTCTATTCCAAGCCTTTCTTAAGGTAGGATCTTCTCTTTGGGCCGAATGGATTCCTTGATCGTATTGCCAAATGGATGGTTCGGTTTTCCGAGTTAAGGCTACTCTGGTCCAGTCTCTTTTTTCTCGTTTTTTCTGTTTGCCATTTTCTTCTGTTTGCCTTCGGGAAACCCTGGTTCTGAATCTTGGGCAAAGGAGCAGTGCTTCTCCACCCTTCCCCCTCAGTCCATGTCTCTTTTACTAATTTCGACATGTGGGGGGAAGTCATTCCCTAATACCAGGACTTCAGGGAGTTTGGGAACAAGACCTACTCGCAGGTGATGTGCAGCTATGAGGGAGTCATACTGTATCTGAATCTCAGTCGCGGGATACCTCCGAGTGTCCCCATGAACACATTGTATGTCGACCTGACCTATAGGTGGTGGAATGCCTCTGGGTATAGCTTGAGGTTGAGTCACGCTCTGTAGGCAACCAGTGTCTATTAAGGCCTGTCTTCTTTCCCCATTGCCAAAAACCTCTCTATGATAGGGGCAACTGGTTCCGGAAGGGATACCATAGTAGGTACGAGTGAGTCCAACCTCCATAGGCTCTTCTTTCTGGGGGCAAACCCTAGCTATGTGTCCAAAGGCCCCACAGTTATAACACTGAGGTCCTGGTTGAGGTGGTGCCGTGAGTGAGTGAGTGAGGGGTACTTGTAGAGCGCAACTTAGCCCATAGGCATCAAGGCGCATAAGATGGTACAGCTGTATGAGATAAGAAGAGGTGCAGCAGCTACAAGTAGGCTTCAGAGAAGAGCCAGGTCTTTAATGCTTTACGGAAGAGCGAATGGGATGTTTGATCCTTGAGCTCAGCTGGAAGCATGTTCCACAGTCTCGGGGCGAGGGAGAAGAAGGCCCTCCATCCCCATCTGGCCTTAGCGACTCGGGGAACAGAGAGAAGTTTCTTACTGGCCGAGCGGAGGACCCTACCAGGGGCATAGAGGGACACAAGGGACCTAAAGGCACAGGGCTTTAAAATTAATCCAGGCCTGCATTGGAAGCCAATGCAGATCTCTCCTGATTGAGGATCCAGAGGAGCGCCTAGGGGCATCAACCACAAACCTGGCTGCCGCATTCTGCAGTATTCGAAGGCGTTGGACCAGCCTTTTGTTTATGCCTAAATATAGTGCATTGCAATAGTCCAACCTTGAGGAAATAAAAGCCACCGTGATCTGTTTTCGGGCTTCAAACGAAAGGTAAGGTGCAATCTTTCTCATGATTCTTAGGGCACCACAGCAGGTTGAGACCGTCCTGCTGACTTGCTTGTCAAAAGAGAGCGTGGTGTCCAGAATAACACCCAAGTTGCGGGCAGATTGGGAGGGCAAGGGGCAGGCTCCAAGAGCAGAGGGCCACCAGTCCATAGACCAGATCTCCTGTTTGGCTCCGAAGACAAGAACTTCGGTTTTGTCCCCGTTTAATTTCAGGAAGTTCTTGATCATCCAGCCTGCAACTGCTTCCATGCAGTTTCTGAAATTAAGGGCCGTGATAGTCACTGATTGGGAAAGGGAGACCATAATCTGGGTGTCGTCGACGTATGATAGTACTTCCAGCCTGAACGATCTTACAAGTCTGGCAAGTGGGGCCACATAGATGTTAAAAAGTGTGGGGCTCAGGGATGAGCCCTGAGGAACCCCACACTGCACAGGCTTGACAGGGGCGAGGAAGTCACCCAGCTTGACCCCCTGCTTTCGCTGATCAAGAAAAGATGTCAAGAGGCTTAGCGCTGGTCCATTCACTCCCATCTCACTGAGGCGGGCAACCAGAATGGAGGGGGACAGGGTGTCAAATGCGGCTGTAAGGTCGAGCAGGACCAGAAGAGAAGTCTGGCCACTGTCGACCTTAGCACGGATGTTATTGACAACCACTGTAAAGGCGGATTCAGTGCTATGTGCCCTCCGGAAGCCATGCTGAGAGGGGTCCAGCAGGCTAGATTTATCCAGGAAGGCACTCAGATGATGATTAAGATGGGCCGCGAGCATCTTCGCGGGGGCAGGAAGCAGGGAAATGGGGCGAAAATTCTTCAGGATCCCAGGATCTAGGGTGGCCTTCTTTAGGAGGGGCTTGACTATCGCCATTTTCCACGATGTGGGAAAAACACCTTTGGAAATAGGAGCAGGTATAGGGCTGGGTAAAAGGGTGACTGATTCAGGTTTAACAGAGGGTTTTTTATTCGGCTTGATAGCGGGATTTCCAGGTCGGACAGGAGTGTTCCCGGGTCGTTTCCAATTGTGATCTTCTCGACCCTTCTGTACTTCTTGTGCCCTATGAAAGGCACTGGCTACTTCAATAGCTCTTTCTAAAGTTAGACCTGTATGCTGGTGTACCCATTTCTGTATATGGGAATACAAGGAACTCAGATACTGCTCTAAATAGATGTTTCCATGATCTCTTCTTTAGTAGCCGTTTGGGGTTTTAACTATCTATCCGTCATATCTCTAACGCGATAAGCCAGAGCCCTGGGGGTTTCCTGTGGCCCCTCCTTGCTCACTTTACCACTGGATTCAAGCAAGCCGGGCTGAAGACAGCTGGAATGCCAGAAACCGGTCCTCGGAAGCTTGTTTCCGGTCCAGGGAAGACATGGCTTGGCAGTTCGGGCTGGACTGTTCCCATGAGGCACAGGGTCAGACTGATTTGCATATATCCATGTCTGAACTGTGGTGGCAGAGTGGGCTAAAGAACGGTGATGGATTAAACGCAGATCTTTTGACTGGGTGTGAGTGTTTGATTGATTCAGATGCTCCGTCCATCACCACCCCCTTTTGTACCGCCCCTCCTTGATTTGTCTTAACTTTATACTGTAAGTGGCCTCATCTATTCCCAGTCTTTCGATTATGTTTTTCTTCACTTCGTCATATGGGGTAAGACCTTGAGGGTTCACAGCCTGGTAGGATGCCTGTAAATCTCCTGAGAGAAGGGGACCCAAATATGGCCCCCATTTATCTAGGGACCATCCGGCCGCTCGAGCCATCCTCTCAAAATTGGAAAAGAAGAAATCAGGATCCTCTCCCTCGACATATTTTTGAAACACAACTGATGGTAAACCTGTATGTCCTCAAGGTTGACTAAGTATGTTCGCCAGTTTCTCTATCACATTTTCCTCGGCTTGGCTTTTATTTGCTAAAGTCTTATGGAATTTCTCTCGATCTTCCTCGGCAACAGCTAAGAATTTCTCCATTATCCTGCCCAGGTTTTCGTGTCCTTCCGCCAGTTTTTTTAAACGCAGCCTCCATTTTTCCTGATCTCACTTCTGACACCAGATGTGAGAGGGACGGGCAGAAAAAGAAGCTAGGAGGTCTTATGCGTGGATCTACTTTGGCGTGTTTATTTTAAGTCTGTGCACAAACAGAGCATATTGACGTCTTCTAGGGGTAGATCTCCGGAATGGTGAGGGATTTCCTCTGGCGTTGTCGTCTTCTTCTCCAGGTGGTTGTTGGTGACGTTCCCCCGGGTAGCGTGAAGAGAGAAGAAACAGAGGCGGTAAGTATGCCTGTTAAGTGCCTCTATTAAAGGAGTACCATCACCAAGATGTGTTTAAGAAAATCCCCATGTGTACTAGGATTGGATGTTTGCAAAGATAGGAGCAAAAAGAGGGCTCAAAGAAAATAGGTGCAGAAGGTTTTAAGCATGCCCTTACTTCAGGACATAAACCTACAGGCGGTACCCAAAATGCTTTTTTTTTACCTGACAAGCAAAGCAAAGCAACAAATTAGGCTTATGGAGCGAGTAACTCTATATTAGGGTTTAAATAAAGGAAATGGCAGCCCGCGGTTGCAGACACTAGTTGAAACTTCTGTACACATTCAAATGGTCAGAACTATGGAGACCAGGTGCGCTCGCTCCCCTCCCCAAATCGGAGAAAAGAAAAGGGAGAGAAAACAAAACGCAACAAACCAACACAAATCCCCGTCCCCCAGTCTTTATCCGTAACGTCACCTGCCTCCCTCCAACCCCATCTCCAGATTCACGCACCGTGAAAGCCGTAACTCTCCAGAGTTACTGCGGCACTTGGGCGTCCTCTGGGGTAGTCCACCAATCCTCAGACCAGGTCCCGGCCTCGCCGCCGGCAGCGTCGTCTTTGTCTGCTTCGGTAGGGTTGTTGTCCTCGGGTTGGTCTTCATTACAGCTGGTCCTCTTCGGGTTTCGCGTGTCGTCCTCCAGATTCTTCGGTAAAACTCCAGTGGGGGCTGATTACTGGCGTAAAGACAGGCTCCTCCTCACAGTGGCTCACCCAGAGAAAGGCTATCTGGTAGAGAGAGCTCTGCAACACAGAAATGCCAGAGCAAGGGGGAGTGGTCATAAAGACTTGAGCTTCAAAGGGGAAATAGAATAGACGGGGATTGCCAGGACCATCTACCCACTCACCCACCCCCTAACCCAGCCAGATGGCAGGTTTAAGGCAGGCATCTTCAGATGGTAGGGGGAGGAGAGCTAAGGAGATGCGCCATATTGGAGGTTTGTTTAACAAGTTCTTGCTCCTCTGCTGAGAACTTAGCTATACTGAATTGTGGATGAATAGTGCTTTCTGGGTGAGGATTATGCCACACTTTGGAGGAAGTGGGGATGCTCTGGGGTATTGCCCTGCACCACAATGAACAGGAAAGCTCTCCTCCTTGACCACGAGAACACTGAATAAATACGTGAGAGGAGCTTTGCTTCACAGTTTTGCTGCTTGAGAGAGGAAGAAGGTTGGGCAAGCTGGAAACTTGATTTGCACCATCAGGCCCTACATTCTAACTGACTGCGCCTGCTGGATTATCTTGAACTACAGCCCTTTGAACCTTGCTTCATGAGGAATAAATAGTGGACTACCAGCACGCCACAGGTAAACAGAGCTCACCTGGATCCTCATCATCAAGAACCCCCTGCCTGGACTGTGTCAAGTGGATTTTTAAGTGTTTTGTCCTGGTGCATTGTGGGAATTGTGGTCCCAACTTTTCAAGGACCATCTTGGAGATTCCAAACTCTTGAATTGTGTTTTGGACATTGAACCCCCATGAAGAACTTCAGGAAGAAGTTCTAGAAGCTATGAGAAGTTTGAAGCATCTTTAGAAAAAGCACCATAAGGGACTGACTCAACTGCGAAAGCCAAGCCGGTCAACTTCAACTGCGAGCCGGCCTGCCCTGCTGGTTCATCCCGCTGAAAACCTCCGGTGGCTGACTTCCAGCATTTGTCTGAACCCGGACTGGTGAAGAGCATCAAGGGACCCCGCCATTTTTTTAAACGCAGCCTCCATTTTTCCTGATCGCACTTCTGACACCAGATGTGAGAGGGACGGGCAGAAAAAGATGCTAGGAGGTCTTATGCGTGGATCTATTTTGGCGTGTTTTTTTAAAGTCTGTGCACAAACAGAGCATATTGACGTCTTCTAGGGGTAGGTCTCCGGAATGGTGAGGGATTTCCTCTGGCGATGTCGTCTTCTTCTCCAGGTGGTTGTTGGTGACGTTACCCCGGGTAGCGCGAAGAGAGAAGAAATAGAGGCGGTAAGTATGGCTGTTAAGGGCCTCTATTAAAAGAGTACCATCACCAAGATATGTTAAGGAAATCCCCATGTGCACTAGGATTGGATGTGTGCAAAGATAGGAGCAAAAAGAGGGCTAAAAGAAAATAGGCGCAGAAGGTTTTAAGCATGCCCTTACTTCAGGACATAAACCTACAGGCGGTACCCAAAAAGCTTTTTTTTTACCCGACAAGCAAAGCAAGGCGACAAATTAGGCTTATGGAGCGAGTAACTCTATATGAGGGTTTAAATAAAGGAAATGGCAGCCTGCGGTCGCAGACACTAGTTGAAACCTCTGTACACATTCAAATGGTCAGAACTATGGAGACCAGGGGCCTCATTTATGAGCCCATGCGTCACTTTTACGCAGCCGGTGCGTCACTTTTTGTGACGCACCAGTGGCGTAAAAAATGCACCTTGTTGCGCCATATTTACAAAGTGACACATCTAGGTAGATGCGTCACTTTGTAAACCCCTGCGCCACATTATACCTGCGCCAGGTATAATGTATGCAAGGGGGGCGTATTGACGCAAGGAAGGGTCGTAGAAGTGACGCAGTGAAATCTATGAGATTTCATTGCGTCACTTTTAGGACATAGTTGTGTCAAAATCTTGCGCCTGCCTCACAGCAGGCGTAAGACTGACGCAGGCCCTTTCACATGGGGCTTGCCCCACGTGAAAGGACACATTGCTGGAGTTGCGTCACTTTTGTGACACACTCCAGCAATGCGTCACTTTTGCGCTTACAGATACGTCAAAAATACTGACGTATCTGTAACTCCTTGCGACATGATGCGTCATACATTAAATATGATGCATCAGGAATGTCGCAAGGAGTGTGCACTGAGAAGTGACGCATCGCTGCTTTCACGCAGCGATGCGTCATTTCTCATAAATGAGTCCCCAGGTGCGCCCGCTCCCCTCCCCAAAACGGAGAAAAGAAAAGGGAGAGAAAACAAAACGCAACAGACCAACACAAATCCCCGTGCCCCAATCTTTATCCGTAACGTTACCTCCCTCCCTCCAACCCCATCTCCCGATTCACGCACCGTGAAAGACGTAACTCTCCAAAGTTACTGCGGCACTTGGGCGTCCTCCGGGGTTGTCCACCAATCCTCAGACCAGGTCTCGGCCTCGCCTTCGGCAGCGTCGTCTTTGTCTGCTTCAGTGGGGTCGTTGTCCTCGGGTTGGTCTTCGTTACAGCTGGTCCTCTTCGGATTTCGCGTGTCGTCCTCCAGATTCTTCGGTAAAACTCCAGTGGGGGCTGATTACTGGGGTAAAGACAGGCTCCTCCTCACAGTGGCTCACCCAGAGAAAGGCTATCTGGTAGAGAGAGCTCTGCAACACAGAAATGCCAGAGCAAGGGGGAGTGGTCGTAAAGACTTGAGCTTCAAAGGGGAAATAGAATAGGCAGGGATTGCCTGGATCATCTACCAACCCACCCACCCCCTAACCCAGCCAGATGGCAGGTTTAAGGCAGGCATCTTCAGATTCAGATGGTAGGGGGAGGAGAACTAAGGAAATGCGCCATATTGGAGGTTTGTTTAACAAGTACTTGCTCCTCTGCTAAGAACTCAGCTATACTGAATTGTGGATGAATAGTGCTTTCTGGGAGAGGATTATGCCACACTTTGGAGTAAGTGGGGATGCTGTGGGGTATTGCCCTGCACCACAATGAACAGGAAAGCTCTCCTGCTGGAACACGAGAACACTGAATAAATACGTGAGAGGAGCTTTGCTTCGTAGTTTTGCTGCTTGAGAGAGGCAGAAGGTTGGGCAAGCTGGAAACTTGATTTGCACCATCATGCCCTGCATTCTGACTGACTGCGCCTTGTGGAAAATGACTAAAATCGGTATACATAAGCGGCGTTCATTTATGTTCACCATAGCCACTGTTGAGCGTAAAGTGAAAATCATGAAACATTGGCCACACCATCTTGTCCCTTTTTAGGCACCTTCGTGTGCGTAAGTGGCAGCCATTTTGAAAACCATGGTCTCCCTGCCCAGCGCCGCTAGCTAGCGCGTCTCTCCCTCTGACCTCGCAAGCATCCCCCGCGCGCTGATAGCCCCCGCTCTCTCATACCTGAACCATAAAACTCCCCTTCAGCGCAACTCTGCCTCGGAAATGCATTCCGCTCCCGGCCAACACCTCCCCATCCTTTGATGAACCCCCTTTATACCGAATGCCCCTGGCTTTTGACCCCTCCCTACACGCGGTCTGTACTACCGCCCGCGGGCGACCTATGTAATGAACAGCCTGTCATTGGTTATCTTTTCCACACTACCGGTTCCTCTGGGCTTCAATGCCGAGATAAAAGGGACTGCATCCCACAGAGATAAGTCAGGTACGTGGTAGGTAAAAACATTTTTTATGTTTATGCGCGCTGATGTGCTTTGAACACTGCCCCCTCCCCCTCTTTTCTTTTTCTGCAGGTTACATCGGAAATTCAGCTGAAGTATGGAGAGGACCTAAAACGCACCATGCTCCACGTGAGGAAAATAGGCCAGCTCTGTGAGATGGTACATTATATGCAGGAGCTATCTCTGAGAGCATGAAAATCGTATGGTATGAATGTGCGCATGGGCCCTGATTTGTACGGTATGAATGCGTATGTGTGGCGCACGTCTGGGTCGATAAAAGAATGCTTTTTGTATGACGGAGGTGTTGATCGAGCGGTTAATGGAATAAGAAAAATAAGCCCGAATATGGTACCTGCATGTGAAGGACGGAAAAGAATATAGCACTTACCTTACCTAGGAACGACTCTCTCCCTCTCTGGAGCTAGTGAATGGGAGAGTGGCCTACACCAGAAACTTGAAGGGTTATTGTAGTATTCCATTCTGTGTACTTCCCTTCCCGTGCTCTATTTAGAATTGTTTTGGTTCTTACTGCCTGAGGATTCTTAGGGATCTTTGGGAGTGTAATGTTCTAGTGTGATCAGTTACAGCTGTGCATCTGTTCGTGGTGGTTGTGTAAGCTGTCTCTGTATAATAAACTGGATTTATCTTCAAGAAGCCTCTATCCATTTACTACATATTCTGGCGACGATCGGGATATCAAGCCTGAAGCTCTACAGAACCCGTGTTTTTTTTTGCTTCTCAACAAAAGAAAAAGAAGAAGAAAATCCTGTGCGGAGACAGCGTTCACCGTTTACAGCGTTTACAGCGTGAATTCGTTTACAGCGTTTACAGCGTGAATTCTATAAAGGTACTCTTTAAAAGATTCTTATGTGTTAAATTATAACACCAGCGGCAGCATTCCTAACTTAACGTGCCTTGATTGCACCTGCGGCTGTTTCTCCGTGTTTTCCATGTTAATTTGAAACTTTGGGCGATTTGTGCCTACAATCTTGAGATTTTCATCTCATATGTTCACTTGATTGATTTCCATGTGAGATCTACTATCTGCTGTGTCTCCGTGGAACTTTTGGGCATTTGCTACAGCCTTATCTCTCAAGCGCATTTTTTAAAAAAGAAAAGCACACGAGACTCACCCAGTCTCCCGCGTGCGCTCCACTCGCTGCCAGAATTCTTCTTTGGATCGGACGCATCATCGCAACACGCTCTCCCTGCGTGCATCCACGTCATCTGTCAGCGCTCTACTTTCACGCACAGCGCTGCGTTCCAGCGGCCATCTTGGATCACCACAGCAACCAAACGCCGATCGGAGTCCCGTTTCCTTAACTCTTTTAACATCACTATTATTTATGTTATTCGTTTACCAATCGATATTTACCACACTTATTTACCTAATTTTGACCATTATGTTCTGCAGCCTGTTTCCTGCTTATGGTTTTGTTACGAAGAAACTGTATTGAAAGCAGAAAAGGTACCATAGACTCTGACTGTATTACTACCGTGTTTTTGACAATTCGTCCAACCAAAATAACTGTGATTTTCATTCCCTTTGTTCTTTCCTTTGAGTGTTTTTAACAATATTCAAAAAAAAATGTCGAACAACGTAATTTCACCTGCACATTTTCTACCTTCAGCTGGTGATCCCAAAGTAGAATGGGACCTTTGGTATCCTACTTTCTTAGCTTATGTTGATGTGGTAGAAGAAGACGGCTGTTCTCCTAAAAGGAAACTTGCCTTACTTAGAAATTGTCTAGGTGGAGCCGGTCTTAAAGAACTAGAGAGTCTTCCACCTATTGACAACTCTGGTGCTGGTGATGTAAATGTATTTGAGGTTGTTGTCAAGCAATTAAGCATTAGATTTGGCAGGAAAATCAACACCGTGATGGAACGTTTTAAATTTTACTCTAGAATTCAAAAAGAAGATGAATCCATAGAAACATATGTAGCTGCTCTACGCACTCTAGCTAGTTCTTGTTTCTTTGAAACCATTGACTTTGATCAAGTTTTAAGGGACCAAATCATGATGCGTACAAAAAGTAAAAAGATACAGGAACGTTTGTGGATGGGCACTGAGACCTCTCTTAACGCTGTCCTAAACATTGCAAAAGGTATTGAGCAGTCAGAATTATTTGTTAACGAAATAAGAGGCCATGACATTAAAACTAAAGTAACGATCCCGGAGGTTTCATTAGTCAGGAACCCCCCAAATTACAGAAAACCTACTTCTAATATCACTAGAAGGGACAACTTTAGCAGGGACAACAGAAATTTCCAAAGAAGGTCTCCCATAATTTGTTATAGATGTGGTGCTAATGACCATGTGGGAAATTACAAAGGGTGTCCTGCTTGGAACAAAATTTGTGTTAAATGCAAAAAGTCAGGCCATTTTACTAAAATGTGCAAATCCACACAGAAAGTAAATTTTTTATCACATGATGAGTATGATGACTGCGAACAACCTTCTGAAATTAACACGATGTTGTGTGTTGGTGATACCGAGTGCAAAGGTTTTCCTAGTGACATCATTCTTATTAATGGTGTAGAAATCTCCATGCTCATTGACTCTTGTGCTTGGTACACCATAATAGGCAAAGATGTTTTCGACAAGTTTTGGTCTCCAAAAGAACTGTCACCACCCGACATACATCCCGGTGGGTATACTGGGAAGAAGATAGGCCTTGAAGGTTTTATGTGGGCAGAGATCAGCTTCAAAGATAGAACTATCAAGGGGAAGGTTTACGTCTCCTCTAAAGGAGCATCTATCTTATGTTGGCCCCATCAGTTCGATCTAGGGATCAAGCTTGATCCCAATGCCTCCCCTCCTGTATATGTAGTTCCTCCTGAAAATGACTTTGTCTCCCAACTAAAAAGAGATTTTCCGTGCATTTTTAATGATAATTTGGGTGTGTTTGCTAATTTTAAACACCGCATTATCCTTAAAGAATCAGCTGTTCCTGTCCGACATAGGGTCAGAAATGTACCCTTGGCCTACCGTGATAAATTAAAGTTAATTTTATCTGACTTAGTTTCAAAAAAAATCATTGAACCGGTCGAGTCATCCCCTTGGGTTTCGCCCGTTGTTTTATCCCTGAAAAGCAACGGTGAGCTTCGTCTGTGTGTAGATCTCCGCAGCTTAAACAAGGAGATCTGGATCGACAGACATCCTTTACCCAACATACATGAGCTCATTTCCACTCTCTCTGGCGCCTGTGTTTTTTCCACACTTGATCTAACCAGCGCCTACCATCAGGTGATTTTACATGAGGACTCCAAATTTCTAACCACTTTTATTACACCTGAAGGTTTGTTTCAGTACCGTCGTATGCCCTTTGGTCTAGCTAGTGCAGCCTCCGTATTCCAACGCCTCATGAAGACACTTCTGGAAGGATGTGAGGGTGCAATTGCATTCCAGGACGACATTTTGGTACATGGAAAAGATTTTGAGGAGCATGATAAAAATTTGGCTAAAGTTTTAAAAAGTGTACAGGATTTTGGTCTCACTCTTAAACTGTCTAAATGCAAATTCAGACAAAGTCAGGTTGAATACTTAGGCCACGAGATTTCAGCGCTAGGAATTAAACCCAAACTCAATCACGTCAAGAGTATATCCGAAGCCCCTGCTCCTTTGAACAAAGACCAACTTGTTTCCTTCCTTGGTCTCACAGAATTTTATAGCAAATTCGTCAAAGATTATGCTTCCAAGGTCCACCCCCTCAGAATGTTGTTGAAGAAAGATGTGAAGTTTTTGTGGAATAACGATCAGCAACATGCTTTCGAATTACTTAAACAAGAAATCATCAGTGCTCCTTTCTTAAGACCTTTTGATTTAGGAAAAGAATGCATAGTGTGTGTGGATGCGAGCAATGTTGGCCTAGGTTCTGTCTTGATGCAAAAAGACAAGGGCGAAGAGTATGTTGTGTCATATGCTTCAAGAACCTTGCGAGGCGCTGAGTTCAATTACTCCACAATTGAAAAAGAGCTACTAGCTTGCACCTGGGCCTCTGAACATTTTAGGCAATTTCTCTGGGGAACCAGGTTCTGTTTAAGAACCGACCATAAACCCCTCATCAATATGCTGGCAGCTGGTGGTGGCAGGACCTTAACAGCGCGCTTAGCACGTCTTGCAGCCAAATTGCAAGAATTTCAATGTACTGTAGAATATGTCCCTGGACGGTTAAATGTGCACGCCGACTGCATGTCCAGGTTGCCCTTAGTAAATTCTATTTTTTCTGTTAGTTGGAACAATGAGTCTGATGTCGTTTCTAACATCGACGATGTCAACGATTGTGGTCCAACTGGCGTTTCGCCTAGCATATCTGAAATTGACTGGAGGGAAGCCATGGCGAATGATTCTGACCTTGCTTCCTTAACCAGGTACTTACAATATGGTTGGCCTCGTGAGCGGTACTTATCTGGAGACATTCTCTCCCTTTTTAAGGTAAATGACGAACTCATGTTTGATCAAGGTTTCGTGTTTCGTAGCGACAAAATTATTCCCCCCACTTCTTTGAGGGAAAGAATTATTTCCATGGCCCATGAAGGCCATATGGGCATGTCTGGCACAAAAAGGCGCATACGCGAGTTCTACTGGTGGCCTGGTGTTGACAGAATGGTTGACAAATGGGTTCGCTCATGCCCCCCTTGCGACAAAAGTGACAAAACCGTCAAACCCTTGTCTGTTACCACTACTCCCATTGAATTTGCCTCTTGCCCCTGGAAGAAATTGGGCATTGACATAATTGGACCCCTTAATTTGTCTTCCCAGCAAAATGTATTTGGCCTGGTCCTCATCGATTATTTTTCTAAGTGGCCAGAACTAAAAATTGTCGACAAGGTTGGTTCCACTCAAATCATCCAATTTCTTGATGAAGTTTTCTGCAGGGAAGGGATTCCCGCGGAGATAGTGTCGGACAATGGCCCACAATTTATAAGCAAAGAATTTCTGTCATTCATCCAGAGGTGCGGCATCGTGCACAAAAGGGTGTCGAATTATAACCCACAAGCTAACGGTCAAACGGAACGCTTTAACCGTGTCATTAAAGAGTCCATTCAACTGGCTGTTAAAAGCAACCTAGACTGGAAAAAAACCTTGCGTTCCACCTTACTGTCTTACCGCACTTCACCCAACTCTGTTACCGGGTTTTCACCTTTTGAATTGCTTAGAGGCAGGAAGCCTGGCTCCAAACTCTTGCCTTGGTGGATGAAAGTTAAATTACCGGTTGATCCCTCTGTAGACCCTGCTTGTGTCAAAGACAGAGTTTTGAAATATCAGGAAAAAATGAAAGCCAACTTTTTGTCTACCAAAAGCTCCGGTCAGAAGGTCAGGGTGGGTGATTTCGTCCGTGTGAAATTAGGCAGAGCTTTTGACCATAAGTGGAGTAAGTGGTCGGATCCTTGCAAGGTTGTCGAAGTATTTTCAAAGGCTGTGAGAGTTGAGGATGGGAAAATATGGAATTTCAGAAGGGTTTCTTTGTGTAAAGGTTCGAATCCTTCTAATGTGGAATCCTACTCTGTACCATCCTCTTATAATGATTTTACCACTGCTAAGACTTTGTGTGATCAAAATGATGCATCTTCTGCTCCCTTGTTTGACTCTTTTGGCTCTGAGAACCAGACTCTTGATCCTGTTGTTCTTGTGCCTAATAACTGCAGTACATCCATTCCTGACAACGGTAACGTGATCACTGAACCATCTCTTAGCATTGGCAATGATCCTGTTAGTAGAAATGTTTCCATACCTTGTCCTGTGACTTCTAATGATGATAATTCCTCCCTTAGGAAAAGTGTTCGTGTAAAGCATACTCCTGTAAAGTTGCATGATTACTACCGTTAAGTTTTTTTTTTTTTCTTGTGTTTTTTTTTGTTTTTTTTAGGGGGGAAGGTGTGTAGTATTCCATTCTGTGTACTTCCCTTCCCGTGCTCTATTTAGAATTGTTTTGGTTCTTACTGCCTGAGGATTCTTAGGGATCTTTGGGAGTGTAATGTTCTAGTGTGATCAGTTACAGCTGTGCATCTGTTCGTGGTGGTTGTGTAAGCTGTCTCTGTATAATAAACTGGATTTATCTTCAAGAAGCCTCTATCCATTTACTACAGTTATCATAGTACCTCGGACCCGAACCGATATCCCAAATGTACACCCAAATTAATGCGCACCAGTGAGTCAATTTACGTGCTGACTAAATAAGAGAAGTCAAGAGTACCCCGGGTTGGGGTTCATCCCAAATCCCCCTCAGCCCAGAAATTAGGGATATTGTTATGTTTTAGATTTACCCCCTCTTCTTCCATCCTCGTAGGACAGTCAGAATTGTACCATTACACATCCGACTGACACCCCTCCTCCACCGCCGGTGCTCAACAGTGCCAATGAAAGAGGAAGAACGATGAGAGCCTAACAGTGATGGCTCGCTGTAAATAAGACACTGGAAAAACGAACCCTCTTTTTGAACATTGCTACCCCTTGACTGTCCCTTGTATTAAGTTGAATTCCTCTCCCAATCACTTGTACTGATTATCACCCAATTGAGCTTTCGAAACCTTGCATCGGTCACTTTCAACTGAACATGGATAACTAAGAAAGCGTTAACTCTGTATCATGATGATTGTAGAACACCAGTTATGCACATGAACATACTGTCTAGTTTTGATCCCCATGGAGTCCAGACCTCAAGTGATAATAGCCCTTATTCTGCCAGAACATTTTTGTATGACATCATGTTTGTATTCGAACGAATTTCCTACATCGTCTAAATAATGTCCCCGTCCCCAAGGTCTAACGTATGACACAGCTAATGTAATTTTGTATGCACTGCCTCCTCGCCTATCGCATTGACTACATGTGGTTATGTACGATTCTGTCAGCATTGATAGCAGGATTATTTCCATCTGTCCGTAATGCATATGGGCTACCAAAGACCTCAATAGACAGCCCAGCCACATACTTCCCTTATTAGTATAACTAAATGTCAGCTTGTACGTCCTTACCTCAGACATGAACAGAAATGAACTAACTCATGATAAAAACTGGGGACTGTGGAAAATGACTAAAATCGGTATACATAAGCGGCGTTCATATATGTTCACCATAACCACTTTTGAGTGTAAAGTGAAAATCATGAAACATTGACCACACCATCTTGTCCCTTTTTAGGCACCTTCGTGCACGTAAGTGGCAGCCATTTTGAAAACCATGGTCTCCCTGCCCAGCGCCGCTAGCTAGCGCGTCTCTCCCTCTGACCTCGCAAGCATCCCCCGCGCGCTGATAGCCCCCGCTCTCTCATACCTGAACCATAAAACTCCCCTTCAGCGCGACTCTGCCTCGGAAATGCATTCTGCTCCCGGCCAACACCTCCCCATCCTTTGATGAACCCCCTTTCCTCTGTGCCCAATCGTCCTGCCCGTTCCCAGGGCACCACCTGGCCCTGCGGATACCATTTATTGGCCCCCTTCCAGTAAGCAGCTGCCCCGATTCAAAGGATCTCTGACTGATCAAAGCCCCCTGCACCCAATGACATCCGATCAGACACACATTCCGGGAATCGACGGAATATCCTGGTGCGCGATAGTCATCACCTACTGTGACCGGGGTGGGGACTTCTACTGTAAATGTGTGTGGGAACAGGCCCAAAGTGAGGATTCCGAGGATGTCTTTCCGTACATCAAAGTATTGACAAGAATGCGTTTCATGTAATAAAGCAATAAACCTGTGTATAAGAGGCCAGGCCTCAAGGAAGCGTTTAGAGCACCTCGAGAAGATACCCTGTTGTCTGATTTGACGTGTTCTGCTCCGTCGGAATAAACTCCTGTTTCCTGCCTTCCTGTCTCCAGCGCCTGTCTCTTTGTTTGGTAATATTGAATGGTATGAAAGGCGGCTAACGCCGGGCAAATACTGAAGGGTTCTTGGTCGAAATTGGCCCTACCTTCTACAATTGGCGTCCCAAACTGTCGTGTTTTGGCAGCTCCTGAGTTAGCGTTTAGCACAGCTACACGGATTTTTCTGTTAACTTGACCAAAACGAACGGGGGCCATTTTGAATCCTTCTGACTTCCGTTTCCTATGAACACGCTGCCTCATGGTCAGTGTGCCCTTTCGTCCTTTCTTGATACCCATGGTCCCTTATTCTGCTCGACAACAGGCTATTTTTAGTACTGGTCAAGCGCACATGCGCATCATGCATTTACTGGTCACTCTTTAGGAATGTTAGCACTAACTGACCAGTGCTATTGAACTCCTCCCCCATACTGGCTGTGTTCCAAAAATGACCTTATATGTACCTAAAATGTGTAACTTGTAACCGCCTATCTTTTTATTGCTATTAAACTGTATAAAAGAGGTCGCACACCGATGTTCGGTGTGCTACTTCTTACATTGCCGAAGGGTGCTGTAGGAATGTATCACCACCCCATGGGGTCTTAATAAACTTGTCTTTTACCTTTTCCAGCGTCCGTGCCAACTTCTATACTAAGGTGTTCGAGAGTTTAGCAGAGTATGTAGGCCTGATTTGAACCACAATACCACAATTGGCGACCACGAAGGGACTCATCGGCGACTCGGATGCCCGAAGGAGAGGTTGTGACGAAGGTCAGGAAACTCGCCATGGACGCGTACGCTGCCACTGAGTGACCCGAGTCTCGGCACCCACGGTGTGTTTTCCCTTCCTTCCGATCTGACCTTCCAGGTGGCGCCGGTCTTCGACTGAGCTTCTGATCTTGGATTGTCGTGATGTGCCGTTTTGGCTGATTTGACCACAGAACTTGGCAGTTGGACTTTGGACGTTTGAAAATATTTGGTAAGCTTTTGATTGGTGAGGTAGTCTACTGACACTTACTGCGGCTTGTTGAATTTTGAATTTGAATTTGAATTTGTTAGCTAACGTTTGAATATGTGTATTTGAATTTGAATATGTGAAGTGCACCTCACATAGGCAGGCATGTAGGGATATTTCTCTGATTTATTTGATTTGAACGGTGCACCGCGTTAGGTGTCATTTTTGTAGTATCGCGTTTTCGTGGTACTTTTTGAAACATGCCTGTTTTTAGCACACTCCGAAGGATGTGCTGTTCTAAAAATGGTACCAATTATCGATTAAGTAAAAAACAGCCGGCTCCCCCAGAGGGGACTCCAAATCGTGAAATGTATGTCAAATTCGGTATTCCTCCAATAATGTATAGTACATTATGGCACAAGTATACTAAGACTGATCGTGAATTACAGTGGCCACTATATGGGTCGTTTGACCTTCGAAAGGTTCAATATGTAAAGCAGTGTTTGTTTCAGCGAAGGTCTAGACAAGAGATGTTTGATTGTGTGCGTATGTGGGAGAAAGAGGTGCGTGAACGAGCGAAGCGTGATGAAGCCTTGGCGGAGAAAGTGCAGCGGAAGGCTGCACATGACAAAGCTTTACAGCTACAGGAGAAGGAATTACAGGAAAAGAAAGAGAGGGAGAGACGAGAACGCAATTTACAGGTTAATGGTCAATTCCCTATCAGGCGTCCTCTCTATCCAGTCCTTACTAATGAAACAGATGATTTTTCATTACTAGATCGTTGTCCGCCTCCGTATGTCGCACCCACGGCTCCGAGCGAGGAATCAGACGAGGATAGTAATCGAACACAGCGTACCAGGTTACAGGCAGAACGAACAGCGGAATTACGTTCGTTGGCACGAAAGCTAAATATTAATACTGTTACTGTTTCTGACATTACTGCAAAAATGGAACAGTGGTCTGATCAGGAGCGACTGTATTTTTTAGATCATTTTGGAGATGAAGTTGTTGAGCGGTACAGAAAATATTCTCTCGAGTTAGAACCAAAGGAGATATCCGAGGGTCGTGAGAATTTTCGTAAAGGTCTTTTTGTTCTTTCAGATGCGGACGACTTCTTCAAGCGTTTGATTCAACTGCGAAATGAGGCGACACGACTACGGGAGGTGGCAAAGTCGAAGAATTCGTCTGCGTCCGGAGCGACGGGGATATCCAAAGAATGCCCAATCTTTGAAACAGATAAGATCGCTGCGATTAATGTTAGACCTATGCGAGAAGCTGCGCCTTTATATGTCCCTCATAAAGGGGATGGCACAGATGATGATAAAAGATCCAAAGATGCGAAAGGGTATTTTGTATATAATTGGGTTTATACGCCTTGGAATAGAGCAGATGTTATGGCATTTAAAAATGCTTTACCTGATCCCCGTAAAAATCCTGCGGCTTTTTATGAAAATGTTGAAAGCGCAATTTCTTCGTGTATCATGACGTTAGTTGATATTGATCTATTTTTCGGGTTGATATTGCCCCCTGATATGTGGAGAGCGATTCGTAGGTTTGATGACCACACGACTCTCGGGGCCACTTGGAAAGATCTTGTTCAGGCTGACTTGGATAGGGAACCAGCATGTAAGCCGTGTCAATTAATATTAGACCTTCCAGGGGCCATACTGACAAAACTAAAGACTCTTGCTCCCGCTAAAAAGATTGATTGGACTATATTAGCCTCTTGTAAGCAGAAGGCGGATGAATCGGTTTCCGATTTTTTCTCTCGCTTCGAGGAAGCGTTCCATGATTACAGTGGTCAATTATTGACAGAAGATACTGGCAGGCATCTATTCGTTGATAAGTATGTGGCTAATCTCCTACCGGAGATTGCGAAACGATTAAAAGCGAGTGAAAGTTCATGGACCACAGCAACCCCTGCTTCTTTATTGACTATGGCTCAATATTATGAACGACAGGAATTGGAGGCGAAAGAAAGTAGTGAAAAGAAGGCGAAGGATTTGAAGACGAAGGTAATGTTAGCTCAGGTTCAGGCTACGAGAGGAAACAATAGAGGAGGGCGAGGATCATACAGTAATGCTCCTCCCCCTCGTTCTGACATTTCTGTGAATCAATGTGCATACTGCAAACAGTTTGGGCATTGGATTGCAGACTGTCCGGTGTTTCGAGAGCAGCGTAATTTGAGGGGATGAGGAAGTGGGAGATCTAGAAATAATTATGGGGGGTCAAGAGGAGGTTATGGTACGAATGATCGAGGAAGTTATGGCACGAATGACCGCAGAGGATATGGAGCAAGGGGTCGTGGTCAGGCAGATTATATTACATTTGATAATCGTAATCAATATCAGATAAATGAGGGTGGTTCTGCTGAACCACGGGATGAGCACTATGCATAGGATTGCGTAGGATGGGGTGTGGAATCGGTCGAGGTACCAGTTGATCAAAGGGGTCCATATATAGAAGCACATGTTCTGGGTTCTACTGCTTAATTTCTGGTCGATACAGGAGCTACTCGTAGCGCTTTGTCCAAATACTTGGTTCCAAGGGCTCCCCTGTCTGGCGAGGTAATTACAGCAATAGGGTTCGATGGAACACCTACTTCTAGCCCACTGTCTCAACCAGTTGCATTTCATGTTGATAAATTTGCTGCCCCTTGTCCCTTTTTGTTGTCTCCAAATACACCAGATAATATTATTGGACTCGATATGTTAAAACACTTTCGAGCTACTATTCGCTGTGCCCCAGAAGGAGTGCGAGTTGTGTTGAATGAGAATTACCCAGACTTTGAGCGAGTGTGTTTTCTCCATGAATCTGAAGTATTGGCCTCCTTACCAAAAAGGTTGTGGGCCACTTCAGATACGGATGTAGGGCAGATGATAATTCCTCCAGTACGTATTACTGTGAAGGAGGGAGTATCTTTACCACGTGTTCCACAATATAAGATTTCCAGAGAAGGTGAACTTGCTTTGATACACATTGTGAGTGATTTAATTTTGGCAGGAGTAGTTGAGGAAGTCCCCTATAATGTTTGCAATAGCCCAATTTTACCGATCCTTAAAAGAGATACAGACGCTAAGGTCTACCGTTTCATTATTGATTTGAGGGAAATAAACAAGATAGTAGTGCCTCAGTACCCGGTGGTGTCTGACATCACCACATTGCTTACGTTAGTTCCATCGACGGCAACTACTTTTACAGTCATCGATTTGAAGAATGCCTTCTTTTCGATCCCTGTACATCCTGACAGTCGATATCTATTCGGCTTTACATTAAATAATAAATCGTACAGGTTTTGTCGAGTTCCTCAAGGCTATACTGAAAGTCCTAGCATTTATAGTCAGGCATTAAAAAGACAGCTTGATTCCTTTGAATTACAAGATGGAGTGGCTCTTATTCAATATGTAGATGACATCTTACTTGCTGCAGACACGCCAGAACAATGTGAGAAGAGTACCTTTTCCTTGCTTTCCTTCCTGGCCAAACATAATCATAAAGTTTCGAAGAAAAAGCTGCAATATTGTAAACCAAAGGTGACCTACCTCGGTCATCTTTTGTCTAAGGAGGGCCGTGCATTGACACCAGATCGAATTCAAGCAATCCTAGACACTCCAGTTCCTCGCACTCAGAAGGATGTTCGTGCCTTTATAGGTTTGACGTCTTTTTGTAGGCAATGGATATTGGGTTTTTCACATATCGTTAAACCATTGTTGGCATTGTTGTCTAAAGATACACCGATCCCCATTGAATGGACGGATGAATGTCAGAATGCTTTTGAACAATTGAGACAAGCTCTTTGTTCTGCACCAGTGTTAGGTACACCTGATTACACGAAGATTTTCACATTGTATGTACACGAGAAGGATGGGTGCGCATTGTCAGTGTTAGTGCAGACACACGGAGACAAACAGAGGCCTTGTGCATACTTCTCGGCGGTGCTCGACCCTGTGGCTCGAGGATTGCCTGGATGTTTTCGAGCAGTTGCAGCAACAGCAGTTGCGATACGACAAAGTGAGGGAATAGTTTTGTCACACAAATTGTTGGTGTTAGTTCCCCATGCGGTAGATGCGTTACTGAATCAAACGAAAACACAGCATTTAACCAGTGCCCGTCTGACAGGATATGAGCTAACGTTGTTGGCACCGCACATCACACTAAAACGATGTACGATACTGAATCCTGCTACTTTACTGCCGGATCCTGTTGCTGAGACTCAGAAGGAAGAACAACATGATTGTGTTTTTCTGACTGAGGAACAGACAAAGGGTCGTATCGATTTACAGGATACACCGTTTCCAGATGTAGATGGGGAACTGTGGGTTGATGGATCGTGTGTGAGGTTACCAGATGGTACGACTTCTGCAGCCTACGCAATCACGACACTTAAGACAGTTGTAGAAGCAGCACGAATACCTCAGAAATCGGCTCAAGCGGCGGAATTGATAGCCTTAACGAAAGCATGTGAGTTAAGTGCTGGGCTATGTGTGAACATTTACACGGATAGTCGTTACGCTTTTGGAGTAGTGCATGATTTTGGCCTACTCTGGAAGGAACGAGGATTCTTGACTTCACACGGAGTACATATCATGCATGGAGAATTGGTACGCGATCTCCTGAATGCACTGTTATGCCCAAAGAAAGTTGCAATAGTCAAGTGCAGTGCACATAAAAAGGTGACGGACAAAATAGGGCAAGGCAATGCTTTCGCAGATCGCATTGCGAGAGAGACCGCTATGCTACAAAATAATTTCCCCATGTATGTGGTGAAGTCACAAGCCGAGCGGTGGCATGATGCTAGAGAAGAAATACTAGATATACAGAAGTCAGCATCTGAGGCAGAACTTATGAAATGGGCCACTGAAGGAGTATTGGATGACGAGGGTTGCTGGCGTAGTAAAGATATGGAAAGATGGAAACTACCCATGGCCTACTTGCAAACAATGGTGCACATGACACACGGGCTGGCACACATTGGAGCTCTTGCAATTACTAAATTGCTTACACGAGTTTGGGAAAATACTGACATTGCTAGCACGGCTAAGAGAGTAGTGCAGACCTGTCTGATATGTTTACAGCACAATCCTGGACAAGGGACTCATACTCCCAAAGGAGGGTTTGTTCCACCTACTGCACCATTCGAAGTACTACAAATGGATTACATCCAGCTGGAGCGCTGTAATAATCTCAAGTATGTCCTAGTAGTGGTGTGTGCCTTCAGCAAATGGATTGAGGCTTACCCTACGAAAGACAATACAGCACTGACAACAGCTAAGGTGTTACTCAAAGAATACTTCCCGCGCTATGGTGTTTGTAAACTTATGTGGAGTGATAATGGTCCTCATTTCATTGGGAAAGTAGTGGAGTACGTCCTGAAAGGATTGGGAACTAAGCAACGATTCCACGCTGTCTTTCATCCGCAATCAGCAGGTTTGGTAGAAAGATACAATGCAACTCTGAAGCTGAAGCTAGCAAAGATAGTGGCATCCACATCTCTGAAATGGCCGGATGCTTTGCCTCTGGCATTGCTGTCCATTCGATCAGTGCCACATTCTCGATCTGGCCTCACACCCTATGAAGTGGTGTTTGGAAGGCCGATGAATATTTGGGGAGTTCCAAAACCTCGTTTGATACATGATGTGCCTTGTATAATGATGAACGATTATTTGACACGATTAACAAATGATTTGCTTTCTATTCATCAACAGGTTCGAGAGGCGCTCCCTGATAACTCCACTGGTGAGGCTCACGATCTCCGCCCTGGGGACCACATGATGGTCAAAGTATTTGAGCGATCCAGCAGCTTGGAACCAAGATGGCATGGCCCTGAGCAAGTGCTGCTGGCGACGCGGACTGCTGTGAGAGTCACCAATAAGAAGCGGTGGATACATTCAACGCACTGCCGACGTGTCTCTCCGGATCTGGTGAGCCCTGTGGTGCTATCCGACTTCAGAAAGATTTTGGATACAGAAAAGAGCCCAGCTGTCACGCCTGATGAATTGGAGGGAGCCTTCCCGGACCACGTTGTTTCTGATAAAGTGAAATACAATCTACGTCCCAGGAAATAAGATTCCCTTTGTATTTTTGAAACTGGTTGGTAACCGCTCTGAGGTTTGTGAAACGGAAGCCGGGAATATCAAGGGGGGGGGATCAGTTCTGCCCAGTGTAGCGACACCCGTCTTGAATCCCGGAGAACAAATCAACGGCAGCCTCGGTTCAGAACCATCGTTTTGTTTTTTTTTCCGCTTAGTGTTGCTTTTAAAGAGTATTGTTTTGTGAACTATGGCATCTCCTTCGACACGAAAAGGGAGAATTCTTGGTGCTGTTTTGTTTGTCTTGACCGTAGTGGTGATCGCAGTATTAGCTTGGACTATAGAACTATTGTTTCCCGTACGAGAACATTTGCTGTCCACCACTCCAAGTCCATCTGAACATTTTCATTTTACTTTGCCTTTTCACGAAGAAAGACATAGGCAGACTTATTTGAATAACAGCTTTATTCAGATTTTGCATCATACTCATAACATGACCAACACGTCCAATTGTTGGGTATGTGGAATGTTGCCCGGACATCAGAAGAAGGGAGGAACACCACTCATTCCTCTCCCGTTTTCTCATAATGGTTCTTGTCATGCTTGGTACACTCTTCTTTTTACTCTGCGATGGCCAACGAAAGGTGGACTACTTTTTCGGTTGAATAAAATATGCTATAACGACAAAGATGGCTATCCACACGCTGAAGGAACTAAATTTGAATGGGAAGAATATCGTCCGGACAATGTTTCTACACCTCGTGTATATACGAATCAAAGACTTATAAATGTGACGAGCATGCATATGATAACAATCATTGATACCAAAGCAGATTTGTGTATTAGAAATAAAGGTACAATCCCTGTAGGCCGCAGTGAATGTAATATTACACTTACCTTTGATACACCTACTGGAATTGCATTTGTAGCTTCACGTAACACATATTTCATTTGTGGGAATAAGGGATACCATCGTCTACCATTGGGATGGTTAGGAACGTGTTATATAGCTTTTGTATTACCACCTGTGTTTATTGCTCCTCCCATGTACCACAATGATTACGTTCTGTACCATGATTTCATACTGAACAGAGTTAAACGAACAGTAGATCTTGATGAAATAGACCAGACTGATACCACATTACAACAATATGTAGATTTCAACTTGGGGTTATTTTCATTCGTAGGAGCTGCACTGAACAGCAGGAAGATAAGGCGGCTTACGCGTGTGGTGGAAGCTGTCGCTAATGAAACTGCCTCCGCTTTAGGGAATATTACTGAGGAATTGCAAATTACCAGAATTGTGGCGCTCCAGAATCGAATGGTTCTAGATGTGATACTAGCTGATAGGGGTGGAGCATGCCGCGTCATCGGAAGTAGTTGTTGCGTGTACGTACCAGATAACTCACCTTCTGTATATGATTCGATTACAAAATTACATAAGATAGCTGCTGAGATCCACCCAGAAAATGGAACATGGACCTTTTCTGGTTGGTTCTGGACCCTGCTTAGTACTTGGGGTTGGAAATTATTAACGATTCTCTGTGTTTTTATTGGAGTACTATTTTTCCTTTGTCTATGTATTCAATGTGGCCCTACATTATGTTCTGTATGTATCACAGCCTGTATTCCGTCCAAACGAGCTATTGTCAAGCAAGAGAAACTGATCAATGATGAAGTATTGAAAATAATGGCTATGAACATTCTGATTATGTTCAGTATGAGGTAGCTTTTGCTAAACGCTAAAAGGGCCGTCTGTCGTGTTTTGGCAGCTCCTGAGTTAGCGTTTAGCACAGCTACACGGACTTTTCTGTTAACTTGACCAAAACGAACGGGGGCCATTTTGAATCCTTCTGACTTCCGTTTCCTATGAACACGCTGCCTCATGGTCAGTGTGCCCTTTCGTCCTTTCTTGATACCCATGGTCCCTTATTCTGCTCGACAACAGGCTATTTTTAGTACTGGTCAAGCGCACATGCGCATCATGCATTTACTGGTCACTCTTTAGGAATGTTAGCACTAACTGACCAGTGCTATTGAACTCCTCCCCCATACTGGCTGTGTTCCAAAAATGACCTTATATGTACCTAAAATGTGTAACTTGTAACCGCCTATCTTTTTATTGCTATTAAACTGTATAAAAGAGGTCGCACACCGATGTTCGGTGTGCTACTTCTTACATTGCCGAAGGGTGCTGTAGGAATGTATCACCACCCCATGGGGTCTTAATAAACTTGTCTTTTACCTTTTCCAGCGTCCGTGCCAACTTCTATACTAAGGTGTTCGAGAGTTTAGCAGAGTATGTAGGCCTGATTTGAACCCAATACCACAAAACGTGGGGCCCATCAGTGACACGTGGATCCAGTGGGAGAGATCCCAACGACAGAGTGAATGACTGCAACGATCGGGAAGTGCACCTGCCCGATAGACCCTCATCTGGCAGCCGAACATCCGAACTTCACCGGTTCTGAGCAGACCTCTCTCGAGTGATCTACGGTCCTGACTGGGAATCATCAGGAGTGCCACAGCAATTACGGAGAATAGAGGACGATCAGGCGCTGGAAGCGGAAGACGAGAAACTGTCCATGCGGTCCGGGTAAGGTCGTGTAACACGACGAATTGCGAATTGATTGTTTGATTGTCATTGGAAAATACTAGTATTACGCATTTGATTGTTTGGTTCTGAGAGATTCTCTGTCTACAAACGGGGAAGGATAGGAGTATTCTCCCTTTGCAGATAGTGAAGGGTGGGTAGCGCAGGCTTTTGCCCCCGTTGTAACCCGTCGCGCCTACTTCCCTCTCCATTGATTGATTGTTTGTTTGAGCATTTACTGTTCGAAATTGGTTCTCTGAAAGGATCTTCTCTGCCTACAAACAGGGAGGAACAGGAATTTCCCTCTCTCTTTGCAGATAGTGAAGGGTAGGTAGCGCAGGCTTTTGCCCCCGTTGTAACCCGTTGCTCCTATTTTATTCCTCATTTGATTGATTGATTGTTTGTCCGAACATTGACTGTTTGGAATTGGTTCTCTCTTTGGGTATTCCCTATTTGCGAATACTGTATAATAGAAATATTCTGTCTAGTCTTCGCAAAGCAGTGAAGGATAGGTAGTGCAGACTTTTGTCCCCATTGTAAACCTTCATGCCTATCTTCTCCCCATTGTTCAGTAGTTGGTTCAGCCCGGACCGTTTATTAGAGGTAGATCATCCGGCTCCACCGGAGGACACCCCTAATAAAAAGGACATAAATATAAAAAAATGCGGATTAGCCGCTGTATCATGCTAGCAAACAATAAAAATTGATTAGGAAAAACAAAAGGAATCGAGAAAAATCAGTAGGCCACTGATGGGATCTCTTTTTGACCTCGCTAAAATAGAAACATTAGGAACAACCCCTCATGAGAAATATGAAACTAGTGAGAAGAACCGAACTCGACGCCATGATGGCTGCAAGACAGCTCGACTCCACCGCCCACCCCGCCCAAATAACGACAAACCCTATGCAATTAGTATAAATAAATACAACACTCCAGCAAAGTAACATGTTAAAACGTTTTATTATACAACTATTTATTAAACAACTATTTACATGGCAAACGGCTGCAACAACAAACCCAAATGCATTTGCCGCCTGCTTGACGCTGTAGCAATGTTGGGCTACTTTGGGCTACTTTTTAGTAGGATTTGGGCTATAGAAAGCCTACAAAATCCATCAGCCGGCGATGTGGCATCGGTGGAGGCCTGGGATGGAGGGTGGAAGCTGGCCGAGGAAGTCGTTGTGCGGATAGCCCGGAGACGACACAACGTGCAGAGACACGTCCCCAATTCATCCAGGTGTAGCGTCCAACAAGTTGCGGGCAGGGGATGCCTTACTGACGGCTTCCCCCCCCCCCTTTTTCGTTGCCTGGTCCGGCCATCCTATAATGCTGCGCCAAGAGACGGCGTGGGGTGCCCTGGGGGGAGGCGACGCGAACGGGCCTCCCCCACCCCCCCAGGTGGAGGTTCCTCAGCTGCAGCAGGGCGACCCTTAGCGTTTCACTCGCCGGTCAGCTGCAGCAGGGCGACCCTTAGCGTTTCACTCGCCGGTCAGCTGCAGCAGGGCGACCCTTAGCGTTTCACTCGCCGGTCAGCTGCAGCAGGGCGACCCTTAGCGTTTCACTCGCCGGTCAGCTGCAGCAGGGCGACCCTTAGCGTTTCACTCGCCGGTCAGCTGCAGCAGGGCGACCCTTAGCGTTTCACTCGCCGGTCAGCTGCAGCAGGACAACCATTAGCGTTTCACCTGCCGGACGGCTGCACCAGGACTGCCATTGGCGTTCCACTCAGTTGGATGGCCGGGGTGAAGAGCGGCTGCTGCTGCGGAACGCTCAAAATGGCGGCCGGCTCCATGGATTTGGGCCTGGTCCACTAGAACGACTCTGGACTACTCTGGAACTCGAATGCTTGCCTGCTCGGGCATGAGCCACACTCTTGAAGACACTGTCCAAGTTTTAAAGATTCTACGAGAGTCGTTGGCCCTCGACTCCCGCGGGCTTCCGGTAGGGGCAACCGCTACTGTTGCCCGACTATCCCCCATGGATATGCCACTGCCCCGGGTGACCGCCGCCTTATCCCCATCTGGTGCCGTGAGAGAGGCTGATTCAGCGCATCGGTGGAGGGATACGCCTGCTGTCCCACTCTCCGGAGTGGCCGCGACGTTGCCGCGAGAGGATGGTGCTCTCATGATGAGGCCAGCTTTTGTCTGAATTACCAAGAGACACTCGATCAGCTCCGGTGGGACCTCAGCGTGACCCGGTAGGGAAGATTTTTGCCTTCCTCCCCTTTGAGTCACGGTTCATGCAGCCTGTTCTTTCTGTTGGCGCTAACGAACTTTTTTTGAACTGCCGAAAGGGATTCTGGTCCGGCCGATAGTTGTTGGAGGCATTTGTACTATACTCTGGACCCACCCGGCCTCGCCCCAAAATGGCGCCAGTATAAGAGGGACTTGCAACTCCTTATGACGTTTTAGTTACGTAGCCTTGATGTTATGGGATATGTATGCGGTCCTTGAGCACGTGGCGGGCGGGGAAGGGTACTGACTGGGCATGCGGACAACCCTACTGATATTGGTTTTTATTCACTATTTGATTATTGTATTATTATAGCTTCGAAGTAATGTTACTCATGATACTCGCCCATGGTGTGCGTATGAACGATTTTGTTGTAACTGATCCAGTTATACTTTCAATTATAAAATCAACCTTCACTGATCCTGCAACCGTTTGTCACGTTTGGTTTTTCTTTTTTTTCAATTAAATGACTCACTTGCTTCTATACTACAGTGTAATCTCTCCTTACCTCATGCGTTTCCCGTCTGTTCCGTAACCGACCTATATGGTTGGGGGCCCTTATTTGAATGCTGACATTTCCACAATAAAGTTTTTTTTAAATATATGAAACTAGCATCATAACAGTCACTTTGATTGGTAAGGTTTTTTTAAATACCACGCTCTGCGAATAGGAACGACCCTATACCACCGTAGGCCATTTCTTTTCCTCAAATGAAAACGTGAACCCGTCACCCCCCCACCTTATACCGAATGCCCCTGGCTTTTGACCCCTCCCTACACGCGGTCTGTACTACCGCCCGCGGGCGACCTATGTAATGAACAGCCTGTCATTGGTTATCTTTTCCACACTACCGGTTCCTCTGGGCTTCAATGCCGAGATAAAAGGGACTGCATCCCACAGAGATAAGTCAGGTACGTGGTAGGTAAAAACATTTTTTATGTTTATGCGCGCTGATGTGCTTTGAACACTGCCCCCTCCCCCTCTTTTCTTTTTCTGCAGGTTACATCGGAAATTCAGCTGAAGTATGGAGAGGACCTAAAACGCACCATGCTCCACGTGAGGAAAATAGGCCAGCTCTGTGAGATGGTACATTATATGCAGGAGCTATCTCTGAGAGCATGAAAATCGTATGGTATGAATGTGCGCATGGGCCCTGATTTGTACGGTATGAATGCGTATGTGTGGCGCACGTCTGGGTCGATAAAAGAATGCTTTTTGTATGACGGAGGTGTTGATCGAGCGGTTAATGGAATAAGAAAAATAAGCCCGAATATGGTACCTGCATGTGAAGGACGGAAAAGAATATAGCACTTACCTTACCTAGGAACGACTCTCTCCCTCTCTGGAGCTAGTGAATGGGAGAGTGGCCTACACCAGAAACTTGAAGGGTTATCATAGTACCTCGGACCCGAACCGATATCCCAAATGTACACCCAAATTAATGCGCACCAGTGAGTCAATTTACGTGCTGACTAAATAAGAGAAGTCAAGAGTACCCCGGGTTGGGGTTCATCCCAAATCCCCCTCAGCCCAGAAATTAGGGATATTGTTATGTTTTAGATTTACCCCCTCTTCTTCCATCCTCGTAGGACAGTCAGAATTGTACCATTACACATCCGACTGACACCCCTCCTCCACCGCCGGTGCTCAACAGTGCCAACGAAAGAGGAAGAACGATGAGAGCCTAACAGTGATGGCTCGCTGTAAATAAGACACTGGAAAAACGAACCCTCTTTTTGAACATTGCTACCCCTTGACTGTCCCTTGTATTAAGTTGAATTCCTCTCCCAATCACTTGTACTGATTATCACCCAATTGAGCTTTCGAAACCTTGCATCGGTCACTTTCAACTGAACATGGATAACTAAGAAAGCGTTAACTCTGTATCATGATGATTGTAGAACACCAGTTATGCACATGAACATACTGTCTAGTTTTGATCCCCATGGAGTCCAGACCTCAAGTGATAATAGCCCTTATTCTGCCAGAACATTTTTGTATGACATCATGTTTGTATTCGAACGAATTTCCTACATCGTCTAAATAATGTCCCCGTCCCCAAGGTCTAACGTATGACACAGCTAATGTAATTTTGTATGCACTGCCTCCTCGCCTATCGCATTGACTACATGTGGTTATGTACGATTCTGTCAGCATTGATAGCAGGATTATTTCCATCTGTCCGTAATGCATATGGGCTACCAAAGACCTCAATAGACAGCCCAGCCACATACTTCCCTTATTAGTATAACTAAATGTCAGCTTGTACGTCCTTACCTCAGACATGAACAGAAATGAACTAACTCATGATAAAAACTGGGGACTGTGGAAAATGACTAAAATCGGTATACATAAGCGGCGTTCATATATGTTCACCATAACCACTGTTGAGTGTAAAGTGAAAATCATGAAACATTGACCACACCATCTTGTCCCTTTTTAGGCACCTTCGTGCACGTAAGTGGCAGCCATTTTGAAAACCATGGTCTCCCTGCCCAGCGCCGCTAGCTAGCGCGTCTCTCCCTCTGACCTCGCAAGCATCCCCCGCGCGCTGATAGCCCCCGCTCTCTCATACCTGAACCATAAAACTCCCCTTCAGCGCGACTCTGCCTCGGAAATGCATTCTGCTCCCGGCCAACACCTCCCCATCCTTTGATGAACCCCCTTTCCTCTGTGCCCAATCGTCCTGCCCGTTCCCAGGGCGCCACCTGGCCCTGCGGATACCATTTATTGGCCCCCTTACAGTAAGCAGCTGCCCCGATTCAAAGGATCTCTGACTGATCAAAGCCCCCTCCACCCCATGAGATCCGATCAGACACACATTCCGGGAATCGACGGAATATCCTGGTGCGCGATAGTCATCACCTACTGTGACCGGGGTGGGGACTTCTACTGTAAATGTGTGTGGGAACAGGCCCAAAGTGAGGATTCCAAAGGATGTCTTTCCGTTCTTCAAAGTATTGACAAGAATGTGTTTCATGTAATAAAGCAATAAACCTGTGTATAAGAGGCCAGGCCTCAAGGATGCGTTTAGAGCACCTCGAGAAGATACCCTGTTGTCTGATTTGACGTGTTCTGCTCCGTCGGAATAAACTCCTGTTTCCTGCCTTCCTGTCCCCAGCGCCTGCCTCTTTGTTTGGTAATATTGAATGGTATGAAAGGCGGCTAACGCCGGGCAAATACTGAAGGGTTCTTGGTCGAATTTGGCCCTACCTTCTACAGCCTGCTATATTATCTGGAACTACAGCCCTTTGAACCTTGCTTCATGAGGAATAAATAGTGGACTACCAGCACGCCACAGGTAAACAGAGCTCACCTGCATCCTCATCATCAAGAACCCCCTGCCTGGACTGTGTCAAGTGGATTTGTAAGTGTTTTGTCTTGGTGCATTGTGGGAATTGTGGTCCCAACTTTTCAAGGACCTTCTTGGAGATTCCAAACTCTTGAATTGTTTTTTGGACATTGAACCCCTATGAGGAACTTCAGGAAGAAGTTCTAGAAGTTATGAGAAGTTTGAAGCATCTTTAGAAAAAGCACCATAAGGGACTGACTCAACTGCGAAAGCCAAGCTGGTCAACTTCAACTGCGAGCCAGCCTGCCCTACTGGTTCGTCCCGCTGAAAAATTCCGGTGGCTGACTTCCAGCATTTGTCTGAACCCGTACTGGTGAAGAGCATCAAGGGACCCCGACAGAAAATACTCCAGAAAAGTTTTCAAGTACAAAGGTAAAATCTCAACTGATGCCTACCGCAAGGGGTATCTGAGCAGAGCTCCTTCGCGGCCAGCCTGATACTCTGACCTTGTCCCAGTCAAGCGCAACCAGATGTCCCAAAGTGGTGCTATAGACTTCTAAGTGCTATATATTGGAATCAGAGGGCCGCACCATATACTACTAAATATGATGCAGCCCTGTGTTTCTAAAGTGACGAAGTGTGTTGTTAGCCTTCTTGGGTTAACGACATGCTTCGCCACTTTATTGTAAGTATGCCCCTGGGTGCCCTGCATTGTCGGCACAGCGGGTGGACCTGCTGGGTTATCGGATTTTCCCAAGCTCTGGCACTGCATTTAAGGGCCTCTTCTTGGGCCACAATCAAGCTTACGGTCCGGTTTCCACTTCCAGGCCCCTCCCTGTGCACTTTTCTTATCCTCTTCTCAACTTCCCCTCTGCTCCCCTGCACTCTTCTTCCCCTTCCTCTTTCTTCTCTTCCCTGCTCCATTCGTCCTTCCTCTCCTGCCTGCCCACTCCCTCCGCCCGGGCCGCGGGACCCCTTCACCTTCTCTTCCTTTCTGTCCAACCCATGTTTTCCCCTTGCCCTCAGTCTTCCCGCTCCTCATTGAAGGTCCCATTCCCAGATTACATTTATATTGTGTGCTACCTATGCATAATGTGTGCTCTTCTGTTTCCTGGCTCCTAAGGGAAGTCGCTGCATTGTTCTGAACAATATACCCTGTAGTTGTTTTTCCACCTGTAAAATCTGAGTAAAGAAATGTGAAACAAGAACATATCCATTCTCCGGTTATTTTAGAAGAAAGAAATTAGGGGCACAGATGAGATTCATAGAGCACCACAGCTTTCTTCTATCAACTATAAGTGAGAGCTTCACTAGGTATCTATTTAGGGCCCAGTCATTATTATGCAGATGTGGTTTGTGAGTTCATCATGCATGATGTGAAAGGCAACAGAATGTTCTGTAACTTCACAATCTCTCATGTTCCATAAACTGATTGGTTCGGTATTCATATCCTTCTGCTCCACAGAGCTGACAACCAGTAACAAATTGATGGTAAAGCCAAACACCTGACAAGCAACACTCCGGAAGCATTATTATAGTGCAGAATGGCACTGCCTTCCTGCAGAATAGAGAAGGCTTTTAACTTCAGATCTATCATTTTTATGACAAAAGAATGGAAGAGCAAAAAGATTCGGACTGACACGAAATCATTCTCTTGAACATGACTGCCATAAGAATGAAAAATGAACCTAAAATGTAATATTCATAGCCATCACAGTCTGCAGTGATTTAATGCAAAGGAGGCATAATTCAGTTAATCGTTCCAAAGTACCACTTTGCACAGGGTGACATAAGTGTGTTATATTTATCCATATAAAGGTATAATATAGCTTAGTAAAAACTGAACAGCAAACATTGAAAGAATATTTGGCAGGCACATATAATTTGTAAATAAGGCAAACTTTACCTTTGTGTTAAAAGGGGGGCTGATACTACATATTGGCAAAGGGAATTGCAGTTGTGTTTTTGTAGGAAAGTGCCCCTTTTTGACATGGCCACACTATTTTTTTGCCTGGTATTTGATATGATTTAGCACCCTTTGTAAATCCCTAGTAAATGGTACCCCTGGTACCTAGGACCTGTAGTACTAAAGAGGGTCCCTAAGGGCTGCAGCACAAATTGTGCCAGCCTAAGGGACCCCTCACCAAACTCAAGAAAGGTTGCCATTCCAGGCTGTGGTTTTGGTGCAGACAGAACTGAAAACACAACATGACAAACCTACCTGTATGTCATGGCCCCTAACACTGCATGTAATATTTTTAAGTCACCCCTACAGCAGGCTTTACAGTCGTAAGGCAGAGGGCCTTATATTACGTGAGGAAATATCTGCACGAGCAGGTATGCCCCTTGGCTGGTCAGATTAATTGCTGCCAGTGCAAGTGAACAGGGAAAATCATTTTAAAACTTGTGCTGGACATGGGCGAGAACGAGTTCCCCAGATACAGGATGGCTGCACTGAAAATAGAGATGTTTGGAATCAAACATCTGGTATTAATAAACCACACTGATTCCAGTGATGGATTTAGTGAATACATGCCCCCAGAGGGCACCTTACAGTTGCCCCCTGAAAGTCTACCAGCTACTGGTGTGCTGACTGACTGGTTTTCCCCAATCTGCCACCAGAGACAAGTTGTTTGCAGTTTTAGATAGTGCCAATCGACCCAAAGGTATCAGAGCGCGTTACATGAGCACCATTTTTTTTAGAGATGGACACACTCATTTTAGGTATGGGGAGATGAAGTAATTTGCCCAGAATCACAAGATGATTGAGCCACAGGCCATACTAGAACCTAGTTACCCAGCTTCAAGGTTGTCATCTCTAGCCATTAAGCCACATCCTCTTCCCCTTTAAACCACTGCCACATTATGACCTGCAGGTAAGCATTCCAGGACAGGAGAGATTTAAAGACCCCACCGCCTTTGGCATGTGCATCTGGCTTCCCACACAGTAGCGGATGCTGACTCCTTTGTCCAGAGTCCTTTGGCACCTGGACAGGTAGGACAAATAGATAGTCAGGTAGGCATGTCCCTCTTAAGGCTAGTACTAGCCATAAGGCAGGGTACCTGAAGTGTATATGATTCTTCAGAATTAGCCATCTTGGGGCTGGCAGACCTAGGAACTCGGGCACATGGTTATGCTCACTTTCCACAGGAACTAGTCATCTAGGGGGCGTAGTAACCCCAGAGGTCAGTTGCCCATTGGTTACTATCCCACACTGCCCTAACACCCCTAAATCCAGTATTTAGAGGCACCAGAAAAGCATATCCTGCTGACCTACAAAGAAGAAGGACGCTGAATAACTGCGAAGGCACAGACTGTAGAAGAACAACTGACTTGGCACCAGCCCTGCCGGCCTGTCTGCTGTTCCCCGTCGAATTGCACCAAAGGTGTCTCATGCGCAAGCTACCATTCCACCAAAGCCTGGGAGGGTTGCCTGCTTTCATGCAGATTCACAGTTTTCCATGGAGAAGCATAACTGCTTTCCTGCGTCCGGCAGCCACCCAACACATCAAAGACCCTTTAGCCCACACGACAAGGAGAAGAGGACCACCCGTGTCCCCACATCCACTAACAATGCAAGGCCTGAATCCACTGGTTGTTTCAGTTGTACTGACCTCTCAGTCCTCACCTGCAGCCAATTTGTGAATAGACAGATCAAAACTGGATAACATTGGACACCCAACACTGTATTACTCCTCTGCAGCTGGCCCCCCCAGTGCTTCCTTGTGTGAACTCTCGGTGCTGCATTGGACATTGCCCCATACTCACCTAAGTTGCTGTACTCTACTAGTATGTCGTATTTGTTTTTTCATCCTATAGGAAAATATTGCAGTGTCTGAAAAATGCATTGCCCACCTTTTAAATGTAAAAGTATATTTCTTGCAAAACGTACTTTCTTGATTGTGTTGATATATATATAAATATATGTGTTATTTTTATAAATTGGTGTGGATCTGTGGAGAAGTGTGGCTCAGGGGTTAGAGGCAGCAGACCCGGAAGCTGAGATCGGTCCTGGACCAGGGTTCAATTCCCCGCCTCGGTGGGTCTTGGGCTAAAAATTCCACAGACTCGATAATTCTCGCCCCGGTGCCTCCTCGACTCACGGGTTCACACTCTGCGACTCTGGGCAATAGCTTGCTTAATCTCCACAACGGGCTCTCGCAGCGGGATGCCTGACTTTCACCTTGTGGATACCCTGCTATCTCACAGGGGAATACCAGGAAGGGTTCCCTAAGCAAGCGCCGGGAAATCCACTGCGGGTAGCTGTGCGCTATATAAGCTCAACTACATTTACATTTACATCTCCTTTTTGAGTTGTGTGCATCATTTATTGACTATTGTGTATATTTGCAAATGTCTAACACTCCTCTGTGATAAGCCTAAGGCTGCTTGACCGCACTACACCCTAAAAGAGCACCTTGGGCAAACCTGCACTCTTTGCATGGAACACCAATTTTTGGTATACCATTTAAAGAGAAAGCTTCCTGCAGTTTTCTTAACTAATGTCCAACTTGAAAGTATTGAGATGGATGGGACTTTGTACGTCTGCTTGGAACCTGAACCACATTTCTACTGGTCACCCCCAGCAACTACTGGGTTGCTCTGGTGCTAGATTCAGGACATGTGGTAATATTCGGTGCCATGAATTACACGTCCTGAGTACATGATTGTTCCTGTCACCATCCTCATTGGACACTGACCCCTCTTTGACCTCCAATTCCTCTTTTGCTGGCTCCATTTATGGGCAAGCATGGCCTTCAGCTCCTCCAGGGCTATATTTTTATTTTCTGAATGGCCTGCCATAGCCTGTGTTTCCTCAGTATCAAGGAGGCAGCTGCCTTTCCTTCAGCTGTTCAGATTTTTCCAATTTCAGTTCCTCTCTTCTCAATAGCCAGGGCAGCTACAGCATTTTTCTTCTCAAAGTGCTCCTTATTCTCCGCAGCAAAAAATGCATTCACAGATGTTTTCTCCTGTGCTGCCAGTGCAGCCTTTCCCTACTCAGGGCAAGGATGAACAATTTAAATTTCGAATCCCTTACAGTCCTCCTATTGTCTAGCTTCAGCCTGTGAGCCTCCAGCTCTGATATGGACTCATTCCAGGTCTAGAGGAAAAGGTCCTGATCAGAGCTTTCTTTCTTTGCACATGTGCTTTTTTACTAACACAATACGTCTAGCTAGGGCAGACAGATCCACATCCACTTTCCCATAAAATTCAAGATGAAAAAAAATGTTATATATATATATATATAATTTTTTGTTTTTTAATGAACCTATATCTCTACCAAAAGGGAATTTTTGCCAATTTAAAAACACATTTTTGTCTTAATATGGAATAAGAGTTTTAGGGACACATCTACAAAAGTTATAGTGCTTGCAAACTGAGATTTTGGCCGTTTGCGACTGCTAAATAGTCTCTTTATATGTACTAACCCAGTTTTGCCAGTCTGTAACATATAACCAAATCGCAAAATAGGGTTTGCGAGTAGGTATTAGTAATGGTCATGTTAAGGCCATCCCTTCCTAATAGGGAGTTTGCTATTCAAGATGGTGGTAACCCGTTCCAAATTGGAAGGGGACCCCTTCCCCTTTGCATATGTGGGTGCAAACATTTCTCGGGAGCCCGCAGTGCTCCTACAGACCACTGCCTACTCTTAAATAATAAAAAGAAACTTTTCATTTTTGTTTTTGAAATGCATCTCATTTTTCTTGCAGGCTGCATTCCCCCTTGAAAATTTGATTTATTGAAAAAGCAATCACAGACATGGTGGTCTGATGGCCTCAGCAGGCCATCATGCCTCTGATTTCGGCCATTCCCAATGAGTCACAAATAATAATAAGTTGATTTCTAAAGCGTATGGATACCCCCAACTGACAGCACCATTGACGACCCTAAAAAAATGCAGCCCGACCAGTCATAGTGACACCCTAAAGTAACTGGAATAACCAAGTCTTTAGTTCTTTATAGAAGGCTGATTTTGAGGATTCCATCCCAAAAGAACAGCCATGCATCCAAGCTTTCTTTACGAAGGGGACCACAGCCAACATGGCTCTAGATGATATAAGACTCTGTGTGGGAAAGTAAGGTTTCAGCACTGAGAATAAACACTGAGGGAACCTGTCATAAAAAATCGTGTGACACAGAAACATTAATATAAGGGAGATTTGCTTACTTAGAGGAAGGCGGTGCAACTTTCTCAGGACAGAGGGAGCACGTTTAGGTAAGTTCAGTACTAAACGTGCCACTGCGTTGTGAACTCTCTGTAGTTTTTAAAGTCACCCTTGGGTGACCCCAATGTAGAGAATAGTTCAGTTAAGTTGACACCAGGGCCTGGACCATAGTTCTTATCGCTGGATAAAATACATGATATTTTTCAGGAATTTCAGGGTGTTATAACATTTCCCCGCAACATAGCTTATCAGAAAAGTCAGTTTATGTTCAAACCAGACTTCTAAATTCATTACTTTTTGTTTGGGGACAGAAACAGCACCTAGGACCTCTGGCCACCAAGCCAAAGACCATCCAAATGGTGCTTCACTCACAATGAGGATCTCTGTTTTATTGGCGTTGAGCCTGAGACAGCTCTTCGCCTTTCACACTGCCAAGTTTATCAGGCACAGCCTAAATTGTGTCACCGTACCCTTCATTTCCTGGGAGAAAGATACAATCAGTTGAGTATCTTCAGCATAGGACACAATTGAAACATTGCGTCACTTGACGATCTCTGCCAGGGGGCGCCTATATAGAGGGAATAGGGTAGAGCTTTAGGTAGCGCCCTTTACCAACCCCCTGGCACACAGTAAACGAATTTGAGGAGAAAGGTCTTTGGGAAACTTGGAAGGTGCAGTATTGAAGGAATTTGGTTAGACACCTCAGAGCTAATCCACCGACAACGCAATTCCACAGCCGCTCTAAAAGAAGGCGTGGAATATGGTGTTGAAGGCTGCGCTGAGGTCTAACATAATTAAGGCTGCAAACTGCCCCTGGCTGCCCAGAGTGTCTCTGAGGCTAGCAACAGAGCTAACTCTGTCAAAAGCTGAATCTGAGAAAAAAAAGCTTTAGAGGGATGAAGCAGGTTATTAATCTCAGTTAACTTAGTGAGTTGAGCATTAACCTGTTTTTCTGCCACTTTCCCAAAATTTGGCAGGAGGAAAATGAGTTTCAGATTTTCAGGCAGTGCTGGGTCTAAGGTGGGTTCTTTAGGAAGGGGCACAACAATGGTGTGCTTCCACTTCGCCGGTAGCTGACCTGTATCACAAGATTGTGTTAGCAGATTGCCCAAATAAGGTAAAATGGCTTCCATATTCACGCCTAGAATTTTAGGCAGTACAAAAGGAGGTGGTGATGGACGGAGCATCTGAACCAATCAAATCAACTAATCACACCCAGTCAAAAGATCTGGGTTTGACCCATCACCGTTCTTTAGCCCACTCTGCCACCCCAGTTCAGACATGGCTATATGCAAATCAGTCTGACCCTGTGCCTCATGGGAACAGTCCAGCCCGAACTGCCAAGCCATGCCTTCCCTGGACCAGAAACAAGCTTCCGAGGACCGGTTTCTGGCATTACAGCCGTCTTCAGCCCGGCTTGCTTGAATCCAGTGGCAAAGTGAGCAAGGGACTCACGTCTGAGCATACCCTGCCACACTTATGGCGGCCAAAAGCGGTACAAATGGGGGTGGTGATGGACGGAGCATCTGAACCAATCAAACACTCACACCCAGTCAAAAGATCTGGGTTTGACCCATCACCGTTCTTTAGCCCACTCTGCCACCCCAGTTCAGACATGGTTATATGCAAATCAGTCTGACCCTGTGCCTCATGGGAACAGTCCAGCCCGAACTGCCAAGCCATGCCTTCCCTGGACCGGAAACAAGCTTCCGAGGACCGGTTTCTGGCATTACAGCCGTCTTCAGCCCAGCTTGCTTGAATCCAGTGGCAAAGTGAGCAAGGGACTCACGTCTGAGCATACCCTGCCACACTTATGGCGGCCAAAAGCGGTACAAAAGGGGGTGGTGATGGACGGAGCATCTGAACCAATCAAACACTCACACCCAGTCAAAAGATCTGGGTTTGACCCATCACCGTTCTTTAGACCACTCTGCCACCCCAGTTCAGACATGGCTATATGCAAATTAGTCTGACCCTGTGCCTCATGGGAACAGTCCAGCCCGAACTGCCAAGCCATGCCTTCCCTGGACCGTAAACAAGCTTCTGAGGACCGGTTTCTGGCATTACAGCCGTCTTCAGCCCGGCTTGCTTGAATCCAGTGGCAAAGTGAGCAAGGGACTCACGTCTGAGCATACCCTGGCACACTTATGGCGGCCAAAAGCGGTACAAAAGGGGGTGGTGATGGACGGAGCATCTGAACCAATCAAACACTCACACCCAGTCAAAAGATCTGGGTTTGACCCATCACCGTTCTTTATCCCACTCTGCCACCCCAGTTCAGACATGGCTATATGCAAATCAGTCAGAATTTTAGGCAGGCCGGGTACATAGGTGACCCAGATTTGACTTTAAAACAGAGTCCCATAAGCTTCTCTAGAGAGCGAGAAATAAAATGAAGAGGCCATTCCTAGAGAACGGAGCCACAAACCAGGTCTCCAAGCACTGAAAAGTCCCGAGCATCCTGCAGAAGGGTTTCATAGATCTTGTCTACTTTATACGAAAATAAACTAGCAATCTCATTGGAACTCTTTACATACAGGGGGTGACGGATGGATACCCATCCCAATAACAACAGAGATTTAACAATAGAAAAGATTTCCCTTGAGGTATGGGCTGACGCTCAATATTTTATCCATAGAATCATCTATGCATGCAATGGATCTTGCTGTGATAACATTTAAGCACTGTATTACAATTAGCTCTACCTTCTGTGCTATAATTCTTGCGCCACATGCGCTCCAACCTTTTACAAGACTTTTTTAGTAGCAGGAGATCCTCGTTCTACCATTTAGCAGAAGGTGTAGTGCGTATGGCCTGTGATTGCGCCACAGGGGCAATCTCATCTAGCACTCCAAAGAGCCAATTATCTAGCTGGGAGTTGGTCAGATCAATGTCCGTACTACACACAGGTACATTATTCAATAAGGCTTCAGTAAAATCTCTGCAGATACTTTAGCCCATTTATGTGTTTTACTAATATGTGGACTAACAGACTCTGGTAGCAGGATTAAAAAGGAAATCATATAATGATCCGACCAAGCAACCTTGGATTGGATCCATAACTGTAATTGTAGCGAAATGAGAGAAAACTGGGTTTCGTGTATGCCCTTAAACATGAGTGAGCAAATGGACTCTCTGTACCATATGAAGGGTCTCCAGATCCTCAGTCAAAGTAGTAGCCAGGTGACACATTCCATCCGAAAGTGCAGATTGAGGTCCCGTAGAATTAGCACATTTTTATAGAGCAAAGAAAGAGATGCAACATGTCTGCCAATGCAAAAACAAACCTACATAGCTGGACCACAGGGGCTTGGGGGGCAATAAATCAAGCAACCAGAAACAGCAAACTGCAACCTGCCCCATGGATTTTTATAAGGCAGGTCCATTTGCGCCCCACTGGAAATTGCAAACAGTGTCAAACACACAGCTGCACAACGCATTTTGCAGCTTCGTAATCACGAGTCACAGAAAGTCACAATTACGTACTCAGGAAATCTGGCGGTCATACATGAGGCCCTTAATTCTTAACCTTAAAAACTGAATGGTGCCGGGAAGCAAGATGGCGGATTGGAGACGCCACTGAGAGGGCGCTCCCGATTGAGCTCTGCACTCCGAGAGGAACTGGCGTCTCTTCGCCGAATGAAATATATTATTTAAGCGCCGTGAAGGCGTAGAGAAAGTGCTTGAACTACCAGAATTGCCGGGATTGTTGGATTGATGGTTTTGCTCGCTGCAGCCTCGTGGGGACGTGGAGACAGGTCGGGCTGAGCTGAGGCGAGCTGTTGCAGTCTGAGTGCACCGCTCTGCTCTTCCATCAACTGCGGGGGAAGCTGCACAGGTGTTCCACATTCGGCGTTCTCTCGCCCTTTCGACATCCTCTCAGCACGCCGACACGGAGACACGGAAGCGGGTGAGAGTGTGAGAGTATACAGGATTCCACAGAGGAGCAGTGGGAGAGCTCTTCCACGGCCACGCTTATAACTTTCAGCTCTACAGCTCTACAGTTTTCAGTGAAGTTTTCCTGTTCCTTGTACATTTCCCGTTTTTTGGGGGCTGTTGTAGACAAAGGAACAAACGAACAAACGAACCAACGAAAACGATAAGCTGTGGTGAGTTGCTGCACTCTTATTGATACAAGGACCTGCTGTAGAGGAAAGAGGAGAGAGGGGAGAGAGGTTTAAAGACTTGTATTTGGGGCTATCTCTGGCTGCCTTTTTTTTTTTTTGATTCACGAAAGAAGAAAAACGAAAAGAGCAGCGCTAATGACGCGTAAAAACCCAGTGCGACAGAACCGAGCAGGGAAAGGTGTTCCCTCTGGAGAAAGCGCAGAAGAAGGGCCCGCTCTGGCATTCAAAATGATTAAGCCAATCTCACCCGCAGTAGTTGCGAGGACGCCGCGGCGCGTTGTTAATGTTTTTGAAAGTCCCGGCAATACAGAGACTAATGCTGGCAACGCTGGTAAGCATCAATCTACGCTGGTAAGCATCAATCTACTCCCTCGTACCCTCTCTCTTTATCTACACCTTCTAGAGGCAGTACTTCCTCACCAATTCTAAAGGATAACGACAAAAACTTATTAGCCAGGAAAGCTGCGATGGACACTATGGGCCCAGATGTTGAGGGCTGTCTTGTGCCTGCTGCAGAGATTGAATTTGGTAAATCGATGGAGGAGGCCGCCCCTACCAGGAGCCCAAATGCGGAGGCCGAAGTGGCTCTGGAACATATGGAAACATCGGGGGAAATCGGGGGGCAAATGGAATTTTTGCAGAACAGGAGAAAAAGCTAGAGGAAGAGCTTGAAGTATCCATTGTAAATGCTGTGAATGCTGCTCCTCCATTTCCATCTCCACAGTCGTATGCACCCATTCATGCTACTCAATCTGATAAAGAAACTAATACTGGGTCAATTAAGGAACTTATTTTTGCGGGGACAGGGGCAGTGGTCGCCGCCCCAAGGGATATAATAACTGAAAATATCAGCGTTTTCTTGCCAGCACCCGGACCAGAGCCAGTACCAGTACATCCCACGGTATTAGATCAGAGCCTAGGCAGGCCGAGAGCAGATGGAGAATGGGCCATGGCGCCAGAAGAATTGTTGGATAATGACTCTAACGATGAGTACGAGTATGAGGAGCTTTTTGAGGAGGAAGGAGGGCTCAAAAAGCGAGAACATGCCATATTTGCAGTTAAAGACAATAACCCCTCGGGCTCTAAGAAGCGGGGAAGGAAAAAAACCAAAGCAAAGAAAGGGGGGAGAAAACTGAAATCTATAATGCTACCTTCGACATCAGTACCAATAACCACAGTAGAGAAATCCATTAGAGACCAACACCTCTGCTCAAGTGGATGCAACCGCGAGGGGTTATCAAGAATACCGTTTTGTGCTCTTCAGGAACTACTTCCACAGAAGGGGGCATTTTGAAAAATCAGCAACATTTTCCCATAAAAAATGGGGGTTTGATAGATCAAGATCAAGATCTAAATTCAGAGCCATTTGAGGTATTTTCAAAGGCAATTACCGATGATATTTGCCCATCTACTGATTATACTCAATCCAATTTTAGGGACAGATCACCGGGTAGTACTACTCTTGGAGGCAAGGCCCTCCCTTTGCAATGTGTAACATCTTCTTACCCTCCTAATACAACTTCTGAACCTTCTTCCTTGGATCTGAGTTGAAAAACTTTAACAATACACCATCAAGAGACTCAAAAACACTTTCTTCAATTAAGGGAAGATAACACTAAGATGCAACTTAGTCTGCAGGAAGTTACTAATAAACTGAATGGGGTAACGAAAGAGATCGATGGATTACAAACAGAGGGTTGTTGAAGTGGAGCAAACCCTAGCTACTACTACTGCCCAAGTAGGTCAACACAATGAATCGATTGGGTCCCTACAGAATAAAGTGGAAGAATTGGAAAATAGGCAGAGGCGACAGAATCTGAGACTTTTTAGAATACCCGAGGGATCAGAGGGCTCAGATGCCAGGGCCTATTTGGTCAAGTTATTTGAAAGGGCATTTCCTGACCTGTCCGACTGGGATTGGGACTCTCAATTGCAGCGGGTGCATAGATTACCTATAACTCTAAAAAACAAGGAAAGCAAATATCCACGGCCAATTATCATCTACTTCGGCAACTATCTGCTAAGACAAGCAGTCTCAATTAAAGCTAGACCTAATACTCCTGTGACACTGGACAATATAACTTTTTTCGTTAAATCGGACCTTAGTAAGTTAACTATGGATAAACGATGGGGGCTGCATAAATTGATCGATCCTTTCAAATCTAAGGGTGCCACAGTTTTCCTCCAAGAACCTGCTCGTCTCAAAATTATGAAATCTGGTCATACTTACTTTTTTAATGATGTAAAGGAGGCGGAGCAATTACTTGTTAAAATGAATTCAAATGCTTAAAAACAGACCGATTAAGAAAAGGAAGAAAAGGAAGGTAAGAGAGAGGGGGGAGAGACTAGAAACAGTTATAAAATGGAAAGGAAAGAAACCTAGGATAGCAAGGCTTACTGTAAATTCACTGGGGCACTTTCTTTTTGCTTGCGATTTTTGATTTCTTTTTTGTATGAGATTAATACGGAGAGATGGGGCTCTCGGGGCGATCTCTCTGACTGGCTGCCCTTTGAGCGGCAGCAGACGATAGGGGTAAGCTTCCGGGCAGACACGGGGAGGGGTGCTTTAAGGCTTGGGGGTCAGGGATAGAGGGTGATTGTGGGAAAGGGATAGGACACCGGGGGAAAGGATGGGGGGAAAAACAGAAAAGGACAAGACAAGTTCAAGGGTGACTGACTTTGTATCTTATAGACTATTTATGAGTCTGAATCTAAGGAAAGGTGCAGTTTTTTATGATTTCGTAACTTGTCAGCATGCTGCGTTTTAGATGCTTAGCCTGGAACGTTTCAGGCTTGAATAATAAAAACAAAAGAAATTTGATATATGAAGAACTGAAAATATATGATCCACATATGGTTTTGCTAACCGAAACGCATATTTGTTTTAAGGATAAGAAGATATTGGGTCATTTGGGATATGAGATGCTGATATGCACTACATTAAATGCTCCTATTCTAGGTGTAGCTATTTTGAAAAAGCGACAATTATGTGTAGAAGTGATTAGATCTACGGCGGACAATGGGGGTCGTTGAGCAATTACCCAATTGAAGTTGGAAAATCGTAAATATGTTTTTTGTGCCATTTATGGGCCCAATACCGATAACCCACATATTTGTGATTGGTTAAACATGGAACTGCTCGCATGGGAGGGAGAACTTATTTTGATGGGGGATTTTAATTGTGTGTTAGACTATGATCAGGATGTTACAAAAAGAGGTATTTTTCGACCTATGCGTAAAACTAGGGCGGCAATCTTAGAAATAGCAAGGATACACAATGTTAAAGACGTATGGAGAAATTTCTTTCCTGAAATACCCGGATATACTTATTACTCCTCACCTCATAAACGGTGCTCATGAATAGATCTGGCTTGGGCTTCGGATGAAATTATTGATACAGGACACATGGAGATCCTCCCAAGGATTTCATCCGATCATAGCCCTATACTTCTTATATTTAATATTGTTCAAAGGATGCCTGAACTCAGACTCTTCACGTTCCCTAGATATTTGTTAACAGACTCAGTATTCATAGCTAAGCTAAAGGAACATATTAAAGAATGTATTGAAATTAATGTTAATACTGCTAATCTCCTATCAGTTTGGGACGCTTGTAAAGGTTCTATTAGGGGAGTTGCGCAGCAATATGTATTCAAACAAAACTTTATGCGCAAGAAAGAGACTAAGGCTATCTTAGCTAATATTTTATCACTTGAGAAACAACTAGAAGACAGACTTAGAACTGATGAGATGAACGCACAAAGTATAGCTCAATTAGAAACTGAATTTGTAATGCAGCGCTCAACTCTTAAAAGCTCTCTCAGGGAGAAAAACACTCAGAAAATTATCAAATATAAATTTTCTCAATATGAATGTGGAGATAGAGTTGGGAAGCTTTTGGCCTATAAAGTTGCAGATGATCGTGCAACAACCCTAGTTAAAGCTATTAAGGGTCCCCATAATGTTCTATATACTCAACCAGCACAAATTCTGGGACAATTTGTTTCATATTATGAAAATGTATATACCCCCGAGAGTAGAGGCACTGAAGCTCAGTTACAATCTTATATTAGGAAGAACTTACCGGAAGGAATATACTTGGAACAGACATGTTTTGACCAATTGGAACAAGAGGTTACATTAACAGAGCTCCGTCTTGCTGTTACCTCTCTTCCATCTAATAAAGCGGCTAGTGAGGATACACTTCCCATAGAGGTATACAAAATTTGTGCAGATGAAATTTTACCACTGTTCTGTTTGGTCATTAATGCAATTGGTGCTACTGGGAAGGCCCCAGATTCTTGGAAGACAGCTAAAATTATGTTCTTCTTAAAAAAAAAAACTCCTGTGGAGTGTGGGTCTTACAGACCTATATCTCTGATAAATACCGACGCTAAAGTTTATTCTAAACTTTTAGCAATGCGATTAGCCCCTCTTATGCCCCAGTTGGTAAATGATCAGCAGCACTGTTTTGTTATTGAGAGGAACTCCACCATACATGTTAACATGGCTATTACCGCTTTTGATGTGGCTACAACTAATCTCACCCCACTCGGTATGATACTTTTAGACGCAGAGAAGGCATTCGACCGAGTGGGGTGGGATTATTTGTGGGGAGTCCTAAGACAATTTGGCTTTAGAGGGCGTTTTTTAAGAAGTATTCAGGCATTATATAAGGATCCTAATGCTAAAATGAGCTATGCCGGGGCATTCTCCTCAACTTTTCCAATTCTGCGGGGGACGCGGCAGGGATGTCCGCTATCACCCCTGCTTTTTGCTCTCTCCATGGAGCCATTTATTAACGCTTTGGAAGCCCAAACTAAGATTGCCCCTATTTTGCATGAAGGTAAAACTCTAAAAATTACCGCATATGCGGATGATTTAGCTATTTATACCACCAATGTAGCGAATGCACTAATAGGGATAACGATAGAAGCTAATCATTTTGGGACCATCTCAGGCTATAAATTAAATATAAATAAAACACAAGTTATTATGAACTATCAGGCTAATCTACCTGTGCAAGCACTCTGTCAATCTGCAGTATATCTAGGGGTAAAGATATACTCTAAAATTGTTCATATAAATTCACTAAATTATGATCCTTTATTAAAAGAAGTTACCAATATTTTGAAAAAATGGTACAAGATCCCATTAAACCTCATAGGCCGTATGAATTTGATTAAGATGAACATTTTGCCGAATTTCTTATATTTATTTCGCTCCATACCTTGCAGCGTTAATAACTTATTCTTTAAAAAATTAGATGGCATTTTAAGTAGTTTCGTTTGGGGCTATAAGAAGACTCGAAGGTCTATGACAATATTAAAACTCCCATCTGAAAAGGGAGGTTTGAACTTCCCAAATTTCAGAGCTTATTTTTTTGCTTCTTTTTTAGGCCGGCTGCATAGCCTATTTGCCCTTAACAATCAATATTTTTTTTCACCAATTTATGCTTGGTGGTCATTCAAAACAATTCCTGGCAAAAGTACAAGACCCAAATTACTTTAAACGCGTAAAATGTAAGACTGCGAGAGATGCCGTATTCATATGGAAACAGATGTTGACGAAGTGTAATACTTCTTTTTTTCACAATGAGCTGCCAATATGGGACAAACCTGGGCTTCCAGATATTTTTAGAGATAAAACTGGTCACGAATGGGCTAACTATGGTATTCAGTCTTTAGGAGATCTGTATGGTATTGACGGTCTCTTACAATTTGAAACATTGCAACTTTTGTATAAACTGCCTGAAAAAATGAGATACAAATACATTCAAGTTAGGGACTACTTAGTACGTAAAATGAATTTGATAGAAATTACCAGTTCAGATATATGGACTTGTTTTTATTTTGTGCATAGAAAATCATTAATTAGTCTGGGATACAAGTGTCTCAGTCAGAATAGCTTTGACGAAGCTCCTAGACTGGCATTAAAATGGACTGTTAGCCTAGGATTTAACGTGACAACTCAGAATATCTCTGCTGCCTTAGTCAATATCACCAAAGCCGTCCAGTCTTCCAGCTTGAAACTCCAATCGTATAGAACGGTCAGTCAACTTTATTACACTCCATTAAAAATTTCTAAATGGGCACAAAATAACTTTAATAATGATCGTATTAAATGTCCTAAATGTGGTCTGGTGGCAGCAGACCTCATACATATGATATATTTATGCCCATCACTAGCTAAATATTGGGGGGACATAGAAAATATTTTAACGCAAAATCAACAAATTAATTTTTCACTCAATGCAGCCGTGGTACTATTGTCCATATACCCGGTTTGCCCTATCTATAAAGAACTGCTAAATATTACATTGGCTTGTGCCAGACTGGTGATTGCTAGGGCTTGAATTTCTCAGAATCCTCCTCCTATAACCGAATGGTGGACATTGGTTTTTTAAATTTACACTATGGAAGATGCTATTGCCAGGAATAGAGGAATTTAAGCTAAAAAAAAGTTTGCTAAGATATGGGGGAATTTTTTGCAATGCTAGCAATGTTTTGGATCATGGATGTTTTTTCTCTTTACGACTTTATTAATTATTAATGATTTGTCTTGACTAGGAATGACTTTTTTTAACTTTTGTTTGTGTCTTTTATAATATGAACCTGCACCCAATTGATTTATTTTTTATTTTATTTTTTTATTGCAACTCAGAAAAAAAAACATTTACAGCAACGCAATAGCATACACATGAATCATTCAGCGATATAGGAATTGTCATTTAATAATAAAAAAATAAAAATAAATAAATACAAAAGATCATTATAATGCACAACAGAATACATGATAAATTTATATATCCTGGGGTATTGCAGGTAATAAAAGGATCATTCTAATTGAAGATAGATAAAGGAGTAAAAATAAAAAGAGAGAGAGGTCAAACAGGGCGAGGGAACGGGTTTCATCAGGGAAATGACCATCAAAGACCGAGAGGTCCCCAAATCCTTTCGAACCTCAATATTGACTTCGGACCCCTTAGTCTAGCTAGGGAGAATTCCATGCTAAATATTTCATTTAGCAAAGCCCAACACTCAGCAATTAGCGGGAAGTTAGGGGAAATCCAAGCACGTGCAATTGTAAGTTTGGCGCAGGACAGCATGATAGTGATAATATCCTTATGTGGAGAGTTAATGATATTAATATCCAATAGGACTGAGGAAGCTGTAAGTGATAAGAGGCAATTCAGTTTTTGATTAATTATCTTACCCAGAATACTCCAGAACTCTAATAGCATTGGACATACGTACAACATGTGTACCAAGTCTGCTGCTGCCAGAGCGCACTTAGGGCATTTAGTTAGTTCATTATTATTTGATAGATTTCTAGCCCATTAAGAAATTCTTTCTGGAGTGTGATAAAGCATGCAAGTTGTTCTAAATTGTTGGAGTCTTAGACTAGATGAAGAGACGGCATTGTTAATATTGCACAATGAGTTGTTAATCATCGCCGATGTGATGTTACTATCTAGCATTTTGCTCCATTTTTCTGCAATTTTATTACATTCAGTATTTTTATAGGTGTTGAGGCATTTATAGCCAGCGCTAATTAACCCCTTTTTTTATATAAAGAAATACAGTCCCAAAAATCAGAATCCAAGATATTAAAAAGTTTCATCTTTCGTATAAAGAAGTCATGCATCTGTATGTATTTATATCTCATGCATTCGGTGGCTTTATAGAGAAGTTTTAATCTATCAAAGCTCAGAAATCCCTGTGCTCCATATAAGTCTCCTAATGCCCTAATGCCAATTGCCAATTGATGACCAGGTGTTTATTGCACCAGTACTAAAAATTTCCGGGAGTCCCGGATTGCCCCACAGTGATAATTTAAGATGGAAAAAAGAAGTGTGACAAAAATCCAAGATGTTCCGCCATATTTTAACTAAATCCCTAGCGGTCTTAAACCTGACCCTTTTGAAGTAATTGGGATCGTTCACCCTCCAGAGAAACATATTTGAGTCCATGTCTAACATAAAAGTAAAAAAATAAAATTGATTACCTTCAGCTGAAGGCACCAAATTGAATTTGATTTATCTTATTTTTATGATTCTGTATTTGGATATGTTAATCTCTATGACTTGCTTGTCAAATAAAATTCTTAAAAAAAAAAAAAGGAATGGTGCCTACCCCTATCCCAACTGCTGGGAGCCAATGTGTGGAGCGGCAGCGGCACCTACCTCGGCGCAAAACAGTCCGAGCGCGGGGGTCCCGTCCCCCGCGCCCGGTCACTTAACGTCCCGGACACCCAGGACACCTTCTCTTTTTCGTCCCCTGCAGGTACCGACGCTGGAGCCCGAAGGACCGGAAGCCCTCGCCAGTAACCCCGGAAGTGACGGCGGGTAGACCCCAAGCAACCCGGAAGCGATCGACCTTGACCCCGGAAGTGGACGGCCAGACCAGAACCCGGAAGGTAGAAAAAGCCCCGAGGACGAAGGAGAGGCGTTCGGAGCAACCGACTCGTGGCAGGAGGCAGCGGACAGCGACGGACCCCGGAGAGAGAGAGGAGCAGTATTGCAAGACCGAAGCGAGGACGAGGAAGAGGACGTCTGGACGGAGGACTGGTGGCGTCCTCAGGAGGAAGCTGGAGAGCGGCCGCAACTCGGACGAGAGTTGCGGCGGGGCACGTGAGTACCTGTTACCCTTTCTCCGTGTCCCCTCCTGTGTATATAGAACTAATTGTAAATACCCTTGTATATATTCCGTAGACTGCACGAGCACAGGGATATTTAGGGTTGTTCTCACACGCACTGTACAAAGACCGAGCACTGCCCTGCACCATCCCGCCTTCAACCCTCCCACCTTTTTCTTGCCTGTTCCATCCCCCCTACCGTCCCCTCCTCACTGGCCTTTCTACGTACCCTTCACTCCCCGGTGTAGGTGGTGGGGAGTACTGATTGAGTACTCAGAATAAAAGCCCTACGCTTCTCTCCTCTTTTTCAAGCCTCCAAGGAGCCCCAGTACCACACCGAGGAGACTACTGGCGGAACAAGGAGAAGCAGATCCTGATCCCTAACAACCTCGCCGAGCCTGGTTCACTGCCGTTTCTATCAGCCGACCACCCCTTGGATTCTACCCTGCCAACCCTCCCTCATTTTGACTTTGTCCTTCTGCTGCAATAAAACAGTTGTCATAGCTCAATATATACGGCCTCCCCGCCTGTTATTCCGGTCCGCCCGCCACCCAGCTCCACACAATGTCATTCAGTGGATTATTAGTTTAAAAATGAGGAACCCTTGTCAACTTATTGACACATCCTGATTAGGTCTGAACACAAGAATCAGAGAAATGTGTTCAACTCCTGGTGGCTACAGTATCAGCAGCACGCAATTCCTCAGAGACCATAGTGTAATTGTTGAGTTACCGGATTGAGGATGTTTATAGTATGTAACACAAGATCATTGACCACGCTCACTGTACAGTAAATAGTATATGCTATATAAAACCGATTTCATGTAATACTTTATGTACTGACAATTCACCTTGAGGCGTGTATTTGGTGGCAGTTCAACATGACAAAACATATTCATTTCTAATATACGTACTTCAATAAAACATGTTTCAAGCAAAAGTAAATATCTTAAGCTACCAAAATTACGACTCACAAAGTAACTCTAAATACTTTGTGAGTTTGTAATCATTGCTAACAAAGCCATTAATAGTAAACAACAGCAAGTGTAAGAATTGCTCCCAGCATTTAGCGTTGCTGATTTTATCCTGCAACTTATTGACAGCACCATCATCTGCTTCTTTTTTAATACTAAAGTTCCCTGGAGTAACAACAAAAACTTTTGGACCTGCATGTTGTGCCCTGGGTAACTATATAATATGGGACCTGCTCCTCCACCCAACTAACATCCCAGTATCATTCCTCCCTTGGAGATGGTGATGGATTAAAACCATGATCTCTTGACTTGGTAAGAGTATTCTGCAGCATTCAGAAACTCTGTCCATCACCACCCCCCTTTTCCATAATCGGTTTTATCCACACTATGTGTGGGAGGGTATGCTCAGACGTGAGTCCCTTGCTCATTGCACCATCAGGATTCAAGCAAGCCGGGCCGAAGAAGGCTGTGATGCCAGAAACCGGTCCCCGGAAGCTTGTTTCCTTCCCAGTATAAGAATTGGCTTGGTAGTTTGGTTTGCCCTGTTCCCATCATGCACTGGGACAGGAACAGACTAATTTGCATATAGCCAGGTTCTGAGCTGGGATGGTGCATTGAGCTAAAAAATGGTGATGGATTAAAACCATGATCTCTTGACTTGGTAAGAGTATTCTGCATCATTCAGAAACTCTGTCCATCACCACCCCCCTTTTCCAAAATCGGTTTTATCCACACTATGGGGCTCATTAGGATGGCGGTTTTTCCGCATCCTCTGGGCCGGCGGAATCCACCGCCGGCCCGGAGGATGCAGAAAAACCGCAGCGGACCCACCAAAGACCCACCGCCACATTAGGATGGCTGGTGGGTCCTGGTTTCCGTCCGCAGCTTTTCCGTCGCGGTTGGCTTACAACCGCGGCGGAAAAGCTGTAATATGGTGACGGTGTCTCTCAGACACCGTCCACCATATTAGGATGCACAGAAAGAAATGCTTTTACACTGCGGATATTCCGCCGTGTAAAAGCATACGGAGCTTCACTGCGGGGGCCCGTTGCGGGCCCCCTGGGTGAAGGGGGGGTGGGGGGTGCACATGGGGGGTACCTATGGTACCCCCCTGCATATGTATGCAGCAAGCGGCAGGCACCGCGCGGTGCCTGCTGCTTGCTGCATACATATGCAATGTATGCTTTTTTAACATTGCGGCGGGTGCAGCTTGAAGCTGCACCCGCCGCAATGTTAAATATCCAGGATGTGACCGCCAGGGTGGCGGTCACATCCTAATTTGCACGGAGGGACCGCCGCAGCCCATGCGGACGGTCCCTCCTACTCTAGAGTGGCGGACGGACGCAAGTCCGTCCGCCATCCTAATGAGCCCCTATGTGTGGGAGGGTATGCTCAGACGTGAGTCCCTTGCTCATTGCACCATCAGGATTCAAGCAAGCCGGGCCGAAGAAGGCTGTGATGCCAGAAACCGGTCCCCGGAAGCTTGTTTCCTTCCCACTATAAGAATTGGCTGGGTAGTTTGGTTTGCCCTGTTCCCATCATGCACTGGGACAGGAACAGACTAATTTGTATATAGCCAGGTTCTGAGCTGGGATGGTGCATTGAGCTAAAAAATGGTGATGGATTAAACCATGATCTCTTGACTTGGTAAGAGTATTCTGCATCATTCAGAAACTCTGTCCATCACCACCCCCTTTTCCAAAATCATTCCTCCCTTCACCCTTACTTTTCTACCCATTTAGAAGTTCCATTTAAAGTGAAAGAATTTTGCTGATCTAAATAATACAAAGGTCTGAAATGAATGTGTTCTCATAGTCCAACATCTTAGAGTAACCTATTTTTTTCTTATGGTATGTAAAGATAAATGAGGATTGCAAATGATAGGTTTCAGCTAATGAAAATCAAATGTAATTTTCTAGTATTTCTCCTGGTGAGTAAAATGGTTTAAAGACTTTGCAAATTCGCACCACAATGGTTCTCACGTAAATGGATTGGAATCTTAAAAATATAGGGGCAGATTTACAAGCCCCTTGCGCATACTTTTGCGTCACTTTTCCCATGTTAAACGTGATGCAAAAGTGGCGCAAGGGGCTTGTAAATCTGCCCCATAGTGGTCACAGATTTAGAAGCATTGTGGGACCTGATTGCTAAACAAATTCATCATTTTGTACTTACAAATTTACAACTCTGGCCAGGTTTAGATTTAAAACTTACTGGAATTCACACAAACAATGTAGGGCTTCTCACCTGCAGCTTTCCATGCACATTTCAAGGAAGGTCATAGGACCTTCTCAATGAGATCCTACTGCTGGTGGGCGTAGTTCTACATAGTGTAAAAACCCAACACACACGGGGAACTGGATACCCTGAGCAAATACATTTTTTTCTGCCTGGGAACATTGTTTCCACACGTGAACACTCCTTCAGCAAATCCCAGGTAAATCTGGGGGTGATCAGCCCTCGTCTCACCCTCCATGAAGAGGCAAGCCAGTGCTTGAATGTAGTAAACCTCTTACCCTTTTCTGGGTAAAAAGCGTAAGTGAATGCCAACAAACAATCTTGTGTAGTTGTTTGTGGCAGTTCAAAAACGGCCGGACTACTCTCTTGTTTGGACCCCACTTCCCAACCCTTGAATGGTACTTAAAGGTACAGAAAACATCACACTCATGGCGAAGATAGACACAAATGTAAATGGGTTTACACCTACTTGGAGTCACTTTGTGAATTTGTGTCAGACAAGAGCTAGTTAAATATGTTGGGGGCGTGGCTCAGCCGGCTGCAAAATGGCCGCACTTTAGTGGGCTCTGATGGCCGAGCTCCGTTAATAATCCTGCGGACTGGTGTGGTTTTGACTTACCGCACCCAACCATCCAGACTCCCCACACCTCGGGGCACTGATTGATCCCTCTGAGGACCAGATCCAATGCTGCTATGAAGGCGAACCCCGGACGGACTCTTTACTCCTCTGGTGCATGGTCGCTGGGCCTGCGACTGGGCGTGATGCCGGGTGGCACCTGACTGGAGGGTGCCCATCGCCCGTTTGTGGACATGGCCTCCTCCCAAGGCAGGGGCACGTACCAACTGGGCCCTAGGACACAGCGTCTTCCTGGGCCTACTCTGTGACCAGACCTGCTGGGCCCCAGAGTCCCCGCTGCCTGGGTCCACCACATATCTTGGGCCCCCTCCGCTCGATTGTTACCTCCACTGCCCTTCGCAGGCAGGGGAGCTTCTGACCACCTGTGGGACTGCGACCCCCATCTCGTCCCACCACGCACTGGAGGTCTGCCACCTGCAAAACACTGCATGACACCGGCACTAAATATCTTGGCGGTGAGTGCCAATCGCCCTGCAGAAGGAAAGCTCTGACTCCACATTCACACATTATAACACAGGCAGCGGCCAATTTTATGGCATTCCCATCACTATCGGTTCCTTTATACCATTGCATCCTTAAATGACAGACACCAGACTCTGGACCTGGAAGGTCAGGGCTCCTAATTACCACTGTAAAGACCCGCCTTATGCATGCCCAGCCAAAGGGTACTCATTCACACCGTAGCTCGCCTCAAATAACATGTCTACTGACTCATTTATACATGGGAGCATCAGCGCCTGCCTCATCAATGCAAGATCTGTGAAGAAGCATTATGTAGATGTTGCTAATTTGGTCTCTGATAATCTTTTAGATCTATTGTTCATTACTGAGACTTGTCTTGACGCTTTTCCAAACCCAATTGTGGCCTTGGCCACTCCTGTTGGCTATAAAGTCCATCGGGTGGATTGTCTAGTCGGCAGAGGCGGTGCTTTGGCCATTTTATATAGGGAATGCTGGACCCTGCACAGTGAAACATCCGCTCTTTGGGGTAAATGTGAGGTATTGGATTTTAGCCTACACCTTCCTGCTCATTTCACTCTGGGGGGGTACCTGATATATCGTCCACCTGGACTAGCTAGTGTTGTTTTGGAAACTTGTGGGGACGCTCTGGCAGATAGAGCATTGCGTTTCTTGAATTATGTGCTACTTGGGGAATGTCAATATCCATCTTGATCATACAGAGATGACCAACTCAGCGGACTTTCTGGACTCTCTCCATTTAGCCCAGCTCTCCCAATGGGTTACGTATCATACCCATCAAGGATGGTATTCTTTGGACACCATCTGCTCTTACTTCCCTATATCGGTTGTGAGGCCGCTAACTGTCTCTTGGTTGGACCATTTTCCTGTATTTTTCTAATGGGATATTAGGCGCCCACCATGACTAGCCAGCTCCCATCGGCCTCCCACCTTTAAGAAAAGGGACGTTGGGCAGCTTAGCAGCTGCTTGGCAGCCTTGCGGCCTTCCCTTCTGGGAGACCTGGAGGGAAATGTGTCCAGGTTTGCAGATTGGAATACCGATTCGGTCGGTGCTCTCTCTGCACCAGGTCAGTTAAAGTTGAGGAGAGAGTCCCCCTCCAAGCCTTGGTTTAATCCTGAGCTGAAGACTTTGAAACATGCCTGTAAGGTATTGGAGAGAGCATGGCGTTCCAGTGGCTATTGCTCCACTGCCAAATTTGCTCTTAGAGCCAAACAGAAACTCTATTATGCGGCTATTCTAATGATCAAAGGCCAGCACTACTCCGCTCGTATTGATCGGGCTAAATATAATTCTAAAGACATTTTTGCAACCGTGCAGAGTTTCTTGGCCCCCAGCGCCTAGGTTTCGGTGGTACCCACCTTTGCAAAATTCTTTAGGGACAAAATAATCAGCATACAAGTTACTTTTTCGACCACTTCCTGGAAGTCCACTGCTGCCTTGCTGGGAAAGCAGGTGACAGAATCTGTCTCCATCTTTTCTACATTTATACCTTTTGCTCTGCCCAGCTCTCTTAGAATCCTTAAGGCACTAAAGTCTGGATCACCTAATGACCCGTGTGCGGCTAGGCTTCTGTCCGAAGTGGCAAATACTATCCATCTTGAGGTAAATCTAATGGTCAACAAGTCGCTCCGCGAGGCGTGTGTTCCACTGTCGTGGAAGCAGGCGTTGATTCTTCCCCTCCTCAAAAAGCCATCACTTGACCCTCTGCTACCTGAGAACTATCGTCCTATGTCGCTCCTGCCAAGTTTGGCCAAAGTTTGCGAGTAGGTGGTCACGTCTCAGCTAATCAACTTTGTAGAGGTGTCAGGCTTGCTTCATCCAGCACAATCTGATTTCCGCGCCTCGTATAGTAAGGAGTCAGCACTATTAGAGGTGACAGAGGCGATCCGGGAGTGTTTGAATGCTGGTGGGAGAGCAGCTCTGGTTATGCTAGATCTCTTGGCGGCATTTGACACTGTGCCCCATTCTCTGCTCCTTGATCGTCGATTGGAAATTAGTATATCTGGATCAGCGCTGTACTGGATCAGGCCCGACACAAGTGAAGAAACTGGCAGGGACCTGCTTTGGCACTTTGAAAATCTTGAGGAAGTTTCTTCCCCTTCTGCCTGGAAGTGCCAAGGAAACCATAGTCCGTGCTCTGATATTGTCCCGATTGGACTATGCCAACACACTTTTGGTTGGTAGTCCAGGTTATCTTGCGAAGAAATTGCAAGTAGTCCAAAATTCGGCAGCCTGTCTGCTATTGAGCTTACCATCTAGACTTAGTGTTCACACCCACCTGCGTAAATTGCACTGGCTCCCGGTTGAATCTCGGCTAAAATTCAAAATGCTGTCCATCGCGCATCGGGCCCTTTATGGTTTAGGCCCCATTTATCTTCAGAAGAGATTTGCTTTTTATAAACCCAGGAGACAGCTGTGCTCGTCCGACCAGTTATTGATACAAACCCCCAGGTTCAATCGCCAAAGGCTCGGCGTGAGTTCCTTCGTTCAAAATGCCGGCTTGGCCTGGAACAAGCTGTCTTTAGCACTTCGGGGAACCCAGGATCCTTTGCTTTTTAAAAAAAATCTAAAAACGTTGCTCTTTTAGCTTATGATCGGTGGGTAGTCTAATTTCTGGAGCAAGCGCTGGGACACTCTGAGTAGCCGTGCGCTGTACAAATTAAATATAACATAACAAAAAATACCATACCATAACATACGATACAAGGTAGACATCTGCTACATCCAGAAAACCCATCTTCTACCAGCCACTTCCTCAAGACTACACTCTACTGTAACTACTCACAAGGTGTATCCATCCTTTTACGTAGGGGCTTCCCTGCACACCTCTCAGACCATCACAGACCCGGAGGGTCGCTATGTCATCCTCGCTGACACTCTCCTTACCCAGACCTTCATCCTGGCAGCCATCTACGGCTCAATCGCCGACACTCCTGATTTTTTTATGCAAGTCTGGTAGCACATATCCTCCTTGGGACCTGCTGCTCTCCTGTGGGGAGGTGATTTAAATATTGCACCATCCCCATCGATTAACCGATCTAGGGTACATGCTTCCCATCCACGCGCCACCTTACTCCTGCAATCCATAATTTCTGATAACACCCTGCTGCAAGCCTGGCATCATGCACATCCTGACAGACGTGAGGGTACTTGTGTGGCGGGTTTGCGGGGTTGCTGGTGTTGCTGGTCTTGACTGTACCTTTGTATCACCACTCCTGATGCCTCTACCTGGATCGCTTCCATTTAACATATGGCCCGAACTCTCTCTGATCACGCTCCTGAGGGCCTATGCCTGCAGGTCCTACACACACCAAGCCGCATGTTTGCCTGGCGGCTGCTCACCAATATGCTCAGCGACCCAGTCTTCTGTGCAGAGATTTGCACTGCTATTATTAACTACTTTGAACTAAACGCTGGCTCGGTTGACTCCCCCTCGAATTCTCTGTAAGGGCTTTAAGGTTGTAATCCGGGGTGAGTGTATTTCCACACAATCTGGTGTACTATCCGGGGAGTTTTGGAGTGCCTGGATGGCAAAATCAGGAACCCGGATTCCCAACAATCTCGGGACCCCAATACTGTCAATCTGGCGCAGATTAGAGGTAAAATAACTGAATTTCACGAAGAGGCAGATAGGGCACTAGCATTCTTGGATAAGGAGGTGAGGGCACACCATTACAGAGAGGGCGCACCCCTGGCAAATCTTCAGCCAATATCACCGTACTCCAGGACGGGGCCTCTGACTGAATCACCTCCCCTGGTTCTCCGCTTTTTATTCAAAGTGGTACTCGGCTGCCGTAGCACCTCCCCGAGAGGTGCTCAAACAGTATTTCGAGACAATTGAGCTCCACTGCTAGACAATGGTCAACGAAAGTACCTGTACAAACCCTTTACCCTTGAGGACTTGAGGAGATTTCCGCTGTTAAACGGGCCTCCCTGGGTACAAAGCGCCGGGCTATGATGGCCTGCCCCCATCCTTCTACAAACAATTTGCACCCCTCCTTGTTCCGCACTTTGCTGCTATGTACAATGAATCTCACGAAAGTGGTAATTTCCCCCATCCCTCCGCGAGGCAATGCTTAAACTCCTACTTAGACCAGAAAAGTCCCCCAAACTGTGCGATTCCTATCGCCCTTTATCCCTCATAAATTCTGATAACAAAATTTATGCCTAGCTGCTGGCCACATACCTGCTCCCTCTCATGCCCCTAATTGCTCGCCCGAGTGAATCAGGCTTCATTCCCGGGTGATCCACGTCCAACAACCGTAGGATAATTTTCTCCATCCTACATCAGATCAACCCCTCCCTCCCAGCCGTGGCAGTGCTACTCGATGCTACCAAGGCCTTCGACATTCTCGAGTGGCCCTTCCTCTTCTACCTCCTCCCACGCCTGGGCTTCAGTCCAAACTTTGTCCATAAAATACCACAACTTTACACTCTCTCTACCGCTCCCATATGGATAAACGGTCAGATTACTGGGCCAATATCGATCACTAGAGGCACTAGCCAGGGGTACCCCCTAGCCCTCATGTTCTTCGCCATTGCCATGGAACCCCTTGCCGCCAGGCTCCGGCAGCACCACACCCAAATGGGTATAGGTTTTTCAGCCCGAGCCCACGACGTCTCCATGTATGCGGACAACATCACACTGTATATTCAAAACCCACAAGACAACCTTAGCCCCATGACCTGGGAGGTGGTGCGGTTCGGTTGCCTGTCCATTCTCTTTCCCCTTATTAACACCACCATTTCTTTCACACGAGACCACTCCTCTGTCTGGGCGACTGGTCCCACCAAGTACCTTGGAATCTGGCTAAGCAGGGATGTGGATGAGCTAATTTAAGCCGCGCGATGGACTGGCTGGAGGGCAAGATTCAGGTGTGTCAAAAGCTTCCCCTGTCAATTGTGGGGCGCATCGCCATAGCTACAATGGAGGTGCTTACGAAGCTTCTCTATTCCTTTATGAACATCCCTGTCCCTCTCACCTTACACTTCTTCCGTAAACTACACTCCCTAATAATAACTTTAGTATGGCTGGGACACCAACCCAGAATAGCCTACAACATACTCACACTACCCCTTTCACGGGGAGGCATGGGTGCCCCAGACTTCAAACTGTTTGTGGTCAGCGCTCAAGCTAGCTTCCTCCTCTTCTGGGTCCATCCAACACCCTTCCAACCTCATGTCGCGGTGGAAGCAGACTGTGCCTCTCCATGGCCACCCCAAACCATACTCTTCATTCCACTTAAACCCCGGCATAGCAAGATAGACACACTAGAATGTCTGCGATGGGCCTGGGATGGTCTACGGAAATACACCAGTGGTAGTACACTCTCCGCCCCATCTATGCCCCTAGCCAGCAACCCCGTATTCGCCCCATTGCAGGCCGCTGGCATGGCTAGATGCACGCGCTTCTGAGTATTGTCACACTGGGGAACCTCTACCCCAACAACACTTTCTTCACCCTTGCAGCAGAAACTGGCCCAATGGATAAGCTGCTATACTACCAAATCAGAGCGACATGTCAGGAGGCCCAACCTACATTCCCCCACCCCCTGATGCTTGCTGCCCAGGAATCAGTGTATGCTTCCAACTCCCCGCATAAACTGGCCACCAGGATTAATGCACACACTCTTGCTGCATCCCCTGTCAATACTGAATGTGCCTGTGGTGCATGGAGCCAGAACCTGGGTGTGTACCTCCCTCAGGATGGCTTGCTGTACTGTTGTAACCAAATCGGGCACTTGTCTCCCAATTATCGCTTGTGGCTCATTTTAAATATCTACACAGACTTTTATCGCTCACCTGGTACACTGCACAAACTAGGCCTAACTGCTAATGATAGGTCCATGAGATGCTCTGCTCCTCCGGCTGCTTCTTCCCACCTGGCTTGGCATTGCCCTAAAATCTCGGCCTACTGGTGAGACGTGTGCGTGGCCACCAGCGAAATCGTCTCCAAGCACATTACCCCTGACACCCCCCCGGTATGCCTCCTAGGCTGCCTCAAACACTTCTCTGATGCGGGTCACAAACTAATCGCCATTCTCCTGTTCTCACTAGGCACAGGATATCCATCCACTTGGGGCGGAGACCAGCACCTAGGGTCAAGTACTGGCTGGATGACTCAGCCCACTGTCAGACTTTACTATGATAATTTTGAGACTTAATTGCAGCTGCCGGCAGACCACCCGAAATCTGGACTCCCCTCATCTGCTACCGCCAGCGCCAAGCAAATTCACCCAGTCCACCCCCGGCCCGGCCCCGGCAGACATCAGAGGAATGGCCGCTCAGCCCCCAGCTCAACATCCATCACCATGATCGCCTAACTCAATGCGCAAACTCCTACATGTCTCTAGGTCTATTGCAATGCTTCTCAGGTCTAATAATATTATCAAGTCTGCCATATCATGCAATGGATGTACCATTTTTCTTATATCTGCCGTATAAGGTATTGGAATGTGGATTATGATTACATCAGTGCTGCAATGTAACAATGTAATGTACCTTTCTGTATGATTTTAAATAAAGGTTTTTGAAAAATTAAACAAAAATATATATGTTCAGAAACATAGATTTACAACCAAATTTACCATGGTGAATGGGCCCCATATTATTTTAGTTAGTGTAAGTTTTCCGATACTTTATTTGAAATTAACCAGGTATGATGATTGCAATTCGTATTTGTGTTTCGTATGATGTGATGCAGCATATTCTCTGTGCGATATTAGGTGAAGCAATATATGATGCATTCCTGTAGTTCATTTAAAAAGGTAACACCTTATATAGTTTTGTTAAATATATACAGATCACACAGATCACTGCGTGACTCCCGCACTTGTAGAGCACAGAAACAAAAAATCCTTGACACGAACACCTGAACTAGTAAATATGGGGATGGCAGAACTCAGGTCTTAGTGATAAGGCGATGGTACTACCCATTCTTCACCGCCCCTTGTTCCCACTCTCTTTGATCATGGGCTCGAACAACATATAGGAAAGACACCGCAGTAGCAAACACAGTTGGTCAGCGTGCTGGCGCTAGAGATTACCCAGAGACTATCCCTGAAACCAAAGCATCGGTGTCCCTTGTAACTCAGTGTAATCCCCTAATGTACAATCAACACCCAGCATTGCAGAGGGCACCTTCTAGCTATTCCCTCTGCAGTGTGACCACTCTGATCACTGTGACAGCAAGCACACCAAAGGGGTGTCTTGCAGCTTTGCAATGGAAAGTAACAGCTGATTGAAGTACGGTCCAGTGGTGTAACATATGCCCCCATATCCCCAGCAGTGCAGGGGAGCCCCAAGCTCCTAGAGGCCCCCTCAGCACAGTAGTCTGGCCTGAGAGCTCCTGATGTGAGTCTGGAGGGGGGCCCTTCCATTTACTTTTCAGGGGGGGCCCTCAAGCTTCTTTACAACACTGAAATGGTCCTCCTGAGGGAGGTTCTTCTCTGTATCTTCACCCATCCTTGTTTTAAGGGAATGCATGTTTAGGGTCTCACCAAGGTATTATCTAACTGAACTGAGGAAAGTGGAAAAGTTTGTTTTCTATGTGCTACAGGGTAAATAACAGTGCTACTTAAATCCATGGATAGATTGATGTAACTACTGAGATGATGTCATTTGTGTTAAAGGGTTATAATATTCTAGCTACAGTTGGAGTTAAACACAGCCAGCTACCTCCTGTGGTAAAAAGGGTGGTTGTATACTGAGGAATGACGAGTAGACAGTGGGGTTTCACATGAAGCACCACTCAGTCAAAGAACATCAGTAAATAAGAAAGGAGCACGAGAATATCTCAGTGGGAGTTAAGAAGTATCTATGACAGAGAGTGAAGGGGTCAAATAATGCACGTCACACGAGTCAATTCAGAAGTGCATAATTATGATGGAAATGTGCAGGAGTCAGATCCCTTCAGAACTTCCCTTCAGAACATGGGAAATCACTAAGAGAAACATTGGAGGGACCCAGGGGTCTCAGGTCGGTCGATTTTGGAGTGCATAAATAATTAGATAATCATGCCATGGGGGATAATCTCAACGCTGGTGTTAGACTTGGCACCTTGGCGTGGGTCTCCCTTCCATTTTTTGCTGTTGCCTCATGTGTTTTTGCTGGTTATAAATGCTATGGGCACTGTGCCAAAGCTGTCCAGTGCCACAGTGCAAGTGCTCCATATGGTAAATTGATGTATGGATTAGTGATTCCATGTTTGGTTGGCTTGGTTTACTATGCAGACCATAGTACAGTGCACTGAGTGTGCCCAGGGCTTGTAAACCAAATGCTGCTGGTGGGATTGCAGCACTGGTTGTGCCACCCACAGAAGCAGCCTGTAAAAGTGTATTTTAGTCTGCCATTGCAAAGCCTGTGTGCAGTCTGGTGCTGCCATGTTGACTGTGCAAGTGCTCCCACTTGCCATTCCCTAAACTTTCCCTTTTCTGCATATTAGTCACCCATTTCCTTTCTAGGCCCCACCTTTTGGAATTCCCTCCCTGTGTCCTTTCGTCACTGCCCTTCTTATGATTTGTTCCGAAAAACCCTGAAAACCCACCTTTTTAAGTTGGCCTTTGAGTAGTGCTCCCTGCCTCAGTTGTTATGTCTGTTATGAGCGCCAAGAAACCGTCTCGGTGTACGTGCGCGGTACAAATTCTTTAACATAACATAACATAACATATAGTAGGCCCAAGGCCAGGGTGCATTGTAGGTAAAAGATAGGACATGCCATGGTGTGTGTGGCATGTCCTAATAGTGAATTACAGCCATTTTCGTTTTTCACTATTGCAATGCTACCTGTTCCCATATGCCAGAATGGGCAGTTTGATTATTACATCTTATAATATTAACTGACTCAGGGAACTAATTAGAAATTGAAGTTTAGTATGCCTGAACTCAGAATGCTAAAATACATATTTTAGTGAATTTGGCTTTAACATTCTGTGTTCGAACATACCACTTATAGAAAGCAGGTATATTCTTGCCTAACTATTTATTTATTTATTTATTTAGAAGCTTGTAGAGCGCACGGCTACCTCTAGCGGAGGTGTCCTGGCGCTAAGATTACAGGAATATCACCAGAGAGGGTTGCCTAGTTCAAGTCCATCTGAAAGGAGAAATCAAGGGATGCAGAAGCTTTAATTAGCGTTTAGTAAACAGCCAGGTTTTTAGTTTGCGTCGGAAGACTGGCTCAGATTCGATGAACCTAAGGTCAAGAGGTAGGCTGTTCCAGAGCTTGGCAGCTGTGACGGTAAAAGTTCTAACGCCAGAGCCTGCGTCTGCTAGGTTGTGTATTCCTTGTCTGGAGTATGAGTGACAGGGGCTGGGGGATTCCAAGAGACACGGAGAGTCAGCACAGGGCTGAATAGAGAGATCCGCATGTAGATGGGTGGGAGGAGTTGCACCTGGGACCTGAATAGGGTTGTGCCTTCCCTCCAAAATGCTGGCTCCACCTCCTGTGGTGCGTCAGATGTCCCTGGCCTACACTGTGAACGGAAAGATGGAGTCTTGTCAACAAAGTGCTCCAGGACCGACCAGAACTGATTTGGACTAGGCAAAGGCCTCACTGCCTTCAGAGAACAAAGGGAAAATGAGTATAAAAGAGGGGACCCAAACCCCAGAACTTTAGATCACTTTTGGGAAACAAGAAGAAACCTTTGCTGCGGAGAGGAACCAGAGGAACTAAGGAAGAGACTATCCCTAAGCTGAGTGCTGTATGGGGGATTGGCCTGCAGTGTTTGCCTGACTGCCATAGAAAGGAGAAAGGACTTTGTGCTACTTTCATTCAACTTGTAAAGGATCTCCAAGTCCTTGAGATAGAGCCTGCCTCCTGCTGAAGTCTCAGGGACAACAGACTTCACCCATCAGCTCCCCAAGAGTTGTTTGGAAGTGCCTGCAGTTGTGTTGGGCTTTCTGAGGGACTGTGTGTTGCAAGGAGCTGGAAGCACGACTCACAAAGAAGCAAAAGGGTCGCCACCACAGCTGCTGGCGTCGCATCACTGAAGAAGGATGTCGCCAGTGCCGCTGTCGCTTCACCTCACAGTAGTGCCTCACATCGCCAGAGAAGAGTGTCGCTGTCACACCAGACATCATCAGGAAGCGTGTCACGTTGCAGCCGCTGTCGTCGCATCACTGAAGAAGGGTGACGCCGATGCAGCTGTGGCATTGCATCGCCGAAGCATCTCGCATCACTGGAGAAGAGTGTCGCCGGGCCTGTCGCGGATCAGAAGAATCATTGAGACACTGCATGGCCTTTGGGCATGCACGCATGTTGTTGCATCAAGAAGAAGACGCCATTTTGTTTCATTGCACCAGATCTTCATCGCATCGCGGCGTTGCTGGTCGCATCGTCACGGAAGCGCAGTAAAAAACTGAATGATCAACTCCTCACGAGGAGAAGAACCAACACATCCCCTACGCAGCAATAGGGACCGACGCATCACCGTTCTTGCGTGTAAGGAACCGAAGCATCACCTTCCCTGCAACACTTTAGTTGTATAGCGCTGCGCATCCAAAGGTACATTGAACGTAACGTGTTACATTTTACATCTAAAGAGAACTAAGCTATTTCTACCATTTTTGAAGCACATTATTGTGGATTTTTTTCATTTGTAGTCTTGTGTTAAGTCGATATAAAAATACTTATTTTTATACTACAACTTGTGTGGTGTCCATCTGTAGTGCTGTCACTGGTTTACTGTATGTGTTCACAAATGCTTTACACACTACCTCTGAGATAAGCCTGTCTGCTTGTGCCAAGTTACCAAGGGGATGAGTAGGGGTTATTTTATGAGTGTACTCCCTTACCCTGACGAGACGCAAGGGTCCCTGTTTGGTCAAAGGTACCTACCTCACCAACTAGGGACCCCCAAATCTAACAGCTGGTACACTGTGAGTGAAGCATATGGAACAGTATCCAAACTCTCAGAATTCTATATCCCCTTGTCCACCAGGAAATTCCTAAAACAGAACTATTCCCTATTTTTATTCATAATAAACATAACATAAGCACAAGTTTGTGTCCAACAGTTGTAAAGTGACTTACACCATCTGTGGCCGATGTGGTTGAAAAAGTGGTCAAGCACCTTATACAAAATAGTTCAATGTTAGAGACACAAATTGCTGGAATTCAGAGGCCACATGAGACGGTAAAAGAAACAAGGGTGAGTTTAGTAAGGAAAAATGCACATGAGGATTTTTCAGATGAGTGGTGTCGGAAAGATGAAACCCCAATAGCAATGAGAGACATGTTGGAGGGAAGTTAAATGAGATCTGAGAGATTAAGCTGTCTCAAGTACATACAGCAAATCAACTGTCTGAGCATTTGAATAAGATGGATGAGGGAATCACCCAAATGCTTGCTAGGATGGCAGAAAAAGAACAGCTGATCTCAAGTTCCATGAGTAGACTATCAGAGACTACTGGTGTGGTCGATAAGTGTGAGAGAGATAGTTTTTGCAGTTTTCACTTTGATATTGCATGCTTCTAATTTGAATGTTATGTATTAGAGAAGAACAAGTGCATATATAGAAAATAGGTCAAGCAGGAGACATGTGCAGTCTTAGGTTGCAAAATCATGAAATAATTGATACAATTAATTCTGATATACCGAAAATTATATTGTTCAATGTTAAGTGTGGAAACTCGTAAAGCAAAGGCAATTGAGGCATGTGTAAAAAAAAATACTCCCCGATATAATCTCACTTCAAGAAACTCATATAAAACAAGGTAAAAGTCCAGACTTAGCCATGTTTTAGAACTGGGATGATTGATAAGCATGTCTTGTGCCAAGGAAGGGGTGTCACAATTTCTCTTTATTAAATGATTGAGATGGAAAGTTTGCACCTACCCGACTGATGAAGAAGGGAGATAAGCTTGGGTTTATGGTCAGATAGGAGTGAAGCAGTGACAGTTGCAACAATATATGCTCCCACTGAAGATATTGCTGGCCCATTGGTAGAATCACTTTGCTCTATCTTGCTTCTTCCAGGTAAACTGATTTTATGTGGAGATTTAAATTTTCCCCCAAAACGCAGGTTTAGATTTGTCACTCCCATTTGAAAGGAAATAAACCTAACACAGCTAGAGTAATCTAGGATTATACTTATAGTCTTATTTTACTGGTGGAGGAATACATTCCCAACATAACAAGAATATACTTATGTTTCTAATCGTTTTTCAGATCGTTCATTAGTTAAGGTGCATCTGTCAGTTATTAGGAGTATACGCTCTCCATTAGATGGTATTTCAATAAAGTTAAGTTGGAAGATGAGCCCTGGGTTCAGAAAATGTACACATAGATCATGCAATATTTTGAAATAAATGACGGCATTGCCAATGTTGATATGGTATGGAATGCTTTTAAATCAACTATTAAAGGTAATTTGTTTTGTGGGATATAGGAGAAAAGAGAATTCATATCAAATTAAGGGAGGATCTAAAGCTTTTCCTAAAAACGATACGTGATATATGCAGGAACTCATGCAGAATAAACAGCAGATGCAGAAATATTACAAGTGGGTCTATCTTTCAAGTAAATCATACCTGATAAAACTATATGAGGAGAGTGAACAATCCTTGGACAATACTAAGTTTAGAGAGATTATTGGCTATATTTTGATGCAAAGACTAGGAAAGTGGGCAACCTGTGCATTAATATCCCCATTTTTGCTGGAAGAAGCAGATTTAGTGGTGCACTCTCCAATGGGTAAGAAAATCTGTGGTGCGTGTGAGTTCGCTGGCACAACACTGATGTAATAAATATCAAATAAAAAATTATAGACAACAAAAATATTAACTCCAATACTTAAACAGGTAAGTATAAAAATATTGACTGGAAATATTGCAGTACAAAATAGATGTATAAAAGATTGACTTTTAAATAGAAAAATTAAAAGAAATGTAATATACATTTTAATAAAATATAACAAATAAACTTAATAACAAAGATAAACACACAAACATAATCATTTATACAAATATATTTTCTTTAAAACAATTAATAAACTCGTTTTTTATTTTGTGTTAAAGATTTTAATTATATTAAGATTTAAATATATATAAATTATTTAAAATATTTAAAAAAATCTGTACTAAATTAAAACATTACACTATAAAAAATTATTTAAACTTACATTTCACAATACAGCCAGTGCAACAGTAGGAACAGTTTTAGATAGCAGAGGGGTAAAATAACTATTCCCACTCCAGTGAGTGCAACAGTAGGGAAAGTGCTGGATAGCGGATGGGTAAAAATTACTATTCCCACTCCAGTGAGTGCAACAGTAGGCGAAGTATTGGATAGCGGAGGGGTAAACATTACTATTTCCACTCCAATGAGAGCCACAATTGGGAAATTGTTGGATAGCTGAGGCGCAAAAATTACTATTCCCACTCCAGTAAGTGTAACAGTAGGGATAGTGTTGGATAGCTGAGGGGTAAAAAATGTTATTCCCACTCCTGTGACTGCAACAGTAGGGAAAGTGTTGGATAGTGGAGGGGGAAGAATTACTATTCCCACTCCAATGAGTGCAACAGTAGGGAAAGTGGTGGATAGCGGAGAGGCAAAAATTACTATTCACACTCAACAGTTACAACAAAATATATTAAAGAAAACATATTATAATGTTAATTACATATAACAAATACCTACAGATATTATATAAAATGTGATAATAAATAAATTAAAAAATATATAATTCTTTTAAATTCGAAAATTTTAACAAACAAAAACATTAATTAAAACATAAATGTATTACTTTTATTTCCTACCCTGTAACACCACACCAATAACAACACAGTTCAACGTTTTAAATTAAATTTACTTCCATAATTAACATAACTAACAATCAATTACTAATATTATTAAATAAAACTAACAAACACTCTAACACTATAATATCCACAACACATACCTAAATTAAACTACAAAATAATAAAACTGAATTAAAACGTATTTTTAAATTAAAAACTATTACTATTAACAACTAATTATGAAGTAATTAAAATGTATTTAATACCCACCCCTTACCCCTTTCAAAGTAAAAACAAAAATAAACAATTGCCCAAAATTAATATCAAATAATTAATATTCATTACTAATACTAAAAACAGAAAAAAAATAAAAAACAATAATAACAACTAAAAACGTAACATATTTTAAAATTAGAAACAATTCTTACATAAAAAATCATACATCACATACATTTAAAACATATATTAAAATGCATACCACTAATTAAAAAATCAATATTTTTAACAAATACATTTTTGTAAACAATATTAAACACTTCAATATTTTTTAAATCGATATTACTTATCTTAAGTTGATATTCTTGACCACAATATTCTTGTTGTCGATATTTCCGAACCACAATATTTCTGACTCAATATGTGTACAACTCAATATTTTAAAGTCGATATTCTGTCTGCACACCGTACGGGTGGTATTCCAGCTGAGTTTTTTAAAAAGGTTTTGACATATTTGAAATCAACATATTCTTAAATAAGCAAATTACACATTACAAGGAAAGAGCAGTAGTCCCTTATTTGATATGATTGTCAGTTCTAAAAAAACATAAAAATCCTGGGAATATCAACTCTTATAGACCAGCCATGGCCTGTTTGGGATGTTGTGGTAAATAAAATATTACCCTGGCATAATTTCTAGGCATTAACAATTAGCATGTATCAAATGAGAGGCAGAGAGTCCGTGGTGTCCAAGTTAAAAGGGCTTTATTCCAATAACTCGAGTTAAGGGAGAATCTGTTCCATCACCACTGAGGTTCAGGAAGGGTCTTCTAACAATTAATCTCTGAAAATCATATATATATACATTTCTCCTTGTACATAGGGAGGCACGCTCGAGGCAGAGCAAGAAAGAAAGAGATAAGAGCATGTGGGCGTGCATGAGGGTGTACACTTGATGAGTCATAGGTGTGTGATAGGTGGGTCATAGGTGGGTGGTACACAGAGGAGGAGTTACATGGCAGGCTGGAACTTTGCCCTACTTGTGCAGGCAACTGGATCATGACGTGCAATTGACGTGTAACTGGGGGGAGAGCTGACTTTCAGTCTAGTAGAGAGATCTTTAGTGTCAAGGCGACCAGCACATCTGGTACTATCTGATATCTTGAGTCAGGGATGTATTATCTGAAGCAAAGGTTGCTCATCTCTAAAAGACAGAAAGGGCATATATTTCTTCGTTCATTACATGGGGGCTGTGAGCTTTTTACAAATGCAAGTACTGTAATTACATTTAAACAGAGACAGGAAGGCTAGGTCTCTATCTCTACGGACGGGTTCTGTTTATTCTTGTTAACCGGGCAGGAATGTGATTCTATACAACAAGCAGATAACTATTTTGCAAAACTGTCTTGGCAACCCTTGCTGGGCCCTTTTCGGCTGAGCTAGAAGTATGCGAGGTCAGGGATACGTAACTGTAGCTTTCAGAGTGTCTGAGCCATGAAAAACCCTAAATTCAGAAAGTGGTTCAGACTGAACCACAATAAGGGTTCATCTCGATATTAAACGTGCACAATGCAAAAACATGGGCCTTACTGCTAACTTAACTTTGTTACATGGGAGACTTAATTACTGGCATCTTAAAGCAGGGCGTGATTGCAGAGGCCTTGTAATTCAGGCCACTAAGAGAAAATGCATGGGTGACATGCACATACATGTAACATAGGGTATACGTAGGGGGCATCTTGGTCAGGCAAAATTTCATTTTCCTCATTCCCTCCTTGTCCCCTACATTACCCTTCAGGATACATCTATATTCATGAGACCGTATATTTGATCATACAGCATCATTTGTTCGTCTTTAATCCTTTGTATACGTGGATGTGGAACACATGCAGTTGCACACAGGCCGCAAATGGCCGGGCCACACTGCAGACAGAGACAGCAACCAAATATTATAAGTAGTATAAGTCCTAGGAACGACACCACTTTCCATCCCCATGCCGATATTACACCCCAGAGCCAACTGGACAAAGTCCATGTGCCTGGGTCTTGATGTATATCATGAGCAATCTTGTGGAGTCTTGTTATCGCTTCGTACACAGATGGCGCGTTATTTGGGATGAAAATAAAATCGCCTGGTGATATGGCGTGCTCCTTGACCTGGGTGTTGTCAGGGAAGGCGGCGGCAACCTGTGAACGACAAGATAGTAGTGCAGACATCAAGGAAGCCAGGTAATCTGTCAGCATGTTACTGTCAACATCAGTTGACATCAGTCTTGTCGTTCACAGGTTGCCGCCGCCTGCAGTAGTGATGTCTGCACTACTCTCTTGTCGTTCACAGGTTGCCGCCGCCTTCCCTGACAACACCCAGGTCAAGGAGCACGCCATATCACCAGGCGATTTTATTTTCATCCCAAATAACGCGCCATCTGTGTGCGAAGCAATAACAAGACTCCACAAGATTGCTCATGATATACATCAAGACCCAGGCACATGGACTTTGTCCAGTTGGCTCTGGGGTGTAATATCGGCATGGGGATGGAAAGTGGTGTCGTTCCTAGGACTTATACTACTTATAATATTTGGTTGCTGTCTCTGTCTGCAGTGTGGCCCGGCCATTTGCGGCAGACTGAAACAGCTTGGGAGCAATATACAGATTTCAACAAAGGATTCCTTTTCTTTGTAGGTCCCGTCCAAAACAGTAAACTGATACGCAAGTTAACAAGGACTCTTGAAGCAGTAGTGAATGTGACTGCATCTGCCCTGGCAAACTTGACCCAGGAGCAGTCTGCTATTAGACTTGTCGTTCTGTGCACCGCACAATTGGCAGAGCTTCGTGCTCTCTTACTAGCGTTGCAGTACGCAGATCCTAGTGTTACTACTCTTATTGTAAGTGATTCTTTCTACTGTGTCCAGTCTTACAATGAAAACTTGTTCTTTTGGATTCAGAATGACTTTCGTGATTCCAAGGGTAGCACAATAAAACATAAATTGATCTGGGTTCGAGTGGCAGAGCTTAAAGCTTTGTTGCCGCTCGTTTTTGTAATTCATACTCTTGGCCATCAGCGTGTTGGGGTTCACGCTGTCGGTAACTCGCTTGCTGATGAGGCGGCGAAATCAGCGGTCAGCATCATTTACACTGATGGTTCGGCGCAGGTTGCGCATGGCTCCAAGCATGCCTACGTTTCCGCATGCGCCATTGTGATCGGTGCTATGTTGGACGATGAGTTCATTTCCAGGGAAGTGCACACGTTGCCACTGGGCGATTGCACCGCACAATTGGCAGAGCTTCGTGCTCTCTTACTAGCGTTGGAGTACGCAGATCCTAGTGTTACTACTCTTATTGTAAGTGATTCTTTCTACTGTGTCCAGTCTTACAATGAAAACTTGTTCTTTTGGATTCAGAATGACTTTCGTGATTCCAAGGGTAGCACAATAAAACATAAATTGATCTGGGTTCGAGTGGCAGAGCTTAAAGCTTCGTTTCCGCTCGTTTTTGTTATTCATACTGTGGTAAATAAAATATTACCCTGGCATAATTTCTAGGCATTAACAATTAGCATGTATCAAATGAGAGGCAGAGAGTCCGTGGTGTCCAAGTTAAAAGGGCTTTATTCCAATAACTCGAGTTAAGGGAGAATCTGTTCAATCACCACTGAGGTTCAGGAAGGGTCTTCTAACAATTAATCTCTGAAAATCATATATATACATTTCTCCTTGTACATAGGGAGGAACGCTCGAGGCAGAGCAAGAAAGAAAGAGATAAGAGCATGTGGGCGTGCATGAGGGTGTACACTTGATGAGTCATAGGTGTGTGATAGGTGGGTCATAGGTGGGTGGTACACAGAGGAGGAGTTACATGGCAGGCTGGAACTTTGCCCTACTTGTGCACGCAACTGGATCATGACGTGCAATTGACGTGTAACTGGGGGGAGAGCTGACTTTCAGTCTAGTAGAGAGATCTTTAGTGTCAAGGCGACCAGCACATCTGGTACTATCTGATATCTTGAGTCAGGGATGTATTATCTGAAGCAAAGGTTGCTCATCTCTAAAAGACAGAAAGGGCATATATTTCTTCGTTCATTACATGGGGGCTGTGAGCTTTTTACAAATGCAAGTACTGTAATTACATTTAAACGGAGACAGGAAGGCTAGGTCTCTATCTCTACGGACGGGTTCTGTTTATTCTTGTTAACCGGGCAGGAATGTGATTCTGTACAACAAGCAGATAACTATTTTGCAAAACTGTCTTGGCAACCCTTGCTGGGCCTTTTTCGGCTGAGCTAGAAGTATGCGAGGTCAGGGATACGTAACTGTAGCTTTCAGAGTGTCTGAGCCATGAAAAACCCTTAATTCAGAAAGTGGTTCAGACTGAACCACAATAAGGGTTCATCTCGATATTAAACGTGCACAATGCAAAAACATGGGCCTTACTGCTAACTTAACTTTGTTACATGGGAGACTTAATTACTGGCATCTTAAAACAGGGCGTGATTGCAGAGGCCTTGTAATTCAGGCCACTAAGAGAAAATGCATGGGTGACATGCACATACATGTAACATAGGGTATACGTAGGGGGCATCTTGGTCAGGCAAAACTTCATTTTCCTCAATGTGCCACCGGGCGGTGACGTGGAGCGGGGCAGGGGCAGGGAGGGGGATTGCAAAATGCAGCAAACTGAAGATTTCAGGTAAGTAACGGAATAAAGTACACCGAAATGCGCTGTGCGCGATGCATCGCCAAATGCGATACAGCGCGCGCTACAAAATTCATTTTTGTTTTCTGTTACTTACCTGAAATCGTCCGTTTGCCGCATTTTACAACCCCCCACCATGCCCTTACCCCGCCCCATGTCACCGCCCGGTGGCATACCCTATACGGTCAGAGGCTGTTATAGACTCGTTAGCGGATCCTAAAAAAAAGAGAACAGATTGAAACTAGTGGTGGGACAACTGTTAAATAGGGATCCGTGTGGTTTTGTATCAAATATAAAACTTTTTTCTAATTGAAATTGAAACTTTTTAATTGAAGCTTTAGACTTTTTTAATGTCAAACAGGTCCGAGTGCATATACTTCTCCTCGAAGCAGATAAGGCTTTCGACCTTTTTAATTGGCAGAGACTTTTCTGTAAGCTAGCGAAAAATTGCCCTGTCAATTCCGCTTACTAAGGTAATGTCCAAAGTTATATAAATGGCTAAAACTCATTTGATAGTGTACTCTATTGATATTGGAATTTGCCCAGTTAAGCATGGTATGAGGCGGCGCGCCCACTCCCTCCTATTTTATTTGCGTTATTAATAGAACTACTTGCTATTGCTATAAGGGAAGACAAGACAATAGATGCGCATTCTGAGTTCATTTCAAAAAGGAGATATAACATTAGTAACTAAAAAACTGAGATTTTATAATGCAACTGCACTAAGACACTATACTCTCTGAATTACAGCCATTAGTAAATCCGTTGTCTAAGAGATATATAGGTATTTACACTACGGGAATATAGATGATTTGTATTAACTGACGTATTTTCCACATATAGATAAAATCAAGTCCATATTTTTAAAATGGAAGTTTCTGCCCCTGTCTATAATAGCAAGGATTGCACGAATCCGTTTGTCTGTTTTAGCATTATTTCATTTGCTATATGCTGCCCCCCCTTGCGTTTTGCACAGAAAGTTTTTCAAAGAATTAGACGGATTGTTTTGGGAATTTCCCTGGGGGAATAGAGCACCGTGAGCCTACATATTTTTGACAAATCGGGGACCTTGCTCTGCCAAATATGGATTACTATTTTACAAGTTTTGCACACTCCTGTTTTTACTTTTCTAGCACTCAATCTAGACAGAATATTAATTCTTTGACCAAACGTTACAATAATATAATATTCACAACTTACTGCGTTTGTCAAGAAAGTTTGGTACAAAACTTTGCAGTGGAGGTTAAAAATAGAAGGCGAAAATATTTAGATACTGATATGTCAACCTTGTCCAGATATAGATACAAATACAGCAGATAGTTGGCATGTCAATGGCTATAATAATCTCACGAATGTTATTGAAAACGATGGATATACGAAATGGCTGGATATTAAACCTGGCCTTAGGTTTGCCAGAGGACCTCTTTGATATTCCTCTTTTCTGCTTTCACACTTTTTTAAATATTTTGACCCTAAAGCTGTAATTTGCTAACTGTAACCTCACAGTCGACCTTATGTAGGCAACCACGCATAAATAAATAAAATACTGGAAAATGAGGTTTGTAGACGTTAATGAGGTGGACGTAACTAAGAGAGCGAACAAGAAATGGCTAAAGCAGTAGGCGTTGGAGATTACAGCAGAGATGTTGAAAATGGTAAATAAATAAAAATGTTCTACTATGAAAGGAGAAAGCTTTCTCAGAATGCTGTTCCACACTAAGGGGGTCATTAGGTGTGCGGGCGGACTTAGTCCGGCATCCTATCGGTGTTTGGGACCGCCCGCCATAAGGGCGGGGGTCCCGTGGTGGGATTAGGATGTGCCCGCCACTGTGGCGGGCGCATCCTGCATGTTTAGTATTGTGGCGGGCGCCAAAATGCTAAAATTGCACATATGCATTTGCATTAACAAAGCGGCAGGCACCGAGCGGTGCCTGCGGCTTTGTTAATGCAAATGCAGGGGGGCACCACAGGTACCCCCCATGTGCACCCCCCACCTGTCCTTTACTCCGGGGGCCCGCAGGGGGCCCCCGAAGTGAAGACCGCATGCCTTTCCAGGCATCTGTTTTGGGCAATGCTAATATGGCTGGCGGTGTCTAATAGACACCGCCACCATATTAAACCTTTTCCGCCCCGGCCGCAAGGCGACCGGGGCGGAAATGCGGCGGACGGTCTTTCCATTAGGATGGCGGGGGGTATTTAGGTGCGGATGGCGGGCAGCTTGCTCCTGCCAGGCTGGCGGTGGCTACCGCCAGCCTGGCGGGGGCATTCTGCCAGCCTGGCGGGGGCAATCCGCCCACCATCCTAATGGCCTCCTAAATGATTATTATATAGGACTCTTGCTTTTCTAAATAAATTTGGTATACATGTGTCAGCAAAGTGGGTTAGGTGTAATAAGAGAATAGTAGACAACTGGACACATAAAGGCTGTTGTGAGATTTCCCAAATACTAACAAGGAAAGACACACGATCATTTTCTGACGTGAACCCTGGAACTTGCAAAAATACCCCTCCAGAACACTGGGCTGATCTATCTTTACTCTCATTTCAGAAAGAATTTAAATAATTCCTAATTATGCGTGCACAATATCTCCTACAGATGACATTATGATGACCTCTTAAAAACAGGAGCGGCGCAGTTGAAAGTTTTTATGATATTGACCACTTTAACGTAAATACTTACTTCTTTTGAAGCTTTATACCTCAAGTCATAGGAGTATAAGAAAATCATTTCACTGTGAAAATCATAAGCAGTATCATAGCTATGGCCAGTATAGCCCTTCAATTTCATATGAATTATGGAGGGTGTAATCCCATAAAATAAAAATAATCCTCCATCATGAAAAAAATAAAGAAATTGTATAAATAAACACCACTTTGCACAGCGGGAAAAATTGCAGTCTAGATTCTACAGAACGAAGCTCCCTTGATATAGGATGAATCCTGCATGATCCTGCTTGGCCTGGCCAGGATTCGGACCCTGGATCTGCTGTACACATTGCTGCAAGAAAAAAGATAGATCAGCATGATGCTAGTGTCAAGGAAAGTGGCGGCTGCGAATAACAACAGAAATCAGAGGAGGCCCATGCAGGCCTTCAGCCCAGACTGAGAGCGCTGTGTCTGCTAATGCACATTGTAGGATAGGGTACATGTGAGCCACTCCCAAGAAAAAGAGACACATGATTGCGGGAAGACCAAGGACAACTCTAAGGAAAAGTGGGGACTGATTTTATGGGGCCTGTGATTAGCACCTCTTGCTTCCTCACCGCTGCCACTATCCTCCAAATGGCTGATTACTAAGGGTAAAACAGTTGCATGGACTCATGAACCTTGTAAGCAGGGCATGCGGGGATGCAAAGCATGCAGTAGTTAATGAGTTGGCCACGTAATTAGACTACTAAATTGGGTTCTGACCATTTTAATCTCCTGAATATTTTTGCTTTTGGACTACCTGATTTTGGACTTTTACTGTAAGTGAATTTCACAAATGACGTCTCACTGTAAATTCTCTAATGATAAAGTCTGCTGCTATATATCTTGGGTAAGAGGCTCTGGGCTGGTGGCACATGAACACATGCATGTGCATCCATTTTTAGGCTGAACTGCACAACTACCATCTAGTTAAATCCAGTATCTGGACACAGTTAGCTTGTTGTAGAAGGGACCCTTCAGGAATTCTTGCCAGCCTTGTACAGTGAGTGACAATTAGGTTTTGGGCCATTCCGAAGCTCACCGCCACCCCCCACACCACCGCTGCCATGACTTGGCTAAGTTAATTACTCGGCTGGCCAGTAGTAGGATCAGAAGCCTCCCCACACAATAGAGTCCTTTCAGAATGCTCTGGCTTGTTCCTGGGAAATAAAGGGTGGAGAAATACTGTCTTCCAAAGGTACATAAAGGAAAGATCAAAACCCACGGGAGAACAATAGTTTTATTCAGTGTTGGTGTTCTGCAGAACACTTCTAAATATATAGATGTTTTCTGAGAAATTTTGTGTTGACATTAGCCTCAACTATAAAGGATGCCAATGATTTCTTGTACAGAATTGAAGGTCTTACCATCAATAATAACAATGACTTGCAAGCTTGCAAGTACTTCCTATTATGAGGCCATTGCTCTATATATCACACAGTGGAATGATGATGAATATCAAGAAATGTTTTTAAAATATTAACAATTTTTTAATGGGACATAGTACAGGCAATGATGGGATAGAGTACAGGCAAGTGAGGGAGACGGCGAGAGGAACCCACGTCGCCTTGCGCCCAACCCACACTGTGCATAGTGGGGGGGGGGTTGGTTGCCCATGACGGGGTCAGTGCCAGGCCCTGTGCCCAACCCCCTGCCATGCACAGCAAAAATCATCTTATTTTATGTGAATAAAATATAGGAATTCAAGCAAAAAAATGTTAAAGGGTTGTTATAGTTAGGAATTGTAATATGTAACTTTGAATACTGAAACTTGGAAATTTTAAAACATAGAAAATGTCAAAATGTCTGTGAACATACCATTTTAAATTAACAAAACCAGTGTACTTCACCTGTGATAATTATCTCAAGTAACTATAACTCATTCTCAACAGAAACTAAATCTTGCACCTTTGCCATGCACTGATAATTACCTCCATATTACATCACTCAAGATATGTTCTCTGACATCATTGATATAATCACTGCAACATATGAATGCAAATGATTCATGATAACACTGTGAATGGCAGGGGTGCGATTTATAGTTACTTTGGGCAGGTGTTATTGTTACTTGAGAAAACTGTATATGGTGAATTTCAGTGTTTTTTTTTCATTTAAAATGTTATGTTTTAAATTACATTTTCACCTAACTATAACTTTGTTTTTTTCAGTGAATACATAGTGATATATATTTAAATACAACTGCTTCTCATTTCTGAATCTCCTGTCACATCGTGGAGGTGGTACACGCACTGAGGAAACTAGGAACTTCGCTAATTACCCTGTATGGTTCAGCACCCAGTAACAGAACAGAATATTACATACAGAGTACATTTCAAGAAAGCAGCAGTTTTATCATGATGAATGTCAGTAAATTGATTTTGGTGCAAACAAGCATATGTGATCCTAGCATTTGTCTGATTACTTGGGCAGAACCGTAATGGATAAACAGTGGAAGTTGCCACTGTGTAGTTAGAGTTATGACCTTGTACCATAGCAAGATCACTTTTTTGGTTTGCTAATGTTTGGTGCTGTTTGAACAACCTTCAAAAAACGTAACAAAAAAAGTTCATCCATCTCAACACCTTCCTGGAATGTTGTGGGGTGATCGGTCAAGCGTGCCGAGGAAAAAAGTGGGGTCTAAAAACGCAATTAGCCCGTGCAATTTTTCATAGGAAAATTGAACAATGATATAGTAGAATTTAGTTCAGCCGTTTTGTGTTCTTCTTTGCAGAAAGCTAGATCTTCGTCCAGAAAGCATGACTTTGTGATTTGGTGTAAATCTGTTCAGTACTTTTTCAGAAATTAAGGTTCAAGAACTTTGCATAGCTGGGCAGCTTTGTTTGTGGAAGGCTTGCAAGAGTCCTGCAAGAATCCTGCGGTCACGTAAGTTCAACTGTTAGAGTGATCTGTCTTGGCTAGGTCCTTTTTTTTACCTGTTGGCTACCTGAAGCCCACAGGAGTGGAAGGCTCCTGCGAACTCCGACAGAAACTCAAGCTCTTGATTGTCTAGCTCTAATATGGCCACATGGTAGCAAAAGAGAGCGGGCCGCTCTAGTCACAACACAAGATAGATTCCAGAAGGCTGAGCTGCCAGAGTAACTAGTAAAGATTGTGCTGAAGATGAACATGTGATTGTCCATGTTGAGAGTGGTGATAAACTAGTAGTGGAAGCCACATCTATTCAGACAGCAGAGCCTGTAATACATATTAGCTACATTTTTTAGGGACATGAATTGATAAAAAAAAACTAAAAGAGTTGCAGCACCACCACACCTGCAATAAACTCCCCACCTTTGATATGGCAAACATAGATAAGGCCAACCCACACTCAAACCTGGTGGGTCCAGCACCACAAGTTCTTGCTTGGGCATAGGATTTTATTTGCATTTACAAGACATATGATCATGTTGATCTGTGCAAACTTTATAATTTTGAAATATAGCATGAAAAGCTGGAAAACATCTTTGCAACTGGACTGATTTACCTTATTGAGAGGAGGTCATGCACGCATATGAGAGGCCCACTAAACAATCTAAGCATTTGCTGGTCCGGCTTCAGTATCCACAGTGTACAAAGAATGAGATGACAACAATGATGGAGAAAGTGGCAGCCCAGCTCCATATCCACATTTCAAGAGGGAACAGGTACCTATTGGCCCTAATGCGGATGCACCATCATTATATTTACAAACAAATGCTACTTCTTAAATGTTCCATCCATGCCATCAACTTCAGTGAAAAGCAAAGCAACCACTATTGTAGCTATCTTCAGTGATTAAGTAATCCAATTACCGTTTTATTTAGTGACCAAAATATTGTTGCATGATCTTTTCCCAGACTAATTCAGCAATTTTTGCTATGCCAGAGCTGGTACAATGTTGCTGGTAAGTGCACTTGAGAAGATTGTCATGCAAATCAGCAATCTTAAAGAAAACATGTAAATCAATGACCAGGCTGCAGTGCAATGATTCTGTCCTGGCAGGAACTTATTATAATAGTGCCATGCTTTCAATTAGAGAATGCACTCAGAGCTTTCACATCATGTCATTTCCACCCTGTCTATTTGGTTTGAAGATGCACCGATTGGCGTCAATGACAGATCGCAGACATTTACAGTGCTCAGTTTTGCACAATGCATAAGCCTCATTTTGCAAGGTACACCCAAATAGATAGGGACATATTAACTAGTAATTTAATAGGTTTGGTATATCTAAAAAAATATGCAAAATCCATGGAAGGATACACAGGCCCATGCTACGCGCATGGAATGCCTCTCAAGTTGAAATATAACATAACAGTGCAGGCCGCTGAATACGTTACATTTGTTTTACAAAACCACACATGGCCACGCAAATCAGGCATTGCGTGGCTTAGTAAATTCACAAGCTGCCAGTAGCGACAACCTATCACCAGCACTGCCCTCCCATTGCGCCAAATGCTAATGGCCCAGTTGCAAGTGCCAACCAGGAACATGACCCGTGACACGTTTGACTTTACTTGCTTATCTTGCAACAAAACCACAGACAGAATGCACAAATGTCACCGAGAGAGTACATACGTCCCATTATTGTAGATCCCATTTCACATGTGTGGAGACGTTACTTATTCCTGTTTGAGATTGAGATCACTATAACGATAGGAATTGGATCGTGAAAAGAGCACCATACAATATCAGCATGAAAATACCTAGAGTAGCAGAAATTTGAATTTTAGACATTCTGTTTTCATAAACATAGGCAGAGCGTGGCCCTAGCCCCAGAAATGTTACAGTGATGCCATGACAGCCTATCAGAGGGGTATTGTTCTATTAGTTGCATAAAAATATTATCCTCACGTCCACTCCACAAGAAAAAAATCCTTAGCAGGTCTGTCTCCTATCTCCCTTTGCTTTACACATGTTCCAGCGGTTAAAACAACCTCCAAGCTGGAGAAAACAAAAAAGGATATCTTGTCACCAATTAGAACAGAAAACATGGATGCATATATAAAACGAAAAATCATGTACATCAACAGCTATATGTACATTGGAATTAGGGCAATGGATGAGTGGCCTCAAACACAGTGTATTCTAGAAACGTACTTTCTGTGTTGCTGGAGCAAAGGGCAGTGTTAAATAGACCATTTGCCTTCTCAGAACATGGAGGGACTAATCATGATTAAAATGAATAGGGAAATTCAAGCTCCTCAGTAGCTTTTACACTAAAATGGCCCAATGAAGTGCAAGAGTATACTTCAAACATCATTGCCTGTTCTGCAGATGCAGATTACAATGATGAGGGGCATTGCTTAGTAAGCTTTATTTACCACAATGAATTACCATGCTTTGAAAGAAAATGTGTAAAAAACAGAAAAGTTAGGACGTGGGACCATAGTCCACATTAAAAAAATAACTCCATAAACTAATACAGGGGTCTATCTATGAAAAAGTCACGCAGTGCAGCACAGCAAGTCACCTTGCTGCGCTGCGTGACCGGGAATGGGCACGTAGTTAAGGCAATACTGTGCATTCCTGTCTTTTCTTCTGCACTGGTGCCATTTTGGCAGATTAGCGCCACCTCAGTCACCCTTGTACCATGGTGCAAAGGTGCCTGCGTAGCATGCAGGATTGTTTTTGTGCAGGAAGGAACACCTTATTGTGCAAAAATTATCCTGAGAGGCATACTTCTCAATCTACGTGTGCTGCATTCTGCAGCACACATAGAAAGAGGAAGTAACTAGGAGAAATAAAGATATTTCTCCTTGTTAGGCCTCTCCTGGAAAGGCATCTCAATTTGGCGCATTCCTAGGTTTACCAGTTCTGCTGAGTCTGGGAATGTGTCAAAACCCTTGGGAGTTGGGTGGGACACCAAAGCAATGCCCTGGAACACCTTCCCAGGGCGGAGTTAGGCAACGCAGCGATATGCGCTGCATCTCCCTACTCCAGGTTTAAGGAGCCACTCAGGACCAGGCAAAGTTACCTTGCGTGGCATCATAAATCTGACTTAAGGTTTGCGTTAGTGTTGCAACACATTGCGTGGTGCAAGAGAGATGCAAACAGGGTCATTATTAGGCCCAACAGTGTTAAAATATTTTGCCTTTTAAAGTCATTGAAATGAACTAACGTGCTCCATGGGCATACATGTGGATTTGTTTCATAGCAGGTGTTGTATACATAGTAATCCAGTGACAACTAATTAATCAGTTCAACCACAAAAGATGCAATAACTGTTAGCCTCTGCAATTGCAGCTACCTCTTGCTGTACTATAGGTGTTTGATCATTACTATTCTTTATTTTATTCCTGTCACCGAAAAGAAGAAATAGCACGTACACTACAGAAGTATGATTTAAGAAGCCATTTCGAGTTTGCAATTCCTGTGATTCATAAAATCCCAGGATTTGCGACCACAAAATTGCTTTTGTTGTGTTTTAACCTCACTTCCTGAGTCATAAGAGGTAATCTAATCACAAAATGCGTTTAGAAAAACATAATCAATCACTATTTGAAAGCGTGGTGTTTAGATTGTCCCTTTTCAAAGAACAATTCATTATGGCATGCTAGGAAAGTGGAGCTAGCTCAAAAATGAATTAAAATAAATGTATGCTCAATCCCTAGTACTGTAACCCCAAGTTTCAAGTTTATTTTATTTTGTGTGACTAATTAAAATCTTACAAAAAACAGCTAAAATATCATCAAAGTTAAAAACACTTATAAACAATCAATCATTTAGGTTTGAATCCAAAAACATGATTATATAAAATACATATTAGCACAGTCCAAAAGTAAATCAAATAAAAACCTTTAACTATTTCCCTACAGCACATAGAAATTTCACAAATGCAGAATTCATTAATAAGTCTTCAGAATTTAAACATGCTATCAGGGCTTGCCTACATGTCCTTACTCCACGGTTATTGAGCAGTCTCTTAAGGGAAAATTTTCTTTCACATTCCAAATCTGGGCAAAGACACAATAAATGTATAATGTTTTCTTGCCCGCATTTACAGAGCCTGCATCATTTGTCATTTTCTGTTCTCTTCCATGGTGGTAAGTGACATAATATTGGCAAACAACTAAAGCTAGCATTGATAAAGATGTGTTTATTTTTTTCTTAGACCATGATTTTTCCAGATATTCTTTCACCTTTTTTTCTCTTAAAACCATTTATAATTGGCCATGCATGATTTCTTTTTACAAACATATCTTTATCCTTTATCAAGGAGAGATGGTTGGTGAGTTTATTAATTGTTTTTTTTAAACTTTCCTGTGCGATTGTGGTGTTCCAAATCAATGTTATGCCGAATTCTTCTATCCTGTGTTTAGATAGGACCAGACATGTAATTTTCTGTTATATTTTACTTCTTGCCACAATAGCCGAGACTGTTAGCCTCTGTAAATGCTGCTACCTTTTGCTCTACTATAGGTGTTTGATCATTACTATTCGTTATTTTATTCCTGTCAAGAAAGGAAGAAATAGCAAGTACACTATAGAACTATGGGCATGATTTACGTAGCCATTTTGGGTGTGTAATTCCTGTAATTCACAAAATCCCAGGATTTGTGATCACAAAATTGCTTTTTTGTATGCTAACCTCACTTTCTGATTCATAAGAGGATATCGAATCACAAAATGGGTTTAGAAAAACATAATCAATCACTATTTGAAAGCGTGGTGTTTAGATTGTCCCTTGTCAAAGAACAATTCATTATGGCATGCTAGGAAAGTAGAGGTCGAATTGGGGTGGAACAGTGTCCCCTGAAAACGATAAGCCCACCACCTACTAGCTATCTTAAAAATGAATTAAAATAAATGTATGCTCAATTCCTAGTACTGTGACACAAAGCAGCCAGGTTTAAATCAAAGGCAAAGTGTGAAGTAATTAAACAGTGAACAGGCGGTAGAAAACCTCATACAAAATACCATACAATTGCACAACCAATTTTAATCTAAAGTACATGATGACAATCCAATAAAGAGAACAGGATATGAATTGAAAAAAAAAGAAAGTGAAAAGGCATAAAAAAATAACGCTCCCAATGTAAGCCAATGGATGTGTTAGATGGGGAAAAGGTGCAATTTTACCCCGACCGCAATCGAGGTTGACATTTCTTCCTCCAAATGAAAACACTCTGCCTGGGACACTGTTGAAACTGTAGCCACTGCTGTGATACCCAAAGAAAGATACCTAATGCAGGTTGGTCTTGCTGGCGCACTAGAGGTTTTGAGATTTCTCACTGAAAAATGTCTCAGCCCCAACTCAGAACTTTTCTGAAGTGCAGATCTACACGAGGAACACATCTGAAATCCAATTTGATGCTATGGAAATGTTGGCCTGATACTTTTTCAGGCAGCTCCTGCTGAAGGTCTGGAGAAAAAGTTTTCAAAAGTTTCCAGACTTTCTTCTGGTGCCCAAACAACCACATATCTAAGGCCCTCGAGCAAGGCATCTAGAGACTCTCACGGTATAAAGCATTGGCCAGCAGTAAAGTTGAGTTCCAGTCTAGTTTGGAATTGGTCCACTGGGATTCTTCACAAAAATGTTACCCAGGGATCAACCTCATGATCCTTGGAGTTCTCTCAGTCTCTGGATCTAAGGTAGAATTGGGTTCAGCATACTCAAGCCAATCTCAGAGGTAACCTATGCAAAGTACAGCTGGTTCTGTCCTGGTATCCTTTCATGAGTCGAGCAGTGTTAGGAGGAAGGCTGTGTGAGGATGCAGCTTTGTAACATTCACCAGCCTGTGTGTGTAAGATACCTTAAGACACTCCTAGTCTCACTCTGGCTAAAGGAGTAAATGCACCTAGATGCCTTTCTGTAAACAGGCCCAAAATGCAAAGTTTCGGGGAAAATCCAAGATGGCCAAAGTCTTCAGGCACACTAAAGAGGAACTCTGAGAATTGAAACTGTGCACATGAGTTTACTCTGGGAATTACAGTGTCCTCCCACATCCAACTACTAAAATACAGTTTGAAGGAGACCTTGGACTGACAACGTAAAATGAGACAGAAATTGTGTAAGACAAATTAGGGTCCTTCAGCAACCAGATGGGTTACACAAGAATTGTCCTCTGATCCTGTTTAGGGGTGGCAGAATAGAGGAATTTAGGAATTCCGCTGTTACATTTAGTACTTCCTCTTTAGTCTTGTAACGCGGAATTACAAATAATTCTGCCTCTACACCAGCAAAATTAATCAGCTTAAATACATTTTGTAGCTCACAGTTTTTTCAACATAGCCTTAACATGCATTATAGTTTTTTATCACAATCTTGTGGTCCTGTCTCTCTCCCTCAATGATCTATAGTTACATGAGTAGGGCGCGGGAGCTGTTCTCGCCAAAACTTAGCGCTTAGTCCTTTGTCTCTGCCAACTAGAAGCTTAGTTTGTCTTCTCTGATACGTACCGCCTGCTCCAGTGTCTGTTCTCTCTGTCTACATACTAAGCAGTTTGGTGCAAGCCCAAACTGCAGAGAGTGGGATCACAAGACTGTGAAGGGAAGAAAGGGAGAAGAGGATTGGTTTCATAGACAAGTACAAGCCTGCCAGCTCATACACTAGCCTTCAAGGGATCAGACATAGCAAGGACCGAGCTCAGCGTAGGCTGCATCGTGATGAGATGGTCGAGGGGTTCAGGCTGCATTGATGTGAAGCTGGGACTGCCTGGCTGGGGACAGTGCATGTGCAAGGGAAGCAGTGAAGGGTAACAAGTGAGTGTGTGTGCATAACATTATCTAAAGTGCAGACAGTGGGGTTTTTGGGCTGAGGGGGTTCAAGAAGTAGAGATATAGGCTGTGTGAATTGTAGTGCATAATTTGCCTGTGCCCTCACACTCAAAGAAGTCTCATAGCATCAGTTATCTCTTCAGGAAACAGCTGATGTGAGCCACAGTTGTGTCTAATTTACTGACAATTCTGAAGACTCTGGTGTAAAACAGTCTTATGCGTATGACTTGACCAACAGTTTTGTTTTTTGAGATTAGTAGCTAGTTTCCGTTCTTGAGCAACCAGACCGCTTGTTTATTTGTGACCTGAGCTCATAACTGAATGTAGGGGACTGGCTGCTCACCTCATGATTCATAAGGAGGCAGCAACAGTGAAAGCTGCACTTGTGGCTTGGTTCCCAGTCAGCAGGTAGGTGAGAGGATTGTCTTCAGTTTAACATTGACTAACAGGAAAAATGGAAATGAGACCTTTGCATGACATCGCATGAAGAATATCAAACCGCGCCCTTAAACCTTGCCGTCCAAAAAACAATTTAATAAGACAAGCCATAGACAACGCCTGGCATGGCGTGGCTACAAAGTCGCTGGCCTTTTAAAGCCTGGACTCTGCTCTCTGTGATGGTGGCTGCCATCTTTGACACTGGCTTTGACCAAATCCTCTATTCTTCCTGGGGCTGTATGTGAAGATGTCACAAGAAAGTGATGGACGGGGGGCTAAAAGTATGTCATAACCGGTCTGGAGTTGCTTGTGTTCACATCTGAGAGGACCTGGTCTGACTGTTCGTACTGGAGCAGTACTGTGCCTGATTTGCCTAAGGTGGGGCTATTTCTAGAATAGTACAGTAGGCAAAAATGGTCTGGAATGAAAACCTAAGTAGTATCTAGTGGATGAGATTAATTTAAGTATTCCTTCCATCAGTTTTTTGTTTTTGCTGTGCCAACAGAAGGGCAGCAGCCCCCACCCTGAGAGTTCTGCAGAGCTCAGGAGGGTCATTCATGCCCATTCAGCCCAACCTTTCAATCATAGGGGCCTTTTCTGTGGCTTTGGAAGGAATTTCATTCATCAGGGCAGGGCTGCATACTAAGGCTAAATAGCCTACAGGGGCTTCGGCAAATAAATACACATTTTTTACTTAAGATATATTTTCTAACTTGTTGGGAAAAAAATCTGAAATTTTCAACGAATTAGATTTGCTTAATAAAATAAAATAAATGCTGCCAAGGTTTACCGGTGACTCTTTCCAGTTGCTAGCCACAAGTCAGTTTTCTGCCCTTCTGGGGACAGGTGTGAATGAAGGAACACAAAAATCTTGCCTGTGGAAAAGGTTTTATCTCTTCCTGGCAGGAAGGTCTAATAGGGTGTGAACCCATAAGGCGAGCATTAGAGGGGACACAACCTTTGTAGAGAATGTCACACACCAACGGGGCTGCTTTTTTGTTGTGGTAGACAAGTTGGCGTCAGGGACTGAGAGGGGGAAACAGTCGCCAAAACAGTAGTCCCATGGGCATGTAGCCCTTAGGTAGCCACACTACTAGGGTGGGTAACCGAGTGCCACACACAGAATATTGCATTCTGGAACAGATAGATGCACAATAGACAGGTAGTTGTCAGCAAGTGCGAAGTGACCTGGTGGCCCATTTGCTAGTATACACCGCATCCTGAGGATAGGTTTTGTGCATAAAAGTGGCACCTGTGGCACCCAGTCCCTGAGCACATCTGCACTAGGTAGAGGACAAAAGAAGCACTGTCATGCTCTTCCCTGGAACTGGCAGAGAGAGGCTGCATCAAACACTGGACGGCACCTTCTGATCCTTTGACTAGCAAAGAGAGCACTGGACATGTGTCATGTTCATGAAAATTCCCTGAGCCCCAGACGGTAGAAATGACTCCAAGAATCAGCTGGCCGACTTCATGTACCTGCTACAGGGCAACAAAAGTTGAAGACACCTGCCTTGGGGAGTTGGTGGCCACAATTTGTTCACTGCCTCTGAACACCAAAGTGCAGCTTGAGAGACACTCCAAAGCTACACCCGAGTCTGTTGGACCCGGGAGAGTAGTTAGAGTGCAGTATTGTCACTCAAAATACATACTAGCCTTGGTTAAAGGGTATCACTGGTTTTGCTGTAACGAGATAACAGTAGACTAGTGGTAACTGGTGTTTGGATAAAATTAACAAGTCAACAGTAGACCAGTGGCAACTGGTGTTTGGGTAAAATTCAACATTGACCCTCATGGCCAAAGGGGCTCCACCGTGTTTTTCGACTGAGGGCTGGACTCAGGAAGACTCCTAGCATTGGATCAGCATGCTCAGCTTCCTTCAGCCTCCTGTATCCCTTGCATCAGGAGGACCACTCCATTAATTTCTATGGCAGTTCACCCATAACACCTGGACTGAAGAGTGCTATGACTGCATGGTAATTGTCCTGCCAGGCCTCATTGGCCCATGTGACGCCCTTGTTCCAACAAAACATTTTAAAGTTAAAAACACTGAAATTCACCAGTTATAGTTAACTGAGCTGACTGGAACTTGTGCTATCAAAATTCACAGTGATGTAATCTTAGATTTTATCAGTGATGTGCCCAATGCGAAATCTTTGTCTGATGTATATAAATTAAATATGAGGGGCGGTGAAACTAACCAGAGAGGAAGGCTCCTATGAGTGATCCCCATTCTGACTAGTATATAGACCAGATTCCTGCAGCCTGACTTGTATGGTAGGTGTAGTACTTTGGAGTAGCTCTTCTGGCCTAATTGGGGTCACTGAGGAGACCATAACCATCTGTAATGAAGAAGACGGACAGACAGAAGCAGAAATGATTATATGAGTTAGATACGATTGCTTACCACAGTGCACACCTTCCTGGTTTGTTTGTACCAGTCATGGTATGGGACAAGCTCTCCATTACACAAATATATATTGCTGCAACAAATCTTCTGTGTCCCACAGCAAATGAAGGGTGCTATAAATGTATATTTCCAGTTCTTTTCACAAGAAGATTCCTCGCCAGTTGACAGTCGTCTCGTAGCCACACGAGGCCATCATGTACATCCTCTCCACCGTGGCAGCCATCATGTCCGAAAAAAGGAGTCAGAGATGGGTCCTATCGCAATCTCTATATTTGCACTCACCTTCGTTGTGCTAATCGAAATCAGCTCTGCAGCATTATAACCCCTGGAGCAATTGGGATCTTCTCCAGGGTAGGCCGGGCTCCATTTCAAGAAACCCAGGTAGTATAAATATGAGGTCACGCATCCATGGACTTCCAGGACAAATTCAATTACCCAACCACATCATCCTGTACCTCAACAAAACTGTCAGTCTACGTCTTTAGGAACTATACCTGACCTTGTAGAGAGCAGCACTACATTCTGGAAGATGTTTCCATGATATAGAATATGTTGTATATCGTGCAGTGCACAGGGAGGAAACATATTACTATTTTATTTACACTACTGACTTTCCCGGTATACGTTTCAACTGCTGGGAGATTTTTTTTCCTCCACTGTGCTGAAAGCCATGGCCCAGTGTACAATAGAATATGTTTGTGTGACGTGAGAGCCAATCTTCAGTCACCATTTGCTACTATAACCTTCATGTCTGACATTTTGTATTTTTTGTTATTGCAGGAGACAATTTAGCAGATTTGCCCAAGCTATTTGTCTAACCATTAATTCACAAAGTTCTGGAACACATCTGACACTTTCTGCATGACAAAAGGCTTTTGGGTCATTACTATTCTGTCGAGAGGAGAAATACAAAACATTTATAGTCATTGTAAACGCCAGGTATCTGTAAATATAAAGTGTGTTTGGACATTTATAAATGAGTATTTCCTCTCTTAGTTTAAAGTGGCAGCATAAATGCATTTCATTGAGGTCAGAGACATGAAAGTCCATACCTTATAAGCAGGACGGTTTATCTTTGCTATATGTAAAATACAATGAGGGTATGTGATGCAGCAATCTGGCCAAAACATAATTGTGATAAACCTTTTGACTTTTGTGGACCCCACTAAGGGGCATATCAGCAACAACCAGCGATAATTATCGCTAAACGCACTTAGCGCTAGGATAATTATCGACGGCTAATTTTATCGCTGAGATAGCGTGCTATTAGCAACGCTTATCTCAAAAGCGATAAAATTCCAGGCGCAAGCTGCCAATTGTGCGATTATCACTGGAAATACAGCGATAATCGCACAACGTTTGGTGATGGCTTGCTGATAGGGCAGGGCAGACTCAGCCATGATATCCACCTTCCATTGGATATCATGGCAAAGTCAAACTAAAAGCAGGCGTAAGGAAAGTAGCGATAATCAAGGTTAGCGCTTCTTTTCTTATCGCTTTGCTTGTTAGCATGCCATTGATAATTGGATTAATGTCGGTTAGCTCCAGTTATTTTAAGCTGGAACGCGCACTTTGCATCTCATTAGAGATGCAAAGGTGGGCGTTACGGAAAAGGGCATTAAGGCAAGATTTTCACGCGATAGCGTGACCCTGATGATAGAGCGATAAAATTATCGCCCATTTTTCGGCTGAAAACGGCAATCGTTTTTTATCGCCACCTTGTTGATATGCCCCCTAAGTTAGTACTGAATACCAGCGATCCCCACCTAAGCAATTTCTACAAGCTGAATCGCATAATAATAAACATAATGCATAAATAATGATTAACAATAAATAAGGTATTCAAAATCTTGCCCAGCGCAATTCTCAGAAGACTGGTACCCAACCAGTGTATGTATAGCTGAAGACAAACAAATAAACACAATCTGAGAAAAAAATCATGCTATAAGATATGTGTTCCAAATGATTAGTTAATTTCTAAAGAATATTCTCAAAGCCACACAGACAGCATGTATTTCTAGACTCAGGGGCATATGTATCAAATACCCTATTTGCGAGTCTCAAATAGCGATTTTTGAGAATCGCTATTTGAGAATCGCAAACGAGATGTATTTAAAAATTTGCAAATGGTTAGCGATTTCTTGGCATGCCTTAATTGCGATTCGCAAATTGCGAATCGCAATTAAAGAATACCTTCCCATTCATTCCTATGGGCCAGGAGGCCCATAGAAATGAATAGGAAGACATTCTCAATTTGCGATTCGCAATTTGAGAATAGCAAATTGAGAATGCAATTTAAGGGTGCCAGGGTGTCCAAAAGACACCCTGATGCACCCCTGAAGTGAGCACTTGTGCGCATGTGGGCACATACATGCCCTTAGGGCATGTATGTGCAACACATGGCACTTTGAAAAAGCCAAAAGCCAAAAAGCCAAAAAGTGCATTTTTTAAAGTAATCGCAAATAACCACCAACTTGAAGTTGGTGGTCATTTGCGATTTCTTAAGGAGAAATCGCACAACTTAGGTGCTTTATACATGTTATTTAAGGAATCGCAATTTGTGATTCCTTAATTGTAATCGCAAAATAGAGAATCGCAAATTTAGCGATTCTCTAATTTGCAATACACTTTTGGGATGATACATCCCAAAATGCCTTTTCCTGTTCGCAAACAGGCCGATTCTGAGAATCGGCCCGTTTGCGAATGGGAAAATGGCTTGTTACAAATGCCCCTCGGTCTATTCTGCAAGGCTGTTAAATAAAAAATACAATCAAAATATAACTTAAAATATCCATGGTTATAGCATTGCATATAAAAAGAAGACAAAGCACAAATATAGTATTACATCAATTAAATTATACATCTTTATGAACTCAATCACCATCATTCTTCTCTGGAATCCTACCATCATATATGGCCTTAGAGAAAATAAACATTGCATTTATTAACCTATACCAGGGGAATGTACTCAACATGTATCGTGCATAAAACAACAGAACTTATCAGAAACCTAAGGCAAGCATGAGAACTTATGGGCTGATTACGATGCCGGTCAGACCGGCTTCTGCGGTACTGTGAAGGCGGTCAGACCACTGCAGTCTCGTTGGAAGCTGTCTATCTGACCCTCGGATTACAATGCTTCAATATACACAGAAATCTGACCTCCGCCGTCCACCTGACTCCGACAGGAAATTATGACTGCGGTGGCATCAGAAAGGACGAATAGAGCTAATCACACAGTTGACCACCTTACGATATGTATTTCTGATGAGCCAATCGTGGACGACCAACCACCTCATCTCAGAGCTGGCGGAAACAGAAGGATATAAGGCAGACACCCACTTTTAAACAGTTTCCCACGTCTTGTGCCAATTTGGAGCCTGCCCTACACATCCTGCCGCTGCTTTACCTGCTTGATGATGCAGAAAATCAACACCGTCGTACACTCAACCTCCGATAAGTTACCACAGATGCAGCACCATGGAAAAGCAGGGATGTAGCTTGCTCAGTATGAGTGGGGGTGTGTGGGAGCCACATGTTTCAAAGTCATCATGCTGGGACATCTTGCTACTACATATTTCATGAGAAGCAGGACATGAGGGGGCCTGAAGGGACAGTGGAAAAAATGAGGAGAGATAGTTGTGTAGCAGGCCTTGAAGTGGTATGGGATCTGCCAGTGGTTAGCATCGGCATGTCAAAAAAGCAGATGCAGAGATGGGTCCTATTGCAATCTCCATATTTGCACTCACCTTCGTTGTTTTAATCAAAATCAGCTCTGCAGCAGTACCACTTTCCACTGCCACAGATGTAACTGCATATAGACTCCTCATACGGTTTTGTAAGGAGAGGAATGAAACATTATCATAACATTATGCAATGAAGTCACGGTTGTCGCTCCAATATTTAATTTTACTAACAACCATTTGTAGATCCATAAGTCCTAGCTTCTAGCAAGTGTAATGTACCTCGTTGTATCAGATAATCTTGATGTTGTGCACTGAGAGAAGTAGGTATTTATTGTTTGTGTAGGATAAAATGCCAATCACAGATGTACAGCTCACATGCTTTTAAGGCACTCCCTCATATACATCAGGCTCAACTCACTCTGTGAGAGACCCCACCCTAGTATAGCCATCCCACTCAAAGTCCTCATGATGAGAAAACAAAAAACATAATGAAACACAAAATTCACAGCACTGTACAAGTCCACAACTACAGAGAAGACAGACAGCATGTGTATGTGTCAGTGTGGGCAGGTAAAATATCCCAGGGGAAAAATCTACAGACAGTGTACATCACCTGACTGAAAGCACTCCTAGCCAGCATTGTCCTACATGATACTACAATCGTAGGATTGTGACACTATAAACACCCCCTCTAGAGTCAGAACACCATGAATCAGGCTAGCATTGTTGTATCCCTGGTCCAAACTTATTCTGTGGGTCCCCGTACGCAACATCACAGAATGAATGTTCCCATCACATCTGAATCATTCCCTCAATGTCCATTTCAGTGACAATGTACAGGCGCACTCTCACAAACTATACATGTGTACCCATCTCGGAAGCTGTTGTAAAGAGTTGCACAATAACCATTCTCACTAAACAGTAATGCCTCATGGTTGACACAGTTAGCATCACCAGCGACACCTCACATTTCTCATAAGCTACGTCCTGTGGTGACTTTGTTCATACATCAGTATGGATATCTCAGGAGAAGAAACTACACCTTAGTGCCAAAGCACTCTAACAGGCATTCACACATCAGCCACATTCAAAAGGCAAGTCAGGTGAATGGGATTCCCACAGACCACATTCAAATAAATTTAAAGGCCACGATGTAATGACTCCCAGCAGATTTGTGTCACCTAAACCAGGTGGACTCCTGGAAGGCAACAGGCCGAGGTCACACTACATATTGCACCTTCTTCAATGTCTACATGTGCACAGGACCTATGGCATGTGTGGATAAAGAAAAACCTACTTTGCACTCATTAAACACATATCCTCCCTACATCTCAGGTACTATAGCAAGCTAAAAGATGTGTACATTGGCCAAGACAACCTACAAAACTTACTCTAGCAGATCTAACTCAATGCAATGTTGGCTCCAATTGGAATTAATCCCATATATACATCCACTAAACATTTCCTCTTGTCTCCTGGTACACCTTTACTTGTCCCAAGGTCTGACCACACTTACCACTGCTAATGGGACAGTTATCATGGTCAAACAAACACAACTGTAGTCACATATCCCAACAACAAGTAGCATCTTTAGCAACAAGCGGACAACGTTTTCTAAACAAAGCAAGTTGTATATTATGGTGTTCACTTTATGATTCAAAAACAAAGGCCAATGGGCAGCCCATATTCAAGGATGTGGTCCAGCACACAGCTGCTCAGCCTAGCTTGCCAAACAGAACACTGCCAGAAAGGGGCATCTAGTGGGCCATTCAGGTACCTCGATTATGTCAGAACAAAATGTCCTAGGCACAACTTCACCACGAGTATAAAGAAGTCCAGTCAATCTTCTTTTATGATGATTTTATTCTTCAAATCAGATAAAATATTTCTTGTCAGTCATATAGGGAGATCTTCAAATCATCCAAAGCCAAATAATCCAAAGCCAACACGTGTTTCGTCAGTAACGATGCCTCTGCATCTCTGACTTCTTCATGGCTAAATTAAATTTTAAAATCATGCTATGTAAACCATGTATATTTATCAAAACACCACCACCACATCACCCATGTGACAAAAAGATACTCACACAGTGACTCACAAACGAGGTAATCAATTCTAGTAAGAAATCACATTATATTCAACTACTGGAGTTAAATTGTGTATCGAAGGGTCTAGATCGTTTAAGCTAAATTCAATTAAGAATTTTACGAGTACACAGTTCAACACGTTTATCTAAAATATGCAAAAAAGTCAAGACTGAAATTCCTCCAGTGAAAAACCCCATGCCGATGTTTTAAAGTCTGCTCACCAATCTGGATATTTTTCCAAATCCAATATTACCAACCACTCCGTAGTACAGGTATTCAGATATTCAGCTCTGTTAAAATAGTAACATGGTATCACCAACCATATAAGATGCACATTCTATTAAATCATAATATGTGGTAATTTTTATAATTCTTACCGCTCAGTATTCCATTTAGCGTCCAAGTAACAATTAGAAATTCACACAGTCTGTTGTCATGTGTTCTGTAAATTATAAATATATATCTCATAAGGTTTCGTCCCTTTATATATTCTTAAGAAGACCAATCATCATAAAGTCAGCCCCACCTATTTCACAAACTCCAGCATATCTAAATTTCATTAGATCAGTCCATCTGTGTTATCAGATAGATCTCATACTTGCATGTTGAACCATCCCCAAAGTTCAAATCGTTTGCACTACGTCTAACCAAGCAATCACCCAACGTGAAAAAACATAATAAATCACACGCCCTGTATACAAGCCTCACATCAGCCCTCTAGTAATAATAATACGATCCTATACCATTTCTGCCATGCAACTAATGGCTAGAGCCTCCACAGCCGTGTAGTCACTTACCGAAACAAGGAGAGTACTCCTCACAACATCGGACTGGCATTCAGAGTAAGAGCCATCTTGGATTACAAGACAGTATTTATTTTTTCAACACCACGGAAATGATGCCCATGATCATAATCTCTAACCGTACCGTATTACCGCATATTAACTCCACATATATAGTCATATGCCACCAATTTATTCAACACATTGGACATTAATACGTGCATGACTGAAGCGTACTAACCGCACAAAACCTTATCCAATATGGCCGCCGCAAACTTCACTTCATGATCAGAGTGATATCACTTCACCTGTTTTCTAGTCAAACACAAAACGTATTTCAACCAGTATAAATGCTCAATCTAATGTCCGTAAATATTTAAAAACACATGTTTACTATACTAAAGTAGGTTTTGGCACCTCTTAATTATCAATTATGTCATTAGGTTAGGCTGGGGTTGGGATCGGGTGGGTTGGGTTGATCCTTGGGAGGGCTGGGCTTGGGATTGGGAGGGTTGAGCTGGTCTGTGGGAGGACTGGGCTCGGGTTTGGGAGGGCTAGGTTCCCCCATATGGTGGATACGGTAAGCACGAAGGGTAGTGAAGGGCCATAGGTAGGGGGAGCTATTTTGTAAGTTTTTTTGGTGGCCTTGGAAGATCTGTGGTGGGGTGGGGAGAGGTTCTTTGCGTTTTGGGAGGGGATGAGTGGGTTTCTAGACTGGTGGTCTTTTGTTTTTTCAGCCTTGTTTGGTAGGGAGGGGTTTAGTGGGGGGGGGTTTGGGGATGAACTTGGAAGTGGAAGGGTAGGGCAGGGGTGGGAAAGAAGACCTTTTGGGTTTGGGCAGGGGCAGCAGTGGCAGGGAAGAGATCAAGAGCAAACATGGTATTTTCTTTGAGAGACTGGGGAGGAAGTGAGGAAAAGGCATGGGTGTTGGAGGTATAGGGTTATGAAGTTGGTGATGTGGATGTGGTGCCTGTGTGTGTGTGTGATGTCTGTAGTGGCTGTGTCTGGTGGTGTGGGTGTGGTGTTTAGGTATGGGATATCTGTAGTGGCTGTATCTTGTGGTGTGGTGTTTAAATAATGAAAAAGGTATTCGTACCTGCAGATCAGCAATATTAAAAAGTCTGGACTCAAATGACCCACAATTAATTTGTCAAATAATTACATTTTTAACACATTTTGAAAATGTAATGAATTTAATGAAATAATGATGTAGCAATATTTGGGGTTTTTGCTTCATAAAAAAAGGCCTATCCTGTAAATTGAAATCAAATTTTAAAAGCGGTATTAATTGTTTATATCTGCTTCTTTTATGATAGCACATGACGGTAATATATTTTATGCTCTGGAATATTGTAATGGTTTTAATTAACTACATAATAAAGAATTTAAATTTCAATTGTGGTGTGGTGTCTGGGTGTAGGATCTCTGTAGTGGTTGTGTTTGGTGGTGTAGCTGTGGTGCCTGGGTGTGGGATATCTTTAGTGGATGTGTTGGGTGGTGTGGGTGTAATGCCTGGGTGTATGTCACTGGATGTAGTGGTGAGGAGGTCGAGTACCTGGTGAGTGGGTGTGTGTCTATCTTTTTTCTTATGTTTATGTTGTGTGCTGCATGTGGATGTAGAGGTAGATGCATGCCGATGTGTGCCCCTTTTTTGGGCTGGTGTGGAAATAGGTATTATGGTTTCAGAAGCGGCAGGACGTGTTATGTAAAGCTTGAATTGGTGGAAGGCCGCTGTGAGTGTGGAAGCCAGAGCCTGAAAAGATCTCTGTAGGGCAGACATGTTAGCATGAACGCCTTCCGGTATGACACCACCTGCATAAGCTGGGTGCTGTGCACCTGAATGGCATTCAACACTGCAGTTTGACCCACAGAGATCTGCTCCAGGATGTCAATTTCCTCCATACTCAGGGCAAAAGGAGAGACGGGGCAGGGGGAGAGGTGCCTGGTAGATTACCCCCGTCTTAGGGGAGTGGAACTGGACAGCTGGCTGGGGAGCAGCAGGAAGGGTGGAGATGAATGCGTGGCAGTCATTGATGTTGCGAATGCAGGTCCAGAAGAGTCCAACACCACCAAGAAGTGCACACTGGAGCTTGACTCTGACGAAGAAGTTGACGATTACCATCTGTGTCCTCCATGGCACTCCCCTTACCCTCTGTGTCACTGTTTTTCCAGGTGTCACTGGTGCAATGGGAACCCCAATGGCCAGCTGCTTCCCTGATGGTCTCGGCCCTGTCTCCTTCACTGCCCTGGGTTGATACTGAAAGAATTGTAGACATAGGGTCATTGTAATTTTTTGCATGAATATACTGGGCAGATTGTAACACTGCTAATTTTACAAGTGCACCAATCACAACACGTATGATGAAGACTACATTGGCTCCAACATTGACATGAGTACATGCATGAATCTGACATGACCTGTGCCCAGTCACACATATTAGTATCATAACCATAGTCTGCTCCAACTGCGTGTGTGACCTTGTCCCAAAACCAGCCTCATGTGGGTAGTAGGAGATATTACCCTGTCAACTTAGGCCCATGTAGCATACCATAGTTACCTAATGTCATCAACTGGGATGTCCACATGGAATGCATTACTAGCTATCCACACAAGTACCTGCAATCAGCAAATGTAGAACTGCTGGGCACCTGCTACAGCTAAGTTGCAGCAATATGTAACTACCAAGAAGAAGTTGACATTGAAATGCCCATTCCACACTGCCCACACAGTGAAACTTTCACATCTGTCCACTGCCAGATGGCACAGTTGACAGCTTCACATGAGTAGTTTAGGTAGGTGTCATACGCAATACAGAAGAGTATAATGGAGTGGCTCCAACTGGAAAGCAATTTTAGCACAAATAGCTATGGATATGAGTCTGCTTGGGAACATCCCGTCAAGATTGGTTCATGTGAGCACACATATTTAAATTGCAAATCTCAAAGCCATTGGAACACCGTAAGTACATGAGACTTAGGAGACATCCAGTCCATGAAGTGGTTTTAATTGTGCCCACAAGATAGGAGAATTCACATTTTTACAACATATTCTTGAGATTAGTGCACATCAATGTGGCTTTGAATTTGTAAAAAAGATATGCTTATTCCCATCTGCAAATGTCTGTGTCCTTATTCTGCAGCAAAATGGGCTGCACTGTGGATTGACCTTGTGGATGATGTCTACATGAATTCTGTCTGTGCGTTTGCCGAGTTAAGGGTGCCAATTGGTGCCTCCCCCTGTGTTCTTTAGGTGGGTCGCCTCCTACAAGAGAGGGTTTTATGCCACCTGCCCAAACTCGAATTCCTTTCTGGGAGAGCCAAGCCACCAGCGCCCTCCGAAATTCAGAAAACAAAGAAAAACAGAATTGCTGGAAAATTTTGGGATGCTTTCCATGTTTTCCCTGGCTCTGTGATCTGTAAAACAGTGACACCAGTGAAGGCTGCAGGGGAGTGGCTGGATTTCCTTGGAGCAAACACACGTGCACAGCATAGTAAATCTCGTGTGGATTATTATGGCTTCGAGTTAAAGTCTGAAAGTACTTGAATAGTAGCCAATGATGATAACAGATAGCATTTCAAACCGTACTTCGCTGCTCTTGACAAATTACATCATATTACATAAATCTGAATTCAAGTGTGGAAAGGAAGACCGGCTTGTCCTTTCTTTCATGGTAGAAAGTTGAACGGCAGAGCCTTTCCGGATTAAAAGGAGGGGCATGACATTAGCGCTGCCTTATCAGAAGAACCATTTGTTGCGCTCTGAAGAGGATGAGGATGTCAAATTGTGGCAACGATTGTGGCTCTTGAGTAAACGTGTTAGACGAGACAGAATCTTTATTAACAAGTCAGAAGCCAAATGATTAAACAGGCTTTTTCTCTTTGTGAATACCAAATCGAAATCAATGTACATTATGCAACGCCGGCAGCTCAGATTGCAAACGACCCAAGGACAGGACGCGGCCCGTGATTTACTGAAAATGTTTCATCAGCGTAACAGGAATAAGATGAAGTGCCGTTTGCCTGCTGAATACAGCTTGTCCCCGGCTTTTCAGCATTCATTATAAAGGCTACTTGTGTAAACTTTAAAAATGCTGTATTCTTGATCAAATAAATCCATATCTGTCAAGCTGGGAAGAAGATTCATACATCTGAAGCAGCTGCCAGAGTAGCAGAGGATACTGTAAGCAATGCTGTAGTGCAAATCAATAGCAAATGATTGGGAGGCTATCCAGCGGCTTCCAGTTTGCAGAAGAAAGTTAGACAGGGACCAATATTCACTAGCTTGCACAGTGTGTTTACACTTTGATATCAAGAGTGGGAAAATTAGTGAAAGACAGGGGTATCAACTGATGCCCACTGGCTTACCCTTTGGCACCCCCGGCAATGCCTTTGCTCCTCTTGGTCTCAGAGGTCATGTGGGCATTAGCAGCAACAGACAGCCCTGTGACCCTCCTGTGACCTTTACTCCTTGTCCGTCTACTCTCACTACAGCTGCCAAAAAGGAAGCATTTGCAAGAGTAAGGTTGGGATAAGGGTTCAACCGTGTAATGCCCCGAGCATGAAAGTGTTTTAATGCTCCTTCGACTACCACTTGACATTTTGGTGATTCAACTCCCATCTGGGGGACCTGATTAACAAATATTTTTCCCAGATCTTTACTCATCCATGTAAACATATAGATTCATTAACATTACGGATTGTTCATGGCTTGGTCTGTAAGATCCACTAAATATTACCAGCATGCCTTTTAAATGATGAGTTTTCCGATGAGAGTGGAAACAGATATTGCCCAATACCAAGGGAGAGATTTACTAAGATTTTGCACCGTGTCTGTGTCACAAAAGTGATGCAAAACGGCGCAAAACCTTTTTTTTCCCAATTTAGGGGCTTATTATCAAGATGGTATGCAGGATTTTAGTTTGCAGGATCTCGTCATATATTAATTATCAACGGCTGGCGATATAATTATCGCAGCTTTAGCGTCCGTTTTCGGGCGAAAAGCAGCGATAACTATATCACAATATCATGAAGGACACACTAGCGCATGTTTTCCTTACTTAATGCCCGTTTCCAGCACACCTACCATCGCATCGCTAAAGAGATGCAAAGTAGGAGTGGCTGTCGAAACAACACAGGTAAATATCGTGAAGGCAGCTACACGATATTACTAACGAGTTGCAGCGATAATTTTAATCACGTTAACTCTGCCATAATAAAAGAATTTTACGTCTGTTAAATTCCTGACTAAGGCATACTTAACCCCTTCGGCGCTGATGACGAGCTGAGCTCGTCATCAGTTGCGCCGCTCGCACGCTGATGACGAGCTGAGCTCGTCATGTAACGCGGCTTTTAGAAAAAGCTGCATAGCGCGAAAATCGCCGCAGCGCGCATGCGGTTAAGATGGGGGGTGGATTGTGCGGCCACAGGGCCTTATAATCAACCCTTTTGCCGTTTTCCATGGAACATCGCTGGAAAACCAGCGATGTTCCATGGAAAACCCTGCTATTGCTGGATTTCTTATCGCCTTTGATATAAACATGCACTCATTCTGCCGCTTATCAAAAAGCCTCAGTTAGATCCGCTGCAATGGACTAACTATAGACCGATCTCCCTCCTCCCTGCTCTGGCGAAGGTAGTTGAGAAGCATGTTCAACTCACTCTTACCACCTTTATTGAGAAGAATAACATTCTGCATGACTCTCAATCTGGTTTCCGTGCGAATTACAGCACGGAGACGGCCCTCGTGGAGGTGACCGACGCCATCAGGGAGACGCTCGATCGGGGGGGGAAGGCTATGTTAGTCCTGTTGGACTTGTCGGCGGCCTTTGACACCGTCCCTCATGCGGGTCTCCTTTTAAGACTCAGGGAGATCGGCCTGCGGGGGACGGTGATGGACTGGTTCAAGTCCTTCCTATCGGGCCGCCGGCAGGTGATCTGGGCTCCCCCGTTCTCCGCTGAAATGCAAGCGCTAGAGGTTGGGGTTCCTCAAGGGTCCATTCTGAGCCCCACCATATTTCATATCTATATGGCTCCTCTGGCGCTTGTAGCGGAGACTTATGGGGCCCGGGTCATCTCATATGCTGATGACACCCAGCTTTTGTTCACTTGCAGCAAAGGTGAGGCTTTTGATGGCGACAGGATAAAGCGCTGTTTGAGTGCAGTATTTGCGTGGTTTCTGAGGCACAGCTTGAAGTGCAACTCAGATAAGTCTGAGTTGCTTTTCTTCGGCTGTGCTCCTGATCCGGACTGGAAGTCCTGGTGGCCCCAGGACATGTTTCCCCCTGAGCAATCATCTTCCCAAGCAAAAAATCTGGGAGTGCTGCTTGATGATGCGCTCTCGTTTAGTCCCCATGTTATGGGGCTATCCGGGAAATGCTTTGGCATCCTCAAGATGCTGAGGAAGTTTCTTCCTCTGCTGTCCCTACAATATCGGAAGACAGTAGTGCAGGCGTTGGTGGGATCTAGATTAGATTACGCCAATGCACTCTTTGCAGGTCTGCCCAAGTATCTTCTGGCCAGACTGCAAGTTGTGCAAAATTCGGCGGCCAGAGCTATCTTCGGCTTGCCAAGGAGAACAAGTGCACAACTGCTTTTGAATAGGCTGCACTGGCTGCCTATTTCGAAAAGAATTAGATTCAAAATTCTTACGCTGGCCTTCAAAGCCCTTCATTCCATCGGTCCTAATTATATTAGGAAGCGGATTGCTTTCTATGTGCCGCGGAGGGTGTTACGATCTGCCGATCTGGCTAAATTGGAGATGCCTCCGGCTAAGCGTGTTCGGATGGGAGAACGAGCCTTTCAATTTGTGGCAGCCCGATGTTGGAATGAGCTCCCTCTCCCTCTACGCAAAGCTACGAACCTCCTGGCGTTTAGGAAAGAGTTGAAGACTCTCCTCTTTTCTGTGTAATTCTTTTGACAACTGTGCTGCTCCTCTATGTGTCTGTAGATCTTAGGCCTCTTTGCAAAAGCGCCGGGACGCCCCCTTGGGTAGCCGTGCGCTCAAAAAATGTGGCCTTAACATAACATAATCATTGTTAATGCAACGCTAGCTCGGCGATTAAATCCAGCGATAGCCGGCAATAGGAATAACAGCGCTAAGCACGCTTTGCGATATTTATCGCAGCTCCTTGGTCATATGCCCCTTACTTTCCAACGCTAACCTTGTTTAGCACTATAAATAACGGAAAAGTAATGCGAAGAAGCACATAGCGCTGCTTTGTATTACTTTGTACCATGGGGGCGTACCAATAACCTAAATAATGGGTTAGAACTAAATATAAATAAATAGTAAAAATAAAAATCATTGTTCAAGGTGGACTCTTATTTTTTTATCTTGGAGTAACAACTCACATAAATCTGCTATTTTACTATATTAATAGTCAACAGTTTGCCTCTAGGCGTTATAATCCCCTCAAACTGGCCACAGCGGAGTCTCCAGTAGTTTGTACCTACCACACCTGCTCAGGTGTAATATTTGTCCAGTGTTGAGACTTCGTTATCTCTATAGACTGCCTGAGCTCCATTCGCCCTGCTGTTTGACAATCATAAGTCATAGGCAACTATCACTTACCAAATATCGCCTCAAAAGCCTGCAACCTTTTGGAGACTTCCAGATCAGCAACTTTGACACCCATCAACAGGCAGTTGTCACAAAGAGTATCCTGTTATCTGTTTGGGCAACTAGGATACAAAGGGGAACAACATATGTACTCCCTTGGAAGTACTACTCTCACAGACTGCTAGGAGATTTAATCCCTGTGAGGGAGAAGGCAATTGTGTATAGAAATGGAGTGGACTGATTCTAGATGGGTGAAGGAGGTTGGTTTTGGGAGGAACTAGATGAGGGGAAGCTTGAGTTTGACATCATACAAAGATGGCTAGCAAGGCACTTTGGGGCTGATTTTATAGTAAGGAAACTGAAATTTTGTCATCTTAGTAAAGAATAACAAAGGATGTTTCACACAGGAATTTTGAACTGATTCATGTAGGTAGTTCTCTGAGTCACTTCTGGATTAACCTCACAAAGGACTGCTAGCCCATTCTGAAGCCAGAATTCTGCATCAACAAGTAAATATTAAAAGTTGTACAACTGCTTTTTTCCTGTGGGAGAACTTGTCTGTGTTATTTGTCATCGCTTTTGGATGTATGCCTTTAAAAAGCTTCTTTCACATCACCTCTTATTGGCCCACATGAAGAAGATGGTCCAGGCTTGCTCTGCAAAAGAAACAACAAGATCTTTTAGAAATGGACTACAGCTGTGATCCTGGCTGTAACCTTTTTTGTTACAAACTAGGAACTGGGAGAGGTGGGGAACCACTACGCAGTCCTAGAGGGTGAAGAGGTCCTTATGGCTTTCAGGAAGGAGAGAGGCAGGATACATCCTCCCAAACTGTATACACAAAAACTCATAGATATCACTACTAATGTCACAGCACCGCGGTGTGATGGTGAGTTCTCACCCTAGATCGACTCCATGTCACGAAGTGCGGAAAAGTAAATAAATAATTTTCTTTAAATAACCCTCACACACTCTAGTAGTGTCATGCTTCATCATAAAGGCATCACCCAGTCACAGAACTGGGATGAATTAAAAGAACTTAAGAGAGACAAGATGAAAATTCTTCTACATGGAGCTATAATGACTAAGTATTTATGAGCCACTGCAGCGCTCACAGGACTACTAGTGACTAATGAACCAAGACTCTGCTTCCAGGACCCCATCTTCAGAAAAGAGTGGTCTCTTATAGCATGGTGGTGCTCGAGAGACTGGGTAATCTTAATTATATACACAGCTAAATGTCAAGCTGAAGCTATGTTTCCAATTACCTGATTGATTGAAAATCAAGGCCAGTGAAGACGTACTCAACACCCAAATAAAGATCACCGTTTTGAAGACAAGTCTTGATGAAATAAATAAATAACATTGGTGGACACAAAGACTTTCTAATGCAGAGCAGAATCGACAAATTACAAAAAGACTTGAAGAAATTCTCCCATGAAAAGGTATATCCCTATATCAAAGAGGATTATAAAAAACAATATGACTCAGAAGCAGACTCTTCCACCACAAGTGAGTCAACATCATCCTTCTCCTACCCAGATGAATCGTCCAAGAACAGCTCAAACAAGAGCTGGAGGGCAAAACGGAGACAAAGGAGAGGATCATTCTACATATCTGCGTACCACCCTCACAGATGCTACTCTGCCGGGACAGTACAGCCCACAACCATTTCCAGGCCCCCCACCATTCCAAAACATACTATTCTACCAACAAATCCATTGTTCTTAATGAGAGGGGGTTGGAGGGGAAGACAAGGGAGATGCGGTGGAAGAAGGATCTGATGGGACAACCGGGACACAAAAAGTATGAACAACGGGAGCCAGACACTGCAACAACAGCCATGCCTGAGCAGCCTGTAGACATGGTGGTCAACCTCACCAAGGAAAATTAACACTAAAAGAAATAGCAGTACTTAATTCAAATTCAAATTTACTTGATGCAATCAGTATTCATCACACTCATAAAAGTTCACTATACAGCATTAAATGCACATTCTAAAAATATTTGCTTAAAAAGAAGAAGGCAGTGCTCAATAAGGGCCTCAGTTTTGTCCCAACTATTGTATTGGACAAATATAAGACCTGATTGAAATGAAGTAATTTTTCAGAAAAATATGAGTAAAGACGTTCTCCCAAGGAACTATAATCACGGAGACTTACGATGGATATACCGACATGAGAAGAAAATCCAAATTCTACACTCTAGTATAAATTATTCCCCAATAGGTGTACGCCTTTGAGGAAGCCATTAGGAAAGAATGAGGGGAACTCAATGTTAGGTAGAAAACCTTCCACTAATTTAACCAGAGCAGAGCAAGACACACTGAAGACCATCAGCATGATCATCCAACCAGTTGATAAGGGAATAGCCATTGTCATTCAGTATTGAATAAATTACAGAGAAGCATGCATGGTACACCCACGAGTCTTACTCCAGACACCAGAGTGCGCCAGAGAGCCGAGAGCTGCGATTGTCAGAACGCCAGAGCCGGAACCGGAGCACCAGCCCGCAAAACGCAGCCGCTGCTGCTGTCGGTGAAGCCAGAGAAGCGTGCCCCCAACGTGCCTCTAACGAGCTTCCTACCCCGGTTCCAGGCGTCCGACCGGCTGCAGGCTACAGGTTATCGGCTCGTTGTTTGTCCCAGTCGTCCCAGCCGGGGAAGCCGCGGAAGCCGCTGTAGCCTGCTGTAGCCGCGGAGAGCCGCAGGGAGCCGCCAGAGAACAGAAGCATTCCTCCCAACACCTGGTCCCCCCCCTCAACCCCCCCTCTCGTTGTCATCCGCATCGCCACCCGCAGCGCCGCGAGGGGTACTCGGAGGAGGAGTGGAGGAGTGGAGGAGTGGAGGAGTGGAGGAGGCACGGCGGTGGAGCTGGAAATACCAGTGAGCAAGGGGGGAGCAAAAAATAACCCTGGAACAGCAGTGAAGTGCGAACCGCGCTGCTCCTGCCTCAGCTGCCACCGCTACAGCTCCCATCCTTGCCCTTAATTACACGAGGCGAGGAGCCTGCAGAGGAGCCGGCTGAGGGGCAGAGGGCTAATGAAAGCAGGTGGAGCAGATGTCAACGGAGGTCACAGCTCAGGTTACAGCAGAGCGGTCTGTAACCACTGAGGAGCGCTGAGAGCAGTGAGCAGTGAGCAAGACACGAGATCCCAGTGCCCCGTGTGCACTTCTGTCCCTGCCAAGGGAGACAGTGGGGAGAAGTAGGGTAACAAGAAAAGCTACCGCATGTCAAAGGAGCAGAGGAGTTGAGGCGCTGAGCCTCCAAAAGTTCTGCTGAGAAGGCATTGTTGAGAAAGCGCCACTACAGTGCGATAAACTTATTGGCAAGTATCAGGCACCAGGCATCAATCATCAGGCGGCAGGAGCTAGTCACCTGCACCAGGAACGCCCATCCCTCAATCCCATCAGATCGGCCATTTGTCAAACACCAGCTACGTTGCCGGAGGCTGCCACTGAGGCTGATCTTTTCGCCGTGTTGAAAGAATAAATACCCTCCCATCTGCCGTAACGGCCTTTGCCAGCACCCAAGTGGCTATCCTCCTGACGGCAGCTGCTCAACTTCGAACTCCATCGCCCCTCCATACTGCCATGGTCCATTGCTATATCCAACAGCAAGCCGTGATAGGCTGACGGGCGGGAATCTGGAAGAGCAGACAGGCTTTGAAGGCGAGAGAACGAGGCAGAAACGCGATCTTCGTACGTAAGCGAACATATCCAGTTCATCGACGAAACTACGCTGATATATGCCCATTCAAGAAAGGTTTTTTAACTTTTAAGATAAATATTCAGATGGAGTAAGAAAAGTGGAAGTACCCTCATACATCCAAAAGAAGGTGGAGAGGTCCCTCACCTTTTTGCCCTATATTTCTGAAAAGATATCTAAATAGCTGGCTAAAGAAAAGTGAAAGTGCCACCATATATCCGTAAGGAAGAGAAGAGGCTTCCCACCACTCATCCCCTCTAGAGTGAAGAGGAAAAACTATAACCTACATCAGAAGTCAGGACCTGAATCAATACACTATACCTACAGTGGTGCCCAGTCTTACACCTATATGAAAGGGTGTGAAGCAATAGTCTTTGAAGCCGGTGACCCCAAAGAAACGGCAGTCCTGAGGAAGGTGCTGCAGTATCCTGTGTTTTCTGTACGAAAACGCGTCAACGCATTTTTTTCTTACATAGAATCCAAAAAGGGTCCAGTGAGCAATTGATATGCATATATAAGTGGTACTATTGACGTCACTTTTACATTAACTAAGGACCTTTGGATCCAGTAATTAGTAGTGGCAAAGGTATCAGTAAGCCACACTGTGTAGGGGGTTGTTGATGTTTTTCTACTATGACTCAATGTTATATTTTTTGCCTGTGATATTTGTTTTATATGACTCTAATGTTTAAGATTTAATTCAAACTTTTGTGTATATGTAATGAACTGTAATGAATTGTTATGATTAATTGTTTTTATTATATCTTTTCAAAGATTGTTCTTTGAAATTTTAATTTGTCATTTTGCGCAAAGTTTCTTATACTTATGTTTTTATTAAAAAGACTGTGAACGTTCTAATTTTAGTGTGGAAATAAAAAATTCTTGTAATTATAACATACTAGTTTAGTTTCCTAAAGTTGATAGTTGAATGCTTAGATAGATAGGTATGGAAATATAGTAAATCCATACGTGAGTGTGCACCCAGGGATTTCCTTTGACAGGCTTGGAGGTAAGCCTAGGTGTTTGGGTCCGCCGTGATTGTTGGGTTGGCGGAGTAGGGGGGTAGAGAGCGACGCAAAAAGAACATAGGGAACAGAGCGTAGGAAAAATAGACATGGTTAAAGAGCCCTTTGGGGAGTTGCCGTTGCAGATTTGGCAGAAGTAGTGGAGTGGATATGAGAGTAGGGGCTGAGTGAAGCCACTCAAGCGCCGGAGGATCATAGTAAGTCAATAACATTTTAAGCCAAAATGTCAGTCCGACAGAACACCAGAGTCGGCCGAAACATTACTTACATCGGCAGGAGGTTTTTTAACATAACAAGCAAAAATTTCATAGTCAACCAATTGGTAGGAAATCATTTCGAACCATAGCCCCAGGAACATGAGGTCAGGAAAAATACGACAAGTACCGACATATAAACATAAGAAAAGAGTGGCTAAAAAAGATCAAAGTAAACAAGTAAGCAAAAACAAAACAAAGGAGAGTGCCGGTAAGGAGCAAAAGAGCCTGATTCCAGTCCCCTGCCCAGAACCTTTCAAGTTCGGGGAGAAAAACCTAAGGCACAAATTTCATTTCCTAAAAGATCAAATGGCGGCAATCTATGTGAAAACAGAAGAAGAACAAAGTTTACAAAGCCCTCTAAAACCAATAAACATGACGAAACCGAGTAAGGGGGAATCAAAAGATCAGGCACAGCGAGAAAAGCAGCCACAACTCAATCAAAGTAAAGATCCGGAAGGCAGCATGGGTACACTGCCTCGAGAAAAATTAACGATAAAAAACTGGTTGCGAAAAACAACAGCACAGATCCACGCTCCCACTAGCCAACTAATGTCCACACTGGACAAGACTTACAATGAAGAAAAGGGAAAAAGTCAAACTTTAAACAACGACCAAAGTCAAATTGAATGCCAAACAATATCCCAAGGGAATATACAAAAGATAGTCTGGTCAAGATCATTCTCAATTTTTGAAGAAGAGGAAATCCTGAAGATGCTAGAAGTAAACTCACAAAACACGGAGGAAATAGGGGGAAATATGCAAGTGGTAAAAAAAGACACAGACCGGGCAAAAATAACAGAAGAGGTAGATACACGGGAAATCATCTCAACCCCTAAAAAATCGAAATCCAGTCCTAGTCAATGGAAGGAATACAAGACCGAGAAAAGCTGCCTACCACAGGGAAACGCTAAAAAACACTCACCCTTAACAATTTCCTCCGCCAGTGGTTTTGAGTCCATAACAAAGGCCCCGATGCAACCAATAAACACACAGATGGTTCCCTGGAGTGAATCTCTTTTAAAGAGTTTACAACAAACAATAGATGTCCTGAATTTCCAATCTGATGAACTGGACGTTCAGGTGGACTTGATGAATCTAATCGCTACGCATATAGCAGGAATAAATACTAAGCTGGATACAATTTCAGAACATATTACAAAGGAAAAAATAAAGGAAACTCAAACAAAGACTAAAACTATGGAAGCAAACTGTGTCTGTGGGAAGATAATAGATAAACTGGCCTCTTTACCAAAAATGTTGTCAGAAATTCTACGTGTGACACGTACAACAAGGACTTTTGGAGAAGCCTCCCACCAAGAATTGAGGGGCGAAGTCGCAACGATCAAAAAGCAAAATGGAAAAAGATCAATTATTGAGAAAGAAATGGTCATAACTCTAGACGAAGAAAGTGAAACAAACGAAAGAGGACAAGGTGAAAGCAAAGCACATGCGTCATCTGTCATATTCAAAACCCAAACCAAAAGACAACGTAAACGAGCTCGGAAAACAAGGAAGAACGTTGCCAAATCCAAACATGAAAGTCTAAATTATCCTATATTCACTCAAAGGAGGAATAAGAGTCCAATTGATCAAAAAGAAAAAATGAACTCAACAGAATTAAAAAACCATGAGGTAACACGGAAGAAATTTCTGAGCCGCTGAAAAATTCAAGGTATACAATGACAACGGAAATCACTCAACAGAATTCAAAAAATGAAGTTAGCACAGAAACAAAACCAACATATAAAACAAAAAGAATAATGGACGAGTCAGCAAAAATTCAAGGAGCATTAGGAAATAAACAGCAAATATCTCAGGAAAAAGTGCAAATACAAGATGGCCCACAGGATCCTAAGAAGCGAGAACATTTAAAATTGACCGTAGGGGAATACGATGGAAAACAATTTAACCAAGTCAAAAAAGAAATTAGTCACAAAGTCCAAACAGAACAACCGACGAGGATGAACTCCCAATTAACAATCACGGTTGGAAACAAAAGAGGTATACATATTGTCCCCCTTGAAGTATCACAAATGGATTTAGAGAGGCCGACCACGACCCATAATTCAGTCAAATCATCAGTAATGTACAGCATAGAAGTGGCGACAACATTAGGGGCAAGCCCTTTTGAAGTATTCACTGATGAACACCCAGGGCAAGAGACACCCTTAGTCCAAAGAGAGGACAGAAGTAATCTCACTCAGAATCAGAACCCCCAAATAGTTGCCAAAGAGACAGGACAGGACGCATATTATTATTCAGGCCGGAATACCCGACAAAAGGAAAAATAGACACGCTGAACCGGGGGAATATACTGAGGCTATTTAGAGAGATCCCAAAATTAAGGGAAATAATCTCAAACGACCTCATTGTAGTAGAGTTCGTTCAAACAGACAAGGACACAGAATGTGAAATGAGCAGCACAACTTGGGCATCAAAGGAGATAACGGACCTCATCTTTTCTACACGAACAGACTTTGCAGCATGGGGTATAACACTAGTGTACCCAACTCCAATAAAGTATCCATACCCTCTACTAAACAGTATGGCCCCCCTAGTAACAAACAGAAAAGGAAAAACATCTTCCATCTTAAGAGGAGTGAGAAATAAGACAATCACCCAACAAATAAGGAGGGAATCCGTGCCCAACAAGACAACAACAGGGCAACTTAATCATCGAGCGGAGGAAGACCAGGATTGGTCTTGGATTCCACAAGCATTGAATTCTCATCGCTCCTGATGGAATCAGTCCACGCCACATAGAGCAAGAAAGAAACTTCGATGAATGTAAGAAAACTGAAAGGAAAATAAGTATCTGTTCTTGGAACGTACATGGTTTTAAAAACATGGAACAAGATCAAGAGACAATTGCCTTTCTGGGAACATTCGATTTAATATTCTTGCAAGAAACATGGAATGTTACCCCCAGACAAATCATAGGAAATGAAGAACACCATGTGGTGGCTGGAAAAATCGCAAAATATGGACATCCAAGGGGGGTTTGTCTACATATATAACTAATAACTTCACCTGGAAGTCCGAGATAATGATTATGGGGAAAATTGGATACAAATCATAAAGTTAGAAAATAAACAACTCACAAAAGAAGGCAGGTGTAAGCTATTGATTCTAAACGTTTACATCCACCCAGGGAAGTCTACAAAAATCAAAAAATTGTTAGAATTAATAAACCTAATAAAAACATTACAAATAACTCACCAATCCTACAGGATGCTGATTACAGGTCATTTCGACAGTAACCTGATCAGAGTCAAGAATAATAAAAGCAATATTCAAAAAATAAGGAACGATCTAGATTCTTTGGGACTTTTGACGCTGAACGGAAACATAAAGGGTGACCAACCCGCAAAAACCACCTATACATGTGAAAATAAAAAATCCACAATAGACTTCACTCTAATTAGCAAGGAGCTCTCACAGCAGGTCAAACATTTTTGCATCATACCTCGTCTAGAAAGCGATCACTTTCCGCAAGAAACAATACTGAGGTTAAACATCCAACATAAAGCGAGTATCGTGTCGCTATCTACAATTCCGGAAGTTAACAGTCTTGGGAAACTCAAATGGAGAGGCAACATAACAAACAAAATAATGGAATTAGTGTACACACTCGCAGAAACCACAGCGGCCCTGGAACACCACAATCTCGCAAAAAATTGGGAGAACCTACACACACACTTGCTAGAAAAATTCCCAGCAAAAGCAGTAGTAAATCCTACATATGACATCTATAAACAGCCATGGTACACCTCAAAGTTAAGAGACAAAAAAAGGGAAATTGCAAGAAAATTAAGACAAAAGGATGCAATAAATAGGCAGGGAAAAGACATAGTGAACAGTGGGATACAGAAATTGTGAAAAGAATACAAAGATGCATGTGTAAAGGCAAAAAGGATACATATCGGGAAAATATGGGTAGACCAGCTTAGGACAAGCAAATTACCAAATAGCAGTGAATTCTGGAGCTTGATTAACAATCTATCAAAAGGAACTGGGACGAAGCAAAACATAGGTATAAGTGAAACATCATGGTTACAATACATAGACGCCCTATACAATACCCACACACCGAATAGCTGGTGTATAGAAGTAAGAAATGACCTAACTGGGAAAAAGAAACACCATTAACAACAGTGAAACAAACAACCTTGTTGATAAAAAAACTAAAAGCCGAAGGAGCAGCTGGCCCCAACGGGCTACCAAACGCCATATTTAAACAAGATCCTGACTTCTGGGCAAATTATCTCACCCCACTTTTCAATCAAGTATTTAGTGACAAAAAGATACCAGGATCCCGGTATGGCAACATCTTCCACCCTATTTACAAAAACGGGAGTAGATTGGAACCCGGGAACTTCAGGCTGATAGCCCTCATTGATGTAGAGGCAAAACTCTTCTCATCATGTATATTACAGTATCTTCAGGAATGGATAAACAAAAAACAAAATAGTCCCGAAGTTCCAAACAGGTTTTAGGGAAGGCGCTGTTAACAGAAAGAGCTGCAAAAAAGAAGGTAGGATTACTGGCATGGTATATCGATCTAAAATCAGCGTTCGATAGAGTACCAAGAGATCGGTTATGGAAAAAGTTAGAAGCTTGGGGACTCCCACAGAAGCTTACAGATATAATAAAGGCCTTATATAGTGGAACATGGGCCAAAGTAAAACTGGGAGATGGAAGAATAATATCATCACAAATACACCTAAGAAATGGCCTAAAACAAGGCTGTGTACTCTCCCCAAGTCTCTTTAACGTATACTTAGCCGATTTAAATAGCCACCTTCAACAGGTAAATGGTCATCCACCAAAATTTGGAAACGAATCGATTCAGTTTCTGCAATATGCAGATGACATTGTGGTCTTAAGCCATACACCGATTGGCCTGCAGAGGGTCATAAATAAATAATAGAGTACTTCGACCTAGTAGGTTTGGAACTTAACGATAAAAAAACAAAGGTTGTGAGATTAGCGGGCCCAAGCCGAGGATCTTTTAAATGGTACGCAAAGAATACTCAAATCGAGGAGATATCCACATATAAATATTTGGGCATTAAACTCTGCAGAAACATGTCCATGGTGGATCAAAATCTGGATATCACGGCCAAAGCCCAATCACTCATTTTTGCTTATAAACTGCTCCAAAAGAAACTACAATGCCCCTCATATGGTCACATTTTAAAGGTAATGGCAGCTCAAGTGTTACCTACCTTGTCTTATGGGTTAGAAATATGGCACAGGAAAGAAATCGACATCTTAAATAAATTACAGATAAGAGTATACAAATATATATTTTTCTATACAGCTACGTTCTTCTTCCCTATGGGTGTCTGAGTGTGTGGAAATGTGCTTGGACCATCATGCTATGGAGACATACTCCCATAGTCTGTTTAGGTCCTTTCACATAAGAGCATCAAAAAAGTTTTTGCTTGGTCTACTCTAAACCTACCCCGTATGCTTATGGAGAGGGAATAGTAAACACACATTCCATTACGGTCCACATAAATATAGAGTGTGTATGGGTTGTGTATGTGTGTGTTTTTGTGCATGCGTGTCTGTGTGTGTGTGCTTATATTTGTTCATTTGTCTTTGTGGTTTCTGGTCTATGTTGATGTTTATGTCCTGTTTCACTGCTGTATTCAGATGTCTGTGTCTCAATGAACCAAAAACCCCATTATTTTATCTCTCATAATTCCACCATTTTCCTCCTAAAAGAACAACATTCATAGTGTTACAAAAGCTTCTTTTACTTTCTTTATTTATAAAGTGCAGGCAATAAAAAAATTTTAGATGACAGAATGGCCCATTAAAAGTGTGCCAGGTCACATCCATAGTGATAGAGGTTTTGCTGATCCTGCCCCATAGAATTGCCATGTGTACTACCATATTTTGAGTTTATTGTTGTGCCTGTGGCCTTTTCTTGGTGGTTGTTGGTATCTGTAATTTTTAAATGTAAAAATGAGGGGCAGGTGAGGCGCAGCCCTGCCCTACACTTTCCTCTCCACAAAGTACTCCGTCCAGAACACCTCAGTCAGCAATCTGTGTCCAGATTGCTGTGGAGCGGCTTCTGCACCGGTGCCTACAACCTCTGGAAGCTGGCTCACTCCATCTGCAGGAGGAGCAACAGCCATGGAAGTAGTGGTGGTAGCAGAAGAAGCCACATTAGCCCTCCATCTGGTTGTGCCAGCAGCAGTCTTCAGCCCTATCACGGATATCAGGGGCAGCACGGAACAGCAGTCAGTATGATCACGTGCCTCACGGATATCTTGTCTAACGTATTGCAAGTGCATGATATCCTATGGCACTTGTAATATGACCGACGGGATATTGATCACTTTTAACATCTAAATAAGGCCCTTATCCCCAGATGCACAAGCATCCATTTTGCGATTCCTTATTAGCGAAAAATAAGGGCATGTGTGTGCGCAATATGAAGTTTTTGCAAATTAATTTGCAATATGAAGTTTTTGCAAATTAATTTGCGAGTCCTATTAGCGAAATCGCTATTTTTTAGACTTTAATGCAGTGCATTTTAGTAATCACAATTTGAGATTCCTTAAATGCAAGTAATCGCATTTTAGCGAATTCTCAATTTGTGATTTTTGCATTTGGGATGATGCATCCCAAATACAAAAATACCGGTCGCAAAGGGGCAGATTCTGAGAATCCGCCCCTTTGCGAGCGGTTTTTAGCTTCATGCATCTGGGCCTTAATCTTTTAAATGGGAAAATGTGCAACCACAGCACAGTATCAGCACATGATGTAAACTTTGACCTCTTAAACTAATTTCTATTTCCGTTTAAGAATAGGTCATTGCAAAAACTGTTTACTTTTCATTAAAAGATGGTTCAACTTCTACATAGGTTATTGTTTGGATTTAGCTTCTAAGGCTAGATTGTTCCAAGTGTACATGGAAAAACTAAGCCATAAGCGGAGCTGAGCCCTGTTCAGCATTAGTTGCAACAAATATAACTAGCGTATTTGATAGAGAATTCTTTCTCAAAGATATGCTTAGGACTAATACGGCTCCCATGAACACATCAAACGATGATTGGATGGAAGAAGGCTGGTGAAGCGACTGTTGCTGATTTTAACAAAATATGTTGTTTATATAAGTGTGTATTCTTAGATTAGTACAGACTTCTAATGCCCCCTCCTGTGCCACCTCTCACAGACACTGTTGTATTCAGAGCTCCGAATAAGAACCTTATCCCATTTGCACCAGAACCTAAGCTAGTTTGTGCTAAGTCTTTACAGAGATTCTTGAAGTTTGTACAGGACATTCAGCTTGATTTTCCTCATAATATTGAACTGAATACTGAAGAAAGCGTCAGTATTTGCTCTCACTCTCTTGATATAGAGCTCTTTATGAGTACTAGCTGACTCCTTTGTTTCTTAGAATAGGGTATATTGATGATTTTCTCTTCTCGCCACAATGGCCAAGGTCTATCGGCCTGATGGAGCAAGGATTACCCTAGATGAACGTAGGAGAAGGAGGGTCTCTCCATATAGAAAATTTTTACTTCTGGAACAATAGTGATATGTTACAAATGTAACTGCAATTACTTATTAGCAATTGCACTCTTGACAATCTTCTAACACTTCACAGCCAGATCACAGCCATGGCCAATAGTGCACAAAACCAGCTCAGGCAGCTTTGGGGCATCAGACAATTGATCCTGGGACAAGACATCAAAACAGATGTGCGGTCTCTTTTTCTCTCTAGACTAGATTACAGAATTGCACTTCTCCGAGAGATTCCCAAAGTTCACCTAGGACCACTGCGAGCAACACTACATTCAGCAGCATGCTTCATTTTAGGTCTCTGGAAATTTGACCACATTTCTCCTGCCCTGCTAACCTTCCAATGGCTTCAAAACTTCCTACATTACCCACAGAGCTTTAAACTCGTGTACACCCTCCTATCTAAACAAGAAACTGAAAATCTCTATAGAAAATAGAGGTCGGACGCGCAAGAGGCAACTAACTAGTACACCAGCATTCAATCGTAGGGCCGCGGAGAAGGGCTCCGGTGTTGTATTCTGCCACCAACTGTATTGGGAAAGACTTGGGCTGCCTGCTGCTAATCTTTCATCGCCCTGTAATTACTTGCACCTCACTGTTTTTTTAAAATCGCTGCATAATTTGTTTTTAATCCTCACTCACCACGCTCAGCTGCACCAGGCTGCGTCTTCCCCGTTCCACACGGAGTGCTCCACTTGAGTGGAGGGAAGGATACGCAGACCGGAAGTGCCGATGAGTAATCAGAACGGCAGCGTCCTAGTCTTTAGCGCTACCCTATAAAACTAAATGCACGCCTTGGCGTGAAGCGGGCGCGCCACTGGCGCACCAAAGGGGCACCAAAGGCAAGCCCGTCTGCGCCCGTCCGCGCCAGACCGGGCCAGGGGACAGGAAACCCTGCCTCTTTGCCTACAACCTTGTTACGCAACTCCAGTGACAAACTCCTCCAAGTCAGACAGGACCTGGAGCCCCCATGTGCCCATTCTATTCTTTTAGATGAGTCGCAAAGCCATTGTACTCACTGCCCATTTACTATCTCACAAAAAGGACCACCAACGCCTGCCGCTGCTGAAAATCAGATTAGCATGGCCCTACTGAACTGTAGATCCCTGCCTAAACACTCTCTAGAGATCTCACTACTTTTTCAGGACTCCAACCTGGACGTCCTGTTTCTGACAGAGACATGGCTCTCCCCAGACAGTGATCCTGACACCGTACAGGTCCTCCCTTCGGGGTACCTGATCCATCGTCACAACAGAGCCTGTGGCAAGGGCAGAGGTGTTACTATCATCTACAAAAACCACCTTTCCTGTCGCACCTTGGACAGCCCCATCCTAGACTGTGAGAACACTCACTTTATCCTACAACTATCCCCCTTAAAATCTTTCTCTGGCATCCTTATTTACCGCCCCCAGGGTACATTGGGACAATTTTGTAGCACCCTACTGGAGACCGTAATCTCCAAGGTCAGTATCTCATCCAACTTTACTCTTTTGGGAGATCTCAACCTCCATTTTGATGTCCGGTTGGATAAAGCGTCAGGTGACTTAATTCTTGACCTCGCAGCTTATCACTTTTCTCTCAAAAACCTCCAACCCACTCACACTAAAGGCCATCTTTTAGACCCCATATTCTCCAATATCCCGGATCTAAAGGTCACGGAGCCCTTACCCATCCCATGGTCAGACCACTTTTTAATCAACTTCAGCTGGTAAATTTTTACTGAAGACCCATAAGTCCCTGCCCCACGCATACAAGAACGCCACTGGTCTAAATTAGACCCTGAATCCTGTAAGGGCAAACTCGAACTCACCATACCCACTCATGACCTAGACCCCGTAAAAGCGGACGATAATTTCTTATCTTGGATTGAGAACTCCCTGGAATTAGTATTACCACGGCAAACCACACGGAAGAAAAGTGGAATCTTCAAATCCCCCTGGTTCAGTAACATGAGAAAAAAATGTAAAAAACTGGAAAGGATTTGGAGGAAAGATTTTGACAGCACAAAAAAAAACTGAATATAGACTAGCCATTACATCCTATAAAGCTGCACTGAAAAAAACCCAGGCAGCCTTCTTTGAAGAAAACATCTCATCCGCCGCTAACTCCAGGGAAACATTTTTCATCGCTAAAGAGCTTCTGAGAACCCCGACTCACCCCCAGTCCCTGACCCCTCTGGTAATTGCTGTAACAAATTGGCCGAATTTTTTTGCAGCTAAAATTCTAAATATTCTTAACTCACTCCCAAAAACTGACTATGCTGAATCTCATCCTTTTGAACTTCAGAATAACGCCCCTGGCCTTCCCGCATTTTCCCCCAGCACTGCAGAATTGCTCTCCCCAATCCTTGAATCCATCAATAGCGGCTCGCCTCGAGACCCCGCACCTTTTAATATCTTGAAGACAGTAGCCTGTACCATCATCCCCCCCATTTCCAATCTTATCAACACCTCCCTAGAACAGGGCATTGTACCACCCAATTAGAAAAAAGCGATAGTAAAGGCACTGTTAAAAATAACACATCTCGACCCCACCGAGATGGGCAACTATCGACCTACCTCTGTACTCCCAGGAATCAGTAAGGTAGCCGAAAAGTGTGTTAACCGTCAACTCTCAGCCTACCTTGAGTCCGGTGTACTCTTACACTGTTCCCAGACAGGCTTTCGCTAAGGCCAAGGCACTGACTCCGCACTAATAGCAGTGGTAGAGGAAGCAAGAATGATCATTGACTCCGGAGGTTCAGTTGCAGTGATCCTCCTGGACTTAAATGCATCCTTTGATCCGGTGAATCACCGTATTCTGAGTCACCGGCTCAGTAGAATAGGAGTCACAGTGCCGCTCTATCCTGGCTGGAGTCATTCCTTGAAAATAGAACATTCCAGGTAGCGGAAGGCAAGCAAGCTATCCCTCTCCAATGTGGGGTACCCCAGGGCTCGTCCCTGAGCCCCACACTCATTAACGTGTACATTTCCCCCCTGGTGTAAATAGTTGCCCCCTTTGGAATTAAACTGATCACGTATGCGGACGACACCCAACTGGACGTTTCACTGACCCAGCCAAACTATTCCCCAGAAAACCTACTCTCTTGTCTTAAAGAAATCTTCAGCTGGATGACCGGCTCACAGCTCAAATTGAATGGTGAGAAAACGGAAATCGTGGTGCTGGGTAATTATTCAAAACTCACTCCCAAACTCATGTGGTGCAATCAGGAGGACGCCTCTTTTCCTACAACGCCCCTAGGCTATGGAATTCCCTCCCGCTTAACATTCGGAAGGAAACTAACCACTTAAAATTCCGAAAACCTGACTTTTCCCCAAATTTTCAGTTGTTCTCTTGCTAATCCTGCAGTGCTGGGACGCCCCCGGGTAGCCATGCCCTTTATAAATCCAATTCCATTCCATTCCAGAAATGCCCAATACCTGCTCCAGGAACCCCCCACCATCAGCTAATAATAGTACATAAGTCAGTCATTCTCTGGTAGTGCCACAAGAATGTGGAACTCCTAAACTCCCTCCCTTAACCTATCAATCTGCATAGCAAACTCCTAAAAGGACCTCAAGCTCCTCCCATTTGACAGATACCTTGGTTAATCACCCTTGACCATACTTAAGTACTCCTTCCGCCAGGATACAAACTACCTTCATAATGTGACCTAGCAATCTTAATCGATCCTTAAACTGTGTACGACTCTTGACCAACTGCTGCATCTGCCCGGGTCGCAGCTACCGATGCAAATGGCTCAGCTTAACTATTGTAACTTTCTGTACCTTTGAATCCTGCTACTGTTGTAAAGCGCTCTGATGTCTCCAGGCCATAAAATTGCAAAAAATAAAACCACATGTGTAATTACTCAAGTCTATTGTATGGATGTTATTATTACCAATTCTCAAAAACTTTCTCATAGTACCTTTACCTACCCCATGTTTGCAGAAGTATTCTTGAAAAGGTTTTTAATTTTTTTATATTGGAAAATCTGCACACTTCTGACCGTCAGAGGTTTTGAAGAGTACTCTTAAAAAGAAATGTTCATTCCTGATATTTGTAAACTTGCACCTCTGAAAGAGTTCAAACACATGTGGATTCAGAATCATCTTAACTACCAAAGTAACATACAACATTTTAAATCCGCTAGTTTACAGCACTGCAATTGAACATTCAAGTCTGAACGATTATCAATCCACAAGATATGTATTATAAACAACGGTATACGTTGACCTGCCAAGACATGCCTATAAAATACTGTCCACAATTCGTAAAAGAAAGATGCCCATTAGTTTAACAAAGAAATCGAACTAAATGTGCCTTAGATTATTGATTCAAAAGCTATAATTCATTCAAAAGAATTGTTATAGGTAAGAGTAGCACATTTTCACTGTTTTGTCTGGAATTATTTTATGGCCCTTCTGATTACTTTCCAATCTCACTGTAATTCACTTGTAGTAGACAGTAGGTAATGTGCAAGCACAATAGATTCTCTGTGGAGCTGTGCTTTGAATCAAGAATGAATGCAAAGCCTGTTAATCAATAAATTAATTGACCTGGGGCTGTGTGTAGCTCTGGAAACTACAATACTACTCGGGACTTGGGCAAAGCAGTTAATGGGTCAACTCGTCTATTTGAGAATTATTGCAGTAAAAGTACCATTTTCATCTCCTTTCTAACTCAGTAAACCAATTTGATGTTCAAATAATTTTATTTAATCAGGATGCAATGGTTAAACTGGAGCACAATTTCTTCTAAAATGGAACTGGGATTAGTATTTTGGTCTTGGCAAATACATAATAGATTCTTGATGCTACATACATTTTCATTCTTTGCACACTATACACACATCATTCAGGGACTGCCACACTTTGCCTGCTAAGGGCTGTAGGGCCAAAATGAATAACAATGTAGCAAGACCTGAGCCCTGTTGGTCTCACTTTTAATTTGCAATAAATCTGAGAAACCTTTCCTCCTCAGCTGACCCATGAGTCAACGGAAAATCCATTCCTCTCGGGTTCAAAAGTCCCCAAACATCAAAGAGTACACGATCTGCCAATATGTCGCTACAAAAGTCCTGTCTCTACCATTGCTGATGTCAGTATTACATTGAAAGGGCCCACCATTAGATTTCAATTACCAACTATAATCAAGTTTGATCTGCCAACCTCTGCAAGAATTCTAGCAACTTGGAAAACTAGAATAGTTTGGGACAATTTGGCGTTTACAGTTAGCTAACCACCAGAAAATGTGCATGCATATATTCCCACCTGGGTTGTACCACACCTTCAACTTGGATAAAGGCTATTTACTACAGCCACCTTTCGTTTTTTTATGCTGCCATTTATAAAATAGAAGATTCTAAACCAAAGTTATTACTTTCAGCCAATCACTCTTGAGCTTTACAGACTGGATGTGAAATGTGAGTTTCTTGAATCAATCTATCTTGTTGGTGAGATAGGCTAGGCCTGTCTTCATTTAATATAATGCATAAACATATTGATGTTCAATCACAGTACTACAAGCTTCCCAATGGAGGATATAACCACATGCAGAATATTCACCTAATGTGACAGAGACGTGAAGTGCAAACATATCAAGGACGAAGTTGTGGTGAAAAGCTATTAATGCAGCATGAAAGACTCATACCACTCTGCCGATGAAGCTTAATCTAGAGAGACTCAAAGCAACCACCTTGTGCCATGTGAATTATGAAATCAGTCATGACATTAATAGAAAAGTGCCCATAGGGGCAGAGAAGCACCAAATAAAAGACACGCTGAAGAGTGCACAGTTTGTAAAGAATGTGTTCTATTGAATCGAAGGAGAACCCTGGAAAGTCGATCAGTAATACCATCTAAACTAACCAGATACATAGTAGAAGGTATTACAAAAACCAACTCAAAATGTTTTGCAGGCGAGCTAAATCCCGGAGCCCGCCACTGCACTCACCCATATCTAAAAGGTAGCAGTGTTGCTGATTGTGTGGCCAATAATGCATATAACACCAATAACCAGGAACACACAACTCAGAGCATAAACTCCCTTCAGACCCACTCAGGCTAAGAATACCTTAGTGATCGCCCTACAGCTATGAGCAATATTGATCAGGTACACAATGAGAAAAAACACCCAGGCATGGCTCATTCTTCCACACTGTTGGGAAGGACGGCATGGGTATCATAGAAAATACATACCGAACCAGAAGCAGACCAATTGACTAAATTGAGAGATGCTCAACAAACACTCAAAAGAAGTAACACTTTAGGCGAGATCTTTATGTATTTCTTCACTGATAGCTAAGGTGTTTGGCTAACTATCATTTCCAGATTAGCGTTTGTGACTGATTCCAGACATTTGTGTACCCTGATCAATTTGTCATCTCCATCTGCCATTCTCAGTGTATTCCACTGCAGCACAGGAAGTTCCTCTGTGGTACAGTCTCGCAGATGGGAGCTATCCATATCAGTTGGCCCAAGGGTCCCCAGAAACGTTCCAGTTTATAAAAGCTTTGCCAACTACCTTGAGCAGCGTGATATCCAGTTCAAGGAAGCCATACGCCTATCTAAATGAGGTTTGGGCTGAGGAGCAGGATCATCTCACTTTAAATAGCGGGTGGCATGGGGAATATCCAGAAATATAAATATTCTTACCTTTGTAGAGGGATTACCCATTGTTCTTTTTGGTCACAAAGCATACCTGTTTCGCATGTTGATGGTGCAACTATTTGAGTTGAAGAAAGAAAGACTGTTCAAATAATAAGAGGAGGAATAAACCTAGAAACATTATTAGAACGGACAACCTTAGGGTGGTCTTCCCATTACTTTTTGCCTTCCTCCCTCCATTCTTCTTACCTTTTTTTGCTAGCTTTAGGACTCTGTGTACTTTAACACTGCTTACCAGTGCTACTGTGCAAGTGCTCTCTCTTTTAAAGTTGATAACATTGGCTCAACCCTAATTGGCATATTTAATTTATGCATAATTACCTAGTAAAGTGCACTACATGTGCTGAGGCCTGTAAATTAAATGGTACTAGTGCGCCTGCAGCACCCGTTGTGCCACCCACCTAAGTAGCTTTATGGATCAGGCATGCCATTACAGAGCCTGAATGTGCAGTTTCAACTCCCAGTTTGACCTACCAAGATAAACTTCTTGCCAGGCCTAAACCTTTATTTGTATACATATATGTTACTGTTAAGGTAGGCCCTGTATGTCCTTTTAAGTTTTGAGTGTCCTGGTGGTGAAAAACTCTAACTTTCGTTCTTCACTACTATCTGATAATATTAGGATTACCTTATTGCATCCTTTGAGTGTAATTCCCAATTATGGGGAGATGAGCTTTTCAAGTTTGGTGTTAATGGACTCCTTATTTAAAAGTACAACTGATGGTGAAGTTGGATTTTAAATTACAGTTTTGCAAATGCCACTTGTAGAAAGTTAAACCAAAGGTGGTGTTGGACGGAGCGTTGACAATACAAGCACTCATGCCCAGTCAACTGATCTGGGTTTAATCCATCACCGTTCTTTAGCCCACTCTGCCAACCCAGTTCAGACATGGCCATATGCAAATCAGTCTGACCCTGTGCATCATGGGAACAGTCCAGCCCGAACTGCCAAGCCATGCCTTCCCTGGCCCGGAAACAAGCTTCCGAGGACCGGTTTCTAGCATTACAGCCGTCTTCAGCCCGGCTTGCTTGAATCCAGTGGCAAAGTGAGCAAGGGACTCACGTCTGAGCATACCCTGCCAACATATGGCGAACAAAGCAAAACCAAAGGTGGTGATGGACGGAGCGTTGACAATACAAGCACTCACCCCCAGTCAACTGATCTGGGTTTAATCCATCACCGTTCTTTAGCCCACTCTGCCACCCCAGTTCAGACATGGCCAAATGCAAATCAGTCTGATCCTGTGCCTCATGGGAACAGTACAGCCCGAACTGCCAAGCCATGTCTTCCCTGGACCGGAATCAAGCTTCCCAGGACCGGTTTCTGGCATTACAGCCGTCTTCAGCCGGGCTTGCTTGACTCCAGTGGCAAAGTGAGCAAGGGACTCACGTCTGAGCATACCCTGCCAACTTAGGGCAAACAAAGAAAAACCAAAGGTGGTGATGGACGGAGCGTTGACAATACAAACACTCACCCCCAGTCAACTGATCTGGGTTTAATCCATCACCGTTCTTTAGCTCACTCCGCCACCCCAGTTCAGACATGGCCATATGCAAATCAGTCTGACCCTGTGCCTCATGGGAACAGTCCAGCCCGAACTGCCAAGCCATGTCTTCCCTGGACCGGAATCAAGCTTCCCAGGACCGGTTTCTGGCATTACAGCCGTCTTCATCCGGGCTTGCTTGACTCCAGTGGCAAAGTGAGCAAGGGACTCACGTCTGAGCAAACCCTGCCAACTTAGGGCGAACAAAGAAAAACCAAAGGTGGTGTTGGACGGAGCGTTGACAATACAAACATTCACCCCCAGTCAACTGATCTGGGTTTAATACATCACCGTTCTTTAGCTCACTCCGCCATCCAAGTTCAGACATGGCCATATGCAAATCAGTCTGACCCTGTGTCTCATGGGAACAGTCCGGCCCGAACTGCCAAGCCATGCCTTCCCTGGAAATTCATTCCTATGGGCCTGGAGGCTCATAGGAATGAATGGGTATTACAGATTCGGTAAATACCGAATCGGTAATAGGGGGAAGCCTTACAAGGGTGGCAGGGTGCCCTAAAGGCATGTATGTCTGCCACATGGCACTTTTGGAAAAGCACAAATTTGCTCTTTCAAAGGTTTTCGATATTTACCACCAACTTTTAGTTGGTGGTAAATACCGAATCCTTAACTCAGAAATGCACTCACTTGAGTGCTCCCTACAATAAGGATTTGGTAATTTACCAAATCGGTATTTTAAGGAATCGGTAATTTACTGATTCCTTAAATTTGGCCCCTACATCTCAAATGCCCAATACCGGTCGGTAACGCCCGAAATTCGGTAATTTCGGCCGTTACCGACTGGTATTGGGTTACCTACATCTGGCCCTTAGTTGGTGTTGTAGACACTTCTCCAACACTTTGGCTAGGAGGGGGATGTTGGAGATAGGTCTGAAGTTTTCGGGGATGGCTGCATCAAGCGATGGTTTTTTCAAAATCGGGAGGAATTGGCCGGCTTTCAGGGAGTCAGGAATGGAACCCTGCTGGAGTGAGGCATTAATTATTGCGGTCCAGCTAGGGATAATGGATTGGGCGACAGCCGCTAGGCAGTTGGAGGGGAGCGGGTCATTTGATTGGTTATTCGGGTTTAGGGACGATAAGATTTTAGAAACGGAGTCTTCGTCATAGCGATAGAAGTCAGTCCAGAGTGCTTGATTTTTAGGTAAAGATTGTGGGGGCATCGCAGGAAGGGGGAGGCAGGCCAGGAAGGGATAGGGTGCATGTGGCGGCACTAAGTTCATCTTCTAAGGTTGCGACTTTGTCCGCGTAGAAGGAAGAGAATTCCTCAGATGATATTAAAGCCTTTGGGGCTTCTTTCGAGGTTTTGATCAGAATGTTGGTTTGGTGTTTGACCAGATCAAAGAGCTTACGAGGTCTGTTCTTGGCGTTCTCAAGTTGGATCTGAAAATTCTTTCTTCGATTTCAGGACATTCTTGTTGTAGGCATTACTGGCTTGGCAGAGAAGTTTTAGATGAGCAGCGGAGGGGTCCTGTCTCCAGATTCTTTCAGATTGCCGGAGGCATCTCCTCTCATTGTTGAGTGATCCAGTGAACCAGGGTTTCCTATCTTTAGTTTGGGTTCTTTTTAGCTTTAGTGGGGCTAGGTCATTCATAATGTTCGTGATAGTTGCGGAGTAGTGGTTATTGAGGTCATTGACCGTTGAGCAATGTGGTGGGGGGAGGTCAGATTGCAGCGAGCCTCTAGTTCATTGTGGTCCAGGTTTCTAGTATCTCTAATCCAGCATTTGGGAATCACTGGTTGAGGGGCCCTTATCTTGTGGGTGCCCTGTTACCGGAATGCGATGGCGTTGTGGTCAGACCAGTCGCATGGGTCGATGGATATAAGCTAGACTGTTGATTCCCTGTAAATGATCCAGTCATGGGTGGCCCCTTTTGAATGTGTTGGGAGAGAGCAGGCTTGGGTCAGGGCTTGATAGGACAGAAGGTCTTTGATAGCATTGACATGAGGGTCCTTGGGGTCATTCCAATGCAGGTTAAATCGCCCAGGAGTATTTCTTTGGTATTGGAGGAGAACTTAGCAGTAATAAGTTCCATGAGGTGGTCAGTGAAGGCGTCGTTCGTGCCAGGGGGATGATAGGTGATGTGTAGGTTGCACAATAGGGTGGAGTTGTTGCAAATTGAGAGTGCGAGGTATTCGCAGAGGTAAGAGAGCCAGATGTACAGAGACCCTGAGGTTAGAACGGTAGATGCAGGCAATGCCCCCTCCTTTCTTGCTAGATTGTTTGTCCAGCCTGGTGATGTTATATCCAGAAGGGAATAAGAGGTTCAGGCAAGGAGATGAGGAATCGTTGAGCCATGATTCTGTTAGAATAGCTAGGTCGAAATTTTTGTTTAGGATGAGTGCAGCAATGTCAACGGCGTACTTAAATGCCGATCGGCAGGTAATTAAGAGGCCAGACAGAGAGGAGTCTGCAAGGGTGTTGGGAGTCAGGGCTGATAAGTGTACAGGCGCAAGGTTACTCTTGACCACATTTCTGTTGCGGAAAGTATCTGATCTGTTGGTGTTGATAGAGACTGTGCGGATGGCATGTTTGGCTCTCATTCTTAGTGGGTTGGGTCCGGGTTGTAGTCTCTAAGGATGGCAAGGATGTCCTCTTCAGTAAGGTCAAGTGGACTAGAGGTGTGCTTGCGCGGGCGTAGGTGTCTCAAGGGTAGTGGTAGAGGGTGCTTGGATAACCCTATGGTGTGTGGGGGGTGGCCTTCCACTAGGTTTTGATGTTGGCGAGGGAGATTTCAGCAAGGTAAAGGAGGTTCATAAGATCGAGTATAGAGGTGTGGATACTCTGAGTTAGTTTGCCCGCTCTGGAGTGCAGTGTTTCCTATAGAAGGGAGACATTAGCGGGTAGGGAGGCAGTGGCTCTGGGATGGTACTATCAGACTCATGGTAAAGGGGGGCGTTAGGGGGTGGGAGGGTGGTAGATATACAGTCTTAGTATCAGGTGTGACGTGGGTTTCCAGCGACTGACCTGTCTCATGGTCAGCGTGTTGGACTGGCGGGGAGTAGACCAAAGGTCTGCAGAGAGGTCTAATGACGGGGCTAGGAGATGAGTTAGCGATGTTGGGAGGAGCAGTGGTAGAGACTCTAAGAGAGGTGGTTTGTGGGCTGGGTGGGCAGGTTCGATCTATGTCGCAGGTTGGTGGAGGTGTATCAGGATCCAGTAGGAGTGGGGAGCTGAAGGGGAGGAGATCAGAGGTACAGGGATGATGGTTCTCCAAGTACGGTCATGAGCCATGCGAGGGGAGATGGGATGATCTGTGTTGGGGGCTCAAGGGTGCTGATTGGAGGGTGTCTGGGGGTGCTAGTCAGGCTGGTCAGAGGATCATCAGGTGCAGGGATGACTATTCCCTTGGTACGGCCAGGAGCCGTGTGAGGGGGGATGGGATGATCTGTGTTGGGTGCCAAAGGGTGACTGGTTGGAGGGTGTCTAGGGGCACGAGGGTCGACGGGGTAAGTGGTAGATACTCTGTTAGACTCGCTCACATGGTTGCTGAAGATTGAGAAAAAGCTTGCAAATTTGTTAAGGTTCCTGGATGAGGCTTGGATCAGGACAATGCCGCTTTTGTAGAGGGTGATTGTGAGGTCAGCTCGTAGGGTTGCGGAGGGTGCTATTGCAAGCTTAGTACCATGAGGGTTGTTCCTGGTTGCGCCAGTAGGGGGTTCTTCTGGAGTAGAAGATTAGATCATTGATGACTGTGCCATTGTCTGTGCTGTAACGTAGGTCAGAGATTAGTGTCTCAGGGTGACTCTTCAGGGTGGAGTGCTTGAAGGTCTTTGCGGTTTGGGAGGATAGACCAGAGTAAGAGGGTGTTGGAGTTGGCCCTTTTGGCAGGTTCACCCCGAAACTTTTTGCTTTTGCCTAGCCTGTTTCTGTAACCTGGTGTTGGTGATTTTAGGCCTCTGCGCACTTTTTTACTGTGGTAGAGTGTAAAGTGCATGAGCTCTCTGTGTATGTGTGGTGAGTGGCCTGCCCTCCCATAGGAATGAATGGGGAGTATGTGTGTCCATCTTGCCCTTCCGGAAAAAATTAAAAACCTTCCTCTTCAACAGATAACCTCGACCTGCCTGACCCTCTTGTACTTCGGCTTGAGCGCTGGGACGCCTGCGGGTAACTATTGCGCTATATAAAAACCTATTCCATTCCATTCCATTCCATGGTAGTTCCTGATGTTTGGGGAGTGCAGGGTCGAGTTTGGTATGTGCGAACTCGTGAGATTGAATGCTGTGCGATGATGTGTGCGGCTTTAATGTGTCTAGTATGGAAGTGCCACTTCTAGAAGTAGGTGTGTCTGTGCAGTGAATGTGCTGGCTGGTGATTGGCTGGAGCTGACTGGTGTGCCTGGCTCCTGGAGTCAGGATGGGTCTGCCCCGGTGGTGAATGGGGAGATCTGCATGTTGATGGCAGAGAGGGGCTGCACCTGCGACCTGAATAGGGCTGGATTTCCCCTCCACAATGCTGGCTCCGCCCCCTGTGGTTTGTCTGATGTCCCTGACCCACCCTGTGAATAGGCAGAGGGGCTGAGCAAAGCAAAGTGCTCAGGAACCAGTTGCATCTGGTTCGCCCCTTGCCTGCACCTTTGGAAACAAAGGGAAATGGTGTATAAAAAGAGGCTGTGACCTCATTTAAAGTGTTCTTGTGTTTGCAACTTGAATCTGCCAGAGGCGTGCTGCTGCTGGGCCCATGAGAAGGCTTGCCCCCCTGGGCCCTGCCCAGCCCCTTGATGCCCTGGAGGACTTCTTTTGGACCCCTTTTGGACTTTTACCCTTAAAACCTTTCCCAGGACCTTTTGCCAGATGGGAGCGCAGTATTTTTACTTTTGGTTGCTGGGGCCCCTTTGCTATGGGAGCCCTTCTTGGGGGTCTTAAGGGCTGCCTGCTCCCTAGCGCTTTGTGAGCGCTTTATTTTCAACTGTCCTGTTACTGGTGTGCAGGTGCCCTCCCTGCGTTCTGCCCGATTTAGTTTGGGTGCTTTTCTTTTGAAATTCGCAGGAGCCTACCCTGCGTTATGCCCCGATATTCTAAGGGTGCCACCCCTTTTTATAGGTGCTGAAACGGGTGCCCACCCCGCTTCTATGGTTTATTTGGCGTTATGAGGGAGCCTACCTCTCAATTAGTGCCCCCGGAGGATCACTGCCGCCGTGAACCGCAGCCTGCCTGACTGTGGGCGGGGCTCACAGACGGAAGCATGAAAAGTGCCGCCGGAAGTGAGCGTGGGGCTCCCGTGAGGCTGGGAGAGCCCCGCACCGAAGACAGAGACAGCGCCGCCGGAGGAGAGCCCAGGTGAAGAGCGAGCGCTACTGGCGCAGGCCCATGCGGAGCTACCAATGCTGAGGGAGAGCCCCGCGGGCACCAGCCAGCAGCGGTGAAGAGCGGAGGGGGCGCGAGGCACATTGCCGGTGCCTGCCCCCACCGCGAACACAGAAGGTGTCCTGCTGCCTGCCCGGAGGAGCCCATCAAAGAAGAAGCAGCCGGATGAGTGAACGGGCTGGGGGGGCTCCGTAGGGACGGGTGTTGGCACCAGGACACTACCCAGTAGGCAAGGGTGCATCTAGGGCGGCCCTGGATGGCAGTGGGCCGCCCCAACGTTAGACCGGTGATTTGTAGAGCCAGAGTGGCCATGGGGCAGTTCCAGGCCCCACCAGTGCCCAGAGCCGGAGGGCTCCAACGATGGGCTTGTGTTGTTTCAGAGCCAGAGGGCTCCACCGTTGGGGGCATTTCTTTCGGGGAGGAGCCAGAGTGCTCCAGATGGCCCATGTATTGTTTCAGAGCCTAGAGGGCTCTAAAAGGTGCAAAAATGAATTCCTAGAGCCAGATGCCTCCAACGTTTTGGCGCAGATGTGTTCTAAAGGGCCAGTGAGGGCCCTGTCGCAGTTATCCTGGTTCCCTGCTGCCCAGCAAGTAGTGGGCAGCTGCACCGTTTAGGCTTTTATTTCTTTTAGGGGGACCTGTTCGTTGCGAATCCAGGAGTGAGTCGCACTCCCTTCACCCCTACCTTGGCCCTTCACAGCTGCGCAGCACTTAGTGCCATCTGCAGCGTTCAGGCCCTTGTGATTGTCCTCAGCTGCCCGGCAAGTAGTGGGCAGCTGCAATGTTTAGGCTTGCGCAGATGGCGCTCCCCTGACTGGCGCTGCATTGGCAGCGCGCCCTGACATTCGGGACCCAGGGCATTTGAGCCCCTCCTTGAGATGGCCAGTTGGCTAGGGGGGCTGGTTTGTGGGCCCTAAATGGGATTTTTGCGCAATGTGATTTTCCACTATGTTTGTGATGATAATTGCCTAATGTGATTTATGTGCTCTAAATGTGGCGCAGGGTGATTACCTATGTAGTAATACTGTTTAGGCCTAAATGTGATTGCTGCGTAATGTGCTTTGCCTTTATGCTTGTGTTATACTTCTAAATGTGCTCATGCTTAAAAGTTTGCTTGGCCTAGCATGTTTATACTGGTGAATGTATGTGTCCCTACATGATCTAGGCCTATGGGTATTAGTATTGCGTGGTGTGTACCTACCTTTACCAGTGGTTACTGGTGGTGTTCTACAATTGTCAGTTTATGCTACAACTGTTCTAAGTACTAGTTCTAACAAGTGCTTGTTCCTGACAGTGGCCCACGCGGTCCTGTCCTGTGTAAATAATCCAGTGCGAATATTGCCCGTGCCAGTTGGCACAATGTATACTGTGTGATACTATCTGATGTGTTTTGACAATACAAAAGTTATTTTTATATAACCTTGTGTGGAGTTCCTCTTGTAGTGTGCCTGGGATGTTGTTGCAGTGTGCGTGCGCAAATGCTTTACACATTGCCTCCGGGATAAGCCTGTCTGCTCGTGCCAAGCTACCAAGGGGGTGAGCAGGGGTTATCTTGGCGTGTGACTCCCTTGCCCTGAAAAGAATGGTGGTTTCTGCCTGGCTTAGGCGCAAGCCTTGGCCAGCCAGAAATCCCAGTTCTAGCAGAGGGACATTCCCAATATCATTTAGGCTGGGCCCAGCCATGTTGGCTAGTGTGGGAACTATAAGAGCGACACCGGTCAGTTATGCAGTTGCCCATTGCCTGATTGAAAGGGTAGAAGTCCACGCATGCTAAGGGTGCTCAGAAAAGGCAATGTGTGAGGTAGGACTGCAGTGGAGAGCTGAGTGGTTAGTCCAGTCGCAGGCCTTTGTCCTGGGTGGTGATAATGTGGGCGGGGGTGATAGACGTCAGAACTCTCCGGACCACAGGGGGTGCTGGGATCCTGTTCCAGAGCAGTGCAGCATGGGCAATGGGGAGGGGGATTTATGGGGCTTTGCGGTTAGGTTGTGGTTTCAGCAATTGGCTGGGCTTAAGAAGCTGTTGGTGTGTTAGCAGTGTGTGGATTACGCTATTTTAAGGTCAGGAATAGGGAGGCCATTGCAAAGTCCGCATCTTAGGGTCAGGCAGCAGCCGGTTGCTGGGATCATTTGATTAGTCTGGGGTGTGAGTCATAATCACATAGGCCTTGGATTAGACATAGCGCCAGTCCAGGGCAGATGTCTGGTGAGACGCCACCATTTTAGGTTCAGGCAGCCATCAGCAATCAGACACTTGTTTTAGTATAACCATAACCCCCTAAACAGCCGTTCTGTGGAAAGCACTGGCAGTGGGGAAGCGCTAGAAGGGGGGGAGGCCGCCTAGATATGCTCCACTGGGCTCCATGCAGGATTTAGAGATTTAGGGATTCACGCAATGGCGGGCGCCACCATTTTGAGTCCAGACAGCCCCAGCAGCAATCGATTTACTGAAATTTACAAACTTTAAGTCACCCACCTTAGTTAGGATATCGGACGCACTGGGGGGGGGGGGGCGAGACGAAGGCTCCCAGCGGGGCTCCACCAGGCTCCAGGCAAGGGATGTATAGGGCAGGGGGGTTCCGTTGGAAGCGCACAGCCGCTTTTCTTTACTCTTTTCTATCTCTTCCATTTAACCAGACTGAGCCACAGCAATGCGTGGCAGGGTACAGTTAGTACTAAATATATTTTGCGGAAAAATACTCCAATTGAATCGCATAAAGGTGAGCTGTTAAGAAATTCATGATGATTATAAATATGATGTAGACTTACCAGGAAGACAGACCAAATAGAATTTGACAAATGAAATTCCAGTGATTGTTTTCCTAAGGAAATACAAACATTGTACACAGTACTGGAAACAGAAAGATGAAAGCAAAAAGTTATGGGTGGACTGCTTCAATTAATCTTAGGTACTGGCAACTACTCAGGCTGCGTCACAGTCGCTCTCCGGGGCTGGCATCCGGAAACGAGTCCAGTTGAAAGAAATGCATTGTCAACCGGAGTAGTTGGCACGTTCGATGGAGGTTTGGGGGTGGTGGGGGGCGGATCTTGGACTTGGCTTGGGAGTACACGTGACATCATGCTTTTATCTGTAATCCATCACTCCAGCGCCTGAGCACAGTGGAGAATTACGGTCAGCAGATTCTACATTAAGAGCTCTCGCGAAATAAACAGACCACGCTGATGCCTTAAGCGTAAAAGGCCATTTATTAGGACTAGGCTGCACAACATATACGATAACCAAATAATAACAAATAACCAATAACAAACCCCTAAGTCAACTCTTCATCCATACACTTCCTTCACCCACTCCAAACTCCCTCTCATTCCACTCTATGACCCGTTCCGTTCTTAATCCATTTCTTCAGATCTCTCCTAGCATCCTCCCCAGCATCACCAGGCATTACACTCATGCCTCCAGCCCTCCCCCCATCATTCACTCTACCCCCCCAGGGATGGGTGCGCCCGCTAGTGACTCCCCCACCCCACCCAAGTACCGCCAACCCCGCAGCCCGTCCTAAAGTGGCACGCTCTCCCAACCCTACTCCCGAACCCAAGTAACTGTAGGGTGGGTGGGTGGCCTTTCTTAACTCGTTCCTCCCGATGTTGCCGGAATGCAGGAAGAGGAAGTCACCTTCCTCCCCTGCATTCTTATACCCACCCCAAACCCCACCCCTGACCCCGCCTGACCCTCCCTGCGTGAAAGACCCAGGGGGAAGACTAGTCTGCGTCTAAGCTTCCCCTGAGGCCCACCAATCACACCAGTCGACTGGTTCGGGGGGGGGGGTGGGGAGGGTTGGATGGTGGTCGTTGGAGTGGGTAGCGAAGATTCCTCTATAAAATCTCTGACTTGCTAATTAACCAGAACCGGTGCGCACTGAGGGTCAGGCATACCAAATATTGGTCACAAAAAACTGATCGCACTTAGCTACCAGTATTTATTCAGACAAGAAACAGCCATATGCAAATCAGTCTTGGTCCTCCACTACCAGGCCAAATCCACCCTCAAAAGGAAAGCAAGCAACCCCAGGCCCAGTTTCCAATAATTTGGGCATCTTCAGTAGGGTATAACTTGAATCCTGTGGCACAGTGAGCACCGAATGCAAGTCTGGACATATCTGTCACACTTAGGCCATCACAATGAAGAATGCAAAAAATTGATGGGTGGAATTTCTAAATTAATATTAGACACTTACTCAGGCTGTATCCAACATCTTCAAAAACAACAATTGATCGACAGAATGCAGAACAATGTCCCACCAGTACAGAAATCTGGCCCTAAATCCATGTTTTTTTTTTGCTCACCATGCCATTCCAGTTTAAACCCAGCCTTATGAAAATCGGTCTTGACCCTGTGCCCAATGGTAACAGTCCATCCCGAACTGCCAGGCCAGGTCCTCCCTGTACTGGAAACAAGCATCCTAAGACCGGTTTTGGGGTTTCACCCCTCTTCAACTAGGATTAATGACTCCAGTGGCATGAGAGCACGGGACCCACGCCTGGGCATACCCGTCTCACTCGGGGTGACAAATGCAAAAACAACAATTGATGGACAGAATGCAGAACAATGTCATACATTCACCCCAGTACAGGGATCTGGGCCTAAATCCATTGTTTTTTTTCTCACCATGCCATTCCATTTTGAATCCAGCCATATGCAAATCAGTCTTTATCATGTGCCCAATGGGAACAGTCCAGCCCGAACTCCCAGGCCAGGTACTCCCTGGACTGGAAACAAGTGTCCTAGGACCGGTATCGGGGTTTCACCCCTCTTCAGCCAGGGTATCTGGACTCCAATAGCATGGAGAGCACAGGACCCATGCCTGGGCATATCCGTCTCACTCGGGTTGACAAATGCAAAAACAACAATTGATGGACAGAATGCAGTACAATGTCATACATTCACCCCAGTACAGAGATCTGGGCTTAAATCCAGCATTTTTTTGCTCACCATTTCGTTCCAGTTTAAACCCAGCCATATGCAAATCATTCTTGACCCTGTGCCCAATGGGAACAGTCCAGCCCGAACTGCCAGGCCAGGTCCTCCATGGTCTGGAAACAAGCACCCTAGGACCGGTTTCGGGGTTTCACCCCTCTTCAGCTAGGATTAATGACCCCAGGATTGCTTGACTCCAGTGGTATGGAGAACTTATTTTTTGTGCTTTACATATTATCAGAAATAGTACACATCTTTTAGACACGTTTTTAACCCTTCACCTCTAGTTTCACATGTTTTGATGGCCCTAATGTATTGCTTGATTTGTGCAGGTGGCTGCAGATGGTAGGCTTCACTACTAATTTTTGTGGACTGGGGCTTTTTTCATAAGTAGGCATATTAGCAACAACTTTCGAAAATTATCGCAAACTGCGCTATCGCCTCCGACCGCTGGATTTTATTGCGGAGATTACGCAGTATTACCAACATTTATCTCCACAGCGATAAAAAATCCAGCGATAGCAGCGAATCCTATCATTAATGTGGGATTTCCAGCAATAAAAAGCCTATCGCTATGGAAAATCTCGCTAATAGGCAGGTGGGGACTTAGCCATAGAATCCACCTCCCATTGACTAATATGGCTAAGTCAGGTTTTTACCAGGTGTAAAATCCTGGCGCTAATTGTGGTTAGCGCCTGTTTTTTTGTCGCGGACATTGCTTATAGGCGATAGCTGTGTTAGCGACTGCTTTCAGCCACTACCAGTTTGGGTACGCCTACTTTACATGTCATTAGCGATAAATATCACTGACATGCAAAGCGGGCCCCAAACCGGTCGCTATCTCCTAGAAACTGTCGCTAACTGCTGTTAGCGACAGCTTGGTAATTGGGCGATAAAAAAATCACTGCTTTTTCAGCAAAAAGAGCCGCTAAAACGGCGATAACGCCCTTGCTAATATGCCCCAGAGAGTGTACGGAAAGAGAGACGGGAGGAGGAAGACAGTGACAAAATGGGAAATCAAGTTGGAAAAGTAAGTGAATATGGTAGAAAGAGGCGTGAATTGAGATGAGATCAAAACTACGTAGCTTTGATATACAGCAGCCCTGGCATTAGGTAGTGCTAGTGTGGGGCACTAAAGTAACATTTTCGTTTTTTTACTTATTAGACTCTATACTTCTAGAAGCAACCCTTCGTACTCAAAATATAAGTTCCACAATCAGACTGCCAAAGGTATATCTGCCACACTGGAGAACTAAAATGCTGCCAAAAAACTCCAAACATCTCATTCATCTTATGATTATCATTCACCTACCCCCAGATTCATCATGCTACTCTGTTGCGAGTCCTTAATAGCGATTATTAAGGAATCGCTATTAAAGACTCGCAAAACGGGATGCATGTAGAAATCGCAAAATTTATAGCGATTTCTACTGCTGCCAAAGGCCCATAGGAATGAATGGGGAGTCATTCCTTATTTGCGATTCGCAATTAGCGAATCGCAAATAAGGAAGCGATTTCAAGGGTGCAAGGGTGTCCAAAGGACACCCTGTAGCACCCCTGAAATGGTGATTTACACTGGTGTTGCGCACACACATGTCCAAAGGACATGTGTGTGTGTAACATCCAACTTAGAAAAATGCGCTAAAGTGCATTTTTCTAAGTTTTCGCTATTTACCACGAAGTCAGACTTCGCGGTAAATAGCGGCCCAATATTGCGAATTCACAATTCTAAAATGGTTCATGAATTGCATTTAAGGAATCTCAAATAGAGATTCCTTAAAAGCAATTACTCGCAATTCAGCGATTTCAAATTATGCGATTTTTGCATTTGGGATGATGAATCCCAAATGCAAAAAAAGCGCTTGCAAAGGGCCAGATTCGCAGAATCTGGCCCTTTGCAAGCCAAATTTTGCTTCATGAATCTGGCTGCTAATCATTAGGCCTGGGCAAAATTGTAATTATGCTGTTGTAATCAGATTCATTTCAGTAATTATGCATTAATCTTGTGATGCGAAATTACGCTATTATGCTACCTTGAGTAATTAAGAATAATTTGTGGCAAATTCCTATTGCAGAAGCACCGTAACAGCGTTCTTAGAGAGAGCGAAGTTGTTGTTAATGGTATTTATTAGGGGTGGACATAGTTCACAAAGTAGCGCTACGCATAGCTACGCAAAGTGCAGTTCGCACTAGGCGAGCTATGCGTAGCACTACGCAGACTGTGTAGTAGCATGGTCGCACTGTGCAAGATGTCGTTTTCAATGATTGCACAGTGCGAACATCTGGCACTTTGCAATCATTGCATCTTGCACAGTGAGAGCTTTACTTTTCTGCAGTTCAAGTATATTTTTACTTGAGCTGCAGCTTTCTCAACGCAGACTGGTAGTTTCTCATCGCGAGCGGTCGTGAGCATGCGCGACCACTCGCAATGAGAAACCTGACTTCCCGCGTTGAGAATCTTGCTGGAAGGTTTATTTTCCATGCTTGCGATCACTAACAAGGAAAAAGTCTCGCAAGGATGTCATTTTGCTTGCTCGCGGTCGCCAACTTGACGTTGAGGGCCGCGAGCAAGCAAAAAATGAACGCTGTACTACGTTACGCATGTTTGCACTGTGCTACGTGCAGTTCGCGTAGTGCGAAGTTGCGCACACTTCGCAAACTACGCGAGTGTAGGGTAGTGCTTTGCCCAGGGTTAGTATTTATCTTTGGTATGATTTCTGTCTCAAGACCCTGGGTGTGTATGCCCACATACTCCTTGATAGCATTAATATACCCTTGGAAGGCTGCTAGATGGCTTAGGCCAGTAGGCCGTGGTCATAAGCTGCCCCCACCCATTATTCAGACTGCAACACAAAGAACTTTTGTCCTTAGCATCTCACCTCCAGCCCGTCTCAGTTCACACAATGTTAAATACAGAATGTGTATCTGGCATGAAATTGCTTCATCATTTTTTTCCCCTCAAGTTTTGAATAGCATGAACTTGACCCGAAGGTATCCGGTAACAGAGCACTTTACATGAGCACCAGTTGTGTTACAGAAGAACACATTCATTTTTGTTAGGCACAGGGAGATTAAGTGATTTGCGCATAATCACAGGATGTTGAGCATCGTTGCCGAGACTCGAACCCATTCCTCCAGATTTGAGGTAGACCACCCTAGCCGTTAGGCCTGATCCTCTCCCGGTGTAAGCCCCTGTACTCCTTTGCCAGTGATAATGCCCTACAGGTAGGCTGCTAGGTGCATTTGGCCAGCTCATTGTGGTCTCTAGCTATATTTGTCTATCACCCCATCCGAACTCTATCCATCCTAATACCCTCTTTTATACCCCCTACCAGGCATCCGGTATGGGTAAGCCTATCAGTCATTTGTAACGCTGTTATAGCAAACACTGGCTACTTCTCAGATTTTAGCACAAGGCACTTTCGATTCTAACACAAGATGCCCAAACCATTTGAACCCTTATTTCATTGCCCAATGTAGTTTTAGACCACGAGCTAACACACTTTCAACAAACATCACGCCAGGTGAGCAATAGCATGCAGCACTTTACTAATCGGCCCCTCGGCTCTGCCCCACAGCCTCAAACTGTGTCAACCCACATATCCATATGTTACAACAATGAAAATATATGTGGCATATCGGTAAAGCCAGGAGTCAATAACTACACATTATGAAAGGTAAGATCTACTCATAGTGTGTAGCAAGTTAGTTACGAACAGAATAACAAGGTACCGTAGGTAAAGGGAATAGTAGGTAGACTGTGTCATCAGTAATGCACTTAACGTGTTGGTTTCTTACACATTTTAATATTAGATGAATTGCGTGTTCTTTCTGTGAGACTATCACTTATTTTAAATGCGTTTTTTGCGAAATTGTTTAATGATGGTAATATGAATGAAATGTGTATAAATGTGTTATATTGTAAGTTTTGATTAACTGAATAGATTTTCACTCATTCAGTCATGTGGTGAGGCAATCCAGCATGTAATTGTGTTGAGCACAACATACAGGATTCAAGCTGGCTGTCTACAGCACAGTGCTGCAATTCTTTTGTTAAAACAACTGAGAATTATGTTACTCATCTGTTTGCACTTTCACGTCATGTCCTATTTAAGGCTCAATTGTGCCTCATTTATTAAGTGATTTGTTACCTATCATATACTTATTAATTATTGCTTTTTATACAGTTTTTATTTTGATGTCTAAATAAAGTCTCATTAAACTTGAAACTCCCATTATTCACATAGATTGTTTCTAATCTCAGTCTACAAAAAGTTCAGTACATGTCAGTATTTGGGGAACGAATACTGCATAATCCTGTTGGGTACAGTAGGGTTTATTGTGTAGATTGACGTCTTTCCTGACAGCCCTGGTACAAATGTGATTCACACATTACCTTCGCTAACCTGATGTTCATTTTCAACACTGCACTGAGCATTGAATAAACACAGTTTCTGCTTTTGATCAGTGTTTCTACCCAAACACTGCTAAAAGTAAAACTGAATGAATTTGGGTTGATAAGCATTGTATTTGTTGGTGTCAGCAAACATAGAACAGAGCGTTCTTTTCATAAATAATCATTATTTCGGCTTTCTTTTATGTGATTTCTTTTCAATATCTCCCCAGCAGAGGAGAAAACAATACTGATTGTCAAAGAATGTCAAAGATCATAGCACAGGATGACGTCAGATTGGGATGCAATTACATGTCTTCTGAACTAAATATTTGATACCATCAGGTTGGAGAAGACAAAACGAGATGTTTGGAGTTTTTTTTAAACGTTTTAGTTTCCCAGGGTGGCCGTTTGGCCACTTAAACCTCGACTGAAATGATACTGTCTTTTCAGTTCTGCTCAATTGTGACAGAAGTGTTTCCGTCAAAACATCTCCACCATGTAATAAGCCATGCTGGTGGTGAAAATTCTGAAGGAAATGCCAGTAATGACAGGGACCCATTCTGAAATGTTCACAATTAATTGATTCACTGAGAATACATCCCTAAGGTGGTATTACATTGTCAGCATACAGCTTTCCTACCGGGGAAGAGGTGTTCCACTGCATTTTAAGAGCACTCTTCTTATTTCTTTTGTACAGGTCTGTCGATTTCCTATGGTGCCCTATCACAAAGTTACCTATGCCAGATATTGCAGCAGAGCAGTGATCCTTAAATAAATAGCTGCTATGCCATAGGTCTCTGATGAACAGCCACTGTAGCCTGCAGGGTCCGATGACAGAGAATTGTCAACAGAAAGGTTGTCCACCATGAAAATGTCTATGAAGTGTCCACAGATGAGACGTCCTTCTTGTAAATGGCTTTGGAGTGTCCACAGATGGGACGTCCACCTTGTAAATGGCTTTGAAGTGTACACAGTAAGGATGCCCACCATAAAAATGGCTTTCAAGTGTCCACAGATGGGTCGTCCACCTTGTAAATGACTTTGACATGTCCACAGTAAGGATGTCCACCATGAAAATGGCTTTGAAGTGTCCACAGATGGGATGTTCACCTTGTAAATGGCTTTGAAATAGCAACAGGTGGGATCTATACCATAGAAATGGCTTTGAAGTGTCCACAGATGTGGCATCCACCATGAAAAAGGCTCTGAAGGGATCTTAAGTGGGACATCCACCATGAAAATGGCTTTGAAGTGTCCACAAATGGGATGTCCACCGTAAATGTGACAGACATCTAACATTATGCAGACTCTTAACCCAACCAACATTTAGCAATCTGCAGTCCTAACCAACATCATTGTTCGTATCTGTTGTATTACATTACCACACGTGCCTTTACAATGTAAACATTTAACATGCTGTCTTTACAACACACAGCTTTACCATGCAATTACGTAGGGTATTATTTATAATGCTTTAGCACTCATACCGTACTACGTATAATGTTACCACACAATTTTTAAAACCATGGAAAACATAATATAGTAGCTGCTTACAATAACACTGTTATTTAAAATATGTTTATAAAAAAATAAGTCTATTTTAATTAATTTAAATATTGCCCTCACCAAAATGAAAACACTAAAACGAGGAGCCATTATAATTAGAGGTTCAGTCATGATTAGACTATAGAAAAATCAATGCTTTTTAATCTTATTTTGTTAGTAAATATAGTTTTACTTCACAAATTATATGAAATCGGATGTTCACTGTTTTGTGTACAGTCGTACACTGCTCTATGTAGTGACCAGAGTGCTTCCTAGTAGAAGAGCTATAGGCACAGTGATCAGCTTAGAAACAATGTGCTGCTACCAATAATACTATAAATTAGCAGCATAACATGAGAATATTTTGTAAAAATATTTTAAAAATAAAATAAACTTTCAAATATTCCCCAGATTACTCTTTTAAAGTCACATAAAGTATAGAAAATCAGTTCAGCACAGAAGCAATTTGAGAAAACACCAAAGTAATGGCCATTGAGCCACCTCCCAGAGCACTGTTTTACAAAGTATTTTCATAGTCTGATGTGGGCTGAGTGATCAGTGGGATGGTGCACTTGGCCAATATACTTCTCAAATGCTTCTCAGAGTATACAGACATGGCTCGTGGCATGATTCCTACACATAACAATGCACATATACAGTGATGTGATTTGAGAACTCATTGAAGCTACCATGAACTTGAGGCCTGCATAGAGATATGCATGTAACACAAGTAGATTTTACCCTCATCACACATTCCAGTGGTGGCCTTCTCTCCACAAAGTCAAGGGCCCCTTAATCCATTACATGTGTGCCCTGTGTAGGGGGCCACACAATGTATGAACGCAATATAATGCTTACACTCCAACGCTCAGAGGTACAATGTAACCTATAGGAATAGAAAGGAAGCAGTAAAGTGTAGTCAAATATGAATTTGAGAAACATACCTGTTCATCTAGCAAGACATAAAGCTGAGAATACAAGGGCAGGACCTCATCTACCAAGGAATCCAGCTCCTGTGAAGTGAAGGGTCAGGCTCTTTTACCTGTAGTTCATGCCATGATTGCTACCAGAAGTGGCCAACAGCAACTACAATGGAGGGGTTGATAGCAGCAGTGTAAGGAGGCAAGTGAGATTTATTTCCAACTGCCGTGTACAGGTACGGAAGATACGCGGTCATAAGTGTCCACATGTCTCTCCTCAGGTGGATGGTGTGAAAAACACATGCCCATACCAGTAGCTTGGATTTTCTTCTTTTCTTGGAGCACTGACACAGGCGTCTTTTGAGAATTAAAAGATAGTGGTAGACTCAGTGTGCATCGCTGTGGTTGGGTATTCACTCTATGCCACGGTGTGTACATCACCTCACTCTGAGTCTACTTGTGCCACTGAAGTCGCTGAGGTGGGTGAATCTGGTGGTGCACTGCTTGGAACAGGGCTGCTTTGCGTGAATATGTCACCCTCTTCTTCCCCATCATCACCTTCTGTTGTGATTGGAATTGTAACTGATGTTCCCCGGCTGTCCCCACCACTACTTTCAGCAATTTTTTTTAAGTGCTCCTCCCACTTGATTATGTGGTGTATTTTCATATGGGTCGTCTGAGCTCAGTACCATAATGGGTACCAGGCTTACCTCGACGAACAATTGTGTCATAAATGGTGCATACTGCAATGTGCTCCCCCTCTTTGCTAACTGTAAACATGTTCCAAACTGGGAAGGAGTTCTTTTCTACTGGTCCACTGCCAATGCCTGCCGACAAACTGAAGGTAGGTCGCAAGGTCATTGATTGCTTCTCTGCTTCTGGCTGCGGCTATTGTCCACTTTGCTGTGTTTCCTGAAAAGATTGTGTACTACTTTGCGAAAGGGACAAACCCAATTCAACATCCCTACTCGTTGGCATCAACATGATTGCACTGGCTGCCTTACTGAAAGACATGGTCCTGGGCTTAGGTTGGGGAGGTGGTGCCGTTGTTCGATGAGTGTTGATCTCAGCTTTCTTGCTGGAGGCCAGTACAGCACGCACAGCTTTCCGAAAAAAGGTTGCGGTCGGCACAGCAGTGGTCGAAATTTGCTTCTTCTACAACCCGCTAGCCACTTTCTTTGCAGCACCTTTCTTTGAGGCCATCATGAAACTGTCAGTTGGCAATGGAACTAAGCTTCACAACAAGATGAAGAGAACACTGTGTTGCGTGGTCAGTCCGGTGTCATGTCGTGCACAGGCCTTCTGTCTGGAAGTAATGTGGGTGATGTCTCTTCTTTTGGAACCTAAAAGCAAAAAAGCAAGAAAAACATCACTGAATCATGACATTGTTACAGTTCAAGTCTTAGTACAATTAAACAATATCAATCAGTGTGATTACTAAGGTTATTATAAACAATTCACAATAGTATACAATGTTCATTCCAGAAAACAACACCAACATAAACTTTCATGGTGACAGTACACTCAGGAAGGATTAGAAAGAGCAACAACAACAAAACAATGCAGCTGTAACTGTTTGCTTTCTGTGCAATGCATCAGGTGGGATGTGACAAGCAAGGAGGTACAGCTGACAAATAGATTAACAATGTAATAATCCTTACACAGTGATTGCTGTTGGGGACCTATAGCAGACATATGGTTGATTCATTAATACCAGATGCTCTGAAATGATTTTAATTAAAAAGAAAAAGTGACATTATCCTCAAGCATAACGTTTGTTTTTATTTATAAAACTACTATCTCATTGCTCAACCATCCATGCAAGCATATGGCAAAGGGCCACACTGGATAGACACACAAAATGGTTGCCTAATGGTAACCACCAACAACAACAACACATAGCAAAAAGGCATTGGGAGCAAAGATAAGACATGCAGGTCTATGGCAAAAGCACACTGCTACCTACACAAAATATCCACCGACCAAACATATGGTGCACCAGCAAGCAAGGTAGCATGGCCGCAACATAATGATAGAAGAATACCACATACAATCCTATGGCAAAAGAACACTGGATGCCTATGGGAAATTGCCACCAGTCACGTGGTCAGACAACAATACCCAGGAAGGGGGCATGGCCACAAACAAAGAAGAAACACTGGCCTATGGGGAAAGCACACTGGTTGGCTACACAAAATAGCCGCCAGCCACATGGTCACAACAACAACCAGCAAGGGGGAATGGCCACAAAGAAGAAATGGAGGCCTATGGGGAAAGCACACTGGCTGGCTACCAAATTGGCCACCAGCCACATGACCTGACATCAACAATCAGCAAGGGGACATGGGCACAAACAAAAAAGGAACTCAGGCCTATGGGGAAAGCAGTACACAGGCTGGCTATACAAAATTGCCACCAGCCACATGGTCACAACAACAGCAGGATGCCTGGAAAACAAAAAACACATGCAGGCCTAGGGTGGACAATAACTATACAAAATGGCCCTTGGCCACATGGCATACTGATTCTTGAACAACAAAGGCAAATCGTGGCCTATGTCATACACCCATACACACACACACACACACACACACACACACACACACACACACACGCATTGACCAGACAAAAGAGGTATGGTAACACAGAGAACACAGAAGAACCCAGCATTATTTAATTCAGCAATGCCAAAAAAGAAAATTAACATGGCTAAAAATGTTCTCAACCCACATCCTCCAAATGCATTACCCCACCTAAGCACTGTTTGCATTGAAAAAAACGTGAACGCTGTGGTTAAATATGGGTGATGTGGTTCTGAAACGCTGTAATATTCTGCAAGCCTACTCACTTTCAGGTAAGCTTCTCTTTTAAAAAAAGAGGACCTTTATGGGGCATATGATATATTTATGTAGAGTAACAGTGAAGAGTAATTGGCGGTTGCCATTCAATAGGTATTGCATTATCTGCATTGAAATTCTTGAGGGAAGATTGCCCCCATGAAATGGTTGGATTGGCAAAACAGGAGGCACATGATTTTCAGGCATTAGAACTGATTTACTAAGAATCTTGGATCGGAACTTTCATAATAACATGCTACAGATGAGAAACATGTGATTATATTTATTAATCCCTGGTGAATCGAGGTTATTGTATGATATTGATTTTAATACAATACTACTTTTAACATACAGGAACAGGGAACAGAGACGATGCATAGTTGATATCCAGGACGGAAGTAGAAACGGTATCAAGTTATGAGGATTATATTATAATTAATTGATACGCTGGTTGTTGTGACATAACATTTGTTGCAAAAACTGTGGTAAATGAATGTTTACAAGTCTGTACCTAGAAGCTGTAAATAGGGTGTTCTTAGCACACCAAACCATTTGTTGATGTTATTTTTGTAAAAAAAGAAGAAACATTCACAGCACTGGTGTCCCATTTTTTTTTGTTTAACGAAAAGCAAAATGTGATCCATTTTTGCTATTTTCTTTGTTCCCTTCAAATAAATAGTGTACTATCAAAAGTCTCCAACATGTAGGGGAAAAGATGCACATATGACCTTGGAACCTTCTGTGTAAAACGTTAGGAAGGCTTTAGCTTGTATCGAGCCATATATCAAAGAAGGGCTCAGCAGAGCAATTGCCAATTGGAGATCCTCAGCAGTTAAAGGGATAACAGACAACAAAAACACAAAAAAATCCTTAAATAACTTAAACTCCCCCGCTCAAAAGTCGTAGATGTGCAGTGGCTCACTGGACAAAAATGAACACGGTGGAGTGTTTTATCCAAATAATTTCAAGATGCTTTTGGCTTCCAGACCTATTTCTAGCTGGTCACTTAGAAACACATACGACATTCGGAGGAGGCAGGAAAAAACGCCTTAACATGTTTACTAGACTGGTAAAACAAGAGCCCAGAAAGATCTGTCACCAGTGTGATTTTGGTGCCTATCAGACTGCATGACAGACAGACGGGTCACTGCAGCAAGCGTCCTGCTAACCCCAGCAGAATGCATAATGCGTTCTGTTACCGGCTCGTACGAGCAGCGCTGTCGGAACGCGAGACAGACAGGAGGAAGGCGCCCAACCTGCTCGCCGTAACTGCCAAAGTGTCAGAAAGCGAGCAGCGAAAAGAGAATTTCAATACTGCACTTTTTAGAGTATTACAATCAAAGTGCTAATGTGAAAAGCAGAAATGACAGTGTCAAAACACCCAGCTGCTAGAGCAGCATCTGAAGGCGACTGAATTTCGATTAATAATTTGTTCCTTTGAGGCTGAGGCTCAGCAATGAGAGGAAATTAATTAACTACAAAACAAGTATTCTACACAATCATTTAGGATGCTAGAAATTCACAATTCCAGGATGGTTTGCTTTTATCAGTGCTCGTTGTTTGGAATTGCATATTGTTTAAATTGTATTTATGAAATAAATGTTTGTGTCTCAGTTCTGGGGCTCTATTTGCAGTTACTCTTTGTAAATATGTGGTAATGTAAATTATAGTTGTTTTCTGTGTTGGTTGAGAATAAGTGAAAAAGCATTCATGAAAGAGAGGATTTTCCAAGTTATTTAGCAGTCTAGAATAGAAATTCAAGCAAGGGACCCCTGGGCAAGTAAAAACAAGAAATATCCCATATGCCCTGGGAGTTTTCTGCCACATTTATTTTTCATTTCTCAGAAACAACCCCCGACTTTGTGAGTTTGTTTCTGAAAAATTGAAATACTGCTGAGTGAGCTACCTTTGGAACAGCGGCCCCCATTGACATTACATGTTTGCTGAATATGATTCTGCTAGTTTAAGCACTTAAATAAAATATGCCTTCTCGTAGCAGTGGGGAAGTCAAAATAAGGTGGGCAGGCTGCATTCAACACTGAAGCAGAGTGCTCTGTGAGTGAAGTAAAAGATTTGGTTACATTATTTATTCTCCAGGTGCCCCAATGGCTATCAATTCAAAATACATTTGCTTACAAACGCCATGCTCCATTCATAAATTAATATACACATGTGTTTCACAATATATGACACACAGGTATATGGCTTAATGGAAATTTGAAGTCTCTCCTTCTAGAACCACTGACATTCAGAATGGCATGAAGCATTGACAAAGACAATAGGCCTGTCTATTTTGTAAATTAATTTAGCTTCTCAATCATTGTTAAGGCTGTGCGGGGTTGTCTGTGCTGGTTCAGGGGTCACTGGGCTTACTGGTCATTAATCCGAATAACTGAGTTTAATTTACCACTGTTATACTGGGGCTGGCCTGGAGGCACTGATAAATGAGCATTACATTCACCACATTAGCACTTTATTCTCAAGTAGTGAGAGAGTGAAACTGTTCTGGCATTATAATCATGACTAATCCGCACCCACATATAGTCTTTTATCGTGTTCACATGTGTCATTAGATCATGTAATGCACTAACGTGTAGAGTGAAGTGATGTGTATAGTTTTGTATAATGTGGAGAAATCGACATTGCAGTCACGTACTATTTGATGAAAGCCATATTGTGAAGAGTTCAACATGTCATTAATGAGGGATAATTTGTTATGTAACGCATTGATTTAAATGTGTGTGCACAGCAACAATGATCACATATATGTGTGCTTAATGAAATTATATGTTGTTTGTTATTTTCGCCGAAGTCTGTAGGGCTTATGCCTATTCCTCCCTGCTGCTCTCAAGTTGTATTTGCTAGTAGAATTCATTTGTATGCACAATCTGATCTTTCTCACGTTACTGTTGCGGGTGGAGAAATGCATCTTTTTTAGTTAGAATAATGTCTTTGTTTTAGGAGTTAGGCTTAGGGAGGAGAAGATATATTGAACAGCTGTGCTGATAATGTGGGATGGTGTTGTTTTCTCACCAGAGAGAGCCTGAGAATCAAGGTCATCGGGCCAAGGCCTGGGAGTATCGCTGCTGAATGGAAAGTTACCTACGAGGAGGTGTCTTGTATGGATGGGGTGATGACGCAAGGCATGATGGGACGATCAGAATCGATTCTTCTATTGGGGTTAGGGAAATAGTACGGGGACTCGTTACTTGTCTTGAGAGCATCGTAGAACGAGCTCTGTAGCTTTCTGCTACTTGACCCATTTAAAGGGAATGGTCTTCTTAGGAAGCATTCATGTGCTGACACATTTTTAGAACCTGCCTGGGGGACTCTGGATGTTGGTGCAGTTAATTTTCTGTGCCCTGATTCTAGAACTAGTTATTCTCTGTATGCCGCATTGTCCTAACTTCACCTGTAGGTTTGGTTTTGTATCAGTTCCAATCTATTTCTACAACCTTATTTTGAGGTGTATGTATGTCCAGCTGTTCTTGGCTTTGTAATAAACTTACAATACTTAGAATCGGGTGTCTGTGATTCTCTGCAGTCATTTTTCATTGTAATTGTAATGTATAATTGGCTAATGAAATTCTCGCCCCTCCACACTTACATGCAAACAACAAAGAACAATCGGCACAGGGTTCCACAATAAGTCTAGAACATGGAACCCTGCTCCTTCTGTAGACAGGCAAACAATCTGTAGAAAGGCAACCAATCAGAGACTTACTCAAGGTGAAGGATGAGGATTAGGGACTCAGAACCAAAAAATCACACAATATCTCTCACTAGAAGAATGGGCACTCAGTGATCTACTTTACAAATGCAAAGTATGCAGAAGTACACAAACAAAGTCTGCTGGATGCAAGAGGTCTGCAACTACCGTGATTCGAAAGACTGCAGAAATAAACTATGAAAACAAGTACTCACTCAGTGAGGCTAGTGAGAGGCTTGCTTTCTATTCTGTCACATAAAAGATAGTCTCAGATTGACTTATGGTTGTATTGGCCACCTAAATTAGCCAGGTCAAGTTCAATGACTTCCCAATCAGGATCTCATACTACGAAGTGAAGGGCAGTTCTGAAGCTGCCTTTTTTCAGTGCAGTCAAAGCAACTTGTACACCAGCCCTCTCTTCCAACAATTCTGATAGAGATCTGTTATCGTCTGGCTAGTGAGCATCCACCGTTCGTTGAGTTATTTGTACAGGTCCAGTTTCCCTGCCCAAACAAAAAGCATGCACCACCCACAGATCCTTTTGCTTGCAATACACAATGCTAGTCTGGTAGGCTACTCCAACCACAATTGTGTTGAGCAGGTTTTCAGTAGAAATCCATGGGTTCCACTGAGCTCATAGTCAACCATAACATCCTGCTTCATAAATTCATGAATACCAGTTCTACATACCTGCATTCCATACGTGCACAAGGAATGCAGGGAAGAATCTAGATATTTGCAATTAAAACAGAACTTTTGTACTGACAAATCCAGTAGATCATTTGCTCTTCCGCAGGTAAAAAGTAAATAAGGTCTGTCTTGCAATAATCAACTAACACACTGCCAGCCTTGTCTAATCCAGTGGGTTGATGGTAGTCAAGCTTGCCTGAAGGGCATGGACGGTCATAGCCTCCAGACCACAGATTACTCGTATGGGGTACAAAGTCATTGTACAGGAACACATCACAGGCATAGGGTCTTCCCCCAAACCTTTTGCCTTCCTCCTCCATTTTTGCTGTTCTGTTTTTTTCTGGCCTTAGGACTCTGTGCACTTTACCACTGGTTACTAGTGCTAAAGTGCATGTGCTTACTCTTTAAAACACAATAACCTTAGCTTATCCTCAATTGTCATACTTTACTTTTTACATAATTTACTCAAACGTTCCTAGTTAAGGGGGCAAGGCCGAACCAAGAAATGTGGAGGATGCTTAGTCCGAGAGTTCCCGATACCGGCCCTGCAATCTGTCACAATCCCAGTCCACCGAGCACTCCTTGCCAGCATTCCTCACAAGGAGAAGAGCTGGAACAAATTCGGTGGCTCCAAAGCGATTTCAAGCATTGTGGGGGCATCCCTTTCACAGGTAGCTGCTGATGCCCAGGAATGGCAAGTCAAATCACGGTGGTAAGGCCGAGTGTTTGTGGAGCCGGCCCTAGATTACACAAATGACCTGAAACAAGAGCCTTGAGTGGCGAAGAGCAATTAGCAGTACACTAATTGAGATTTTACTAGTGGCTGCCCAGGAAGAAGAGGGTGGCCTGAGTTGTGCCGGCCCAGAATGTGGGTGTCTCCAGCCTTACACAACCAAGATGGAGATGGCCGTGGGGGAGTAGCCGGCAAGCGGTGAGAAGTGGCCTGTGGGCTCCCATTGTCTTTTCACCAGCAATGGCCATACGAGAAGAGGATAGCCTGACCTGTACCGGCCAAGAGAGCGGGGGCCGCCTGCTTCATGTGACAGGCATTGGGGCTGCTATGGGCAACTTATAAAGGCCTTGTAGATCAGCTCCCTAATGTGTCCTTGTGCAATACAGTACTTGGACGTCCCCAGGGATATAACCTACATTGGCCAGGAGCAGACAACTGCTCCCATTTACTTTTCCTGGCGACAGCCCAAGGAGAAGAGGGGCACTTGAGCTGTGTCAGGCTAGTTTGCGGGGTCTCTGGCCTGCTCAGGGGGAATAGCTGACAGCTGATTCACACACTTTAGATCCACATTGTGGTGATGATATGGTAGCTGCAAGGTGCTGCACTTGATGGTTCAATTGCAGATCTGTTGGATAAGACCTTGGTCATCGGTTAATTCAGAAAAACATTGCATGTCCTCCATTGCTAATGATAGCTTCTTTGGGGTTCCTGTATCTCCCTCAGAGGTGTGTTTTCCACATTCCATTTATGCAATTTTTGTTGTGGGGCACCGGAAGATGACTTCGGTTGAGGTATCTACTGGCACTTAAAACTTGAAGGTGGCTTACGGGTAATCAGGTGAATCGATCTATTTAATAAGTGCTTATATTTAACAAGATGCTTAGATTAGTGGTTGATGGGCTGTTCTTGCGATCATAGGGACTGATTTATCAGGTTTTATCTAGGGTTTTATGGGCGTCACCAGTTTTTCTGAGACCCTGTGTCTCCTGATGTGTGTCTGGGGGCATTGTCAGCGAGGGTTGCTTTCAACCTACGAGTGCGAGGAGGGTGTGTGTCGATGTTAAGTGTTGTTGGTGGTTACAACATGCACTGAGATCACGTGTCTCAGCATGCAGCATGCAACAAGCAGCATGCAACCTGCCCCTTTGCTTGTGGTGCCAGATCTCTCAGTTCCACCCTTTCTCTAGAGGCTTCTCTTTCTGGGATAACTATGGGCTATTTTTGTTGGGTTTTGGTGCTGCCTTAGATCTTCTGCAATCTACAATTTCACTTATCAAGAGGCGAAGGGGGTTGGGAAGTTGTTCCATGGTTCTCATGTGCCTCTGATCGCTGCCTGAGGTCGGGGCTTACTGCTTTCTCCAGATAGTGTATGTGAGGCCTGGTGTGTTAATCAATTGCTAGGCCTGATACAGGGGTCAGAGCAGTCTGCGTTCTACTCTTGTCTGCAGCTGTAATGGACTTTGTTGCCTCACCTCTCTCAGGTACCTCCCCTCTACCTCAAAACATATCTTCTCAGTCATGTTTGGAACTGCGGTTCCTAGCTTGTAGCTTAGGACTTCCAACAAGCGGGCATGCGAGAGGTATGGCATTGTGTCCGGCCTTTGGATATTCGAAATAACAGAAAGCATCTCCGAGATCATAAGACCACGGGGAGCCCATGGCTAAGGCCAAGAATCCTCGGCAAAGATTGCCTAGGGATGATGACTGGACCGGGACTGCCTAACAACTTTGGGACAGCTGGCTAACCTGATGAACCTCTTGACCAGCTCAGCACCATGTGGTTGCCTGATAACGTATTAATTTTTGTGCATATGCTGTGGAGGTTGTGAGATCTTCACTATCCCAGGCATACGGGAAACCCGCATCCCTTTACTTGATGACAGCTTCATTTTTAGCACATAAAGGGGACTTCCATCTGGCAGGAGTCTTCTAGTTTTTGTCTGTGCTGTTGGAAGTACACGCCTTACAGGAAGCAGCTGAGGGTCTGAGAATGGGGACCTTTCGACTTAGTAATTTGAAACCATCTCAAATGACTTTGGATGTGGGAACCTGGGTGCCTGCTTTTTATTTACTTGGTCTGGGAGCCTCCCCGCCCCCTCATCAGACTGCGCTCTCCATGGGGCATGGCCAGTCAACCCCGCTCTGGGGGATCAGCAGCAGAGTGTGGCCTTGGCTCATGCAGGCACCCTTAATGCATACTTTAATGAGGTACCCGATTGCAGAGCACATATAACATCCTTGAATCTTCAAATGCAAGAAATAGTTTTTATTCCCAACATTGTCCTTTATTGGCATTTGGTACAGTCAATTCTTGGGATGTAGGCAAATGTGGGCGTACTTTACTCTGGGGTTTGATCTTGCTGTGCACTTGGATTCTGTGTATGTGTGAGGGCATTACCTCCCCAGAGGGTTACTCCTCACTGACGAAGTTGTGGCCCTGGTGCCTGAAGACTGATTCCCCTGTCTGTGTTTGCTGTTGCCACATGTTTGTCCAATCATATGATCCCTGTTGCAGTGGTGCAGCTCCCTGCAGCAGAAAGTAAGGTGTATTTGGGCTTCCCTGGGCTTGGTTTTGTGGATGAGGAATTTGTGGTGGTTGGCCCTGGCCCATCAAGGTATGTTCATGGTATGCTTTTAACTGGCATCTGTCTGCCAGGTGGCCCATCCTGTGGCAACAGTAATATTCCCTAGGGTCTGGTTGCTGCCAACCTTCCTGGCCTCTGCCACTGTAGCTATTTGAAACCCTCTGGGGTTTAACAATAGAGCCCCCTTTCAGAATGGTGCCATTTGTATGTTCACGGCCAAGGCGAGCCCCTTGAGGCTGGTCTTTTTCACTTTGTTATCTCGACCACCTTGGAAACCTTCATAGTGCACATACCCCTTTCCAGAGGTTCTCAGTTAGCCTGGGAGGACCGTGATGTCTCCTTACTATTAATTAGAATTGAGCTGCTATATCGACCTTGTCTGCTGGCAAATTTGCAGGGAGAGATGGTTTACCAACAGAATTCTATAAAACCTTTCAGGGTGAGTTGGCTCCCAGACTGCTTAAATTGTATGAGATTGTACTAGCGGAGGGGAGCCTACCAACCACAATGAGGAAGGCATGTTGTCCTTATAAAAACCTGGGAAAGACACTCTACATATTCCTTCCTACCACCTCATTGTAAAGCTAAATTTTGACTACAAAATTCTGATAACTCTCTTAGTCCAGCCTATACAGTAAATATTGCCAAGATTAATCCACAAAGGGAGGCCTGCGACTCAACCCAATGGCTCATTGATTGGAGCTGTTATTTTCCCAAAACATAGGTGCTCTCTCAGACTCTCAGAAAATCATGGCCATGGAACCCTAGCCCTTTCTCCAGACCACTTGGGTGGGGTCCCTCCTCAATGGGGACCCTTGGCTGCATCCTCTGGCACAATCAGACCCACTGCATTTCTTCCTATGTTCAAATGATGGATGAGAACTAAGAGGAGTCAATTCCTCTCTTTCTAAGTATCCAGGGGCCCCAAGTGGCGGGCTGGCCCTTTCCGTCCCCCCTCTCTTCGTACTGCCCCATAGTACAAACCTGGACAAACTGCAACCACAAAGAATATCTGTAGTTAATTCCAGTTGGTTATTGAAAGAAAATAGTCCAGTAGCGGAACATTATCTATGTACCGATATGACTTCCTAATCCTGTTGTACCTAAAAGTTTCTGCTGTAACTATTACAAAAATGTAATACATAAACATATTTTTAAAAAAGAAGTCCCAGGTAAAAAGCTGCTACATGGCCTGTAAATTAATATGCAAATAGTACGCGTGCATCACTGATTGTGCCACCAACTTTATTATCCCTTTAAACATGTCCCAGGCTGTCATTGGGGCCTGTGTGTGCAGTTTTATACTTCCATTTAGACATGGCAAAGTAACCCTGTTGTCAGACTCAACCCTTCATTTTTAATAGAAGTAAGTCACCCTGAGGGTAGTCCCTGAACAGCTCAGAGTGCAGGCTGCAGTGTATTTAAAAAGTACAACATGTCCTGATAGTGAATATTTTTCACTGTTGCAAGGTGTACCGTTCCCATGGGATAACATTGGAGTTACCTTATTACATTTATTCAGCTGCAATTTCCGATGGGAACAGGAAAGCAGATCATGTTTGCTGTCTTAGGAACTATAATGAAAAATCCTCTCTTATGATAAAGTTGTATATCAAAATATAATTTAGAAGAAGCAACCTTTAGAAAATTGATATTTTCCTGACTTAGCCATTAAGTGCCTGCAGCCTATCTCTGGGTCACGTGACTGAGTGTAGCTGACAAAAGGGCTTTGTGAATTCCTTCTAGACAGCCGCACACAGTAGAGAGCTTAGGCATGCCTGGCTGGCCCATCACTGGGAGGACAGGAAAGCAGAGCTGGGCAAAGCCCTAGGTGCACTTGAATAGGATGTGTCCTTCCTCCACACAAACGGCTGCATGCCCACTGTAGTTAGCCTGGAAAAGGGAGGCAGTTAACCTGTTCACTACAACTGAAAACCTTTAGAAACGTCTTCCGCTTCCAAAGTGAGGCACCTGGTATCAATATTGGACCTCAGACACCAACTCTTCAGAACATTTCTGGACCTGTGGAAGATTTTGCCCGGAGCAAGGACTGCTGTGCTGCAGAAAGGTCTGCCACGCTAAAGGACTGATGCCTGCAGCCCGGACTGGCTGCTTGCTGCCTCCTGCTTGGGTGATGGGGACTTGACCTGCAAATTTGCATCCAGGACCCCCTGAGTGACTCCAAGGTTAGTCTTTTGTATCTAGCTCCTGCACTCTGCAACTGTGCATCCTGCATCGCCTAATGGTGCCAACCGAGGCCTGGCCCCTCGAAGTGGGCCTTAATGTGCTCTGCTAGCCCATCGTTGGATCAAGCAGAAATGACGCATCACCTACGCTGCGCGACACAAGCCTGAGCAGAATTGACTCAGTGCTGCCTCCAGCGCAAGGACTCATCAGCTCCGGAGCCAAAAAGGAACAGCCAGTGTGCGATGCATCTTGACGTAGGCCCTTAAACCAGAAACCTTTTGTCAATGGCTGCTACGACAATGATGCAGGATTTAGCATTGCAAGTACCTGCAGTCTCTTTTGAATGAGACGGTGTACACCTCATCCTTGGTGCGGGACTTCTCATTGCAAGCTGTCCTCATCTACAGCCTCCTTCACGAGGGTGAATTTCTAGTGTCGCTCCCGGAACTGACACATCGCCTCGGCTGCATGAAGCATACTCAAAATGGGACCTAGCATTGCTCCATAAGAAGGATTTATGGTGCTCATGTTCAGTAGTCCTAACTTGGTCCCTGTAAGCTGGTCTGTACTCCATCCCGATGACCTGACATTGTACCTTTGTCCTGGTACAGCACTACCAGATACACACAAATGGAGCTTTGTATTTTTTGGTGCTATTTCCACTTGAAATCTATAACATTGCAAATCTCCTTTTTTTACTAATTGGATTTTCATCATTTTTATTTTGTTTTATTTATTAAAATGAACTCTATCTTTTTATCTTGTGTGGTATCCTTTTGTGATGTGTTTTCACTATGTTACTGCTTGAAGTAATGCACGAATACTTTACACATTGCGTCTAAAATAAGCCTGACTTCTCTGTGACATGCTACCAGAAAGTGAAGCACAGATTATTTTGGGGTTTGATTCTAAAGAGGATTGTGGTTGCTGCTTGAGTAGGGTTCCACCCCCTCCAACCAAAAACCTAATTTCTTACAATAGATAAATAAGAAATTGAATCAGTAGATAATTAATGCTAAAGTGAATACATGGATAGATGTTACATGAAAGTATTAATGGCTGAATAACTGAATCAGTGTGTGTCATCAGCAGAAGTGGTAATAGTATTAATAGTATAAAAATGCTATGACTAAAATGATACACTATACCTTTTCGCCATTGGGTCAACAATGACTACAATTTGAAAGAATTGCTACCACTATGGATATACTGCCTGCCAAAATTTTAATCCTGTAGGTTATAATGGGATTCATATTTCGGGCAGAAGGGATATCCGTCTCTGTTGTGACGGAGTAACTTGTCTGCCAAGATCTAAATCAGGCCTTTAGTCATTGCCTATGAGTAACACAACAGCTCATCACTTGAATTAGTCGCCTTGGACATTTCTTTGTTTATAAGCAATTGCAATAGTTTCTGTGAACATAAAGGGTTGTCCTTATTTTGTGTACACATGATAATACCATTATCAGCATTATATATGGGATAAAGAACCCCTTGCCGTACATTCAGCGGATATTGCAAGTCACTGAGGAGTTCCATGACCATATAGAGTAACAAGGCCTAGGGATGTGTTCCCCTATGATTATGGACTCCAAGATGACTTGCAATATCCTTGTCATGTATGGCAATGGGTACGTTATCCCCTATAATACATAGTCCCACTATCACCATTCCCGCAAATCACTTAAATCCTTGATGCATGTCTCTTTTATATGAAAGGTAAAGCATGTCCACAAACATCTAGAATAAAAACAAAATCTCTAGTGTAGAAATAAACACTTCAAAACAGCTGTTAGATATTGTTGCAAAAATATATTAGAGTTAGTTTATTAGGAGTCAGTTTTTATTTTTTAAAGGCCTAATAGTTCAACATGCGTAGAAACATGACAACAGATTTGTATCTCCTTTCTGCTTGTTACATTACAGCTAGAAAAACAGAGATGAAGACATTTATTTTTCGATCTTTAAACAGCTGATCAATTATGGTCCAAGACCTGATGACTGGACAGGGATTGCCTAACAACTTTGGGACAGCTGGCTAACCTGATGAACCTCTTGACCAGCTCAGAACCATGCAGTTGCCTGATAACGTATTAATTTTTGTGCATATGCTGTGGAGGTTGTGAGATCTTCACTACCCAGGCATACGGGAAACCCGCATCCCGTTACTTGACGACAGCTTCATTTTTAGCACTTAAAGGGGACTTCATCTGGCAGGAGTCTTCTAGTTTTTGTCTGTGCTGTTGGAAGTACACACCTTACAGGAAGCAGCTGAGGGTCTGAGAATGGGGACCTTTCGACTTAGTAATTGGAACCCATCTCAAATGACTTTGGATGTGGGAACCTGGGTGCCTGCTTTTTATTTACTTGGTCTGGGAGCCTCCCCGCCCCCTCATCAGACTACCCTCTCCATGGGGCATGGCCAGTCAACCCCGCTCTGGGGGATCAGCAGCAGAGTGTGGCCTTGGCTCATGCAGGCACCCTTAATGCATACTTTAATGAGGTACCCGATTGGCAGAGCACATATAACATCCTTGAATCTTCAAATGCAAGAAATAGTTTTTATTCCCAACATTGTCCTTTATTGGCATTTGGTACAGTCAATTCTTGGGATGTAGGCAAATGTGGGGGTACTCTACTCTGGGGTTTGATCTTGCTGTGTACTTGGATTCTGTGTATGTGTGAGGGCATTACCTCCCCAGACAGTTACTCCTCACTGACGAAGTTGTGGTGGTGGTGCCTGTAGACTGAGCCCCCTGTCTGTGTGTGCTGTTGCCACATGTTTGTCCAATCAGCTGATCCCTGTTGCAGTGGTGCAGCTCCCTGCAGCTGAAAGTAAGGTGTATTTGGGTTTCCCTGGGCTTGGTTTTGTGGATGAGGATTTGTGGTGGTTGGCCCTGGCCCATCAAGGTATGTTCATGGTATGCTTTTTTGAGCCACGTCAACAAAGTAGCAGGGAAGTGCTTTGGGATAATGAAGACCCTCAACCGTACCTTGGACCTTCTGCCCTTGGAGGCTAGACGGACCATGACCCAAGCACTAGTCACCTCCCGCATAGATTATGCGAATGTACTGCTACTGGGGACTACTGAGAAAAACCTGAGGCGTCTCCAGGTGCTACAAAACACCGCAGCACGGCTAGTTCTCAGACTCCCCAAAAGAACGGCATCCAAACCCACTCTGTCTGCCCTTCATTGGCTTCCCATAAAAAAAAGGATCCTGTTTAAGGCTTTGTTATTCTGCTACAGGATTACCGTTTCAAAAGCCCCTGACTATCTGAGGGATCTTGCCATCCCCTACCAGCCCACCAGAGCACTTCGCTCCCTGGGCATGGGCCTTCTGAAAGTGCCACGCATTAAGAAGGCCAGAATGGGTGGTCGCTCCTTCCGAGTGCTGGCAGCCAATCAGTGGAACATTCTTCCCATCGATATTAGGTTGGCCAAGACCGAAACGGTATTTAGGAAGCTACTAAAAACTCACTTGTTCACCCAGTAGCCTTGGGTACTGCCTGCTCCGTCACTCTCTCCACAGCGCGGGGACACGCCGGGATGGCGTCACCATTGCGCTTTACAAGCCCCTTTATTATTATTATTATTATATTATATTATTTTAACTGGCATCTGTCTGCCAGGTGGCCCATCCTGTGGCAACAGTAATATTCCCTAGAGTCTGGTTGCTGCCAACCTTCCTGGCCTCTGCCACTGTAGCTAGTTTGAAACCCCCTGGGGTTTAACAATAGAGCCCCCTTTCAGACTGGTGCCATTTGTATGTTCACGGCCAGTGCGAGCCCCTCGAGGCCGGTCTTTTTCAATGTGTTCTCTCGACCACCTTGGAAACCTTTATAGAGCACATACCCCTTTCCAGACGCTCTCAGTTGGACAGGGAGGACTGTGATGTCTCCTTACTATCAACAAGAATTGAGCTGCTATATCGACCTTGTCTGCTGGCAAATTTGCAGGGAGAGATGGTTTACAAACGGAATTCTCTAAACCCTTCCAGGGTGAGTTGGCTCCCAGACTGCTTAAATTGTATGAGATTGAACTAGCGGAGCGGAGCCTACCAACCACAATGAGGAAGGCATGTTGTCCTTATAAAAACCTGGGAAAGACCCTCTACAGTTTCCTACCTACCACCTCATTGTAAAGCTAAATTGTGACTACAAAATTCTGAGCACTCTCTTAGTCCAGCCTATACAGTAAATATTGCCAAGATTAATCCACAAAGGAAGGCCTACGACTCAACCCAATGGCTCATTGATTGGAGCTGTTACAATCAGACCCACTGCATTTCTTCTTATGTTCAAATGGTGGATGAGAACTAAGTGGAGTCAATTCCTCTCTTTCCAAGTATCCAGGGGCCCCAAGTGGTGGGGCTGGCCCTTTCCGTCCCCCCTCTCTTTCTCCTGCCCCATAGTACAAACTGCAACCACAAAGAATATCTGAAGTTAATTCCAGTTGGTTATTAAAAGAAAAGAGTCCAGTAGCGGAACATTATCTATGTACCGATATAACTTCCTAATCCTGTTGTACCTAACAGTTTCTGCTGTAACTATTACAAAAATTTAATACATAAACATATTTTTACAAATAAGTCCCAGGTAAAAAGCTGCTACATGGCCTGTAAATTAATATGCAAATAGTAGGCCTGCATCACTGATTTTGCCACCAACTTTATTATCCCTTTAAACATGTCCCAGGCTGTCATTGGGACCTGTGTGTGCAGTTTTAAACTTCCATTTAGACATAGAAAAGTAACCCTGTTGTCAGACTCAACCCTTTATTTTTAATAGAAGTAAGTCACCCTGAGGGTAGTCCCTGAACAGCTCAGAGGGCAGGCTGCAGTGTATTTAAAAAGTACGGAAATAGGACAATTAAACCTCTAGATGCTCAAAAGAAAATTGCTCACCAAGTACAAATAGTTTGTCCCGCCTCTAGCATGAGTGTGATCTCCATCAGCCCACCCATTTGGCGAAGCCTCGTCATCTGGAAATCTACAGGAGTAAGGTCAAAGTAGCCAATGTTGATCAGCGGTTAACAAGATGAAATACTTGATCTCATACTCCGATGATCTCAGCTAGAGTGCTTGTCAAAGTATAGTACACCCGATGGAGTGCAGTGCTCGTGAAGAATGTGAATGATAAAAATGACTAAAAGGACAAAAAATATGTTTATTGAATATTGCCCAAATGCCATGAATAAAAAATGCCTGATAGTGTGGAACAAATTTACTATCTCCTGGCTAGATGTGAGGTCAACATGTTTCAGCCGTTAATGGCTAGTTAGCCCGGCTTTCTTCCGGACCTAAATGATGTAGTGTGCTACTGCAGGAATGATATACTTAGTGAAATATATACTATATAAACAGGTATCGCATGGAAGAATGAGTAGGTCAGTGGTATATTACCACCCTACCAGACATGAATCCTGTGTGAATATAGGCAGGATCTATCTCTTCTTTCCTAAAACAAAGAAAATGTTTTAAATAAACTAACGTCAAACTTATAGTGGTGAGACAAAATACTGCAAACATAGAGGTATAAAAAGTCACGTAGTCGATTATAATTATTAATCGACCTTGCCAGCCCTTGATGTGGCTACCATTAGGCAATATAGAGTTTCTAGAACACTTTAGTACTCACCCAACTTGCTGTGGGAGTATGCCTCACCTCACCCGGCAACTGCTCGGTGGTTGAGGCCCGCTCTATTTGTGCGAAAAACAAGGGAGCAGAAGGCAAGGTCGTTGTCCATCTTATTCCCACTGTTTTATTCATAAAGTCACAAATAAATTTACAACCTATCACACCAAGCTTACATCTTTTTACAGAATGTATTGAATGACATGGTTTTAAGGCTTATGCAATTTCTATGTAATTTCACGTTTACTTTCATTTAAACTCTACAAACATAAGATACATTATGGAGTTTAACTCTTTAAGCCACTTGTTTACAGTGATCATGTACCAAACATTTACACTAGTCAAATACAGGTCAAACTTTATAAATGGACTATGGTAATTGAACCAACCTTGTCTTGTTGGAGGGACCAGCCTGCGGCCTCCCATGATATGAGTGCAATGATTCTATATTTATGATTTAGGTTTTAAATTTATTTGTGACTTTATGAATAAAACAGTGGGAATAAGACGGACAATGACCTTGCCTTCTGCTCCCTTGTTTTGTTTTTCGCACAAATAGAGCGGGGCCTCAACCACTGAGCAGTTGCCGGGTGAGGTGAGGCATACTCCCACAGCAAGTTGGCTGAGTACTAAAGTGTTCTAGAAACTCTATATTGCCTAATGGTAGCCACATCAAGGGCTGGCAAGGTCGATTAATAAGTATAATCGACTACGTGACTTTTTATACCTCTATGTTTGAAGTATTTTGTCTCACCACTATAAGTTTGACGTTAGTTTATTTAAAAAATGTTCTTTGTTTTAGGAAAGAAGAGATAGATCCTGCCTACATTCACACAGGATTCTTGTCTGGTAGGGTGGTAATATACCACTGATCTACTCATTCTTCCATGTGATACATGTTTATATAGTATATATTTCGCTAAGTATATGATTCCTGCAGTAGCACACTACATCATTTAGGTCCTGAAGAAAGCCGGGCTAACTAGCCATTAACGGCTGAGACATGTTGACCATACATGATCACTGTAAACAAGTGGCTTAAAGAGTTAAACTCCATAATGTATCTTATGTTTGTAGAGTTTAAATGAAAGTAAACGTGAAATTACATAGAAATTGCATAAGCCTTAAAACCATGTCATTCAATACATTCTGTAAAAAGATGTAAGCTTGGTGTGATAGGTTGTAAATTTATTTGTGACTTTATGAATAAAACAGTGGGAATAAGATGGACAACGACCTTGCCTTCTGCTCCCTTGTTTTTCGCACAAATAGAGCGGGCCTCAACCACCGAGCAGTTGCCGGGTGAGGTGAGGCATACTCCCACAGCAAGTTGGGTGAGTACTAAAGTGTTCTAGAAACTCTATATTGCCTAATGGTAGCCACATCAAGGGCTGGCAAGGTCGATTAATAATTATAATCGACTACGTGACTTTTTATACCTCTATGTTTGCAGTATTTTGTCTCACCACTATAAGTTTGACGTTAGTTTATTTAAAACATTTTCTTTGTTTTAGGAAAGAAGAGATAGATCCTGCCTATATTCACACAGGATTCATGTCTGGTAGGGTGGTAATATACCACTGACCTACTCATTCTTCCATGCGATACCTGTTTATATAGTATATATTTCACTAAGTATATCATTCCTGCAGTAGCACACTACATCATTTAGGTCCGGAAGAAAGCCGGGCTAACTAGCCATTAACGGCTGAAACATGTTGACCTCACATCTAGCCAGGAGATAGTAAATTTGTTCCACACTATCAGGCGTTTTTTATTCATGGCATTTGGACAATATTCAATAAACATATTTTTTGTCCTTTTAGTCATATCATTCACATTTTTCATGAGCACTGCACTCCACCGGTTGTACTTTACTTTGACAAGCACTCTAGCTGAGATCATCGGAGTATGAGATCAAGTATTTCATCTTGTTAGCCGCTAAGCAACATTGGCTACTATGACCTTACTCCTGTAGATTTCCAGATGACAAGGCTCCTCCAAATGGGTGGGCTGAAGGAGATCACACTCATGCTAGAGGCGGGGCAAACTATTTGTAATTGGTAAGCAATTTTCTTTTGAGCATCTAGAGGTTTAATTGTCCTATTTCCAGATTGACTATCTCCCAGTAGTTGTTCATGTATGTAGTTAGGGGTGTGGAGCTAGTTGGTCATTAAATACAATCCCCTAGACCCCTGTATACATATTCATTTTCCTATTTAAAAAGTACAACATGTCCTGATAGTGAATGTATTTCACTGTTGCAAGGAGTACCGTTCCCATGGGATAACATTGGAGTTACCGTATTACATTTATTCAGCTGCAATTTCCGATGGGAACAGGAAAGCAGTTCATGTTTGCTGTCTTAGGTACTATAATGAAAAATCCTCTCTTATGATAAAGTTGTATATTAAATTAAAATTTAGAAGAAGCAACCTTTAGAAAATTGATATTTTCCTGACTTAGCCATTAAGTGCATGCAGCCTATCTCTGAGTCACATGACTGAGTGTAGCTGACAAAAGGGCTTTGTGAATTCCTTCTAGACAGCCGCACACAGTAGAGAGCTTAGGCATGCCTGGATGGGTCATCACTGTCAGGACAGGAAAGCAGAGCTGGGCAAAGCCCTATGTGCACTTGAATAGGATGTGTCCTTCCTCCACACAAAGGGCTACATGCCCCCTGTAGTTAGCCTGGAAAAGGGAGGCCGTTAACCTGTGCACTACAACTGAAAACCTTTAGAAACGTCTTCCGCTTCCAAAGTGAGGCACCTGGTATCAATATTGGACCTCAGACACCCACTCTTCAGAACATTTCTGGACCTGTGGAAGATTTTGCCTGGAGCAAGGACTACTGTGCTGCAGAAAGGTCTGCCATGCTGAAGGACTGATGCCTGCAGCCCGGACTGGCTGCTTGCTGCCTCCTGCTTGGGTGACGGGTACTTGACCTGCAAATTTGCATCCAGGAACCCCTGAGTGACTCCAAGGTTAGTCTTGTGTATCTAGCTCCTGCACTCTGCAACTGTGCATCCTGTTCATAATCTTCTTGGACCGAATGAAAGAAGATCTCAAACTTTTAAAGTGAGATTGCAAACAAATCTACTAGGATTGAGGGAGCATTCTCAGTATTGAAACAAATACCCACAATGTTATATGCATAGGAGGATTTACCACACCAGCTACCCTGCTCCAAATCAGCAGTCACTCTCGACATCTGTTATCTCTGGCTTGCCCTTGGGTATTCCAAGCACTATTTCTGAAAATCCTGTTCACAGAGGCATGAAGGCTATGTCATAATTTTTTGTTATCAATGAAATGTTCACTCCTTCTAACACCCACCTTCAAAGATAAGAGGTTGGTGAAGGTCCAAGTATAGGACAAAGGGGTTGAACCTGTGATGGGAATAGATGACCACAGCATTTAGTTGAACTGGCATCCATGTCTCCAACTTCTACTAGTGCTAGCCCAATGCAGTTCCAGATCAGGTTCTGGAAAAGCTTAGCAAAAAAAAACTATTTTAGATGATTGTAAGAAACTGGGGGCACAATTCACATACGTAAACTTACACTTTTGTACATGTTTACTACTTTTAGGTATTCAGAGCTGTAAACTTGGACCAAAAGTCTAAGGTTCTGACTTTCGGTATTCATAAAAGGTATTTACGAGTAGTTTATGTATGTCCGCACTCCGGGCAGAATCTCCAATGCGAATGCGGACATTCCACTTCAAGTGCAGAGAGTACACTCCGAGAGAGGAGTGTTGTCTCTGCACCCGGAGTGGCATCTCTACACTCAGGCAGATATTCTGCACAGAGTGTGGAGAAAAAGATAGTACGCATAAATGCATTTGTGAATTTCCAAAGTCGTAAACTTAGACGTTTGGTCTAAGTTTTTACCAAACACCTAAGTTTGCCTTTGTGAATCGAGCCCTCAGAGTTGTGGTCTATGTTTACCTATGTTAATAACTAAAAGTAGTAAACTTACATAAAATTGTAAGTTTACTCTAATGAATCGGGCCCTGGGTTATTATTTGCAAAGGATGTGAGTCCTTCACAAGTAATAAGTTAACAATTGTCTTTTTACTGAGAACCAAATAGCCATTTTAGCACTTGTCTTACTGAGTGTCGGGCATAACATTCTAAGGCCTATTCAAGAGAGGTGATGTGGGCTAGTAAACCCATGTTGTTGGTATGCAACGATAATGCTCAATAAATCATTGTCCTGTCAGTGGTGTTTCTTTTAAGAAGGAAATGTACTTTTATTACACACATTCCTAAATATTTCACCCTAAATTACAAATCCATACAATCAGGTAGATGGCAATAACTTTTGGTTATACCCTCACATTGCACTACACCCCTAGTGGGTCCCAAACCCTAAAATGATAATACCCCCACCGATGCTAGATGCAACATCACAATAACAGGGGGGGGTCATTATAAATAAGGCACGCCTACTGACTCTGTGAGGTGTCACTGCATCAGTAAAAGTAGCCATATGTTATAATTCAACAACTTAAAACATGGGGACAATATCAATACACATTGCATGCTATAACCCTTCAGCGAAATCATTGGAGGTAAGACCAACATTCAAAAGCATTCACTACTTACCGAATAACATGTGACAGAGTTTTTTCCCTACTTTCAATTTGCTTCTACTTCAATATCAGGTGCAGACTGTGGGGCTCACTGTGTGTTTCCGCAGAAGAGAGGTGGAAGAACTGATGCTGGTTTCCAACTTCCCTCACCCATCAGATCAGCCCATCAAGGTCAAAGCAAATGAGGTGAATGTGGGGAAGAGGGGAAAACAAAACAAGGAAAGGGAGTGAGAGTCAATCATGATTGGCACTTCTGGCACACTGTCCTTAGGCGGTTGATTGCATGCTCTCACTAAGTGAAACAATCATACAATGAGTATTCTTCATATAGGTATGGGGGTAACATTTAACAATAACTGAACACATGTTTAGCTATAGTGTACCTGATGAACTACCCTCTACCAATGCAAGGAAAGGTATAAATAATTAGGACCAGCTAAGATCATTTGTGTATATAAAAATAGAAAATACTATGCATTACCGCTAGGACTGTGGGACCAGATACATAATTACATAGAGAGTGTATGATACCAACCTTAAGAAATGCCACCATAATATCAACTAGACCCAAAACTCATTTATATCCTGCAATACTAGGAAAAAACAAAAAAACATATTTCCCTAGACAGGATAACATAAGATGCAAAAACACTACTCAAAACGGTGCTGGGTTAGAGTAGAACACATGTTGATCCAAAAGACTCTGGGAATAACCTATACTATTTTCTCTGTTATTTCCAGCTTAAGATAAATACAGAAAACAACCAATGAGGAAACAAAATCCAAATGATCAGATAAGTATTATGGCCACAACAATCCTATCATAAATTTAGAAGACTATGATTCTTTAAATTTTTCTCATTTTATTCCTCTGATTGCAGATTGACTGGAACCCGACAGGATACTAACTGTAGTGGACTCGCCCAGCTTAATAGGGAGGAGTAGGCAAGGGAATGGGAGAGAGAGAACAACCCGGAAGAAGAATCAACAATCCAGGAAGAGTAGACCCCTCCCGTTGTTGTCAGTTGGAGACGTCTCTGTAACCTGACAGCTTCAGGCCAAAAACAGCAGGTAAGGAGTGAACTGGAGTGTGGGGAGACTAAGCGGCAAATATGACGGAACACGAATAGCTTTCTATTCACAGACTGCCCCTTTTTCACATCGATATTTTGTCAGTGAACCATCTGGGATTGCCCCGCCTTCTGACTGCCTTAGGCAAACAGGGCGTGGCTGACACAGACCCCCCAGAGAGCCCTTCCTTCCTAAACCCATGTATAAATGTAGACTCAGGAAGAGCATGAAAGTCAGCAAAAGCAAACCCATGGGCATAATTTCAGCTCCCTAGGAGGCTTAGGCTAGTTTTGAAAATGGGTGATGCCCCTGCTATGTTGCAATATCCCTACCCTGTGGAATACCTATGAAATGAGTGGACTTTTGCTGCATTCTTACTAGGATATGCAGTCTCTTTCAATGTTCTTTTCAATTTTTTTGGGGTGCCCAGGCACACCACAGGGCTTCCATAGTTTCCTTTCTCAAAAGGGCATGCTGGGGTAACATAAGGCCCCTGCCGGGTTCCCGCACCTCCTGAGTGACACGTGGGAGCCAACATATCTTGGGTTGGGCTCTCGCTCTTTGGAACTGTTTCTCTTATGGTGGCAGCGGTGCACTTCCCATACCAATGAGGAGCAAGGGCAGCAAAATAAGAGGACAGCACACCCATTGATAATTTCTAAACCCTTTTTCCTATTAAAAAATCCTTTGTGAATCACAAATTGGGTTTGTATATATGTAACAAGTTTTCTTGGCAAGATAAGTTAGACCTGTCAGCCTTGGGGTGACCTCCCCCCCAACTTTTTACCTTCCTCCTCCACTTATTCAGACCTTGTTTTTGCTAGTAGTATGACTCTGGGTGCGTTACCAAAGCTAACCAGTATAAAGTGCTTGTGCTCGAACCTCCGAACATGGTAATATTGGCTTATTGCCAAATGATATATTTAATTTACTTGTACGCCCCCAGTAAAGTGGCACTACCTGTGTCAGGAGACTGTAGAATAACATACTACTAGTGGGTGTGCAGTACTGATTGTGCCATCCACTTAATTAATGTTTTACCCATTTCTCAGGCTGGCCATATAGACCTGGCAAAATAAACCTTTTACCAGATCCAACCCTTCATTTTTAGTACATATAAGTCACCCCTAGGGAAGGCCATGTACAGCACCGAGGACAGGTGCAATACTTTCAAAAAGTAGGACATGTACTTTTAAGTTTTACATTTCCTGGTACTGAAAAACTCTTACATTCGTTTTTCACTACTGCAAGGCCTAGCTCTCACTTAGATTAACATTGTAGTTGCATTTTTATATTTTATACGTGTAATTTCTAAATGGATAAAGATAACCGGTTCATGTTTGGTATCTTTGGAATCCATTACTTATGATGAAGTCGAATTTTAAATTACTAGTGTGAAAATGCCATCTTTGGAAAGTAGAAAAAAGGATACCTGGAAAATAATCCAAGTTAAACCGATGAACTACGAGTGTGTCACATGATAGTGTACAACCACAATCACTAAAGCATCAATGTCATTTAAGAATTATAATGCAGTAATTCCACAGTTTTCAAAAAACAGTATACAAAGAATCCAAAACATTCAGAAAAATGTTCTCCACAACCAGAAATGGTTGAGGATCTGCATTTTTAATTCAAAAGTCCATGCAGATCAAATCCAAAGCAAAATAAGTGATGCAGCTGTGATTCAGCAAACAGAAACCAGTTTTAAAAGTTTCCAATGCATTTCGGGCTATTCATGGTAGCCCAAATGAGAAAGAAAGGACCCTGCCGTGAATACAAGGGTCCAATATTAGGATCCCGTGTGCATTAGTACCTATTTAGGACCAGAAAGGAGCGCCAATTTAGACAATTACAACATAGAGTCCGTTGTTTTCTTTATTTTTTCATTTTTATAGTTCGGCTCACACAAGATGCAGTTCATATGAACTTAGTTGTATAAATTAAACAATTTGATCAAACAGGATAACAATTCATAAATATTTCATACTTCACTGTGTAGTCCCACACAATACCACACATACCTTAGCAATCCTAATTCAAGACGCACTCATACTATATCATTCATACTTAAGACTCAAGTTAAAAACCACATCATGGTACATAATGCCTGAATAGACGGTCAGATGGAATTACACTTAGGCTGTAAAGAGGTTAAATTCAATGTGAAGCCAGATAGAGAAAGGGACCGATACAACAGATGGTTCGGAATAACGGTCTTCAAAACATTAGACGCCTACGCGCGTTTCGGTGTAGCGGCCAAGTCGGGCCACACCTTCATCAGGGCCAGGAGGTACCATGGGGAGGGGAACAACACAATGGAATAGCAAGTATTAGGTAGTGTAGATACGGAGTTCCAACAAAGTCCTGCAGCTTTAGGTCATTTATTAGTACGTTCAGGAGGACTTTGGCGTTCCACCACAGTTCAGACGTTTTTCTGATATGTTCACTAGGTACTTTCTCAGGCGACTGTGCCACGGGCAAATCGTAGGTTAATCGATAGGGGGAAAGCAGTATGATCGTCTCAACGAGGGTCGTTCCTGTTTGGGTGAATGCGCACTGGGCATCCACGAGGTTCAGGGAAGCTGAGTCTTAGGCCAGATAAGTAACCGGACGACGATCTTCGATTTCTGTGTTGGTGTTTTTAGACGTAGTTCCTCTCTCGACGGTTTTCTAGCTGAGGTGCGATATCAAATCGGGGTCACGGGTCGACTTCTTCATTTACTTGTCAGGGCCAGAGCTCCGATCTCAGGGGGTTGTCATGCCGAGACGCTGCCTCTTTCAGAAAAGCCGGGCCTTTTTCCCCCCTACCTGCCCTGTATACTGTATCCCCTGGGGAACCCCCTTCTTTTCTGTAGTGTATTCATGGTAGCCCTTCATCAGGGGAATCTGTAACAAGCAAATCAATAATTATAATAAAGAACAAAGTGATCACCAACATAAGTTTTACATGACATAGGGCTAAAACATTAGTGACAAACCAACACCAATTCCCCGACTCGATGTTGACAAATTTCCAAAAGTGACAATGAAGAAGAACAACTGAACCACTAGAACCAGTGTCCAAGACTTAGTCTCCAATAGTGCCAGGTGTGAAAGATAAGTGAAAGTGTGATAAAATACATAACCAAGTGCCGCAAAAAAGTATCAGTACCTGAAAGCAGAACTATAAACACATTCTGCCTCAATGCATGACCAGCATCCATGCAAGCTAAAAAACAAACGTGCCGCTGTATACCTCCAACGCACAATGCCACTGTCAATATAAACAACTTCCAGTGATAAAAACACGAACATAGTCGAAATACGATCACCTATGAATTGAAGTAATCACATTAAATGCACTGCGCAGTGTTTAAACATTGAAGAAAAACGATGTCAAACCAAAAAAACGTGAGCTTACCACTAACCAACACCACCAGACTGGAATGAACTCGATGTGGAAAACGCCGGCAGCAGTTAACGCGCCACGTTTGTGCCCGGCGTGTAAACAGGAGGATGCGAAAAATAGTGTGCATAGAAAGAGGACTTAAGTCAACAGCCTTGCGATGACCGTGAGCAACATGGAAACCATCTCACGCAATGAAAACAAACGTAAGGATTGTGACGTGCAGAAAAGTAGTAATAAATAAAGCTAAGGACTTAGAGTGACTGCGAACAACAAGGAAGCAAGCAAGATGGAAACCATCTCCCACAGTAGAAACAAAAGAAATGTGCAATGTGCTGATGAAGCACTGAAACGCAGTAAAAAAGAAAAATGTGCTGAGACACAGCTATAAGCGGTAAAGAAAGAATTTGTCAGTAAAAAAGTGAAAGAAAATGAAACTGGTGGTAATAAAAATAATGAAAAAGAGTAGAGAAATATGGAGAAAATGTCAACTTGAATTGGAATTGCTAAACAACCCAAACATAAATTGGTCCAAAAGAACCTGATCTAATACGAAATTCACTATCTAGAAAATTCAAATGCAGTAGTGAAAAAATATTCCAAAACAGCCCAAACATGAAGAAAAATGTGTCCAAAAGAACCTAATCTAATACAGAATGTACTGTCTAGAAAATACAAACTGAAATCACAAAAAACATGACAGTTCAAATTGATCATTAAGCCCCCTAGGAGACAATGTTTGTATGTACCAATTCCAATGAGATTCACGTTGAGAAAGTAACTTCGACATGTCCCTGTCTACTTGCTCATCTACTTTTTCTAATACCCCAAATCTTAGCTGTGCAATAGAATGGTTTTCACAATGTTGTGCTAGGGGGTGAGCTCATGGTCTTAGTTTGGATTCTGCTTTTGTGCTCAGTTATCCTGGTGCAAAGAATCCTCTCAGTCTTCCCTACATACAACAGGTCACATGATGACATAAATCACATGATAACTATTGCAATTTGCGTTAAAATTCAAAGGAATCTTTTTGCCTGTGCGCGGATGACATGTACTGCTACCAACAATGACATTGTTGTAATGTGAACAATTCATGCACTTAGTCATTCCTTTCCATGGAACCTTCTTGATGTCAGGTTGTTTATTCAGAATCTCTTTAAGGTTGCATGATCTTTTGCATGCAAATGAAGGGGGGCTGGAAAAATACCCTTAAAGTGAGGTTCAGACTGGAGTAAATCCCATCTTTGTAAGACGCTTTTTTCCACAAGCACAGAATGAGTAGAAAAAGTAGATACAAATACTTCCCTAGATTGAGAAGGAGGCACTATCCTCTTCTTTAATAGTTCCTCATGACTTAAGACAGATGCACTCTTCTCAGCGTGGTCAATGACTTGTTGAGGATAACCTCTCTCAAGGAATTTTTGTTTGGCTTCTCTCATAGTCTGCAAGCCTAACTCTGAATCTGAGGTAATCTGTTTAATTCTCAAAAATTGAGAAAAAGGCAGATGGCGTTTCAAAGGCCAGGGGTGAAAGCTCTGGTACAGTAGAGCATTCTTGCGATCAGTGGGCTTCTTAATAACAATAGTTTCTATGGATGTACCAGAATGTTTGAGCATAACGTGAATTGGATGCCAGGATTAAATCTGTGTTTCCAGCATGTTACGCGGCCCTTGCCAAATGATGAGTATGTCATCTATGAAACCTCTGTATGTAACCAAATTCGAGGACCAAGCATCATCAGAGAGAATGTTCTCTGTTTCCAATTTTAGCATACAAATCTTAGCATAGCTGGGGGCTGGGGACTCCAGAAAAGCTCATCGACGTATCATTGGCTTGAAGAAAAAAACTGCTATTGCCAATGAAAGTAACTGTGAAACAAACAAAAATGAAGGATTTTGGCTCTCACATTATCTTGTTTCAACAAGGCCCATTCAAAGGCTTCGAGGCCCTCAAGATTTAAATTCCTGATAATCAGCTTCTTGTGAAGGAACTGATTCCTGAGAAATAGTAGAAAAAAGTGTCTTAGCCGTAACATTCTGGTAAATGTATACAGAGCAATTTGAGAATCAAGGCTGTTAGTTTGTTGAGTCGGAACAAATGAACTCCCCTTGTTCAGTACGGACAGCTGATTCTCCGTAAGCTTTTTAGAGGAAATATTGACCACTAGTGTTTCTTGCAACGTGTTCCCCCGTTTTTTGCTGAATTGGTGACCTCTACTGGTTTTGTTGATTCGGCTGCTACCTGCGTTGGAGTTTGATTTGCTGCAGGGCTGATCTCTAAAACAGCAGCCTTGGTAGTGCTGGGGCTAGCTGTGGCGGTGTTGCTGACTGAAATAGAGGTGGTGAAGGAACAGGAGGTCTAGTTAATTGGGTATCAGTCACAGATGCAAGACTCTCTTCTGATGAAGTTGTCCCCTGCTTCTGCCAACTTCTTTTTTGGGCATAAACTTCTGCCCAAGAATAAACTTCGTCCAGTTTATAGTCTATAGTATCACAATGAAATTTTCGAATCTTTCACTCGTGAATTTCCTTGGCATAAGCATTAAGGGCCAGATTCATCAAACCAAAATCCGCTAGCAAAGGGCCAGATTCTGAGAATCTGGCCCTTTGCGAGCGGTATTTTTGCATATGGGATGCATCATCCCAAATGCAAAAATCACAATGTTAGGAATCGCTACATTGCGATTATTTGCATTTAAGGAATCTCAATTAGAGATTCTTTAAATGCAATGCATGAACCATTTAAAAATTGCGAATTCGCAATCTGGGGCCGCTATTTACCGTGAAGTCTAACTAGGTGGTAAATAGCAAAAACTTGGAAAAATGCACTTTAGTGCCTTTTTCTAATTTGTATGTTACACAAACACATGTCCTTGGGACATGTGTGTGCGCGACACCAGCGTACATTACCATTTCAGGGGTGCAACAGGGTGTCCTTTGGACACCCTGGCACCCTTGAAATTGCTTCCTTATTTGCGATTCGCTAATTGCAAATCGCAAATGAGGAATGACTCCCCATTCATTCCTATGGGCTTTAGGCCCATAGGAATGAATGGGAAAGCCATTCCTTATTTGCGATTAGCAATTAGCGAATCGCAAATAAGGATACAGTAGAAATCGCTAAAAATATTGCGATTACTACATGCATCCCGTTTTGCGAGTCTTTAATAGCGAATCCTTAAAATTAGCTATTAATGACTCGCAAAACATGACTTTGATGAATCTGGGGGTAAGTTTGCTGTTAATATCATCAAGCTTCCATTCTAGATATCAGGTTGGGTTGTAATTCTTTTATTTCAGCTTCAAGACCCACTAAAATATGAGAAAGTTCTTCAATGATTAATAAAATCAGATCCAAAGAGCATTTGTTTAAAATCACATACGACTTTTCTATACACATTTTGTTCATTTTGAATAACATAGGCTTAATGGTGAGGCGTAACCCCCTAGGAATGCGACTGTCCTTATGATATTGAATCAGAGTGGTAGCGTGCAGACGTTGATTAATCTCTCTAAAAATGTGATATTCTAGCGGTCAAATTTGTTGTTGAACAGGACCTGTAGTGGTGTCAAATGTCTTCAGTTCTCTAATGAGCCCATAAATGTCAGCAGCTTCTGATGCTCTGTAAACCTTAGTGTGAGCTCGATTTTCGGTCAAATACAAAATATCATCAAACGACATTCTGACGACAATTAAATCCAACGTGGTGCACAAAATAACTGCTGGGCAGAAAATTGAACAATACAAAGAAAGGAACGCAGCATATGTGCACTCAAGAAGCCAATTCAAACAATCAGTATCAAAAGTACAAATATGAATTTGAAAATGAAATTAAAAGTAAAAGACACACAATTTGATGAACGGAATGCAGGACAAATCGAAACATTCACCCCCAGTCAAGAGATCTGGGTTCAATCCATCATTCTTTTGCTCACCATGCCACCACAGTTTAGACCTGGCCATTTAGAAAGTTAGCATTTTTTTGCCTTAGTCATTTGGTGCCTACAGCCTGATTCCGGTCACATGACTGGTTGAAGTTGGCAGCTGGTCCTTATATATTCTTCTTAGACAGCTGCACAAAATGGTAGCTTAGGTGTGCATGGATGGGCCTTCACTGGCAAGATGAGAGGATGGAGCTGGCCACAACCCCATTTATTAAATCTGAATAGGTTGTGTCCTGTCTCCACACTAAGGTCCTAACAACCCTGCATTGTCACTCTAGCCAACTTGGAGCCAGAGGGTTCAGGGAAACCGTTGCACTCCAAAGCCACTGTCTATACACTTCTCCCCCCTTCCAAAACCAGGGCATCAGGGTATAAAACATGGCCCTCAGACACCACCTCTTCAGTACTTCTACACCTGTGGATACTGTGGCAGGAAGAAGGGTTGACATGCTGCTGCAAGGACTTCCTCTATTTACTTTTATTTATTTTATGTATTTATAAAGCGCAACACTCAACCTGACGGATATCACAGCGCTGTGTAGCGGAATATATGGTAGGTTATGTTGGGGGCCTTCAGCTGCTCACACTTAAGTCATGGGCAAAAGTAGCATTTTCCTGAACATTACATAGTTCTCGGTGAGACGCAAGTCTTGAGGTAATTTGCTCCAGTGTTTAGCCGCCAAGTATTAAAATGAACAGCCTCTTGTTCTCACTTTCTTTATACGCCCGGGCCTAGCTAATGCTTGGTGTCGTGATCTTAAGCACGGTAGTGTAGTTCCTATATTCCCAATAGGCTCTGCGCATTGGAATAGTATATCCTATAGATTAGATGTAGGACTGAGGTCGACTAGGTCTCTATCGAATATACTAGACTTAATTGTGTGTGCCAGCCAGCTCAGAGGTCACTAGAAACTTTCTCGAATTCACAAGAAGGGATTAGTCTCTGACAACCGCATAAACATGACAACTTTGTTTCCCCAAGATAAAACGTATCTTCAGAGTCGTGGAAACAATAGAAAGATATTTCACTCAGTCAATCGTGCATGTTTCGTTTCACTAGAGGTGCAGAGAAAGTAGAAAGACAGGCGTTTTCAATAAAAGGATTTATTCAACAGTCTTCTTTCTCAAGCATAAGAAATGAACTGCTACAATCGTAACACTGGTTGTCAAATATAATGCATACAGTATAAATAGTAGAATAAAATAATACTGTAAACCATATATAAATACATACATAAATAACAGAGGCTAAAAGTGCTCAACTGGGGCTTCTAAAATATGCCTACCCCGGTGTACCTAACCTAAGCTTAGTATGAGGGAAGAAGTAAGTGAGGTGTAGCATAAATGTAGTATTCTTTTACCAAGAATCTGCCCAAGATTTCTCAAAGGGTCTAATCAGCTCTGTACCTTAGTTTAGAATGGAGAAGGTCGATCTCGGGACTCGATTTCCCAACAACCCGCAAGGGTAGCTTGGAAACACTAGAGCTGGATTTCTCGGCAGGAGAAAAGACAGCGCCTCTCACAGCGTCTGATGGAGGGTCGGCTTCCTTCGGCACTTGCTGTAGCAGGGCGCGTCGGGTAAGAAGATAGTTGAACCGCGCCAAACCACTGTGTGTTTGCTTGGGCAAGTGTGGGCATATTTATACCATGAAGGTGACGAGTTTGACGTACAGTTCGACATAATAACGTCAACAAAGAGTCTCAGTTCTTTGAAAACTCCATGAGTTCTTGGACAAATCAATATTCAAGCAAGGGGAAGTCCCTAGCTGTTGAAGCTGAGTTTTTCCAAGAAATCGTTGTGGATTTTCGGAACTAGTGGAAGTAGCCCTGCCGTATTTGGACTGCATTAGCTATGGCTAAATATGGTTATGATTTCTATGCGTATATAAGGATACAATGATTTATACCTATATAAGGGCATGAATTGGGAAACTCACAATAGGGTTCTAAAATAATACATAACAGCACCACGTATGAATATAGAATTAGATTAAGTTTTGAAGAATTCTAGGCCCAAGGTTATGCAGTGCTTTATGTGCATGACTCAGCAGTTTGAATCTGGCTCTTTGGTGGATAGGTAGCCAGTGAAGCTGTTTCATGCATGCAGATGCTGAGCTCAGTCTGCCCTTGTTACACACAAGCTTAGAGGCCGCATTTTGCAGCACTTGTGTGTGTGAGAAAAGGTAGTCTGCCATGCCAACGTACAGTGCATTACCATACTCTAATCTGCTAATGAGTAATGCCTGTGTGGCCGTCCTTCTGCTTACTGGAGGGATCCACGGAAAAAGCCTTCTAAGGAATTTTAGGACTGCAGACTGCAGACTTGTTGTTAAAAACAAAGTCAGGTTCACCCATGGACCCCTATCCACCTTATGTACTCCACCTGGCTCCAACAGAGACTAGTGCACTATTACTGCCGGTCCTGAATCAGGTACTTAGCTCTGGAGTTTTTCCATTAGTTCTGAAGAAGGCCTGAATTCGGCCGCTGCTAAAGAAGCCTAAGTCAGACCCCACCGATGAAAAGAACTACCGCCCTATCTCCTGCCTGCCTCTACCAGCCAAACTAGTGGAGAAAGCCATGAATCTGGAGTTATCAGCTTATCTTGAGACAAACAACATTCTAGATAATGCCCGACATGGCTTCCGTGCAAAACATTCAACGGAAACAGCCCTAGTGATGGCAGCCAATGAAATACGAAAGGGAATGGATGAGGGAGGCAGAGTCACCTTGGTCCTATTGGACCTAAGAGCGGCCTTTGATACTGTAAATCATGAGGTGCTTATCCAACTGCTCCAGGATGCGGCTTAGCGCTGGACCTCCTCACCTCCTTTCTATCTGAGAGAGAACAAGTTATTCTCTGGAATGGCTATCAGTCAGATAAATTTCTCCTACCAGGAGGAGTTCCCCAGGGCTCAGCATTGTCGCCCAACTTGTTTAACATCTATGTCACCCCCTTGGCTAAGCTAATAAACAGTCAGGGCTTCAAGCTAGTGTCATATGCTGATGACACTCAGCTGATTGTCTCAGTTTCCCACTCGGTGGATTCCAATGGCAGCTGATTTTTCACTCTGCATGTCGGAAGTCATGCACTGGATGAATCTGAATTTTCTTGAAATTGAACACTGAAAAGACGTAAGTCCTCGAGTTTGGCCAAAAAACATCGATCTGGGATCAGAGGTGGTGGCCCACACCAGCGGGAACATGTCCGGTTCCAGTGGTCAAAGCGAGGTACCTTGGCCTAATATTCGGTAAAGACTTGTCCTGGAGGCCTCAGGTAAATCAAGTGGTCTCTGCCTGCATCTTTATGCTCAAAGGGCTTAGAAAGATACTGCAGTTTATTCCTTTTCATCTTAGGAAAACCGTCATAATTGCCACCATCTTTTCTAGAATAGATTATGGCAATGCCCTTTATTTAGGAGTGGGCTGTGCTCAAATGGCCAAGCTGCAATCAATACAAAACGCTGCAGCCAGACTACTACTCAATCTGCCTAAGTACCACTCCACCTCACGCTCCAGTAGGCAGCTACACTGGCTTCCAGTTCAGAGGAGGGTGGACTTTAAAGCACTGTGCCTGGTTCATAAGGCGCTGTCTGGAGATGGGCCCTCTGATCTTGTGATGTATTCCTATAGGTTCTGTATCGATCCCCCTATTCCTGACCCTATTCTGGTTAACAAGTTAACTAGCAGCCATCCCGTGATGCAGAAAACCCCCATGATGCAGGAACCGTTATCTGATTAAGCCACACTACGGCACAGGAACGTGTTATCTGATTAGGTCATAACGCTTGCCATCTAATTAGACAAGCGATATTCCTCCAGCCCCTGATAAGGCATACGGAGTTCTCAAAACAAATCAAACCTATGACAACCTGGGAAAAACCCTGCGGCCATTGTTTTGATTTCACAGAGAACTTCAGCAAAAGAATGTGCTAACGACCAGGTCGTATGACATCCTTATTGACGTATCTATGTCCATCCTTACGTCAATCTCGGCACCTTAAAGGTATAAATATTACCGATATTGCCCTATGCAAACACACGCGGTGGTGACGAGATCGGAGCAGCCAGACTTGCCGAAGCCCAGAGCAGAGCAGACCCCGCTGGCGCAGCCCCGCCTTCCTGACGCGCTGAGAACGAGACGCTGCTTTCTCCTGCCGAGAAATCCAGCTCCGGCGCTTCCGGGTAGCCCTCGCAGGCAGCCTGGAATATCGAGACCAGAGACGAGAGATACCATCCCTCATTCATCCTAGATTCCAGGTACAGAACTGAATAACCCCTTGCAGAGAATTCTTGAGTCAGTCACTTGGCAAAACAAACTTAACTTAAACTGCTACTTTCTATTCCCGCCCACGTATTAGGCTTAGGTCAGGTACATTTGGGGTAGGCGTAGTTAGAAACATCAGTTGAGTACGATTAGTCAAATGTATATGTGTATGTATATATTTTATCCATTTTAAACCATCATATGGCTTAGAAACCATATCAATGTTTTTACAGTATTATTTTATACTTCTGCTTTTAATGTATGCACTTTACTTAACCATAAGTATTGCAATAATATCGATCCATTTCTCTTGTATGAGAAAAGAGACTGATCAATAAATAACATCTTTTATTGACCACGCCCGTCTCTTCCTTTTCTCTACAATCTGGTGAGACTAAGAATGCAGTACTGACTGAGTAAAATAAGTCGTCTTTTGTTTTCACACGACTCTAGAGATACACTCTTGATTAGGGGAGAGCAAAGTTGTCATGTTCTATGGTTGTCAGAAACTAAATCCCTTCTTGTCTATCCAGGGAGGTTCAACTCCTCCTGGCCTATTCGAGAAAGTTTCTAGTGAACTCTGAGCTAGCTGGCAAACCCAAAACTTTAAGTCTAATATCGACAGTAGTAGACCTAGTTAACGTCTGGTCTAGGCCTATACTATTGAAGGTATTATTCCAATGCCCAGAGCCTATTGGGATAATAGGAACTACACTACATGGCGCCCAACGTGTTTGGATAAGGCGATAAAACTAACGTAAGACATTTAGAGTAACTCAGTCGTGCTTTTTCACTCAGACCCCTTTTTTCCCATAATACTCCAAAGATGTCTGGAGTGGGTGAAAGGTAATATCCGCCAGACCTCGCAGGAGGAAACTCCTATGTATGGTTCTTGGTTTAGTCAACGTTGAAGGATACACTGTTCCAAAATATTGTGCATCTAATCTTTGTTTCCATAAGAACCTGATCTGCAAACAAACTAAATAACCTTCTGGACAGTACAATGTCAGACACTGAAGGAGATAGAGAGGCAGTTAGAATAGTAACTGAACTCGCAGCAGCTGATAATGCACTGCAAGACGCTGACCCGGATATAATACTCATCGCGGTCAACATAAGAAAATCTATAACTTTAAAACTTATAGAAAATGGACTGACACCTAGAGATGGCACAGTCATATTCGTAATTGAGGCACACGAATATCGGCAGACAGAGGTATTCTATTCATGGATACACTTTCTAGCAGCAAATGCTGTAACAAAGGTCTTCCACTATTACAAAACAGAGGAACCTCCTAATGAGTACACTCCTTTCGAGGAGGTGGAAGTACCACTTAAATTTCAAGAGCATCTGCTCTTATTTAATGGCGCCCTAAAACACAATAATCACATCACCAGGCTCGGTCCATTAGGTAGACCAGGAGCAACGTGGCCGGTCCTAGCCGGATACACACCACATCCAGACATCAATGGGATGTCTGCAGCAGAGCTTTTAACACAGCTAAAACAATTAATAAAATTACATAGACAATTAGTCCAATATGTGATGCGGACTTCAACAATCCAACCAGCAATTAAAATTCCACAGCTGACCCCTCATCAGGGGAACACAAATAAAATTACACCACAGAACATACAATCCTGCCTAGGTAAAGTACCAGCTAAACGGGAACAAATACCATTCTGGTTAGCACAAAAAATCACCCAAATAGAGGCGGTGTTTCCAGATACCACCCCGTTAGAAAAACACAGGATTCTGACTATCTGTCTTCCAATGGGAATCGCACCACACGTGGAGGACTGTGACACTTGGGGTACAGTCTTTGCTTCCATTTACACAAAAACGCATGGTGTTCCATCAATCTTGGTAATATCAGATGTGCTAAAACAAATTCAAGATGAATACGGTCCAGAACCCGCTTTAACTCTTGGTATGAAATTACTAAAAGACTTCAAGCAGGTCTCGGCTATATTATTAGCCAATATAAAGGGAGAAGCAGCAAACGTGGCGATCCGCCAGAGGTTAAAAGAGACAGATATAGCAGACCAACCAGCTGAAATTGCCAGAATTATAGAAAAATCCTATGAGGAACTAGGTAGAGATAGTTTAGGTGGAATACCAGTAAAACCACAACTGATTGAAAGTCCCGAAAAAATATTTTTTAATAATAATTCAACATCACAAAAAAAGAGCTGGGATGGAAACAAACAATCCAATCCTAAAGAAAAGAAATTCCAGTCCAGAGGAAGGTCTCCTCGGCGAAGAGAAAAATCTCCGAACCAAAGACACAGGTCACCCCAAAGTGACCCCTCTGGGAAAAGATATAACCTTAGAAATAGGGATAATATAAAGAAGCCTGATAGATATCAAGACATTGATACACGTCCCTCTCAATCTTTTCAGACTTCCTCGCAGAAATCGGAAAGAAGAGGACGATCAGAACAAAGAGAAGAGCACGCCAAGTCCAAAGACAAGGAACCTGCTCATCTAAAAAAGAAACTACAATTTCCAAAAAAGAAGGTAGCCAGTATCAAGGTAGTTAACAATGCCGAGAATACTGAGGACACAACTGAAAAACGGAGAATGGGCTCAGACAATGCTAGACAGCGCAGCAGAAGTGAGCATAGCTCGCAAAGTCCTTATGAATCTTCTGGAGACAGTGGACACGAATGAATATCTTCAAGTGGAAACTGCAGACACCAGAGTTAGCAAACCTCACAAAATATATGAAATAACTTTACGTATAGAAGGGGATAAGACTAGAAAAATAAGGGGACTATTTTGGGATAATCTCTCCAAGGGCTATGACATCCTTCTAGCTGAAAAAGACTGGCCACCACAGTTTGTCAGGGAGTGCCCTCATGGCGAAGAAATAATGATGCCTGCCTTCTCAAATCATATCCCAATTCATAAAAAATATACACTTGCCAGAAAGTGGGCAGTAGCTCTAGCTCCTGCTTTATATAAAAATCATGTAGGATGGGATGAGGACTCTCCTCCTCACAAAATCCAGTTAAAATCACAACCTACTGCACAAAGGCAGTATCCAATCAAGCAAGAAGCTAAAAAACAGGTAAAAGAAATTCTAGATCAATTAGAATACCAGGGGGTGATTGAAACTTGCACCTCACAAATGAACAACCCTTTGTTTCCGGTCTCCAAACCAGACAATTCATATCGTCTAGTTTTGGATTACCGACACCTTAAGTCATGTTGCAAAACTTTTGCAGTGCAAAACTCGCATAGTGCTGCACTAATGAATAACATAGTGCGCAAAAAATACAAAACAACATTAGACATCTCTAATGGATTCTTTTGTCAAAACATAGCACCAGAGAGCAGATATTTGTCTGCGTTCTCAATAAATGGCACTCAAAAACAATTCTGTCGGTTAGCCCAGGGGTACAAGAATAGCCAGGGGTATTCTCAGCGAGAGTAACAGAATTACTACAAACATATGATGACGAAGCATTATCGTATGTCGACGACATATACTTAACAGATGATGACTTGGATACTCACTTGAAGAGAGTGAACACCATAATACTTGGGTTCGCAGCAGAGGGTTACAAATTCAACTTTAAAAAATCCAGAATTGCCCATCTAACAGTCCTGTTCTTAGGATATGAATTATCAAGTGAAGGCAAAAGCCTGGCTGACAATTTCCTAGAGAAATGTGCCGTACTCCAAGCACCTAGAACACTAAAAAACCTACAGTCAATTCTAGGCTTCCTAAATTTCGGAAGAACATACATTGCAAATTACGCAGAAAGGGTCAAACCCCTTTATGATCTAATAAAACCAGATTTTAAAAGAACCAATTGGACTCAAATACACACAGAAATTTTGAGATCCTTACAAACAGACATGTTAATTAAAACAAAATTAGAAACACGTGATAACACACGCAATCTTGTGATTCGAGTCATCCCAGGAAGATGCGGATTCACATACCTGACCTCTAATGAGGGAGAAAAGGTACCAATTGCATTCAAATCACACTTGTACACTAAAGCTGAAATGAAATTTAGCCCAACGGAAAAAATCCTTACTGCAACACAGACAGCTATAGCAAAAGAACGAGCCCTGGCACAAGGTAAACGAATAATAATCGTGACACCGATACCAGCCCTAGAGGCGGTAACAAAGGCAAGTATTCCGAATGCTAAAGCACTACATCCAAGGTGGATACAGTGGGCTAATTCTCTTGCTGCAACAGACGTGGCATACGAATTTGATCCTAACTTAAAAACACAAGAATTTCTCCAATATGAATTTGAATGTCCTCCGCCGACCGAAATTCTGCCTCTAGAACATTACGGCTGTATAATATATACAGACGGATCAGCACAACCCGCAGTAGGGGGTAAACAAGCTTACAGTGCTGCGTGCGCGATTGTTAAAGGTCGCTGGCACGAAGGGAAATTTAAAGCAGCTATCACTAAAACACAATCTCTAGGAGATTGTACAGCTCAGCGAGCTGAACTACTGGCGTTCAAGATGGCGCTTGAAAATACCGATCGAGAATTCCCCACACTCATAGTGTGCGATTCGTATTATTGCGTTCAGTCTTACAATGAATACTTGCAGATCTGGCTTCAGAATGGTGTTAAGGATGCAAAAGGAGGCACAATCAAGCATAAAATGCTCTGGGAACAAGTAGTTCTATTACAAAAAGAACTACCAAAGACTCACGTGATACATACGCTGAGTCATCAACGTGATGGCGTTCACGTTGCAGGGAATTCATTGGCTGATGAGGCCGCGAAGGCAGCTGTGCAAACGGCTTCCGTAGCTGCCATCACACGGTCAAAAACAAAAATTGACAGCGAAATATTACAGGCTGTCAGCGCTACAGAAAAGGAGTCGATAGAAACACTCCCGAAAGGCTTTCCAGTAAAATACTCATACATAACTGATGCAAACAATGTTCCTTTTGCTCGAATCCCTGGAGTGGGGGATAGAGTGATTCCAAACATGGACAGGAGAAACTTGTTAATAGCAGACGCACATATGGGCGAGGGTCTCAGACACCTCAAACTAAAAGATTCTCTGGAAGAATTACAATCAAGGTACTGGTGGCCAGGCATGAGCCTGCATCATACCATGTTTGTAAAGAACTGCCCAAACTGTAACAGAAATCGCAGTGGTGAGAGAAACGGTGTAATACCGTGGCGTTTCACTCCAGAAAAAATCAACAGTAAAAAGCAAAGCGTCCGATTAACATATACAGGCTAGTTTCCACTTATAATGTAGATCACCAGCACTCGGCTGATGTCTGGACTGTTATACAAAGATTTGCGAGTCTAAATGGCATATACGCTAGGAGCATGCTACGTTTGAACATTGTTTTCACTTTAGCCTTAAGCCTGTGTGGAAACATGGCCAAATGAGCATAGCATAGCGGGATTCTTCTCACTTCCTTCCTGAGGGATACGGGATGGTGTAAAGAAAAAACCAAGGCATAAAGCTATCTATAACAGAAAGGATATTAGGTTCGGGAGCTGGGTGGGTCAAACATCTAATAAGTGTCCAACGTAGTCTAAATAACTTGCCAAGAAATTCTCTGAAGGGATTCAGTCCGTACGAATTATTATTTGGAACTTGGATGTTAGTCTTAGACCTCGACAGTCAGACTTCAGTGGTGAAGGAAAAAAGCTTTGATATCAAAGATCGTTTGGCTATTTTGCAGGACTTAAACGAAACAAGAAAAGACCTGAGCAACATAAAGTTGAAACAGCAGCCAACAACCACTGAAGAACTACCACCTGTCCCAGCAAGTCCAAAAGTCGGGGATCTAGTCAGAGAAAAGATCGCGGTAAAGAAGGAATTTGGGCCTTCTTACAGAAAAGCAGTTCCTGTCTTGTCTGTCAACGGGACAAGATCAGTTGTACTACCGCCGCTTGCTGGTAAAAAGGAGAACCGAGTTGTATCGATCGACCTGGTAAAACAACAATCATGTGGCCGATAACAAATAGTAGGCCAAGTGGACTCCCGATAAGTAGTAGAACACCAAGATTTGCTACAAACACAGAGGTTCAATCTAAGAGGCTACTCACATTCGAAACGCCTACAGAACTACAACAAGGACTATGCAACAATGCAATGGAACTTAGACCTCTGAAAACCCAAATAAAAACATTTAGCAGAGACACACCAATCTATAATGAAGTAACAAGCGAATATGCAAGAAACAGTAATCCTGAAGCAATTGGAACAATTGACAGAACTGCATCCGGCTACTTCATAAACTTCGATGATTCCTCTGAAGGCTTCACTGAATCAAAAACACAGCCATCAACAAAAACCTTTAAAGATAAAGTTAAAGAACTTTTGAAACAACTGAAAGAAACATATCTGATTTCTCCATGGATTGAATTTTGGGTGGGTTTTGGTGCATTTATCCTCATACTTTGGCTCATCATGGTACTAACTTTGGGACGCTTCATTGAGGGAAAATATGCTAAAATGGACACAGCAAGTCAGAAAATCAACTTGATCCTCAAACCACACACATCTTCACACGTCGAGAAAAGAGAACTTTCTTCAGTCAACTTCACAGCCAATCCTATACCGGGTGGGGTAGCATGGGACAACACTGACTACGAAATTTATGGTCCGGTTGAAATCCTGAAATATCCACACCAAATTAAGATCTCGTTGAGTGACTTTGTAAAACCAAGCTCATTTGCTGATGATTGGGACTTTGAAAGTATAAATAATATGATGTCTGACTTAGTGATGTCTGCTAAATTTACCAAACATGATTATTTGCAGGGTTCGACAAAATATGAAAGTATGTACTGTTATAACCACTATGGTAACCATTTTCTACATAGATCTGCACAACCTAGAAATGTTTTAAATTATAATCAATGGGAACATTGTGCAACCCCTCCAAAAGAAAGACCATGATAACAAACACAAAATTGATATATTCAGACTCATTCTTTGAACAAATGAATACTTTTGGTTTTGATTATTGGGACAAAAATGTTGAAGTAAAGAGTGTTTGGGGTACAAAAGAATGGCAAGTACAGGGTATAGAATCTTTGTTTAGAGCCTGCATGATCCCAGAACAAATTATATTTTTAAATGACACTGTTCAACAAACTACCTGTCTTGGCTTAGCCAAAATCAAAGACTTAAATAAACCGTCTATTCCAAAACCAACAATGAACAGCAATAGCTCTACAGATGAAGAGATAGACGTAAATTATGTTTTAAACCAAAACAGAACACATCCTGATTGGAAAAAGTGGTTGATCTGGCCCACAGATACTAATAACTGTCAAGACAGATTCCTGAACAAAACACAGGGGTTCAAAATGACCAGGCCAGACCCTAGATATTCCCAAAGACAACACCCAGGGATAATAACCACCTACAGTGTGGGCAAATTATGCCTTCAGTGGCTACAAACTTCCACACTGGCAGAAATTAAGCAACACCTAACTTTACTTACTGATGGTGGTGACTTGCGTGATTTCATTATGGGACCGCGCAAACAGCGTCAAAAACGTTTCATAGCAGCCTCTGTATATGCAGCATACAACGAGGCCTGGAAGGTGACTCAAATTGAGACAGCAGAAAGTATACGGGAAATTGACCGTATTAATTTGGAAAAATCACTTTCTGTAGTGGACAATGGGTTAATGACTCTGTCCTCCAGAATTTTTTCTCTGGACAGCATTGTGTCTTCAGCAATCGACATATTATCGCAAGACTTACTGTTGTTACAACACGGTCAGTCTCAATTGCGTTCTATTGTACAGCTTGGCTGGACGTTACAAAATCTGCGTTCAGGCTATGTGCCTTGGCGTTTAATCAACACAACGTCACTATTCAATATCTTTAACCTTACTGATAAACAAATCAGTATGGCACAAAAGGGTGCTGATTATACAATCCTGAGCATTGAGAAACTCGAGAGATTACCAGTGACAATGTCAGAACGACCTGTCAGTGAATGGATAATACATGGGATAATTAATATTCCAATATCAATCTTCAGGTTTCAATACTGCCAAAAATATATACAGGCTGGCATGTACGAAAAATTGGGAAAAGGGTACATTAAAACAACATGGAACTTGCCCTATTCACATGCATGTGTCAGTAATAAAGGACAGAAAGTGTTTCTTAGTGGCAATAATTGTGCAATGTCACTGAGCGGTACACTTCTGTGTAATGGAATTAGTTTGCATGGAGCCTGTGAAGGGAATTCATATAACCTTTCATGTCACCAGCTAGGCGCACCTGCAACAGAGATAGAACCATTCTTTCAAAGACTCTATAATGGGAGTTACATTCTAATTGTAGATCGCAGATGTTGTAGTCTTATGCCCGGGACTCCTTATCTCGTAACTACGACTGCGAAGGTCAAGTGCTGTGGACACTCATTGTTCCCCAGCTCCTTTCCAGACAGGGAGGCAAGGGCATGGCCCAACTTGAAAATTACTTCTATTCGAATAGATACTTTAAGCACAATGAAAACAGTGCTTCTTCAGACGCCGACAAGGCTCACGTCTGTGGAAAAGTAAATTTTGCCATGTTCTGTGTCCCTACGCCTCATCCATCATATGTTATGTGTGCATGACCAATATGCATATGTTATCCCCCATTTCTGATTAAAGACGCAATTACAGTTGTGTCCACCTCTAGTAGGCTAGTTTCCAGTCCTCGTGAATACTACGAATATCAGGCCTATGTAAGTAATGTTGCCACGTTTCTCAGTGTGCACGTTATTCAATTATAAAGTCCCCGTTTCTAGGCCTCAAAAGGGCCCGGACCACAGATTCAGCTCCTGTCTCCTGAAAGCCTCGCTGAGGAGCGATACAGCCCCCACCTGTATCCTCGACCCTTCACTTACTTCCTGCCTTGCAGTGCCCGGTGCACCCCGGCTCTGCCTCTGAGTCTGCCAAAAGTATGTTATAGTTCCTGCTATCAGTCCAGTCCTCCTCCTCTGCATTCCTAAGCTACTGAACTGCATCAATAGTTTCCGTCATTGTCTAGCCTACTCGGCTCCACGTTAGAGAAATACTGTATTTAATGGTCATTTAATATTCTTCACGCACTACATGTAGAATAATGCATGGTCCAGTCTTAGAATCAGGTTAGCCTCTCCCCTCATGACTTCTAGTTCATATCAACATGTTCCCTAAACATTAGATACCAGATAGGGTTTAGGTACATGTCGCTCCGACCCTCCAGACTCTAGTCTCTGCTCCTAGCACAGAGTTCGTAGCCCCCAGCTTCTCCTAGTAGTACGTCATTGCTAGTTTTCGCGCACCATTAGGTTAGAGGTCCCGGCTCCTTAGGTAGCCCCCTCCTATGTGTCCGCCCATTCATGACATATTCTGTTACGTTTTGCATCACATGTCTAAGTAAACTCCCAGTTACACCTACTTTTACTCTTATCTCTCGCGACTGCTACGCGTCACGCCTTCTACTCCACCCACTGTTACGCCTACTGCAATGTAATGCTATGTGTTTGCGCTATGTATATAAATGAATGCCTTGTTATTAAATGTTAGCGCGCTCATCCCAGACCTAGCCCCAGCAGCTGCTGGGCCCTTTTTCCCCTGCTGGGTCCCAGTTGTCCTGCTGGGCCCTGTCATTCTGTTCCTATGCAGGTCGTCCTGATCCTGTCCTTATGCTGTAATAAACCTGCAGAAACTCCTACTACCTCGAATCTTGACTCTTATTTTATTGAGCTATCTGTTATTCATTCATTCATCCAAAAATAGGGTATTATTTATTTATTTACCACATAATGGCGCCCGAACAGGGACTTGCCCTTTCCCCACGCGTCGGTGAAGCCACGCCGACCCCCTGACCCTCTGCAGTCGTGACGGAACCATACTGGCCAAGTGCAGATATTTCTGCTTCAAGTATCCCTCAGGCCCACGGAGGAGACGGAGGAGGCGGTCCAGCATCCGAACGAGACGGTGGAGGAACGCGGCGAGTCCCAACCAGAGCCCAAGCCGAGAGTCCAAGGTCCGAGGTATCCGGAGGTCCACCCGTAACTGAAGTCCGAAGTCCGAAGTTCGTCGTCGTAGTCCAGTCCCGTCCGAGGCTTTCCGTTCCGTGCTGCCCGGTGAGTACCATTGCTGGGGTAGTGTCTAGACAGGGTCAGTCTAAATTGACTCCTGGTCCGTGGGTTGGTGGTACCCAAGCTCACAAACGAAGTGTTCACCTAGGTGGATACGGGTCTTGATGTGTTCCTTTATGGGACCGGTATGTTCCGTACTGTTATAGCAGTGCATCCAGTAACTCTAGTCTGTTCCGTTCTCGAGAAATTCTGTTCTGTTTCTGTTTTCAGTTTTTCAGGTAGTATTCTGTTCGAACTGTTATTTATAATGTTGTTCAATGTATTTCAAATGTCGTGGTATGCCTGAATTGTTTTCCCAATTGTTATTGTTTTTCGTGTATTGTATTGTGTTCCGATTCAAGTTTAGAATGCCGCTCTTTTCCAAGTTACGTCAGTTAAAAACTAGAAAGGGTCTGCTGGAAGCAGCAGTTCCTGTTCCGCCTAGGGACAGTCCAGGTCACTTTATGTATCAGAAACACGGCATAAGCGCCATATTGTATCTAGATTTATGGGTAGAGTATACCAAACAGTTGGAAGAAAAGTATAGATGGCCCGTATCGGGTACATGGGATGCCGAATGTATCATGCGAGTAGAAGAAGCATTATGGAAAAAGAAAGCCAGACAGTCACAGAAAGATGCCATCGAGTTATGGCGTAAGGAAGCGCATAGAAGAACGGAAAAGGAAGTCAGAAAGTCAGAGTTAAGTAGAGAATCCCAAGAACGAGCCCAAGAAAGAGAATTAATCGAGATAGGTGAACAAGTCAAAACCGAACAGTCAGACAGACAGAGGCATGCCCTTATTAAGGGTATGTATCCTCTCCTTGCCGAAGGCTTGCCAAAAGCGACCCCAGAGGCACCCAGTAATTTCCCGCCACCATTAGTTCCGACCAAGTTACGTCACAAACCGACCGCAGCTGATATTTTTATTTCGTCCTATTTGGACGACACAGTCCCAGAATATGCAAATCCAGTTCGCGCTCCACCAGTCCCTGTAAATCAGGCACTTCCCGTTTCTCCAGACACCGGAGTACCTGTTACGGTACCCCCGGGTCAGCCTGTCATACAAGTTCAGCCCACGTTACAATTACCGACCCTGCAAGCACGAAGAATGTCAGTCGACGATTCTAGTCTAGGGGCCGCAGGAGGAGCTCCTCCTCAAACCCCGCCGCCACACAAGCGTTTAACAGCACTCGAATTACATGCTCAAGCATTACAGCGTACTCCTAAAAGTAATAAGTCTGTTACAGAAATCAGGCAAGCCCTTAACGAATGTGTTTATGATCCAGTTCCAGGCGAATATAATATGGTTTTATATTCCGTACGTGTAAGGAGAGTGACCGAGTATCTAGTCACCTTGCCGAGTATGAAAGAAGATCTAGACAGAATATATCGTTTCATCCGTACAGGGGATGATCCAGAAAGTATTGGCGAGATTATGTCTCAAAGAAAAGCCGAGATTCAGCTCATGATATTAAAGTTCCTGATCAATTGTCTAATAAGAGAACAAGATTATCCGTCTAAAGATCCCGCCGAAATGAGAATCCTGACAAGGTGGAGTGATAATATAGCCGAGGGTAAGCACAAGACCATTAGTGCCATGGAAAGTATGTACAAGAAAATTCGTAAAGAAATAGTAAAGTTACACGAACAGCGTAAAGCAGCACAAGTAAGCGAGAAAGAAAGTATCTCTGATCCTGAAGAGGAAGACGAGAATCCCGCCAGAATAGCGTATGTAGGAAAATCCAGATTTCTAGATCGCCATTTACGTCCAGAACCTAAGTCTATTTTTCATCATCCAGCACCAGAACAAAGCTCTTTAGAACAAGTATTTCAAGCTACCGATCACATTCTGAAATCACGAGTCGGTTATAGCGAATTAAGTACCATGCACGAACAAGAACTAGCCCGATCAGCAGTCCGATGGATTACTGATTCTACCACTTTTCCAGAAGAAATAGTGGCACAAATGTTTCTGAAATTGCCCCCAGCCGAGCAACGACTGGTGGGTATGTATATGATCCAACACCTCATTACCCTGTATGAGGGTCAACATTCTGACCCAGGCCCGTTACATGATATCCTGAACGAGTTACTCCAGTACAGATGGAGAGGTCTAGGTACCGATTTAATTAGTGTCATTCTAGAACAGCGCCACAAGTATAGAACGTTTTTGAACCCGCATTTTGTTCATGTCTCACCCCCAGAAAGTAAACCATTCTATATAGACAGACAGAATCCGTTACGAGAGGTCCACCCAGTCCAAGGGGCGGGTGGCGATATGCAACGAGTGTTTGTATACACTCCGATTTCAAAGATGGAACTCCTCGAGATGAAGAAATTAATTCCCTGTCATGACAAAGATCCAGCAGGGTTCCATAGAGAATTAAAAGACATGCTCCGTATGGGAGAATACACTTACCCAGATATCATTAAAATGTTAAAGGTCCTGCTACCCGCAGGGGTGTATGAAAAGTTAAAGGAAAAGGAATGGGAGGTGGGAGAGAAAAAGATCGATTGGGCAGCTCTAGAAGCTGAAGACAAGGCACGAGTACCAGGTACCGGTCTTGGAGATAAATGTAAAGAATTACCAGAATTATTGATTCAAGTTCTACCCAGATTATTGACAACTAGGAAAGAAGACTGGGATGCAATCTCAGCCTGTAAGCAGAAACAAGAAGAGGATATTAGTGATTTTTATTCTAGATTCGAGAAATGTTTCAGTATTAATAGTGGTCTCAAAACAAGTAGTGAGTCATACCCTCATCTTTTCGTTACCAAATTAGTCGAGAATTCAAGTCCACAAATTAAAAACCGAGTTTTGAAAGTCGAAAGCACCTGGCAAGCAAATACTCCGTCCCAGATGCTCCAGATGCTCCAGTACCACCAGAATAGAATCAGAGAAGAGCAAGAACACGAAAGAAAACGTATGAAAGACACGAAAATGAAAGTGCTAGTTGCACAATCTATTCCTCAAGACAGTCAGAAGAGGGGTCCGAATCAAGCCAGTCATCCTGCGGCTCCCGTTAAAGGGAACTGTAATTATTGTAAACAGCCAGGTCATTTTATAAACGAGTGTGCGGTTCTGAAACATAATATAGCTACTGGTAAGACTAAAGAAAGACCACGTCCGCCTAGACAAGAACAAGTTTCACAGATTCCTCAGCCACAGAATGCACAACAGACAGTTACAGTACCGCAGCCTATTGCTGCAACACAGCATGTTACATCGCAGATGTACCAGTATGCACAGTCTGAGTATCCAGAGTACCAGTCATATTCATGAAACAGCCTAGAGAGGGAGGTAGGCTTGCCTCTCATCGAGATACCTGTAGACCAAGAAGGTCCCTATGTTCACAGCCAAGTATTAGGGAAAGACAGAAAGTTTTTGATCGATACAGGGGCAAGTAGGACCACAATTAGTCATGCCGAAGTTCCAGGGGCTCCGCTCTCAGGCTCAAGAAATGTTTCCCTTGGATTTTCAGGAAAACCCATAGTTAATGAAATATCTAAGCCAGTTACTCTAGAAGTAGGTCCATTGTCCCGTACTACTGATCTGTTACTTACTAAGTCATGTCCAGAAAATCTATTAGGCATTAAGACATTGAAAGAATTAGGTGCAGTTATTTGCTGTTCCCCAGAGGGAATACGTCTGTTCCTACGTGACTTTAAGGGTCACTATGTATTACGAGATTTTGATTCAAGATTGTCTAATGTTCCGCAGCATTTATGGGCGCAAGGTCCAACTGATGTAGGTTACATGCAAATCACACCTTATCGTGTGACTCTCAAGCCAGGTGTAGTGTTACCCCGAATTAGACAGTACAGATTGCCACCTGAGGCTGTAACAGCCTTATCCAAAATTATTGACGAGCTCATGGCTCAAGGAGTAGTTGTAGAAACTGACTCCAATGTATGCAATTCTCCGATCATTCCAGTCATGAAACGTACTGATCCAAATGCACCCCCAGTATATCGATTAGTGATTGATTTACGAGAGCTTAATAAATGTATTATTCCTCAGTACCCAGTTGTCCCAGATATTTCTTCCCTGTTAACAGCCATTGATTCCGAAGCCATGTTTTTCACTGTTATTGACCTCAAGAATGCATTTTTCAGTGTACCAATTCATCCAGACAGCCAGTTTCTTTTCGGATTCTGTTTAAATGGAAGGAGCTATATGTTTACACGCGCTCCTCAAGGTTTCACAGAAAGCCCTAGTATTTACAGTCAAGCACTCAAGAGACAACTAGACAATATTCACATGCCAACTGACACTGCCCTGCTCCAGTATGTCGATGATCTACTGATCACAGCCCGTTCTGAACGTGCTTGCGAGCGAGCATCACTTACAGTTCTGTATTTTCTAGCCGAGATGGGGCACAAAGTGTCACCTTCGAAGCTTCAATTCTGTGTCCAGCAAGTGGTATACTTAGGACACTTGCTGTCCAAGAGGGGTAGGCAGTTGACACCCGACCGTATCCAGTTAATAGCGAGTCTTCCCCAGCCCAGAACCCAGAAGGAGGTACGTGCTTTTATCGGCCTTACTTCTTATTGTAGACAATGGATTCCCCAGTATGCATTTCTAGCCAAGCCATTGATACAGTTAACGACACAGGAGGCAGCCGTATCGACTGTCCTCCCTTGGACATCTGACCATACACTTAGTTTTAACGAGTTAAAGAAAGCCCTATGTCAAGCTCCAGTTCTAGCTACACCGAACTACAGTAAGCCTTTTACACTTTTCGTTACAGAACGCGAAGGTACAGCATTATCTGTCCTCACACAAGATCAAGCAGGTCAATACAAGCCCTGTGCTTATTTTTCGAGCACATTAGATCCAGTCGCCCAGGCGTTGCCTGCGTGCCTCAAGTCAGTTGCAGCCACAGCACTAGCTATCAGACAAAGTGATTCCATAGTTTTAGGACATTCCCTGACAGTACAAGTTCCACATTCAGTAGAAGTTCTTTTAAACCGAACACAAACTCAGCACTTGACAATTGCACGTTTAACAGGTTATGAATTGACACTGTTCCAGCCACACATAGAAATTAGACGCTGCAACGTCCTGAATCCTGCTACACTGTTACCATCAGTTAGTTCAAATCCAGACACACATGATTGTGTGGAAGTAGTTAACATTACGACAAAGCCAAGACAAGACCTGACAGATATTCCGTTACCAGATCCTGACCTGACACTTTATGTGGATGGTTCATGTATGAGAACTAGTACAGGAGAACTAGTCGCCGCGTATGCAGTGACTACTGACACTGAAGTTATTGAAACACACCGTATTGATACTCTGTCCGCTCAAGCAGCAGAGCTAGTCGCTCTGACACAAGCCTGTATACACGCCAAGAACCTGAAGGTTAATGTTTACACAGATTCACGTTACGCATTCGGAGTTGTACACGACTTCGGAGTGCTCTGGCAGGAGAGAGGTTTTATGACTTCTCATGGAACCAAGATTCAGCATGGTCTCCTTATTCAAGCCCTGTTAGATGCCATACATTTACCGACATCTATTGCTATCATGAAGTGCAAAGCACATACGAAAGTTACTGACATTATTTCCCAAGGTAATGATTTAGCAGACCGCACAGCCAAACTTACAGCACAGACTCCAGACATTCCAGTAAACAAGACACATATTCCAGATCCGATTACATGCATGACAGTTAAGGACCCTACTCAAGATGTCATAGATATCCAGTTACATGCTACCCCCGATGAAATCAAGAAATGGTCTGTACAAGGAGGGGTCCAGACAGATCAAGGATGGTTAACGAAGGGTAGAGCCACATGGTTTCTCCCCGATTCTATGGTTCAAGTCATTATCAATACCGCACATAGTCCAGCACATTTAGGAGAAAAAGCTATGTTAGACAGTATCCAGAACATTTGGTTCAACAAGCATTTACGAGCTGCAGCCAAGCAGAAAGTCCGTACCTGTATGATATGTTGTCAGTTTAATCCAGGTAAAAGTGTCCCGGTGGAACAAGGTGGGTTCCAGCCCCCTGACCACCCTTTTGAGGTCCTCCAGATGGATTATATTCAAATGGAGCGATGTCGAGGTTTCAAGTATGTCCTTGTAGTTGTATGCGCCTTGTCCAGATGGACAGAAGCATATCCAGTCCCAGATTACACAGCCGCGACCACTGCCAAACAGTTGGTTCGTGAATTCTTCCCTAGATATGGACTCCCTAGAGTCGTATATTCTGATAACGGCCAGCCATTCTCATCTGAACTCATGAGACACGTTTCCCTGTTGTTAGGGTACCAGTGGAAGTTCCATTGTGTACGCCATCCAGAAGCAGCTGGATTAGTCGAGAGACATAATCAGACTCTGAAAATCCGTATTGCAAAAGTATGTAAAGACAAGGGTGTGGATTGGTTAGTAGCTTTGCCAGTCGCTCTGTTTTACATGCGTATGGTCGCACATTCCAGATCAGGTCTGTCCCCGTATGAGGTCGTTTTCGGCCGCCCCCCTAACATGTGGGGTACTCCTAGACCCCGAAGTATTACCGATGTTTCATGTAATATGTTGACAGATTACCTAGCTTCCTTGATGTCTGCCCTCAACTCATGTCGTTCACAGGTTGCCGCCGCATTTCCAGACAATACCGAGGTGGCACCGCACGAGATCGTTCCAGGATCCCTAGTGATGATCAGAAATTTTGACAGGTCAAGTCCACTGGAACCACGTTGGAAGGAGCCACGTCAGGTCCTCTTGACCACCCGAACTGCCGTCAAGTTGGAAGGCAGGAAGGGGTGGGTACACCTCTCTCACGTAAAACTTTTCAAAGGATCGAAACCAGACATTGCCAAGAACATTTCCCCGGATTCAAAGGATTGCCAGAACATTGTTTTAAAGGACTGTCCCGCACCGAACATTATTACAACCCCTCCCTTGTTAGAGAAAACTCCGCAACAGGAGTATAAGTTAAAGCTCAGGTCTAATAAGTCAGCCAGTTTGATTGTATAAGTCCTCCCCTAGGTGAAACGGTTAGACTGTTTCTGACATGTATAAAATAGACCCCCATAGTGAGAGAGTCAGTCGAAGTTCACTACAATGTATCGTTTTTCTGAGTTTCATATTATTTCTCAGCATAATGATTTCCTGCACCAGCTATGCTTCCTATCTGTGTTTTTCAGTTCCTCATGTAAATATGTCTGCTCATGCTACAGTAGAGCACACGTTTAGTGATCTGCCTCCTCACGAATATGCATACCGCCTCGCAATGCGTAATAATACATTCATCCGTATGTTACATTATTCACACCAGACCAGCAATGCCACTAATTGTTGGGTGTGTGGTCGACTCCCCCCTTTCCAGACATCGAAGGGAGTTCTGCCACTGTTTCCTTATCCATTCTCACACAATGGTTCGTGTGGAGCATGGTCCACGTTAATGTCGTCCTCAACAGATATGTCTTTTCTTAACAGTACATGTTTCCCAGACAAGCAAGGTTTTCCCCACAGAACAGGTTTAGATCTAGAAAATGAAGTATATAATTTAGGAAATTATTCGTCGAATTTCATGGTCCTGAATGTTCAGTCTGATACTACTCCAGACTCACCCGCTATTTCAGTACTACCAGTCAAAGGCGAATTATGTGTCCGTAGTTATGGTTCTGTACACATAGGTCATAGTGAATGTACTACTGTTATCCAGTATAGTGACAGTGGGAAATCTATTTTCAAAGCTTCACGTCATTCTTATTTTATTTGTGGTCAAACTGCATATGTCCGTCTGCCCCTCGATTGGGAGGGAACCTGTTACATTGCTTTCCTACTGCCACCTGTTTTTCTAGCCCCACCTGACTATCATAGGAATTCTTTCTTAGTACACACTAGACACAAGAGAAATCTCCCGATTGTCGATTATACTGAAACCGCCGCAGAGCAATTCATTGATATAGATAAAGGTGTTTTCCCTTATTTAGGTACAGTTGTAAATAGTAAGCTAATTCGTAGGTTAACCAGAACCCTCGAAGCAGTAGTAGATGAGACTGCCTCCGCTCTAGGTAACTTAACTGAAGAACAATCCTTTATGAGAATTGTCGTTTTACAGAATCGTCTCGTCCTTGACGTCATACTGGCCGATAGGGGCGGGGCCTGTAGAATTCTCAGATCCAGTTGTTGTATTTTCATTCCAAATAACGCGCCGTCTGTTTATTCAGCTATAACCAGACTCCATAAAATTGCCCATCTGTTACACCAAGATCCAGGCACCTGGACATGGTCCGGTTGGTTCTGGAATGTAATTTCCACATGGGGTTGGAAAGTCCTGTCCTTTCTAGGCATTGCAGTAGCGATCATATTTAGCTGCTGCCTCTGTATACAATGTGGCCCTGCGATTTGCAGCATGTGTGCTACCTCTTGTATTCCCAGTCCCAAGCCCTGTTCTATATCTCGTTCCAAGACAATTCGAGACGAGCAAATGGTACTGTATGAAATGATAGACGGTATCATGAATATTGATGTTTCCTGATGGAAACGTAGTGACAAGGAGGGAATGTGGAAAAGTAAATTTTGCCATGTTCTGTGTCCCTACGCCTCATCCATCATATGTTATGTGTGCATGACCAATATGCATATGTTATCCCCCATTTCTGATTAAAGACGCAATTACAGTTGTGTCCACCTCTAGTAGGCTAGTTTCCAGTCCTCGTGAATACTACGAATATCAGGCCTATGTAAGTAATGTTGCCACGTTTCTCAGTGTGCACGTTATTCAATTATAAAGTCCCCGTTTCTAGGCCTCAAAAGGGCCCGGACCACAGATTCAGCTCCTGTCTCCTGAAAGCCTCGCTGAGGAGCGATACAGCCCCCACCTGTATCCTCGACCCTTCACTTACTTCCTGCCTTGCAGTGCCCGGTGCACCCCGGCTCTGCCTCTGAGTCTGCCAAAAGTATGTTATAGTTCCTGCTATCAGTCCAGTCCTCCTCCTCTGCATTCCTAAGCTACTGAACTGCATCAATAGTTTCCGTCATTGTCTAGCCTACTCGGCTCCACGTTAGAGAAATACTGTATTTAATGGTCATTTAATATTCTTCACGCACTACATGTAGAATAATGCATGGTCCAGTCTTAGAATCAGGTTAGCCTCTCCCCTCATGACTTCTAGTTCATATCAACATGTTCCCTAAACATTAGATACCAGATAGGGTTTAGGTACATGTCGCTCCGACCCTCCAGACTCTAGTCTCTGCTCCTAGCACAGAGTTCGTAGCCCCCAGCTTCTCCTAGTAGTACGTCATTGCTAGTTTTCGCGCACCATTAGGTTAGAGGTCCCGGCTCCTTAGGTAGCCCCCTCCTATGTGTCCGCCCATTCATGACATATTCTGTTACGTTTTGCATCACATGTCTAAGTAAACTCCCAGTTACACCTACTTTTACTCTTATCTCTCGCGACTGCTACGCGTCACGCCTTCTACTCCACCCACTGTTACGCCTACTGCAATGTAATGCTATGTGTTTGCGCTATGTATATAAATGAATGCCTTGTTATTAAATGTTAGCGCGCTCATCCCAGACCTAGCCCCAGCAGCTGCTGGGCCCTTTTTCCCCTGCTGGGTCCCAGTTGTCCTGCTGGGCCCTGTCATTCTGTTCCTATGCAGGTCGTCCTGATCCTGTCCTTATGCTGTAATAAACCTGCAGAAACTCCTACTACCTCGAATCTTGACTCTTATTTTATTGAGCTATCTGTTATTCATTCATTCATCCAAAAATAGGGTATTATTTATTTATTTACCACACGTCATCAAAAGAAAGGTATGATCTCCTAGTCACAAGGACGTCTGCAGAGATTCACTCATTGTTATCAACTAATTCCCCCATACATTTCGCAGAAATCCTGAATGAAATCTTAAATATTTCTGATACCAGTGGAGTCTCAAAAGCATTTAAGACAGTATTTTCGATGGCATTAACACCATTCAAAGCCATACTGGGTATTTTTCCAGATTTCGTCCATTCGATTTTTGGCGGACTTCCCCTCATTTTGGGACTAATTGCAGGAATCCTATTCTTAGTCCTTATATTTCGTTATGGCAAACCATGTCACAGACAAAACACCTGCGACAAGGGAAGAAACAATCCTAGCCATTAGATACCGGGACCGGATATCAAAAATCCTGGGACTATCCCGGCTTAGAGACCTGAACATGACTTGGTTTCTTTCATTTCGACCAATGTGGCAACGATGTGTTTTACCTGTATTAAGGTGCTTGCTATGCGGAGAAGAATGCGTGTTAGACACCTGTCTGACGCTACAATCGGATGCGCCAATGGATGCAGAAACATTGTTGGGTCCAATAAAGGCTCATGCTTTGTGCTGCCCTCAACGGCTACCAATCCTGATGACGTCATTCGTGGAAGCTTCACCACTACGATTAAGGGGTAGTGAAGTTCAAGATGAAAGCAGCATTGATCAGGTACGACCTTCTGTCAGCAATATTAATCAAAACGTCAATGGAGACAATCATGCGCACGAATGCATGGTTACACCTTTTTCCGAGTTAGTGGAACTCTCCCAGGAAGCTGTTGACAGCTTTTTCGACAGTCTAAATGATATGATGTTCTCACCAGAGCAGAAATAGAGACTTTTGAGCAAGCTCGCACACGGCGTTCCCTGAATTTGGCCTTCAACTAGAAAAGCAAAATACCATGAACAATTTTCCCTCCAGTTCACGGACAGCAATTTTTTCAGCAGCCCCAAAATATTTTTGCATATTTTTCGGGACACTTATCTTCTGCTTAAAGTGAGAACTATTCTTAGAGAACTAAAGTTTCTAATTTTAGATAGTTTATAGACATTAGCTGCCCGCTGGTATGTTCATAATTATTTTATTCTGTGATGGAATGGTCTCGAACCTTTTTTCTGGATTAAGAGCCATTTCATGTGTAAATTCTCATATACAATTTAGTGATAATGTATAGATATGCGTGATTACTTTAGCATTATTCTACAGCTTGAGTGCATATATTACATGTGACTGTTTCTTCCGTATATTTGATAATTTCAAAATGCATTTATGTATTTTGGGGTGGTAAGGTATACACGATACTCTACAGTATGTTTTACTATGCATAGATTCGTAAATATGTCCATAGTTAGCGTGGAGTGGGTGTGATGTATTCCTATAGGTTCTGTATCGATCCCCCTATTCCTGACCCTATTCTGGTTAACAAGTTAACTAGCAGCCATCCCGTGATGCAGAAAACCCCCATGATGCAGGAACCGTTATCTGATTAAGTCACACTACGGCACAGGAATGTGTTATCTGATTAGGTCATACCGCTTGCCATCTAATTAGACAAGCGATATTCCTCCAGCCCCTGATAAGGCATACGGAGTTCTCAAAACAAATCAAACCTATGACAACCTGGGAAAAACCCTGCGGCCATTGTTTTGATTTCACAGAGAACTTCAGCAAAAGAATGTGCTAACGACCAGGTCGTATGACATCCTTATTGACGTATCTATGTCCATCCTTACGTCAATCTCGGCACCTTAAAGGTATAAATATTACCGATATTGCCCTATGCAAACACACGCGGTGGTGACGAGATCGGAGCAGCCAGACTTGCCGAAGCCCAGAGCAGAGCAGACCCCGCTGGCGCAGCCCCGCCTTCCTGACGCGCTGAGAACGAGACGCTGCTTTCTCCTGCCGAGAAATCCAGCTCCGGCGCTTCCGGGTAGCCCTCGCAGGCAGCCTGGAATATCGAGACCAGAGACGAGAGATACCATCCCTCATTCATCCTAGATTCCAGGTACAGAACTGAATAACCCCTTGCAGAGAATTCTTGAGTCAGTCACTTGGCAAAACAAACTTAACTTAAACTGCTACTTTCTATTCCCGCCCACGTATTAGGCTTAGGTCAGGTACATTTGGGGTAGGCGTAGTTAAAAACACCAGTTGAGTACGATTAGTCAAATGTATATGTGTATGTATATATTTTATCCATTTTAAACCATCATATGGCTTAGAAACCATATCAATGTTTTTACAGTATTATTTTATACTTCTGCTTTTAATGTATGCACTTTACTTAACCATAAGTATTGCAATAATATCGATCCATTTCTCTTGTATGAGAAAAGAGACTGATCAATAAATAACATCTTTTATTGAACACGCCCGTCTCTTCCTTTTCTCTACAATCTGGTGAGACTAAGAATGCACGTACTGACTGAGTAAAATAAGTCGTCTTTTGTTTTCACATGACTCTAGAGATACACTCTTGATTAGGGGAGAGCAAAGTTGTCATGTTCTATGGTTGTCAAAAACTAAATCCCTTCTTGTCTATCCAGGGAGGTTCAACTCCTCCATGCCTATTCGAGAAAGTTTCTAGTGAACTCTGAGCTAGCTGGCAAACCCAAAACTTTAAGTCTAATATCGACAGTAGTAGACCTAGTTAACGTCTGGTCTAGGCCTATACTATTGAAGGTATTATTCCAATGCGCAGAGCCTATTGGGATAATAGGAACTACACTACAATCTTCAACAGCTATTCACGAGATACCTGCCAACTCGCTCTCTGAGGTCTGCTAGGCAGGGTCTGGTAACGGTCTCTAAGATCAAAAGACAAGTTGGGAAGGCAACGGCTTCTCCTATTTGGCCGCAAGGCTTTGGAATTCTATACCGCAGTAGCTAAGACAAATTCCCAACCGGAGTTTGTTCAGGAAGGAAATGAAGACATGGCTTTTTACCCAATAAAACTACGGTCAGTTCATGCTTAGTTATCTTACACAGCGCCAAGACGCCTCGGCATAAGTGCGCTTTAGAAACACCATCAGTCAGTCAGTCAGTCAGTCAGGTGGCATCCCAGATTAGGTTAGCTCCGCAGAAAAGTAGTATTTCCGATTTACCTGCGTTCAACTTAAGGCAGTGTTTGGACAACCATAATGCCATCTCTGAGAGGCAGTTGTTTAACTTAACCCTGGTGTCCTCATACCTTTCTTCCATGGTTATCATCAGCTGTGTGTCGTCCGCATAGGAGCAAATGCTGAAGCACCATTTCCTGCTTATCAATGTCAAAGATGACACATAGGCATTAAAAAGCGTTGGGCTCAGGGAGGCTCCATGGGGAACACCACAGCTGTTGTTTTTTGGTTTTGAGGCAAACTGGCTCATTTGTACCATCTGAGTTCTGTTCTTCAGAAAGGAGTTAAGCCACTGGAGGTCTTTGGCGTGAATACCCTTTTCATAGAGAATTTTCAACAAGGACTTGTGTGAGACCGTGTTGAACGCTGCCGACAGGTCTAACAGGATCAGGGCAACAGCCTTTCCTTGATCAGTCAATCATCTTATATCGTCAAGGATGGCTAGGAGGGTGGCCTCTGTACTGTTGGTGGCTCTAAAGCTAGTCGGAGAACAGTCCAGTAGTTCATTAACCTTCAAGTAATTGGCCAGTTGTCTGTTCACCAGTTTTTCCAAAACCTTGGAAAGGAATGGGAGCTGGGAGATGGCTGATAGTTTTCTGGATTATGGACATTTGGTCCGGCTTTCTTCAGCAGAGGAGTCACTACGACCTGTTTCAATACTTCCGGGAATACTGCAGTATTTCGTGATCTGTTAAGAAGATGAGTGACATGAGGGCAAATTGTCGAGGTGATCTGGGAAAATATGAAATGAGGACATGGATTAAGGGGGGACCCTGACTTTATTTCCATCATGGCTCTCTCAACCTCTAATTCTGTGAGAGGGATGATGTTGCCCATCTGTGTTGCAGCCTCTTGTTGTGGGGGTAGGTGTTCCTAATTAGTCACTGCTAAGGAAGAGTTAGTGTCAAATGAAGAGTACATTTTGCTAATCTTATCGGCAAATAATTCACTTAACTATTTGCAGTTTTCCTTAGAGGGGGGCAGGGCTTGAGACAGGCTGGATGGTTTACAAAGCTCCTTAACTACTTTAAATAGTTCTTTAGCCGAATTACAGTTTTCTTTTATCCTAGTTGCAAAGTAGGTCTTCTTTGCTCTCTTGATGGCATTGTTATAAGTCCTTAACTCAGTCCTATAGCTTGTTCTATCTGTTTAGACAACCTCCAGGAGTGTTCTAGTAATTAACACTTCCTTTTCAATATCTTGAGTTCTAGTGAGTACCACGTTTCAGATGGGGGTTTCTTTTAGCGGGTTTAGATGAAAGTTTGGGGGCTTAGGTATCTAGGGTAGTGGTGATCTCCGTTTCAAATTGTATTGCTTCCACATTAGCTGGTAGGGTATCTTGGGTGGTTAGGTTATCTGGGAGAAAGTGGGCCTGGAACCTGTCCTGAGTGACCAGTTCCCAGGCTCTGTTTACCACTCGTACAGTTTTGAAGGGTTTAGTTGCATTCGGTGGCAGGTCTAATGTAAAGAATATAAGTGAGTCGTCTGTCCAAAATACTGGAGTGATCTCCTGGATCCTTGTTGTCTCTATGTTGGAAAATAGTAGGTCTAGAGTGTGCCCAGTGCTGTGTGTGGGGCCTTTGACCCATTGCTTGAGCTGAAGAATCTGCATATCTCTTTCGAGGTGCCTTGCTGCGATACTGTGTGCTTCCTCAAAATGTACATTAAAATCTCCTATAACTAGGTAGTGTCTATATTACAGGCATAGCGAAAAAAGTTGAGTGAAAAGTTTGGCAATCAGCGCAGTGTGATGTCCTAGAGGATTGTAGATTACTGCTCTCCCAAGCAACATGTGGTCTTTACTAGATGAAATGTTAGTGCTTTATGCTCTCCCACCGACATCACTTCAGTGTGGAGACAGGCGAGATGGTCTTTAAATAAGATGGTCAACCCACCTCCCCTCCGACCCTGCCTGTCTTGTTTCAGTATTTTATATTTGGAGGGTAAGGCGTTTGCGATATCAGGGAGGTTGTTGTCCCCCAACCATGTCTCAGTTATGAAGACAAGGTCATGGTTTCTCTCATTTAGGATATCCTAGATGTCAACAGTATGTCTAGGTATTGACCGTGCGTTAAAATATAAGTAACTTAGTGTGTGATGATCGTTTGTCTCTGTGTATGCACAGCCTGAGGGCGCTATTCTATGCCATTTACAACCACAACAGAAAAACGGCCCCTCAGTGTTTCATGCATAGTGTTTTGCTATAGCTCAGATTACGTGATATCGCTAACAAGGATTCTCTTGAGTAATGTTCAATAGATCTTGTAGCTGTCTCTGCAGGGCCGGGAGGGGCAGGGGTCATGGTCCCTGGTCCCGGTCGGGCGTGGACGGGCACAGACGGGCTTGCCTTAGGCACGCTCGCTGCACGCGTCTGCTGCACGGACACTCACACATCGCCCTATGTAGGGGGATGCGCAGGAGAGTGCCTCCACCCCCTCCTTGACTGGAAGTGCTGCACCGTGGTGTCTGATGCTGCATGCCCCGCCCTCCACACAATCGGCACACAGCTGTGATGGACCAAGGCGCGGAAACCGGGTGCAGCCTGCCTATTCTGCGTGAGTGAGCTCAATAGAAATACCAGAAATAGTTTTTAAAGTGTTTGAGCATTAAAATAGTGGAAATGACGCAGGTGGCAGTTGTTTCAAAATATGATTCTGTTTGGTCTTATAAAAATGAAGTACTGACAGCAATACCTCCCGGCAGGCTCTTCAAGCTCCACTGCGCAGACGCTGACACACCGGCCCTATGTAGGGGGAAACACGGGAGAGTGCCTCCAACCCCTCCTGGACCGGAAGTGCCTCACCATGGAATCCAATGCTGCATGCCCCACCCTCCACACAATCGGCACACAGCCGTGATGGACCAGGACGGGGGAACCGGGTGCAGCCTGCAGATTCTGGGTGAGTGAGCTCAATAGAAATACCAGAAATAGTTTTAAAAGTGTTTGAGCATTAAAATAGTGCAAATGACGCAGGTGGCAGTTGTTTAAAAATACAAATCTGTTTGGTCTTTTAAAAATGTAGTACTGACAGCAATACTGCCTGGCACCCTCTTCAAGTTCCTGCTAGTCTGAAGGAACTGTTGCCCAGCTTCGCTGCCCTGCTGCACTTTTGCCTTGTGAGGAGGACTGCACCTGCATCTCTTGAACCCTAAACCCAGAGTGTCTTCAAGGACTAGTTGGTTGGCCTCTGGCTCAAAACTCAGGGACTTAAACCCAGCACCTGGAACCCTACCATCTGTGAGTTCTGCCCTCCCAAGTGGTCCCACCCCAGACCTGGAGCCTTAGACGCGTAATGAAGGAACGTCTGGCAAGCCCTGCTGTGGTTTTTATCTTGGTGGGCCTTTCAAAGCAACGGAAAGCCCCACCAAGCCTCACTGCACAGCTGTCAGCCTCACTGGAATCAAAGCAGAGTGTTGAGAAGCCCTGCAAAACCTCAGCGCACTGCTGTCGGCTCATCAGAATGGTTGCAAAGCAACAGCAAGCCCTGAAAAGCCTTGCTGTAAAGCTTCACGGGACCCGCCCAAAGCGTCTACGTGCCCCGCAAAGCCTTGCACGGCTCCTTGGGACCCACGTAAAGCAATGCCAAGCCTTGTTAAGCCTTGCATCACAGCTCCTCGTAACCGACAGCAGATGTTCTGAAGCGTCGCAGAGCAACACTGCACAGACTGTGCAGACTGCGCACCAGAATTTAAGGTACTCTGTTCAACGTTCACAAGTGGGTCCCCGTAGCTGACCTACACTCCATTGTGGTTAGCCTGAATGTGTGACTTTGTACCAGTCCGGAGGGACGATATGTTATGCATTAATGCACTATTTCTACTGAAATCTTTAAAATTAGATATCTCCAGCTTTTCTGAGTGGATTTTTGTCGTTTTGGTCTTGTATTATTTAGTAAATATTTGTCTATTTTTTAAACTTTTTGTGGCATCTTTTGTGTGGTATTGTCACTGTTTTGCACTACTCTGTGCCAAGCTAACATGTGGTGAGCACAGGTTTATGCGGGGTGTCCTTGGGCCTTACCCTGACAAGGATTGTGATTGCTGCTTGACCAGGACTCACACCCCAGTCACCCAAAAAACAGATTTCGTACACAAAATAGGTGTTTTGTCAATGGCCACTGCCAAATTGGCCTGGCACTGGTTCTAATTTACCCTATATCAACACAATTTAGTTAGGCAATTTCCCTTTTTCCCTAAATCGAATGGTTTTATGAAGAACAGTGACTCATGCTCAGCAAGACGCTGCTCTTTCATTGCTTACAGTCAGTAGAGTTAAACGCCATTAATATATTTACATGCTTTCAAGTCCATTACACTGTTCTTATTCCATGGATCTTTAACTCCTTATCCTCAGTTTGTCAATTAATATGGAAGAAAGCACACTTTGGCGCTGAAGTACTTTGCTTAAAGATCATTGGGTGTGTAATGCAGTAGAGTGCCACATTGCATTACATTCTAACGATCTGTCAGCTGAAAGAAATGAAGCAGACATGAGCCCAACACATGAAAGAATAGGAACTGCGTATGCTTTTCTGTATTTCATGTCATAAATGTAAAGATTTAGTATTTCGAAAAATATGAACTTACGTTGTGTTCAAATTGTAGAAAATAGGAAAATATAATGTGTTCCATTCACTAGGCCATTTGATCTTCTAAGCTCAGGTGCACAAAATGAGCTACAAATCTATTTACTCATGTAATATATCATAAAAAGTGAGAGTAAATCACACCCAGAGATGAGTTGCCTTTTAGAGCAACAATGTCTTGTAAGCCGATGAAGACACAGATGCCGATGAATTTATTGATAATCAAAAATATTTGAAGAGTACTTTGCCAGCTAGGAAAGGAGGGGAGATTTACTGCTGTCAAGGTCAGACGTAAATCTGTGTCTCCGGCCAGAACAGTGACGAACACCACAGAGAAAAATATTATGTCCTTGGAAGAAAAAAAACAGCTATTCCTAGCATTATTCTATTTTTTCACATCCCTGGAGAATTTTAGTTAGATCTTGTACTAGTAGTATTCTTTATACTGCGGGTTGTCTTTCAAAGCTGATGGTTTAGGAAATATCTGTATTATGTGCGAGTCTGGGTGATTACAAGGACCCTGTACCCATCCCCGTTATCTCTGACATGCAAGAGGTTAATGTAACTGTTCTTTGTAATATTAGAACGGATCTTCCCTCACCTGGAGCAAATATAGCCCCCAAAATTGTCCATGGGTCATTATTTACAACGGACACCTCACACACACAGTCACCTTAATGTCAAGATTCAGTTCCAGTTAGCAAATGAAAGTTAAACATTTACTGTCACAGATTAACAACTATATTTTGCGTACATTTCTACGTTTTTTGTCATTAAAGAGAATTCCAGGTGTTCCCTTGCAAAGCTCGATTTAAGCTTGCAGTTGCCTTTGAGAATCAGGTTGTTTGTTTTTATTTTGTATGAATTCAAACTTGCCCTTCACTGAATGGTAGGTGATGCAGTTGTAAATAGGGGTTGGGGGGCAGTCGTACCCCATGAGGTCTACCCACCCCCGGGCAGATTGGGGGGGTGGGGGGCTGGCCAGTACCGGCCATTTTGTGCATTGGGCTATATTGGGATTAGCCCAATTGTAGCACAATTAATACTGCAGCCCAATACATATAAATGGGGATCTGGTGCGCTCCCAGCCATTTTAGGCTTGATGACCTGGTGGCTAGGAGCGTTTCTGGTAGCTTAGCGTTTTTTGGGAGCTTTGCATTTTGCATGGTGGGTATCCCTTAATTGGCAGGTGTTGTTTTAAGATAGCAGGAGAAGATTATTGAGTGTTGGAGACTCTGCGGCTATTGAGTGAGGCCGGCCGGCTTGATCTCCTGTTGCCGGAGGCATCAGGGAGCGCGCACGCTGTGAGGCACGCGTCTGCGGGGTGGTGGCCGCCGTTGCGGCTTGCTTGTCCCCCAAGAGGGCTGCAAAAACGTTACAGGCAGGTTTTCAAGAAGGTTTTATGTTAGGGTATGGGGGTCCCAGTGCGTGAGGGTCGCATGGCGGGCCCATTTGACGATTGGCCTTTGGATAATTTGATTGTTTCTACAGTGGGTATTATGCCAAAGAGGGAACAGGGGCAGTTCCAATTAATCCAACAGTTTTCTTGGTCAGAAGGGTACTCGGTGAATGATTTTATTGATGAAAGGGAGGCTACTGTGTCCTATTCATCAGTTGACTAGTAGTGACCGTGGGTGCAACGGCAGAAATGGCAAAATGCGACATATAATCAGCTTTCCGATTGCTTCCAGTTCACCCCGATGATTGGGATCTCCTTGGTATCCATTTCAACGGTAAATGGTACGTGGACAAAGCATTACCAATCTGCTATTCTATGTCTTGCGCATTATTTGAAAGTTTCAGCACATTCCTCCAGTGGTTGCTTTCAAAGCACATGGGTCATCCTTTGGTAACGCATTACCTGGATGACTTTTTCTTTGTCGGCACCTCAGACTTAACGGAGTGCCGGGCAGCACTGCACAACTTCCAAGAGATCATGAGGGAGCTCAGGGTGCCTTTGGCGCCGTAAAAGACGATGGGTCCCAGTACGGCTCTGTCCTTTTTGGGTATCGAGCTGAACTCTCAATCAATGGATGCGCGACTGCCAGAGGACAAAAAGCAGCAAATGCTGGGGCTGCTAGAGACAATGCTGGCTAGAGCCAAGGTCATAGTGAGGGAGATCCAAGTGTTACTCGGACATCTTGAGTTTACCTGCCGGGTGGTGAGAATAGGAAGGATATTTTGTAGATGACTAGGGATAGTACTTACGGGACAGAGACCACATCATCACGTCCACTTGTCGGCCGGGGTGAGGGAAGACTTGAGGATGTGGTCGTTTTTCCTACAGAATTTCAATGGCATTCCTTTGGCAAGGGGGAGGACACGGTTTGGGATGTCCAAATTTTTTGGGTTGCCCCAGGCAGCAAAGGCTTTGGTTTTATTGCAAGGAAAATGGTGCACGGACCAGTGGCGAGCGGATGTGGGTGGGTAGGAGTATCGCATTTTTTGCAGTTTTTTTACCCTAGTTTTGCCGGTGACTTTGTGGGGGGCCAACTGGCATATAAGAAAGTGATTTTCATGACTGACATCATGGCAGTGGTGGAGATTGTCAACCGGCAGTCCTCCAGGGACGAGCAGGTATTGAAGTTGTTGAGAGTGTTCGTCTTAGGCTATTTGCGTTTTGATATAGCTTTTAAAGTGGTGCATGTGCTAGGTGTGGACAATGATATAGCGAATGCCTGGTCTCGTTCACAGTGGGGTAGATTCCATGGGCTAGCCAAGGATGCAGACAGGACCCTGCCCCCCATGCTGCTGCAGTTGTGGTATGTAGGCGACATAGGATACTACAATTGGTGGTAGGGTCCCTGGCCACTCCACAAAGATTGCATACAATTTAGCTTGGGAGGAACTTCTGGTCTCAGGAGCTCAGCGGCAGTCCACGACAGAGCATAGGAGGGAAGATGTGATAGTTTATTCTTGATCTGATTGACAAAGGACTGTCAAGGGTCGCTATCGCGGGCAAGTTAGCAGGAATTGCATTTGTAGGAAAACTGTTATGGGGTTATGCGCCATCCACTGGAGAACTCGGCTCGCGGATGTTACAGGGGTGCGCTAGGGAGCAAGGTCAGGTAGGCCAGGTGCGACAGCCTTTATCATGGAATTTGCTGGGAAGGGTGATTTGGGTATTGGTGCATGGTATGCTCCGACGGTTTTGAGTTGTGCCTTTATTCCATGTTGATAACATGGATGTTCTTTGGGGCTTTTTGAGTGTTGGAATTGTTGGGACAAAAAGTTAAGAGAGGTATTGAATGGGTGGATATGGTATAGCATCCGGACAGAGTCTGTATATTGCTACGTAAATCGAAGACAGACGCTGGAAAATGGGTGTCCCTTCAGGCTGCAGACCGCCTTTGACTTGCGCTTGCAAGTGGGAAACAAGATGGAGGGAGCTTTTGGGCAGACAGGTTGGTTTGGTATTTTTACCCAAGAATGGTAACAGGGTTACGGCATTCCAGCTATTGACAGTGTTGCGTAAAGTGCTAACAAAGTTAAGTATGGATGGCAAGGGTTTTGGTACTCGTTGTTTTAGTATTGGAGCAGCATCAGAAGCAAGTAATAGGGGGTGGGGGGACATCATTAGATTGGGGAGATGGTCTTCAGATTGCTATTAGGGATATCTTTGTGGTGCTTCATTGGGGGTGTAGCGCAGTTATGGTTTTTCTCCTGTTCATTCAGTTTTTCTTGTTTCAGGTTCGGTGGCTGGCCTTCTTGCCACCAGAGTGATGTCCATTTATATTGTGGGGCATTCATTTGTAAAGTGGGCCCAAATCCAGGCACGCGCCAGTTATTTTGGAGAAAATGTATGGTTTAATAAAGATTTGTTTAAAGAATCCTGGAAAGGGTGGGGGGGGAAGCTTTTAGAATGAGCTTTTGCGTGCATTGAGCAGTTTGTTGGTGGCTGGTAGGTGCCCTGACATTTAGTTGCTTCATCTGGGCGAGAATGAAATGGTCAGGGAAAGTACATATGAGAAGCATGAAGAGGCAAAGGTGCAGTGGTCCAGGTGCTCAGTCATTTGGACTGAGTTTGTGCCGCACAGGGTTTGGAGAGGTGCAGTTAACCCAGGGACAGTGGACAGGGCCAGGAGGAAGCTTAATACGGAAATGGTCTCTTTTTGCTGGGAAGTTGGTTTTCAGAGGGTCGCGCATAAGAAGATCGGGTTTAACACGGCTGAATTTTTCAGGGGTGATGGTGTGCACTTATCATGTTTTGGCATGGACTTATATTTGTTGGAAATCAGAGAGGTGCAGGCTAGGGTGTTGAATGTGCAAAGGCGCTAGGCCTGCATACCTATTAGGTCGGGGGGGCAGTTAAAAGGGGATGCGGCATTTCTACCTGCTCTCCCGCTTTTTCCTGGGTGGCGGGGTTGTTAAAAGTTGGCTCAGATTGGCAGAAGTTTTTAGTTAAGTGTTGGAAGTTTGTGAGCAGGGGCAGGGAAAGAGTAGGCAGGTAGGCTAAGTTTAGACTAGATGTTTGGTAGTTACAGTTGCAGAAAGACAGGTAGGGGTTTGGGTTTTATTGGAGGGCAGGATATGTAAATGCAATACTGTGTATGCACAGAGTCACACTCCACCCACCCACCCAAACAAACACTCAGGTAGCCATACAAATACTCAAGCAAGCAATCAATAACCCATATGCACACTCATGCAGCTACTCACCAACCCATGCAGCAGCTTGCACAACTGCAGACAGACTGATACAGACTTTCACACAGTTTAGTAACTAACCCATGCATTCAGTAAGACACATTTATTCACTACTTTTATTGGAGGGCAGGATATGTAAATGCAATACTGTGTATGCACAGAGTCACACTCCACCCACCAACCCAAACAAACACTCAGGTAGCCATACAAATACTCAAGCAAGCAATCAATAACCCATATACACACTCATGCAGCTACTCACCTACTCATGCAGCAGCTTACACAACTGCAGACTGACTGATACAGACTTTCACACAGTTTAGTAACTAACCCATGCATTCAGTAAGACACATTTATTCACTCACATATATACAGTCACGTACCTACTAAATCCTCCATTCAGACACTTATACACCCACTCATTCTTCAATACAGCTTAGCATATATATAAAACAAATTGAAACTTTACAGAAACACACAGTCACTGGATGATGTCATCAGTGTTCTCATCAGTGATGTCACTGACCATGTCATAAATGATGTAATATGTGACATCATCAGCAGTGAATTGCGGGGGAGAGAGTTATACTTAGTTGAACGAACTATAATGCCGGAATTTGTTTGGTTTTGTACGAGTGAAATGTCAACTAACTATAACGTTCCTGAAACCTATGGTTTTTTCAGTGAATGTCTAAGGTTTTTTAAAAGCTAATTTCTAACTATAACATTCCTGAAACCTATGGTTTTTCCAGTGAATTTCTATGGTTTTAAAAAAAAGCTAATTTCTAACTATAACGTGCCTCAAACCTATGGTTTTTTCAGTGAATTTCAAAGGTTTTTTTAAATGAAAATTTGTAACTCTAATGTACCTCAATCCTATTATTTGTTGTTTTATATATCTATCTATGTATATATATATATATATATATATATATAAATATACATATTTAAAAAAAGTGAATAATTTTTAGTTAGGAAAAATATATTTATTCTTTTTTTTAATATTATACAGAAGTCGCGACCCCTTTGCGCACCCTACACAATGGCTGACCGCATTCCGGTAGCCATTTTGAAAAGTCGCGCTGGGGTTGTGACTTTGGCGTAGTTTGCTAAGTATGAAATATTTTTACATTAATTATAAATAAAAGTTTTCCTTTAAGTGTTTGTATAAATGTATTCATAAAAGTATTTTTTAAGTATTATTTTCCACATAATTTTGACAAACGTAAAGTTACGAAATGCGCTGTGTAGCCACTTAATGTGTGGGACATCGCCACGCACGTATTTCAGGGGTCGCTTCATGATAGCGCCGAGATCGCGCCGAAGTCACGGCTTCGGAGTATGTTTAAAATTGAAAAAATGACTATGGAAAGTTTGAATATGATATATGATATTAGATTTCCGCGGGTGCGTGAAGGGTGCGTGATGAGTGCGCGCACCCTACGCGACTTCATGTCAGCAATATAAAAAAGGAATCTTATTGGTTGAAATCAATTTCATTGTGAAAGAGGGAGGATCCATCCTCCTGATATTTTCCTTACTTTTTGTCCTTGATAGACATGTTTCTTGCTTCTCTTTATATTGATATACCTTTTTTGTGTGCTTGTTTATTTTTAATACAACTATGGCTTCAAGTTTTGCTGAAGTTGATCCACTTGCAGTAGAGGAGGAACAACATATGGTGCAGCATAAGAAGAAAAAAAAGGAAAGCATTATTTGGTCCTTTTTTAGTGTCCTGGAGGGAGAAAAAAAGGTGAATGCAAAAAAAGTAACTTGCATTATCTGTGATAGAGTGCTGTCCAGAGGCTCCAATAAAAAGCACTCTTGCGGTACGAGTAGTATGAAAAAGCATATGGAGACCATCCACCCTGTACGAGAGAGGAAGAGAGAAAAGAGACAGTTGAATGCTATTGCTGAAGAAGACCCCAGTACACCACCAACTTCTGCCCAAATTCCATCTGCACCAAGGCCTCACATTATGCCTGGATTTTTAAATGCATCATTTAGTTGCATTAAGTGCGCCACCGAACTCTGTGTTGGCGAACAGTGCATTGATGTCATTTCTGCTGCTCTTAAAGCGCACAAATGCAAAAAGAAATGTATAATGCGCTTTTGATCTTCATTTTTCTCTGTTGTTTTAAAAATAAAAAACACACAAAAACAGTAAAAAAGGTTAAAAAAAGACAAAAAATGTTTTAATTGTTCCAAAAAAATAAACAGTCCTTAATGAACCACATCTACTGGTTAAAAAAAAAAAAATTACCTGAGTGATTGCATGAGAGTATGGACACTATCTGGGTGATCGGAGAAATGCGAGTGTAGTGCATGGTTATTTTATGAATGTTTGAGAAGTGGCAACGTGGTTGAATGAGTTCATGGATAATAGCAGGGTAATAGGAGGAGTGCAGGAGTAGTGTGTAAGTGATTACATGAGTGATTGTGTAGTTCACAAGTGATTGTAGTAGTGGATGGTTACTGCCTGGGTCATTGCATGAGTACATGGCTACTGACTGGATGATTAGAGTACTGCAATGAGAGTGCTTGGTAAATTCTTAAGTGCTTGGGTATTGACGGAGTTATTGGATAAGTACATGATGCTGGATGGGTGATTGGCGGAGTGCAAGGGAAGTGACAGGTGGTACATAGGTACGAGCTGAGTAATTGGAGGAGTGAATCTGTAGTGTGTAGGTGGTTAGAAGTCTGCATGAATTTTGATTGGAGGATTGTAGCAGTGCATGAATTAGTTCCTGGGTCATTGTATAAGTACATGGGTAGTGACTGGATGATTGGAGTACTGCAAAGAGAATGCATGGTGAATTCATTAGTGCTTGGGTATTGGCGAAGTGTTTGGATAAGTATATGGTGCTGCATGAGTGATTGTAGGAGTGCGTGAGAGGGGGATTGTTGGAGTGCATGGGTCCTACCTGGGTAATTGGTGGAGTGATTGAGTAGTGTATAGGTGGTTAGAGGTCTGCATGGAAAGTGCATGAAATGTTGTAGTAGTGCATGGATTACTGCCTGGATCCTTGAATGAGAACATGGGTAGTGACTGGATGATTAGAGTACTGCAAGGAGAGTCTATGGTGCCTTTATAGTGCTTGGGTATTGATGGAGTGATTGGATTAGTACATGGTATTGGCTGGGTAACTGGAGAAGTGTATGGGGAGTAACAGTGGGATTGCTGGACTGTACGGGTACTACTTGGGAAAATGAAGTGCCTGGATCATATCATGAGTACATGGATACTGACTGGATGATTAGAGGAGTACAAAGAGAGTGCAGGCTAAATTTATAACTAATAGGATATTGGTGGAGTGATTAGGTAAGTACATAGTGCTGCATGGATGACTGGAAAAGTGCATGGGAAGTGACAGGGGCACTGCTAGACTGCACGGGTACTACCTAGAGAATTGGAGGAGTGAATCAGTAGTATGTAGCTGCATGGATAGTGCACAGAGGATTGTAATAGTGCATATGTTAGTGCCAGGGTCATTGCATGAGTACGTGAGTAGTGACTGGATGATTACAGTCTGCAAAGAGAGTACATGGTGAATGTATAAGTGCTTGGGTTTTGGTGGAGTGATTGCATAAGTATATGGTGCTGCATGGGTCATTGGAGGAGTGCATGAGTACTGACAGGGCAATCACTGCACCGCAAGGATAGTGCTTAGGAGATTGTAGCAGTGCATGAGTTTCTCCTGCTGCTTTACTATATTACGACTACTTTTAATGTTACACCTAGCCAAATAGAAAGCAGAAACCATTCACATTTCTCTGCTGTAAGTGTCACCATATTCCTAAAACATGCATGGATATCTCTTTAAAGTGTTTGGGCATGAGTGAAGTTCCTGCAAAACAAGAGACCCAACTGATTCTGTCCAAGTGGGCATTCATACAAAGCAGAATATTAACCCAATATCAATAAACATGCACCAAAAAATGATTTACAATATATGTTTCTCTAAACAGCATGCTATGAAGTCTGGAAAACTAATTTTGCCCAATTTGGATAAACATAACACAGAGGTACGTCACAGTGTTAAAAGAGCAACATTCTTGTGATGTTTGGAGGCAGATGCTCAGACAGCCTCTCTATGGCCCATTCAGTGCAGTCACCTGAATGACAAATAGAATGAATACAAATCAATAAAAAGACATCTAAGCCTCCTCACAAAAAGTTACGAATTCCCGAAACTGCAAAGTTAATTCTCTCACTTTTTTCTCATACTAATTATCCTAGATGTACTGCTAGTTCTTCTCTGGAAGTCAGGCCCTGTGTGGTCATGGTTTAAAAACAATGATGTGCTAGAGCCCAACTTGTGCAGTTTTTGTTCTTGATTGCCATAACGTATTTCAATTTCTACTGAATTAATCACAATCATTCACAACAATTTTTCATTCTGAAAATGAGCATCAAAATGGGTGAAGAATGCAGAGAATAGGGAAGTGATGCAATGTGTTGAGTTGAACTGAAAGTGGAAGGTGTGTTGCAGGAAGTAATCTAAAATGTATATAGAGTGGCGACTTGTCAGTGGTGGGGATAAAAAGAAAAGATTTACCTGCTCGTTGCTGCAGGTGTACTAATCGTATCCCTACGATCATGGGGTGTACGAACCGTACCCTATGTGATTGTGTGGCTCTCCGTACGAATTGCTCATACGCGACGTCAACCGTACGAATCACGTACTCATTCCCCAGTCCGGATCATACTTGTCAGGTCGTACGGCATGTTTACGATTGGGACGGTTCACTTTCAGGGTCCGTATCGTACGGATTTACCCTTGCTTTTCGTACGGTTCGCAATGATTCGGACATATTTTTTTACTATGGATCGTACTACGCAAATTTGATGGATTTATACAATTCGTACGGAAACAGCTACGAATTCGAATCGTCGTACGGATTTGTTTCCCAAATTGGAATCAACCCCTTTTTGTTACATCTATTTAATATATTTTTATTTTCTACACTATAACACTGCACAATTCACAACACACAACACAATTAAAAAAATGGTAATTCCTCAATTAACATACTTTATGATCAAATAAACAAATATTATTAATTAAAAAATAAATTAAAACAAATAAAAATTAATTTACTCACCAAACGTTATCCCTATAAAACCAAAATACACACCCAAAATAAAACATAAGCAATTACCATAAAGATGTATCAATCAACTAATAAATATTAATAAGCAACTAATTAAGAATTAAAAAAAACTAAAATACTTTCCACCCTCTACCCCAATAGACGCTACACCATACACCTACAAATCATTACAGAATTTCCATAACTAAGGATACATAATTAAATTAATATCAATTAAAAACATAATAATTAATTTAAAAGAATTTACTACCCACCCTTTACCACTATAAACCCCACAACGCACTTTTGAAATTAATTACACAAGTGCCATATTGAATTTGTAATTAATTAGCATTAATCAACAAATAATTAACAATTAATTATAAATAAATTAAATCCCACCCTATTCCCAATAAACCCCACCACCAGTTCCTAAACAAATGACACAATTAACATAAGTAATTACCAATTAATGATTTATTAATAATTAACAAGCAATTAATAAAAACGACTAATACATTAATTCCCACAGTTAAAAATACAAATGATAATGGAAATAAATATTAATATATAAAATCAAAATGTATTAAAATGTAATTACTTCTCACCCTACTCCCCTATAAACTCACAACCCGCTCCTGAAAAAATTGCACCAGTAACATAATTACCAATTAATTTATAATAATTAACAACCAAATAATAAATAATTAATAATACATTAATTTCCACAATCAACAGTATAAAATTTAAATTAAAAAAATATTAATAAACAAAACAAATATTCTTTGCATATAATTAATTTACTTGCCTCCCTATTCTCCTATAAACCAACAACCTGCTCCTAACAAAATTACACAATTAACATAATGACCAAATATGTAATTAATAAAAATTAACAAACAATTAATAATTAATTAATAATAAATGAATTGCCACAATTAACAGTATCATAAAAATGTTATTAAATAAAATACTAATAAATAAAATAAAAAAATTATTCATAATAATGATATTACTTCTCACCCTGTTCCTCTATAACCCCACAACCCACTAAAGAACTAAAAATTGCAAAACTTAATTAACATACAATTAAGAACTACTAAAAATGTCACACATATTTTAAAAAACAAAAGAAAAAGTAGATCACATACTTTTAAAATACATAATGAAATACATAACACTAATTTAAAAATCGATATTTTAAACAACTATATTTTTGCAAACGATATTACTCACTTTAATATTTACAAAAAGAGTATTTCTTACCTTAAGTCGATATTCTTGACCGCAATATTCTTGCTGTCAATATTTATTTATCACCATATTTACAACTCGATATTTGTGTATGTCGACATTTAAAACTCGATATTCTGTCTGTACACACTGTGTTCTAATATAAAGCTTAAAATGAAATTTTGTAGCTCTCATTCACATTTACACTTGTATCTTGAGATATACTGCATTTATTGAAAGTACTTTGCATATATAATCATGAAGTGATATATTTACGGTTTACATTTATTCAGATATAGTCTGTGCACATCTAGTCATGTATTTGTAGTGTATATTAAAAATGATTAACTACAGTTAACTTGACTAGGCCTTTATTTCTTAACATGAAATGCATTTTCCTTGCCCTGCTTCTTTTTTCCTTTGTATGTGTTCTTGTGATTTCATAGTTAGAGAAAGGAGTATTGTGTATTGGAGATAATGAGGCTTGAGAAGAGAAGTCTTGGCAAGAACCATTATACTGATCCTCCTTGAACTGAACTTTGTAGCTGAACTGCGTTGTGCATTTATCTTGCCACTGAATGGACTGACCTGAACTGTGCACTTATTAGAGACATTAAAATGGACTTTGTTAGGGATTTAAGAAAATTACCTAGGCCTGATGCTGCTGAAGGAATATAAGGTTGTCTTTTAGAAAAACATGGAGTACGGCTCATGGAGACTCACAAAGATTTTCTAAATAATTTAATTGAATATCATTTGAACTTTGTTTTCCCATTTGCACAAGTGGAAACTGACAGAGAAGACTCTGCAGCTGCTTTTTTCCACCCAATGGTCTGATTTTAAAGAAGATATGGAAACTTATAATCATATTATACATAGGTGTGTAATAGAACGTGTCTAAGTGGCTGTAGTTGCAGTATTAATTGTTTTGCTTATGGGATTATATTTGCCCACGGCTTCCAGTTTAGTGAAGACTAAGCCTACAAATTCCCCTAAACTGCTCCTTCCTATTGATAGAAGGTTGCATACACTTGATGGTAGAAAATTACATGCAGACACATGTAAAGGAGATTTGCATCCAAATGCTTTAGGAATACATTGACACTACTGATGCAAGGGATTGCTACCTCTGCACACAATTGCCTGCATCAACTATAGAGGGTATCATGCAGCATCATATTCCTTAGACTCACGGTGTTATTTGCAGTCTTTTGCTGAGCCCTTTCTATGGACAGGGTCGTTTTCAGTAATATTTTTCGAATTATGATTTTTTAAAAAGAATTTCTCATACTCGAGCATTTAAAACGGGAAGTTTTAATGAGCAGAAGAAGCGTCCTATTCATTGCATATCAGGAACCAGGGTACGCAAGGATAACTTGGTCTTTCGATCTTTGTGGGATGGGAAAATCAATGGTTGTTGGAGATGCGCACTGTGAGAAAGAGGAATAATTGAGGTTACTGGTGAAGTGTTAAGAGATAGGGATACTCTTGGTACTTTCTGGTTTTAATTATTATTCACACTGTTAGACTTTAGAGCAGATGGCACTTGGTCTACAGAGGCGCTGGACAACGCGCACAACACTCCACGCTACCTGACACCGGCTCCTGGGTCCCTACCGCTGCAGTCTCGCCGCGCCGCATTGCTCCACCAGGCGGACAGCGGCTAGAGACTACAGCTCCCAGGGAGCCTAGCGGGGGACTTCCGGATTTGCCGCTACTTGAGCGGGAGGCTTACTCCGCGTCGCGGGACGCGCGCGGGTGGCGCCGGGCGGAGCCCGGGCAGAGGGCGGGCCGTCTGTGGCCGTCAGGGGACGCCAGAGGACAGGACAGGCCGGTTCCCTAACATCCTTATACAAAATGGGTAAGAGAAAATTGCAGACCTCGATCACTGGGGGCACTAGTAAAGTTAAAATAGCACGTAAAACTAATGCACCTGGAAGTATCCTGAACTATTTAACATCTGCTATGGGGAAGCTTAATCAAGAAATCGCAGAGAAAGAACGCGAACTCGGTCTGGAGGGGGTATCTACCGAGCATAACGAGCCAAGGATACCCCTAGAACCTAACATTGTTATTACCAGTCCCCCTGTCATCTTACCCGATGTACATAACTCCGTACACTACGAGTCTCCCACAGTGGTATCCGACACCTCGGTGTGTGTCCAAACATCGTTGGGGGATCCGAAAATATCGAAACACAGACAAAGAGCTAGATCACATAAAATACAATCCTTTCGTTATAGAGCCAGTATTAAATCGCGACAATCATCAATGAAACCCAAAGGCTCAACTAAAGATATGATTGACATGATGGAAAGGGTCCTAACTGATACCATCGAGTCAACACTGATAAAGATCTCAAGTGATATAGTAGAAACTCTTAAAGAATGTGTATCAGACATTATGAGTCGATGTGAAAGGATGAACTCCTTGGTACTTCAAAAGGTTACAGAGCGCCTTGCTCTACACCCACCACAGACCATGGAACAACATAGTCAACCTATGGAGCTGACCAATAGCGCCGACATCATGGCCAACCCTGTACTTTTGCCATTAATTCCAAAAGTGAGTTCCCCAAAACTATCTAAAAACATCGATAAAACATTGCAGTCTATTCGACTAAACAACCCGGATCCTAAATCTAACCACATTAACGAGGCAAATAATGAGGGCATTGTTAAAACTCCTAATAACAGAACGGGTAATGGACAATATCCTAAACCTATGGTACATTTACCACCTGAGGCAACCCCGTTCGTGGCAGTACTGGTTAATGTCCCAAGGCTAACACCGGGAATATTTGAAACGCAGCAAACCCTCATGGAAAATGTTATGAGCTGGTGCGATACAAATTGCTCAGGCCCTAGTGATGTTTCTGCACATATTTCCCTGGCGAGAAGAGTTACCTGGCTGGGGCCGACAGCCAAATGCTTCTCTGATGATTGTGTCATTATCAATTTTAGAAACCCACATATCTGCACTAGACTTTTTTGGGATGCAACCAAAATTACCCAAAGACAAATACGTGCGGTCCCATTGTTTTTTTTTTACCCCTGTTTAACACAACAAACTACCCACCTTACAACAGACAGGAAAAATACCCCAAGACACAAAGTACAACTAGCTAAATGGGCAACCCAACCACTTATCCCCCAATTGACCCAAGATAGTAATCACCCAGTGGCTTCGACTCCTGGCGTAGAGCTAAGAAACCGTTATGATGTCCTAACAAATCTTGACACTAACATCTGACTGACCACCCAGGAGGGGGTGGAGGAACTGCCAGGAAAAAATGTGGCCAATAGAACTGTGAACTTAATGACATGGAATATCTCCGGTCTGCAAGCCAAAAGGAGTGATGCTCAATGGTTGGAAATCATTAAAAAACAGGACGTGGTTGCATTACAAGAAACTTGGGACTCTGATTGTAACTTTTGGGTAGAAGGGTATGTATCCTTCTTTGTGGCAGCACAAAGATCAAATAGGGGCAGAAGCAAGGGAGGCTTAGCCCTTTTAATCTCGGTAAACCACATGGGGGCCATGAAAGTCATAAATGTCAACTCTCCCAACTGTCTAATCCTAGAGGTTTTGATGAACACGGGGGAAATAATCCTCTATGTAAATTTTTATAATTCAACAGAAGGGTCACAGGGAAGTGAAAATATCCTAATGTTGGCAGAATTTTTAAATAATTACAAAAAGAGTCAATCTACTTTTGTCCATTGTATACTTTTTGGTGATTTTAATACACATCTTTGTGATCTAAATTGTTATAATGGTGGTTCACAGGAAGACGAATATTTGACTCACCCGCACTTTGAACACTCTGCAAAAGGGGGTGCCCTAGAAGAATTGCTGATAAATTTGGATATGTCAGAACCCGCTTTTGCAAACCCAAAAGAGAGAGTGGTAACTTACAGTGCTAGAGGTAGTAACACCATCATTGATTTTATCTTTGGGTCACCGAGTATTCTTAATAATGTTATTTCTTATAATGCCATTTGGTCAGCCTTTAGTGACCATAATCCAGTTATTATGGAATTGACTAACAACAATCCTACCATATTAAATACTGGTCAGCAGTCAATCTACCCTACCGAAATCCGGGCACACGATCAAGGTAGACGAGTCAAATGGTCCAGGATTAACGTTGAGGATTTTTTTAATGACTTGTGTGACAAACTTAGTGCTGAACTAAATATCTGTAGAAATCCGTTGTTTACTGGAGGGAATGTTATTAAAGCCTTCGAAACCATATGTAAGAATGTGGCAGCGTACCTTACATACAAACCCTCAAATAAGTCGCCCAAAGCCCAAGGATGGTTTAATGCAGAATGTACCAAGGCACATAAAAAACTTCTGGAAGCCTTAAAATGTAAGCCACGTAACCCATCAGAAGTGTCCCAGTTAAGGAAAGAATATAAAAGTACGACCGAGGCTCGTAAAAAAGATATAAAAGATAAAGCCTGGGAAGCACTATATGATAATCTAACACTAAAGGATAGTGCCAACTTTTGGTCTATAGTGAACTCTCCTTTGTTTAATGGGAAAGAGAATGAACCACTAGAGGTGAATATCACCGAGAAACAATGGCTAGACCATTTTGAAGCAATTTACGGAAGTAAGCTCACTCCTATTCCTTTTACTCCTATTAAACCCTTAACCATAGACACCCCACTAAGGGTAACGGTCAAAGAAGTACTTAACGCCATTGAAAATACTGCTGGCGGGAAAGCCCCTGGCCCGGATGGGGTCCCAGCCGACATGTATAAAGCACATCCCTATATTTGGTCTATAGTATTAGCAAATGTTTTTAATTTAGCATGTATGAACATGTCTGATACACCGATTTCTTGGTCACAATCGGTCATCATTCCGATTTTTAAGAAGGGGCAAAGGGGTGACCCTAGGTGTTATAGACCGATATCGTTACTTGATTCGTCATTTAAGATCCTTGGTAAGGTCATTTTAAATAAAATAAACATATGGGAAAAGGAAAATGAAATCTTATGTAATACCCAATACGGATTTAGAACTGGGAGGGGTACCGAGGAACAGTGTCTTAATTTACACATGACCATTTGCAAATATACTGTCGCTGCTAGGGGGTCGGTCCACCTGGCTTTTATGGACCTGTCCACAGCATTCGACCTAGTAAATAGATCGAAGCTGTGGACGATACTCCTGGAACTGGGTCTGGATCCTGCATTGGTTAATTTTTTAGCCTACCTGCATAGTGACTTGACTGCATCAGTACGTATGACAATGGATGGCAAATGCACCGCTGGTTTTAGATCAGCAAGAGGGGTGAGACAGGGGTGCATTTTGGCTCCCATGTTATTTTCTTTATATATCAACTCCCTGTACTCAGTTTTAGTAACAGCTACCCCAGATATACCTGACATGGGTGGGTCTCCTCTGCCCGTTCTGATGTATGCCGATGATACTGTCCTCATTGCCAGAACCCCTAATGGCTTACAGTTGCTTCTTGATTCTTTTGGGGCTTTTATGTCAAAATTAGATGTGGTTGTTAATATGGAAAAGTCGCACGTTATGTCTATAGGGAAAGGCAAGAAAACTACAAAAACCCTGCGATGTAACGGAGTGATATTGACCAGAGTTAAAACATTCACATACCTTGGTGTCATTTTTGACGATCTGGGCACCTGGACCCCACAGATTGTAAATAAGGCGTTGGCTATACGAAGGTCATTTGCAGCCATATTGGCCTTTGCAAAGAGATTGGGGGGGAAACCTACTGAAGCCATACTCACCCTGTATAGAGCCAAAACCCTGGCCCTAGCTAGATACGGGGCGGGGATTTGGGGATATAAGGATTTAGTCCCGATACAGAAAGAAGAGAATAGGTCCATGCGCTCTTTATTGGGCCTTCCACAGTCTACCCCCACTTTCTCCGTTTTGTCGGAACTAGGGCAAGGATACATCGAGGACACCCTTAATCTGGCACCATTACTTCTTTGGGTGAAACTATGGCTGAACCCCAGCCTGACTTTAAACCGCCAAATCATAAGGGACTGCATGGGGAGAGACAGAGTTAAAGATATAAAATGGCTGAATTACATTAAATCTGTTGCCACTCAACTAGGCCGCAATGAACTGTATAGTAACCCGGAAAAGCTATGTAAAGAGGATGTTATATGGATTAAAGCTCAGTTTTTAAAATATAGAAACATGCAACGCGAAGCCCAGGAAATTGAGAAAAACACTGTTAAGGCTCACTACATATTACTTTCAACTATGTCTATTCAACCCTACTTGATGGTAGTAAACAGGCCATATCACCGGTGGCTCCTCACGAAATTCCGCTTTAATCAGATGCATCTCCTTTTGGGCGAATACCCGAAATGGAACAAGCCAAGGGATCACGCCCCGTGTAAATATGATGCTTTCACAGACCAAGACCTGATTCATTTTTTATTTTTCTGTCCTTTTTTTGCGGAGGGGAGAGAAAAATATATTCTACCACTTTTGAGGAACAGGGGATTCATGCAAGTGAAACCTGCCCTGTTGTTTTTACAACTTATGGAGAACCCTATTGTAATGTTTGGGGTAGCCAATTTCCTGGTAGCTGCATTGAGAGCCAAACGGCTTAGATTATTGAATATTTCAATTACTGAATGTACTCTGTAAATAGCTAGGTTTATATCAACCATCTCCCTTATGTGTTGTACATTTTTTTGGCTGAAAAATTATAATAACTGGGGAATGACAATGACAATGAAATTATCAATAGAATCTAAAAATGATGGATTAACTAAGGTATATGATTTATTGTTCATAAAACTAAAAACACAATGAAAAATGTAAAGTAATAATCGAATCTGCTTTTTCCTTGTAAAAATGTTCTTAATTGGTTTTTAATGTTTTTAAAAAAAAAACATATATAGCTTGTTTTTTATTGATCAGCATTGTTTTATAACTTTATGTTTATTTTATTTTATTCTTTGTGTCTGTAGTATACTTTTATGATTTTAATTAATCGATTAAAGTACCTTTGACTCTGACTCTGAAAACTTTAGAGCAGATCCCCTTCAACTTTGAGAGGTGTTGACCTCTCTGCTTTCTTTTGTCCTTATAAGAGTGTAGCTTCATGCTAAACACTGATTTCCATTTCCAGAAGACTGGTTATGGAGTCCGCACTATGCATACTCCATTCTTCTTTCATTCCCAGATCCTTTCAGATCCCTATTCTAAACCATTCTCATTTTAGCTTAGAGCTTGGATTTGAAAACCTTTAAATCTGTACATTTTTAGAAGAGAAAATCACAGTTTTTTTACGGAATACCAATTTTGGTTCCTTGGTGTGACTGTATTCTTTGTATGCCTTATGCTACTGAGACAGAACCTAGTCAAGCGTTTCAGCTTGTCAGTTATGATTTTGTATCTTTATTATGTGTTCTTGATATGCACCTATATTTGATTGATTACTACGTTGTAATAGACATGCTGAACGTTATATACCTTATTCCTGGTCCTCATTGTGTGGCTTAAATGAGCTACGTGATAAGTTTCATTGTAAACTTGTTTTCATCTCCCTTGCCTCTGCTAAAAAGATCCATTGGGTAAAGAGTGACGTCTGCTTCTATGCACTCCCTCAGGTACTTGTGCGCTCTATAAATACATTTTTATTTTATCTTGGTTTGCCCTATTCTCTATCAGAGAGTATATATATATCCATTTATTTTAGACCAGTCAGCCTTTGGGTGACTTTCCCGAAATGTTTTGACTTATTTCTCCATATTTTTCCAATTACTATAAACCGTTGCTAAAGTGTGAGTGTTCACTCCCTAAAACATGGTAACAATGGCTTATTCATAATTAGCATAATTAATTTACTTATATGCTCCTATTAGAGTAGTACTACAGGTACCCATGCCCTGTTGATTAAATACTATTAGTGAGCCTGCGGCACTGATTGTTCCTCCCACTTAATTGCCCTTTAATAATGACTCAGGCCTGGCATTGCAGCCAATGTGTGCAGTTTTAAACTGCCATTTTAACCAGGCAAAATAAACCTTTTTCTATGCTAAAACCTTCTTTTTTAATACATATGCGCCACACTTGTGGTAGGCCCTGAACAGCCCTAACGTTTTATGTGTTCTGATATTAAAGATCTCATAAGTTACTTTTTCCCAATTTCAAGGCTTGCCTCTCCCATATGATAACTTTGGATTTACCTTATTATTTGTCATAAGGGTATCCATCAAATGGAAGCAAGTAAACAGTTCATATTTTATGTCTTTGGGATTGTAGTGAAAAATAGTTCTCTTTTTTGTTAAAGTATAGTTTGAGTTCACATTCTGAAAATGCAACTTTTAGAAAGTAGGCATTCACCTGCCTTAGTCATTAAGAGGCCTTAAGCTGGGTCACACGCTGGCAGTGTGGCTTTGTGTATTCTGCCTAGACAGCCACACACAATAGAGAGTTTAGATGTGCCTTATTGAACAAGCTAATTGGTTTGGTGAGAGGTGCACTCCTTTTTGCGCTATTTGATAATCCAACTCAGGTGAAAGTTTTCAAAAATAATCAAGTGATGCTACGCCGTTGCGTGTGCTGTCGACACATGCCTCTATTCAACAAAATCTACAAGAAAACATTCTTGGTTGCAGTGTGCACTGTTCACATTAATTCATGTCTTCAAACATTTATTTTTTGTTCTTTATATGATCAATTAATTATCCATAGTACCTTGAGGCTAGTACTTAATGCATTTTCTTTACAGCAAAAATCATTCTTTTTCAAACGTTTTGCTCTAATACAAAATACAATGTTTAACAAACATATGAAAGCACATCATTTTGTCAAAAAACAATGTGTTCTATTAATTTGGCATGCCCAATGCATTTCTGGACTGGAAGGTCCCTTCTTATGGGGCATATCTGAAACCCAAATAAAATATGCAGATATTCATCAATTATAATCAACATGGAGTCTTGTATACAACCAACAACCCTTCATGCACTGTGCCTTCTAGTGTATCATTCCTGTTTGTTATACCAATTTATCGTGCATTCGGTATTTGACCAATGCAAAGAAGTTTTATTGTGTGTGTGTGAAGTCATTTATGTAAAATGCATGCCAATGCCATAGTGACTGTATTACAGTTAATTTGGTATTCTACACATTTAGGTGAAGATGCAAATTTCCTTAGTACTACCGGAAATTCATTATATCAAAGTATATAGTCATTGAGACATGATCTGAAATACAATTCAGTGAAACGAGGAGTCAACAATCGGGTACCATAGTTTAAAATGACCAGTCAATTCAGTATGCAACTCAAGCTCCTAGTAAAGTTATGACCTCAGAGAGCATTGGTAGGAAACCTGAGTGCTTCTAAGGGAAACCGCTAGAAGTTTCCCTTACATCAAATAGGCTACCCAGTATAAATATTGGCCCTCAGGCACCAACTCTTCTGTACACTTCTGAAACTATGGAAGACTATGCCAGGAAGAAGGACTGTTGTGCCACTGAAAGGTCTGACACACTGCTGGACTGCTGTTCTGAAGGAATGCTACCCTGCTGTGCCTACCTGCTGCCCTGCTGCCCTCTTTTCCGGGTGAGAAGGACTGAAACCTGTAACTTTTAACCAGGGTTATCAAAGTGATCACAAAAGCTAGTCTCCAGCACCTAGACTCTGCAACATGAGTCCAACCCTGCCAAGCGATATCGCCCCAGCCCTGGACAGTTGCAAATGTTTTTCCATCCAGTAGATGTTTGCAAATACACAGGAATTGCAGTAGTCTAAGTGACTAAGAACAGTTACCTGAACTTTCAAAGCATGCATGTCTTCTGGAAGATGCAGTAGAACTTTATGCTTAAGTCTGAAATTTAAGAAACAAGTGCATGACAACTGGTTATACTATAACAAATGAGTCTTGCCAAATAGACGCCCATACAGAAAGATAGTAGGGCTCTAAAAAGTGTCCAATGGAACTACCTGCACAATTACTTAAAATCCAGAGCAAGGCAGAGGAAGGTAAACTGTCTGAGTGATGATATAATCTGGAAATGCCAAGTGAAAATATAGCGCATGTGTGTGTAGAGCTTGTTAGTACAATGCTTCAAAAAGATAATTTAGTCAACTTCCCTGGAACAGTTGGTATTTCCCATGACAACATCGTTCAACTACAAAGTCTCACAAGATTATCGAGATGCCTATATACTTGAATAGTTAAATGTCTAGTTGATTTGACTCAATGTATATATCTGTATTTGACTTGTTATTCTACACTTAATTTACATTTCAGAAGAAAGAGGGAGGCATGAGGCATTTTTCTTCTCTACTTTTGCATGATAACATTTTTGTATGTTTTCAACTTCTTGTGTTTTTTGAGTGCTCTTCCCACAGTAGTTGCTGCCTCTCTCAGGGAACACAGTATTGCTTTGCCATACTTTTATTACACAGCACATTACTTGCAATATATAGGTGTCATTTTACTTTGCCCAAATTGCAACGTATTGTAATCCGGGAGTATCCCCATGTTAAATCCTTCTGCTGCGATCCTCATCCAAATGAAGTCATCAACACTGTGAAGTCTGGACCTTTGCACCTACTGGCGGAACTGTTGATATGGGATAATAAATATTTGTTCCTTAGAGTAGGAGCATTACTTGGAGCCGCACTAAGCAACTTGATCCATTTGTACATAACCATGGATCCTCCATCGTCATGGAGCCAATCACACAAAAAGAACACCGTGCATTTTCTACTTTACAAAATCTTTCTCTATAACAAAGTATCTGCCAGTTGTACACCAATGGATAAATCCAAGCATAACCCTCAACTCATTTAATCTTTCCACAACCAGCATGCATATAAATGTGATCCTGAGACAACGTCTTCTGCATGGTGCTGCCAAGTACCAAATGAGAGGCTGCAGTAAAGACACCACAGTACCTGTTGGGTAATAGTGCACTCTATAAGTGCCGATAACATTCACATTAACATGGGGGCATGTGGGCATAGGCTTAATTGTTTCCCCCATACTCAGTGAGCACAATACAAATCTTACTAGTTATTTGCTATATTCTTACGTTCTTTTATTGGGTTCTCAAACAGATAAGGAAATCTCTACAGGTCCAATCTTCTTTCTGCTGACAGCAAGGCAGTCCTTCCAGCAGGAGGGCTGTTCTTTCTTTGTGTGTGCTGCAGATTGAGCCCTTTCAAGTGCAATCAGGAACAGGGTACAGCTCTACCCCAGCACTCCTGACAGGACAACACTCACACCTAGGCTTCCTTTGTCTCACTGTCTGAAAGCATTATGCAACCCACAACAGCAGAGTCATTCATAGTCATGTAGCAGCCTGGACACTGGCAGAAATGCACTTTTGGCTAGGACAATAAAATGTAATCATAATCATTCGAAAAGTGGCATTTTCTAATTCTAACTTTACATTTCATTTGAGAGTAAACATAATTTCTCTCTCTGCTGCCGCTCTGAAAGTACGATTTTAACAGTATACTAAGGTACCCAGTGTTAGTCTATGTGAGAGATAGGCCTCACAACAGTGCAAAAAAAGTACTTCAGGAGTATTTCACTTCTAGGACATATAAAGATAAAACCCATGTGTCCAACTGTTTAAATATCATGCAACCTGCCCTATGAGTCTTTAGGGACTATTTTAGGTGTCACTTATAAGTGTTAAAAAGGAAGGTTTAGGCCTGGCAAAATGTATATTTTGCTAGGTCGAAATGGTAGACTGAAACTGCACTACAGGCTGCAGTGGCAGGCCTCAGACATGTTGCAAAAGGCAACTTTAGTGGGTGGCACAATGAGTGCTGTAGCCACTAGTAGCATTTAATGTATAGGCATTAGGTACATGCCGTACCATATACTAGGGACTTACAAGTAAAGAAAATGTACCAATTGGGTGTGGGCCAATTTTACCATGTTTGAAGGCGAGAACACAGACATTTTACTACTGGTTATCAATAAAAAAAAGTGTACAGAATCCTAAAAGCCAACAAAAATAAGTTGTACAAAGGAAGACGGGGTAGGCAAAATTCAGGGATGATACTGTTGAGAGGGCCAGGACCAACACTCCTTCATATTCATTAGCACAGCTCACAATTGCAACTGAAGTACGTGACCATTGCTCTGTGAGCCCTGCAAAGATGCCAAGGATTGGATGACCATGTATTATTAACAATGTTTTGACCCAGTGATGGGCACTTTAGCCTGAGCTCGATAGCTAATAATCATTGTCTGTTATAAACAGTAGTGAGACAAAATATCAAGTTGGAAATGTTGACTTACACAAATAGCGAGTTGAAAATATCATGATTCAGAAATATCGACAGCAAGACTATCATGGTCAAGAATATCGAATTTAAGGTAAGAAATATCATTATTTTTAAATATAGTAGTCATTAATATTGTTTGCAAAATTATAGATGTATAAAAATATATTTTTTTAATTAGTGTTATGTATTTTAGTTTATGTTTTAAATGTATGTGATTGTGTTTTTGTATAAGTATTGTTTATGTTTTTTAATAAGTGTTACATTTTCAGTAGGTATGACTTTTATTTTTAATTACATTTTGCATTTTTTATTTCTATAGCAGGTAGTGGGTTTATAGGGCAATAGGGTGGGTAGAATTTAATTACGATAAATGATGATGATTTGTATTTATTGAATATTGATTTTATAGTGTTCATTGTGGGAAGTAATTTATTTGTAATTAATTATTAATTGGTTGTTAATTAATATTAATGAATTTGTTGAAAATGTATTATGGTAATTAGGTAACTTTTTTTAGGTGAGTGTTGTAGGGTTTATCAGGGTAAAAGGTGGGAAGTAATTTATTTTTGAATAATTAATAATTTGTTGTCATTTTATATTAATTAATTTATAAAAAATTAATTATGGAAATGATGTTATCAATTTTAGGTGCAGGTTGTGCGGTTTATAGGGGTAAAAAGTGGGAAGTAATTCATGTTTAATTCATAACTAATTAGTTATTACTTTATGTAAACTAATTAATTGCTAATTGATAATTGTAATTGTGAACATTTTTAAGTGTAGGCTGTGGGGTTTATAGGGTAAAGGGTAGAAAGTAATATATTTTTAAGTGACTAATATTTAGTTTTTAATTAATATTAACTAATTGATTGAAAATTGATTACAGAAATTGTGTAATTAATTTTAGGTGTGTGTTGTGGTGTTTATAGTGGTAAAGGGTGGGAAGTAATGCATGTTTAATTAATGAATAGCTAGTTGTTAATTTATATTAACTAACTAATTAATAATTAATTATGGTAATTGTGAGTTTTATTTAGGTGTGGTTTGTGGGGTTTGTGAGGTAAAGGGTGGTAAGTAATTTATGTTTCATTCATTATTAATTAGTTGTTAATTAATGTCAATTAATTAATTGAAAATTACATTTTAGTGGTGCGGTTTAAAGGGGAAAGTATTTTTTGTTAAAATAATAAAAGTAGTTGATCATTAATATGAATTAATTTATTTATATTTAATTTGTATATTTTTACTTGTGTGTGGGTTTTATTGTTACAGTGTGGGGAGTAAATTCATTGTACTTACTTTATAATCAGTTGATAAATACCATTAGCTTTTTAATTGAAAATATGTTTTAATTGTTTATTTAATGATTTTTACAATTTAATTATAACAGTGGGTTGAGGGGTAAAGTGTGGGAAGTTAAATCATTTCTAGCAGTTTTTGTTTAATTAACATTATTTCTTTATTTGGTAATTAATTATGTTAGTTAAGGAAGTACATTTCTTTTTAATTTAGATGTGTGTTGTGAATTATGTGGTGTTATAGGGTAGGAAATAAAAAAAGTAAATGTATGTAATAATGTTTTTGATTCTAAATAATTTTTAACTAAAAAACTTGTTTGAAAATTGATTTTTAATTTTATTTAATATAATATTTGTAAGTATTTGTTATATGCATTCAACATTATATTCTTATTATTTTTTTTATAAATATATTTGTGTTTTAATTTTTAACATATTTACATATTTTTGTAATTTAGTTTGGTTTTTAAATGTTGTTAAAATGACTGGAGTGAGAATATTAATTGTTACTCCTCTGAAATCCAAGACGTTCCCTACTGTTGCACTCACTGGAATGGGAATAGTAATTTGTACGCCTCCACTATCCAACACTTTCACTACTAGGAAGTGTTGGCCGCCATTTTGTGATTCCGTTAAAGCAAGTAAGGGGAAAAAAGGGCAAAAAACATAGGAAAGAGGAGGGTAGGATCACTGTAACCTCTGTGGAGTGTTTAGGGTGTGCTATACAGGGGGTGCGAAGCAAACTACTCATATCTACCGGTCTGAAAGTGCTGGGCTCCGGAAATTAAGTAAGGTATTGCGTAGAGTCTGTTGCTGGTAAATTGAGCTGCTGCTGGAGTCAGGGATGAAACTGTGAGCCTACACTGTGTGTGCTATGTTGTGAAGTCATGTGCTGTGGGCGCTGTGTCACACCTGTCCAACTTGTATATGGTGCTTAGGTGGTGTTCTATGGGGAGTTCGAAGGTAAATCAATACAGTATTTGTAAAGCGCAAACTACTCACCCCTATGGGTTAGTAGAGACGGGGATCAAAGCGAGAGCTCTGTGCTGCAAAGTGAAATGGTCTGGCCGCTGCGCCACAACTGTGTGGAGAATACATTTTGGCAAGGGTCCGGGAGTTGCCGTTATCTGGCCCTAAAATAGCGGACCTAAGTTATAAGTTATAGGGTGGCACTAAAAAGAGACCTTGTGTTCATTAGTTGGAGCTACATATAAGTGCGGATGCACAGCTTCAAGTTATTCAAGAAAACTCGGTTTCCCTGATCTGTGAAGTGTACTCCAAACTTCTGTAAATTTCAAAACGTATGTTGTTGTTGTAGATGGACCTCATTTTGTGGTCTCTGAGGTATGCAGACACAGCTTTGTTGACTTTCTTCTGAGATTTTTCAATCTGAGGACAAAATAGTTTCGACCATTTCTTTTTTGTCTTTGAGATATATTGGAATATACAAAGACAGTTTGAGGCAAAAGTAACATCAATTGTCCAAAGGTATCCTTCTTTAGCATTTCCAAACCTACCCCAGTCAATATGCCTAGGTCGTTTCCACCACAGTGCACAATGACGAGGTCAGGGTGTAGGAGATGCAAAAAGGTTTTAACCAAAGGCAACGATTGGTGCCACTTCAATCCTCTCTGTCCAAACCATTTAATGTCCACATTTTGTAAACCGAGGTCTAAGTCAATACGTCTCTGTTCTGCATACCTCTTCCACCAGAAAACATAGCTATGTCCTGCGATCCACACAAGCATTTTGAAGGTATGGCTGGAAGGTATGGAAAGATGTTTGTAGCTCATGCGGTTCTTTTGTAGAATAAGAGATATCTTTAAAGATGGGGAACTAGTTTTTTTCACATACAAAACTGTACCTGATTGGAGATGAAAAGCATTGTTTTTTAAAAGTAGGGTGCACATTTGTTTTGTGGAATAGAATCTTTGTGATTGGTTAAGAAAAAGCAGTTTGAACGTGGAGTACATATTATAGAATAAAATGTGCTGAACTCAACCACACCTGGTACTTGCATTTAGAATGCAGTGTTCGAATTTAAAACAATTGTGAACTTTTAACCTGCAGGTGTTGGTAAATGTTTGAGAAAATGTTGCAAAAAAATATCGTTATGTTAAAAAAAATTATGAACTTTTAACCTCCACATGTTGTAGAATGTTCTATAAAATCTGTTGATAGAATACGTTGCATTTCTGAATTCTATGTGTACTTGAACATTAAAAAAACTGTTTATATGGAAAATTTGAAAGACAGTAAACAAGAGAAGTTTTGAAACCTAAAAGAATCAAGGAACTATTCTAATTTGCTCTTTATATGTATTTATGTGTGGAGGAGCAAAATTATAGAAAGAAGAGCACCAGGAAGAGGAAGAAGCAGGGAGTGGGGGGACGGGGGGAGATGGGCACAATGGCACCCATGTACAGTGTAGTACAGCACAAGTATAGACAAACAATGCCCAAAATGAAAGATACCAACAAGGATCATAAGTCACACAACCCGGCAACATCAAAGCACTAAACGAGCATAAGAAGTGAAAACTACGCTGCATTCCTATAGGATGTGTACGAAGACCGGTCGTGGGTGTTGTGGGATGTGTGCGACTGTGGTCATCATGGATGAGATGCCCAGCACGTGGCACATGGGCGGGTTTATTGTGTGTTACAATGCCAAACAGCTGCTCCTCCTTCCCTTGAGCACCCATACTATTGTACAGTTTGCTGTTGTATCCTGTGCACTCGTACGGCACAGTATTGTAATGCGTATTTCGGCATGTTGTGCGTCATCGAACTACACCATGAGAGTGCCGTTTGTTGGTGTGCATGCCACTTTACAACATCGTCTGCTGTGTCCCTTGTGGCAGGTTAAATCAGAATATAGAGACACACTTACCGCACTTCCTGCACACGGACATGTGGGAGAAACCCCATTTCCCTTGCCGGATAGGCACACCCCTGCGCTGATTTGTGTACGCCGGACCAGCACACGTCTGTTGTGCATTCAGCCAGATGCGTGTGTAGCTTCATGTCCAGGGTCACTACTAACGCTGAGGTGACATGTTAACGTCTGCTCAAGACAGCACAGTCTGATGTTGCAGGGCCCGTGCCTATCATGCTAACACAATGAACACACGGATACACAAGCTCTGATGTGAGTTTGGGGGGCGTTGGTTGTCCTGGGGTTGTTGCGAAGAGTCTTGTGGTCTTGTGGTCCTGTTTCGTGGTCATTGACTCTATGGCACCTGTGGGTGTTCTAGTGTGTCTCTTTGCTGTATTTCCTTTCATGCTGCAGGTAGTCGTCGAGCTTAACACTAGTAGAAAGCAGGTGTAATATTCTTGGTGGTAACGTGGGTTATCGCCGGAATTAATTTTGCATTGTAGTTGTGAAAGTTGTGATGTCATTTGTCCGTGTGCAGAACAATATACAGACTGGGTAGTGTATCCCGTCAAGACCCAGCACCTGAGGCTAATCAATATAGTAATTCTAGGAGATTTTTTCATTGATTTTGTGTGTACACTGTAAGTGCAGGCACTACCTCAGTGCAATTCAATACAGGATTTTAGTATTTAGAATAAATCGTAAAGGTGCACCTCATGTCGTTTTGCAAGGGAACGGCTACTCTGCATTTCATTATTAGCTCTTTAATGCAACTAAAGTTGAGATAAATCTAATACAGTATTTAGAAGTTGGTGCGAACTGGAGAGATCAATAGTATTTATAAATCAATGTGGAAAGGATCACTGGTCCTGCATAACCAAGGTCTGCAGGTGGATCGGTAGGTGTCTCCCAAATAAAAGACCCTCATACACGTGTTTTTTCAGAGTCGTGTAGCGGTATATGGTGTGTCCCCGCTTCTTGTAACACGTGTCCGTGCATAATCCTAGGTCAGTTTTTGTTTGCACCCTCCGCCAGGAGGTTGTACCATTGGTTAACACAGTAGTGATGGTGAATAAGTGAAATAGTGCTATAAAGGTGTTCTAAAATACCCGGACAGCCAGAGGTTCAACTTTAATATTTGTGGATTCGGGTAGAAGGTTAAGGCGAGTCGCTATGGAATTATTTAGGAATTCTAGCGCACTAAACTTGTGAGGTTAAAAGTGGTCGACATGTTTCAGCCTTATCTGCCTGTTGGTCAGTCGGCTTTCCTCAGGACCATAAAGTGATTAAGTGAAAAAAGGAAAAGGTAAATTTGTAACTTGATTCGTTTTGTGGTAGTAGGTCACATTGTACCTCTACATTATGTTAGACTTGTCTCCTCGGGAACCACGGCAGTTAGGGGGAGGCTTCACTCTAGCCTTCAAACACCCGTCTAGCAGCTTGTGCTGTCTCTGCCCTTGGTGACCCGGAATCCAGAAATATTAAAGTTGAACCTCTGGCTGTCCGGGTATTTTAGAACACCTTTATAGCACTATTTCACTTATTCACCATCACTACTGTGTTAACCAATGGTACAACCTCCTGGCGGAGGGTGCAAACAAAAACTGACCCAAGGATTACGCACGGACATGTGTTACAAGAAGCGGGGACACATCATATACCGCTACACGACTCTGAAAAAACATGTGTATGAGGGTCTTTTATTTGGGAGACACCTACCGATCCACCTGCAGACCTTGGTTATGCAGGACCAGTGATCCTTTCCACATTGATTTATAATTATTGAAAGGAGATTGAAAGGATCTCTACTCTCTCTCCCTCCACCAATTGATGATACAAGATCAATAGTATACCCGCGATAGGTGCTCTCAAATTCAACACCATGGTAGATACCAGCAAATAACAGTAATAATAAGAAAGAGTCACACAGCAGTTAAGAAAACAATCGAAAAGGTTTATAATTTTTATTGTCAAACTTTATTTTTTTATAAAGTTATATAAACCATAAACTATTTTCAAATGTTATTTTTTTATTATATATATATATATATATATATATATATATATATATATATATAGAGAGAGAGAGAGAGAGAGAGAGAGAGAGAGAGAGAGAGAGAAAGCAATAAATAAAATGTTACAAATATAATAGATCACAACAAACTGGAAGATTCCTCTGGGGGCCATGGATGTCGACGACAGAGCTTGGAAAATAAAGCACAAAATAAGGATGTGTGTAATGTGCATATGAAAGGACTGAGAGAGAGAAACAGAGAAGGAAAAACAAGCCAGAGAGAAAAAGAGAGGGAAGGAAAGAAAGGGAGTGAGAAAGGGAGAGAAGGGAGAGAGAGATAGAAGGAAAGGAATGCAGAGAGTGAGTGAGAGAGAAAGAAGAGAGGGAAGTGAGAGAGAGAGAGAGAGAGAGAGAGCGAGAGAGAGAGAGAGAGAGAGACAGTCGCCTCTGCAGCAGTGGGCGGACTGCACGTTTCTGTCAAAACCCCGCTGATCTCAGATGTGTGAATGGCGGACACCACATCACATTGTGCGCGGATCTTGCAGATGTCGCTGAGTCATGAATGGTGGAGACCTATTGAACTTTTTCGCGGCCTGGCATATCTCACACATGTTGCTGAGTCGTGAGTCATCAATGGCAGAGAGCACCTCAGGGTTTGGTGCTGCTAAGCCTGTGGAACTCAAGTTCGCGGCTCGTGGTGGTAGGCTCCTGATGGCCAAATGAGTTTGGAGTGGCAGTAACACTATGCATATGTAGTCTGCGCCAAGGGGATGGTAGGCTGCTGACGGCCATATAGTTGAGGGTGCGACTAACCTTATGTGCAACTTTTCTGCTAGTCTTTATGGTTGAGACCCGTGGACCGTTCGCCAGTTGGTCAGCATCGGCAATAAAGGATGTGATGTTGTCGATCTATTATTTTTGCATGGTGACATGACTTGTACCGCATGTGCCGGATGAGTGTGGTGTGTGTGCAAACTTGCCCTCAGGGAGTGACCGTCAGATGTTGAGAACTAGACCTGCACACCTACAGAGAGTACGCTTGCGACAGATAGCTATGTGGGGCCTACTTAGGAACGTAATCGGAGTGGCGTGGCATGGCGTCCAACGGAACAGGGCAGAGATAGACACAATGACTTGGATGGCTCATAGTACTGCATCTGTGAGTCAAATGGACCGGAACTGTAGCTGTGCGAGCCTGGGTGCGAACTGTTCATAGCTCACACTACATAAGTATTGAAAAACCATTTTGTGATTCAGTCCATCAGCTGGCATCTGTGCGAGGCATTTGTGAAAACATGTCGGAGTTCTTTCTGTGAGTGATACCCCTTTGGACGCTCCCTCTCCCCACATTGGAAGGTAACATACCTTTTTTGTCACATTACTGATATACCCCCAACAACCTTGTTGGGCCCAGAAGTATCCCAGTGCGGGTGAACAAAGAAGAATCTTAGTCATGAATACATTTACATATAAAAAGAATTATTGAAAGAAAAGAACAACAAGTAAGACTGTAAGGAGTTTGGTGCTGTGGTCGCTGCCACGTAGTTGGGGTCACTGCTGTTCAGGCTTCAGGACACAGTCATGTGGGATTTGTTAGTGTTAAATAGGGTTAGTGGTACCAGAAGTATTAAGAGTGTATGGACCTGTGATGATGCTTGTTGTGGATGGGTCGCACCAGGAGCAATGTGTCTTGCCTACTGGACTGCGCCATGTGGAATCGGGACTGTATCTGAATTGTGAGGACTGCTGACCGTAGTGTAGGTCAGAGGTAGCGATGAGGAAGGTCCTACAGCCTTGTGCATACGTTGGTGGCCCCACCGGCCTGCATATTGCAGGTTCAGTGGAACCACTTGTCGGCAGAATTCAATCTGTAAATATCCCTCACTAATCGAAGGGAGTGAGGTGCTATGGTCGTAGACACAAAGTTGGGGTCACTGATGTTCAGGCCTAAGGACACAGTTAGACATGTGGGATTTGTTTGTGTTAAACAGGGTTAGTGGTACCAGAAGCATTGAGAGTGTAGGAGCCTGTGATGATGTTTAATGGGGACGGGTAGCACAGGGAGCAATGTGCCTTGCCTACTGGACTGTGTCATGTGGAATCGGGACTGTATCTGAATTGTGAGGCCTGCTAACTGTAGTGTAGGTCAGAGGTAGCAATGAGGAAGGGCCTACAGCCTTGTGCATACGTTGGTGGGCTCACCGGCCTGTGTAGTGCAGGTTCAGTGGCACCACTTGTTGGCAGACTTCAATCTGTAAATACTACTTTGTAATCAATGGGAGTGAGGTACTGTGGTCGCTGCCACAAAGTTGGGGTTGCTGCCATTCAGGACTCAGTTACACATGTGGGATCGACTGGTGTTAGAGACGGTTAGTGGAATAACTTATCTCCGGCCTTGCATATGGAAATATGATTGTGATAGAAGGGAGTCTGGTGCTGTGGTTGCTGCAAAGAAATTGGGGTCGCTGCCATTTAGTAGTCAGAAACCAGTTACACATGTGGGATCGGCTTGTGTTGAACAGGGTTAGTTGGCACTACGTGTCGCCGGTCTTCTATAGTGTAGGCCAGAGGCAGCAGTCTGCAAAGGACCACAGGCAGGTGACGCCTGCACAGATTGGGAGTATTTGGTCTTCTTAACCATAAAAGAACTTCGCCTTTCAGGTGCAATGGGGCCTGATGAGCTCCCTATATCTGTCCTGAAGCAGGACCCAGTTTCCCAGGAGCAACATTTTGTTCTGCATATTTAGATTTTGTTTCCTGAATAAATCTGTCCCCTCGTCCTGGAAAGGGAGCATATTGGTGCCATTGTTCAAGAAGGGAGATAGGAATGAACCTAAGAATTACCGGCAAATCGCCCTTCTTGACGCAATTGGTAAAGTCTTCTCTAAATGTCTCCTATATACTATTATTGACTGGGTTGAGAGGAATCACATTTTATCTCTAGAACAGACAGGTTTTTGTAAGGGACATGGCACGTTGGACAACCTCACCGCACTTCAGATAATCTCTGATAAATATGTAAGGGTTCGTAGAGGAAGAGTATATGTGGCGTTTATAGATTTCTCCACAGCGTTCGACAAAGTGGATCGGCCGTTGCTGTGGAGAAAATTAGCCGCTCTAGGCATGCCTCCTCTCCTGTTAGATTTGGTTAAGGCCCTCCACTCAGATACATGGAGCCAAGTCCTTCAAGGAGGGGAAAGGGGGTAATCCCAAATCATTCCTACCATCAACGGACTAAAGCAGGGTTGTCTTTTGGGTCTTTGCTTTTTTCCCTATACATTTCAGATCTTCCTATGTCTTTATCTGCTTGTGATGGTATTGCACCATCATTAGGGGGAACTCCAATTTCCTGTTTGTTATATGCGGACGATATCCTTATATTGGACCTAACGCCCAAAGGGTTAAATAATCGTCTGCACGCTCTACACCTTTATGCTGAACTCCATTATTTAAAGATAAATACTTGTAGGGAATCTATTCTTGCAAAGAAGGAAGTAGCTCCCCTCACTGATACTTGCGTATTAAAACGCATGCAACCCTATGTCTCCTGGAACCTAACCCATGGCATACGGCGTTTTTGGCTTCTCTTGAGGCATGATCTACTCCCTCTTAATAAGCTTGTGGCTAGGTGGTATGGTTGCTCGGCAATTTGCAACTTTTGTAATTTGTCTACCCAGGACTTTCTACATGTTCTCTTTATATGTCCTGTACTTCGTTTATTTCGTCGCAAGTGGTTAAGACAAATTTGTTTGAAATTGAATATCCTTACAGCCAATTCTTTCTTATATGCTTTATATAATCCTCCTAATGAAATGTTCTGTTTTAGCATTTTTAATTTTTTTTAATGTTTCTTAGATATCTACTAGAGGGTTTTATTTAACTGTGTTGTGCTGATTAATTTGTACTTTGGTAAAAAATTGTTAATGTCTTTTGCATTTGTACGAGTAATTTGTATTATGTATTTTTTTATGTGGACCTCTTCGGAGTTCCAAAACATAATAAACAAACTTGAACTTGGTCTTCTTAACCAATTATAGTCTCTTACACAATTTGCATTCCTACTAATCTTAAATTGTGAACCGTGTAACCCCAGTGTAGGGTGCAGGCAGCGGTCAGGATGGGTGCACAGCCATGTGGCGTTGAGTTGAGCTGCACAGTTCGTGGCACATGCAGTACTCAGCGTGTGCGCACACTGGAATGAGTCATGGTCTCGGCGGGCCGCAGTGGGAGCAACGTGTCTTGCAAACTGGACTGCGTCATCTGCAATTGCCACGGCATCTAAATTGTAAGCCGTGCTGTCCGCAGTGTAGATCTAAGGCAGTAGTTAGCATAGAAATCGAGGAATGCTTTTTGTCACTTCTTCTTGACAAAATCCGAGGACATAGAATACAGTTCTCTGTGCAATTAATAAATCAAGGGTAAATTCAAGTTGTCAACCCTGCTGTCCGCAGTGCAGATCGAAGGCAGTAGTTAGCATAGACATCGAGGAATGATTTTTGTTACTTCTTGCCAAAATCCGAGGACATAGAGTACAGTTCTCTGTGCAATTAATAATTCTAGGCTGAATTCAAGTTGTGAATCCTGCTGTCCGCAGTGCAGATAGTAGGCAGTAGTTAGCATAGACATCGAGGAATGCTTTTAGTCACTTATTGACAAAATCCGAGGACATAGAGTACAGTTCTCTGTGCAATTAATAATTCTAGGCTGAATTCAAGTTGTGAATCCTGCTGTCCGCAGTGCAGATAGTAGGCAGTAGTTAGCATAGACATCGAGGAATGCTTTTAGTCACTTATTGACAAAATCCGAGGACATAGAGTACAGTTCTCTGTGCAGTTAATAAATGAAGGCTGAATTCAAGTTGTGAACCCTGCTGTCCGCAGTGTAGATCAAAGGCATTAGTTAGCATAGACATCAAGGAATAATTGTTATCAATTCTTTTTGACACAATCCGAGGACATACAGTACAGTTCTCTGTGCAATTAATAAATGAAGGCAGAATTCAAGTTGTGAACCCAGCTGTCCGCAGTGCAGATCGAAGGCAGTAGTTAGCATTGACATCGAGGACTGCTTTTGTCACTTCTTCTTGACAAAATCCGAGGACATAGAGTACAATTCTCTCTGCAATTAATAAATCAAGGCCAAATTCAATGCTGTCCGCAGTGTAGATTGAAAGGAAGTAGTTAGCATAGACATCGAGGAATTCTTTTGTCACTTCTTCTTGACAAAATCCGAGGACATAGAGTACAGTTCTCCGTGCAATTAATAAATCAAGGCTGAATTCAAGTTGGGATCCATGCTGTCCGCAGTGTAGATCTAAGGCAGTACTTAGCATAGACATCGAGGAAAGCTTTTTGTCACTTCTTCTTGACAAAATCCAAGGACATAGAGTACAGTTATCTGTGCAATTAATAAATGAAGGCCAAATTCAAGTTTTGAACCCGGCTGTCTGCAGTGTAGATCGAAGGCAGTAGTTAGCATTGACATCAAGGAATGCTTTTTGTCACTTCTTCTTGACAAAATCCGAGGACATAGAGTACAGGTCTCTGTGCAATTAATAAATCAAGGATGAATCCAAGTTGTGAACACTGCTGTCCACAGTGCAGATCAAAGGCAATAGTTAGCATAGACATCGAGGAATGCTTTTCGTGACTGCTTCTTGAAAAAATCAGAGGACATAGAGTACAGTTATCTGTGCAATTAATACATCAAGGCTGAATTCAAGTTGTAAACCCTGCTGCCCGCAGTGTAAATCGAAGGCAGTAGTCGGTGCTGACATAAGTATGCAGTGTTGTGGCGCTGGGTTTGCAGGGGGCTTGTGTGGAGGAGAACCGCGGTCATGGCGGCAGCCACGTACCAGGGTGAGGGTTGCCACTCTGGCAGACTCGTTGGTCTTCGCACAAGTGAACCACACCCAGGGCCTGGCCTATTTATTCATATTCCTACGCTAGAGTGGCATACGTTGGACCAGCCCACTCATTTTCCACTTTTAGGGGGGGACAAGACAGCTACATGACCGAGATCTTCCCCAGTGTCTGAGGTAATATGGTTGCATCCACTGTGCAGTACACTACAAGTATCAATACTATATCTCCACATGGAGAGGTTTGTGCTTTGCATAGTGAGGTCTGTACAGCACATCACCGGGACAGTTGGCATTGTGTGAATTATTGTTGATGGGCAACTTGTCTCTTTCACATATAGTTGGTTGCCATATCTACGAACATTGGTTTGTGGCGATTTTGTTGGTGGAAGGTATCGATGGAAGATCTGTGAGATTTGCTGTTTTTACCAGGTTGAGAATGGGATGATAATTAAAAAAGACAGAAAAAAGATATGTTTAATGAACATTATAATTAGAAATTAGCATTTAAAAATCCTTCGAAATTCACAGAAATACTAAAGGTTTTACAGACGTTATAGTTAGGAATTTGCATTTGAAATACCTTAGAAATTCACAGAAAAAAACATAGGTTTTAGGGATGTTATAGTTAGTTGGACATTTCACTTATAAAAAATGATAGAAATTCCGCTGTTATAGTTAGTTGAGCTAACTATAACCCGCTCCCCCACAATGAATGATGTAATATGTGACATCATCAGCAGTGCATTGCGGGGGCACGAGTTATAGCACGAGTTATAGCATTTTTAAATGCTAATTCCTAACTATAACATCTGTAAAACCTATGGTTTTTTCTGTGAATATATATATGTACATTTTTATATAATTTTAAAATGATAAAATAAATTACAATTACTATTTTATTAATTCTTTGAGAGGAAATGTATATGAATTATTATATATGTGATTAACTTTTTTAATTAAGTGTTTTATTATAATATATTAATGCATATCAAATCAACTTTATTTTTCAGACACCTATAGTAGGTTCCAATGGGTACAGAGTTCAGAGAGAAGCTTCGGCCTTTGTTGGACAATAGTATGACATGGGTGCCGTCCCATGCAGGATGAACCATCTTGTAGGAATGAGAGGCTGAGGGAGAGGAACCTTCCTGCTCCGATTTCCAGCACAGTGCATCTTGTTGAAAAGTGTCTGCTCCCATCACTTCCAGATCCTACTAAGGATTATAATTGACTCTCTGAACTCTGTACCCATTGGTACCTACTATAGGTGTCTAATGAGAGCTCAATGTGACTACACATCCCAGCATGCTGCATGAAGCAATTAAGTACGTAGTTAAACCCATGATGGGTTTCAACTAATCAGTGTGCAGTATAAAGAGCGCTCCCATGCGTGCAGGAGAAATGCCTCTGATGTAGTGGTACGTTGGCCACAGAATCGCGTCAGGCAATGCAACGAACATGCATTGCTGGGGCGGGCTGAACCGTGATGCGGATGGCAGATGCACTGTCGAGTTCATCTTGAGAAGCTTCTGCCTCTGTTGGACAATATATATATATGGTGGTCAAGTGGTTGTCAACATTCGAAACCGGGAACTGTTGGCAGCCATTTTGTGCCTCGGTAGAAGCGAGGCTGAGGAAGTCAGTGGAATATGTGTGCAAAATGTAGAAAGGGGGCAGGGTAGAAATAATTGTACCCTCTAGACCTGCTAAGGGGGTCACAGAAGGACACCCAGGGCCCCCCTTTTGTTTTTTAAAGAACCGGCAGGGTGTAGGGTGCGTGGACACTGCTGTAAAAAAAGAAATTAACGCCCTACACTACCCATTCAACACTGCACTACCCTAAACTCTAAAACACTATACCAGCTCGACACACTGCACTACCTAAACACCATTGCATTACCCTAAACTCTAAATCTACCCCAGTACGATCCCCTACTCTACATAAACACTACTATAGTACCCTAAACCCTAAAACACTACCCATCACGACTCCCTACACTACCCAAACACCATTACAGTACCCTAAAACTTAAATGTACCTCATCATGACACCGTACACTACTCAAACACTACTGCACTACCCTAAAACACTATCACAGCACGACCCCCTACACTACACAAACACCACTGCACTACCCAAAACCCTAAAACACTACCTCAGCACAACTCCCTGTACTACCCAAATACCATTGCACTACCGTAAACCTTAAACTTACCACAACACTACCCCTTACACTACCCAAACACCACTTTACTACCCTAAAAGAGTAATTCAGCACAATCCCCTACACTACATAAACACCACTGCACAATCCTAAACCCTAAATCTACCCCAAGTATGACCCCCTACACTACCCATTCACTACTGTACTATCTTAAAACCTAAAACACTACCCCAGCACAACTGCTACACTACCCAAACACCATTACAGTGCTCTAAACCTTAAATCTACTCCAGCACAACCTATTATACTACACAAACACCACTGCACTACCCTGAACTCTAAATCTACCCCTAGCACGACCCCCTCGATAACCTATTCAACACTGCACTACCCTAAACTCTAAAACACTACACCAGCACGACCCACTACACTACCCAAACAACATTGTACTAATCTAAACCTTAAATCTACCCCAGCATGACCCCCTTCACTACCTAAACACTACTGCACTACCCTAGAACATTAGCACAGCGCGACCCTCTACACTACACAAACACCAGTGCACTATCCTAAACTGTAAATCTACTCCTAGTACGACCCCCTACACTACATGAACACTACTGTACTACCCTTAAACACTAAATACTACCCAGCATGACCCCCCTACACTACCCAAACACCATTTCACTATCCTAAACCTTAAATCAACCCCACCACAACCTCCTACAGTACCCAAACACCACTGTACTATCCTAGAACACTACCCCAGCACGAACCCCTGTACTAGACCACTGCACTACCCTAAACCCTAAATCTACCCCCAGTATGACTACCTACTTTACCCATTTGTAGTAGTGGGCCTCAGCAAGGCCTACCAGTGCTAGGGATTCTCCCTTCTCTGCACAGAGTCCTCAGATCAATAGAAAGAAGTTGGCACAAGTCAAGTCAAGTAGAGAATTTGTATAGCGCACTACATACCCATAGGGTCTCAAGGCGCTTAGGGAGGGGAGGAGGATTACTTGTCAAATATCCATGTTTTAAGCTGCTTTCTGAATGCTAGGTGGTTCTGGGTAAGGCGAAGGTAAGTGGGGAGTGAGTTCCATGTTTTAGCTGCCAGGTATGAGAAGGATCTGCCTCCCATGGTGGTCTTGTTGATGTGAGGTACAGTGGCGAGGGCTTGGTTGGAAGAACGTAGTTGGCGGGGGGGGTGTAGAAGGACAGTCGTGAGTTGAGGCATTCTGGTCCGATGTCGTAGAGTGATTTGTGTGCGTGGGTTAGCAGTCGGAAAGTGATCCTCTTATTGACGGGTAGCCAGTGGAGGTCTTTCAGGTGACCAGAGATGTGTTCGTTACGCGGGATGTCTAATATGATCCTGGCTGAGGCGTTTTGGATTCGTTGGAGTTTCTTCTGGAGTTTAGCGGTAGTACCTGCGTAGAGGGTGTTTCCGTAGTCCAGTTGGCTCGTGACCAGAGCATGGGTGACTGTTTTTCTGGTTTCGGTGGGGATCCAGCGAAATGTTTTTTTGAGCATGCGAAGAATGTTGAAGCAGGATGAGGATACGGCGCTGACTTGTCTGTTCATTGAGAGTGAAGAATCCTGGATAACGCCTAGAAAGCTGGAATAGAAAATACAGAGTTTATTAAACCTCATGTGGTGGAACTACATTCACACAGCACCCTTCGCTAATGTATGAAGTAGCACACTGAATGGTAGGAGCTTGGTCCTTTTATACCCACACAGGAGCTCAAATGAAGGCGGAAGAAGTACAAAATGCTGGTTTTAGGTACACATAAGGTCATACAGAAAAAGCACAGTCAACAAGTTGGAGGAGCTAACAGTTGCTAATTCTGGTGTACACATCCTGACAGTTACAGACTGGGGACAGCTGCAAGGACAGCTGCAAGCTCAACTGAGCATGTGCGAAGCAGAAAAGGCCAAATATATCTCATCTCTAGGCAGATTTCAAGAGCAGTTAACAGGAAGGTAGGACAGAGCACATGGCGAGCACATGGTAGCACATGGCAAACAAAATGGCTGGCAGAAATACTAAATGGATTCCACAAAACGGACTGAGGTAGCCCACAAAGCACTAGGGAGTGAAGCTAATGCAGTATTTTCTTTAACCAAACAAGATCTCTCAGTCATGGGGTAGTTGTCATTCTAAATAACCCGTACTCCTTCTGGAGATCATCGTATCGTAGCCCTGAAATACTTGAGCATATCAAGACCCACAATATTGTCTAATGTGTTCAGAGACAGCAAAAATGGACAAGGAGCAGTGAACTTATCAACATGGAATGCGAGTGGTTGTGACAATGAGCTAAGGGAAGGCGTTCCATCGAACCCTGTCGAGGTAATGGTTGAGCCAGACAGGGGAGCCCCTGGAACCAATTGTTTAACTAAGGCGCTACGAGTAGCTCCTGTATCAACCAGAAACTGATCAGTAGAACCCAAAATATGTGCTGTAACATAGGGACCCCTCTGATCTAATGGAACTTCAACTGATTCCTTACCCCATCCTAGGCAATCTTATGCATAAACAGAATCTTGAAAATCAGACGGCACATAGTCAGACATTTGATATTGGTTCCTTCTATCAAAAGTGTTAAACCCATCCTGCCCACTTGTATTAGCATCAAACCTAGCGCGATCATTCATGCTTTCTCTAGGCCCTGAATATCCTGAACGACTTCTCATTTATCCCCGACCACGTGGACACTGCTGAGCACGCAGCACTGGACAATCAGAAATCCAATGTCCAAATTTCTTGCAGTACGCACACTGGTCAACAGACAAATTCAAACGAGTATAGGAAGGAAAGCACAAACCATAAGATCCATGTCCAACTCTATCATTACCTCTAGAAGGCGGACCATAAGCCTGAGCCAACATATCCTCATTACCCTTTGCTTTTAATTCCTGGCGTTCATAATACTGAGCCATAGTCAAAAGAGAAACCGGAGAAGAGGTAGTCCATGAACTCTCACTGGCCTTTAGGCGACTAGCTATTCCTGGTAATAGATTTGCGACATATTTATCGACAAACAGATGCCTACCCGTGTCATCTGTCAATGACTGGCCACTAAAATCGTGGAATGCCACCTCAAAGCGTATAAAGAAATTTGAAACCGATTCATCTGCATTTTGCTTACATGACGCTAATACAGTCCAATCTTTCTTTTTAGGGGGAATAATCATCTTTAACTTAACTAATATAGCTGTAGGGAGATCTAAAATCAATTTACACGGTGTCTGTGCAGGCTCCCACTCTACATTCATTTGTTCTAACTCTTTCCATAATGCCCCAAAAGTTGCACTATCATCAACTTTACGCACAGTTCTCCACATGTCAGGCGGCAATATCAATCCGAAAAACAAATCAATATCAGGCAAAGTCATGGTACAAGAGCTAATAGAACCTTCAACTTCCTCCTAAAAAGCTGCTGGATTTTTGCGCGGATCAGGCAATGCATTTTCAAGGGCCATAACATCCGCTCTATTCCAAGGAGTGTAAACCCAATTATAAATAAAGTAACCCTTTGCATCAATAGAAGTCTTATAATCACTCGTACCCGCTCCTTTAGGAGGAACCTACAAAGGTGCGGCTACCCGCATAGGTTTTGCATGAACTATCATAGTCTTATCTGTTCCGAAGACAGAAGCTTGTGCCACGCCGGTCTGAGATGTTTTTGCAGCTGCGTCTGCTGCCTTTTTCTCCTCTCGCAAACGGACTGCCTCAACACGTAATTTAACCAAACGTCTGATTGTATCAGCCCCCCGAGAAAAGACAAGAAGACCATCACGCATTTGTTTACAATCCTGTGCTACATCATCGTGCTCCAATTCATCAGAATGTTTTCTAAACCGCTCAACGACCTCTGCGGCAAATACCGCTGTAAAATATATTTGCTCCTTTACCTGCCCATTTTTCATCTCCTCTAAAAGCTCAGAAGCAGGGGCAGTACTACAAAGGGCTTTTCGGGCAGCAGATCTAAGCTCAGACGAACGCTGGGTGGGCAGCATAGAACGAGTTTCTCGTGCTTTCTCCTGCTCTGTAGGAGAATCCTCATATGACTCATAAGGGGCAGAGGGAAGAATATACGTAGGTGAAGAATGATCTAATAACAAAAAATCGTCCTCGGGTTTATTAAGAATAGGATAAAGGGGTTGTCTAACAGTGTATTTGCCTGTTACCTGTAAACGGTGCTCCCTATCCTCTCTTTCTTTTTAATTCTTTTGTTTCCTTGTTTTTTAACTCTAATGCTTTCGCATCAATGTTCTTTCGCTGTTCTTTTTCAATCAAGGCTTCTTCACACTTCATTCGTTCATGCACTTCTTTCTCCCACATTTGCACACAGTCAAACATATCTTGCCTAGTCTTTCGCTTTAGCATACATTGTTCCACATACTGAATCTTTCGCAAATCAAATGACCCATGCATAGGTGGGGAGCAACCAGTGTTGTATAAATACCCCTCACACACCAACAGGCCCCTTGGTGTCATGCTTCATCATCGGGGTCTTCGCAAACCTCTAACATGTCGACGCACTAACATGGTTGTTTTACCCTAACCAGTAGATAACAACCACTCTAGCACTCTTTTAAAGATACCAGCCGGAGACTAATTAAAAAAAAATTCAGTACTCACGTGCCAGGTATTTTTTAATTTTTCACTTTCACCTCACCACTCACATTATTTATCCACACACACCAACACATAGTTCACAGATAGTGCTCCTACGTAGCCGTGAGTCTTAGCACGCCGCATCCCGTAGAGGTTTGCGAAGACCCCGATGATGAAGCATGACACCAAGGGGCCTGTTGGTGTGTGAGGGGTATTTATACAACACTGGTTGCTCCCCACCATTGTGGTAACAACCGTACTCCACCGAGTGGATTCCATTTTGTTTATGAGTATTGCCAGGGGAGACAGAATCCACTATTCCCTCTCCCTCCCTCTCCCTCCCCCCTTTTGTTAATTATGACACAGTTTTACTGACACCACATTGCCACACACCACCGAATTCCCACTAGAATGGCAGGAAGATCCCATCAAATACTTGGGAGTATGGTACCACAGAGACCCAGAGCTTGTCATTAGGACAAACTATGGCAGAGTACTACAATCCATAGAAGATAAAGTTAGTCGGTGGATACAACTACCATTGTCACTAGCCGACCGTATAGCAATCGTCAAAATGGTTATCCTCCCCAAACTCCTTTACCTGTTCAATAATATCCCAATCCCACCACCGAGGGAGGTATTTAGGCGAATTACAGCAGTAGTCACTAGGCTGATATGGGCAGGCAAACAGGCTGGATTGCGCACGTTAACACTCCCATACTCAAAAGGGGGATTGAGTGTTCCGGATTTTTTATTGTATTACCTCCACAACTAGACTCGCTCCAATTGGTACTCACAGCACCGAACACTGCACACTTAGTATCCCGCCTATACACAGTCGCGCAGAATGAAATTAATGATAACACTCATAAAGCCAGGGACAGGTGGAGCTCAGCACTGGACAAGCCTCACTCTGAGAAAGATTGGCAAACAACTTGTGATTTGATTAGGATGTTAACACCCAATGGCAACCTGCGGCTTGTACATTTTAAGTATTTGCACCAAATGTACCATACACCTGTCAAACTGTACAATTATGGACTTCGCACGGAAGCATGCTGCAAACGTTGTGGCCATGATCAGGCGGACTTCATACATTTGGCATGGTCTTGCTTAAAGGTACACGAGTATTGGGAACAAGTCACAACGACACTGACAGATATGGTGGGAGTGACCATTGAGTGTACTATACAGATGTGCCTCCTAGGTCTGTTACAAAATGTTAGAGCCATGAAAAGAAAGTTCTGTGCGGTGGCGCTATTGCTCGCTAAGAGACGAGTGTCTATGTGTTGGGATAGTAAAGTCACCCTGACTATTAAACAATGGCTTGGCGATATGTCCCACTGTCAGGACACCTTGAGGACTTATGAAGAGAAGCTACCTGCCCGATCTCGGCCAAAAGATTATTGGCGATATTTAACACATTATTTGAATGCTAATCCAATTGCTTCCTGATACTGATGATTAATAACCGTTTATTATCTCATTGACGTATATTTGCAAGCAATGTGTACATTCCTTTTAGTACAGATATTGATGGGTTGACGAATGCTGAAGTGTAATGGCCTAATTTGTATTCCTATGTTAAATCTACTGTTTTGAGATGTATCATTCAAAATCAATAAACAGATTTAAAAAAAAACCAATATCTTAGTCAGAATTTATATGGAATGTGTTTGTATAGTAATAAAAAAATATAATTTATAAAGTTGTTAATAAATACTTATTTATTATTTATTTTTACAGATACTGTTTATCATCATTAAAAAAAAGTTATCTTGCCGGAGAAAGAAAGAAGAAAAAAAGGTCAGAAAAAGGATACTTACTTTCAAAAAAACTCAACCACAAGTATTGGAAGACCAACATAATGTGGCTAAAAAGAGAAACATTTCTGGTAAGACCACAAAGGACTTTATCAAAAATATTACTAAATTCAGAAAACAAAATAGAAATGTGCAAAGCACTGAAAATGTTCCATGCGCAAAAAAAGTGCAAAGAATAGGAACGGAAAAAAGGCAATGTACATACAAAGGATAGAACTTATAGTAAAAGAAGAGAAAATCAATATAAAGAAATCCGCAAAAAAATAGTAGTCCATAATTTGATGAAACATACATGAAATATAGAAAGAGAACAGTATTTTAGGTTTAAAGTATTTTATTCAGCACGACACAGAAAGACAGACAGATGATACAAAAGACATAGCAGGGCGCAGTGCCAGAGTTCAAAAGCGGCAGCAACAAGTAACACCCTGTGAAGTCCGATCACTCAGTAGCATAGTACAAATGTCGCCTCAATGTGCCATGACATTTCCAACAAAACCCCCCCCTCCCAACTGCCCCCCAACTCCCAACCACCCCCACCCCCCCCCCCACCCCTCGTCCAGTGCACAGTTCCTAAATCGTGACACACATCAAAGCCTCAGTATCAACGACGACCAGTCCATAGGGAGATCATGAAACAGAGCCCTCCGGAATCGGGAGCCTGAGAAGGCGGAGATACTTGGGACAGGTGAGCTCCCGAAATTCAGTAAGCAACAGGGAGTGAAAGGGCTGCCAGAGTTCTCTAAACTGATCCACATCCCCCGCCACTGTAAGAGACATTTTCTCCATACCCAACACGTGCCACAATCTGTGAAGCCAGCCAGTGATAGACGGGATCGTGGCCGTGTGCCAGTGTATTAAAATGTTCTGGACTGCGGAACCCAGGGCTATCGCAATCTGTCTGCCCCTGCGAGATCGAAGGGGGTACATTAGATCGTTCGGAAGCCCCAACAGAGTGTAGGCAGGGAAGCGGGGCAATTCAATTTCGAAGCTAGAATCAATTTCATCCAGCACTTCCCTCCAGTAAGGCTCCAGAAGCGGGCAGTCCCAAAGTATGTGAGTGAGAGTACCTCGGAGCCCACATCCTCTCCAGCATGTATCATCCTTACTGCGATCAAACTCTCGCACTCGTTCAGGCGTGTAATACCAGTAGGTAGAAACTTTCGTTAGCGTATCCGTGAGCCCCATGTGATAAGCGGAATGCCTCGCTCTGTATGATATGTGTTCCCATTCTTTATGGCTTAGTGTCCTCCCCAACTCCCGTTCCCATCGCTCCCTCCCGGGGTGATAAAGGTGTGTCGCTGGTGGCTGCAGTAGTTTATACAAATCAGAGATCAGTTTGGAGTCCGAAGTCCGCGTCATGAGCCAATGTTCATAGGGGAGAAAAGGCCGGTCGGCCGCTCCTCTCACCTGCGGCTGAAGAGCCCAGTGGCGAGCCTGCAGATAATGAAGTCGCTCCGTCTCCGGAAGCGAAAACTCTTGACGGAGTTGGAGGAAGGGGTGAACCCCTTCCGGGCCATATAGATGACATAAGGCCCTACATCCCGCCTGACGCCATTCCGTAAAAGCCCCCTTTTCCATCCCCGGGGTAAAGTCCGGGTTGTCCACCAGCGGGGTGAGTGGAGACGAAAACGTGGTAAGACCGCGCAGAACGCCAGTAGCGTCCCATACCCGCAGAGGCACTCTCGTGACAAAGGAGGCGTAGAGGTTTTTAGGCCGGTGTGGGCGACGCAGGAAAGGGATCTCCTGCAAGGGCCTCCCCGCCACCGGCTGATCCTGAAAAAGCCAATGCTTATCAGATTCCCATTTACTCCACTCTACAAGGTAGCGCAATTGAGCAGCTTGAAAGTATTTGCGGAAGTCAGGGATACCCAACCCACCAGCCTCCGGGGCCAGCAACGAGAGGGCTCGACGCATCCTAGGCTTCTTACCCTGCCAGACAAACCGAGATACGTCCGCCTGGAGCTGCGAGATCCATCCCACCAGTGGCTGGAGCGGCAGAGCCCGAAAAAGGTATAGTACCTGAGGCAACACCGTCATCTTGACAGCAGCTATCCTGCCAAGCCAGGAAAGAATGCCTCGGTTCCACCGGCTCAACTCCTCCCTAATCTTAGCACCTAGAATCCGGTAGTTTGCTGAGACCATGGCCGGCAAGGTAGGGGCAATCTGGATCCCCAGATACGGCACCGCTCCCGAGGACCAGAGCATAGGGAACCGTTGCTGCAGATACAACCTAGTGTCCGGTTCGAGGGAGACATCCAGCGCCACCGATTTCCCCATGTTCATCTTGAACCCGGACACGATACCAAAAGAGGCCAGTTCCTCCATACTCGCAGGCAGGGCCACGCGAGGCCGGTCAATGGTCAAAATAACATCGTCAGCGTAGAGGCTAATAGCGTGGTCAAAGCCCCCCATTCGTATGCCAGTCACCATTGGGTTATCCCGCATCCGCTGGGCTAATGGCTCCATGTACAGCGCGAAAAGCAGAGGCGAGAGCGGGCAGCCCTGCCTGGTGCCCCGTTCAATGCTAAAGGAGGCTGAGGCACACCCATTGACCCGGACCACCGCTGACGGGCGATTGTAGCAATTGAGAATCATGGAGCGGAATTTCTCTCCGATACCTGCTTTGAGCAGCACCCGTTCCAAGTAAGGCCAGTGGACGCGGTCAAATGCCTTCTCCGCATCCACTGCTAACAGCATCCGCTCCCCAGGAAGCCGAGATGCTTTCTCCAGCAAATGTACTACACGTTTCGTATTGTCCACCGTTTGTCGTCCGGGGACAAAACCCGCTTGATCGGGATCGACCAGTCCGGGTAGGTGGAGTGCCAGTCTAGCTGCTAGAATCCCTGTATATAACTTCAGGTCAATATCCAAAAGGGAGATCGGCCTATACGATCCGCACTTTGTCGGATCCTTACCGGGCTTAGGGATTACCGAGATGGTGGCTCGGAGCAGATCAGGTGGAATGGCCCCATGTTCCGCAAAGGAGTTGAACAGACGTGTCAGGATGGGAGCCAGCGTAGTGCAGAACGTTTTGTAAAATAGTGCAATGTAGCCGTCCGGCCCTGGTGCCTTACCATGCTTGAGTCTGGCAATAGCGGAGATCACCTCCTCAACCCGGATATCTCTGTCTAAGTGGTCCGCCTGTACCGGCTCTAGGGAGGGCAAGTCAACCGAGCCCAAATATGCATCCAGGGCCTCCTCACTCGGGGGAGTCCCTGAATAAAGATCTTCATAAAACCCGCGGAAGACAGCCGCAATCTGCGCGTCATCAGTCTCCAGTCGCCCCGATGGGTCAGTGATGCCTTTGACAAGCTGAGATTGCCTCGCCGCTCGGAGCCTATTTGCCAATAACCGGCCACACCGGTCCCCACCGGTGTAAAAGGTGTGCCGCAGCCGTAACGCTGCATACTCGGCCCGGTCGAAATCCAGGGCTGTCAGAAGCTTTCGGGCCTCCTTGAGCTGCCGCCAAATTCGGGGAGCCCCCGTCCTGCGGTGGATCTGTTCCAGCTCTCTCACCCGATCTGTAAGTTCCTCCCGTTTGGCCTGCCGCGCCCTATTCTCCGCCGATGAGATCGCAATGAATTCCCCTCTGACAACCGCCTTCAGGGCCGCCCACTGCGTAGCCCGACTAGTGTCAGTGTTGTCATTATGAGACTGAAATTCTTTAATCACCGTCTCAATACGAGCCACTACCTCCTTCCTGTGCAACAGCGTGTCACGAAGGCGCCACGTCCGAGGGCGAGGGGCCGTCGGAGGCATATCAAGCAGAACCTCAACCGGAGCATGGTCCGAAAGGGAGATCACCCCCATCTCCGCTCCCGAGACTAGCGTCTTTACTGGGGATGTAACCAAAAGGTAGTCCAACCGTGCATACGTCTTGTGCGCGTGGGAGAAATATGAATAATCCCTATCATTCGGGTGTAGCTGTCTCCATAAGTCAAGGAGGTCCACCTCCGCGAGCTGGGCTCTGCGGTCCGCAGAGAGTTCCCCGACCTGGGGGGAGCGCTGCGCCGACCTATCTAGTGCGGAGTCAAAGACAATATTAAAGTCCCCCCCAAGTATGATATGCCTATCTTGCGTAGCAGAGACCTCTTCGATCGCAGCCTGCAGAAAGCGGTCCTGCCGCTCATTGGGACCGTATAAGGACCCGATTGTAAACGGAAGACCCCCTATCCCAAACCGATAAGCCAGCAGTCGACCCTTTTGTTCAGTGAATTTGTGAAGAATTTCCCCTTTGAAGTGGCGTGCCACCAGAATCGCCACCCCGGCCGTTTTAGTGGTGCAAGAGGAAAAAAATTGTGTAGGAAACTTGTGGGACTTGAGTCTGTGTGTGTCCTGTGAAAGCAAGTGCGTCTCCTGTAAGAGACAAATGTCTGCCTGTGTGTTCTCTAAGAGCGAGAGGACTGCCCGCCTCTTGACAGGATTATTCAAACCCCGAACATTCAGGGTCACCACCTTACATGTGGTGGGAGGCATGGACAACAGCGGAGCAAAAAGCAGCAGGGTCCCCCGTCAGCCAAAGTGGGAGGACAAAGGCCAAGCACGGCACAGGGCGCCGTAGAGCATAAAGCAACACACAGGGGCATGAGAAGCAGTCCGCGCCATGCAAACCAGTGAGCACACCATCCTGCCACCTACCCACCACCCTCGAAATGCATTGCACCAAATGCCCCCCGCCCCTCCAAGTCACACAGAAGCCACGAAGACAAGCCAAGCCATAGGCGCTGTAGCTCAGAGGAAGCAACCCAAAAAGTACGGACACTGCCAGAGCAACCAGAAACCTCAGGGTGCACTGGACGACCCCCCTTCCCCATTGCCAACTCCCGGATCCCCCCCTCCTTCCCCAACCCCCCCAACTCCCCTGAACCCCTCCAACTGAACCCCGGTCTCCCCACCCATCCTCCTTCATCCTGTCCCCTCCCACAACTGAGACCAGATCAACAACTTCAAACACCCCTCCCTCCTCCCCCCCAAAAAACTGTAGATCCATTGTCCCAGTCCGGTCCTTATCGGACAAGCCTGCGGAAAGTCAGAAAAAGTGGACGTCCAGCCACCTCGCACCCCTCCGCTCCCCCCACCCCCCCAGAACCCTCAAACCTGCAGCTCCATCATATCGATGTCGATCTCCCCCCGGAGTTCACTTAAGCTGTGAGCGCCACCTCCGTTGCATTGGCAGTTCCATGTTCGTCCTGCACTGCAAGGCCCGACTCTGCCCGGGCCGTGGGAGAACCCGGCTCCGTCATGGGAGCAGTCGATCGTCGGCCGGGGATTGTCTGCCATCCGTCCCTGGTGATACGGCTCCTGTGCGGCGTGTGAGCTCTGTCCTCAGTGGCAGTAATCCCCAACACACCACACGTATCCTGAAGCGAACGCAGCTGGTGCAAGGTCCCATTCCACCTAAAGATGAGCCGGAAGGGATGTCCCCAGGAATACTGAGTGCCATGCTCCCTGAGAAAGTCGGTCGCAATTTTAAAAGCTTTGCGCTTCTGCAGAGTGGACGCCGCCAGGTCCTGATAGAGCGCTACCCGGTGGCCTCTGAACTCCAGGGATGGTCTCCTCCGAGCTTCCCTCAGGATTCGTTCCTTCAAGGGGTAGTCCGGCAAGAAAGCCAAGATATCGGGCGGAGGCGCAGAGTTCCGGCGTTGCAGGCCCACCCTGTGTGCTCTGTCAATTCGGAAATTGAAATCAGCCGGTTCCCCCAGCACCTCTCTGAACAGCTCGCCGAGGTAGGCCGCCACATCCTCCCCCTCTTCTCGGGACGGAATGCCCCGAACGCGGATGTTGTTTCTCCTGGAGCGATTTTCGAGGTCCTCCGTGTGCGATTGCAGGTCAAGGTGCTGTTCCCGGAGTTGGATGACCTCCTGCTGCAATTGCGTGATTTCCTCGTCCCTGGCACGGCCCGCGTCTTCCACCGTGGAGACTCTGTCCCCCAAACCGTCCACTTCCCTCCGTATCTCTCGGACCTCACCTGCGACCTCCTGTTTGAGCGTCTGAAAGTCGTCCCTCAATGAGCTGAAGAGGGACTCCAGGAAGGACCTCGTGACCGGGGGTTCTCCTCCATTCGCTCCCTGGGCGGTACTCGGGTGGGGTGGGGATGGCTGACCTCGGTCTTGTCTCGCAGCGTTCCGGTGCAACATCTCCGGCAACGTGCGTTCTCCCTTCCGATTCCCTTTGTTATTCGACATGCTAGCCACCGCAACGTCCCTCTTGGAAGCTCTGCAATTCACCCTGGAAGCAACGTAGGAGCCGGGCTGATGATCTGCCACTCCGTCCCCAAATGGCCTATGGGGCCGGGATGCCCCACTGATCAGCGATCTGCTGGCCACTGTCCAGTCCCCTAGCTCCACTCCGTCTGGCAGCGCACCCTCCTCACACGCCACAAGCCCCGCGGCCTCGGGCTCGGCGTCACCAGTGCCAATGTGGGATCTCCCTCCAGGCTGGGTCTCAACGGGCCTTCGGGGACCACGTGGGGGCTGCGACAACGCCCAGTCTATCTCCACCTTGTCCCACAGTCAGACCCAAGATGCCACCAAGGGGGTCCGGTCCAGTGCCAGGCCGGTGGTCAGGTGCAGTGGAGGCCCGAGACTCGATAGCCCTGCCCCCAGGCCCCCGCGGTTCCAGGGGATGTCGATTGTAACTCTCCTCCCCAGGGGCCCTCCGTCGCCGGACTCACCGCAGGGTCTCCGTCGGTCAGGGGATCCGCTCCAAGCCCCACAGTCTCGACCGGCAGGCCGGCAGCACACTGCTACGCAGCGCCCTCGAGGCCCGGGGCACAGGCCAAAGCCCCGACCCCGCGTAGCAGGGGGCCCCCCGAGACCGGCTCCTCCTTTCCGGCACCTCCGCTCCAGCTGATCCACGCTCCGGGAGGGCGCCGCTGGGCTAGGCAGGACCATCCAGGCCCGGCCGGTAAAACCCACAGTCCGTCACCGCTCGCCTAGAGTCCGCTGGGGTAGGCGAGGCCCAGGACTCAGGCCCGAGCCCCGGCCCTGCGTGAAGACCGATGCCGGCCCGACGTCGGACTCTCTGCGGCCCCGGATCAGGCAACTCCGGTGCCGACCCCCACAGCAACGAGGAGCGCAGCGGTCCGGGATAGGCGGGCAATGCAGGAACGCAGCTGCTATCACCAGGGCCGGGCGGGGTCCGCCTCTCCGCCGGGCCGTGTGCTAGGCCCCACTCGGTCTCCACAGCGGTGCCGCCTCCGGAGTCCGTCCCACGTTCCGGGGTCCGCCAGCGAACATTTGGTTGCTCCTCCGTGGCACCACTCCCCTGCACCCTGAATCGCAGTGTCCCGGGGGGAGAATCCGTGCCTTCAGAGCAGGATCAGGGTTCAGGGACGGCGGAGCTCACGGTGAGTGCGACCACTCAGTCCGCCATCTTGGCCACGCCCCCGAGAACAGTATTTTATAAAAAGAAGAAGCATATCGAATCCATTGTTGAAAAGGCTTTGGAAGTAAAGAGGAAAATGTTCATTTTAGTATTAAAGAAAATTCAATCACTAGATAAACCAATCCATTTAATGAAGGCCAAAAGTAAGAGGAAAAGAGTGATTAACAAAAGTAATTTTTGTGATATTTTCTTAGGGCAATGGAAACACAGTTCAAGTTCTGAGCATTTTTTTAATGAAGAGAGGTATTTACAGACCAATGATTTGTTGCATGCAGTTGACACCAGTGGTCGAGCTTATGAGGTTAGAAATGGTTGTCCAATTGACAAAGAGCAAATGGTTCCTAGAAATGCAGAAGAAGTGATAGCCGATGAAGTTCTAGGCAAACGTCCTACAGTCCCAGTGTACACTTGGGATTGTAGCATTATTTGTAGTGTACGACAAGAATCTATTGATAAATTACGTAATTTCTTACAAGCTTATTGTAAAAATAGTGTTAAACAAAAAATTAAGGTGTTGCAAGGACTGAACCCTTGTAGATTGAGAAAACATACTGGTTTGCAAGGTCATTCTCTGGCTTGTCTTTCTAGGAAAGTATGTCAAAGTGTTTTTCACCATTTCAGGATGTTGGCAGTACATCATACTCAAATGCGGAAGTTAGTGAGAAGATTGTAATATGCAAAAAGTCCAGCACTAAACTTAAATGAGTTGAACAATGCTCTTTTGCGTGGATAAGTATCAGATGTGAAAAAGGTTTGTGATGAGATTGAGTTTTGTTACTTTGGTCCTGAAGAAGAGAGTGAAGAAACTCAGACATTAATAGAAGAAAATGTTGTAGAGAATGTTGAACATAGTTGTACCAAACATTTTGAAAATGAAATTATAAATTTTAAGGTGATTTCAGGTGAAAGGCCAAATTTTTCTTGCATTTGTTGTCGGAGAACTCACTATAAAAATCAGACTAGGAATGTTGATCTGTATTTAAAAGTGAAAAAGAAAATAATGATAAGTGGAAGGAATTTGCTACTTATTTGTTAGAAGAGAATTGTTTTGATTTGGGTTTTGATCAGTGTATTTGTAAATATTGTTATAACAAATTAGATGAGAATAAAATGCCAGCTAGACTGTATATAATAATTTAGAGTTAGTTGCTATTCCTCCAGAATTGATATATTTAAACACCTATGAGTCTATTCTCATTCAATGTGTGCATCCGTTTCAGGCTATTGTTCATATAGAGCCTAAAACAGATAAATTGCCTCCTTCAGATTTACAAAGAGGATTAAAAGGAAGAGTTGTGAATTTACTGTTAGATTTAAAGAAAGATATTGAAACTATTGGTGTAAAAAGTGAACCACTAGTTATTCTTGTTAATGGTGTACCGACTAAGAATAAGAAAATCTGGCAGTGGATGTTAGGAAAGTGCAAATGGCAACATTGTATTAGATAAAAAACAATACATACTATAAGAATGTTTATATGGGAGAAGAAGAAATAGTTTTAGCAGAAGATACTGAAACGTCCAGTGGACAAATTGAAAAAGTGGATATGTTAAGATGTGAAGAAATCTATGAGCATTACTGTGTGCATCCACTTCATTCAATAGAAGTGATGGGGAAAACTATTGAGTTGTTCCAAATGAAAAAAGGAAAGGGACTTCCTGTGCGTGTATGGGATGAGAGCATGGAAGGTCGTTCTTTTCCACAGTTGTTTCCAAATGAAAAAGTAGGACGATATGACGAACGTCCTGTGAAGATTCCTGCATCTGAATATCGACAACAAGATTATATGCAGAAGATCCGAGATTTCGCAATGTATTCCTTATATATTTCATCTTTTGTTTGAAAATGACTTGTCTGGACTTTCATATGCAGTCAATCACATTTTAAAAACTGGAATACATCTGCAAAATCTATCTGCAAAAGATTTTATGGATAAAGTGCACCAGAGAGATGATCATCTAGAATCTCAGCTCATTAATCTGATGGCATGTCAGCGTGGGACTAATGAATATTGGTACCGTCATCATGGAGAACTGAAATGTATGCTTCGGAACTTAGGAACTCCCAAATGGTTCCTTACCCTAAGCTGTGCTGAGTGCGCTTGGGAGGATTTGCTAGAATTTCTTCGAGAGGCAAATTCCAATATAAAACATATTGAATACAAGACACCTGGAGAATTGTGCTCTTTGGATCCTGTTAATATATGCAGGTATTTCAATAATAGAGTTGAGGCTCTGATGTCTTTTATCTGCAATAAAAAAAATCCTCCTCTAGGAGAAGTTATGGATTTCTTTTGGAGAAAGAAGTATCATGCAAGAGGTGCTCCTCATATACATATGCTGTTATGGATTAAGGAAGCTCCCAAATTTGGAACAGATGCGGATGATACTGTTTTAAGTTTTATTGAACAATATGCAACATGTGCTGTACCCAAAAGCACAGAAGAAAATAATTTAAGAGCACAAGTCTTACGATTCCAAAGCCACCGATGTGGAAAATACTGTCGACGAAAGTACAAATCGAAGGACAAGTTCTACACGAAATGTCGCTTTGCATTTCCACGTCCTGTAATATCCAAAGGAAGAGTGAGCAGTTTTATGTCATCTTTGCGACATCCCATCACAAGAAAGTCTCCAAAAAATACCTACAACTTAAGAAAATATGAAAAGTCAAAATACATAAATGACTACAACCCAGTTATTTTGTCCATGTGGAATGCTAACATGGATATTCAGTATGTGGCGGACAATTCCATTGCTGTTGCTCGATATGTAACGTCCCATATTACAAAATCAGAAAAGACAGAAAGGAAAGAATGTGGGAAGAGATTTCTCATGAGAAGACTCTAAGTAAGAAATTATACAGTTTTAGTTTGAAGATCTCATCCTATCGAGAGATCGGAGCATATGAATGCTCAGATCAGTTATCATCTGCAAGTCTATACTCTAAATCTAGAAGAATAATTTGGGTGAGTCTAGGTCTTGCAGCAATGCGAAATCGAGTTCTCAAATCTGTACAAGAAATTGAATATTTAGCAGAAAAAGATCCAGAAAGTACAGATATTTTTAAAACAAATATGTTGGACACATATTACCCAAACAGAAGTCATCATCCTGAGAACATGTGTCTCTATGAAGTGCTGCAAAACTACACTTTTAAATGGAATACTACAGAGAACATCAATGATGGAAAATATGGAGTCTTGGTTCCGTAGGATGTTAGGTGAAACAAACTAAAGGAAATTTGGTTAATCACAGAAAGCCGAGTTGTGACACTGCTGATAAAAGGGAATTTTACTATTTAGCCCTTTTACAACTATTCAAACCATGGCGTACAGAACTGGAATTACTTGGAGATTTCCAGAGCTATGAAGATTCCTTTAATGCTTGTAAAGATAGCATACAATGCAGTGCCTTTGCAAATTATGTGAAAATGCTGAACATTGAAATTGATCAAGAAGCTACAATTGGAGCTGTGATTGCTAGAGACAGTTCTCAAGACAGTCAAAGTTCTGATGCGCTGAGTCAAGATCCACTAGGACAACCAATTGTTGAAAATGAAGCAGCAATCGCCATGAATGAGGTGGAAACAGCTATGCATCAAGCTCAAGGAGATGTAACAAACTTAGAAGAACAACTAAATGTTGAACAGAAACAAATATATGAGCAAATGAGACAACAGATTGACCATGGATTACTACATGAAAAGAAAGAGTGCTCATGCACGTCAATTTAACCTATCCAAATGTACGTGAGTGGAGAAGCTGGAACAGGAAAAAGTTTTTTAATTAAAGTAATTACAAGTTATCTACAGAAAACAACTGAGTAACATTTGTCTTGTGTTGTCACTGCTCCAACTGGGTTGGCAGCACACAACATTAAAGGAATTACTTTACATCGTTTACTAATGCTACCAGTAGAGCATGAAAACAAATTGGAATACCACAAGCTATCTGGAGAAGCCTGTTGTGAAGCTTCAAGAGTCTTGAAGAAAATGAAACTTCTCATTATTGATGAGGTAAGCATGGTATCAAACTTGATGCTTGCCTTTGTGCATTTAAGAATGCAGCAAATTCTTAAAACAGTACGACGTGTAATTTGGAGAAAAACACATCATAGTTTTTGGAGATCTACTGCAACTGACTCCTGTAAAAGGACACCCAGTATTTAAAAAACTTGCGCATGAAGACACCAGAAAGTCTCTTGGTAGTGTTGGAAACGTGCACATTTGGTCATATTGTGAATACAAAGAACTCATTACAAATATGCGACAAGCAAATGATGTTGATTATGGAACTATTCTCCAAGATATAAGAATTGGACTACTTACTGAACATGGCAAACAAGCATTGCAGACTCGATTACTTTCCAATTTGTATGAGAATATCTGTACTGAAGGTGTAGAGAAGAGAAAAAAACAAGATAATGTTGTGATTGCAAGCACAAAGAAAAAGGACACTCTTGAAGAGATTGTTGGTTATCAGTTTGAAAATAGGTTCAGGTGTCAACTGCTATGCTAATGTAGTGGGCAATGTTGTTTTTTTTCTTTAAGGTTTGCAACAGCAAATTATGGAGAATCGGAAAAAAAGATTTTGTTCCTTTTTGCATTCTGTTTATGAAAAATAAAGAACTGATACAAGTAAAATACAATCCGTTTCGATGTTCGTAATCTTTTGGATGTATGTTCTGGTTCGAACAATTTACACAAAATATCCAACAAGATGCTCAGGAATTTCTAATGTATATGCTTACTGTATTGGAAAATGAAGATGTAAACATAAAGAATATTTTTGACCTTTGTTATGAATGGGATCATTATTGTGAAAATTGTACGTATACATGTAGCACTAATGTAGACAATGAAAGATTTCTATATTTGACATTACCGGACTGTAAATCAGTGTCTTTCAATAAATTAGTTAAAGCTGCAAATCAAAACATGGAGTGTAGCCAATGCAAATCAGAAATGTTATCAACATTATTTATACAAAGATATGGACAAAATATAATTTTAATGATGCAACGTTGTACAGCTGACGGAAGAAAATTGGACACTTTAATAAAACATTTTATATCTATTCAACTATCAATATCAGGAAGAACTTTTGTAGCAGTAGCAATAATTTTCCATGATGGTCCTTCAACAACATCTGAACATTACACTGCCTATCTAAAAAGTGACAAAGGCTGGACTCTTTGTAATGATGTTGAGTTCGTTTTCAAACAACGTTTGCCTTTCGAATTACCAAATTTCTACCTAATATTTTCAAAGTCAAAGTTTTAGGAAGATAATTCAGCCTCTGAGAAATGTATTATTATGATTTAAAAGGAGTACCATTGGACAATTTACATAAAAATGACTGCAAAAATACAATGTGGCCTCAAGTAAAGGTGTTTCTTTGAATTATGGACTTTTTGTTGCACATTGTCTCGGTGTATAATTTTAACCGACGACATTTACATTCTTTATAAATTTAAGTTATACATTTTTTTTTTGCAGTAACCATTTTATGTATGTCTGATTTGTATTATCCATTATTTTGCTGTGGATAGATTGTTTTTTTTTTAAACAATCTAATTGATTGTTATTTTTTTGCCCGCTGTTATCTGATGAGTACGAATAAAATCACTGTTTGTAGTGAAATTAAAAATATTCTAAGAACAGCAAAAAAAGCGTAGAAATTACTTTGTAAAATGTTAAAATTATGCTCTGCGGTTAAACATTTGTTATTACGTTATAATTATTTTTTCTTTTCTTTTACAGATCCTAATTCTAAAATATGGAATTTTCTATATTTCACATTATAAAAAATAACTGAATTACATATGTAGCATTTTTTAGTTGCATTACTGCTGAGGTAAGTTTAAGTAAGTCTTAAAAAGCACAATGGACTGTGTTTGCACACAGTTGAAAAAATGGTAGATTGATGGACTAGATTTGTGCCAGAGAATTCCATTGCAGACAGGTATCAAACGGGAGACAGCTTCAGAACACCTGTCTACAAGATACATGGTATAGTACACAATAGAGACATATGGTGGTCTTGTAAGTCCTGGTACTTTTAGAATTATTAGAAATAAAACTATTTAACTCAAAGCACATCACTAAGTTTTTTTTTACATGTGACAGTAGCCCCCATCCCTTCTCTTCAGTCATATATAAATATGTGCTATAAGTTTCGTAAAATATAAGTACTTATAAATGTATCTTGTTCTCTGTTAGTAGTACAAAAATGTCCTCCTATAATAAGAATTGGCCTAGCTTTTAACTCTCTTTCTTAATTGCAAGGTGAGAAAAAGATATTCTATATACTTTTTGTTTTCCATGTAATGATAATCTCTCATACACCGCACTTTCTGTTGAAAAGATGTTCTATAGGTTTTGCTGTGCGTGTTTGCACAGAACAGTCATAGACCAAGACATATATCCAGTTTTATAAAAAATTATAAATCTGGCCATGTTTGTGAATGGTGCACCATCCTCCAATTGGTGTAGCAGAGCACAACAAGGAGGATTTTTTTCACTTCTCATTTTTTCTCTTTCAATATATGCTTCAATGCATAGCATATCTTGAAGGAGAAAAATGCCTTTACTGATTGTTTTCGTGCAGGGAGGTGTCTCTTCCTGCACAAAAACAATCTCTGCATGATACAGACATATTTGCACCATGCTGCAAGGGTGCCTGTGTCACCACATGGCTGCACTTTAAGCATCTGTGCAGAGGGAAGCACAAACATGCAACATATTTATATACATATGTTGCATCCCTGTGCTTCGGAAGTACCGCAGCATGCTGTAGTTAAACAGTTTACAGTGTCATGCTGCAGCACTTTCTTATAATTCTGCCCTTATGTATTCACCACACATCACAAATGCATTATTTTAGTCAATTATGCACTACACATACATTCATCTAAATTTTCACACCCTAGCATACAAGTTTAGCTCTTTTTTAACCAGAGTAGGTAGTTCTGAAAATAACTTTTTGTTTTGTAGTTTTGTTTTTTTGAACAATTTTTTTTATTTTTTATTTTGTTTTTTAAATGAAAAATAAGTGAACGGGATGAACAGAACAATGAATTTTAGGGCAAAAAGACAGTCCAACAATGATGGTTCTCCAGAGCCCTGCAAACCAAATCAACTGATTGCTCCCCATAGCAAAGCAACCTATTGCATTTTATGCAATGAATTTTTGCATTTGCCAGTTGGCGCCGGATGTCCAAAGTAGATGTCAAAGTGGACACCCCAGAAGTGCTTGCAACTTGAGGTGGTGGTGGTCCAGTCTGTTGCAGTCTCTTGCACTCCTCTCTTGCCAGATTGGCAGGATGCACACTGTGCAGATGTTTAAACATGCTGGCAGTTCCCCAAGAATCTTTTTTGTTGGGGTCTCCTCTTGATAAAACTGCCTTACAAATTTTGCAGGTTACCTTAGTGGCATTGGTTTCTTCAATCCTTCTGGGAATTTAAAAAATCTCCAGACAATTAATTCAAATCTCTTGGAGCGTGGTGGTTCAGGAACAAACCCCTCTTCATTGGACTGATCTGAATCAGAAGAAGGCTGATTTGAAATCATTTTTGCAATGTTAAGATGAAACAGGCCTGTACTCAACAAAAACAATACTTCTTGGTAGCTGAGGTCTTCTCCCAAGAAAGGTCTAACACAAGTTATTGAAATTGGTGGGGCCCTTCAATACTTACAATAGAATTTGTAATGAACCAATCAAAACTCTTTTTTTCTGGTCACATAGGGTCCGCGTGGGGTGCGGGCACGCAGCTCGCACCCAGCTTGCACCCAGCTCGCACCAAGCGCGACTTCGCAAAATTACATTTAAAAGTAATGTAACTTTTTTGAAAGTTAAAGAATATTATTGTTATAATTAGCTCAGATAATGTCTTGTCTTAATATTTATAATAAATATATATAAATACGTTTTTGAACATTAAAACAATTACGCGGGGGTCATGCACCGACCGCGTCTGATGCGCGTATGACATCACGCGCAACCGCGTGACCACCGTGTCGCGTAATACGTACATGTTGCGTATGCGCTAAAAGTCGCGTACGTATCGCTTAGCGTCTGGGTTGGGAAAATCGTACTCGTCGCACACTCTATGTGGATTCTAGAAAGCAATCCTAAAATAACGGACATGTTCCACTCAGTGAACGAGAACGGTGCGCGTTGGGTGCGCAACTCCAAAAAGTAATAGAAAAAATATATAGTAAATAACATAAATATATTTAAATAACCAAAAAATGATAAAAATAATATATTTTTTATTTAAAAAAATATATTTTTATTAAATATGTTTTTTGTAATTTAAAATATAAGATATCTAAAAAAAAAATGTAGTAAAACAATATAAAAAAATAATAATTAATAAATTGTCATTATAAAAACTTTAGCAATTCACTGAAAAAAGCATATGTTTCACACATGTTATAGTTAGGGATTATCATTTAAAAAACCGTAGCAATTCACTGAAAAAACCATAGGTTTCACACATGTTATAGTTAGGAATTAGCATTTAAAAAACCTTTGAAATTTACTGAAAAAAAACATAGCTTTTAGGAGTGTTATAGTTAGCTGGTCATTTCAGTCGTACAAAACCATTGAAATTCCTCCGTTATTGTTAGTTGGACTAACAGTACCACGCGCGCCTGCAGTCACCTGCTGATGATCATATATTACATCATTCATGACATGGTGAGTGACATCACTGATGACATCACTGATGACATCTCAAATAACAGGGGTATCTCCCTTCTTGAGAGTTCAGAAACTTTTATAAATATGGGAGAGCTGTCCAGCAACTCAGATCCTTACCTGGAAATATCAAGAAAAGAAAGACTGCTCTGCTGCACCCCTGGTCTGCACCAAGAGAGGACTGCGCCTGCTGCACAATCTGGGCTTCACAAAAGTGGACTTTGCCTTACTTTAAAGGATTATGGAGTGGACCCTCTGAAAGCAACAGGCACAAAAGAGTTACAAGATGTCACCTGCATCAACTCCACCAAGAAAAGACCAGCTGACTACCATCCAGTGGAATTTTAAGGATTCGACCAGGTGGATTGCGGGAATTGTAGTACTACCTCTCCAATGAGCAACTCGGAGCTTCTGAAACCTTGTCTGCTCTTGTGGACCCTTCAAGATCCCAAAAGGACCTTCTGAAAGAAGATCCAGAAGTTTGGAAGCATTTAGAGAATATTTGATATAAAGCTCCATAAGTTAACCGACCCACTATGGAGAGCCAAGCAGGGTACATCAAAACACAACTCGGCCTGATCTTCAGCTTTGCAATACTGAGAGCTTCGTAGCTCTTCGTTATCGAGGACGAGAACTAAGACCTCCAGTAATCATTAAAGCCTCACGTTGAAGCAAGCCACCATCATTGAACTGCAACCCGGCCTGCCAAGGAGACTCATTTTATGTGTAGAGAAAAATAAGGAAAAAATTGATTAAGTGTGAAGGTTAAAAGTTGACTGGCCCCAACCACCCCATTGTATCTGGTCCACATTCCATCGCAGTTGGCCTGAAACTTTAACCTGATCCCGGTCAAGCATGGCTAGATGCCCCTGATTGGCAGATTTTGCTTTTAAGCACTAGAAAGCACATTTTTACAATCAATCCTTAGAAATTCATATTTCTGTTTCCCTACATTGGATTTTTGTCGATTTGGTGTCATTTTAAGCATACAAATATTTCCTATTTTTATAAATTGGTGTTGGATTTTTATTGTGTGTTGTGGCTTACTGATTTACTGGTATTTGTGTTTTGAAATGTTTTACAAAACTGTCTCCTTAGTTAAGCCTGACTGCTCATGAGCCACCCTATCAAGGGCTGAGCAAGGACTAATTTATTGAGAATTTACTGGACCTTATTTGAGATTGTGGTGTTAGTATTAAATGTAGGTACTACCTGCACCTGCTAACAAACCACCATCCAACAGTAAACTATGCTTTTAGAATTTTTAGCAACCTAGCAGGCTACTGCTGAGTGTTCCTCACCTGCAGAAGAATAGGACATTATGCATAGAGGTATATATCCATTTGGACAAGTAGGTCTGAAGATGTGCAAGTGCATGTATGGACATCCCTTTTGAATGTCATATTGGCAATGTCCAAAAATGACAGCACTGAGGAGTGTGAAACAAGAAGTGGCCATGAGACATTTCCGTGCACAATGACCTACCTGTTTATCATAGATGATTTCTGAAGCAACTAGATGATAGATTCAGATGACAGAATCCATAAATATACACAAAAGTATAAGCTGAGGCTAATGTAGAAGACTGAAAAGGTTTTAGAAACAAATGCAGGAAACATTTTACACAGTAAAATCCAGGTGCATTTTTCAGGCTACAGGCTCATCTGACAGAACCTGGGTAAGGTTCTAGTTTGTGGCCCCATCGGTGCTTATGTTCCCCTTCCCCTTTACTCTTAGCGTCTCCTGTCTCCTTCTGTATCTTGGACAGGTAAAGGGAGAAGAAAACTGTTGGTGTGGGTGAACAGTAAACTTATCCCTGATGCTCCTGCAATATTAACTCAGATATTACCTTTGGCAGTATTTAAGTAAATGATTGTACTATGCACACTTACCAATAGTAAATTACATTTTACCTTTAAAACTAATGACCACGCTAAACAAAATTCAGCACAAATTTGCAAGAGATGAAAGCAGATTCCCACGCTGCTGTGAAAGCCAAGTCCTGCCACCTAGGGTGAACACCTCCTTCTAGATCAAGAAGTACACTGTTTTCAGTCTTGATCTTCCTTACAAACACCAAACAAATTTTGGGTGTTGTAGTATTGCTTTGCTTCCATTGAACTAATTAGAATAACACATCTAAAACATTGATAGGTATGTGAACTTGTCAATTGAGGCAGTGTCCTTCAAGGCCTAGATTATGGCGGCCATCCTATTGCTACTTGATAGAGGAAGATAAAAAGAACTTCTGCTTCTCTTGCTTGAATTTCTGCCTCTCGGGACAGTTGGTTTTGTTTTCATACAACTTGAGGCCAGACATTTTGGGGCGAGACAATCTGAAATGCATAACAGAAGGGAAAATTGAAAAGGCCTGAAGTCATGGGAGGCTCTTGCCCATTGTCTAGAATCCTTGCTAGTAGCTGAGTAACTGGAAAATGTTTGGATAGTTTGCACCAGTTGTGTGACGGCTTATAACTAATGAGAAGGAAATCAAATGGTACCAGTTGCAAGATTCAGCATCAAAAGGATTCTTTTTGGCTGAAAAAAATTTTTTTGCAAGACAATTTCCTATTTGTAGATTACAATCTTCACATTTTGAGAATCGCAAAGACATGGTTGAGGCAGTAGAAATGTGATACTCAAAGAATGGCCCGGGGGCCACTTGCGGCCCTCATGACCTTTCCATGCGGCCCCCTTGGTAAACAGCAGCATGGACTGGTCTGCAATTTACACGACACAGCACTACCAATCGGAATGCAAATAACTAAGGAGTCCAGCACCACTTAACTTTAGAAAGACTGTTATGTTTTAAAGACTTCTTACGACAAACGTGTAAAAATATGATGAAGTATTTTACAATTTCATAAACATGTATTTCATTAACATGCAGAACGCTTTCACCTTAGTACATCCGCTGATATCACTGCACTGAGAGGTTTTTTTTAAATGACAGTTTTCCAACATGAATTTAGAAACATTTATGCTTCGACCGACTCTAACAATGGGAACTGTGAACTAAGAGGCAAGTCAGCTGTTATGTGCACACTCTAGGTGGCCTGGGTTTCAATTATAAAAGGACAACATCATAGTTTATTAAATCAATCACAAAGAGAATAAAAAGGGGCATATTATCAAGGAGAGGGTTAAAATTATCACCCGTTTAGCAGCAGAAAACTGCCGCTAGAGCGGTAATAATGGGCTTGATAATATGCCCTGGAGCATTCCAATAGAAGCCCATGTTCACGCCAGAACATGGACTACTATTGGAATTCTCCAGGGCATATTATCAAGCCCATTATCGCCGCTTTAGTGGCAGTTTTCTGCTGCTAAACAGGCGATACTTTTTAACGCCGTTCTTGATAATATGCCCCCAATTGCCTAGGACCACACAATTTGTCAAAGCGGTATTGATCCCATGTTTTCTGGTTTCGCATTGTGCAATACGGCCACCTTACAAGGCCCATATCGCCCGACCTCCACCCTGCTGGAATCAGAATTGTGTGCATCATCCTCTTTCAAATTCTTTGTTTAAAAATCATACAGAGACTACATATGTACATGAATTATTTCTAAGTCAAGATCAACCAGGTAGGGTGGGTGTAATTACTTTGCACAGAATGCCCTTTCCAATAAAGGAACATTGTGATTTCTAATTATACAATTTTTCAGTGTTCTAGTTCAAAGATGCATATGTCTAGATTCATGTGAGTACTTTTAATCAGTAAATAACAACTGAGAGAAGATGGCAGGCAATGGTTAATGGTTAACAGGAAACATCTTTGAGTTTTAAGTTTAGGAAAGCTGAAAACTGCGTATAAACAATTGGCATTCGGACGAGTCTGGAGTCAATCTGAATTTGGCCAGTAACAATGTAAAGAAACCCTGCACCTTCCTATTCAATTGCTATTCGAATCCAATTTCACCTGTGACTAGTATTAATAATTTTTCTTGGAAAGGGTCTTAGTTTAAGGGGAAAACATGCAGAAATGCTTACACTGAGTGTTGCAAGTTTTCCAGCAAAATCTGTGATACACCTTTTCGTAATTCAATGCATCCTGTGTCTATTTTGATTAACAAGACTTTTTTTAAAGTATCTTTTATAGGGCTTCATTGTGACCGTTTCTGATTGCTTGTCTTCACCTCAGCACCGAAATCCTACGACATAAGGCTGAATATATTTTCAACGTCTCCATACGGTTGCTACCTATGGTGACCAGCCGAGTATCAAAGGGATTTCACAATGTAGCTTTTCTTCATATATAATATATTCCATCCCCAAAGCAGGAAAGAATGAAATAAAAGTGTGTTAAATAGTTGCTTGCATAGGGGTTGAAAACTGATTGTGGAATCAAGTAAAACCAATGGTACAAGCAACACGGCGGCCTTGGGTTCTCCTTTCTTGCTCCCAAGACTTGGAACTCTTTCCCCTTTGAACTACGGTCTACCTCCTGCTTCACTTCCTTTAGAAAATCATTAAAAACTCATCTGTTCCGACAAGCATATGATGATTAAACACTGTCCCCTACTTCCACCTCTGTTCATCTGTACTAAAGCGCCATGAAACCAGTGGTGACCGAGCGCTCTATAAATAATTTTTACATTACATTACATGAATTAATGACCAAAGGAAATTCACTCAATACTCGCAATGGTCAGAAAATAAGTTTAATACAAATAGCATTTCGAATATATATCTTATCCCCCAGGACGATTTTGTACTCAAACTGTGTAATCGAAAGAATTGCACCCTTCAGCTGTTCCTGAAATGTTATCACTGCACGCCATCAGAATAGGGCCGTTTCCGGGTGTTCGAGCCTTCACCTTGCGCGCTCACTCGACCGGAACCCTTGATGCGAGCGGTAAAACATATGTGACAGGTTAAGCAGAATGCTTAGAATGTAGAACATATTCACACCAACCGTCCTCCGGATTTAACTGAAAAGTTAAAGTAAACAGTATTTGCATACAAATGGAAAACTCATCGCACCGTGCAATTTTAAGTGATGCTGTGAGACGCACAGAGCCAGTTCAAATGTAAGTAAAAAATAAAATATATGAAAGAAGACTTATGCATTAGAATCGCTGTGTTTCTATCAATTAAATAAAACAGATGATTACTTAATAGAAATCAATATTAAGAAACAACATTGGAATATATTGTAGATTGGGCAGCAGTTAGGTTGAGGACTACAGGGCATGGCTAGTGCAATGATGTCTGTCCCTCTGTGGGGAATGATGCATCTCCACCCCCTTACCATTACAATGGATGGGATTATTTAATACAATCCTTTTAATGGGGGTGTAGCTGAATTATGCTGCCAAACTACATCCTCAACGGAATGCATTGCACAGGCTTTCCTCACTCTCAGTGAATCAGAAATCTTTCAGTCAAGGGGAGCCAGTGTATGTCCCACAACTCCAAAGAAGGAGAGGAGGATTAGGGGCGAGCCAAAGCTAATTTGTCTGTGGTTGCCTAGTGAAAGTTTAGCTGTTAAATATTTAAGCAGGCGCTCCCAAATATAAGGTATTGCAATAAATAATCCAGGTAGCTCCGGATCGGCACTCCGAATGACCGACGGCTGAGCAGAAGAACTTGGAAGCTAAGGCAAGAGTATCCAAAGCAGTTTTTCAGAGGTCGCCTCGAAGCCTCGAAGGAGGCTCGAGGGCCGGCACCATACAGCTGCTGGGGCCCCGGAAGGATCCGGTTTGGGCCGCTGCAAAGCGGCCAGGTAGGAAGGGTGGTGACTCGCAAAAAGCGTGACTGGGAGGCGTCAGGTCACAGGGCCAATGGGGGGTCACAGGTGATTTTTGAACCCCCAATGAGGGGGTTCCGCTCTGTAGCAGCCGGAAAAGCTGCAAGGGGATATAAGGTGCCGCTCTCCAATGCAGCACCTGTTTTTATCACTGTGGGGCAGGGGGAGCGAAGGCAATGTATGACAGTTCGCAATTTGTGATTTATGGCAGGGGTCATAAAAAGTTACAACTCCAGTAAGGTATATAAGCAGTGCTTTAAATGGGCCGGTACTCACTGGTACTGAGTACCGGCACTCCTCAGTTTTCTACCCTGATTACCGGAACTTATTTTCGGCAAGGAGAGTACGGTACTCCATGAAGCAGCAGGGCTCAGGCCCTAAAGTATGGGTAGTTGCAAAGCTGGTGCGTGTTGATGTGCTGCTCTGGCTGGCAACAGCCTGTGTATTTCTGCGCTGGGGTGCTCCAGCAGTGTTAGGTTCTCATCAGGCGTACAAGCCAAAGGGCTACAGACACCTCCACCCCCTCGCCCCCGTCGTGTGGCTGCCCGGGATGAGACAGCTTCCCTGGCGCGCACACAGCCGCACCCGAGTACTTCACAGGTCTTTGAGCCGCTGTTAACCTCAATAAACTTCATTGCCTCTCTGTCTGCCAGTATGGTCCGGTCCAGAGTACACCTATTCTCTTCACACCTCATGCTGTTGTTGAGTGTTAAAAGGACTGCTGAATGAGCTGATAGGTGGATGGCCTTATATTCGATGTCCGTAATATCTTCTATAAGCCTCCAATCTACTAAAAAGTAGTCAATTCTAGACCTGCTCCCATATTTCTTGTTGTGAAAAGATGTACCCAGTTAAGTTACAGCTCTTTCTCTCCAGAGGTCACACAGTTTATGCTGGGTCAGCATGGTTTTTAGTAATGCTTGTGAATTAGGTGTCGGTGTAGTACTAGTTCAATTTGATTTATCTAATTTTAGATCTAATACAACATTGAAATCACCTCCCATGATTATTAGGCCAGTGAAATCTAAGAGATTGGCAAACAGATTTGTTAGTGGTTTGCAATCATCATGGTTTGGGCCTAAATATCCTACTAGCGTAAAAGGCCTATCATTTACTTTAGCAACTGCTATAATTCACCTACCCCCTTTGTCTTCCTTCGCTTGTGTCACCCATATGTTTGCCTGTTTTTTCACAATTATTGCAACCCCTCTGACATTCCCACTCTGATCTGTAAAAAAAACTTGTTGTACCCATCTTTGTTTTTCAAAGAGTTCAACGCATTCCTTTTTCAACAAGTGGAATCAATATTTGTGCAGGGGAATCTCTAAAGTATTGAAGAAACCTATCCTTACGGCCTTTCACACGTAACCCAATCAACATTCCAAGTCAGGATCTGTATGGACATTTCTTTATTATAATAATTCCACCTGTTATTACTGAGGTGTTTGAGGATTTTGTTTGTTTTTTTACCAAATGCTCCCCACCCTGTGACACCCTTCTACCACTCCCCTCCCACCTTGCCCTGGAGAACCCACCCCTGCTTCTTCTTCCTGGACATGATGTTGGTTCAAATCAGTATTTTGCTCCGTTAACTCCCAGCCCCCCAGCTTATTATCTTACAGCAACTACTTCCTTAACTTTCCCCTCCACCTCCCTTGATACTTTCTAGATAGGTCATCCGCTTCCTTTGTGTTCCTGATCATATGCATTTGATTGTTGTACATTATTCACAGTGATGCAGAAAATGTAAGTTGCACAGTTGCCCCAGCTTTTTTAAAGTCATCCATGTGCTTACCCAGCTCCCACTGTCTGTCTAGAGTGGCTTGTGATAAGTCTGCTCTTATTTCCAAGGAAAAGTCAGGGCCTTTCACGGTTTTTTGTTTTAGTGCGGATACAAGAATTTTTCTTTAAAGGCATAAGTCTGAAAATTACTGAGAATCTTTCTTAGTTTTGTTCTACTCGGGTTTTTCCTGAAGGGATCCCAGTGTATTCTTTGTTTGTCTTTTGCAATGTCCACTTCACATTCCTCTGCCTGTACTGAGGCTTTTATGAGAGCTACCACACATGATTTTAAATCCTCTCTCTCTTTACCTTCAGGTACATTTAATATCCTCCGGTTATTCCTTCTGGAATTATTGTTAAGCTGCTCAACTTTTTTCTGGAGGCCCTGCTCGTCTCTACGCGGTGCCGGGAGTTCCGTTCTGCTACTGGCAATGTCTTTTTTTAGCTCCTCCACTGTATTTCTGAGGATTTCTGTCCTGTCGGATAGCGTATCCAACTTTTTCTCCAACATCTCACAAAACCCACGGATTTTGCACTGATTTGCCTCTGATACTGAGAAACCATTCCTGATGTCTGCAGTTAGAATTCCCACCATTTCCTCAAAAGGATTAACCAATGGTCCGTGTGGATTCCTAGTGTTAGGGGTTAATATATTCGTATCTGACGTATGCCCACCAGAATCATTATCTCCTTTGTCCTGGGTGCTATCACCATGGTTTTTACTCTGCCAGAAGTAACAGGAGTGACAATTTTAGAACTTTGTTCGGCATTGTTGTTATATTCTACACTGTTTCTTTAACTGCATGCGCTGTGCAGGTCGTGCTTTGCATTCTGTGTTCTGTACAGAGCTTTGCTAATGTAGCATTCTACCCTTCTCTGTCAGTTATTGCTTGAACATTGCTGTACCTGTACCTGTACCTGATGCTGTGCTGTCAATAAACAACTCATTTATACTATCTCCTGCTCAACATCTTACAAATTGGCGACAAGGATAAAGCCACTCCAGCCATCTACAGCACAGGAGCGGAGTTTTTGGATCCTTTTATGGATATTTCGGAATTCATTGATTTTTGACTTCTACCGGATTACTACTTCTAACCTGGATTATGGTCAATTTCATGTAAAATCCTTTACTGCTAGACGCTCGAGTTTGAGAGCGTTCAAAACAACTTTTGGACATTTTGTTTGGCACTTACATCTTTCAAGTTGCAGCTCGAGCGGCTAGAGTTCTTTGGAATACGTCACTGCGCCTCACCTGTTGCTTCAGCTGTTGACGCGTGACTTGGAATCCACCTGTCTCTTACCTTCTACCTCCCGAACGCCGCCTCAAGGACTATGTTCGTACATCAGCTGGATTCGGTCTACGCGCCCCTGCACCTGAATGCTCCGTAAGCGTCACCACGTGTGGGCGTACTTCCGTCATCGCGTCTGACGTTGACGTGACGTGCCACCATTTTGCTTACAAGTGTTTCCTAGCAACCAGTACACGGCCAACCAGTACAGGGCTAAGTGTTCATCGGCAATTACAAGGAAAGGAGTCCCTTCGAGTGTTACTGGTACACCTCTTAGTGTCAGCCGGCAGCCACAAGGAAAGCAGTTACTTCGAGTGTTGAAGGCGTAGTGTATGTTATCATAATTTCTTTTGCAAGTGTGTTCAAGGTACGCTGTACATTTCCTTGGTGTTCCACTTCATCGTTTGGATAACTGTGCTTCTGCTTCAACGTTTGGATTTTTAGGAAACAAGTACTGTTTCACGACGATCTCAAGAACAACTTTACACCATAATTGTGCTGTTATTTCATACTGAATAATTTGTTTTGTGGGGGTTTTCCTTATGAAGAAATTTTGTGCTATTCTTTTATATTATAATATGCATTGCAAGTTCATTTTATAACTAATTTCAATTCAATTTCTTTACTGACACTGGTACAAAGGGGTGACATTTTGAAAGTTATACAGTAACTAGTACATTGCTCCTTTGAGATGCAGTTTGATCCACCAGCCAAGTTTTTACAGGTTAAAGGTGACCCTCCTATGCCTTGGTCTAGATGGAAGGAGGAGTTCTTTAACTACATGAGAGCTATTGATGGGGAACGGATGGGTTCTGAGAGGAAAAAGAGTATCCTGTTACATTGCCTTGGTTCGGAAGGCCAAGAAGTTTTTAGGACTTTACCCCAAATTACTGTTGCTTCAGGGAGCGGTGATTCCTTAAATGTATATACAGAAGCTCTCAGTAGGTTGAAAAAAAGATTTAAGCCTACAGCCAATATTGCGTTAAATCGCTTTAAGTTCTATACCAGGGCACAAAAGCAAGAAGAGTCATTTGATGATTTTCTCACTGCCTTGAGATCTCTAACATTGCACTGCAATTTCGGTGCAATGACTGATGAAATGATCCGTGATCAAATCATCGTGCATATTAAAAACAAAAAAGTTCAAGATAAATTATGGTGTATTGGTGACCCCAGTTTAGAGGAAACTATTTCTATCGCTAAGTCAACTGAAATGTCTGAAAAGTGGATGGGCATTGTGGATAAACAGAGTTCTAATCCCAGTAAAACCATCTCTGAAGAGGAAGTATGTGTTGTTAGAGCTAAATGGAATGAAAGAAATCCTATATCCAATCAACCAAAGAATAAGAATACTTTTAACACTAACAATAGGAGACCTGATGTTGCAAATAATGCATGGTCATGTTTTAGATGTGGTAGCAGGTCTCATATTGCGTCATTTCAGGGTTGCCCTGCCATAAACAAAACATGTAATGTCTGTGGTAGAATGGGGCATTATAGCAGTGTCTGTAGGGAAAGACGCTACAGTGCACAATGGCGTACTGGTCCACCATCACGTCCACCCTCCAACAGCGTTACACCCTCAAAAATTTCTTCTCTTAATGAGGTGGAGGAGGAAAAACAAGTTCCTGAAAGGGGTTTTGTTGTTTCGATTATTCAAAGTGGATGTACTCTGATCACAAGAAAGAAATCCCCTAAGTGCATTTTTCATGTTTTCTCAATTGCAATTGAACTTATGGTGGATTCTGGCTCTCCGTGGACCATCATTACTAGAGACTACTTTAATGAGAAGTTAAGCAATGTTTGTGATTTGATTAGTTTACAACAATCAGACATTGTAGCAGAAGGCTTTAGTGGATATTTGATTAATATTGAAGGTTTCCTCAACGTTCCGTTAACTTTCAGAGGCAGAGTGGCTCAAATTAAATTATACATTGCCGTGAAAGGTATAAATGTCTTAGGTTGGCAAGACCAATGGGAGCTTGGTATTAAACTAAATCCACGGGCAAAGGATCCTATTTCGTTGTGCACTGATCAGGAAATGATTGGGTCCATTTGTCCTAGTGTGGGGGAGAGTAGTGACATTTCGTTTTGGAGCAAAAAGTTTGATAAGGTATTCAGTGATCAGTTAGGTAAGTTAAAACATTTTGAGCATCAGATAAAATTGAAGGAAGGTGCTATTCCAGTTAAACAAAAGCTAAGAGGGGTCCCATTAAATGTCAGGGATGAGCTGAAGAAAATACTTGATGATTTGCTTAAAGACAATATCATTGAACCTATTGAATCTGCAGAATGGGTTTCGCCTATTGTTTTGGTGCGGAAACCTGATCAAAATTTGAGAGTCTGTGTTGATTTAAGGGCTCTCAATTCTAACATCATTGTAGATTGCCATCCCCTGCCTAATATTGATGAGCTCGTTTCGCTGTTTGATGGTGCGCAAATCTTTTCCACTTTTGATCTTAGGTCGGCGTACCATCAAATTGAGTTGACCGAAGATTCAAGGAAATACACAGCATTCATCACCCCTATGGGTTTATTTCAATACAGGAGGATGCCATTCGGATTAGCATCCGCAGCCTCAGTTTTCCAACGTGTAATGTTTCATATTTTTAAAGACTGTGATGTATTTGTAAAATGCTTTCAAGATGACATTTTAGTATTTTCTAAAAATGAAAAAGAGCATATTTCACATTTAGACGTGGTATGTAGTAGACTGGAAGATTTTGGTCTCACTCTTAAAGCACACAAGTGCAATGTATTCAAAAAATCAGTTGAATATTTGGGACACACATTGTCAGGGGAAGGGTTGGTTCCCAAAAGATCCAATGTTGAGGCTATCCTCAAAGCTCCTTCTCCAGCCAACAAAGAACAACTCCTTTCTTTTTCTGGCATGTGTGAGTATTATAGTAAGTTCGTGGTCAATTTTGCCACAAAGATGGAGCCGTTAAGAAAATTGCTAAGGCGAAACAATGAATTTCTCTGGGGTTCTGAGCAAGAAAAAGCTTTTGTTGACATCAAAAATGATATTGTTAATTCGCCCACTCTGAAACCATTTAGGATGGGTAAAAATTGTATTATCACAACAGATGCAAGCTTGTATGGCTTAGGATGTGTATTATCTCAGTCTGATGGTGTGCTTGAATGGAATGTGGCATTTTCCACAAGGACCTTGAGTGAAACAGAACGAAGGTATGCAGTTATAGAGCGGGAGTTGTTGTCCTGTGTTTGGGCCATAGAACATTTCAGAATTTATATTTGGGGGAGCAAATTTGTTCTCAGAACAGATCATAAGCCTCTTGTAAATATTTTATCGGTTGGTGGTGGTTGGAATGCCACAGCTAGGATTGCGCATTTAGCTTCCAGGTTGCAAGAGTATAACTTTACAGTTGAATACATTCCTGGAAAAAAAAATGCTACGGCCGACTGTCTGTCACGTCTTCCGTGTGACAATAAAGAGGACAAAGTCAATGTTTTGAGGGAATTAGACTTTGTACTATGTTTAGCTGATGTTGTTTCTTCTCAATATCAGGACATATCTGTACAGTTTTGGTTGGAGTGTCAAGCTAAGGATGAGAGGTTTGTATTACTCGGAAAATTTATGTTGGAGGGTTGGCCAAACAAAACCAAGGTCAGGGATGATTTACTCCCATTTTTCAATGTTGCTGATGAGTTGCATTTTGAGGGTAATTTCGTGTTCAAATCTGACAAATGTATTCCACCTTCTGGTGTTCAGGAGCTTATTTTAAAATTGGCACACAAAGCGCATCCTGGTATTTCTAGCATGAAGCGTTTGATTAGGCTGAATTTTTGGTGGCCAGGGATGGACCGCTTCATTGACCGAACTGTTAGGGACTGTCCTGATTGTTGTGCCAAAGACAAAATGTTAAAGTTACATGTTCCTCCCCTTAAATCTGTTGAGTGGCCCGTGTTGCCATGGAACAAATTAGCTTTTGATATCTCAGGTCCTTTCCACATTCTTCCGGGGACCTCACGTTTTGCATTAGTGATGATAGATTATCATTCTAAATGGCCAGAGGTAAGATTTGTCGCTAAGGTTACGTCTGAGGCTGTTATTTCATTTTTCCAAGAAGTTTTTGCAAGGGAAGGGAGTCCTGCTGTTCTAGTGTCGGATAATGGTGTACAGCTAGTTTCATCTGAGATGCAATCTTTCTTACGCTCTTGCAATATTAAACATATTCGCACTTCCTTGTATGAGCCACATGAGAATGGACAAGTTGAGCGCTTCAATAGGGTCTTAAAGGGTTTTGTGGTTGATGCTGTTAAGGAAAAGGGTAACTGGTTGAATGTGTTAAAAAAAAATTGTGGATGTATCGCATCACTCCTCATACCACTACAGAAGTAAGTCCCTTTAGGTTGCTCAAAGGCAGGGATCCTGCATCATCTCTTTGCCCTTGGTGGCTTAAGGAGAAGTGCAAGAGTGTGGGTGAAGATGTTGTTGATATTCAAAAGGTGGCAGATAAAGTGGTTAACAAACAAACCAAATCTGCTGAGTGGTACAACCGTAGATGGAGGACTAAAGAGCATGGTCTGTGCGTGGGAGATTGGGTCAGAGTTCAAAAACATTTCTTGGTCAGCAAGGGTTTGAGTAAGTTTGGCAGACCCATTCAAGTTAAAAGGGTTTTTAGTAATTCAGTCATCACCCAAGATGGTAAGGTCTGGAATATTAGAAAGGTTGCTAAATGTCCTTTGCAAAATATTCAAGGTGATGATTCAAATGTTGATTCTAGTCTTTCCTCTGTCCCTGATTCTGTGGCTTCCAGGGTCAAAGATGATTCACGTATCAGAAGAAGACCAAATTCTTTTCAGGATTTTGTTTAATGCATTTCCCCTGTTGTTTGTTTTATTAAAGAGGGAGATGTGTTATATTCTACACTGTTTCTTTAACTGCATGCGCTGTGCAGGTCGTGCTTTGCATTCTGTGTTCTGTACAGAGCTTTGCTAATGTAGCATTCTACCCTTCTCTGTCAGTTATTGCTTGAACATTGCTGTACCTGTACCTGATGCTGTGCTGTCAATAAACAACTCATTTATACTATCTCCTGCTCAACATCTTACAATTGTCCTGGCCGGTTAGTTCACCGCTCTCCATAGCTGGGGCAATGGTATCTGCAACAACCATAAACCCTTTGAAAAACGAACGAAGAGATAGTGTAATCTTAAGCTGAGGCTCTGTGAACTCTCCTTTTTTCTCTTGTTTTTTTACTTTTGTTTTTTACTTCTTGTCTCGGTTTATCTCTGAGGTGACCCTGATTAGAACTTGATGGGGAAGCTGAGCCGGACTGAGCCGGACTTAGCAGCTAGATCATGAGAGGGAATCTGATTTTCTATGCCCACAGTTTTCACCTCTATTTTAGCGTGGGGCAGCGTCGGATTGGTAACACGTGCATTCGGGCAATGCTCGAGGGGCCGGTGTCCGAGTTCTGCTGTGGGCTGCTTTTTTGAGCAGTCTGAGGGGCTATTTGGGCGCTGTCTCTATTGTTCGAATACATCCAGCGGCCTAGTGGGAGTCTGAGTGGCCTTTCTAGAGGCGGATGGGCGCTGATTACCTCAGTTTAGCAGAGGTATCACTCCCTTTGTCTTGCTGGCCGGACCATTAAAGTGGGCACATACTGAGCTGGGGCAGGGGCATTTTTTTAACCCCCCCCACATTTTTTATAAGATTACACCAACGGCAGTGATATGAGGAGTGTTTATGCAAATGTGGGCCGATTTTATTTTTGCGTTCCCGGGCCGATTTTCATTCCCAATCCAACCCTGGCCTGGGGACCCTCTACACTCTGTCCTTTTGGTCAACCCTGCAATGGCCCCCCTAACTTTCAAATCCTGGCATCCTTCATCGCTAATGGCGGCTGGCTGCTCTGACAGAATTACAACCTCCACACCACCTGAGCGCGCAGCCGCAGCGAACCTGCTGACGCTGCCACCACTCGCCTGGAGGTAGCTACGCGCTGCAGCCCTGCGGCTCTACCTGAGCTCCAGGGCGCCCGAGACACAATGTGGACTGGTGTCCGAATTCGAGCAATGAATTTGACGACCAGGAGTCTGCAGTACCGGAATGGCATGAAACACATCGATGAGTAAAAGAAAAAGCCTTCTAGGTAATATGAGCGGGGTTTCTTAGGGGGTAATACTGGTAACACTAGTTGCGATATCCACGATTACATCGGCTGGGAACCTCCGAAGCAAGCGACCTGTGCGCTACACAGGCGCCATGTTCTCCAGTTAATGTTCATGTTAACAAGATGGCCCAGTGACTTAAACCTTTGCTGCAGACATTGGGCGCTCTCTAAACGTCATGAGTATTGAGTCATGGTGAGATCACTTTACACTATTCCACCTCTTGATACATTGAACAGCATTAAACAGCATTAAACTAAATGAAAAACAATCCCAACTAACCAAATACTTTACAGCACGCAGTACACCTAAACGATTGCACTTAAGCGCTATATGAAAGACCACCTATCATTAATAATAAAATGTAGGTATTGCATGACCATAGTTGTCACTCATATAATTTAAGAAAGAATTGCCATGAAGTGCATTTGATTTACTTTCTTTAAAGAGAACTCTGAGAAAAGTTACTGGAAGCACAAGCAGAAACTACAAACTTTTAGGCCTTAATAAGTCTAAAGGCAATAACTAATATTGTGTCTAAGACACATCAATAAAACAATAAATCCTCTATATTAAATACCGCCATCCTTGGGAATTCAAGCTGAACATGGAAATGTTCCTGGAATCATATTGCAGCCAAATAACAACTTCAAAGAAGATTTAATATTGTTTATAGATGTCTCATTGTTTGCCTGCCCCACTGCCTGTCTGCTGCCTATCAATCTATCAGTTTAATTTTCTGTCAACTTATATTTGCAGTAAAAAGCTTTCTCTATGTCTCACGTTTAAATACTTTTCCTATTTTAAGTGTGAAAAAAATAGCTTTCAAATTCATAAGGTTTAACAGGAATGTGAATTCACAAACTTGCATTATTAATTCCATGAGGGACATTCATTCGTTTAAATTTGTTATTGAAAAGTAAGAATTGCTGCATGATTCTGAACACAGTCTAGAGGCGGATTCAAAGTACTAGTGGAATGTAGGGAAAATGATAGTTATAAATAGTCAGGGGAGGGACTGCCGTGAAATTGCTGATTCAGGGCACAGTAATGAATTTTAAAGCACATATACAACGGGTATGTTTTCATGATTTCCTGCATAGAGGTGAAGTGATACGAGATGTAAACTCAAAAGGGTGGTACTTTAAGGGCATCAGCAAGTATCTCAGCCAACATGTTTTGTGGTGCATCTGTAGTCTTTCCAGGAGGGGTCACCAGTTCAGCTATACAGGGTACAAGTGTACAAAGAACAGCAGGTGCCTCATGACCATAGGTTGCTGAGTGGCATGTCCTTGCCCTAGTCTTTCCTGAGCAAAATTTAACACGTACTATCCTGCTATTGGTATTATTGGGTATTGTTTTTCCTGGTGTACAGGTGGCGCAGTGAAATGGGTCCCCTGTGTCTCTCACTGTCATGGAGAATATAAGCGGAGAGAAAAAAATAAAAAAGGAGCAGAGCTAGGAGTGTTGAGTAATGACCACATAAAGAAGAACTTAAAGTTGAGAATAAGAGGTGACTACAGGTTGATTTGTGAGAATAAGAGAAATGGTTTATTTACACAGGTTAGACGTAGATGAATAGTGAGAAAATCACAGTAGAAGCAAGAGAGTGAGATACAGGGAGAAAGGTTGTACAGTGACTGCCACACAACACTAACTATAACTTGGTCCTTCTCCATGCACTTGATATAGCCTTGGATAATACGTAAGTTATAGTATGTGAAATCATTGCAGTAATTAAAACACTTATGACATCAGAAATGATGTTATTTGCCAAAACACAGTGCCTGGTACAGTGGCGAGTTATAATCATTGTCTTGCAGTGAGTGAGGTGACAAGAATGTACGGAGGAACGCAAGTGATATTAATTTAAAGGTGGTGCCTAAGTAGAAATGTAAGTTATGAGTATGACTTAAAGTAATGTTGTTGTTGAATGACTTTATTCGATATAAAATATCATAAAAGTATGAACAACCCAATTTCATCACTTTAGGACAGACCAATATTAAAAAAGGAGAGAACAATGTCTCATTGTCAAACAATCATTACACAATCATCTTGTTTAAAAACACGTTGTACATAATATAAATATTCCATAAAAACTGTACAAAGATAAAAAATAGTTCATATACAATAAAAAACCGCAGTATAGGAGGGGAACCTCACTTATGTTCCTGGTTCTTAATAGTATTCTCCCCCAGTAGCTTACTTCTGATTATCCTGGCACAACCCAAATATTTAGCTGTCCCACAGATTGTACTGAGATAGGATGTGTCAGTTTTTAAAATACACCTCTCTATGGTTCTTAGCTCCCAAGTTAATACAAACGTGTTTCAGCCATTTTCTTCTCTCATGTTTGCATGCCGGAAAAGCAAAAAGAAAGTGGGGAATAGATTCAGTGGGGGAAGCGCAGCCGGGGCACATGCTACCTTTCACGATGTTAGATTTCCACCCTACGGTGAACTCATTAAGTGGGAGTTTTTCAAACCTCAACTTCAAGTACAATGCCCTTTCTCGCGGAGACTGAATAAAGTCGAGAAAGGATTCCAAATTAGAAGTGGGCTTATGTGTAGGAACTGCTCCGTCAAAGTGCCCTGTTTGGAATTCAGTGAGGCTTCTGCAATGCCCACTCCCAATAGACTTTCTTTACTGCATGTTTTGGTGGCAGGGTCAGGCTTTCCCAAGCCTCTGCCAGTCCGATGTCCCCAACAAGCTGTTTCAGTTTGGATATCCATTTAATCTTATGGTCCATGTCAAGTCGGACTAACTCACTAAAGGCGGTAGCATAATTACACAATTCTGGAGTCCTTCTCAGGCGCACCCAGAATAGTAGGGGGCGCAGCCTTGCTATTTCGTTAATTGGATGTTTCCCATAATCGTGACGGAGCGGAACTAGTGGAGTCGATGGAGGGAGTGAGACCAGGTCTCTGAGGAACTTATTCTCTGATCTCACTGGGTCCATGGTGTTCTCGAATCCCCAAAGATCCGTCCCGTAGAGGGACGAGGGCAAGACTTTGCCCTCATACACCTTAATGGCCGGGGGTACTGATCCACTAAGGGAAAGTCGCTGATGTCTTGCGATTGTCCCCGAAACCCGTTTGTGGTTAAGCAACATTTTTGACAGATGGGAGTCCCACTTCATCGAGTTGTTGACCCGTATGCCCAAGTAGTCAAAAGCTTTGACTAATTCTAATGGGGAGTCATTCAACTTGATGGTGTTCCTAAACCGTTTAGATGGTTCCAGAGCCATTAGCTTAGTTTTAGATGTATTGATACATAGGCCCCTGGAGTCGTAAAACTGGCTGAACCGGTCTAATAGTTTTTGTAGTCCCATCGGGCTTTTTGAGATCAAGAGGGTATCATCGGCAAAGAGCAGCGTGGGGGATTTTTCGCCTGCCAGGGTTGGTGCATCGGCTGGGTCGTCCCTCAAATGGACTACCACCCCATTAACAAAGAGGGAGAACAGAGTCGGGGCCAAAACGCAACCCTGGTGTACCCCTCTTTCTACCGCTACCCTTTCTGTCAGGTGGCCCTGTCGCCCCCACCTAATTCTGGCGTAGTTCCCCTCATGTAGGCGTTTAATAAAGTCCAGAATCGGGGGGGGTGCCTAAGTCAAATAATACCTGCCAAAGTTTGGCACGAGGGACCTGTTTGAATGCTGTTCTTAAATCGATGAATGCCAAATAGAGAATGCCTTTCTCAATGATCACAGATTTCCAGTAGATCATGTAAAATCTAAAGACCTGGTCCATTGTGCCAACCCCCTGTCTGAACCCTGCCTGAAAATGTGATAGGACACTACCCTCATCCATCCAAGGCCTTAACCTCGTAAGGAGGACCCTGCCTACCACTTTCTGAACTATATTGATTGAACTAATCGGTCTGTAGTTGGCAGAGTCCTCCCTATCCCCCTTCTTGTAGATGGTCACTACCTCTGCGCCTTTCTAGGAATCTGGAACAGCATGTCCTCTGGCAATGAGGTTCATTACCTGGAGGATGAAAAGGGCCCAAAGCTTTTGGTCATGCAATAATAGATCCCCAGGGAGGCCATCGGGGCATGCCGCCTTGCCTGGCGCTATGCTTGCAATAGCTGATGCCACTTCATTCAGCCCGAATATTTCCATTGGTTTGGGAACCTCATTATTAGATAGCCAAGTCCCCTGCCCAGAGGGTGTGCTCCCTACGTCTCCAGAGTACAAGCCAAGAAAGTGGTCATACCATTTACGCCCTGATATATATGGTTGAGAAGCGGGTCTGTTCCCCTCCTCGAACTTATATTGATGAGCTCCCAAAATGCAGTAGAATCCTTCAGGTGTCCGGCTGATTTGAGCTACTGTCAGTGTGCTTCTTCCCACAAACGCTTCGCTTGTTCTATTGTCCTTGTATAGATCTTTCTAGCTAAGATTATTTGTACTTGATCTTTTGCCCTAAGAGCTGCGGATAGATCCTGTCTTTTTTCCCTGCATGTAGCAGAGTACCACAAATTAGTCGATTGTGGAGATTGGGCTTTCCTATCCCTTTTGCCTTTTATACGGAAAAACTCACCCAGCCTACCTAAAGTGTCCTGATAGAGCCCGGGGAACTTAGAATCTTGCATATCCTCAGGGATGGTGTTGAAAGATTTGAAGTCCAAGTTCCTCTGCTCTATGAGGTTCCTAATATTCACAAGTGTCTCGCCCTCATTAGCGACCATATGCCACCTAAGACGTCGGTTGCAGTTAGATGGTACTACCTCCCTTGTCAACAGCACCGGAGTACTAGCCGTCGCAATTGATGTAGTGTCCTCCCCTCATGTAATTTACATGGACTTGTGGTTGTAATCAATATCAATACTTGGAATAACCTTCATATCAATGAGGTCAGCCCATAAACGTATGTCCAGCAGTATATAGTCAATTCGAGAGGGGGAACTGATCCTGTTATATGTGAATGATCCACAAGGATCAGAACAGGTCCTGCCATTAACTGCTCTTAGATTGTGCTCTAATGTCAGGGCATTAATTTGTATGGCTCTTTGGGTCCATTTCTTCATTGGCGCTATATTTAGTGTCGGAATGGCCCAATTGGTGTGCTCCTCTCCGATGCCCAGGATGTCTACTCGGCTCAAGGATTCATAAGTGCAGTTGAACTCACCTGTGACGATGATACCAGAGTTACTAGTGTTGGAAGATAATTCTAGGTCTAAAGCTGTTAGAGTGGATGCTTCGGCACCTGGAGACCTTCTAGCATAAACATTGAAGATCTCCAAGTGGCCAGCATTTTTTTCCCCTCTGATTGTCAAGTGCAGTATATCCTGGGAAGAGGTGTTATGTTTAGTAACAAACCAATTTAGCCCAATGTTGATCCATATGTGGACCCCCCCAAAGGGCATCCTTTGCCTGAGGTAGTCTCCGGGATGTAGTATGTGGAAAACCCTGGCTTATGTAGGGGGACCAAGCTCCATGTCTCCTGAAACAAGCAGATGTCATATTTGCCAATAAATTCATTCCATTCAGGAAGAGCTAGTTTTTTTTGTAACCCTGCTATGTTCCAGGAGAGAAATTGGATCACCCCCACACTTTCGTTAATTGGATCGTCGTGTCTCGCCTCCCCTCGCACTGGTGGATCGATAATCTCCTTTTTGTTCTCACTTTCATTGCCTCCTAGCTCGGATGGATGAGGACCCGCAACGTTTTCCATAGGTATGTACCCCTCAGGGACAGGGGGAAGATCAGATGGCCACATGGCCTCTAGTCAATCAACTAGACTCAGCCCAGAATCCCTTACCTCCCGAGCCACTGACCAAAGCGGGATGCGCCGGATCTGTATGGAGGAGTGCTCCGGGGGTGACGTTCTGAACTCGAGTGCCAGTAGATTCTCTGCGAACATAGGGTCATAGAGCTGTATCTCAATACAGTTGGTCTTGGAATCAGCCTTTGTAACCCGCCTCACTTTTATCATGTCCTCCCGTATGATGGATCTGCAGCCCCTTGTCTGCCTCAACCAATGTATTGCTTTATTTTGTACAGACTCGCTACTTTCGTAGCCTCCAACAATATTGGGTCTTGGTACCTGCGTCATATATATAATAAATCTTTCTTTATTCGGTTAATCACAGGGAAAACCATAAAAGATACATTCAGCAAATTCAATGATATACATAAAAAGAAGAAATTTCTAATAACGTTTAAAATTTGATAACAGGAAGAAGGATATATATATATATATATATTTTTTTTATAAAAAAGAGAAAAAGAAAAATATTTGCTTTTAAAAGTTATAAGTTTTTTCAGTACGTGTTGCTAAATGTTTTTTCTGTGATTCATGATACATTTAAAAAAATTTAGGACTAGGTAGCAAATTTCTTCAGACTCTAGAGATTGCAGTCGATAGAAAGCCGGTCGGCACTGTCTGAGGCCCCACCGCCTGCATATCGGGAGAATCCAGCGTTTTCTGTGGGGATGATAGAACTTACAGAACAAGAAAGCGTGGATATTCGATTGAATTGAAATCCCGTCGCAGGGGCATGGGGGCATGTTTTTTTCCCAAGCTTTATTTGTGGGAAAAGCTACCAGTCTGTAAAAAAGATTCAGTCTGAATCTGGTCAGTAACATCCTCTCGTAAGTTTTACTCTGTAGGGTAATGTAGGGTTGTATGCCAAAAGTTTGCTGGATTATATTTGCATGAATTACTGAAGGTTTAGCAGCGTCAGTTGACAATCTTAGTGTTTCCAAGTGTCGCAGGGCAAGTTCCGTGAGTTCCTTTTTTGGAAGGCAGACAATCGACTCGGGTTGGAGAAAGTAATTTTCAAGGCCAAGGTCAGTGAAAAAGTTTTTGATGTAACAGAGCCACTTCAGTCTAGAGGAGTGGTCGAGTGACATTGTATCGGCAACTATCGACTGAGATAATGTGTTCACATCCGAAACCCAGATGCGCCTCCACAGGAGTAAAGGCTGGATTTTGATAAGATCCTGAAGATGCGGTATTCCCAGTTCCATATGAGAGGCGTAGATTGATGTGCCTTTCGGGGTCGCTAGGAGAAATCTTATGAATTCATTTTCAATTTTCTGCAGGGACTCAATATTTGTGTGGCCCCAAAGTCCTGCTCCATAAAGAGCTATGGCCTGGCACTTGGCTTTGTAAATTCTCAGCAATTCTACTGGACGTCTCCTTCCCAGTTTTCGCGAGAAGGACTGCAAGGCCGCTGTCGAATGTTTAAAAAGATTGCATCTGGTGTCCACCGCTGGTTTCCATGATAGCTTGTCGTCTATCATCACCCCCAGATATGGATATTGTGTGGTGGTCTCAAGAGGTTGCTTGTCGAGGAAGATATTTTTTGTGCCTTTCTTCACCCCCCCCGTGATCATTACAAACGTTTTTTTTACGTTCACCTTGAGGTCCAAGGAGTTCATGAAAGAGGTGTATCTGTTGAGTGAGAGCTGAAGTTCGCGGGGAGTTCGGGCCAAGATGACAGCGTCATCCGCGTAGAGGAGTGCTGGGATCAATCTCTGTTTCAGTTTTGGGAGGTCCTGGGCCCCCCTCAGCATCTCTTCCTCCAGGCCGTTGGTATAAAGCGAGAAGAGGAAGGGGGCCAGAACGCAGCCCTGCCTAACTCCTCGCTCCACGCCGAACGGCGCCGTCAACTCGCCATTTTTTCCAAAGCGAACTCTCGCCGAGGCTCCAGAATAGAGTTCTCTTAAAAGATCCAACAGAGCAGGGTCTATCTCCATTTTTCTTAAGACTGTCCATAATTTGGAGTGTGAGACGCAATCAAAAGCGGCAGACAAGTCCACATAGACCATGTATACCGTGGTTTTCTTGGCATGCATGTATTTGGCCATTATGAGACTAAGATTAAGTGCCTGCTCTACTGTTCCGAGACCTGCTCTGAAACCGAACTGGAGATCTGAAATAATTTCTTTTTCCTCACACCACAGTTGGAGTCTCTCCAGCATGACCCTTCCCACCATTTTGCCGAGTGAGTCCAGGAGAGAAATGGGTCGATAACATTTTACATCCTGGCGGTCCCCTTTCTTAAAAATGGGGACCATAATTGATCTAGTCCAGGAGTCTAGAATTCCTTCACTAGCTGCAGCAGCACAAACTCTTGTTAAGATGGGTGCCCAAAGATCCTGATTGAATTTGAAAAGGTCGACAGGAACGCCATCGGGACCGGGGCTTTTCCTGTCTTACTTCTTTCCAGGGCCACCAAGATTTCCGAAATATCAAAAGATATTGGAATAGGATATTGTACCTCGTTGGAGACGTTCGTTGGATGGTCTCTGATTCCTTGATTTTTGAATATATTTCCGAAATGGGCGATCCAGGTTCCCTCGTCTATAGCTACCTCTATCTTGGGGGAGTTGTTCGCTGAGAGGTATGGGGATCTTACCGTTCTCCAAAAATCCTTGCTGCATTTTGATAAGGAACTCCTGTCAAGATCTTTCCACAATTTCTCTTTCAATTGTTGGACTCTAAGGGTACGATCCCTTCTATACTGTCCTCTCAGAAGCTGAATGAGACCGACGTCTCTGGGTTTTTTGCGAAGAGCAGATTTTAGATTGGTTAAGGCCTTTGTGCAATTGTGGTCGAACCAACCTTTTTTCACTGGGAGCTTATTTGTGGTTTTTCCCGTAAGCAGCTCTTTAGCTACTGCCAGAATTTCTCCAAAGTTTGACAGGACCTCTGCATGGTTCAGTGTCGGGTCCAGGCAATTGATAATGTTCGGGTATGATCGGTTGACTATTTGTTTTGTAAGTTTTTGAGGGTCAATCTTTTCCCACTTTATGGTGTATCCGTTTTGTTTTCCCAGTTGCAATCGTTCTTGAGAGAGGGCATTTGCTATATTAGTGACCTTTGTTTTGCGCTCTGAACGATAGAATTCTAACTTTAGTGCGTAGTGGTCGCTTAATATGTTTGTCATTACTTGAAAATCTGCGACCTTTGTAGCGAGGCCTTGGGACAGCAGGATATAATCCACTGTTGTCTGATGGCCTCTGCCCACATAGGTTGCGTCAAATTGGGGTTCCCTCGCCTTTGGGGAATTAGCGATCACTAAATCAAACTCTGACAGGATGTTATTCATAGTGTTGCCAGAATTGTTGTGGGCAAAGTGAGCTAATGGAGCTTCTTGTTTGTCCACGAGCCCACAACGTTTGGAGACTGCCATTGAGCATGGATGAAGGTTGAAATCCCCTCCCCAGAGTAAATGGGTCGTTTTAGAGTTGGTCTCCCTCTGTAGCAGGGATCGCAGTCTCTCCTGCATGTTTTCAACGAAAATTAAAAAGTCATGTTCCGTTAGGTTGTTGTATGAATTTACGAGAACTATATTATCTTCGTTTGCGAAGGAGAGAAATAGTATCTGGCAATTAGGGTCAGTAAAGAATTTGGTCACTTTTAGGCGAGATAAGGTGTTGGCTATATAGATTATGAGTCCTCCTTTGGGTCTGCCCATTGCACTGCGACTAGCTGGGGAAGAGTAGGTTTTATACACTAGCAAATGGAGCTCTGTGGTTGTCCAGGTCTCTTGAAGGCAGATAATTTTGCCTTGTTCGAGAAAATTCACTGCTAGTGGGTCATCGATCTTGGAGCGTAGACCCGCCACGTTCCAGAATAAAAAGGGTATTGTCTGGTGGTTATCTTTTGGGATTGGAGTTTGTATGATCATCTCAGAATTGTTGGTTAGGAGAGGGGGATGTGGGAGGTTAGGGATAGTGTGATCGGTGTCCCTTGGTGGTCAATCTACCATTTCTAAGGGACTGAATCGATTTACTAGTGGGATGTTATGCCAAGGGTCCCATCTGGGCGGTTCTCTACGAGTCACCCTCTGCTGGTATCCCCATTCTCCCCAGTTTCCCCAGTTTGGACCCTGGTGGCATGGGTTTGCTACGTGCCATGGATTCTCCTGTTCTCGAAAACGAGGGGGGCCGTATTGCCTGTTCTCGTATGCTAGGGGTTGGCGCTGGGGACGATCGGCCCAGGGAAGAACAGGGTCCTCAAAGAAGTTACTGTTTGTGGGTTGGAGGATGGGGTAAAAAAAGGAGAGTGGTTTTATACTAATTCCTCCATTGAGATTGGGTTGATCCCAGGAGGTAATGTATTCAGCTACCCAGGGGTCCTCGAAGGTTATTATAATACAGTCCCCTGGAAACTGTTTTTTACCTTTCCCCACCCATGGGGTCCTGCGTAGGGAAGAAATCCTTCCATGGCAATTTATAGGCATGGGACGATTTGTCTGCAGCCAATGATGGACTTTGTTTTTTAGGGACCATGGAGGTTCTGCCGTATTAGGCGCTACTTCAGGTACACCAACCATGACTGCAACATAAGGGGCGGCCTCGGGGGGGAGCTCAGAGTGAACTCTGATTTCTCCAGGCCCTCTTAAGGTGTTTCTTTGAGTTGGTTGGAAAGTAGGATTTTGTGCCGGGGGCTTGGGAGGTGCGGTTTTTCTTGATGCTGGTTGTGAGGACGGATTAGTAGATGCCACATTATTAACTTGTTTTGTTATAGTTGGAAGTGTGGGAGTGGAAATTGGAGTAGTTAAAGGCAGCGTGATAGGAAGTGTTGGGGTAGGGGGTAATGTTATTGGCGTGGTTACCTGTGGAGCAATGGTTTGCGGAATTGTGGGTTTGCAGTGTGAATCACGGGATTTGAAAGGGAGTTTAAGAAAGGGTTGGTGCCTCCTTTCTTTTGTTGGGAACGCCCCTGGTTGTGTTGTAATGGGGAGGTAAGCTTCGAAAGCTGAGATTCTATCTTTGCTAGTTTTTGTTCTACCGGTAGTAGAAGTTGTTTAAAAAGATCAGCTAGCTTTTTTAAGAAGACAGAATTGTCACTTTCTTCCAGACCCTTATCTGCGGAAGGTTGAGTTGGTGAGACAAGTGATATGGGAGTGGCACCTTCCAATTGAGCGCTATGGACTATTGCGGTGAAAAGTTGTTGCTGTAATGGTGGTAGTAGAATAGGAGGTGGAATAGTTTTCAGTATGGCAGGATTTGATAAAGTGGATCTGTTTTTACTGATTGCTCCTTCCCTTCTTCCTCTTCGTTGAATGTCCTCCAAAGGTAATGTTTGGGTGGGGGATTGGGGGGGGAGCTCGGGAGTTTTTTCCAGGTCAGAGCCTAAAGGGGAGTCTGCGAGCTCGGATACAGATAAGTCTACGTTGTTGGGTAGACTGCGTCTCCCCTCGGTCGTAATCCCTGGTACTATTTTGTTAATGGTCGGCACAGGAGTTCTTGCTTGGGCTATATTTCCCAGGGAGGATCTTTTTGCAAATTCTAGATCTAATGAGACTCTATTTTCCATGAGGGAAATACTTTGGTCGATGAAGGAATTAGCTTTAGTAATAAAATCGTCCATAGGGCCCAGTATATTTCCAACACTCCCTGGTGCTACGGTCTTCTTTCCTCTTGTGACTACCATCGTAGGAGGGTGGAAGTCAGTATACTGTTTCCCAGGTCAATAATAATTAATAAAATATGATAAAAGAATAGGGAATACAGTAAATACTTGCAAGGGAGGTGGCCCAGTCCAGTCCCTCCGGTCCTCGAACGGCCTCAAACGGCCCGCTCTTTGCCCGGTCTTCGCCCCGGGCTGCGACCCGCGCGCGTCCCGCGAGGCGCGTTCCGGGGGTCAGGCTAAAAGGTGTGACCAATTGTGGGGGCGTGGCACTGGGAGGGGGCGCGGCTCTCACGGGAAGAGGACCAGCTGGGGATGGTGTATGCTGGTCCTCGCAGTCCCGGGGCCGGCGCCTCACCCTCCTCTGCGGCCACGAGGTGTCTTCACAGGTCCCAGCCGGTCCAAGAGTAGAATGCGGGGATGATCAGCGACTCCAGTCTCGCTGACAGTGCAAAACGGCAAAACAGGGAAACAGAGCCGGACAGTTAGTTCACGAGTGGCACCCGCGAAGCGGGTGCCGCGAGAAGTTAAGGGCTTGGCTGGAGGCGTGGCACTGGGAGGGGGCGCGGCTCTCACGGGAAGAGGACCAGCTGGGGATGGTGTATGCTGGTCCTCGCAGTCCCGGGGCCGGCGCCTCACCCTCCTCTGCGGCCACGAGGTGTCTTCACAGGTCCCAGCCGGTCCAGGAGTAGAATGCGGGGATGATCAGCGACTCCAGTCGCGCTGACAGTGCAAAACGGCAAAACAGGGAAACAGAGCCGGACAGAAAGTTCACGAGTGGCACCCGCGAAGCGGGTGCCGCGAGAAGTTAAGGGCTTGGCTGGAGGCGTGGCACTGGGAGGGGGCGCGGCTCTCACGGGAAGAGGACCAGCTGGGGATGGTGTATGCTGGTCCTCGCAGTCCCGGGGCCGGCGCCTCACCCTCCTCTGCGGCCATGAGGTGTCTTCACAGGTCCCAGCCGGTCCAGGAGTAGAATGCGGGGATGATCAGCGACTCCAGTCGCGCTGACAGTGCAAAACGGCAAAACAGGGAAACAGAGCCGGACAGTTAGTTCACGAGTGGCACCCGCGAAGCGGGTGCCGCGAGAAGTTAAGGGCTTGGCTGGAGGCGTGGCACTGGGAGGGGGCGCGGCTCTCACGGGAAGAGGACCAGCTGGGGATGGTGTATGCTGGTCCTCACAGTCCCGGGGCCGGCGCCTCACCCTCCTCTGCGGCCACGAGGTGTCTTCACAGGTCCCAGCCGGTCCAGGAGTAGAATGCGGGGATGATCAGCGACTCCAGTCGCGCTGACAGTGCAAAACGGCAAAACAGGGAAACAGAGCCGGACAGTTAGTTCACGAGTGGCACCCGCGAAGCGGGTGCCGCGAGAAGTTAAGGGCTTGGCTGGAGGCGTGGCACTGGGAGGGGGCGCGGCTCTCACGGGAAGAGGACCAGCTGGGGATGGTGTATGCTGGTCCTCGCAGTCCCGGGGCCGGCGCCTCACCCTCCTCTGCGGCCACGAGGTGTCTTCACAGGTCCCAGCCGGTCCAGGAGTAGAATGCGGGGATGATCAGCGACTCCAGTCGCGCTGACAGTGCAAAACGGCAAAACAGGGAAACAGAGCCGGACAGTTAGTTCACGAGTGGCACCCGCGAAGCGGGTGCCGCGAGAAGTTAAGGGCTTGGCTGGAGGCGTGGCACTGGGAGGGGGCGTGGCTCTCACGGGAAGAGGACCAGCTGGGGATGGTGTATGCTGGTCCTCGCAGTCCCGGGGCCGGCGCCTCACCCTCCTCTGCGGCCACGAGGTGTCTTCACAGGTCCCAGCCGGTCCAGGAGTAGAATGCGGGGATGATCAGCGACTCCAGTCGCGCTGACAGTGCAAAACGGCAAAACAGGGAAACAGAGCCGGACAGTTAGTTCACGAGTGGCACCCGCGAAGCGGGTGCCACGAGAAGTTAAGGGCTTGGCTGGAGGCGTGGCACTGGGAGGGGGCGCGGCTCTCACGGGAAGAGGACCAGCTGGTGATGGTGTATGCTGGTCCTCGCAGTCCCGGGGCCGGCGCCTCACCCTCCTCTGCGGCCACGAGGTGTCTTCACAGGTCCCAGCCGGTCCAGGAGTAGAATGCGGGGATGATCAGCGACTCCAGTCGCGCTGACAGTGCAAAACGGCAAAACAGGGAAACAGAGCCGGACAGTTAGTTCACGAGTGGCACCCGCGAAGCGGGTGCCGCGAGAAGTTAAGGGCTTGGCTGGAGGCGTGGCACTGGGAGGGGGCACGGCTCTCACGGGAAGAGGACCAGCTGGGGATGGTGTATGCTGGTCCTCGCAGTCCCGGGGCCGGCGCCTCACCCTCCTCTGCGGCCACGAGGTGTCTTCACAGGTCCCAGCCGGTCCAGGAGTAGAATGCGGGGATGATCAGCGACTCCAGTCGCGCTGACAGTGCAAAACGGCAAAACAGGGAAACAGAGCCGGACAGTTAGTTCACGAGTGCTTCAACCAATGTATTGCTTTATTTTGTACAGACTCGCTACTTTCGTAGCCTCCAACAATATTGGGTCTTGGTACCTGCGTCATATATATATTGTTGGCATATGGTTGTCCCGATGGGTTATGTAGCCTTGTAATCTTGGGTGTGCGACTTGCTTACTCAGGGCTGGTTTGGGGGGGCAAGCAGTGGTTGTTTGCCGCGAGGGTGCCCTGGCACATAGCTCGCCCCTTGGGACCCCTAGCTCTCACGGACTCAGCATATGTTCTGATGTTGGATGGTAAAGTATTGGTGCCCAGGGAGCCCTCTGATTGTTGGCCTACTATTGGGGGCAGACTAGAAGGATGACCCCCAAGGCGCTCTAATCCAGCCCTTTTAGCCATCGTGTTGGGCACATGGGGCAGGGATGGGGTAAGACCAACAGGGAGACCATCCCGTCTGACAATAAGACCTTCAATCTTGTCCATTAAGGATGCCAGGTCCCTCTCCAGCTCTTTAATCCTCTCTAATAGCTCCTTCTTTGTAGACCGACACAATTCACAACTAACCACATCCTCAGTAGTTACATTATCCGTGTGTCCCCCCAGTGATATTGAAGTCATGTCTCCCTTTACATTTTCGAGGGCTGCAAACCTATTTGAACAGAGAACCTGGGTGGCTATGACATTTTCCCGGTGTAACCCCCCAGGGGAATCAACTATTAATGCTGAATTAGTGATGGGGTTTAAGACAGAACCCTCTTTGGCCAAGATGGTGTATTATGCACTTCGCAAGCATGATTACTCTGGGGGATGTGTTTGGTAAACATGGAAGGGATTACTCTTCCTTGGACCAGGGACAAAGTCTTGTCAAGTTGATAAGTGTCACTGTTCGAGGTTTTGGTGCTATTATGACCTAGAACATCTTCACACTCGTTAACTATTGCTTCTATTCTGGTCAGCACACAATTAGTAACTGCATGGGCCACATTCTTGGCTTTTTTTACCTTTTTTAGTTGTGGGTACCCCCCCACCCTCCATAGCCTTCCTTTTACCCATATCAATAGGGTGACAAGAAGAGACCACGATTGCGAGACCAGTCACACTCATGCAATGGGGTGGGTTTGAAGACGCACTGATAGATGAACACTTCAGAAGGCCCAGCTTATGTCAGCAGTTTGTTCACAGTACCTTTGAGAGCTCAATAAGGCAGACAACAGATGAAAAAGGGGGGCCCAACCCAGCCTCCTCCGGGCTTAGCCCGGCGCGAGCACGCGCGCATCCCGCGCCACCGGAGGACGAACACGAATATATACTCCCGGTGGTTGAATGGAGGGGCAAGCTGTCTCCGTTAGCCCCGCTGGCTCCTGGACCCCGCCGTTCTTTTGGCAGAGTGCGAGCGTCTCCCGCGGAGCCAGAGACGTGAGAGGTAATGAAGGTCCCCGGTGGTTGGAGGGAGGGGCAAGCTGTCTCCATTAGCCCCGCTGTCTCCTGGACCCCGCAGCTCTTTTGGCAGAGTGCAAGTGTCTCCCACAGAGCAGGAGACACGAGAGGTAATCAAGCTCCCCGATGGTTGGAGGGAGCGGCAAGCTGTCTCCGTAAGCCCGGCTGACACCTGGACCCCGCAGTTCTTTTGGCAGAGTGCGAGCATCTCCCACGGAGTGGGAGACGCGAGAGGTAATGAAGGTCCCCGGTGGATGGAGGGAGGGGCAAGCTGTGTCCGTTAGCCCTGCTGGCTCCTGGACCCCGCAGTTCTTTTGGCAGAGTGCGAGCGTCTCCCGTGGAGCGGGAGACGCGAGAGGTAATGAAGGTCCCCGGTGGTTGGAAGGAGGGGTCTAGTAATGTGAAAGTAGTATACCTTTTGAAATTGCTATGGTTGTGTAGTTTAAGGGTGTGTTTGGCACAAATAAGATAGAAATAAGAAATAAATGTGTGAGTGGTGCAGATATCATAAAATTAAAACAATTATAAAACACATTCTAACTCTAACTTAAGTTTAACCATAGTTTTATGTTTCATTACATTGATTTTTGTAAGCTTAGTAAAAGTTTTGTAATATTTGTCCACTTATGTGGCAACATGCAGCATGCAGTGGAGTGGCATGCAGTGGAGTGACGTAAAGTGAACTCAAATCAAATAGAGTGGAGTATATTGGAGTGCCATAGATTGTAGTGGTGTACAGCGCAGTGTTATATAGTGAGAAATCCTAAACTAGGGTGTGGTAACGTGGATTTATGTCTTGTAAAGTAAAGAGTGTATTCACGTTCACTGTAGTGGCATACAGTGCAGTGCTATACACTGGAATATTGCACAGTGTAGGGACAAGTTTTGGAATATTGTGTACTGAAATAGCATTCCCGGGCAGTGGCATACTGTGGAGTGTGGTACAGTGCAGTGGCATGAACCGTACACTGGAGTGGGGTAGACTGGAATGTTATACAGTGGAGTCAATTTCAGTTGAGCGGTGTACAGTGAGCTTACGTAAATTGGTGTCCAGTGTAGTGTTGCAAAGTTAAGTAATGTAAAATAGAGTGGCGTATATAGGAGGACGGTAAAGTGCAGTGCTGCCAAGTGGTATAGCGTAGACTACAGAGGGGTACAGTGTAATACGGTACAGTGCAACGGCACCAATTACCTTAAAATTTAGTAGTATAATAATATGTACTTTAGTTGCGCTTAGTGGTCAGACATAGAGTGGAGTGCTATATGTTGAAGTAGCGTAAAGTAAAGTGTTGCACAACTTAATAGGGTTAATTATAGAAGCGTAGACTGTAGTCACATACAGTCAAGTGTGGTTTACTGGAGTGGCTCAGAATGTAGTCTTCTAAAGTGAAATAGCATACCGTCTATTGCGGCACAGTCCAGTAGTGTGCAGTGCTGTCATCATTTTGCTCAAACTGGAAAAATGATCTCTCACATGGCAATTTGCAGAATCTTGCCAGAACTCCACATTACTCTTATTATTTTCTTTATTGAGTTTCTCTTACTGCAGGCATGTTATGTTATGTGGTATTTATAAAGCGCACAGCTACTCCCAAGAGTGTTCCAGCGCTAAGAGAAAAGACCACATAATGGCACACAGAACATAACTCCACTACAGAAATCGATCAAATCCTACTGTCCGAAAAGCTAGGTCTTAAGCTTCCTCCTGAAAGTGAGGAGGTTCGGTACATGTCTCAAAGAGAGAGGTAGGCTATTCCAAAGCCGCGAGGCCACCACATGAAAAGATCTTTCTCCTATACGAGAGAGCAGGGCTTACGGCGTAGAGGTCAAAAGCTGAGCAGAGGACCTCAAGGTACGTTGAGGTATATAGTGTTGAAATCTTTCCCTAAGGTAGGGGGCTCCAATCATGTGAAAAGCTTTGAAGACCAGGACCAGTGCCTTAAAATGAATTATTTTCCGCACCAGAAACCAATGGAGGGAAAACCGAAGGAAGGTCGCGTGAGTCCAAGGTCCTGTCAGAAAGATAGCCCTGGCGGCCACATCCTAGATCACCTGCAATTGCACAAGAAGCTAATCAGGGAGGCCTAAGTACAGGCAGTTAACAAAGTCCTGTCTTGAGACCACCAGGGCCTGGACCACTGTTTTCCTATATGAGACGGGGAGCAGGGGGAGAAAGTTTCTCAACATTTTCAACACCCCAAAACAAGACCCTGCAACCGATTGGACTTGAGCCTTCATAGAGAGTGCCAGATTTTTCACAGTGGTCACAGAAGACGAGGGGGGAGGGACATGTCCAATGGCCACCAAGAATGCCATGCTTCCCATGGGCGTGAACCGAAGAAAATAATCTCTGACTTTTCAGAGTTGCATTTGAATTAGTATAATCTAAGCCAAGAGACTACCTCGGAGAGGTAGGTGTTAATCACATCACCTTTAAACTCTGCACCCTTCTCGCACCTGAACAACAATTGAGTGTCGTTCTCTGTGGTTTCTTTTGCAACTACCACTCTTGGCTATTTCAACCAAATGGCGTATTTATTTCTACCCTTTATATGCATGCTTCCAGCTGTGTGTGAGGCAGTCACTATCCAGTATCCAGTCCGACCAACCCCTTCTCCCAGTACCCCCGTGTAATCTGATCACATTGGTAATACTCTGAGTATATTTTCTATCACAAAACGCTGGTAAGGTTTTGCAAATACAACAATCCTCTATATGCTCCTTGTTAGGATGTTTACTTATGTCACTTACTTAGGCCACGTGTGAGTCAGTGACTCACGCGTGGTACTTGTTATTATTTGGGGCATGGAATGCGGGAATGCCCGGACGGCAGTTGCTGCCGGGAGAGCTGTACACTGGATGCATTAAAAGGAAGCTCCACAACTTAACCTGTTTGTGTCTTCTTTTCATTGACGACAAAGGTTTCCAGTGTCTGCTACTCTCACGAGTGTTGCTGGACGTCCTGGTAGTGATTCTTCCACGGCGAGGTAACTGCGACATCGTGTCAAAATCCTCCGATTTTTGTTCAGCCGATGGACGCATATCCTGACTTTCTGTATCTTCATCTACATGTCGTGAGTTCCTCTGTTCAAGGATTTATTTTAATTTAGTTTTTTTCTCCTGTTTCAGTCTACAACGTCTTGCGAGTCTTCTTGTGCGTGAGCAAGTTTGTACGCGAGCCAGCCTGTGCATGTCACGTTCGTCTCAGCGTCACTACGCGGCTCTTGACGTGCGTTGCCATGGAGTTACTTTAACAACACTCCACGATAAGTATGCTTAGCATTCATTTTCAGCACGTTTAAGGGCATTTCACATGAAGTCAACGCTCATATGTTCTACTTTTCAGTGTGCTTTAAGTCAAGTCAATAAAGTGCAGGCTGACAGTGTTTGACAGTGCTTGCTCACACTGCATTTTTTAACAAAGTGAAAGTTTTAATAAATTTTTTTTTCTCCTATTAAAAGCATTGGGATTTTACATGAGTAAATAGCGTGTATGGCTAACAGGCAATTTTGAGGCAATTTTGATCATAAAAGCATTTTTGCAATTGACATTGCCTCTTCTTGTAGTAACTATTTTTGTTTGGGGCAGCAACTCACCCACGCAAATGGAAAAAGTAGCGATACAATCACTTGGTCCTCCTCCCATGCTTTGGAAACAATGGAAAACCACTTTTGAAGCTTATATTGATGCAATTGATGGCAATAATTTTACTTCGAAGAAAAAGAGGGCACTGCTGGTGTGCAGTTTAGGGGCTGAAGATAGGTCCGTTCTAGAGAGGTTGCCTCTTGAGGAAGTGAGAATACGTATTAGCAAAAGTGAGGATGGTGATTCGCAAGTCATTGACGAGTATGCTACAGTTATTAAAACGCTTGATAAGAGGTTCAATCCTAAACGCAACATTGTTTTAGAACGTCATAAATTTTTACAACGTTCACAAATGCCTGGTGAGTCCATTGATGACTTTGTCGCAGTCTTAAGGTTTTTAGCTGTGAACTGCAACTACAGAGAGTTTAGAGATGAGATTATTCGTGATCAGTTAATTGAACGCACATGTGACAGGAAAGTGCGAGAGAGACTTTTGTCTTCTGATGATCCTGATTTGGAGACTGCTTTGACTTTGGCGAAGACTGTTGAACATTCCCAGTTCTGTATGAAGGAATTAAGTACACCAGTATCAGCTACTGTTCCTTCACCTGCATCAGCCGAGGTCAATTTAGTCACTTCCAAGTCTTCTGCTATGCCTTCCAAGGGCATGTACACAAACGTTCCTCGAACTTCTTCGAATACATTGGTCAACAAGACAAGGAAAGATGCACAAGGCTTGTCATGTTATCGGTGTGGCAGTAGATCACACCTGGGAAATTTCAAATTTTGTTTTGCCATTAACCCCTTCGGTGCTCATGACGAGCTCAGCTCGTCATGGCATATACCTCTCAGGTGCTCATGACGAGCTGAGCTCGTCATGACCACACCCGTTTTTATTACGGCCCAGCACTGCAGGGGAATCGCTCCAGCAGCCATGAGGTTAATCAATCTTGCTTTAAATGTGGAAAGAAGGGCCATCTAGCACGCATGTGCAAGGCTACTGTTGTACAAAGGGGACCGTCATATACAGTAAAAAATATAGAGGATCATAACGTGGAATGTGATGATGATGACACATGCTATGAATTGTTGATGTTATCTGCTTCTTCCATGGAAGCTGATGGTATAGTAGAGATTGCATCTCTCGATGAATCTCAAAGGAGAAAATCTCCTGTGTTCGTTCTCAATCTGAATGACGTGTGCACCAAATTTCTTGCTGATTCGGGTTCTCCTTTCACTTTGATTAATGTCAAGGATTTTGACACTCTAGGTGGAATTTCTTTGGCAAAATCATCCATTAAAATGTTCGCTTATGGGGGAAAAGAGAAGAGGTTTTAGGCAAATTTAAAGGCAAGCTAGAGTTTAAGGGTGATTGCACATCATATACTATTTATGTTGTTAAGGATAGTGAATGAACAAGGTGAGCTAGGTATCATTCTTGATCCTAATCATGTGGATATGGTTTTATCTAGGCGGGAAGCAAAGCAGTATTATGCTACTCTTTCGGATGTTGGGCTTGTGCATTCTGTGAGTACATCAAGTGAGAATGAGTGGGTTCATAATTATCCTGAGGTTTTCAATGATAAGCTTGGCAAAGTCAAGGGTTTCCAACATCGTATTGTTTTAAAAGAAGGGGCTAAGGCAATTGCACACAAGGTTCGCAAAGCACCACTAAGCATGCGCAGTGAGTAGTAGCGTGAACTTGAGAGATTACGTGTTTTGGGCGTGATCGAACCAATCGCAGGGTCAGAATGGTTATCCCCCATAGTTTTGGCACGCAAGGCTGATAAATCCTTTAGAATGTGTGTGGATTTGCGCGATTTGAATTCCTGCAATTGGATAGATCACCAGCCTTTGCCCAACATAAATGAGATGTTATCTACTCTTGAAGGTGCGAAATATTTTTCTACCCTTGATATATTGTCAGCATACCACCAAATTGAGTTGTGTAAGGATTCTAGGCATTTCACGTCATTCATGACTCCTGAGGGTGCATTTCGTTATCTAAGAATGCCGTTCGGCTTGGCGTCGGCTTCTGCAGTTTTCAACATCTTATGGGCAATCTTTTTATAGACACTGCAGGGGTCGTGTTCTTTCAGGATGACATACTTATACATTCTTATAGACAGTACAAGAACATAATGAAAGAGTTAAAACAGTTTTGGATATTGTAAAATCTTATGGTTTGACTTTAAGAAAGGATAAGTGTACATTTCTTAGAGATGGAGTAGATTATTTAGGTCATCATATTTCAGCCAAGAGGGTGGAACCTAAAAGGAAACTTCTAGATGCGATCCAGAATGCACCAGAACCTCAAAACAAAGATCAACTACGTTCCTTCTTAGGTCTGGTTGAATATTACGCAAAATTTGTTCCAGATTTTTCTGATAAAACTGTATGTTTACGCAATTTGCTTAAAAAAATTTGAAATATGTTTGGTCTGAGCAATGTGCAAATGATTTCAACTAATTGAAATAAGTGATTGTGCAGGCACGTCCTCTCAAGTTAATCAACATTAATGATCAATGCATTGTCATTACTGATGCCAGTAATGTTGGCCTGGGAGCGGTCTTAATGCAAAAAAGACCTGACAATAGAGAAGCGGTAATTGCCTTCGCTTCCAGAACTCTCCGAGGTGCTGAGGGAACCGATTCAACAATTTAAAAGGAAGCATTAGCCTTATGGTACGGTGTACAATATTTCTGAAATTTTTTGTGGGGTAATCATATAATTCTCAAACTGACCATAAACCTCTAGTGGACCTTTTCACCACTAAAGGTGGTGGGAGAGCTACACCTCACATAGCAAAATGGCAGTACAGACTTGCTGAGTTCAATTATTGTTTGAAGTATGTACCTGGGGTAAAGAACTTTGTAGCCGACTGTTTGTCTAGGTTACCTCTTTCTCACAATGGTTTGGAGCAGGAATGTGATCAGCTGGAAATGGTGTGTGTTGTTAGTTCTGTGACTGAGACAGGTGCTGCTTTATCTGAAGCTGATTGGAAGCTTGCAATTTCAGAAGATGTTGGACTTGGCTCATGTTGGTCATTTGGGTATTCGTGCTATGAAACGGAGGGTGCAGGAAGATTTTTGGTGGCCAGGTGTTGATCGGGCTATTGAACACTGTGTTCAAGATTGTGGAGCATGTGTTCTAAGTGACAAAACCCAAGTTACTTGTCCTTCTGCAGTAAATCCCATTCTAGTGAAAGAATTACCTTGGAATAAATTGGCGTTCGATTTGGCTGGCCCATTCAATGATTTAGGTAGTACTCCCAAATACGCATTGGTTTTGATTGACTACATGTCAAAATGGCCAGAAGTCAGATTTGTTGAGGGAATAAATTCTGCTACTGTAATTAATTTCTTTAAGGATGTTTTTCGGCGAGAAGGATTTTCAGAAGAATTAGTATCTGACAATAGTACCCAGTTGGTTTCTGCAGAAATGCAAGATTTTTTTAAGAAGCATGGAATTAAACATGTTCTTACCTCTCTCTATCATCCATGTAGCAACGGTTTAGTTGATCGTCTGAATCATGTAATTAAGGATCAATTGCAATTAGCCGTGCCGAAGACCCCCCGGGGCAAGCTCTGAAGACTGTCGGGAGACTGGCCGGGGGGGTTGCAGGATAGCCGCGACGTCCCACGAACTTGCCTGGGCAGCGCCTGAACTGGACGCAAGGTCCTGAGCCGGGACGTTGCAGCAGAGGGTCCTCGATGAGCAGCAGTGGACCCATTCTACCCATGGGACAGGCCTGGTGACCTGGTTGGGAAGCACCGGGAGGTTAGCGTCCCAGTGCCGCCTCTGCGATTCGAGCCGCGGCGCCCCGCAGGGTTGGCAGGCTCAGATCGGAGAGAAACGGCCGGGTGTACTGCTGCCTTGTGGTTTGTCGCAGAGGAGCAGGACGATGCATCCCCCCCACAGTAGCAGCAAAAACAGCACGCCAGCGGGCCTCCGTGATCAGAGAGCTGACTCCACTTCCTCACGTTGTCTTCCCTTCTTCATGTTGTCTCCCGGTTTGGATCGATGGCGGCTCTCGGATTGAGATTGCGGTTCAGCCCCGCCCTCTCAGGAACAACAACTACTATCACACTACAATGCCGATAGCGCGTTCGCCCTAGTCCTCACACAGCTTATTCAGGCTTCACTTTTCCACCATCTACACACAGAGGCAGAAACATTATCAAAGGCAAGTTAGTATTACCTATTTCTTCGGCTGGCTCACACTTTCAACCACTGACTTTATTATACATTTGCTGTGTCAGCACTCGATTTTTATCTGTTTCTCACTTATATTTTTTGTTGATTGCACGATGACTGAAGACGTTGCTTTTGTTCCTGGCAAAATGGCTGCGTGTTTACTTATACATGGACTAGGGGCTCCATTACCTATTTACCTAGGACAAAATGGCCGATTGTTTTAAAACCTGGACATCGAGCCTCCTCCACCCCTGGGCGACTCCTAGGGGAACTCACAGTACTGCTGTATATTTACTACGCCACCGTAAGGGAAAGAGGTCTATAGTCTTCAGCAACTAAACAATGTAAAGGACTTCCTCTACCCCCCCCCCCCCACTATTCCCTCTCAGCTGTTTGGTTAGAAAACAGGACCCCATTGGCTCCCTCCCTGCATTGGAAACAAACAGAGGACTATACATTTGTGCATTAAGTCCTTGGCTAAGGATTCGGCCATCTGTCTTCACCACAATGCTATAGCCTTATTTACCATAGGCCCAGGCAGCTCTTGAGAATTCCTCTTTCCCTTCCACCCATGTCCTCACCCCCTCTCCTGTACCTATCATCCGCATTGCTACAGCATTATTCACCATAGACCCAGGCAGCTCCTGATGATTCCTCACTCCCTTCCACCCCATGTCTTCACCCCCTCTTCGGTATCTATCATCCCTAGTCTGCACCTCAGGATAAACTCCCACGACATCTGACTTCCTACCCTTCCACCCCACTGCCCACACCTCCACAAAATGTTTACATATCATTGAAGCCACAGGCCCACTCATATACCTTAGCCTAGTGGGCACAGGCGCAGTTAGTCTCATCCGCGCACTCCCACCCTTCGTCCCTTCCACCCCATGTCTTCACCCCTCTCCTGTACCTATCATCCCCAGTGCTCCAGTAGTATTCACCATAGACCCAGGCAGCTCTTGAGGTATCTATCACCCCTAGTCTACTCCTTCAGGATAAACTCCCACAACATATGACCTCCAACCCTTCCACCCCATTGCCTACTCCTCCTCACAGTTTATACATATAATTAAACCCACAGGCCCACTCACATACCTCAGCCTAGTTTGCACAAGCGCAGCTATTCTCATCCGTGCACTCCCACCCTTAGTCCCTTATTACCTCACATCCATCCCCTTACCAGTCTCCTACCTCCATACACATCCACGACGCCTCATTACCTCTCATTCTCCGCAAACACGCATCATAGAACCAGCAGGCACACACACATTCAATATCATTTATCCTCCACACCTTACTCAAAACCCACCAAATGCTTCCAGCACAACTTCATAAAATTACATCCTGAAACTCTCTTCGCTGACCCCTACTTCTCTATTCACAACGGTAACATAACTAACGACAGTATATTCCACACCAAACGAAGAGCCCAATGGCGGAAAGCATTCCTAGAACTACTCTCAATCTCTTCCACTAGAAAATCTCCACACAGCCTTGCAATCTCTATTGCACCATCACAGCTCTTCCAAGCTAAAGCAGAAATTACCTTCTATAATACGGAACTATCCTCATGCAATCCACAGACCACAACCTAAATCTTTTAGAGAACATCTTCCCCATCATTAAAAACCAGGTATTCAATCCCTTCACTACCACCCAACCCACTCCCACCGCCAATTCACATGTCATCACACCCCCATACCCCTCTGCCACCCCTCCCCCCTCATCCCTGTCCTCCACAGGCATCGGATCATTACGCTCCTCCCTCCCGGACAACCCCCCCAACCCACCCCATTCCACCTCTCCTTACCTACTCACGTCTCCTCCACTTAGCACTACGGAGACAACACACACACACTCTTCTTCCACCCAGCTTACCCCTCCCACCAGCACATACCATCCCATGCGAATTAATCTCCACATGTCATATTCATTTAACACAACAGAGACTACACCCACTCCCCCAACTGTAGTCTAACCCCCCAAGAACGAGCATTGCTTTCCCCCTGTCACCATCTCCTCCTCCTTACTCCTCCCTCCCACCACGACACCCGTACCTCACATGGCCACCCCTAACACAGAACCCACACATCCCAGCGAACACATTACACCTCACTCGCCAACAAATGTGAAGACACCCCACCACCACCATACAGAAATCTGGCTGCCCTCCCCCAACCCGATAATTCTCAGCACGCAGCCCAAACTCAGATCCCACCTATACCCACCTCGCCCACTCACCAGCAATCCACTCCAACACCTCAGTTACCCGCACTAACATATCCCCCATCCACATACACATCACCATCTACAACTCTATGTCTGACCATACCAGATTGTACACCAATCCAGGTTGAGGCACAACCACCAACACACATATTTCCGCCACCCTCCCCATTAACAACTGCTCCTGATCCCACGCCGTTTGAACTATCACATCCACCTACCCCTCTCATAACAGCAACAGATACCAGTCTGGATGTGATTATGTCCGCAATCCACCAAACCACAGAGGTACTACACACTGTTAAAGAGACGATATCTAGGCAATCAATGTACATTTGATCTGCAAATAAGTCTAGATCAAGTAAGCCCCCAACTCGCCTTCCACTCACCCCCATTCATACTCTTTCCATCTGGAATTCCATGCCAACCCCCAATCTCCCTACCCGCCCAATCCGAAGCATCAACCCATTTTCGGAGAGTGATATACGATCCCTTCTGCATTCCTACATACCCCCTCTCATTACCCCCACCTCCCCCGCACACACGGCCATAGCGACTATTCCCCCAACCCACACAGGTCCCTCACACACATCAATAGAGGAATCAACGATAATAATCTTAGAAGAATCACACTCACACTCGATCCCAGCCCTTCCCTCATCTCACCACGTCTTAAATGCACTCTTATGAACTGTATATCGGCCTCTAGACACGCAGTAGACATTGCCAACCTCATCATAGCACAGGAGCTTGACCTGATTATGTTAACAGAAACCTGGCTAACTGAATCCTCCTCGCCCCTCCTGGACATTCTTGTACCACCAAATTATGACATCATCAGACATAATAGGAGTGGTCAGCTTGGGGGAGGAATCGCGTGCATGCTTCTCAGTAAACAGAGCCTTATCCCCCATACTTTCCACCTGCAAATACATGTGCATTGACATCAACAGCAATGGCAATCCAATTTGGTCATTACACATCATCTATCACCCACCCGGCGACAACCTCACATTCACGGAACACTTCATGGACTTGGTCACAACGAATACCGGATGACAAAACACTCAAATATTCCTGGGCGACTTCAATCTCCATTGGAATGACCTCAACGACTCAATGGTCAACAGTCTCAAAAACTTCAATGGTGCGCTAGACCTCACCCAAATTTGCAACAGCCCCACCCACAACAAAGGCGCATCCTTGGACTTAATAATCTCCAAAAATGACTCCATTCAGCTTGACTCTACCCTGTGATTGGTCAGACCACCATATCATCACCTTCTCTATCAGGAAAATTGTGAAACTCAACACAGCCCAATCCACTAAGACGAACATATGGAAAAGAGATTTTAAAAAACTCAACCCCAACACTTTACCCGCCTACAGCCATAAACTGCTCAAACCCCCGGCTGGCCTCTCCAATGTTCACGACCTCACCAACCACTAGCTCAACTCGATGACCTCGGTTATCAACAAGGTTGCTCCTCTTCCACTAAAGAGAGTGTCCTCGAAAGACTCTAAACCTTGGTACAATCACATGCTGAACGATGATAGACGCTCTCTTAGAACTTCCAAACGCATTTGGAGATCAGTCCCATCTGCCAAGCACCTCAAAATTCTAAGGAAAAAGAGAAATGCGTACCATAGAAAGATCAAGCGCACTAAGGCAAACATTTTCACCCACCAACTAGACCAAGCAAGAAACGCCCCAAAAAACATTTTGAACTAATCAAAACCCAATCTAAGGATTAACCTCAACGATCACAAGACACCGCTCGTACTCAACCCACTTGCGAAGAATTTGCTACCTTCTTTAATCTAAAGATTGAAAATATCAAGAAAGGTCTACTCAATGACCTTATCCTACAATACAATCAAGTGTGCACACCAAAACACTCCTTACTCTTCTATCATTACCACAATATACCACTTCAAAATTGGAACTAAAAAACGATGCAGCTTGGTCTTCCTTTCATACCTACACCAAAGAAGTAATAGGCAAGATTCTCAGCACCCTCAAGCCTGCCAATCACACCTCCGATCCTCTCCCGGCTAACGCCGTTAAAGACTTAACCCCACTGATTCTGCCGCTCTGGACTAAAATCATCAACAGCTCACTCCATCAAGGCTGCATCCCTGACATCCTCAAAGTAGGACAGGTTTCACCCATCCTCAAAAAACTCACAGCTGACCCTATGGACCTTAACAACTATCGCCCTATTTCCAATAGCCCTACTATAGCCAAACTCCTGGAAAAATGCGTACTACAACAATTGACAAAACAAATTGACCACTTAGATCTTCTGGATAAACACCAATCTGTCTTCAGAGCAGGGCATAGCACTGAATCAGCTATAACACACATAATTGATGATGCTTTACAAATACTTGATCAGAATGGTTCATGCCTACTCATCCTATTAGGTCTCTCCTCAGCCTTTGATACTGTCAAACACGAGAACCTGATAGATCTGCTGAATCACAGAATGGGACTATCAGGGTCAGTGCTTTACCTCATTTCTTCAAAACCGAACTCAAAAATTCAAGGCCAACAATTCCCTGTCCAAATCCGTGCCAGTAACTTTGGGAGTCCGACAAGGGTCCGCTCTATCCCCGACACTGTTTAATTTATTTATGGAACCATTCACTGTCCTGTTGCAAACATCCAACGTACAATTTCACATGTACGCAGATGATACACAACTGTACCTTAAGATACATACACCAGATGACATCATACGGCTCAACAAAACACTTTTGAACACCCAGTCATGGTTAGCTGAGAACCATCTCAAGCTAAATGCACTAAAAACTCAGGGGCATATTATCAAGGGTGGTGATAGGGAAATTTCGCCGCTTTAGCGGCGATAATTCTATCGCCCTATTAGCAAGCTGTCGCTAACATCAGTTAGAGACAGGTTTTAGGTGATAGTGAGCGGTTTGGGACCCGCTTTGCATGTTAGCGATATTTAAAGTGGGCGTACCCAAACTGTTAGCGACTGACCCAGACCAGTTCTTAGCCATGTTATCCAATGGGAGGTGGATAACATGGCTAAGAGCATTTCGTCACTAATGCGTGAATATCGCTGTATTCTCAGCGATATTCACGCATTTCGTCACTATCGCCGGAAAATGTATCGCTTTGGAGATAAACGTTGCTAATTGCACGTTATCTCAGCAATACATTTGGGCGATGCTCAGCGATAAAAAAATCGTTGCTAAGCCTATTTAGCAATAAATATCGCTACTTGTTGGTAATATGCCCCTGAATTCCTCCTTATAGCTCCACCCGCCAAAATACCCCTCTTTAATGTCTGTTTCAAACACCTTACGGCATTCAACGCTCAACCAACCATCATTGACTCAGCAAAGTCATTGGGTATAACCCTTGACTGCAACCTCAACATGCATAAACATATTAGCAACGCTACATGAGAGAAAGCTGAAACCCTTCTTACCATTCAACGATATCAAGACGGCAGTGCAAGCTCTAGTCATCCCCAGAGTGGACTGTGGAAGTGTCTCTCTCTGTGGCCTCCCCAAAGCGACCACAGCTCCACTAAGAGCCTCCATCAATGCTGCCGCCAGACTCATCACAGGCTTAAAAAGAAGGTCCCACATCTCCCCTGACTTCAAAGCCTTGAATTGGCTACCATTGGAAGCCAGAATTCACCTGAAAATTGCCTGCATGACCCACAAAGCCATAAACCATTATGCAGCCAGCTACCTCGCCCAGAAACTGACTATCTCTGGTGGTAATAGATCCACAAGAAGTGCGGAAAACCTATTATTGAAGCCACACAGATTCAACAAGACAAAAACTTATAAAAGATTCTTCTCAGGGATTGCTCCTAGGATTAGGAACTCACTAATCCAAGAAACCAGACATATCACATCTACGGCATTTTTAAAAAAGGAAGTAAAAGCGATTCTCATGGGAAAATTGACATGAACACTATCTAAGGAAACTACGAGTTCACTAGTACCTCTCCCGATATTTCTTTTATTACATGTGTACAAACAGACAACCTATGCCCCTCAGTTGCCTCCCTATTCTTTACCTCTTTGTGTACTCTGCATAATATGTTATTTATAATTGATTTACCAGTTATTGTTTTGATTTACTGTCTACATTAGGCTATGTATACGCAATGAAACTGTTGCTATTTTGTTGCATACCTATCCTTCACTGATTGTAAAGCACTCTGATATCCGCAAGGGTCTGGTTTGCGCTCTATAAAACTTTCAAAATAAATAAATAAATGGTTGTTTGGATGTGACAGAACTCTGAACCAAACCCAGGCATGAGATATATGCTGTTCCATTGGAAGAATCAGGCTGTGAGATATTTGTGGATGGGTCTAAGAAATGAGAAAGGTGAATTATGCATTGCCTATGCAGTTTGCACCATAGCTGGAGTTATAGAAGCTTCCTGACTAAAAGGGGTAAACTACGTTCAAATTGCTGAATTCATAGCTTGAGAGCGTGTAAAATTGCCAAAAGTCTGAGGGTAACCATATTTACTGATAGTCAATATGGTTTTGGGATTGTACTCGACTTCAGTCAGCTATGGATGCAAATGGGATTTCTAACTTCTTCAGGTTCCCCTATAAGAAACTGCAAAACTGTAAAGGAATTATCGGATGCTTTGCAATTGCCCAAAAGAATTGCAGTGGTCAAATGTGCAGCACATAAATCAGACGATGATTATGTGAGAAAGGGCAACAGATATGCCGACCAAATAGCGTGTTTCTGTGCACGAAATTTAATTGCCTTAAACAGAGCATTTGAGAGGAGAAATACTGAATTCCATCTTATGTTTCCAACTGCATTTGAAACTTGGGATGAAGTTAGGCAGATGCAGGAAGAAGCAAGTGATGAGGAAAAGAAATTTGAAGTAATTCAGGCTGTAGAAAGAGAGCAGAGGACAAAGTGTGGGTCTATATAGATGAAAGACAAATCTCACCGGATTCTTTAATTTCCCATATGGCCAGGGTGTACCATGGAATTGTGCCAATTGGAAGAGATTCAATGATCAGACTCTTCAAGCAGACATTGTATAATCCAAAGTACAGGGTCATTGCAGAGGGCCTTTGCCAGAGGTGTGTCACCGGTCAGCAGCAAAATCCAGGCAGAAAGACAGTTGTTAGTTGGGGATGAATTGGAAAAGCAGGAGGACCATTTACCTGTCTCCAATTAAATTTGATAGAACTCCGCCCATGTAACAGGCTGAAGTACATGTTAGTTGTCATCTGCTTGTTCTCTCGCTGGGTGGAAGCTTATCCCACGAGAAGAACTGACAGCCTAACAGTAGCCAAAGTGCTCTTGAGAGAACTGATTCCTACGTTTGGATTTCCAGTTATTTTAGAGACAGATAGAGGAATTCACTTTAACAATGAGATAATTTGGATGATTTGTGCAGCAATACAAATTTAGCAAAAGCTGCATTGTGCCTATCGACCTGAGGCATCTGGAGTGGTTGAGCAGATTAATGGCACAAAAAAATCTAGGTTAGGGAAGGTGTGTGTGTCCACAACACTGAAATGGCCTGACGCTTTACCCCTTGTACTGATGAGTCTTAGAAGTATTCCTGACAAAAAGACGGGATTGAGTCCTCACAAAATCCTAATGGGAAGAGCAATGAGACAAACATACATACCAGCAAATAGACTGATGAATATATCCGATGATCTAGTGCTTGATTATTGCAGAGGATTAGCTGATCTGGTGCGTTCTGTGTCTCACCAGGTTGGGGAAAATGCCACTACAATACAACAGAATCAAGCTCATCATCAGAGTCCTGGTGAATGGGTTCTCGTCAAGAAACATGTGAGGAAATCATGTATAGAACCCAGGCGGCATGGACCTTATCAAATCATGCTGGTGATGACAACGGTGGTGGGGTGCCAACTTGGATACATGCGAACCATACCAGGCGAGTCCCAAGTCCACTTGAAAGATCGAAAAAGCAACAACTGGTAAATCGAAATCAAGGACCAGTGGCTGAAGTGTATGGAGCTGAAGAATCAGAGTGACAGGTTCTGCAGAACAAACAGATGATAAAACAGTCGAGCACAAGTGAAGTAGAGTGGGCACCAGATACTGGGTCTCAAGAGACTGCTGTTGAACAAGAAGAAAGTGAGGTCACTGTTGAACCACAAGAAAGTGAGTTCACTGTTGAGCCAGAAGAAAGTGAGTTCACTGTTGAGCCAAAAGAAAGTGAGTTCTCTGTTGAGCCAGAAGAAAGTCAGTTCACTGTTAAGCCAGGAGTTAGCGAAATTACTGTTGAATCAGCAGAAACAGAAGTTGCTTAAAACCAGGAAGAAGAACATATAGAATAAAGGCCAAATAAAATAACCTGTGAACCACACAGAAACCACTAACCACTAAGAAACCAGGAAAAGGTTATAATTAGCCAAGTGGAGTGAAAAGATTGAAATACACTCTAGTGAGAAGAAAGTCAAAGAGAAGACCAGAGCAACGTAATGAGGTCTCAAGTCAAACAGAACAAGAAGAGTCAGGAGAAGAATTAGTACGAAAGACAAGGAGAGTAAGAATTCCTAGAAAGAAATACACAGCACCAGAATTAACTTATGTCATTTTGGGAAAAATTGAAAGCTCAGACGCAAGTGAAGAAAAAGAGAGTTCTGACACTGAGCAAGATGATGTCAGGTAAATTGAGACCGCCTTAAGAGAACTGTGACAAGTTAAGTTGCAACCTTGTAGACCGAACAAAACAAATTAAAAGATTCAGAGAACCAGAAGAAATTAATAAAATAAGGGGGTATAGAAGAAAGCCTGAAAGTGTAGGATTACATTATTATCTTTAGAAATAGTTGAGCAAATTAGAGTTCATAGGTTTAGATAGATTTTTATTTTTTATATAGAATACAAAATGGATGAAGAAATCAACGGGAGAGAATGGACACTTGTAACCGCGTTACCTTGGTTATGCTTAAAAAACCCTCCTAAATGCAGTGAGTTAGTTGTTAACGGCGGTATATCTTTTTCTCCGCCCGACACACGCGTTGTGGCATAGTCATAGGGTTAATTAAAGTGCAGTATGCCTACCTCAGCCCGAGGTAACCTCTGGTCCAGCGCGGTAGTGTCCAGAGATAGTAAGGTGCCCACAAAAAAGTATCTTCAAATTTAAAAAAGATAAGCTAACATCAAAATCAGAACTTTAATACACATTGGATGTTGCTTGTCAAGTTAAAAAGAGAGAGGGTATATCACAGGGCCGGGTTACTAGGACCTGTTATACCACTTAGAGAAAATCAGTCAACATGTTTCTGCTCCTCCTCGCCCAGCCGGGTCTATGGAGCATTCGTCAGGACGTTTAAAAAGGTTTGTTAGTACTTACACAATTTGTGCAGTGCTTACTGTTGGTTATTTACAGGCCACTACCCATGTGGCACGTGTCTTGTTTGCAAACTAACAACAGTCAGCAAGACACTCAAACTGACTGACAGTTTCACATGGACACAGAAACAACACACAAATTGTAACTCAACATACGTTATATATTTAGTGACATGTCCATGTGGAAAGAAGTACATCAGGATGACGACCAGAAAGGTCAAAATTCGGATTGGGGAGCATAAAGGCAATATAAGAAACAAAAACAACACGACTAAGTTATGTTCCCACTTCATCGAATTGAATCACAATCCGGAAGATTTACGATGGACAGTAATAGAGATGCTTACAAACAAGAGCCACAACTCTGAAGCAATCCTCTTTGAGAAAGAACAGAGGTGGGTGGACCGGTTGGCCACGAATGTCGATGGTCTAAATGACAATGTTCCTTGGCACCAGTTTTCAAAATAACTTCACTGAAAATACATAAATTCTTAGCTCTATCGAAGAAAAATAAATAACGGTTATGGTAATCTTACGACCATTGAGCCCTCCAGTGACTCCTTCTTATTGTGAAAATTATGAACAAGGCATATTGACATCACTCTGATTAACATTCATGCTGGTTACGATGAATATTACTACTAATCTACCCTAAATAATGAGATACAGGATAGAAATAAGGTTATCAGACAACCCTATATGAATAATAGAACAAGATCGCGATATACGCTTATTATGGAGGGATCTCCACTTTTAAACTACAGGGACGCTCGGAACAGGTCAATAAAGCTTGTTGATATTTTTTTGAGTATGCAGCAAGTCCTGTTTCTATTCCCATAGAGCAAACCATTGAAAAAGCCCACCGTAACGTAACTTCCGTTTCCGGGGGCAGAGCCAGCACAAACGACGGAGAGTCTCCGTAATGCGGGTGAGTGTAATACGCGACCTAATACGAACAAATGTTCTGAATTTTTACCCTTTTTTTCGGGCTGACTAAGTACAATTCTGTTTCCTTCAGCCTGCGATACATATGATATCTATGCCCCGTTGACGACTGGTCAATTAACATATGAGGTAAATCGGACTATTGTTTATGTCATCATTATAATAACTAAGTAATGACTCCTATGTTTGTTATTGATAGCATGGTAAAATAAGATTTCAACTAGTATTGCAGAAAAGGGTTAGCCATAAGATAAAGGTGGCAAGAGAGATCTATAGACGGAACCTTTTCTGAACGTGCCACACATTCACATGTAAGATCTCTAACTATGTGCAATGTTTCTTTCCTGTTTAACCTTTACTACCGAGATACACCAGCGGTAAAGTTACATATTGATATATTAGATGACCAACTATAACACTTAAGGGGACATTATTCATTCACTGAGTCCCACTATGAGTAGAATATCTCAGAACTTTCTATGAACACTACTGATATCGACCTCTAAGCGAGTACCCACAATGACACTCTTTATTAATAAACTCCCGTAGTAGCCATAGTGAATAAATCACTTTATAAAGTTCCCGAAGTTATAGGTAGAACGTTTTTCTCAAATAGATTATACAATGTATGTCTGTGATGCCCACAAGCTTCTCTCTATGTATTCTAGGTACAATGAAACCTCAAGCAATGTAAAAGTGGTAAATAACCAACAGTAAGCACTGCACAAATTGTGTAAGTACTAACAAACCTTTTTAAACGTCCTGCGAATGCTCCATAGACCCGGCTGGGCGAGGAGGAGCAGAAACATGTTGACTGATTTTCTCTAAGTGGTATAACAGGTCCTAGTAACTCGGCCCTTTGATATACCCTCTCTCTTTTTAACTTGACAAGCAACATCCAATGTGTATTAAAGTTTTGATTTTGATGTTAGCTTATCTTTTTTAAATTTGAAGATACTTTTTTGTGGGCACCTTACTATCTCTGGACACTACCGTGCTGGACCAGAGGTTACCTCGGGCTGAGGTAGGCATACTGCACTTTAATTAACCCTATGACTTTGCCACAACGCGTGTGTCGGGTGGAGAAAAAGATATACCGCTCTTAACAACTAACTCACCGCGTTTAGGAGGGTTTTTTAAGCATAACCAAGGTAACGCGGTTACAAGTGTCCATTCCCTCCCGTTGATTTCTTGTACCTTTACCAGGGGAACTGAATGGACAGTCATTCCTCTCCCTCTTCTTTGATTATCCTTACAAAATGGATGAAGCAGAAGTGACTGAACATCCGCAATTTAGTCTAACACGTAGATGTATTAGAGCTTACTTATGGAGTGTATTTTTATTAACATTCATGTGGATATTATTAACTGTCCTTGTACCTCTTCTAATGGTAACTAATAATCAAAACAATACTAATGATATAACAAGTGAAAAAAAGATTGATTTCACTAATGAAACCCCTAATTTAAATATAGGGTAAATGGATGGAAGCATTCTCCATCATGATAAATCAATTCCTTCAACTTATGGTGTGTCTTGCAGTGTCTTAACAAGTCTGTTTTACTTGACGGAGAAGCTCGAATATCATTATTCCAATATAGATTTAGTGTTTTCAGAAATACCTGTTATAAAGGAGCTGAATAAGGTTTTAAGTAGTAAAAATGCAAGATATATGGGAGAGTTCTTCCAAATTACCAAAACTTTAGATATAGAAAATGCTTATAAAAATAATCTAACATGTAGTTTGCGGGTTGAAGAGTAGGTGTTTACAGAAATGGTAGAAAATAGAGAAGAAAGTTTCCAAAGTAAAGGCTGCTGAACAGAAGTCAAAGGTACCACCGTGGGCTTTCAGAGAGGGAAATTATGAGAAAGGCGAGATATACGCTGCAATGTCCCTGGATTGGTATCAAAAATGAAAAAGTTGCTTGCTTAGACTAAAAACTAACTGTTCCTGCTCGCAGGTAGGGACAGGAGCAGTGGGGTGGATCCCCACGCCACCACACAGCCACCAGCTGCCTCGCACCTGATCCCTGCCGCTCACCTGTTTTCCCACCGTTTCCTGCTCCTTCCCGCCGCTGCGGCCCTGCCCCCTGCTCCCCATTGGCCACCCCGCTCCCGTCTCCCAGCTGTTCCTCCCTCCATATCCCCCCTTATGGAGGCCGTGCAGCGGACGCGCAGCAGGCGCGATGCTGGCGCACCAAAGGCAAGCCAATCTACGCCCGTCCGCGCCTGGACTGCGCCCAGCGCCAGAACTCCTGGACCCCGTGAACGCCACAACACCAGACTCCGCTACGACGCCAGCACCTTCTACTCACTCAACGCCGGCCGAAACCACACCTGCTTCCAAGCCGCCCCGAAACTGACTCACTGACCTTTCTCCTGCCACACCTGCAGCTTCACCTGCGACAGAGCCACCAAACCTCCAAGGACTGGACCCAACCACCTTCACTGCATACTCCTCAACACCCGCTTCGCACGCAAACACACCATCGAGCACCGCCCCAGACGTGGCCTTCCTGACCGAGACCTGGTGGAATGACTCCTCGGCGCCCGACATCGCCATACCCATCCCGGACGGCTACAAGATCACCCGCAGGGATTGCGCCAATGGAATCGGAGGAGGAATAGCCATCATCCACAAGTCCACCCTCAAGGTCACTACCCACGCAGACGACACCCTCAACACCGCCGAATACCTGCACTTCCGGATCCACACCGACCCCAACACCACCCTCAGAGGAACACTCATCTACAGACGCCCCGGACCCCTAGCTCAATTCAGCAACTCCATCGCCGACCTCACCAGCACCCATGCACTCGCCTCCATGGATTACATCCTCCTCAGGGACCTGAATTTCCACCTCGAGAACAACAACAACGACGCCAACTCCGCCACCCTGATCGACAGCCTGGCCAACCTCGGTCTCAGACAACTCGTCACCGCACCCACCCACGCCACTGGCCGCACGCTGGACCCCGTCTTCTCCACAGGCACCCATTCCACCTTCGACCACACCACCAAACTCCACTGGATCAACCACCGCTGCATCCCTTTCACCTTCAATAAACCAACCACGCACCACCGCACCCAACAGCTACCTCGCTGCTCCTGGAACAAAGTCACCGAAGACCAGCTGATCACCACCCCCACCCAAAACCCACCCACCGACCCCACCAACCCAGACACCGCTGCCCGCAACCTCAGATAGTGGATAAACGACTACTCCAACACCCTTGCCCCACTCAAGAAACCCTCCAACAACAACGCTACCAAGAGAGCCACCTGGTTCACCGACGAGTTGCAGACTTCCAAACATGCATGCCGGAAACTGGAGAAGATGGGGCTCCACGAACGCACTCCGGACAACAACGCAGCCCACAAGGACGCCACTCGCAGACATCACCACCTCATCAGATTAGCCAAGAGAGCCTCCTTCAAAGACCTCCTGGATAACAACGCAAATAACAGCAAAGAGCTTTTCAGCATCGTAAAGGAACTCTCCAACCCCAGCGCAAATGACAACTACAAACCACCCTCACAAGAACTGTGCAACTCACTGGCCATCTTCTTCCACCGCAAGATCGCTGACATCCATGACAGCTTCAACACCATGACCGCCCGACTACGCCAGACCCCACCTTCCCTGTGAACGCCACCAGCGTCAACCGCCTGACCTCCTGGTCCAACATCAACGACCACGAGACTCGCAAGGTCATGAACTCCATCCACTCAGGATCTCCTTCAGACCCATGCCCACACCACGTATTCAACAAAGCATACGCTGCCATCGCACCCCAACTATGGAAGCTCATCAACATCTCCTTCGTAACAGCGAAATTCCCGGAAAGCTGGAAACACGCCGAAATCAATGCCCTCCTCAAGAAGCCCAAGGTGGACCCCAAGGACCTCAAGATCTTCTGACCCATCTCTCTGCTCCCGTTCCCGGCAAAGGTTATTGAGAAAATCGTCAACATGCAACTGGCCCGCCACCTGGAAGACAACATCTTGGACCCGTCCCAGTCTGGGGTCAGACGAAACCACAGCACCGAGACAGCACTCATAGCCGCCACAGATGACATCAGGTGCCAACTAGACAACTGTGAAACATCAGCCCTCATCCTCCTGGGCCTGTCAGGCGCCTTCAACACGGTCTGCCATCGCACTCTGAAGACACACCTTCTAGAAGCCGGAATCCAAGAGAAGGCCCTTACTGGACCACGTCCTTCCTCTCTGGCAGAACCCAGAGAGTCTGCCTCCCGCCCTTCCGATCCGAGACCACCGACATCATCTGCTGCGTCCCCCAGGGCAATGTCTACATGGCCCCCCTCGCACAAGTGCCCGCCAACACGACCTCAATATCATCTCCTATGCTGATGACACCCAGCTCATCCTCTCCCTCACCAGGGACCCGCACACCGCCAAAACCAACCTCCACATGGGAATGAAGGCCGTCGCCGACTGAATGAGGAACAGTCGTCTGTAGCTGGACTCGGACAAGACTGAGGTACTCATCTTCGGACCCACCCCCTCAGCCTTGGACAACTCCTGGTGGCCAGCCACACTGGGAACAGCACCGACACCCACCGACCATGCACACAACCTCGGATTCATCATCGACTCCTCCCTCTCCATGTCTAAACAGGTCAACGCCGTCTCCTCCTCCTGCTGCACCCTCCGCATGCTTCCCAGGATCTACAAGTGGATCCCGACTGAAACAAGAAAAACGGTGACACAGGCCCTCGTCAGCAGCAGACTGGACTATGGCAACGCACTCTACGCAGGGATCCCAGCCAAACACCTACGATGACTACAATGTATCCAAAACGCCTCCGCATGACTGACATCAATGTCCCCTGCCACAGCCACATCACCCCCCCCGCCTGAGAGACCTACACTGGTTCCCCGTCGACAAGAGGAACACCTTCAAGCTCCTCACCCACGCACACAAAGCACTCCACAATGCCGGACCAGCCTACCTGAACAGCAGACTCAGCTTCTACACCCCCACCCGCCAGCTCTGCTCCGCCAGCCTCGCCCTTTCCGCTGTTCCCCGCATCCATCGAACAACCTCAGGTGGCAGATCCTTTTCCTACCTCGCCGCCAAGACCTGGAACACCCTCCCTACCCACCTACGGCAGACCCAAGACCTACTCACCTTCAGAAGACTCCTCAAGACCTGGCTCTTTGAGCAGTAGCGACACCCCCTCCCGTCAGCACCTTGAGACCCTCATGGATAAGTAGCGCGCTTTACATGTACTCTGATTGATTGATTGATTGATTGACTTTAACAATTATTTCATTGGTACAAGTGAATGTGAGCATACTTTACATACTACTTTGGTTGGTGTTTGAAGGGTGGAACTGATCCCGTCTCTACAGGAGTTTATTATGTGTGTGGTAAGAAAGCCTTTTACAGGTTGCCTGCACATTGGTATGGTAGTTGTTATTTTGCAATAGTCTTCCCCAAGGTCTACTATGTGGGGAGAAATAACAACAGACTAAGTAACAAGAGAGCAAGTTTCTTAACTTATATCCCTGACAAAAGTAAGATATTGAGGAATTTTTAGACTTGGCATCTTTGGCGTGGTTTCCCCTGTCTTTTTGGCTTCTACCTCCTGTATTTTTGATGCTGTGCTGGATTTAGTTTTTGTTGGTTTAGATGGTTTGGACACTTCCTGTGTAAATTGTTATTGTGATTGGATATACATGATTGGCATATTTGTATCACCATGAAGTCCCTAGTAAAGCGCACTGGGTGTGCCAGGGCTGGTAATGACAAATGCTACTAGTGGGCCTGCAGCACTGATTGTGCCACCCACATGAGTAGCCCTAAAATTGTGTCTCAGCCCTGCCACCGCAGTGCCTGTGTGCAGTCTGTGAACTGCCATGTCCTTTCTGGTCAGTGTCCCCACTGACCAGGCCTTACCCTTCCCTTTCTGTGCACATTGGTCACCCCTATGGAAGGCCTAAGGTACCCCCTTGGACAGGGTGCAGTGTATGTGAAAGGTAGAGTATGTACTTGTGCAGGTGACATGCTCTGGTAGTGAATTACAGCCATTTTCGTTTTTCACTGCTGCAAGGCTATCTTGCTCCATAGGTTATCATGGGGGATGCTGGCTACAGTGGCTACCAGCATATCTTCCCATAGGAGCAAGATAGGACATAAAAGTCTGGTATCCCTGAACTCAGAGTTTAATAACACATCTTTTAGGAATGGTGGGGTTTAACTCCTGTGTTTGAGAATAGCACTTTTAGAAAGTTTCTGTTCTCTTGTCTGACCTTACAATGAGCCTTGGCCTGTTTGTGGATTGACTGTCGGGTTTGAGAGTGACAGGGGCTGGGGATTCCCCAGGAGGCTGGCCTAGCACCTGGGCCTGAAAAGGGCTGTGCCTGCCTTCCACAATGCTGGCACCACCTCCTGCTGGGTGGTTGACGACCCCGCCCCTCACTCTGAAAGAAAAGGAGAAGCCAGGACAACAAAGTGCTCCAGAAACACCCAGAACTGGTTCAGACCGGGCTCAGAGCCCTCTTGCACGGATGTATGACCTTTCAACGCATGCTTTTACCACGCATGCCTTTACAACACAGATATTACAACGCAAGTTGTTACAACGACTTGCGTTGGGGGGCGCTGGATAGAGGAATAGTTTAATTTTCTATTCCAACTCCAGTCCCCGTGGATAGTAGGGAAGGTGTTGGACAGAAAACTAAACTATTCCTCTCCAACAGCGCCTTCCAGCGAAAGTCGTTGTAACGACTTTCGTTGTAATTCCTGCGTTGTAATGGTAGTGCGTGGTAAAGGTTTTGTTGTAAACGATGTTCCCCTCTTGCACAAAGGGAACAAAGACTTTTAGGGGTATAAGTACAGGACCCCTGACAACAGAAGATTAGACCATACTGGAATCAAGATGGTACCTCTGCCAAGGAGAAAGCTGAAACTGAAGAAGGAAGACTGTCCTGCTGTTGCTCTGCTGGAATGAGCTGATGTTGCTATGCTGCCAAGGTGAGGGGAAGGACTTTGCTGTTGTGCCCTGTCCCCTGTCTTGAAGGAATCTCCGAGGGCCTGAGAAAAGCTGGCTCCCTGTTTTTGAAGTCCCAGGAACAAAAGGACTTCACCCCTAGCTTCCTTGAGCTCTGCTGAGAGAGCTCTGTCCTTCCTGGAGTGCTTGGCCCATGTGTGGTGCCTCTGGACGTTGTACCTGTGGAGGGGAGCTGGAAATCACGCTTTTAAAGACTTGCTATAGAAAATCTATCGCAAACCCGGCCAAGCATGAAAATTACCACCGCTACGAAGACCGAGATCGTCGCAGAGCCTGCCGCGCTGCCCAAAGACGCCGCATCCTTCGATAGCGGGAAGATATCCGCCACTGCGAACATCGTCGCAGAGCCTGCTGCTGCTGGGTGAAACCATCGCATCACGTCACTGTGAGAATCGTCGCAGAGCCACCGCAACAAGGAGCTGTAAGAGAAAGATCGCCGCTGGACCGCGCATCGTCACCCCGGAGATTGTCGCAAAACACCCGAGAATCGTCTCATCGTGCCTTTGCGGGAGAAAACTTCCTACAGAACCTACGCACCGGAATCCATATAAGTGGCCTGCCTCCACCATACAGACCGGATTCGTCGCAACACGCCCGCTGCTGCAGCGGGGCTGTCGCTAACGCCTCCCCAGGGTCTCAGGAGCAATGCATCGCTTGTTTTTCACCGCTACAGCTTCTGTGCTGGGAACTTTTTATCGCTAAACAAAGGTACTGTGGCTAAAACGTGACGCAACTGTGGATAAAGTTATCGCTAACATTAAGAACTATTTTGCAACCATATTCCTGAACTATGTATGTTAGATTTTTGTCGTTTTGGTGTTGTGTAGTTTAGATTAAATACCTTTATTTTCCTAAACTGTTATGGAGTCAGTTTGTGGTGTTTTCACTGTGTTACTGTGAGGGTTGGTACAAATACTTTACACATTGCCTTTGGTTAGCCCTGACTGCTCGTGCCAAGCTACCTAGAAGGTGAGCAGGGGTTATCTTAGAAGGTTTCCTCCTTACCCTGACTAGAAGCAAGGGTCCCTATTTGGACAGTGGTACCTACCCCTGCCAACTAGAGACCCCCAGTTCTAACAGGAATATATCAAGAATATTACAAAATTATATGAAGATTTGACCCAACTGGAGGTTGACGGTGTTTGGGAATGACTTTGTAGAGTTTCTCTTCTGTAGGTAAATGGTATTCTACCTTCAGAAGTAGTTTGTTTGGAAAAATAATAACGCAAAACATTTCAGTAGCCATAGTAGCCTTAGTAATAATAACAACATATAAATGTTGTAAGTGTAAGAGTGGTAGAAAAGAAACAAAAGAAATAAAGAATCAACGAAGAGCTGGAAAGAGAAAAAGAGATGAAATAGAATTAGAAGATATGAAAGGAGAATACTATGATATGATGAAAGATTTAGACAAGAGTGTCATAACAAGAGAGAAGAGTACTGAGTTTTAGATAAATGAAGATGGCACTCGGTATGGTGGGTATTTTATGATGGCTCCTGAAAGCCATCAGAGGGGGGATTGATGGAGCAGGATTTCTCGGAAAGAAAACTGCTCGGATGAATACCCCCATAATACGCACTAACAGTAAGTAGCAATAGAAAACTAAAGTGCAACTTACATGAACACGAGGGAAAATGCTTTGTGCATGCATGCACTAGCATGAGATAATGCATGAAAGAACTAAAACGTATTTACATTGTGCTTTGAAAGAAATGAGAAATAATGCATGACTACGCTGCATGTGCATTTCATAGTTTGCATGTTGCATCTTGCTTTGAAATAATAAATAATGCCGCTTTTGCTTAAGCTGATGCTAGAAAAGACATAAACAGGGAATTATGCAAAGGTGGGTGGTAAACAGTGAAAAGTGCATTATCATATATTAATGAATGTTTATGTTCCATTTACTATAATGAGCCAAATGAGATCCCATTATGCTAAAGTTGGCCTGATAAAGGAGGGGCTGGAATGAGAGCGAAAATGTCATTACAGAGCAGCCAGAAGTCCTGAGTGCTGCAAAGAAAGAACAGAAGTTCAAGGATACCCAGCACTGAATGCATTTGTTAGCCTGCCACAGGATGTGACTGACCGTGGGACTAAAGACTTCTTCTACAGACATTGCTGAAAATTAGGTATAAAAATGTTTAACCCCTTCGCTGCGGGGGTTAATCCCCCGCTGTGCTGGGGGGGAGGGGGGCACGCACCGCGCCCGCATGCTCATGACGAGCTGAGCTTGTCATGAGGCACGGCGCTCCTGTGCTCATGACGAGCTCAGCTCGTCACAGGTACATTAGCTGCCGTGGAACGCTCAGCACAGCAGGGGAATTATCCCCGCATGCGAGCGTTCCACGGCTCATGACGAGCTGAGCTCGTCATGAGCACCGGAGCGCCGTGGCTCATGACGAGCTGAGCTCGTCATGAGCTTCGAAGAGGTTAAATGTATTGTGTGTTAAAATCGTTAGAACGAGTCAAGATTTAGGCTACGGGAAAGGATGTAGAACAATAACATGACTAGAATATGAGTGAAACCCCAGTGGTGTGACACGCCACCTCCGAATTTCGCCAATCAACTATCGAGTTTCGTGAAATGTTTCAACTGATGCGGGACGGACATGTAGGTTTTAGGGTATAACTGGGGTGCCTTTAGTGGTGTGGTTTAGGTCTTACGGGGAGAAGAGAAGAAGGGTGAATGCGTCGCTGTTCGTCCGTTTGTAGCGAGGCCTGGCAGTTCCTGTCCCTGTCCTGCTCCTGAGTCATGAAATCTTTGGTCCCTGATTCTATTTCAGGGGACCCCCACAATCACCTTGGCCAGGGGGGTGGTTTTCCAGAGATCCTTTGGGTTGGTATTATTCTGACTCGTTCTTGCAAAACTACTTGCAAATATGTTTTGACTCTGAAACGTTTATCTCTTCACCTATCCACTCCGTTATAGGTATATAGTCACGTATTATTTAGACGAAACTTATGTCTCTTTATCTATCCTCTCGGTTATATGTATCTTTGTTTTGCCTTTAATTTTGCTGAAACTGATATCTCTTAATCTATCCACTCTTTCATGCGCATGTCATATTTGAATGATGAGTTTGTCTCTATTTGAAATTGCTGAAGTTTTCTCTCCGTTTTGTGAACTCCATTGTTTGCATTGGTGATCATATGCAATGAGCATTTAATTTGAGATAAAGCATTATTAACTTTACCGAGAGTTTGTGATTATTTAGCATACTGAATAGTTAGTTACATAGTATTAGCATTACCATCAACTATTCAACTAATTGGTTCATCGACCAAGTGGAAGGAAAGTTGATGTTTAAGTTAGATATGGATTTTGTGATGTCGCACATGGATTTTGAAGGTAAAATAATTGAACATCTATAAAAATTGACCCCAGTGCATCAGGGATTTGGGTGTATGTGTATGGGCCATTGTATTGTGATGTTATTGAGTATTGATCCCTGATCAGGTATTGGTTTTGTGCTACATCAAAGGCACTTTATTGATCAAGACTCAATATCCTCATAAACTGAGGTTGAGTGCAGTAATGATTTGTACACAGGAGGCACTTTATTGAACATCCATCTGCTCATTGATTTACTGTGTTTATAGATTTCTCTGACTCATGAAATGTGATTTTAATGTTGTGTACATGTGATACCAATGCCCCAATACGGTATTTGGATTTAAAATTTGCACAGACCAATAGGGAGTGCAATAATGAAATGTAAGTACCCATCTGTCCATTGAATGAATAAATGAATATAGTTTTTATGATGTATATATGCGCTATCAATGTCCCAGTACGGTATGTCACCTCCTAAACATCATAAAATTTGTAGCACAATTGAGCTCTATGGAACTTTTAATTGTATTATTAACATTTTCTTCTGTAAAAAATGTAATGAAATAATATGTGTATGGTTTTATACTTCATCTCAATCGTAATGATTTTCATTATTCAGACAATAAAGATTATATTTATTACTGGGGGGATAGAGTAAGATGGAGCAAGTAGTGCTTTATGGCAAAGTCTATAATTCTACATTGAAAAAGGTTTATGTCTCGCACACCTTCAGAGCCACTGTTTATTGAAAAGAGTCTGTATTCTGAGAGCACATATTGTTATTTTAAGCATAATGAGTAAAAGTGGCATAACTCGGCTAACTGATTTAGTAACTAGGTTTGACGCATGTTTATATGCTGACAGAGGGCAAAACGCTGTTTTACGGGAGGGTCAGGTTGGTGTAGAATGGGGCGTCGTAAACAATTCAGTGATTTATATTGACATGATTAATAAGCATATGATGCTAATGGCAATACATTTGATTTTAACTTCACAGATATGAACCCCTGACGAAGGGCCATAACGGCTTGAAATGCATTGGGTTAAGCATTTGTATGTACTTTCGCAGCAAGGGATTCTACATGCTGTATTAAAGGCGATTGGGCATTATACACGCACTTGATTATTGGAATCACCTTGCATTGAATATTTCAACAAACGAACCATAAAAATAAAAATATGAACTGAAACCGGTGGATTGTGGTTTAAATTTGGTTTACAATGAAGCTCATCATCCAACATGGTATGATGCATCCGGGGACTGACAGTACCGTGTACATCAGTGTTTTGCTTGACAAAGTCTATAATTCCCCAGTAAAGGAATTCAACAGGAGGAGGTATCAGAACTCAGAAGAAAAGTAGGAAAGGAAGGACAGTTTGAGAGTAGCTCACATGTATACAGTGCACTTACCTGTGCCTAATAATTCCCTTCTGAGGAATTCCAGATTGGAAACCTCTGCTTCTATTAGAAAGAAAAAGACGGAAGATGAAACCTAAGAAGAAGACATAGAGAAAAACAAGTAGAAACAAGAACCATAATAAGAAGGAGGAGAGTGATCGAAGACGAAAAAAGAAACCTAAGAAGAAGAGGGTTAACGAATATTGCAAGGGGATCCTTAACAGCTAAATCCAATGTGGGCGGCACATAAGTAACTTTTGTTTTTTATTTCTATTTTCCGAAGAGTGCTAAACCAAGGAATACAGAGGCCAACTTGAGTCTTGAGCAGCTCCGCCTTCAGGCCCCCATAGGATGGCTTTGGTGCTATGGGTGGAACCCTTCTCATACCTTTACTATTAATAACCCATTGTCTTTCATACACCAACAAAACTTCACATTTTATTGATATACTAGTAGATTCACTATTCTAAGGCTGATGACATGTCTTTGACCTGAACACATTTCTTACCTTTTGATGTGTGCAATCTCCATTAACTAGTATCAACATTACATGAGTGGTACAATAGCTGAAACCAATTCCAATTAAATACATTCGGGAGGTTCAAGGTTGCTCATTAAAATAATGAAAAAGAAAATGTGTAGTTCAGAGGGTTCCTGGACATTTCAGCTCATAATCACAATACATCCAGAAAGCATTTTTTAAGATCAATCATAATATTTGGTGCATACATGGCCACTTTCTTTGATGCATGCAACCATGGAAAGATAAAATAAATGTAAGGGAATTATAAACCAGGTGGTTTTGACCATTAATGGACCTCCGTGAGATTGAGATGATGCAATACACTCCAGGACCACTCTCGCTGAATCTATTTGCATTCTATTTTAGAAAAAACATTTGACTTTTGTCATAGCACCACTCCACACAAAATGGCACTGACAAAAACAGCTGAGCAAACCAGCAATCTGTCTCACAGTCTTTCAAATGTTGCACTTTGTTTGTTAATTGTCCACGCATTGTTTCATGCTGTGTCATTTCAATTCAAATGAAAAGATAATTACCGCCCATTCACAATGTAGTATTGTAGTATACCCATAGTATTCTTTTAGTACTCATTTTTGTTTTTTACACACCTTCGTGCATTGGCGCCAAACCATCTAAAATGGAAACACAGAGGAAAGATTCACAATCAATTAATACAAATAGAAAGGACGCTAATTTAGATGTCAGATCACAATGTCTTTCACCCACAAGGCTCAGACAGTACATTAATCAAAATCACATAATTCATTTTACCTTTTTACAAAGGAAACAACAGAAAGATGGTTCTAAACTTTGCTTCTCTCAAAAAGCAGTCTTGATCTTGATCTCTCCAAAGGGTCTTTAGCTCGGATAATTGCACTTGACTCTCATTTGTGCGCCATGATTCTAAGCTAGGGGAATGCAAGGTGGTGAGAATGTATGTGATGATAGCGCTCTGTGCAAATGGCTTGGTTTCAAATTCACATTTTAGGAAGGCATATTTGTTTATTGTCTCGGGTCCATCGATATAATCACAGGGTTGAGGAATAGTCTTTCTTCCGAGTGCAGATTTCTTTTGAGATGACAGTCGAGCTTCTGTAGCTGAGCGCAGAGAAGGTACTTATAAAACGAAAACAAATGCACCATAATAACAGAGTCGCTGACAGGTTGAACACCCTCGCACAAAAGCTAATACAGGCTGATTTGATGAAATAAGGACAAAGGGACTTTTCAACGAGCAGTTTGTAGGCTTTTGATGGATAAACTTAAAAAATAATGGAAGACAGTATAAAAGGAAATAAACAATTTAGAAAAATATCGTCTTACATCAACACTTACTAAACATCATTTAAATGTCTCAACAGGGCGCCCTTTCTCCAGAACACAGATAATTCTTCATTTGTTTGCCACAAAATATGCTGTCGGCGGTAGTAGAATAGCGGTGATTGTTAATACTCACTTAAGGGCATAATATAATAGAGCTAGATAGCAAAATATCTGCGAGAGGCGGCCATGCTTTTAATTGCAGCTTTCATTCTTGAAGTGGTGCCAAATTTCATATGCTTTTGTGTTTGTTTTTTGTTTTCCATTGCTTATTTTCTTCACCTTGAGTTCTGACGTTCGCTTGTGGAGGCGGCTACAGCATTGTATTGTTAGCTTCCTATCTAAAGCGGATTTCACAAGAAAGGCATCATTTATGAAAAGTGTTGCATTGCTGCTGGAAAACAGCAATACAACACTTTTTATAAGGCCATCCCTGAGACACCATGGATCTGCCGTATTCACTGTACGGCGCTCCATGTCGCAAGGATTAAAAGATATGTCAGTATTCCTGACGTATCTGTAGGCCCAAAATTGGTGCATTGCTGTAGTGTGTCTGAAAACATACACAACACCAGCAATGTGTCTTTTCACATAGGGCAAGCCCCATGTTAAAAGCCCTGCATCACTCCCTATGCCTGCTTCAAGCAGGCATAAGGATTTGAGGTAGTGACGCTCTAGAAGTGGCGCTGTGAAATCTGATAGCTTTTGCTGCGCCGCTTCTATGTGGCTTTGCTGTGACGGAACGCCCACCATGCATACAATATACCTGTTGCAGGTCTAATGTGGTGCAGAGGTTTACCAAGCGATGCATCTGGCTAGATGTGTTACTTTGTAACTATGGTGCAGTGTGTGGTACTTTTTACGTCGCCGCAGTGTCACAGTAAATATGGCCCTAAATATTTCACATGTGTATTCCATGCACAAGAATGGAGAGCTGTCAAAATGCAATTTATATCCCGTGATGTAGCTTTTCTTTTATGAAGTAAAAAATGGGGGCTTATTAACATAGCTTCACGCTTTCTAGTCTCAGTTCTCACTTATCAGGTGGATCCGACCTCTGAGACAAGAAAACTCCAGTTTGATGAATGCCAGCCCTACCCATCTTAGCTGGGGGTTATTAAAGGTAATGGGATTCCAAGCATCCTCCTGTTTTTCCTGTCTCTGATTGAACAGGGGCTCCAGGTATCTGCTGGCCCTTGAGGGCAGGTTTAGGGGGAAATAATGCAATTGTTAAATTCTACTCTGTGGATATTGGGCTTTATCCCCTTTGAGAAGTTTGTGTTCAATGTCTGGACTGAGAACACAAAGCGGCCCTGGCAATTCTATTGGATGGGGGGGGATTAAGAGGGATGGGGTGGGCATCAGGGGCTAGATGAAGGTGCTAGTGTGAAGCACTGCTGCTTAACTAAGCTAGCCCCCAACAACAACACGCACTAAAAATAGCCCATAGCCAATAGGTCTTGCCTTTGGGACCTTATAAGTGTTTCGTTATCCAGCACAATATCCTTGGTGCAACAACATCAACTGTTGCATGGCTAAACACTTATAAGGTCCCAAATGCGAGACCTATTGGCTATGCCAATGCTTGCTTACATAGACATACAGACAGAAACACACACACCAACTTGTCTCTGTTTTAAAGTTTTAAAAAAGTATTATTTTACAGAATATTGAATTTTAAGTACCCCTCAGAATCCACACTCTTCTCCCTTCCTGCCATTCCTTAAGCCCCTCTCCAGCCCTGCTTCTCAAATAATGATAATGTATTTCTGGAAATTTGAAGCCACCATGAGAGCAATGCCGTGTTCTCCTCTTCTGTGAGACAGTCATGGATACCGCCTCCCTCAAGGTCCTGACCAGGCTGTAGACTGCTGCTGGGCTCTTAGGAATTACAGGACATGGCCGTGTGCACTGGCAGTTCCTTGAATCCAGTTCCTTTTTGTTGCACACACCAGCGGGATGCGCCCATGCAACAGCCAGTCCCAGCATTCCATCCTACAGAACACTGCACACCATGTGCTAAGGAACAAACGGGCAGGAAGATCTAGTGAAAAGACACACAGCATCTGCACAATAGCACCAGCATTCCTCCTCCATTCCACAAGCACAGGATGCAAAAACAGACAAGCACAAACAGCAAGGCAGACTCCAATCAACACAACTAACAAGGAAAGCGGAGATAGTACAGAACCGAGAAATCAAGCACCTGTGACATGCCCTTGCTCTGAGTTACCATTTGGAGTTGGGGACAACTACAACTTGCTGCTTTTAAATCCTTTTAAGAAGAGAAACAAAAGTCAACCAACTTTTGCACCTCTCGCTACGCTCCAGCTACTGGGAGATTACGAATTGACGGAGCTCACTGAGCTTGAACTGGTGTGTGGGGACAGGCATGAGAGCTCCCGGTGTGGAGGGGACAGGCAAGGGAACTCCCGGTGAGCAAGGGACAGGGCAATGAACTGCTGGTGAGGTGGGGACAGGCCAGAGAACTCCTGGTGAGGAAGGGACAGGTCAGAGAGCCCTCAGTGAGGTGGGGAAAAGCCAGAGAGGTACCCGGTGAGGGGGGAACATGCCAAATAGCTCCCAGTAAGTTGGGGAAAGGCCAGAGAGCTCCTGGTGAGACCGGGACAGGCCGGAAAGCTCCGGCTGCATTGTTGCTGTCCTCTCTCATTAACTCTTCCTGCGGCACCCAGTGTCTTCTGTGAACACAACGTCAACCGCACCAGTACATGTCACCGTGCAGACAGGATGGAAGCCTGGTGGTTTCTAGCATAAAGCAATGTTTCGCAAACTATCATAAAATAGAGTACACAAAAACATTTCTGGATTTGCTTTATATGTCAGATAAGCTAGTAAAACCCGTAAACGTCACTCAGTTATTTTGCAGTTTCTCACGTATGGACTCCAAACAAGGAATTTCCTTTCTACAAAGAAATGTTGACCATAAATCTGCGTGCTGCTTTCCAAGACCAACTGATGCTGCAGGTGTTACCCCTGAAACATACATTCAGATACAGTCCGAAAAAGGCGGCAGCCTGAGTAATGCGGTTTCGCAATACAGCACCGGTAAAGTACAGCTCGTCATTTGATAATGTCACCAGTCACACAGGAGACAACATGAACAGCTACTAAGCCTGGTCACAAGACACTCAAAACAAGAGCAGCCGGGAATGCAGCTGCAGCATCCCGTGAGTAGTGCGCTGCTCGTAACTGCAAGCCTTAGACCGGAAGTCCGGAGCGATTCCAAGAGGTCATTTTCCTAACGCGGCGCATGCTGATGCCTGATGTGTACTGTAGTCATTTCTTTACATTAATAAATAAAACGAATTTCGTAGCGCGCTCTGCATCGCAAAATGCGAAGCAGCGTGCACTACGAAATTCGTTCTATTAATTAAATTGTTTACTTGCCAACAATTATCCATTTTCCGTTTTTTAGCACCCCTCCACCCTGCCCCTCCCCCGCCCTGCCTTTCTACCCCACCGAAAATCCCTCCATGGGTCGCGGCTGTGTTACTCCGCTCAGAGCTGTCTGTAGCCTATCTACCTGTAGGTAGACAGGGTGTTCCCTGGCTAATAATATATACTCTCTCTGTGTCATCATAGTCCTTTGTGCAAGCTTTCTTTCCGTATGGCCCACTAGCCACCCATTTGAGTAGGTGGCTAATGGAGTCATTAGGATCATGCTCACTGATATATGTGGAACCCCTGCCCACCAAGAACCTAAAGTCCTACAGTATGTCATTGACCATTGTCCATTTGGTCATTAGACTGCTTTATTGTTTATGGTTCTTGAGGAGTTTCTGGTGGCAGTGTTGGTATAGTCCGGGGTATGCTTGCGACTAATGGTACTTGGGACTTTTTGTTCTGATACTAGGGATATATAAGCTGAATGTGAGGTTTGGTGCCTTACCTTTTGAGATAACTGATGTTCCGTACATCCTATCTGCCTTCCCTTGCTCATACGCATTGCCTACAGGCTCTAACTTTGGGTTTTAAGAACTTTGTAACAATGTTGATACTGTCCAGATGATGGCTCATTGACGTTTCTCTGACACAATGACTTAGTGCTTCATTGACTTTTATTGATATTGCCATCCTTGCCTGTCTGTTTTCATTTCACTTCTCTGGTGCTTCTCAGGAGTGTCCTGATGCTCTGAGCCGGTGTATCTCATTATTTCCTCTTTTCATTCCCTTAAGACATCCTGTGGGTTCTACCTTCATAGTTCCTTTTTGGTCTCATTATTTTTTGTGGCTTGTGGCAGGGATTTTGATTCATTGGCATCAGTTGTCAGCAATGTCGGTTGGGACTGAGGGTATTCTTTTTTCACTGAGCATGTCTCAGTAGGCGCGGCCGGCACAGGTAACATTAGTGGGGCAGGGCAGGTGAAAGGGTAGAAGGGTGAAAGTCGACAGTTGACAGAATAGGGAAAGTAAAATAAATAAAACCACTTACCTTGCACACGCTGCATTGGGGCGAGCACAATGTAAGTGGTTTTATATATTTTTTTATTTTACTTACCCTATACTGTTGTCTGTCAATGCCCCCTGCCCTGCCCCTCCACACCCCACCGATTTTGCCTGTGCCGACCGTGCCTGTGTCTGGGCTACATGGTGGGGTGGATTTTCTTCTTAAATCACTTTGTCCTTCTCTATGTACGTACATACATACATATATATCCAAACACTTCAGATGAGCCCTCGGTGGGAAACAGCAACACAGTCGGAAATTTGCATCCATTTCAATCAGGATCAGATGCAGCATGAGACGCACTCCGGCACAGGCATCTCTCCTGTTCCTTGCCAAACCGGTTTCGGGATCGTCCTCCCTTTGTCAATGGCAGCTGTTCACTCGAAGAACATGGTGTGCACTTTCATACTTAAGAGCCTGCCCCAGTGGGCGTGTCCAAAAAGGAATTGTGGTTCTTGTAGTGCTTACAATAATTCCTCAGGTGAGTAGGTTCTGCGTGGCAGCAAAGTTAATTATAAAAGTTTATAAAACCCCTGTGGGCTGATGCATTGTGGCGTTGGGCATCCTGCTGTGTTTTGTCATCTGGTCACAGGACTCCGACCTCCCGAAGAGATGACACCGCTTGGCGCCATCACGGGTCCGCCATGGGGCGGCATACTTCATTCCCGGTTTGGCAAGGAACAGGAGAGATGCCTGTGCCGGAGTGTGTCTCATGCTGCATCTGATCCTGATTGAAATGGATCCAAATTTCCGACTTGTTGCTGTTTCCCACCGAGGGCTCATCTGAAGTGTTTGGATGTTTTGCGGCCTGAGTCCAGCCGCGGGAATGAAGTATGCAGCCACAAAGGATGCTGGAACTTGCAGTCCTGCAAGTACCACCAATGAGGAGGATGCACTTTGCATATCAATGAGGGACTGCACACGGCGTCAGTATGGGGGTCTCAGGGCATCTGATGAGGAAGACATTCCGAAACGCGTCATGCCGACATTATCCTGAATAAACCTACCTTTCAACTGCCCGCTGAGTCTCTCGTTGTTTCTACTGAAGAGGCGACATTTTTTGGATATTGTTAGCGCGGCCACTGCGCTTTAAGAGAGACCCGCCCTAACGAACCAGGCACTTTAGTGGCACATTGGAGGTGAATCGTGGGAGCGATAGTGTGCTTGGTTCGCTGCGGCCACTGGAGGGCAAATATCCGGCCTAATTGGGACCGTGACTGCACGGGGAGACACGGAGCACTGTCACGGCGTTTCCTGGATGCGCCCACCATGGAGGCTACAGAAGGCGTTGGGCAGTCAAGGACGGCAATTCAACCCCACATGAAACTTTTCTGATTTCTGGCAGCCTTTCCATCATCCGCCACAAAGGATGCTGGAACTTGCAGTCCTGCAAGTACCACCAATGAGGAGGATGTACTTTGCATATCAATGAGGGACTGCACACGGCGTCAGTATGGGGGTCTCAGGGCATCTGATGAGGAAGACATTCCGAAACGCGTCATGCCGACATTATCCTGAATAAACCTACCTTTCAACTGCCCGCTGAGTCTCTCGTTGTTTCTACTGAAGAGGCGACATTTTTTGGATATTGTTAGCGCGGCCACTGCGCTTTAAGAGAGACCCGCCCTAACGAACCAGGCACTTTAGTGGCACATTGGAGGTGAATCGTGGGAGCGATAGTGTGCTTGGTTCGCTGCGGCCACTGGAGGGCGAATATCCGGCCTAATTGGGACCGTGACTGCACGGGGAGACACGGAGCACTGTCACAGCGTTTCCTGGATGCGCCCACCATGGAGGCTACAGAAGGCGTTGGGCAGTCAAGGACGGCAATTCAACCCCACATGAAACTTTTCTGATTTCTGGCAGCCTTTCCATCATCCGCCACAAAGGATGCTGGAACTTGCAGTCCTGCAAGTACCACCAATGAGGAGGATGTACTTTGCATATCAATGAGGGACTGCACACGGCGTCAGTATGGGGGTCTCAGGGCATCTGATGAGGAAGACATTCCGAAACGCGTCATGCCGACATTATCCTGAATAAACCTACCTTTCAACTGCCCGCTGAGTCTCTCGTTGTTTCTACTGAAGAGGCGACATTTTTTGGATATTGTTAGCGCGGCCACTGCGCTTTAAGAGAGACCCGCCCTAACGAACCAGGCACTTTAGTGGCACATTGGAGGTGAATCGTGGGAGCGATAGTGTGCTTGGTTCGCTGCGGCCACTGGAGGGCGAATATCCGGCCTAATTGGGACCGTGACTGCACGGGGAGACACGGAGCACTGTCACGGCGTTTCCTGGATGCGCCCACCATGGAGGCTACAGAAGGCGTTGGGCAGTCAAGGACGGCAATTCAACCCCACATGAAACTTTTCTGATTTCTGGCAGCCTTTCCATCATCCGCCACAAAGGATGCTGGAACTTGCAGTCCTGCAAGTACCACCAATGAGGAGGATGGACTTTGCATATCAATGAGGGACTGCACACGGCGTCAGTATGGGGGTCTCAGGGCATCTGATGAGGAAGACATTCCGAAACGCGTCATGCCGACATTATCCTGAATAAACCTACCTTTCAACTGCCCGCTGAGTCTCTCGTTGTTTCTACTGAAGAGGCGACATTTTTTGGATATTGTTAGCGCGGCCACTGCGCTTTAAAAGAGACCCGCCCTAACGAACCAGGCACTTTAGTGGCACATTGGAGGTGAATCGTGGGAGCGATAGTGTGCTTGGTTCGCTGCGGCCACTGGAGGGCGAATATCCGGCCTAATTGGGACCGTGACTGCACGGGGAGACACGGAGTACTGTCACGGCGTTTCCTGGATGCGCCCACCATGGAGGCTACAGAAGGCGTTGGGCAGTCAAGGACGGCAATTCAACCCCACATGAAACTTTTCTGATTTCTGGCAGCCTTTCCATCATCCGCCACAAAGGATGCTGGAACTTGCAGTCCTGCAAGTACCACCAATGAGGAGGATGCACTTTGCATATCAATGAGGGACTGCACACGGCGTCAGTATGGGGGTCTCAGGGCATCTGATAAGGAAGACATTCCGAAACGCGTCATGCCGACATTATCCTGAATAAACCTACCTTTCAACTGCCCGCTGAGTCTCTCGTTGTTTCTACTGAAGAGGCGACATTTTTTGGATATTGTTAGCGCGGCCACTGCGCTTTAAGAGAGACCCGCCCTAACGAACCAGGCACTTTAGTGGCACATTGGAGGTGAATCGTGGGAGCGATAGTGTGCTTGGTTCGCTGCGGCCACTGGAGGGCGAATATCCGGCCTAATTGGGACCGTGACTGCACGGGGAGACACGGAGCACTGTCACGGCGTTTCCTGGATGCGCCCACCATGGAGGCTACAGAAGGCGTTGGGCAGTCAAGGACGGCAATTCAACCCCACATGAAACTTTTCTGATTTCTGGCAGCCTTTCCATCATCCGCCACAAAGGATGCTGGAACTTGCAGTCCTGCAAGTACCACCAATGAGGAGGATGCACTTTGCATATCAATGAGGGACTGCACACGGCGTCAGTATGGGGGTCTCAGGGCATCTGATGAGGAAGACATTCCGAAACGCGTCATGCCGACATTATCCTGAATAAACCTACCTTTCAACTGCCCGCTGAGTCTCTCGTTGTTTCTACTGAAGAGGCGACATTTTTTGGATATTGTTAGCGCGGCCACTGCGCTTTAAGAGAGACCCGCCCTAACGAACCAGGCACTTTAGTGGCTCATTGGAGGTGAATCGTGGGAGCGATAGTGTGCTTGGTTCGCTGCGGCCACTGGAGGGCGAATATCCGGCCTAATTGGGACCGTGACTGCACGGGGAGACACGGAGCACTGTCACGGCGTTTCCTGGATGCGCCCACCATGGAGGCTACAGAAGGCGTTGGGCAGTCAAGGACGGCAATTCAACCCCACATGAAACTTTTCTGATTTCTGGCAGCCTTTCCATCATCCGCCACAAAGGATGCTGGAACTTGCAGTCCTGCAAGTACCACCAATGAGGAGGATGCACTTTGCATATCAATGAGGGACTGCACACGGCGTCAGTATGGGGGTCTCAGGGCATCTGATGAGGAAGACATTCCGAAACGCGTCATGCCGACATTATCCTGAATAAACCTACCTTTCAACTGCCCGCTGAGTCTCTCGTTGTTTCTACTGAAGAGGCGACATTTTTTGGATATTGTTAGCGCGGCCACTGCGCTTTAAGAGAGACCCGCCCTAACGAACCAGGCACTTTAGTGGCACATTGGAGGTGAATCGTGGGAGCGATAGTGTGCTTGGTTCGCTGCGGCCACTGGAGGGCGAATATCCGGCCTAATTGGGACCGTGACTGCACGGGGAGACACGGAGCACTGTCACGGCGTTTCCTGGATGCGCCCACTATGGAGGCTACAGAAGGCGTTGGGCAGTCAAGGACGGCAATTCAACCCCACATGAAACTTTTCTGATTTCTGGCAGCCTTTCCATCATCCGCCACAAAGGATGCTGGAACTTGCAGTCCTGCAAGTACCACCAATGAGGAGGATGCACTTTGCATATCAATGAGGGACTGCACACGGCGTCAGTATGGGGGTCTCAGGGCATCTGATGAGGAAGACATTCCGAAACGCGTCATGCCGACATTATCCTGAATAAACCTACCTTTCAACTGCCCGCTGAGTCTCTCGTTGTTTCTACTGAAGAGGCGACATTTTTTGGATATTGTTAGCGCGGCCACTGCGCTTTAAGAGAGACCCGCCCTAACGAACCAGGCACTTTAGTGGCACATTGGAGGTGAATCGTGGGAGCGATAGTGTGCTTGGTTCGCTGCGGCCACTGGAGGGCGAATATCCGGCCTAATTGGGACCGTGACTGCACGGGGAGACACGGAGCACTGTCACGGCGTTTCCTGGATGCGCCCACTATGGAGGCTACAGAAGGCGTTGGGCAGTCAAGGACGGCAATTCAACCCCACATGAAACTTTTCTGATTTCTGGCAGCCTTTCCATCATCCGCCACAAAGGATGCTGGAACTTGCAGTCCTGCAAGTACCACCAATGAGGAGGATGCACTTTGCATATCAATGAGGGACTGCACACGGCGTCAGTATGGGGGTCTCAGGGCATCTGATGAGGAAGACATTCAAGAAACGCGTCATGCCGACATTATCCTGAATAAACCTACCTTTCAACTGCCCGCTGAGTCTCTCGTTGTTTCTACTGAAGAGGCGACATTTTTTGGATATATATATATATATATATATATATATATCCTGTTACACCTGTAACATCAATGGATTTCCTCCAAAAGAACGGATCTGGACCACGGTATAGTGCCAACATTAATCCTTAATTGTGTGCTTGGCAGCATGACGCATTTCAGCTCCCACAGGAGCCTTGTTAATATATATATATATATATATATATATATTCACTGAAAAAACCATAGGTTATAGACCATATATAGTTAGGAATTAGCATTTACAAAACCTTATTTTACTCACACAAAACCATTGAAATTCGCATATATAGTTAGTTGTACTAACTATATATCGCGCACCCGCAATCCACTGCTGATCATGTCACATATTACATCATTCATGACATGGTCAGTGACATCACTGATGACATCACTGATGAAATCTCAAATGACATCACTGATGACATCACTGATGACATCTCAAATGACATCACTGATGACATCACTGATGACATCTCATTTGACATTACTGATCACATCACTGATGACATCATTCATGTGATAATACGATGAACCTCTTCAGACTCTAATATAACCTTAGATACACTCAGTGTAAACAGACACTCACAGACTGTCACTCATCCATGGAGTTACTCACACACCTACTCAGTCATGCAAAGAATCAATCACACCTCCATTTTCTCAACTATACAGTTATACACACCTTACTTATTCAAACAGATACTAACACATATTTACTCTCTTATACAATCCCTGATACAATTTCAGAATGATCCATACAGCCACTCACACATTCACTGGCTCTTATGCACAGTTATTTATATATGTCTACTCTCACATGTACTGTGTTTTACATATGTACTTACTTTGACATGTAGCACTGAGATATCCATTCACTCACCAATACACTCATGCACACAGTCAACCGCCCATACAGCTGTTTCCACATGCACTTTTGAACCCATACATCTAGTGAATCAACTGCTCACACATCTATGCACAGAGTCATACACCTCCCAGCCACCCACACACACACTCAGTCTCCCATACAAATACTTGGGCAACCAATCAATAACCCATATAGTTACTCATATAGCTACTGATCAACACATGCAGCAGTATACAGAACAACAGACATAATGATGGACAAATTAAGACAGTTTAGTCACTAACCCATACACTCAGTGAGACACATTTAATCACTCACTCATACAGTCAGTCATGCACCTACTAAATCCTTCATCCAGACACTTATACATCCACTCATTCTTCAATATGTAAGACATATTTTAACTTTACAGAAATACACAGGACATGTGACCTGAAAATAACACTTTTCATTGGTTCTCAACTTTTTTTTTCTACAAATGATGAAAGCCCCCTCCTTTTTTCCTCATTCTTACTTTTTTCTTTGAGAAAGCAAGAGCTATTTGTGAGACATGGCTTCAGTAATAGCTGTAGCTGGTGCACCCCCACCACCACCACCACCACCCAGAAAGGAAGGTCCACCACCCCAGATCCTTCCAGGAGTTGAAGAAGAGGAGGAAGAAGATGATGAGGACCAACAAACCAGAACATACTTGCCTGAAGAACCAAGACAAAGCCATGTCAAAGTTCATTATATATGGCAGTATTTTTCCATCCCTGCTGGGCAAAAAATAGTGAATGCCCCGAAGGTGACATGCTTAATTTGCAACGAGGTAATGTCCAGGGGCAACCCAAATAAAAAATATTCATTTGGGAACTACACAATGATCCGCCACATGCAGAGGTGGCACCCTAACAATCTGGCACAAGCTGAGGTACGGGATCTGGCTCAGAAAAAAGAGACCATCAGGCCAGCACCTCCTCAGGTGAATCTTCATTTGCAGCACCAGAAGGGCGCGAAACAGTACCAAATATACAAAAAAAAATTGGTGTAATAAAAATGGTCTGCATTTTTTGCGGAAAGACCCTCTGCTACGGGGAACTAAGCATTCACCTTATTAATGATTCCACCGACAACCACAACTGCAGCAAGAGAAGAAAGCAGTAGTTTTTTTTTTTTTTTTTTGCTCCTCTCGAGCCACTGTTAATTCCCAGTTTTTTGTTTCTTGTTTTTTGTTGAGCCCTTTATAATGGCTGTTTTTCGTTGTTTCCCCCCAAAAAAAACAAAAAAACATAAAATTGTTCAAAAAATACAAAAAAAACAAAAAATGTTCAGAAAAAAAATAAAAAGTTCAAACAACAAAAACATAAAAAAAAAGTTCTTTTCAGAACTACCTCCCATTTTTAAAAAATTACTAAAATTTTTAGCACTCTTGACTTCATTTTTCTCATTGGTGCGCTTCCCGGTACGCGCACCGGTACGCGAACCGGAAGCGAACCCAAAATTTTTTTTAAAAAAAACAAGAGTTAGTATAAGGGAAGGAAACAGAGAGTAATGTTAAAAGAAAGACAGCTAGAGGGAGTAACAGAGAGATACTGTTTACCGAAGAAAAGATGGAAGAGGGTATAATTGTGAAAAACAAAATAGATAAGGAAGTGAAAGAAAAAAAGGAGAGTAGAAGAATAATAAACAAGAGTTTCTTAGAGAATGTGAGTGAATGTTCAAAATAAGAAGAAAAATAGTAAAGGATGTGGAATGAGAGGTGGGGATAGAACCGGACTAAAAGAACAATCCTGAGGGAAAGTGTTAACAAAACAGTGAGCCAAAGTAAATAGGAATAAAACAAGATGTATGATAGTGACTAAGGTTAAAACATGTGGAATAACAGAGAGAAAAAACAGAAATCAGAAAAGAAGAAGTGACAGAAAAGGAATGATTGAAACAGCAAAGAAATGTAAATAACATAGGGGCATATTATCAACACAGGCGATAAAATTTTCACTGCTTTTATCGGCAGAAAACTGTCGCTAAAGCCGCTTTTGCGGCAGAAAACTGCCTCTAAAGCCGCTTTTGCAGCAGTTTTCTGCCAATAAAAGCAGCGATAATTTTATTGCCTGTGTGGATAATATGCCCCTTAGTGTGCTTGAACTACAGGGAGAAAGCATAATGAACAAGTAGTGAAAGAGTGATCAGTCAGAGACAGTGAGAGTAATAGAACTGGAGTGAGGAACTATGAGAACAGAGGGACTGAGAAAAGGAGTGGAAGGAGTAGAGTAAGTAAGTAATAGAGAAAGGAATGAGGGAAGTAGCAAAGGCAGGAAACTGAGGGTTAAAGAAATGAAGCAGTGGAACTAATAGAAGTTAAATGTGATAGAAATGTAACGAAAAGAGTACAAAAGATTTACCTTATAATTGTCGTTAACTTAGTCACTTGTTATTTTTATACTTTCAATCTGTGAAAGAAAGAACAAGAATTTGAAAAATATTAAAACATGTATTTAATAATTAGAAAAGACAAGGGAAAAGATTGACAATCATCCAATTTTACAAAGAAATAAAGTTAGAGATAAACATGCAGAAAAAAAAGAGAAAGAAACGGTGATAGACAGTCAGACACAAAAAGAAATTGAAATAGAGTAAATTACTAAGAGAAAAAAAGAAGATATTTTCAGTGACAGAAAAGAAGGATAGAAGAGAAAACTAAATTGAAGTTGTGTAAGCTACTAAAAGAAAGTGAGTAAGGTAAACTATATAAGGAAAGGGTGAATAAGGAAAAGAGAGTGAGGGAGAGAGGAGACAGAGGAAGTGAAGGAAAGAGTGTCAGATACAGACTGAGTGAGGCATCTACACAATGTGATTCATAATGTTAGGAAACACAGGTAATGTAATTGAAAAACGTTCAATTTTTTTTGCTCATTCCACAATCACATCACCTGTGTTTCCTTTGCTTAGGTATCTCATTGTGCAGATGTAGTCTAGCATATGAAAGACTACGCAGAAGGTGAGCACTGTATGCAACAACTTTGACACTTACAGAAGCCTCTGCTTCTCCATGCCCCCTACACAGTCCTAAATATATACATTTTAAACTGACGGTATCTTGTTGCAGATGAAGTGAGGCCTATCTTGCAACATGGTGCATCTTTTGCACTGCTGCTGTGTCACAAAAGTGACGCAACGGCGGCGCAAAAGAGGCGCACGGCCATCATAAAACTGCCCCTAACATTTTAAATGATTGTTTCAGGATGCCGATAAGGTGTGGCCTATCCAGAGATTTGTTTGAGGTGAGGCCTACTCAGAGTTACAGATTAAATTTAGGCTTGTTAAAGAGTACAGAGGAGATAATACATGTGCAGGCCTACCAACGAAGTGAGTCATGTCCACTGCACTCTTGAACAAAGGCCAGACCTCCTCTGTCTCCCTGGACAGGCCTAAACCTCATCTGCACAATGTGATTCGTAATGTTAGGAAACACAGGTGATATAATTGAAAAACGTGCAAATATTTTTGCTCATTTAACAATCACATCACCTGTATTTCCTCAGCTTAGGTATCTCATTGTACAGATGTAGTCTAGCATATCCAAGAGTACGCAGAAGGTGAGGACTGTATGCAACAGAGCAATGTACATTACTCACCTCCCTTGACACTTACAGAAGCCTCAGTTTCTCCATGCCTCCTACACAGTTCTAAATGTATATCATAAATACAAAAAGTACAGAATTAATTATACATGTTAAATGGTTTATTTTTGCTGTTCTCAGAATATATCAAATTTCACTAAAAACAGTGACTTGAAGGTATTCATCATATAACAGCGGGGGGAAAAAAACACAATCAAAATGATTGTGTTTAAAAAACCCATATAACATAACCAATCAGAAATCAGAACTCCTTAAAAGTAACTTACTTTCCATGACGTCGTAGGATGTCCTATGAACAGCTTATACTCTGTTGTGCTGTTATTATTTTCAGCCCGCCACTTTCTGAAAGAAAAACTCCAACGTTTTGACAAATATGTTACATACAATAAATGACTTCTCGCTCTCTACCGCACTTCTCCTCAAGGCCAAATCGGGTAAGAGCCATTTATAACTCTTGGAATTCTTCTAAGCAAATCCCGTCATTTTCTTTTTCCGCAACTTTCAGAAAGAAAACGTTCAAGATCACTTTCACAATCCTGTACTAGTAATATCTCACCCTTCTTGCTCACTCATGTTCCACATTTCCTATGACACTGATACTGCTTACTATGAAGCAGACTTACACTACCTCTATGACTACTACAATTATTTAATTCTCTACATCACTTTTAATCACAAAGCAATTTAAAACAGTACATAAAATTATATCAACTCCTAGAATCATTATAGGCCAGTTACCTACCCTAAATTCTTTCTTCTGAAAACAGAAAGTAAGAATATTTTTAAGTCAAAAGGCAACATTGTTTCATAGACAAATGTGAATCATTTCCGAAACATCAGCTTTTTTTACATTTTCAATAAGCTGTGTAATAAGCGGATGTTGTCAAAGGACTATCATGTCATATAATAGCTGCAGTTAGAAATGTTCTTCCTAAAATCAACAACTGTAGCCACAACATTTGTAATTAAAGTTGAAAACTTACTTTCATCAGGTTTATATAGTTGGAATTTTAAAATGACATTATAACCAAAAGTTTGTTCAAAAAATGTGTACACCATTGCAGACTTACATTACCTCTACTCCATGTTTTGATTGGCTGCTTGAATTAGCTTATTAAAAGAAACAGTTTTTCTGAACTCATTCAAAGTGCAGTTATTTTTCCATGACGTCAAGTGTTATGGTAAAAACACCGTTTGCTTTGGGGAATACTCTGTTGTCCTTTAACTAATCCGTGCCCACCACTTTCTGTAAGAAAACCTTCTTTTTTTCAGGAACTACTTAAAACTCAAAAATAACTTTTTACTCTGTACTACACTTATCCTCAAGGCCAAATAGTGTAGGAGCCATTAGAACCTCTTGAAATTCCTCAGAGCAAATCCCGAGATTCTTTCCCTAAAAGTTTGGTTGTAAAAACACCAGGTAAGAATTTTTTAAGGTCAAAAGGCAATTTTTTTTTTAAAGTTAAAACAGAATCATTGCAGAATGACCAGCCGTTTCTAGACTTCAAATAAGCTGTGTAATGTCCTGATGTTGTTGAAGGACCGTCATGATATATAATTGCTGCAGTTACAAAAGTCCTTCCTGATATTGACAACTGCGAAGCCACAACATTTTTAATTAAAGTTGTCAATTTTGTTCCATCAGGCCTACATCGTTGGAACATTAAAATGACATACTGGCCATATGTTCGTATAAATAATGTTGACAACATTGCAGACTTACATTGGCTACACTCCATGTTGTGATCAGCTGCTTTTACTAGCTTATTAAAGGACACTGATTTACTGTCTGGCAAAGTTAAATATCTAAATCTTTCTGAGTCTACACTAGTAGTACTTGATAACCTACAGTTCTCGCAGTCATGCTGCCATTGATAAGAAAGACCAAACAGATGATCTACATCTACACCTTCATCTTGCAATACATCAAGCATATACATTAAAAACTCCTGACAATCTTGCTGAATATTTTGAGAGAATTGCGTTTGACCTGAACATTTGTCTAACAGATTTCGAATTTCAGACACACTTTCTATTTTTATTCTATCAGTGCTACATTTCTCTAACACAGAATTCAACAAACTGCAAAATCTTTGATCCGAATTGACCACAATCTCTTCTTTTAAAGTTTCTAGAGAAAAGACAACATTAACCACTACATTAGCATAGCAGTTGACACCAGAACTATTTTCAAATTGAAAACCAACAACATCTTCAACAGAATCCATTTTTTTTCTGCTTATAATTTTGGGTTCATCGACTTTTCGTCTTTTTGCTACAACCTCCCTACTATTGGTCACATTTCTTCGTTTCCGGCCTACCACACGTTTCTCAAACAAAGGATATTGAGGCAAATGTGGCGCATACTCCCTTCTTAACCTATTGTATTCCTTAATACAATCTAGATCCGCACAAATGTTTGTGACATCACACTCAATCAAGTACAATCCCGATAAAGTTCTGACTCGTGACAATGCCACATATGCCATACCTTCCTTGAACACAGAACTGCCAATATTCACCAATGCACTGTCTACACTTAAACCTTGCGATTTATGGATTGTCACCGCATATGCTAAGCAAACAGGAAACTGCTTTCGGCGAACATATAAGTCTTTTACAAGCAAAAACCTAGCAGAGCAACAACCAATTAGCTGTACTTCCTCAATGCCATCAAATTTAATTTTTTTAAATTCAATTCCATCTCTATTTCTGTATTTCTCAAAATCAACAACATTACCCATTGATCCATTTACCAGACCTCTTTCAACATGTAAATTCCTTCTTAAAATTATACGGCAATTTAAGCACACATTCAGAGTCTTTTCAAAACCAGCAGTTTTAGATATAGTCTTCTCTAATGAATCCAATTTTGATTTCAAATTCTCAGACAAAATAATTGTTGCTCCCATATGGTCTATTCTGTCAATAGCTTCCAGTTTCACAATCTCTTGGTTTTCTAAATTAAACATTTTATTGTTGAAGATAGCACATTCTGCGAGAGTTGGCATCAAACATATTCCAGATTTCTTCTCAGTAATTTTCCGAAAAATATTCTCAGGCACAACGTCTTCTTCTGGATACAAATTTGACAGTAATCGTGCATGTAAAGCTTCTTTCCCATGCTCGGTCACTTTTCCGATTCTAACATCTTGTAGAATATTCTTATAATCTTCATCCTACGCTTGACGCATATTTTCACGCAGTTCAGCATAATTGAAGTTTAACCATATATTGACGTTGCCAATGCTCCCTAGGCACTTCCTGGTATCTTCATGTGTGAGCATTTTGAACACAGGTTGTCCTTTCACTGGTGTCAGCTGCAGAAGATCACCGAAAACAATGATGTGTTTGCCACCAAATAACACATCCTACTCTGTTTTGAGAACTTCTTGCATTCTCAAATGCACAAAGGCAAGCATGACATTGGAAACCATCCTTACTTCGTCAATGATAAGAAGTTTCATTTTCCTCAAGACTCTTGAAACTTCACAACAAGCATCTCCAGATAACTTGTGGTATTGTAATTTGTTATCATGCTCCACTGGCAGCATCAGTAGACAATGCAAAGTAATACCTTTAATGTTATGTGCTGCCAGTCCAGTTGGAGCGGTGACAACACAAGACAGCGATGACTCAGTCCTTTTCTGCAAATAATATGAAATTGCTTTAATGAGGAAACTTTTTCCAGTTCCCGCTTCTCCACTCACGTACAGTCGGACAGGCTTCAACGACGTACATGAGCACTCTTTCTTCTCATGACTTAATCCATGATCAATTTGGTGTGTAACTTCGTCATATATTTTCCTCTGCTCAACGTTGAGTTGTCTTTCCAAGTCTTCTAAGTTAACCGCATCCTCCTGAGCATGTGCCATGGCTCTTTCCACTTCAATCATGGCAGTGGCAGCTTCATTTCCGATAACTGGTCCTCCTAGTGGATCCTGACTCAAAGAAACAGAACTCTGACTGTCCTGAGAACTGTCTCTAGCAATCTCGGCTGCAATCGTTGCTTCCTGCTCAATTTCCGCATTCAACATTTCTAGATATTTGGGAAAAACAGGACATTCTATGGTCTCCTTGGCGGCATTGAAAGAGTCTTCGTAACAGAGGAAATCTCCAAGCAGTTCCTCTTCTGCACGCCAAGGCTTGAAAAGTTGCAAAAGTGCTAAATAGAAAAACTCTTTTCTTTCAGGAGATCCGCCACTCAATTTTCGATGGTTTACCAAGTGGCATTTTCTTTGCTTGACCAGACATCCCTCACTTCCAATTACAGCATACACTCCTTTATCAATATCTTCTTTGATGTTCCTCTTGAATATGTAATTTTGTAGAACCTCATACAGACAAACATCCTCGAGGTGACTGCTTCTATTTGGATAATATGTATCCAACATGTTGGTCTTCAAAATATCTGTACTGTTTGGCTCCTTTTTCGCCAAATACTCAATTTCCCGCACAGGTTTCAGAACTCGATTACGCGTTGCAGCAAGACCAAGACTCGCCCAAATGATACTCCTAGATTTGGCATAGAGACTTGCTGAAGACAATCGGTCAGAACATTCGTAAGCTCCGATTTCTCGATGCGACAACATCTTCAGACTGAAACTGTACAACTTGTTACTGAAGCTCTTTTCATGGGAAATGTCCTCCCACATATCCTTCAATTCTGTCTTTTCTTTTTTGGTGATATAAGATGTCACATACCGAGCCACAGCCATACAGTTATCAGCCACAAACTGTATATCCATGTTAGCATTCCACATGGACAAAATCACTGGGTTGTAGTCGTTGATGTACTTGGACTCTTCGTTCCTTTTCAAATTGTATGTATTTTTGGGTGATTTCCTCGTCACATTATGTCGCAGCGAAGACATCAAACTGTTCACTCTTCCTTTAGAAATCACCGGTCGTGGAAAGGCGAAACGACATTTTGTGTAGAACTTGTCCTTGTTTCTGAATTTACGACAACAGTACTTTCCACAACGATGGCTTTGGAAGCGTAAAACTTGTTCTCTTAGGCTTTTGTCTTCCTTTGTGTTTGGAACAGCACATGTAGAATACTGTTCTATGAAACTCATCACTAAGTCATCCGGATCTGTTCCAAATTTGGGTGCATCTTTGATCCATAGCAGCATATGTATATGAGGAGCACCTCTTGCTTGGTACTCCTTTCTCCAGAAGAAATCCAACACCTCTCCAAGAGGTGGATTCTTCTTGTTCATGATGAAAGACAACATAGCTTCAAATCTATGATTGAAGTATCTGCATACATTCACTGGATCCAAAGAGCACAGTTCTCCAGGTGTCTTGAATTCGATATTTTCAATGTTTCCATTTGCCTCTCGTAGAAATTCAAGTAAGTCTTCCCAGCCATACTCAGCACAGCTGAGAGTGCGGAACCATGTGGGAGTTCCTAAGTTCCTCAGCATACATTTTAAATCACCATGACGACGGTACCAGTACTCATTAGTACCACGCTGACACGCCATGAGATTAATCAGGTGAGAATCCAAAATACTGTCTTGCACATCGACTTTATCCATAAAGTCCCTTGCCGAGATATTTTGCATCTGTACACCACTTTTCAAAATGTGGTTCACTGCATATGACAGTCCAGACAGATCACTTTCAAACAGTAGATGAAACAAATAGGGAATGCATTGACGAAACCTAGGATCTTCTGCATACAATCGTAAGGTCCGGTATTCAGAAGCAGGAATTTGATGAGGTCGCTCATCATATCTTCCTCCTTGACCTGTTGGAAATAGCTGTGGGAAACACCGAGCTTCCAAACTTTCCTCCCAAACACTAATGGGACTCCCTTTGGCTTGTTTCATTTGAAACAACTCAATAGCATTCCCCATGACTTCCTTGGAATGCAAAGGATGAACACTATAATGTTCATATATTTCTTCATTTTTAGAGGCTTCTACGTTCTCAATTTGTCCAGCACACAAATCGCTGTCCTCTTCTTCACTTACTTCCTCTTCTGCAACATATACATTCTTGTAGTACTTATTGCTTTTCTTCAAATACAATGTTGCCTTTTTGACTTTCCTAACATCCACTAAATCTTGCCAGATTTTCTTACTCTTTGTCGGAACCCCATTAACTAGGATAACCAGAGGTTCCTCTTCCACTTTCTCTACTCCAATTGTATTAATGTTTTTCTTGAAATCTAGAGGCAAATAAACAACTCTTCCCTTTAATCCTCTCTGTAAATCTGATGGAGGCAATTTCCCTGTCTTTGGCTCCATTCGTACAATAGCCTGAAAGGGATGGACACTTTGAATCAAAATAGATTCATAAGTATTTAAATCCTTCAATTCAGAAGGAATCTCAACCAATTCCAGATTATTATGAACCGCTCTAGCAGGCATCTGGTTTTGATTTAATTTGTTACAACAATAAGTACACACACGTTGATCCGATCCCAAATCAAAACAATTTTCTACCATCAAGTATGTTGCGAAATCCTTCCATTCACTATTATTTTCCCTTTCACTTTTTGCATATAAATCCACTAACTTAGTCTGATTCTTATAATAAGTGCGTCGACAACACACACAAGTGAAATTAGGCCTCTCACTTGATTTCACCTGAAACGTGGCAATTTCCTTCTGAAAATTATCTGTACTGGAAACCTGTACACTCTCTTTCACATTACCTTCTTCTTCTGGGTCAATTTCAACATTCTTCTCTTTACTTGCAAAGTAACAAAACTCAATTTCTTCACAAATATTCTTCACATCTACTTCAGAACCATGCAAAAGAGCAGTGCATAATTGTTTAAGCATAATTGCTGGACTCTTAGCATAATACAACATTCTAACTAATTTCCTCACTTTATTATGATGCACTGCTAGCATCCTGAAATGATGAAAAACACTCTGGCATACTCTCCTGGAAAGACAAGCCAGTGAATGACCATGCAATCATGTCACTTCTCTCACTCTGCAAGGATCTAATTCTTGCAACAACTTCATTTCTGTTTTAAAGTTTTCTTATTAAATGTCCGTACAAAATCACAAAGCAAATTGATGGAATCCTGTCGCACACTGCAAATACTACTACACTTCCAGGTGTACACTGGTCCCTTAGGACGTCTTCCTAAAACCTCATTACCTAACACCTCTTCTGCCTCTGTTGACACAAGTTTTTCTTTTTCAACCGGACAACCATCTTTCACCTCATATGCTCGACCACTGGTGTCAACTGAATGCACCAAATCATTATCCTGGAAATAACTCTCCTCATTAAAAAATGCCTCACAACTTGAACTATGCATCCATTCTCCTGAAAAAACTTCACAAAAATTACTACGATTAACTGTTCTCTTCCATCTACTATTTGTTTTGAAATCATAAATTACCTTGTTTAGTTTCCTAATTCTATTGATTATCAAAATAAATAACTTTCGCTTAATTTCGAATGCCTGAACAATAATTTTCTCAATGTTTCTCTTTCTCTTATAAAAAGCCACTTTCTGTTGACGTTTCTTAACATTTTTTAACAAATTGGCAATTATCCTGTTGCGAAACATTCGTCAACGAATGTCCCTGAACTGATTTTTCCTTCTACTACCATGCACAGAGTTATCTCCTGCTCTAGCAGTAACATTTTTGATTGGCCTTTCCTTTCCGTTTAAATTGGCTCTCTTTTTCTGGACTAAAACATGTTCTGTACTGATATTTTTTTTTCTGCAAATGTTTCTTATGAATGATTTCGTTGTCTTACCCGGAGGTTCCTTGGTGACTTGACGAGTTTTTATTGTAGAGGACTGCTGCAAGCATGTAGTAAGCTGCTGTCTTTGACGTTTTGTAGCCTTTCGGCTTCTTTGCTTCGATGGCATACTGTAGTTTTGAAATGATCTGCAGTTGAATCTGTGGTAAAATATAATAAAAAATGTTATTAACCACTATTACCAAACAGGAAATCAATAACAGTCGTCAAAAAATTAACACACTAATTGTCAATTCTACGTACAATAATTTTTAGTGCATTGGCAAATTTAGTACTCACAAATAGTAGCAAAGAAATAGAATGCTTCTACATTTGACCTTTGCTCTTTTATATGTGAATCTGAACTAATTTTATCAGCATATTTCACTATTTTATTAAAGACACTTCACACAAGCTGTTTTTGAAGTTGTGTTTAATTTTAAATGAAACGGTTAACATGGTTACTTTTCATTTCCAGTAACTTTTAAAAATAACTGTTTATAGTTCCATAGGCTCGAGCAGGTCAGCTTCCCACCCTATGTCATACAATTCTGACAAATCGGCATCCTCATCATGTTCTTCATCATCCTCAGGATTTAAATCGTCCAAGGGATCTACTTCCATTGATGTTTCAATGACAATTTCAATGATAATATCGAGATCAACAGTTTGCTCATTATCACTCATGCTTGATGTAGTCGTTATCTTTAAAAAAAGAGAACAACAATTGTTGAAAGTTAGGCTGAAACCGTCAACATTATCGGCGCCCTCTTGCTCTTCTCGAACCCTTTTCGTGCGCGTAAACAGCCGCCATTTTGAACACCATGGCTTCCCTGCCCTTTCCTGATAACCAGCGCGTCTCTCTCCCTCTCCTAGCCTCACAGGCATCCCCCGCATGCTGACAACCCCCTCGCCCTCACATGTCTCGGGTCATAAACCCCTCTCCAGCGCAGCTCGGCCCCGGAATCCCATCCTTTTCCCAGCACGACACCCCCCTTCATTCCTTACATGGTCCCAGGTCCTTTTGATGCAAACCTCCTTTTTCCTGTGTGCCCGTTTGTCTTCCCCGTTCCCAGGCCGCCATCTGGCTCTGTGGATACTGTTTATTACCCCCCAGTACAGTAGGAAGCTTCCCTCATCAAAGGACCCCCGAGTTGATCAAAGCCCCCACCCCATGAGATCCGATCGAACCCCACACTTTCCGTGAATCGGCGGAATATCCAACTGCGCGATGATCACCACCCGTTGTGACCAGGGTGGGGACTTCAACTGTAACTATGTGTGGGAACGGACCTGAAGGGGAGATTCCGAGGATGCCTTTTCGTACATCAAAGTTTTAACGAGAATGTGTTTCATGCAATAAAGTGATTAACTTGTGTATAAGAGGCCAGGCCTCAGAGATGCGGGTAGAGCACCTCAGAACGATACCTGCTGTCTGTTTTGCTGTGTTCTCCTCCGGAGAGAATAAAACCTTGTTTCCTGCCTTCCAGTCTCCAGCGCCTGCCTCTTCAGTAGTTTAACTTCCTTGTGGGTTCAAGAGGCGACAACGCCGGGCAATACTTAAGGATCTTATATTCTGGTTGGTAGTGTCACCCTTTTACAATTGGCGTCCCAAGCGTGGGGCCCATCAGCGACCCGTGGATCCAGTGGGAGAGGTCCTGACGACAGAGTGAACGACTGCAACGATCGGGAACGCGTCTGTCCGATAGACCCTCGTCTGACAGCCGATCATCCGAACTTCACTGGTTCCGAACAGACCTCTCTCGAGTGATCTACGGTCCTGACTGGGAACCATCAGGAGTGCCGCGAGGATAACGGAGAAGAGAGGACGATCGGGCGCTGGATTCGGAAGACAAGAAACTGTCCATGCGGTCCGGGTAAGGTCGTGTAAACACGACAAGTTGCGAAATGATTGCTTGATTGCTTGATTGTTTAAAAAAAAAAAAAATACTAGTATTGCTCTTTTTATTTATTTGGAGATTGCTGCCTGCAAACGGAGAAACAACGGGCTCTCTCTTTGCAAGCAGTGGAGGATAGGTAGGGCAGCAGCCGTGCTTATTTTTTCTCCCCCACTCAATAATTACTTGAAACTGAACTGTTGTTCTCAAAACTATTGTTTTCTGGAGATTCTCTGTCTGCAAACAGGGAAGAGACCACCCTTTTTGCAGATAGTGAAAAGGGTAGGTAACGCAGATCTTTGCGGACCTACTCATTCTCCCCATTGAATATTTATTGGTCTTTTTATTATTTTGATCCATGAGGTATTCACTGCCTGCAAACAACGTAGAATAGAAATATTCTGTCCAGTCTTTGCACCTAGTGATAAGATAGGCAGTGCTGACTTTTTAGTCCCTCGTTACGAGCCGTCATGTCTGTCTTCTCCCCACTGATTAGTAGCCTGTTTAGCCCGGACCGCTTATTAGAGATGGACCATCCAGCCCCACTGGAAGGCACCCCTAATAAGGACATGTTCATGAAGCATGGATTGACCGCTATAGCCTATAGTAAACTATGGCATAAATATACGAAAAAGGGTCAAGAAAGTCAGTGGCCCCTGATAGGATCCTTCGATGATGATAAAATAAAAACGCTAGAAACTGCCCTGGGTAAAAACAAGACAACACCCACTATGCTTGACAGTTTCGGCATGTGGCGCAAAGAAACTGAACAACGTAAAAAGAAAACTGAGAGTAGGTTGGAAAAAGAGCTGCGAAAAGCAGCCCACCTAGCTGCCCAGAAACTAGAAAAAGAGATAAAGGAAAGAGAGAAAGCTAAACAGAAACTAGAAATGGAAACACCAAGCCAGTGTCCGGTTAGAACTCCCTCCATGCTCTACCCTGATTTACCCTCGAAACAACGAGCCAACGAGGATCTGCTGTTAGGTCCTCCTATCATCTACATGCCCCCTCCATATGCCCCTTCCCAACCCTTAGCGCAGCACACGCCACCCCCAGGTACAAACGAAGGTACCGCCACAGCTTCGGCCCCAATGGCCTCTGTGCCAGCCGAACCCCTTGTATTAAAAACCGCATCAGCAACAACGTTAGACGACCATGAGACTCGAGGGGCTGGCCCTGCAAGAACAAGCAGACTAAGCAAGGATGAGCGAGCGGGGATCGACAAAATAGCAAGGACACTGGTAGAAAGGAAGGATGATGAAGAGTACATCACGGATATGTTCAGCTCGTATACAGGGAGTCACAGACGACATTTTACCGTACGACTGTGTTATCATGTCTTGAATGCATACGAGGACCGATATCGAGACAACGGTCCCGGGAGCCTAACGACTCTGTACCGGAAGGTCGATATCGGGGATGAGGGCGAGTGTGATGTGTCGGACCTCCTTACGCGTACGCTTGAGGTTTTCCGCCACCTCACTGAACGAGAGCCGGGAGCTAAATCCGCGACCTCTGTAGTGACCAAACCACCAACCGATCAATCTAACGCCATGATGCCGATACGAGAGGCTGCCCCTTACTGGGTTCCTCCCCGAGGTACAGGGACTCACGATGATGCAAACAACCAAGATGCGAAGGGAAGGGTAGTGTACAACTGGGTCTACCAGCCATGGGACTGGCAAGAGATTCTGACATTCCGGAAATCTCTACCCGACCTACGTAAAAACCCCACTGCCTTTTATACTGAATTGGGTACAGCCCTGGGCTCAACGATTATGACCCTGGCTGACATCGACTTGTTCTTCGGGTTATGTCTACCAGCTGATGTGTGGAAGCAAATCCGGAAAGTCGACCACCTTGAGCTGTTTGGACAAACCTGGTCACAACTCAATGACCTGGATAAACAACGGGGACCAGGACAAAAGCCTTTGAAATCCATTCTAGACCTTCCAGATAAAATCGTAGAGAAATTAAAAACCCTGATCCCAGAAAAGAAAGTGGACTGGTCGATAGTAACAGCCTGTCGCCAGAAACCCCAGGAGGATGTATCGGAATACTTCTCCCGGTTTGAAACGGTGTTCTCCGATTACAGCGGCCAGGACATGACCACTGCAACCGGACACCATCTGTTTGTCCAGAATTATGTTAAGGGCCTGTCATCGGAGATCTCCCAGAAACTACAGGCCAGCGAGAGTAGTTGGGCAGCCTCCAAACCTACAGCGATTCTCCAAATGGCCCAATATTATGAGCATCAGAAAAATGAAAACGATAGGGCAACAGAGAAAAAGAAGAAGGACTTAAAAGAGAGGGTGATGATTGCCAAACTACAAGGGGTGACTATAGGACGAGACCAATATCGGGGAAACTACCAGACGAACGTCCCTAAGACTACATTTCCCCAGGACCGCACTCTGACTTCCTACAGTGGACGCACAGACCTTAGAGAGAACCAGTGTGCTTTCTGCAAAGGGACTGGCCATTGGAAATCCCAGTACCCAGTTCTTCTGGAAATGATCAAAAACAAAGACCCCAGGGACGTAGCAAATGGACTAAGACATAAGGGACAACAGCGAGGGCCCCCAAATGACACGACTAACGACAGATCAGGCAGACCGAATACGTTTGATCGACCCAGGCAGAACCAATATCAGCAATCCGACTATGAAGACGTCCACAACTTCGCATAGGACAGCCAAGGGCAAGGGAGGGATCCAGTCGAGCTCTATGTTGACCAGCAGGGCCCTTACGTCACTGCTAAGGTCCTGGGTACCAAGTCTCCATTTCTGGTAGACACTGGCGCAACACGTAGTGCGTTATCTAAACGACTGATTCCAAGGGCACCCTTGTCTGGCTCACTCATAACATCGACAGGTTTCGATGGAACGCCCTCCACCAACCCTTTGTCTGCCCCGATTCTCTTTGACGTAGAAAACAACACCACCGACACCACGTTCTTGCTCTCGTCCAATAGCCCTGACGCCATTATGGGACTTGACTTACTGAAACACTTCCGAGCGACGATAAGGTGTTCTCAAGATGGAGTTCGAGTGTTTCTTTACGACAACCCCGTTCTGCTTAGACATTGCTCTCCCCAACACATGTTTTCCATCACCGACGTTGACGCATCCCTGCTTGACACTCTGCCTCTGTATCTGTGGGCCAAAGCGGATTCGGACGTAGGGCGTATGTTAATTGACCCAGTACACATTACTATCCGACCAGACGCAACACTCCCAAAACTCCCACAATATCGGATATTGCCAGAGGGCGAGAAGGCATTGGTAATGATTATCCAGTCACTGATAGACGCAGGAGTGGTAGAGGAAGTGGTTAGCAACATTTGCAACAGCCCTATCTTGCCCATTATCAAGAAGCAGGGAGAGGGAGATGAGAAAGCATACCGTTTTATCATCGACCTCCGAGAGATCAACAAAGTGGTGGTACCCCAGTACCCTGTGGTCTCAGACATCACCACCATCCTGACCTTGATTCCTTCTACTGCCACCACCTTTACCGTCATCGACTTCAAGAACGCATTCTTTTCCATCCCCATCCACCAAGACAGCCGATATCTCTTCGGCTTTACCCTAAAAGCCCGCTCATACAGGTTTTGCCGAGCACCCCAGGGCTACACGGAAAGCCCTAGCATCTACAGCCAGGCCCTCAAAAGACAACTAGACCAAGTCCAGTTACCCGACGGAGTGGTGTTAGTACAATATGTCGATGACATCCTTTTGGCAGCCGACACCACCCCTCTAGCGGTTACCGCCACCATTCAACTCCTGCACTTCCTTGCGGAAAATGGCCACAAGGTCTCCAAGAAGAAGTTGCAATTCTGCCTACCCCAGGTCACTTACCTAGGTCACCTTTTGTCCAAGGATGGAAGAAAACTCACTCCTGATCGAATCCAAACCATTCTAGATACCCCTGTCCCTAAGACCCAGAAGCAGGTTCGCTCCCTATTAGGCCTCACCTCCTTCTGCCGACAGTGGTTACCGAACTTTAGCCTCGTTGTAAAACCACTGCTTTCTCTGCTAAACAAAGACGTCCCTTTCCCACTCCCTTGGACCCCTGAGTGTCAAACTTCCTTCACGGAACTTCGAGATGCCCTTTGCTCAGCCCCCGTCCTAGGAACCCCTGATTACAAAAAGCCCTTCTCCCTTTACACTCACGAAAGGGAGGGGTGCGCTTTATCTGTCCTGACCCAGGCCATCGGCCCTAGGCAACGACCGTGCGCTTACTTCTCTGCCACTCTTGACCCTGTCGCCAGAGCCTTGCCTGCCTGCCTTCGAGCTGTAGCTGCTGCTGCAATCTCTATCCGACAGAGTGAGGGGATTGTACTCTCGAATTCCCTCACGGTACTGGTACCCCATGCAGTCGACACCCTCCTGAACCAAACCAAGACGCAACATCTGACGAGTGCACGACTGACTGGATACGAACTGACTTTGCTTGCCCCCCATGTCACCCTGAAAAGATGCACCACACTGAACCCGGCAACTCTGTTACCCTTGCCAGAGAACGATCCCAATGTGCACCCTGTGCATGACTGCGTGACTCTTACGGACGAACAAACCAGGAGTAGGGTTGATCTCAGAGACACGGCTTTCCCTGACCCCGACGGGGAGCTGTGGGTGGACGGTTCTTGCATCAAACTCTCCGACGGTACCACTTCCGCTGCCTATGCAGTCACCACGGCTCGAACCGTAGTAGAAACAGCCCGCATCACCCAGCGATCTGTCCAGGCAGCGGAACTGATTGCTTTGACACGAGCCTGCATCCTGGCAACAGGAACCACAACGAACATTTACACCGACAGCCAGTATGCCTTCGGGGTGGTTCACCATTTTGGGCTCCTTTGGAGGGAAAGGGGATTCTTGACCTCACACGGCACACCCATTTTGCACGGGGATCTAGTCTCCGCCTTAATCGAAGCTGTCCTCCTCCCCAACAAGCTTGCCGTCATCAAATGCCAGGCACACAAGAAGGTGACAGACATTATTGGACAGGGAAATGCACTAGCCGACATCACTGCCCGAACGACAGCTGAAAATAGGACAACGACGCGTATGTACGTGACCAGGTCACAAGCGGAAAAATGGACTGACGTTGGAGACACTATCAGGGACATTCAAACGGCTAGCACACAACACGAGTTGACTGAATGGACACGGGTGGGATTAAAAGACGATGAAGGCTGCTGGCGGACAAAAGACACAAACAAATGGTTGCTACCTGATTCATACCTGATTCCCATGCTGACCATGGCACACTCCCCTGCCCACATAGGATCAGCCCCCATGATCGACCTTGTCTCCAGAGTTTGGTACAATGATAAGATCCCAGATTCCGCCAAACGCCTGGTCCAACACTGCTTAATATGCCTGCAACACAACCCCGGCAAAGGAACTGTAGTACCCCGGGGGGGATTTGGGGTCCCAAACCACCCATTTGAAGTCCTGCAGATGGACTACATCCAGCTAGACAGATGCCAAGGCCTAAAATATGTACTTGTTGTGGTGTGCGCATTTAGCAAGTGGGTGGAAGCATATCCAACCCGTGACAACACCGCTATGGCCACTGCAAAGGTTCTGTTAAAGGAGTTTTTCCCCTGTGATGGCCTCTGTCGTGTTTTATGGAGTGATAATGGCCCCCACTTCATAGCCAAAGTTATCCAGCTCATCCTAAATGGGTTGGGTATTAAACAGAAATTCCACGCAGTTTTCCACCCCCAATCTGCTGGGCTTGTCGAACGACACAATGCCACACTAAAGCTTAAACTGGCCAAAATAGTGGCTACCACGGGCCTGAAATGGCCAGACGCCCTCCCACTGGCATTGCTATCGATGCGCTCTACCCCCACCCGACATCACTTAACTCCTTATGAAGTTGTTTTCGGTCGACCCATGAGCGTCTGGTCTGCCCCGAAACCGACCTCCATTCATGACGTTCCGGACGTTCTAATGTCTGATTATCTGTATAAATTGACTGAAACTCTGTCTGTCATTCATCAGCAGGTGCAGCAGGCCATCCCCGATGCTTCCAGGGGTCCGGGTCACGCCATCCAACCGGGGGACTTCGTGCTGATCCGGAATTTTCAGCGGTCAAAGAGTTTGGAACCTCGGTGGACGGGCCCCTGGCAAGTGCTGATCACCACTCGGACCGCACTTCGAGTGGAGGGGAAGAAGCACTGGCTGCACGCCCATCACTGCAAAAAGGTCTCCTCAGCCCTGGCCACGACAGACATCGTCAATACCCAAGAAGAACTCCTGAACAAGGACCGACCGTCGTTGAACTGCTATCCCGACACGGAGACACTTGAACTTTCAGAACACCCTGATCCCACTGTACCATCTCGAGAAGGGTATTTCCTGCGTCGAAAGGAGGGAGCTTCGGCTAAGTAGGCCACGGACTAGGTTAAAGGATCTCAGAACGGTGACCCAAACTACCAAGGGTTACCTGGAGAGAAGCTAAACTAAGTCTGTGGTCCTGCCCACTACCGAGCACCTTGAAAACGAAGATGATGGAAGCGCCAGATAAGAAGATGATGGAAGCGCCAATTAAGAAGCCGACGGAGACAGCAGGAAATACCCACTACAGAAATCCGAGAACAGACAGACTCCATAGCTCAAAGACAATTGCACTCTTCATCGTAATCCTCTTCAGCTTTCTCCTCATGACCGCGCTCTGGATTATGGAAGAGCATGCACCTGCTCGCGAAACATTCCTAACCACCGCTCAGCCTACAACCATGAAGGAACATTATCTAATTTCGCTCTCTCCTCAACTAAGAGAGAGGCGAAAGGAATTTTGGAATAACTCTTTCGTGCAGCTGCTTCACCAACACAATCTTGCCACCAATGCCACCAACTGCTGGATCTGTGGGTTGCTGCCCCATGCCACTGGACATTCAATACCATTCATCCCTTCACCCTTCTCTGTTCACGGCTCCTGCCTTGCTTGGCTGATCCTCCTACAAGAAAGCTATAAGGACAATGCCACCTCAGGCAGAACCATAACGCATTTCTCCCACGGGGTCCGACGAAACAAAACGAAGATACACTTCTGCCCGCAGACCTCCAACGATTCAATCCAAATGGACATCCCGGCTAAAGAACGGATCGAAATGCAGGTGTTCAACAATCCAACCAGACCCACCTTCTCCTATCTGCGGAAACGAACGGCGGCCACTCTGACTGTGGCCTTGTCGGTCATCAACGTCACAGGCCACATGTGCGTAGAAGGACTTGGGACACAGCTGGTGGGTCGCAGCGCCTGCCGCTTTACCAGAACTTTGGATTCCACGGATCCACCTTCCTTTGTGTCATCACCAAACATGTATTTCGTCTGCGGCACCAAGGCCTACACCTGGCTCCCCAAAGGCTGGGGGGGCACTTGTTTCATCTCCTTCGTCCTTCCTCCGACTTATGTGGCCCCAGCGAATCACCATAGACAAAAACGAGCCAAAGACATTGAACAAGCCGACTCAACAGGAGCACAGTTCCTCGATGCTATGAAAGGACTCGTCCCCCTCTGGGGCCCGATGGCAAACAGCCGTGCCATCCAACACCTGACTCAGGCAGTTGAGACAACCATGAACATCACAGCTGGTATCTTTGCTAACAACACCGCCGAGCTCCAAGCGGTCCGTCTGGTGGCTCTCCAGAACCGCCTTGTTCTAGATGTGGTTCTGGCGGACCGTGGAGGAGCATGCCGCATTATTGGGTCCAGCTGTTGTACATACATACCGGACAACTCACCCTCAGTGTACAAAGCCATCGAACATCTTCACAGACTCTCTTCGGAAGTCCACCAAGAACAAGGAGAATGGTTGCTTGGTGGTTGGTTCTGGGACTCCGTTAAGAACTGGGGCTGGAGACTGCTCGCCATTATTCTGATTCCTGTAGTCATAATATGTGGTCTATGCTTAGGAATTCAATGTCTGCCACCTTTGTGTTCTTTATGTGCAAATTGTATTTTCCCCAAAACTGTGGACTTTGGAAACGAACACATGAGAGCATTATACGATACCGAGGTTAGGAATTTGATGAAAATTGACATTGAGCAAGCAATTTGGCTAGATATGTTGAAAAGGGAGGACTGTTGAAAGTTAGGCTGAAACCGTCAACATTATCGGCGCCCTCTTGCTCTTCTCGAACCCTTTTCGTGCGCGTAAACAGCCGCCATTTTGAACACCATGGCTTCCCTGCCCTTTCCTGATAACCAGCGCGTCTCTCTCCCTCTCCTAGCCTCACAGGCATCCCCCGCATGCTGACAACCCCCTCGCCCTCACATGTCTCGGGTCATAAACCCCTCTCCAGCGCAGCTCGGCCCCGGAATCCCATCCTGTTCCCAGCACGACACCCCCCTTCATTCCTTACATGGTCCCAGGTCCTTTTGATGCAAACCCCCTTTTTCCTGTGTGCCCGTTTGTCTTCCCCGTTCCCAGGCCGCCATCTGGCTCTGTGGATACTGTTTATTACCCCCCAGTACAGTAGGAAGCTTCCCTCATCAAAGGACCCCCGAGTTGATCAAAGCCCCCACCCCATGAGATCCGATCGAACCCCACACTTTCCGTGAATCGGCGGAATATCCAACTGCGCGATGATCACCACCCGTTGTGACCAGGGTGGGGACTTCAACTGTAACTATGTGTGGGAACAGACCTGAAGGGGAGATTCCGAGGATGCCTTTTCGTACATCAAAGTTTTAACGAGAATGTGTTTCATGCAATAAAGTGATTAACTCGTGTATAAGAGGCCAGGCCTCAGAGATGCGGGTAGAGCACCTCAGAACGATACCTGCTGTCTGTTTTGCTGTGTTCTCCTCCGGAGAGAATAAAACCTTGTTTCCTGCCTTCCAGTCTCCAGCGCCTGCCTCTTCAGTAGTTTAACTTCCTTGTGGGTTCAAGAGGCGACACCGCCGGGCAATACTTAAGGATCTTATATTCTGGTTGGTAGTGTCACCCTTTTACACAATGAGATGTTGCAGAGTAAGAGACAAATCTCAGAGACTATAATAGTAAAATTGTTTAACAAGAGTAACATTTTGCAGATATTATTTAGCCATGTCCAGCGTTGCTGAGGAGGTGAGGCCTATGTCCAAGTTTTCAGTGAACAGGACTCATCTCTTCTTAACCTTGGATAAGCCTCACCAACTCTGTGTCGCCTGCTCATACTTAAATGTAAAGGGGCAGATTTATGTTAACTGGCGCATCCGCAGGGATGCAACAGTTAACGTGCGCTGCTGCTCTGCCACCCATGATGTGCCGTATTTACAATGTGGAACACCATTGAACAAAAATAGCACAGATGCGGCACATTGCAGGAAACACGTCATAAGCGTGACATGTCTACTACAATGCACAGGGGCAAGCCACACATTGCATGGTGCGTCACTCCTTATGGCTGTTTCATACAGGCGTAAGGATTTGATTCAGCAATGCCATAAAGCTGACTCAGTGAAATGTTCTAAATTTCACCGTGTTAGTTATACAGGGCTTTCATGCAAATGAATGCCCACCCTGCAACAAAACGCCCACATGAAACCTGACGCAGGTTTCATGTGGCACAGGACTTTACACCGTGACACATCTGCCTAGATGCGTCAAGTTGTAAATATGTCTCAACATAGCGCATCTTTTGCGCCGCCGCTGCGTCACAAAAATGACGCAACAGCGGCGCAAAAGAGGCACACAGCCATCATAAATCTGCCCCTAACATTTTAAATGATTGGTTCAGGATGCCGATAAGGAGTGGCGTATCCAGGGCTTTGTTTGACGTGAGGCCTACTCAGGGTTACAGATGAAATTTATGTTTGTTGAAGAGTACAGACGAGATAATACATGTGCATGCCTACCAATGAAGTGAGTCATGTCTACTGCATTCTTTAACAAAGGCCAGACCTCCTCTGTCTCCCTGGACAGGCCTAAACCTGATCTCCACAATGTGATTCATAATGTTAGGAAACAAAGGATGATGTAATTGAAAAACGTGCAATTTTTTTTGCTCATTTCACAATCACATCACTTGTGTTTCCTTTGCTTAGGTATCTCATTGTGCAGATGTAGTCTAGCATATCAAAGAGTACGCAGAAGGTGAGCACTGTATGCAACAATTTTGACACTTACAGAAGATTCAGCTTCTCCATGCCACCTACACAGTCCTAAATGTATACAGTTTAAAGTGACGGTATCTTGTTGCAGATGAAGTGAGGCATATCTTGCAACATGGTGCATCTTTTGCACCACTGCTGCGTCACAAAAGTGACGCAACAGCGGCGCAAAAGAGGCGCACGGCCATCATAAATTTGCCCCTAACATTTTAAATGATTGATTCAGGATGACGATAAGGTGTGGCCTATCCAGAGGTTTGTTTGAGGTGAGGCCTACTCAGGGTTGCAGATGAAATTTAGGCTTGTTGAAGAGTACAGAGGACATAATACATGTGCAGACCTACCAATGAAGTGAGTCATGTCCACTGCACTCTTGAACAAAGGCCAGACCTCCTCTGTCTCCCTGCACAGACCTAAACCTCATCTGCACAATGTGATTCGTAATGTTAGAAAACACAGGTGATGTAATTCAAAAACGTGCAAATATTTATGCTCAATTCACAATCACATCACCTGTGTTTCCTCAGCTTAGGTATCTCATTGTGCAGATGTAGTCTAGCATATCCAAGAGTACGCAGAAGATGAGGACTGTATGCAACAGAGCAATGTACATTACTCACAATAAAGCATTTTTTTTTTTTTAAACGATTTTCTGGTCATAATTTGAAAACACAACACAGCTCCTATGTAGAAGCACACCCTGTCAGTACTTAAATTTGCCAAGCACACATGGGGGCGTATTTACAAGGACCTTGCACCACGGGGAAATGACTTAAATTAAAATGGGGACAATAACGTCAAAGTGACTCAAAGGCCTTGTAAATATGCCCCAAGCAGCCTATGAAACTCTAGCAGTACATTTCAAGAAACCTAATTGACTTCAAGAAACGTTTTTAAACACATGAAGTAAACTATTTATTCACCCACATTCATGGGGAAGTGACTTAAAATGCCCTAACACACATGAAAGCGTATTTTTAAGGCCCTTGCACCATTTTTGCGTCACTTTTAACATGGCTATGTAACTCAAAGAAACAAAGTCTAAATTTGCCAAGCACACATGGGGGCGTATTTACAAGGACTTTGCACCACGGGGAAATGTCTTAAATTTAAATTAAAATGTGGAAAATAACATTAAAGTGACTCAAAGGCCTTGTAAATATGCGTCAAGCAGTCTATGAAACTCTAGCAGTACATATCAAGAAACCTAATTGATTTCAAAAAACGTTTTTAAACACATCAAAAAAACAAATTATTTTCCCACATTCATGAGGAAGTGACTTAAAAGGCCCTAACACACATTAAAGCGTATTTTTAAGGCCCTTCCACATCTTTTGCGTCACTTTTAACATGGCTATGTAACTCAAAGAAACAAAGTCTAAATTTGCCAAGCACACATGGCGGCGTATTTACAAAAACTTTGCAGCACGGGGAAATGTCTTAAATTAAAATGGGGAAAATAACATCAAAGTGACTCAAAGGCCTTGTAAATATGCCTCAAGCAGCCTATGAAACTCTAGCAGTACATATCAAGAAACCTAATTGATTTCAAAAAACGTTTTTAAACACTTCAAGTAAATCACTTATTTACCCACATTCATGGGGAAGTGACTTAAAATGCCCTAACACACATGAAAGCGTATTTTTAAAGCCCTTCCACCACTTTTGCGTCACTTTTAACATGGCTATGCAACTCAAAGAAACTAAATCTATTTGTAAAACACTTGACCCAAAGCAACATTTTAAATACACAACTTTCTTCATAAATTTATCCCTAAAGCATAATATTCTCTATCTAAATTAAATGAATCTTTTCTCACCTTAGCAAATACTTTTTTGAGTTTCAAAACAGTCTCAGACACACACCTATTTTTCTTTAGCAGAGCAAAGGGTATGCACTCCAGAGGCTGCAACCATCAATGGCACAGAAATGCTGTAATTGATAACACATATCTCTCATGTCACCCAATCAAAACTCTTCCCTTATTTTTTTCAAATCAACACCCTTCCCCCCTCTGCCCTTTCTGCCTTTTTTCCATAGCAACCACCTCCTGAAAGACCTGTCATGTTTACAAGTTCACACAACAATGTTTCAATTGAACTCTGAACGCTCAGTACACCTGCGTATCCAGTGCAATCTTTCATAAAATGATTTTTTCTTGACCATTCAAATTACATCTTTCAAAGAACTCATCCATGCATCCTAACTTTCTGTTTTCAGCAATCAAAATCCACCAATCACTGCTACTGAATCATTAGCACAGAAACTCCACTCTTTTTTCATTACATACTCCTACTATTTCAACTGCCATTTCATTCCCATACTTTATCTGACTGCAGCAGAACCTCCTCTCACCATGTTTTCTGTCTGGATTGTTGGACATAGTTACATCCACTGGGCTCAAAGGTATGCTGATAACAGAAATTTACACAACCTCAATTTACAAAATGTGGAAATCAACTGGATTGGTCACAGAGGATTAAGATGTCACCAATTGATACCATTGGTGAAAACCTTTTTGCATTTGCCAAACCCTGACCTGTTAATTGTGCACTGTGGAGGAAATGACTTGGGTACTTTGACTGGGGTAGGTCTGGAAATGCTTTTAAAGGACACCTTTGAGCAATTGATGGCACTTTTTCCTCAAACTGCCTTGGTATATTCAAATATATGCCAAAGACAGAAATGGAAGTGGTCCAACCAATTTTGTCCACAAATTGAGAAATCGAGGAAGCATGTAAATAAGTCTGTTTCAGCTTACATGAGAGGACATGGAATGGGCTCCATCTACTACAATAACTTGCGTTACTACATGCAAGATATCTACAGAGGAGATGGAGTTCACTTCTCAGATGAGGGGAACAGAGTTGTCATCCTGAATTTAAGACTATGGGGTCCATTAGGATGTCGGGCGGTGGCACCACCGCAAGGATGGCGGGGCGGAAAAACAGCTTTTTCCGCCCGCGAGCAGTGGAATTCACGTCCGCCACATTAGGATAGGTAAACACAGGTCATTTCCCGTCCGCCGCGGAGCGCCGCGCTCCGCCATCAAGGTGCGCCCGCCACCGCGGCGGCTGCAGCCAATCGACACCCTCCGCCGCGGCCGATGACGTCCGCCCCGCTCGACAAATTAGGATGGCCCAAACAAGCAGACGCACCGCAGCGGAGACACCGCACAGCTCTAGCAGGCGGAAAGTCTACAGCGTAGCACGAACGCCGAGACCCGACATGAACCCCATGGACCCAGCCCTCCACATGCATCCGGTCATGTACCTGCTGCAACACTATCGCCAGATGGGCCGCCGCGGATGCCGTCGCAGGTACACCACTACACATATGCACCACACATCTCACATGCCGACACAGGGCCCAAACTAAACACTGGCATCCTGCTGGGGGGCTCACCACATCCACATGGGCACCCACACATCACCCACCTCACAACAAGGCACACCACGGCATCCGGAACACACAACGTCGGCCAACCTGCAGCAACGTCACGGTCACGGACACGTCGCCGCCGCGGTCAACACATGCGCACTATGCAGAAGGCAGGGCAACACCGAGGCATGGGCAGTTCCCAAACATCACAGCGACACACCACCCCGACCAACACTGCACACCACCCGAACTAGTCACAGGCCAGGTGCCTATCCTGTGCACCCCCATGCACATCAACAATCACTGTAACAACAAGCACAATACACACACACTGCGAGACACAACCAGGGACACAGGCACTGCAGGATTGGCTGACAACGAACACACAACACCAGTGCACTCCCCACAGCCCACACAATTGCATACAATCATCCACACAGGGCAAGACAAAACATACAACAGGCATACAACTCCTGGCTGACACATGTGTGTCTCACACCATACAGGGGCACACATACATACACTACAAACTAACGCCCTTCACACTGCACACCTCTGCCACACCCAACACCACACATGCCATGTAAGCCATGCCACCAGGACTAAGGGCCAACACAAGACGAACATACACATACACGCCTGGGCACACAGAAAGGAAAACACACACCTCATCACATCATAGACATCGACTACACCACAGAACAGCTGCACACCCTGTGCTGCCAGTGTCCCCCAAGATGACCTGTGAACAGTGTATGCAGCAATAGCAATTCACCAACACGAAAACTGCATGGCCTGCCAAATAACCATCACAGAGTACAACATCAGCAGGGCCACAATGGACTGAAGACCATGTCCCCCCTGTCTAAAAATCATATGGCCACATAGAGCCTTGCAATGGTGATGTACAAAATAGACCATGGTACTCAGTCAAGCATATGCAAACAAGAAATTGACTTTAATCAGTAAGGAGACAGAGAAAACACACCATAATGTACTGTATTTATTCACATATTGCACAGATGTAGGTACACAACATTAGTAGACACCAGCAAGTCTCAAAATCATGTACTAATGGCACAGACGACTATGCACTGGTGAATCACAATCGGGAAGTGCAAAGTCCTTGGCAGGGCACGGTACAGCACATCAGAGCAACAGGCCCAGAGTCCTTGGCAGGGCAGGGTACAGCACATCAGAGCAACAGGCCCAGAGTCCTTGGCAGGGCAGAGTACAGCACATCAGAGCAACAGGCCCAGAGTCCTTGGCAGGGGAGAGCACATCAGAGCAACAGGCCCAGAGTCCTTGGCAGGGCAGGGTACAGCACATCAGAGCAACAGGCCCAGAGTCCTTGGCAGGAAAGAGCACATCAGAGCAACAGGCCCAGAGTCCTTGGCAGGGGAGAGCACATCAGAGCAACAGGCCCAGAGTCCTTGGCAGGGAAGAGCACATCAGAGCAACAGGCCCAGAGTCCTTGGCAGGGTAGAGCACATCAGAGCAACAGGCCCAGAGTCCTTGCAGGGCAGGGTACAGCACATCAGAGCAACAGGCCCAGAGTCCTTGGCAGGGGAGAGCACATCAGAGCAACAGGCCCAGAGTCCTTGGCAGGGGAGAGCACATCAGAGCAACAGGCCCAGAGTCCTTGGCAGGGCAGGGGAGAGCACATCAGAGCAACAGGCCCAGAGTCCTTGGCTGGGTACAGCACATCAGAGCAACAGGCCCAGAGTCCTTGGCAGGGCAGGGTACAGCACATCAGAGCAACAGGCCCAGAGTCCTTGGCAGGGGAGAGCACATCAGAGCAACAGGCCCAGAGTCCTTGGCAGGGCAGGGTACAGCACATCAGAGCAACAGGCCCAGAGTCCTTGGCAGGGTACAGCACATCAGAGCAACAGGCCCAGAGTCCTTGGCAGGGCAGGGTACAGCACATCAGAGCAACAGGCCCAGAGTCCTTGGCAGGGCAGGGTACAGCACATCAGAGCAACAGGCCCAGGGTCCTTGGCAGGGGAGAGCACATCAGAGCAACAGGCCCAGAGTCATTGGCAGGGGAGAGCACATCAGAGCAACAGGCCCAGAGTCCTTGGCAGGGCAGGGTACAGCACATCAGAGCAACAGGCCCAGAGTCCTTGGCAGGGTACAGCACATCAGAGCAACAGGCCCAGAGTCCTTGGCAGGGCAGGGTACAGCACATCAGAGCAACAGGCCCAGAGTCCTTGGCAGGGCAGGGTACAGCACATCAGAGCAACAGGCCCAGAGTCCTTGGCAGGGGAGAGCACATCAGAGCAACAGGCCCAGAGTCCTTGGCAGGGGAGAGCACATCAGAGCAATAGGCCCAGAGTCCTTGGCAGGGCAGGGTACAGCACATCAGAGCAACAGGCCCAGAGTCCTTGGCAGGGCAGGGTACAGCACATCAGAGCAACAGGCCCAGAGTCCTTGGCAGGGGAGAGCACATCAGAGCAACAGGCCCAGAGTCCTTGGCAGGGGAGAGCACATCAGAGCAACAGGCCCAGAGTCCTTGGCAGGGCAGGGTACAGCACATCAGAGCAACAGGCCCAGAGTCCTTGGCAGGGTACAGCACATCAGAGCAACAGGCCCAGAGTCCTTGGCAGGGCAGGGTACAGCACATCAGAGCAACAGGCCCAGAGTCATTGGCAGGGCAGGGTACAGCACATCAGAGCAACAGGCCCAGAGTCCTTGGCAGGGGAGAGCACATCAGAGCAACAGGCCCAGAGTCCTTGGCAGGGAAGAGCACATCAGAGCAACAGGCCCAGAGTCCTTGGCAGGGGAGAGCACATCAGAGCAACAGGCCCAGAGTCCTTGGCAGGGGAGAGCACATCAGAGCAACAGGCCCAGAGTCCTTGGCAGGGCAGGGTACAGCACATCAGAGCAACAGGCCCAGAGTCCTTGGCAGGGTACAGCACATCAGAGCAACAGGCCCAGAGTCCTTGGCAGGGCAGGGTAGAGCACATCAGAGCAACAGGCCCAGAGTCCTTGGCAGGGCAGGGTACAGCACATCAGAGCAACAGGCCCAGAGTCCTTGGCAGGGGAGAGCACATCAGAGCAACAGGCCCAGAGTCCTTGGCAGGGGAGAGCACATCAGAGCAATAGGCCCAGAGTCCTTGGCAGGGCAGGGTACAGCACATCAGAGCAACAGGCCCAGCGTCCTTGGCAGGGCAGGGTACAGCACATCAGAGCAACAGGCCCAGAGTCCTTGGCAGGGGAGAGCACATCCGAGCAACAGGCCCAGAGTCCTTGGCAGGGGAGAGCACATCAGAGCAACAGGCCCAGAGTCCTTGGCAGGGCAGGGTACAGCACATCAGAGCAACAGGCCCAGAGTCCTTGGCAGGGTACAGCACATCAGAGCAACAGGCCCAGAGTCCTTGGCAGGGCAGGGTACAGCACATCAGAGCAACAGGCCCAGAGTCCTTGGCAGGGCAGGGTACAGCACATCAGAGCAACAGGCCCAGAGTCCTTGGCAGGGGAGAGCACATCAGAGCAACAGGCCCGAGTCCTTGGCAGGGAAGAGCACATCAGAGCAACAGGCCCAGAGTCCTTGGCAGGGGAGAGCACATCAGAGCAACAGGCCCAGAGTCCTTGCAGGGCAGGGTACAGCACATCAGAGCAACAGGCCCAGAGTCCTTGGCAGGGGAGAGCACATCGGAGCAACAGGCCCAGAGTCCTTGGCAGGGGAGAGCACATCAGATCAACAGGCCCAGAGTCCTTGGCAGGGCAGGGGAGAGAACATCAGAGCAACAGGCCCAGAGTCCTTGCAGGGCAGGGTACAGTACATCAGAGCAACAGGCCCAGAGTCCTTGGCAGGGTACAGCACATCAGAGCAACAGGCCCAGAGTCCTTGGCAGGGCAGGGTACAGCACATCAGAGCAACAGGCCCAGAGTCCTTGGCAGGGGAGAGCACATCAGAGCAACAGGCCCAGAGTCCTTGGCAGGGCAGGGTACAGCACATCAGAGCAACAGGCCCAGAGTCCTTGGCAGGGTACAGCACATCAGAGCAACAGGCCCAGAGTCCTTGGCAGGGCAGGGTACAGCACATCAGAGCAACAGGCCCAGAGTCCTTGGCAGGGCAGGGTACAGCACATCAGAGCAACAGGCCCAGAGTCCTTGGCAGGGGAGAGCACATCAGAGCAACAGGCCCAGAGTCCTTGGCAGGGGAGAGCACATCAGAGCAATAGGCCCAGAGTCCTTGGCAGGGCAGGGTACAGCACATCAGAGCAACAGGCCCAGAGTCCTTGGCAGGGCAGGGTACAGCACATCAGAGCAACAGGCCCAGAGTCCTTGGCAGGGGAGAGCACATCAGAGCAACAGGCCCAGAGTCCTTGGCAGGGGAGAGCACATCAGAGCAACAGGCCCAGAGTCCTTGGCAGGGCAGGGTACAGCACATCAGAGCAACAGGCCCAGAGTCCTTGGCAGGGTACAGCACATCAGAGCAACAGGCCCAGAGTCCTTGGCAGGGCAGGGTACAGCACATCAGAGCAACAGGCCCAGAGTCATTGGCAGGGCAGGGTACAGCACATCAGAGCAACAGGCCCAGAGTCCTTGGCAGGGGAGAGCACATCAGAGCAACAGGCCCAGAGTCCTTGGCAGGGAAGAGCACATCAGAGCAACAGGCCCAGAGTCCTTGGCAGGGGAGAGCACATCAGAGCAACAGGCCCAGAGTCCTTGGCAGGGGAGAGCACATCCGAGCAACAGGCCCAGAGTCCTTGGCAGGGCAGGGTACAGCACATCAGAGCAACAGGCCCAGAGTCCTTGGCAGGGTACAGCACATCAGAGCAACAGGCCCAGAGTCCTTGGCAGGGCAGGGTACAGCACATCAGAGCAACAGGCCCAGAGTCCTTGGCAGGGCAGGGTACAGCACATCAGAGCAACAGGCCCAGAGTCCTTGGCAGGGGAGAGCACATCAGAGCAACAGGCCCCGAGTCCTTGGCAGGGAAGAGCACATCAGAGCAACAGGCCCAGAGTCCTTGGCAGGGGAGAGCACATCAGAGCAACAGGCCCAGAGTCCTTGCAGGGCAGGGTACAGCACATCAGAGCAACAGGCCCAGAGTCCTTGGCAGGGGAGAGCACATCAGAGCAACAGGCCCAGAGTTCTTGGCAGGGGAAAGCACATCAGAGCAACAGGCCCAGAGTCCTTGGCAGGGCAGGGGAGAGCACATCAGAGCAACAGGCCCAGAGTCCTTGCAGGGCAGGGTACAGCACATCAGAGCAACAGGCCCAGAGTCCTTGGCAGGGTACAGCACATCAGAGCAACAGGCCCAGAGTCCTTGGCAGGGCAGGGTACAGCACATCAGAGCAACAGGCCCAGAGTCCTTGGCAGGGGAGAGCACATCAGAGCAACAGGCCCAGAGTCCTTGGCAGGGCAGGGTACAGCACATCAGAGCAACAGGCCCAGAGTCCTTGGCAGGGCAGGGTACAGCACATCAGAGCTACAGGCCCAGAGTCCTTGGCAGGGCAGGGTACAGCACATCAGAGCAACAGGCCCAGGGTCCTTGGCAGGGGAGAGCACATCAGAGCAACAGGCCCAGAGTCCTTGGCAGGGGAGAGCACATCAGAGCAACAGGCCCAGAGTCCTTGGCAGGGTACAGCACATCAGAGCAACAGGCCCAGAGTCCTTGGCAGGGCAGGGTACAGCACATCAGAGCAACAGGCCCAGAGTCCTTGGCAGGGCAGGGTACAGCACATCAGAGCAACAGGCCCAGAGTCCTTGGCAGGGGAGAGCACATCAGAGCAACAGGCCCAGAGTCCTTGGCAGGGGAGGGCACATCAGAGCAACAGGCCCAGAGTCCTTGGCAGGGGAGAGCACATCAGAGCAACAGGCCCAGAGTCCTTGGCAGGGGAGAGCACATCAGAGCAACAGGCCCAGAGTCCTTGGCATGGTACAGCACATCAGAGCAACAGGCCCAGAGTCCTTGGCAGGGCAGGGTACAGCACATCAGAGCAACAGGCCCAGAGTCCTTGGCAGGGGAGAGCACATCAGAGTAACAGGCTCAGAGTCCTTGGCAGGGTACAGCACATCAGAGCAACAGGCCCAGAATCCTTGGCAGGGTACAGCACATCAGAGCAACAGGCCCAGAGTCCTTGGCAGGGGAGAGCACATCAGAGCAACAGGCCCAGGAACACACCCACATCGCTAACAATGGTCTAGTGTAGCACACCTATGTGTGGCACAGGCGTCTGAGGGTGTTGACAACTCACTCCTGGCTGTCATGTGGAGTGGGACCTGGCTGTGTGTCAGGGACTGCAGGGCCACTTGACTGGTGTGACAGAGGGACATGTGATGTGGCTATAACAGTGGGCCTGCAAGGTGGAGGGCTGTGCGGACCAGGTGGCACTGTGGCACGTGGAGGTGGAGTCATGCACGCCCTTGACACAGTGTGGGTGGGAGAGGTAGGAGGGGTGCCCTTCCACTTCTTTGGAATATGAATTTGCTTCCCTGTCATGGGGTTGATGGGAAGTGGCGTTGACACCACCGGCACACACCCCAACTGTCCCACATCAGGGGCAGACACTGTCACTCCCTCTGGAGAAGTGCTTGATCCTGCAGTACGCTTGGGCTGGCTACGCCTCCGGACCACCTTACCCTCTCTGGAAGGTGTACCCCCCACAGTGACCACCTTCCCACTTACCCCAGGGGTGGTGTCTACAGTGCCCTCCTGTCCCTTCTTGCCAGGGATGGCCACTACACTGCCCTCCCTTGCCACAATGACTGGGTTGGTCACGACAAGGGTCTCCACTGCCACAATGACTGGGCTGGTCACAACAGGGCTTCCCTCCACCTGCCTCGATGTACTTTGTTGTGGGGTTGATGTGGTAGGTGGGTGTGTCCCTGTGTTCTCCCCAGGTGTAGCCATGACATCCCACACATCCTCTGTGGGCATAGCAGAGTCAATTTCTGGTGATGGCTCTGCAGCATGTGAGCCTGGTGTCTGACACAATGCTCTTCTGGCCTTCCTGTTCTGTGACTTCACCTTGTCTGTGCATATTGGGGGGTCCCTGCTCTTCTTTGGGGATGGAGTCTGTGGACGGGATTGTTTGCTTTGGGTCTGACCTGTGCTCCTAGTGTTGTAACGTTTACTTGATGTATGTCCCAAGTGCTCACTGTCATCTGATGTGGCCACTGACTGGGTGGACGTCACAGGCACCTGAGCTGCAAAGGGGGCATGTGCTTGTTGGAGGGCTGACGTCACTGTACCTGACAATGACAGGAGTGTACGATGTAGGCCACCCACGTCAGAGTGTATGCCCTCCATGAATGCCAGAACCTGGCCTAATTTGTTATCGTGTGCACTGAAGGCATTGAGCAGGGCGGTCTGGCCCAGCAAAGTTGCCGCAGGAGCTCTACGCACTCTGCACTGAGGGCAGCAGGGGGGACAGGTGCAGATGCAGCGGTGCCATGTGTGAATGTCACACGTCCCCTCTTAGTGACACGGATACCGCCAGCCCCAGAGGAAGTGGATGGGAGGGTGGGCAGTGGCCGTTGGTAGTCAGATGCAGCAGCAGCCTCCCCATCTCCTGTGGCTGCTTACAGGGACGCATCCCCCCTGCCCTCAGATGAAGTGGTACTCTGTGTCTCAGCCACAGATTCCTCATGCATACTCCTGTCACCCTCATCAGCGCTGGTGTGGTCAGTGTCACTTTGCTCCGTCGCACTCTGCTCTGCTGCCGCTGTCGTGCTGGTCTCACCACCACTTTCAGGATCATGTTCCGCCGTGGTGTCTTGCGAATCTGCATAAGTGACAGAAACATGGTTGTATAAGTGTCATTGTCAGGTCACATGATATCAGAGCAATGCAGCACATGAGAGGCCTAGAGCTACATGGTAACCACCACACCCTCAAATCAATGAGCAGCTACACACCATATAGACCACAACTGTGCCTGTCATGCAGACAAACAGGCAGGAGTGGACCAATGTCGATGACACACAGCACTACACCCTGCCCATGGATGGTGTTCCCCCAGCCCACATTGACCTGCCCCATGGACATGATGTAGCCACAACTAACATCACCACTTACAGACCCTAAAGGGATCCAGAGGGGAATACACACACCTGTATTGTCTACACATGCCACATTGTCAAATTGGCCATTACAATCACCATGTGCCAATCTGGGTTCACATTGTTGTCAGATGTGTGCATGCAAAGTAGACAGACATGGTGTCACACTCATTAAGTGGACACAGCTGTACGGCATAATAGGGACTCCACCCACCATCACAAAGAAGAGTGACCATGTGGACGACAAAATATATGTCAAGGACTGAAAACTGCAGACATGAGCTGCAGAGTAAGGCCATGGTGGGCCAATGCCTCATACAGACACACATCACAGTTGCCACTCACATTACATATCACAGCATGGCAGCACACGCACATCACATGTGTCACCGCAGGCACAGGCACTCTACACATGCATCCACTCCCAGACAAACTCTCCATCCCCGGATACTCACCATCTCTGTCTTGCTGCTGAAGCCCCTTCAGACGTGCATCCAGGTCTGGATAGGTCACTGCCAGTATGCGTGCCATCAGCGGAGTCATGGTGCGCCGTGCCACACGTCCTGTGCGTGGTACCATCCCCAAGTTCATCTCTGCCACTTGCTTAGCCAGCCGGCTGATGTCGTCCCACCTCTTGTGACAGTGTGTGTGTCATCTGTTTGATACCCCCAGGGCTCGCACCTTTGCTGCTATGGCCCTCCAGACAGCCTTACGTTGGTGTACTTTGAGCTGCAGGTATGAGAGTAAAGAATGCCAAATGAACATTTACACATTGTCATATGTCAGCATCTATCAGTACAGCAGCCAGACAATGATTCTGGACTCACGTGACCAATCTCCCTCCAGAACTGGGGGTACCCTCACAAGGACACTCTGCATGGCATAAACATTAGTGAATGCATGCACACATTGAGCTTCGTAGTCTCCATGATAATCACACTAAAGAATGATGCTTCAACACAAATGCATCTACATCACTGTGTAAATCAGAAATTGTACAGGGCATTGATGGGGCATATCCACTAATCAGTGTGCAGCAACTGTAGCATGTAAGTTGGCTGATGGACAAACTTTGGCAGGGCAGCCACTGAACCTACTCTGTGGGGCACACTGACTATGACTACAGGGGCGCCCAGAAATTACATCACAAGCGGACACTGTCCAACCAGCTACAAGGCAAACAACCGTTGGTCATGTCTGCCCCAAAAAGTAGCAAATCCCACTCACACATACAAGTATAGGCCTAGGACAGAGTCACAATGCTAAACACACACTCCCACCACCTGGTAACATCTTGTCTGTCAGTGTTTGTCTGCACCTCACATCCAAAATAACATACTGCAGCATCATGAATACACGTCTGACACCACCCTGCCCTACTGCTCCCTACATGGTGACTTACCACAACATTGGGGCCACCAAACAGGCGTGGGTACTGTGCCAGCACCTCGTTCACAAGGACATCCAGCTCCTCACTCGTGAATGGACTGGCACGGATCTTATCTGTTCTTGACATCCCTGTGGATATGGCAGACCTGTGGCGGAAGTGAGTTCTGAGGTGTCCCAGGCAGCAGGCTCTGTGAGCAGCAGGAGAGGGTCCCAGGCAGCAGCAGGAGAGGGTCCCAGGCAGCAGCAGGAGAGGGTCCCAGGCAGCAGCAGGAGAGGGTCCCAGGCAGCAGGCTCTGTGAGCAGTGGGAATGTCTGGCTCACTCCCACAGATTTATAGGCCCCTGGGGTCGTTAGGAAGCTGATAAGATGCTACAATTGGTTGTCTGGGTCTGCCTTATTCCAAAGCATCCAATGACCGCCTCTGCGGCGGCGGCGCACCGCTTCCGCATTTTTCAAATCTGCATCATGCCACATAGAACACCCATGCCATTGGCTGTATGCATTGCTCCACGGCGGTGACGCACCGCGGGTGTCCGGTGTGCGCTACCGCGATGGTGCATCATTCAAAAGCATCCAATGACCGCCACCGCGGCGGCGGCGCACCGCTTCCGCATTTTTCAAATCTGCATCATGCCACATAGAACACCCATGCCATTGGCTGTATGCAATGCTCCACGGCGGTGACGCACCGCGGGTGTCCGGGGTACGCTACCGGGATGGTGCATCATTCAAAAGCATCCAATGACCGCCTCCGCGGCGGCGGCGCACCGCTTCCGCATTTTTCAAATCTGCATCATGCCACATAGAACACCCATGCCATTGGCTGTATGCAATGCTCCACGGCGGTGACGCACCGCTGGGGACCGGCGGTAGGTACCGCGACTCATGCGGCGGAGCATAGCCAGCGGCATGTACACATGTCCATGTGCCAATGGCTACCTTGGCTGGGTAGATGGTGGTGCTGGGGTCACACCGCTCGGGACCGGCGGTAGGTACCGCGACTCATGCGGCGGAGCATAGCCAGCGGCATGTACACATGTCCATGTGCCAATGGCTACCTTGGCTGGGTAGATGGTGGTGCTGGGGTCACACCGCTCGGGACCGGCGGTAGGTACCGCGACTCATGCGGCGGAGCATAGCCAGCGGCATGTACACATGTCCATGTGCCAATGGCTACCTTGGCTGGGTAGATGGTGGTGCTGGGGTCACACCGCTCGGGACCGGCGGTAGGTACCGCGACTCATGCGGCGGAGCATAGCCAGCGGCATGTACACATGTCCATGTGCCAATGGCTACCTTGGCTGGGTAGATGGTGGTGCTGGGGTCACACCGCTCGGGACCAGCGGTAGGTACCGCGACTCATGCGGCAGAGCATAGCCAGCGGCATGTACACAAGTCCATGTGCCAATGGCTACCTTGGCTGGGTAGATGGTGGTGCTGGGGCCACACCGCTCGGGACCGGCGGTAGGTACCGCGACTCATGCGGCGGAGCATAGCCAGCGGCATGTACACATGTCCATGTGCCAATGGCTACCTTGGCTGGGTAGATGGTGGTGCTGGGGTGATGCACCGTCGGGGACCGGCGGTAGGTTGTGGCATTTTCGTACACATTGCTGTGTATGTCAATCCTGGACAATGTATAAGTACCATGCAGTGTAGGGCACATCATTGTACACACGATGCCACAGAGCCATTGCATCCACAGGAGGACGCACGTTCAGTGTGAGCCACTTTAGCATGTGTTTGTGCCATTTTATTAAGGGTTTTGATGGGTGATGATGATTGACAGACGTCAGGTGCTCTACATAGATGTCGTGAGGTTTAATGTGTTGTTGGTCAGTGCAGACCTTGACCGGTCTGGTGGCACTGCATTGTATCGTACCTGACTTGTGCATTCAGAACTGATCATGCACACAACCAGAAGTGTCCCTGCTATTGTGATCATTGTGTTAATGAATCCTTGCAGAATGTACATGATGCATTGAGGTGTGGCAGGTACGGCAGATGGGTATGACAGACATGTTAAGTCACATTAGATTTGTGGCTCTAGTAGCTCCATGTCTGCGCATGTCACAAGTTCAATCATTATATCCACATTCACATTATCCGATGTGTTACTGTCACTTGGGTATTGTCACTGGAGAGGCCTGCCCTCTGTGTGTAGCTATTGGGCAGCCATGTAACCAGATGTGCCATGCATCTCTCTGGCGCTTGTTGTTTTCCCATTACATCATTGATGCTTTGTGCTATGGCCATCTCATGATGCTTGTCATTGACCTATTCTTTTTAATCCTAAACTAGGAGGAGGCCAAATCTCCTACGTCAGTTGATTGTGCTTGAGGACATGGAGAATGAGGCAATCATCAGGAAATTCAGGCTGGACAGACCGACATTGAAGATCGTGTTTGATCTATTGGAGCCCCACCTGCTGCCTCGCCGTCACTATCCTACGCCATTCACACCCACCTACAAGGTAATGGCAGCACTACACTTCTTTGTGACTGGTTCCTTCCAGGAGACCGTGGCTAACGCTGGGGGAATGTCGCAGCCCATGTTCAGCATGGTGCTGAGGGATGTACTGGAGGCCATGATGATTTATCGGAATCGCTACATCCATTTCCCCCGGGGACGTGAATTGGCTGCCGTTAAGGGGGACTTCTATCCACTTGGGCACATCCCACATGTAGTCGGTGCAATAGATTGCACCCATGTGGCTCTGGTGGCACCGCAGGCGACGGAGCACATTTATCGGTACCGCAAACACTACCACTCCATGAATGTGCAGGTGGTGTGCCTTGCAGACATGACAATTTCACATGTGTGTGCTAAGTATCCCGGGTCGGCACATGACTCTTTCAATATGAGGAACAGCATGGTGCCACGGATGATGGAGAATCTGCATCCCGAACGTGCCTGGATTGTGGGTGAGTAACACTACTGCTATCACGTGCTATGTTTCACTGGCTTTACTGTGGTCGTACAACATTGCTATGGGTCTTTTTTATTCACAGGGGACTCTGCATATCCCAGTAGGCCATGGCTGTTGAGCCCACTCCGGAATCCCCAGACACCAGCAGAGATCCGCTACAATGAGTCCCATGGCAGGACACGACGGGTAATTGAACGGACTTTTGGGCTGCTGAAGGCAAGGTTCCGGTGCCTTGACAGGACCGGAGGCGCACTCGCATACTCGCCTGGGAAGGTGTGCAAGATCGTTGTGGCATGCTGTATGCTACACAACCTGGCCATCCACAAGGGGGTCCCCCTGCTCCTGGACGACGGTGAGGAACCAAGGCCACAACCTGCTCAGGGACCTGAATCCAGTGATGAGGACAGTGGAGAGGAGGAAGGAGTTGACCAACGGCAGCAGCTAATCCAACGCTACTTCACTTGAAGGTGTGTGACGAGTTACAACGTCTACATAGTCTAGTGTGGTGGCTTATGTTGTGAATGGATATGCGCAGATGTTCCCAATAGCCACATGTACTGTCACCAATGTATGGTATTGTTGGAATGGACGTTACGTACGGAGATGTATTCTGGACGGTATTTGTGCATATCAGCTAGACAATGTGTAGTGTACCTGTGATAATTTGTATATTTGTGGAGCAGTGATCTGTGTGTGTTGCCACGATGAGACCAGTGACTGTAGTTCTGTTGTGTCTCCCTAGGTGCTCCAGAGTGTTCCTGCCATGCATACTGTACATCATGTTTACATATCATGGACATTATCATCATTGTAAATACTGCACTAAAGAATTCAATACACCAAATCTGGATTGTAAGGTATTTTATTTACGGGGTGGACATGTGAATTGTGGGGGAATATTTACAGGAAGGTGGGGAATGAGCAGTGAGTTAACAGTCATGGTCGCAGAGATGCAAGAGTAGACACCATATGGATGTGGTGACCCAGTCCAACAGACAGGTGCCATTGCCAAGGCAATGTGGGGAAAGATTGTCCAAAAAGTCAATGCAGTTGGGGAGAGGGTTGTCTTCACGGCTGGCTCCGTGACTGGCGTGTGGCAGGTGCTTGGCTTCCAGAGACTCCCAGGCTCTTCTTCGGACGCCCCCTAGATCTTTTTGGCGGTGGGGGGCCTGCTGAATGGCCAGCGGCGTCAGAGGACTCTCCCCTCTCTGTTGGCGCAGGGGAGGATGGTGGACTGTCATCCTGCTGCACAACAGGAGGGGACGGCGGTGATGGTTGGGACACAGGCCTGTACCTCTGCAAAGCCACTTACTGGCCCATGAGGTCCACCATCTGTCCCAGGCCGTTATCGATGGACCTCATCAGCAGGATGAGCTCCCTTAATAGTTCATCCGACCGGCCACTTTGTCCCTGGACCTCTTGGTAGGCGTCCACAACTCTGGTGAAGTGGTCCAGGGATGGTGTCCACTCCTCCCGAGGTCTGGTGTTGGCCCTGGCCCTCCCACCTGCTCTGCTGCCACGGACCTCTTCCCTCGCCACTGGTGCGCCGCGCACTGGCTCCCTGCCCTCCACAGTTGTTGGTGTGGGCTGGTCATCCCTAGGGACAGGGAGGGTGCTGCAGGTGGTACTGGTGGTAGTGGTGGTGTTGGTGGCAGTGGCTGCGGTGGTGGTTGCGGTGGAGGCAGAGGCCGTGACAGCAGGGGTCTGCTGCGTTGTTGTTGCAGCAGAGGTGGTGGTGGGGAGGATCGGGCCTGGGACCTCTGGGTCTGTGGAACACCGGATGGGCCGGCCTGGAGCTCATCATCCAAAGTGTCCTGGGAGTCTGCATCTGTGAGTCCATGTGCCGGAGGTGGAGACTGGCTCTGCTGGTCGTTGGTGTTGTCCCCAGCAGTGAGTTCTTCATCACCTGTGGAGTAGATGGGGAGTGGTTAGTGTTTGTGTCATCTGCGTATCATCAGCTGTCTGTACACTAGTGCAATTTGCTGTCATCAGTTGTACAAATCATGGCAACACCGTGTTACATTACATAGTGGAGAGTTACATCATGGTGTCCTAAAGGTCGATTGTCTATGCATTTTGTACAATAGTAATTTGATTAATACACGCACACACTTCATGAAGATATACGGTAGTTACATACCTGTAAGGTGAGTGTGCAGGGTACAATGGCTGACACTTTCTCCTGGGTGGGGCAGGCCTCCATGCTGCTGGGCTGTGCGACAGGGGGGCATGCTGGGAGTAGTGAGACAGGCCTCCCATCACACTCCCTCCAAGTGAGGATGTCTACCAACCTGTAAGTTTGTTTGTTAAACAGTGCAATGGCTGACACTTTCTCCAGGGTGGGGGAGGCCTCCATGCTGCTGGGCTGTGGGACAGGGGGGCATGCTGGGAGTAGTGAGACAGGCCTCACTCCACACTCCCACCCACAAACAGGCTCCAAGTGAAGATGGCTACCAACCTGTAAGTTTGTTTGTTAGACAGTGCAATGGCTGACACTTTCTCCTGGGTGGGGAAGGCCTCCATGCTGCTGGGCTGTGGGACAGGGGGGCATGCTGGGAGTAGTGAGACAGGCCTCCCTCCACACTCCCACCCACAAACAGGCTCCAAGTGAAGATGGCTACCAACCTGTAAGTTTGTTTGTTAAACAGTGCAATGGCTGACACTTTCTCCTGGGTGGGGAAGGCCTCCATGCTGCTGGGCTGTGGGACAGGGGGGCATGCTGGGAGTAGTGAGACAGGCCTCCCTCCACACTCCCACCCACAAACAGGCTCCAAGTGAAGATGTCTACCAACCTGTAAGTTTGTTTGTTAAACAGTGCAATGGCTGACACTTTCTCCTGAGTGGGGAAGGCCTCCATGCTGCTGGGCTGTGGGACAGGGGGGCATGCTGGGAGTAGTGAGACAGGCCTCCCTCCACACTCCCACCCACAAACAGGCTCCAAGTGAAGATGGCTACCAACCTGTAAGTTTGTTTGTTAAACAGTGCAATGGCTGACACTTTCTCCTGGGTGGGGAAGGCCTCCATGCTGCTGGGCTGTGGGACAGGGGGGCATGCTGGGAGTAGTGAGACAGGCCTCCCTCCACACTCCCACCCACAAATAGGCTCCAAGTGAAGATGGCTACCAACCTGTAAGTTTGTTTGTTAAACAGTGCAATGGCTGACACTTTCTCCTGGGTGGGGAAGGCCTCCATGCTGCTGGGCTGTGTGACAGGGGGGGCATGCTGGGAGTAGTGAGACAGGCCTCCCTCCACACTCCCACCCACAAACAGGCTCCAAGTGAAGATGGCTACCAACCTGTAAGTTTGTTTGTTAAACAGTGCAATGGCTGACACTTTCTCCTGGGTGGGGAAGGCCTCCATGCTGCTGGGCTGTGGGACAGGGGGGCATGCTGGGAGTAGTGAGACAGGCCTCCCATCACACTCCCTTCAAGTGAGGATGTCTACCAACCTGTAAGTTTGTTTGTTAAACAGTGCAATGGCTGACACTTTCTCCTGGGTGGGGGAGGCCTCCATGCTGCTGGGCTGTGGGACAGGGGCTATGGTGGGAGTTGTTGTACTGACATTCCGGCCCCATACAGGCCTCCTCAGCAGAATGGCTGGCTACATGTTGGTTAGGGATGGACAGTGTATTGGTGGTTGGGTATTGCAAGGAGGTAAAAGTCAATGTGGTCTTACACATTTGTCTGTACTTACCAGCCTCCGCTCCCCCGGCTACTCCTGTGTAACTCTCAGGTAGCAGGATAGCAAGCACCTTCTCCTCCCATGGTGTGAATGTCTTCAGTGGGATGGGAGGGCCACTGCCAGTCACGTTTGCCAGATTCCAGTTCTTGCTCCTCTTCTCCTTGACAACCCTCTTGAGATCATGCCACCGCTTCATGATCTCCTTCTTGGATCTTGGGGTGGCCCCAACTGCATTCACCCTTTGGACAATCCTTTCCCACATTTGTGTCCTGGTGGCTAATGGTGTCTGTTGGACTAGGTTCCCAAATAGTTGTGGTTCTACTCTCACAATCTCGTTGACCATGACTGTCAACTCACTCCCTGTGAATTTTGGCATTTTTTGTGATGTCATAGTGTGGGGGGGTTGAGGTGTTTGTGGGTGCAGGGGTGTGTGGGTGCAGGGGTGTGGTGATGAGGTGTGTTATGTGCTGGGTGTTTGATTGTGATGGTGTGATGGTGCTGTTGATGGTGGTGGTGGGTGGGTGGGTGTGGTGTGCGATTTTGCCTCTCCTCTCAGATGTGGTGTGTGGCCTTCTGTTCTGGAAAGATGCAAAGGATTGTGGTGAGTGGAGGGGGTGGCTTTGTACTCAGCTGTGTGGGTGTGTCCAATTGGATAGTGGTTGTCAGGTGTGTTGTGGGTGTGGTTATGTAGTATTGTATATTTGTTTGCCATTTCTGTATCTGTGTGTGTGTGTTGTATCTATTGGTGGCTGGGCTACTTTGTTTATGCAGTATTTGGCATCACTGCGGTGCTTTGACATCGACCGCCATGGATTTCATGTTCGTCCGCTGCGGTGACTTTTCTGGTGCTTGTCCGCCATTTATCCCATGCAATCCTGCCTTCGACCGCAGCGGTCGGTGCCTGCGGTTCCGCCCGTGCCACCCTCGGGGATATCGTAATTTCCTGTGCGGTGTCTCCGCTTTCCCTGTGGGCGGTTTTGTATTTTCCGCTGCTTTTCCGACCGCCGCGGTCGGAGTTTTGTCATGACCGCACACGTCGGGCGGTTTTATTTTCACCGCTACCGCCGCAGTCGGTCTCTAGTGGCGGTCGATCCTAATTTGCCTGCCGGTTGCACCGCCTCCATGGCGGGCGGTTGTTTTCCGCCTCCATGGCGGGCGGGGTGGTTTTCCGCCCGCTATCCTAATGGGGCCCTATGTATTGGTACCTACTTATAAGTACCTAAATCTACCACATAGCCAAAAGCTCTTCTCAGAGCTACCCTAACCTTAAATCTACCACATACCCAAAAGCTCTTCTCAGAGATACCCTAACTATGATCACTCTAAACAAATTTTAAATGTAGGGGGAGGAGCTACGCCGCGAACCGATATGGCCGCATAAGCTCCCGGCTCCGTCGACCTCCGCCGGCGGCTCGTATATCCTGTCGAATATCCTCTACCCAAGCCCGATACCTGTGCGTATGAAGGTTGCCTGATGCCGCTGGTGCCATCCCGGACTTCCTACCTCACTCGGTGAAGGAATTATGTCGTGTCTCCTTCTCGGCCTGCTCCAGGGCTGCCACCGGGTCCTCGATTCCTAGCCCACCCGGGTTGGGATCATCAACATCGGCTGCGGGACCAAGACCACGACCGGTCTTCCGGACTCGGACCAATTTTTGCATCTCTGCTTTGTGCTCCAGTTTCTGGAGGGTGCCGACGATGTGGCATTGTGACGAACGCTATTCTTCCTAAGCCGCTGCCGGGGGTTGCGTGCCCGGAACCCTGTCGTGGGGTGCGGGGCTGAAGGGCTGCTCCCGCGGCTGGCGGCGGTGTTGAGCCTGCCAGCTTGGAGCGCTCCTGTTGTTGTCATCGACTGTGTGTGTGCCTAGAGCCTAGCGCCGCAGTCCGGGGCTCGCGTCCTCCTCCGTCTTCCTGGGCCCGGGATGGTGGGGACAGATGGCGCACTCTCGATGGGATCCGTAATGGCGGCCATCGGGGCGCTCCGCTCCCACCTCACCGTCACGTATGTCGATCTGGTCGCAAAATTGGATAATCTCTGCTTGCGTCCGGCCGAGGATGCCGCGCTGTCTGAACAGTATGCTTTGGTCCCGTTCAGCGATTTGACCCACCATTTTGAGGTTCCCGAGCAGCAGCCTGACTTTGCCCACTTGGGAGATTTTGGCCCCGTTTATCCTTCGCCAGTAACCTTGACTGGCCTTCCCTTTGAGTCTCCTGTTCGGTGGAGTATCGTCGCTGGAAGTTCTGATCGCCTGCATCATGTCTCAGGTTTTCGTTTGAAGTGACTGCCTTTCTTCTTTGTCTTTCCCTGTCTGAAATGCAGATGCCGCCATTTTGTGCTCGATCTTTCTTCCATCTTTTGTGACTCGAACTGTCGTGGATTTCTCTACCGACTCCAGATGGCTGTGGCTTGGTTGGCGTGTGTGACTCGGCGGATTCGCACTGGACAGGGCTGAAATTTTTTCTTGTAAGCGTTGCAAGATCCTCACCACTGTTTGGACTACCTGAGACGCTCCTTCGGATTGTGACTGTTGTGACTTTGGCGATATGTGTTTCAGAGGGACACTGGACCTTTCAGGGTTGATTTTTGCTTTTTGGGATTGCTTCGCTAATTTGTCTGCCGGGATGGTGCCGAGTACTTCGCCGGGTGCCGGGGTGGGGGGGTTTTCTTTTAGTGGTTGTCCTCCCCATGTTTTTGCTAGATATTTGCTTTTATGGATGGCGTACACGTTTTGGGGAGGTAGCTGCGGGCGGGGGGTAGCGGAAGTCCGGGAGTGTGTTTGTCCCTCCTCCTCCATTTTCTCTTTTTCCCTTCTGTGGGGCAGTTCCGGGGCGACAGGCACGCTGTTATTGGGTCAGGCCATAGCCATTACAGGGGTGCAGGGTGGCGGGTGTGGAGGGGGTTCGTTATGTTAGTTTGTTTTGTTCTATGGTCCCTTTCGCTCTTTTCCGTCTTTGGGAGGGTCTGTTCCTCTGTAGTAGGGTTGGCTGTCTATATTTGTTGCACTCCTTCCTTTCGTTGGTGTCTGAAAGTGACTCTGACTTTCGGTCTTTGGGGGGTGGGGTTCTCTGGGACGACACTCAGCTATATCGCATTCTGTTGCATTGTTTTTTGCCCCGTTCTGCCTCAGCGGCTGGCTGGACTTATTTGTTGCCGGTGTGACCACCTGCTTCTGGCGGTACCGGGGTGCGTCCCCCCCCCGTCTTTTTTGTATTTCTCCTGTACGGTGTGACACCATCTTTGATGCAGCCATGACCCTTCTCTCTTAGTTTAAAAAATGAAAACCGCATATCCTCTGCTTCGCAACTCCCACAGCCGCGTGTGGTCTATATCGTAATTCCTGATTGTATGTTCGATGTGTGTTTCTCCAATGTATGTTGGCTGTTTTTGCGGCCGGCCCTAGTGGTTGTGGGCCTGCGCATGTTACTCTTTGCTTTGGACAATAAAGGTTTTAAAAAAAAAAAAAAAATAATGATAATTTTTAAATGTAACTTTTTTTTTACTAATTTTCACGATTTACGCTTTCTGGAGCGCTACCCGGTACGCGCACCGGACGCTAACAGCGCAAAAATTTGAAAAAAAAATGGTTTTTTTTCGCACATATGGGCCTCCTCAGCCACCCTCAGAAAACCTAGGGGGTCAGGATACGTCTACCGTGCCCCCTTCTACCCATTCTGAACATTATTTGCCCTCCATCTTGTATCTCAATTCTACCGAAACACAAAATGGAGGACTCCCGTAACGCTGCCGGTTCGCGTACCGGGGCGCGCACCGGGAAGCGCTCACTTAAAAAAGGTGGGAAAGTAATTCACAGAAAAACCACTGGAGACACTTTCACCAAATATAGATTAGCTCATACTACATACCAATCCCTACCATTTTCACAAATTTGATTGGAATTCCATTTAGCCATTTAGCCTGTAGACCTCTCTAAATACCCTGAGGTAAATTACTTCACAAAACACATCTGAAGTGTTGGAATTGACAACCAATTAAAATGTTACTTTCATTTTCTACTTTTTTTACCTGACATTTGATTGGTTATGTACCTGAATATATATAAAGAAAGAGAGAGAAACACAGCCATTTTGACTACTACTCCCTGAAGTACATTGCAAGAGCATTTTCACTGACAACTTAAACTTGTTTTTAAAAGGTAAGATGTTATTTTGAAAACTGAAGTATATTGTGCACTTTAAGTTAATATGGAAAACTTTTTCTGATAGTTATACACTATCCCTCTGTAATAGTTATAGATTTAGATAGACTTCTCTGTTATAGTTATGGATGGATTTAGGCTTGTCTTGTATAATTATGAATTTACTAAGGTTTCATCACATACACATTTTTATATTTCTACTACCAGTCTGATACCATACACTGCCCAAAGATAAATTCACTGTTAAATTAATCCCAACAGTGCCCTATCTCTACTGATATATATATATATTTTTATGCAAATTTCAGGCAAAATGGAAGGAGAACAAAAAGTGTCATTTTGAAATTGTCCTTGAAGAGACCAATCAAGAAAACATTGAACCAAATGACATTGAATTCATGGATGAATCACAGGACCATGAACTACTACAATGTGTACAATCTGTAGATTTCCTCCTTCAAAATGAGGACATTTCAGACACTCAAATGTTGCAAGTTATGTTCACTGAAAATGACGACATTTCGGACAGTCAAATGTTAGACGTTCTATTAAATTTTGAAAAACAATCACAAAAAAAACAACAACAAAAAAAAACAACAAAACGAACAATCAATAAACATACAATATTTGAAAAGTCTATCATTCTTTTTTCCTCATAGTACGCTCCCCGGACCGCTTCCCGGTGCACGTACCGGGTGCTCCCCACGCAAAAAAAGGCCCTTTTAAAGCCTCCACATCAAACCTAGGGGGTCAGGGAGGATCTACTATGCCCCCTTATGGTCATTTCCCCCTTTGTTTTGGCCTCCTCTTGTCTCTCGATCCTACCGAGAGACAAGATGGCGGCCGCTCCGGACTGTTTAGAATGTTGACAGACACCGGAGAGCCCATCAGCTTCGCTTCGCGAAGTTCCGTTACGCGTCAGGTACGCGAACCGGGGCGGGTACCGGGGAGCGCTTACAGATATATATATTTTTTTGAACGTTAATTTCTCAAAATCCACTGGAGCACATATATTGAGACCTAGCAAAGGCACATCGGGCAAACAATATCTACAATTTTGCCAAGTTTCATGTAAATCCATTCAGACGTTCGAGCTAAAAGTGAGTCCAACCGCCCTATGGAAAAATGAATGGGTAAAACGTGTTTTGGGACCCCCCTTTTTTCTCGGCCCCCCCTTGACAAACCCCCCAAATTTTCAGGGGCTGCTCAGAAACAAAATGTGCCATTTTCCTGAAAATTTCAGCCAATTCCGTCCACAAACGCCAAAGTTATTAGACATAGAATTTTCAGAAATCCCATAGAGAAAAAATCCTAACTATATATACCTACTGGCTATTAGGTAATATATATATATATATATATATATACTATATTTTGTATATACATTTGTTCATTGAAATGATCTCATATTATTTTATATATACACACATTCCATGTTGTATAAATTGAAATGTTTGGTGTTTACAGTTTCCGAATAGTCGGATAGTCTGTTGTTTATCTCCATGAGTCAGTGGGAGGAACATGTGTTGAAACTAAAATATAAAAGCACATGGGTTATTGGGGCTTGTCATGTGATCAAGACCCGGGTTTCCCGGTCGAAACGCGTCATGTCTGTTATCTTGAAAAAATAAAAGCACTGAATAAGTACCTGCTGTTTGGTGGTCCATTCCTGATTGCGCTGATCCACAGGATAAAAGGAGCAGGTGTTGATTGTCAGGATTGTGGATACAATATATACTTATATATACATACTTATAGACAGTTGGATAGATAGATAGATAGATAGATAGATAGATAGATAGATAGATAGATAGATAGATAGATAGATAGATAGATAGATAGATAGATAGATAGATAGATAGATAGATAGATAGATAGATAGATAGATAGATAGATAGATAGATAGATAGATAGATAGATAGATGTGTTTTACCACCTAAGACTTGCTCCACTCCTAGTATCTCTCTCTCTCTCATTTTTAAATATTTGTGGTACTGTGATGTCTATAAAATAACAAAAAAAAGTTTCATAACTTCTGAAATTGTTTAGTGGCTATATGATACAATCCAGTCTATGAATTCATTGCCCACCATTTCCGGGAATAGTCAATTATTGAATATTGTTGTTGGTTGTCTGGGGTGTGAGCCCTGGTCAAGCAGCAACTACAATTCTTGTCAAGGTACGGCACAAGCAAACTCCAAATTAACCTGTGCTCAGCCCCTTCGTGGCTTGGCACAGAGCAGTTAGGCTTAACTAAGAGGCAATTTGAAAGTATTTGTGTAATAATTCAAACAGTAAACTAGTGAAAACACCACTCTATAAAAATCCAACACCAAGTTAGAAAAATAGAACTACATTTAGTGAATAGAACATGCTCAAATTACAAAAATGCAATCAGTGGACCCCGATTGATGAATTTTTTGAGAATAAAGTGTAAAATAGCCCTGAAAAGCATTAACCACTCCTATCTGGTTACCGGGCCAAAGTCAAAAGTTCAGGCCGACCATGATGGAGGCAGGTAGGTACAGTCCCATATTATTCCAGCTGTAATTTTACATTCTCGTTTTTGTGCCAAGAGTCTTGTTCACTTTGAGAGGTTCCTGAGTCGCAAGAAGGACAGGCTGTCGGCGTGGTGCGAAGAGCAGACCGGGCATCACCGAAGGGCAGGTTAGGGCTTCATATTGTTGGAGTTGGAGGAGATGAGCTGGTGGCGGCTTGCACTGATTTACAGTGTGAGCACTGTGATCTCAGTGCGACAGGCCAGTTCACAGTTGTGAAGAGCCCGAAAGCTTGACCTAAGAGCCCGTGAGCCACACCAAGGTCCAGGACCTTAGTAGCACCAGTCGGCGTCAGTACCTCGCTGCAGCTGGGAGCTGTTTGTGGAGACTTTTATGCCCCAGAGGCTCAGATCAAGAGGCCAGGAGTCACTCTGGGGTCCTTGGTACAAGATACAGTTGCAGGTCATTTATGCCATTCTATGTCCGTGTAGCTTAATATACATTGGCCAGACCCAACAAAAAGCCAAGGTCCGGATCCTACAGCATATGAGCAAGATCCGCTGTGAAGTCCAGGGTGCACCTTTGGTGCAGCGTTTCAAGTCCGCTATGCACCCTCCAGAAAGTCTCAAATGGGTCATTTTAGAACAGGTGGCCTTGGGCCCCAGGGGTGGTAACATTGCAGACATTCTCAATCTAAGGGAGCTTAAATGGATGTTTCGCTTTAATTCCATCAACAATGGCCTTAATTAATATGACAGTTCGTTCTCCCAGCTGGCTTTGCTCCACTAGATTCATATTTAGCTAGTTATCAATGTATCATCTCTCAACTGTCCCCATGGAAGGTGTGAGTTCTGTACAATCATGTTTCTGCTCCCCTTGTTTATATGTATACATTTAGCGGGTCTAATATTCTACTGGCTTAGTAGATGTGTTGGCCTTTACCGTCCTGTGACAGGTATGCCATTAACATCAACAGAAACGATGGTGGACATATTGTATGCATTTTGTATTTTTCATCATGATGTGGACGTTATGTACGAGTTGGCCTATACCGTCTTGTGATAGGTACGCCAAACATTGTTTTCTTTTCAATTGTCCTTTTTCTCTCAGAAAGGTTTTGGTTTTGGCACAATTCAAATGATCAATCGTAGTTTTAGTAATAACACGGTAATCGCGGTATTTATTCCATCGTTCCATTCACTCCATGTCTCTCTATATTAGTTCTCTCTTGTTTTAATAGTATTCTGAACGTTTACTATGGCACACTCGTTCCCTCTTGATCTGTCAGTTTCCTTCTGATGATCAAGGATCAAGCGTCAGTAAATCAATCATTTTTTATTTTTATTTTCATTTTTATTTTTATTTCAATTAATATTTTCTTTTGCCATATCTCTGGAGTGATCTGTACATGATGCCACCCGGCTACCTTCCGAATGTGGCTTGACATTTACCTTTTGTCATAACATATGGGTTGATTTTTCTTCTAACTAACCATCCCATGATGGCCGCCGTCAGTCCTCTTAATGTAGATGCACACACGCCTTCCTCTATGTCTATGTCGATCAACACCATGTGATCGTTTTCATAGCGAGGAGGCTCAGACTGATTCTACTACGCTGTTTCGGCTTGGACTCGGCTACGCTGTTTCGGCTGCAATCTCTGACATAAAATCATGCATCAGGTATTTTCTTAACCCGGGGTCTCTTACATTGATACGGGCGAGTCTTGCCTTTATGAGATCGTCACAGAAATTTTGTTTTTCTTGTACTCCATGCAGTTGCTGGATTGAGCAATTACTATTTACCTGTCATCTGACGAGTACCTTGGGTCCTGACTCCTCTGGCTACTGGTAGGCGCGTTCCCTTTTTGTCTCTGTGTTGTAATGTTTGATTAACCATGGGTCTCCCACGCTAGTGCAAGTGGTGATGTTCGGTTTTTCATTACAGAGGTCTCTTGTTATCGTATTATCCATTACCATTCGCACATTGATGTGCTGGTTTTCATCTTGAAAGTACTACAACGTGTGTGCCCCCAGAACATCGGTCATTTTAATTGGAATTGCACCATGGCGTACAGTGTAAGTTCACTGACTCCTATTCAGGTTTAGTTATATCACTTGTCAGACAATGGCTTATCTTATTTTCCTTTCCTTTTTCTAGAATGACGCCATTCCTCTGTATCATTGATTGACCACCTACTGTAATCAGTTGAGAAACTAGTGGCTGGTTTAATTGTCCAGTCCCTACGCCTTGTATGAGTGGCAGTTCCTTTTCTGCCTTTTGAAAATGAGCATTTTTGGTATGTCTTGTTTTCTTTCATTTTTGATGTGCTTAGCTGTTCTATTACTTATTATTCTGGGAGTCGAACCTAATGTATTAATTCATGTATTAAATAGGTCTGTGTCCCTGTCTTCTGTCCTGATGAAGACCCCACTGCAAGGGATCAATTCAAGCCTGCTTCTATAAAGGGGTCGAAACGTCGACTATTTTCCTTTGTGTCCAGCTTCATTCCAATATTTGTGTTATTCATTAAACCCATGAAGCCTGTTGTTGTTTTTTAGGTTATATTTGAACCCATGGTCATCTATATCTAAGTTGGAGTATTTGGTTATCTAATATTGTGTGGCCTCCTGGCCCCCTTTTTTTCTAGGTCACTTACCCTTCCCTATACTCACTGCACATTCCCCCTCCCCCTCCCCAGGGCACGGTAACCAAGAAGTTTTTATCTTTGTATCAAATGTTATCCAATTTTGTGGCTTTGCTTCATTGGAATTAAAACAATGTTAGCTGATTGATTCTTCTGCTTATTTATTTGAACCACCTTCTGCGGTTTGTAAATAAGATTGTGTGTTTACACTGGGACCCCTCTCACTCAGTGCCTTACCTACCCAGGTCCCAGTGACTTTATTGGGTGAACCCCCCTTTTGCAACCTTTCACGCAAAGCAGCACAGTGCAGCAAGGTGGCTTACTGCACTGCCTGCATGAAACAACAATAATATGGGACCCAAACTTTTCAGGAAGTTGGATTCCTTCAGCGGTGCAAGGCTGCAGGGGAAGAGGGGTCAACTTAATCAGATGCCAGATGGTTTTGGGCCCTCTGAATTTAATTTGCCAGTGTGGAGAAGAACATAGCGGGAACTACAGCAAACTCATGTCCACCTGCGATGCTCCCTTGGGCGATAGGCTTAGCAGGTTAGTCCACCTCTTCTGTCAGTTCTCGTTAGGTTTGGGCCAGGGGTCCCAGGACCTCAGGAACAGCACTGGGGAGTCAGCACTTACTCCAACAGAGGCCATCAGCCAGGTTGAGGGCAGGTCCAGTTGAAACTGCTCATCTGGGCTCTTCAAGGAATGTGGGCTTATTTCTGATTTTCTGTCCCCATAGCTTAACAGATATCAGTCACCTGACCCTGGGATTCACCTCCTTTGTCTTGGGTACAATGGAGAGTAGGCCATGCCATTAGGGTTCTCCTCACTGGTCTGAACAGTAGACAGGGTCCATTTTCTGTCTTTCCCAGGCCTAGCAGTGTTCTGAATGGGGTGCCTAGTAGTGCGACTTGTATGCCTCACTCCACCCTGTAGGTGGTGGTTACTGCTGGCTCGTCCCATTCACTCCCCAGCCTAACCGGGTGAGAATAGACATTTATAAAAGTCATCCTTAGGTTGGACGGGAACTTAAGTGTGACACATTGGAGATCTATAGTTGGGGTATTTAGTTGTGTCACTGTGCAGCCCAAATGGGAAGCCACAAATATCAGTAAGCCCCCATAGGGTCTGCCCCTTTTTCCTATGGATGCCATGTTATTATAGGACACAAAGCCCAGCCTTGTTATCTCTTCCCTTGCCTATGTCTCCAGGAGTAGGCAGACATCATACTGATCTATAAATAACCCCCAAGCAGGTCAGGCTAGTTATTTTGATAGGCCTGCCACATTCCATTACAAGACTTTAAGATTGTTCACCAGGGTTGACTCCCCTCCTAGTAGGCCAGAGTTTAACGAGGCTGAGGAAACAGGGAAAATAATACTAGTTCCTCCACATACACTAGTGTTTTATCCCACAGTGTGTGCCCCAATCGGTTTATAAACAACTGTTCCCAGTTTTGTGAATCCAGACCAACCCCATTACTGAGTGTGGATTGTTGATGAATCTGACTTGGATAGGGTGGTACATCAACGGACCATAGTCCAGCTTTGTCATGTTTAAAGACTTCAGGCCCTCCCAGTCAGTTTACATCCTCAAGCGGCCCAAAACTATTTGATACCGGAATATTGAATGGGGGCGAATAGTGTGGATGGATTGTAGAGGATTTATAGGATTGAATTTGCCACCTGCCACAGTACAAAGCAGTATAAACTTCACCCATGCTTTGGGAGGAGGGATAGAAAAAGTCCAACATAAACACTGTGATGGCTGTTTGTTGTTTCAGGGGGTAAGAATTTTGAGATACTATTCTATATACAACCTCTTGGTGCTTAAAATTAACGATCACACAATCCCCTGGTATTGATTTCTTTGTAGAGCCTCCCACGCCACCCTCCGTACCATTAAGATCTCCCCAGCCCTATTATACGGAAATTGTTTGTGTGTAGCCATCCAAACTAGATCTTATTTCTAAGATCTAGCTGTGATTCCTTCTGTCCATGCTTACGTTCAGGGATACCAGCCAGTACAATCGCATACGGTACTGCCGCTGGAGGTAGGTTAATAACTGGGAGGGGGAGTGTTTGAATTTCTCTTAGTAAAGGACCAGCACCACCATTCCCTTCAGTCGGTATATTGGCCAATGCAACTTTGCTGGTTATATTCGGCCCTATGCACGGATTTTGTATTGGTGCCTCCCTCCCTGAGAGGAGATTAGATTCTATCAGACCCTGTGATCCTAATTGGGCTTGCCCTTCTTGTATAGGAATAATCTTTTCTACAGCTTTGGTATTCACTCTTGGCATACTACAATTAACTTGAACTGGGGCCGGAGTAGCTTCTGTGTGTAGTTGGGATAACCGTGTTTCGGCTAAATTCTGAAGAGTCTTGGGCCTCGCTTTCTGGCACAAGGATGGTATGCTAGAAATAGGATTTTGTTGGGGGAGTACCTGTGCTTTACCCACAGTAGCTGTTAGATTTTGGATGTGATCAAGAATAGAGCCAACCTCTTCCTTCACAATAGTTCTACATTGGGCAAGAAGAACTAATAAAAAGGTTTGGGTATGATGGATAGGGGGTGTGTGATAAAGAAGCTTGGGTATTACCCATGTGGTTTTCTGTGCTGGATCTATTTGTCATACCTTTCAAATACTCCCCCGCAGCCTTTTTACCCTTAGCACCCTTACAATTCACCTGCTTTCTTTTTCTAGCTTTCCTAGGCACGGTAGCATTGCCCTCTATACTGACTTTTGTACTGGGTACAGGAGTTAGCAGGAAATCAGGTGGGGGGGCATTTCCATGGACAGAGGGTTCCGGGGAGTTCACAGTATTTGCTAGGGTCGGCGATACCAAGGGCGGAAAATCAGGGGTGATAGATAATCGTCTTTCAGTGAGTTCAATTTCTGAGGTAACTACCCCGATCGCCTTCTGAAGCATTAAGTCAATAGCTGTAGGCAGGGTAGGGGAGGGACTGCCTGACTGTGGGTGGGTCTGTTTTATCGCACATGCACGTTTCCCCTGGATGCGGGCGGGAACATTTTCTGAAGGCATTTTATGTGATTACCTTAGCCCCGTGAATTCAAGGCAAAAGGGAAAAGGGAATGGCCCAGCCCGGCCACCTCCGGGCAGTGACGGGCAAGGACGGCCCGACCTTGGCCCAGGCTTCGCCCGCGCACGTTCCATGCCGCGGGACTGCTGCAGCGCTTATGTGCGCGTGGTGGCTCCTCCCCCTGCAGCTGTGGCCAGTTGGAACAAGCGCCGTGCAACCTGGGACATGGAGTCCCACGAGGGTCAGCGCGAGTCTATCACCGTGCTGTTGGCACTACAGGAGGACAAAAATGGCAGGAGGTAAGCCCTGGGACAATGGTCCCACCAGGACACAAGAAGTCAGCAAAAGGCTAGTCCCCAAAGCAAGAATCTTTGCTCTAACCTGCAGTTTAAGGTTGAGATGTGACAAATCCGCTAGACTTATGGTTGAAATAGAGGGTAAAAATCAAATGTCTTGTGAGGGCAGACAAAGCAAAGATTGGACCGGCCAAGCAAAGACGGACAAAGCAGCCAAAAAACAGTTCCTACTGCTCCAAAGTGCTCAGAGTCCCAAAGTCCCAAAGTCTCAGCAAAAGAAACTTATTTGAAAAGCAAATCAGGGGAAAAGTAGTCCTTGAGAAAGAATGCCCCACGTCTCCACACTTGATCTTTCACCGCTTCACACCACAGCAAAACTGCTCCAGCAGACAGCAGGCCGTCTAAAACAGCCTTGAGAATTCGAGAGTTAGCAGCCAGCAACAGGGCAAAGGAAAACCCCGGAGCAAGGACTCCGCGATTCCCACAAACCCACAGCTGAGAGGAGAGCAATGAGGACCATGAGGACGGTGAGGGCAGCCGAGCAGCGGCCTGGGCTCGGGCCCGCAACTCTAACAACACAGGCAGCTCCTGCGGCTTCGCTACATAGGCAGACAGGCAGGTAGGCAAGTAAATGGTAAAGCCCACACTGCCACGATGTCAAAACGATGTTATGGATACATGAATATTTCTTTTGGAACTATATTTGAAAATATTCTATCATTTAATGCATGAGTTCGGGTAATAATGGCGGCCAAGAGATATATATATATAGATTGATGGAAGATAATATGCGGGCTTATTCATGTGTTGATTGAAGTCCAATACACAGAAATGAGACCCTTTTTTTAAATGAGAGACATCGTAGGAATAAGGAGTAGATCTTTTACTTGGCGAGAATTTGTTCTAATTTATGAATGTAATCTGATAGTAGATAGAAGTTGATACACAGAGAATACATTAGTGGTTCAAGTAATTTGTTTGGTTGTTCCAGTGCCACTATGAGGCTTTAAGGGTAACAGTAGATACGTCCTTTTCCCTCCCTAGTGTCTGACAACATAAGGAAACCATACTGAATTCTAACTGCCGAATATACGCAGTGTTGATTCTTACTTTGTTTGAACCTGACAGCCGGGACGTAAGTACAACCGGCAGAGAAGTGAGGTGCTCTCCTTAATCATTGTAGTATAAATTTAAGTGGCTTATACTACAAGATATGCATAAGCCGATTACTTATCTGGACAATGTTTTGATATCCCCTACACCGTAGAGATCTCGCAGCATTAACTGAAACATTACTGCCCATTTGGGTAAGAAGCACAGTTGTGCTAAACCCTTTATCCTCTTATTCTAGGTCATTTTCTTTTATACTTTTCTTTCTACCAGATCCTCTTTTCTCTTTGGGAGTCCATTGGGTCACGGGCATTATTTGGTGACTGTGTTAAGTGCACATTTATCTAACTAGACCAATTATATGATTTTAATTACAACTATGTATGCTTGCAAAATGAGAATACAGTGAACGCATGGCACTCTTGGTGATATGGTATGGCTTATCCATGGATCGAGCTATATGAAACTTCTTTTTTCTAATAACCCCTCTCTCCAAGTCTGAATTGTAGACTTGCACTTACCCCTAAGCACTTGATTGTGATACGGATTAGTTCATAATGTGTATGGTGCAGGTACATGTATGTAACATGCAGCCATTATACATTCTAGAGCCCTGACGAAGTCGTGGGTGCACCACCCTGACGAAACACGTGTTGGCTGGGAGTTGCAAATAAAATCAGAACTGAAGATCACATCAATCAAGACTATATCACGTTATTGACTTTGTGCTAATATTGTGCATGATTTGCTTGTTTATACTGTACAGTTAATTATTTGACGTGTGCACAGATCCCATGTTATATTGCATTATAGGGCCTTGGTCCACTTGGGGGTTTCAGGCTATCCCTCCTTTCTGGGGCACCTTCTTGAATTAAGTACTAAAAACTAAAATACATGACACACGGCAGGCTCCATAGCTGGTCAGTCTCTTCAATTAGCCTTGTCGTTTGTTATAACACCTCGGGGAAGGCGCCCTGCCCCGGGTCCTTTAAGTAGCGTGGCAAGTATTCAATTCTTGGGCAGCACATCATACGTGTATTCGCTTGAGGAAAAATACATGCCGTTCGCGGGGGGCACAAGCAGAGAATCACTGAGGCATCAGCGGAGAGGGAGGGAGAGCAGGGAAAGTGTCAATGCGTTCGCGGTATCACACCGCCAAAATAATAGGGTTTTTTTTTCCTGCAATGCTGCCTGTTGCAGGGTGCAGGGATTGACTCCTAAACTTTTTAAATTCCTGTTGGATAGGTATAGCATTTCGGTTCTTTCCTTTAGTAGTTCAGAGATGGCCAGGGCTCTTTGTTTCCTGCCAATTTTATTTATTTATTTATTTATTTATTCAGTTTTATATAGCGCTGGATAGACCCGTAGGTATCAGAGCGCTTTACATGAGGATCAGTGAATTACAGGTTACTAGCTACATTTGTTACAAAGAATAATCAAGCATAGGATTAAAAAGCAGTGTTAAGGTAGATTTGTCAGAGGAGGGGGAGGAAGGAGACAAAACAGGGAGATGGAGAGAAACTGTGTCCAATGTGCGGCTGGGTAGGTGACGGCCAAGGGGAAGAACCAGGGCCAATCTCATCTATAGCTGTCTGGCAGCTCCACCGGGCGTTGGCCATAATGCTCGGACTCCGCTGTCAAAGGAAGGGGAGGAAGGAGACAAAACAGGGAGAACGGGGAGAAACTGTGCTCAATGTCCAGCTGGGTAGGTGACGGTCAAGGGGATAAATCAGTGCGGATCTCCTCTATAGCTGTCTGGCACCGGGCATCGGCCATAATGCTCAGGCTCCCCTCAAGGGGTGGGGTGGAAGGAAGACAAAACAGGGAGATGGGGAGAGACTGAGCCGGATGTCGGTTGGGAGTCGGAGACATGAGAAACCCACTGTCCAAACAAAATCCAGATGGGCATGGGGATATTGTTTCGGTGATTATCAAGGAGCCATTAGCAGGAGGCTCGATAGCCAGGAGAGGCAGATGCCAGAGAGCTGGAGAAGACAGCAGGCCGAACGGGGCGGGGGGCGGGTACCATCTAAGAGTCAGGCTTTTTCCAGGCCCGATCATATAGTAGACATCACGTCCTTGAAATGCACCCTAGAATAGAGCGCCTATGTAAAGAGGCATCAGAAGGGATGCCCCAACAGCTCAGTTTAGGAGTGAACCGGAGCCTCCGTAGTCCCCCTCGGAGGTGGTCAAGACTGGTTCCATTCGCCATTTTCAAGTCAGGCACTGCGCTGAGAAGGATCTGCAAAGAATAAATTGGGGTCAACCAAGTCCCTCAGCACGATCTCTTTATCAGGTGCAATTCCTAACTTTGAGGGCAATTGTGGGCACAGCGTTTGCTCCTCGTCCCAGAGTTATCTGTGTCTTCCCCTTAGGAGTCACCCTCGCAGGGTTCAAGCGGTGCACGCTGAAATCGCAAAGTGGTACATGCCTGTGTGTCTCGCACGCTTCTACCCTTCTCTGCAGCAGGTTAGGCCACTCAACAACTGTCCTGCCGTCAGTGGCACAGCACAGGGCACCAGATACTCCTACCGAAGTACCGGTCTCCCAGGAAGTCACAGTGTGAGGGGCCCCTCCCCCTTCGATAGCAGCTGCCCCGCACCGATGTTACGGTGGCTGCTTCGGGTAAGACCCATTTCTCCTTTTCTTGGTGGGGACGCCATCAAGGCTTCATCTCCAATGGTTGGCGGTATAGTCTCTGGAGCTGCCTGCCAACCCAAGCTCCTTTATGAGGAGAGATGAGACATGGACGCAGAGGAAACGCGTGCAGTGGGTGCCACTGGCACATCACTGGAAGGCCTGTCTGCCCCCATCCATGACCAGATCATGGCCAGCGCCAGCCACACTGGCCAACTTTCTAGCGCCCAGACTATTGCATGGCCTAAAGACTCGCTTCAAGAAATAAATAAGGACATTTGTTCGAGTAGGGACAAGCGGGACCTTGGGGCGGAGGATGCTTAGTTCCGTTGCAGATAATGCAATTTTTAAAGTTGTTGTAGATGCAGGGCGGGAGAGCGGAAATTCTGCCCTCTTAGGCCTCCGTACTTTCAATAGTTTGAAAGTTAGAGCCTCCTTGATTAATTGCAGGTCTCTCGTAACATACAGACGATATCTGACTTTCCCTTGCTGAGATTTTGTGGGATTTTATGTTCCTAATAGAAAGCTGGCAGAAGCAGGGTTCTAACCCCGCCCTGATGCTCGCTATCCCTCCGGATTTTGGATTGTTTGTGCTGACTGAGGTGGAAACAGGGTAGAGGGCGGTGTTGCAATTATTCTAAAAGACAACCGGGAGTTCACTACTGAGAGACTGGGTCCTATTAGAATCATCGAGTCCCTGTCCTTTGGTGTCAGGGCCTCACCATCCTCCTCCTTGGCAGGGTTATTTTTATATAGGCCTCCAGACTGTCCATCTAGATATCTGTCAGAGCTTAGAGACACTATTGCTCAGCTCTATTTACAATATGCTACTTTAACAGTTCTAGTAGATTTTAATCTTCGTGTGGAGGACTAAAGCTGTGCCTTGGCGACCCAGTTTTTGGAAATGGTGGAGTGCCTTTATCTTTCACAATTAGGTACCACGCCTTACCATATAGAGGGCCACATGCTAGACCTGATCTTCGCATGGCCATGGACCGCGGTAGTCATTATTAGGCCCTTAGTTCTCTCCAATGTGTGTTTAGCACTTTAATACGACCAAGAAAATGTTCTTTCAAGATCCATCACATACCTATGAAATAATTCTTCTCACAACACTTAATGAGATCGGATTTGTGGTTTGTTTTCATGTGGCGCATTCAATATTTTTAAGCGCGCGTCAAAACTGCTAGTATAATTCGGCACATTCCTGGAGCTCAGCTCCAATGCCAGACCCGTGCCCCCATCCTCTCCGTCCAGGTAGAACGCCTGGCTCATTGCTTGGCAGATACATTTCTAAATGCTCTTTGCATATTTCATGTAATGCTGCAGCAAAATGATATTTGGGAGACAGATTAATTGATTTTGCATTAAGGTGGAGCAGGCAGAATTTATAATGAACAAGCATTAGTGGCAATAGCCCAGGGCCTCTGTCTGACCTTTATCGTCTATGCACAAGATTGTTTTTTTTTTGATAAATACATCTTGAGGGTTTTTTTTCAACAATTGCAATATGACATTAATGTGAAGCTAAAACACTTCCAAGATTGAATATATGTCTAATGCATAATTAATAACATTCACAGCCTCACGAGGAGTTATGAATATTCAAAGTTTGCACAGTTAGATATTGCACCAAAATAAGAACTGGTCCGTGTTTAAGTAGTCTGTGACCGAGGGCTCTCGAAATAGAACACTATCATCTGGATTTTTACCCTGCTTATTGAATTAGTGCAAACATGTTATGTTTCTGAACAAATGCATCATAACTCTCTGCACCGGTAAAAGCAAATGTGTCATGCAAAAATAGAGCAGTATATTGGACCGTCCTAAGTACATGTTCCATCTTTCGTGTTCAATAAGATCCTGGTTACTGCATGCCTTACATCACACAGTTTTAAAAAAGCCCCTCCTGTTAGACATGTGACAATGGATATGAGCACCCTAAAGAGGCCTGGTGCTCCAGGAAGTAAGGCCCAAGCTATAGGTCGATAGCAGTAGTTAACAATAATTCTGAGTGGCAGATTGAAGCTCGAGTTACCTATGACGTCATTCAGATGCTCAAAGTGAAAAACATCCCCGTTATTTACTGTCACCCTGCTATAATTTAATGGCATGTATGGCCCACCAAAATCATCTGACACTGCTTCCATATTATAGTTGTTGCCCACCCTTATCAGTCTCCCACCAACACTCTGCCTTACCCCTTAAAAAAGAACACCTGGCATCCTGGCACTCTCCAACATAACCTTCAGTATTATTTATGTCAGTTAAATATTTGTTATTAAAAACATGCTAGGGGTCCTGACCCTATACCTTATTCTCTGCATCAGCATTTTCACGTGCCCAAACAAAAAAATTAAAAAAAAAAAATCTGCTCTGCCACTTACCAAATTACCTTCTCCTCAGTTCACCCCTCCCCCTATGAATACAAAATAACTCCTGGGGGCAGATTTATGAAGCCCTTGCGCCACGTTTACGCCGCTGTTGCGTCACGCAAGGCGGCGTAAACGTGGCGCATCCCTACGAACGATTTACAACGTGACGCATCTAGGCAGATGCGTCACGTTGTAAAGCCCTGCGCCGCTTGTGGGCGTTCCGGCGCAGGGTGGGCGTTCCGGGGCAGGTGCGCCTCGCAAAAGTGGCTGAGTGAAATCTATGAGATTTCACTCAGTCACTTTCTGGCCAATGCTGCGTCAAAAGCCTGCGCCTGCTTGAAGCAGGCGTAGGTCTTGATGCAGCATTGTTAAGATGGGCACCCCCGAGCCTTGCTGGAGCTGCGTCGCGCTTGCGACGCAACTCCAGCATTGCGCCACCTTTACGGCACAGATGCGTCACGCATCTGTGCCGTTTTTGCCCCATGGTGCGCCGCATCATAAATGCGGCTCACCATGGGTGGCGGAGAAGTGTCGCACTGTGGCGCATGTTAACTGGCGCATCCCTGGGGATGCGCCAGTTAACATAAATCTGCCCCCTGGTATCCTGCGACTGACCCCCTACCACTCCCTTGCGACTTCCCTGTCCACCTGAAGCTGTACTCTCTGCTCTCCATGGGAGCCCGGCACTGTCAGGCTCTCAAAGAACTTCACCAGAGGGGCCATTTCTTTATGTTGTAGCAAGAGCGGGAAACAATATTTGCTTCCTACAAAACCTACTTATTGGGATGTTTTGAAAATAAAAGAGACTAAATCGTTTTTGTCAGTAGCCCTGCAAATACTCCAACCCACGTATTCGGTCCACGCCTACTGACCAGTTACTTCCTACAAAAAGTTTGTATGCTTTTTGGAGGAGTGCGTTGTCGTTATCTAGCCCATATACATACATTCACATTAAAAAACAAACATACAAGTGCAAATAATTTCATTTAAATCCAAAACACCTTTCCTTTAATTAATGATGCCACCAAATGCAAAGCTAAAATAGCGTTTTTATTTAAATATACATAATATTGAAATTCTGGCAGTTTGCTCTCCCCAATAATATAGAACATGTTACGTTCTGCTTGTGCATGCCTTCTTTCCACTGTTACTACATCTTTGATGTGAATTGCCAGATTCAGAAAATGGTATTCATGTATTCATACTAGGGGCTCTCAGTGAGAGCCATACAAAACAAAGTAATTTTCTGTTATATCCCTTGTGTCTATTGCACTGTTCACAAGCAAATGTGGCTTTCTGACATGAAAACTTGTTCCAGATAATGTTTCAACTTAATCCCAATTTCTCATAACAAAAAGTAAATAAAGTTAGCAACTAAATGAGCATCCTTGCTAAGCACTGCAAGGTCAGCTTTAATAAAACTGCAAACCTGTCACGCGTCACTGCATGGAAGGAAGTAAATGGTGCCTGTGATTAGAAAAACCATTGACTACCAATGCAGCATTGGAAGGGGGACACTGAATCGTTTTGTGTGAACCACGTGGGAAGGGATTTCATTCATTATGGCTATGGAACATTGTCTTGCTAAAATCTTACATATAATTTGCATCTTGTGAAATTTGGCATACCCCTGACCCATTAATTCCTACGCTCGGCTCCACCTGGCAAACATAGCTTTATATCAACACTGGTATGGTGGAAAGAGAGAAAGAAAGGGGCACTGGTGAGTCTATGGTAATGCTGACCATGTTCAGGCTCCAGTGCCTTGAAATCAGCTCTATACCACTAGCAAATGGCTCAGTTACTGATTGATCTTCCTCGTCACAGTCTCAGGTTCCCTCCATTAAAAATACACTTGCATTTTTGCTTGGTTAGTAGGGTTGCTAGTTTCAGGAAGTCCCCAGCTCAGCCCCTCCAATCTGTGTCAAATGACGAGGTCTTCCTGTGGTCCATATTAGGAAGAGCAGGAGTTGGAACTTTTTGAGGCCCGATGCATGAATGCATTTTGTGAGATAGGCGATGCTCTAGTTATAAGGACTGGGAAAAGAAACGCGCACGAGGTAGGTAATATTATGAGCTGTGATGCCAGCATTGGAACTGTTTGCTTTGCAAACGTTAACCTCCAGTGTCATGCCTCAGAATAAAACTAGAATGCATCTTTCCATGAGGAGTACTGGATAAATGTAAACAGAAGATTATATTTACTAGGCGCCCACCGGTGTCGCGACGGCTAAAGCGACCAATAATGGGGGCACCTAAGTCTTAACTATACACGATTGGCTACACGCAACGCCGCCACACGCCGGAGCGACGAGGGTGATCGCCAGTAAACCCTGCCACGCAGCGACTACACAACGGTGCAGAGAGATAAAGGCACGAAAGCAGCAGTTGGTGGTGCGTGGGGTAGGGTCAGTTTTCAGTTTTTGGGTAAAGGGGTATTTTTAGGGTTCAGGGTCAGTTTTCAGTTTTTGGGTACAGGGGTATTTTTAGGGTTCAGGGTCAGTTTTCAGTTTTTGGGGTACAGGGGTATTTTTAGGGTTCAGGGACAGTTTTTGGTTTTTGGGGTACAGGGGTATTTTTAGGGTTCAGGGACAGTTTGGGGTTTTTGGGGTACAGGGGTATTTTTATGGTTCTGGGTTAATTTGGTTTTTTTGGGGTACAGGGGTACAGGGTAAAAAAATATTAAATTAATTAAATTAAATTAAATGAAATTATATTAATTACAATTAATGAAAAAAATAAATATTATATACTTACCAATACTTACGTTGTAATGGCATGCGTTGTAAAAGTACTTGCGTTGTAAAAACATGCGTTGTAATGGTATGCGTTGTAAAAGTTTTTGCGTTGTAAAAAATTCGTTGTAACGGTATGCGTTGTAAAAGTATGCGTTGTAACGTCATACATCCCCTGAGAAGCGAGAGAGCGGCTGGAGGCCACATCCAGCGTACAGGTGCCAGAGAGTGACCTGCTAACGGAGTAACCAGATTGCGAGTACCCTACGGACCATGGGGAAAAAGGAGATCCCACCAAAAGGACCCAAACAGGGCCCAATGGACAACTTTGCCGCGCCGCGCCAGATGGCGGAGGGCCCTCCTGCGGCCCCGGGCACGAGTTCAGACACCGAACTACTGATGGCGGCTATCCAGGCTTCCCGTACAGACATTCAGGAGTCCAGGGCGGCCCTGGAGGTCAAAATTGGCGAGGTAGGATCGGAAGTGACACTCCTACGACAGGATTTCCGAAATCTCTCAGATAGGGTCACCTCGGCGGAGACACGGATGGGTGAGGCCGAGGACTCGATCACAACCCTACGAAAAGATATGGCGGAGCTTCAGGCATCCCATCGCCAGCTCCTCTGGAAAGTGGACGATGCCGAAAACAGGGCCCGGCGCAACAACCTACGCTTTGTCGGATTTAGAGAAGGGATTGAAAAGAACAATATGGTGTCCTTCCTACACACATGGCTACGAGAAACATTCCCAATGGCACACTTTTTACCATGCTTCATAATAGAGAGGGCACACAGAGCTCTCCTCGCGAAACCGCCGGAGGGGGCAAGACCACGTCCGGTAATAGCTCGCTTTCTGAACTTCGTGGACAGAGACTTGATACTGAAAGAGGCGAAGAAGATGGGTGAGATTCGGCTGGAAAACTCACACGTCATGATATTTCCGGACTACAGTCAGGAGGTGCAAAAGCAGAGGTGGTCCTTTGATGCGGTAAAGGCTAAACTTAGAGACTTAAAAATTTCATACATGCTACTGTTCCCGGCAAAACTTAAGGTGATATTTAACAAACAGACACTCTTCTTCACACACCCGGAGACGCCTGGCAATGGTTGGAGGAGCGTCCGATCCTCAACAGCAGAGAGATCGCCAGGCGTGATCAGCTAGATAGGTCCCTGAGGAACGCGACCCACTGGTAACTTCCTAAGGCTCAGAGACTGAAATCAAGGCGATCTAAGAGGCAAACCCCAGCGACGCCATACAGAGGCCGTGGCTCCGGGACGGCGCGAAAAGGACGTTCCGCCTCTCTGAAAGGTGCAGCCGCTCCGGGGTCAAGATTTGCAGTGTTGCGCACCACGGCACGATCGGAGGGCGAGGAGGAAGAGACACTCGATAGCCACGGGTCAGATGGAGAGGGAGAAGAGGAAGAGGGACACTCTGATCATCCACTGGTACAAGAGATCCGGGTGATGGAACAGGACTTGTCAGGACTACACAGTGCGCCCGAATCCGAGACTCAAGACACCAAATCCTAATAGATGAGGGTTTGGAATGCAAAGCGCACTATGCATCTAGGACCATGGGAAGACAGATGGAGGATCTGAACCTTGGTGGACTTGCAGGACTGGAGTGGCAGCCCGCTACTGGGAAGCACGCAGGTTAACATACCCCCACTTTTTTGTGTTCTGTTTCACACGTTTGTAGGGTTGTTTGGTGTATACTAGGGAGGGTTTGGTGGGTGGGCGACAGGTCTACTCCTTCAGAAAGCCATGTCCTGTTTAGGGACACATCTGGAAGGGGAGGGAGGTGGGGTGGGGGAAAGGGATTTACAAGTTTGTTGGGGTAGGGTACCGGGCGGGAACAGGTTGGGGATAATGAGAACGAATGAGAGGGTCAAGGGGGAGAGGGGGGCCACTTGCACTAGATTCACGCAGCAGCGCACATTGAGCTCACACGCCACATGCACATGCCGGACCTGGAACATATGCAATCACCTCGTAGTCCAATGGCAAGTACCGTAGCTGCACCAATAGGGGTTGATAGGAAAATGAGCATCCTGACGTCAACGGTTTGGGCTCTAAAATCAAAAGAGGACTGGTAAACGCCTACATTAAAAGGGTGGACCCAGACTTTACCTTCCTGCAAGAAACACACCTCAGGGGTACTACATGCGCTATTATCGCTAGGGGGAGGCACAGGGTATTGGCACATGCGGGATACACATTGGACTCTAGAGGGGTGGCAATCATCGCTAAAAAAGCCTCCCTATTTTGCATTACCCGCACCTGGCTGGACCCACAAGGAACATACGCCGGAGTGCAGGGCACCTGGAACAGACGCACCTACACACTTATCTCGGTATATGCACCACCCAAACTGCAACCGCATACACTTACGGCGCTCAACCACATACTCTTAGAGACCTCAGTGGTGGGAGGGGACTTCAATGATGTTATGAACACCAAACACGACAGATCAGGAGAAGGGGCGAGAGGCGAGCACCAGACAACACTCTGCAGCCGGATGTCAGCCATAGGACTTACAGACATTTGGAGGTGGCTCAACCCGACACTACAGGCATACTCATACAACTCCGGGGCACATAAGGTGTTCTCGCGCCTTGACTATGTATTCATGTCCCGCCAATACCTGAGTATAGATGATGTTGCAGAGTACAGGGCCAGGGGCATATCAGACCATTCGCCGTTGTATGTAAGGGTAGGACGAGACCAGGTTAGACACACGGGTACTTGGCGCACGGCAGCATGGGATTTACAAAACGCGACTCTACTTAGAGGTATACGGGCTGACATTAAGGTGTATTTGGCTGAGAATGAGGGCACGGTAGACTCAAGGGTCACTCTGTGGGAAGCCCTGAAGCCGGTCCTTAGGCATAGGATAAATTCTAGGTTGGGTGAAGAAAGACGTAGACTCCAGGCAGAGGTGACCGCCCTAGAACAGACGATCCTAGAAAGAGAAATGGAATATCTGGCCCAAAAACGCGACGAGACCCTCAGAAAGCTGCAGGATGTCCAGAAACAGTATAGGGAATTGGTAAACGAAGAAGCGAAGACCCAGGCCCTTGCCACCCTAAACAGGCTATACGACGTAGGGGACAAGTCGGGGAAGCTCCTGGCGTAGCTCAGCAGGAAAGAAAGGGCGGCGAGATGGATTGATGGGGTACAAGCCGGAAACGGCATTACTGTCACTACTGATAGGGAGATAGCCGAAACTTTTGCCACGCACTTTGAGGCATTCTATGCGGCGCAAGACCTTGCTACGTAGGAGGAGGCGCTACAATATCTAGATGCAACAGTCCTGCCGACCCTCCCCCCTGAGTCAAAGGAGGTCTTAGAGACGCCCATAACGGTGGATGACATTACCGAGGCCATTGCCAGATTGAGGCCTGGAAAAACCCCGGGACCCAATGGCTTCCCGGCGGAGCTCTTCAAGCAGGCAGCAGACCTGCTGTCGCGACATCTGGGGGGACTCTTTGCAGACGCCTTTGAGGAGGGAGAGCTGCCCCCTGACTTGGGGAGGGCAACGATTGTCCCGATTGATAAGGAGGGCAAACCACGTGAGGATTGCGCCTCATATCGACCCATCTCCTTACTGAACACGGAGGTGAAGCTGTTGGCCACCATCCTGGCAGCCCGACTGCGAGCTGTTATCACGGATCTGGTGCATCTAGATCAATCGGGATTCCTACCAGACAGGGCCACTAAATTCAATCTTAGAAGGACCCATAACTGGTTGCAAGAGGTACGGGGCCGCGCCGATCCCCACTGGTTTCCTCACCTTGGATGCCGAAAAGGCGTTCGATGCAGTGCACTGGCCATTCCTTTTTGCAGTTCTATGTAAGTTCGGTTTCGGACCCAACTTTATTCGGTGGATATGGCTCCTTTACACTGCCCCGAAGGCTAGGGTGCGGGTGAACGGGACTCTATTCCGAGAGTTTCAGATTCAGAGAGGTACCCGACAGGGATGCCCCCTGTCCCCCCTCTTGTTCACGCTTACAATAGAGGTGCTAGCCGCCAGGTTCAGACAGAACAATGACATTCGCGGGTTTACAAGCGGTGCCACTGACTCGATGCCTGAAAAAATCTCGCTCTACGCAGACGATGTTTTACTCTACATAACGGAACCAGAAACCGCGATCCCAGAGCTCTTCCGAGAAATAGAAAGCTACGGCAAGATGGCCGGTCACAAAATAAACTGGCACAAATCAGTACTTTATGACCCTGGGGGGTGCGATCGATGGGGGAATCTACCAGACGACCTTCTGACAACTACCGAGGGCTTCCAGTACCTTGGGGTATTCATTACCGAACGAGGCCCTTTCCTTTAGTAGGAACGTAGAAAGGATCATACTTAATGCAGTGGCAGATATGAACCGGTGGAGACAGCTCCCGGTGACTCTCCTAGGGAGGGCGGCCATGTATAAAATGGTCACATTGCCAAAATTCCTCTATGCTCTGCAAAATGAATACTACCCGATAAAGACATCGGTCTTTCGCAGGATTCATGCAGATTTGCGATCCTTCCTCTGGTTAGGTAAGCACGCCAGAGTGGCTCTGTCCACTCTCCAGAGACATCAATACAGTGGCGGTATCTCATTCCCTAATCTAGAGGCCTACTACTGGGCGGAACATCTAACGCCAATAAATGACTGGCTCAATGCCCCAGCAGATCACCCAACATACGCACTAGAAAGAGCTACAATGTCGGCCAACAATCTACTGTGTTTCCTCTATGGCACTCCGGGACGGACCTCCCTCCTCCCGGCCACGTTAGTGACGCTGTCCGTGTGGAGGAAGGCTAACAGGCGCATGGGATGGGATAAGAAGCCCACACGACAGACGCCACTGTGGCATTGCCAGTGGTTAACGGAACTCCACAAACTAAGAGGTTTCCAGAGGTGGTATGATATTGCCACGGGAAAGTTCAAATCGTTTCAGATCCTTAAGTCAGATTTTGGGCTTCACGACACACAACAGTTTAAATATATACAACTTCGGCACGCTTGGCAGGCCCAAAATATTATGCTCGTAGATATTCCTGAATATGCACCTCTAGGGGGAGGCTCCTACAGGAGCAGATGCCGGGGAAGGCAGTCTCCTTGACATATAAGACTTTAACTAACCATATGCTGGGGGACTTGGCAAAGCTCAGGGCCACTTGGGAGGCGGAGGTGGGAGAGATGGAGGACCTGGACTGGGACACAGTGCTGATGCATCCCCAGGAGGTAGCTATCAAGTCCAGATTGCGACTGATTCAGTTGAATATACTCCATAGAACCTACTATGATAGGCAGCGGCTATGCAGAATGGGGAAAGTTGAGGACCCAAATTGCCTTAGATGCACTCAGGAAATTGGGGGATTTTACCACACGGTATGGTCCTGCAGTGTCATACAAGCATATTGGACCCAGGTGTTCAAAGAATTGGAGGAGGTCCTAGAGGCCCCGATCCCACAAGAGCCCAAACTAGCTTTATTGGGCATGACCAACGAGGTAGACCTGACACGTCCCTTTCTTATATTCCTGGTCCTGGCGCTGGTAGTGGCAAAACGAGACATTGCAAAGCACTGGGGAGCGCCAGAACCCCCCGACATGGAGGAATGGAGAAGGGGGCTTGATATTTACATGGCAGCCAAACGGGTGACCTATAAGGCCAGGGGTTGCCCCAAAAAATTCCGTAGAGTTTGGTCTAAGTGGAGACGATATCGAGGGCTGGATGGAGGGTTGTGAAGGTGGGCCTCACTGGATGAGGGCGAGAAGGAGGGCAGGGACTGATGAGACAGTGGCACTGAGAAGTTGTTAATTACTACTGCACCTGCAGACTGTCGTAAGATGCCTACGAGTTGTGATGCGGATTTAGAAAGCGACATATCTGGCATGGGCGGGGGGGGGGGTGGGTGGGAGGGTGTGGCTGCTGCTGGGTTTTTCTGCATTTAATTTGATGGACGCAAATACCTGTGTTTTTCACTGTTCAAAGGGGGGTAGTCGGGGGGGGGGGGGGGGGAGTTCTCCAGCAAAGGAAAAAACTGCAGAGTTTCAGAATGGCCCTTGAAATGATTATATTTACTAGAATGTTAATCCTTTACTCCCTAATCACACAGAAGTTGAATGAGAGGTATATACCCACTAGGTGGAAAAGATGATTCGTGCTGCTTTTTTAAAATGCTGTACTTTATCGATCAAGTCATTATTTTTATAACTGCCTGAAATTGAATAAAATGTTTTTAAAAAAAGGAATATTGTTTTGAATAATTCTTTACAGAAGTACTTCAATAGTCCTGCCACAGACTGCTGAATCGTTTTTGAATATTAGTAACATTTCAAGTGCTTCCTACCTTAGGCCCGGCCCGAACTGCTTTCCAGGTTGATGAGTAGGGGCCTGAATTAGAGCTTGGCAGATGGTTATTGTGAGTTTTTAGGTGTACTATATGAATTGGCTGTGAGGCCTTATTGTGGATTACACTTGTAAATTCCTTCTTGCATTGATTAAGGCTGTAAGGTTAGGCAAAGAAACGTAGGGGCTGATTACGATGTTGTTAGAAAGGGCTCCGGATGGGATCAGGTATTGTCAAAACCGATCCAGAACCCTTGTTTCCTACTGAATTGTCCCGTTTTCCCAAAGACCGATTACGATGCCTGAAAAACGCTCGAGCAGACCAAATTGGTTCGGAAAGGCATCCGGACAGCCCGAGTCTTTCAGAGATGATTCGTACAGTCACGGTTTCCGATGAGTGATTACGATGACGGATTCTTACAGCCCTTCCAATTCGGGGTGCCCGAGACAAATCGGCTGCCGAAATCTGTCTTTTGGGGCCCGTAGCAGGAACACCTTTACCGGGGCCTTCCAAACCGGTACTGTTCCGGGGCTACCCAAAGGACCCCCCTTTTCAGCCATGCACAATGTGGCAGGTAGCAAGCATCCCTTTCTTCAATGAGAGCCTGTGTATTCATTCAAAAACAGGCGGAGTCCGACACAATTGTATCCGGATGCAACCAAATCGCTCGGTTGGACTCCCCCGATTCAAGTCGTTCGGAAAGCATTTCTTGACCGATTCGGTTAGAATGCTTTCTGGACGAGATCGTAATCAGCCCCTAAGGGTAAAGCTTTTAACAGCACCAAACAATGGAATAAGAAAGTCACCCAACACAAAAAAAATTGGAGCCCAATTTATAAAAATAGAGTGTATTTTAATGAATTTTTAGAGACCATGATCATTTTAAATGCAACTGCAAATAAGCATTGGTCTGCAAAAGGATTGGCCCAAGTAGGGCAACAGAATCTGGCGGCAGAAATGTCTAGGTAATCAGAGAGGATATTTTGTAAAGTTACCTGGCCACCAGAGCATTTTTTTCAGGCGAGTTCCAAATCTTAAACGATGACCGCTATAAACATCAATGGGGCGGTCAAAATGCGGAGGATAGGGGCAAAGGTGGCTCCAGTTGAGGTGCGGTTGATCGGGGTGCCTCTGTGGTCATCCCTAGGTCCACCAGTGAGGAGGGGTGACTTTAGCAACAGAGGTGGGGTCCATCAAAGTCCTCTGCATAGCAGTAGCAGGCTAGCTCATGCTAAGCTACTGGTCTCCGTGCACCACGGGCGGAGTGAAGTCCTTAGGTGGGGGATAGTGTCCCTTAGTATGACAAAATTGGGCTTTGCTAGCACTCTTCGGTCCGGCAGCTACAGGTGCAACTTTGGCTTTCCTGGATTTGTCCTTATGTGCGCCTGGTGACTGGGAGCAGCAAAGCATCTAAGGTGGCCACCAACTTGTTGGTTTGGGCTTCTTTAGCTTTTGTGTCCCTGGTACTGATTCGAGGGGATTAGCTGGCTGATACTGGGTTTCACTGCTGTTGGCTGGGACTGGGAATTAACTATTCCCAGAGCTAAGCACAGTTCAAACTTTGCAAGCTAAAAGTGCAGCAGGTTCATTCCTTCTCTCTCTGTTCAGATTCAAGGGCAGCAAGGCATTCTTTCTTCAGTCAAATCTCTGATTCAAACATGATCTGAGGGGCAGAGTGCCACATTTTTTCCAACAAAGAGCCCCTAGGGGATCAATTAAGTCACAGGACAATGGGCTAATCAGACCTCTTCTTTGTTTTGACATCCTTCCTGTAATAAGTGGAATTCGGCTATCCCAGAGTGCCCCATGCTGCCCCTTTCAAAATGGAAGGATCCTTCCTTGGTTGTCAGGAGCACGGTAGCCCACCCTTGAGGTATGGCTATCAGTGGTCTATACACCCATGGGAAAACTGGTATGAGGATGTATTTTCCCTCTCTGGCTCTGTCTCCTATTCGTCTGCAGGAACAAAAGGCATCCTGCTCAGGGGTGGTGTTCCAGTTAGCCCTTCAAAGGCATGTTTCCCATTGAAGCAGTCTTAGGGGCTAACACCCCGAGTGACCATCCTGGGTGAGGAGGACACACCAGGCTCTGTGACAACTGTCTTTGTTTCTGGGAGTCATTTACACATCTCCCCAGGCAGGCAGAAAGCTGTCTGTGTGCCAGGGCCTTTGTGAGCTCATTGGACTAGCTAGAGTGTATGGTAGCAACTTTCTAAATGTTGCTTACTATAAGTGTGAAATTTAATTTGACCTGGGTGTTAGGTCTGGTTTAATGCATGAATTAATATGATACCTTACTTGATCCACTTAGGTAGTCCATTCAGAGATTAGCCAGGTTGGGGTGCCAGTCAGTATCCGTGTGTTAGTTCAAACGGCTACTAAGCTTACCACAACAAAATAGCAATTTGGAAGAGGTGCTGTTAAGACATATACAATGTATGTCCTACTGCCTAGTATATAGCTCCCTGCTCTAGGGCTCCATAGCCCTTCCTTATGGTAGACTTACATATATCATTCAGAGAAGTGGGGAGTTTGCCATTAGCAGTAGGCAATTAACTGATGCTGTAGGCGATGTGCTGGTTCCAAGGGTGATGTACTAGCTCCGCTCCACGCATCGACGAAGATACACTGGTTCCAATGGCAACGAGCATGGCTGCTCCCATGAAAACAAGGATGCAGTGGTTCCTACTCATGCAAAGGCGAAGATGTGCTGGGTTTATTTAGGAGGCGTGGGTTCTGGATGTAGAGCACCTTAGGCCTCACTTCCAAATGTCCAAGATTGGGGTGGCACCACTTGGAAGGGAAGACTCACACATTGCAGAGTACAGGTGCAGATGTAGGTAGTTTAAGTCATTTACCTGAGACTTGGCTACAGGAGACAAGCCAGCAAGCCCTTGGAGTCACTCTGGGTTTAAGTGATACAGGTCCACTCCATCTCACCCAGGCAGGAGAACAGCAGGCAGCAGGGAGCTCAGCAATGCAGGAGCATTGCAAGGCAGAGTTCTGCGAATAAGCAGTCCAGCAGAGTAGCAGTCCTTTCAGTAGCACAGCAACTCTTCTTCTTGGCAGAGTAGTCACAGGTCCAGAAGTGTACTGATTTGTTAGTGCCAGAGGTCCAGTACCTACACCCAGTGGTGCTTTGAAGTAGGAGGGACTCAAATAAAACTTTAAAGTACACAGAGGTTTTCCCTTCATGTCCTGGATCCAGAAAAACTACAGTGGGGTCCTTTATGTGGGGACAGGATACAGCCCTATCAGGTGTAAGTGTCTATTACTCCCTCCCATCCTGCTCAGGATGGCCCATCTGCATGCAGATGACCACTCAGGCACACCTACCCTTTCTTTGAGTGTGACCGTGTCGAGGGAATGCAGGAAGCCAACTGTCACCCCAGACATGTGTTCCAGATACAGGCAAAAGGCACCAAAAGGCTAGCGTGAGTAAATGCTCCATGACCCATAGCATTTGGCCAGGCTACAACTCAACGACTTTTTCTTTGTTTGTTTTTTAGAGGTTTATATAGCGCGAATTTGACCCGAGAAATCAGGTATCAGAGCGCTTTACATGAGCACCTAGGGCCATATTATCAAGAACGGCGATAACATTATCCCCTCTTTAGCGCTGGGAAACTGCCACTAAAGTGGCGATATGGGGCTTGATAATATGCCCTTGTGAATTCCCATAGAAGTCCAGGTTATGGTGTGCAGGACATCACACCTGGGCTTCTATGGGAATTCACAAGGGCATATTATCAAGCCCCTTATCGCTGCTCTAGCGGCAGTTTCCTGCCACTAAAGCGGCGATAATGTTATCGCAGTTCTTGATAATATTGCCCCAAATTTGTTACAGATGGACACATTCCTTTTTTTGTGAGACACAGGGAGATTAAGTGATTTTCCCAGAATCACAGGATGTTGAGCATCATTGCAAAGAGTCAAACCAGGTTCTCCAACTTCAAAGTCGCCCGCTCTGGTCATAAGACTGCATCATCTTCCCTAGTGGGACTACTGGGGTCTTTTACCAGTAATGGAGTTTCATCACCTCTTGGCTGGCTTCTAGCTGACGTAGGGCCAGCATAAAGATGACCACATCCTGGGGAAGGGTTTCTTGGGAGCTTTTGCCCACCCCTCCTAGTCTTCTGGGATATCCCCTAAAAGAGGAGATCATAGGGCATGAACCCTACTCCTTTCTGTGGCACCTCCATATAGGCAAAGAGAAGCTACGGCAAGAGGGCATTCCACGTATGCCTTATGGGCTCAAGCAGGCCATTATCAAATCTGTCAAGGTTGTGTTAAATCTTTTAACTAGACCATTGGTTAGGGGTTGATAGTGTGTGATGAACTTGTAAGTCACACCACACTTATCCCACATGGATTTAATGTATGCTGACATGAAGTTAGTGCCTCTGTCTGACACTACCTCCTTGGGGAACCCAACAGTGGTAACGTGCCCGTCAGAGCTCTCTCCACCAGGGGTGCAGTTATTCACCTCAGAGGGATTGCCTCTGAGTAGCAGGGGGCATGGTCCACCAAGACCAGTACAAACTTATTGCCTAGGTCTGTCTTGGGGTCTAAGAGTTCAATTACATCGATGCCCCCCTTTCACAGGGGGTGTCAACGAGAGGTAATGGGATCAAGGGAGCTTTGTGCGTTTTCCCTGATTTCCCACTGGCCTCGCAGGTGGTACAAGACCTACAGAATGCATCTGAGGCTGTCTTAATTCAGGGCCAAAAAAAAATGGGAGATAAGCCTGGCAAAGGTCTTGTCTTCCCCCAAATGTCCGGCCACGGAATTTTGCAAACCAGATCAAGTAAGAAGGTCCTGTAGCAATGGGGGACCACCAGCACACTGGCTGCCTCAGCATTAGGAATCTTAAGCTCACTGTAAAGGAAATTGTTCTCCCAGTAGATTAGGTGATCCCCAGAGGCTTCACCCGCTGCCTGAGGTAAGGCCTCGCACTTCAAGCTCTCAAGAGTGGGGAACTCTTTCTGCACCTGGTAGAAATCCTCACTGGTGGGCCCACCCTCAAGCTGCCAGCTGGCAAGCTCAGGTGGGTACCTAGGGTGGCAATGTCTTCCAGGGTTGGCTCAGGGACCTCCTCTTCAGGGACCCTGTCATCTTCCACTGCAGGAACTTCAGGGACTGGTCTGCCACTCCCCTTTCCCCTAAACTTGACAGCTGTCTGGGTTATTGCTCCCTTTTTGGGTAGCCATGGCTCGTGTGGTCATACAGACCCACTCAGGCAATCCCATCATCTCCTAGGGAGGCCTGAGCTTTAGCTCCCTCCAGGTAGTGTGCTCCAAGTCATTGTCTAACAGACAATCAGGTCAGTGACATTATCAATCCAACAAATATTGAGATCCACAAATATCAGATATTAAATATCAAGAAAAAAATATCTACTCCATATACATAACTATAAAAATCACTAATATCGAGCACACAAATATCATTAACAAAAAATACTAAAGTAGTGCACCGATCAAATATACAATAAATACACCTTATTAGGATGTCAGTCCATTCAACATCCAAGGCATAGGTCCTACCACCGGATTACAATGTCAACGGTTAGATTGATGTCCTCGGAGTGACCCTCCTCCACCTCTGACAGGATCAAGGATCCCGTAGGGGTTTTGTCAGAGGTCTAATCCCTACAATGGAGGCAGTGCCTGTGGAGGCACCACCATAGTGATTAGGATGTTGATTTCCGGCAGCCTTTCCATGTGGGCCTATCAGACATAGTTTTCTGACTGAAAATGACTTTGGGAGCCACCATCAAGGCCCCAGTCCCCCCTATGCCTATGCTGCCTGGCTTGGGTGGCACATGTGGTGCCCCACAAACAGCTATGCACTGTGTGCCAGGCACCACATGGTGCGTGGCACACGGTGCATAGATGTTTACAAACATATCCTCCACAATTGCAGCTTGTGCTGTGGCCCTTTTCTGGGTCACAGTGCAAACCACAATGGTAAAAGCCAGGGGCCTCATTTATGAGAAATGACGCATCGCTGCGTGAAAGCAGCGATGCGTCACTTCTCAGTGCGCACTCCTTGCGACATTCCTGATGCGTCATATTTAATGTATGACGCATCATGTCGCATTGAGTTACAGATACGTCAGTATTTCAGATGTATCTGTAAGCGCAAAAGTGACGCATTGCTGGGGTGTGTCACAAAAGTGACGCAACTCCAGCAATGCATCCTTTCACATGGGGCAAGCCCCATGTGAAAGGGCCTGCGTCAATCTTACGCCTGCTGTGAGGCAGGTGCAAGATTTTGACTCAACGGCGTCCTAAAAGTGACGCAGTGAAATCTCATAGATTTCACTGCGTCACTTCTACGACCCTTCCTTGCGTCAATACGCCCCCCCTTGCATACATTATACCAGGCGCAGGTATAATGTGGCCCAGGGTTTTACAAAGTGACGCATCTACCTAGATGCGTCACTCTGTAAATATGGCGCAACAAGGTGTATTTTTTACGCCACTGGTGCGTCACAAAAAGTGACGCACCGGCGTGTAAAAGTGACGCAAGGCCTCATAAATGAGGCCCCAGGTTTCTCACCGTGGTGATGGCGGTCACATCATAATATCGGGAGTGCACGCCAACTACTAGCCGGGCGGTTCCACTCCCGAAACAATGTTAGTAGAACGCTTGTCCAACAGGAATTGTAATAAGGCTCATTATTTTTAACTATAAACATTTAAATACAAATAGCAACATGAAATATTATATCAAAACAAATACATTTAAAAGAAAACACAAATAAGCTTTTACCAAACAAGTATTTAACTGAAAATAAAATTCAAATTGTATTAAACCAACTAATAAAATAGCATTATAAACAACTTTAACCAATCAAACAACAGCACCTATTAAAAAAACAATATAAAAGCCACATTATTTAAAGTAAATAATTGCTCCAATAAAGACAAGACTACAAGAGGAGGACACTAGATTCTCACTACAAACAATTATAGAAGAAAATATTCATCTCTATAACTTCGCATTCAAGTAAGTAATGCTTATATTTAACAATATATTTGTATATTACTAAACAAAAAAAATGTTAATTAACAAGAAAATAGTAACACACTTTGTGACATTTATTATTTTTCATAGACAACTTGAAAGAAAATAAAACAATTTCTAAAACAAAAAGCTACTACAAAATCTCACCTTTAACAACACATCAATATTTTAAAATAAATGTATTATACATAAATATTTAAATTCAAACTCATCTAAACAACACCCAAAAATAAACCTACCTCCCTAAATCTGGGCAAACTAGCAAAAAAAACTATTTCACTAACTCTAACAGAAAACAAAAATCTGCTCCACGTTTAAATGTTCTGAATGGAAAAGCTGCAAAGCTGTGCAAAGTATCACCACAAAGCATACAAGTAAGTAAATAAGATAAAAGTAACTGCATTTTGTGTTTACCAATGGGATAGTGGTGGGCCAGCAGTGGCCTTGCGGCTGTGGCATAGTTCAGCTCACTGGGTGAGCCTGAAGGTAATGCTGCTGCACTGCAGCGTCTGCACCTCCATGCACCATGTCATACATGGAACATGGCGCAGACATAGGGGGGCACAACATGTGCCCCCAACCACAATGCTCAATGGGCTAAAACAGTGGGGAGCCCTATTTGAGCCCCCTTTGCTGCCTTTCCGCAACATTTTCCTTGCAGGATTCCCACCATGAAAAGGTTGGTGGAAAGGCAGGTCAGAATAGGCTCTGCTTCGCATTACTTTGCGCATGGGGATGTACCAAGGGTGATGCAGGGCATTCCCATACAACTATCCAAGATTTCTCACGCTAAACCCAATTTACTAAATAAAATAGATTGGGTTTAGCACGAGAAAGCCTTTAAACTAGGTGCAAGGGAGCAAAAATGCCTTAATTTCTCCTTCCTTTTCCGACGTTGCATGCGTGCTGCACTGTGCAGCACACATACAAAGTGGGAAAAGCTTTCCCTTGTGTCTAGGCATAGTATTTTGTACAGGAAGCTAACTTTACCTGTAAAAAACATACGCTAGACTTGTTGTGAACGTATCTAGGACCCTATTTAAATATTCCCGATTTATGCCCTTACGTGGTTATAACAAATCATATCCTTATAAAGGCATAAGAATCATATCCATATTTAGTCATAGCCAATGCAGTCCAAATACGGCAAGGCTACTCCCATAGACTCCTAGAAAGTACAACGCGTTCTTTAAACAAACCAAGCCTCCAGCAGCCCGGGAATTCCCCCTGCTTCTGTTTTGATTTGTCCAAGAACTCCTGGAGTCCTGAAAGAACTGTAAGTTCTTAGTGACGTCTTATGTCCAACCTTACGTCAAACCCGGCACCTTCCAGGTATAAATATACCAACAGCTGCCCTAGCAAACACACTGTGGTTTGGAGCAGATCGACTATCTACTTGCCCAATGCCCTGCTGTGGCAAGTGCCGAAGGAAGCCGAACCTCCCATTAACGCACTGAGAAAGACGCTGTCTTTTCTCCTGCCGAGAAATCCAGCTCCAGTGTTTCCAGTCACCCTTGCGGGTTACTGGGAGATCGAGTCCTGAGACCAAGATACAAGACCTCCTTCATTGTATAAACAAGGTATGGAGCTGATTAGACCCTTAGAGAATTCTTGATCCAGATTCTTGGCAAAAACTAACTTAACTTAAAATGCAGCTCACTTACTCCTTCCCACGTACTAGGCTTAGGTTAGGTACACCGGGGTAGGCGTATTTTAGAAGCACCAGTTGAGTACGTTTAGTCAATGATTTTATGTATGTATATATTTTATCTATTTTAAACACGGTATGGCTTAGAAACTGTACCATGCTTTTACAGTATTATCTCATAATACTCCTTTTACTGTACGCACTTTACTTTATGTCAAGTATTGCAATTGTGGCAACTCACTTCTCTTGCATGAGAAAGAAGACTGTTCAATAAATAACCACTTTTATTGAAAACGCCTGTCTCTCTATTTCTCTGCGCTTTTGGTGAAACTAAGCATGCACGATTGACTGAGTAAAATAGTTATCTATTGTTTTCGCGACTCTGGAGTTATTCTCCTTATTCTGGAGGGAGCAAAGTTGTCATGTTTATGCGGTTGTCAGAAACTAATCCCTTCTTGTCTATTCAGGAAAGTTAACACCTTCTTGTTTACTCAAGAAAGTTTCTAGTGACCAATGAGATAGCTGGCATTCATAATTAAGTGTAACATATTCAATAGAGACCTAGTCAACCTCAGTCCTATGTCTAAACTATTGTTTATGTTATTCCAATGCGCAGAGCCTATTGGGAATATAGGAACTACACTACAGACTCACACACACACAACCTAGTGCTATGGCGCTAAGTTGGTGCTTGGCGCACAGCAGTTGTAATCAGAACTGGTGCAAGGGAAAGGGGAGGAGAGAGCCATATCTTTGAAAATATGGAACTTTCCTGCTCCCTCCCTGTTGCGCAATGCAGCACAGCCTTGCAGGAGGCTGTTCTGCGTTGCGTGGAGATTTGGTAAATCTCCTCTTTTGAGAGCAAACTTATAAGCAGAAAGCTACTTATAAATGTTATCTTTCACTACATAATAGGGCACCAAATCCTTGGGTACACAAACCCTTTCATCTCCATCAGACACCATGTACACTGCCACCATCACTGCCGGATTCCTTCTTCATGGCCTTGATCTCCAGTTCTTTTAGACTCAGTTCATGAGCCACAAGTAGTTTCTGCTCTGCTAAAGCTCTGTCACCCTCAGCCCTTTTCTCCTCAGCTTCCAATTTCATTCTTGCCACCTCAAGCTTGAATTCTCTATCCTTCCCCCCTCCCCCCTGCTCCTCTGGGAATAGGCCATAGGCAGCTACACTGATTCCTGTTCTCAAATCCCGGGGTCCCCCCTCAACTGCTGCAGGTTGTTCCTTAGAGGTGCCAATCTCAGACTCCTCCAATCAAATTCAGTTGGGAGTGGTCCTCTGCCTAGGCCCTCAGCACCTTTGGAAACTCCACCTTCCTGTTGGCTTCTCGGGTAGGTACTCCTATATCCTTGCGGGAGCTTTTCAATGGAACCACTGTATAATGTTCTAGCTTGGCCAGCTCAAACTCCATTATTCTATTTGCAGAGCCATCCAGAGTCATGATGTAGAGGTTAAATCAAAAAATGCAAATGCGGGAAAAATGAAAACAATGATAAAATAGTCTTGGATGTACAACTACCTATTGTATGCTACTGCAGAAACACAAGTCCTATTACACCACTACCACCAGTGTTAAAAAGTGATGTTTCTGGTCAACAGAGGTATGCACCCTGTCCAGCAGGAACCAAAATCCTAGTCAGGGTAGGTCATTACACAGCCTAGATTATTCTGTGCTTACCCTCTGGTAGCCTGGCACAAAACAGACAGGTGGTTTAACTACCTGCTTAAGAAGCAATGTGTAAAGTATTACCCAGGCTGCAGTAGAAGTCCTGTGGTGTGGTTTTGAAAGGTTTCCGAGGGGTGGCATAATACATGCTACAGCCCCTGGAAGACCTCTGTGGTACCTATGCCCTTAGTACCTAGTGTACCATATACTAGGGACTCACAAGGGTGCCCCAATAACCAAACTGGAGTGTACCTAAAGTACATGCAATCAATTTAGAGAGGAAGCAGCTAGGCTGGGTTCCTGGATAGCAGGGCCCCAGCCGGACTAAAGTAGAAAATCAGTGAAACACCAGCAAAAAGTGGTGGTAACCAAAGTAAGCAGATCCTACTCTCTTACAGTAGTGACATAGAAGAACACGGATTACCCCTGCAGCTTGGGTCTACACATTATATCTATGGCACTAACAAATAATTCCTTTAATACACCACACTTTTTGCACCATCCACTTTAAACGACCCCTGTGCGTTTAACTGGATGAAGAAATAAAACAACAGGCCTTGCAGATTACAGAAACGCCTCAGATGCAATAGTGGATTCATTTCAATCACGTGTAATCAATATCAACTAATGGAGTAGGTGTTTTCTTTTGTATGTCAAAGCTTGTTTTTGTGTAAGGGCGCAGCATCCCACTTCCATGACATAAAAACATCTCACAGCGGGAACCATATTGATGTCCAATAGGAAACAAAGACGGCATCTTGGAATAGAGATCGTTAAGTAGCGTGAGGCGCAGCTCGCTATTGTATTCTAGAAAAGTAGGCTGACGTGATATATTAGAAGTGACACTAGACGTAAACAGAGGAAGGCTCCGAGGGGGAGATGCAAATGTTTTCTTTCGGCTTGTTGGTATTTCAAAGAGAAGAAAAGCGCGGAGGGGTGTGATGGGATTATTAGCTCTGAAGGTGATTGATGTGTTTGTAGGGAGTTGTGTGCAACGATAGATAAACAAAGCAAAGGGAATACTCTTTCTAGCGCGAGACTGATGTAAATTAGTCGTTTTTTTGTTACTTGCAGCTGTAGTGCTCCGGTAATTCATGTTTGCCGTTCGAGGGCTCTCTGCTCTTGGCGCCATACGTGATTATTATTCAGCGTGGATTTTTTGGGCACGTGGCACTTGCCGTACCTTGACAGAGTTCATACTCCGTTACCATTTTAGTAATCCCATGACAACCCGCAAGCAATTGGTTTCCCCGTTCAGGCATTGGGTGAATAGCGTGTCCATCAAGTTTGGAATTATCCCAGTAGATAACACTGATGTCTGCATATTGATCATTATCTTTTGGAGACAGGATATAAACTAGTCCTTTGAGGCTGATGAGCAGGAGCGGCTCTTGTCTGCAGTGCGGGTCCCTAGAATGGGGGGCACTGCAGGGGAGAGTGTCAAGAGCAGGTGTGCTCACTAGTGAAATCCTCCATGCTCCACGCTCATGATAGGCCGAACTCTGGGATTTTGTAATGTCTACAATATTCGAAGATGGCTACCATTTTCCATACAGAGAATTCATCTTTTGTTTCTTTTCCCTTTAGTTATTAATGTCACTTTTGAAGTTGTGCAGTGAGCGTGGTCAGTGGATGTAGCAGCAGGTCCCATGACACTCATGTACTTTTGCAAGGCATGGAGCACTGTAGAGGCAGGAGAGAATGTGTGATGGCCACACACGTCCACTGGACCAAGGAACGAGATAAGTTGGAGAAGTACCAGTGCGGTGACCTGCAGTTCCATCTCTCCCACCTGAGGAATGATTTCTAGCTCATTACTCTGGGCACAGATTTCTCTGTTAGTATTTTACTGTATCGTAGGATTTGTAACACTTACTACTCTATGTATGCAGTTGGAGGGTTTACCCACATGGATAGCAAGCTACACCATACAGAGTGTGTGTTGAAATTATGTTGATTTTTATTTAGAGTCTATGTGGCAAGTGTTTTCATGTTGTGCATGGTGACCCCGAGTTGCGGTTATCGTGTTATATGGGCCGCAGTGCATGCAGGGTGATCAGCGAGGGCCTATAAATCTAAGTGGTGCTATGGACCGGGCAGAAATGCTGGCAAACAAGTAAAAGGATGCCAACAAATGGAAGGAAGTAGTTGTACCCGACATCCTTTGCGTGGTTTTCTCCCAACTTTTTGCCCTCCATCCTCATGTTTTTACTGACTTTGTTTTTGCTGACTTTAGGACTCTGCACACTTTACCTCTGCTAACTAGTGCAAAAGTGCTTGTGCTTTCTCTATTAAACACGGTAACATTGACTTACAACCAATTGGCACATTTCATTTCCTTTTAAGTCTCTAGTACAGTGGTAATACATGTGCCCAGAGCATGTTTATTTATTATTTAACGATTTGTAAAGCGCCTGGTGACCCGGAGGCATCCCCGCGCATGTAAATGTAATGTACTTGTGGGCCTGCAGTGCTTATTGTGCCACCCATTTTAGTAGACTTTTTCACATGTCCCAGGCTTGCTAGTGTAGCCTGTGTGTGCAGTTTTAAACTGCCAATTTCCCTGGCAAAATAAACCTCTTGCTAGGATTAAACCTTCCTTTTTAATACATTTAAGTCACCCCTGGGGCGGGCCCTCAACAGCTCCAAGGGCAGGGTGCAGTGTAATTAAAAAGTTTTTTTAAGTTTTATATGTCCTGGTTGTGAAAATCTCTTACATTTGTTTTTCACTACTGCAGGCCTGCCTCACCCATAGGATAACATTGGGTTAACTTATCAGATTTAATAAGTGATAAATTGGGGGCAAGTAGGGATGCTGAGTTTGTTGTCTAAAGAATGTCAATTTAAAACTTTCTTCAATGGCAAAGTCGGATTTTAATCACAATTCTAAAAGTGCAACTTTAGAAAGAGTGTTAGGTTTGGCATCTGTGTTTTTGTGCACTTTTAGAAAGTTGGTATTGTCTCGTTCCAACCCTTTAGTTGTATCTTGGACCACATGAATAGGTATCGCTGGTAGTAGTCTTTGTGCATTGCTCCAAGACAGTGAGACAAAGGTGGATGATGTTGGTCCATCACTGTTGATGAAGACCTCAACATCTTATTGATTAGTTGACTGGTTCAGTGCATCGTAAGAAGACTGAGTAGTCAGACTTGGACATGGAAAGTTCTGTCATAGGTTGGGCAGATATTGTATGCCACTGTCAGTAGTGTGCGGGCAGCACTGGACTTATGCAGCATATGCTTTTTTTGAGCCTCAGCAGTACTCATTGCCTTAAAGGTTTGGAAGCCTTTTGAATAAGGCTGCACCATGCTGGACTGTTCAGTGCAAGGGTGTCCCAGGTGGCGGTGTTGATCTTGAGGAACTTCATGGAGGCCTTCAGCATGTCCTTGAACTGCCTATTTTGTCCTTCATGTGAGCGCTTTACCTGCATGAGATCTTGGAAGAAGAGCTGTTTGGGGATGCACTCATCTGACATTCTGATGACATGTCCAGCCCATCTGGAACTCTGACTGAATAGAAGTTTTTTATTCCCAGTGGCCCAAGGATAAGATAAAAACAAGTGGATAACTACAAGAGACTTTTTTAATTGAGTCCAAGTTATCTATTAGGTCTACATGTTTCAGCCCGTATAAAACTATGTGGGTCTTTCTTCAGGACCTTACTCAAAGTGAATTAAAATTGTGGTGTAGGTGAAAAAAGTGAAAGTGAGTGGCAAAAAGTAATTACGCCACATGTATATGCATTTTAAGCAGCACACTCGCTAAGGTGTGCAAGCTTGTGCTGTGTGGACTAACTGAATTTCGTGTCCACCTGTGGTAATTTACCTGTAAAGGAATTTAACAAGATAAACACAGTAAAAGATTTAACATATAAATTCCAATAAAGTCATTCATACGCGGTGTGTTACTAGTTTGTAAGAACACTGTGTATATTTCGTAAGTGTACATCATTCGCTCACACAGCATGCATGCTAAAGAATATTCTGGTGGAGGAAATACATGCTTGTAACAATGCTAGACATAGCACCTCCATCGTGCTACATGTGGTGTTATAAATACATAATGGCCGCAGTTAGTCCTGTAAAAATTACTGTATTTATACTCCATGGTGTAGTAATGGGTGCACAGACATAATATCGACTCCAAAATATCGTCTGGACAGAATATCGAGTTTTAAATATCGTTTGGAGAAAATATCGACTAGACAGAATATCGACAGCCAAAATATCGTTTTTAAGGTAAGTGAAGTAATATCGACTGTAAATAATATAGACAGTGAAAATATCCAAGTATATAATCTAGATAGTAAAAAATATAGTTTTTTAAATAATATTTAATTATTTATAGTGTGTTTATGTTATAATATGTGTGAAAAGTGTCAATTTATTTTATTATTTTTTTTAATTAATTATTTTTTAATTATTGTGTAATTTAATTCTGTAGCGGGTTGTGGGTTTATAGGGGAATAGGGTGGGAAGTAATTTAATTATAATTAATTAAATATGTAAATTTATTAATTGGTAGTAATAATTAATTAATTGATAATTAAATAATATATGTTAATTATTTAAAATTTAATTGGTAATTAATTTTATTTAATTGATTAATTGCTAATTATGTCAATTAAAATAATTTATTTTCTCTAGCGGGTTGTGGGTTTATAGGGGAATAGGGTGGGAAGTAATTTAATTATAATTATTTAAATATGTTAATTTAATAATTGGTAGTAATATTTAATTAATTGTTAATTAAAAAATGTTTGTTAATTAATTAAAATGTAATTGGTAATTAATTTTATTTAATTGATTAATTGCTAATTATGTTAAATGAAAGGGGTATTTTTAGGGTTCAGGGTCAGTTTTTAGTTTTTGGGTAAAGGGGTATTTTTAGGGTTCAGGGTCAGTTTTCAGTTTTTGGGTAAAGGGGTATTTTTAGGGTTCAGGGTCAGTTTTCAGTTTTTGGGTAAAGGGGTATTTTTAGGGTTCAGGGTCAGTTTTTAGTTTTTGGGTAAAGGGGTATTTTTAGGGTTCAGGGTCAGTTTTCAGTTTTTGGGTAAAGGGGTATTTTTAGGGTTCAGGGTCAGTTTTCAGTTTTTGGGTAAAGGGGTATTTTTAGGGTTCAGGGTCAGTTTTTAGTTTTTGGGTAAAGGGGTATTTTTAGGGTTCAGGGTCAGTTTTCAGTTTTTGGGTAAAGGGGTATTTTTAGGGTTCAGGGTCAGTTTTCAGTTTTTGGGTAAAGGGGTATTTTTAGGGTTCAGGGTCAGTTTTCAGTGTTTGGGTCAAGGGGTATTTTTAGGGTTCAGGGTCAGTTTTCAGTTTTTGGGTAAAGGGGTATTTTTAGGGTTCAGGGTCAGTTTTCAGTTTTTGGGTAAAGGGTTATTTTTAGGGTTCAGGGTCAGTTTTTAGTTTTTGGGTAAAGGGGTATTTTTAGGGTTCAGGGTCAGTTTTGGGTTTTTGGGGTACATATACAATATTGCCTATTATTTAATTAAATGTTGTTACTATATATATATGTTTTAAGAAATATGATTAAAAATATATATTTTTTTTACTTTCATTAAATATTTAATTATTAAAAGTTATTTTAAGTATTGTTAATTATATTTTAGTAATTAATTTTTTATATTAATTTAATTAAACATTGTTTTTAGTAAAGTCGATATTTTTTACAACGATATTTTTGTAAACGATATTTTGTAGTCGATATTTTTGTACTTACCTGTTTGTACATACAAACTCGATATTTTTGTAGTAGATATTTTCACCTCGATATTTTGGGTACTCGATATTGTGGTAGTCGATATTCTTTCAGTGATCCGTAGTAATGATGGAGCGCTATACGTGAAATTGCTTTATTGTTACTATTTGTGTAGAGCGTGGGCCAAAATTGGTCCGTATCTTCTTAGCAAAGTCAAAATATTTATATTTACATTGGTTACGAGAATACAACGTAAATCAGGACCCGTGGGCGGGGGACCCTTAGTCTCACTACCTATTTAGGGGGAGAAAAGGGTTAGACGTCTTGCTGGCTACTCAATGAGGGGAACAATGATCAGCGAGCATTACAGAGCGCGTCCTGCGCTCTTAATTAGGTTAGCACTTTCTTGTGATAGAGGGCTCACCCGGCTGGAAACCTATTACTGTATTTCACTGGACCTGGCTGTTGTTTGAGCCGAGCACCGCTAAGAAGGTAAATAGCAGGATAGCGCGGGGAACGCGCCGGTCTGGTGGGCGTTTTCCGGGATGTGGAAGTGGCACCCAGCCACTATACTGTCGGATTCTCTAGCGTGGTGGGCTGCTTGTCCTTTGGAATTGTGGAGCAATCTGGGTACTGCTGGTGTGTCGCATACGAAATGACGTATTGCACTCACTAGAGTACCGAAGTGGTGAAACTAGCGCGCATGCGCTAGAAAGCCATATTCAAACACTAGAATGTTAATTCTGGTGCCGAATCCTGGGACAAGCGCTCATGCGCTAAAAGGCGGTGTTGGGTTTTTTCCTCACAAGCAGTGGTTAGGTTTTACCCTTATTAAAAGCCACCTGCCAAATCCGCTCTCAATAAAAATCAAGAAAAGTTATTAGAGAGTCCTTTAAAAGTATTGTTGGCTTTACTTGATAAGGAAATACTGATAATGGGTAACCTAAATGAAGTCTTTGACAGGCAATTCTACAGGTCAGTATAATGAATGGGTCAGGCAGGGTCTTTATCCCACAGAAAGTTGGAGTGGATAAAGAAAGACCTGTTTTTTATTTATGGCATTCTTGGAAGCACCTTCCAACGATTTCACTTTCTACTCTGAATCTAGGCAAACTATGCCAGACTAGATTACATTCTTGGTACATTCCATATTCTAGCTAGGACTGAAAAATTTGAAACCAGTGGTTTCGCCCTGTTAGAGCCTCCCTGATCTGCATAACTTTTAGAGACTCCCAAGCGCCTACTTCTGGCATAGTTAGAGATTAAATCACCACCTCATCGGATAGACGAGGTCCAAACTCAAATACATGGTGCAATTTAGCACTTATTACAAGTAAATGAAATCCCCAAAATAAGCATCGCAACAATGTGGGGCATGCTTTAGATCATAATTAGGGATGAACTCATTCCCTTCACTGCAAAATGTAACAAATAAAGAGAGGTAAAAATAGTGGTTCACATGGAAAAGTTAGAGATCTTGAAGCTGATCACAAATGCACAGTATCCCATAGAATCTGGTGACAATTATCACTCATCAGGTAGCAACTTAGAGCACTAGATATGTTCAAAGCAGAAAACTCCCTTCTACCCACAATTCAACAGTATTTACAAGGTGGCGTTTTGGAGTTGGCCCTTTTTGCAGGGTCATCCCTAAACTTTTTGCCTTTCTCCTAGCCTTTTTTCTGACCTGGTGTTGGTGGTTTTAGGACTCTATGCACTGTAGCACTGCTGTTCAGTGTAAAGTGCGTGTGCTCTCTGTAATAAACAGGGTAAGATTGGTCTACACCTTTTTGGCATATTTAATTTACCTTTTAGTCCCTTATAAAGTGGTATCGCATATACCCAGGGCTGGTAAATTAAATGCTACTGGTGGGCTTGCAGTACGGATTGAACCACCAATGAAAGTAGCCTTTCAAACCTACCTCGGGACTCTGCCATTGCAGGGCCTGTACGTGCAGTGTTACTAAAGGTAGGACCTAGCTAGCCCTATGGACAGGGTGAATTAAAGGTAAAAGGCAGGTCATGTACCTTAAGTGTGTGACATGTCCTGGTAGTGACACATAGCCATTTTGGTTTCTCACTACTGCGAGGCTTCCCTCCCATAGGAATGCATTGGGGATTCCCTGACAAGTATTTCAGTGATCATTCCTGATATGAGAGGAGCAGCGTGGTAAAGTTTGGTGTGTCTGGAATAGTGATAATAAATGCTACTCAATGGTGTGCTCAGGTGTATTACAACTATAATAGAACTTTTTAGAAGTTGACATTTCTGTGTGCTATATGTCTGCCGGCCTGATGTGGATTGCATGTCTGACTATGGAGCGACAGGGGCTGGTGAGGTGTGTGTGGCACCAGGAGGGGCACGGTGAGTCAGCGCCAGGATAAATAGGGCATATGCATTTGGAGTAGTGGGTGGAGTAGTCCCCTGACCCTGAAAAGGATTGTGCCTGCCTAGGTCAATGCTGGCTCTGCCCCCCTTTGGTGTGTCTGATGGCAGAGCCCCCATCTCCCAAACAAGGGTGTGAGCACTGTAAACAGAGTGCTCCAGAACCAGTTGCAACTGGTTCCACAAGCCCTATGCTTTGCAGACAAAGACAAATGTTAGTATAAATATTGGGGCTGTTATCCCATGTAAGTAGAACTGTTCCTGTGCTAACTGGGGCTTTCTGCTGCTGAGGCCTAGGAAGAACCACCACAAGGGCCTGTCTTCCTCAGCCGCGGGCCATGGAGGGAGTTACAGTGGGACAGGGTGGCGGGGAGGGGGAGGCGCAGGGTGGAGAGGGCTAAAAACCGGCATATGGATAATTACAGGTAAGTAAACAATTTAAATATTAAAACGAATTTCTTACCTGTAATTATCCATATGCCGGTTTTTAGCCCTCTCCACCCTGCCCCTCCCCCTCCCCACCTCCCTGCCCCACTGTAACTCCCTCCACGGCCTGCGGCTGGTCTCCCTGCTGAAAGGCCCTATGTGCTGACCTCCCTGGGCCCAGCTCTGCCCTTTGAACTTTAAGGACTTCCAAGAACTGTGGGTGTAGCGCCTTGTGAGCGCCGTACTTTACTTGCCAAGAAGAGTGGCCTGGCAGCGCAGGACTGTGACGTGCCCAACAGCGAATACCGGTGTGTGGGATTCCCTCTGCGCTGCTTACTGGAGCGGGAGCCCACCCTGAATTTGAGCCTTTCTGGCGGGTGCCCTCCCAGCGTTTATGCCTTAAGGAGTGTTGGTGCCGCGCAGCACTCGTGAAGTTTCCTGAAGGGAACACCGGCATGAAGGGTTCCCCTATGCCGCTAGTGGAGCGGTAGCCCACCCCGCATGTGAGTTTATTTAGTTGGCGGAGCCCGCCCCGCATTTGCGACAACTCGAGAAGGAGTGGCCACTGTGTTTGCCTGCGGTGACCCAGAATCCAGGCAAGAGCCGCCTGACTGTGGGCGGAGCCTGAGGGGAGTCCGGAAGATGGCCAGAGAGGAAGTCCAGCCAAATGGTGCCTGTCGTCAAACTGGACTTCCTTGAGTGTGGGAGAGCTCCATAGTGTTACCTAGAAAATCCTCTGGTGAAAGGGGGCGCCACGAAGCCTTCCGGGTGCCAGAAGTGGCACCAGAGGAGATGGTAGGTGTCCCATGAGAGAGCCCGTTGAGTAGGGCTAAGTTGTGAGCCTGGTGGGGGGGGGTTGTGTTGGGGCACATTGTCGGTGCCCTCCCCCTGTGGTCGCTCCTGAGGCACAGTGGTGCCTGTCCCTCTGTCTTCCTGAAAGTTGTACTGCCATGGCGGACAGCTGCAACGTATGGGCACATTTGGTTTTCAGAGTCCCAGTGGGGCCCTCGTGAAACAGTGAGCACCAGTGCCTGTTTGTCTCTTGAGTTGCACCGCCGTAGCAGGCAGCTACAATGTTTGGGGCCGTTTCTGTTTGCAGGAATACACGATCAGGGAGGGTCAGTGGCAGTGATCCTCCTTGATCTGAGTGCCGCATTCGATACGGTTAATCATAAAATACTCTTAAACCGTCTCCTCGATATGGGAACATCGGGAGAAGCCCTGGTTTGGTTCAAGTCCTTTTTGAGTGATCAAACCTTCCAGGTCTTTGAAGATACATCGGCCTCTTCTAGCAAGCCACTGGGATGTCGGGTGCCGCAGGGCTCTTCACTAAGCCCTACGCTCTTCAATGCCTATATGAGACCACTGGCTGGGATTGTGCGTCTGCATGGTATTAACATCATTACCTATGCGGACGACACCCAGCTAGTGGTCTCTCTCATGCAGAAGAGCAACCCACTACCGCAGCCCAATTTACCAACATGCCTGGAACAGGTCAAGAGTTGGATGACAAAGTTATGTCTGAAGCTCAATGATGATAAAACGGAGCTTATGCTCCTAGGCCCTCCAACTCCTTCCACCTTGGACTTCTGAGCATGGGCACAGCCCCCACCCCTAGAGACAACATCAAAAGCCTTGGGGTGTGGATGGACAAATCATTGACCTTTGACACGCAGGCAACCAAAGTTGCTGCAACCTGTTTTGGCCTCTTGAGGATGGTTAAAAAAATCCTTCCACTTCTCCCCTTTGAGGCCAGACAGATAGTCATACAAGGCTTAATTCAATCTCGCCTTGATTTTAACAATGCTCTGTACCTGGGGGCGCCGGAGTACACTCTACAAAAATCGCAGCACATTCAAAACTGTGCAGCTCGCACATTGCTTGGCACCCCTCATAGAACCTCAATAAAATCTGGCTTAAGAGCATTGCACTGGCTCCCCATTAAAGAGAGAGTCAAATTTAAAGCTATGTGCATTGCACATCAGGCCTATTGGAAATCAGGCCCAGAGATCAGCCACCCTTTGTTATCGCCATATCAACCCACCAAAGCCCTCCGCACCTCACATGCCTTCCTAGCCCAAGTCCCGAGGATTCATAGAGCGAGGGCTGGAGGCCGATCCTTCGCTTATAAAGCTCAGAAATTCTGGAACACCCTACTGCTCCATCTTAGAGCTGATTCCAACTTGTTGAGTTTTCGCAAGCAACTCAAAACCTTTCTTTTCAATCAATAGGGTCCCCTTGCTCTTTTTTTCCTCTGAAAGCATTGATGGTAGTTTTTTAGCGCCTGGACGCCTCAGGGCAGCTGTTAGCGCTTAATAAAAATGGTTTTCATTTCATTTCATTTCATTCAGGAAGGGGTGAGTTGCACCCTAATCCCCCAGCGCATGTGCGCACCTAGGGCTATGGGGCACAATGCTTTTCACTGCATTGGCAGCCAGAGGACCAGTGGACGGTCCTGAGGGAGCCCTCACATTTTAGGACATAGGGAATTGGGCCCCAGAGAAAGGACAGTTGGCCTGGGGACAATTTGGTGACATTGGTAGAGCGCCAGGTTCTACAAAACTGCATAATGTGTTTATGTCTACTATGATGGCTGCCAAATATGATTTGTGCCCATGGTATTTACGCGAATGTGTTTATGCTTATGAGGGGATTGCATAATGTGCTTATGCTGGTGATACATAATGCATAATGTATTTATGCTTATGGGGTGATTGCATAATGTGTTTATAGTGGTGATACCTAATGTGTAATGTGTTTATGCTTATGAGGTTATTTCATAATGTGTTTATGCTGGTGAGGCCTAATGAGTAATTTGATTATGCTAATGATGTTTGGGCCTAATGTGTTTATGCCGGATGTACGTTGTTACAATGCATGCTTTTACCACCCATGCTTTTATAACGCAGGTTTTTCAACGCAAGTCGTTACAATGACTTGCGTTGGGGGGTGCTGGATAGTGAATAGTTTAATTTACTATTCCAACTCCAGTCCCCATGGATAGTAGGGAAGGTGTTGGATATTACCTATCCTAGAGCACCCCCAGCGCAATTCGTTGTAAGGACTTGCGTAGAAAAACATGCGTTGTAAAGGCACTGCGTGGAAAAAGTTGCGTCGTAAAGGATGTTTCCCGTTTATGCCTAAAGTCATGCTATGATATTTTAGGATGGTTTCTAATGCTAATGTGATAATGCTGAGGTCACTATGGTACCAGTAGTTACTAGTTGTATTTTATATTTACTACCTGCATTCTGATGGTTCTGACCGTGGCCCGATTGGCCTGGTCCTGTATATGATCCCCTGTGAATATTGTCTAGTGCCAGTCAGCACAGTGTATATTGTGTGATTATAATTCCAATGTGCTTATGATAATACAAAGGCTATTTTTGAAATAACATTGTGTGGAGTTTATTTTATGGTGTGCCTAGTGTGTTGCTGTAGTATGAGTGAGTTGCACAAACGCTTTACACATTTCCTCTGGGATAAGCCTGACTGCTTGTGCCAAGCTACCAAGGGGGTGAGCAAGGGTTATCTTCATTGTGTAACTCCCTTGCCCTGATAGGAGTGGTGGTTCCTGCCTGGCTTAGCCGCAAGCCCTAGCAATCCAGAAATCCCATTTCTAATATGGCCCAATCAAGCAGGTATATGACCACTAGTGGTCTGCACGGATCAGGGGTTTAAAAAAGAGAAAAAAAAAATTACACGATTGCCGCGTCCCTCGTCCTCTGTCGTCTCTTCAGGTTGGAACACGGAAGCAGGAAGCACCCGGCTTCCAAACTCCCTATAGCCAATCACAATGCTGCAATGCGGGGTTGTGATTGGTCTGAGCGCTGTGGTTAAGCACGCATCCAGGGACTGAGGGCCTGGGCTTGTTCTCCACCCAAGATGTAATGCAGCCTGTGTGGAGAACATGCAAAGTACACACGAATGTTTGGCCACCCGAGACGGACGGCCAAGCATTCATGCGCACTTGGAGTAGGCATTCCTGCCTTGCTCTGAGAGCAGAGCAGCACCATCTGGATACACGCTGCAGCAGGGAAATATAAAATGATAATAACAACCAGTTATTATCATTTTGTGTTTCCTTTATTTACACTGCTAAAAGGAATGGGGCGACGCTCCTCCACCTTAGCAGAGGAGCCATCACTATATACTACTAGCATTTAAATTTCACGAGCCTCATTTACAAAGAATTGACGCAGGGCAGCGCCACAAGTCATTCTGCTGTGCTGCCCTACAGCAATTCGAAAGGACAGGAATGCACCGTGTTTTCAAGATACGGTGCATTCCTGTCCTTTCAGCTAGCACTGATGCACAATTTTCAGCAAAGCACCAATCCAGACACCCTTGCACCATGGTGCAAGGGTATCGGTGTCGTTGGCATGATTGTTTTTGTGCAGGAAGGCGTACCTTCCTGCACAAAAACAATCCCAATGGGCATTTCCCTCAATCTATGCCTACTGCAGATTGCAGTACACATGGAAAGAGGAAAAAACGAGGATGAATGGAAACATTTCTTCTTGTTCCGCCAGCTCTGGGGAGGCATATGTTTTTGGCGCTGCCCAGGTTTACGTGATATTGTAAATCTGGGCAGCATCAAAATCCATGGGTGTTGAGTGGGAATACCCACTGCAACATCCATGGAACACCTCTTTGACGCAGAGTAAGGTAAGGCAGCAAACTGTTCTGCTTTGCCTTACTCTATAAGTACAAGGCCATGAAAAGCCAGGCAGAGTAGCTTTTCGTTGCCTTGTAGATATGGGTCTGCACACTGCGCCTCAGGAGCATCACAAAAGTGATGGAAGACAGAAGTGTGCCACAAGGGGCTTGTTAATAAGCCCCCAAGGAGCCAAAATGCACAAAGGAAAATTCTTGAAAAGTAATTCCTCACAGTGCGGAGCATTTTGCTCAGAAAAAGATATGGCACAGGTTTTCTAACACTTTTATAGTGACCTCTACATAACTGAGAACCTTGTAGTGGTAGCTATGGAGTACTATTTATCCACCTCTACAACAGTGTCTCTGACCCAATAACAGGTGAAGTCTCCCATGACAGGTATCTTGCTAGAAGATATGATATCCGGAATCACTAAACTCCAACACTCTAGTGTCCCGGGCCTCTGAATTCTACTCACAGGAGTTCTAAAAACAAACATCTACCACCTATTATCTCTAGTTCTATCTCACCACTTTAATTACTTTACAATGTCTGGCACCCTATCTCACACAGTGAGGCAGGCCATCATAACATATCTGATACAGTGAGGGAGGACATCATACCAGTAATCCCTCTCATACATTTGGCTTCGTTGGTCTTGGCATCGTTGGTCTTGGCATTGCAGAAGTTAGTTTTGAGTTAAGACAGGTCCTTGGTGAACGAGAGGATCAGTTGAGTGTCATCTCCATAGGAGATTGTGTTGACTATCTGACAACGACTGCAAGGGTGGTCATGTAGATGCTGAAGAGGGTGGGGCTGAGGAATGTTCCTTGTGGTACGCTGCATATGATGTCTTTAGGTGTGGAGGTGAAGGGAGGCAGTCGGATGCTCTGAAGTGAACCAATTAAGGATGTCTTACTGTATGAATTTGTTGTGGCATAACTAAGGTAGCCATACTCAATTAAACAAATGGGAGGAAAATTAATATGTGCAGTGATGTAATATCTTTGTCAAAAAATTACACATTTTATTTTTGTAAGAGCCATGCAGACTCCCCACACTTTTTGATTGCCCTTTCACAGTGATCTGTTCTATGACAATATTATTCTTATAGGTGCATAACATTATTTTATGTTAGTTTCTGTTGATTTAGGCTCCAGTTGTTATGGGTTGGGGCCCTAAAGAAATGTTGATATGCTTAGGCGCTCAAAAAGACTTGTAGTATCAAAGCCACTAGAGCAGTTTTTATTCTTCTCGTCTAGACGTTAGTCCTACATGCGCCTCAAAGGTTTGCAAGGATGTTACGCCTGCTCTAGGTATTTATCTGCAATTTATCAATCTATTTAAAGTGGTAAGTAATTGGTTAGGTTAGGAAGCTTTGATATGTTCGACAAGTCTTAACTGCTGGGGTATTGAATGTAGGAATGAGTTAGTTGCATTATCTGTATGAAGTTTAGAGAGCATTGAATAATTTGCCCAGTATTAGGTGGTTCCACTTTTTATTATATGCTCCCTGGAGTATGTACCTGCTCTGGATCAATCTAGGAAGGTGGCAGAAGCAAAATTGTCTGACCCACAAACCCAACAAAAGCTGTTGCAAACCATTCAAGAAGTCAGAACAAAACTATACAATGTGACACATTGCAATTCTTCCATCTGTGAAGTTAATCTTTCCAAAGCTGCTGATGGATGTCTAATCAAAGTATGAGAAATGTTTCCTGATAAATAAGTATGTGAGTTGTTTTACAGACTACCTGTTTCAGTTATTGGGGTAGAAGGCCCTTGGACTGTAATCCTGCTTCCACTGCCTGATTCTAAGAAAAAAAGATATCCATCACTCAAATTAAAAGTATGATGTGTCCGATTCTGTGCAACAGACACCCTTTTGATACCAAACTGCCTTCAGAATACAACATTTGAGTCTCTCCCTACTCTGGAGGAACTACCCCAGGAAGAGTTTAGTATCCTGAGTCCCAATCCAGGTACTGCAGAGCCTATTGTTCCCATCTTTACACCAGGTTACACTTTCAGCAATTCTACGCTTTCAACTACTTCTCTGGTTAACCATGTAGCTCCACATAAGACCACATGGACAATTATAATGCCTTTTTGAGCAACACATCTTTATGAAAATGAATCTGAATCACAATTTTAGACAGATGACTTTTTATTACAATCCACAGTCACTCTATGCCATCGATTTCTTCTTGTATATCATTGGTTTTGTGGCAGGCCCCTGCTACCACCATGGTCCTATGTTTGGATAACCACTACAGTGTTTCTTTTTCATCATGTGGCTAACTATGCCGACTGTTCTACTGCTTCTGCATGGAGATTATATCCCTGAAAGAACTGTTCAAAAACCCGTGGTTTGAGAACTTCAAATGTATCTCTCCTGCTACAGAACTCGACAAGATCTCTATGCTACCAATATTACAGCTTAACCTGTGCCTGAGGTCATAAATTAGGAAAGGGTTCCTTATTAAGCTATTGGAACCAATGAGACATTGCAATTAGCATATCTGTTGAAATGTTTAATGATTACTCATGATTCCTTTTCTAGTCTATTGAACTTTGATATAGTACAACAAATCTTAGAGTGATTTGTCTGTTTGTGCTACCTTTGAAAGTGAAAGTTCATGTTTTAAATTACAAAGAAATGTTCTGTTTTCATATTTGTGGTTATTATGAAATCCACAAAAGCATTAACTCTTGAGAAATGTACAATTACAAACATTATACACAATAGGAATACTGCAAGCCTTGCACACAAATAAACATAACACTTTTTAGAGAAAGTTTTGTTGTAAAGTATCAAGCATATCTGCTTTTTGCTACATGCAGAAAACAGGGAAATCTGCTTCAACACAAATAGCATTCACAGACTCAGTTATTCTGCAAATGTTGTTGCAATTCCTACTGTCCAAAGCATAGAGCATTAGAAAGAAAACATCACTGATAGTAATTTAACTAAAACGATTCAGAATGGTATTTTCAATTTGACTGTATTCAGAACGGTATTTCCTTTTTGACTCTATGTCATTTTAATGTACAGCCAAGTGGTTTCAAGATACATATATGTGCTTCTAAGCAACGATTCATGTCTTATTATGCCTACATGCTAACTGTGCAAAAACAAATGAAAACATTGTAATCTTTTATTTTCCCCCGTGAAATAGATTGTTTTGAAAGCATGCCTTGGCACAGAAATCCAGCAGTTTTTTTCTGTTTGCTCCCATGTGTAACTATCCACAAAGACTAAACAATGTTTAACCTTCAAGTTCAGTAGAGAGATCATGTCTATATCATCAAAAAAAGAAACAAAAGTGACCGAATATTATACCTATGCACAAAAGTAACTGTACCTGTATTTGTTTATATTTTTTAAAAGAAAGATGTTTATATGGCACTGGCTACACTTTTTGTGTTCCATACATTTTTATTTAATCTTTTTGAACCCAGACACAATATTCAGAAAATGAAAAAATTCCTCTAGTTCTCTATTATTTTTCATTGTACAAAAAAATTGTATATAATCCTCGTGTATGATATTTTTTATTGTGCTTTCTTATCAAGGGGAGTGTTGTAAGGATCATGTCTTAAAGTGCAGAGACCTTTTTTGTCATTGCAGTTGGAAGACATGTGATATTGAACATGTAACAAGTGATGAATTGCTATCTTGTGAAATGCACATTCCTGGCATGTGCTTTTATTCTGTAAATGTGTAATGAATATCTCTGAGAAGCATGATCAGTCAAAAACATTCAGTGATAATTAACCAGTTAACTTTGAAATGAATCCAGCAAACTGATCTAGAAGGCCTATGCCAAGCCTACAGTACTGACCCGGAAAATGCCAGAGTTTTCAACCAAGGAATGCAGACATTGAACTAAGTTTCTTAGAACAAATGTTTTTTTTATAACTCATCACCACAAAGTGATGCGGGCCTTTTATGTTTGATTGGCAACTCATGCGATCCATTTCTGCAGACAGAGCCTGAGTCCACCTAGGTACCTTTTAAGGCGCCGGGTTGCCATATGTTTTAAAGCAATCCTATCCTCTCTTTTGGATAAAGCTAACACGGGAAGATCCTCCAAGACTTTGACATAATGGGTACAATCTGGAGGCAGCTGGAGATTTCCGTTACTTGTAGTACAGGTAGCTTTTTACCATATATGTTTATTTGAGCGTAAGCCACAACCATGGTGCTTTCCCAGACAACATGGATAATTTTACTTCCCGATGGTAACAGATGCGAATTGACAGGATATGTTCAAGTTTCCTGTGCTTTCCCCACAGAAGAAGGACAGCTCTCTATATGCTAAGAAAGGGTAGGCACTATTTGTAGTGCCTTAGTGCTACCTTGGTCACTAGTTTTCATTTGTATGGTTAATTTGTCATCAGTTTTTTTATATTTTCTAGAATTACAGGACAAAATACCTTAATATAATCTTCAAATGTGTTTAAATATTTAGTGCATTAGCTCTATTTTCCAATTCAATCATATCTATTGAGTTGACTCTTCTCAAATTGCTAGATTTCTTCTTACAATCTTTAATAACATCCATTATCATTACTTTATTTTATCCCTCTACACCACAGTTCTTCAAACTGTGGGCCGCGCCCCCCTGGGGGGGCGTGGATGGGTTCCCAGGGGGGCGCAAAGGCCTCTGCCGCCACATGTAAATGAAGACGCCTGGAAGTGCAGCCAGCAATGTTTATTTGCTGCATTTCCAGGCTGTCTTCATTTACTCCGAAGGCCTCAGAGTGCAGTGGGGCCAGAGGTCAGTGGGTGATCTGCTGGGGGCTCGGCTGGGCATTGTCTGGAGTCTTAAGACTCCAGCACAGCCGAGTTTTTTACAGGTCTTTACATTTGCATACATTTGGAAACTGGTTACCTAAGCTTAGTGTTTTTTTTCTTTTTCCAGTACCCCCTGGGCCCAGACTCTGCCTATTCCTTTCATTTGCATTTTAAACTTACTGCTGTAGTGTGAAAATGCATTTAATGAAAAGGAATACAGAAAGGGTTGCCAATAGAACAAAATGCCAGCCATGTATGTTTAAAGAGCCTGCAAAGACATTGCTTTGACACTAAATAGGGTCTTAAATAAAAAAAAGTATGTATTCATTTGTAATGTGACTTTCTGTCTGTTCCTTTTATTTTCAGTCATGAATCATTCAGGCAGCCCTAGAACACATTTAAAAGTACTTCATATTTGCTTTTCCAAGTACACACAGATAAGTGCTGAAAATAGGGCTTTAGGTGACTGTTTATTTTTGTGCCGTCTGCAATATCAAAATAATGAGCTGGCAACCCTAATCATAAGACTGGAAGTTTGTTGTAGGATCAGCACATTATTTATTTCCTTCACCCTCGATTCCCTGATTAATTCCATAATAGCAATAGTTTAACTTATATCTGAAACCCTGAGTCCCGAAAATAACATGCTGATTAACTTCAAGTGTCTGGGAATTCACCATGCATTCAGACAACTCATTCCTCATTCTCACCCTTCACTTTCACGCTCACCGTGCACATAGTTATGGTTTTCCCGCATTTGCCACATAATCCATCGTCTGCTGCATAATTTGCAGATTAAAAAATGCAGCAACACATGTTATCTTACAGTGGAAGGCCCTTTCTAAAGGTTGACTGGTCACCTTTCTATTGCTTATTGCTATATGTGGGTGTTAATGTGAAACTTATGAGGGGCAATAAAGGCCAGGACAATGTTAACAAGTGTAAAAATAGCAAAATGGTGCAGTAATGCTATCACAAAATATGCAGCATAATTCGCCTTTGCTTGCTGCAGAATTTAGTCAACCATGCTGCATAATTTGGCTTTCTCCTGCCGCATAATCCCAATGGCCCTGTTTATAGTGCTATGAAGTCCCAGCCTGTGGCAGAAAGCACTGTGAATTTATAAGTCGTTATTTTAAAACAGTATTTACATACTCTAAGCTAGACTGCTGCAAAATGATGCAGTGATTGAGATAAAACAAGTTCTTACAAAATATACTTTTTAGTAATAAGTAATCAAACTTTATTTAATGCAGACATTTTTGTAAGTGTCTCCACTTTTCCAGATCCCAGCTGATAACTCCATTACATTACAACTTAAAAAGAATAGATCTTTGCCACCATAAAGCTTTAAGCAGATCCACTGGAATTATTCAGCAGAAAAGAACAAAATTATGCAGCAGGTTTGACTAAATTATCCAGCAAGAAAAGGTAAATTATGCGGCACAATGCGCCACATTTTGTAGTTAGCATTAATTCATTATTTTGTCATTTTAACTCACGGTAATGCTGTCAGGGGAAATATTTCACCTCATTAGTACCAGTTTAACACCCAAATACAGCAGTAAGCAACTACAAGTCTACTAGTCTTTGCAGGGCCTTCCACTGCTACGGAACACTTTGTCACGCTTTAAGTAACTTTTGTTCCGTATGAGCTAGAATCAAGTTTTTTGTCATTGAAATCTGGAGATTATGTAGCAAATGCAGTAAACTGATAATTATGTGGAAAGCGCTGCTGCTGCAGAAACTCATAATTCCAGTGGCCCTGGCTTTAAGTGACTCAATCAATTAATGGCTGGTAAGAAGACCGGTTTCTTTCTTAACTTTCTGCACTACCACCACCCACTTCCATTTCAGGCACAGGCATGTCAAAGTCCGTATTAACCATTCAGGGGAAGTTTGTTTTTTGTCTGAACGCTGAGTCCATGGGGTGGCTGGTAGAAGGCCAGCAGGGTTGCATTCAGATGCAGAGCCCTAATCCTCTCGATCCTTGGGACCTCACAGAAATGGTCTAGGAGACAGAGGAAAGGATCGAGATTCATAGATATTGTCAAAGAGAAGGCCCAGAATAGTGAGCACTCTATGCAAACTCATTTTTAGGTTTACAAATGGCCAGAGACCGCTTCTTTAGAGAGCTACCCCAAAGAAGGGGGCGATATAAGTGTTTTTTTTTTTAAAGGGACATTAGTGAAGCTGGTACTGCTGCCAAGTGTGTAAGTGGCCACTGCTGGTTATCGTAAAGGAGTAGATGCAGATGCAGAAGGACTTGGGCCCAGGAATTTGGGGGGCCCACTGCATCACAATTATGACTGACTACCTTTAACAAAAGGGGCATCCAAATGTATTGTCCTTTCAAGCATTAGGACAGAGGTGATGATCCATCATGGTGGGAAAGAGGTAAAAGAGACAGAGGAGATAGCCTGCGACTCAGGACTGCAGTTATCATTAGTGCAGCAAGTATAGTTGCATTGGGGTCAAAGAGTGTGAGGGGCTCACAACACCACAACTATGGGGAGCAGTTTGTTTGGGCTATCTGTTTTTGTTTGATGCATTTGCCGTTTTTTAAGGTTCATATTTGGTGCGGTTCATAAGCTATAGAAAAAGTATTCCTGAAATAATCTCATAAGCCCCGCTCCCTGCACGCAGCTATGTCCCTCCCGCTCCCCCAATCCTAGCCATAAAGTTTTGGAGGGGGCCCGACCTCCAAACATTTTTCTTAGGGGGGGTCAGAGTAAAAAAGTTTGAAGACCTCTGCTCTACACCATCCTGAACTTGTGATAGAGGTGCCTCATTCCTTTATCTTTTATTTAGTAATGGGCTAGTTGAAAAAATATGCTTATCCGTAAAATCAGTTAAGGAGTCAGTTATAATTGAGGGATTCAATAATTGTTCTTCTTTCCTTCCTGGTTCCTTCCATCTTTTTATGCTCCTCTATCAATAACTGTGTCTTTCCTTCCTGGTTCATTCCATCCTTTTTTTACTCCTCTATCAATAACGATATCTTCCAAAAGTCATATAGTGCTGAATCCTGGCTTAGCTTAGAGACTGCACCTCATCAGATAATTGGCTTGACTGTCCCTCTACCAATCCTATTTCAGTATACATTGACAACATAATGGTCGTCAGATAATTGGTAAATAAGGTATTTGAATCAGAGTTATCCTTTCTATCAATTACTGAAATTGTTTTTCTCTTACCCATGGTCATCAGGGCTTAAGATCATTTGCAAGGGGTCTTCAAAAGACTGTCATATGATCTTCTTTTGAGGAACCAAGAGGAGTGGCCGGGCCCAGGCCGTCCTCTTCCGGGCTCTGATTGGTGCAGCTCTTGACCCATGCTGTGTGTGTGCAGTACATATGCTATGATGCAAGGCAGGCTCCACCCTCATCACACAGCCCCTTGGCAGTGCACGAATTGTGGATGTTGTAGTCTGCTTCTCACCCATACAATGCAGCCTTTTTGTCCCACATTGCCGATTCCGCAGGTGAGCTATAAAGTGTAGCAGACTCCTCCTCCAGCAAATAGACCTCTGGCAGTGCAGGAATTGTGGTCTTTGTAGTCCACTTGGTCCCTACACAGTCCAAGGCCTTCTCATATTGGATACTTATTTGTGTAGGAGATAGTTTATCAGTGTTGTGTCCTTAACTTTCCAGAACTCATTTCTAAGTCTTGTGGCATGGAGTTGCCCAGCTTAGACTCTTACATTTACTGAATTGCCCTTGACTCCTCTATCCAGCATCTGTAAGTTTATTTTCAGGTTCCTCTGTCTCAGACTGTAATGAATTGTACCCAAATACTGGAGCTCATTATTTCTAACAGATTTGTTTCAGATTTACAGTTTCATCTTTATTCATAATCATTTTATACATTCAAGGCTTTTTTCCTATTATTGGATCTATTCCTTTGATGGCTTTGGGCCCAGAGAACTGGTACAGCATCTGGTGAGTCGGATATAAGACGTGCAGAGTTTGGCAGACAACATGTATTGGTCGAATCTCCAGCATATGACAACACACATGGGGCTCGAGTCCGATCCGGTAAAAAAATCCGCTGTTCGATTCGTATTCGTAGCACATTCCGTACGAATGGGAAACTACCGTCCGACGTCCGAATTCCGATCCATTCCCGTCGATTTCCGTACGAATGTCAGCGACCCGTACGAACCACAGTTGTTGACCCGTACGAATAAGCGGGGTGAATCCTACCGTACGAATCGTTACCAGGCCGTACAAACTCACTATTACGATCCGGTACGAAAAGCCTGACCGCGATTCGTACGGCCCAAAAGTATTCGCGCATGAAGATTGATTCGTACGGGATCATTCGCCTCACAGCAAGCGGCATCAATACATACTACACGTGTACCCCTCGCCCAAGCCTACGCGAACCCCCCTATCCGCCAGCGGCCCGTACAAGTCAATCGCACACACAAGTACCGCACGCACATCCCCAACAAGCCTTCGCGAACCCCCCACCCACCAACGGCCCGTACAAGTCGATCGCACGCACAAGCACCGCACGCACACCCCCCCAACAAGCCTACCCGAACCCCCCCACCTGCAAACGGCCCGTACAAGTCAATCGCACGCACAAGTACCGCACGCACATTCCCCCAACAAGCCTACGCGAACCCCCCCACCCGCCAACAGCCCGTACAAGTCAATCGCACGCACAAGTACCACACGCACACCTGCCAACAAGCCTACGTGAACCCCCCCACCCGCCAACGGCCCGTACAAGTCAATCGCAAGCACAAGTACCGCACGCACACCCCCCAAACAAGCCTACGTGTACCCCCCACACGCCAACGGCCAGTACAAGTCGATCGTACGCACAAGTACCGCACGCACACCCCCCCAATAAGCCTACGCGAACCCCCCCACCCGCCAGCGGCCCATACAAGTCAATCACACGCACAAGTACCGCACGCACACCCCCCCAACAAGCCTACGTGAACCCCCCCACCCGCCAATGCCCCGTACAAGTCAATCGCGCGCACAAGTACCGCACGCACCCCCCCAACAAGCCTACGCGAACCCCCCCACCGCCAACGGCCCATACAAGTCGATCGCACGCACTAGTAGCGCACGCACCCCCCCAACAAGCCTACGCGAACTCCCCCACCAGCCAACGGCCCGTACAAGTCAATCGCACGCACAAGTACCGCACGCACACCCCCCCAACAAGCCTACGCAAACCCCCCCACCCGCCAACAGCCCGTACAAGTCAATCGCACGCACCAGTACCGCACGCACACCCCCCAACAAGCCTACGCGAACCCCCCCACCCGCCAACAGCTCGTACAAGTCAATCGCATGCACAAGTACCGCACGCACACCCCCCAACAAGCCTACGCGAACCCCCCCACCCGCCAACGGCCCGTACAAGTCAATCGCATGCACAAGTACCGCACGCACACATAACGCCAACACCCAAACGAGCACAAGGACCTTGCAAACGAGTCGCACAACAACACTGAACATGTCTCCTGTGTACACACCATTGAGAATCATCAATGTCCTGGTCACAGCCAAACAGGCAAACAGAGGTCAACACCAACACCCACCCCATATAACACACATACCACCAATTCAAAATAAGCCACACCCACCATTTGACCAATAAAAGGGTCCACACATACAAGCCATCATCCTTTGCAACATACCTATTATTGCGAAGACACAGAGAGAACACCAGCAATTGCAGCCACACACCTTCACACATACACCCTATCTCATCTACACCCACACCACCCCCTTCACAATCAGACCCACACATCCTCATTCATACACACCATCACCCCCTCAATCACATACACCCCACACCATGACCACACCCAAGAATCCAAACTTCACTAACCCGGAGATGGAGATACTTACAGATGAAGTCATCAGAGTCGAGCCACAGCTGTTTGGCGCATTGGTCAGACAGACCAGCATGGCAGAAAAAACACGCCTGTGGGAGAGGATCGTAGACCGGGTCAATGCTGTTGCACCCATCAGGCGCACCAGGGGGGAATGCCAGGCCAGGTGGTATGATCTGCGGAGGATGGTCAAGAAGAAAATGGACCAGGTTTACGCCTCTGCACACCACACTGGAGGCGGTGGACCCCGCAGACCTCCTGTATACCATCCCTGGGAGGAGAAGGTCATGGCCCTGCTGCCACCGGTGGGAGTACTTGGAATATAAGGAGCCGTTGAGTCTGGTGAGTGTACAAAAAACACAAGTTACATGGGTAGACTAACAACAGTGCCCAGCAGCATGGGGTGGGTGGCCATGAGTCCCAGCAGTACACAACCAAATGGGGGTAGTTGCAAGGGGGAGGCACAAAGGGTGGAATGTGTAGGGTAGGAGGCTGCTCTCATCCCATATGTCCCAGGGACACACACAAGCACCATGCCCAATGCACAGGGATAGGGAAATATCACACAAGATAGTAGACCACAGCTTCTAAACATTTTAATTTTGCAGACACACCTTTCGGAGATGCATCATTTTGTGACACAGTAAGGCAGTGTAGCAAGAGAGCAAGCACAAACTACCTGTCTCCATCCCTGTCTCGCCCTCTCCCACTGTCTCCCTCCCTCCCTCTGTCTCCCTCCCTCCCTATGTGTCCCTCCCACCCTCCCTCGGACTCCCTCTATCCCTGTCTCCCTCTCCCTCTGTCTCCCTCCCTCCCTCTGTCTCCCTCCCTCCCTCCCTCCCTCTGACTCCCTCCATCCCTGTCTCCCTCTTCCTCTGTCTCCCTCCCTCCCTCTGTCTCCCTTCCTCCCTCCCTCTGACTCCCTCCATCCCTGTCTCCCTCTCCCTCTGTCTCCCTCCTTCCCTCTGTATCCATCCCTCAGTGGTCCTCCCTCTGTCAGCCCACCACAGCTCCCTGGCCACACACACAGTTGCACCCAAGCACTGCACAGGCCTTACAAAGACCATAGAGCAGAATGTTTAGAGATGTCTCCTAATTACCAGCAGTCATCTACTAAGTGCCTGCAACCCAACCACCATATGCATGTGACACTGTACTGTGTCAGGACACACAGTTTGGAATGCTCTGTAGTACACAATGGGCACAGGTGTAGGCAGCACTTAGCGCCGCAATAAGTGGGAGTGTCACAGTGTTAAAACAGATAGCGGCTAGTCAATCCGTAGCTTTGTTCATAGGTGTAGGATGCAAGTACTGTGTAGAAAGCTGACTCGCTTAGGGGACATGCAAAAGCCAGTTGATTGATGTATGATATCCGGCAGAACGCAGACTCGCATAAGCCCTGAAACGCCGTGTAAGCCGCACCTCTTTTGCTTGAGGTCTCTCCCCTGTGACAAACAGGAGTGTGTCCAATGGTGACATCGGTAATAACATATTCATTGCAAGGCTTGCATGTGTCATGCGAGTCATGTGGCGTGATTGGTTGCCTGTGAATGCATGCCGCGCACCGTCCCTGATGTCAGCGTACAACGGTAATGCCCAGGTCAATGATTCTGCCTACCTGAAGAAGTGTGTGTGAGTGAATATTTCTTGTATGCAATATGCTGCACAGTGATTATTGTGCGATTGAAATACTCTGCACTGTGAGTGCAAATGGTGTGTTTTGTTTTGCACAGTGTCATCTCCTCGCATCTCAATGTTCTCCTCGCCATCTAACGGCCACAACTTGCCTCTCTGAATGTCAATGCCCACATCTAACGGCCAGAAGGGACTACTTTACCACTGATGGTGCCCCCCCTTTTTAGTGTAAATGGTGTCCATTCATATAGCCCATGTCCATCTTCTGGACCTCCCCTTCACAACGCTGTATTGGGTGTTGTGATTAGTGGTGTACTTTTTGAGTTTACCTGGCTCAAAGGACACAGTTCTCACTTCATAATAGTAGAACAGATAATGCTCTGTCTCTTACATGAACATGCTGCATCTAAACTCTGTGCATGCTTGACGCAGACATAAGGATGAACACCGTATCCTGGATGTTGTGTCAACCTGAGCACTGCTGTATATGGGTTGTGTCGCCAAGACAAGACACAGCAATGGCTGTGTCAGTCATTGTCAAAAGAATGGAAGAATTAAAAAACTCCAGAGTACTTGTCAATTTACTACCACTACATACACAACTGAACAATGACATCAATGTAAAGATTGTGGAACTGTGATGCTGATAATGGATAACTAATTAAGATGTCACTTGATAGTGTGTTAACAGTGTCTGTCTCTCCCACACACAGGGCAACGTGTGGAGCCCCCCCCCCAACCAGGGGGGAGAAGGATCCCAGGCCCAGGCTCAGCAGGACCCAGACCCCACCGACAGCGATGCCACTCAACGCACTGTGGATGACCCCAACCTACCTGGCTCCTCTGGATCCCAAACCCCTTCTGCAACTGTACCAGCTACAACTCAGCCAAACACCGGAACCATTCCCACCACATCCCAGCAGACAGGTCAGAGCCCTGCCCATGATCCACCAGAGAGCCTGTCTGAAAATGAGGGACACCCTTTGTCGGGCACCCCTGAGGTGGCAGACAACCTCCACCTTGCCAGCACTCGGGGGGCCCTGTCGTGTATTTCTATAGGTTCTGATTCGATCCCCCTATTCCTGACCCTATTCTGGTTAAACTTACTAGCTAGTTAACTAACAGTCAGCCCATGAGGCAAGAAATCCCCCATGATGCAGATACCGTTATCTGACGCAGTCACACTACGGCACAGGAACGTGTTATCTGATTAGGTCATAACGCTTGAGATCTAATTAGACAAGCGACATTCCTCCAGCCCCTGATAAGGCATACGACGTTCTCATAACAAATCAAACCTATGACAACCTGGATAATCCGTGCGGCCATTGTTTTGATTTCACAGAGAACTTTAGTAAAGAATGTGCTAACGAGCAAGTCGTATGACATCTTTATTGACGTACCTATGTCCATCCTTACGTCAATCTCGGCACCTTTAAGGTATAAATATTGCCGACCTTGCCCTATGCAAACACACGCGTGGTGACAAGACGGAGCAGCCATACTTGCCGAAGCCGAGAGCAGAAGCAGACCCCGCAGGCAGCAGCCCCGCCTTCCTGATGCGCTGAGAGACGCGCTGCTATCTCAAGCCGAGAGACCCAGCACCGGCGCTTCTGGGCAGCCCTCGCAGGCAGCCTGGAATATCGAGAGCAGAGAAAGAGATACCATTCCTCATTCATCCTAAATTCCAGGTACAGAACTGAATAACCCCTCCTAGAGAATTCTTTAGTTATTCACTTGGCAAAAACAAACTTAAACTAAACTGTAACTTTCTATTCCCGCCCACGCATTAGACTTAGGTCAGGTACACGGGGTAGGCGTATTTAGAAACACCAGTTGAGTACGTTTAGTCAAATGTATATGTGTATGTAAATATATTTTAATCATTTTAAACATCATATGGCTCAGAAACCATATCAATGTTTTTACAGTATTATTTTATACTATTGCTTCTAATGTATGCACTTTACTTAACTATAAGTATTGCAATAATATCGATCCATTTCTCTTGTACGAGAAAAGAGACTGATCAATAAATAACATCTTTTATTGAACACGCCCGTCTCTTCCTTTTCTCTACATTCTGATGAGACTAAGAATGCACGTACTGACTGAGTAAAATAATTGCCTTGTGCTCACACGACTCTCGAGATTGACTCTTGATTAGGGGAGAGCAAAGTTGTCATGTTCTATGGTTGTCAGAAACTAAATCCCTTCTTGTCTAATCAGGGGAGTTAATCCTTCCTTGAACATTCGAGAAAGTTTCTAGCGAACTCTGAGCTTAGCTGGCAAACCCAAAAATTAAGTCTAGTATCGACAGTAGTAGACCTAGTTAACGTCTGGCCTAGGCCTTTACTGCTGTAGGCACTATTCCAATGCGCAGAGCCTATTGGGAAAATAGGAGCTACACTACATGGCGCCCAACGCGTTTGGAAAGGGCGATAAAACTAACGTAAGACATTTAGAGTAACTCAGTCGTGCTTTCTCACTCAGACCCCTTTTCCCAAATACTCCAAAGACGTCTGGAGTGGGTGAAAGGTTATTATATCCTCCAAAACCTCGCAGGAGGGAACTCCTATGTATGGTTCTTGGTCTAGTCAACGTTGAAGGATAAAACAGTTCCAAAATATTGTGCATCTAATCTCTGTTTCCATAAAGAAACCTGACCTGCAAACAAAAATAATACCATCCTGTCAGTAAAATGGGAGACAGCGATGGAGAAAGAGAGGCAATTAGATTAGCTACTGAAATAGCAGATGCTGATGCTACCATGCAAGCAGCAGACGCGGATATAATACTTATTCCGGTCATTAAAAGGAGATCTATAACCTTAAAACTTATAGAAAATGGACTGACACCTAGAGGTGGCACAGTCATATTCGTAATTGAGGCACACGAATATCGGCAGACAGAGGTATACTATACATGGATACATTTTCCAGCAGCAAATGCTGTAACAAAGTACTTCCACTATTACAAAGTAGAGGAACCTCCTGAAACGTACACTCCTTTCGAGGAGGTGGAAGTACCACTCAAATTCCAAGAGCATTTGCTCTTATTTGATGGCGCCCTAATACATAACAATCACATTACAAGGCTCGGTCCTTTAGGAAGACCAGGAGCAACGTGGCCGGTCCTAGCCGGATACACACCACATCCAGACATCGAAAGAATGCCTGCAGCAGAGCTATTAATACAGCTAAAACAACTACTAAAAATTCATAGACAATTAGTTCAGTATGTAATGCGGACTTCAACAATTCAGCCAGCAATTAAAATTCCACAGCTGACCCCTCACCAGGGGAACACAAATAAAATCACACCACAGAACATCCAATCCTGCCTAGGTAAAGTTCCAGCTAAACGGGAACAAATACCATTCTGGTTGGCACAGAAAATTACCCAAATAGAGGCGGTGTTTCCTGACACCACCCCATTAGAAAAACACAGGATTCTGACTATATGTCTCCCAATGGGAATCGCACCACACATTGAGGACTGTGACACTTGGGGTACAGTTTTTGCTTCCATCTATACAAAAACGCACGGTGTTCCATCCATTTCGGTGATACCAGATGTGCTAAAACAAATTCAAGATGAATACGGTCCAGAACCTGCTTTAACTCTCGGTATGAAATTACTGAAAGACTTCAAGCAGGTCTCGGCTATATTACTAGCCAACATAAAGGGTGAAGCAGCAAACGTGGCGATCCGCCAGAGGTTAAAAGAGACAGATATAGCAGACAAACCAGCTGAAATTGCCAGAATCATAGAAAAATCCTATGAAGAACTAGGCAGAGATAGTCTAGGTGGAATACCAGTAAAACCGCAACTGACTACAAGTCCAGAAAAAATATTTTTTAATAATAATTCACCAAAAAAGAACTGGGATGGAAATAAACAATCCAATCCTAAAGAAAAGAAATTCCAGTCCAGAGGAAGGTCTCCTAGGCGAAGAGAGAAATCTCCGAACCCGAGACAAAGGTCACCTCAGAGTGAACCCTCTGGGAATAGATATAACCTTAGAAATAGGGATAATATTAAAAAACCTGATAGATATCAAGACATTGATACACGTCCCTCTCAATCTTTTCAGAATTCCTCGCAGAAATCGGAAAGAAGAGGACGATCAGAAGAGCACGCCAAGTCCAAAGACAAGGAACCTGCTCAACTGAAAAAGAAATCACAATTTCCAAAAAAGAAGGTAGCCAGTATCAAGGTAGTTAACAATGCCGAGAATACTGAGGACACAACTGAAAAACGGAGAATGGGCTCAGACAATGCTAGACAGCGCAGCAGAGGTGAGCATAGCTCGCAAAGTCCTTATGAATCATCTGGAGACAGTGGACACGAATGAATACCTTCAAGTGGAAACTGCAGATACCAGAGTTAGCAAGCCCCACAAAATATACGAGATAACATTACGTATAGAGGGAGATAAGACTAGGAAAATAAGGGGACTATTTTGGGATAACCTATCCAAGGGCTATGACATCCTTCTAGCTGAAAAAGACTGGCCACCAGAGTTTGTCAGGGAGTGCCCTCATGGCGAAGAAGTAATTATGCCTGCCTTCTCGAATCAAATACCGATTCATAAAAAATATACACTTGCTAGAAAGTGGGCAGTGGCCTTAGCACCTGCTTTATATAAAAATCATGTAGGATGGGATGAGGATTCTCCTCCTCACAAAGTCCAGTTAAAATCACAACCTACTGCACAAAGGCAGTACCCAATTAAGCAAGAAGCTAAAAAACAAGTAAATGAAATACTAGATCAGCTAGAATACCAGGGGGTGATTGAAACTTGCACCTCACAAATGAACAATCCTTTGTTTCCGGTCTCCAAACCAGACAATTCGTACCGTCTAGTTTTGGATTACCGACACCTTAACACATGTTGCAAAACTTTTGCAGTGCAAAACTCACACAGTGCTGCACTAATGAATAACATAGTGCGCAAAAAAATACAAAACAACCTTGGACATCTCCAACGGATTCTTTTGTCAAAACATAGCACCAGAGAGCAGATATTTAACTGCATTCTCAGTAAATGGCACTCAAAAACAATTCTGTCGGTTAGCCCAGGGGTACAAGAACAGCCCGGGGGTATTCTCAGCGAGAGTAACAGAATTACTACAACTATATGATGATGAAGCATTATCTTATGTCGATGACATTTACTTAACAGATGATGACTTGGAAACTCACTTGAAAAGAGTGAACACCATAATACTTGGTTTCGCTGCAGAGGGTTACAAATTCAACTTCAAAAAGTCCAGAATTGCCCATCTGAAAATCCAGTACGGAGGATATGAATTATCAAGTATTGCCTGGTTAACAGTCTTTTAAGAACTAGAAGAATTAAAAAATCTAAAATATGAAAAAACGTATCCTCTGCCAATCGACATTCTGCCTCTACGACATTACGCCTGTGTAATCTATACAGACGGACATGCTCAACCCTCCGTTTGGGGAAAACATGCATACAATCCCACATGTGAGATTACAAAAGAAGTGTGGCACGGAGGTAAACTAAGACCTCTATTAACAAAATCACACTCAGTAGAAACTAATTCAGAACTACAAACTGAAATATTAGCTTTGAAAATGGCGCTAGATAATGCGGATCGCGAATTCCCGACGCTTATAGTGTCAGATTCATATTTCTGCGTCAACGCATATAACAAGGATTTGCAGACCTGGATTCAGAACGATTACAAAGATGACACGGATGCACCAATAAAGCAGAGACTGCTCTGGGAACAGGTAGCTCTTTTGAAAAAAGAACTACCAAAGACTCACGTGACACACTCACTGAGTCACCAGCGTGATGGCGTTCACGTTGTAGGGAAATTCATTGGCTGAAACAGCCGCAGCGGCAGCCAGTAAACCGGCTCCCGTAGATCGAAAAAAGCGTACATTAAAATACATTGACGGCGAAACATTGCTGGCAGTAAAAACGTCATCAAAAGGCGACTGCTCGGCGTTACCGATCAACTATCCACTCAATTACACATACATCATAGATGCAAACTCCATTCCTTTTGCTCGAATCCCTGGAGTGGGGGATAGAGTGATTCCAAACATGGACAGGAGAAACTTGTTAATCGCAGACGCACACATGGGCGAGGGTCTCAGACACCTTAAATTAAAGGATTCTCTGGAAGAATTACAATCACGGTACTGGTGGCCAGGCATGAGCCTGCACTACACCATGTTTGTAAAAAACTGCCCAAACTGCAACAGAGATCGCAGTGGGGAGAGAAGCAGTTTAATACCTCGTCGTATCAAGGCAGATAACATCACCACTAAAAAGAATGGCTTGCGATTAACATATACAGGCTAGTTCCCACTTATAATGTAGATCCACAACACTCGGCTGACGTCCGGACTGTTATACAAGATTTGCGAGTCTAAATGGCATATACGCTAAGAGCATGCTACGTTCGACCAATTTTTTTTCCTTTTCTCAGGCAATCCAGCCTGGGGGGGGAAAGAATGGCCAAATGAGCACAGCCCAGCGGGAATCTTCTCACTTCCTTCCTGAGGGTATGGGATGGTGTAAAGAAAAAACCAAGACAGAAAGCAATCTATAATAGAAAGGATATTAGGTTCGGGAGCTGGGTGGGTCAAACATCTAATAAGTGTCCAACGTAGTCTTAATAACTTGCCAAGAAATTCTCTGAAGGGATTCAGTCCGTACGAATTATTATTCGGAACTAGGATGTTGATCTCTGACCTTGATAGTCAGACTTCAGTGGTAACAGAAAAAAGCTTTGATGTCAAAGACCGTTTGGCTATTTTGCAGGACTTAAACAAAACAAGAAAAGACCTGAGCAACATACAGTTGAAAGAACAGCCAACGACCACTGAAGAATCACCACCTGTCCCAGCAAGACCTGTCTGGATTCCAAAAGTCGGGGATCTAGTCAGGGAGAAGATCGCGGTAAAGAAGGAATTTGGGCCTTCTTACAGAAAAGCAGTTTCTGTATTGTCTGTCAACGGGACAAGATCAGTTGTACTACCGCCACTTGCTGGAAAAAAGGAGAACCGAGTTGTATCCATCGACCTGGTAAAACCACAACATGTGGCCGATAACAAACAGTAGGCCAAGTGGACTCCCAATAAGTAGCAGAACACCAAGGTTTGCTACCAGTACAGAGGTCCTATCAAAGAGGCTCATCACATTCGAAACGCCTACGGAAGAACAACAAGGACTATGCAACAATGCAATAGAACTTAGACCTCTGAAAACCCAAATAAAGACATTTAGCAGAGACACACCAATCTATACAGAAGTACCAAGTGAAAATGCGAGAAACAAAAATCCTGAACCAATTGGAACAATTGACAGAACTGCATCCGGTTACTTCATCAACTTCGATGATTCCTCTGACGGCTTCAGCGAACAAAAGACACAGCCATCATCAAAATCCTTTAAAGACAAAGCTAAGGAACTTTTGAAACAACTGAAAGAAACATATCTAGTTTCTCCATGGATTGAATTTTGGGTGGGTTTTGGTGCATTTATCCTCATACTTTGGCTCATCATGGTATTTACCTTGGGACGCTTCATTGAGGGAAAATATGCTAAAATGGACACAGCAAGTCAGAACATCAACTTGGTCCTCAAACCACACACATCTTCACACGTCGAGAAAAGAGAACTTTCTTCAGAACTTTCTTCAGCCAACTTCACAGCAATTCCAATATCTGGTGGGGTAGCCTGGGACAACACTGACTATGAAATTTATGGTCCGGTCGAGATCCTGAAATATCCACACCAAATCAAGATCTCCTTGAGTGACTTTGCAAAACCAAACTCATTTGCTGATGATTGGGACTTTGAAAGTATAAACAATATGATGTCTGACTTAGTAATGTCTGCTAAATTTACAAAACATGATTATTTGCAGGGTTCTACAAATTATGACAGCATGTACTGCTATAACCATTATGGTAACCATTTCTTGCATAAATCTGCACAACCTAGAAATGTTTTAAATTTTAATCAATGGGAACATTGTGCTACACCTCCAAAAGGGAGCTCTAGAACCGTGTATGGCAAATATTCATATTTTTCAGGTTTTAACATAACTAATGCTGAAACATTTTATTACAAATTGTCAAACAAGACAGGGATGAAAACCATGATAACCAACACAAAATTGATATATTCAGATTCTTTCTTTGAAAAAATGAATACTTTTGGATTTGATTATTGGGACAAACATGTTGATTTGAAAAGTGTTTGGGGCACAAAAGAATGGCAAGTACAGGGTATAGAAGCTTTGTTTAGAGCCTGCATGATCCCAGAACAAATGATATTTTTAAATGACACCGTTCAACAAACCACCTGTCTTGGCTTAGCCAAAATCAAAGATTTAAATAACCTGTCTATTCCAAAGCCAACAATGTTTAGCAATAACTCTGAAACAGATGAAGAAATAGACATAAACCATATACTTAACCAAAACAGAACACATCCTGATTGGAAACAATGGTTGATCTGGCCCACAGATACAAATAACTGTCAAGATAGATTCCTGAATAAAACACAGGGTTTCAAAATGACCAGGCCAGACCCTAGATATCCCCAAAGACATCACCCAGGGATAATAACAACCTACAGTGTGGGCAAATTATGCCTTCAATGGCTACAAACTTCCACACTGCCTGAAATTAAGCAACACCTAACTTTACTTACTGATGGTGCTGACTTGCGTGATTTCATAATTGGACCACGCAAACGGCGTCAAAAGCGTTTCATAGCAGCCTCTGTATATGCAGCATACAATGAGGCCTGGAAGGTTACTCAAATTGAAACAGCAGAAAGAATACGGGAAATTGACCGTATTAATTTGGAAAAATCACTTTCTGTAGTGGACAATGGGTTAATGACTCTGTCCTCCAGAATTTTTTCATTGGACAGCATTGTGTCTTCAGCAATCGATATATTATCGCAAGACTTACTATTATTACAACATGGTCAGTCACAATTGCGTTCTATTGTACAGCTTGGCTGGACGTTACAAAATCTGCGTTCAGGCTTTGTGCCTTGGCGTTTAATCAACACAACGTCACTATTCCAAATCTTTAACCTTACTGATAGACAAATCGGTATGGCTCAGAAGGGTGCTGATTATACAATCTTGAGCATTGAAAAACTAGAAAGATTACCGTTGACAATGTCAGAACGACCTGTCAGTGAATGGATAATCCACGGAATCATAAATATTCCAATCTCAACCTTCAGGTTTCAATACTGCCAAAAATATATACAGGCTGGCATGTACGAGAAATTGGGAAAGGGGTACCTTAAAACAACATGGAACCTGCCCTATTCACATGCATGTGTCAGTAACAAAGGACAGAAAGTGTTTCTTAGTGGCAACAATTGTGCTATGTCACTAAGCGGCACGCTTCTGTGTAACGGTATTAGTTTGCACGGAGCCTGTGAAGGGAATTCATACAACCTTTCATGTCACCAGCAAGGCGCACCTGCAACTGAAATAGAACCATTCTTTCAAAGACTCTATAATGGGAGTTACATTCTTATTGTAGACCGCAGATGCTGTAGTCTTATGCCCGGGACTCCTTATCTCGTCACTACGACGGCGAAGGTCAAGTGCTGTGGACGTTCTTTGTTTCCCAGCTCCTTTCCAGACAGGGAGGCAAGGGCATGGCCCAGTTTGAAAATTACTTCTATTCGAATAGACACTTTAAGCAGAATGAAAACAGTGCTTCTTCAGACGCCTACAAGGCTCACGTCATCTAAAGAAACGTATGATCTACAAGTCGCAAGGACGACTGCAGAGATACATACATTATTATCAACTAATTCCCCCGTACATTTCGCGGAAATCCTGAGCGAAATCTTAAATATTTCTGATACCACAGGGGTCTCAAAGGTATTTAAGACAGTATTTTCGATGGCATTAACACCATTCAAAGCCATACTGGGTATTTTTCCAGACTTCGTCCATTCGATTTTTGGCGGACTTCCCCTGATCCTAGGACTAATTGCAGGAATCCTATTCCTAGTCCTTATTTTTCGTTATGGCAACCCATGTCACAGATCAAACTCTCGCGACAATGGAAGATACGATCCTAGCCATTGGATACCGGGACCGGATATCAAAAATCCTGGGACTATCCCGGCTTAGAGACCTAAACATGACTTGGTTTCTATCATTTCGACCAATGTGGCAAAGGTGTGTTTTACCTGTACTAAGGTGTCTGCTATGCGGAGAAGAATGCGTGTTAGACACCTGTCTGACGCTACAATCGGATGCGCCGGTGGATGCAGATACACTGTTGGTTCCTACCAAGGTTCACGCACTGTGCTGCCCTCAAAGGCTGCCAATTCTGATGACGGCATTCCTGGAATCTTCACCACTGCGATTGAAGAGTAGTGAAGTTCAAGATGAAAGCAGCATCGAACAGGTACGACCTTCTGTCAGCAATGCAAATCAGAATGTCAATGGAGACAATCATGCGCATGAATGCATGGTTACCCCTATTTCCGACTTAGAGGAACTTTCCCATGAAGCTGTTGACAGTTTTTTCGAAAGCCTGAATGATATGATGTTCTCTCCGGAACAGAAATAGAGACTTTTGAGTAAACTCGCACACGGCGTTCCCTGAATTCGGCCTTCAACTTTAAAAATAAAGTCACATGAACAATTACAATCCAGTTCACGGACAGCAACTTTTTTCAGCAAGCCCCTAAAATATTTTTCTATATATTTTTTCCCGGGACACTGATTTTCTGCTTAAAGTAAGAGACTATTCCTAGAGAACTAAGATTTCTATTTTAGATACTTTATAGACTTTATAGACTTTAGCTGCCCGCTGGTATGTTCGCAATAGATTTTATGTGATGAAATGGTTTCGACTTTTTTTCTGTATAGCCATATTAAGAGCCATTTCATGTGTATTTCTCATATACCAACAATCAATAATGCATAACAATGCGTGTTCACTTTTACATCTAATTCATAGCTTAAGTGCATACAATATATATGACTGCAATTTTTCAGTATATTTGAAAATTTCGAAATGCATTTATGTATTTTGGGGTGGTAAGGTATACACTATACTCTATAGTATGTTGTACTATGTTATACTATGCATAGATTAGTAGATATGACCATAGTTAGCGTGGAGTGGGTGTCGTGTATTTCTATAGGTTCTGATTCGATCCCCCTATTCCTGACCCTATTCTGGTTAAACTTACTAGCTAGTTAACTAACAGTCAGCCCATGAGGCAAGAAATCCCCCATGATGCAGATACCGTTATCTGACGCAGTCACACTACGGCACAGGAACGTGTTATCTGATTAGGTCATAACGCTTGAGATCTAATTAGACAAGCGACATTCCTCCAGCCCCTGATAAGGCATACGACGTTCTCATAACAAATCAAACCTATGACAACCTGGATAATCCGTGCGGCCATTGTTTTGATTTCACAGAGAACTTTAGTAAAGAATGTGCTAACGAGCAAGTCGTATGACATCTTTATTGACGTACCTATGTCCATCCTTACGTCAATCTCGGCACCTTTAAGGTATAAATATTGCCGACCTTGCCCTATGCAAACACACGCGTGGTGACAAGACGGAGCAGCCATACTTGCCGAAGCCGAGAGCAGAAGCAGACCCCGCAGGCAGCAGCCCCGCCTTCCTGACGCGCTGAGAGACGCGCTGCTATCTCAAGCCGAGAGACCCAGCACCGGCGCTTCTGGGCAGCCCTCGCAGGCAGCCTGGAATATCGAGAGCAGAGAAAGAGATACCATTCCTCATTCATCCTAAATTCCAGGTACAGAACTGAATAACCCCTCCTAGAGAATTCTTTAGTTATTCACTTGGCAAAAACAAACTTAAACTAAACTGTAACTTTCTATTCCCGCCCACGCATTAGACTTAGGTCAGGTACACGGGGTAGGCGTATTTAGAAACACCAGTTGAGTACGTTTAGTCAAATGTATATGTGTATGTAAATATATTTTAATCATTTTAAACATCATATGGCTCAGAAACCATATCAATGTTTTTACAGTATTATTTTATACTATTGCTTCTAATGTATGCACTTTACTTAACTATAAGTATTGCAATAATATCGATCCATTTCTCTTGTACGAGAAAAGAGACTGATCAATAAATAACATCTTTTATTGAACACGCCCGTCTCTTCCTTTTCTCTACATTCTGATGAGACTAAGAATGCACGTACTGACTGAGTAAAATAATTGCCTTGTGCTCACACGACTCTCGAGATTGACTCTTGATTAGGGGAGAGCAAAGTTGTCATGTTCTATGGTTGTCAGAAACTAAATCCCTTCTTGTCTAATCAGGGGAGTTAATCCTTCCTTGAACATTCGAGAAAGTTTCTAGCGAACTCTGAGCTTAGCTGGCAAACCCAAAAATTAAGTCTAGTATCGACAGTAGTAGACCTAGTTAACGTCTGGCCTAGGCCTTTACTGCTGTAGGCACTATTCCAATGCGCAGAGCCTATTGGGAAAATAGGAGCTACACTACAGCCCGTCGAGCGGATGTGCCCACAAGCGCGGGCCGTGCTCGTGTGGGTCAGGGTGGTGGGAGTGGCGCAAGGCGGAGGCGAGATTCTGGCCAGTCAGCTGCAGGGCCCGGTATGCCTGAACTCGCTAACATCCTGGAGGCATACCGGCGGGACACCAGGGTGGTCAGCCAGCTTGCGGAGGTCCTCAACCAGGTGAAACAACAGCAGACAGAGCAAATAGCCAGGCAAGACCTACATTATGGACGGGTGGAGGCAAGTCTGGCTCAGCTCTTGACGGTGCATCGGGAAATGAGCCAATCTCTACGTCAGATAGCTGCCAACATGCAGCACCCTCCCTGTGTCACAAGGCCAGCAACATCACGGCAAAGTGCGACACCAGCTACAGGGAGGGTGGAGGAGGAGGAGGAGGAACTCTCTGACGTAGCGTCCCATGCATCGTCCAATCCTGCATGTGAGGGTCCCCCACGGAAGGTGGGTCATCCACGGCTAAGACGTTGAGTGGCAGTGGGCCATGCACAACTCCCAGGACACCGGACCTGGCATATTGCCCTTGGGTGCAACAGCATCACCTATGAGACGCTCCCACATGGACTTGCTGGTCACAGTCTGCCCAATGATGCCAACCACTGTGGCCTGGACTCTGTTGACTCAAACTGTAAGGCATCTCATCTCCAGCAGTGGACTTTGGATTCCACCCCTTTCTGTACAGCACCTATTCACGTTTCCTGCACAAGATCACACAATAAATATCCTAAACATCAAACGCATTTGGTGAGTTATCTTGTATATACAGTATAAAATGATATGTGTGTGCAAATGTATGAAATGCAAGACTATCCAACAAACTGCAAACATCCACACACTTGGATCAGAGTCCGGGTGAGGACACACATTGGTCACAAATTCCTAACAACTAGATACAGGGATGGAAAGACACACCTGTGAGGGATAGTAAATGCTGAAGGGGTATTTGGATCTCAAAACTGCTATAACAGCCAGGCCCAGAAGAGTCACTTTGAGGTGTATAGATCAGTGTGACAAAACTTGTTGTCCACGTAGGGAGTACCTACATCTGTGTCATCAGGTATGTGAACTATCATCATCAGCATGATGCTGTACTGTTGATGTGATGAATAGCGCACAGGACAAGGGTGGCAGGACAGACTGTGGGAAATGGGCTGCAGCACTCTACCCAAGCTCACCTGATGAGCTGACCTCCCCCTGTGATGGGTGCTACGCATCCAGAACAACTACACACGTCTGACAATTATCTACACCAGAACGGCCAAATCACCCCACACCCAAGAGACGTGGACTTGGTGTGTGTCCCCTGTGGCTACTTGACTGACTGTGACGGTCATGTTGAAGTGGTGTGACCAGGTCGTGCACTGCCACGTGACTGTAAGGAAGTCAATTTTACATGCTGTGGTGTTGACAAGGTAACACTGTACAATATTGTGCCCATGGAAGGTGTTTGTGCTGTACAAGGCACATGACCTGGTGGTACGTAGACACAATGTCATGTGGCTCTGCATAGTCTTGCCAATATGTTTTGCACACACAGGCATAAAATCTGTAATGGGTGAGTTTGAGCCATCGTGATACCAGGAGGATGATTGTCTGGTGTTCTCTGTGTGTAGGGTGGCTGGATCATGCTCTACAAATGGATGGAAGGAGGGGTATCCAGTAGGGGTGTGTGGTCCTGGATATTGTGCGCTGCATTGTGGCTGTGTATGCAGCACCAGGAATGACTGAAGACTTTACGGCAGGAGAGGTGTGAGAACTTGCAAAACAAGCAGGGAACACAAGGGCATTGGCAAGCCACAACATGACATGTGCATGTGAATGCAGGAGTCTCTGCTTCACTGAGGGTCACACCAAATAATATGGCACAGTAATCAACAAACATCACGGTCACGGGATCAGGCCCCTTAGGGACAAGTGGGGCGCAGGACACACAGCGTCAGCAGGTGTAGACTACAGCTAGTGTGTTCCGAGCTAACCAGCAGCTACACAGCCATCCACCTCACACACAGTATAGTATTTTAGCCGTAATCAACACCATGCATGTAGTCACTGTACACGTAAAGACATAACAAGCATAAGCTTACTTCCTTCCATATAGTATACATGCACAATAGAAGGACATGTGCATTGATATCAAGGAGGCACAATAATCATGTGAAATCACACGTCATGCACAACATGATGATTTACCTTGTGAGGCCATAGAGCTTCATCCAACATACATGGTCATTGGCATGGGCAAGAAGACAAACAAATAACTATACGAATGATGTCACCTGTAATGCAGCATAACTATTCGCTAAAACACTGCCAAGGAATGTCCGTACCTTTCTTCATCAGAGTGGTGTGATTCTCAAAGGGTTCCAGCTCCAAATAGCCACTTGGTCTGAGTACAAATGACAGACACAAAAGGGTGATCAGGCGAGGGAAGGAGAGGATGGGAACTGCAGGGAGGGAGACCTGAAACAGAGGCGAAGACCCATTAGGAGTAGTTTCTCATGTCACTGACACTAAAAATACCTCATGAGATACACTGTACCAGTCACACTTGTGAAGTGTAACGGCTGCAGCCAATTAGAGATCACTGATTATGCAACCACATGCGATCCAATGCTGTGACACGGACACATACAACCTAGGACAGTCTGTCATCTATTTGAGTCTTGTGCAACGCTCACAAGTCATATACCATGCAATGAGTTCTATGTGTACAAAAACGAATTCACTGTCTCTGATGATGTGGAGAAAAAAAAGGATTAAAACATATGGCAATGCTACTTACACAAATTGAAATAGCTGTATTTGATAATGTGTACCCGTAAGGGCCATGTAGGCAAACTTGACATCACCCACAACAGCTGTTAGAATCACATATGATGAGGAAGCTAATGACCTACAGGCAATGAAGGCACTCTGTAGCCAGTCTTTTGCTGCATCAACTTTGCATCACTATGCTAAACATGACAAGCAGTGTAAAATGACTCAATAGCAAGTGATATTGATCAAACCAACATAATGATACCCTACCGTCGCACAGAAATGCTGCACGGGACAAGAGAATCATGTGAATGACCTCACTGCACTGGTGCAACAAAATATTTCACATGTGCATCATCACAACATCGTCATGTCTAAAGCAAAACTTACATGGTATCATGTGATTTTAAAAAGAATGTGGTGGGTAGAGAAATCTAACCAACAGAATGTGCGCACTATATACTTGAAATCATTGCTTCTTCACTGAGTTTCATTTATTGGTTTGAAAGTTAGTTGAATACTTCAATACAATTTCTTCAAATCATGTGCTTCATCGAATCTTAGCAAACATAATGAAATTCTTATGATGCAATTCTCAAATCCAAGTTATCCTTAGGTCATATGAATACCCAATGCATTTCAGGTCAACACAACGGGACCCTTCATCAGGGGTCTGTAAAAGAAGTCAAAACAGGACCAATTCAAAACCTCCACATCTTAATATCATGAAAGCATGTTTTACATTAGTGTGTCTTCAAAATCCTGCATGCATTCCACCGTACGAACTCAATATACCAAAAATGTGCGTAAACAAAAATTGAGCTTCAAGTACATTGTCTTAATGCTTCAGAATTCTGAGTGATATCTGAAAGAGCAGCGCGAGAGTCAGGTGCTCGTGAAACATGCGGGTGAGTAAAAATAATAAAATGACCAAGATTCAGTAAAATATCACCTGTGTCGTGGGCGGATTACCGTTATATAAGTGCAAATATGTGAACAAACAAAATACAATGCCAGCTATCGACTTACTTCGGACCGGACAACGCCGCGTCTCTCACGTTTCGAAGTTGGAGAGTTTTACCCAACGGGGCTCGTGATTGGATATTAAGTGCAAAATGGAATCATGTGGTGCGTTCAAAGAGCCAATGGGAAACGCGGATAGACCCCAAAGCGTACCATGTGATGTGCTAGTCAGGATTACGTGAAAAAATAAAAAAATGTGGAAAAATGTAAACAATGTCAACAGAACGAGGCGAACAGGATTCGTGTATAAGTTGATACATGCAACAGCTCGAAAATATAATGCAAACGAATATTCATGAGCAGTAAATCACAAGATACAATCAAATATCGAGCACAGAAATTAATTACACTGAATATCAGGACTCAGAACCATACCATCGTCAATGCTGTGGAAAAAGAGTTCATTACAAAAAACATGAATGTTCAATCCGGTCATTCATCCCGATTGGATGCATGGAATTAAATTTTTTGATCCAAAAATACTCCATTCTCAGTCGCTGTTTTAATGGATCCATGTCTCGACGCTGTGTGGCCGTCTCCAAAACCGTGAATCTGAGCTGTGAAATTTGATGCCCAGCTTCTTTCCAATGGCTGGCTATAGTAGACTTCATATTAAGCAGGCGGATATTGCTTTTATGTTTTGTAATCCGAACCTTGATTTTACGCTCAGTTTGTCCCACATAAATTTTGCCACATGCGCATTTGATAGCATAGATACAATTTGTGGTATCACAAGTGCTAGAATGTCTTAACTCGATTTGATGACCATGAGTGGGATGCATGAATGTAGTTCCGACTATAACATTATTGCAATGAGTGCAATTCAAACATCTCTGCATACCTCTCCAAGTGACCTTGGTTTTCTCAGACGTATTTAGAAGTTCTTTCAAATTCTTGGACCTCTGAAATGCAAAAGTTACTTTTTCACTGTATAGATCCTTCAGATCTGGTTCCATTTTTATCAATGACCAATGTTTATTGATGATACGTTTAATTCCGATAGACTCTGTGGAGTACTACAAAAGGCATACAGTTTTTTCATCAAGAATTTTTGTCTTTTCTTGCAATAATGTCGCTCTTGGTAATTCAGAAATCTTTTTGAGAGATGTATCCAAGATGTCTTGGGGATAACCACTTTGTTGATATTTAAGAGTTTGTTGTTTTAAAGAATCTTGTAAATCCTCATCTTGTGTGGTAATTATTTTTAGTCTGATGTATTGGGACGTTGGTAAATGTTTTTTGAGCGATTCCGGATGGAAGCTCTGGAATAGCAGGCTAGCATTTTTATCCGTCTTTTTCGTGTAAACTTTGGTAATGATCTTGTTGCTGCGTACTGTGACTTGTACATCTAGAAAAGGAATTGTTTCTGATTCGATCTTGTGAGTGAATTTAATGCGATCATTGACAGTGTTGAGTATTTGAATGTTTTCTTCCAATCGATGTCTAGAGCCTTGCCAAATAAAAAAATGTCATCAATGTAACGCTTAAACATGATAAGACCCTCCGTCCAGTGTTGCTCATGCAGAATGTGATCAGTTTCAAATTTATGCATAAAGATGTTCGCATATGAGGGCGCCCCCCCCAAAACCCATGGAGGTCCCGTTGCATTGGTTGAAGAATTGACCCTGCTTTTCGAAGTAGCTGTAATATAATGTGAATTGCATTAATTCCATAATGAAGATTTTCTGTGATTCTTCGAGGTCACTATTTAGCAGGCTCCATTCGAGAGCTTCAATGCCCTCATTGTGGGGAATAGAAGTATAAAGGGCGATCACATCGATTCAATTGTGAACCCTTGAGTGCTCTGGGATTACACAGTTAATCATGTGATTTTAGACAGAACTGCTACTCACTGTGAAGCCTGGCGTAGCTGTATTCTCAACCTGCACTGAGGTAACGACATGACAGTGACATGACATACTGCACCAAGGGGCAATGCATCCATGCGAACAGAATCACAGGATAGTTGTACTAACATGTGGAACATACACTGGGCAACACCTACACGACATGGTTTAGTGGTAAACTAACTGGACTGTGCCACAAGGTGGATGTGAGGAACCAGACACATTCTAATGCACAGAGTGAGGCTGCAATCCAACACAGAGTCCGTGGTTGTGACCTCTAACACAATGTCAAACCATGGTATATGCAATGTTGCATTGTCAATGTCTACACACATTGATGCATTCACCAGAGTCTACAACTACAACAGATGACTGTCAGATGGGGTGACTATCCTGTCATGGGAGTGGGCCTACATGTAATGAGAAACATGATGTTGTTGCATGTATGCATGGTCTAACAACATGCGCATGAACATGTACCACACATTTGAAACCATACCATCGCTAAACAGCCTCATATGAGTCCTTACCCAGAAGACTTGAGCCTAGCCCCCATCCCTAAAGACTCGGTGAGAAATCTCGGAGTCCGCTGGGACACTCAACTTAGCTTCAAAAATCAGGTGCAAGCAGTAGCAACCTCCTGTTTCGCAAAGATTAGAACAATAAAACGCCTCATCAACTACCTGCCGGCAGACTGCCGTAAGACTGTGATCCAGGCACTGATCATATCCCATCTTGATTATGCCAATGCCCTCTACCTTGGCATCACAGCGGGCCTCTGCCACAAACTCCAGACGGTTCAAAATGCCGTCGCACGGCTGGTTGAGAGAATCCCGTCCAGACACCATATCACTCCCCATCTCCGCAAGTTACATTGGCTTCCATTAGCAAAAAGATGTGTGTTCAAGGCCATGATACTGGCCTTTTGAGCTTCAAAAGGTAAGGGATCGGCACACCTCAAAAACACCCTCCGACCTTATGCCAACTCCAGGACTCTACGGTCCAATACCCTCCATTTCCTGGAAACCCCCCGATTTAAGCGATCTCGGACTGGTGGTAAAACCTTTGAGGTCTGTACCTCTCAGTGCTGGAACAAACTTCCATTAGCCTTACACACTTGTCAGACAGAACCCGCCTTCCGCAAATCCCTAAAAACACACCTATTCTCCTCCTAAATCAGGATTTCTGCCCCTTTGACCTTTTTTTTCTTTCAAAGTTCAGCGCCGGGACGCCCCGTTGGGGACGCTGCGCGCTTTATCAAACTCCCAAATAAAATAAATACCCAAATTGACTTTTCAACATGTCCATGCAGGCTCTGTTGATTCGGCTGACGTTGCAATCATAATGAGCAATAGCAGGATGACCACGATGACACCAACGGACAACAGGCAGGGCGAGCTGGGGATGAGAGGCACACAAGGGGTCAAGTTCCGTATGATGTCATTCTGACATTGTCCTGTTGAATAGCCTGATGTACTAGCACACCTGTACATTACAAGTACACACATAGCACATACGTGTGTGTCATTACATCTGCACTTATGTGATACAGCACAACAAACATCCAAGTGACATTGCATACAGTCAGTTGCATACACAGCATGCTAACCACGCAACACTATAGTACATTTTTAACCAAAAAGCATGTATGACTCACCATTATGAGAAAAAGTTGCGGATGAGGTGACTCCAGATATCATCTTCAACCTCCTCGTCACTAGCATCCTGGGCAAGGCCTTCATCCTCAACGGGCGGATGTTCCAGCTCATCAGGATCAAGGTAGAGTGACACGGCCTTCTCCACTGCCATGTTGTGTAGCATGCAGCACACGGTGAAGATGTCACACACCTTGCGTGGGCTGTAGTGGAGGGCTCGCCTGTCTTGTCCAGGCACCTGAACCTGCTCTTCAGGAGTCCAAATGTTCGCTCGATCACCCGCCTGGTCTTCCCATGTGCATTGTTGTACCGCTGGTCTGCAGCTGTCCTGGGGTCGCGAGTCATTAGCCACGGCATGTTTGGATATCCTGCGTCTCCTGCAAATTGACATCATGGAAATTAGTGTGTAATATGATGCAGTTCATGAAGTTGTGACATACTGGCAAACATAGCTGACAGAGTTTACTCACCAACAAGACATGCCCGGTGGTTGTGCAGCTGCAGCATCAACTGTGGTACCCTGCTACGCCTCATGATGAAAGCATCGTGGCACGATCCTGGAAAACGTGCAGAAACATGTGAGATAATCATGTTGGCAAGACACACCACCAGGGCATTTATCGAGTGGTAGTGTTCCCTGTTGCGATACGCTTGCTCCTGAGCCTGTTGTGGCACCAGAGTAACATGTGTACCATCAATAGCACCAATTACATGTGGCATGCGTCCCAGGGCATAGAATTCCCCCTTGACATCTGTCAACTCTTCTGGAGTAGGGAATGTAATGAACTCATCAAGGTGGAACAACATAGCTGACAATACATCGGTCAATACACGGCTGAACATTGTCTGAGACATCCCTCCCACATCAGCTATGGTAAATTGGAACGTACCTGTGGCAAAGAAATGTAGGGCTGCCATCACCTTTAACTTGGGTGTCAGCGCAGTTGGATACCTATGTCGTGGTTGCAGGTGCACCTCCAGCCTGTCCGTCAGGTCCTTGATCAGTTGTCTGGTGAAGCGGTAACGCCGAATGCAGTTACGTTCCCTCATGGCTTCCAAGTCTGGCAACGGCCTTTCCAGAGGGGGCGAACTGCAAATCAAATTTTATAGTATATTTGTTGAACAGTCTGACTAACACAATAACAATGTACATGGCACAAGCAACACTGCTTCAACTAATGTAGACAATTTTGAGTGTGGCCTGGGAGACACACTGAGGGAACATGTGCCAGCTGCCAGCCACTCCTCCGTGAAAAGTAAAAGACCTGTGGTCTGTGGTGTGGATATGACATGCATACAAAGGTTCTAATGGAAAGGTCTGACTGAGCATGACTATGTATCATGTCAGTGACACACGTCATGAGAATGGCATTAGGAGGTTGTCTGCACATCAAGACAGGTGACAGCAATACACACACACACGCATCACATCGGCCATCATTTGCACAGATCTGACATATTCATATTGCGGTGTAAAATTTCCCAAACTATTACATGGACATCATCATACAGCATAAATGTTGATTTGTGACAAATGGTCTGTGATGCCATCACACATATGAGTGGTTCATTTGCACAAGTGGCATGGTGTGCGTACATTACAAACCCTATAATCACGGCAAGGAAGCAACATAGATGCTCCTACAGCAGATATACTAAACAGTATGAACTATTTACTTACCTTTTGTATCTAAACATCGTTAAGGTACAGTAATTCATAGCATATTCCTAACTTTGAATACATACCAGGCTTTTGACAAATTTGGCTCCGTGGATGCCATCGATCTGCACAGGGAGTCGGTGCTATCCAGCCCACACCGGATCAAATACCGTGTCGCTGATTGGCATTCTACAAGTGCTTGGCCAAGTATTGCCCGTACCTACAACGCACACTCTGGCAGCAGTTCCACAACCGTGTCCCACAGAGAGTGTGTGGAGCGGACAAAAAGGCATGTGATGTTGGAAGAGCTCAGTCCCAGACTCTGGGAGGATGATGTCATATTTCCGTACTGCTCATACCTCTTGGATACCCTGTCCAGCAGAGCAAACAGGAATGTTGTCTGTGATTTGGAGGCCTGCATGGCCATGCTCTCTGGGGTGGGGTGGGAGGACAGGAAACATGGTTAGTCCATGGAGGGGTGTGGGCGTCGGGCAATGTGCCTATCTACAGCAAAACCTGCTGCGTGCCTGTACATGCTGGCCAATATGGATTCAGTAAACTCCTCATTAAATGGCTGCAGAGGCTCAGCGGAGCCTGACTGCAGTTTAAGGACCTCAGTGAGGAGGTTGGTCCTCACAGCAACAACGGGGAGATGAAGGGGCAAGGCTCCGGCCGCCCACGTAAACACAACACTGTACGTTGCCCGCTCATCCAAAATCACACGGTTGGAGTAGAGACATCACTAGTGTCTGGCTAGGTGTCCAGACCACTCGCATCCCCCAGTCCACCTGTCCTGTCGTCTTGGGACTGACACTCACGTGTCAGTGTGTCTTCATGACCCTCCCAATACTCATTAACACACATTCCCTGATAATCAGGGTTGTCATGATCTGTGGCCGGCTTGGTGAAGTTTGACTCCCCATGCTGCATTTATAGCGGTGTTCTGCCATGCAGTTCCCACGCCGGAGCTGTACAGTGTGGGTATCGGGGACAGCACCACCCGAGAACGGCGCCAAGGCTGACACCTGGGGGACAGTTGCCAGTGAGTTTGCGAGGTGAACCAGCGAGGACCAGGATCACCATTCAGATCCTGTCTGTCCCAGCGGGTCCGGGACGTATGCGCCACCTGCGTCAGAGCCGAAGCGAGTGATGGCGTCAGGGGCAAATCACCAGACCCGCTAGTGCCCCCAGACGGGCCCGTTGGGCCAGAAGCCGCCGCGTAGGCCGTTGGTGGGGTGAGGGACATCATGGACATAGAGGAAGCGCACTTAGTCCTCCTGTGATGACGTCTCTTTGACTTATTTGGGTTACCAGGTGACTTAGCCCTGGAGGACTGATGTCAAATCCAGGGTCTCCGATGTCTCAACACCCACGCCCAGGCACTGGTCCTACGTCCAGACCATGAGCTATTGTGGTACAGGGCCAACTGCAGGAGTCTGAGCGGCTTGTGGGACCACGTACACCTGGATTTATATGTCTGGTCCCGGCAGTCAGAGCAGCTCTTGTTGTCATGCTTCACGTGAAAACAGAGGAGACACCGACGTTGAGGGTCAGTCACCAACATGAGTCAGTCGCAATCCTCACAGGCTTTGACACGGACATACATATTGGCACCGTCCTGAGTCAGACAATCCAAGTGAAATGACCAAAAGTGATTGTACTACGATTGTGGGTCAAAAATGAGAAAGGTTACACCTATACGGGACCAGCGCTGGTGTCGTGAAAAAAGAAGACCTGATGTGAGGACGCAGAGGTGACGTATGAGTACTCAGACAACGTCATCACGGCACACACAACAGCAACGACACACGCGGAGCCGCAGGACATGCCTACCGACACACAAGTGTACTGCTGAGCGGAAATTGCCATATCCAGGATGACACGTGGGGATATGCTAAGGTGAGTAATATGATACTGACCTGTTCATTTCATATGCAAACTGCATGCACAATGTCGCACATGGCACACACATGACGTGGTCACACAGGGTCATGCTGTGCGTCTATCACACCTCTGTGAGAGTGGGCATGTTGCTGTCATCATGTGCCAGTTCCCTGTACTGAATGGTGTGCCATTCCAGTGTTGATGTGCATCACTGTATGTTGCAGATGTTACTCCGTTGCGAAGTGTTGAATGCATGTGATGCACATGTGCACAATAATTAATGACATGTCTCGCAAGTTCTTCACACATCAACTGAGGCTCAAGGTCACAGTCCCTGTGCTTCTTCAATGTCTGCCACACCTGGGGCATGTTGATGTGAGGATGCCATGTTGATGTATGCATCCACATCGACAACATGAGTGTAGACTACATCCCTGCAATGTGATTTCCTGGAGTCACTCTCCCAATGGTGACATGAAGGAGGTCAGGAACGCAGCCTACACAATCGTTCACTTGAGCATGTCTGAGGCACTCTACCCCAATGGTACGTGCGTGTGTAGGCCTGGTTTCCCCATTGCATTTCAGCCATACGCGAGCAAAGCATACCCCAATGGTACGTGCGTGTGTAGGCCTGGTTTCCCCATTGCATTTCAGCCATATGCGAGCAAAGCGTACCCCAATGGTACATGCGTGTGTAGGCCTGGTTTCCCCATTGCATTTCAGCCATACGCGAGCAAAGCGTACCCCAATGGTACGTGCGTGTGTAGGCCTGGTTTCCCCATTGCATTTCAGCCATACGCGAGCAAAGCGTACCCCAATGGTACGTGCGTGTGCAGGCCTGGTTTCCCCATTGCATTTCAGCCATACGCGAGCAAAGCGTACCCCAATGGTACGTGCGTGTGTAGGCCTGGTTTCCCCATTGCATTTCAGCCATACGCGAGCAAAGCGTATCCCAATGGTACGTGCATGTGTAGGCCTCGTTTCCCCATTGCATTTCAGCCATACGCGAGCAAAGCGTACCCCAATGGTATGTGCGTGTGTAGGCCTCGTTTCCCCATTGCATTTCAGGCATACGTGAGCAAAGCGTACCCCAATGGTACGTGCGTGTGTACGCCTCGTTACACCATTGAATGGGTAGCATTAGCAACGGCAATGTCACCGTACTTGTGTGGGTATTTGAATAAATACATAGGGAACATCTAGGGGAACAGTGGAATGATAAAAATGCACCCAGGTTGTCATGGATATAGAGAGTTGTGAGCCTCCTACAGGTGTTCCTGAAAATTCAGTTGGGCAAAAGTATACAATGTTGCAAAAGTTGTTGTTCAGCTCTGGCTCAGTTTTCAAACCATGCATATGTGTGTAATGGCCTTATGTGTGATGTGATTGGATGGAACATAGGATGCTAACTGGTGGCCTATCACACACTACTCCTTGGACTCACAGACCCTCTGCAGCACAGATATAAGGCAGCATGCGGCTGTGGGAGGGCACTTGCCTGCACAACATTGGTGTGGTAATCACAGCTGCTGTCTCTGAATCCTCTGGGCCCTGATTAGCTGAGCATTGAGAGGGCACCTGCATTCACTGATGGTGAATACATGGCCCTGCTGGATGCCCTCCTGCCTAACTACAGCAAGCTGTATGGGAGACCAGAGGATCAGGTGAGTGATGTGTGCAATACCTTGGAGTGTGCACCTGTTGTGTGTGTGACATTATATCCACTGTGTATGTATAGTGGATAGATGCAATGTTGTTGTGAGTGAGTGCCAGGGTGTACAGTGTTGTTACAAGAGAGTTCCTTGTTGTAGTGGGGTGTGGGACAGCATGTCACGTGCTGCAGTGCACCCAGATGTAGCATATATTGCTCAGTGAGTGCCATGCTCAAAGAGTGTTTTGCACCCCTCATGTCATCTGTAGCCTTTCAATGGGATGCAATGCAGTTGTGTTTGCTCACAGGCCACATACTCCTGGACAATGATGCAAATGTGTGTAGCATACGATGCCCTGTTGTCCTCAAGTAATTTGTGCACATATGTGTGTCTTTGGAACATGAACCAGGTGTACTGATGGTCTTTTACTTTACATTTGTGACATGTATCTGCCTATGAGAAGGGTGAAATCTGGGTGGACATCGCCAGGGCTGTCAGGAGTGAGGGGGGCCTTGCTGGAGGCTCAGAAACATCAAGAAGAGGTGGCAGGACATCCGGTGCTGGACCCGCCGCATCGCCAGAGTACAGCTGAAGCTGGAAGCTCCACGCCAGCATGGCGGCACCCGCCACCTCATCCCCCACATGCTCCGGGTCCTGGAAGTGGTGTTCCCAGACCTCCATAGACAGTTGTAGGAGGGACAGCAGCAAGAAGGGGGTAGGTACATGTCTGTTTGTTGTCATGTGTGTGTTAAATGCTACCTGAAGTGCTCCAAGGCATGGTAACACTCCCATAGTTTGAGTGGTGTGGTCAGACAGGCACTTTATGCATTGGCATTAGAATGTCCCAGTGTCAGCAGCTGCTTCTTTACATGCCTTGCCCTACTCCACATTTGACCTGCGCTATGGCTAATGAATGTTTTTCCCATTTACTCCTATGGTGCAATGTCTCAGTATGCATCTACCTTTGCACATCATCATGTTGTAGGGGGGTCTGTTACACCTGTTGGTACCTTACATGTAGCACCACATGTGCACTGTGTCTGCCCTTCTACATATTTTGGCACTGATCTTGAGTCTCAACATGTGTTTTCTGCACAAGTCAGCCTTAGTGGCCTTTGTCCATGGTACACTTTCTAATTGTCATGTGTTAGCTACAGGTGCACAATGTACATGTGCAATATTTTGGGCTTATGCATACTCACACTGGGCAGTAAATGTCATGGTACTTATAGAGCGCACTGTCACCAGACGATCACCTTGCGGTGTCGCCTTTGCGGCTTCCTGGCGCTGATACTCATACCGCTGTGGAACCCCACCTGGCTTTCCCTGTGAAGTGTCCACTCCTGGGCACCCCCAGGGTGAAGCCAGGCATCCTTAGCGCTGTTGGGGCCGGTGTGGAGGCTAAGCAAGCTATTGCCCAGAGTTGCAGAGTGGGACCCATGATTAGAGTAGGCACCAAGGCGAGAATTATCGAGTCCGTGGATATTGAGCCCAAGACCCGCCGAGGCGGGAATCGAACCCTGGTCCCTGGCCAGAACTCTGCATCAGGGTCTGCCGCTCTAACCATTGAGCCACACTCCTCCACAGTCCTCCACAGTGCGTGTGTGCATATTCTCAATCAATCAATCAATCAATCACTGCATTTATATAGCGTGCTGCTCACCCGGGAGGGTCTCAAGGCGCTGGGGGAGAGGGGTGTGTTACTGCTCGAACAGCCAGGTCTTGAGTTGCTTCCTGAAGGAGAGATGATCTTGGGTGCGTCGAAGGTGAGTGGGGAGGGAGTTCCAGGTCTTGGCTGCAGGTAGGAGTAGGATCTTCCTCCGGCAGTGGTTCTGCGGATACGAGGTACGGTGGCGAGTGCGTGGCTGGTAGATCGTAGCTGGCGCGTGGGCGTGTAGAAGGTCATTCGGTCGTTAAGGTACTTGGGACCCAGGTCGTGTAGGGCCTTGTGTGCGTGGGTGAGGAGTCTGAACGTGATTCTCTTGCTGACGGTGAGCCAGTGCAGTTCTCTCAGGTGTCCGGTGATGTGGCTGTGTCGGGGGATGTCCAGGATGAGTTGTGCGGAGGCGTTCTGGATTCGTTGGAGTCTTCTCTGGAGTTTGGCTTTAGTTCCGGCGTGGAGGGCGTTCCCGTAGTCCAGTCGGCTGGTGACGAGTGCCTGGGTGACGGTCTTCCTGGTTTCAGTGGGGATTCATCTGAAGATCTTACGGAGCATGCGCAGGGTGTTGATGCACGAGGAAGAAACGGCGTTGACTTGTCTGGTCATTGACAGGGAGGAGTCCAGTTTGAAGCCCAGGTTGCGTGCGTGGTCTGAAGGTTTGGGGGCGGTGCCCAGGGCCGTGGGCCACCAGGAGTCGTCCCAGGCGGAGGGTGATGATCCCAGGATGAGGACTTCCGTCTTGTCTGAGTTCAGTTTAAGACGGCTGTTTCTCATCCAGTCGGCGACGTCTTTCATCCCTTCGTGTAGGGCTGGCTCTGGCGGTGGTGGGATCGTTGGTGAGGGAGAGGATCAGCTGGGTGTCGTCGGCGTAGGAGATGATGTTGAGGTTGTGTTGGCGTGCGATGGCTGCGAAGAGGGTCGGGCTGAGAGAAGATCCTTGTGGTACGCCGCAGATGACTTCGGTGGCCTCGGATCTGAACGGAGGGAGGCGGACTTTCTGGGTTCTTCCGGTGAGGAACGAGATGATCCATTCCAGCGCTTTCTCTCGGATTCCGATGTTGCTGAGGCGCTTTGCTAGGGTTCGGTGGCCGACTGTGTCGAACGCTGCGGAGAGGTCCAGGAGGATGAGGGCCGCTGTTTCCCCGTTGTCGATCAGCGTTCTTATGTCGTCAGTGGCTGCGATCAGGGCGGTCTCGGTGCTGTGGTTGGCCCGAAATCCGGACTGCGAGTGGTCGAGGGATCCGTTCATCTCGAGGAAGGCGGCAAGCTGTGTGTTGATGGTCTTCTCGATGACTTTGGCCGGGAAATGAAGGAGCGAGATGGGACGGTAGTTCTTGAGGTCGGTGGGGTCCGCTGTTGGTTTCTTCAGGAGGGCGGTCAGCTCCGCGTGCTTCCAGCTCTCCGGGAAGGTGGCGGTGTGGAAGGAGGCGTTGATGGTGTCTCGGAGATGGGGTGCGATGGGGGTGGCGGCTTTGTTGAAGACGTGGTGTGGGCAGGGGTCAGTTGGTGATCCGGAGTGGATTGAGTTCATCATGCGGGTGGTGTCTTCGGTGCTGATCGGGGTCCAGTTGCAGAGGGTGGTGGTGGCGGGCGTTGGTTCGGTGGTAGGGTGCGTGGTCTGTGAGTCGAAGCTGTTGTGTATGTCGGCGATCTTGCGGTGGAAGAACGAGGCGAGGGAGTCGCAGAGGTCTTGCGTGGGAGTGATGTCGCTGGTTCCGGCGCTGGGGTTGGAGAACTCTTTGACGATGCTGAAGAGTTCTTTGCTGTCGTGGGCATTGTTGTCCATCATTCTTTGAGTGCCGTCTTCTTGGTGGTGATGATGATGATGTTTGCGGGTGGCGTGCTTGAGGGCAGTCCAGTTGTCTGTGGTGCGGTTGAGCCGCCAGGCTTTCTCGAGGGTGCGGCAGTTCTTCTTGGATTCCTTGAGTTCGTCGGTGAACCAGGGGGTTTTCTTGCTGTCGGGTCTGCTCAAAATATGTTGCATGTTGTTTGTAAATATTATTGATGTTCAGCAACACATTGTGGCTTTAGGTGTAGACAGCTGTGATGCCAGTGTGAGGTGATGGGACACTTGTTTCAGGTCCCAGGATGGCATCACATGTCAGTTCAGGCAGGACTTTTCCCATGTGGCACAAGGTCAAAGCAAATCACACATGACCAGGTCTGGGATTGGGTGGCAGGGTGGGAAAATGAACTGTGATGCATCATCAGCTATCCTGTTGTCAGGCAGTGGATCATCATTGTGTCTCTCATACACGTTTTTGCCTTGCCTGTAGCTTGTATCCTACTATACATTGAGCGTTGTGTCTCTGACAATTGGCCACAACTAGACTTGTCATTGTGCAGAGTTCAGTGTCATGTGACTCATGATGCATGCCCTGTTGAGAAATGAGGCCAAATGATTTGCCAAATGATTTGTAGCTGATATGTCTGATGTGTACAGGTGACTGATATGTTTTTATTCTTCTCCTTGCACACAGCATCATCATCTGAATCTGGAGGAGACACAGGCACGGACCAGGCAGAGGGACACACCGACAGTGCCACCTGCTTTGAGGTGTCAGAGGGAGGCAGTGGCACGGAGGGTGAGGAGAGTCTTCAGGCCGGACGACATGTGACTGACACATCTTACCATGCCGACAACTCCGAGTCAGACTCTCAGGAGGAGGGGGAATATGCAGCAATGGTCACTTCTTCATCTTTGGCTGGCATCCCCTCCTCCAGTACCATCTCCACCCTCCCAGTCCTTAGTGTGTCTAGGGTCTGTGCTAACCCCGTGTCTCCTTTGTTCCCGGCACCGCAGCCCCTGCCCCTGTGTCCCCTGCTGCCCTCAGTGCTGAGACTGTAGACCTACTCCGGCAGATTGCAGTAGGTCAGACATCCATGCTGACTGTCCTCCATGGACATACACAACTGATTACACAGGTGGTGTCGTTCATGGAGGGCATGTCATCGGCCATGTCTGATCCACGTCGGAGTGTGGCTGCCATAGAGTCATCACTGACGGCAGCTATGTACACCCAGCAGCATCTGTCCCCCCCATCCTTCAGAGCCATCCACCTCTGCCTCTCACATACCTACACAGCATACACGCACACGCCACAGGTCAGACACACCCAGCGCACACACAGAGCATAAGAAGCTCAAAGCTCCACGCACCCAGTCTCAAGGGGAAGTAGGCCCACCCACAGGGAGAGGGGAGACACCTCACACACGCATCCACACACCCAGTAGAACAGACTCACAGCCCTGTACCTCCACCCCCAATGTGTCCCCGGGTTCAGGTGGTAGTTTTTCCGCACTGGCTGAGGTATGCAGCCAGGTTTTTGAAGCTACTTTCGGTGATGCCCCAAGCAGTGTGGATGAATCCACTACACCTGCACCCACTCCACCTGTCCTTCCCTCTCCTCTCCATGCGGTGCCGGAGGATTCCACAGATGGTGCCCCCGTACTTTCCACAGCGGATTAAACGCCATGTGCAGGCAGGTTTGGGTGTGATCACACACATGGAGGCACAAACTGTTGCAGAGACTTTTTTGGACTGGACATTGGCCTTTAATGAGCGAGGACTCTTATCTGCTTTTCTATTTTGAACCAGCTGAATAAAGCAACTATTTTCCTTTTCTGAAATGTAGTTTGTGTGATGATGTCTGTGACTGCTGTGTGCCTGGGAGCTGGTGTGATGTTCACATTTAGGTATGCTAACATGTGTCAATCTCCTGATGGTAATGAGGTTAACAATGGTATGTTTTTGATGTAACAGCTGGGCAGTGGTGGGGGTGTTAGCCACACACACACTCTGATGCTGAGCACTGGTGGGCAGTGGTGGGGAGTGGTGGGGGTGTTAGCCACACACACACTCTGATGCTGGGCACTGGTGGGCAGTGGTGGGCAGTGGTGGGGGTGTTAGCCACACACACACGCTGGTGCTGGGCACTAGTGGGCACTGGTGGGGTTGTTAGCCACACACACACTCTGATGCTGGGCACTGGTGGGCAGTGGTGGGCAGTGGTGGGGGTGTTAGCCAGACACACACTCTGATGCTGGGCACTGGTGGGCAGTGGTGGGGGTGTTAGCCACACACACACTCTGATGCTGGGCACTGGTGGGCAGAGGTGGGCAGTGGTGGGGGTGTTAGCCACACACACACTCTGATGCTGGGCACTGGTGGGCACTGGTGGGGGTGTTAGCCACACACACACTCTGATGCTGGGCCTGGTGGGCAGTGGTGGGCAGTGGTGGGGGTGTTAGCCACACACACACTCTGATGCTGGGCACAGGTGGGCAGTGGTTGGGGTGTTAGCCACACACACACTCTGATGCTGGGCACTGGTGGGCAGTGGTGGGGGTGTTAGCCACACACACACTCTGATGCTGGGCACTCGTGGGCAGTGGTGGGCAGTGGTGGGGGTGTTAGCCACACCACACTCTGATGCTGGGCACTGGTGGGCAGTGGTGGGGGTGTTAGCCACACACACACTCTGATGCTGGGCACTGGTGGGCACTGGTGGGGGTGTTAGCCACACACACACTCTGATGCTGGGCAGTGGTGGGCAGTGGTGGGGGTGTTAGCCACACACACACTCTGATGCTGGGCACTGGTGGGCACTGGTGGGGGTGTTAGCCACACACACACTCTGATGCTGGGCAGTGGTGGGCAGTGGTGGGGGTGTTAGCCACACACACACTCTGATGCTGGACACTGGTGGGCTGTGGTGGGCAGTGGTGGGGGGTTTTAGCCACACACACACACTCTGATGCTGGGCAGTGGTGGGCACTGGTGGGGGTGTTAGCCACACACACACTCTGATGCTGGGCACTGGTGGGCAGTGGTGGGCAGTGGTGGGGGTGTTAGCCACACACACACTCTGATGCTGGGCACTGGTGGGCAGTGGTGGGCAGTGGTGGGGTGTTAGCCACACACACACTCTGATGCTGGGCACTGGTGGGCAGTGGTGGGGGTGTTAGCCACACACACACTCTGATGCTGGGCACTGGTGGGCAGTGATGGGAAGTGGTGGGGGTGTTAGCCACACTCACAGGGAGGTGTGACAACCTCCCAGACAGGATTTAGTGTACTGGGACTGGGTGGATGCACTAGCCAGCACCACAAAGTCTGCATGAGGGGCACATTTGGTGTCCCTGTGCAAAGTCCAGTTCAAACCAGACATGGGAGCTGGTGGCTCTTCCTCAGATGCAAAACTGGGCAAAGGACATGGGAGTAACCTCCCCCTTTCCAGACCCTCCCCTCAGAGGGTCCCATCAATCTTCCCAACTCTTTCCCTAGGGTACTCAAAGGCTTAGGGTCGCGTCTCGATTATGCCAACATACTATATCTTGGGGCCACGGATAGAGTATTGGTCGACTGCAGGTTCTGCAAAATGCCGCTGCACGGCTGGTTCTCAATTAGCCTAGAAAGGCGGCTTCTAAAAAAGCCCTCAATGCATTGCACTGGTTGCCAGTGAAGGAAAGAGTTATATTCAAGACACTATGTACTTGTCATCGAATTCTAAACATGCTTGCCCGTCTTATCTAAGCGACTTAATCACCGGATATGAGCCTAGGAGGTCCCTAATATCTGCTGGCTCCGGACTATTGGTGATCCCTAAGGTAAAAAAGGCCAGGATGGGAGGTCGCTCTTTCCGGGTCCGAGGTGCACAGAATTGGAATAAGCTCCCACTAAAACTCAGGCTAGAAAGTTCCGAGATCAAGTTCAGAAAGTTGTTGAAAACCTACTTATTCTCTGGCAGCATGTAAAGATCTCTGCTGAGACGATCTGCGTCTCCCTCTCACCCAGCGCGAGGACACGCCAAGATGGTGTAACCATGCGCTCTATAAATTACATTAATATTATTATTATTATTATTATTATTATTATTATTATTTCCTGTAGGTAGGTCCCTAGATTCATTGTGGGATAAGATTCAGATAAGTCACTATGACTTCTTCTACCGTCGGGCACTCTAGACTTCGCTGGACTTCTTTTGGGCCTGACTTCATTTACCTTCCAGTCTGCTGCATCATCTGTGCCTGTGCCTCACACAGGAACCTTCCAAGGCCTGTGAAGCATCAAAGACACTTGAAGGAATGTCCCTTGGAGAGAAGGAGTCACTACCTGCATTCGCAGGCACAGCAACTAAGTTGACCGATCTACTGATCCTGAGATCCTCCGTACTCCATAAGGTTGTGCACCACATGTGGAGGTTTTTCACAGCTCCCGAGGCCTGCCCTGCCCTCTCACCAAATTTGAGGTCACTATCCCTCGTGGGGTTTGCGATAACTGAACCCTGAGCACCGCTTCAACTTGCAGTTGCAAAGGCTTGTTCGCTTCCTTCCAAGAAGATCTTCGGGCTCCTAGTAGCCTCACCCTCGTACATATCCAGTGACCCACTTGGTTCTTTTGGGCTCCGCTGATTGCTCAGGGCCTGTCCTGACTGACTTTGCTGGTCGCAACGTAGCTCCTTCACTTCCTGCATTGGTTGCATTTGCCAAGGCTTGTTGGTGCTCTGGCTGGACACTGATCCCTCAGCACTCGACATCCATTGGGGGACAGCTTGTTCCTGGCTCCTGGTACACCTCAGCATCACCTGGTCCTCACAGCTGCAGAGTCATGGTCATCGTCACCCAGCCTACAACGCCCAACATGGGAGGGCATACGTCTTCCAAGTCTCTTGGTCACCCCTGAGTGACGCAGACTATGTCCCCTCTGCTTACAGGTACTTTTCATCTAGAATCTGCTTCCGGCTTCCACTGGACACTTTCTACTTCTACAACAGCTGCACTTTCTTGAAGTCCTCCCTTGGGTTTGACTGCGGTTTACAACACCACTTCACTTGTATGCATCCATCTTCCCTGGTATAGGTAATTTGGGTACTAGGGTATCCATGAGTGGAGTGGCTCTCCAACCTTCTGTCTTCCAGAGGGTTTCTTCAGGGTCCACTGGGAAGGGTCCTTAATCGTATGTACGACGAAGTGGCTGAGCGTGTCGTTAGCCTCCTGGGCTTAACGTCATGCTACGCCACTTCGGAAACGCAAGGCTGCACCACATTTACAAGGATGTGGTGTAGCCTTGTGTTTCCCCATGCGATGGTGATAAATTTCACAATTTAGAGCCAACGCAGGCACCCTTGCACCAGAGTGCAACGGTGTCTGTGTGCAGGGGAGGATTGGTTATGTGTAGGAATGTGTCCCTTACTGCACATAACCAATCCTAAAATGCCATTTTGTAACTTTCATGTGTGCCACTTCATGCAGCACACACAAAAGTTACAAAATGGCATTTTTCACAAAGGTTTGTTTATGTACAGGAAGGAACACCTTCCTGTACATAAATAAACCGTGGCATTTTGCATTTTCCATGTTTGCTGCCCAAGGCAGCACACATGGAGAAAGCAAAAACAAGGAAAAATAATGCATTTCTCCTCATTTTTCCACCTTAAGACCAGGGATTTCCTGGTCTTAAATTTGGCGCTGCCTCCTATGTCTGCCACCCGTGTACATAGGGGGCAGCGTCAAATACAACGGGTGCTGTGATGGAATGCCCACCAAAACACCCACTGCTTGCCCCTTTCACGCTAAACATAGCGTAAAATGGTGCCTTATGTACAAGGCAGCATTAAGCCACGTTAGGTGGCTTAACGCTGCCTTGTACATAAGACAAGGCCCCTATCGCCACGGGAACATCACAAAAAGTACTTTCCTGTGGCGATAGGGGCTTGTACATATGCCCCAAGAGCTGTACGGAGCACGCTGTAATGTTTCCACACTGCACACGCTCTCTGTGGGATCCCTATCTACTTTCCTTTGGTGGTTCTGTGGGTCCCCAGCACCTCTACGTCCTCTTTAGCCTGTCTTGATCCAAGTTGTGGTTATTATACCACTTTCTTAGTAAATGGATTGCTATCCCCCTGGGGTTGACTGCGTATTTCATGCTATTTACTGTGTTTCTTTGCTAAAGTATTGTGTGCATTGTGCTTATTTGCATGTAGGAGATATTTGAACGTACTAGAGAGTATTATATAATAAATACATATTTTTATGAATACTTGATGGGCTCTTTTCACTTAATCGACACTATAAGATTGCATTCTGGTAAAACAAGCTGCTTTATACTCTTTCTGGACTAACCCTGGAGGCTTCTCTCCACAGCTACCACTTAGAGAGCTTTATATGGTTGTCTAACACCTCTTAAATCACCATAAGGATTGTCTGCACTGGTACAAGGGGATGATGGACGAAGTGCTTGAGCAAATCAAACACTCACCCCCAGTCAACTGATCTGGGTCTTATCCACTGATGCCAGCTGATTAGCCAGAAACCGGTCCCAGGAAGCTTGCTTCCGGTCCAGGGAAGACATGGCTTGGCAGTTCGGGCTGTACTGTTCACATGAGGCACAGGGTCAGACTGATTTGCAAATGGCCATGTCTGAACTGGGGTGGTGGTGTGAGCTAAAGAATGGTGATGGATTTAACCAAGATGAGTTCACTGGGGGTGAGTGTTAGATTTGCTCAAGCGCTCCATCCATCATCCCCTTTGGTATCGCCATGTTTTCCCTTAGTTGGCAGGGTATGCCCAGGATACTTGTTTTCGGTCCAGGAAAGACATGGCGTGGCAGTTCAAGCTGGACTGTTCCCATGAGGCACAGGGTCAGACTGATTTGCATATGGCCATGTCTGAACCTGGGTGGTGGAGTGAGCTAAAGAATGATGAGGGATTAAACCAAGATCAGTTGACTGGGGGTTAGCGTTTGATTTGCTCAAACCCTCATTCCATCATCCCCTTTGGTATTGCTTTGTTCGCCCTGAGTTGGCAAGGTATGCCCAGACATGGGTCCCTTGCTCACTCTGCCACTGGATTCAAGATAGCCTGGCTGATGAGGGTTATGAACCCGATACCGGTCCCAGTATGCTTTTTTTCCGGTCCAGGAAAGACATGGCTTGGCAGTTCGGGCTGGACTGTTCCCATGAGGCACAGGGTCAGACTGATTTGTATATGGCCATGTCTGAACTTAGGTGGTGGAGTGAGCTAAAGAATGATGATGGATGAAACCCAGATCAGTTGACTGGGGGGAGTGTTTGATTTGCTCAAACGCTCCATCCAACATCCCCTTTGGTATTACTTACATAGGTGGACATCATACCACAGGCCAGCTTCTCACAATACTGTGTGCTAATATAATATGATGCAACCAAAAAGGAAAGCATGCATGATATTTCCAACACTAACCTACGCAAATGGAGGCAAAAAACATGCAAAGTCACACAAATGTATAACTTCATTGCACAACGCACATGCAATCTTGCTCAGACTTCGAGCTTACCTAGAACAATCCCATTCTGCTGAAAGACAGTGGCAAGAGCTCGAGGATTCGGAGTTTGGCAGGCAGATGCAATAGACATTTTGTTTTTATATTGTTTAGTGTGTTAGTTAAGTTTTCATATAAGAAAATGCATTTTTTATTTGTAATATAAATAATATATTTTTCGTTAATTTTATTAAGTTATTATTTTGCAGTCTTTCCACAAACCATGTCTAAGGTCTTTTCATCTAGACAGGTATGTGCTGGGGAATGGGCCTCCCAGGCCATCCTTGACACCCAGGAGGTAGGTGTACTTCTGCATTACGTCATGGGTTACTTGTCATGATTGTTGGAGGTAGGCAGAAAAGTGGGTCAAGGATATACTTTAACTTAGAGCGGAACCACTAGAAACATGTGGCCTGAAGAGAAACATAGGCTAGTGGGATTAATTGGTCCATGACCAGATACAGCATAGGTGGGCAGATATAATGGCATATTATCAACAAACAGTGGTGATTATTGCTAAGCGCGTTTAGCGCATTTTTTCTTATCGCTGGATTTTATCGCCGAAATAGCACGTTATTATCAACGCTTATCTCCAAGGCGATAATAAATCCAGCGGCAGCGGGGAAATACAGGAATATTGCATGAAATCCAGCAATAAAAACTCAGCGATAGGTAAATCCTTGTTAATAGGACATGGTGCACTTAGCCTGACAATCCCCCTCCCATAGGATAATATAGCTAAGTCAGGAATTTTGCAGACGTTAGATTCCAGCGTTAATGGGTGCTCAGCGTGATTTTAATTGTCGCTACGCGGGTCCGGAGCATCGTTGAAAATATTGCAAAGCTGCGTTAGAGATGGATTCCCATGAAGTTATGTGAGGAACGCCTATTTTGCATCTCATTAGCGATGTGTTGCAAGGCCGTATTAAAATGGGTGCTAGCACAAGGAAACACGCGCTAAAGCTGGTTAGTGTGTCCTTGATAATACTGCGATATTATTATCCCCGCTTTTTTGCCATAAAAGGCCACTAAAGCGTCGATAATGGGCTTGATAATATAGTGTCCAGAAAACAAGAAATACTTCACAACCTAATAATCAAAGTTAATAGAACCGTTGATAGGTAATTTCACATTGCTTTGAATGCACATTTGAAATTTTTGATCTCTCTTTCATGTTAAAAGAATAGAATGAAGCATGTAATGAATATTAATACATTATATTTATGACATATTTTATATTGTAGCAGACTTACATATCTTGTCGTTTGATGATACCAGTCTTTTATATAAGGACAACCAATGCATGCTGATCTCTATTGTAAAGCATGTAAAAACAATATATTTTAAATATTTAAATTTTTATTAATGTAGATTGTAGAACATCCATCACAACATCTTTTAATCTACACAAAATACGTGTTAAATGATTAATGTTGTGACATTGTTGCAAGTGAACCAGGGTCCTTTTACTCCGCAGAATGTGAGGCTACTGGAGATACAGGTGAATCAATATCTGTAGTATATCACTTACGTCAAAAAATTGTCATTTATTTTTGCTTTTTTTGTACAAACATTTACAAATATTTATTTTGGTTTTCAGTTATATAAACAAAGCAAAATGTTTGTTTGAATAAAACATAATGTTCCTCCTTAATCTTGCTGATGTACGTGTTATATTTTAAAAGTTCTGCCAATTTTTAGTTAGTTACTTTCATAAGTAAGCAAATACCATGTCTTTTGTGAGTTTTGAGATGATTTAACGAGTATGATAGGTGGAAGCCCAAACAGTTACTTTAAATGTATGTATGTCTTCTTTAATGTGTTGGAGCATGTGGTTGTCACCGACAAGTTGTCTGGTGGGTTTCTCTAATCAGATGTGGATTATCGGGTAATATGTGGGGAAGTTGTGTATGTATTCCAATAACTGTGTGGTGTTTTTTACCTGTGCTCCTTTGTTCCATGATGTATGTTGCAATGTGTATGTGACGTAGATCCTGCAGTGTGTTTATGGATGGCAGTTTTTATAAACTATGTGATATTTTATTGAGTGACATGCTTAAGGGGTTGAAAACATTGTTCGATTGTTATATGTTGTATGTAAGGAGGCCTTGGGTTAGTGTGAAGTTTTTGTTTTGTACTTTATTATTAAAATGTTTCACAATTATCTGGTTGTGGAAGCTTGAGGCTGTGAAGGTGTTGTCGTTGTAACTCATGTTCCTTGAGATATTTTGTACCATCAAGACATTTGCGGTGTGGGTGGTGGTGGCATATAATCTGTGTACATCTGGCAAAACGTGGTCTGTCTTAAAACGAGTTTCTCTTTAAACAGTTTGCAGTGGTTGGCATTCTGATATGGAGTTCTCATGTGTGTTCAATGTTCAACATAAGAGAGAGGGTGAGCTGCGTGTTGTTCTTAATAGGCTTTCATTTCATGTCTATGTTATGTTCGCAAAATATGCTTGCAAGCAGAGTCAAGTATGAGTTTGAGAGGGTTCTGAGGAGAGAATGTGAGTTGTACTCCACAGATGATCTTGAAGTATGTAGGGGCATATCAACAACGATTAGAGATAAACATCGCTAAGTGTGTTTAGGGATGTTTATTGCTGGATGTCATCACCGTGAAAGCGCTGTATCAACAACGCTTTTCACAACGGCGATAAGAAATCCAAATATAGAGGGTAAATCGCCGTTTTGCAGGGAACATCGCTTGTTTTCCAGCGATGTTCCCTGCAAAACGGCGATAACCTTGCTGATACGACCCATAGGCCATATCGGCATAATCCACCGCCTATGTTAAGCACAGGTAAGTCAGGATTTTAGCAGACGTTAGTTTTTGGTGAAAAACGCAGTTTTCGCTGAAATCTAACGTGTGCTCAAATCCTGTGGGCTGCCTTGTAAATATTGCGATGTGCCCATAAGCGATATTTTACAAGGTAGTCCATCATGGGTACGCCCAGTGACGCCCACTTTGCATCTCATTAGAGATGCAAAGGGAGGCGTTGGGGAAAAGGGTGCTAACATGCGATTGTGCATGTTAGCACCCTCTTGTAAATAGGGCGATAGTTTTGTCTCTGCTTTTTTGGTTTTTAAAGCCAAAATGCGGGGATAAAGCCCTTGTTAATATTCCCCATGGTTTGGTTGTTGGGCCTCGCAGAATGGCTGGCTGTACAAATTCATGAATGAAGGTATCCTCAGAGTGCATGCCCATGGATGGAAATGGAGCATTATTCGGGTCAGGGTTGACTTTTTACATGGATAGCTGGAGAGACCCATGGTGGTGAAGGGTGCTTTAGTCAATGGATGTTTAAACTAGTCTACACTCTGTCACTCTCACACACACACAAATCAGCAATAATCTCTATCTAGTTCCATACATACAATAGTTTTAATTAGAATGCTTAGTTGTATGAAGGGTGATTTTTAAGTCTACCAACTCTCTCTTTGCTCCTCAAATACTACATCTGATTCGTTTCGGATCTTCCCCAAGCGAAATAGTACTGTCCATGATACCAAATCACTTGCTATATTTCCGCTTGTGTTTGCCTCATTCCTTGAAATTTTTTTGTAGTTTACTATTTAAGGGTATTCAAAACATATACATTTAAATATAGGAGTCGTGCAATATGTCTTCCCAGACTTTCTTAAATAGAGTCCCATGTTTAAGTGCACATTAAGCCTGAAAAGTTTCAATAAGGCTATTAAGCAATGAACTATCCCTACTTTCTGGGTTCTTGGGGGCATATTATCTACAGACTGCGATAAATATCACAAAATGCGCTTAGCGCGTTTTACATTATCCCCCTCTATCTCTTAATTACATCGCCGTGTTAGCGGCGTATTAGTAACGCTTTTCTAACAATCAAAGTACAATCCAGCGATAAACTGTGATAATTCTCATTAGCATGTGAAATCCAGCGCGGATTTCACGGCGCTAATGAAAAGGTTGGTAATAGGGGAGTGTGTACTTAACAACACAATCCACCTCCCATAGGCAATAATGATAAGTCTGGTTTAATTCAGGTGTTAGGATCATGCGTCAATGGGGGCTTCGCGCGCTTGATGATACAGCGAAGTTGTGTTTGCGACGTTTTTCAATGAAGTAATTGTAAGGAACACCTCCTATGCATCTCATTAGCGATGTATATCGCTAAGATGTATAGTGTTAGAAAATCGGCTGCTAACATGCGCTGATGTATGTTAGCGCCGCCTTGTTAATACGGTGATAAGAATATCGCCGTTTTAGCTGAAAAAAGTGCCGCTAAAGCGGCGATACTGCCCTTGATAATATGCCCCATGGTTTCTGTGCTGAATCTGGCGACAAATCAGACAAGTATGGTAATTTTGAACTATGAAAGAATCAAGATTGGAGCTTTAATGACATCACCAGTTCCTATCTGTAGAGGGCACAGGTCAGCTTTCATTTCCTAGAAATAACCCATTGTTTACATTTCTGAATTCTCCATCCGCCAATGCAAATCAACCATTGACAGTCTATTGCAGGGGGAGCCACACTTGCTGCTTGTCGGTGCATTCTGTCCCCCTATTGATTTTATTCTTGGGCGGTGCCTGCTATTCTCAATATTAAGTATCAGATTAAAAGGGAAGAACAAAATGATCTGGCTAGCATTAACATTGCGTAGATGTCTAAGAACTTTCTGATTAACATACTTTTAGATAGCTATAAATGCATGGGATTATCATAAACTCAGAGAGCAGCAACTTCGTCAGTATAAATCAGGGATGTTTGAAGCACAAACTACTGGAATAAAACATATTTTGCGAAAAATAACAGATAGTTGCCACACTATAGGTTTAAGCATTTTAAGTAAAAGTTACATGTATAACAGATTATTCACAGGACAGTGTGATAGATAGCAGGCTTCTTGGCTAATTAACCCCAGAATGTAAGGTCAGGAAGAAAAAACGTCCATTCACCATCAGAACATGTCACTTACTGTCAATGAGTGTAGAGACCCTGGCCTAGAAAGCAGCGGGTCACAGAAATCCATTACACTGAGCTGTATTAATAGAATTAATTAACTTCTGTCTAGCTGTTATAGAAATATGTCCACTCTCAACCGAGTACACACTTGATGGAAGTGGAGGGTGTGCTTACCACCATGGGCTCCGCAGGAAACTGTGCAGAAGAAGAAGGCACGGATATGCTAATTAGCTTGGGTCAGGCACCGGGTCAATCTTTATTGTATTTATAATTTTAATTACCATCAACAAAAGTAAAGAACCTGGCAAAGTTTGTGTAAAATCCATTGAACAAAAAAAAGAAACACAGCAAGATATACTGAAAATGATTTAAGGATGTGTATAAAACATGAAAACATGAGACTGAAAATCAAGCACCAGGCACTAATGGGTCGGGGGTCCTACTCATTATTATGGCCCTGATTCACAGAAGTAACTTAAGACAAAATCCTAAACTTACTACCATTTTGAAATTCACAGAAGGCACTTACTCATTTTGGTATTCACAGAAGGCACTTACTCATTTCGGTATTCATAGAAGTTAGGAGTCCTAACTTTAGGAATCCTAAATGCCTTCTGTGAATACCGAAAGTCTTAAAGTTAGGATTTTTCTCAATTTAGGAGTAGCAAAGTTAGGACTCCTAACTTTAGGACTCCTAAATACCTTCTGTGAATACTGAAAGTCTTAAAGTTAGGATTTTTCTCAGTTTAGGATTAGTAAAGTTAGGACTCCTAACTTCTCTGAATAGCGAAATGAGTAAGTGCCTTCTGTGAATACCAAAATGAGTAAGTGCCTTCTGCGAATACCAAAATGGTAGTAAGTTTAGGATTTTATCTTAAGTTAGTTCTGTGAATCCAGCCCCCAGTCTTTTGGAGATTGAGTAAAGATGGAGCATGGAGGCTTTGGACTGGCACCCCAGATCCTCGGTGTATACAAGGAGAAGCTTTTATTCTCGTTCTCTCCTTTCTGCTTGTCTTGGTCTCAGGTCTGACATGACATCTTTGCTGCATGTGCTGCCTTGTCCACCTGAGATCTAGGGGCATATTTACCAAAATGTCACATAGTGCAGGGCAGCAAATCACATTGCTGCGCTCTGTGACAGGGAAAGGGCAGGAAAGTGCCTCATTTAACATAATACAGTGCATTCCTGCCTTTTCACAGTGCCAACACATGCACTCTTGTACCATGATACAAGGCTGCCTGCGTTGTAAGCAAGATGGGTTTTGGACAGGAAAGGGCACCTTCCTGCACAGAAACTATTCCCTGAGGCATTTTCCAAAAGAGGAGAAAACAAGGAGAAATAAACATATTTCTCCTCGTTATGCCTCACCTGGGGAGGCCTAGCAGTTCTGGCGCATCCCCAGGATTACCACTTGTTGTAAAGCTCGGAATGCGTCTAAATCTATGGGTTTTGTTTAGGAACACCCACGCTCCACTCACAGAACACCTCTCTGGGGGAAGAGTAACATAACTCCGTGATTTGTGCTGCCTTGCGTTACTATGGATTTATCAAGGCCGAAGGTGGCCTTGCATGGCTTGATGAGTTGCATTTAAGGGTTGTGTCACGCAGGCAGCCCGTTGCTTGATGCAAAAGCGACGCAAGCCTTTCATGAATTTGGACCCTGGATTGGACTCTGCCAGATAGGGTGGCATATTGAATGTCATTGCTTTAAAGGCGATTCAGCAAATCTTGGAAGAAATGCAGGTAGGAAAGGTGAGCCAATGGATTTCCTGAACCGTGTAGATTGAGTCAGTTGTACTTTCTCTGTCCTGTGATGACTTTTTATGAGACCTAATTAATGATGTCCCAGGGAAGGTAGAGGATACTGGGCTTGAGGGGGCTATTTTCCTCTGCTGCTCTGAGGTCACAGTGCAATTAAACCCTGAACTGGCTAACCAGGATTCTCCTTTGGAACCAGACCGTCTCAGGATATCAGGGCAAAGCAGCCCAGCTCTGACTCAAGGAGGAGATCTGTTGTTAGATTCTCCGACTACAATAGAACGTAATAATACCACTGAAAATCGTATTGTCAGTCACTGCTTTACTTTATAATGTGAATGTACATTAAAACTCATAAGCAACAATACTATGATGGAACAAAAACAAATAGTTATCTTCATCCCCTTTCTGACCAGAGATTAGCCCACAAAGGCGAATAGAATATAAAGCCTATAAAAAGATACACATGAGGGCCTCTGCCCAGTGGTGCTCCATGGGGCTTATGCAGGTCTCCAAACTTGTGACATCGGAAATGCAGGAGCTCCAAAAGGAAGCAAAACCAATCTCTGTCCCACACTTTTTACACTTCAATGTCAATTCAAAGTCACAATGAATCTATTTGTAGAGATTTGTGGTTAAGGTTACTGATAGTTTTATGAGGCTGCATTGTAACTGCCCCAAAATCTCTCCAGCCCCACCCAAGTCTTGCCAAAGGCTCAAGAAACTTTCATTGGGTCGGTTTTTCTTTTTATTCACCGCCTTTCACCGAAATGTTGCCATGGATTTCAGCCTCCCCAGGCTCGGAGGTGGGACTACGGATCTCCGCAGTTGGCAGTTCGTCTCCTGACTGTCTTGTTTCCCCTCCCTCATATTTCCTGGCATTGGGCGGCAATTGGTGAGGAGTGGTGCTTTGCGATTTTGGGATTATGGGTCGGCAGAGGTTTGTTACTGGCACACAATCAGTGGTCTCAGCTTTGGCATCAGTGGTCTCAGCTTTGGCATCAGTGGTCTCAGCTTTGGCATCAGTGGTCTCAGCTTTGGCAGTGGAAGCCAACATATCCAATTTGCGATCAGATATTTGTCCATTTCAAATAAAAGAGTATCTGGAATTATTTGTTTGGAAGTTAGTTGTGGTGGGAGGGGTCTTCAAATCCGTGCACTCAAAATGAGTTAACCTTGGCAGTTCTGGAGTCTGCAAAAGGTTGACGCTGAAGGATTGTTATAAACACTATTAGTATTCATCAAATGCTTCTTCTACAATTTCAAGAAATAGCTACTTTTCGGGCCTTATTTATGAAGGCCTTGCGCCGCAGGTGCGTCACTTTTTCCCATTTTAAAAGTGACGCACCGGCGGCGCAAGTCCTTCATAAATAAGACCCTTCGGGGCAGATTTATGTTAACTGGCGCATCCCCAGGGATGCGCCAGTTAATGTGCGCCACAGTGCGCCACAGCTCCGCCACCCATGGTGCGCCGCATTTACAATGCGGCGCACCATGGGGCAAAAACTGCACAGATGCGTGACGCATCTGTGCCGTAAAGGTGGCGCATTGCTGGAGTTGCGTCGCAAGCGCAACGCAGCTCCAGCAAGGCTCGGGGGTGCACCATCTTCACAATGCTGCTTCAAGACCTACGCCTGCTTCAAGCAGGCGCAGGGTTTTGACGCAGCATTGGCCTGAAAGTGACTGAGTGAAATCTTATAGATTTCACTCAGCCACTTTTAGGAGGCGTTCCTGTGCAGGAACGCCCCCCCCCCTGCGCAGGAACGCCTCCTCATGGCGCAGGGCTTTACAACGTGACGCATCTCCTAGATGCGTCACGTTGCAAATAGGGCGCATTGCTTGCGCCGCCGTTGCGTCAAATAAAGTGACGCAATTGCGGCGCATAGAGGCGCAAGGGCCTCATAAATCTGCCCCTTCGTTCTTTGCTTTCAGTAGGCAGCACCAATGGCTTAGGTTTCTCTTGGGCGTGACTGGTTGAGAGAGAGGCTGCTTATACAATTCAATTTCATTCCATTTCATGCGCGTTGCCGGGGCTGCTGGTAGCCTTTTCTGCTCTTCTTTCACCTATAAAAACGTGTGAAAATAAATGAGGCTTGAATTAATCCCAGTCTTCTGGGTGAGAGCATATTGGATGTGTACCCTGAAAGGGGGAGTTTTTGTCAACATTGCCTCATAAGACATTCGAGGACAATGGATTTGCTTATGTAGAAAGGCCATGATACTTCATACCGATAACTCTTCTTGGCCTGTAGTCCTGTTCATTGTGCAAGTGCAAGAGACATATTGAGATAGACGAGATGACAGTAATTCATAAAGCGAGAAGGACTTAAAACAAAAGAATAGAAATATTACATTTAGGAGAAGACAAACAGAAAAATGTTCAGATTAAACAACACAAAACTGCCAACAATTGATATTTCTGTTTGGGTGATTTATTAGGTCATCATTTTAATAGAATGTTTAATTTTTACATATATAAAAACTATAAAACATTATGTGAAATTATTTAACGATCGTAAGATGAGTACTATATTAATGAAATAGAATTAAGAAATTAATTGATAGGCAGCCAAACCACTCCAGTGAGATAATGTGTTATTTACTTTGACTCTCCTGGGATAACCTGGCCAGAAGACGCCTCAATTCCATGAAAGCAAACATCAAAGTGATCAAAGGGAAGCTTGCATTTATCTCTGCCACTGCTAATAGCTTGGTCCATATTTTTTACTGGGTGATGCTTGCAGCCAAGCGTGCTCATTGCCTCGTGCGAAGACAATGGTTTCAAGCATGCGCCATTGATGACCCACATTTTCACCATTTACCAGATGCCTGCCACACACCCTTTTGAGGCTCATGATACGGTGTCTATTCCCACCAACTAGTGACCGCATACCAGGCAACAGTTAACTATAACTATAACTATACATGGCTTGTATATTCGTGCTGCATCGTCTTGGGGTGTCTCTCACTGGGTTCCCCCGAGTAAATAATTATTTACTTTTAGAGCACCTTGGGTATTGTTCTAATACTTACCGGTAATCTTCATTACTCCGGCTCCCGTAGTCCTCGACACCTTCATAAACAAGTGGAGATGTTCATCTCCTGACAGAAAAAAACAAGAGGAATGCTGGGACACTAATACTGCCCCTCCCCCCAGGAGTACATAAGCAGTACTTACCAGCAGCCCTCCTGTACTAACAAGCCCAGACAGGAAGGCCGGCCGCCTGCCTGGGAGGGAGGGAGGGGTGTATGAAGGTGTTGAGGACTACGGGACCCGGAGTAATGAAGATTACCGGTAAGTAATAGGACATTACCCCCAGGTCCCTCTGTCCTCGACACCTTCATAAACAAGTGGAGAATACCAAAGCAGAAAACACGGCCTTCCGCACGCACAAGCACACCCAGGAAACCACAACAAAAGCAGCCACCCAAGGGAGCACCGAGAAGGAGGAGAGGAATACTGCAGGAAATAGCCGGCCCGCAACCCAGAACAGGACAGCAGAGACAAGGACCGGAGACAAAGAAAAAAGGCCAGGGCTCCAAAGAAAGGAGGCCGCCAACCCGAGAAACCGGCAACCGGGACCCGGACAGGACACCAAGACCAGCCAAAACAACCCACCGGAGAAGACCGCCAAGGTCAGAACCAGCAGGAAGGCACACAGGGCCAGGTAGACCCAACAGGAAGATGAGACAACCCGGAAGAAAGCCGTAGAAAGAAACGGCCAACAAGGCACAAGCACCCAGCCCAAAAAGGAAGGAGAAGCACAGGCCAGAAACTCGGCCAAACTCTCAAAAAGAAAGGACTCGAGCCCAAGAGACCCGGGAGGAAACCCTGCCGAGGAGGCCCAGGAAGCAATAAGCACCCAGGAGCCGAACAGGATCGAGAATCCAACCGAAAAGACAGGGACGTGGAAGAACCCCAGAACCCAGCCGAAAGCCCACCAAACAAGGAGAGGCCAACAAGACCGGAAATCAGCAACAAAGAAAACTCAACCAGGTCGGGAAGAGAGAAATCGACCACAAGCTCAGAAAACCCCAACCCCAAAGAGATGGAACACAAAGCAGGAGGGGAGCACAGAGCAACTCAGAAACCCTAGCAGCCGCCCAACGAGGCACAGAGGGCAGCACAAAGAAGGTGCCCATACGACACAGGACCGCCCAGGAACCCCACACCCAGGCCAGGCAAGCAGCAAGGGCAGGAGCAGCGGGAAAAAGAAAGCCCTAGGGAGCACAGAACCCAGACCATAACCACAAGGCCCCAACCCAGCAACGCTGGAGAGGAGCCAAGCAAACTGCAAAAAAGAGGCCAACAAACGCCAACAGAACCGGGACGCCAGGACCCGAGCCAAGCAACCCGACCAAGCAGGAGGAACAGCAGGCCCAAGCAAACCCCAGAAGGAGAGTTGAGGACCAAGCAGCAGGAAACCACAGACAACCCACAGCCAGGAGGGAAGGACCCGCAGAGGCACGAGCACCACAGAACAGCACCCCAACCAGAGAGGGAGGGGCACCCAAACAGACCAACACCAGGAACAAAGCCCGGGAAAGCAAGGGAGGAAGGAGCGAGCTAGGACCACAGAACCAGGAAAGAACCCGGAAACGGCCGGCAACAAACCCCCAGAGCAGGCCGAAAAGGGACAGCACAGCCTGAAAACCCAGGAGGCACAGCCCGAGGCCACACACAACCAGCAAGAAGCCGGCAGAACCGGAGCCACAGAACCCCACACAGGCCCACAACACCGGGAAAACAAGCCCGGGAAGAGAATCAACAGCAGGAGCAGGCCCAGAAGGAACCACCAGGAAGTGGCCCCAATGCAGAACACCCCGCCAGGACCCAAAGGGAGACCAGCAAGGAAGCAGAGCCCAAAAAGCAGCCCAACAAGCAGGAGCGGGACGCCCCATCCAAAACCTCAGCCTGGCACCCCACCAAGGGAACCAGATGAGACCAGATCAACCCAGGGAGCAAACACCCCCGTGAGCAGAAGGACCAAGAAGCCAACAGCAACCAGCAGCCCCAGGAGGCCAGGCAGGCACCAACCCGGCCCGACCAGGCACACCCACTGAGCAGACAGCGGAGCACGGGGACAGCACACCACTCCGGAGAACAGGTGTCACGACAGGACACGGCCGCAGCCCTGAGGCCCCAACCAGGAACAAACCAGGCAGGCACCAATGTCAGAAACAGGAGGGGCGGCCAGGAAACACCAGAAGCAAACCAAAGGTAAGCACGGGAGAGCCAGAGCAGAAGCATCCAGGCCAGGCACACAGAAGGCCCTGGGACAAACACGAGAAGCCCCAGGCCGGAGCAAAGGGAAGCCCACAGCACCAGGAAGACCCAGACGGGCGCCAAAGCAGACACCAACCAGGCCAGATCCAGCAAAACCGCAGGGAACAGATGAGAACAGGCGGAGGCAGGGCGGAACAGACCAGAACAGCCAAACCGAAGGCAGCACAAGCCACCCAAGCGCAGGTAGAGGGGACAAAGCACCCCAGAGAGCCCCCGGCACAACACCGGCAAGCATCCAAGGACAGGAACCAGGCGCAGCCCAAAAGCCGACCAACCCCATAGAAGCCAGGAAGCGGAGGCGAAGAACCAAGGCACACCACCGGAGCTAGGCCACCACAGCCAGCCTGCAGTGGAGACAAGGCCACCCACAGAGAAGGCAGACGCCGAAGAAGCGACCCAAACAGACGAGCAGTAGAGGGCAAGGCTCAAGCAAGCAGGCAGGGAGAACCCAACAACACAGAGAAAACCCCAGGAGCAAGCAAAAAAAGGGAGAGACAGCGAAAAGGAACCAGCCCCCACAGAGGCGACAGGAACCCACGCCAACCCCGGAGGGGAAAACCCCAAAGCCCAAGCGGCCAAGAGCAGAAGCACAACCCAAAGCGGAGCTGAATAACAGATGTAATTTGATACCCAACACAATAGCAAACACACCAACGAACAAATATGCAAGACGTCACATCATGAACTGAACAAACGGAGAATTGCTTAGGATAATTGGCACATGGAGAGTCGGACACGCACATCCTGAAAAGAAGTAAAGACTCTCTAGCAAGGGCTGTCTTCACTCTGAGAGTAACTCTTACAGCAAGTGAAATGGTTCATGAAAAACCAACCAGCTGCTCCAGGTGAGGCACAAAATCACAACCTCGGCATGGCACGGGGCAAGTACTGATGCATAAGTACCGCGCGCTAACCGACAGCGCCACCGGACCCCAGAAAACAACCACAGAACCAGAGCCCAAAGCCCGGGCCCCGAATCAACAGGCCCATCAAGAATGGGACAGCACATCCCAGAGCCGACGAAACCCAACCCCCAGGCGAGCCATAAAAAGAAGGGCAAACCAGAGTCCCAGGACGGAACAGAGGACACCCAGCCAAGGCAGGGGAGCCGCCGGAACCCGCAGCAGCAGCCGCAGAAGGACAGCGCCGGCCCCGGCACCGAGGCAGCCCGGGAGCAGGGAGGGGCCGCAGAGGCACAGAGCCAGCCGGTGAACACAGGACACAGAAACATAGGAAGCACATGTCCAGCATCTTCTTCACAGCACAGAGCAAGGCAACCGTGCATCGTCACACCAGGCACAGGGGAAAAGACCAAAAACAGCATCAACACAAAAACTCGAACACTGCCAAAGGGCCCAAGGAAATGCAAGCGGTGAGAAAGAAAAACCCCGCAAGTGGGACTCACCCAGAGCGGGGGCCCACCCCAGGAACAAGGCCCCCACTCCACCACCATCACAGCCAAGAACAGCAGGAGCACATCCATCTAGGCACGTCCCCCGGCCAAGCTCGGGAAGACGAGCCCACGACCCGGAAGCAACATCTCGGGAACTCCAGCCCCAGCCCCAAAGGACTGGCAGACACACGAAGTGCACAGCAGAACACCGGCTCCAAGACAGACTGACTCCCAGCAAGCACGGCAGGCCAGGAGGCAGTCCAGGGAACCCCGCGCCCGCACAGCCAGGCAGCCGGGCGGGGGGAAGAGAGAAGCAACGCCACTCCAGCCCAGCAGGAGCAGCACCAGCACACCATACAATCTGTCGACAGACAGAAAAAAGAACAAGAGGGCTGCTGGGTAAGTACTGCTTATGTACTCCCGGGGGGAGGGGCAGTTATAGTGTCCCAGCATTCCTCTTGTTTTTTTCTGTCGGGAGATGATCATCTCCACTTGTTTATGAAGGTGTTGAGGACGGAGGGACCTGGGGGTAATGCTGCTTCCATGTCCGTTCTGAGCCCTGAAGGCTACGAATAAGGTGTGCCTCTATTTGTTGGTCCTGATGAGACCCAATATCTTTAACTGGGTCTAAACGTCGTTGACACTTAACTGGCACAAACAACAAAACTTTGGATTTCCCTTATTTGACATTAGGGGCACAGCTTTATTATAATTCCTGTGGCATATGGATGCTTACATTGTTGTTGTTCTAAGGAACATATACGTTTATAGTGCCTCTTTTTGTAACATGTATGTATTGTGCATTATTGTTTTGTTTGAGTCCGTCTGTTTCACATGATGTATATTAAAAAAAATTATATTGAAAACTTTTTTTACTACTCTCTCTTTCTACTGAATCTTGTTTTGAACATTACAATTGTATACAGCTATTGTTGCTTTGTGTTATCCTAACATTAAGTGAATCATTAATAAGAACCATTGTTTTTCAAAAAACGTCATGCCCTGGTTCTTGTTGAGTAAGGACTGCCATTGTGTTTTGCATGTTTATTCTTCATGTTGCACTGGCAAGGTCCATATCATAATCCCAAAAGCATTGGCAAAGCGAGACTGATGCTTTTCTAATATCTGTGCTTTTTTGCAAGGATTAGATATACTTTGATAATAAGAGAAAATATACACAGGCAGACACACCTCATCCATATGCTCAATTTATCTTCAAACCTCTCTCCATCTATCAAGGTGAATGTGGACCAACCCCACTGCACATCATGAATTGCGTAAGGGGTTGGGTTATTAGTTGAGAGAGGTGGAACCCCCACTCAAATAATAAACACAATCCAGCTCAAATTGAAACACAATAGTCCCTCAATAATCCTGTGATTAGGAAAGTCATCCTTTTTGTCCCGATCAACCCCGTTTTTTGACTGATGCTGCTGGTTACTGACTCTGAAAGTACCCATGGCACTGCTAACCAGATACAGGGCATGCAAGTCTCTTTTACGTGTAATCAGTTCAGGGTACAGCTCCTCCTCAGCCATCCTATCATGTCTGGTAGCAATACACAAGCTGCAACAGGAGAGCCATTCATAGTCATGTGATGCAGGACATTGGCAGAAAAGCACATTTGGTTAAGGCAAAAAATTCCAACTTTCTAAAAGTGCCATTTCCTGTGAAGTAATTTAAAATCTAACTTTACTATTTAAGAGGATATAAAATTATAATTAATTTGAGTGGAAACAGCACGCCTTTATCTGGTCCCAAATTGAATCTGGCATCTATTAAATGTAATAGGGTAACTCAGGGTTAGTCTATGGGAGGCATAGCCTTACAACAGCGAAAAACAAATTTAGGAGTTTTTTTTAAGTTCAGAACATTTGAAACTTAAACCCACATATCCTACTTTTTAAATACCATGCACCTTGCCCTATGACCCTCTACGGCTTACCTTAGGGGACTTGCAAAGGGTTTATTTGCAAGGTCAAAATGGTATTGTAGAACTGCACTACAAGCTGCAGTTGCAGTCCTGAGACATGCTTTTAAAGACACAATAAGTGCTGCTGCCCTCTAGTAGCATTTAATTGGCATGACCTGCGTATATTCAGTGCTATAGACTAGTAAAGTAAATATAGTAGGCCAATTGTTACATATTTAAGTGAGAGATCACATACTCTTTACCACTGGTAAGCAGCGAAAAGTGCACTGAACTCTAAAAGCCAACATAAACACGTACAGCAAAGGAAGGAAAGGACAAGCACAAATCTAGGATGACCCTGCAGTGAGAGCCAGTTCCAACAAAAGTGAAGTCGAGACCAATAAAATCCAAAATCAAGCACAGTGGTACTTCTGTAACAAGAGATCGGAGAATGGAAGCAACTCTCTACCTTAGGTGAAAAGTAACAAGTAGATGTACTACAGACACAAAAATAAAAAACTAACTACACCAAGGAAGTTGAAGTACAATTGCAGAAAGGTATAACCATATATATTGAGACACTATGCATAACACAGGAAACGTAACTTGCACTGCCATTCATTCCGTCATTAATGCAAGGGGCCAATGGTCCACAACGTGGTGTGCAAGGAGTGGTAGAATAACAGAAAGTCTTGAAGCTCTTAAGTATGTTTATATCTGTTAGAATTGATAACGATATCTTATTAGAAATACTTAAGATATATAATTTCATTTTATCAAAGTTCTTTATCTATTTATTTGTTTTCCAAAATAATAGACTGCATTTTATAGTATGTAGATTAGTACTAAATATAGTAATGCTTACTAACTCCAAAATGACCTTCACAAATTTGCAATTCTGCAATGTGTTCCAAACCCCGATTCATCTTGAAGTAGGTTATTCTTGATAATATGCTCCTGTAACTCCGTAGTGTCTGCTTCCTGAATAAATTTTCAACAAATTTGAGGTGGGTAACAACACAAAAACGGTGGCATGGTCGGTTGGATCTATAGTGGGTTTTTTCACCAATTTGAGGATTAGTAGTACTTGAGGGTGTCCAGGTAAGTTCCCTGGGCCAGAGAGGCATTGACAATGTGATGAAAGGGATTGGGAGCTTCAAATAGCAGCGATTTGATGATGGGTGAGAAAGGCACATCATCTTTATATTAGGTTGGTTCTGAGTGAGTTTAGAATTGTGGGAGATAGTTTTAAAAGATGGTCAGATAGTGGTATGCCGCCTGGTTTAGGTGATAATGTGCATAATGGTGATGAAGGGATGATGTTGAATCTGAATTTATTGATCCTCTTTATGAAGAATAAATTGCTAGTGTTGCATCTGGTGACTGGTACTGGGAAAACAGATCATAGGAAGACGTTGGCAAGCTGTTTCACTTTCTTAAAGGAGGATTTGCTTCTTTTGATTGGGGTGGTTACAGTTAGAGCAGAGTGTTTTTTGGACAATAGAATCCTCCTGTCATTCTGATCTTCTCCATTTCTTTTCCTGTCTTTGTATAGCATGCCTATTTTGTTTAAGGTCTTGAGTGTACCAGAGTGTTGATGGCTTGGAGGGGCAACTTTTCTATGTGATTCTTCAGAGCGGCATTATAGATGGTGATTAATGGGTAAATATTCTTCTTTGAGTTCTTCAAAAGGGATCTCCTAGAAGGAGCAGAAGGCTACTTTCTCCCTTTTCTGCTTCCTTTCCTATGGGTGAGTGGCTTGTGTGATGGTGAAGATGATGGAGAGATAACCAGCCCAGGACGATGGATGGCTGGATAGCAATGGCTATCAGGGGAAACAGAAAAGATATGGTTTGGGGCGTTGTCTTTGGAGTTGGTAGGATTTGTGATACATTGTTTTATTTCTAGGGTGCTGAGTAGAGATTCTAGGGCTTCCTTCATAGTTTTGGTGTTGGTGACTCTGGGCAAATAGAAGTCGCAAAAGAAGGAGAGGTGGCAGTGTTAGGTGGAGGCAGAGGCGATGAGTTCTGATATTTCTTCAATGAAGTTATTGTGGGTTCTGGTTGATCTGTAAATGAGACAGAAGGAAGCTATTTTGCAGCCTGGTAGAGAAAATAGCAGGAGAGGAGGTCATGATGAAGATGGTCCAGTGTTTGTTGAGTTATGTTTGACTGTGAGTCAAACCCTAATTTTGCCTGTGTCTGTGTGTTGTCTTTGTGTTGTATGCTGTATCCTGAGGGTAGGAGAATGTAAGGAATGTGTGTGGAAAAGGGTGATAATCAGTTTTTTATGATTAAATGTGCATCTAGGTTAGGGTGCCTGATGATATTAGTAATGATAGGCATGTCACTTATTGCTGAGTGTGTGTTGATCAGCATGAATTGAAGATGGATTAAAGTGAGTAGTGTGTGTGTTCTAGTGAGTTCTATGTGAATTAGGTGGTTGTTGCTATATGTGCAAGTATAATAAATATGTTTGTAGTATCTTGGTGTGTGAGTGAGAGTGGTTTCTGTAATGGTGTTTTAGAGACACCTGATGATGGATGGCTTACCTTGGCAGTAGGGGTTAATGCCCTAGGTTATTTAGGTCCAAACAGGTAACACGCTTGTCTTGTCTTGGCCTTGCCCTAGCCTCGGTCACCCCTTAACTTGGGATGGCTGGGTAAGGGACGATTTGGCCAGCAGGCCTTTGAAAGCTGAGGAGAGTGAGGAAATATATGTGTCACTTTGTCAACAGATGGATACTATAAAAATGCAGTGATGTCACTATCAATTGAGATGGATGCTGGAAACCCAGAGATGTCTTCTGAGTGAGATGGGTGAAATTCTGAAAAATTAAGTCTGCTTACCTAGCTTCTACTTTCAAATATGGTTTTGGCTGGAAACCAGTGATGTCACTTCTTTTACAGATGTATGTTGGGAAATACAACTACCTGCTGAGATGGATGCTGGAAATTCCCAAAATATTTTCTTGTTGCGATGGATGCTAGGAAATTAAGTCAGCATGTCTGGTTTCTTATTTTAATGGTGGTTTTGGCAGAAAAAAGATGCAGAGAAATGGATTGATGTAATTTTCTACTGACTCAATGTTAGGAGATCGGGTAACGCAGTGGTTTATTTGAGAAAATATAAGTGTCTGCACTCGAGTCAGGAAGCAGCTTGCACAAGCCCATTGCTCCTATTAGCGCCACCTACAAACCCACAACCATGAATCCCTACTAGTGGGAACTACTAACCAAGACACCCTACAAGTGGAGAGTTGATGGGGCATAATGGCTAGAGCTGCTGACTTTGGAGCTGGGTAACCAGGTGCGAATCTCTACGTAGGCGCAGCATCCTGTGATTCTGGTCAAATCACTTAATCTCACTGTGCCTACAAAAACAAAGGTGTCCTTAACTGGGGATCATGAAAAGTGCCCCAATACCATTGGGTCGAGTTCACACTGTATTGCCCAGTGTTGAAGATTAAGTGCCGGTGCTGAGCACCGGAAACCTCTGGCTCAAATTTAGCTCTGTGGTAACGTCTTCTTGAGATGGATGCTAGGAAATAATGATTGTCATATAAGCCACACATGAGATTTCATACACAATCTGTAGATTAGTGACAGTCCATGAAGTGGTTGCCATAACCCAAATGGGATGCAGAGACAAGTGTAACTTTTCGGGGGTGAGATGAAGCGCACAGCCCCTAGAGTATACAGTTGCCCCCATGTGGTACTGGCTGAATAATTGTCAGTACATTGTAGCTAAACTCAGAAGCACAGAGCTGAGGCTTGTTTTCAGGAAGAAGCACAAACTAAATTGCTTGCAGACTCTTATTTACTGTTGTGAAGCATGACATTTAGGTAGGAGTGTAGTACAGATCTCAGAGAAAAGAAAGTGAGTAATGCCAAGCATGCTCAAACAAGAAAGTCATGAAGTTATAGAGGATGCAGGGTTGGGGGATTTCATGAAAAAACTCCATTTTAAAAGGGCTAAGCTTGAGGAGGTTAGTGGTCATCCAGTCCTTGATGAGATCAAGGCACTCCCTCACATAATAAATGTGAATGTCTGACAAAATATCGACATTCACAATATCGACGTACAAAAATATCGGAGCAAAAATATCGAAATCAAAAATATCGGCTTCCTATACTTAACTAGATATATACACAAATATCGATTTTTTATTATCGATATACAAAAACATTGTTTACTTTTATATCGACTACATTAACATCGGAAAACAAAAAATATCGCTATCTACAAAAAATAATGACATTAACTATAATATCGACATCAAAAATATCGTGCACTTAAATATTGGATTATCAGCTATATCGACTTTTTATATGCATCTGTTTGCATAATTAATTAACGTTTTATATGTTTTCACATCTAAATAAACACACAATACTTAAATTAATACTATAGACACACTATTAATCGGTCAAAAATATCCTATTGGTATAATTATATCACCTACACATATAAAAATATTCTATACTACTTTGTATAATTTTATAATTTTTTGGGGATTTTTACTTCTATTACAAAGTAATCACAACTGAAATTCAAATATACTAACTAACCAATCACAAACCTAATTTTTTTAAATGAACCAATAGCAAAGTAATTACTACTGACACTCCCCTATATAAACAATTAAAATGTAAGCACAAACTACTTGCCAAAAGTCACTGAAGGAGATTCATCTCTATCCGAATTGCTGCACAACAACTAGAAGAACCAGACTATCAACCTACTATCACATCTTCTAAGTAAGTAAATAAAATAGAAACTGCATTATTTGCTACCACTACTTACTTACCTGCTAAATACCCAGTGCCCCTTTGCTATTCATACTACTTAACATGCTAAATAATTATATGAAACAATTTTTTGTAGATACAACGACTACTGAATATTCTACTCAAAATAACTGTGAACAAACCCTAGGAATACAGATTCTAATAACTATGTAAGTAATTTCACATTGTTTCATTATGTGCACATAAATCTAAACACACAGAAATAATGACTTTTGCCACACATATTTATTTTTTTCTGTAGATTCTACTACTGAAAACTGCACTACTAATGAACTAAGGACATCAGTACTATTTCTCCAATACATTTTACTAAGTAAGTATTATGCAACTGAAATAAATGTGCAAAAACAATACAAACATTTAGAACTGTTCTAATTATTTTCTATTATATATTTTTTATTTACAGAGCAAACACAACGAATAGATATACAGACATAATACAGAACTCCACATTCTGAATAATACAGATACTAATCACAAAGTAAGTATATTAAAGAACATAATTACCAGATAATCTATTAAAAAACATACCAACATGGTGATTATTCTAACACATATGTTCCTTTTTTATTTAAGATAACACTACAAACTACTCTCCAGAAGCAGAAGAAACAACTATACTGGCAAAGACCAACCTAAAAAAATATGTAAGTATCTTCACAATGTGAATCATGAAGATACACTTTTGTAGTAGAAATGAGCTCTAACATTGCAAATGTACCGAAACATTAATTAATAATATACTACTTTCATGTTTTTCATAACAGCTACAACAACATCACAAACAATTATCCCCAACTAAAGAAGCAAGCAACTCCTAATTTTGCTGTACATTCTAAAACACGTAAGTATAAACATTCCTACTTATCACTAACATAGATTATTTATCACATTTAATTTGACATTAACTATTATATATATATTTTATAGATATACAAAGTACAAAATGACCGAAGGAGCCGAATTTGTGACCAGCCAGAAAGGAAAACTATTACTATGCTACATGGGTTACACTTATACACAAGAAAAGCAATATGGCAGGAAAGTTAATTGGAAATGTTGTAAATATTATTCTAACAAATGCTATGGCAGAGCAACAACTAGAGAAGCTACAGTACTGTATACTAGGGAACACAATCATCCACCTAATGTTACAGAAATAGAATTAGAACAGCTTTGGAAAATATAAAAGAAGCTAGTACAGGTTCCCAAAAGCAAACAAATGTCATTTTAAAAGAAGCCATTCCTAAAATCCCAAAAACTGCCACAACTCAAATGCCAAATATCCTCTCCTTAAAAAGAACTATATCACGAACTAAAAAAGCTACTACTGCTACAACACCATCTCCCAGAACATATCAGGATATAAATTTAACTGCTAACCAAATAATAACTTTAAATAAACAACCATTTATAGTTTACGACAACGAAAACAATGACAAAAGGCTTATAATTTTTGGTACCAATATGAATTTAGTTAAACTGCAGCAAAGCCAATATTGGATGATGGATGGAACATTTAACATCTGTCCCAAACCATTTTTCCAATTATACACAATACATGGCCTCTACCACAACTGCAACATACCTTTGCTATATGCACTATTACCAAACAAAAATAATTCCACATATATGGAATTAATAAATATAATTAAACAAAAAACTAATGATTTTACTCCTGAAAGTATCATTCTTGATTTTGAGCAAGCAATGCTCTCAACTATCCTAAAAAACCACCCCCATACCTGCATTCAAGGCTGCTATTATCATTTCAACCAGTGTTTATGGAGACACCTTCAAAAAACTACCCTAAGTGTCGAATATGTTACAAACTCATCTTTTGCTTTCCAAATTAAAAAACTCATTGCACTTGCTTATGTCCCTGAAACAGACGTAGCTGAACACTACAACATTGTTATAGACAGCCCCTTCTACAAACAAAATGAAGCTAAATTAAGTCCATTTCTCGACTACTTTGAAGACACCTGGGTAGGCAGACTCCACAGATCTGGCCACAGACGAAATCCCAAATTCCTCATACCCTGGTGGAACGTTTACAGAAGTACCCTTAACGGAGATTCAAAAACTAACAATGCAGTGGAAGGTTGGCACAATGCATTTGTACAATCAACTGGCAGAACCAAACCTACTCTAGAACATTTCATTAAATGCCTACAGAAAGAACAGAGCTACCAGGAATTTAGAATGGACCAATCTGTAACTGAATTTGTCCCTAAAACATCAAAGCAAAATAAACAAATGCACAAGTACCTGGAAGAACAAGTTAAAGTTTACCCTAGTACAAAAGGCATAGAATACCTAAACATCATTGCCAAAACACTACTCTAATTAATTCCCAAAAAGGTAAACAACACTAAAAGTATCACCTAAGTATGCAAAAATATGTAACGTGAGCTTCTAAAGTATTTAATGTATGCAATATATAGAGATATTATTATAATATATGCACACATTAAAACTAAATAACAAGTAAAAAACAATTCCATAATAAAAATAACATTACCCACCCACACAAAATAAGAAAGCAAGGACTTACCAATCACGTTGTCAATCCAATAACGTCCTCCTCCCCCAAAGTAATCCAGGTAGTGCAAAATTAACCCAAAAAAAAATGTAAAAATACAACTGTTCCAAAATTAAGACATCCACGTTGTCCAGAGCCATCGAATAACCATAAAAAAAACGAAAAATTGGAAAAATAGAAAGAATCGCTCCAGCAAAACCGATAAATATTAAGAAGTGTTTGTAAAGCACTGTTGAATAAAACAAACAAACACTTCCTTTAAAAAAAAACGGAACTTCCGATGTAGCGTACACCTATAACAAAAACATAGAAAACAGACATTCCCACCCACATTAATTAGCTAGTAATTAGGTACAAACATATTAAAATGGATGATTTCACTTGTAGATATACCGTAAAAGACTAAAATTAACTCTATATATAATGAGTTAACTAACTAACACTACATGTATATACCATAAGTAATTATCTGTTTTCGAAATCTAAAACATAACTCCCTCACATTCAACAACACAAAATATAAGGTCACTAGTCTCAAAACATCATTAAAATACACATAAAACATAGCAAATAAACCTTACCTGAAGCGACGTGAAGTGTCTCCCAACCGCGATCAACCCTTCTTCCAAATAACCCAAAACGACCTAACCCGGTTACAAAATAAAGCACCCAAATGCAATAAAATAGTCCCAAGTATAAAATATAATATCTATACTTAACTAAATAGGCAAAAATAAACCTTAAGTTTCTATTATTGTAAAGAAATATTTACTTTAATCCTACAATGATTTGATTAACAAATATGTAAATGAATGTAATAAATACATATTATGAAAAGAATAATATTTATGTTAACAATGTCTAGAAATATAAGTACATTGTCACAAATTATAATAATTGAAAAATGTGTTAAAACATTTTGTACAAAAAGTATGAAAATAATAATGCTTCTGTATAGTTGCTTATCATTGTGTTTATAAAATATGTTTATAAAACCAAATGTAATAAAAAGATTTTTGTTATGAAATAACATTTTATTTGTGAAACATAAATAAAAATAATGTTTCTACAATCATGTAGAACTATTTGTATCATTATCTTACTATAATGTCACAATCTTATTAAAAAATGTGCACTGTATATTAAATGTGAGTATATGTTGGACTCTAATAATTTAATTATTACTATACCAAATCCAGCTTACATTAAATTAAAACTGACCCAGAACCCAAAAAATACCCCTTTACCCAAAAACTGAAAACTGACCCTGAAGCCTAAAAATACCCCTTTACCCAAAAACCCAAAACTGACCCAGAACCCTAAAAATACCCCTTTACCCAAAAACTGAAAACTGACCCTGAACCCAAAAAATACCCCTTTACCCAAAAACTGAAAACTGACCCTGAACCCTAAAAATACCCCTTTACCAAAAAATCCAAAACTGACCCTGAACCCAAAAAATACCCCTTTACCCAAAAACCCAAAACTGACCCAGAACCCTAAAAATACCCCTTTACCCAAAAACTGAAAACTGACCCTGAACCCAAAAAATACCCCTTTACCCAAAAACTGAAAACTGACCCTGAACCCAAAAAATACCCCTTTACCCAAAAACCCAAAACTGACCCTGAACCCAAAAAATACCCCTTTACCCAAAAACCCAAAACTGACCCTGAACCCTAAAAATACCCCTTTACCCAAAAACTGAAAACTGACCCTAAACCCAAAAAATACCCCTTTACCCAAAAACTGAAAACTGACCCTGAACCCAAAAAATACCCCTTTACCCAAAAACTGAAAACTGACCCTGAACCCAAGAAATACCCCTTTAACCAAAAACTGAAAACTGACCCTGAACCCAAAAAATACCCCTTTACCCAAAAACTGAAAACTGACCCTGAACCCAAAAAATACACCTTTACCCAAAAACTGTAAACTGACCCTGAACCCAAGAAATACCCCTTTACCCAAAAACTGAAAACTGACCCTGAACCCAAGAAATACCCCTTTACCCAAAAACTGAAAACTGACCATGAACCCTAAAAATACCCCTTTAACCAAGAACTGAAAACTGACCCTGAACTCTAACAATACTCCTTTACCCAAAAATAACTATTATTATGTAATTACAAAATAATTAATAATTAACAATAACAATAAATTAAATATATTAGCACATTAGCTGTAAATAAATAAATGTAATTATTAATATTATTATTTCCAAATTAATTTACAATAAGTAAAAAATATATACTAAACTAAATGAAGCTAATTAATATAATTAACTAATTAATATTAATTAATTACCAATTAATTATTATTTAACATTATGTAAAAAATTATATTAATTAATTAACTAATTAATAATTATTAATTACCAATTAATTATTATTTAAAATTATGTAAAAAATAATAATTAATTTACTAATTAATAATAATTAATTAGCAATTAATTATTATTATTTAATTACCAATTATTTATTATTTAAAATTATGTCCAAAATTATATTAATGAATACATTAACTATTTAATAATAATTAATTACCAATGATTTATTTTCTAAAATTATGTACGAAATTATATTAATTAATTAACTAATTATTATTCATTAATTACCAATTAATTATTATATAAAATAATGTACAAAATTATACTAATTAATTAACTAATTAATATTAATTATTTACCAATTAATTATTAATAAAAAAATGTACAAACATATATTAATTAATTAATTATTTTTAAATTACTTCCCACCCTTATCCCCTATAAACCCAATAACCCGCTCCTAAAACTTGATATCTATTATTATTTTTTAATATTATTAATTTAAATATTATTTTAAATTGTATCTTTTTTTTAATATTTTTTTTTTTTTATTTAGTTTTTACATACATTTTAATACACTCCCCACCCTTATCCCCTATAAACCCAATTACCCGCTCCTAAAACTAGATATGTTTTTTTAAAATATTTTTTAATTAAATATATTGTAATTTTTTAATATAGACCTTTTTATCACATTTTTATGTACAATTATTATATTTTTTCCTATACTATTTATTTTTTCTATTACTACACGATATTTTGTATTGTCGATATTTCGTCATACGATATTATTATTTTCGATATTTATACTTACTTACCTATTACGATATTTTTGTATCCGATATTTTTGCTTCCCAATATTTTTTACCTTCGATATTTTAACTTCGATATTTTGTCTTTACGATATTTTATTTTCGATATTTTGTCTGTGTACCAATAAATGTCAGTGGGAAAAGACACTCCAGCTTCATTTACATATTGGTGGATAGAGATGCCCATGACACACATAAGATCTTCTAGTGTTTCCACATAGAAGTACAAAGTGATAGTATTCTACAATGTAGGCTTCAGCACCTAAAAGGCACGGTGGAAATTGAGCACCTGGAAGAACCCACCTGTAAAAACTGATGATGTACATTATGGAAGGAAGAGAAAAACCTAGAACCTTCTCTTGCATGCCCATACGGTAGGCCTAGGTAGTTCTCAGGACTCATGGTCGACCATATAAAATGGTACGGAAAGACCCAGGAGCATGAGCAAAAAAGACACTTCCATCATCGAATGCATCCAGGTCATAACATAGACCTATTATTACGTACAGATTTATACTTTTGACCTATTTATACTAGATCCTTTTAAATCAGTGGATAATTTCATTACTATACGATCACTGGACCACTTGTCTTCAATTTGGTGAGACAAGCCTATTGGGTCACTACGGTGTTACATTGTTAGATCTTCGCTTTTCATCTTTACTTTAAGTCTTTTCCTCTTAGCACCCTGAAAAAGTCCCTTTTTGGGCCGAAACGCGTTGGCTGTATGGTGCTCCATTTTCCTAATGAAATAAAGAAATACAATCGAGGAACCTCTATTTCTGTGACTTATTGGAATTGTACCCTGTATGGATTTATTATATGATAAATGCTGTGGTGCACCTGTGCTACTATGTTTTGATTCAGTTCCCAAGGGAACTAGTACTGTTACAGTGAGTACTATTCAGTGTGCACACGAACCACTATGAACTCAGTAGGGGTATCAATCATTATCTGGGGCTACTTTATGTTAGGTGCTGACCTTGAGAAGGTTCCACTGTTAGGTCTCCTTACCTGCACCCAGGTCATAAATCCACTAGCTGAATGATAGTGGAGACTGTGCTACTGATAATACTTAAGACATTTTAGGAAGACGTATGGCTTTGGAGTTGAATCACTCTTCATTTTTTCAAGACACTTGCTTAGAAAGGGTTGCCTTGTGAATGATTGGAAGTTTGAAAAGTTGGTACTTTCCATACTAGACTTTTTGTTCAGGAGTAAGCCTTGATCAGAGTGCCAAATACGAGCTGGATATGTGTGAGATGGGCAATAACTTTTTTATCACACAAGCTGGGATCTTCTGAATATACAGTGGATTCCTGTTAGACCTGTCAACCTTAGGGTGGTCTTCCCCCCAAACCTTCTCCCTTCCTTCTCTATTTCTGCTTATCTTTTATTTGCTGTTTTTAGCTGACCAGTGTGAAAGTGCGTGTGCATATTCCTTAAAACATGGTAACATTGTTGTATATGCAACTGGTTTTATAATTTACTTATAAGGCCCTAGTAGTGGTACTACAAGTACCCAGGGTATGTAAATTCATGCTACTAGTGGGCCTGCAGCGCTGATTGTGAAATCCCACTTAAGTAGCCCCACTAAACATGTCTCATGCCAGGCATTGCAGCTTGTGTGTGCAGTCTTTAAATTGCCATTTCGACCTACCTTTTGCCAGGCCCAAACCTACAATTTGAATACATATATGTCACAGAAAATATGTACAGTGTAACACACGTAGACAACAGTGTTTACGTGTGTTGATCAAGTTGCTTTAATTTCAAGGAGGAGATTCTTGTCAATGTTCGTTTGATGGCTAGTCATTATGTTTTTGGATGATTGACACATTGCTGATTTGTTGAAGTTCAACTATGCATGTTTAACCCCTTCCGTGCTCATGACGAGCTGAGCTCGTCATGAGTTGCGCCGCTCCCATGCTCATGACGAGCTCAGCTCGTCATGTAACGCGGCTTTTGAAAAAAAGCCACACAGCTCGAAAATAGCGGCCGCACGCATGCGGTTAGACTGTTTATCCCGCGTTTGGGGCATAGTAGTGCACACTGTGTCTGGAGCAATCGTTCTAGGTACTATTTTTACTTCTAATTGGGGACGAGGGTGAAGCCCCTCACAGATTGCACACAAAACCTAATAAACTAGTTTACTGTTGCTTAAATAACAGTATTTTCATGTATTACATAAGAGTGCAACAGAACGTCTTATTTTTCACTTTTATAAAGTTGCCATTTAGTGCCTGCAGCTCGTCTCTGAATCGCATTACTGGGATGATGTTGGGCTTTGTGTAACCTAATTTCTTACAATTCCATTTTACATATGGTTATATGTTCATTTTTATTAAACAGAAAGTTATCCATCGTTGAATGTGCAAAGATGGAGGACAATGTTTAGTATTATTCAGATGTATTGACTCTCTCAAGTGCAAACAACTCACCTGGGATGTTAATATTAAATCACCATGTTTTAGTGACCAATATACTGTCAACTCATGAGGGAAACTAGTGGACGTAATGTCTAAAGTTTGAGACGCTTCAATATTAAGGAACTATGAGTAGTCGCCATTAAGTAACTGAGGTGGCTCATCAAATTAATTGCTTGACCCTAGCATCATTTTAAGGTCAACAAATAGAATATCATTAAACTGAACTCAGTGGGTCATTTATTATAATTTCTCTGCCTGCCTCCCAGGGGTCTCTGTGCCACAGATAAATGTGAAGAGGGTTGTTTGACCAGCAAAGCATGGATAGCTTTGTTTTTCTGAAAAGTGGGAGTTTGTTTCAGAAGAACAAAGAAGCGCTGGCCAGGACTGGCTGGAGGTTTTCTCTCTAAACACCAGGGCTGCTGTTTTCCATTCCTGGGACCGCCCTGCCTCTCATAGCGGACCCATACCGAGGAAAATCAGTGGCAGCATAGAGATTGTGGCTGCTGCGGCTGTAACCTTGAGGTGAGCTGGCCACAGTGTTAAGGATTTTCGGGGCATATTAACAACAGACGGTGATAAATATCGCAAAGCGCGCTCAGCGATTTAATATTTATCACCGTCTATCGCCGGAATTTACCGCCATGCTTGCGCTGTATTTACAAAGCATATTACAATGGCGATATAAATTCCAGCCATAGCGGGGTAATAGCCGTTTTGCATGGAACATCGCTGATATGCTTGTTAATACGACCATATGGTCGTAACACAAGAATCCACCCCATGTTAGGTATGGGTTAGTCATGATTTTAGCAGACGCTTTTCGCCCAAAACTAACGTCTGCTAAAATGCGTGGGCCACCTTGTAAATATCGCGATGTGCACATCAGCGATATTTACAAGGTTGTACTGCCCAGTGACGCCCACTTTGCATCTCATTAGAGATGCAAAGGGAGGCATTGGAAAAAGGGTGCTAACATGCGCTAATGCATGCTAGCACCCGCTTGTAAATAGGGCAATATTTTTATATCTGCTTTTTTGGCTTTAAAAGCCAAAAAAGTGGAGCTATGGCTCTTGTAATTATGCCCCTTCAACAGTTCAGTCAGATGAGGCTCCACCGCTGGAAACATAAGATGTCACTGGTCTGTACATGCAAGATCTCGGCCAATGTTATGGTGCAGCTCTTGCTCAGCGGAAACTCTAAACTCGTCGTCAGAAAGGGCATAAGTGCTTTCAATAGTGCTATATAAAGCACATTATAATAACCACTGTTACATTATTGTTAGTAACAGTATTCTTACAATACAATTTATCCCTCCTAGTCGAGCAGTATACTAATACACCTGTGTGGAGTGTTGTACTGTAAGTGCATGGCATTTAATTGTGTTAATATGTGTTAATTTCCCAGGCCGGTTCTAACGGCTTAGTGGACTAATACGCCCTCCGTAGGGGGCTGTGTTTGACCTCATGGTCACAGGTACACATCCAGTTGGGCCCACTAAGCCTTTCATTCTTCTCAGGTCGATAAAACGAATACCATTGAGTTGGGTAACAATAAACATCTGTTATTCAGCGCCAAGATGCCCGTGTGTGAACATGCGCTTTACAAATACACCTGTAATGTGGCTACAAGCATACTACACCATGTACATCCAAAGTATGTAGTTTATGAAAATAGTTGTATTGTTTTAGTGGTTTATCTGCCCAGTCACTTCATCAATGTATGAAAACTGGGACACACAAATACACAGCATGGATAGATATCGAGAGGGGGGCGTGGTTACGGCGCCGACCGGGATGGCCGCGTGAGCGAGTTGCTCCGCGCCGAGTCCCGTCAATCTCCTGAAATAGCTGGCCCCGCCTGACCTGGCAGCTGGAACTGAGCTCCGGTGGGGTCCCTGAACTAACGGGGAGCGTCTGACCCCCGTCGGAGCCCTGGGCGCTGCAGGCGGACGGACCTGCCGTCCTGCTCGAGGCGGCTGCAGGACAAAGCCAAGATGGCGGCGCCAAGCGAGCGAGCGCTTGGAGAGCGGCGCGCTGTGGGGTGCAGAGCGACCTGAGGCACCTGGGAGCCCTTGCGAGGCAGTGCGCTGGTGAGGGGCCCGAGGAAGCGGAACCGGAGCGACGGTAAAGGACGGCGGCGCTGCCTAGGCGCGAGCGGCGCCCCTCCCCCACCTGCTCGCCCGGACGGCAGGAGAGTGAAGCCCTCACTCGCGCTGCACCGGTGGCGGCGCTGCTGGTGACTGTGGCCGACCCATCTCAGGGGATACTGAGGCAGAGGCCACCGGGACACGGAGGAGGACGGCGAGTTGGCCGTGTACTGAGGGGGCAGCTGCCCAGAGCAAGTGGACACCCGGCTGGCCGCAGGAGGGGGTGAAGCAGCAGGGGCAGTGAATGGACCCCGCAGTGTACTGACGCAGCGCTGATTGGTGCCGCCGGGGGTGGGGGGCTCAAATTGCCTGGTGGGGCGCCCCTGCCTCTCGGTCTTCCGTGGGGGCCCGTACCCCTAGCCCCTGCACTTGGATGACGCACTGAAGATAGCGGTGGGGCTGCACGGCGTCCATCCCCGAGCTGGTGGTTGGCGACGGTGCGCCTTGGGGGGACATTTGGCACTGCCTGGAGACAGGGGAGCTGCGCATCGTGTGAACTGCCATTGGGCTGCGCCAGGTGTCCCTGGGAACGGGAAGGAAGGAAGGGCAGCTGCGGCCGACCGTCATTGAAGGAGGCGGTTTGGGTGGCACGTTTCCCGTCGTCAAGATGGCCGCGCTGGGGGCTGGCCTCGCTGCGCCTCATGAGCGGGGGGACGGGACGTCCGAGGCCGCGGATGGCGATGCCCCAACGGAACCCTCACCACAGGAGCTGCGGCTGACCCTCCGTCTTGATGCCATTTTGGCCGCGATCACTACCACCAAGGATGAGCTGCACCAGGATATTGCGCAGGTGGCGTCCGGGCTTGGCTTGCTGAGAGCGGATCACGCCAAGCTCTCTGACCGTGTGAAATCTAATGAACAGCTGCTCCAGGAGCTGAAACCGGCGGTGGTCACGGCGGAGCATAAACTTGATGACGTTCTCCACCGACTGGCGATTCTGGAGCGTCGAGCAGAGGACGCGGAAGGTCGCAACCGCCGGAACAACGTGAGGGTGGTGGGGCTTCCGGAGAAAATTGAGAAGGATGATGCGGTGGCCTACTTGGAGAACTGGTTCCGCACGGTGGTGGCGCCGGAGGGCCTCTCCCCCTTCTTCTCCCTGGAAAGAGCGCACAGGGTGCCCGCGAAGCCCCCCCTGGAGGGCCGACCGCCCAGACCGATGGTGGCCAGACTGTTGCATTACAAGGATCGGGATCTGCTGATCCAAAGGGCGAGAGATCATGGGCCCTTCCAAGTGGACAACAGCAAGGTGACGATCTTTCCGGACTATACGCAGGAGGTACAGCGGAGCAGGGCGTCTTTTTTGTCGGTAAAGAAGGAGCTGAGAGAGGAAGGGATCCAATACTCCTTGCTTTTTCCATCCAAGCTGCGGATCATTGTTGACGACAGGGCTCACTTTTGCCAAACACCCGATGAAGCATGGTCCTGGCTGGAACAGTATCGTGCAGGGACGGATCGAACGCACAGGCCTGCCAGGGATCGTGAGCAACCGGTCAGGGTCAGGAAGTCGCAGCGCATCCGCTCCCGGAATAGGCGCCAACGGGCCGAGCGTGAGGCGCAAATGCTAGCCGATAGACAGAGTGCGCTGGAGGCCACGGCGAACATCACGGGCTCGCAGCGGGATGACGCCTCCAGAGGTTCGGCTTCGGAGGGTGAAGGTGAGAAGTCCGGTGGTGACGGCTCGGAGGAGGTGGGAGCGCAGGGGCCGAAGGTTACCCCACAAACATCTGATGGTATCTTTAATGGCTGAAGCGCATGGCCGCTGCACTTCCTATCAGGCCTGGACGCTCCTGACTTCTAGTGGACTGCCAGGTTTGGGGCTGCTCTGGCAGTATGGGGCTGTGGGCGCGGGGTGGTTGCTCTGTCGTCCTGGTTCGGTGCTCCATTGTCCTCAGACCCTTAAGGTCTTCTGTGGTGTCGACCACAGATTAGTGTGATGTGTTGGGTGTTTGAGGTTTGGAACGGGGCTGAAGCTGGGTTATTAGGCCCTGTCCTGGGGAGGGGGGGGTTGGGAGTTACGGGGTTTGTTTTGGAGGGGTTGTGCAATTGCTGCGATGCGGGTCACATTTATTGGCGTGCGCCACTGTTGGGATTGATGCTCTATGGGGACGTTACCTAATTTGAAATGTGTCACATGGAATGTCCGGGGTATTCGAACTATGGTTAAGCGCCACAAGGTACATGCATACTTGGTGAGGCGGGGCGTTCAGATAGCGATGCTTCAGGAGACTCACTTGACACAGCAGGAATGTGGGGCCCTACAGAGGAGGTGGAGGGGTCAGGTGTTTGGCACGACTTACTCAGCGTTTGCCAGAGGGGTCTTAATATGGATCAGAGCGGGCACACCATTCCAAGTCGCAAGTCAAAGGATAGATCCGGAGGGTCGTTATGTGGTGGTGGAAGGACGCCTGTGTGGTAGGGAAGTGGTGCTATGTAACATCTATGCCCCCAACGCTGATCAAGCGCATTTCTTTGAGGATTTATCGCGCTCATTAGCGTATTATTTGGCAGGCCCTGTATTGCTGGCGGGGGATTTTAACTCCATTTCAGATGTGCTGTTGGACAGGTCACACCCGCCTTTGGTAGACTCCCCAGTGCGCAGACTTGCGACCCACAGGAGGGACTGGCAGGAGAGGTGGGGCTTAGTGGATGTGTGGAGGGCGCAGCACCCTGAAACTCGAGATTATTCCTACTTCTCGACGCTACATGATCTGCATGTTCGACTGGATTCAGTGTTATGCTGCGAGTCTCTGGCGCAGATGGTGATTCACTCTGAGTATTTGTCTAGAACCATATCGGACCATAACCCACTGCTGATTTCTGTGCAATGGCAGCTGGCAAGATCGGCGGTCCCTACGTGGAGACTTCGCCCGGAGACGCTGGAGGATCCGGCGTTTTGTGACACGGTCCGACAGGGTATAGACGAATACTTCACGGTTAATGCTGGGTCGACAGAGACTAGAGCGAATGAATGGGAGGCGATGAAAGTGGTGGTGAGGGGGGTGTGTATGGGTCGGTTTCTGACTGTGAGAGGTACAGTGCTGAATGACCTCGCGAAGGCGGAGGAAGTGCTGAGAGGGGTGGAACGGCTGCGGCCCGAGCGACCGGAACTGCAAGACAGCTTGTTGCGTGCTAAGGAGGCGGTGGCGACAGAGACAGAGAGACTGCGGTGCTATGATTATAAGTTGTATGCGGTGAAAGTGCATGACGAGCAAGATAAAGTGGGCACGCTCCTTGAGAAGTTGGCTGATCCGAACCCTAGAGGATGTCCGGTTATGAGTGTGCGCCAGGAGGATGGGGAGGTGGTTTATTCGCAATCGGCGGTCCTGGGGCGCTTTCAGTCCTACTACGCGAGTCTGTACACCAGCCACCTCGAAGTGGAGGCCGCGGACATAGGCGATTATTTAGCTCAGATCCCTCTACCAGTACTGGATGAGGAGGACGCCCGGGATCTGGGGGGCCCCGTAACCCTAGCGGAAATCAGAGGGGCGATTAGTCATATGGCGCGGAACAAAACTCCTGGGGTGGATGGGTTGCCGATCGAGTTCTACGCCAAATTTATGGAAGTGTTGGCTCCCAGACTGCAGGTTGTGTATGCGGAGGCGAAACAATTGGGGCGGTTGCCTGACTCTATGACGGAGGCGCTGGTTGTGCCCCTGCTGAAGCCGGGCAGGGATGCATTAGATGTTTCTTCTTTTCGTCCGTTGTCTATGTTGACTGTAGATTATAAGATTTTGAGCCGAATCCTGGCCACCCGGCTCCTCCCACTGATGACCTCTTTGGTGCATAGGGATCAGGCGGGATTCATTCCCTCGAGGAGCACTTCGATGAATATCCGCCGGCTGATTGGGGTCATTGATAGTGCTGCCTTGGCGGATCCAGGCCCGGTAGTGCTGACGGTTGATATTGAAAAGGCGTTTGATAGCTTGGAATGGGATTTTTTAGATGGTGTGCTGTTGAAGTTCGGAGTTGGGGAGGGGTTCCGGGGCTGGACGAAAGTGCTCTATTCTTCGGCTAAGGCGAGGGTGCGATTAGGGACCCTGGTCTCCTCAGTTTATCCGGTCTGCAGGGGCACGAGGCAGGGCTGCTCGCTGTCTCCTCTGCTCTTTGCTCTAGCAATGGAACCGCTGGCGGCGCAGGCGAGACAGGGAGTTGTTTTTGACGGGATTGCGCTGGAACTTGACTCACATTATATTTCGTTATATGCCGACGACTTGTTACTGTACCTGCCAGACTCTGGAAGGGCTCTTGAGGGCGCGGTGGACATGCTGGACAGGTTCGGGAGGCTCTCGGGCCTCAGGGTGAACTGGACTAAGACTTGTGTGTTTCCGCTGCGGAAGACCACGCTCTGCCCGCAGCTCACGAGGCCGGTAGTGTGGGAACCCTCTTGTTTTGTTTACTTAGGAGTGCGTATCTACCATGACACGGCGGACCTCCTTGAGGGGAATGTGGGGCGCTGTGTTAGGGCGCTGAGAGGCAGTATGGACTTCTGGGCCTCTCTCCCGCTGTCTGTACTGGGCCGTGTGGCGCTGTTGAAAATGGTGGCACTCCCGAGGCTCCTCTACTATTTTAGAACTCTGCCGGTGTGGATCCCGCAGGGTGTCTTTCGGGAGCTGAGGACGTTGGTGACCGGCTTTCTCTGGGGCCGCGGTCGCAGGCGGGTGGCATTGACCACCCTGATGAGACCCAAGTGTGAGGGAGGGGTGGCCGTCCCCGACTATGAGCTATACTATCTGGCAGCGCAGCTCCAGGTCCTGACGCAGAACGTGGCCAGAGAGCTCAGGGGGCCTGAAGATGGCCGGGGGGTTGGCATTCAGAGGTATGTCTTGTCGTCTATCGTGATGCAACAGAGACTGGCCAGTAGGGACCTCACGATGGAGGAATGGACGCTCATATTATGTTGGAACAGGCACCTGAAGAGGGCTGGGACGCGCCGGCCATACGCACCGGAGATTCCGCTGGGAATGCTCACTGCCTTACCGCATGGGGGTGATTGGTCCCAATTGTTAGAGTGGGAGGACCTGGGCTTGCAGATGGTAGGTGACCTTTATGTGGACGGGACGCTGGCCCCGTTCCAAACCTTGCAGGAGCAATTCGGCCTGCCGAGTGGTACCTTCCTGTTGCATGCGGCGGTTATCGCGGCCCTGCAGAGGCATTGGGGGGGCGGATTGGCTGAGCCGGAGGTGACGGCGGTGTGCCAATATGTAGTGATGGCAGCGGGCACCGTTAAGGCGGTGACCTGCCTCCACAATCGGATGTTAAATGAAGGTCCGGCCCCGTTGGCTGAGCTGAAGTCGCGTTGGGAGACCAGCGTCGGTAGACAAATCCCGGACTCCGTATGGGGTCAGGTGCTCCACAGGACCTGGAAGGGGACGAGGAATGCGAGATTCCAACAGGTGCATTATTTTGTGCTCCATAGGGCGTATTTGACCCCGGAGAGGTTACGGCGACACTTCCAGGTGCTTGATGCCATGTGCCCGCGATGTCTAGAACCTGAGGTGGATCTTGACCACATGCTGTGGGGTTGCCCGAAATTGGGGGACTACTGGTCTGAGATAGGGGACCTCTTGAATGCAGTCACGGATCGGGAGGTAGATTTTGACATGGCCGCATGCCTACTTCTTTGGTTCCCGCATACCAAAAAGACCAAGGTTACGAGCAAATTCATTGGGTTGGGACTGATACTGGCACAGCGTGAGATCACTTGGCATTGGAAGTCTAAAGAGGGGCCATCTGTACGGAGGTGGAGGAATGAATTGGTGAGGTGGTCGAGCTGTGAGAGTGTGTTACGAATGCGCCAGGCGACTAGGGCTGGCAACGAGAAGTGCTTGGAACTGGCACGGTCCTGGGAGCTGGTGGTGCAGGCATTGAGGGACTATCTAACCGAAAGCGAGGACACTGATCAGTTATAACCAGGGATTCCGTGTGGCTACTTGCTTGTCAAAGCTTTCTGATAGTTGTCACCCGAGAGCAGGAGGGGGATGGTGGAACCCGCATTAGCAGCAGTTGAGGGGGGGGGGCACTGGGAGGGAGTTGTTGGAGGGAGTGGTTGGCCGGCTAGCGGCAACCTCCCGGAACCGGTTGGCCCAGGATAGTACTTGTGATGCTTTAGTGACATAACGTTAGAGTGGCCTGGGATCTGATGGAGAGTGTGGGTTGGTTGTTGTGGGATAAAAGCGGATACGAAGTGTTATACTTGACTTGTGTCCCGAATAGGGCATGCACCGAGGTACCTCCAGTGCACTGACTTATTGATGCGCCGCCCAGCCTCCGGGATGTGGGCCGATCGGCTGTGTATTGTATTATTATTGCACTGTATGATGGGGACTGTTGGTGTACGGGTTGGTTTGTTGGATGTTTTTCTTCCTGATTCTGCAATAAAAATATATTTAAAAAAAAAACAAAAAAAAATGGATAGATATCGAGAGATCTGTTTTCTTTTTGTGATTAGATTTAATCGATTTGATTGAATAATGCACCATAGCTTGGTAGAGACTATTTTGGCTTTTCGTCCAAATACTAATTATATCTGGTACATGAGGATTTAAAAAACATAATAGTTCGCACATAATGTCTAATTTACAGAACAAACAGTTTAAACAATAACAAAATGACATGCATTGGCCCTACAAATAAATAGGAGGGCCTACTGAAACTTGTGTTAATGTGATTTTGTGAGCATCCCACTGTTTCGGTACAGATAAGGTAAGCATTTGAAAAACATATAATCAAGATGCACGGCCTATTTACCCTCAATAATTCCATCAGATAAAAGACAGTTTGGTCTAGAAGTCTGCCCTGCCATGGGAAAGGTGCTCTGCGCCCCTCTCATGTAACTGTCATCTATTTATATTTTCACTCTTTTGCAGACACCGTTTATAGAACTTGGTGCCCTCTAGCAATGCCCTTTTAACACCAGGTGAGGCATCATTCACCTGGGCCCTCAGGCAATCCCTGCCAATCTGTCATGTAAGAACACTAGCTTGTGTTTTTACAATTCTGCTGCTAATTGCACCACACATCTGGAGACAAGTCAGGTGAATTCCATCGTGGCCAGTTGCCTTTATACTGACCTTGTCAGTCGAACACAGATGTCACCACCTTGGCGTTGAAGGATGCTTGACTCTTTCTGATGCAAGTCGATTCGATCTGAAAGATGCTGTTAGAAATTATTATGTTGCAGTTTTGGCGGCTGACCAATGGACCGTTCCTTCTAAATGCAGAATTCATGGTTCATCCACCTCCGCTCCTTCCTGTAAGTTTTTGGGGTGATCTGTAAAGCGGGTGCCTAGAAAAAGGGGGGTCTCAAAACATGTTTTCCCCGTGCAATTTGCCATAGGAATTTAGACACCTACAGAATTACTCCACATGTTGCCGAAAACTAGATCTTCACACAAAAAGTGTGCTTTTTGTGATTTGTGGGCATATAGGTAAAAAACGTTTGTGACTCAGTAATCAGTCACTTACTGATTACCAGTCACAAAATCTTGAAATTGGAATGTATAAAATGTATTTCCAGCCCTAAAATCAGCATTGTGAATGAGTAACAAATCACTACTTTACTGCCTCCGCTTAGGGATTCACAAACAGGAAATCGTTATTTGTGAAACGCTATTCTATCTATTCCATTCGCAAATAGCGATTAGTCACAAAAACACCTTTTTGCACATTCAGTTTACTACCACCTCAATTCAGGTGGTAATCATGTGCAATTTATATAAAGAGTCCCAGAATGCATCAGTTTTTCAAACTGCCTACTTTGTTTGTCATAGCAAGGAGAACTAGGGTTTTGGCTGGTTTACGGAGAAGGAGAAGACATTAGAGAATCGTCAGACAGAAGGTTACTCTTTTAGAACACACAGAGGAAGAGATATACATCAAATACAGGCTAAGTCGTGCAGTTATCCTTGAGATAATTGCTGATTTCAAGCCTCAGCCTGAGAGAAACACCTTATACAGTAAGTTCACCCCTACCTACCCACCCACCAATGTGCAGATGAAATATAGTTTGCATCTATTAGCATCTGGTTGCTGTTTAGGTGTGGTCGCAGCAGTTGCTGGTGCCTCTAAGACTGACCTTACACATGTTTTTACATCCATTTCTAGATACTATGTTAATGCGCATTAAGATCTATACATATTGTCCTAAAAAGTGCATACCACCAAGATAGACTTTTTGAGGATTGCCAAATTTCCCAATGTCATAGGCTGTATAGAAGGTATAGATGTGCCAATCTGCCCACCAACTAGACCTGTCAGCATTAGGGTAGTCTCCCCAGAAACGTTTTACCTTCACTGTGCCTATTTTTATTCATCTCGTTTTTGCTGGCCTTAGGACAATGCACATGTTATCACTGCTAACCATTACTAAAAAGTATGAACTCTTTCCATAAAACATGATGGAATTGTCCAATAACCAATTGGCACATTTAATGAACTTGTAAGCTGCTAATAGAGTGCTACAACATGTACCCGGGGCTTGTGAATTAAATAATACTTGTAGTGCAGGCCGCACCACTGATTGTGCCACTCTCTGAAGTACCCCTTCTAAACTTGTCCCAGGGATGCTATTGCAGCCTGTGTGTGCAGCTGTAAATTGCTATTTCGCCCCCACCTTCCTTTTTAATATATACCAAGTCACCACTAAGTTATGACCTGAACGGCCCCAAAGCAGGGTGCACAGTTTATTTATAAAGTAGGACATGTACTTTATAGTTGTACATGTCCGGTAGTAAAACTCCTAAATTTGTTTTATATTGCTGCAAGCCCTACCTCTCCCATGGGTTAACTTTGCAGTTACCCTATTACATTTAATAAGCTGTAACTAGAAAATCAGAGCAGGTGCACAGGTTTAGTTTGGAGTCTATAGAATTGTATTTTAAAAGCACTGCTTAATGGTGAAGTCAGCTTTTACTCTTTATTAAATCCTCATTTCTCCTCGTTTTTTCCTCTTTCTATGTGTTTCTATATGCAGCTCACATAGGAGGAAAGCACCTCCATTGATTGCCTTCATGCCACAATGACCGCCAGCTGCGCTCGCCACTGTGGGAGCTGCACTTTGTCCTACAGCTTGGACAGCCCAGAGTGACCACCAGCGCGGAGCTCCAGCAACGACCATCCATGATGCCTAAAATGATCTTCGTACCACAGCGATGTTTGTCCGTGATGCCTGGTCTGCTCCTCACGCTACAACAACGACCATCCGCAAACCCCCTGGTGCTCCCCAGTGTGCCCTCCATCACGAACAGAACTCTTTGCGCTGGACTTTTGAAGGTAACTCTTTCAGCGGAACTAACCTGGTACCTGTATCTTGCTTGCGCTCCATTGCTGACAGGCTTAACATGTGACTTTCACCCAGTCACGCATGACCATATTACTGCGAGTGGCGCTTTGTGCTTTTAGGCACTGTGTTCACTTAAATCTTTAAAATTGCATATCTCCGGTACTACTGATTGGAGTTTTAATGTTTTGGTCATTTATTACATTATACTCTATTATTCTAGATTGGTGTGTGAGTTTTATTGTGTTGTGTTTTCACTTTATTTATTACTGTTTGAAGGGCTGCATAAAAACCTTTTGTATTGCCCTAGGATAAGCTTGGCTGCTTTTGTGCCAAGCTACCAAAGGGTTAAAGTACAGGTTAATTTGGGGTTTATTGTGACTTCGCAAAAAGAGTACCTCTGGTTGAACCTATATTGCTTTATCACAAGAATCTATCAAAAAAGGATTTACAAAGTTGGATGCTATAGAAAAAGGAAAAGACTTTGATTACTTTAAAGACATTATTTTATTATTTTTTCTTTGTCATTTTTGTTTTTTTCAATTTGACTGTTTATACATACATACAATTTATTTGATCACACAAAGACATAATTATAAATGACAACCTATCTAAAAGAGTTGTTTATAAGTTTCAAAAAGTGCAGTTGAAGTAAACCACCCCTAACAGATTATCGTGTTATATTGCCAGTCATTCTCTCATACATACCTCACGTACCACCTATACATTCACTACTATTTCTAAAAAGACGAATATAGACAGATAAACAGAACTTTACATAAAATTAACCCATAAGTGTCTCAGGTGGACCGCTGTAGATGAAATGACAGTGGTCCTGCCACCTAGTCGTACATCAATTTATACATTGTTTTCCAGTCAGCAAAACATCGTCCAGGTCTTTAGTATGTACGGCCTACGTACGTTTCGGTGATGATAGATAGTTAAATCACCTTCTTCAGGGCCAAAAACAAAAAACTAACAATTGTGGTAACACATATATACAGGAATTAAAAAGACGGGGAGTTTTCTTCAATTTCTGAAAAGTAAGAAAAACATCTGTAAACATTTTTGCTACGTACGTTATTATCAAACCGAACTATAGCATCCAACTATTCAGATCGTGTGTTAGATCAATCTATATTTAGGCATCATAAATTTAACCTGATAAGGTATAGGGTCTCATAGAAACTATCAAGAGATAAAATCTGCAAAGAAAAAAAGAGCGATAGAGAGCTCAGGCTCGTTTGTACAGTGTTCTTGGACATCGCAAATCTGGAATAACTAATATATCGCGTCTTTGAGCGCAAACTACTGTACTTTTTGAAACTTATAAACAACTCTTTTAGATAGGTTGTCATTTATAATTATGTCTTTGTGTGATCAAATAAATTGTATGTATGTATAAACAGTGAAATTGAAAAATACAAAAATGACAAAGAAAAAATAATAAAATAATGTCTTTAAAGTAATCAAAGTATTTTCCTTTTTCTATAGCATCCAACTTTGTAAATCCTTTTTTGATAGATTCTTGTGATAAAGCAATATAGGTTCAGCCAGAGGTACTCTTTTTGCATAGTTAATTTCTCTCCCCCCTCTGGACCTAAAAATATACTGGGAGAACTCTTCCTTCTGTATGTTTATTGTGACTTCACCATGACAGGAATTGTGGTTGCTACTTAGGGTTTTACCCCCCTCAGCCTTAAACCTGATTTCCTTCAGGTACTCCATCCCTATGTCCAGTAAATTAAATAAATAGCATATAAGGACACAGCATGACCCACTTACAGTTAAGTGGAGCCCTAGATGGACCCATAAAGAGGGCAATTTTAAAAACATTTCTGATGGTCAGTACTACGGTACACCCAGAAGACTCCCTCCAGACCGCCAAGCAAAGCTTCTGCTATGCACACCTTTCACCTCCAGACACTCAAACCTCATTAGATGGCCAAACCCCTGCTATGCACAGACTTCACCTTGTAGAGAAGTTTTCATGGACAGACCACTCCCTCCAGACAGCCAAGCCTTATTAGGTGGCCAAACCTCTACTATTACTCTATTACACACACCCTTTGCCTCCAGACACCTAAGACCCATTTGGTGGCCAAGCCCCAAGTACGCACAGCCTTTACCTTGACAGTCATTTTTCAGTAGAGGTCACTCTCTTCAGACACCCAAGAACCATTAGGGACCAAGCTCCTACTATGCACACCCTAAACTTCCAGACACCAAAGCCCCCTTAGGTAACCAGGCCCCTACTACGTACCACTTTCATCTTGTACAGAAGTCTTGACAGAGAGCCCACTTCCTCCAGACAGCCAGAATCTCCTATTATTTGAACTATGACTACGGATACTCAAGTCCCATTTGGTGGCCAATCCCTACTACACATGGCCCCTACCTTGTACAGAAGTCTTTGCGTAGAGCCCAGTCCCTTCAGACACACAAGCCTCATTAGGTGGCCAAATCCCCAACTATGCATACCCTTTCCTTCAGATACCCAGGCCCAAAGGTGGACAAGCCCCTATTACACACACCCTTCAGCTTATAAAAAGTCTTTATAGCAAGCTCATTTCCTCCTTTCACCGAGGCCCTTTTAGGTTGCCAGGTCCCTTCTGAGCACATCCTTTGCCTCCAGCTAGACAAGCCCCATTAGGTGGCCAAGCACCGACTATGCACAGCCATCACTTAAGACAGGCATCCTCAGGGACAGCACACTCCCACCACGCAGCCAAGCCCTATTATGTGGCCTGATTCTTCTTGTCCTCTATGATTGCCTTCTATGTCCTGATGTGTGTAGTCTCCCTACCCATGTGTCTTCAAAATAGTCTAGTAAGGGAGTTAGTTTGTTTCATTTGATTGGTAGAATGGACTTCCTATAAGTAGGTTGTAGTAGTTTGTGACTTCATTTAAGGGGACATAGGCTATGGCTATAACATTTTTCATTTAATATGCAGTTACTGTTTGCTATATATTCTATGCTTAGGGTTTATTTTTGTAGATAAATCAATCAATCTAAGCCATTTATACATCGCTTGGCTGCCTGACACAAAGGCGTCCCGGCGCAAAAAAGCACACTGACGTACAGCCTCGGCCACTTCTATCTATACTTGATCAAAGAGTCAGGTTTTTAAATCCCTACTGGACCGAATTCAAACTCAGCCATAATTAGATGGATATGCAGGGTGTTTCAGAGCTTAGCCATCAGTACTGAGGAGCACCTCCCACCAGATCGAACCTTGGAAAACCTTGGCATTGTGCAAAAGTCTCAAGTGATTAGATCTCAAACCTCTCACCTGCTGGTACTGTCTGATCCTTTTTCTAATTTGATCTTGACCCTTTACCCCCACTGGCTCTAAATGGAAATATCAGGCTTTAAATTCAACCATCTTGGCCTTCGGGAGCTAATGAAGCTGCTTATAGTGGGAGATATGATGAAGAAAGGGAACCCCGATATAAGATGTTGGCGTAATCCAGGTTTGATGTCACAAGTGCATGGACTACAATCCTTCATGACTCTGACGGCAACAAGTGCAGTAGTTTCCTGACTGATCATAGCTTCAGAAAGCAAGACGATGAGATCTGCCGAATTTGTATGGCAAAAGAGGTGTTAAAATCAGCCTAATCCCTACATTTCTAGCTGGGGTGGCTATTATGGGTGGTGGATTCAATTCAGTGGGGCCACCATAGACACGAAGGAGGGGATGTCATCTGACTGAAGAAAAGTACCTCTGTTTTGTCCACATTCAGTTATAAAGAATGGTTGCCCTTTAAGCACTCTTTGAAAATTGATAAAGACAGCAGCCAAATGTTCTTTAAATGAGAACACCAGTTGAGTGTCATCTGCATATGAAACAACCTCTACCTCCCCAGGTCTCATTGAGGGAGGCCAAAGGGGCCAGGTAAAGGTTGAATAGCATTGGATTGAGGGCATAGCCCTGTGGAACCCCACAAACCAATGATTTAAGCGAAGATGAAAAGGGGTCAATGAGACCCCATTGCATTTGCTATACCCTGCACGGAAGCCGGACTGAGAATCATGAAGCAAATCATTAGATTCAACAAAGATTTGCAATACACCAGTTTTTCAAAATGTTTTGTGGGTGCTGGTAGCAGTGAGATGGGCCTAAATTTGCTAAGCACTTCTGGGTCGGCCTTGGGATTCTTTAGTGACAGCAGTAGGAATGCCTGTTTCCATAACACTGGAAACTAGCCAGATTTCAATGAGGCATTCCAGATCTTATTAAGAATAGGATTTACTGTTTAGGCAGCTAGTTTGAGAAACTGAGGAGGACAAGGAGCCTCTGCGGAGGCCGAGTTGCACTGTAGAAGCACCTCAAAAAAGTCTATTTCAGAGATTGGGTTTAATTCCCGAAACACAGGTGCTGGACTGTCAGACAATATCAGATGTCTAACTGTATCACCTTCTGATGAGAATGTTGAATAAAGTTTATGAATCTTTTCCCCAAAGGAATCAGCTAAGCTAGTGCATAAGGCTAGGGACAGATGGAAAGCACATCTTCCTACCTCCGGTGTAGTGAAAGATTTTACAATATTAAAAATGTTCTTGAACAAATTAACAGACTTTGCGATATGGAGTGAGAAATACTCTCACATTGTTTGTTGCTTTAGCTTGCAAAATTCTTTGAGTGCCGCCTTATAGGCAAGCTTAGCTGCCGGGTCATAAGACCTCCTCCATCACTGTTCCAGCCTTTTACAGAGGCTTTTTCTGTTCTAACGTTTGCTGAAAACCAGGGAGCAGAAGGCTAAGATCTATTAGCTGTTACTGTTTTTAGGGGATCAATCGAGCCCAGCGCCAAAGAGATCAGAAGATTGAAAGGGATCGAATCCTTATCGGGATTGTCCAAAAAGGCCAGCAGAGTTGATTCAAGAGAGGACACAAAGGTTTTACTTGTACTGCTATGCAAATTCCACCTTCTTTCAGGTGCTATCTTTATCTTTGGCTTATTGTACATGTCAAAAAAGGTGAATAGAACAAGATAGTGATCTGATATCAGGCGTTATGGGACCTCAATATGAGGGCTAGTGATATTAGAAAAAAATTAATCCAGTATATGTACCGCTTTATGAGTAGTGTGATGACTAGCTGAGTCAGATTAATGCCCTCCAGCGCCTGAATCAGCTGGAAGGCCTGTAGACAATTCAGGTCATCAACATGTGCATTAAAGTCTCCCAGTACCATGTAGTTAGCATAATATAAGGATAGTTTCAAGATAGTGTCATACAGTTCAGGGAGACCACTGCTCGGGCAGTCTGGGAGTTTATATACTGACAAGCCATTGAAAGAAAAAGGGGGTACGTTTAATGCAAAAAAGGAGGCTTTCTATGTTTCCAATTCGCCCCAGCATAGATGTTGTAACATCCCATGCATCTCTGAGGGTAATAGCAACCCCCCTGCCCTGTTCCTCCCGGTTGGTGCACAGGATCTGATACCCGAAGGGAGTGGTCATTGCAAGATCTGGATTCAAGCCATCTTTCAGCCAGGTTTCAGTGAGAAACATCAAATCTCAAAATTTGTCCGAGAGGGAAAGCCACATTTCAGAGGAAAGTTTAGACATGGAGCTGCAATTCATTAGTTAGGAGTTCTGTGTAGCTTGTAGAATGTTTATTGGGTAGTAGAGCACATATGAAAGGGATGTTTGTTTCTTTGCATTCGCCATTGATAGTGTATAGCTGGTTGAAACTCTTGGGACATATTTTGAAATGTCCCATTCATCATCCAGGTTTCGTATTGTTTTAGTTTTTGGATATTAGTGGGAGAGGCTTATAATTCTTTTTTCATGACTTTCATTGTCATGAAGAAGGACTTACTCTTCTTTATGTGTTATTGTGTATTCAGGTAGTATTTATACTTCTGCAAATGTGTATGGGGCTGGTGGTGTTTGGGTGTTGATTTTTTATTCTGGCAATTAGACCTTTTAGTAATGGGATGGCAGGTAACTGGCCAATTACATGCTTTGAGGCATTGTTTAGGACATCTTTTAATATTTGAGTGCTTGATTATTGGTAGCTAGTGCTTGCCTCTTGGATGCTTTCTAAAACATCTTTCACTTAAATTTCAGTAATATTGGAGGGGGTGGTTATGTTATATAACATTTAGAACTGTAGGTTCCCTGGCTCTTGCCCTCCCATAGTAGGAATTAGAGCAGTATTTAGTGCATTTCTAATGTATGTGATTAGTTGATCTTCCTTCTTGGGTAATTGTAGCCCATGTAACAGAGCAGGAGTTTCCCTTTTTGTGTAGAAAGGAATTTAGCCCATGCTGTGGAAAGGACCGCAGACAAAACTTGGGTTCTCTGAATCTTCAGCGCAAACAAGGTGGCGCAGAAATCAAAGAAGATGGAAGAGGAGGAAATCAAAGAATAAGTGCCAGCAAAGTGGCCCAAACCAACCAACAAATGGAGACGATAACAACATCCAATGATAACACGGTCAACAATTTAACAAAAACTGAACTAACACGAGCAGAAACCCACTTACTTTCCCTTGGTTTGACTTTCTGCCCAGGGAGAAATTTCAACTACAAACAGTCCAGAATTAACGTATATAAATTCATAAGACAATTAAAATGAATGAAATATTTCAAGCTAAAGAATGTTACAAATCACCCGACAAATGAACAGGCTATGAGTAACATCTCAGAACAAAGTATGTTACAGGCCTCTGATGGGGCAACATTAAAGACACTTCAGGCACTCGAAAGTGATGATAGAGCCTAACTTTTGTCAACCCAAGAGGCTATGAGCAAAGCTGTCATCAACATAACCAGGCCAGAGGCAAGCCCGTTCAATCCGGCATCGACATTGGTTTCAAGTATGCCAAGTGATGCGGTTGATATGTTGAATGACCGATTTATAGAGGAATTGAAAAGAATACATCATAGAGTAAACCTTAACAACCGTAGATGGAAAAACAAGAAAAACAGTATTTCTACTTAATGAAAAAGCTTGGTGACAATAAAGAGTTTGGTATTAACCCCATCTGCGCTAAGCGTTTTACCGCTGTGCGCTAAAGATTTGTAAATACCACGTTACATGACGAGCTGAGCTCGTCATGAGCGTACAACAGGCGTACCTCATGACGAGCTGAGCTCGTCATGAGTGTGGAAGGGGTTAACAAAGCTGATAATGGAGGTAATATTGTTTTATGGCCAAAGGAATAATACCTGAAAGAAGCACAGAGGCATTTGGATGATGAGGCCTGCTACAGGAAAGCCACTTATCAGAACTGACGGAATGTTAAACAAATAGTGGGTAATGAGTTGTCCCATTGGAAACAAAAAGGTTTACTTACAAAAGATGAAGTTAATTTCCTCAAGTTCCCTGTGACACCAGTGTTGTACTTTATTCCTAATGCACATAAAGGAACAACACCAGTACCAGCCCGACCCATAATTTCTACCAGAAACAGTTTGTTTGAGTCTATCTCGAAATATGTGGATTATGTTCTACAGGATTTTGTGTCAGATGTACCATCGTATATCAAAGACAAGGTGGATTTCCTCAGAAAAATACAAAACTTGAGGTGGAAGGAAGAGTATTTTTTTACAGCTATGGGCAACACATCACTGTACACCAGTGTAAAACACAGCGATGGTTTAAAGGCAGTGGGGAACTTTCTTAGTAAAAGACCAATAGGCCTGTATGAACACAGAATGATGTTAATTGAAAAGATCAATCTATGCTTGACAAACACTTATTTTTTGTTCAATAAGGAGGTATTCCAACAGATGAGGGGTGTGGCAATAGGGGCTTGTTTCTCCCCAGTTACGCGTGTCTTCACATGGGCTGGTGGGAGGAGAAGGTCCTCAAAATACACTTCAGCCAGCTGTGGAAATCCAGTGTGATAAAATGGTGGCGGTTTTATTTTTAAATATATTTAAACAATACTTAATATTTTTGGTACATTTAGTTGGTTTCTTTAATCTAGTTTTTTGATTGAATTAGTCCCAGCCTGTAGTAGAAAAAAAGTGATAAATGATGATTAGTTTTATTTTGTTAATTTTGCTTATCTGTTGATTTAGCTATGGTTTAAAAATTATTAATGGTTATACTTTGTTTTATCTGTTTGATCAATTTACTTTTATTCCTAATCTTTTATTGGAAGAATGCAGCACAGGGTATTTCTTTGCAGTGTTGATTTTGAGTAACGTTTTTTTAATAGGTTTATTTAGTCTGTAAAATAGGGGAAAAAAGGAAAAGCATTTATGTATTCTTTTGAAATGTTTAATTATTTTAAGTTTAGTTAGGAGAATATGGGCCTTATTACCATGAGGTCCAGAAAGCTATCCATGCCTCATGGCAGTTTCAATTTCGATCCCCTTATTACAATATAGACTGGAGACCGGCCTGTAGCCCCTATGGACGATGTTTTTGCTGTAGGGATTACAATCCTCGGTTTCCATCCGGCTTTCCTTCTGGGCTTTCCGACATGGAAAGCCTGTCGTAAAGAGAGTTTGGGGGCTTCCTTCTCCTTGCAGCCTCTGGTTGGGGGCCCAGGGGGTACCAGTGGTGCCCCCCTGTCAATTCCTGCACCGTGTGATAGGTGCCTTCCACGTGGACAGAACCTCCCATTTCTCCATGAGAGCTTGTGCTATGGGCGTTATCATTTACGGCCGCAGCACCAGCTCCAAATGAGAAATGGGAGTATGCACAATGTGCAGTCGCATTGTAACTGCGGTGTCGGGACTGCCATTCAAAACCGTGACAGTGTCGGAAGACAGCAATTATGACCGACATTGTAATCGAGCCCTAAGTACATTTATAGGCAGAGTTTCATCCTTTTCTAATCTAATCAGGTTGTGAGGTAATTTTTGGTTATTTAATTGGCTACCTTTATAGTCTTGTTTTAATTAGTTGAAGCTCTCTATTGGTTTTTGCTCTGGTTTTATTGGTTGTTATAGAGTCTGTATAATTATTTTGGCAGTTATATGTTAATTTGGAAAACGTTTTATATATTTTTTTCATGGTATATTTTGTTTAATATTATATTTATGTAACAATATATTTGTTTTCATATGTTTATTTGTAATTAATTATATTTAATACATGTTTGGTTATTATTAATGGTGATAAATGTTAGTTGTTATATATTTATATTGGTTATTTAAATATTGGTGTTGTTTGGTTATTTTTAATTATATATATTTTATATTTGTTAATATATATTTATATATATTTCTTTTTTGTTTGAAATGTATTATTTTAATTGTACTATTTGTTAATATGTTTCTACATACTTTTAAAAGTGTGTATTTAAGGTTTTGGTTAAAAATAAATTATATTTAAGCAATGTTTATGTTGTTGATATTGCGGATGTCGATGTCATTGTGAATTTATATGTTTAGTTAATTTTAATGAAATTTATGTTTACAATGTTTTTGTACTCGATATTTTTTAAATCGATTCTTTTAAAAAAAAACTTTGTTTAGTGATTAAGATCACAGTAGTACATTACATGATTGAATAACATATTGCATACTTCATTAAAATATTCCAGGTGAAACATTAATCAGGAATTACTCATTACATATCTCCTACCAGTCTCCCTTGCCTGCGCATTTCCATTTCAGTTGTGGGTGACACATACATCTCCCCTGTGTTCGTTCCATCGTGACCACTTCTTATCCTATTTGTTGAGCATCCCCGAGCCTTATATACCTCAGTTTCCACTAGCATACAACTATCCATTTCTTTGGCCCATAGGGTGACACGAGGTGGGCGTATGTCTCCCCATCCCCTAGCCACTTCTCTCTTAGCCAAGGTGTAATTCAGCGTTGTGAATTGCTGTTCGACTTCTGTTAGATCAGTAGCCTCCCATATGTTCAAGAGTCCGAGCTGTGGTGTAAGTGTTATAGATTTCCCCAGGGCTGTGAGCATACGAGTCATGGCTCCCTCCCAAAGGGGGCGTATCTTGGGGCAGGACGATATTGTATGGTAAAAATGTGGCAAGCTGCCCACATCCCCTCACACATCTGTCATCAGGTTTGGATCCTATCCTAGCCAATACTGTACCTGTAAAATGTGATCGATGGAGTATTCTCAGCTGAATGAGGCGAAACCTCTGAGTGATAGCTGCTTCACGTGGGGACATCAGAGCGACTGCCAGTCGTCACCTCTATAGGGCCTACGTCCTGCTGCCACTGTTCCCTGAGCTACGGGAAGGTATCTGGAAGGTTATTACACAGCTTCTTGTAAGTCAAGGATATTGCCTTCGAATTGAGAGGCCCATTAAGTAAGCGATATTCTAGGGGCGACGCCTCCAGGATGTCTTTAAAAGACGGAAAGGCCGTCTGCAGGGCGTGTCTGATCTGCAGATACCTGTATATTTCTCCCTGTGCCATCTGATATTTTGTCTGGCGTTCACTGAAAGTCAGTATTGCCACTTTTTTAACCAGGTCCCCCACTTTAAATAATCCAGTGAGGTCCCATTTGTCGAATCCAGGCGGATAGCCTAGCCTTCCCAGCTTTTGAGCAAACCATAGTGGCGTGGCCAACGAAAGAGTACCTGCCCAGCCCAGTCGAGAGGTGACCAGAGGCTAAATTTCTAGTGTATGTTTGGTCGGTCCGAAGAACTTCACCTTGTTTTTCCTGTCGGTGGTATACAAAGTCCCCAGATATCCAGAGCGGTCAGTTAGTTATCTGTCGTGGACATAGGCTGGGTCGTCTGGGGGGTGGTATATCTAGTGATTGACAGTCACTAAATGCGCCTCCTAGTAGTACCTCTAAAGATCCGGCAGGGCTATGCCCCCATCGTACCAGCTTTTTCGTCAATTTGTGCCTCGTAATTCTGGGGGCTTTATCGTCCCATAGCAGAGTGGTTATCTCGCTCTCAATAGCCCTTAAGTATGAATCTGGGACTTTGTGAGGACAGTAATGTAGGACATATAGAAAATGCAGAAGGGCCAGCATCTTGAAGAGTGCCGCACTTCCCACCAGTGTCATAGGCAGGGTCCTCCAATGCTTCACATCTGCCCACAGCCTGTCCAGAGGTGGGGCCAAATTTGAGTCATAGAAACAAGCTGGGTCTGAGGTAATAAAAATCCCAAGGTATCGAAACCCTTCCATTGCGACCGTTATCGCTTACCGAGACGGGAGACGCGGCACGTCTGATTAGCGGCAATTAATCGCGTATCCTGAATATTTACCAACATTTGTAAATATATCCGATACCACACTGATCGATCTGTAGGGGATGCCAAATAAAGTAGGATGTCATCTGCATAAAGTGAAATACGATTTTGTACGTCAGCTGCCCAGCACATGCCACGGACCATCACGTCCCTCCGTGTCCAGGCCCCTGGCGGCTCTAGTACCAGGGCGAAGATTAGCGCGGACAGTGGGTACCCCTGTCTCATTCCCCTACTGAGTTCGAACGTACGGGATGTGAAGCCATTAACCCTTACCTGGCCCAGTACCCCGTGTAAAGGAGTCTCACCCAGGCCACATATTTGAGGCCCAACCCTGCCCTCTGTAGTACCTCGAATAGGTATGGCCATTCTATGGAGTCGAACGCCATAGAGGCGTTGAGGGACAGCATAGCTGCGTCCTCCTCAATGTATTGTCTCCGGGCCATTACGTGGGTACTCTACACAGGATTGGGGCTGTGTTACGCCCTGGCATAAAGACTGACTGGTCTGAGTGGACCAGTGAGGTAATAACTGTTGCCAATCTATTTGCCAGAACTTTGGCTATTATCTTCGTCTCTACATTTATCAACGAAATCGGCCTATAAGAGCCACAGTCGTCCATAGGCTTACCTAGTTTATAAATTACTACGATAGTAGCTAGTCGCTGATCCAGTGTAACTTACCCTTCTCTAAGCTTTCCTCATACATGGCTTTCAGAAGTGGCACAGTCAGAGAGGCCATGGCCTTCAGAAACTCTACCGGGACGCCATTGGGCCCCATCGCTTTTCCTGATTTAAGTTGTCCCAGGGCCTTACCTATTTCTTCCGTCAAGAGGTTTGCATCTATAATTTCCCTACCCGCCTCTAAGAGGCTTGGGACATTACTGTCTTTTAGGAGCTAGCTGGAGTCTTCCGCTGTATAGTGAGTAGAAGGGGAATATACTGTCTCATAATGATCATCAAATTTTTCCGCTATTTCCTTTGGGTGCACTACGTGTCCCCCTCCGACGTCGTCAATTTATAAACCCATCGAGAGCCCTGCTCCCACCTCTCCAGCCACGCCAATGTCCGGGCCTTCCTGTCTCTGAGCTCGTAGAGTCTGTGCTGTATTGCACGTTGCTTAGCGACCATCTGTTACCTAGTTTTTATCCGAAATTCATCCTGTTTCAGGAGAAGCCTATGACTGGTGTTGGGCGAGGGATCCAGCGAGTGCTCCCGCTCCAGCACAAGGAGGTCATATTCCAATTTAGTCAGGAATTTCTGTTGTTTGGCAATATATTCGGTCTTCAATGAACAGGCTAGCCCTTTTAGCACCACTTTGAATGCCTCCCAGATTGATTGCATGAAGTCATCAGAACCCACATTCTCAATAAAGTAGTTCTCGGTCTGTGTACGGAGTTCATCTCTAACATCTGGGATGCATAGGAGCCACGGGCTAATCACTATCGTGGCCGGCGGATGGCGTTCCCATTGCGTGTATTCCGTCCATACCGGAGAGTGATCCGTGATCCCTCTAGGTAGTACTCTATATTGGGCAAAGTTTCCTATTGAGGACAGATATGTGAATAAATAATCGATCCGTGATCAACTGCGGTGGGCATTGGAGAAAAAGGTGAACAGTTTGTCAGTGGGATGATGTACTTGACCTATATCTGCCAAACCAAATGCCTGTTTAAAATCGGAAAGGAGGTCGCTAGATTTGTCTTGTGACCTTGGTGGCTGGCGATAAACAGTATCATCTAGAGTCATGTTGAAGTCTACCCCCACAATCAGTACGCCCTCTCGGAGCCCAGTCAGCCTATTACCCAGGTCTTCCAGCGCTGACCTGCCCAGAGCGGGCGGCAGATAGACAGAGAGTATGTTGATATCTTTCCCGTTCTATTGGGCCTCTATCCCCACAAACCTGCCTGCAGTGTCAGCCCACGTCTTGTGTACAATAAGGGTGTGGTCTTTTTCACCAATATAGCTGTACCTCTTGAACCTCTAGTGTAGTCTGCATGTGCTATCAGATGGGTCTCTTCCAGTAAGACCACGTCTGGAGAGTGTCTCTTCAGGTATTGTTGCACTATCCCCCTCTTAATCCTATCGCCCAACCCATTCACGTTCCAGGACATTACTGCCTGAGATCGTTTACTAACCTGCCCCATAGCTGCCCCCCTACCAAGGATTCAAATAAAAAAATACTGTAATTGTAGCCATCCACTATAGACCAATTGAGTCCCTCTCAAGTCACTTCTAGCTAATCAAATAGCACATGTCACATTGTTAGGAACCCCCACATTACCTTATCACACAGTAATGGGTATCATCCCCCGCTCCCCCGGCCCCACTACTTGTGCTTTCACTTGCGTCCCGTCATTAGCGCTCCATTCTCAACACCTATGTCCATCAGTCCTGTTCCTCAAGCTGGCTAGGATCATCCGCTGGGCTTCCTTGGACCGTTTCCACTGGAGCTACTTTTCGTTGGCCTGAGTTACCCTGCCAACCCCTCCTTTGGCTCCCTACCATGGTCCAGCCATCCATCCATTCCCAGACTGCCTCCGGGGAGTAAAAAAAATAGGGGGCATATTATCAAGACAGGCGATAAAATGATCGCCATTTTAGCGGCAGAAAACAGCGGCCATCTCGTACGACTGCTTGCCACGCCCCAAAATCGATTCTTTTTTATACAATTTTTTTCTGACAATTTTGTATTTATAATGGTAACTATAAGTAGACAATATTTTTGCCTGAGATACTAGTGTCTCAATATTTGTGTTGATTGATATGGTGTCATTGAACCTCCTCCAGACACTGAGGCCCCGTAGGGGGCCAAGTCCTTTCTAAGCACGCCCTTTGCCTCCAGCTACACAAGCCCCATTGAATAGGTGGCCAAGCATTGACTACGCACAGCCATCACTTTATACAGGCATTCTCAGAGACAGCCCACTCCCACCACCAAGCCAAGCCCGATTATGTGGCCAGGCCCTTACTATACTCACTTTACTGTGACCCCACTTTCTTCCGACAGTCAGACCTCAAAAGGTGACTAAGCCCCTACAATGCACACTCTTCAAATCCGAACACCCAAGCCCATGAGGTGGCCAAGCCCCTACTATGCAAGCCCTTCAACTTGTACAGACATCTTAACAGAGAGATCACTCCTCCCAGACACTCATGCACCATTAGCTGTCCTAGACCCTACTACGCACACCTTTCACCTTAAACAGAATTCTTCATGGAGAGCCCATGCAAGCTATTTCCTCTATGTATATTTACTGTACATTGTAACACACATACAAAGAGGAAAAATAAAAATAAATAAGCCACAATAACGTACAGAACCTTGGCACAAATCCCTGTTTACAAATCATGTTACATATGAATTTGTATCAAAATCCATCCGTTGATACATGGTGCTCCCTATACAACTCTCCATACAATGTCAATCGAACACTCCCTTGATGCAAACTAATGTAAGGCAGTGCATTTCACTATAAACCAACAATGTTTTTATTTCTGTTTGCTTCTATTTACAAATATAAATATTATATCAGGTCTGCATCAAAAAGTAATACAAACATGATGCAAAATCTTTATGAATTTAAGATACTTTTATTTTGACAAGTATGGTAGTATATACATTTTAAAATATATAATTACCTTTTAGTATTGATATATAGACTGCTACAACATACTGTTCAAGGTGTCAGCCATTGGGTGGCCTTCCTCAGATTTTTTGCCTTAGACCTCCTAACTTTGTTGAACTTGTTTTTTTTGGCCTTAGTACTCTGACAGCCACACAATAGCGGGAATGGGTGTTGACAAGGGGCAATCATGGCAGAATGAGGGGGCGGAGCAGTGCACAGCCCCAATTGCACTTTAAAGACGCTACCTCAGTTCACATATAAAGACTTTCATGACGCTGGACATCCTGGGACCAAGGCAGATAATCAGGAAATTCCAAACACTTCTGTGGGGTTGAGGGGACTCCAAACGTTTCTAGCACCCCTCACAGAGACTCCTAAAAAGATGAAGGCATGTCTATACCACCCATAGCACTCTATTTCTGATATACCTTTAAACATGGCCTGCTCGCAAGTAGGAATTAACCAGCAGATATAAATATGGCTGTATCATCCTTCAATTCTGACCTCAAGGCCAGTCTTGACAATATAGTCAATACGAAAGAATAAGAGTAAAAGCGCTTCTACTTTTGCTCATTGGTCCTCTGCTACACTTAAAGCTGAAAAATTAAACTATAAAATATTAGAGCGCAATGGCAGCACAATTTACTGGAGGAACACAAACTTAGTTATAAACTTGTCCTTAAACAGTTTAGGCAAAATATAAAGACAAGTTACAGTCTGTTCAGTAAAATAAATTAATTGGGCAGGAAATGCACCTCAAAGAATTTTTACAATTGTTTACTCTCTTCTAAACCCTTCTACAAGAAATCAATCCACACCATCATTACAGGAGCTTGTTGGCAATTTGTCAGACTTTTTTCATGATAAATTGTTCAATATACTCCAAATTCTCAGATAATAAAGTAGTTGTGACTATGACACACCCATCTGCCTTCCACACTTTGTACCCTCAACTCACTTCTTTTGAGAAAATCTCCATAAAAGACTCTGACAGTATGATTCCTAAAGCCGACTTGGGATCTCCTTTGGACTGTTGCTCACCACACATTCTTAAACAAGCATCTCAGTCCTTGAACCCACATATCAAATCCCTATTTAAACCCTTGAGTCAGGCACAGTGCTAGCTTGTTGGAAAGAGGCAATGGGCCTTCCTCTTTCAAAATAAAAATCAAATCTGTATCCTACATGTCAATTTAACTATGGAGCCATTTCTCTTCTCCTAGTCTGTGGTAAGATTCTGGAGTTCCTGGTCAATCACCAGATTATCAGTTACATTGAGGAGACTAACATCTAACTTCCTTCACAATCTGGCTTAGGTGCCAATTTCAGTATGGAGTCGGCACTCCTAGAAGTGACAGATTTCATTAAAACCCAGCTTGACTTGAAATAAAATGAATGAAATGAAATGAAATGATGAAATGAAAGGAATCTTATAATGCGCGACTAAGCCCAAGGCCATCAAGACTTGGACACTAATACCATAGTGATCCTGTCTGACTTATCTACCACTTTCGCATGGTGTTGCATAACATTTTATTAAAGGGATGGAGAATCCGGGAAGAGTCTGCACCGTTTGGAAATGGTTAAAATGCTTCCTTTCCAACCGAATGCAAGCAGTATATCTTCCCACTTTTACCTCTGGCTAAGAAGAGGTCAATTGTGGAGTACCCCAGTCTCTTTGACATCTATTTTGCCCCCTTTGCAGCCATCGCACAATCTTGGTGCTTTAACATGGTGTCGTATGCAGATTTAACACAGTTCATGTATGTATTCAAACACTTGAGCCCTTGCGTCACTTTTTTGCCGCTGGTGCGTCACTTTTTGTGACGCACCTGTGGAGTGAAAAATGTGCCTTGGTGCACCATATTTACAAAGTGACGAATCTAAGTACATGAGTCACTTTGTATCCCCTGCGCCACATTATACCTGTGCCAGGTATAATGTATGCAAGGGCGGTGTTTTGTCGCAAGAAAGAGTCATAGAAGTTCACATCTGGACCTATAGAAGGACTCTTAGAGGGCTGCCCTGCTACCTGTGGCCTGCAGTGTACCTCAGAGGACTGCTTTGCTGTACCAAGAGATCTGCCCTGATGCTTGAAGCCAGCCCTGTGCCCTCAGAGGACTGCGCTGCTGCTTGAGACCTGCTACTCTCCTTGACTCCAGGGACTGGTTGGCTGGCCTCCTGGTCAGAGTCTTAGCACAGAAAATGTTCCTGCCATCTTGAACCCGCACATGGACCCAGCCTGATTGAGTCCTGGCCCTACAAGTGTTGCCTCTACAGTCCTGGTGCTAAAGGAGCCCATATAGCCAAACTCTAAACCGTTAGGTGGAAAATGCCCTAAGAACCAAGAGGAGACCAGTTCCGACCTGATTACTGATCCACCCAAGGTGCATTGCCTGATTTCCCTGTAGATCTTTTTGCAACATCAAATCATGTTCAGTGGCTCCTGGCCGAAAGGGTATCTGGCCTAGTGGTACCCTTGTCTGCTACAGCCTGCAGCTTCATCACGGATTTTTATCTTCCATAAAAGAGACTAAGTCAGAACGCACAAATTTATTCCATGACTTTGTCGAGCGTCTCTCCTTTAACGACGCCTTCTCCTCAGACACTGCCGGTTCCATTGCCCCACTGTACTTTAATGTCCGAGACTTTTCTTTACAAAATATCTACCAAATCTGAAGTTAAGCTGAGACCGGGCCCAATCCACTACATGTATCGAAACTTTGCTCCATCGTGGTCGGCCATAACCTTCGACTTTGGCCTGATCTCACATGACTAGATTTCTGTGGATGGAGCTTTGATCTTATAGGTGCCATCATAACTCCTGGTCTCCTGATTGGATTTTTATCATTTTGTTGTGAAATCATTTATTAACATTTACTGTATTTTACTAAGTTGATGTGGGATTCTTCTTGTGTATTGCTTTCCCTTATTACTGTGTAAGTACTACATAAACACTTTACACATTGCTTTTAAATTAAACCTGACTGCTTTTGTGCCAAGCTACCAAAGGATTCAGCACAGGTTATTTTAGTGACTTTTTGTGGTTCATCCTGACAAGAATTGTGGCTGTTGCTTGAGTAGGGATCAAACCCACCTGAACCAAAACCACAATTTGTTACAGTAGCCAACTCCCCGCTACATATGGCCTTCAACCCCAAGTCAGGACCATTAGCTACTCCCTGCTATGTATGTCCTTAGCCAGTCCACAATGGGAAGCTGGCGATGCAATGGCAATACAGAGGCTTCGGAAATATTTACGGACGAGCTCTTTGCCAGGGCCGGTTTTAGTTCCCAGTTTGGCCCTGGTAAACAAGTGCCTGCATGGCACTAAGCTACACACAGAAATGCTCGATATCTATGTAAATAAGGAGCATTTCTGCTCTCTGCATTTCACTCAATGTAGCGAAGCAACTTTTCGTCCTGCCCTGCGTTGCATGAAAAATTAGTGAATATTCCTCTCAGTCTCTGGTACACCCTGACTGTATTATCTCTCCATTTTCCATTGTTGGAGGCGAGTGATGATTGTAATGCTACAAGTTACTGTCTCCCAGAAATGGGATGTACTAGAGCACAAGAACTTTAATACACATTTTGGATGCCTGTAACAGAAGTGATGGTGTCCCAAGGAGCTACAATTCCTGAGCGTAAAGTTCAGTATGCCCTCTCCAAACTGCAAGCTCAACTGTTTATGGGCATCTCATCTTCTGCTCTACTGTTCTTGTGAACCCTTGAAAATGTTTCACCCATTTCTGACTTGCCTCACAGAAGTCCCATAATGCACGTCATCTGAACTCAAAATACTAGGTTGCAGCCACCGAAGAGGAACAAATGTGTCCATTTGCATCACATCTCTATTGGAGATGACGCTTTACACATGAATGATGGTAAGGTGGTGACATCCTGAGTTGGCATGCCGTTACCACCCTTGGACACCTTGAGATGGGAAGGAGCAAGTTGGTGCTAGCTGAACATAGTTCTTAGAGTACCTTCCCTACAGCAATATTAACTACTCTGAGGGTGAGGCCCATGCCCACATCCTATATAATATCCATGGAGTAGAAGCAAGTAACATTTAGATCACGTCTGCTAAAAAAAAATGAAAGAATATAAAGTATATTACTATATATATATATATATATATATATATATATATATATATATATATATATATATATATATATACAAGGGACGTCCTCATTTTAATACCTAGATTCCTAATGGATGAGTAAATGACCATGAACTAATAAAGCGTTAGCCGCGACCATCATGAAATGCAGACTCTTTCAAGCCAACAAATATTGGTTCTTTATTGTTCCCACTGCTTTGCTCTTGTCCTTTCTTCCATGTCCAAAAATATCACTAAAAGTCGAGAACTGCAATCATTTTATCTTTCAAAACTGTACTCCTGTCTCTGCAATTTACCAGTCCATACTTTAAAAACATATGTTTGCTAGGCATTTTTAAAATTGTTGATTGCAAAGAAAATTACAGTTTTCAAGCTCTCGAGGTCCCAGAGTAACTTAGTGATGTTATCTATATTATACTTAAGAAAAAATGTGTACGAAGCTGCTGCGAGGTTCCACCTCCATCAACTATGCAAAAACGTCTACACTCAAATTACTGTGGAAAATTGACAAAATACTAAAATCAAGTATTGGAAATCTTTGATTAGAATGTTTTTATTCTAGTAGGGTTATTACTGAATAGCACGCGCAATGAGTACTTATACATCTCCCAGGCATCAAAAAAACACGATCATTGTTAATGTTCATACGCTGCAATTGAGCAGAGTAACAACATACATTATCACACTGCAAGATACGAGTCAGCCCATTCCCTTGTGAAGACATAGCATGTGACTAGGATCTCATATGGGGAGGTCTAAAGAGTAGCCCAGCCATCTGCCTGAGCCACGGCAGAGGGGAGAATCCAGGTGGTGCAGGCTTTCATGACAACTGAAGATCTTGCGCCTCTGATGTCAAATGCCAGGATCCAATACAAAGAAGAAGCTGAGTCCACCAAAAAGTCCCAAGTATGCATGAGTGAAATGATATAGCTCAGTGAGCTAGACAGTAACTCACCACTTTCAACCACCACTGAAAGTCCTGAAATGGAGTATGGCCCACAGCTATGATCCTTCCTGCCGGCACTAATCTTGCTTCTGGTAATGTTGCTTGTTGTATATTACTTGAATCTTTATTTCTATGGTTATCTCTATGGTTATTCCTATGTCATGTATTCCAGAATGTTGTTGGCTCTGACTCATCATAGAATCTTATGATGAGTCAGTTTGTGCTTGGCCAGCTAGCGTTGGGATTGCTGTTGTTATGCTCTAACAATAAACTACAGTTTATGCACCAGGAAGCTTCCAGTTACTTACTACATTTTGGCGACGATTTCAGCTGGTTGAGTGTGGTCTTCCCAGGTGATCTTAATCTGTTCCTGATCTCGGAGATCGGCGTGGTGATTGCGAGCATACGGCAGTAGTTCCCATTTCAAGAATCCATCGTGTACAGAGCGTATTTCATCTGATGCCAAAGAGTGGAAAAACAACCTTGAATTTCAAAAAGGAAGGCATTTTGAAGTTTTTGCTCAAATTTCAGAACTTTGAGTAGCTCGCGCTCATTCAAATCTCATTTGGTAGTTTGCCTTGTCACGCGGATTAAGGTATCCAGGCAACTGCTTTCTTCTCTTGCTTCTACGTCAGTGGGGCTGATTGTAACGAAGAGGAAGTGACGGGGCGTGACGAAGCACGCATTGTTATTATCTACGTGCGTTTCAAACCTCGTTTTGGATCTTTCTCCTCTGGCGGCCATCTTACGTTTTCTTGTAGCATGCAAAGTTACCGGTAGCGCTGAGGGGCAGTTCTTTGCACTAACTCAAAATTTTGAATGAGTTGGTTTAAACGCAAGGCCTATTTTAAGGATACATTTCCTACAAGGTATGTTTCATTTTTACTTTTCATGCAGGAAAATAAAATTTGTTTGAATTTTAAGGACATATACGATTTTGAACGGTTTTTATGAATTTTCAAACTGTTCTTAATTTTATTTTCTCATTGCTAAGTATTTTCTTTCATCTTGGTTAAACTCTTGTTACTCGAGTATTGTGAGGCAATACGGCACAACAAATAATGGTTACATTACCTCCATCATTTTTAACTGAACCAGGGATTCCAGAGATACCTTGGGAGGACTGGTTTATAATGTTTGACAACTACCTTGAGGCTTTAGATGGGCAAGAATTTTCTGCGAAGAGGAAGAAGGCCATTTTATTGAGTACCCGGGGTAAAGAGGGGCAAAGAGTTTTTAGATTTTTGCCTATAGCTTTACAAGCCAATGGTTAAGCTATGCCTGACGAATATAAAGACGCGATTTCGAGACTGGAAGTTATATTCTCGAAAGAGGAGAATCTTGTCATGAATCGTTACAAGTTTTCTACCCAGCTTCAAAAAGAGTCTGAGTCAATAGATGACTTTGTAGCCCGGCTAAGAGAGCTATTTATTAAGTGCAAGTTTGGGGCAATGAACGACAAACTTATAAGGGATCAATTGATCATCCAGTGTTTTAGCAAAAAAATACAGGAAAGACTATGGGCGGCAAAGAATCCGTCATTAAAGGATGCCATAGACTTGACAAAAGTAATCGAAGAATCTAACAAATGTATGAATGTAATAGATTCACATATGATGAGCAGTTCACACCAGGATGTTTCAGAAGTTTCTGAAAAGAAATGTAGTACTGAATGTGAAAATTGTGATGGAGAAGGTGTGGCTGTCGTGAAAAACAAATTTAGAGCTCCTGTGAAGAAAAACTTTCAACCAAACAGGTTTTGCACCAAAGGTGGAAGCAATAGTCATTCATCGGAAGCCAGGTTCTGTTTTGCAGCAAATAAAGAATGTCTTAAATGTGGTCGTATAGGACATTTCTCAAAGATGTGCAAGACTAAGAGAAAGCAGAGAGTTGCTACAGTTGACGACTACGTACAAGAAAATAAAATTGAAGCAGATAAACTTCTAGTTGTAGATGATGTTGACGTAGTTGGCGAAGACAGGAGACAAAATAGACCCAAAGCAATTTTCAACATTGGAGGTAATGAAGTATCACTGATGATGGACACAGGGTCTCGATACACTATTATTCCTCAGACTACGTTTAATAATTTTTGGAAAGACAAAATATTGGGGCATAGTGATATTTCACCGAGGGGTTCCAATGGTGAAAAAAATGACATTCTTGGTTATTTAGACTCTGATATTGTTTTTAAGAACAGATCTACATTTGGCAGGGTGTATGTTTCTATTGATGGTCCTCCCATCTTGGGGTGGGTACATCAGTATGATCTCTACATTATCATCAATCCCAGAGCTAAAGATCAGGTAATGGTGGTTGAACACGATTCTGTTGAGAGCATCCTGTATGAATTCAAATCTGTTTTCAAGGATGAACTTGGAGAACTTAAGGAATATTCTCATCTAATCAGACTTAAAAAAAATAGTTTATCTATACAACAACGATTAAGGAGGGTTCCTATTTCTATTAGTGATGATGTTAAATCCTTAATTAATGAGCTGCTTCAGAGTGGGGTGATTGTACCAGCGGAGGCCTCTGCATGGGTTTCTCCGGTAGTGATTTCGAAGAAATCCGATGGCAAATTGAGGTTCTGTGTTGACCTTAGAGCTTTAAATAAATGTGTGGTTGCTGACACATTTACTTTGCCCAATATTACGGAAATGGTGTCAACTCTTCAAGGGGCAAATTTTTTTTAGAAACTTGACCTAAAGAGTGCCCATCATCAGGTTAAGCTCCATGAAACGTCTAAACATCTCACCGCCTTTATTACTTCGGAGGGAATATTTCAGTTTACTCGTCTTCCGTTTGGATTAATATCGGCGGCGAGTGTATTCCAAAGGATGGTGACTGAGATATTCAAGGGGTTGAAGAAGGTCGTGTTCCTCCAGGATGACATCTTGATCTTCGGTGATTCTGTGGCTGATTATAACCATGTTCTGAGAAATGTTTTGCATAGGATTTGGGATGCTGGTCTTACCTTACGTAAGGAGAAGTGTTCTTTTCTAGTACAGAATATTGAGTACTTGGGTCATGAAATATCAGCTAGTGGTGTTAAACGGAAGAAGGATCTCCTTGAGGCAATACGATCTGCTCCTTTTCCTTGTGATAAAGACCAATTACGCTCATTCATGGATTTGATCGAGTACTACTCGAAATTTGTTGAAAAGTTCTCAGAGAAAACTTTACCTCTCAGAGCGTTGTTGAAGAAAGGCTGTAAATTTGTTTGGGGGTCTGAACATGAGTTAAGTTGCAACAATATCAAAGATGATATTTGTAAAGCTAAGGTTCTTGCACCCTTTGATACCAACAAAATCTCTACATTAATGGTTGACGCGAGTGCAACGGATGTATGACGTTACAACGCACACTTTTACAACGCATATCTTTACAACGCATTTTTTACACCGCAACATCCATTACAACGCACACCATTACAACGCATACCATTACAACGAATTCTTAAAAAATACCTCTACAACGCATTCCACTACAACGCATACTACATTTACAACGCATACCATTACAACGCATTACATTACATTGCATATAAGGTAAGTGTTGGATAGTGTAGGGGTTAAAATTACTATTCTAACTCCAGGGGGTGCAACAGTAGGGAAAGTTTTGGGTAGTGTAGGGGTTAAAATTACTATTCTAACTCCAGGGGGTGCAACAGTAGGGTAAGTGTTGGATGGTAAGTTTTGCGTTGTAATGGTATGCGTTGTAATGACTGCGTTGTAATGGTATGCATTGTAGTGGTGTGCGTTGTAGTGTCATGCGTTGTAATGACTGCGTTGTAAATGTATGCGTTGTAATGGATGTTGCGTTGTAAAAGTTTCGTTGTAATGGTAGTGCGTTGTAAAAGTTGCGTTGTAAACGTTGTATACCAGTGCAACTGGTTTTGGAGCTGTGTTACTACAATAACATAAGGATGGGGAGCGGCCTATTGCCTTTGCTTCGCGGACACTTTCTTCATCTGAACAGAATTATTCTGTTATTGAGAAGGAAGCGTTGGCGGCAGCTTGGGGAGTGCACTACTTTCGTACATATCTTTGGGGAACCACGTTTAACTTGAAAACATATCACAAACCATTAATAAGAATCCTTTCTTCAGGTGGTGCTTTATGTAGTTCTCCTAGGTTAGCAAGATTGGCTTCTAAACTTCAAGAGTACCATTTTAAGATTTTTCACATACAAGGCTGGAGAAATTTTCAGGCCGATTGAATGTCTAGACTCTCTATACATAGAAATGTTGAAGGTGAGGCTGATTTTTCTTTGGAGGGTAAAGATGAGAATATTGTCTGGATTGATGACATTCTTTATGTCAGTGAGAGTTCATTTTAACGTGATGATTGGGTAAAAGCCATGTCCAGTGACAATGTAATGCAAGAAGTTATTCAATTGATAAAAATAGGCTCCAGGCGTGAAAGCTGTGTACATGTAACTGTTCGGCCATTTCTAAAGGTTATTGATGATCTTTCCTTATGTGATGACAATGTGGTGATGCGGGGTGATAAGTTTGTTCCTCCTGCTGAATTAAGACTTAAACTTATTTCCATTGCTCATGAAGGTCATCTTGGCCAAACCTTAACACAACAGAGACTTAGGGCTAATTTTGGGTGGCCTGGTATTGATTCACAGGTGGCTTCATGGGTTGAGGATTGTTCTACTTGCAAAGAATGGGAGAAAAGATTAAAAGTTGCTGTGGGTTCAACATTGGGTAAGTTGGATTCTCCTGATATTCCCTGGCACTCTATCTGTTTAGATTTTAGTGGCCCAATTGATGAGTTACCTGTTTCTCAACGATTTGCAGTGGTCACTATTGATTGTTTCAGCAAATGGTTATCTGTTGAGTTTTTGAAGGATATCCCTACAGAAACTACTATAAAACATATACAACATTTAAGGTCTTCATTTCAATTGGAAGGTTTTCCAAGTGTTATCATCACTGACAATGGTACACAATTAGTTTCTCAGAACATGCGTTCTTTCTTGGTTGATTGTGGCATTTCTCATCATAGGACTTCCCTTTATAACCCACAGGGAAATGGATTGTGTGAACACATCAATAGACTTGTAAAAGGGACGATTCAAATGGCTCTTTCTAAAGGTTGCTCTGTTAATGATCTTGTACAAGAAATGGTTTATGCTTACCGTACCACTACTCATGGTGTTCAGAACAGGTGTCCTTTTGAGATTATGAGGGGAAGAACTCCTAGTACTAAATTAACTCCATCTTGGCTCAAGAAATAATTGTTTTCCAGTGACCAATCGAAAGTTGTTGAGGTTGTGAAGGCTGGTTCCTCCAACATTTGTCAAGGTGATTTTGTTAAGGTGAAATCTGGGAGAGTTTCTGGGAGTTTATCTAAGTTTAGGGGTCCTCATCTTGTAAAAGAAGTTGTTCCTCACTATGTGATGCTTACAAATGGTGAGAAGTGGAACTTAAGAAGAGCAGCTTTATATCAGAAAAGGAGAGAAATCTTATCTAGTGATTCAGTATGTGAACGGAATCAGTGTGTTTATAAGAATGACAATAGTAGTTACATGTTTATCTCTTCAGATGTTTCTACCACTCATTATTCTTTTCCAGTTCAAAGGAGAAGTGATGGCGGGGGTGATGCTGCTGATACTCAACCTTGCAGCAGTACGTCTATTGTCACTTCTGATTCTTCTTGTACTGTACCTTCCCATGGTAATACCAGGTCTCCAAGGTATCCTAGACCACCTGTGTACTTGAATGATTATTGCTGTGATTAATGTGACGTGTTCTTTTTGTTTATTTTCTTGTTATTTTTTTTTTACTTTGTTTTTCCAATGAGAGAAGACGTGTTGTTTTTCCAATGAGAGAAGATGTGTTGTATATTACTTGAATCTTTATTTCTATGGTTATCTCTATGGTTATTCCTATGTCATCTATTCCAGAATGTTGTTGGCTCTGACTCGTCATAGAATCTTATGATGAGTCAGTTTGTGCTTGGCCAGCAAGCGTTGGGATTGCTGTTGTTATGCTCAAACAATAAACTACAGTTTATGCACCTGGAAGCTTCCAGTTACTTACTACAATGCCCATCTCCTACACCATGGTGCGATACATCAAAACCTTCAACACTTATGTTCCTTGCCTAGCAGTGGCCCGTGCAGGTAAGAGCGTGGAAGCGGTGTGGGGGGGGGGTGGAATTTGACAGACGACCACCATGGAAAATTAAATAAATAATCAATTTTCTTTCGCTGTCGTCTGGCAAAATCCCCCCACCCGGCCCCACCACACTTACCTGCATGGGCCGCAACTGTCCTCGCCTATCCAAGACACTCTCCGATGCCAGCTATGCCGTGACCAGTAAAAATAAGTTTTCAGATATAAGAACTCTGAGGTTGTGCATGGTAGTATGATGATGTTTAGTGCCATAACTTCCAAAAAAATGCAATTGCACCCCATGTCGATTACAAGGTCCTTTGAAGCACCCATACTGTGCAACAAACCATATGACACCCACATTACCACAGCTGCACTCTGAATACAAATTCCAACATAAGCCACATCAAGAGATAATCCACAACCACAAAGGCAAATAGGTATTAAACATCTAAAGTGCATATGAGACCTGCAATGTTCATAAGGATAAACTTGCTTTGGAAGTCTACCTTATTTATGTGTCCTTCTGATTTTGGACAGCATTATCTAACCCACCAAACTATCAATGCTGTTGGGGGCCAAGCTCCATTTCAGGGCTTTCAGTGGTGGTTGAAAATTTTGAGTTACTGTCCAGGTCGCTCAGCTTTATCATTTCACTTATGCATGTTTTTAAGGGGAGACTGTTTCTCTTGCTGCTGCAACAATGGGTACACTGGCAAAAAACATGTAGGTGTTGCTGAGAAGTTAGAAATCCTGACACACATCCCTACTGTTAGGACAACTTAGGGTATCACTTTCCAAGGTGGAGAACCGCCTCCTCATTTCTCCCAATGCCTCTCCAACCTAACATGTACGCTTTTCACTCCAGTAGCACAAGGGGAAGTGCTGTTAAGACCCACAGAATAAAAGGCAATGCTTCATGGGCAGGACCACTGAATATCGAGTCCAAGAATATCAACATACAAGAATATCATGGATCGAATATTGAGCCAATAAATTCGATATTTGACTTCACCTAGAAGACTCTGAGTTTCTGTGGTCTGAATCAGGAAAGTACTCGAGGTCTTAGGGTGTACCCTGACACCACTGGGTTACCGGTTCGGTACCGGTTCTGAAAAACCCAGTACCTCATCACTTGCACCAGGCCGAAAAAAAATATTGTCGGAAGGGGATTGGCTAACTCAACAAGGGTCCACTGCTGCAAAGGTCGCAGAGGGTACGCAAAGTGGATCAACCCTGGAGTACCTTGAATCGGTGGTGCAGGCCTATCAGACCTCTGTCTGTCAAAATGAGAACCCATTGGGATATTGGTATAGTAAAAGCTCTAAATTATTTGTCTTGCCCACTCGCAAGCGTGTCTTCTGAACATGTTTTCAGTGCTGCTGGTGCCATTGTTACTTCAAAAAGGACCCGCCTTTTGCCCAAAAATGTGGAGAGGTTAACAATAATCAAGATGAATCAGCACTTCATACCACCCGATTACAAAATACGTGAATGCACGCAGGAAGAAGAGGACACCGACTTAGGTGACGCCAACGGAAGTTCTTCTCTGTCACCAGACCTACTCCCGTCTCAATTCATAGACTTTGAGGACGAGCTCTGCTTCCCTGACACCGAGGCCTGAAAATTACTTCCTTTTTTTCCGTACTTATTCACTTTTATTCCTGTGTGTCTTTCTTTGTATTTGCAACTTTTACCACAACAAAACTCTAATCACCTAATCACAAGTCCATCATCAGCACTCTCTTCATCTTATTTTCCTTATTGATTTGAAGGTGCCGCAGTCTGAATTCCTGATGTTCACAAGTTCACAACTCAATCATGCTCCTCTATCCTCCTCCTCCAGACTCCCCTTATCCATTTCCCTCAAGGCAGATGGATGGATTATGGAGAAAAAATAAACTTTGTCTTCGCAGACGAGTCCCCTCAAGTGGGACTGAAATAACTGACTGACTACATGCTTGCTGATTGTTGACACACTTACTTCTGAAATTTACAGGAGAGGCTTCCCTGTGGGCCCTCACTTTCCGAAGAAGATGCGGACAAAAAGTAGAACAGGTAATGAATAAAGAGAAGATGGCATGCAGTGGACAGCAATGGCTGTCTGTCTCTGTTGAAACCAGTTGCTGTTTGTTTTTTGTGAACAGCGCAATTTGCCATGTTTTGAATATACCAGTATTGCAGGTTTTGGGGGGTTTCTTTGGGGGTGTTCTAGATTTGCGGTGCTAGGTCGGGGGGTCTGGGAGCACTACTGGCACAGTCTAATTTTGATTGCATTTGTTTTTCAGGAAATCCATGGTGGAAAAGGGGAGTTATGGCCTAGCTGCAGAGCGCGCTTGGAGTGATTTTGGAATGAGGCCTAAATATTTCTAAGTGTGAGTTTTTCCTGTTTTGCTTTTTGCCTGTCTGGGGGTCTTCTACTTTTTTTCACCTGGGTTGACGGGTCTGGGGGCATTGCTGGGAAGGTCTAATACCGGATAAAAGTGGTTTGGACTAAATCCATGATGGAAAAGTTTTTCCGTTTTTGCTCACTTGCCTGTTTTTGGGGTGCTGTTTGGGGGGGTTCCTGGTGTTTGGGGGAGTTGGGGGGTCTTGTAGCAATGCTGGGTATGGGTAGTTTTGATTGCAAGTGGTTTGAAGAAAATCCATGGTGGCAAAGGGGAGTTTGGGCCTAGCTGCAGAGCTCGCATGGAGTGATTTTGGAATGAGGCCAAAATAATTGTGCCCGTTTTTGTATTTCTGCTTTTTGCCTGTTTGGGGGTCTTCTACTTTTTTTCGTCTGGGTTGACGGGTCTGGGGGCATTGCTGGGAAGGTCTAATACCGGATAAATGTGGTTTGGACTAAATCCATCGTGAAAAAGTTTTTCACTTTTCAGAGTTTTTGCTCACTTTCGTGTTTTCGGGGGCCTGCTTGGGGGACTCCTGGGGTTTGGGAGGGTGGTTGGGGGGTCTTGGAGCAATGCTAGGTATGGGTAGTTTTGATTGCAAGTGGTTTGAAGAAAATCCATGGTGGCAAAGGGGAGTTAGGGCCTAGCTGCAGAGCACGCACGGAGTGATTTGGGATTGAGGGCTAAATAATTCTCTCACTTTTTGCGGTTTTTCTTTTTGGCTGTTTGGGGGTGTTAAACTTGTTTCCGTCTGGGATGACGGGTCTGGGGGCATTGCTAGGAAGGTCTAATACCGGATAAAAGTGGTTTGGAGAAAATCGGAGGTGAAAAAGTGTTTGCGTTTTTGTTCACTTGCTTGTCTTTGGGGTGCTGTTTGGGGGGCTTCTTGGTTTTTGTGGGTGGTTTTGGGGTCTGGGAGCACTGCTGGCACAGTCTAATGTCGATTGCATTTGTTTTTCAGGAAATCCATGGTGGAAAAGGGGAGTTAGGGCCTAGCTGCACAGCGCATTTGGACTGAATTCCAGGTAGGCCAGAAATTTGCTAAGTCTCACTTTTAAAGGTTTTGCTTTTTGGCTGTTTGGGGGTGTTAAACTTGTTTCCGCCTGGGTTGACGGGTCTGGGGGCATTGCTAGGAAAGTCTAATACCGGATAAAAGTGTTTTGGATAAAATACATGGTGAAAAAGTTTTTAACTTTTCAGAGTTTTCGCTCACTTTCGTGTTTTCGGGGCCTGCTTGGGGGGGTTCCTGGTATTTGGGGGGGTTGGGGGGTCTTGGAGCAACGCTGGGTATGGATTCTTTTGATTTCAAGTGGTTTGGAGAAAATCCATGGTGGCAAAGGGGAGTTAGGGCCTAGTTGAAGAAAGCGTTTGACACTATTTTTAATTTAGGGCTCGTTAGGGTTAGCAGTATTTCATGTGTTTGGGGGTGTTCGAGATTTTGGCAACTGGGTTCTGGGGTCTACTCTTGGAGTACTTGTTGAGAAATGTCTAATTTTGGTTGCAAGTGGTTTGAAGAACATCCATGGTGGGAAAGTGGGGATTAGGGCCTACTTTACTTTCAAAATACGTTTTGTCACCATTTTCCACTAGGCCTCAGACAGGTAGCAGTATCGCACGTTTTTGGGGTCTGATTGGGGGTATTCTACATTTTAGCGTCTGTGTTTAAGGGTCTGGGAGCACTGTTCTAAAATCGTAGTTTACACTACACCTAGCTTGAGGGGAAAGATCCGGAAAATTCGCCCATACTTATTTATCCTTCAAAAGGAGACTCAGAGTACGCCCTTTCAAAACTATTGTATGTCGATTCTGAAACTGAAAGTGTGACTTTTTGCACTACACAGCGTGCGTACCTTATATTTTTTTCTCAGTGCTGTTTTAATATCACTTCCTGTTTTTCCATCAACATTTACAGGGCGGCTTTCACCCTGTGCAATGGAAAAAAGGATGAAGTCAGGCTTCACATTAGCGACCCGCAATTCAGCATCCGCCAGGAAGGCAGTGGACAGGGTGTCTTCTGGTCACCAACATTGATCGACGAAGCGTCAGATGGAACGGAGGAGTACCGCAAATAAGAGGAATGGCTTTATGCATGCAACTTCCCAAATTCTACAGGACAAGTACAACAACATACAGTAACAGTATCCATTCATTTCTGCTTATCTTTTAAGTAATGTTATTACTGTGAACTTCTATGAGTGTGACTCTGCATTTCTTTGCTCTCTGCTTCTAAATTCATCCCTCCAGCTATTGTATAGTTTTACTTTGCTATTTTTCAAACTAATTTAATGAACAAAGTGTTTCTCTGAGTCCAGAGATAGGCAAGTGAAAACGCATAATTACTGCAGCCCTGTACTGTCGCATTCTTTCATTCATTAGAAAGTACTACTTAGTTAAAGTAACCTAACCATCCATTGAGCAATCAACTTCATGCCTGCAGAAGTGCATGCACTTCCTTTATGTCCCTTAAAATATTTATGGATATCTTCGTATCCAAAGATTTGTTTATCTTCATTTGTTGTTTGTCCATGCTGTGTTTTTTTTCCTCTCTCAACAAAACTTTCCCAAAAAACCACATTCCCATCCAATTTCCAAACCCAGTACACCAGTCTTCTTCTTTTTCTTCTCTCGTGTTTAGCGTAATTGGTACGTAAACTTCTGGAAGCCGGCATAATGCCAGCGCAGTCAACTTGCACCAGAGAAAAACAGACGCACGCCATGATGACACGGGCTTGCGTTACTATACCAGTCCAGTACATGCAGGTGGTGAAGCTCTTACTTTTCTATTACGGGTGGCACTGAGAATACTCTGTTACAAGGGCTACTGCTTAATTAATTTCACTTTCACCCTACAGGGCCAATGACTACTAGAAAAGGAAAATGAAGAAGATAAATAATATGATTATCTATCCCTTCACAGGATATGTATTTGATTACATATGGGATGACTTTAGGTGCTTTGTTTTTTATTGAGTGAACACTGATAGGCCACACATGAATGACAGAGTTGTACTAAAATTATTAACTGAGGTAGTGAGTGGCCCCCGTAATCGCCAGATATATGCTGTGCTTGCAATACAAAATACTGCTACTATTCATGGTAGTATTCGGAAAAATTACAACTTCTTTTCCTTGCCTTTCCTACACTGGAATGGACATGCGGGTGCGGTGTTACATGTTCTTCAAAGTAACACTTAGTTCATCCAGTGACCGTCTACTCTCTCTACATACACATATGCTATCTATGAGTCAGATAGTACCATGATCCAGGCATCCATCCATTCAAATTAAATGTCAATCATTCTTCTTACTGTCTCAAGTGGGCAAACCTTACTTTTTCTCACGGGAAAACAACATTTTCATTTTATTTTGGAAACCGCAAGCCATGCATCCGTGCTTGACTTGCATTTGAATTTCAACCAAAGGATATATTGCGCACACATACAGTTTCTGTTTCACCCACCCAGGCAGTCCTCTTTCTTTCTCCTTCCACCCATCCTTGCTTCATCCTTCAACCGGCCATGCATCATATTCCCAGCCACCTCGGGCAGCATTGGAAAACACGTATCATTCTTTGCCAGTCATCATTACTTTTAACTCGCTCGTCCTTCCACACTTACTTTCCCTTTTCGTTCATCCCATCCATTAAGTTCATCTCTGATCTGACTTAGATTCTCGAAAAAACTTTCACAGCTGAGTTGAAGTCAATTTAGAGGAGGCTACTACCTGGTTAATAAAAACTTAGTTCTAAATTTGTAAGTCTTCTTAACAGTATAGTATACTTGTACTGTACAACATATACACCCGTGCAGAGAACACACTCTGCAGTCTGCTATCTCAATAAGTAAGGAATATAATAGCTTACCACTGTCCGCCACTATCGTGGCATCCCCCTCAGCAGCTTCCACTGGCTGTTGCACCGCCTCCGCCCCAAGAGTGCCCACCTCCGCGCTGGTCCCGGCACCGGTGGATGGTTGTGCCGATGTTCCGCCTAGAAAATACATTTCAGATTCTTAGATGCCATATACACCACTCCCTAGTATTTAGTCTAGGAATGAAAAAAATGTCACTACGACTACACAAACAAATGTAATAATTTGTGACTGTCTAGTCAAAACTAAAAATTGCACTTTTTTTCAGGGAAGGCTGTTGCTTGTCTTGCTACACTTTTTGGCACAACTGATGAATGCTTGCTTTTTAACATGCACCGTTTTTCTCATAACAGACAGAAGCTTCCCTTCTAAAAACAAGAGCAACATCAGATCATCAGCACTAGGACGGAGTCAGCAACGATTCAGCACCACAAAGAAGATTTGAAGTTTCAACCAGGTGAGGGCTCGCCCACAATTAATGTGTGAAATCACTAAGCACTTTTCCATTTTCAATCCACTGTTTATGTTGTATGATGAACTTGATTTTAATAAATGTTTTTACTTTTAATAAAGCTTTAAAACTTACAAAGACTCTGTGGTTTTTACTTAGTCATGAGTGAGTGAGCGAAAGGGTTTGCAATTTGCAAGCATGAGTCCGTGGCTCTGACAGTTCTGGACTCTGACTCCGTAGTCTTATGTCCTGGGTTGGATAATCATCATTGGGGATCAATCATCGATGAATTAGGGAGCTAAATGACTCTGTCACACTAGCTAGTCAGTAAGGAGATTGGGGGTTCAAATTCTGTTATGACTGAGATATGTGGAAAGTCTAACTGCGCCTATTATAATTGATAAACAATGCACTATTTAGTGTCCATAGTTCTGTTTGTGCAGAATTGTCCCTGCAACAATAGTAATATGGATTGTCCTCCTATCCAATCAAAAAGTAAACTAGTATCTTATTCTTTCTTGGTGGTCATTGACAGTTTCTTGTTGGGAATTTTCAAAGCATAAACATTTAGAAGACTTCAAAAGACATTATGGACAACCCAGAGGACTGCACTCAGTGCATAGAGCTATTGCTGAATAGAATGGGAGTTTCGTTTAACACCTTTTGCCAACTGTGCAAGCTTTGTTAGCTACACAGACAGACTAATAATAAAATAATAATAATTTAGTAGTACCACAGGGAGTCATAGTAGAGGCAGGATAAGAATTTAGAAACCGTCTACAAGAAGATCAATGACGGTGTAGGAAAAATAGAATGAGGAACGTTAGTAAAAAATAGGTACTCTAAAAGGTAGGGAAGTATAATTATTAATATTAACATGAAAACTTACTGGGGCCAGCAGAGGAGCCCTCGCCGGACCGATCTTGGCCTTCCTGGTCCTTGCCCGCCGGCGCCTCTACCTCTTCCTCTGTCCTCTTGCCCCTGGGGGAGCTGATGTACAACATGAAAGAAAGACCCAAACATGGATGATTGTTGTCAACCAAATCAAACATTTCAAAAGAACAATACCAAATTATTTCGGGGAAATAGCAAATAGGCAACAATTGCACTACATTTATTGACCTATCTGGTGTGGTCTACTAGGATATTAGTATTGCTGGATTCGCGGACCGTCGACTTGGAAAGTTATGTAACTCACTAAACCAACTACAAAAAGGTTCGACGAGGACTGGCAGGCAGCACTACGCAGCACGCGAAGTGACAGACAAAGTCCATCGTGATTGCAGACCAGTGAGAACACTAAAAAGTATGTTTCCTACTACATATAGCCAGTCATTAAAATACTCAAACTATCAATCCACCACTACTCTTATTAGTGGCAGGTGTACAAAGGAAGGACTGGACTTGAGTCTCTAGGGGCAGATTTACAAGTCCCTTGCGGCTCTTTTGCTCCGTCGTTGCGTGACTTTTGTGACGCAGCGGCAGCGCAAAAGAGGTGCCATGGTGCAGGGTATATTAACAATCTGACGCAACTGGGAGATGCATCACGTTGTAAAGCCCTGCACCATCAGGGGGTGTTCCGGTGCAAGGGAGGGCGTTCCTGCGCAGGAACGTATCCTAAAAATGGCTGAGTGAAATCTACAAGATTTCAGTCAGTCACTTTTAGGCCAATGCTGCGTCACTCTAAACCCTGCGGCTGCTTGAAGCAGACGTACGGCTTGTCGCAGCATTGGGGAGATAGGGCACCCAAGAGCATTGCTGGAGCTGCGTCGTGGTTGCGACGCAACTCCAGCAATGCGCTGACTTTAGGGCACAGATGCGTGATGCTTCTGTGTCGTTTTTGCCCCATGGTGCGCCGCATTGTAAATGCGGCGCACCATTGGTGGTGGAGGAGTGGCGCACAATTACTGGCGCATCCCTGCTAATTTGCAGGGATGCGCCAGTAATTGTAAATCTGCCCCTTGGTGTCTAGCATTACGCAGTTCTGTAAAGTACATAATTACTCAGGCCAATGAAATGAGCACAAAAAATCGAAAACGAATAAGCATAGTAGCACCGCGACTGAGCAGGAGAGCAGTGCACCTGAAATGCAATCACAGAACATTTTGAAACATAATTTACCTACACTGTAATAGGCAGCATTATTGCTCTTCGGAAAAAAAAAATTGCAATATCATAACACATAGAGCAGGAGAAAACAGAGTAGTGATTAAATAGCTACTACTACTCACCAAGCCCAGGGATCTCGACACCTAGCAGGTCGAGCAGGTCGCGTTCACGGTCCAGGAGGTCGGACCACTGGTGCATGGCCTGGTTGTAGGTGCGCCGGACCCGAGAGTGTTTGTACATGGCCCGGCACACCTTCTCCCACAGCTTCCGACGCTCCGGGAGCCCGTACCCGCTAGCAATCCGCCCGCCTGCCGCGATGGTCTTGGGGAGTCGGCGCTGCACATAGTAAACCAGTGCGGCCACCTCCACCGTGCTGAAAATCTCCCGGGCTATGACTTTCTCCCCCCGCAATCACCGGCTTGGGATCCGGGTACGGGGTGCGAGACCCTTCCCCTTCTCCTTCCCGGCTCCCTTTGACATGGTCCCGTACAGCAGAAAGAAAAAAGAAGGAAAGAATAGGGAAAAAGTAAAGTACATTTTTTTTTTAAAAAGTAGCTTGAAAACTAACGAAAAGTTGAAAAAAACACAAAATATAGATCTAGAAGAATAGAGGGATAGATATAGAGTAGAAAAGATCCAAAAAAAGTCCAAAGAAACAAAGGATTGCACAGATGAAAGGAGGATTAGAAAGCATGCACAGAACCATAGCAATGAATGAAAAACAAGATGGCTGCGCGGGTAAGTTCGTGCGATTTTTCCCCCGCGAGTACGCAAAAACACGCGCGAACTCGTAATAGCGCACCGCACACAACGCGACATTGCTAATAGCGCCCGGAAACAGAAATACGCAACGTGCACAAGATGGCCACGCCCATGTACGACCGCACGGGCAACCTCGCGGTCGATGCGCTGCAAGCAGCCCGCGAATAAGCAAAAAAACGTGCGAACGCGCAAAAAAAAAGACATTCCCAAGAATTTGCGGATTGCAAGTTCAATTTCGAGCGAATTCGCGCCCCGTGAATCTCGCAAAATTGCAGAAAAACAAATTTTGCAAAACTGAAAGCACTTAGCAGGTGTAAAAGTTCAAGCTATTTGTAACCATTCCCTGTAGTGCTTCCTGAGGGGCCCCTCCAGAGTACAGTTGCCTACTTGCAACTATTCTCTGACCCTGCTCTGACCCTCAAAGCAGGGTCAGAGAATAGTTACAAGTATGGCACAATGCTCCTGTAAAAAAAATTAAACTGCAACAGGAAGCACTTTCAGCTAAGGAAGCAGGTGCCAGACTTGAAGCTCAAATTCAGGGACACATTAACCAGCCCCAAATTAATTCATCTCAGTTGAGGCTGGGAAGGTGTGCTTTCCCCCCATAATCTACAGTGGTGAACAAGAGGGTGGCAGTGGTGAACCAGAGGGTGACAGTGGTGAACCAGAGGGTGCTGTTATGAACCAGAGGGTGGCATTGGTGAGTGCTGAACCAGAGGGTGGCAGGGGTGAACCAGAGGGTGGCAGTGGTGAACAAGAGGGTGGTGGTGGTGAACCAGAGGGTGACAGTGGTGAAACAGAGGGTGCTGTGATGAACCAGAGGGTGGCAGTGGTGAGTGCTGACCCTAGGGTGGCAGGGGTGAACCAGAGGGTGTCAGTGGTGAACTAGAGGGTGCTGTGATGAACCAGAAGGTGGCAGTGATGAACCAGAGGGTGCTGTGATGAATCAGAGGGTGGCAGTGATGAACCAGAGGGTGGCAGTGGTAAACCAGAGGGTGGCAGTGATGAACCAGACGGTGGCACTGGCGAACCAGAGGGTGCTGTGATGAACCAGAGGGTTGCAGTGATGAACCAGAGGGTGGCAGTAGTGAACCAGAGGGTGGCAGTGATGAACCAGAGGGTGGCACTGGTGAACCAGAGGGTGCTGTGATGAACCAGAGGGTGTCAGTGATGAACCAGAGGGGGACAGTGATGATCCAGATGGTGGCAGTGGCAAACCAGAGGGTGGCAGTGATGAACCAGAGGGTGGCAGTGATGATCCTGAGGGTGGCAGTGGCGAACCAGAGGGTGGCAGTAATGAACCAGAGGGTGGCAGTGATGAACCAAAGGGTGGCAGTGATGAACCAGAGGGTGGCAGTGGTGAACCAGAGGGTGACAGTGATGAACCAGAGGGTGGCACTGGTGAACCAGAGGGTGCTGTGATGAACCGGAGGGGGACAGTGATGATCTAGAGGGTGGAAATGGCAAATTAGAGGGTGGCAGTGATGAACCAGAGGGTGGCAGTGATGATCCAGAGGGTGGCAGTGGTGAACCAGAGGGTGGCAGTAATGAACCAGAGGGTTGCAGTGATGAACCAGAGGGTTGCATTGATGAACCAGAGGGTGGCAGTGGTGAACCAGAGGGTGGAAGTGATGAACCAGAGGGTGGCACTGGTGAACCAGAGGGTGCTGTGATGAACCAGAGGGGGACAGTGATGATCTAGAGGGTGGAAATGGCAAACTAGAGGGTGGCAGTGATGAACCAGAGGGTGGCAGTGATGATCCTGAGGGTGGCAGTGGCGAACCAGAGGGTGGCAGTAATGAACCAGAGGGTGGCAGTGATGAACCAAAGGGTGGCAGTGATGAACCAGAGGGTGGCAGTGGTGAACCAGAGGGTGACAGTGATGAACCAGAGGGTGGCACTGGTGAACCAGAGGGTGCTGTGATGAACCAGAGGGGGACAGTGATGATCTAGAGGGTGGAAATGGCAAATTAGAGGGTGGCAGTGATGAACCAGAGGGTGGCAGTGATGATCCAGAGGGTGGCAGTGGTGAACCAGAGGGTGGCAGTAATGAACCAGAGGGTTGCAGTGATGAACCAGAGGGTTGCATTGATGAACCAGAGGGTGGCAGTGGTGAACCAGAGGGTGGAAGTGATGAACCAGAGGGTGGCACTGGTGAACCAGAGGGTGATATGATGAACCAGAGGGTGGCACTGGTGAACCAGAGGGTGATATGATGAACCAGAGGGTGGCAGTGATGAACCAGAGGGGGACAGTGATGATCCAGAGGGTGGCACTGGTGAACCAGAGGGTGATATGATGAACCAGAGGGTGGCAGTGATGAACCAGAGGGGGACAGTGATGAACCAGAGGGGGACAGTGATGAACCAGAGGGGGACAGTGATGATCCAGAGGGTGGCAGTGGCAAACCAGAGGGTGGCAGTGGTGAACCAGAGGGTGGCAGTGATGAAGCAGAGGGCGGCACTGCTGAACCAGAGGGTGCTGTGATGAACCAGAGGGGGGACAGTGATGATCCAGAGGGTGGCAGTGGCAAACCAGAGGGTGGCAGTGATGAACCAGAGGGTGGCAGTGATGAACCAGAGGGTGGCAGTGATGATCCTGAGGGTGGCAGTGGCAAACCAGAGGGTGGCAGTAATGAACCAGAGGGTGGCAGTGATGAACCAAAGGGTGGCAGTGATGAACCAGAGGGTGGCAGTGGTGAACCAGAGGGTGACAGTGATGAACCAGAGGGTGGCACTGGTGCACCAGAGGGTGCTGTGATGAACCAGAGGGGGACAGTGATGATATAGAGGGTGGAAATGGCAAACTAGAGGGTGGCAGTGATGAACCAGAGGGTGGCAGTGATGATCCAGAGGGTGGCAGTGGTGAACCAGAGGGTGGCAGTAATGAACCAGAGGGTGGCAGTGGCAAACCAGAGGGTGGCAGTGATGAACCACAGGGTGGCAGTAATGAACCAGGGGGTGTCAGTGATGAACCAGAGGGTGGCAATGATGAACCAGAGGGTGGCAATGATGAACCAGAGGGTGGCAGTGGTGAACCAGAGGGTGGCAGTGATGAAGCAGAGGGCGGCAGTGATGAACCAGAGGGTGCTGTGATGAACCAGAGGGGGGACAGTGATGATCCAGAGGGTGGCAGTGGCAAACCAGAGGGTGGCAGTGATGAACCAGAGGGTGGCAGTGATGAACCAGAGGGTGGCAGTGATGATCCTGAGGGTGGCAGTGGCGAACCAGAGGGTGGCAGTAATGAACCAGAGGGTGGCAGTGATGAACCAATGGGTGGCAGTGATGAACCAGAGGGTGGCAGTGGTGAACCAGAGGGTGACAGTGATGAACCAGAGTGTGGCACTGGTGAACCAGAGGGTGCTGTGATGAACCAGAGGGGGACAGTGATGATCTAGAGCATGGAAATGGCAAACTAGAGGGTGGCAGTGATGAACCAGAGGGTGGCAGTGATGATCCAGAGGGTGGCAGTGATGAACCAGAGGGTGGAAGTGATGAACCAGAGGGTGGCACTGGTGAACCAGAGGGTGATATGATGAACCAGAGGGTGGCAGTGATGAACCAGAGGGGGACAGTGATGATCCAGAGGGTGGCAGTGGCAAACCAGAGGGTGGCAGTGATGAACCACAGGGTGGCAGTAATGAACCAGGGGGTGGCAGTGATGAACCAGAGGGTGGCAATGATGAACCAGAGGGTGGCAGTGGTGAACCAGAGGGTGGCAGTGGTGAAGCAGAGGGCGGCAATGCTGAACCAGAGGGTGCTGTGATGAACCAGAAGGGGGGACAGTGATGATCCAGAGGGTGGCAGTGGCAAACCAGAGGGTGGCAGTGATGAACCAGAGGGTGGCAGTGATGAACCAGAGGGTGGCAGTGATGATCCTGAGGGTGGGAGTGGCGAACCAGAGGGTGGGAGTGGCGAACCAGAGGGTGGCAGTAATGAACCAGAGGGTGGCAGTGATGAACCAAAGGGTGGCAGTGATGAACCAGAGGGTGGCAGTGGTGAACCAGAGGGTGACAGTGATGAACCAGAGGGTGACAGTGATGAACCAGAGGGTGCTGTGATGAACCAGAGGGGGACAGTGATGATCTAGAGGGTGGAAATGGCAAACTAGAGGGTGGCAGTGATGAACCAGAGGGTGGCAGTGATGATCCAGAGGGTGGCAGTGGTGAACCAGAGGGTGGCAGTAATGAACCAGAGGGTTGCAGTGATGAACCAGAGGGTGGCAGTGGCAAACCAGAGGGTGGCAGTGATGAACCACGGGGTGGCAGTAATGAACCAGGGGGTGGCAGTGATGAACCAGAGGGTGGCAGTGATGAACCAGAGGGTGGCAGTGGTGAACCAGAGGGTGGCAGTGATGAAGCAGAGGGCGGCACTGCTGAACCAGAGGGTGCTGTGATGAACCAGAGGGGGGACAGTGATGATCCAGAGGGTGGCAGTGGCAAACCAGAGGGTGGCAGTGATGAACCAGAGGGTGGCAGTGATGAACCAGAGGGTGGCAGTGATGATCCTGAGGTGGCAGTGGCGAACCAGAGGGTGGCAGTAATGAACCAGAGGGTGGCAGTGATGAACCAATGGGTGGCAGTGATGAACCAGAGGGTGGCAGTGGTGAACCAGAGGGTGACAGTGATGAACCAGAGGGTGGCACTGGAGAACCAGAGGGTGCTGTGATGAACCAGAGGGGGAGAGTGATGATCTAGAGGGTGGAAATGGCAAACTAGAGGGTGGCAGTGATGAACCAGAGGGTGGCAGTGATGATTCAGAGGGTGGCAGTGGTGAACCAGAGGGTGGCAGTAATGAACCAGAGAGTTGCAGTGATGAACCAGAGGTTTGCATTGATGAACCAGAGGGTGGCAGTGGTGAACCAGAGGGTGGAAGTGATGAACCAGAGGGTGGCACTGGTGAACCAGAGGGTGATATGATGAACCAGAGGGTGGCAGTGATGAACCAGAGGGGGACAGTGATGATCCAGAGGGTGGCAGTGGCAAACCAGAGGGTGGCAGTGATGAACCACAGGGTGGCAGTAATGAACCAGGGGGTGGCAGTGATGAACCAGAGGGTGGCAATGATGAACCAGAGGGTGGCAGTGGTGAACCAGAGGGTGGCAGTGATGAAGCAGAGGGCGGCACTGCTGAACCAGAGGGTGCTGTGATGAACCAGAGGGGGGACAGTGATGATCCAGAGGGTGGCAGTGGCAAACCAGAGGGTGGCAGTGATGAACCAGAGGGTGGCAGTGATGATCCAGAGGGTGGCAGTGGCAAACCAGAGGGTGGCAGTATTGAACCAGAGGGTGGCAGTGATGAACCAGAGGGTGGCAGTGATGAACCAGAGGGCGGCAGTGGTGAACCAGATGATGGCAGTGAGGAACCGGAGGGTGGCACTGGTGAACCAGAGGGTGCTCTGAAGAACTAGAGGGGGACAGTGATGATCCAGAGGGTGGCTGTTGCAAACCAGAGGGTGGCAGTGATGAACCAGAGGGTGGCAGTGATGATCCAGAGGGTGGCAGTGGCGAACCAGAGGGTGGCAGTAATGAACCAGAGGGTGGCAGTGATGAACGAGAGGGTGGCAGTGATGATCCAGAGGGTGGCAGTGGCGATCCAGAAGGTGGCAGTAATGAACCAGAGGGTGGCAGTGATGAACCAGAGGGTGGCAGTGATGAACCAGAGGGTGGCATTGGTGAACCAGAGGGTGATAGTGATGCACCAGTGGGTGGCAGTGGTGAACCAGAGTGTGCAGTGATGACCCGGAGGGTGGCCGCGATGAACCACAGGGTCGCAAAGAGGCTGGACATGTAGAAACAACATGGGTGCGACCGTTGCGACCACACAAGTAAGTTCGCGTTCCCGAACTTGTAAAAAACCCTCGCGAACTGGCAAAAACCCTTGCGAACACGCAAAAACCACAAATTTGCAAATTCGCAAGAATTCGCATATTTTGCGAATTGCGAGTTCGCTTTCCCACGAATTCGCGGAACGCGAATTCGCAAATTTCACCCATACTTAGTCATAAAGGCTTGGTTACCTGGGGGTTTGGTTCTTTCAGCAAGAGAACAAGTAGCTGAGGTTAGTCAGTCACAGGTCTCTAAATCTGAGAGGGAGCAAATCTGTTATGAAGCCCCACCCCCACCGTGCTGCTGTAGCTTCCCCCCTGGCATGATTGATAGCCTTGTTTTTGACTTTGCCCCAGTCAAATACAGGGGCTTTATTTGATCTTGCTTGTAGAAGTATTCTAAGGATAAGGGTATAATTTTAGTACTCCTATTTGCCATTCTACGACAATTTCTTAAAAGGTCACTGATCACTTGTGTCTTAATAAAGTTAACCACAATAGCGTCATCATCGATGGATTTTATAGAGTTTCCCACCCAACCCACTTCCTGGGCCATAATAATCCCAACGGGACAGGGGGTAATTTCTCATTCCAGTGTCCATTAGATAGTTTGAGAGTCAAAGCAGGCATTTGTCCATTAGCTGTACAGTTGATTTGTGCTGATTTTCACAGAGTGGTGGTACGTTTGCCAAAACTAGGACTAAGGTTGAGGCTGAGGGCAGAAAAAGTAGAGCTTGTTGCGCTTGGTGTACTTGGTTATTAGTACTCGCCCATGATCTAACTAGTGGCTGAATTTCTGTGGATCACTCCCCGTGGTCCCTGAAAATATGAAGGCCTGGTGTGCATGGCCCATTGTACCCAGTGGTGGTAAAATTAGACTTTCCCTGGGAGTATAATGATGAACTGTGGTCGTAGGAGGCGGCCCACCTGTCAATATAGCCGCCTCCTACGACCACAGTGATGGTCTGCCGCGATGGTCTTGGGGAGTCGGCGCTGCACATAGTAAACCAGTGCGGCCACCTCCTCCGTGCTGAAAATCTCCCGGGCTATGACTTTCTCCCCCCACAATCACCGGCTTGGGAGCCGGGTACGGGGTGCGGGACCCTTCCCCTTCTCCTTCCCGGCTCCCTTTGACATGGTCCCGTACAGCAGAAAGAAAAAAGAAGGAAAGAATAGGGAAAAAGTAAAGTACATTTTAAAGAGGGATAGATATAGAGTTGAAAAGATCAAAAAAAAGTCCAAAGAAACAAAGGATTGCACAGATGAAAGGAGGATTAGAAAGCATGCACAGAACCATAGCAATGAATGAAAAACAAGATGGCCGCGCGGGTAAGTTCGTGCTATTTTTCCCCCGCGAGTACGCAAAAACACGCGCGAACTCGTAATAGCGCACCGCACACAACGCGACATTGCTAATAGCGCCCGAAAAACGGAAATACGCATCGTGCACAAGATGGCCACGCCCATGTACGACCCCACGGGCAACCTCACGGTCGATGCGCTGCAAGCAGTCCGCGAATAAGCAAAAAAACTTGCGAACACGCAAAAAAAAGACATTCGCAAGAACTTGCGGAATGCAAGTTCAATTTCGAGCGAATTCGCTCCCCGTGAATCTCTCAAAATTGCAGAAAAACGAATTTTGCAAAACTGAAAGCACTTAGCAGGTGTAAAAGTTCTAGCTATTTGTAACCATTCCCTGTAGTGCTTCCTGAGGGGCCCCTCCAGAGTACAGTTGCCTACTTGCAACTATTCTCTGACCCTGCTCTGACCCTCAAAGCAGGGTCAGAGAATAGAAGTATGGCACAATGCTCCTGTAAAAAAAATTAAACTGCAACAGGAAGCACTTACAGCTAAGGAAGCAGGTGCCAGACTTGAAGCTCAAATTCAGTGACACATTAACCAGCCCCAAATTAATTCATCTCAGTTGAGGCTGGGAAGGTGTGCTTTCCCCCCATAATCTACAGTGGTGAACAAGAGGGTGGCAGTGGTGAACCAGAGGGTGACAGTGGTGAACCAGAGGGTGCTGTTATGAACCAGAGGGTGGCAGTGGTGAGTGCTGAACCAGAGGGTGGCAGGGGTGAACCAGAGGGTGTCAGTGGTGAACAAGAGGGTGGTAGTGGTGAACCAGAGGGTGACAGTGGTGAAACAGAGGGTGCTGTGATGAACCAGAGGGTGGCAGTGGTGAGTGCTGAACCTGAGGGTGGCAGGGGTGAACCAGAGGGTGTCAGTGGTGAACCAGAGGGTGCTGTGATGAACCAGAAGGGGGCAGTGATGAACCAGAGGGTGCTGTGATGAGCCAGAGGGTGGCAGTGATGAACCAGAGGGTGGCAGTGATGAACCAGAGGGTGGCAGTGGTGAACCAGAGGGTGGCAGTGATGAACCAGAGGGTGGCACTGGTGAACCAGAGGGTGCTGTGATGAACCAGAGGGTGGCAGTGATGAACCAGAGGGTGGCAGTAGTGAACTAGAGGGTGGCAGTGATGAACCACAGGGTGGCACTGGTGAACCAGAGGGTGCTGTGATGAACCAGAGGGTGTCAGTGATGAACCAGAGGGGGACAGTGATGATCCAGAGGGTGGCAGTGGCAAACCAGAGGGTGGCAGTGATGAACCAGAGGGTGGCAGTGATGATCCTGAGGGTGGCAGTGATGAACCAGAGGGTGGCAGTGATGAACCAGAGGGTGGCAGTGATGAACCAGAGGGTGGGAGTGGCGAACCAGAGGGTGGCAGTAATGAACCAGAGGGTGGCAGTGATGAACCAAAGGGTGGCAGTGATGAACCAGAGGGTGGCAGTGGTGAACCAGAGGGTGACAGTGATGAACCAGAGGGTGACAGTGATGAACCAGAGGGTGCTGTGATGAACCAGAGGGGGACAGTGATGATCTAGAGGGTGGAAATGGCAAACTAGAGGGTGGCAGTGATGAACCAGAGGGTGGCAGTGATGATCCAGAGGGTGGCAGTGGTGAACCAGAGGGTGGCAGTAATGAACCAGAGGGTTGCAGTGATGAACCAGAGGGTGGCAGTGGCAAACCAGAGGGTGGCAGTGATGAACCACGGGGTGGCAGTAATGAACCACGGGGTGGCAGTAATGAACCAGGGGGTGGCAGTGATGAACCAGAGGGTGGCAGTGATGAACCAGAGGGTGGCAGTGGTGAACCAGAGGGTGGCAGTGATGAAGCAGAGGGCGGCACTGCTGAACCAGAGGGTGCTGTGATGAACCAGAGGGGGGACAGTGATGATCCAGAGGGTGGCAGTGGCAAACCAGAGGGTGGCAGTGATGAACCAGAGGGTGGCAGTGATGAACCAGAGGGTGGCAGTGATGAACCAGAGGGTGGCAGTGGCGAACCAGAGGGTGGCAGTAATGAACCAGAGGGTGGCAGTGATGAACCAATGGGTGGCAGTGATGAACCAGAGGGTGGCAGTGGTGAACCAGAGGGTGACAGTGATGAACCAGAGGGTGGCACTGGAGAACCAGAGGGTGCTGTGATGAACCAGAGGGGGAGAGTGATGATCTAGAGGGTGGAAATGGCAAACTAGAGGGTGGCAGTGATGAACCAGAGGGTGGCAGTGATGATCCAGAGGGTGGCAGTGGTGAACCAGAGGGTGGCAGTAATGAACCAGAGAGTTGCAGTGATGAACCAGAGGTTTGCATTGATGAACCAGAGGGTGGCAGTGGTGAACCAGAGGGTGGAAGTGATGAACCAGAGGGTGGCACTGGTGAACCAGAGGGTGATATGATGAACCAGAGGGTGGCAGTGATGAACCAGAGGGGGACAGTGATGATCCAGAGGGTGGCAGTGGCAAACCAGAGGGTGGCAGTGATGAACCACAGGGTGGCAGTAATGAACCAGGGGGTGGCAGTGATGAACCAGAGGGTGGCAATGATGAACCAGAGGGTGGCAGTGGTGAACCAGAGGGTGGCAGTGGTGAAGCAGAGGGCGGCACTGCTGAACCAGAGGGTGCTGTGATGAACCAGAGGGGGACAGTGATGATCCAGAGGGTGGCAGTGGCAAACCAGAGGGTGGCAGTGATGAACCAGAGGGTGGCAGTGATGATCCAGAGGGTGGCAGTGGCAAACCAGAGGGTGGCAGTATTGAACCAGAGGGTGGCAGTGATGAACCAGAGGGTGGCAGTGATGAACCAGAGGGCGGCAGTGGTGAACCAGATGATGGCAGTGAGGAACCGGAGGGTGGCACTGGTGAACCAGAGGGTGCTCTGAAGAACCAGAGGGGGACAGTGATGATCCAGAGGGTGGCTGTTGCAAACCAGAGGGTGGCAGTGATGAACCAGAGGGTGGCAGTGATGATCCAGAGGGTGGCAGTGGCGAACCAGAGGGTGGCAGTGGCGAACCAGAGGGTGGCAGTAATGAACCAGAGGGTGGCAGTGATGAACGAGAGGGTGGCAGTGATGATCCAGAGGGTGGCAGTGGCGATCCAGAAGGTGGCAGTAATGAACCAGAGGGTGGCAGTGATGAACCAGAGGGTGGCAGTGATGAACCAGAGGGTGGCATTGGTGAACCAGAGGGTGATAGTGATGCACCAGTGGGTGGCAGTGGTGAACCAGAGTGTGGCAGTGATGACCCGGAGGGTGGCCGCGATGAACCACAGGGTCGCAAAGAGGCTGGACATGTAGAAACAACATGGGTGCGACCGTTGCGACCACACAAGTAAGTTCGCGTTCCCGAACTTGTAAAAAACCCTCGCGAACTGGCAAAAACCCTTGCGAACACGCAAAAACCACAAATTTGCAAATTCGCAAGAATTCGCATATTTTGCGAATTGCGAGTTCGCTTTCGCACGAATTCGCGGAACGCGAATTCGCAAATTTCACCCATACTTAGTCATAAAGGCTTGGTTACCTGGGGGTTTGGTTCTTTCAGCAAGAGAACAAGTAGCTGAGGTTAGTCAGTCACAGGTCTCTAAATCTGAGAGGGAGCAAATCTGTTATGAAGCCCCACCCCCACCGTGCTGCTGTAGCTTCCCCCCTGGCATGATTGATAGCCTTGTTTTTGACTTTGCCCCAGTCAAATACAGGGGCTTTATTTGATCTTGCTTGTAGAAGTATTCTAAGGATAAGGGTATAATTTTAGTACTCCTATTTGCCATTCTACGACAATTTCTTAAAAGGTCACTGATCACTTGTGTCTTAATAAAGTTAACCACAATAGCGTCATCATCGATGGATTTTATAGAGTTTCCCACCCAACCCACTTCCTGGGCCATAATAATCCCAACGGGACAGGGGGTAATTTCTCATTCCAGTGTCCATTAGATAGTTTGAGAGTCAAAGCAGGCATTTGTCCATTAGCTGTACAGTTGATTTGTGCTGATTTTCACAGAGTGGTGGTACGTTTGCCAAAACTAGGACTAAGGTTGAGGCTGAGGGCAGAAAAAGTAGAGCTTGTTGCGCTTGGTGTACTTGGTTATTAGTACTCGCCCATGATCTAACTAGTGGCTGAATTTCTGTGGATCACTCCCCGTGGTCCCTGAAAATATGAAGGCCTGGTGTGCATGGCCCATTGTACCCAGTGGTGGTAAAATTAGACTTTCCCTGGGAGTATAATGATGAACTGTGGTCGTAGGAGGCGGCCCACCTGTCAATATAGCCGCCTCCTACGACCACAGTGATGGTCTGCCGCGATGGTCTTGGGGAGTCGGCGCTGCACATAGTAAACCAGTGCGGCCACCTCCTCCGTGCTGAAAATCTCCCGGGCTATGACTTTCTCCCCCCACAATCACCGGCTTGGGAGCCGGGTACGGGGTGCGGGACCCTTCCCCTTCTCCTTCCCGGCTCCCTTTGACATGGTCCCGTACAGCAGAAAGAAAAAAGAAGGAAAGAATAGGGAAAAAGTAAAGTACATTTTAAAGAGGGATAGATATAGAGTTGAAAAGATCAAAAAAAAGTCCAAAGAAACAAAGGATTGCACAGATGAAAGGAGGATTAGAAAGCATGCACAGAACCATAGCAATGAATGAAAAACAAGATGGCCGCGCGGGTAAGTTCGTGCTATTTTTCCCCCGCGAGTACGCAAAAACACGCGCGAACTCGTAATAGCGCACCGCACACAACGCGACATTGCTAATAGCGCCCGAAAAACGGAAATACGCATCGTGCACAAGATGGCCACGCCCATGTACGACCCCACGGGCAACCTCACGGTCGATGCGCTGCAAGCAGTCCGCGAATAAGCAAAAAAACTTGCGAACACGCAAAAAAAAGACATTCGCAAGAACTTGCGGATTGCAAGTTCAATTTCGAGCGAATTCGCTCCCCGTGAATCTCTCAAAATTGCAGAAAAACGAATTTTGCAAAACTGAAAGCACTTAGCAGGTGTAAAAGTTCTAGCTATTTGTAACCATTCCCTGTAGTGCTTCCTGAGGGGCCCCTCCAGAGTACAGTTGCCTACTTGCAACTATTCTCTGACCCTGCTCTGACCCTCAAAGCAGGGTCAGAGAATAGTTACAAGTATGGCACAATGCTCCTGTAAAAAAAATTAAACTGCAACAGGAAGCACTTACAGCTAAGGAAGCAGGTGCCAGACTTGAAGCTCAAATTCAGTGACACATTAACCAGCCCCAAATTAATTCATCTCAGTTGAGGCTGGGAAGGTGTGCTTTCCCCCCATAATCTACAGTGGTGAACAAGAGGGTGGCAGTGGTGAACCAGAGGGTGACAGTGGTGAACCAGAGGGTGCTGTTATGAACCAGAGGGTGGCAGTGGTGAGTGCTGAACCAGAGGGTGGCAGGGGTGAACCAGAGGGTGTCAGTGGTGAACAAGAGGGTGGTAGTGGTGAACCAGAGGGTGACAGTGGTGAAACAGAGGGTGCTGTGATGAACCAGAGGGTGGCAGTGGTGAGTGCTGAACCTGAGGGTGGCAGGGGTGAACCAGAGGGTGTCAGTGGTGAACCAGAGGGTGCTGTGATGAACCAGAAGGGGGCAGTGATGAACCAGAGGGTGCTGTGATGAGCCAGAGGGTGGCAGTGATGAACCAGAGGGTGGCAGTGGTGAACCAGAGGGTGGCAGTGATGAACCAGAGGGTGGCACTGGTGAACCAGAGGGTGCTGTGATGAACCAGAGGGTGGCAGTGATGAACCAGAGGGTGGCAGTAGTGAACTAGAGGGTGGCAGTGATGAACCACAGGGTGGCACTGGTGAACCAGAGGGTGCTGTGATGAACCAGAGGGTGTCAGTGATGAACCAGAGGGGGACAGTGATGATCCAGAGGGTGGCAGTGGCAAACCAGAGGGTGGCAGTGATGAACCAGAGGGTGGCAGTGATGATCCTGAGGGTGGCAGTGGCGAACCAGAGGGTGGCAGTAATGAACCAGAGGGTGGCAGTGATGAACCAAAGGGTGGCAGTGATGAACCTGAGGGTGGCAGTGGTGAACCAGAGGGTGACAGTGATGAACCAGAGGGTGGCACTGGTGAACCAGAGGGTGCTGTGATGAACCAGAGGGGGACAGTGATGATCTAGAGGGTGGAAATGGCAAACTAGAGGGTGGCAGTGATGAACCACAGGGTGGCAGTGATGATCCAGAGGGTGGCAGTGGTGAACCAGAGGGTGGCAGTAATGAACCAGAGGGTTGCAGTGATGAACCAGAGGGTGGCAGTGATGAACCAGAGGGTGGAAGTGATGAACCAGAGGGTGGCACTGGTAAACCAGAGGGTGATATGATGAACCAGAGGGTGGCAGTGATGAACCAGAGGGGGACAGTGATGATCCAGAGGGTGGCAGTGGCAAACCAGGGGGTGGCAGTGATGAACCACAGGGTGGCAGTAATGAACCAGGGGGTGGCAGTGATGAACCAGAGGGTGGCAGCGATGAACCAGAGGGTGGCAGTGGTGAACCAGAGGGTGGCAGTGATGAAGCAGAGGGCGGCACTGCTGAACCAGAGGGTGCTGTGATGAACCAGAGGGGGGACAGTGATGATCCAGAGGGTGGCAGTGGCAAACCAGAGGGTGGCAGTGATGAACCAGAGGGTGGCAGTGATGATCCAGAGGGTGGCAGTGGCAAACCAGAGGGTGGCAGTGATGAACCAAAGGGTGGCAGTGATGAACCAGAGGGTGGCAGTGGTGAACCAGATGGTGGCAGTGAGGAACCGGAGGGTGGCACTGGTGAACCAGAGGGTGCTGTGAAGAACCAGAGGGGGACAGTGATGATCCAGAGGGTGGCTGTGGCAAACCAGAGGATGGCAGTGATGAACCAGAGGGTGGCAGTGATGATCCAGAGGGTGGCAGTGGCGAACCAGAGGGTGGCAGTAATGAACCAGAGGGTGGCAGTGATGAACCAGAGGGTAGCAGTGATGAACCAGAGGGTGGCAGTGGTGAACCAAAAGGTGCTGTGATGAACCAGAGGGGGACAGTGATGATCCAGAGAGTGGCAGTGGCAAACCAGAGGGTGGCAGTGATGAACCAGGAGGGTGGCAGTGATGATCCAGAGGGTGGCAGTGGTGATCCAGAAGGTGGCAGTAATGAACCAGAGGGTGGCAGTGATGAACCAGAGGGTGGCAATGATGAACCAGAGGGTGGCATTGGTGAACCAGAGGGTGATAGTGATGCACCAGTGGGTGGCAGTGGTGAACCAGAGTGTGGCAGTGATGACCCGAAGGGTGGCCGCGATGAACCACAGGGTCGCAAACAGGCTGGACACGTAGAAACAACATGGGTGCGACCGTTGCGACCACACAAGTAAGTTTGCGTTCCCGTACTTGTAAAAAACCCTCGCGAACTGGCAAAAACCCTTGCGAACACGCAAAAAACACAAATTCGCAAGAATTCGCGGATTTTGCGAATTGCGAGTTCGCTTTCGCACGAATTCGCGGAACGTGAATTCGCAAATTTCATCCATACTTAGTCATAAAGGCTTGGTTACCTGGGGGTTTGGTTCTTTCAGCAAGAGAACAAGTAGCTGAGGTTAGTCAGTCACAGGTCTCTAAATCTGAGAGGGAGCAAATCTGTTATGAAGCCCCACCCCCACCGTGCTGCTGTAGCTTCCCCTCTGGCATGATTGATAGCCTTGTTTTTGACTTTGCCCCAGTCAAATACAGGGGCTTTATTTGATCTTGCTTGTAGAAGTATTCCAAGGATAAGGGTATAATTTTAGTACTCCTATTTGCCATTCTACGACAATTTCTTAAAAGGTCACTGATCACTTGTGTCTTAATAAAGTTAACCACAATAGCGTCATCATCAATGGATTTTATAGAGTTTCCCACCCAACCCACTTCCTGGGCCATAATAATCTCACGGGACAGGGGGTAATTTCTCATTCCAGTGTCCATTAGATAGTTTGAGAGTCAAAGTAGGCATTTGTCCATTAGCTGTACAGTTGATTTGTGCTGATTTTCACGGAGTGGTGGTATGTTTGCCAAAACTAGGACTAAGGTTGAGGCTGAGGGCAGAAAAAGTAGAGCTTGTTGCGCTTGGTGTACTTGGTTATTAGTACTCGCCCATGATCTAACTAGTGGCTGAATTTCTGTGGATCATTCCCCGTGGTCCCTGAAAATATGAAGGCCTGGTGTGCATGGCCCATTGTACCCAGTGGTGGTAAAATTAGACTTTCCCTGGGAGTATAATGATGAACTGTGGTCGTAGGAGGCGGCCCACCTGTCAAGATAGCACTAGCGGTGGTTGGTAAAGGGGATAGCAAAGTCGGCCCTAGTGCACCCAGTTTGCTGCGGTCCTAACATGAGGACTTATCCGCAAAAATAGGTGCCCGCTCCATTGGTTGGGGGTCAAAGGGATGATAAAGCAAAGCATTTTGGGCCGCCAATCCGGACAAGCGATCTCTGATAGCTGACAGTTTGGATAAGATAGGGTCCATTAACCCCTTCCATCTTCATGACGAGCTGGGCTCGTCATGCAGTAGCCTCCTGCTACGCTGATGACGAGCCCAGCTCGTCATGAATAGTGGTATCTGCAAAATTCCAGCACAGGAGAAAAATCCCCATAGCGTTCAAGTTGTTAAGGCAGACAATAAGTTACTTACTTCAACCCAAAACTCTTTGTTCAATATTACGGATTGAGGTGCAGTTTTTGCACAGGATAGTGATGCCGGGATCTCTGTGGACATCTTAGGATCTCCTTGCGTGGGTTTCTGGACTCGGTTTCAAGTTGTAGACTTGGGCCTAGGCTTCAGGGTTCTGCCACCCCTTCGTTGTTTAGCTGGTGGATCATTGGGGAGGTCAGTATGAGGGAAATACTCAGGCCTCCTGTTAGTTGCCAGTGGTGAGTTGGGAGAAGTCATTGAAAGTAAAGACTGCATATGGGGGGCCTCCTCCTGGGGGCTCTCTGGAGGTGACCTCGATGGAAGAGGGAGGGGGTCTAGGGATAATCACCTTTGGGTAATTTCTATTTCGTGGGTCAATACGCTAGCTGCTCTGGATAAAAAAGCGTTCAGTGTGGCCACCGTCCCCACACCCATTTTCTCCATAGGGCCTTTCCTCTTCACCATTATGACACAAGAAAAGGTTAAAAACACAGTACATTAAGTTGAATGTTGGGCGATAGAGAACTGGCCCAGCCCAGCCTCCTCCAGACTCCGACGGGCCCTCACATTGCCTGGGCTTTGCCCGGGAGCGGCCAGGGTGCGTCCCCACATGTGTCCCTTGCCGTGGGACTCCCGGCACCCTTTTAAGTGCATTGGCGTCTGGCAAAGGCTGCTGAGACTCCAAGTCCCCAGGCCAGGGGAAAAGCGTTGCTCCCAGCGGGAGTGAATCCTGTACAAACAGGCTGTAGCTACAATGTTGTGGGACTCCTAGAGTGGTTTTAAGCCCGTTAGCGGCCGGCAAAGGCTGCAACTCGCTAAATAGGCTATGTAAATGGCCCATGAGGTTTTTGCATGCGCAAACGGGTCGCAAACACGTTTGCACATGCAAAAATGGGTCGTATATCTGGCCCACACCTTCGAATTGGGATCATATTTGTATTGTTGGCTCTGCACATGCTCTTAGGACACTATTATCAAACTTATATGAATAGTGATTAATTGAGGTCCTGTTTATAACCAGAAGCGTTTTTGTTCATTGTGCGGGCTCTTCAAACCAGGATCCTGTAGCCGTCATTATTTTCATATGCAATTTGAGGATACTATTGTTTATCGAATACAAGTAATCACATTTCTCATTTCATGCACTCATGTTTTTTGTACTGGCTTCGAAGAATGGCTTTTAATCATGACACAATGCACTTGGTAATTTCCCCTTTGGTGTATTCATTTTCCTAACAGGCACACGCTGGAACTGAGCAAGGTCTATGGTAATTTGTGATGTTTTTACAAATCTCCTCGCTTTCTATAGTAGGAGACGGCATTTTTATTTTTCCTCATCTTGACGGGTAACGATATATAAGGAAGCATTTGAAATATAATAGTATTCTCAAGTTTCTCTTTTCTTTTAAGATATTTAGCATTGGTTCTTGTTCTTTCGATTTATTTTACGCAAAAGTTTGCGAAATGTTGAGTATTTCCACAGAAATTTAGTCTGAATATTCACTTATTAATACGTATCCTTAAATAGTCACTGCGGAATATCAGACACTTTGAAACTTTCAGACGTGATCCTCCTTTTCAATGATGGGATAGACCGTGCATATATTGGGATGGGTAATTTCAGTTGTATGATACTAATATTAATTTCGCCCTTTTTGGACTTATGACATTAGCATTACACTTTCTTATTAGGGAGCTGAACATTTGTTTTTGCCACCACAAAAATGTTTCAGAGACATTGGTCCAACCAGACGAAACTGAGCACTGAAAGATATTCAACGAAGGATGTAATGAAGCTTAACGTTCCTATTTCATGGGTCTTTGAAAAGCATGATAGCATCAGGTTGGAAGTTGCTGTGCTAAATTTGTCAAATTTGAGCTAACCTTAGTCTTGCTCAGTTTTGGTTCTTCAGATATTAGGGCTTTCTGATTCCAATTCTTCTTCTCATTTATATCTCCTAGAGCTTTCCATCTTAAATACAACTGGGAATTTTCACCTAGAGGAATCATTTGCTTTGCAGTTTTTATCCCTGAATTTTTTAGATAAAATGCCTTTCTTTCTTTTTCTTTTTTGGGCTGTTTCTCATCATTTATCTATCTTGTTCACAGGTGAGGTTTCGTTGGTGAAGGTTGAAATTAGTAGCCATTCCACTCTATTTTCGACATCTACCCCCTTTCCAGTTGAGTTTTTCCTGTGGTGATGGACCATGCAGATTCTTTGAAGCAGATGATTCTGATCTTTGTTTTACAACACTTATAATTTTCACATTTTAATCTTTCTTAGTGATGGTCTTCTTGAAGGACAATGGTATTTTCATTTTCTTAAGTTGCCACCCAGTGATAAATGGGTGAGGAATATGCACTAATTCACATCAAGTACCATCAAATTGTATTTGAATATTTATTTGTTATTGATATTGTCAGCCTTGTGCATGAAACAAGTGTTGGCTGAATCATCTTTAACCATGTATTACTGGCACATCCCCACTGACTGTGTGATTAAATTAAGGAGAAGTAAATAATTTATTATCATTCATTATTGGAACATCAGTATTAACTGTGTGACTAACCTAAGAATAGGTCATCAAAACATTTACCATGTTGTACGAAGTCTGTTTGTAAAAAGATAGATAGCATTATTTTTTTAGACTGGAGGTAAATAAAATTGGGTGCCATTGTTTAATGTTTTATAGTCTTGTCTATAATGAGTGCTCCACTATCTATGTGTTGTGTAGAGTGGGCTACAGTCAACAAGTCATTTACAGGATCTAGCTGAGACACATCTTGGCTACAGATGTGATAGTAGTGTATGAGCACCAGAAACTATCAATCATAACTAAGCTTTGAAGGGAGGGATGTATGACATCTACACCAGAGTTGCCCTCTTTGTTCATATCCACATGAGGCCCCTTCAGCTTTGTGAAAACAATGTTTTTGGAAGAGTAGTGTGGAATTTATGCCCTGCCTTGTTAAAATTCAGGATATAGTTCTGATTACGACCCACACTGACCTTGAATTTTACAAACCATATGTACATAGGGCGATTAATGCATTTCTTTACTGGTCCCAAAAATATCATAGCTTGGGTCATAACATTAGATATTAGGCAGAGCAGGTATTTTATGCCACAACACTCTACGGGTAAATACAGAACTCTCCCATACAAAGCATGTAGGTCTGGTGCACAGAGGGCTCGAGCATTTGTTTCACCAGCAATTTCCTTTTCAACAGTGTTGATGACAAACCATCATATTTCTAATCATAGCACCAAACTGTCTACCTCTTTTGTCCTGAATGACGTATATCGAATGTCTACTACCTCAACCTCCTAATATGTAATAACCTGTGTAGTGTAAAGCGCTGTGATTCCCTCTTGGATCATTCCTTAATAACTACTAGTCTCCTATGCCACCCATATACTCCTATCTACCTCTTGTGTACTGTATGGCGCAACAACTGTATTTTGTAAAGCGCTCTTATACCCCGTGGGTCAGATTTGCGCTATATAAAACTTTACACATAAAGAAATAAATAAGTAGCTCGCACTTTCACCTGCATTGTACTTAAATGAACATTCCAGCTTATATTAGAGGTATGCAGATATCATCCAGAATATGACCTCTTATCATCATCAGTCCCATACTTTCAAAAGCAGAGTGCTGTTATTTTTCATCACAGGTACCTAAGGTATGGAACTCAATGGGAAAGAACAAACACTTCTCATTAGAGTTCAAATACTTCCAAACACACTGTACTTCCACTTTTCATCACAAGTACCTAAGGTTTTGTACTCAGTGGCACAGAACAAACACATCTCATCGGAGGTCAAATACTTCCAAACGCGCAGTACTGGACTTTTCATCACAGGTACCTAAGGTATTGAACTCAGTGGGAAAGAACAAACACTTCTCATTAGAGGTCAAATACTTCTTAACACACTGTACTGCCACTTTTCATCACAGGTACCTAAGGTTTTGAACTTAGTGGGAGAGAACAAACACTTCTCATCAGAGGTCAAATACTTCCAAACACACAGTACCGGAACTTTTCATCACAGGTACCTAAGGTATGGAACTCAGTGGGAAAGAACAAACACTTCTCATTGGAGGTCAAATACTTCCAAACACACAGTACTGCCAATTTTCATCACAGGTAACTAAGGTTTTGAACTCAGTGGAACAGAACAAACACTTCTCATTAAGGTCAAATACTTCCAAACACACAGTACTGGAACGTTTCATCACAGGTACCTAAGGTATGGAACTCAGTGGGAAAGAACAAACACTTCTCATTAGAGGTCAAATACTTCCAAACTTACAGTACTGCAACTATTCATCACAGGTTCCTAAGGGTTTGAACTCAGTGGGACAGAACAAACACTTCTCATCGGAGGTCAAATACTTCCAAACGCGCAGTACTGGACTTTTCATCACAGGTACCTAAGGTATTGAACTCAGTGGGAAAGAACAAACACTTCTCATTAGAGGTCAAATACTTCTTAACACACTGTACTGCCACTTTTCATCACAGGTACCTAAGGTTTTGAACTTAGTGGGAGAGAACAAACACTTCTCATCAGAGGTCAAATACTTCCAAACACACAGTACCGGAACTTTTCATCACAGGTACCTAAGGTATGGAACTCAGTGGGAAAGAACAAACACTTCTCATTGGAGGTCAAATACTTCCAAACACACAGTACTGCCAATTTTCATCACAGGTAACTAAGGTTTTGAACTCAGTGGAACAGAACAAACACTTCTCATTAAGGTCAAATACTTCCAAACACACAGTACTGGAACGTTTCATCACAGGTACCTAAGGTATGGAACTCAGTGGGAAAGAACAAACACTTCTCATTACAGGTCAAATACTTCCAAACACACAGTACTGACACTTTTCATCACAGGTACCTAAGGTTTTGAGCTCAGTGGAACAAAACAAACACTACTCATTAAGGTCAAATACTACCAAACACACAGTATTGGAACTTTTCATAAGAGGTTTGAAACTCACTGACGCAGTACCAGTTCTTATCATTAGTAGTCCAATACTCTCAAAGGCAGAACATCATTACTTTTCAACCGAAGTATGAACATTTTAGTGGTATAGTGGTGTTGTGCCCATACTTTTCATCACAGATTCAATACTCTCGAGTGCTGGTACTTTTGATTAAAGACGCATAACTTGCAAAGGGAAAGTAAAAGCTCTTCTCATCAGCAATCCAGGATGGCAGAGAAGACGCATCTTTAACCAGAGGTGTGAAACATTCACCGGAAGAGAACCAGCAGTCTCATCATCAGTGTCCTTGCTTACAAGGGCAGAGAACTGAACCTTTTCTTCGACGTAGAATACTATGAAAGGAATGACGGGAGAAGTTTTCATTAGATGTGCAAAACTTTTCATCACAACCAACAATAATTTCAAGGAGAGACTAATGAAACATCTCACCAGCGGTACTAACCTTGTAAACACGTTGTACTCATTGGCGCTACAATATTTTCAAAAGGAAACTAGGACAAATGGCAAGGCCATTTACTTATTATTTTTGAATCACAGCAAATTAAATGTAATTTCATTGTGTTCTTTTAATTGAAGCTTAGCATGGCTGGTTGACTGTGACTCAGTATTTATAAATACATTTTAAAAGGGAAGCTTTATTATTCCAGTCTATGCACCAGGTACTTGTGACTGACTGATCAACCCCCATCATCCTACATGATTTACCACACAAATGTTGCAGTTTTTCCCAACAAACCATCATGACCATGAGTGGCTTAGTCAGACTAGATCAGGTAGATAGGATTACATGTGGTACATAACTGTGAGGAACTGGCTTGTTGGCTGAGGGAATTGTGATCCTTAAGCAAGCAACAGCCACAATCCTTGTCAGGGTGAACCACAAACTGTCAGTAAAGTTACCTGTGTGTAACCCTCTGGTAGCATGGCACAAAAGCAGTCAAGTTTAACTTAGAGGCAATCTGTAAAGTATCAAAATATGTATGTAGCACACAATCAGTAATAAATCAAGACACAGCACAAGGAAAATCCCACCCAAATTTAGCACAATTTAATAAATTACAAAAATCTGATCAATAGAATTCGATATATGCTATTTCAAAGATTTAGGGTAAGATATCGCCTAAGAGCACAAAGCACCACTCGTGGTTATCTAGGTGTGTCACAATTTCAGGCTGACCGCTATGGAGCATGGGCTGGGAACAGGAACAAGCTTAGTTCTGCTGAAAAATTAACCTTCTGAAGTCCAGCATGAAGAGTTCCATTCGCAGTAAAGGAGGCCACGAGGAGAAAGGAGAGCGTTGTGGATAGTCGTTATTGTCTATGTCGCAAAGAGCTCTCCGGGCTTTGAGGTGGTTGTTGCTGTAGTGTGAAGTTCCTGTCGGGTGCCTCAGACAGTCGTTCCTGCAGCATCGCGTTGGCAGTGACTGCGAGCTGTCGATGCTATAGTACAAAGTGCAGATTTTGCATTCCGGGTAGACACTGGCAGCCGCTGTAGCACAATTAGACGGGTTTACTGGAGCTCTAAGCAGGTAGTCAGCATGGACAGCAAGATCTTGGCATGAACAGGCATGTTTGCGGTCTTGTAGAGCCCAACATTTTAGACCTTCCCCTTTTCTTTTAAGAGAAGCTCAACTGATGCCACAGCAAGGGTACAGGACCTGAGCGGAGCCTCTTGGGAATCAGGAACTTATCACAGCAGAGGCCAGTAGGGTTCAGTCAGCTCCCATTGCAGATCCAGGCAGGTCCAGTACAGCAGTTCAGCTGGACAGTTACAGAGAGGTCTCTGGAGCTTGTTGTGTCCCTGTAATTCACAACAGGGGGCTGGTCAGCTGACCCTTGGAGTACCACTGAGTTGGGTAACAGTACAAATCTGTTATTTTCAGCCAACATAACCTTGGGGGGGCATGCTCTTTACAAATACATGTTATGTTATCTTATGTTATGCTATATTATGCTATGTTTTTTTATGTTATGTTATTTTATGTTATGTTATGTTATGTTATGCTTTGTTCCTCAGCCTGTGATGAAGAGTGCGGACCCAGTCTTCCTTCACGGACAGTAGGGCACGCTTCCAGCAGCAGGGTAGTCCTCTGTCAGCAGAGCAGTTCTTCTACTGTAGCATCCACAGGTCCATGAGTGTATTGAAGAGAGTCCCCTTTTTGTACCTGTCCCCCCTTTGAAGTGGAAGAAATGTCTGGAGTCTCCCCTTACAGAGATGTCTGGAATTTGTGCTTGTTTTATTTCGTGACTTTCTCTTTTTCTGTCCTAACGTCCCCTGTCTTCGTTCTGTCCCCCCCCCCCATCTGTGCCAGTAGTCGTATTTTGCTTGTTTGTGTACCCCTTTTCCCGCCGCCCTCGCCGCTCTCCCTCCCCGCTTCCCGCCACCGCCAGTTGCCCCGCCCCTTTATCTTTTGTTCCCTCCCCGCTCCCGCCTCCCAGCTGCCCCGCCCACCCGCGCACTTGGCCTTATATGGCGACCGTGCGACGCAGGTGAGTGTGACCCACTTGTGGGACACCCCCGCGCCGCACGGCCACCAGCTGCTGCGTGTGCCCCTCTGTGCCTGTCTGCCTCGCCGCCGGTCTAGCGGCCGCCTTGCATCTCCCTTGCGCGCTGGTTCTGCTGTCTTGCCGGAATTAGTGCTTGTTTGTTTTTCCCGAAGCCTGTGCCTGTTTTTGCCGTAATTTGTGCTTGTTGTACCATTAGTATACTTGTTTTTGCCGTACTCTGAGCCTGTTCTTTTTGTTCCCGCAATTTGTGCTTGTTTTATTTCGTGACTTTCTCTTTTTCTGTCCTAACGTCCCCTGTCTTCGTTCTGTCCCCCCCCCCCATCTGTGCCAGTAGTCGTATTTTGCTTGTTTGTGTACCCCTTTTCCCGCCGCCCTCGCCGCTCTCCCTCCCCGCTTCCCGCCACCGCCAGTTGCCCCGCCCCTTTATCTTTTGTTCCCTCCCCGCTCCCGCCTCCCAGCTGCCCCGCCCACCCGCGCACTTGGCCTTATATGGCGACCGTGCGACGCAGGTGAGTGTGACCCACTTGTGGGACACCCCCGCGCCGCACGGCCACCAGCTGCTGCGTGTGCCCCTCTGTGCCTGTCTGCCTCGCCGCCGGTCTAGCGGCCGCCTTGCATCTCCCTTGCGCGCTGGTTCTGCTGTCTTGCCGGAATTAGTGCTTGTTTGTTTTTCCCGAAGCCTGTGCCTGTTTTTGCCGTAATTTGTGCTTGTTGTACCATTAGTATACTTGTTTTTGCCGTACTCTGAGCCTGTTCTTTTTGTTCCCGCAATTTGTGCTTGTTTTATTTCGTGACTTTCTCTTTTTCTGTCCTAACGTCCCCTGTCTTCGTTCTGTCCCCCCCCCCCATCTGTGCCAGTAGTCGTATTTTGCTTGTTTGTGTACCCCTTTTCCCGCCGCCCTCGCCGCTCTCCCTCCCCGCTTCCCGCCACCGCCAGTTGCCCCGCCCCTTTATCTTTTGTTCCCTCCCCGCTCCCGCCTCCCAGCTGCCCCGCCCACCCGCGCACTTCGCCTTATATGGCGACCGTGCGAACGCGCAGCGGTCACGCGCAGCGGGCGCGCCGATTGTGCGCCGAAGGCGCGCCAAAGGTAAGCCCGTCTGCGCCCGTCCGCGACCGGATCGCGACCAGCGCCAGGACCCCTGGCCCCCACCGACGGAAGCCGACCCGACGAACCTACAGCGCCGCCGACCTCACCGCACTCAACACCGGCCACATCCCAGGATGTCACCGAGCCGCCCCGAAGCACACCCACGGACCCTTCAGCTGCCTCGCCTGCAAGTTCACCTGCATCCGGACCTTCCCTGCACCCGACAAGCCGAACTCCAGCAGCACCCACCTCAAGTGCATCCTGCTCAACACCCGCTCCGTCCACAGACACGCCGTAGAACTCTGGAACCTGCTCGACACAACCGCCCCCGACGTTGCCTTCATCACCGAGACCTGGATGAACGCCTCCTCAGCCCCAGACATCGCCATCGCCATCCCAGAGGGCTACAAGATCACCCGGAGGGACCGCGACAACCAGACCGGAGGAGGCATCGCCATCATCCACAGAGACACCATCCGCATCACGACCAACACCGACGACACCCTCACCACCGCTGAACACCTGCACTTCCAGATCCACACCAACCCGAAGACCACCCTCAGAGGCACCCTGATCTACCGACCCCCGGGACCGCGCACACGATTCAGCGAGGACATCGCCGACTTCGTCAGCCCGCACGCTCTCCCCTCCGCCGACTACATCCTCCTGGGGGACCTCAACTTCCACCTGGAGAACAACAACGACCGCAACACCAGCACCCTGCTCGACAACCTCGACAACCTCGGACTCAAGCAACTGGTGACCACCCCCACCCACCTCGCCGGACACACACTCGACGCCGTCTTCTCATCCAGCAAAGACGTCACCTTCAGCCACACAACAGGACTCCACTGGACGGACCACAGCTGCGTCCACTTCACCTTCAGAAGAACGACGATCCACCACCTCCAGCAACAGGTTGCTCGAAGAAGCTGGAACAAGATCACAGCCGACCAGCTCACCGCCTCCCTGAGCCAGCACCCTCCCGCCAACTCAGCGAACCCCAGCCAGGCCGCCGACAACCTCACGAAGTGGATCAGCAACTGCGCGGACGAACTCGCCCCTCTGAGGACCCCGCCCAGCAGATCATGCAGCAGAAAAACACCATGGTTCACCGACGAACTCAAGTGCTCCAAGAAGAACTGTCGAGCCCTCGAGAAAGCCTGGAGAAGGGAACCAACGACGGACAACATGACCACCCTCAAGCTCGCCACCCGGAAACACCACCAACTGATCCGCGCCACCAAGAAAAATGCATACAAGGACCGGTTGGACAACAACGCACACAACTGCAAGGAACTCTTCAACATCGTGAAAGAGCTCTCCAACCCCAACGCCGGAAACAACGACATCACACCGTCGCAAGACCTCTGCAACTCCCTCGCGTCCTACTTCCACAACAAGATCACGGACATACACAACAGCTTCAACAACCAACCAACGCAAGCCACAACCGCAACGACGCCACCATCCACCACCCTCCGCACCTGGACCCCGATCAGCACCGAAGACACCATCCGCACCATGAACTCCATCCATTCCGGATCTCCGACTGACCCCTGCCCTCACCACGTCTTCAACAAGGCCGACGCTGTCCTCGCACCCCACCTGCGGGACATCATCAACACCTCCTTCGACTCCGCCACCTTCCCTGAGAGCTGGAAGCACGCCGAACTCAGCGCTCTCCTCAAGAAACCCACAGCAGACCCCACCGACCTCAAGAACTACCGGCCCATCTCGCTCCTCCCGTTCCCGGCCAAAGTCATCGAGAAGACCGTCAACAAACAGCTGGCCGCCTTCCTCGAGATGAACGGATCCCTCGACCCCTCACAGTCCGGCTTCCGAGCAAACCACAGCACCGAGACCGCCCTCATCGCCGCCACCGACGACCTTCGAACTCTGATGGACAACGGAGAAACAGCGGCCCTCATCCTCCTGGACCTCTCCGCGGCTTTCGACACTGTCTGCCACCGCACCCTAGTACAGCGCCTCAGCAACATCGGAATCCAGGAGAAGGCACTGGAATGGATCACCTCCTTCCTCGACGGAAGAACACAAAGAGTCCGCCTACCACCGTACAAGTCAGAAGCCACCAAAGTCATCTGCGGCGTACCCCAAGGATCCTCGCTGAGCGCAACCCTCTTCAACGTCTACATGAGCCCCCTCGCGGCCATCGCACGCCAACACAACCTGAACATCATCTCCTACGCCGACGACACCCAGCTGATCCTCTCCCTGACCAACGACCCCGCCACCGCCAGAGCCAACCTGCACGAAGGGATGAGAGACGTAGCCGAATGGATGACGACCAGCCGCCTGAAACTGAACTCAGACAAGACGGAGGTCCTCATCCTGGGCTCCACGCCCTCCGCCTGGGACGACTCCTGGTGGCCCCCCGCCCTGGGCACCGCACCCAAACCGACGGACCACGCACGTAACCTGGGCTTCATCCTGGACTCCTCCCTCGCCATGACCAGACAAGTCAACGCCGTCTCCTCGTCATGCTTCAACATCCTGCGCATGCTACGTAAGATCTTCCGGTGGATCCCCACCGAGACGAGGAAGACGGTCACCCAAGCCCTCGTCACCAGCCGACTGGACTACGGCAACGCCCTCTACGCCGGAACCACGGCCAAACTCCAGAAGAGACTCCAGCGGATCCAGAACGCCTCGGCGAGACTCATCCTCGACATCCCCCGACGCAGCCACATCTCCGGACACCTGAGAGATCTGCACTGGCTCCCGGTCAACAAGAGAATCACCTTCCGGCTCCTCACCCACGCGCACAAAGCCCTACACGACCAAGGCCCGAGCTACCTCAACAACCGGATCAACTTCTACACTCCCAAGCGCCTCCTCAGATCAACCAACCACGCCCTCGCCGCCGTCCCCCGCATCCGAAGAGCGACAACAGGAGGAAGATCCTTCTCCTACCTGGCCGCCAAGACCTGGAACTCACTTCCGACCAATCTGCGCCTGACCCAAGACCACCTCTCCTTCAGGAAGAAGCTCAAGACCTGGCTGTTCGAGCAGTAGCGGCACCCCCCCCCCTCCCAGCGCCTTGAGACCCTACGGGTGAGTAGTGCGCTTTACAAATGACCTGATTGATTGATTGATTGAATGTCCAGCCTCCTTGCCCTGGTCCTATTCTGCATGCAGGCACAATAGGTTAGAGTGACGTCCTTTGTGTGTGAGCTGTGGCAGTGCCTCTGAAGTGTAAGTGTGGCAGGTGACAGCTCCGTCCCCCTCATCAAGTCAGGATAGCCCATCCTGCCAACACCGAGACCCTCAATTACACAAAGGCCAACTGCCAACTCCAGGCAATGAAGTGCGCTAAACATTTAGGGCATGAGCATGCCAACCTTCTAAAAGTGAAATTTTCAGAATTTCCACTTAAAATCCGACTTTACCTTTAAAGAGCATTGTAAATTACAATCCCTCGGACAACACACATGACATTACTGTCCTATGGGAGAGCTAGGCCTCGCAATAGTGAAAAACTAATTTGACAGTTTTTTACTGCCAGGACATGCAAAATTGAATTTGCATGAACATTTCTCTGTTTTATCATTCTAAGATTTTGTTTTCCCTACTGAAACACCAGCCTATTGACTTTGATGTACTATCAACAATCCACATTTCTATTTTTGCCTAAAAATCTACCAAGACCCAAAACATAATTAGGACATGTTTATTTCGAGGGGACACAAGAAATCAGCCCTGAGACAGCTTGAAATCTAACCCTTCCTGCCTTCGTAGTCGCCAACGTTTTCCCACAGAGGGTTTATGTTGGAAAATACACAGAACATCTGGGGGCTACCACAGATACTGGGTTCCTAAACACTTTTGATCCTACACTTCTGCCCCTTATCTCAACCTACATAGAGGGGCCCCTGCTACTCTATGGAGCAAACACAAGCAACTCTAACCCTGCAGCATCCTCACACATACAGGATCTTGCACTTTACCTTACCACCCTGCATTCTGTTTACCTTGCTGAGCAGGGAAAACACTGCTTCAGCTCTCTCACGCTGCCTAGAGTCTCTAGCTAGGTCCTGGAGCTTCCCAGGCAGAGAGATGTAGAGTCAGTTGTCACCCCACCTATATAGGTAGAGTTAGGAAAACATGGGAAACCATAGGGCCTTGGGCTCCTTGGGGAATATTCAAAATCCCACTCAGGATAGATTGAGACTGTGGGTGTCTGGACCCAGAGGGCACCTGCCACAAGCACAAAGAGCCCAGAAATCAGTGGTATATTTCAAATACCTGTTGCAGAAACCATCAAGCACACTGTTAATAGAATATGGTACTGTATGTAAGTATGTACCATTATATATAGATCATGAGGAGAAGCTCAATCACCCCTCCTTTGGAGTTTGTACGTTCAGACTTATATTTGGTATGGCTCTGTGAAATAAGAACTATTTTAACTAGTAGAATAAAATAAAGCTTGATGTCATCTTCTGATCTACATCAAGCTGACGTTAGGATAGGATGTGCAGGGAACAGAATCTGTAAAGCAATGAGGTCTGAAAGCACAAGCAGAACAAACTGTTGTGAAACCCATGGTAATGTAAAATGTAAGGTGGTGCATGTCATTGGAGCTCCTTTGACCTGGAAGGTCCACTACTCGACCACACACCTCCTTCTACCTTTTTGTCCCTCTGCTCAATTGTCCCAGCCCAAATTATGTCTCCTACAGACGCTGTCCAGCATAGCTGTGTCTAACAAGTTGAGCTGATTTAGTACCACATGGCAGCAGGTTCCCTGAATTCCTCATGAGGATCCTATAGCAGCATCCCCCAGGGGAATGAACACACAAGACTAGTCTACAAACATCCAAGGGAACCCCCCACCTTTGTGAGATAGACTGCAGACTTCCCAGGAGTACATGTCAAGTCCAGAATGGATCACCCACTCTCCAAAATGCCAGAAGTTCCCTTGAGTCAAAGTAAATACAGGTTTACATACACATACCTCCAAATACCTAGAGTACAATCATATATTACACCAAAAATTGAAAGTTAAAAAATCACTTATTATGAATACATTGAAAATAAAAGCAATTGTGTTGGGCTAACTAATCTAATGCCCTAATCTAAAATACATAAAATAAAACGGAACAATCAATTATGGCCTGCACAATTGAAACTAGAGACAGAAGAAGTAAAACATAAAAATAGTTAAATACAGGTTGTACATTCGGACTCCATTATATTTCCATCAATATTATACTACTACAGAATCTGTGCGTCAACATCGATGTCAGAGTCTTGAATTGTACCAGGAGTAGCGTTGACGCGTTTCGGTGGATTATAATGGTAATTGCCACCTTTATCAAGGGGGTCAGTCAGATCTCCCTATAATGAATATATATAGAGTTAGGGTAATACGTGAAATCTTTTATATATACTCACAGTAAGACTAAATGGACACAAACTGGTAACTCTAGCCACATTTTTAAAGCCAGTGATGTTCTAATTTAAAAGGTCAATATAAACTTCATTATGACACTTTATTTAGTTCAGTCTGTTGGATATTCCCTCTGCTATGTTCATTTAAACTCATACGTGCAATTATTCTACTTCATACTTTAGAGAAAAACAGGATATACCGCTGCCTGCTGTCCCAGCTGTATTGCCCGTATTATCCCCAACATATACAACAGAGTTTCTGTATAATAACATATAAATCAGAATTATTATCATAGGTCCCTCTTTATTTCAAAAAGATGGATTCAGTATGTCAGATCTTAATAGGCTACTGGCCTATATCAAAAACGGAGGACTGTTTATTACTTTCATTCCATATGTAACTAAGTGCCAGCTCATGGGGAATCTAGTTATACATTGCTCTTACCCTTGTTTCTCGGGTAGCTAGTGTTCTAGATATCAAACTCTGCAGCTCTTATTATCAAGTAGTCTGATAAGAGTCGCAGAAACTGTGCAATCAGTTCTCTTTCCTAAGTGGGAGATATGCACAAATAGAGTTATAATTCGCTAAATTGCCACATTATCCCATTTTGTGAACCTAGGCTATTAATCTAGAACCAACCTGTTTTAGGTCTTTGAACAAATGTTTATTACGGTGTTCCAAGTTAAAACCAGATTTTCATTCAAAAGGGTTTTTCATGAAATGACTAGTGTTCATGTCCCTGTTAACCTAATAGGGGAGAAAGGAGAGATGAAACTATTTAAAACATTTTCACTCCTTCTCTGGCTCCCTATCAGCGACATACTCTATGAGAGAAGCGTACCTGCGGCGATATCTGTTTGGGATCGGCTTCTCCCGTTTGTCGAATATGGCTGTGGGTAAATGCCGTCTCGCTCGCTGTCAGGGTTATTGCAGCTGCCTTGAAGATTAATAATCAGAATGCCGCATTAGTTTACATATTGCTGCTGAAAATATCGTAGCCTGCTAGACTATCGGCATAAAATTCTCAAATAATTCTTACCTATAGAGCACTGGCTGCACCGGCGTGTTCTGGGGTTCCGTAATAAATGCACGGATGTTACACTCCGGCCCTGTTTAAAAACCCATCTATGGTCTGTAATTGGTCAAAATAGCCTATCCCCGTGAGTCTATTACGATCGGACTTTTCAAGTCTGCATCGTGCGTATTGGATGGCTGGGAATTCTAGAGGCTGATTCGTCCTTACATAGTCTAAGTCTCGCCCTTCATCCTCCATGAAGGAGTTCCCTTTCTGGTCCGGATCTAAGTAGTTGGTTAGGAACGGCTGTTGATCAAACTGGACTATCCCACTCTCCAGACAGAAGTTCATGAGAGTGAAGGTCCATCCTCCACTTCTGGTCCACTTCTTCACAACACATTTATACTATGCAAAGGTTTAAAAATGGAGGTGAAAAGTTTTAGAACCAGGAGCAGCCTACCAATCCACATCAATTATCCTGCACCCCTAACTGGCACTTCCAGGAATTGTCCCATGGCCTGTCCAGTCCCATAGCACAGCATTCTTCACCTGAAAGCAGAATAACAACACACCTCTCCTCTAAGTCAAGCTCCACCTGTAGTACGTTGATGGGTACACCCTGTCAAATGCGCACATGCATCCTGATCCCAGGTGCGGGTCAGGGGATTACTAATAAAGCAATTGATAGAGCCTAGCACATGGGAGCTGCTCTTCAGTTTATATTAGTAAGCTGGGCCTGCGTCTCGTTTAATTGCAGCACATAAGGTGCCTAGTACACTGTTGATGAGGAGACTAACTCCGCTGCCCTATCAATGACTACTGCTGGCCCAACTCTCCTTACCACGTGTGGGCTTTACCCAACCTGCACACCAAGACATAGACACTGCTCTAACTCACCTACAGCTCTGGCATCAGTAAGTGGCACATTCACCATTTCCCCCTCTCAAGGTCAGTATTTCTCTGACGTGACATGACACGCCACACCTGCAAGCCCTGACAGTCTGCTGTGTGGTTTCTTCACATCATACAGCATCCATCCTAGACAGAAGATGCTCCTACTTGCTCAGTGAGACACTGAGCCCCATGCCATTACTCCAGTGCACCTACTACAGTGCTGCCGCCGGAACTGTCTCCACCAGTACAGCCCAGCTTTACCTAGCAGCACACCCATGTGAATCTGTACCATGAGTTGTTCCGTGACAGCCAACTCTGGATATGACTGGATCTGACTCAGGCACCCGGTAGGTGGCACCGCCAATCTGCTAATCCTTTTCTGCTAACTGTGGGATCTCACCATAGTGCCGCCAAGAGGACGCATATGGGTAGAGCACTTAAACAACTATTTCAAGGCCACCAAAGAAACTGACAGAGAAACAAAGCAGTACCACCTCCTCCACAAAGTGTTGGAGGAGATTTTCAAACTTGTCCACGGCCTTCTCAACACTAGTGGTGATGCAGACTATGATGGCCCCGTCACAGCGCTTAATGCCTACTACGATCCACAAATGAGCTAGGCTTTAACCTGCGTCAATTCCATCAAAGAGAAGTGAAGTATATTAATGTCTTGAACAACAGCCTGCAGGAACTTGCAAGAACCTGCACCGAAGATGACACCCAAGGAGGCTTGGGTGCAACTCATCCAGAGCTGGAGGTTGGCTGTCCTATGGCTCCAGATCCTCCACCAGGTTGCATACCTCTTGATGAAATACTTACCCTTGCCTGCTCTCACGAACACTCAAACAAACAAGCTGAGAAGGCGGTCCACAACAGTGAAGTAAGATGCTGACTAAAGACTGATCAAAACTGAAGGGCCTATTAGCAAGAAATAGCGATATTTATCTCTAAATGCATTTAGCGACTTTTTTTATCGCTGTCTATCGCTGGATATTTTAGCAGAGAAAACATGCTACTAGCAACGTTTTTCTCCATTGTGCTAAAATATCCAGCGATACTGGCGAAATGCGTGGATATCACTGGAAATCCAGCGATATTCTCGCATTAACGCCAATCGGGGCTTAATCTGATAATCCACTCCCCATTGACTATACATGTAAGTAAACGTTTTAGCAGGCGTTAGATTATAGCGATAATTGCGCTTAGCGCAATTTTTTATATTGCTTCGCCTGCCTTGCTAATAGGCAATAGCTGTATTAGCGACTGTTTTCAGTCACTAACAGTTTGGGTACGCCCCCTTTGCATGTCATTAGCGATACACATCACTCACATGCAAAGCGGGCCCCAAACCTGTAGCTATCGCCTAAAAGCTGTCGCTAACTGCTGTTAGCGACAGCTTGCTAATAGGGCGATAAAATTATCACCGCTTTAGCTAAACAGCGATATTGCCCTTGCTAATATGCCCCCAAGTCTATCGCCTGGCCCAAGAATGACCTCCTCTGACTCCTGGTCTAGGGATCTGTTCACCAGAGCGAGCGCCAGGAGGCGCATAAAGCAACAACAGGGGCCGAGTCCCCTGTAGTTCACTGTCTCACTGTTGTTGCTGTACCTTCAGCTCCTCCAGCTCCTTGACTCGCGTCCGGGCTTGGCTCCGCCCATCGACACCACAAACGACCGGCCGGGCTTTGCTCCGCCGGTCTTACGACAGCCTACATCCCCCAGGATCCCTCGGGGCAAACGCCGACGCCACCACAGCGCGCGCCAGGAGGCGCATAAAGCAGGGACAGGGGCCGAGTCCCCTGAAGTTCACCGTCTCACTGTTGTTGCTGTACCTTCAGCTCCTCCAGCTCCTTGACTCGCGGCCGGGCTTGGCTCCGCCCATCGACACCACAAACGACCGGCCGGGCTTTGCTCTGCCGGTCCTACGACAGCCTACATCCCCCAGGATCCCGAGGGCAAACGCCGACGCCACCACAGCGTGCGCCAGGAGGCGCATAAAGCAGCGACAGGAGCCGAGTCCACTGAAGTTCACCGTCTCACTGTTGTTGCTGTACCTTCAGCTCCTCCAGCTCCTTGACTCGCGGCCGGGCTTGGCTCCGCCCATCGACACCACAAACGACATGGCGGGCTTTGCTCCGCCGGTCCTACTACAGCCTACATCCCCCAGGATCCCTTGGGGCAAATGCCGACGCCACCACAGCGCGCGCCAGGAGGCGCATAAAGCAGCGACAGGTCCCGCCTCCCGCAAGGACTCACGCGGGTCGCGCCAGACGAAGCCCGGACAAAGGGCGGACAGTCTGTCACAGTCCGTGACTGACCGTAACTGGGCTGGGCCAGGATCCCTGCCTGTTCATGCTGTGGTCTATCATTGTTATCTCTCAAGTAAGATCTATTGTCACCAACATATCTTTGAAAATCTTTGCATATCTACTCCATTGGTAAACGCCTTTTGTTTGCCTGGCTTCGGGGTGATAGTCCTAGCTGACTTCTATCCCACTGTGCTCAACATGTCCAAGCAAAGGTCTTCTTCTGTACCTAATACTATGGACAATTACCTGGTCCAGGTTGTGAGTAAAATTAATAGCACAAGACGGATATTGCTGGGCTTGAGCTCACCACCTGTCATCTCTATGCAGAGTTCTCTGCTAGAACCTACTGTGTTAGAAGTTCCTATACAGGTACATAGCAGTGATACCTCAGTAACCGAGATAGCCCCTGATGTTAATTTTGATTTAAATATATCCTCTGCTGCGAATCCAGACAATGATCCAGGTGACCAGTCAAACAAGAGTATAGAAGATAATTTCCCTTCCCCTGTGTCTGTGCCTCCAACTAGAGCTATTAGAGCATGCAGAAAGGGTCAGAGCAAACCGGGTGGGTTACGCTCTAGTCAGAAAAGAACAGCGTCCCCACTGAAAAATACTGCAATAATAGAGGCGAACGGGGAACAAGGTGGGAAGGAGATATTAGGTGACGATCTGATTAAAAAGCTAGTGAGTATGATTGACTCCAAGATGAAATCCATAATTAAACCATTGGTAGCCAAAATTGACCTACTAACAGCTGAAGTAAATAGACTAGGGGGATTGATAAATAAGACAGTGGAGGAGGTGGGTAACATACCAACTTTAGTTACAAATAGAGTTGTATCATCTACAAATATCCCTAGGGGTGGGACAGGGGGTAGTGATGAAGTGATATCAGATCTGCCTCCCATACAACAGCCAGTAGACAAAGGTGACCAGGTAATAGTCAACGAAGATCTACCACCAAACTCCATAGGGATGGTTGCAGACAAAGGCCCGGTCCAACTTATTGTAGAGGCCTCTCCTCTTGTTCTGGTTTTGGCCAACGTACCTCCCCTAAAACCAGGACAAGTAGAATCTACTTCTTCTTTGATTAGCAAAGCATACCATTGGCTATGTAACAATATGATGATATCGCCGAGGGGAAAACAACAGCTAGCCGGGGAAATTACCATGGCAAGAAGGGTGGACTGGATAGGGAACAGCAGGAAAAACTAAAAGGAGACTGTGTAGTTCTGCACTTCTTAAGTCCAGAAGTACTCCCTGACCTTGTAAGATACATATTTCCCCCCCAACGTAGGAATACCGAGATTGTTCCACTAACCTTGGATTTTTTCTATAAGAGAGGTAGCACAGTGAATCCAAGTATAATAAAGACAAATTGGAACTCGGTAACAGCACCTGGGGTAGGGGTAGGGGTGTACAACCTAGCGAATGGGGAATCAGCGTTGAAAATAGATTTGAGGCACTGTCAGACCTGAATGAATGTGATTGACTCGAGAGGGTAGGCAGTGTTGTGTTTAATGATTTGGCTGAGCTAAACATAACCTATACTTCTATTGTCGAGGATTTTGGTTTTACAAATGTTACTTGCATGTCCCAAGGAAGATTAACAGGTGACACAATTTGTCTAACAAATAGCAAGGAGAATAAATTCACCGAGTTACCGTCCAATTCCACTGCAAATCCTGAGTCTGAAGTGTGTGTTGGTGCTTCTACAGTGGGTATTAACTTTGAGAACGTCCCTGTGAGGGTAGATGTTACTGATGTTGTCTGTCATGAAGGCATGTTAACTGGATCTGAACAAGAATTATCAGAGGAGAATATTGTGAAATCCTTTTTTGATGGACATATGGTATAAAGGACAATGTGGGGAAACTGTTCTCATGGAATATTGCAGGCCTGGCCTCTAAACTGAACTCTGGAGAGTGGCTTCGATTTGTTAACTCTTTCGATTTATGTATATTCCAGGAGACTTGGTCATGTGAACCATCCTTTGCACAGGGATATTTGAACTATTCTGTGCCTGCTACAAAAGGTCCAAAAGGAAGACCAAAGGGTGGTCTAACCATCTGGGTTCGACAGTCCCTAAAATTAGATGTCAAAGTAAAAGAAACTAGCCACAGAGACATCCAACTAATTGCTATGAATTCAGATATTTTGGGACCATTAGACATCTACAATGTTTATGTGAGGAGAACCGGGGGTGGGAGGTCAGAGGTCTTGGCGGCCTTGGGCTCCCTCCTTGATACTTACTCTCAAGATAATAATATTGTCATTGCAGGTGACTTTAATAGAATATTCGAACCCTTAGCCACAGACAATAATTTCCTTCGGGACGAAGAGGATTGGCATTGGGGGTCCCAAAATTAGAGTTGAAACCAGTTGTGCGCTGGACCGAGGATGTGATTAGTATGAATGCCCTATGCTTTGAGAAAGGTGTAAGAGCATTAACGGTAGGACGTCAAGTGACAAAAATGGTTCTATGACATTCGACAATGGGCGGCACAAGAGCAGAATAGATTATGTACTCTGTAGTCTGAAACTATGGCCTCTGTTATGTGACATGGAGGTTGTATGGAGGAGTGAGAGCGACCATAATCCTTTGTGTATAAATGGTGGTCATCGCCAAACAAGACCAGCGGCCCTACTGCCCTTGTTCCACCCTTAATTGTCCCCACTAACGATATGCGTAGGTTGAGATGGATAAATGTTGCAACTAACCAACAGGCCATTGATGACATCAAAACTGAAGCTGATAAAGCGATATCATCCATGGAACATATTAATTCTTCCAGTTTTGAGCTGAGTAGTCTAGCTGAAATCCATGATACCCTCTTTTGCGTAATTAAAAACTACTTTTTGAAGCCTGTGAAGGGCTAGGGCGAGAAAGTTCCCAAGAACGCAAAATGGTATAATGCTCATTGTAGGTATGCACGAAACGCTCTAGGTACTGCTTTAAAGGGTAGGGACACCATGGCTATTCAATCCGCTAGAAAGGAATATAAAGCCAGTATAGCGAACGCAAAGAAAGCCTGGGACGAGCATCACTGGTCCAAATTAAAAAGAGCTAGTGATAAGAAAGATTCTAGACTGTTTTGGAGCATTGTCAAATGGGGTGGTGAAGGGAAACCTGAACCCCCAAACAACAATGTTCCGGAAGAAGAGTGGGTAAAATTTTTTAGAAGTCAGTATGCTGAGATAAAACAGGTTGCATCTACAGCGGACATAAGTTATACCCACTTTGAAGATAATTCCTTCAGTCTACAAGAAATCCTGGTGGCTTTGAGTACCGTGAATAGCGGACGCGCGCCAGGCATAGACGGAGTTCCTGCTGATGTCTTTATTAATGATAAAGAACGCTGATGTAAGTACATTTGCCTCCTCATTAACAATATTTCTAAGGGCGCAGAGGTACCGATATCCTGGAAGGGAGCAGTAATCATACCAGTGTTTAAGAAAGGTGACCGATCTCAGCCCGGCAACTACAGGCCGATAAGCCTTATTGACACCATACAAAAGATAATAGGGCGTATGATTGTGAACAGGCTTCTTGACTGGGCTGAGGATAATGATGCTCTGTCACCATTTCATGCGGGATTCCGTAGGTCCACAAGTACCGTGGATCAGGTTTTCCGCTTTAACTTACTACAATGGAAGACCGTGGTGCTGGGCGGGGGTAGCCTATATGCGGCTTTTGTCGACTTGCGGGCTGCCTTCGATCTAGTGCCGCGGTCGAAGCTGTGGTTTGTTCTTAAGAACCTGGGTGTACCTGAAGATTTATTGACATTGATAATGCGGCTCCACGAAGCAACATTCGCTAGAATCCAGTGGGGGAAACAGGGTATAGTGACAGCGGACTTCCCGGTTGAGCGGGACGTCCGGCAAGGCTACTCAATGGCCCCCACTCTTTTTACACTGTTTATTAACGGTGTTGTATCCCGCATGGTATCCGCGCAGTTGGATGCTCCTTCATTAGCTGGTACAAAAATACCAATTTTAATGTTCGCGGACGACACGCTTATTCTATCAAAGACCCCAAGTGGTCTACAGCGTGCATTGGCTATTTTTGATCTATTTTGCGGTGAGCATGGTCTGGAGGTCAATGTGACCAAAAAAAAACTTATGATCTTTAATCCCCATCCCTGCTTTAAAATTAAAATCATTATGAATGGTCGGCCTTTAGAAATGGTGAACATTTTTACTTATCTAGGCATCCACATCTCAAATAAGAATGGATGGAGCAAACATGTAGGTATAGCTACATTGAGGCACAGGCAACTGTCAGGTGCTATCAGTTCCGAGCATAGAAAGTCCCTGACAAAACCTATAAAGCCTGCTTTGCAGGTATATGAGGCAAAGGCTCTTGGCTCTGCACTATATGGTGCCGAGCTATGGGGTTTGGAGAAGGTGGCTGCCCTACAAATCTCGGAAAACAAGTTCTACCAGGCTATAACTGGTGTCCCGAAAAGTACTCCCTTGCTCCCCCTCAGGTACGACTTGGGCAGAAAAGCAGTTACAGACTTGGTCAGACTTCGACCGATTCTATACTGGAGAAGGCTCTGGACTACGCCTGAGCTTTCCCATTATGCCGAGGAGTTTTTAGACATCATCAAAGCGGATAGATTCCATAAAAACAAGTGGCTCAAATCCTTGAAAGCCATCTTGAATGATCTTGGATTGGGTTCGCTTTGGTTAGACCCAGCTGGAGCAATATTCCCTACTAAAAGTGTTCTGAAAGACATTTATTGGGAAAAGGTAGCCTCTCGGGGTTGGAGTAGCACTAGTTTAGGATCTATGACTGAAGGATACTTAGAGGCTAAGCTGTACCCTTCCTTGGAACCCTACTGGGATTGTATAACTAGACCTGGAGATAGAAAACTTTTATTCCAATTGAGAGCAGGTTCACTCCCTCTTAGATTTCTGACAGCTAAATGGGAATATGGTTTGAGTGCTAGCTGCCCTGTTTGTGGTTCCTCTAATGAAACTATGGGCCATTTTTTATTTTCTTGCACAGCCTATTTGGACCCTAGATGTGTATGGTTAAAACCGATGTGCAAGAATTTAGGGACTACCAGTAGCACAGTTGCCTTGCGTATTATACGCACCAGTAGTGAGATATGGATATTAATAGCAACTGCCAAATATCTTGGATGGGCATGGTCGATCAGACAGAGACTGCTAGTCATTTGACTATTCTCTGTCTGGGTAAACTGTCCGTATGTCCTATCTATGTTCTTATTTTAATTTTGTTAGGCCTGGGTGTTTTTCATCTATTTAGTACATTTGCTTTGCAAATTATATGTACTAATAGTGAGATATGGATATTATTAGCAACTGCTAAATACCTTGGAAGGGCATGATTGATCAGACAGAGACTGCTAGTCTTTTGACTATTCTCTGTCTGGGCAAACTGCCCGTATAATCTGTCTATGTTCTTTTATTACCAATTTGTTATATCTGGGTGTTTTTTAACTCTTTTTAACTATTTTTAAAATGGATAACTTTTGACGTATGACATTCTTCAAAATTGGAATTGTATACTGAGTCATAAACTGTAAATAGTATGCTTTATTTTTTTAATGCAATTGATTGATAATTTAATTGTATTTTTAAAATTGAGACTGTTCTTGCTTTTATGAGTGAAATCTCGAATAAAGCATATTTTGACTTTGACTTGAGTTCGGTTCTGTGTGGGTACAAGGGATTCTTCTTGCACCCCCTGTCAGTCTGCTCAGCAAGGCATGAGACCTGTTGTGCCTGTCAATGTCTTAACCACTTTGCCAAAGTCTACAGAGGTGTACTCAGAGAGCCAGGGAGGTGATGACAAGGGGTGTGTTTCATCACACACAACAGCAAGCCTAAGGACTTTGGCAGGGCACCACAAACCCACATGAAAGCACATTTGGTCAAGATGACAAAGACATAATCCTCCTCATGTGTGCACTGGACTACAATAACAAATGCTCAACCATTGTGCTGGGCCACAATCGGTGACATACAAGTCACTGCCCTCTTTGACACAGATGCATCAGTGAACATTTCCAGCAGTGCTTAATACCTAGCATTGCACCCGCGCTCCACCATACTACCCACTATGATTAAAAATCTTTACATATGTGGCTGACTACCCTCTTTAGCTGGAAGGAGGTGTTCGACAGTGTAGTTCCACAGAATTGGAAGACCCACCACACAAAGTTCTGTGTCACCTCAGAAGGCTCAGAGATCCACATCAGCTGTGGTGAGGCAGAGAAGCTCCAATTCATGACCTTCACCTCTGACATGCATGATGAGTGACTTAGAAAGATCCTGCAGGATTTCTCTGACCTTTTCAAAGGCCATCTTAAAGGGCCCCCAAGATAACTCTTCATTGATACATCAGTAAAGCCAGTAGCTCTGTGTCACAGATACATAACGTTCTACTGGTGCCAGCAGTGGACATCGAGCAGCAGAAACAGGAAGAGGCAGGACTCATCAAGAAGGTGGCCGGTCCAACCTCAAGGGTCTCAGCCACAGTTGTTGAAAGCAAGGTAAAGCAGTCTGGGGGGATCCACACCTGTGTCTACATGTGACTATCCAACAGGGCTATCAAGAGAGAGCGACACATCCCGCTGACCAGTGACGATCTGATTGTGGATCTCAAAGAATACAATTGGGTCTCCAAGTTGGACGTCAATGCAGGCTATCACCAGCTGTAACATCAGAAAAACTGCAGCTTCAGAACTATCTTCCCAAACCCACATGAGACTTTGCTGCTACCACAGGCTCAATTTTGGCAATTTCTCAGTGGTGGAGGTATTAGACAATGCCATACGGAAGTTCCTTCCGGCCTGGAAGGAGTTATCAATGTCAGCAATGACACCCTAATATAGGCCGCCGCCAAGACTCATTGGCTGCAGGAGATTCATCCCTAACATAGCAACTCTAGCAGGTTCCCTGCAACACCTCAAAAAAGGCCACCATCTCATGGACGTGGGGGCAGGAGAAGGATCAGGCCTTCCAATCGGTTGTATGATGGAACCACACATGCATTTGCCACAGATGCCAGTTCCACAAAGGCTAAGCAAGAAAATGCATAATCATGAATATGCCTTTACCGCGCATGCCCTTACAACGAACCATTTGTTGTAAAGGCATATTTGGTAAATACATATCCGTGGTTAAGAATTCACAGGTTAGTCTTAACCCAGGCCTGAGTTCCTAAACTACCCCACACCTCCTCAGCCATAGTAACTTTTTCATTGCTGCCCTCCCCATATCCCTAAAAACTACTCCCACATCCCTAAAAACGTCCCTGCCCCCTTAAGTCCTAAGAGATATTATGATTCCTGCCCCCCGCCCTGAACACTAAAACGGCACCAAGCCCTGAAAACGAAACTACCCCCTAAGCCCCAAAAATGACCCTGCCCCTAAGTATTAGGAGGTATTACGATCCCTGCCCCCGCCCTGAACACTAAAACGGCCCCCAAGCCCTGAAAACGAAACTACCCCCTAAGCCCTAAAAATGACCCTGCCCCTTTGTGCAAAGAGGAATAACGATCCCTGCCCCCGCCCTGAACCCTAAAACTTCCCCAAGCCCTGAAAACGACACCACCCTCCGAGCCCTGGAAAGTACCCCGAACCCCACCGGCCCTCAAAACTAGCTAGACCCACCCCCCAGACCAGAACACTACCACCGACTCACCCTCAGCGCGCAAAACAACCCCTAGCCCACAAATAAACCCGACCCAGCCCAGCCCAACTTTAAATAAACCTGACCCATCCCACAAAACTACCCCGACTCACCCTCTGCCCATGAAACAATCCCAACCCACCCCCAACTCACTTACCTCTCAACGATCTCTTCCTGCTTCCATACGTCTTCAAGCCCTACCGCGCATATCCCTTAACCACGTACATGCATGGTTTTTGCATATTCGCAGTAGGGCTTGCGTTATACAGCCTTCGTTGTAAAGGCTGTTTGGTGTTCAGCTTTCGTGGTTGAGGCTGTTACCCCTTTCAATCCATTATGGAATTTCTGCTGCAAGACACTGTCATGGCATACTGTGACTCAGCCAAAGAATAGAAACTAGTGGTGGACACCAGCCTGATCAGGCTAGGTGCCATACTCCTCCAGCATCTCAAAATGACCACCTGGTACAAATTGCATTTGCCAGCAGAGCTCTTACGGGAACTGAGAAGTGATACAGTGACATCAAGACAGTGGCTTTCACTATTAAGTAGTGGTGCAACTATTTCCACCTACACCTCTATGAACACCCATTCAAAGTTGTGACAGATCACACGCCGCGAATACCTCTGTTGGACTTGGCCATTTATGCAGGTTCATCCCCTAACTTTTTGCCTTCAACGCCCTGTTTTCTGAACCTGTTTTTGTTGGTTTGTAGGATTGTGCGCACTTTACCACCACTAACCAGTACTAAAGTGCTTGGGCTCTCTCCCTTAAACATGGTCAAATTGGCTTACACCAAATTAGCACATTTAATTTACATGTAAGTTTGGTGAGTTTGTAAGTGGTACCATATATATGCAGGGAAAGTATATTAAACACTACTAGTGGGTCTACAACACTTATTGTGCAACCCACTTTAGTAGCCTTTTAAACACATCTCAGTCCTGCCATTATAGCCTGTGTGTGCGGTTTTAAACCACCATTTTGATGTGGCAAAATAAACTCTTTGCCAGGCCCAAACCTTTTTTTTAATACGGATAAGGTAAGCCCTAAACAGCCCATAGAGCAAAGTGCTAACTATGTAAAAAGTTGGCCTTTTAACTTTTACATTTCCTGGTTGTGAAAAACTCTAAAATAAATAGTTTCACTTGTGGAAGGTCTGCCTCTCCAATAGGAAAATATTGGGTTATCCTATTACATTTAATAAGAGATAACTTTCAATTGGGTGCAGGTAAGGAGGTAGAGAATTTAGGTGTCTAAAAAATTGTCATTTAAAATCTTCTTTAATGGTAAAGTCGGATTTTAAGTCACAATTCTGAAAATACCGCTTTTAGAAAGCTAAATCAAGGGCAGGAAAGGCCCTGTGACAGTAGCCAGGTTGGGCCTGTTTATACAATGATAACAATAAAGAAATACCGGACTATTCTTTTGTGCACCTGTATTTTATTTAAGCATGCACAACAAACATAGTTCAGCAGTGTGTCTTGCATGGATCTAGTATTCAATTAACTTTTTGTTTATTTTATCAAATTTGACTTTGTTCAGTTCTTTAGAAAAGGTTACAAGATCAGGATAAAGATTAAAAGCAAATAGCAAAACATTTCATGATCAAATCAACTGTCAATAAAGTACGAAACATACACATAAACATATGAAACACAAATATGCTGTGAAGCACTAATTGCCACAATATGATTTCACAAAACTTGTGAAACTTTAATTTCATTCTAATTCAACAGTTCAGTGTCTTAATCAATAACACTTCTATGAATGCCAAACACTATTCTCAAAGTGCTGACGAGTTTCAAGTTCCAATCCCACTCCTAGAACTCTCCTCAGGGCTTCTGGTATTTCTAAAATGACTGTTTTGTGTCTAAATAGAAATACAAACAAAATAATGTGTCAAAGTGTGCAAAAAGTTTAACTCCTCTCTCTAGGTGCCAATCACCTATATGTGCAGGATTTTTACCTTTGGTTAGAAGTGTCAATTTAATTATGACGGGCACTATAAGGGTCCTTTTTTTTCTCCCAATTCAGGACAATGCTGGGATGATTAAATCAAACCTACAAGTCATTGTTAGGAAAGTTAAGGATTCGGTAATTCTCTGTATTTGACAAACATCGTGAAGCTTAAACAACATCTGTGCTGCCTCATACCTTAGTGCTTTTCATCAGTTTTATTTTTGTTCAAACACTTGTCAGATTCAAGATTGTTCCTTCTAAAAACAATGTGTCCAATTACTCACTAGGCATATATCATTCTGTGGATACTTTATGTTATGTTTTTCTTGTATTTCTATTAAACACAAAACAGTCATTCTAGAAATAACAGAAGCCCTGAGGAGAGTTCTTGGAGTGAGATTGGTACTCGAAACGCGTCAGCACTTTGAGAATAGTTTTTGGCATTCATAGAAGTGTTATTGATTAAGACACTGAACTGTTGAATTAGAATGCAATGAGAGTTTCTCAAGTTTTGTGAATTCGTACTTCCTTTGAGAAAGCTGGCATTTTCTTGTCTTAACCATTTGGTGCCTGCACCCTAGATCCTGCTACACACGACTAGGTTAGCTGGCAGTTGTTCTTTGTGTATTGCTACCACACAGTGAGACAGAGGGCGAATAGGTGTTGGCAGGACAGGCCATCTCAAAGTTGATAGGGGTATGGAGGTGTCACCTACCACATTTGCACATCACAAAGCATCTGTCGGAGCACACTCATAAAAGTTTGCCAGCAGTCTTTTGTGTCCCCAGACAAGCTGGGGCCAGAACAGAGAGGCAGGAAAATCCAGACACTTCTGGTGGTAGAAATCGCCAGAACCTTCTTTTACTTCACAGCTGGCACCAAGTATTAATTAATGGACCTTCAGACCACACTCTTCAGTACATCTCTGGCCCTGTGGAAGAATCAGAGGGACTCTGTACTGCTCTCCACAAAGGACAGCTACTATGTTGCCCTGCTGTCCTGCTACCCTGCTGCATGAGTGAAAAGGACTAGAACCAAGGACAACTAGAGCGACTCCAAGGGCTAGCTGACTGGCCTCCTGATCAGTGCCTCAGGGACAGAGAAGACTCCAACCACCTTTTACCTAGCACCTCAAATCAACTTGCTGAGAGTCTTGCCCTCCAGGAAGTGCAACCCAAATCCTAGACCCTATGAAGTAGGCCTGAGTATCCTCTGCCTGCCCAGCTGTGGTCCTGTGGGCAGATCTGATACAGCACAATGCATCTCCTCGCAGCTCTGCTTCAGAACCGCCTCTACATGATGCATCTCTGATGCAAGACTTTAAATTGCAGCTTGCAGCCTTCTCAGAACCTCCACTGCACGACGCTTCTTTCACATGTGCCTTTGCATTGCAAGTCCCTCGTTGGTGACATCCTTGGCGACGATGCAGGACTTTGCATCGCAACTTCCTCAGAATCACCTCTGCGTGAAGCATCCCCAATGCAGGAAATCGCATTGCTAGCCCATCATTGATGGCATCCTCAATGACAACACAGAACTCTGCATTGCTGCCCTCAGCTTCCCCGGAACTGCTGTTGTGCAATGCATCCTCAGCACAGGAACTCGCAATGCTCCACAACTAGGTGTCAGGGGTCACGGGATTCCAGAGCACGAACAAAGCACAGCTAACGGGAACTACAACTCCTGGAAGCCTTGGAGGATGTTGGAAGTGAGACGCGACGTCTCACGTGACTTCCGGGAGTGTTGAAAGGACATTGCCATGGCAGGAGACCCTGACAATTATTCCAAGTGTCCGGTACCTTATATCCTGATACAGTCTTAATCTTCACATCCTGGGAATCCATTGGTTCGGTAGGGGTGTGAGATGACACCGCTTATCTTTTCTATAGTTCTTTGACACGCCGTACAAACAGTTTGGTTTGGCCAAGTTGGATAATCCTCCTTGACCTGTTCATAGCTCTTTGATGGTTCCCTCGTTGGAGAGTCCGCTGTGAGTCACCATTGCTAACGGACTCATGCAACGGAATCATTTTGGTAGACAGCGCTTATTAAAGCCTCTGTATTTACCTACACTCTATTGAGAAAGGCTATATCTTCCCTATTGGTGAACCCGTTTGGCAGTGGCTTATGCAGGGAAGAACAGTGTGAAACCTCAATTTGGATTTGACTTTCTATTGGAGAGTGATATTGGACGCGCATTTTTGTTCTTTTTTATTATACTCAGTTCTACTAAATCTCTTTCCTTGGATTGTGCGAATAAAGAGATTGCTGTTTGTAGTTACATGTTATATTCACATTGCCTACTCATTCTCCTTTCATTTGTACAGGGGGTGACGAGGCAGGTGGTCACCTTCACTTCTACATTCAAAAGCAATGCTTTCATATACAGGTATAATAAAGATGCGGGGGCAGATTTATGTCGAACTTGCGCCACGTTTACGCCGCCGTTGCTTTACGTAACGGCGCGGAAACGTGGCACATCCCTGCAACCTATTTACAACGTGACACATCTAGGCAGATGTGTCACGTTGTAAAGCCCTGCGCCACATGAAACCTGCGTCAGGTTTCATGTGGGCGTTCTGTCGCAGGGTGGGCGTTCCCTTGTAGGAAAGCCCCGTAAAACTGACGCAGTGAAATCTACAAGATTTCACTGAGTCAGTTTTACGACGCTGCTGCGTCAAATCCTTACGCCTGCTTGTAGCAGGCGTAAGGAGTGATGCACCACATTATGTATGGGTGGCCTCTGTACATTGCAGGAGTTGCGTCGCACTTGCGACGCTACTCCAGCAATGCGCCGCCCGTGCACCACAAGATGCGTCACGCATCTGCCCTTCCTTGCACCATGGTGGGCCGCATTGTAAATGCGGCGCATCTGTGGTGCCGCAAGGAGGGAATTGCATGACGCATCAGTTCTGGCGCATCCCTGCTGATTTGCAGAGATGCACCAGAACTCATAAATATGCCCCGCGGTGTTTAGTGTTATTGTAGTTAATAGGGTAGAAGAGGAAACAATATAAATAATATATGTTTGTTCCTTGCAGTCTTCAATATATGAATCTGTGATTGCCTGCTCCTCACCCTACAGTATTTTCTTTACAGGTTAGTGAAAGACAGAAATTTCACCCAAGTATAGTATTAGTGCATTACTGTAGAACTTTGTGTGACATTCTCTTCTCTTGTATTTTTAGGTCTCCTTCACAGCTGTCCCCATCCTTCCCTTCCCCCGCTTGACCATCCTAACATCTGTGTAAGTATATCATATCCAGACTTGGGGCTGTCGAGAGGTAGACCCCCTAAGTGTATCATTTCAATCCTGAGGATATGTTCAGCCCTGGGACACTAGGATTTAAGTTACTTTGTTCAGCAGGTGTAACTTGGTCCTTGTATCCAGCCTGCACTACATCGTGGTTAGCCTGAACTTGTGACTTTTTCCTGGTCTGGTCTGGCACAGCCAGATAGTCACAGTTGGTGGTTTGCGCTTTTAGGCACTATTTTCATTTAAAACTTTGAAATTACATATCTCCAATTTGACTAATTGTTTTTTTGTTCTCAAATAATTTTTTACATTTTACTCTACTTTTCTCAATTGGTTTGGGATTTTTCTTGTGTTGTGTTTTCACTCTATAACTGTTTGTAGTGCTGCATAAATACTTTACACATTGTCTCTAAGTTAAGATGGACTGCTTTGTGCCAAGCTACCAGTGGGTTAGGTACAGGTTAATTTGGGGTTTTCTAGTGTTTCATCCTGACAGAGATTGTGCTTGCTGCTTGAGTATGGTTCTACCTTCTAAACCAGTAAGCCAATTTCCTACAACCTCTATTCACGGGCACAGTGCCACATCCTCTGACGCAGATCAACAACTGGGCTCTCCAACTCTAGAAATACATGATGACTGTTGGATAAAAACCTGGATGCACCAGCCCGCCTGACTTTCTTTCAAGACACCCCATTCCTCAGCAGAACTTGAGATGTGACCCTGCCGCAGGGATGGATCAGAGATACATCAGCTGCCCTCACATAGTGCAGCTATCTGAAATTGTGGATGCAAAGTCCGCAGACAATGGTCTCTAGAAAGCAATCAATGCGTATTAAGAAAACAAGTGGAAAGAGTTACTTATGCACACCCATATCCACCACGATGAGGTTTGACTGCCATTTGATACAAGCAGAACAAATTAAGTGCTACGGATTGAGGTATCCTCCTGAAAGGGCACAGACCCATGAACACGCAATAACTGAGACAGAGGTTGCTCAATCTCTCCCACACTGGTTCTCAAGGTGCAACTAAAACCAAGACCCGGTTGTGACAAAAGGTCTGGTTCCTGTCCACGGACTCTGCAGTGGAAAAACTGGTAGCCACATGCCACAGGTGCAAAGCCAGCTTGAGGTCCGACAGGCCAGCCCCAATCATCACAGAGGACCCCTCAGAATGTCCCTGATCAGACATCACAGTGGATTATTGGTCATTACCCAATGAACCCCAAATCCTAGTCTTGTCCGACTTATCCTCTAAGGGGCCTATTCACAGAACTAACTTACAAAATCCTAAACTTACTACTTTCGGTATTCACAGAAGGCATTTAGTAGTCTTAAATTAGGATTTTGGCTTAAATTAGGATTTTGTTTTAAATTAGGATTTTGTCCTAAATTAGGATCTTGTCTTAAATTACGATTTTGTCCCAAATTAGGATTTTCGTTTAAATTAGGATTTTGTCTTAAATTAGGATTTTGTCCTAAATTAGGATTTTGTCTTAAATTTGGATTTTGTCCTAAATTAAGATTTAGTCTTAAATTAGGATTTTGTCCTAAATTAGGATTTTGGCCTAAATTAGGATTTTGTCCTAAATTAGGATTTTGTCTTAAATTAGGATTTTGTCCTAAATTAGGGTTGTGTCTTAATTAGGATTTTGTCTTAAATTAAGACAAATTTAAGTTAAATTTAAGATTAATTTAAGACAAAATCCTAATTTTAGACAAAATCCTAATTTAAGACAAAATCTTAATTTAGGACAAAATCCTAATTTAAGACAAAATCCTAATTTAGGACAAAATCCTAACTTAAGACAAAATCCTAACTTAGACAAAATCCTAATTTACGACAAAATCCTAATTTAAGACAGAATTCTAATTTAGGATAAAATCCTAAATAAAGACAAAATCCTAATTTAGGACAAAATCCTAATTTAAGACAGAATCCTAACTGAGGATAAAATCCTAATTTAAGACAAAATCCTAACGTAGACAAAATCCTAATTTACGACAAAATCCTAATTTAAGTCAAAAAGCAATCACAATCCTAGTCTGGGTCAGACACAAGTAAACCCCAAATGAACCTTTGTCCAACCTCCTAGTAGCTTGGCACATAGCGGTCAGGCTTAACCTAGAGGCAATGTGTAAAATATTTGTGCAACACTTCAAACAGTAAAACAGTGAGAACACCACAAATGAAGATCCCATGCCAGGTTAGGATAATGGAGCTCAGTTTAATACGTGAAACACGACCAAAACAACAAAACTACAATCAGTAAAACCGGAATTCAGAATTTTTAAAGAATGAACTGTAGATCCCAAAAGTAGAAAGTGCCAACTGCAGCTATCTGGTCCCGCTGGACTCAATCAAAGTCAAACATTAATGCAGACCACAATGGATTGCGAGTCAGATTCAGTCCCACAAGTTTTGTGCCAAGAGTTATGTTTGCATTGGAGGGGGTTGCAGGGTGCAAGGAGAGTGTCTCAAGTGCTGCAGCCTTAGTCTAGGAGCTGGTGGGGGGCTTTTATGTCCCTAAGGGTCAAATCAGGAGGCCAGCAGAATAGCCCTTTGAGTCAGTCCTGGGTTCAAGATGTAGTTGCCGGTCCAGTTCCTCTTCCCCAAGCAAGAGGGCGGTAACCAACAGGTCAGCATAGCAGGGCAGCTCTTCCTTTAGAGCAGCAGTCCAGCAAAGTGACAGTCATTGTAGCAGCACAGTAGTCATTCATCCTGAGTATCCACAGGTTCAGAGGTGTACTGAAGAGTTGGGGTCTGAGGTCCTTCTTTTATACACAATTGGGCCTTTGAAGTTGGGAGAGGTTTCTAGAGGCATGCCTTTGAAGTGCAACAATACCCTGCCATCATGTCTCCAAATTAACTGCAGGGGGTATGCAGCCTTTTGTGTGGAGGTAGGAAACAACCTATTCAAGTGGGAACGGGGCTGTGTACAGCTCTTCCTTCCGGTCCTGCTAAAGATAGCCCATCCATTAACACCTAAGTTTCCATTGTGTATGGCTGAGGAATATACAAAAAGCACAACTGTCACCCACACCCAGTCATGTGACCCAGAGACAGGCTGCCGGTACCAAATGGCTGAGGCGAGAAAATGCCAACTTTCAGAAGTCATGTTTAAAGAAATACTTAAGTGAGTGGCACAATCTGTGTTGCAGACGCACTAATAGTATTTAATTTACAAGCCCTGGATACAGGTAGTACCTCTTTAGTAGAGACTTATAAGTAAATAAATTAAATATGGCAATTGGGTAGAAGCAAATGTTACTATGTTTTAAGCAGAGAACAAAAGAAGTGGTAAAGTACGCAGAATCTTAAGGCCAGCAGAAACAAAGTCAACAAAAACAGAAGGTCTGAAGGCGAAATGTTAGGGAAAAACCACACCAATGATGGCAGATCTAACACAGCGCAATGCAACAGTCTCGACCACCCAGTCAAAAACAAGATCATAACGAAAGTCCCATGGAAGTTAGGGAAGCCTCAGTGCCCCAATGGGTAGATTATACATCTTCCAGTTGGGATGAAGATCCCGAACCCGAATCAAAAGACCCTTGAGGATTTACAAATAGTCATGATGGGAGGAGATGCTCACTGTATAATCTCAGCCCACACATCTGCCAAACGCGGAGGCTGAAGGACTCTGTATGTAAGTAATAGATGGCACAAAGTATGTGGCCCCATTAAGGTACGGCAACAGCCACGGCCAAGAGACTGTTTATTATGTATTGTTAAGAGTGGTTGTTTGAGTTGTTGTTTTGTAGAAAAACAAATGCATCCACCCATCAGGACCCCGGGCAGGACCTCAAGGGATTACTAATGAAGCAGTTGATGGAACCAGGCACACGGGTGTTGCTCTGCAGTTAGTATCAGTAAATTGGGCCCCATGTTTTTGTTAATTGCAGCTCACATGCCCCTTGGTTTTGTCCCTCCAAGGCTTAGAAAAAGGTCCTTTGGTAGCTGAGGCTAGAGCTACAGTTCTCCCTGTCTTTTCTTTATCCCACTGGAAAATGTTCTGCACCATAGAGGTGTCGATAAGCAGCTAACTAAGCCTCCACCCTGCCTCTTCCATCTGCAAGGAGAAATAGAATCTCTCTGGATATTCATTCCTCATACGTTTTTAAGTATCCATATAATGAAGTGGACTTTGGTGCACTGGGAGCTAAAGTATATACTAATATTTGGTAAAAAAGAGTAAAAGCAAGTAGCAGACAATTACCAGTTCTATGACGGTATAGTATGCCCTGTTTAACTAAAGTGTGAGCAGGGTGTTAAAAGAGAGTTCATTGATTTATGAATTTGGAATTAGGTCTAGCTTATATATCACCCTAGGCCTGTAACGATAAGGAAAGGGAAAACACTCTCTATGTATGAACATATTACTCAGTGTTACCAGAAATAACTACCTGAGAGTTCAAAAGGCTCCTGAGGCGAAAAGCCGGGAGAAGTTATTTTGGTATTTCTTTTCAAATGTGTGGTGTAATACTGTGTTTTTAACCATTACCTGCCATTCTCACATGCTGCTTTCTTCGTGAAGCGGATCTAAGCGCTCACGAGCAATCTATCCTCACTTGCTGCCACTGCGAGGGGTTGATTGCGGCCACGCCCACCATCCTTAGGCCACGCCCCCAACACTGACTCTTAAACGCGCTGAACCGCGAGCGCGAGCAGAGTTCAGAAGGCTCCTGAGGCGAAAAGCCGGGAGAAGTTGTTTTGGTATTTCTTTTAAAATGTGTGGTGTAATACTGTGTTTTTAACCATTACCTGCCATTCTCACATGCTGCTTTCTTCGTGAAGCGGATCTAAGCGCTCACGAGCAATCTATCCTCACTTGCTGCCACTGCGAGGGGTTGATTGCGGCCACGCCCACCATCCTTAGGCCACACCCCCCATTTCCCACGATATAAACATGTGCGTACCCCGGAAGCGCAGCGGACGGGCGCAGCGGGCGTGCCATTTGCGCGCCGAAGGCGCGCCTAAGGCAAGCCCGTCTGCGCCCGTCCGCGACCGGACTGCGACCGAGGCCGGTCATGCTGTCCGGGAGGCAGGGAGGGGGGGCCGGATTACTTGGTCACCCTCAGACCTGTGGGCGCTTAACATGGATGTAGGCTGCAAGGATCACATGATGATGCTGGGGTCTAGGTCTTCACCGAAGACTTGTGAGCGATGCGGGTTTTCACTTGGGGCCTATGGCATGGTGGCCGATGAGCTACCTGGAAAAACAGCAGTGCTTAGGACAGTGTGTTTTAAAGCAGCCCTTCTAAACTGTAGATCACTGCTTAGGCACGCGGATGATATCTGGTCGCTCCTAGAGGATCACGAGTGGGACGCCCTGTTCCTAACAGAGACCTGGCTTCGGGAGGATAACATGACGGCTATTGCATTAGCTGTCCCTAAGGGGTACAAGATGTGTTTTGCTAATCGTGGTGAGGGCAAGACAGGGGGAGGTGTAGCGGTGATAGTTAAGGCAACTTTCACGCTTACCTCATCAACCCCTTTTCAGATAGCAGGAGCGGAAGGAATACATTTTGGTATCCAGCTTGGTCCTCAGGTCACACTGGCTGGGCTACTAGTTTATCGTCCTCCGGGAGGCTCCACTGCCAGCTTGGAATCATTACTGGACACGGTCGTGCAGAGTTCACTCTTACACCCCCATTTCCTTCTACTAGGGGACTTTAATGTTCACGTGGATAAGGATAATTGCTCTCTAGCGGAAACATTGCTGTCCATACTGCTGACTGCTAGTCTGACGCTGTGTAATGAGGGTACTACTCATAGAGCAGGCCATACGCTAGATCTAATCATCAGCAATGGGGACACTGTAAAAGCAAAACCGGCTATTCCACTGACTTGGTCAGACCATTTTCTTGTGCCTTTTTCGGTGGAAATAGATACGCCCAGGCCAGCTAGGTCCAAATGCACTTATATTAAAAGGCACTGGAGTAAGCTAATCCCTTCAGCCAAGGGCCCCGGTTCTGGACCTGAATAAACCTGTGTTAACTACGGATAGCAATACTAACGCGCTACTATTTAACAACTGGATTAAGAGCATGATGGACTCAGTAGCTCCCGCTAAACGCGTAATTTCACATAGGGAGTCTCCATCGGCCCCCTGGTTCTCGAGTGACCTCAGAGCTGAAAAGAAGGCATGCAAAAAACTAGAGAGGCTATGGAGAGTAAGATATGGAGACGTAGAAAGGGATCTGTATAAAGCTGCACTAAAAAATCTGCAGAAGGCAGTGAGAAAGGCAAAGAAAGCCTACTTCGCTACTAGTATCCGAGAAGCAGAGCACTCAAGCAAGGAAGTCTTTAAAGTGGTGCAATCTTTTTTTAAACCCACTTGTATAGAAAGAGAGGTTTCCCCATCCATGTCACTGTGTACCAGCATCTCGGAGTTCTTTGAGTGCAAGATACAAAAAGTGTACGACTCCTTCGGCCCAGAGGTTAGTACGGCGAGATCGGACACTGTAGTAAAAACAGGGCCAGCAGTAGTATTTGAGCAGTTCCATCTGATAGACCTGGATGCAGTCATTAAGGAGCTCCAAAAATGTAAATCGGGGTCTCCTGATGATCCCTGCCCGCCAAAACTCTGGAAATCTATCACTGATTTCGTGGCTCCCACTCTTCAGTCTATTTGGAATGGATCCATCACCTCGGGATCTTTCCCGGACGTATGGAAGCATGCCACTCTCCTTCCACTGAAAAAAAAGCAAATGGAGACCCGCTGGATTTGAGCAACCTGCGGCCAATCTCTCTCCTAGCAGCTCCCGGGAAAATGTTGGAGAAGTTAATACAGCGTCAGTTGAATAAGTTCATAGAAGACAATGATGTCCTACATGAGACGCAATCGGGCTTTAGACCGGGCTTCAGCACGGAGACTGCTCCGATTGAAGTAGCGGAATCAGTGAGGTGGTCGATGGACGCCGGGGAATCAGCTATGTTGGTTCTCCTGGACCTATCGGCCGCCTTTGATACGGTGGATCATGCTAGGCTCATACAACGGCTGGCTGAGATAGGGCTAAAAGATCATGCATTGAGCTGGATTCAGTCGTACCTATCACTAAGAACACAAAAGGTGGCATTAGATCAGATTGTCTCAAAACCCTCCAAGTTAAAATGTGGTGTTCCCCAGGGGTCGGCACTAAGCCGTTACTATTTAATGTTTATTTGGCTCCTCTGTTCACACTTATTTCAAACTGGGGGGTCAAAGCAATCTCATATGCTGATGACACCCAGTTGGTGTTTCCATACTCGGAGGTGTCGGAAGAGGCTTTTGCAACTTTCAAAGGATGCCTCCGAGATGTGGCCAGATGGATGAATGCCAATAAACTTAAATTGAATGCTGAGAAGACTGAGGTTATCTTCTTTGGCAAGGGGTTGCCTCCCCCTGCAGAACTATGGTGGCCGATGGAAATGGGAACACCTCCGTCACCGAGCCAGAGCGCGAAAAATTTGGGAGTCCGCTGGGATAGCAGTCTCTCCTTCGCTTCCCATATTCAGCAGGTTGCTGGTTGTTGTCTTACCAAGCTGAGAAACCTACGCAAGATCTGGAGACTTCTGCCAGTAGAGTGCCACAAAATGGTGGTCCATGCTACAATAACATCGAGGCTGGACTACGCTAACGGACTCTATCTGGGCCACCCCCGTTATCTAATCCAGCGCCTTCAGACGGTGCAGAATGCGGCTGCGAGACTGCTGAGGTGCATTCCTTTCAAACACTCTGTCTCTCCGCATCTACGGGCAATGCACTGGCTCCCAGTGCCCAGCCGGGTTAAATTCAAAACCCTGACGCTGGCCTTTAGGTCCCTGTTTGGCACCTGCCCTAACTACCTGAAAGTCAGACTCCCCAGGTATCACCAGGCTCGGTCCCTCCGCTCCAACGGGCAGGTGAAGATTGTGGTTCCTCGAGTGCGAAGGGCACGGCTGGGCGGAAGAACGTTCTCGGCCAATGTGGCAGGGCTATGGAACTCTCTTCCTTCCGCTCTCCAACAGGCCCCCTCTGAAGCCTGTTTTAAACGATTGCTAAAAACCTGGCTTTTCACCTCACAACGCTAAGCTATGCCACACAACTTTGATGGCCATTCTGCTCTTACAGCGCCGGGATACCTCCTTGTGAGGCAACTGTTCGCGCTTTATAAAACTCTTTATTATTATTATTATGATGTTCATTACGTCTACCAAAATCACAAGTGTTTTGTGTTCCTCCACATATACCTTGTGTAAACCCCTTCAGCACAGATCGGAGAAGTGAATACTGGGATAGCCTTTTTTGGATAGGACGCTGAGGGTCACACACTGTCCTTCCCAAAATTAGGTTGATAAATATTACACAATTCAATTCTATACCTTGTGTGAGTTTTCCTATTTTAGACATATGAGGCAAATTTATCCACGACTGCGGAGTCAAAAAATAAATGTATTTGTTTTCAAAATGATTGGCTTTTAGTCGGCGTGTATTTCTTCTGTACAATATTTTATGAACATATCATATTAAAAAAGACTTTGATAGACATGGTTTAGTGGATGATGGCTGCGACTGTTTGAGCGAGAGCCTTCCTTCCTGTCTGCGCTAACACTATGCTGGCAGTGACCTATTTTGCACGGATTAGTGGGGAAAACTGAACATGGGACTTGGCGAGGACGACTGAGCCATGACATAACCTTTCACTGAACTCAAAACTGACATCAGTGTCGTCCCAGCAGATCTCCAACATTCTCCAACATGGTCTGCCAGAGGTGTGCAAAGAAGTGGGAAATCCGGGTCACAGATTGGACTCCCTTGAGAAAACCCAAGATGAGCGTTGCCCGGATCTCAAAGAATACAGGGTGCGCATTGTGGACCACAGCGAGCAGGTCATAGTCCTACAAGAGAAACAGGAACACCCAGAAAATCGGTCCAGGCGCTCCAACCTCCGTATCAGGGGAGTTCCCACCAGCAAGAAAGGCAGGCTCACATTCAGGTCCTTATCCAGGTTTTCTTTGAGTCCCTACTAGATGCCTTGGGCCTTGTGCAACTTCAAATTGCCCGGACGCACAGAGCTGGACCTTCAGCAGGAAATCTAATTCCACACCAGACTCTCTGGTGTGGTTCCGTAACTATGTCGACAAGGAAGCAGGGCTGGTGGCGACTTGACGAGGGGACCCCATTCGCTACAATGGTCATGATCTCCAGATCTTCCAGGATGTCTACCCCATTACTTTAGCTAAACGCTGGGCCTTTCGCCCTGTGACCACATATTTACAGAAACATGATTAGCGCTACCTATGGGGTCACCCTTTCCACCTCCACTTTGAGTGGCAGGGCCACAAATGGGCTACCAAGTCCCTGCAGAAGGCTTGTCACATTCTGGGTTTGCCTCACTCCTATGCGGTTGGGAGAACTTAACCAGATCTACCCCATCCAGGTAACCCAGTGTGCACAACATTGCGGTGCCACCGTCAGCGTGGTACCCCTTAAAAAGAAGAGATCCTCGAGGGGTGGAGGGCACCGCTGGACCATGCTCAAAGGGTTGGGGGTTCATCCTCTTCTCTCCAGCAAGACAAATCAACGGAGGTCTCCTCCTTATAGTCTGAGGATCTAACAAGGACAGCTCAAATCTTGAAACCTTTTAGCATAGCCCCTCACAAAGGAGAGAAATGCTTGCCTTGGTGGCAACTATGTTGACTGCAACCAACCTGCGACCGGGGTGGGCCTTGGGACATATGACTGCAACAGAAGCTACATGACCCCAGGGAACTCTGTAGTGAGTGTGCACGATGCATGGGCATGGACTTTCACCCAGCCTGGCACCTCTTGTATCTTGCCAAGGGGACTCAGGTCATTAATAGTTTGATTGTTCTTTGTTTATTGTTGATACTATTGATGGTTTGGGAGCCCACTCTGGCTACTTTGGTAAGGGAGGGTTGGGCCATCCATTGATCTTTTGTTAGCAGTATGATATATTGCCGCTCACTCATTGTCCACATTCTGTCATGCCAACACTTAAAATAATTACCTACAATGTATGGGGGCTTAATAACGCACTCAAGAGGCACTCGGTCCTAAATTAGTGACCCACTCTCTCTGCAGATATAGGGTTGATCCAGGAGACCCACCTTCTCGAATAAGACCAATGTTGCTGTATGTCTCCCAACTTCTCTGTCAATACTTTTCACAGGCCAGTAAAAAGGGGGTGGAAATCCTAATAGCGAGTGGCTGCTTCTACAAAAATCCCCACAATCTGAGTGATAGGGCTGGAAGGCGGGGGGCCAATAACGGCACACTGAGAGATTCACCGCTAATTGTAGCCTCCCTTTACTGCCCCAACCAGGGATCATTACTCATTGGAACCATCCGTACTTTTTCTGAGTGGTCCACGGCCCTTCTCAGCTTCAGGGACAATCTAAATCTTACCCTTAATAAAGAGACGAATCTTGACAACCGGAATCGCGGTCATATAGTGGTGCTCTCAGCACCACCGTATAAGGGGGCGAAACACGTGTTGGCTGTTTCTCCTTTCACCTACTCTTATGAATAGAGTACACATTAATTTACAAATCACCTTATGAAAAACCAGTGAGTAACTGGAAAAATTCAGAAGAACCTAATCGTGCCCAGACAAACATGTTGAACTCTTGATTATTTTAGGGGGCTAGGGGTCTCTCCCCCTGTCAAGGGCAAGAACCAGAAAAATAAAAATCCACGCTCAATTTCTGGCTAGTAAGGGATTGGAACCTTTTTACCCCTCACTCTCTAAAACTATACCTGCACTACTGCACTGACGACACCCACACTACATCTATAATCTATGCTATGCTAAATACCAGGGGACACACCCTTAAATTTCCCTTTCAACTGGCATGGGAGAATCTAGTCAAAATGAAAACCTGAAGGGGCTCACATGGATGTGGTGAAGAAGGCAAATTGCTACCTGTTTTGGTCTTTCTCGGTCATTGACCCTTTCTGGGATTCTATCCTTACTACCATCCGCCAGATCACATGGGTGGACCTCACCAGATGTCTAGAGGTGATTTTCATGGGTGGGCCAGATGATGAGAAGTACCCATTGTGGGGCGGAGGGGTCGTTTAATTTCACATCTGCTGTTGGCTGCCAAACAAACTATCCTGTCCCTCTGTGGTCAGCTGGTGCCTCTGGTTGACCTCCGTTGGATTGAGAGGATATTGTGGGTCATAGGTATGTTAAAAACAAGCCAGTGAGACTATGATCATTACTAAAGAATTTACAAAACTATGGCAACCAGTTCTTGACTTCTTTGCTACAGATTATAAAGAGGAGACCTGTCCGTAGCCACTTATAGTCCTGAAAGTTTTGGAGGAGTCCAAGATAGAGTCCTTTTATCCGGCCATCTACTATGGATGGCCTCCAGCTAAAGTAAACCTCAGGCATTCTCAACGACTGCTCTATCTTTTTCTTTAACAGCTTTTAATGTACCAACGACAGTGGCGACTCCTCCGTCATGGCCCCACTGCTCTGCAGTGTAAAAAAGAAAACAAAAACGATAATAACTAATGTTAATATCGTTTTCCTTCCAGCTCGGGTGCGGGGTGGGTGGGCCAGGCTGGCCAGTGCAGGGGGAAGGCAATGAGTGTAATGCACACTCTAAAGTGCGCATGATGGTTGACCAGCCCATCATGCGCACTTTGAATCTTCCCCACCAGTGTGCATTACACAGCCTGGTAAGAAAGAAGGAAAGCCACCAAGCCCCTATCTGTGTCCCGAACCACTGCGAACAGACTAATCACAATGCTGCTTAAGGCAGCTTGTAATTGGACAGGGGCTTCTGGGAGGCTGGGAGCTTCATGTTGCCATGCAGAGGAGACAGAGCAGAGGCCGCACCACCCGGCTGCCCCCAAGTAAGGGAGTTTTATTTTTTTCATTCACCCCTCCGCTCTCCCCCTCTCTCACCCCACCACCCGTGTCTAGTAGCAGCTGCTACTGACCAACTATACCATTGCTACTCTACTGCGGTCCATGTCTTCTACAAACTGAGAAAGAAGGTCAGGTCTAAGGGGGGGCTTATTAGGTAGGGGAATCAATATTCTTAGGATATGTTCCATTGTTTCACTGAAGTAGATGGCAATAAAAATGCGTTTGACCTAAAAAAAAAAAGACTTTGAAACATGATAAACTGCAGTGATGAGTCTGACCTCCCTATGGAAACAGTTAAATAATAGCCTGACCTCTAAACTTCTCATTTACTGTTATCCAAGCTCGAAAAAAATGAAACCAGGATTATTACTTAAGCCTCAGATCTTTACTTTATCTCGGCCTTTTATCTGCATTGCACATAATTAAACGTGCGTGTCATTATTTATTTAAAGGCTCATAACACTAAATAATGCAGTTTTTTAACTGTAGGTCATCCCACACTGTGCGCTCATTTAATGTTATCTTGAATGATTCCTTCATGTGCAATGCACATTACTGTTGCTGGTCCTTCACTGTCTGCACTTTTTATCATTAATAATTCAGCAGGTTTTCTGTTTCATGCAAGGCGAGGGTGCCTGGCTTCACCTTCCCAATTACATTGATAAAATTAGTAAATTAGTACCGCGTCTGGTGGCTCAATGGACAAATGCATCCATGGCAGGGGCCTGTGGTCGACCTCGTGGTCACAGGTTAAAATCCCGGCGGGTCCACTCAGCCTTTCATCCACCTGAGGTCGATAAAATGAGTACCATTGAGTTGGGTAACAATGAACATCTGTTATTCAACGCCAAAAGAACTCTGGGTGAACGTGCGCTTTACAAATACACCTGTTATATTTATGTTATAATTTTTCCTTGCATGCATCTGTTTTGCTTTTTAGTATTTTCCTTGTTAGTTGTACTGAAGTCTGCCTTGGTTCTCCCTTTACCCACTCTCTAGTTCTATTTCGTCCTGGATGTTTCGGGGATGCCACTTATTTTCATGACAAGTTGATGTCTTTATCCCAGATAAGGGGGCATATTATCAAGGACGGCATTAAACATTATCGCCGATATAGTGGCAGAAAACTGCCGCTAAAGTGGCGTTAATGGGCTTGATAATATGCCTTGGAGAATTCCAATAGAAGTCCATGTCTGGTGTGAACATGGACTTCTATTGGAATTCTCCAGAGCATATTATCAAGCCACTTCTCGCCGCTTTAGCGACAGTTTTCTGCCGCTAAACCGGCGATAATTTTAATGCTGTCCTTGATAATATGTCCCTCAGTTCTTTCTTCCCGTAGCCTCCAATGGAAGCTGGCTGCACAATAGGCATGACAAAAACAGATATGGTCCTGTCTAATTATAGAGGACTGACCGAGGCTGTATCTAAAAATCTTGTGTGACTGATGTTGTATGCTTATTATAAATTTGAAAAAGAAGACATGTAACTTGTGCTGTGCTGCACTGCAATATAAGTGAATTGCTGAATACTGAGCATGTTAATAAAAAAGAAAAAAAAAAAAAATCTTGTCTGATCCCACTAAGGACCTAATTACGACTTTGGCGGTGCGGGAGCAGGGTGGGATGCCACAGCCAACTCTCACACCGCTAAAGCTCACTGCCGCCCGCCCACCAGATTTCTAGTATTATTGGAGTTTGGCTGACAGTCCTTTGTCTTTCCCACAGCAGTGCCTTTCAAAAAGGCAACACTAGAGGAACATCAAAGTTCATTCCTTCACAGCATCTGTCTGTCTGTTAAGCCCATGCCCTGCAGAAACAGGAGGTGCATGCACACAGGGGAGCACAACGTGTACCCCCCTGCATGCATCTCCAGTGTCAGATGCACAAGGGTGGCCCAGTAGAGCCCCCTTTGTTTCCTCCCTGCCTGGAGCCTGAGGCAGGCCAAGCAAATTGCAGCCTCAGGACCTCAGCACCACTGGAGGGGATTGCGGATCCCTGGTGTTTGGGGCGGTTCCCTCACTGGTGTGGCGGTCCACGACCGCTACTGCACCTCCAACAACAGGTTTGTTGGTCAAACTCATAACCAGGCACTTAGTCGGTTTGCTGCAAATGTATTTAGCGGTCTACCCTAAAGCGGGTACTGATTCAGCTAAGGACCACAGTGTAATAACACAGGGTTAATTAAAATAAGTGGCCTTAAATAACTTGTTACCAAAATGTTGTCCCCTGGACAACTATGATTCCTCCACCCACTCTGATAAGTGCTACTGATGCAACACCTTTAACCACTGGCGGAGCTAGGGGGATGGGGGCGGTAGGTGGCGGTCCGCCCCAGGCGGCACTATTTTTGGGGTGGCGGCCGTGGGCACTCGTGGCCCGTTGCGTCGGCCTTTATAATTTATTTGGGGACACTCATGACACTCATTACAGTAGTGTCAGCATCCCCCAAAACATTATAAAGGCCGCCGGACTCACTTTCCTTGGCTGTCTGCTGTTGCTATCACCGCTGTTTTGTGAGAGGACGGAGCAACTCTCTTTGTGCGTTTGAAGGTGCTGCCTCCCCGAGGACTCGCTGGTGTGAGCGAGAGCTGCAGTCGGCACGCTCTGTTCAGCGCTCCCAGCTGGAGTCCACAGGGTCAGAGGACAGGAAAACAACTACCAGCGTAACCTGGGGGACTGCGAGGACCAGCAATCCCTGAACTGACCAGCTGGTTCCTCTTCCCCCAGGCGCCACGCCCACGGACACACCCACCAGCAATTAGGAGATTAAATTCGTGACACCCGCTTCGCGGGCGCCACTCACCTTCCTTGGCTGTCTGCTGTTGCTATCACCGCTGTTTTGTGAGAGGACGGAGCAACTCTCTTTGTGCGTTTGAAGGTGCTGCCTCCCCGAGGACTCGCTGGTGTGAGCGAGACCTGCAGTCGGCACGCTCTGTTCAGCGCTCCCAGCTGGAGTCCACAGGGTCAGAGGACAGGAAAACAACTACCAGCGTAACCTGGGGGACTGCGAGGACCAGCAATCCCTGAACTGGCCAGCTGGTTCCTCTTCCCCCAGGCGCCACGCCCACGGACACACCCACCAGCGATTAGGAGATTAAATTCGTGACACCCGCTTCGCGGGCGCCACTCACCTTCCTTGGCTGTCTGCTGTTGCTATCACCGCTGTTTTGTGAGAGGACGGAGCAACTCTCTTTGTGCGTTTGAAGGTGCTGCCTCCCCGAGGACTCGCTGGTGTGAGCGAGAGCTGCAGTCGGCACGCTCTGTTCAGCGCTCCCAGCTGGAGTCCACAGGGTCAGAGGACAGGAAAACAACTACCAGCGTAACCTGGGGGACTGCGAGGACCAGCAATCCCTGAACTGACCAGCTGGTTCCTCTTCCCCCAGGCGCCACGCCCACGGACACACCCACCAGCGATTAGGAGATTAAATTCGTGACACCCGCTTCGCGGGCGGCACTCACCTTCCTTGGCTGTCTGCTGTTGCTATCACCGCTGTTTTGTGAGAGGACGGAGCAACTCTCTTTGTGCGTTTGAAGGTGCTGCCTCCCCGAGGACTCGCTGGTGTGAGCGAGAGCTGCAGTCGACACGCTCTGTTCAGCGCTCCCAGCTGGAGTCCACAGGGTCAGAGGACAGGAAAACAACTACCAGGGTAACCTGGGGGACTGCGAGGACCAGCAATCCCTGAACTGACCAGCTGGTTCCTCTTCCCCCAGGCGCCACGCCCACGGACACACCCACCAGCAATTAGGAGATTAAATTCGTGACACCCGCTTCGCGGGCGCCACTCACCTTCCTTGGCTGTCTGCTGTTGCTATCACCGCTGTTTTGTGAGAGGACGGAGCAACTCTCTTTGTGCGTTTGAAGGTGCTGCCTCCCCGAGGACTCGCTGGTGTGAGCGAGACCTGCAGTCGGCACGCTCTGTTCAGCGCTCCCAGCTGGAGTCCACAGGGTCAGAGGACAGGAAAACAACTACCAGCGTAACCTGGGGGACTGCGAGGACCAGCAATCCTTGAACTGGCCAGCTGGTTCCTCTTCCCCCAGGCGCCACGCCCACGGACACACCCACCAGCGATTAGGAGATTAAATTCGTGACACCCGCTTCGCGGGCGCCACTCACCTTCCTTGGCTGTCTGCTGTTGCTATCACCGCTGTTTTGTGAGAGGACGGAGCAACTCTCTTTGTGCGTTTGAAGGTGCTGCCTCCCCGAGGACTCGCTGGTGTGAGCGAGAGCTGCAGTCGGCACGCTCTGTTCAGCGCTCCCAGCTGGAGTCCACAGGGTCAGAGGACAGGAAAACAACTACCAGCGTAACCTGGGGGACTGCGAGGACCAGCAATCCCTGAACTGACCAGCTGGTTCCTCTTCCCCCAGGCGCCACGCCCACGGACACACCCACCAGCGATTAGGAGATTAAATTCGTGACACCCGCTTCGCGGGCGGCACTCACCTTCCTTGGCTGTCTGCTGTTGCTATCACCGCTGTTTTGTGAGAGGACGGAGCAACTCTCTTTGTGCGTTTGAAGGTGCTGCCTCCCCGAGGACTCGCTGGTGTGAGCGAGAGCTGCAGTCGGCACGCTCTGTTCAGCGCTCCCAGCTGGAGTCCACAGGGTCAGAGGACAGGAAAACAACTACCAGCGTAACCTGGGGGACTGCGAGGACCAGCAATCCCTGAACTGACCTGCTGGTTCCTCTTCCCCCAGGCGCCACGCCCACGGACACACCCACCAGCGTAACGTATATTAACACCATCAACCCCACCGCGACGCGGGACGCGCGCGGGTTGGCGCACGGAGCGAAGCCCGGGCAAAGGGCGGGCCGTCTGTGGCCGTCCGGGGACGTACGAGGACGGGACGGGTCCCCCCTCTTTCAACTTGCTCAACTCTACAGAAAAAAGTTCTTCTCTCGTCAGAGATTTGGGGTAAGCCAATAAATCACTAATAAAAGTAGAATATCCATCAAATTATTGGCGAATTGAGCGATATATAAAATAAATTTAACAAGCGCTTATCAGTTAATAAATGGGTTTTAAAAAACTGCGCTCCCGCACCATATTTATGAAAAGAATGGGGACGGAGAATGCGATACGGAAATCCTCAAATAAAGCCATAAAATCAGGTCGTATAACTCAAACTCCGGCAATTAGTACATACTTTACCACGCTCGCTGCTAAAGATACCCAAGAAACTCATACATCAGGTAAAGAAATATCTCTCAACTCTTCAGCAATTATCAGGGAAAACGAAGGCGCTTCAATGATACCTAACTCACAATCTAAATTGGGTCACCTGGAGCCTGAGTCAAGCAATAAATCATTTTGTACCCCCAGAGATCTACTTATACCTGATCAGGAAACGTCTACCCTAAAAACCTCAACACCGATAAAAAATAGAGGGAGCTCAATGTTATTTGAAGATTCAAATAGTAACAAATTGAACTCAGGGTCACAAAAGCTGGAACCTGGGACAAGCGATAATATACAGGAAAAAACATCTCTTCCAATCACCTCACTTGACCTTTCGCTGGACCCCTTCAATCTCAAAATAAATAATAATATCATTAACACAACCTTACCTATATCTAAAGCCGTGTTCTCACTACAAGAGATTTTGGAATCAGTTCTTTCTTTTCTGGGAAACATTTTAGAAAATTCCGATCACACTCTGGACGTTCAAATAGGGATATTAAAACATCTAGTTGAAGAAAAAAAGAAAAAAGACTTCTTCATAGCGGGGAAAAATAATATACCAACGAAAACCAAACTTGAGCGAAATGACATACCTAAAGAATATAATAAAGATCAGAAGAAAAGAATACGCGACTTTGGCACTCAAACATCAAATACCAAAGTACAACAAAATCAGAAGACGGATAATCTAAACGACTCATCAATATATTCCCTAAAAAAACTTTTTAAAGAAAAACACCAACAAAAAATCAAACACTTCCCAATATTTACAAAAACAACCAAAACAAATAATCTCGCAAACGATTCTGTACTAGATACTCAAGAAATACATGTTATTAATATATCAAATCAAGGAAATGGAGAACCGATAGCTAAAAAGAAACAGGAAAATAACACAGAAGGAAAGAAAAAAAGGAGGAAAAAACCAGTAAGAAGGATTCAAAAAAAGAAAAATCGCAAACTGAAAGTTCAAAAAACAGTTATAATACATAACTTGGAAGAGGATCATGGTGACAATATAATAGCATCTCAAAGCACTGAAAAGTCAATAAACAGCAAAAACCTCGAAGTAAAGATGCCACAATTAGATCCTAGAGCAAAAGAATATGTCCCACTTAGACTTTCAGAGGAACTAGTCCAAAATAACAATAAAAATACTAGGGAAGCTATAAACAGGTACAATCAAAGGGAGAAAGAGTCTTCCTCTAAAACTCTACAATTTGAGGAACTTTTTCCCACTGATTCAGCTCCACTTAATAGAGGAAGGATCATACACCTATTACGTCATATAAAGTCTCTACAATCAATGACCAGTAATGATCTAGATTTAGTAATCTTTCCTAATAAAGACAATATTAAACTAGTAAGGGTAACATTCTGGTCGTCTGTTCTCCCAGGGATCATACTTAATGAAAAGGAGACATTGCACAAATACGGATATGATGTAGTTGAAAAATTGGAAGTAATGGTCAGTAAAACTCCTATTTGGTATAACGCTCAAATTCGTGCACTTTCTAATTCACACGTGAAAGGATATCAGAGAAATTACGACGCGATAGAAGATCTAGAAAATATGGACTTTGAGACACACTCTGTAGGGCAAGAAAAACTAAAAATTTTGGTGGATAAAGGACAAAGGGCAGTTTGGTACCATGCTCCTAAAAAACACGACAACTGCGACACCATAAAATCCTGGGCTTGGGTCTCTGAAACTCTGAATAGAGATAAAATCTTGAGCATTCAACAACAATCCGTTTAGCACAGGCTTAAAAATTACATCTTGGAATATCGCAGGTAGAGTTAAGAACAAACTGCCTACGGCTTTGGGGAATCTCCCAGATATTCTGATCTTACAAGAAACGTGGGCAACTGAACCTATTACTCTCAAAAATTATTATGTATATGAAATTCCAGCAACACCTACTAAACGAGGACACGCTAAAGGTGGTTTGGCCATTTTACTGAGAGATGAATATCAGTGGGCGCAGGAAATAGTAGATACTAATCTAGAAAACTTACAATGTATTAAAATCTTTGCAAAAACTAATAACACGGCCTCTCCAAAGGCAATTCTCCTTTTTAATGTATATGCCCCCCCAGGTAAAAAGCACGATACAGTATTCTTAGAAATTATGGAAAAGATCGTGAATACAACAGAAAACCATCTTTATTCATCCTTCTTAATTGCTGGTGACTTTAATAGTAAAATCTCCAACTTAGAAATCAATAAATGGGCAAAATTATACTTAGAAGAAGGTATGGATACTATAATCCCGCAATTTCCTGAGGGCATCTCAATTGATAAAAGAGGTAAATTGCTATTATCAACACTGACTAATATGAATGGAGTAATAGTGAATGGCAACATGGAAGGGGACATTCCAGCAAATTACACCAGGCGGGGTAACGGGACTTTATCCATCATAGACTACACCATCAGCAGTATGGATCTGCTAGAAACAGTCACGTATCTGCATAACCAGTTTTGCCAAGAAAGTGATCACGCACTAATGAATTTAACTACAGATTGGATACCTAAATCTTCTCCAGCCTGTCATATGATTTACTATAAAAGTAATATAGTGATAAACAGCGAACAGAGACGCATTTTCTGGAATTCTTCGACTCTCGATAAAATTAATTCACTGATTGATCACTCTCAATTTTTAACAAAAATATTTTCTGAAAATCCTATTGAAAACTTTGAATCTATTATAAAGGATTTCAAAAATGTAATCCTAAATATGATAACAAAGGACGCAGTAGGCAACAATAAGAAGAAAGACAAAAATATGCGTACCATTAAGAACTCTGCAGTAAAGAAAAAGTTAAACAAATGCATACGCTCCCAATATATGAACTCTACACCATACGTGAAGAAGGAAATAAATAAATTGAAAAATCAATTGAGACGTGAGAAACAAAGAAATAAAAAAGCTTCACAAGACCGTAATTGGGTCGATATCCAGATAGCAGCGAATAAGTACAATCAGCGCAAATATTGGTATCTAATTGCAAAACTAACTGGTTCAAAAAAGAAATTACAAACAATACCGGTCCCTCCGAACGACTGGGAAACTTTTCTGACAGATCTTTACAAAGCAAACTTAATAAAACCATCTGAAAGTAGTGAGGTTAACAACAAAGGAAAAGATAAATGTCCAATAAATAAAACTACAGCTATATCGGTTGAACTGAATATACGTAATGCAAGAACAACTGGTGCTTCTGGCCCGGATCAAATTCCGATCAAAGCATTACAAGTCGCCCCGAAGGAGTGGAGTCAGCTGCTATGTCCCCTTTTCAATTATATTTTTGATACTGGCCAAGTACCAAAATCATGGCAGGGAAGCATCATCATCCCCATTCACAAAAAGGGAAGCAAAACCCAAGCAAGCAATTACCGCCAAATAGCACTTATGGACGCTGTGGGAAAAGTATTTGCAGCAGAAATCTTATATCGTTTGAAAGAATGGGCTTTTACGACAGGCCTGATACCTATGTTCCAAGCAGGTTTCAGACCTAAACATTCGGTAACAGATAATATTGCAGTAATCCAGGTCATTCTTGACAAATATGTAACCCGAAAAACCCAGGTCGTTTACGCAGCTTTTATAGATTACTCTACCGCGTTCGACCGGGTAGACCGACCTATGGAGAAAATTGAGGAGGCTTGGAATACACGAACAACTGCTCCAATCTATAGTAAGTTTACATACCAATACCTGGTGTCAAGTTCAAATGGGGGGAGAAAAAGGTCATACGAAAAGAATTAAAACCGAAAATGGATTAAAACAAGGGTGACTTTTAGCCCCGATCCTATTCTCCCTCTACTTAAGTGACTTGTGTTACCATCTACAATTAGGCTCCAGCCTACCTCCTAAAATCGCCAATCAAAGCATACACGCACTACTCTATGCGGACGACATAGTGTTATTGGACCTCACTCCTTTTGGATTACAAATATCATTGGATATTTTGCACAACTACTCCAAAGAAAACTATTTAGTTCCAAACATTAAGAAAACAAAAGTGATAGCCTTCTCGGGGAGGAAACAAATCGTCAAACATACTTGGAGGATAGGAGGAGAAAAAATAGAAGAAGTCAATGATTAGCCCTACCTCGGCAGGATCCTTTCTAAAAATTTAACAAACACAACACAGTTGAAAAATTTACAAAGGAAATCTGATATACATGCCGCTGCCCTCCAGAGACTCTATAACGCAACAGGGAACAGACATTTTTCCTCACTGATAAACATCTACAGAGTAAAAATATCACCTGTATTATCCTATGCGACGGAGTACATCCCCATAAAACAATGGGCCTTTATGGATCGCAAAGATTTTAAGGAAAATTATGAAAGTGTCAGATGCTGTACCTGTACAAGCATTGAGACTGGAACTATCAGTCACAAGCTCCTACGCTGTAGCAATTGCAAATGTAATTAGGTGGGCCTACAACTTATTACACGCAAAAGAGAACACTTTAAGGTCATTGCTGAAAAAAGAGACTTTTGGGTCAGACGCTAAAAAGCAAATTTTCTTAGAGAACATGATTGAAGCATTTCGTATAGCAAATATTAGTACTAAATTGCTGCTTACTTGGTCACCAGCTCAAGTAAAACTGTTCCTAAAATGCTTCACCCCAAAATTGAGCTATGAAGTGGACTCTCGACATTGTAACAAACTGGTTACTTATAAACCCTTTGCCGACTTAATAGAATACAAGCAAAACCGGTCCTACATTGGGTTTACTCTGACACATGGTGCAAGGAGGGCAATCGCTATGCTTCGATTAGGCATTCTACCCGTTCTATCATATACTTCAAGATGGCTCCCGGGAGGATCTCCACTATGTACATTGTGTTTAGGGGGCGATCAGACTTTGGAGCATGTTTTATTTGTATGTCCGAATCAGAAAGTAATCTTAGCCCGTACTAGATTCCTAGATCCTATCTATCGCTCCTGTAGAATCACAACTGTGAGAGAACTTATATTTTTGTGCAAACAACCTCCGAATGAATTTGTTTGTTATAATCTGTACACATTTTTAAAATCCTTTTTACCTTTATATTGATAAAATTGAATTTTTAAATATGTAAAATGTAAAAAAAACCTTTTGTGGTCCTCTGTCGAGTACCAACACAAATAAAACTTTTTTGACTTTGGCCGCCGGAATGGGCCACCAGTGCCGCGAGCTCAGCCCCGTTTTAAGTGCAAGTACACCGCCACCTGCGGCTTGCAGCTGCTGCCTACAGCAGCGTGTAGCGCACGCACCACCATCACCTAGCATAGTCCCATGATGTACAGAGCGGGTCGGTGAAGTTCAGTTGATGTACAGACTATCGGTGAAAGGAAACAGCGCCGGGAATGAGTATAGAAAGGGAAAGCGGTTCAGATTCCTCTACGTGCAGTAAGTAGGAAGAATGTTGTACACATGGGTCTTTCTCTCCGTTCGGTGGGTCCCTAAAAGTATGGGACGCAGGTGGGGGCACGGGAGGACGCGGACACAGGCCAGTGTTTGTTGACTGAGCTGCAGAGGAAGTTTTTCTGGTCCTAATTGTGCTGTAAAATTTGTCCTCAGCTCCTCATGGGGTGGGCCGTGTATACTCCACAATAAACATGTCCCCGCAGACAGTCTGTGTCTGTCAGTGATCCGGGAGTGGGACACGAGCAGTATTGCTGCAATCACACCTCGAGGTCACCTTGTAGGTCACCCGCCTCCACAGGCGCACTTTCTCCACATTCACTCCGGCACCCCACTCCACCCCACTTCGACGCAAGCAGTCTCCAAATGGACTGAGCCAGAAAAGCAGAAAGACTAGGGGGCAGATTTATGTTAACTGGCGCATCCCCAGGGATGCGCCAGTTAACATGCGCCACAGTGCGCCACTGCTCCGCCACCCATGGTGCGCCGCATTTATGATGCGGCGCACCATGGTGCAAGGCAGTGAGGATGCGTGACGCATCTCTCGGCGCACGGGCGGCGCATTGCATGAGTCATGTCGCAAGTGCGACATGACTCCTGCAATGCACAGGAGCCACCTCTCCAATGCATGCTGCGTCACCCTTACGCCTGCTTCAAGCAGGCGTAAGGAATTGACATAGAAAGTGACTGAGTGAAATCTCATAGATTTCACTCAGCCACTTTTAGGAGGCGTTCCTGCGCAGGAACGCCCCACCCTGCGCAGGAACGCCTCCTTATGGCGCATCTAGGAGATGCGTCACGTTGTAAATAGGGCACATTGTTTGCGCCGCCGTTGCATCACATTACGTGACGCAATTGCGGCGCAAGGAGGCGCAGGAGCCTCATAAATCTGCCCCTAGTAGTCTAACGAACCAAGCCTTCTATCCACAATGTGCGGTGTGCATTCTATCGACTCTATTCAGGTACAATGGGCCTTATTTATGAAGGACTTGCGCCGCCAGTGCGTCACTTTTAACATGGGAAAAAGTGACGCACCGGTGGCGCCAGGCTTTCATAAATGAGGCCCCTGGTGCTGATGGCTGCTTTTCTTTACTGTCCTGCCTCTGCTATGTGGGTTTAGTAATCTGAGTCAATGCACTTTTTATTTTATTCTCAACGCTACATAGCCTCAAACCAAAACTTTCCTATAAAAATAAATAAGTGGGCTAGCATTTCACATACATTTGAAGAGATTTTATTGTATCTGTGTGACTCTTAATTGTTTTTTTAAAGTTGGTCCGTTTTAATGTTAAAGTGTAAATAGCTAGTTTTAAGATTTACACACCAAAAATTAACTTTGAATAAACTGACGTTATGTATATAGTTTGAATGTCTGCAGACAGTTTCTCCGAGCCTATTACTCTGTGATGGGAATTCAGTTTGTGGCACATTCGGTTTGGTATCCCCCCTGCCCCTGTGTCAGAAACAGGGAATCTTGGATTATACTTTGTAGATTGCTGCAATTTTTTTCAGTATATTTCAAATGGCAGTTTATATGCATCTTTTAACTTGGATGATACAGCACCTTTGAGTAGGGTAATAATATGTTATAAATTCCAGAGGCTGCATCACAAGTAAATGTGAGCCTTAGAAACTTTGCAGCCTATCTCAGATTACTGAATTGTGATTGACAGACTACAGGTATTTTAAACTGCACAACCCTTATTTTGTGGAATTAGAAGAGCAGTGATTGTTTTAGCCTGTGTTGGCATCCCTCGATTAAGCTACCTGTTCATGGGCAGATCAGTAACAAGCTGCTCTGTAAAATACATAAGGCACTCTACATGCCAGTTCTTAGCATCTTGATCGTGCATCTGCAAGGTTCTCCAAAATCGGTCCTGGAGGGCCGGATCCATGCCAGATTTTTTAGATGAATACATTTATCTAGGGGGTAGAGGAGGCAAGAGGAGTTGGACAAATGGCTAGGGCGGTCGTCTCGAATCTGGGGAACTGTGTTCGAGTCTTGTCAACGATGCTGAACATCCTGTGATTCTGGGAAAATCACTTAATCTCCCCATGCCTAGCAAAAAATGAATTTGTCCACATGTAACGCAACTGGTGCCCTGTAAAGTGCTCTGATACCCGATTTGGGTCAAGTTCGTGCTATATAAAACTCTGTAAAATAATAAATAAATCTAAATGGGGATATACTCAAAATATGACATGGATCCGGCCCTCCAAGACCAACTTTGGAGAACCCTGCTTGCGTGTAGATCCCAGTGCACCATGCATGCATCACCTCCTACCTTCAGTTCTGAGACGCTTAATCGGATATTTATGTTAAGGTTGACTCCTTCTGAAATTCTTTTCCTGAAACACTACATTAACAATCTAAGCATTTGAAAGTCAGACAAACCTCAAAGACCTGTCTTCACCTGCATCAGTCATATCATACCTTGATCTAATCAGATGGTGCTTAGAGAAGGGGTATTCTACACTTATTACAGAATATATAAGAAAAAAAGCGTCAATGGTGGTCACCAGGACTCCTGAATATCAAATGACATTGCAACATTAAGAGCGTGATTGCACATATCAGAACTAAAAGCTCTAGGCTACTGCCAGGATGCTATTGTGCAGATGCATGAATTTATAGACGCTTCTAGAACAAGTGGTACGATTCCCATGCATAATGAAGTGTTCCTGTCTGAAGACAAGTTACCTGACCTCTAGCAAGACAGTATGTCTACACTTCCTGCTTATCAGTATCTTCTGATAGGTCTACAAAATGTTGTGTGTATATAAATAGTAAAGCAAACAAATATGGCTGGGTTACGATTGCGCTGGGCCACAGTGATATCAATATTGCATACAGTACAGAAAGCTCCAAGGATAAGGTTTAGGCCATCTATCTACAACCAACTGGCATGATCAACTCATAACCATAGAAGATTAAAGGATTGGATTACAATGGTGTTACTTACGGTATAATGAAAGGATTGGTGTTGAGCACTCGAGATATGTTATAATATAATTTAAACTGTAGAATATGAATAAGAAACCAAGATTTATAAATTGTGGTTTAAGAAAAACAGTCCCGTTACCTTGATGTTCGTGTATCATAAAAGGCCCACAGTCCCGTTACCTTGATGTTCGTGTATCATAAAAGGGTTGTAGTGGAAAGATGGAGAATAATACTCCAAATTCATGATGTTCCCTCTATCTTGGATTCTGGTTCTAGGAAGAAAATACTTACTCTATACATATGTGGAACACAGTGTCACATTGCTGCTAAAGTACGCCGGGAAACACGGATACTTGAGTGACTTTTCAATTGAAATATATGAGACGATCAAATTTGAAATTTTGGATTAGTGTTACTAGATTCTAAAGGGATGTTTTGTTATTTGGCAGTTTACTAGGAATGATTACTCCCAGCATACCCGTAATGGGGTAATGGGAAGGAGAGAGTTATAGATCGACCTTAGAAGGAACAGGTACAAATGGCTAGTATTGGTTTTTCTTTCTTTTCACTTTAATTCCTCGTTTAGGAATTTTCCTTTTCTCCTTTCCTCTCTGGGCACAGTTTGTTTTTCACGTCTCGATTTGGATTTTCTCATATATTTCCTTTTGATCAACGTTAAGATTTCGGGTAGATCCACATATTATTGAATGTTTTGATAACACACCTAGAGGTAGCAATGACCTTAAAGTCTTGCACCTTGTTTCTTTAGGTTCAAAAGTTTTGGAAACACTATGTATGGGTGACTATTGATCACTTTGTAACTGGTACACTAAGCCAAATTTATGGCAAGACAGTTTCTTTGAATAACTAGAGGTGACTTAAGTTTTGCAAGAATATTCAAAATGAACTGTCTGATGATTTTAAATTATATTGTTCTAGCCCTGACGAAGTCTGTGGTTAAACATCACTATAGACCAAACACGTGTCGGCTAGAGAATTTTAAGGACGCTTACCACATGAAATAAAAGAAGAAAAGAAGAAAACTTTAACTCGTTATTTGATCCTTTCACAACTTTATTCTCTCGTTAGCTCAGGATATATGTTGTATTTTGTATATAAATAGTGAATGTGTGCATATATAGTGAGTGTGTGCATGCATGTGCATCCGTGAAAACACTTGTTAACTATTTCCTCAAACAACGGAATTATATAAAATACTTTAAACATAGGTATTTGGCAACTTCTAGGACAGCCTATAATTAACCAGTGTTTATTGTGCTGCTACCTGTAGTAACGTACACCACTTCAGTAGCTCCAGTTTAAAAGCTATGAATCTCAGGGCCCTTGTTGGCAAGGTTGTGGAGCTTACTGACCCCTTTGTGCTGAGTTTAGTTCTAAGGGCACACAGTGAGTCATTCCCTGTGAATAATTAATTTGCTGTTTTTGAAAGATAAAGAATCACAGGCTTTGACACTGTTAAGTTGGTTTTGGATCCCCAGAGCACATCACGTTTGTGCACGTCTCCACTGGTTTAATGGGGGGGGCCATGAGGTTTGGTCATTTAATGTCAGCTGTAGTTGATGGATCCCCAAACAGTGTCATGTATGTGCATGTTTGCATTGTGCTGATGGGATTACCAGGTAATTGTTCACGCAGTTTTCTGATGGATGTCACGTGGTTTTTCTGAGTCCCCAGATAGATCTTGCAGTCTGTGTATTTTCCTTTGTACTGCCGGTCACCGGTGTATTCCACTGTGTAGCCTTGGACCATGTCATGTATGTGCATGTAACTTGAATGATCGAGGTAACTATTAGCGGCGATACTACGTGTCTCTCGGACCTCTTTCAAGTGTTCGCCATCCTTTTCCCCAGATCCTCCTCCCCCTCAGGGGCGGCAATCTGAGGGATAGCCCCGGGCACCACAAGCTCTAGCTACGCCACTGCCTTTAACTGAGTAGTCATTTGAGAACAAAATTAATATTGATGAATCTGTCAGTTTCAAAATATGTTTCCCACTAGCAGAAATGTCCTATTTTGAAATATTTGCAGTCTACTAATTGATTTCTATGTACAAACGAGATGATAGATGTTATAATTGTCAATGCATACGCCAACTACATCTCTTGCTAATGTCTGTTCCTCTTCTGTTTCTGAAAGTTGTAATCAGCCAAGGAAATGTATTTATTAGCTTTACATTGTGGTCACTACCTTTAGATAGGTGTCAATAAATAACACGTAGTGTTGGGTAATGTTTATCATTTTAACATTTTGTGCGGTAAGCATCATTCTAATCCCAAACCAGAAATGGTCATGCTCTCGATATATCACAGCAAATTAGCTATTTTTCCCACATATACCTATGTATTTATTCTTTTATTGCCGAAGTGAATTGATATATCACATATAAGGTCCTAAAGCACAGCAGTACTATACATGGAGCATTATACAGAATAACCAGAAGAACAGACATTGAAGCAAAATGTGTGCAAAGCGAATTCACATGTACAGGCATTTGTTGTGAGACCTGTCATGAGCACAATATAGACTGGATACTTTTCAGCCTTTTTACCTGATGAATATATACATCCTCGACGTACCATTCGCCTTCAAGTTTTCAGACACATTCCCATCAAGAAGTAAATCCAACCCACCTCATCCCCAACCTCCTTTCATGATTTATTTTTTATGGGTACAGGCATCTCTTTCATTTCATTATTAATCTGGTTTATGTATTCTTTTCAGATTCCTTTCACAGTTTTTCTTTTTTTCCTCACACACACACCATTGCATCATTGTGTGTGTTTTGTCAAGTATTGCTTTTGCACTAGTAGGAGAACCTTCCAGTCCAAAAGCTATGTTTTGAAACGTTTCCACTTTGTGTGAGTGTTGTACAATGCAGCACACTTGCACGGTTTGGAAAGTATGAATACATTAAAACATGTCTCCTCTCTTATGTGTCAGGTTGTGGTGTCAATCCCTCTCTATCAAAGCTAGTAGGAAGGGATTTGCACCAAAACTCATTGGTGGTTGCATTGGAATGCCCATGTACCACCCATTGGACACCCTATTGATCCAAGCTAGCACAAGGTAGTGCTTAGTACTAATATATGTCACTTTTATCAAGTTTCCAATGCAAATTCTGGTTTGCGTTGGAAAGTAAATACAACCACAATTTTTTGCACCCTGTAAGACCCTACAGCCTTAAGGTGGTATTTGCCTCAATGTTTTGTCTAGCTCTGCCACTTTTCCAACCTCTTTTTTGCTGGTTTCGGGACTTTGTGCACTTTACCACTGCTAACCAGTGCTAAAGTGCTTGTTCTCTCTTCTCTAAACAAAGTAACATTGGCTCATACCAAATTGCAATATCAAATGTAGTTATAAGTCCCTATTAAAGTGGTATCCCCTGTACCCAGGGCCTGTAAATTGAATGCTCCTAGTGGACTATCAGCACTGATAGTGTCACGCACTGAAGTAACCCTTTAGCAATGTCTCAGGCCTGCCACTGCAGAGACTGTGTGTGCTATTTTACACTTTCTTGTCGACCTGGTAAAATAAACCTTTTACCAGGCCTAAACCTTCCTCTTTATACATTTAAGTCACCTCTAAGGTAGACTCTGGATATCACAGAGGGCAGGATCCAATGTATTTAAAAGGCAGGAAATGTGCTTTTACATTTTACATGTCCTGGTAGTGATGAATGCTCACATTTGCTTTTCACTATTGCAAGGAATATCTCTCCCATTGACTAATATTGGGGATAGCTTATAATTTCCAATTGAGAAGGGATAAGAACCTCAAGTCTGGTGTCTTTGGTGTCCTAATTTAAAATTTTAACCTATGGTGAAGTCAGATTTTAAATTATAGTTCAGGAAAAGCCACTTTTCGATAGTTGGCATTTTCTTACTTTAGCCATGTGGTACCTGCTGTCTGTCTCTGAAGCCCATCTGGGCAGAGTGACAGGTGAGCCTTGTCAGACAAATGGCAGCCACATACAATGGGAGCTTAGGTGTGACTTGAAGGGCCATCCAGTCAGGATGGGAGGGAGGAACTGGACCCATCCTCACGTACACCTGAATAGACTCTGATCTGTCCGCATTGAATGGGCTGCTTACTCCCCTGTAGAGCGTCTGGAGCCAGGACAGAAAGGAAGGACCTCTGTGCACTTCAAAGACCGGTCTTTGAAATCTCCCCTACTACAAAGGCACAACTAGGTAGTAGTACTGAACTTCTGACACGGTCACCTTAGTATACCTCTGGACCTGTGAAGACTCTACCAGGAAGAAGGACTGCTGTGCTGCTAAATTACTTCCACTGTGCTGGACTGTTGCTTTGCTGGACTCCTGCCTTGCTTCCCCCCTGCCTGCTTGTCCCTGCCTGGGTGAGAAGGACTGGGCCTGCATCACTTGAACCCAGAGTGTTTAAAAAGGCTAGCTGGCTGGCCTCTGGATTTGAAGTCTCAGGTCCATAAAATACTTCCAACGTATTTCCTTCTGAACCTGGACTCTGCCATCTATGAGTCTATTCTGCCAAGTGGTGCCATCTTGTAGCCTTGGAAGTGAGGCTAAGGTGCTTGCTTCAGAAAAACTCTTGCACCTCTATTGATCCGGTGCATCGGCACCGCTGTTTGGATCTGAACCAGCGCATAACATCTCTTGTGGGACCAGAACTGGCTTATCGTCCTCACTGCATGTATCAGCCCTGATGCATCGCCTTCGGACCCACCACTGTGCAAGTCACTGCATCTCCGTCGACGGCAGCCTTGATGACAATGGCGAATCTCCGCACCGCAGCTCTTCACTTATCGGAACTGACGCATCACCACTGCTGCGCAGATCAGTATCGCCCTTGCAATGACACTGATGAATCGCTATGGCTACGGCCCACATCTTCGAAGTGGATGCAACAAAGATCATGTACTTTTGTTCAGGGGGCCTTACTGGTTTCTACTATCTGGCTCACGCTCCATCATGATCCACTTGAACTACTGACTTTGTCCCCGTCTGGTGCAACCAGATAAACCATATATGTGCTTATTGATTCAATGCAGTATTTTCAAGTTTTTTCTATAACAATTCATATCTCAAGTTCTACTTTTGGATTTTAGTCATTTTGCTCTTGTTTTATTTATTAAATTAGGTTATATTTTCTAACCTGGCTCAGAATCATTTTGTGTGTTTTCCCCTGCCTCACTATTTGAAGTGATGCACAAATCCTTTGCAAATTGCCTTTTCAGTTAAGCCTGACTGCTCTGTGGCAAGCTACTAGAGGGTGAGCACTGGATAATATAGGGTTGTGGTTGCTCTTTTACTGGGGATGCAAACTTGATGCTAAGTGTTAGTGAATATGGACTTGTGTTTGATAAAGGAGTACTCATTGCCAGATGAGTGAGAAAATAATGTAGACTCTAGATTCATTTGTAGTTTTGGACTTAAGTTCCGCAATGAAATATTGAAAAGTCGGGGAGGAGTCAGATATCACTTTGATTTGATTTATCCATTTGTAAAGCGCGTGAATGCCCGGAGGCGTCTTGGCGCTATGACAGACTGCAAACTTCTGAGACGGGTGACCTAGATAACCGCAGTGAATAGCCAAGTTTTGACTGCTTTTCTAAAGGACCCCAGAGATGGGCTATTTTTTATAGATAAAGGCAGCCGGTTCCAGGCCCGTGCTGTGTGCACCAAGAAACTTCTTCTGCCCAAACTGGCCCGTCTAAATTTCGGGACTCTGATTAGTTTCAGTTGGCTGGATCTAAGAAGTCTGGCTGGTTCGTACAGTGTCAAGTGGGTCTTCAGGAATTGTGAGCCTGATCCCTGAAGCGCCTTATAAGCCAGGCACAGCGATTTGAACTGCACCCTTTTTACTATTGGGAGACAGTGTATGGTTTTTAGTTTGTGGGCAATTGGCTCATATTTAGGGATGCTAAGCACCAGCCTTGCGGCTGCATTCTGCAGGTGTTGTAGTTTGGCTAGGATCTGTACTCTAGCCCCGGCGTACAGACCATTCCCATAATCCAACCTCGACAACGCTAGAGCTGTCACCACTGTCTTTCGTGAATACTCTGGTTAGTACGGTAGTATTTTTTTATCATCTTTAAGATGAACCAGACTGTTGATGCCAGTTTGCTGGCTTGTGCATCAAATGAAAGTTTGGTGTCAAGAGTAATGCCCAGATTTTTCACTTTTTCTGACGGATCTGGACAAGTGCCCAGGTTATCAGGCCACCAGGCCGGGGACCAGATGTTTGCATCACCCCCCAGTAGCATCACCTCGCTCTTGTCCCCATTAAGCTTTAGGCAATTATTCAGCATCCACTGGCTAACTTGTGACATACACAATTTAAATTTTTCTGCCGTCTTGTTCACATCCTTGCTGATAGACACCACTATCTGGGTGTCATCGGCATAGGATACTGAATTAAAGCCACAACCCCTTATAATTTCTGCCAGTGGTGCAACATATACATTAAAAAAGGTGGGGCTCAAAGAGGACCCCTGAGGAACCCCACATGGTGAACTAAATAATTTGGATTTTGCCTCTCCTAGTTCTACAGAGAAAGTTCTGTTCCCTAAATAGGATGCAAGGAGGGCTCAGGCTGAGTCATGGACTCTTGCTTCTCTCAGACGGTTCAGGAGAGTCTCATGGCTGACCGTATCAAAGGCCGCCGATAGGTCTAATAGAACCAAGGCAGCCTTCCCTCCATCATCCAGCACACTCCTGAGTTCTTCCACCGCCGTGAGCAGTGCCGTTTCCATTCCGTGACCCTCGCGAAAACCAAATTGAGAATGATCCAGCCAGTTACCCTCCGCCAGATATCTAGAAAGCTGTTTATTTAGAAGTTTCTCGAGAATTTTTGCTGCGAAAGGAATCCTGGCTATGGGTCTATAGTTGCCTGGTTCCTCGCGATCTAGATTCGATTTTTTTAAGAGTGTCATCACCGATATAATTTTCCAGGCATCTGGGAAAGTACCGGTTTTTAGGGGGGAACAACCTTTACAACTAAAGTTTTACAACGCGGTACTGTTACCACGCAACTTTTACAACGCAAGTCGTTACAACAACTTGCGCTGGGGGGCAAATAGTTTCATTTACTATCCAACTCCTTCCCTACTATCCACGGGGACTGGAGTTGGAATAGTAAATTAAAATATTTACTATCCAGCACACCCCAACGCAAGTCGTTGTAACGACTTGCGTTGTAAAAGATGCGTAGTAACAGCACGCGTTGTAAAAGTACGCGTTGTAACGTCGTACATCCGTTTTTAGGATTTGTGAAAATAGTTTTTCCAATAATGAACTCAACTGCTCTGGGAAGAGCTGCATAACTTTAGGGGGACGGGGTCCATTGGGCTGCCTGAACTAGTGGAAATCACCTCCTGCAGGATTTGATCTGCTGTAGGTGGAGTAAATTGAAACAATGGGGTTTGTGCTGACCGCTTAGCTATTTTTGTTGGGTATGAAAAAACCTGAGCTGAGTTAGCTGAGGGGTGGGTCTTGAAGGATTCAAAGACCGAAGATACCTTGTTAGCAAAAAATTCACCCAATGAGTTACAAAAATCTAAAGCCATTGCCTCCGTACTGTTATTTTCAATTTTTTATAAATTTTTTTACAGAGGAAAAAAGAGCTTTACTAGAATTTTTTGACTCATTAATTTTTTGCACAAAGTTTTTGCTTTTTTCAGTCATAATCAGTTTTTTATAGATGGCTAGGACCGCTTTGTATTCTTCTCTGAGCTTGGTGTCATAATTTGTTCTCCACTTTTTCTCAGCTCTTCTGCAATTCTGTTTTTGTGCCTTCAGTGCTTCTGAAAACCAAGGCTGTGAGGGAGTTCTCCTTTTAGGAATCACTCTCATTTGTGGGACTGCAGCCTGAACAGCAGCAGCTATCCACTCATTAAATTGCTTACAGGCTATGTTGCTGTCCGAAGCAAGATCTGGGTAGGATAAACAAAGTTTATTAAGAAGAGTCTGTGAGTTGGCTTTTGACCAGTCTGGATAGGTGGCCTTCCTAAGAGCTTCAACGGGCCTTCTTGTGTCTTCTTTAATTTCCAATGAGAAGGTGACCAACTTGTGGTCCGACCATGGGACCAAAAGAGTGCCTATTTTGCTTATGCCCTGACAGGAGGTAAAAATGCCATCCAAAGAATGGCCAGCACAGTGAGTATCTAGAAAAACATTTTGGTCCAGGGCAAAATTAGCCAGTGCATCCTTAAATGAGGCTACCTTGGGGTCAAAAGTTTTCTCCAAGTGTAAATCAAAATCTCCCAGAATGGTATAGTCAGTACCTGTTACACTGGATTCTAAGAAATGACTTAGTAACTCAATCAATGGAGTTTTAGCACTGGGAGGTCTATAGATTATTAGGCCATTAAACGTATAGTTGTTAGTGATCTTGATCTGAAAGATCAGTGTTTCACAGTCCGGAGCACTACCTTTTTCTGAACTCTTGATCCTAAGCCCATCTCTAGCTAATCCCCCCCCACGTTTCCCTTTTCTGTCCGCTCTACAAATAGAGAAGCCATCTGGAATTGCCAAGGTCAGATCAGCATCAGAGGCTTCGTCTGCTCAGGTTTCCCTAATAAACAGTAGGTCAAGGTATTGGCTTTCGATCAGTTCCGCCGTGTGCGTATTGTGATTAACCAGCGACCTGGCATTTATTAAACCTGCCCTAATGATGGTGAATCTGCAATCTGATATCTTGGACTGTTTGTGGGGCGAGATTGACTCCCCAATAGATGAGAACATAAAGGCGCGAGAGCAGCCCGGACAGTTTTTACATTCCTTGTACAACTCGATAACAGGGCAAGAAGCTCTAGGTCTTAGCGAGAGGAGTTCCTGACTAGAGTACATCAGCTTCCTCCTTTCAAGATGGATTTGGCCAGGGATTACAGCCCTGGGCCCGGTCCCGGCACGGACGGGGGCAGACAGGCTTGCCTTTGGCGCGCCCGCTGCGCTCGTCCGCTGCGCGGCCGAGAGGATGAGGACATTTTATGCTGACAGGGGGTGGGATCGTAGTCAGAAAATGGAATATGCTTAGATAGGTAAATGCTACCCCATCACCTATTTAAAAAAGTAATTTGCTGGGATGAGAAGGTCTATACAGGGTTCAGACGTTCCAAGAGTCAATATCCTAACGTGGAACTCAATATCAACAACAGTATCCACGATTTCTATGTGATATTTTACCATCAATCTGCAGTTCTGAGGAAGGTAGCATTGCGTAGTTGCAGAATTGATTAATTAGGTAAAGGACTCTAAGGGGATCTGTAACAGGTCATCATGAGTTATCTTTTTGTCTATCGCCCATTGCCCAAGAGCACTTTAGTGGCTCTCTCAATTCATGGATTTTTTGGTATTGAGAATTATTCTGTCTAGCATGAGCCTTGAGCTTTTATTTGCTGTCAGAGGTGCAGGAGACTGGTGGTCAAGGTGTCTGAGATTAGCATGAATAGGGAAAGACTCGTTCTTAAAAAGAAATTAGGGAATAGGCAATATTGAATTGGGTGACTTTGGAAGAGGTGGTGGACGGGCTTGGCCAGACTGAGAAGAAGAGACTGGCAATACACCCTGAAAAAAAAACAATCAATGACTCCCTCCCAGTCCACAGGATATGGTATTTCCAGTTGACCTGGAATAGTGACAGTGGGAATCAGTATGTGCCTCACAACTTTCCTTGTTGTAAGGTTCCTGCTCCTTTCAGATCATTCACCATTATTAATCAGCACTTTTGTTATTTTTTCACTTCCCTCTTCATGTTTCCTATCCAAAGAGTCAGTGACATCTTTCCATATACACTACTGCCTCCTGTGCTTCCAGACCCGGCCAGAGACAACCTCCCGGTATTATCCAAGTTTTTTCAATGGCCCACTATCTGAAGCATGGGGTAATTCTTGGGCCACTTGGGATTACTGTGCTGAAGTTACCTGAATTATTATATACTGAAGTATTTTCTGTTTTCCCAAGATTCCATAATTCTACTGTGAGCTCCACGTAAGTACCTGTTAAGATTAAGACCTACCCGCTAGCATCCAGTAGATGAGGTTCTCTAGCAGTGTCGTCTTCTTTCTATTCCCTATCCTTTTCCCATTTTCCCTAGCCAAGATCCTGATAGCGAGCCTCTCTATATCTGTGTTCACTGGCCTGCCCTCTCGAGGAGGTGATTGGTGGAATATCATAAGAGTCTGTCTCAAGTTAGTCCCCCTTGGTCAAGTCTTTACAGGAGGAGAGGATGAACAGTTCTGTTTGGTAGTGTCAATTTGGTTAGTCTAAGAATGGATCACAAAGTTTGGCATTGTAGTACCTTGCAGTCTGGTCTTAGCTATAATACTAGTAGAACATGCATGTTTGCACTGATCCAGAATGTTTCATAGCTACAAATGGCAGAAACTACTTGATATTTTCTTCAGAACCTCCAGACCCATATTGTAGCCACTGGACCAAGAAGGTGTGATCACTGTTGCTGAATACTAAAGCACTACTGTGCTGTGTTACACTAGGGGAAGAGAATATTGCAGAGCCATATTTACTAAGATATGGCTCTGCTGCTCTTTTCCCCAGCATTGGCACACCGGCATGCTGTATAGCATCGCTCACACCACAGCAGTGCAAAGGTGTGTGTGAGATATCTAGTATTGGTTTTGTACAGGAAGGGTCCCTTTCCAGTACGAAATGCTATGCTTAGACTAACTGTAAAACGTTTAACACATTGGATGTGTGCAGCACAATTTAGCCCACATGCAATTTGTGAAATGTTAGTAGAAATGAAACCATATTTTCTTGTCAATTCCTGCCTCCCTGGTGCGTTATCTTTCGCACAGAGCCATGTTTACCAATTTTAATAGATAGCGATTTGCATCAAAAACCATGGGTGGTAGAATAGCAATGCCCATGAACCAACCATGGGTGACCCCGTTAGGAACCCCAAAGCAGCACAAAGCGCTATTTGTGTTAGTTTTAGTGCAACTTTCCAGCTCAAAAAATGTTTTGAGCAGAAAAGTAAATACTATATCTAGACTTAGCACAAGGTTGTGCTAACGCGGGATTACTGGTTACTAATTATCTTACCAAATCCCAAACTATGTCGACTGAATCGTTGGTACCTGTCTTGAGTAAAAGGTAATCTCGCAATAAGTCAATCAATTTAAGAACTTACAACACTCTAAATGACCACTGACCAAATTTAAGTTTTAAAGATTTAATATAAAGTCAAAGATAACTGAAGATACAAACTTCTCAAAATGAGATTCAAAAGGTAAATCGGTATCACTATGAACATGAACTTCTTGAACAATCTAAGTCTGAAGAACAAGATAATAAGTACAAGCTCAAAGACCATCAGGGTTGTCAAAATAGATATAAGTTGCAACCTCAAAGTCATTACAGAAAAGAAAATTAAGGTTAGTCTGTCCCTACACTATTTTAAGTGACATCCCTACTTAGCAAGATCTTAACCCTCTAGGTGTCAGCCGTGGTGACTTCCTAAGAAGATCACGCACTTCTCTTTGTCTTTTCTCTGATAATGGGTCTCTCCTGATCAGCCTATCTGCCTACCCATCCGCTTCCTTAGGCTCCCAAAATCATCTGCTCTGCTCTCCTCCCGGGTCTCTTTCCCTAATACCAAAACACATTTCTGATAGGAACGCCCCTTGGGACGCCCCTCACGTGGTACTTCTTTGCGCGGTAAACTCCATGATGGTACTCTTGAAGACCCTCGTTATAGTTGACCTTGGTTCCCAGGCTTCTTCTGCAGTGCGCTGATACCCCCTGAAATTCCTGGAAACTCCTACAGGCCTGCGCAAGGCGCCACTGAACAAAGTCCCTTTCATTCGAGCTGATTAGGACCCTCGCACCTGCATACAGCTCGTCCTGCAGTGGGCCTCAAATTCCAGACTTCACCATATCTTTAGTCATAAAACACTCTCAAAGCTCGGTGCTGGACACCTCGCGACCTCTTCTCTAACGAGCACATGACGATTTACACGACATGACATTATCTCCTCTGGCCTACTTGATTTACATGCCGCAGGTCCCTGCACTCTTAAAACGTTAACTTGATTTAAACAGCAAACATTCTTAACTAGCATACGTTTCTAAAATAACACATCTATAAAGCATATACTTTTAACCCTAAGTTCAATAGTACATTTTGGAAGAACCACGTCAACCTTATCTCACATTATTTTAGCAGCACGTTCAGGTTTGCTGTGAATTGCCCTAAGGCCTACACATAATACTGGATTTTCAAAGTTACATTTAATTCGGACATGATTCTTTTAACATGAGAACATGAGGTTTTCACATGTATTCCAACATTTCTACATTAATCTCACACCGTTATAATTATAGTTACTCTACTTAACATTCTATACATTTCACTACTGAATATAAAACACTCTGTATATTTCACTCCTGGATATAAAACACTCGTGTGCAAAACATGTTTAAACTAACTACGTGCTTGTAAATATGGTGTACTTATACATTTTTTCTCAAACTTGTGCTCTCTCAGTCCCCCCTTTGATGACCTTCAGGGGTCATCATCACCAAGACACTAAAAAATGTAGAACCTTTTAAAGTGAAGACAGGGCAGTTCCACCTCTTTTCATACTCTCTAATGCTTTCAGACTCTTATATTGAGTGTCCTGCATCGCTGTCAACTCTTCTTCTTGTTTCTTCATAGCTCTCTGTAACCTATTTGCTCTATAACATTGATACAAACGCACCAATCCCCACAAAGTGATTACGCAAATCACAATTATGATGATGGGTTTCAATATGTACCAAACGATACCCTTTCCTAAGTTGGCAAACCAACTTCCAACTTTACCCATTCCATGACCTACTTTTTCCCACACATTTACCTTTGCCAGGTCCTCAATTTCGTAGTGTATGGCAGTGATATTTTGTATATACTTCTCTAGAGGTTTTGAATTGTCTGGAATGTAAGTACAGCATTCCTGGACCTTCAAGGCCTTACAGACTCCTCCCTCTTTTGCTAACAGAACATCTAAAGCAAGTCGGTTCTGAAGAACCATTGCCCTAATCGATTGCATCTCACCTTCTATCAGCATCAATGATCTTGCAGTACTAGCAGATAGCCTATCTACGACTGTAGCTAACCTCCTGATCTTAATGTCATTCATTATCAATCCTAAGAAAGGGAATGCAGCACCTAGTACATCTCCAACTACTTCTGCTGCACCCAGCCCTCGTTTCCATCTGGTTGATATTTCTTTCTTAGGCGTGTCTAAATTCTCAACATGATATATTTTAGGGAAGACAACAGCCAGATAGCATGATCCGTACCAATTATCTGGTAACTTCACATAGGCATATCTTCCACATACAAAATATACATTTGGTATTGCTTGCATCCCTTTCATAAAGTTCTTAGAGTAATACTCCAATTGAAAGGCATGTTCACAATGGACTTGACCTACATAAAAGTTCTCATAATATGAGTAACTCCTGTGAATACACAGTTTTCCCCGTTTATCCTTATCCAAAGCAATTGGACCAATACTACCTTTTCTTTGATGTGCCCTCTCCTCCTTGGTCCAATCTGTTTCCCATTGTCCTGATGCTTTCAAAATCTTCTGCCTCCTGTATCTAGTATCTACCTGTGCTATAAACTTTTTCTCAACTTCTGATATTTGACAAGTCAGATTATTCCTTCGAGCATGTGAAGTATCTAACGTTTTCCATGGAATAAACCATTTGTGTAATCTGTCTTCGCTTTTGTAGTAGTCCCATTTGTTCAAATGCTTGAAATTCGGAACCTCTGGCAATGTCGAGTCGAAATTCGAGAAATAATACTCGAATCCTTCTCGTCCATAAAACATGCTCAACAATAAACTGCACGTTATTCCATATGTCAATGGAAGATGATGGTATCTGATACCCTCCTCCACTGAAGCTGGTAATTGCATACAAACGTAACAATCCTTTACTTCCATGGCATCAACATATTCATAAAGCAATTTAGCATAAGCATTTGACTTGTAATTTCCCTGTGATTCGTCGGTGTGAAGCCTTTTTATTTCTGCATCTAACAATGCTTTGTCTTTCTCATTGATGTTTCCCTTCTCTTTAATAATGGTAGTTTTCGGTGTTGATACTCCCTTATCCTCCTTAACTGCGGTTTCATCCCCTTCGTGTCCCGCTAGGAATGAAACAGTTACTACTAAAATTATAAGAGAAACCACTACCCCTAAAAGTGTAACAGCTATACATTTTGCCCTGCGGTTCGGGTTGCCAGCCTCCATGTTCTCAAACAGTTTAGTTCTTGACTTTCTTCCAGCATTCACTTCTTCTCCTTTTCAAACAAAGTCTTTCTCTCCTGCAATGTCTTTCGTTGAACACTTGGAAGCTTGACAATTTGTTTCCGCAAAACAGTTCAAAGTCCAGTAGAAAATAGACAACCCTAGCCCTTCTCCATCCACTAAAATGAAACCCCTACCATTTTTCTTCTTCCACTCGGCGCTAGGTTATCTTGCAAAAATTTTACAATTTCTTTTCAACAGTCTTATTTTCGTCTGAAGTTATGTATGACTCAAGGAGTGACACTACGTCTTCATAAATGTCCATCCGAAGTATCATTCCCTCAGGTTCTGGGCAGTTCGTACCACAACATGGAAAGTCAACTTTTTCTAGAATTATTCTCCTTATTTCGCTCAAGACAAGTGGACGGACAAAATTGAGAGTTAGCGTTTTTTCAATTTCCACTCCTGGTACTATCAGTTCTACATCCACAATTACAAAGGGGTCCGTTCTAATCAAGATCACTTTCTTCACCTTTCCAGTTCTGCGCCCCTTTGAAGACATTCACAATATGGTATTAATCCACAACAATAAGCGCTCCTAGCATTTCCACTACTCGCTCAAGCATTTCCAAACGAAGAAGAGTTCCCTCCAATATTGGATATCGTGAACAGCAAACTGGAAACTCAACTGTCTCTAAAATCAATTTTCTTATTCCACTCAGGAGAGCAGGATGAACGATGTTGAGTGTCAGCAACCTTTCGTTCTCCGCTCCTGGCAGTAGAAATCTTATTTGCACTGTGATGATCGGGTCAGTTCTGATCAGTTCCACTTCCCTGATCCTCCCTGTTCTGTGTCTCCCAGACATCTGCAACGAGGTAGGTCCAGTCGGGAGTAGAGTATCTTCTACTAGGCACTCGCACCCTCCTTGATCTTCTAAGACCCTCCTCGGCTTGATCCTGGATATCTTCTTCTGGATCTGAGTCTTCGGATATAGGAGTAAGCGTTTCTTCCTGGGCCGACCTCAAACTTAGCCTTCTTCTCCTTACTGGCCAAGTGGCAGCTCCAAGCCTTATTCTCCTATTCCTTGTCCTCTCACTTGGTTCTTGGTCGCTCTGATACGGATCTGAGTCTGAGTCGTATTCACTTCTGCTCTCTCCTTCAGTTGCGTCTTCTGTCTCACTGCCGTCCTGCCTTCGCTCTTCTTCTGAATCCGTTGCGTTCCCAACTTCTTCCGACACCCCCTCAGCTGCCTCAATCCCTTCTTGCGACTCTTCTTCCACTTCCGGGCTTTCGTCTGGGATGGGAGCTGTTCCTTCTAGAGGTGCTGGAACTCTTCTAGTATGGGATGCATGGATCCAATTTGGCAGCCCCCCGCACTTCACCGCGGTGTTCGTTATCAGGATTACCTGAAAGGGCCCACGCCAGCGAACATCTAGGCAGTTCTTTCGGACGTGTTTTTTAACTAAGACCCAGTCCCCTGGGTTCAGGTCATGACACAGGTTCCTCGCTGCTGGAACTTCAACTGCATGCACCTGAAGGGACACAGAATGGATGGCGTCAGACAGTCCTTTACAATAATCCAAGATCAGATCATCTGTAATATTCAATAGAGCAGTAGTTGGAACTGTAGGAAGTCTCATGGCCCTCCCCATCAGGATCTCGTGGGGAGAGAGACCTGTCCTCCTGTCAGGGGTGCTGCGCATGCTCATGAGCACTAAAGGAAGAGCATCTGGCCAACTCAAGGATGTGGATGCCACTACTTTAGCCAATCTATTCTTCAACGTGCCGTTCACTTGTTCCACAATTCCTGAAGCTTCTGGTCGATAACTACAATGCAGCTTTTGATCGATATTCAGTGTGGAGCACAACATCTTCACTATTTCGCTGTTAAAATGTTTTCCTCTGTCAGATTCCAAAGAGGCAGGCACCCCGAAGCGCGGTATCAACTCCCTGAGCAACAATTTAGCCACTGTGAGTGTATCGCACCTACGTGTAGGGTACGCTTCAACCCATCTGGAAAATACGCATACAATCACCAACACATACCTAAGGCGATTGACTCTTGGCATTTCGATGAAATCTAGTTGCATTCTATTGAAAGGCCCCCCCGACCTCCCAATGTGACTCAGTGTGACTGGTGTTCGTTTGCCTACGTTCAGTTGTTGGCAGGTAACACATCGCTTACATACTGATTCCGCTGCTATTCTAAATTTAGGGCAATACCAAGTTTGCCTAAACACTCTCATCATAGCATCCCTTCCTAGATGTACTGGACCATGTATTTCTTTCGCCATGGGATTAGCTAATTCTTCAGGTAACACAGCTCTCCCATCTGCTGAAACCCAAAAATCCATTTCACTTCGCACACAACCTGCTATTTCCCATGCCTTTTTCTCTGTTTCAGGTGCGTTCTCCTGCATTATTCTTAAATCCTCCCAAGTGTCTACAGTTTCTAACATCATACTTAATTCAGTCTTTTCTTCTGCACCTTCTATTTCCACCTTTGAGAAAGAATAATTTTGTTCCGCACAATAGCGTGCGACTTCATCAGCGTATCTGTTGCCTTGTGACACGAAATCTGTATTCTTAGTATGAGCTACACATTTAACTATTGCGATATCAACTGGACCTTGCAATGCTTCTAACAACAATCGCACAAATTCTCCATTTCGAATGGGCGAACCAGAGGAGGTCATGTAACCCCTCTGAGACCACAACTGCCCGAAATCATGAACCACACCGAAACCATATTGGCTGTCTGTGTAGATGGTGACTCTCTTTCCATTTCCTGCTATGCAGGCACGAGTTAGGGCAATAATCTCTGCTACCTGTGCGGAATGTACTCCTTCCAGGCAAGCGGCTTCTACAACTCCAGTAATAGTACAAACAGCATAAGCTGCTCTCAACCGACCAGTATCGTCTCTTAAACATGAGCCATCAACAAAATAAATTTCATCGGGGTCTGACAATGGCTCATCCACAATATCTGGTCTGGGTTTCGTGCATAGTTCAGTCACATCAAGGCAATCGTGGTCTTCACATCCTTCGCCTTCTATTACAGTAGGTAATGGCATCAAAGTAGCAGGATTCAAGACAGAGCATCTCCTGAGAGTCACGTTCTCTGCGGCAAGTATAACTTGCTCGTAGCGCGTGAGCCTACTATTGGTCAGATGCTGCGTCTTCGTCCTGGTCATTAGCAATTCAACTGAATGTGGTACATACACCACTACTGGATGTCCCATCACAATACTCTCGCTCCTTTCAATGCTGACACCCGTTGCAGCAACGGATTTGAGACATCCGGGCAACGCTGCGGCTACTGGATCTAATGTAGCCGAAAAATATGCAACTGGTCTACGGGCATTTCCGTGGGTCTGTGCCAAGACTGACAAAGCACATCCCTCTCTCTCACAGCAATAGAGTGAAAATGACTTTTCGTAATCTGGCATTCCCAGAGCCGGAGCACGACATAAATCGTCTCTCAGCTGTAAAAACGCCACCAGACATTCTTCATCCCATGGTACCGGATCACTCACCTCCTTGTGCGTCAGTTTCTGTAAGGGCTTTGCTTTCAGTGAGAAGTTAACTATCCACTGTCGGCAGTAACCCACCATTCCTAGGAACATTCTAACTTCTCTCTGTGTTGTAGGCGCATTCATTTTCATTATCGCCTCAATCCTCTCTGGTGACACCTTACGTTTCCCTTTTTCTAACCTGTGCCCTAGATACTGTACTTCTGTCAAACAATACTGCAACTTGCTCGGAGATACCTTATGTCCATTTTCAGCTAAATGATTCAGTAAGGCAATTGAATCTGCTTTACAAGCTTCCTCTGTTTCTGACGCAACAAGTAGGTCATCTATGTACTGTACCAGAACCGAGTTCTGTGGCAGTACTAGATTCTCAAGATTCTTTTTCAGCAACTGATTAAAGATGGATGGGCTGTCTGTGAATCCTTGTGGGATTCGACACCATGTTAAAACGCGATCTTCCATTTTAAAAGCAAAAAGATACCTGCTCTCTTCATCCAATGGGATTGAAAAGAAAGCCTGACAAAGATCTATCACTGTGAACCATTCTGCTTGACATGGTATTTGAAACAATATCACTGATGGATTCGGTACCACGGGACAACATGAAACGACTATGTTGTTAATTTTTCGTAAATCCTGAACTATCCTAAACTTCCCGCTAGGTTTCTGCAAACCCATAATCGGGGAGTTACAAGGACTGCCCACGATTTCTTTCAGTATTCCCTGCTGTATCATTGACTCGATCACAGGTTTTATTCCCGCAATCGTTTCCTGTGATAATTTGTATTGAGGCATTCTTGGAAACTCAACATTTGGTTTTACCAATATTTTTACCGGTTCTACCCCTTTAATCAATCCTATATCTTCTCCTGTGAAATCCCACACCTCTGACGCCACTGCATCTCTTAAATCTTGGGGAAGATCTTCTACAGTCAGAGTAGGATATAGTTCTACACAGAATTTTGAATTGGCCACCTTAAAGGTAGCATCATCGTCGGTAGTCTGTACCTCCACTCCTTGTGGGGTGCAGTATATGGTGCAGTTCAATTTGCACAACAAATCCCTTCCTAACAGACATACCGGACTCGAGTCACAAACCACAAACTGATGTTCGTTCATATGATTTCCTATTTTCACAGATACTGGTTCTGTCAAGGGACTAGTCATACTTTTATTTGCGACTCCTACCACCTGAATTGTTTCCCCTGACATCGGCAAGTCTGGAACCACCGCTGATCTCAGAGTCGAGCGAGTAGCCCCAGTGTCCACTAAGAACGTAGTGGGACACCCTGCCACTTCTGCCTCAACAAATGGCCCTCTTTGATCCACTTCTAGGACTGCCCCGAGGGTACAATCCTCTTCACTGCTCACCCGTTGTCCTGTCAATGGGTCAATGTAATAACACTTTTCTTCCTCGATAAACAGAGGCATTTGTTTAAAGACCTTTCCCCCAGCTGCTATCTTCGGTGGCTGTGGGAATTGGGCCCGTGGAGCCGAAGTCCCCCCTTTGGCCACCTTACTGCTCGGAACTGTCACCTTTTGCACTGGGTCTTCTTGGACCTGCTCTTCTACTTCTAGCTCTCCATTTTCAGGGTTAAAGGGACACTCGCGTCGCCAATGCCCCACCTGGTGACACTGATGACACTTCGTCGTTTTCTTTAAAGTGGCAAAGTCTATCCTAGGTCTCTGCCCTTCCTCATTGTCCTTATTCTGACCGTTTGGCTTTCGTCCCATCCCCTGTTTCTGCTGGCCACCCTTCCCAGCGGACTGCATTTGCACCACCATCAATTTCTCCTTTAGATTCTTGGCTTTAGAATCTATCTCGTCACTGCAGTACCTCGCATAACGTAAAATTTCATCTAGTGGTTTGTTCTGCCAACAGATTAAATGTTGTTGAATCATCAAGCATATGTCAGGTCTCAACCCCAAGACAAACTTTGACACAAACTGCCCTATATCTTTGGGATCCATTACATCTAGTCCACTGTATTGCTTGAATGTTTTCAGCAACCTCTCATAAAACTCATGCACGGTCTCCTTCGGTTCTTGCCTTGTTCGATCTATCTTTACCCAATCTATATCCTGTGGTGGTACCTTATCTTTCAGCCATGCTATTACCCTTTCGTACTTTCGCATGACAATCTCAGATGGTCCATTAGTTCGAGCATCCCTCAATGGTTCAGCATTTGGCCATTCGACACTAGTCTTACAAGGGGTCCACAGATCAGATGGGACCACGATATCAAACAACGTGTTCAAATCTATCCACAGTACTTTCGAGATTTTGACAAACCTCTCTACCTGTTTATACCATTCGACTGGATTGTCCCGCAACTTCGGAAATGAGTTGGTAAATGCGGCTAAGTCTCCTCTACTCCAGGGCACATGTACATAATTTCCATTTGATATTTCTCGCAAAGGGAATGCCTCCATCTGCATTACCCTTCCCTCAGGGGTCATCACATTTGTACTTCGCCTAACTGTGCCCTTTTTCGACCACCTTTCTTCCCATTTATCCAGTTCCCTCCACACTCTTATCCCTGTTACCAGCTCTCTTATGTGTGTTTTTAATCCAGTAGTTCTCTTCTCATCTAGATCTTGGTCTGCGTACTGTAATCTGTGGTTACTCTGTAATGCCCTTGTCCTAGACAAATCCACGGCATACCTGTCTGCCAAATCAGTCAATTTCTCATGAAACGCTCTAGCTTTCCTAGTAATATCCTTTGCCATGAACAATAACTCATCCTGTTCATACAATTCTATCCTTTCCAAAGGCAAGGTTCCATCTATTATCTCATCAACATCTGATTTTAAACTGGTAACATCAAGCCTTTTTGCCTTAATTTCAGCTTTCAAGACACTCAATTTAGCTCCTCCATCCGCATCTCTCCCATCCCAGCTCCGAGATCTACGTTTGGGTATTGGTGAATTATAGGGAGTCCTCCCCTGTTCCCATCTCTCTAAGTCCCATGCCTTTCCATCTTCTCGGGGTGGGTGGTGAAACACTCCTTCATGCCTCCTAGCCTCCCTCTCCCCATCCTGGCTAGTTTCACGGGATGCAGGGTAAGATGTTCCATTACTCCCTCTTTCCTCCCTACTTCCCTGTGATTCCTGATTATTCGAGGTGTGGCGGGACCTATCGCTGTTCTCCTTTCTCCAATGTTGAACGTCTTCCCCGAGTGTATGATGAAGGCACCTAAACCTATTCTGAAAAGCCCGTACCGCCTCATCTCCTCCTTTCCCCCAGAGACGGGACATTTCCTCACATTCTACAATCCTAGTATTTTGTTCCGGCTGTTCTCTCTGATTTGTAGGACATGCATCCCCTCTATTCTCTTGACTTTGGCCTTCCCGGCCCTGACTACTCTCGCTGGCCCCACAATGAGATACTGTCCCATTGCCCCTGCTTTCCCACTCTGGTTCTGTTCTTGTCCTGTTATTTGGAGATACTACGGACCCGTCCCATTCTCTCAAATCAGCTCTTAACTCTGAAAAAGATCTTGGCCGTGGTCCCCTTAGATCCATTGGTCCTCTCGGACCTCCCTGTTCTGAATTGGGACCGACAGTTGTGTCTACTGGGGTATTCCATGTTACTGATCCTGGCAATTGTTTCCATGAATTTGTCACATTATTCCTCCTTTCCATCTCAATCCTTTCCCTATCCAATTGCCTTTGTTGTTCCCCTCTATCTCTCTCAGAATTATAGATCGAAACTATGGGTCCTATGGTAACAGGCACTTGAAGAGCGTCTGGCAATCCCACAGACTCAACCCTTTCTGTGGTTGGCGTTTTCTGCACCACAAACCTTCCCACTACACTCTGTACAGTGTTGTTTGGAGGTGTTTCTCCACTTTTGATAGGTGTCCATTCCGATATAGGGAGTGGTGTATATCCCTCTATGTCATTTCCATCTTCCCTTGTGAGCCCTCTATCTTCTATCAACTCCACTCTCGGAGGTGGTCTATCCATTAACAATCTGTTTATCAGATTGTCCTCCGACTCGCTTTCCTCGTCTTCTTCCATGAGGTTTCCTCCTCCTGACACCTCCCTCATCGGATACATTTTCTCCACCTCAATAGTCTGTACCCTCCAACGCTTTTCCTCCTCATCCCATTTGGAATCTCGCACTGCCCTTACCGATCGCGTCAGTCTTTGTTGACGCCTGTTCAAATTTCGGTCGTGTGCAGCCTTAATCCATGCATTAAGTGCCTCAAACTGTGTTGGTCTAGGTGAGGGTTTCAATGAGGACATGGTTGCTTTCAGCCGATGTAACACCTCTAATTTAAACGTCCCGTACTTCGGGAACTGCATTTCCTCATTCCCTTCCGTAAGCTTATTCCAAGCCCCAATCCACAATATCGTATGCAGCCCAACATTCGTTGCCATATAATGAGCTGGCGTACCCTCTGGGGGAGCCTCTTCCCCGTAATAATGTTCACTTCGTTTACGTTTAAAAATCCCTTTCAAACACTTAAAACACTTCATGATTTCTCTTTTCTCCGCGTTTATTTACTTCCTGATGACAATCCACCAATCTCAGCGCCGTTCTCACTAACTGGCCTATCCGTACGCGACTTTCCTCCGACGTCACGCTAGCCGCCCAACCAGAGCGCGGCTCTAGCTAACGTCACACCAACCGCTCAATCACTGCGCGGCTCTAGCCGACGTCACCCGTCCCCCTTCGCAGCAGTTCCCCTCCTTTCTCAGCTCGTCTCCTCGGTCATGCACGCATCCCATTCATACTCTGAAAAATGATTACTTCCGTCCAAGCGATCACCTTTCTTGACTGTACGCCCACAGTCTTTCTGTAGTTGTCACCTTAACTTGGCGAAATGTCTTTCCGTTTCCTTCCAGACAATCGCCTTCTCCGATAGGTTACTCACACGCAGTAACTTTCGACCAGCGTCCGTTACTCATACACTCACTCTTACACTCCCCCTATCTTGGATCCACGGCGGTCAATGGTACCTCGTGACCTCCGTACTATGGTCGACAACTACCCTGGATGTTCGATACACCCAAAACCACTTAAGCTCTGGCCTGAACTTAAGATTTCACCAGTTCACCCGTTTACCAGGTTACCAGCTTACCAGGTTGCGCGCGCTCACAACCTTCTCTCATTCACACTACAGGCATTCAACTCCGCAAGACATTACAATACAAATACAACACAAAACACCGCAATCTGTTCACGCATGACCCTTTTTATACTCACTCTCCGATACTGCTGCTTTTCTCGCACCGTCTGCACCTTTCGGCACACGATTCTTCCGCTGCTCGTCTCTCGGCGTCTCGGGCCTTGGGGTAAACTAACCTCTCTAGATTACCTTCCTCAAGAAGATAACCATCCTCACTCTGCTACCAACTGCTAACGCGGGATTACTGGTTACTAATTATCTTACCAAATCCCAAACTATGTCGACTGAATCGTTGGTACCTGTCTTGAGTAAAAGGTAATCTCGCAATAAGTCAATCAATTTAAGAACTTACAACACTCTAAATGACCACTGACCAAATTTAAGTTTTAAAGATTTAATATAAAGTCAAAGATAACTGAAGATACAAACTTCTCAAAATGAGATTCAAAAGGTAAATCGGTATCACTATGAACATGAACTTCTTGAACAATCTAAGTCTGAAGAACAAGATAATAACTACAAGCTCAAAGACCATCAGGGTTGTCAAAATAGATATAAGTTGCAACCTCAAAGTCATTACAGAAAAGAAAATTAAGGTTAGTCTGTCCCTACACTATTTTAAGTGACATCCCTACTTAGCAAGATCTTAACCCTCTAGGTGTCAGCCGTGGTGACTTCCTAAGAAGATCACGCACTTCTCTTTGTCTTTTCTCTGATAATGGGTCTCTCCTGATCAGCCTATCTGCCTACCCATCCGCTTCCTTAGGCTCCCAAAATCATCTGCTCTGCTCTCCTCCCGGGTCTCTTTCCCTAATACCAAAACACATTTCTGATAGGAACGCCCCTTGGGACGCCCCTCACGTGGTACTTCCTTGCGCGGTAAACTCCATGATGGTACTCTTGAAGACCCTCGTTATAGTTGTCCTTGGTTCCCAGGCTTCTTCTGCAGTGCGCTGATACCCCCTGAAATTCCTGGAAACTCCTACAGGCCTGCGCAAGGCGCCACTGAACAAAGTCCCTTTCATTCGAGCTGATTAGGACCCTCGCACCTGCATACAGCTCGTCCTGCAGTGGGCCTCAAATTCCAGACTTCACCATATCTTTAGTCATAAAACACTCTCAAAGCTCGGTGCTGGACACCTCGCGACCTCTTCTCTAACGAGCACATGACGATTTACACGACATGACATTATCTCCTCTGGCCTACTTGATTTACATGCAGCAGGTCCCTGCACTCTTAAAACGTTAACTTGATTTAAACAGCAAACATTCTTAACTAGCATACGTTTCTAAAATAACACATCTATAAAGCATATACTTTTAACCCTAAGTTCAATAGTACATTTTGGAAGAACCACGTCAACCTTATCTCACATTATTTTAGCAGCACGTTCAGGTTTGCTGTGAATTGCCCTAAGGCCTACACATAATACTGGATTTTCAAAGTTACATTTAATTCGGACATGATTCTTTTAACATGAGAACATGAGGTTTTCACATGTATTCCAACATTTCTACATTAATCTCACACCGTTATAATTATAGTTACTCTACTTAACATTCTATACATTTCACTACTGAATATAAAACACTCTGTATATTTCACTCCTGGATATAAAACACTCGTGTGCAAAACATGTTTAAACTAACTACGTGCTTGTAAATATGGTGTACTTATACATTTTTTCTCAAACTTGTGCTCTCTCAGTTGCATCATCTTCCTTGACTTTGTACTGGTGCAAAGTCTTGAAAATTCTTCCCCAATGTATCTGATCTGCACCCCACCGGGAAGAGGACAACATTTGTGTGTGAAGGTGGTCATCACTACTTTTCAAGCACCCGCTCCATGGTATTACTAGAGCATTATGATTAGAAAATAGGCCGTTAACGAAAGGGATGTATTTGAGTGTGTTTCTTTGTTTATTTGAGTGGGCATCTTTATTTATGAGAGAGCGAGAGAGTGAATGAGCGAGAGTGTGAGTGTGTGTCACAAAGGTGACGCAAAACGATAATAAATCTTTTTTTACTTATTTACTTTCCAGAGCTAAACTTGTTTAGAGCTGATAATCCACTCAAAAGAAGCCTGAAGCAGCGAATAGCCTTATTTTGCATTACTTAGCGCCAAGGGGGCAATGCATACGATGGGTGGTGAATGGGAGTTCCCATGCAACCACCCAAGGTTTCTGACGATAAGACCTATTTACTTAAAAAAGTAGACAAGGTTTTTCGTCATTTCAGATAGGTGCTATGAAGGAGAAATACTTGTATTTCGCCTTTCTTTTCTGATTTTGCATGTGTGCTGTACTGTACAGCACATACAAAGTTGGAAAAGGGTCACAGTTAGTCTAAGCATAGTTTGTTTGACTGGAAGGGTATTCACCCAGTACAAAACCTATGGTAGACTTACAGAGACCCCCTTGTCCTATGAAGCAAAGGTGTGTCCGTGTCAGGCAAGCCAGCACATTTCTGCACCGGCATTCAGTAGAGGGGAGGAGAGTGCCATATTTCTGTAAATATGGCACTCTCCCTCTCTCTTCTTCTCTTGCAGCACAGCATTTGCGATTGCTGCACCGCGCTGTGTGACAAACTAGTAAATCTGGCCCCAAGTGATCAGTTCATGGAGTCTGCCCTGTTACACTATCTGTGATTACGCTTTACGTTGCTCTTGCTGTCATTATGTTTTGTATGGTATCTGAAATGGGTGATGTGGATGTTCTTAATTGCTATAGATTAAATGCACATGTTATTCACTTTACTATACTTAACTTCTTGCCAATTAAATGTTGGTACTAATATTATGTTTGCTAGTTGTGCTGCCTTACAGTTGACTGATAATGCTGTTGCAGTATTATTAATATTCGTGATTTGTTTCCCAAGCATTTAGTGATATATGACTAAATCACAGATACTCTATCCCTCTCTGCAAAGCAACAGATCCAAAGCTTTCCTCTGTACTATATAGTTCAAATAGTAGTAAAATCCAGATAATCTGGACATTTCTTAAATGTGCAACACAAATGCATCTTGTTCTGTGTTGTCATGTTTTTATGCTTGAAGTTTTTAGATACAGGTGAATGACAGATGTCAATGATACATCAGCACTTTGCCAAATTTTGTAATGAAACAGCCTCTAGGACTTGTTATTGCCAGCTGTTGGCTTTCATTGTCATTTCCCAGTTCTTGACGTAAAGTCTTCCACCTGCAGTTCATTTAACAGTACTGAAATTTTGGTATTAAACCTAGATTGGCCACCTGAAGTATGACCCTTTAGGGACATTGTGACATTGTAAGGTACATTGGTTTATCACGAGTCTCCAGGCAGGGGAGGCATTCACTCCAAGGTTTTTTGATGGTGCCAAATAGGCCTGCAAGTTCCTTGTGTCTACCTCAGTGCTTTGAAGCACACTGCTGACACGCCAGCACCATTGTTCTCAAGTGCCTTGGAATATGAAGTTTACTGGAGTGTCTGTACTCACTGTTAAATGTGTTTGCCATCTACTATCAGCAGAGCCTGTCTATGGATGCTCTGTGGTTCCCACCTTGTGGACATCTTGCTATTCTATGAACATGTATAGCTCAATCGAATACTAAGAAGAGTGGTGAACAGCACACTGAATCATACATTGTTGTCATATGCTGTAGCTTCTGATGAGGGTCCTCCTACTGTCCTCAAGCAGACCTACTAGGGAAAGCATATGTAGGTCAGGCAAGACTGGTTCTTGCTAAGTTCAAACACAAGCTGTAAATGTGACAGGTTGCATGTACAGACTGCTGACTCATTCTGTTTAGACTCACACATTCCCTCGGGTATGGGGGTGTGAGGCCTACTGCCACTAGGTGCTCCTTATGACCAACATTGATGTAGTGGATGAACCAGCTCATAAACATAAATGATATGGATTCTATGGCTGACTCTGATTTCAGTAATCCAGATGCACTCTTTAATTGCAGACGTTTTCAACTTGATGATTACATGAACATTTTTTCAGCAGCACATATTCAGAGGAGCCACCCTAGCTTTGCCCAAAATATCCACATCCTGCCTAACTATGCTTCTTTTTAGCCAAGAGCAATAAATACAATTCTAGAGTTGTGTGAGGTATGAGTGGCCTGAGAGTACAGCACAGCAAGGAGGAGTCCCTTTTATTCTTGAGTCAGGTGACCCTGCCTTCCGAACCAACTGTCCAACTGTTCTGCATAAGCAGAGAATCTACCACAATACCCCACTCCCACTACATGCTGCAGTGTCATTAGACAAATAAACAATGGCAAAGCCAGTGGGTTCAGCCTACAACAGTGCTATTGGCTTTGCCATTGTCTTTAGCCATGTCGAACCGCAGCCTCACTGCCGTTCGGAATGGCGGAGACTTGGTGGCTTATAATCGAGTGGCCCAGACTACACTTGATTAGAGTGGACTGGTTTAGAGTGGACTAGATTGGTGCAAAGTGGTGTGCTGCGTAGTGGAGTGGCCCAGAGTGGTGTGGAGTGGAGTGGCAGAGAGTGGCTTAGAGTAGAGTGATGTAGAATATGTTGTAGTAGAGTCTCGTAGAGAAGAGTGGAGTGGCACAGAGGGGAGTGGAGTGGTGTTGAATAGAGTGGAGTAGCATAGAGTGAAGCTGCATAGAGTGGAGTGGCATTGTGTAGAATTGATTGGTGTAGAGTAGAGTGTTTAAGTGGCGGGATGAAAAAAAGCACACTGTGCTTGAAAGTGACATGGAGCAGGGGTGAAGCGTGTAAGACAACTTGAAAACAGAATCACTCTCTTGTATGGCTTCAGGAAAAAGAAGAAAAGAGCTCCTGAAAAAACAAGCATTCCTGGAAGAACAGAAGGAGCCAATCAGAGAGAGGGTAAAAAGTGTATGCTCCACAGGAGGGACAATGACATGGTGAGGGGGCTAAATACGAATAGAAATCAAGCAACAGTGAGTGACAACACACAGAGCCACTGGTCAGCAGTGGGTGCAATACATTCCTATGGAATCTTTCAGAATATGCCTAGGACGTCTTTTGCAACAAAACTGCTACAACCTAATCAACTGACATATATAAAGACCAATGGGACATAGTGGCCTACATTGCTCATTTGCTGAGAATTTAAGGGCATCCTTGTGCAGGCATGTGTTCCCAATACTTACTATTAGAGCTTAACCTGTAGATCAGATTTTTCTTGCCGCTATCCAATGCAAATATGTTGAGTTAGTTTGCTGTCAAAATTAGGAAAGGGCAGGGACTAACAGGATAAATGTACAACTGTACTGTATTCTCTTGTGAAACTTGGGGGGCATATGTACAAAGAAATGACACAGTGTGGTGAAGCAAGCAATACAGTGGTGCTGCAATGCATCATTTAAAAAATGCAGGGATGCGCCGTATTTATAAAAATATGGCACACCCTTGTGTTTTCCCTTGCGCTGGCACTGGAAAAACTGCCTAGCCCTAGCGCAGGCACCCGTGCACCATGGTGCAGCAGTGACTGTATTGCAGGGATAATAGTTTATGTGCAGGAAAGGACACCTTCCTACACATAACCAATCTTTAAGGGTGATTTTCAGAATGCCGTACACATAGAAAGAGCAAATAAACAGAGAGAAATAAAACTATTTCTCCTCGTTGCGCCATTCTAATGCCCAATTTCAATGGCGTTAATTGTTGGCGCTGCCTCTGATTTACTATTTCTTGTAAATCTGGGACATTGTCAGAAAGCAATGGGTGTTGCATGGGTACGCCATCAGCAACACCCATTGCATGCCCATTTGATGTAGAAAACTGCATCAAAGGGTACGATATTTGCAAGGTGGCGTAAAGCCAGGCAAAGTGGCTTAGCGCCACCTTGTAAATATGGAGAAGAACATTGCGCCACCGGAGCATTGTAAAAAGTGACACAATCCCCTTGTAAATATGCTCCGTCATTGGTAACTATACTATAGCTGTTTGGAAATTTGAACAATTTGGAGTTAGGGAGACATTGTCTAACTGAAAGTCCCACTATTGCTATGCCTCCTAAATGGCCATGTGTAATTCACCACATGTTTCACGCTTCCTGTACCCATGAGTGGAACCGTCATGGCGGATATGACTGGCTACAACCTTGCTGGGCCAGAGGTGACTATATATTCAAGAACAATGTTCCCGCAAATTGGCATAAGATCATGTCAGGAGCCTCTAATGTTCATTTACACTACTACGGTGCCGATGGCCCTTGCAAGAATTGGCAAGTTTTATGCGGTAGCTGGAAGGATTCTACAAACAATGCAAGAATTGAAGACGAAAGTTAACCCAATATTAGCTGTTGTTCATCTATTGTTTAGTAACACTGGCACCATATGATTCTTCACATACACCTCACACTTAAGGATCACTCATAAAGGGTAAACTATCTGATGGCCCTGGGTGTGGGTTTGTCACTTCACCCAGCGTATTGTTCTTTTCTGGAGAAGTTTCCTAGTGGGGACTCCTGCATAAATAACGCGCCACACAGATGTGCGTGTTCACCCGTACCACATTTGATATTTTATTTTTGGGGAGTAGTATTGTTTTTAATTAGTATCATATGTCGTTTACCATATTCCAGTAGGTAGGATCTCAGCGGCATTTGGAAGCACCAGGCTTACCCATTTGTCTCGAAGGCATTTATTTATTTTTATTTTATTTAATGCGATTTTATATAGCGCGAACATTACCCGAAGGTGTCAGAGCGCTTTACAAAAGAACCAGTTGTGATACATAAGGATTTAGGATTACATGAGTTACATAAAAGATAAAAACAGAAAAAATTGCAAATGTACAAGTTGTAAAGTCACTCAAGAAAGAGATACAAATAGATAAACTCTAATTATCACATTGGAATGGTAGTGAGAACAAAGGTCTACTGCATATGCTAGTGGTTATAGTTATCTCTATATACATATATATATACATATAGTAGATTTTCTCAGGATGACACTTTACCAGCAATTAGGCTTGCTGATGCATATTCACTTATACAACAATTATATGCATGTTTGCACGACACAAAATCGCATGTTCACATACCTATGCCTTTTAGCTTTGCCTGTTTGCTACACAAAATAGCCTTGAGCTGTTTGCTGTACCCATATCATTTTGCTGCTGCACTTTTTGATATTCTTAATTTTGTACAGGCCAGAAATATTTTAACAATTTTATATATCTTTTTATTTTCAGATTTTTGTTGTATTATTTAATCCACACTGTTTTTGTAAATTATTTTAGATAATCATACAATAAAGAAAATTACGACTGTGCAGACTCATACCCATGCCTATGCTTTATGTTCACTTAAGAGCCCGCTCCTTGTGTACAATAAAATAATTCTTTGCAATTCAGGAACGCTGAACTTTTTTAAAGTATGATTTTTTATTCCAATTCCAATTCCAAAAATTCTTTATTTCGGCCACATAGGCCATAAAAGATACAATAAAATACAATACATATAATTAAAACACAGTATTTACATATAAAAGATTCTTCTGGACCTGCATGGGGTAAGGGATACAAGGTAGTACTAGTTCAAGAAGACATTTTCTTCCTTATTATCCATGCTGCCATTAGAAATTTTGAAACAGCAAAGACAATATGGCCCAGAGTGTTGGTTTTCATAACCCTGTAGGCCTGTAGATACTTCCTGAAGCCCAGGTTCCGACACAAAGGTGCTATCCAACGCCTCCTCGGGCTCTGGTAAGCGTGGCAACCAAACATTATGTGTAGATCATCTTCATCATGGGCTTTACAGCATGGACAAAGTTTGTCACCCCCTGAGGACCATTTGTAAGTGAATACTTTGGTGGGGAGTGTACCGAACCTCCATTGCAGGAACAGTTTCCTCGCCAAGAGAGGAAAAATAAAATCCATAAAAGGTTCAAACACATAAGAATTTTTGGATTCCATAAAGCGTCGCGTCAAGGTGCCACTATTATAAGCATTATCCATGTCAACGAGGTATTTGTTCTTGTACAGCTGGGCAAGAGTTTTACGCGTAATCCTTTGACAGCCCTGAGCTGGGTCATCCCATAAGTCTGGCAGGTTCAGGCTAAACAGTTCCGACTTGATAAAGGCCAGCCAGGGAATTTTACAGTTGACATTCAGCCTCATAACATGAATAAGGTCCTGTCTATAATGATACAGTTCCTCGGTGGACCATATCCGATGCCAGAACTTCACGGGTTTCGACAGAAGATCCTCAGCAATAGAGGGAAGGCCCAAGTCTAGTCTTAAGGGGAGGAGTGGCGTACCTTGCGGGAGAGCAAGTAGGCGTCTCAAAAAGCTATTTTCCACACCTGCCAGAACCCTCCCTGCTTTATGTCCCCACAACTCACTACCATACATGGCTGCTGCCTTCGCTTGGGACCTGTATGTTTCCAGGGCCGGGCTTACAGGTTTAAAGGTGGACTTGTTGGCCACTTTCAAGAGTGCGCCCGATAGCTGGGAAAGTTTCAGCCTAGATCTCGCTACCTGGCAGTCCCATGATAAATTTTCTTGGAGTGTTACCCCCAAATATATAAAGGTCGAGACCCTCTCAAGACTAGTTTCCCCCAGTTTAGGATTGGGTCTAGTTTTGGTAGGGGGGTTGAAGATCATGAACTTAGTTTTTTCCGTGTTCACCTCCAACCCATGTTGGCGACAGAAAAGGCCAAAACCATTCTCAATCCTCTGAATCCCCATGGGGGATTTGGAAAGCAGGAGGGTATCGTCAGCAAACATTATTGCCGGGACCCTCCTGCCTGCCAAAAGCGGGGCATCGTTGTCCTTAACAGCGTCAAGATGTTGAATGACGCTGTTAATATAAAGACAGAACAGGGTCGGGGCCAAGACACAGCCCTGTCTGACGCCTCGACGGACCGAGAATTTGCCCGAGAGCTTACCATCCCTCCCACACCTTACTTGTGCATAGTTGTTCTCATGCAACCTGATGATGATACTAAGGAGGTGATGGGGTACTCCTAGCTTTTGCAAAACTTCCCATAGTTTCCCTCTAGGGACTAGGTCAAAGGCTGACCTCAGATCCACGAAGACCATGTACAATCTTCCTCCCTCTAACGTTACCGTCTTCCAATATAGGAGAAGGAGGCGGAAGATTTGGTCCATGGTCGACGTGTTCTTTCTGAAGCCAGCCTGGAGGGGGCTCATGATGTCATTGTCCTCCACCCAGTCTAGGAGATGGTTAAGGATAAGGCGCGCAAAGAGCTTTTGGGGTACATCTATTAGGCTAATAGGCCTGTAGTTGGCGGGGAGCAGAGTGGATCCCTTCTTGTGGATTGGAACAATCTCTGCCCCCAGCCAGGACCCGGGGATTGCCATACCTCCTAGAATAGCATTGAAAAGGATGAGAAGGTATGGACCCCAGATGTCCGGGTGATGCCTGAAAAGATCCCCGGGTAACCTATCCAGACCTGGCGCCTTCCCCAACAGTAAATGCTCCAAGGCCGCCTCTACTTCCCTCAGGGATAGTTCCATGCCAGGGACCTGGGAGCCCGAGGGCGCTAGCAGGGCTGTATCAGGGCAGGGATTAATGTCTTGGTAAAGTACCCCAAAGTGGGCCTCCCAAACCACGGGGGCAATATTGGGTTCAATTGCTTTTTTGAGTTCCCCTATCCCATTATTTACAAGGGCCCAAAATTTCCGGGAGTCCCTAACTTTTAGGGCGTCATAAAGGTCCTGCCAGTGGTTCCAGTCCCACTCGGTCCTAGCGATCGCCATCACTGATTTGTAATACTTCCTAAGGTCACGTACCTTAGCCTTATTTGACCCCTCTTTTATTGCAGCAATGAGCTCAGATTTAGCTGCCCTACAAGAGGAGGTATACCAGGTGGGAACATGGGTCTTTTTCTTTTGGATTGGCACCACCGGGTGAAATACCTCAGCCAAATCCCTCACTAAGTCCTGATGTATGTTACCCAGTTTCTCATTATATCCTGGGCTTCTTGGTTCATTTAGAAGTACATCCACCTCCATAAACCTTGGGAGTGCCAACTCATATAGCTTATTGATGGCCTCTTCTGAACTCACAAGCTTTCCCCACTTAACCCGGCGCCTATTTGTTGTAAGGAGCAAATCCCCCGTGTCTTCCCCTCGATTTACTGCAGATGTGCCCGCTGAAGGCAGAGGGCACTGGATGTTTAAACAAAGGGCATTGTGGTCACTATCTGACCTATTTATTACCCCAAAGTCGAGGACTTTTGGCCAGAGTGTAATGTCCACCATAATATAGTCTAGCCTCGACTCATGGCCCCTTCTATTGAAAGTACACACTGAGGGTGTATCGGAGGGAGTACGACCATTACAGGCCCTCAGTGCGTAGTTCAGGGTAAGGGACATGAGTTGTATTGCTAGGGGGGACCAGGCTTTGGGGTGAGGGGAAGACGAGGGTGGGACCCCCCAGTAGTCATCCTCGGCCGTAAGGGCACCATCCAATAGGCCTTCCAGGGGTTCAAAGTGGCAATTGAAGTCTCCTCCAAGCACCACCTTGAAATCTCCTGGAAGTTGACCCAAAAAGGAGGACAGGTCGTTTAGGGTCGGTGATTCATTTGGCGTGGCAACTGGTCGCGAGTAGACGTTAACAATAGCCCACGGTGGTTTGCCAGGCCATGTGAGCCGAACACACTGAATGTCCTGCGAGTACGTATGTACCTGTTCCGCCTGGCACCCAGTGTGACTCGCAATCCAGATTGCCAAGCCACCTGACGGCCTCCCCCTCCCACTCCATTTGGCAGGGATTTCAAATATTTCAAACCCTCTCCTAGTTTGGGTGTCCCTCGCCCATGTTTCCTGAAAAAGGAGGATGTCACTGCCACCTACTAGGTGATCCCACTCCGGTGAGCCTTCCTTATTTGCAATTCCTGCCACATTCCAGGAGAGAATTCTCAACCCCGGATCTGGTGGTGGAATACCTAGACCTCCAGTAGGAGGTTGCGCAATGACTATGGGTGGGTAAGTGTCTGGCGAAGCAATATTGCAAACCGCGATGGCGGATGGCCCAACCGACTCCGCCCCCCCAGGTTGCAAGATATGGTCAGACTCGGTGCTAAGTGGGGGTCCCTGTTGACCCAGACTATCGTCCGTGATATCCGTGATATCCGTTCGATCTTTAGCGGTATCCTGCGGACCATGTTCAGTTACAGGGGCTGTACTCAATCCCACCCGACTTTGCACCTCATCCACCATCTTCCCAGAACCAAGAGAAATCTCCCCAGTTTGTGGTCAGTCGACCTGATCCAAGCAGGAAAATCTATTGTAATGTGTAAAATTGGCCTGGGCAGGTGGTAAGTAATGCCTTGATCTATAACGTGAGCCATCTACAGCAAAGCCTACTCTGGTCCACCCCTTCTCCCTCCCTACTTCCGTGTTGTTAACAATTGGATAGAAGTGTGAAAGGGGTACTAGTTCAATGTTTTTTATTCAAAAGGCCACGTTGATGCCATCCCAAATAGATTAAAGAAAGTGCCAGAGGTACGTTCTCATGCAGCCCCAGAATGCTCAGAGCATGTAACCTAAAATGCAAGCCTCGTGGTGATGACGCCACCTGTACTTATCTAGTATTCAGTCTATCATTACAGATTTACTTTGACTAAAATGGCAGCAAGAGCACCACTTGATTCATGGGGCTAAGCTGAATGCCTCAGCCCAGAAAAGAGATGTTCCACTGACGAACCTTTGCCAAATTTCCCAAGAATGAATGGCTCTTAGCACAATACCTGGCAGCAGCATGCCATCCTGATGTCAGGCTCTCTTCCTCGATGCAGTTGTATGCCAGAGAGGCAGGTAAATGGTTTATCCCACTCCTTATTATTCAAACAAGCTGCACCTGACTGAGCTATGCTTCTCTATTTGTGATGGAAAGCTTGTAGCTAAAAGAAAGAAGGTGTCCAATAATTGCAACATTAACTGGGGGAGCTCAGCATCCAGCTCATGTTTTTATAGAGCACAAGACCCTGAGATTGCTAAGAGATGCTCCCTATCGCAGATAAAGATTTTCAGTTCTTCCAAGTACATCATCCGGTATCTGGACCATGAAAATGATGACTATGATGGGGCACGTAACCAATCAATCAATCAATCAAAGCATTTATATGGCGCACTACTCACCCAGAGGGTCTCAAGGCGCTGGGGGGGGGAGGGGGTCCGCTACTGCTCGAACAGCCAGGTTTTGAGTTGCTTCCTGAAGGCGAGGTGGTCCTGGGTCAGGCGGAGGTGGGTCGGGAGGGAGTTCCATGTCTTGGCGGCGAGGTAGGAGAAGGACCGTCCCCCTGTGGTGGCTCTTCGAATGCGGGGGACGGCAGCGAGGGCGTGGCCGGTCGATCGGAGCAGGCGATTGGGAGCGTAGAAGTTGAGGCGACTGTTGAGGTAACCTGGGCCTTGGTTGTGTAGGGCTTTGTGTGAGTGGGTGAGGAGACGGAAGGTGATTCTCTTGTTGACCGGGAGCCAGTGCAGGTCTCTCAGGTGTCCGGATATTTGGCTGCGACGGGGGATGTCCAGGATGAGTCGTGCTGAGGCGTTCTGGATCCGCTGGAGTCTCTTCTGGAGTTTGGCGGTGGTTCCGGCGTAGAGGGAGTTGCCGTAGTCCAGGCGGCTGGTGACGAGGGCCTGGGTGACTGTCTTCCTGGTCTCGGTGGGGATCCACCGGAAGATCTTACGTAGCATGCGCAGGGTGTTGAAGCACGACGAGGAGACGGCGTTGACTTGTCTGGTCATGGAGAGGGAGGAGTCCAGGATGAATCCCAGGTTGCGTGCGTGGTCTGTTGGTTTGGGTGCGCTGCCCAGGGCGGGGGGCCACCAGGAGTCGTCCCAGGCGGAGGGTGAGGATCCCAGGATGAGGACTTCCGTCTTGTCCGAGTTCAGTTTCAGGCGACTGTTCTTCATCCATTCGGCTACCTCTTTCATCCCTTCGTGAAGGTTGGCTCTGGCGGGGTCGTTGGTGAGGGAGAGGATCAGCTGGGTGTCATCGGCGTAGGAGATGATGTTGAGGTTGTGCTGGCGTGCGATGGCTGCGAGGGGGCTCATGTAGACGTTGAAGAGGGTAGGGCTGAGCGAGGAGCCTTGGGGAACACCGCAGATGACTTCGGTGGCTTCAGATCTGAACGGTGGGAGGCGGACTCTCTGTGTCCTTCCGGCGAGGAAGGAGGTGATCCACTCCAGTGCCTTCTCCTGGATTCCGACGTTGCTGAGACGCTGTACTAGTGTACGGTGGCAGACAGTGTCGAAGGCCGCGGAGAGGTCTAGGAGGATGAGGGCTGCAGTTTCTCCGTTGTCGAGCAGTGCTCGGATGTCATCGGTGGCTGCGATCAGGGCGGTCTCGGTGCTGTGGTTGGCCCGGAAGCCAGACTGCGAGAGGTCAACGGATCCGTTTGTCTCGAGGAAGGCGGCCAGCTGCTTGTTGACTGTCTTCTCGATGACTTTTGCAGGGAACGGGAGCAGCGAGATGGGGCGGTAGTTTTTGAGGGCGGTGGGGTCGGCTGATGGCTTCTTGAGAAGAGCGCTGAGTTCGGCGTGCTACCAGCTCTCCGGGAAGGTAGCGGTGTCGAAGGAGGTGTTGATGATGTCCCGCAGGTGGGGTGCGATGACAGTGTCGGCCTTGTTGAATATGTAGTGGGGGCAGGGGTCGGTCGGAGATCCGGAGTGGATGGAGTTCATCGTGCGGACGGTGTCTTCGGTGCTGATCGGGGTCCAGGCGCGAAGGGTGGTGGTGGGGTGCGGTGGTTCGGTCATGGCGTGCGTTGGTTGAGTGCTGAAGCTGTTGTGTATGTCCGCGATCTTGTTGTGGAAGTAGGTGGCGAGGGAGTTGCAGAGGTCTTGCGAAGGGGTGATGTCGTTGTTTCCGGCGTTGGGGTTGGAGAGCTCTTTGACGATGTTGAAGAGTTCCTTGCTGTTGTGTGCGTTGTAGTCCAGTCGTTCCTGGAAGGCAGTTTTCTTGGTGGCACGGATGAGTTGGTGGTGTTTTCGGGTGGCGAGCTTGAGGGCAGTCATGTTGTCCGGCGTTGGGTCTCTGCGCCAGGTTCTCTCGAGCTCTCAGCAGTTCTTCTTGGAGCTCTTGAGTTCGTCGGTGAACCATGGGGCTTTCTTGCTGCCGGGTCTGCTGGGCGGGGTACTCAGGGGGGCGAGGTCGTCTGCGCAGTCGCTGATCCACTTGGTGAGGTTGGTGGCCGCTTGGCTGGGGTTCGTTGCGCTGGTGAGTCGGTTCTTGCTCAGGGAAGACGTGAGCTGGTCGGCTGTGATCTTGTTCCAGCTTCTGCGTGGGACCTGTTGTTGGTGGTGGTGGATCGTGGTCCTTTTGAAGCTGAAGTGGACGCAGCTGTGGTCTGTCCAGTGGAGTCCGGTGGCGTGGCTGAAGGTGATGTCCTTGCTGGATGAGAAGACGGGGTCGAGTGTGTGTCCGGCGTAGTGGGTGGGGGTGGTCACCAGTTGCTTGAGTCCGAGGTTAGCGAGGTGGTCCAGCAGGGTGGCGGTGTTGCGGTCGTTGTTGTTCTCCAGGTGGAAGTTGAGGTCCCCGAGGAGGATGTAGTCAGCGGAGAGGAGGGCATGAGGGCTGACGAAGTCGGCGATGTCCTAGCTGAATTGTGTGCGTGGTCCCGGGGGTCTGTAGATGAGGGTGCCTCTGAGGGAGGTCTTAGGGTTGATGTGGACCTGGAAGTGCAGGTGTTCGGCGGGTGCGAGGGAGTCGTCGGTGTCGGTCGTGATGCGGATCATGTTCTTGTGGATGATGGCGATGCCTCCTCCGGTCTGGTTGATACGGTCCCTACGGATGATCTTGTAGCCCTCTGGGATGGCGATGGTGATGTCGGGCGCTGAAGAGGCGTTCATCCAGGTTTCCGTGAGGAAGGCGACGTCTGGTGAAGTTGTGTCGAGCAGGTTCCAGAGCTCGACGGCGTGTCTGTGGACGGAGCGGGTGTTGAGCAGGAAGCATTTCAGGTGGCTGCTGCTGTTGCTCGTCTTGGTCTTGGTCGGTGCTGGAGAGGTGCAGGTCCGGATGCAGGTGAACTTGCAGGAGTGGCAGTCGAAGGGTCCGTGGGTGCGTCTCGGAGTGGCTCGGTAGCATCCGGGCGATCGGCCGGTGTTGAGTGCGTAGAGTTCGGTGGCGTCGTAGGTCCGGCGGGTGGGCTGGTGTCTGCGGGAGGCAGGGTTCCTGGCACTGGGCGCGGACCAGGCGTGGACGGGCGCAGATGGGCTTACCTTTGGTGCACCTTCGGCGCTCATTCGGTGCTCCCACTGCGCGCGTCCGCTGCGCGGTCGCTCTGGGGGCGTCATAAGAAGGGAGCCGGGAGGGAGGGTCCGCTGGGAGGCGGGAGCTTGCTGACCAATCGGCAGGCATGGGGGCGGGGCCACAGGCAGGCAGCGGCGGGAAAGCGGGAGCAGGCAGGCTGGGCGGGCGGCCCTGCGGCGGCTGGGGCGCGGATCGGCGTCTGCGCTATGCGGCAGAGGAGACAGGCAGCAGGAGGTTCAGGAGGCAGCAGGAGAGGTGAGGAGCGTGGGGGCGACCAGGCCGAGGGCGCAGTGGTCGCTCCCGAGTGTCAGGCTAGGTCCCCTTAAGAGGGAGCCGGGAGGGAGGGTCCGCTGGGAGGCGGGAGCTTGCTGACCAATCGGCAGGCGTGGGGGCGGGGCCGCAGGCAGGCAGCGGCGGGAAAGCGGGAGCAGGCAGGGTAGGCGGGCGGCCCTGCGGCGGCTGGGGCGCAGATCGGCGTCGGCGCTATGCGGCAGAGGAGACAGGCAGCAGGAGGTTCAGGAGGCAGCAGGAGAGGTGAGGAGCGTGGGGGCGACCAGGCCGAGGGCGCAGTGGTCACTGTAACAAACATCAAACACCGGCCAGAACCATTACCCATATTAGTATCTCAGATGTACTTGTCACAAACTCAACCAAGTAATGTGAATATAGGTAGACAAAATCTAACTATGTTAACAAGATACCTTTTAACTCTTAAAATGAAAAAGAATGTCAGTGGATTTCTAGTGCACAAAGACCAACAACAACATATATTCAACATACAGCAAATTCCTCTGTATATAATCATTTGTTTTCACTATAGATATGTACCTATCTTTGTGTATTGCTTTGGGTAAACATGTAGAATAATGATGTTGTTGTAAATAAATAAATAAATAAAAAACATCTCTGGTCTACATGTACTTACTTCCATTGTGCATCTATGTACCTTCCATGTACTTGGATCTGTGTGTCTATTACCTTTCTTCAAAAAAAGATTATTCAATGCACTACTCTATTTCTCATCCTGTACCTCTATCAATATCTTCAATCTATGTATACTTGGCTCCTCTATGCATCTATATGCTTTCAATGTACTTATGGATCTATATATTTATCACTTGCTTCTAATTTAGCACTTCATATGCACTACCCTTTTTCTCAGCTTATACTTCTCTCAATATATTCCCTGGCCCAACCTTCTGACTCATCTCAAACTTCTTTCTACTACTATTTCCAATGCACTACCCTATCTCTCACCCTATACATATATCATTATATCTTCTACAACCACTCTCTCATTTATCCCAAACCCCATACCACTACCATGACCCCCAAAATAACCCTTTCTAGACTCTCTCCTACTCTATCCCTCCTTGCATCATCTGATACCTCTTTTCACTATACTGATCCCCAAAAACAAACCTTTATAAACTCTTCCCTTTGACTCTTCCCCTCAAAAACCCCTTGTACATATCCAAAAGCCTCCTCCTACTGCTATGACCTAAAAAAAAAAGAAAAACAAAGCTCACTCTTCTGTCCTTCCACTATCCTTTTCAATCCAAATAACAGATTAACATGTTCACTTCTCAATTTCCATATTCCACTATACTAAGTTACCACTAATCCTTTATGGGTTCCAGAGTAGCGTGCTACTCGCCAATGAAGTGCCTCAAAACCCCATTAAGGGGTACAAGCACTATATAAATACCAACCTTTTTCCCTCTTCTATCCCGCAACCTACCCTTCTCTATCCAAATAACTGAATAACATATCCCCCACTCAAATTACTTCATACTTCACTATACTAATTTTTCAACAACAATCCTTTATGGGTTCCAGAGTAGTGTCCTACTCGCCAGAAAAGCACTTCAACACCCATCAGGTGCTACATGAATGCAAACCTTTCTTCCATTTTATCCCTTCCCTACCCTTCTCACTCCAAATAACTGACTAATATCCACCACTCAAATTACTTTCATATTTCACCAAACTAATTCAGCACTAATCCTTTATGGGTTTTCACAGTAGCGTGCCTCAAGATTCTGCTATCTTTCCGAATCCAAATTCAAATAACTGACTAACCTATAACTGACTAACCTTTCCACCACTTAAAATGTACTTGCATGTTTCATTATACTAATTCAACACTAATGCACTATAGGTCATGGAGTAGCGTGCTACTCACCGAAAAAGCGCAACAACGCCTCATCAGGGGTAATAAATGCTGTATAAATGCAATTAAAATACAACACAATACAATATATGAAGGATACCTACTAAAATGTCTGGTCTTATGAGACTTCTGGTTTATGTCTCAGATACCAAGACAAAGCATCTACAAGCTGCCCATCCTGTCCTGGCTGCAATAGGATGTCTTGTTCCAACTAATACGAACACAGTATGATCATGCTGCAAGAATAGCCTCATTAATTCCTCCCAGCACAAGGTCAAAGAAGACAATAATCAAAACCAGCACTCTCCTAAGTGGCTCAAGACAAAACCTTGCTGCCAATAAGGACAAGGATCACAGATATAACTAAAGCTACAACAACTCTGATCTTTCCTTACAGAGTAAATAATAAACTTTGAGCTGGAAACTGGGGCGGGGGGCATATTTACAAGAGAATGGCGTAGTGCAACGTTTAAGCCAAAATTGCTAATGCAGCGCATTCTGAAAAGGCAAGGATGCACCATATTTACAATAATGTGGCACACCCATACGTTTCCATTAGCGCTGGCGCTAAATTAAACTGCCTAGCACCAATGCAGGCACCCTGGTGCCACAGTGCAAGGGTGCCTGCGTTGCAGGGAATGATTGTTCATGTGCAGGAAGATGTCCCTTCCTGCACATAAACAATTAATAATGGTGATTTGTAACTTCTATGTGTGCTGCAGGAATTTTTTAATGATTGTTTTTTATGTTACCCCATGTTTAAAGTGCAACATATACCAGGAGGAGTCTTGGCATTGATTACTTGAACAACAATGAGCAGTTAAAAGAGACTATTGACTGAAAAGCCAAGTTTTCAAGAGTTTCCTAAACTGAAGCAAGGAAGGCGTTGAGAGGGAGGAGGTTCCAGGGTGTAGCAGCTCTGGCCGCAAAGCTGCTACCACCCCATTTGGATTTTTTAAATCTAATAGAGTTTGTTCTGAAAGTCCCTGTTGGTCTAAGGTTTCTATTTGGGGTGTACCATGAAAGGGCTTTCTTCAGAACCGTACATGTGCAGGAAAGGACACCTTCTTGCACATGAACAATTACTAGTGTTGATTTGAAGTTTATATGTGTGCTGCATTTTGTCTTGGTGTGAGTTGTGGCTGAACACCCACACAATTCAGCAATCTAGTGCCTAAAATTAAAAGCAGGTTTTTGTGAAACGCCTGAAACCCTGGTCTGCTCAATGGGGTGCAGGCATCAACTACCTAATACTCCACAAATGTCCTATTGAAGCTACGAGGTAGGCTGGATTCCTCCACCTATATTGTCTACCCTTTCTTGGACCTCTATGAGCAACATCAAGGTCATGTGGCTATCAGATGAATTGGCAGGCAGGGGTAGGGGTTTTAACTGGAGGGAGGGTAATCCCCGACCAGTCTCTACACCTGATATAGCTAAAAGGTGCCCTATCCATACATCAGAGGCTAAATTCAAAGGTTTCCTTATAAATGTACGCTTACTTATAAAACATAAGTTAGCTGTTTTTCTGGCTTCTTGGGACCCTGACTGGGTCTTTATAACTGAGACCTGGGCCAATTGAATGTCTGGTCCAGACCTATTTAATGCCATTCTGCCAAATTACTCAATCCTAAGGGTGAACAGGGCTATTAGGCCAGGAGGGGGACTGGCTATTGTCTATAAAGCTCAATATAAATGTCTGTCGGAATCTGGGTTTGATCTAAATACATGTGAAGCCCTGTTTTTTAAACTTATATTATCAGCTACCTGCTCAATTGGAGGCCTGCTGGTATAGAGACCTCAAGGACCCAGACCCCCCTTTTCAAATGAGCTAAAACACTTAATTTAACAGGTTATGACTAATTGATATTTGACCATTATAGGCGATTTTAATTTTCATCTTGAAGAGAACAACAATGAAGACTTTCTAGCACTTATTGAAACCCTGTCCAGCGTGGGACATAGAATATACCCTTAATGCGCTGGCTTACTGCACTGTGGTAACCTGTGTCTGGCTCATAAGGATGCCTAGTAAAAAAAAATTGCTTATCACTCAGCCAACACATAAACAGGTAGCGCTAGCCTTGTTTACGTCCAGATTTGACTATTGCAACTCTCTTTATCTGGACTCCAACACAAGCACTAAGTACAAATTTCAAGTAGTACAGAATGCGCTGGCCAGAATAATTATTGACATTCCCCGGCACCAATCAGCTACTATGGGGTAAGGGACCTTACATTAGCTCCTCATCAGAAAGCGTATTATGTTTAAAGCACTTTGTGTAGTGCATTTGGCCCTTTTTCTCCCTAGTCCATTAAGGATTAAAGTTATGTTTCCCTGGAACTCTCTAAGCAGAGACATGCGATCGGCACATCAAAACCTGCTTAATGTGCCTAGGACCCAAAAGAAGACATAGGGTGACAGAGCCTTCTCGCTTGCTGAAAAGGGCTATCCCACAGTTGTTGCCCTTCAGGAAAGCACTAAAGGCTTGGCTGTACGCTGTATAAACATTTCCTTCTCTGGTGCATGTATAGGGAGGTCTAATTTCTGATGGTCGGCTATAGCGCCTTGATGCCTTTGGGTAATTGTTGCACTATGCAAATTTTAAATCAAATCAATGCTTTGCATATTATTGATAGGGTGGGGTCCCTTAGAGAACTGGCACAGTGGAAAAGATGCACTATATAAACATTAAAGTAAAACATAAAATCAGCTAACATTTCGTAAACCATTTTAGTGGTACAGACACGAAGCAGAGATGACAGAGGAATGAGGACATATTAAAAGCAAACGTAAAAGCATTTTCATATGTGGGATCTGCAGTGAAACATGGCTGCCTGTCACCCAGTTTTCCATGTTTGTAACCCCACTTGTCACACTGGGGCACATACTGTGTATTTGGCTTTTATGTTAAGTGTATAGTCCTGTCATACATTTGCAATAGACCAATCTTAAAGCCAAATATGCAAATTAGATATTAGCAATCTGTCGTCTTGTGTTAAGTAAAAGGTAGATGCAGTGAATGGTTGGTTAGCAGCCTTAGCAGTTAACAGAGATATAACATGGCCGCAGGCTAGATCCACAAGGTAAACTGATAGACAATATACATAACAGACATGATCAAAGCATCACATTAAAGAACGTCTTCAAATAATTGAAGACCCTCTAGGAGTGCTTTATTATAGAACCAGCCAGTATAGACTGTAGTGCGGCCTGTGCACCATCTACACCATTATGTATAAACATACTTTTAAAATACCAATAGAGATGCTGTTGCAGCCAGGTCTATAAGAAAGTGGATTATTTTTTGGGGTGTCTTATCTCCCACCTCAAGATATAATAACACTAACTTGTCAGGGTGGACCCCAAAAGTCACTAAATTAACTTAAGGACAATCCCCAGATAGATATGGCACACAGCAGACAGGCTTAACGCAGGGCAATATCTAAATTATGTATGCAGTACAAAAAAGTAAAAACCCCAAACAATAAAAATCACAAAATGAATTAAAAAATAGACTAACATTTAGTCAACAGAATGACACCAAAACAACAAAAATCCAAAAAGGAGAACTGGAAATATGATTTTTAAAGATTTTAGTGACAATAGAACCAAAAAGCAACAACAATAGTCTACGGTTGCAGTAGACCAGGACCAAGGTGTGATTTTCAGACCAATGGCAATGGAATGTGTGTCAGATAAAAGAAGCAGGCTTGTCCCAGTCTAATCAAATATTTTACCTTCTGACCTAGTCTGTCTTAGTTAGCTCAAAATATGCCAGTGGGCCAAGCCTGAAGCTTTAAATGTATCAAAATCAGACACCTTTGCTGGTAGGTCCTACAGACGCTCTGGAAGTCTTGAAGTTCAAGGTTTTTCGAAGTCCCAGTTTTTCATGGTTTCTGGAGGAGCTCCTCTGTGTTATTTATAAGGCTCCTGTCAGGGATTGTACTTAGGGGACATGACTCATTCTAGCAAAGGCCACTAACAAGGACCAGTACAGGCCCAGTTGGTACTAGTCAGCCGGTCACTTCCGGAAAAAGCTTGTCCCTATAGCTACACAGGAGGTCAGACAACTGAACTCTGGAGTTCACTACTTTGTTTCCGGGATTAAGAGGGTGCAGCTCCAGTTCTTCAGGGTTTCTCTCTGGTTGCATTATGTGTTTTTAGGAGGTTTCCGTGTGGTGCTGTATTTATGCTATGCAGTTGCTAGTGGGTAGGGGTGACCCCCCCCCCCCCTAAGCAATGGGTTAAATGTTCGCAGGAGTCACACCAGCGACCTTTTCAGCAGTTTCGGTTTGCCCTACTGCAGACAAGCCCCCAGTGTAACTTCCTCCTAAAATTCAAGATGAAGGGAACCCTTTCTTCCTTGTGCACCGCCCTTGTATGCACACAGAAGTGTGGTCAGGGAAATAGTTGCTTCTCCTGTGCCCACTTCACACTGGTTCTGGGCATAGATTTACTCCCACTGGGTTTGGAGCCAGATTGGTTAGTATGGGTTTAGGGAACAAAGGGTTTCCCTTTCTCAGGTCTTTCCTTACACTAAACTATGAATGAGCAAGATTCACCACTCTGTCTTTTACGTTTATGACATTCCTGGGTCTTCTTAACAGTCCTTCCTGAGCTGAGTGGGCTTGTATGCCCCACACCCAGCCCATCTTGTCACCACACTTAAGCCATTGCTCTGCTCTGGGTGCATTTTTCATACCTCTATAAGTTCGTACTCTGACTAGGCCGCTGTTGGCAGGCTAATGCAAATTAGCCTCCAGAGGCCTTAGGCATGGACAAAGTAACCTATGAAAAGTTACTTTCCCTGCCTATTTAAAACAAAATCTAACTTTACCTTGAATTGGACTTTTAATGAAAATTAAAAACTTACACTGAGAAACAAACTATTTCTGTGAAAGGTTATATATAGATTTCCATTTTCCAGAATCCAGCTTCAACCCTGTCAGTGAAAATAACTTTTGGGTGCTGGTCCCTAAAAGGAAATGCCAATTTTAATTTACACAAGTTTCACTTTTAAATATCAGGCACCCTACCTTGTGGTCAACAAGGTGACCTTAGGGGTGACTAATTAATATTTCAAAACAGGGCTTCCTAACTGTCAGAAAGGGTTATTTTGACAATTTTGACAGCAGATTTTTAGGCTGTTACCCTTGGTAGGCCTGACACCTTGTTTTTGGCCCACTCTGTGTTTGGCACGATAGTTGGCATTTAACTTCCAGGCCTTGGGGCCATGTTCTACACCAAATACTAGGGACGTTTAGGCAAGTTAAATATGCCAGGCAGGGACAAGCCAATTTAATCATCTTTAAAAGGGGCGCATAAACATTGTATTCTTTTTTACTGGTTAATATTAGAACAGTCAAAAATATAATGATAATCACTGTACAATTCATGCTTTTCAAAGTTCCAAACTTTTCCTAAAGATCGAGCTAGACAACTAAAGGTCACCGATTTCATTCTTTGCTTTTTCTCCAATAGTATTTAAGCTGCCAGTGTTATGCCTGTGTTATACATGCTCACAACTCTTTGTCAAAGCCTGAATTGTGTCTTTATGATTGTACTATAATTCTTCCAAATGAAGCCAAGGAATTTAACGTCTTCTCCTCTCTTTAATTTAAGCTCAACTACTACTCTGGTAAATATTTATTGCTATAAAGAATGGTTGGGGTAATTTATTATGGAATACCTTCAGGGTAGCTTTCAATTATTTTCATCCTGTGGCTTCCTACAGGGAGCTCAGCCCAGTGGCTTCCCAAGTAGCTTCCCTAACTATTTATTAAATATGTGGATGACTGGACAGGTTCTGTACTTAAACTTCACTATAAGTGACTGCCTTATTTTCAGTGAAACTGTGTGCTTTTTATTCTGCAGAAAAAACACAACCTTTCCCTTCACAACATGTACTTGCAAAAAAGATTGAAGGAGTAATGTGGTTCATTCTAAACCTTGTTGTATACTGATTAGCAATGTATTCAATTAATTGAAGGTGATGACATTATCAGCATATATAGGAGTGTACGGTGTCACATTCCACCATTCTAATCTTACAAATTGCTACAGGTAATTTGTAAATATATAAAGAGAAATTAAGAGGTGCCAAGATGCGCCCCTGAGTTAGTCCTTTTGCTTTTCTCAACTTGCTTTGACATGGCAGCATCCGAACCATTTATAGTTTGACACCATATCTGAGTATCAGACATTTAGGGGCATATTTATCATAGTGTTGAGTCACCCTTGCGTCACAAAAGGGGTGAAAATGAGATGCAACCCTAAAATCAGATTTATCAAGTCACACCTTGCGTGGCCCTTCATCGCTTGATAAATATGAAATCACGCAAGGCAGGGCAAATCACTGAGGTTCTCCATGGGTGGTGCACTAGTGCTCCCATGGATTTTGGTGCGTTCCCAGATTTAGCATTAGTGGTTGACCTCAGAATGCGTCAAAATGCTAGGCCTCCCCGGGGGAGGCTTAATGAGGATAAATATTGTTATTTCTCCTTGTTTTTTCTTCTTTCTACATGTACATTCTGCAGCACACCTACAAAGAGGAAAATGTCCCTGAGGATTGTTTTTTGTGCATGTAGGTGTTCCTTCCTGGTCAAAAAGAATCCTGCCTGCAATGCAAACATCCGTGCACCATGACCCGAGTATGACTGCACTGGCGCCAGACAGACAAAAATGTGCCAGTGCTAGGAAAGGACTAGACTGTGCCGTATGATGTTAAATATGGAGCATTCCTGCCCTTTCCCTTTCTATGCAGTGCATTTTTCTGAGTTTTCGCTATTTACCACGAAGTCTGACTTCGTGGTAAATAGCGGCCAGAAATAGCGAATTAGCAAATAGGAAATGGTTAATGAATTGCATTTAAGGAATCTCAAATAGAGATTCCTTAAATGCAATTCCTCGCAAATATGCGATTTCGCAATTAGCGATTTTTGCATTTGGGATGATGAATTCCAAATTCAAAAATTGCACTCGCAAAGGGCCAGATTCTCAGAATCTGGCCCTTTGCGAGCCGTTTTCGGCTTGATTAATCTAGCTGTTAGTAACTTTCATAGACACCATGAGAAATTAAAACTGCAATCTTGGTCTGTCAATTTAATTACTAGCAAATAGAAAATGATTGAGGCAGAGCGAACCATTAATTTATTTATGTATTGCATATTTCTCAATGCAATCTGTAGGACTGGGTTCGGAAACCTCCCTATTTCGCAGATTTTTTTATACTTTTCCGCTCAACCTTGAAGAGATTTCAGACCAGATTTTGCAAATATTTTACCTCCACAATTCAGGAGAGTAATTTGTGCAATCATCTGTAGGTCACCTCTTGAGTAATCGTAGCATAGTGCTGCCATTCCAGGATCTTGGGGTGTGACTAATAATTTTTGAAGAGGGGTGCTAAAACTAGAACCAACCTTAGAAGAGTCTTCAAGAGTAAATTGGGAATTAATCTGAACATCGTGCATTTGATATTCAGCTTAGCCCAATTGAGTATGCTATCTTAGAAGGACATAAAATATTACTTACTAATGTAGGGCACAAAGCATATCTTTTAATGGACCCATGTAGGAGCTGTCAGTTGGGGACTATTACTACTTTATATGCTCTATCCAAATGCCCTATGGTAGAGAAACCCTACATCCGAAGGTCTTTGGGGCATATTTACAAGGAAATGACGGAACACGCAGCTCTGACAACTTTTGCAGCGCCACTCTCAGCCATTTACAAAACGTCGTAATGCACCATATTTGCAACAATGTGGCACACCCATGTGTTTTTCCCTAGCTCTGGCCCTGAAAATAGATGCCTAGCGCCAACACAGACACCTCTGCACCGTAGTGCAAGGGTGCCTGTGTTGCATGGAATGTTTGTTTATGTGCAGGAAGGTGTCCCTTCCTGCACATAAATAATCAATAATTACATTTTGTCCTTTCTATGAGTGCTGCAGAATGCATTATTATTGTTAAGGTATTATCCTACCTCTAGGGTGGCTTAGCATTCAGACACATCTCCAGATTTACGATTTCTCGTAAATCTGGACTTTTGTCTTGTTCCATAGATGTTGCATGGGAACACCCACAGCATCACCCCTGGAACGCCCCTTCAACGCAAAGTGCTGCAACTGAAGGGGCCGGATTTACAAGGAGAGGAAAAGTCACGAAAAGTGGAGTAATGGTGGCGCAGGGGGCTTGTAAATCTGCCCCTACAGCTGCCCACTTATGAGCTGTGAATGTGATTGCTTGTTTAGCCTATCAAAGCAAAATCCCTAATGACTTCACATGGGTGGAGCTGACAATGGGCACTTTTAGAAAGAAGCCTCTCTATTATGTTGTAAAAATCAATATAAAAAAAATACATCAACTGGACACATAATGGATTGTCCTGTGCAAATCTGATTCTTTGATCCTTTAATAGATCCTTTAATAGTTGGTTATTAAAATAAAAGTGAAAAATGGATCTCGAATTTAAGGGTTTCGCATTTTCTATCCTATGGACATAGGGGTATATTACCAACAACTAGCGATAATTTTTGTCTCTAACTTGTTTAGAGACAAAAATTATCGCCGCACATCGGCGATTTTTATCGCAGATAAACCTTGCTATTAGCAAGGTTTATCGCAAATGCGATAAAAAACGGCCGCAATGCATGAATATCGCTGAAAAGTCAGCGATATTCATGCATTATCGAGCAAATGCTCTTAGCCATGTTATCCACCTCCCATTGGATAACATGGTGAAGAACTGCTCAGGGCAGGTGTTAGCTTTTGGAGATATTCGCGCTTAGCGCGAATATCTCAAAAAGTTGGTAATAGGAGATAGCGATGTTAGCGACTGTTTCCAGTCGCTAACATCTTGGCACGCCCACTTTGCATGTCATTAGTGATAAATATCACTGACATGCAAAGCGGGGCCCAAGATGGTCGCTATCTCCTATTAGCTGTCACTAACTGGTGTTAGAGACAGCTTGGTAATAGGGAGATAATTTTATCTCTGCTTTCTTGGCTTTTAAAGCCAAAAAAGCGGAGATAAACCCCTTGATAATATACCCCATAGTTTCTGGAGCAAGGACAGGATCAATGAATTTGTTACAGAAACTGTATAAGATACTCCTTGCTGTGAAATATTTAAAAAATCCTGTGGGGACACACTGAAAAGTTGATTATCCTACACCATTTCACTCATTATATTACAAATATATTGCTCCACGCCATATTGTTTCACTACAAATTTGTAAAACCTGAACTCCTGAATTCAGACTTGCCTGTGAATCCAGTATTCTTCTATTTGGCACCAATGCCTCAAATACCTTAAATAATAAAATAGTCTTCTAATGTTATAGTATGCACGTGCCTAGGGACTCTTAGAAGTGGCCTTAATGCTTGGAAAATGCCAATCCAAAGGCTTACAGTGTTCTGTGCCACAGAAACACTCACATGAACACACACTCAACATGTATGTTCATTGTGTGCTCAAGAACTATCACTGACAATATTCAGAGGAGCCATGTCTGATTGGAGTGTTTTTCCTTTTCTCCTGTGCCCTAGTAGATAGGTTCTTCTTATGTTTCACCTCAATGCTTTGGGTCCTCCCCCTCCATGCAACTTTATGATAATAAATCTAACAGCAGGCCATATACCCTCATTTCTGCCCCATCGATCAAATGGGTTTCCTCTCTGGCTCCTCATGCCAATATTCCTAGGAACTGTTGGGCTACTTTTTCCCTCATCCTAAGACCCTTTGGAGTGGTTTCCTGACACTCTTGAATGCATACAGGCCAGTTGAAACCATAAAGATCAGTGGTGTAACAATAGCCCCTGCGGTGCAACAGGGCCCCATGCTTCAGGGGCCTCCCTCTGCACTGAGTACGGGCGGCAGGCCCTTCCTGCGAGCTGCTGACTGGCCCTGGGGCATTGGGGGTTGGCCCCTACATGTTCTTTGCAGGAGGGCCCTTCAAGTCTCCTTACGCAACAGATAAAGATAATCATTACTTAGCCAGAGTGTTAGACCTAGCACCTTGGTGTGGGTCTCCCTTCCATTTTTATGTGTTGCCTCATGTGTTTTTGCTGGTTATAGATGCTTTAGGTACTGTGGCACTGCTGTCCAGTGCCACAGTGCAAGTGCTCCCTATGGTAAATTGATGTATGGATTAGTGAATCCATGATTGGTTGGTTTGTTTTACTTGTCAGACCCTAGTACAGTGCACTGAGTGTACCCAGGGATTGTAAACCAAATACTGCTAGTGGGCTTGCAGCACTGGTAGTGCCACCCACAGAAGCAGCCTGTAAAAGTGTGTCTCAGGTCTGCCATTGCAGAGCCTGTGTGCAGTCTGGAACTGCCATGTTGACTTGGCAAGTGCACCCACTTACCAGTCTCTACACCTTCCCTTTTCTGTATATTCGTCACCCTTGTGGTAGGCCCAAGGGCAGGGTGCGTTGTAGGTAAAAGGGAAGACAGGCCCTGATGTGTGTGGCATGTCCTAATAGTGAATTACAGCCATTTTCGTTTTTCACTATTGCAAGGCTACCTTTTACCCATAGGCCAGAATGAGCAGTTTGATTATTACATCTTATAATCCTACCTGACTATGTAGAAATTTGAGTTTACTGTCTGACTAGAGAGATCTGCATGCAGATGGGAGGGAGGAGTTGCACCTGGGACCTGAATAGGGCTGTGCCTTCCCTCCACAATGCTGGCTCCACCTCCTGTGGTGTGTCTGATGTCCCTGCCCTGTGAAAGGAAAGAAGAAGTCTTGTCAACAAATTGCTCCAGGACTGACCAGAACTGGTTTGGACTAGGCAAAGGCCTCTCTGCCTTCAGAGAACAAAGCGAAACTGTGTATAAAAAAGGGGACCCAGACCCCAGAACTTTAGATCACATTTGGTAAACAAGAAGAAACCTTTGCTGAGGAGAGGAACCAGAGAGACTGAGGAGAGACTATCCCTAAGCTGATGTGCTGCTTGGGGTATTGGCCTGCAGTGGTTGCCTGACTGCCAAAGAAAAGAGAGAGGAACTTTGTGTGTACTTTCATCATCTACTTTCATCAACTTGTAAAGGATCTCCAAGGGCTTGATAAAGAGCTTGCCTCCTGCTGAAGTCTCAGGGACAACAGACTTCACCCAGCAGCTCCCCAAGAGTTCTTTGGAAGTGCCTGCAGTTGTGTTGGGCTTTCTGAGGGACTGCGTGTTGCAAGGAGCTGGAAGCGTGACTCACGAACGAGAAGCGTGTCACCGAACTGCTGCAGTCGCTTCACAATGCCAAAGCGCCTTGCATCGCAGGAAAAGAGGATCGAGGTCGCACCAGATGCCGCCACATCACCTGTGAAGCGCATCGCAGCCACTGTCGTCGCATCGCTGGGAAAGCGTGTCGCCGCTGCAAGCTGTTGCATCGTTGCTGAAGCGCCTCGCATCGCCGGAGAAGAGGATCGACGTTGCATCAGATGCCGCCGCATCACCGGGAACGGTGTCACAGGGCCTGTCGTGACTCAGAAGAATTGTTGAGTCGCCGCATGGCCGTCGGGCGTGCACACATCGTGTCGCATCCAAGAGTAGATGCCATCTTTGTTTCATTGCACTGGATCTTCATCGCATCACGGCGTTGCGGGCCGCCTCGCCACGGAAGTGCAGTAAGAAACCGACGCATCACCTCCCCTCGCAGAGATGAACCGACGCATCCCCTATGCATCAGTAGGGACCCGACACACCGTTCTTGCGCCTTCCCTGCAAAACTTTCGTTGTATAGCGTTAGGCATCCTAAGGTACATTGACTCAATGTGTCGCATTTTACATCTAAAGAGTACGAAGCTATTTCTACCATTTTTAAAGTAATTTTTGTTGTTTGTGGTCTTGTGTTAAGTTTATATACAAATACTTATGTTTATACTACAACTTGTGTGGTTTCCATTTGTAGTGTTGTCACTGGGTTACTGTATGTGTTCACAAATGCTTTACACTTCCTCTGAGAAAAGCCTGTCTGCTCGTGCCAAGCTACCAAGGGGGTGAGCAGGGGTTATTTTAGGAGTGTACCCCCTTACCCTGACTAGACACAAGGGTCCCTATTTGGTCAAAGGTACTTATCTCTGCCAACTAGAGACCCTGAAATCTAACACAGAGTATAAAGACCCCTCTGCCTTACCTGAGCACAGATGTTTCCCCCATCCACCTCCTTTTGGTGACAGAAACAATGGTAGTACTGTTGAGTGGATTGAATGGCTGATACTTCCTGTGTGTGCCTACCGATTTGGTATCCCCATCTTACCGTGATATGTGGCTGTGGCATGAGGTGGGACGTTTCTAGGTACACAATGGTTTAGTACAGACAAAAAGTGTAGACTGACAGACTTGCCTTCCATGTTAACAGTGAAGTTACAAGAATGATGGCTGGAAGAGTGAGAGACAGAGGGCCATTGAAAGTGAGGGTGAGACAGTAGGTCAACAGAGCATCAAGCTATACCTACAGGTACAGGTTGGACTGGTGACATAATCACAGGTAAGTACATTATTTATTTCTTTATTAGTGACTACCCTCTCTGTACATCCGGTCCTTTACTTGTGGGAGAGCTTATCCACATAAGCAGTCCCTCTTCTACCCTACACTGAAATGCCCTTTTCTATTACACTCTTTGGCCCAAATTTACTAAAAATTCATACAGCGTTGCAAGCAAAGTTGAGGTGCTGAGTTGCGCCATATCTACTAAGATGTGGACCTGTTCTGCTCTCTCTATGCATTGAAACACTTCTGGCTGCTGTGTGCCGACACAGACACCCTTGTGCATTGGGATTAGCATACATTTTCTGAAGGAAGGGGCCTCTTTCAATACAAAAACTAAGCTTTAATGCGGTAAGACATTTCCTACTTTGTGTGTGTTCTTAAGAAAGTAGCACATATATAACAAAGAAAAATGAAGATGAGTGGAAGCATTCCTGCTCGTTACTCCTGCCTCAAGGATAAACAGGATTTTGAAGCAAATCCCCATTCTTTGTAGATAGGGATTAGCTTCACTCCTGATGGGCGGTTGTATGAGAATGCCCATGCACCACCTGTGAACCCCACCATAATGTAAAGTAATAGTAGACAGCACATTGCACAGATTTTTGTTATTTTTTAGGTCACAATCCAATGCAGACTTCAATTTTTGTTTGATTATAAATACCACCATTTAAAACAATAAAGCAAACCTAAATCGAAAAACGTTTCTGAATCTGGGTTCACAGATTAGTCCCTGGATCAAAGAGTCCCTGGGGCAAAGTGTCCGTGGGGCAAGGAGTGGTATCCAGTATCCCGGTAATGGAGATGGAAGATCTTTGTCCTGCAGTGTACTAGTGACCGCGAGACATGACACATGGGAATTTGAGGGGCGCAGCATGTAGAAGGGGATTCAGCTCTGATTGGGAACTGAGAGCCCAAGCAGCAGTTTACCCGAGGCCCCTCTCGGGCCTGTATGACAGTAGGAATAGTTCACTCAAGTTGCCCTTTTTATTAAACTTTGCAGTTTTTGTACTTGCAGGAGGCAGCAGTCCCCTACTTGTCACAGAGTGGGACAGGGTCAGGGAGACTGCTGGCCCCACTAACTCTGTGACCAGGTGTCACTGATCCTGGGCACTTCAAGGCTTAACCGCATCGATGCGGCGGCTATTCTGCCGCTGCGCTACGGGGGGGGGGGCGTGCGGCGCGCCCATGCTGGTGACGGAACCGCTCCATCACCAGCCGTGGTTGAGCTGTGCTTATGATGGAGCAGTTCCGTCATGGCCCCGCCCGCTTAATAGAACGCACCGCGCAGGCGGCGAAATCTGCGCCGCGCAGGCACGTCGGGCGGGCCATGACGGAACTACTCCGTCATCAGCACAGCTCCACCGCGGCTGATGACGGAGCGGTTCCATCATCAGCATGGAAAGGGTTAAACCCGCAGCACCCAGGTCTGCGTAATCAGTGATACGCCCCCCTCGTCATGAAAGGAAGGACCTCACAGTGCTTTGTTGGTCCGAGGAGGTCAATCCCATAGGGCTGTAAAATCCTTACCCGGCAAAGTTGAGCTCAAGCAGCCAGGCACCTGCTCATTTGATGCATGTAAAGCTCCTGGCTGCCTGACATGAACATGAACAGTGTGTGTCATTCTGACCTTTGCTCATGTTTACAAAAAGGTGGAAACAGAGCCCACCGGCCCTTTAGGACAGGCCGTGCCTGCGAAAGTTGACCTCCTTCATGTCTCTTCTTGCTCATCATCCTCTTACATCCCCGTCCCATAGTCCCTTGCAACAAAGGTTTTTGTGCTGGCATCACGGATCTTTCTAAATTTGCAACTACACGCTTCGAAAAAAATAAACAAAAGTAAAACTAAAGAGCACTTCTGACAGTTCAGACAACTTTTGAAGTATAGAGATAACCAATCTGCAAAACAGTAAAGATTTCAATTATGTGATATTATAGCAAATGTTCCAGGATCGGAAAAAGGAAAGAGAAGGTACATGGAAGGGGAAAACTACAAGAGTATGTGCTTGCTTCAGCTACAAGATGACATTTCAAACTCTTCAGCACTTTCCCTGTCATCAGTGACATTCAAAAAGACAGAGACAAAAAGAATGCAATTTTAAGAGAGATGACAGCATAACATAATGTATCTTCTTTGCTTTGAGAAATAATTGGTCTGTTCTGTTTCAAATTGGAATGGTTATGATGGAATGATTGAGGAGGAGCATTTGGCCTATAATATAACCGATAAACGAGAACATTCACAATAAGCTTCAAAAATATATGTAATAAAGTGATAACTGTCTTAAATAGGACACGTCACTTCTAGGGTCTGATTTTATAAGCTATGTTTTATAAAATAGATTTTCACAATTAATATATATGTGTATTTATTAAAAAGTTGCGGCAAAATGTGCAACTCATAAGCAAGTAGCTAATAATTAGAAAAGCAAAATTCAACCTTGGGAAATCAAAGCGGTGGTGTAGAAAATATTGCATTATTTGGTAGTGTCTATTTTACTTTGTTATCAAATTGCGCCATCTTCTGGGTGTATGCAGTATTGTACGATGCAATCAAGGTATACAAATTGACTGTAGAGTTCCAAATAATAAGTTTGCTGCTCTTAGACGCTGTATATAACAGAACTTAGCATCCCCGAACTCAGTAGCAGTCAAATAATTTACCCCAGCTAGCGGGATGAGAGACTGAGTCAGTCCTTCGTATTTTAAACTTTTTGTTCACAAAGTTTCAAGCAGCAGTATAATCACGCTAAGCTGTTGAATGGTTTCATGATGTAAGATAACGCTTTCCACGTGCAGAAAATGTTTATTTTTAAAATGAAGCAGGAACTTTATTGTGGCCACAATACTCGGAGGCATATTATCAAGCAGGGCGTTAAAAGTCATCGCCGGTTTAGGGGAAGAAAACTGCCGCCAAAACGGCGATAATGGGCTTGCTAATATGCGTTATAGAATTCCAATAGAATCCCAGGTTAGATGACCTGCACATCTAACCTGGGTGTCTATTGGAATTCTATAACGCATATTAGAAGGCCCATTATCACCGTTTTAGCGGCAATTTCGTGCCGCTAAAACGGTGATAATTTTGACGAGGTTCTTGCCAATATGCCCCAATGTCTTTCCAACTCCTGCTTGCATGTAGTTGCGCCAGCCAATCGGCCCATGGAGGTCTGTGGCACCTGCTTGTACTCTTAGGGGGAGATTTACAACAAAAGTGCTCAACGCAGCCACCCGTGAGATTGCGCTGCGTTGCGTGACACGGAGGGAGGGCTATGGCTGTCTCCTCCCCTTTCCCTTATGCCGGCGCTGATTTTAGAAGCCGTGTGCCATGCACACACCTTAGCGCTGTAGCGTTAGGGTGTGTGAATGAGTGTAGGATAGGTTTTCTACAGGAAGGGTACCCTTCCTGCGCAAAATACTATGCTCGACTCAAGGGAAAGCTTTTCCCACTTTGTATGCGTGCTGCACAGCGCAGCATGCATGCAAAGTCGGAAAAGGAAGCAGAAATGAAAGCATTTCGTCTACCTTCCTCCTATTTGAAAAGGGTATCGTTTTCTCGCACAAAACCCAATCTACTCTTTTTAGTAAATTTGGTTTAGCATGAAAAACCTTGGCTGGCTGCATGGGAACGCCCATGCACCACCCTTGGTACGCCCCCCTGGCGCAAAGTAACGCAACATTACTTTTACGTTATTTCCAGCACTAAACAAGTTTAGCACTTGAAAGTAAATTACAAAAAAGATTTTGCATTCTTTTGTGGCACTTTTGTGATGCAAACACAGTGCAAAATCTTAGTGAATCTCCCCCTTAAATTACTAAACTCAGGGAGACTGTAACTGCAATCTTTGCGCGCATTACGCACAAGTGCCAACTCCACACATTTGTCTATGGTAAAAATGTACAGTTGCTCTGATGATTAAGCCGCTGCTGTGGAACAAGATTTGCTCTAGCTGTTCAGCTTTCCTATAACCACATTTCGAGCCAAATTCTTTCTCGTCCAAACTGCACACTCTAAAATGTTGATTAGTGCTTTGATGCTTCCTTTCCTGCCGACGGGGATTGGAACGTCACTTTTACCAAAGTTCCAGTGGCGCACTGCCCTGCGCCGTATTTACAAAGTTATGTTAAGGCAGTTTTTTTGGCTTAATGAAGCTTTGTAAATATGGTACCCTTTTACACAGGTATCTCATGAAAGGGGTGTTACTGTCGGTGTACCACTGCTTTTTGATTCTGCCCCGGATTAGCATGGCTCTCTAAATCTAAGGCAGTGTCAAAACCGCATGTCATGCAATAGCTGGCATTAGAATGGCGCAACGAGGAGAAATACTTTTATTTCTACTCATTTTTGCTGTTTCTATGTGTGCAGCATTTTGCAGCACACATAGAAAGTGCAAAATGCCTTTAATTACTATTTATTCTTTTTTCAGTTCAAAGAGACGTAAAACATTTGGCATGATTACTTGTTTATATGCAGGAAGGGAGACCATCCTGCACATAAACAATCATTCCCTACAACACAGGCACCCTAGCACTACGGTGCAGAGGTGTCTGTGTTGGTGCTAGGCAGCTATAGTTAGCGCCAGAGAAACACAAGAAGAGTTCGCTGTATTGTTGTAAATACGGTGTATCCGTGCATTTTGGAAATTGCAGAGCACAGCGCTGCAAAATTGCCACAGCACCACATTCTACCATTTCTTTCTAAATATGCCCCACTGTGCAGTGTGGATCAGTCTCAGGCGAGACAGTGCTCTACAAGACACTCTCCAAATATGCAAATGCCTCCATTAAAAAAATAATTTCCTACTTCAGTAATGGGTACAACTACTTTCACCATCCATCCCTTTTGACACCCACATTGTCCTTAAATCATCCCTAGGATGACTTCCTTTAATATTTATTTATTTATTTTCATCTGTTTCATTATGTATTGTTGTATAGAGCTGACTTTAGAGCGCTGTACATAGGTGGATGTAGAAGACACCAGGGAGCAGTCAACCATAGATTGTCTGTAGACACAGCATTGTTATTATTACTAACCGTACAGTATTTATTCGAGGAACACATAGGATTTTGGTACAGCAATATCTTGGTTGGATGGAGTAGCAGTGGGTTGAGTAATAGCTAAGTTTGAGGCATTAGGATGACTTCAGCAAAAATGGCAAACAAATGAGGAGTTGTGACTTATATATATATACATGATGATGAAAGACCTTATGCACATTTTGTTAATGATGGCTGCCAATATGAGTCCAAGGCTTTCTAAATGCCATAAGGCACTAAGACGATAAAATAATCTCGAAATTGCAGCAAATATCTGTGTGTGGAGTCTAACTGAAAAACACAGTCTGACGGGAAACAACTGTTACGACGCGGTCATAACACCGCAGTACCATTACAACGCGGATTTTAGAACGCAAGTCGTTACCACGACTTGCGCTTGAGGGCACTCTAGACTAAGGAATAGTGTGATTTACCATGCCAACACCTTCCCTACTGTACATAAGATGGAGTTGGAATAGTTAATCATATTATTCCTATGTCCAGCATCCTACAGCGCAAGTCGTGGTAGCGACTTGCGTTGTAAAAGCAGAGTTGTGATGGTACTACGGTGTTATGTACCGCGTTGTATCATCATACATCCGTCTGAACGTACCTTGTGGATATTTATATATATGTATAAAGAAGACCGCAGAGTACACTTTATTTAATGCCCAACGTATTCATCCGAAGAATTTGATTAACAGAATTCCATATGGTGAGTTCCTGCAGTTACACAGGAACTGCAGTTCAGGTAACGGGCTTTCAGGAAGAGTGAAGAAAGAACGGGGCTGTAAAGTAGGTGATCATTCAAAATGCATTTGCCAAAGCAGAGTGCATGGTAGCGAGTTAATACCAGCCCCCAAAACTGAAGCTGTCACTGCAGGCATCCATATCTTAAGACTCAACAACAGATCACAAGATGTAAGAAAATGCCTCAATAAACATTGGGGCAGTTTAAAAATAGATGACTCTAAATGACATAGTAGAAGATCGTCCTAGTATCACTTTGAGAAAAGAACGTCCTTGAGTGATACATTTTGTAGAAATGAAATAACAAACACTATGCAAAGTCTGTGTAATATTCAAGGCGATTATATATGCACTTGGTGCAAAGCTTGCAAATTCAGCACTACAATAAAAAAAGGTTTTTTTCGAGAACTAAAACTCACAGGGCCATTGATAAAAACTTATACTCTCTGTCAGAATGTTGTGTATATGTACTCACCTGTCCATGTGTTAAATCCTACGTGGGCAGCACGAAAAGAGTGTTGGATCACATGCGAGCCATTCAAAATAGGGACAATCTATATCAAGTGCTATGCCATTTTGAAGAGGTCCACAATAACAATAGGAACCTCATAAATTTTGTGTTATTGATCAAATTCTCAAATCTAACAGGGATGGAGACAGAAAACGTAAACTTCAACAAGTAGAGTCCAGATACATCTTAGAGTTAGATACTAAGGTACCGTTAGGCTCGAATTCTGATGAACAACTGTCGAGTCAATTATGGGAATGATATATAATTTCCTTGTTATTCATTGTGAGAAGTTGGCCTGACATATGATGTCCACTATTCTAGTGGGCACCTTGCACCAGTCCAAATGACCCTTATTGATGGTAGGTTTAAGACAACCTTATAGAATGCTATCCTAGTGGTACCTGTGAAGAGCAGCCTTCAGGCTAAGTCTTGAAGGAATGTAAAGCAGCTTGTTTTACCAGTCTATTATCTTTTGAATGATCAAATAAAAAAAGAGCACCACACCAGGTATATATCAAAAATATATGTATTTATTATAAACACAACCCCTCTAGTCACTTTATGAGGCTAGAGGCAAAAGTACAATACAAGGACTTTAAATAGCACACAGTAAATAGCACAGTATACGTTTTGCCCTAGGGGCCTCACAAACCATATACTAAGAAAGTGGTATAAGAAGCATGTGAGGGATAGAAGTGAGGCCTAGGTCCTGTAGAACCGCTGGGGCAACCAGGAACCACCCAAGGTAGAGACTCAGGAGACCCACGGGGATGCGTGCAGTGTCTAAACACAGCTGCGAATCACCATAGACTTCTATGAGGAAAGTTTAAGTTACAATTTTAAAGTTTAAGGACACTTAGGAGTGGACTGCAGTGAAACCACTTTAATTTAGGACACTACAAGAGTCAAGAACCTCGGGAGCACCCGAGTACTCGTGTTACCTCACCCAGGGAAGTCGGGTGTATAGGTGTTTTTTCGTGTTGGGTTTGGCCGTCGATTCCAATGGAAAGCTGCGAAAAAGTGCTGCAAGCGACCAGAGGAAAAGTGTCCGGGTGGATCCAAGGGTGGAGCTGAGATCTGAAGAACCTGAAAACAGAGGGGACAGAGTATGGGTCACTAACCAGTGACCAGCCGATGTCGGGTGCTTTAAGGTGAAGTAGGTGAAGCTTGACTCTTCAGTCACGAGGACCAGGAGGTGTCGATGATGACCAGGAGCTGGATTCAAGCTGCCCCACAAAGGATGTTGAGTGCTGCAGCGTCGGAATCCGGATTGTACCCAACAAGCCTTGTCAACAGCAACCCATGCATGATGCAAAGATTGGCTTTGGTGCAGACCAGCAAGGTTTGAGGAACTCACCCTGTGGAGGGGAGTTAGAGTACGTCTGGAGCAACCAGGAAAGCTCTAGAAACAAAGGATTGTCCTTCGTGGGGACCCACTAGCCAACGGGCTAGGGACCACGAAGGAGCCTCGAGCTGCGGTGAAGACAACAGGCCCACGGGACACTTGTGGAGTGTAGGCCTCTCAGCTTTGGTGCCATAGGTGCTCAGGGCATGGGTAACAAATAGCCCAATGCACAACTTCGGTAAACTTCGGGAAGTAGGTGCACTTGCAAACTTGCAGGATGTCCAGGAGTTCCAGTCCCACGTCTCTCGTGTTGGCTGCAGGTCCCAGCTATGTCAGCCTCAGAGATGTCAGGAAGTCCATGTCCTGTGTCGCAGATTCTTCGGGATCCGGCGGGAGCCTAAAAAATGCTGACCGGCAAGATGCTCTTAGGTGCCTGTTTGAACAGGGAGATAACTCCTTGACCTCAAGGGAGATTTCTTCCCTCTTCCATTCGATAAGGAATGTCGAAGGTCCAGGATTTTGTCTTCAGAGTTTCGTCCAGGGTAATCTACAGTCTCAGCGACTGGGTTCCTGTACTTATACTAAGTTTAGGGGATGGACTAACTCTAGGGTCCCACCTATGGGAGGACCTGGGGAGGGGGTTTGAACTGGGAAATGCATGGAGCACCTTGTGTGCCCCAGGCAGTGTCTGAAAAGCAATTACTGATGCAACCCACCCTGCCCCAATACACTAAAGCCTGTCTGGGGAGGTGATAACACCTCACTGGGCAGGAAACCTATTGTCCAGCCCTCCCCTACTGGAGTTTCATAAAGCAGCAGGAGGTCAGACTAGTGTCTGTCGCAGCAGCATCTATTTTGTGATGCTCGGGCTCTTTAAAACTATTACCGGGTATACCAGTGTGTACATATCTTCTCCCTCTAGAAGGGTGGAATGCTACCCCCGCTGTCAGAACTGGCAGGGGGGTAGTATTCCAAAGTGTTTGACACCAAACACGACTTGTTTTGATAAAGCCAAACCAAAGTTATCAATAACCGTGAGGATTATAATGAACTTAAGAGTATATGGTATGGCCATATCACAGAACAGCTATTAGGAAGGGTTTCCAAAAGCTGCAGAGGGGCTCAGCTCATGCTAGGGCACCCTCTCACACAAAACCAAGCCTCTGCCTTCAGGATTCTCAAGGCCTGCCATAGGAGTGACTTATAGGTTAATATGTGTCTGTTTTAAATGGTGGATATAAGTATACTATATCCCAGTAAGTGGTGCTTACACCACCTTACCCAGGCTGCAAGGGCAGACCTGTGGTGCCATTTTGGAAGGCTTCCATAACAGATGCTTCAGCCCCTGGTGGGCTTCTGGGGTACCTATGCCCTTGGTACCTAAGGTACCATATACTAGGGACTCACAGGGTAACTCAGTAACCAATCTGGTATTTACCTAATGTACATGGAATCAATTTTAGAGAGAGAACAGCTAGGCTGTGCCCCTGATTAGCAGGGCCGCAGCCAGACTAAAGTCGAAAAACCAGTGAAACACAGCATAAAGTGGGGGTAACAACAGGAAGCAGATCCTACTCTCCTACATTCCTGGTACCCTAGTCTGGTTGTCCTCTAAATGTACCCTTTGTACACTGCAATTCCACTATACTTAAGGTACTATAGAGTATCTGATGTTTTACTTTTTCAGACTTTCCATTTGTTTTGTTTCATTATCCAACCCTTTTTCTATTCTTCTCCTCCCTCTGCTCTTCATTTAACTCATATTCCTTTTTCTTTTTTGGTTTATTTTCCTTCTCTCTCCTCTCTTACTTATTGTTTTTCATCTGTCTCTGATATATTATTAGATATGATGTAACCTCTAATGAAGTGTTTTTAATGTAACTATGGCACTAGGTTTTAACCCCTTCGCTGCAGTGGCTATTCCGCCGCAGCGCTAAGGGGGAGACGGGGCCGCGTGGCGCTCCCACACTCGTGACAGAACCGCTCCATCACGGCCCTCGGGTGAGCTGTGCTTGTGACGGAACGGTTCCGTCACGGCCCTGCCCACTCTTCAGAACGTCAGCCCAGGCGCGGAATTCGCGCCGCGCAGGCACGGCGAGTGGGCCGTGACGGAACCGTTCCATCACCAGCACAGCCCACCCGAGGCTCGCGACGGAACGGTGCCGTCACGAGCATGGGAGGGGTTAATAAGAGTGTTCTGTTTGTTTTCTCTATTTTCACATAGGACCAGCTCTGTGGTGGTATGTGAGGAGCTGTGCATATAGAGAGTGTAGAAGCTATTGTTGGGTCTGCACACCTGTTTCTCCTACCTGGGGAGGCTGAAGAATTAGTCACAGATAAAGTACTGCTTATAGACAGCATGTTATTATTTTCTGTAGATCTTATGTACCACAGTCTTTGTTTCTTAATTTGACAATTTGTAAGTTATTACTTTCATATTAAAGTATACTGCTATTAAGTGTGGAAACCACAATTTAGACATTATTTAATTCATTTACAGTTAGTGCAAGAGTTGTATTATTTGCTCACTGGGGCTTAAGTGTTGAGAACACCTGACCTACAAATATACTGCACAGTTTGGGTATATTGATCTGTACCACTCGGCATTCTATTTATATCTAACAGTAAACACTATGGAACTGATTCCGTTTTGAAAGCATACCGAACGACTCGGGTCTGTAATGCTTTCCGGATGACTCGGATAGGGAGAGTCTGACTGAATGAGCACGATGCAAACGAATCAGTCAGGCTCCCATTGACTTCAATGGGAGCCTGTGTTCCGAACACGAAAACAGGCTTGCATTGATGAAAGGGGTGATTGGGAATAATCAAACACCTTGTGAGGGGCACCCTTTGGGGCCTGCTACACAATGCATGGTTGGATAAAGGGGTCCCAAGTGTACCCCCACTGGCCCGCTTCATAGGGCCCTGAGTAAAGGGGGGCCAGCTGTCGGCCCCCAAAGACCAATTCCAAAGTGTTTTTGATCTGGGAAAACCAACTAGGAAAGGCTGTCAGAATCGTTCATCGTACTTGCTAGCTTGAAAAACCTAGTCCATAGAGATGTACAAATCGGCTCTGGAGTGCTCTTTCTCTCCGAATACTTTCTGAAACCGATTCGGTTAGTGCTAAGGCTTTCCAGCCATCGTACTTGGTGTTTCAGAACTGTGAACGATTCAGTAGGAAACAAGGGCTCCGGATCGTTTTAGGCAATTCTGAATCCGATTCGGAGCTCTTCCAACCGAGAACGGAATCTACCCCTATGTATATAAAATTTCCAATGGCCCCTCGAAGGCCTGATACATGCATATGGAGCATTGTCTAATTGACCTAACATATGTATTAACACTGGATTGACCCAACTCCATTGATACCAGCCTTATATATGTTCAGTAACAAGGAATTACTACATGATCCTAAACTTGATTACATATTTTTGGATGGTTGCAATATTTGTCAGACTTTTCATAAAATATACATACTGTACAAGTCAATTACTTGCCTGCTGGGACGATATTATTGAGTACTTTTTTGTTCCGGACCAGTACATCAACTAATTACAATACACATATTATCATTATTTTGACTCTGATCAAGTGGTTGCTATGAAATGTATTTTAAGGCCTGGTGGTTGCCATGCTAATTTAATTCACAGATATGCACTTTGTATGTACGTAATCAGGATTTCCTATGCATTGTGTGCATGTTCTAAAATGGCCGAAACTCTCACCAACCTCATATACCACTCTGATGGGTTATCTGTGGTTTATGCCTATGTATGTTTTCACAAAGAAAAAAGTTTCAATGTATGTACCCGTGATCAAGGCATGTTCCATGCCAAAATGTGTTGGGTTATTCGGCAATGTAGGTCAATTTCAAAATGGTGGAAAGCCATCACACTAGAGAAATATTTGGAACAAGAGAGGGTGCCCAAGAATTCTCATTGCGCCATCATATGAGCAGCCAGAGCCTGAATTGATTAAAGAATAGGCCACTAACCTTATAGACTGTTCCAATCAAATGATTTCTTTACTTGTTAAATTTGCATGAAAAGAGCACTAGATACTAGTGAAATCCATTAAACAATTAGAACAGGAAATATCTAATGAAGATAGCAAGGATTCTTCTGAAACCCAATTGGAGTAAATAACTAAAAGATTACATAAATTATTCAGTAAAAACAAAGCAAATTCTCTAGAGATCAACGTGATTATCAAGTTGGTAGAATGTTCACATTCAGCCTCAGATTCTATTCAATCAGAAGTATTGTGACAACCTCACAGACTCTGGTAAACCTCCAAAAAGGGGAAATGTGGTACTCCAGAAGTGATGTGAGTGACAGTGATGTCTCGGAGAAATGCACCGGTGCAGCAGACATGGATTCAGTGTAACAGACACATTTTGGGGAGGAATTCCACCTACTGAATGAAGACAAGAGTCAACATCAATGGCAGAAGGCTTGTGGTCGAGGCAGGGGAAGAGGACGAGGAGAATGACACAAAGTCAGAGTCAATGCAAAGGAAGAAAAAAATATATAATCAAAAAGAAAAGAAAAGAAGGATAGGCAGATGGAGCAAAAGCATCAGGTACCCCTGATGAAATGGAAACAAGGGGGAGAAATGAAAGGATGATGAAGACTTAAGAATGTGGTAAATCTATCAAATCGTCTCCTACTGATACATAGACAAACGTTTTGCAGTTTGGTCTATCTTTTTGCCCAGTTAATCCTTTTAACTAGGCACTAAACAGGATTGGCTTGTTTTAATTTGTGAGAAAATTAAAACCACAACAATGGCAGAAACTCATAGTCAAAAATACCACTGCCCCCATAACAACTAGAAGACTCATATCTAACGATCTACTATTGAGACATTGACACATTACTCTGACTGAACTAAACATGGAAATGGAAGGTACCAGCCAAACTCCAATGGACTCGACATCTTTGGGATTTGAAGTCAGTGAAAGTTGCTCTAATGATTTCAAGTCCAAATCTACCTTGAATCCATCTCTGCTACTTTTAATATGTTAGTTTCTAATGACCTTAAACAAATGGCTAAAAAACTAGCTGGTGGTCCGACAACCTATCCAAGAATTAAAGATTGTCTCGCAAGTTGTTACAGGTGGATCACAGTATTGTCAGCCGACAATCTGATGAAAGGGGCACTGTTGTGGTAAAAAATAGACAAGATTGCCTTTGGGAAGGGATGAGACAGTGGAATGTACAGGAATGCTATTAAAGGGTCACCAAAGAAGCCACTGAAGGATCTAATACCATCTATCAACAAATTCTAGCTGTATAGCATAAGTAAGGGCTTATTGAGTGGGATAAGTATGCCTTTTTGTTAAACAGATTTCCTAAAATTGCAGTTCTTCGCCTATTACCCAAACTTCATTAAGACCTCATAAAACCACCAGGGAGACCCATTGTGTCTTCTTTTGGTTCTCCACTAGAACATACATCAAATTACATAAATGTTTTCTTATGTCCATATGTGACGTCATTGCATTTTTATATACAAGACAGTAAGGACTTTTTACGGAAAATGCAAACATCATCTGGCAAGCTGACATTCTTCTGATTACATTGGATGTATGCAGGCTGAACACATCCGTTAGGCACACTGACGGTGCGCAGGCATGTTACACCACACTGAAATGTTAATCTCAATGATCGTATACTGCTTTGAGAATAACATTTTTGTCTCAAATTATTCCGTCTTCAGACAAACACTAGGAAGGCAATGGCAACTTGTTTTGCTCTAGTTATGTCAACCTTATGATTGGTTGGTAGGAGCAACAGGTGTCCAGAACCTTTGTGGACTTCAGTCCCCATGAGGCACTGTGGGCACAGTATATAGATGACCTTTTTGTTGTCTGAAGGAGAAGTCACGTTCTGGCAAATAGGTTCATCTCAAAACTGAATGTTAATGACTTCAAATTGAAAATTGAAGGGCATATCTATGATACTCATGTAGATTTCCTGGATACTCAAATAGTACTTGAGAACACTAAACTTACTACTAAGCTCTATAATAAGAAGACCGTAGAGATCACTCTGTTAAATGCTCATAGTAGTCACCCCAAAAATTTGCTCAACAGTATTCTGTATGGTGAGTTGCTGCGAGCTCGCAGGAACTGCAGTTCAGAAACTGGCTTTCTGAAAGAGTGTAAAGTAATGACTGCAAGCTTCAATACACAAAGCTATAAAGTGGTTTCATTAAAAATTCATTAGCCAAAGCAGAGGGCATGATAGGGAGTCAATACTTGCCCCCAAAAATGAACCTGATACTGAAGGCATACCATACCTATTTTAAGATTCATAACTACCTTCAATAACAGATCACATGATGTAAGAACATTCCCCCCAAAAAATGAGGCATTTTAAAAATAGAAACAATATCAGTATTGTTTCTATTTTTAAAATGCCTCATAGTAGAAGATCGTTTCACGTTTCAAGATAGTATCACTTTCAGAAAAGGAACGTCCAGGAGTGAGAAATTATGCAGAAACTAAATAACAAACACTTCTTACCAATCCATAGCTGTAATACTGTGCCTGGAGTGGTAAATGTCTATTTTACCGCTCAGCATGGATGGCACTGTGCTAATCCTATGCTAAAAGACTTTGTTGTAGAAATGGAAAAAACCATTCTATCTTGGCGTGGATTGCACTGTCGTAATCCTATGCCTAACAACTTTGATAGAAAAGCAGACATTTTAGATGAGCAGATTAAGATTGTTGCTGGTGTTGCCGTGTGCTCTACGCAGGAGCTGCTCTCCACCTCAATTTGGGAACTGCCCAGAGTTCTCTTCTTCTGTTTTGCATAATTTATACAGCACTCTAACCCTGCAAGCGTATTGTTTTGACTTATACTGGGTACTCCCTTATGTCTGTACAAAGCTAAACTTCACTGAAGAGCTGTAATGACAGTGAACCACATGTCAGGAGTTGCTTTTACTCATTCCAGGTTGGCTTGGATGGTATTTTACCAATCCAAAACTGTAATACTGTGCCTGGAGTAGTAAATGGCTTTTGTCATTTTACAGCCTAGCATGGATGGCACTGTGCTAATCCAATGCTTAAAGAAATTGTAGCAGAAACCGCAAAAGACTATGGGGCATATTAGCAAGGGCAATATCGCTGCTTTAGCGGGACTTTTTCCCGCTAAAGCGGCAATATTTTTATCGCCCTATCAGCAAGCTGTCGCTAACAGCAGTTAGCGACAGCTTTTAGGCGACGGCGACCGGTTTGGGGCCCACTTTGCATGTCAGTGATATTTATTACAAATGACATGCAAAGTGGGCGTACCCAAACTTTTAGCGACTGAAAGCAGTCGCTAACACAGCTATAGCCTATAAGCAACGCAGACTTACTGATAAAAAAAGTCACGCTAAGCGCAATTATCGCTAGAATCTAACGCCTCCTGATAGGATGACTTACCTGTATATTCAATGAGAGGTGGATTTTCAGGTTAAGCCCCCATTGGCGTTAATGCGTGAATATCACTGGATTTCCAGCGATATTCACACATTTCGCCGCTATCGCTGGATATTTTAGCACACTGTGGAAAAACGTTGCTAATAGCATGTTTTCTCCACTAACATATCCAGCGATAGGCATCGATAAAAAAAAACACACTAAGCGCGTTTTGTGATAAATAACGCAATTCCTTGCTAATATGCCCCTTTGTTCCTTTTTATATCGGCATGGTTTGCACTGTGCTAATGCTATGCTTAAAAATGTAGATAGAAAAGCAGACAGGTGAGGTGAGCAAATTCAGAATGTCGCTGGTATTGCAAGGTGTTCTGTACATTGCCATTTGACAAAAAGATCAGATAACGCATTTCGACTCACAAGAGCCTTAGTCACATGACCACAACAATTAATTCGGCAACTAAATACCTCAGTGCAACGACCAATAAACAAAATAGAAAACAGAAGTTTGTTTGAGTTTCACAGGCATATTCAATGTAGACAAATTACTAAATTCAAGCCAATTAGTGGTTTTAGATTTCAAATGGCTTTGAACTAACATGTCCTTAAGGGACACATTCCTTTGGTATGTTATACTCGGGCTACCTCCTATTATGTTCTTTACCACTTTGTCTTGAGTTAGAAAACCCAACCTTTTTTAAGAACATTCCTTAGCATTCTTGCTTGGTTAGTGTATTGCGTGATAAATCATACCTTTACGTTGTTTTTGAGATTTTCTTTTAGTGTGGGGCAGAATAATGCGCGTGTTTTTGGGGTGTTATTTGCTCTTTTTTTGCAAACTTAAGTTTATCCTGTGGGTATTCCCTAACACGGAACATTTTATACATCTCTATTCTCTTTTTCAAGTAGTTTAAGTCTGAGCTAGAATTTCTCCTCACTCTAAGATACTTGCTATAAGGGACACTCCGACGGAAACTGGGAGGTTGGCAACTTGCTGATTGCAGGACGGAGTTCCCTGTGGTAAATTTACTAAATAGTTCAGTTTGCAATTTCCCATCAACAATGTTTATTCTTGTATCTAGGAACTCAATGGTTTCTGGTTATGATACATCGAAAAATTCAGATTCACATCATTGCTGCTCAACTTTTTTACAAAGACAATCAAACCCTTCTCATTTCCCTCCCATACAAAAAACAAAACACATGATGAATGTACTGCAGCCAGATGCTACTCCTCTCAGTCCATTCCACCAGACCACTACCCCAGAGTACCTGTTCCTCCCACCAGCCCATCGCTAGGTTTCAGTAACTGTGGGCGAAACAGATGCCTTTCACAGTTCCTTGTGTCTGTTTGTATAGAACCTTTTCAAATAGAAATACATTTTCCTGTAGGCATAAATCAATCATCCTTAACAACATTTGAGTATGCTCTAACATGCTGATGTTTCTAGTACGTAAGTAAAGTTCACACTCATTTATTTTCATGCCTGATGCTTGTGTACAAGCTCTCAACATCCAGATAACCTAGTCAACATTCTTTGCCCCAGAAAATAATCTGGATCTTTTGTGAAAATTCTGTGGTGTCCCTTAAATACGAGTCCCACAAAAAATGTTTAAAGAAATGACAAGGGGGCAGGGTAAGATTACCCTGGCCCCCATGCTTTGGTTTTAGGGTCCCAGACCTGGCCTGGGGACCACCAGATGGTGTCAAATAAAAACTGTACACATGGAGAGAGGCCACGCGGTCCCCATCCCGGCCATATATGGCCCCAGGAACCACAACCTCCCTGTGGGCAGTCCTTTCAGATCAAAGAAATGGAGCTGCACAGCCCCCTCTTGGAGCCATATGGCCCTGGGGAACACCAACTCCCAGGGCTGACTCCTGCTATGTACTGGGGTGCCCACCCCTAGGACATAGTTGTTTGCTTTAGCTTGGTAGGAGCTGCAACAGCTTTTGCCAAGCTAAAGCAAACACTCCAGTTCTAGCGGGTGGGAAAAAGGAAATTACACCACCCCGCTAAATGTGGAGTTGTCATCTCTTTCTCTAGGCAAACTAAAGGTGAAAAATGCCAGAAAGAGGAAAAATAGAGATCAGGAACAAGCTGAAAGAGGAAAAATAAAGGTCAGAAATGAGCAGATCTCCCCCAAATCCAGAAACCGGTCCTCGGAAGCTTGTTTCCGGTCCAGGGAAGGCATGGCTTGGCAGTTCGGGCTGGACTGTTCCCATGAGGATCACGGTCAGACTGATTTGCATATAGCCATGCCTGAACTGGGTTGGCAGAGTGGGCTAAAGAACGGTGATGGATCAAACCCAGATCTTTTGACTGGGTGTGAGTGTTTGATTGGTTCAGATGCTCCGTCCATCACCACCCCCTTTTGTATAATTTAAGAGGAGACATAATCATGATTATGGTTAAGGATATGTCATTGAGGAAGGTTTTTATATGCTTGTATATTGTAGAATGCAAAAAGACAAACCTTGAAGAGAAGAACGTCTGAGAAAAAGACAATTCCCCAACCACAATTTCATGACCAAAGTGAAGCAGGTATTCACTACACATCATGCGCCCAGGGTTTCCCTATTTGATTGCAGGTAAATAGTGGAAAATCCAAGTAAAGGTACTAGGGAAACTCTAGAAAACCAAGAGGCACGTGTGAAATTCATGTAGCATGTTATTGTGTATATAAGGTACAACAGAGGCCCCTCCAAGAGAGAGGTATCTGAGGGGCAAAAACAATCCTGTGTACTCATGGCTCCTGGACTATTTCATTGTTATCATTTGCCTCAGCATGTGGCTTCCACCTTGCAACTTGCCTCTGCAAACCTGAACATCTAGGGGCTTATTTACGTGCCCCTTGCGCTGCCGGTGTGTCACTATTTGTGACCAGTGGCACATTTTGCTGCAAGAAAACTACGTGGCTTTTCTTGTCCTTATAAATAAGGACACTTTACACGCAGCACTTTGTGTGAAAGGGGCATTCTAGGGGTTTTGCTGTGGGTGTTCCCACACAACACCCATGGAACCTGATGCATTTCCAGGTTTATGAGAAATCGCAAACCCGGAAATGCATTTGAATGCTATGCCTCCCCGTGGGAGGTGTAGGGAGGTCCAACAATCATTAAAGAAAAAATGTGTTTTACAAGTTGTATGTATGCAAAAGCATCACACATAGAAGTTGAAAAACACCAATTTAGATTGTTTGTGTGAAGGAAGGGACACCTTCCTGCACATTACCAATCATCCTTGTGACGCGGGCATCCATGCATTATGGTGCAAGGGTGCCTGCGTAGGCGCATGGCAGCTAATTGTGCACCAGGCCAAAGGGAGAGCAAAGGGATCTGTCATATCCTTGTAGATATGGCACATCCCTGTGCTGTGAAAGATCTACAGCGTGGCACAGCCAAAGGGCTTGCGGTGTCGGCTGCAGCACTTTCTTGTAAATGAGGCCCCTCGTTGACAGAACCTCACAAAAGGTCACCTGTCTAGGACTGGATCTCTTTCAAAATTGACTGACTGATATATAGGTGTTGCGCCATCACCTGGGATAGCCTTAATAACCTGAAAAGGAGCCCAGTGCACTAATCATAGCTAAGAAAAGTATCTTACAGCAATACCATTTGCAAAGAATTAATCTAAAAAACGAATAAATCAGAGTGATAGTACCTTTTGTCCTGATAATGACCTTGAACATTGGCTGAATAGGTTTGAAACGTTAAGATAAGGGACCAAACTGGAACAGTAGGTCAATGAATTTTACCGGAACTTTGATAAACTCTGTTCCTTAACTAGATATGTTATTAGCCCTACACCCCGCCTTTTAAGTCGACTCATTTATTCACGTTGTGATTTTCAATGTATACTCACTTGAACACTGAGCACTTCGGTTATCTATTTTAAATGTATGTCATTCATTTCTTTCCTTTGATCAAAATGTGTTAATTGATGATACTGTTATCTGTATTTATTCGATTTTGGGACTAGCCCCCTAAAATATTTCCTGAGCTCCTCTTGTTGGTTATAATTACATACAGATGTTGCTCCTCCCATTCCTAAAAAACAGCAATTCATTTCTTCTAGCTCTGCTCTCAAAGAGGCTGAATCCTCGCAGTGACTGGCGCTTCTGAATCACGTCTGCTGGAAGGTGGCCTCTGGTCCACCACAGCACTTTAACCAAAATAGGCTATAAAATATGTGAAGATGTTTTCTTTTTAACTGCTACACAGATAATAGGATATCAAGCACCTACAGGATAATGTGCATCATACGTCAGTGGTAATAGGAACATTAATGGTAGTAGTAATCTGAAAAACTCTTGCGGAAATCATAGTCCCCCGAACACATCTGGCACACAAAGCAGCTTGAAGCACTAGAACACACATCATTGATCAAGCAAAGTCTAGTATTTTATTACAAGCCAACACTGAAAGCAAGGCACATCTGTTATGCATTAGACTAAGCACTGCCTTCATTGCCCTGTATAATACTTCAAAGGTATCGATCTATATTCATTAACAAATTCATCACCTTGACAACACCTCTCCGATGAACCACACATAGCTTTTCAGACAATGCAGCAGAATGGGAGAATTTTTCCAACTCAGCTACTTTGGACTTAAGTTTGAAATTCCTGTCTCAATTCCCTGCAATTCTCTCTTTATTGAGTAGACCCTATAATCTGCACTTTGATCAGTAGGCGGAGTTTAATGCTGTTAATTATGTGGGTAGGTCGGAGGGGGCAGAGCTTTGGGGCAGTATGGGGCATATTTACAATAAGTGGCCCATCCCTGCATATCGGCAGGGATGCGCCACTTATTGTGCGCCGCAGCTCCGCCACAATGGATGCGCCGCATTTACAATGCGATGCACCATGAGGCAAAAACGGCCCAGATGCGTCACGCATCTGTGCGGTAAAAGTGCGACGCAGCTCCAGCAAGGCTCTAGGGTGCCCTATCCTACAAATGCTGCGTCAATCCTTACGCCTGCTTCAAGCAGGCGCAGGGTTTTGACGCAGCATTGGCCTAAAAGTGGCTGAGTGAAATCTTGTACATTTCACTTAGCCACTTTTAGGAGGCGTTCCTGTGCAGGAACGACCCCCCCTGCGCCGGAACGCCTCCTTATGGCGCAGGGCTTTACAACGTGACGCATCTCCCAGATGCGTCACGTTGTTAATACCCCGCACCATGGTGCATCTTTTGCGCCTCCGCTGCGTCACAAAAGTGACGCAATTGCGGCGCAAAAGAGGCGCAAGGGGCTTGGAAATCTGGCCCTATGTATTTTAAATTTTCAAATAAGTAATTGATAAATGTGCTGCAAAGTATCCTTGGAAAAAATTTACAAATGTTGGCAACTATGTAAGTGAAAGTTCAACATCTCAACATAATATTTGGGGATCCCGGTAAAAATAAACACCAGCCTATACTTATCAGTTTAGCGATTGTTTTCATGACCAATTTGATCACTTTGTTTTAGGAAAGTTTTGTGACCCTTTGCCAAAGTGTTCTCTGTTATAAAACATTCTAAAGTAGCCTTACAAAGTCACGTCTGCAGACATGAAACCACTGCCTCTTATAACTACAGAGTTCATGAGATTATTGTGTTTTCATCCTACAGCAGGGAGGTAGACAGTTGAGCAAATACTATTTCTTCATTTGGAAGACTGTTTATTTGAGTTAGAACCTGATACTGTGAACAGACAGTGTAGACAACTTCGAAGTTAGAAAAGTCCTTAATTGTTACAAATCACATAATTGTAAAGCTTTAAGGATCGAAAACAGAGGCAGTATACAGCAATCTTTTCTGTACTACACTCTGTAAGATATATTGCTTTCACTTAGAGTTGAGAGAGATCCCTGTGCGAGGCCTATCCGGGCAGTTTTCTGTTGCATCAATATTGTCATCTTCTGTCTTAAAGGCAGCTGTGGGCCACTTATCTGCGCTGCTAGGATCCTGAAATATGAAGGGAATGAAAAAGATAACGCTCGCTGTAGGATACAGTGAATTGTGTTTAGGGCACATTGGTTTGAAATTTGTAAAAGTGATGACACAGGCTTGTTTGAACGATAAAAATAATAGAGATGTTGAAAATATACCTGAACTTTTCGATCAGCAGATATTCCTTAGTTAGATCAAAACTGATGTAAAGAATGGCAGCATGCAATAGACATTAATTAACTGTTTTGGCAGAGCCCATGCAAGGAGCTGACCTACTGTTCTTAACTGCCGTGCCCCGTGCAGTTAAGAACAGTAGGTCAGTGGGGCTGTGTTGGGGGGAATTTTGACAGACGACGACAAGGGAAAATTAGATAAATACATAATTTTCCCTCGTCGTCGTTTGTCGAAATACCCCCACCTAGCCCCACTGCCCCACCGCTCTTACCTGCATGGGCCGCTCCTGCTGAAGAGGCAGCAACCAAACCCAGAGCATCGGAAAGGCAGGTCGAAGTTCAATCAATACAAATGTACACTCAGACATGACCTAACTTGCTCTTCCTGTTAATTCTGTACTATAGCGCCAAGACGCCTCGGCAATCGAGTACTTTAAAAATATTTCAGTCAGTCAGTCAGAGTACAGAAAAATGGAGAATAGGAATGGAGGCACATAGAAGCAAGGAGATGAGAAAAGAGATGAGATTTCTTTGAAATACATCATGTGAATGAACATTGAAACACAATAATTACACAACCACAAAAAACACAATTGGAAAGGTTTTGTACTGCAGTGCTTAGTGAGAAGGGACAAAAAATGAGTCGGGTTGAGGAAGTGGACTTCAAAAGCAAATTAGGTTATGTTATGTCATGTCATGTCTTGTTATGTTTTGCAGGGTTTTTGAGGTCATTATCACCCGGGAAGGTTTCCTGGCACTAAGCAGGTGTGGGTATAGCCAAACCTATGGCTTAGTGGGACTTATTGAAATTCAGGACTTGAAGTATCCAAGAAGTGAGGTGGAGGCTCATATGTTTAGCAGCAGGTCATTCAACACTTCAAGAGCAGTGTAGTAGAAGGCTCAGCTGGCAGATCTGTTTTTCTGTATGCATTGGATTTCTGGAAGTATCTGAAAGGTTTGTGAATGCAGATGCGATTGTAAAATATAGTTTTGCATGATTTGCTAAAACATGTCCAAAAACATATTTTAAAAAAATGCATTTAAAAATGTTGCTGTATGCATTAAAGAAATGCTTTATTCTAAGCATATGTAACATTTGAATGCTACATGAATGAATCATAAACATATACATGATGAAATGGCTCGTAAATACAGAAGAAAAAGGGCCGAAACCATTTAATTTCAAATTACGTAATCAAGTGGTTGTGGACAAGGTCATATATTATCTCTGGAAGTATTCAAAGAATAATTGTTTTTTTATAAATAGTTCTACTATAAGCAGATTACTTGTGCCACAAAAATGAAAAATACCAATGTGGAAAAAAAAATTATTCAGAGGAAAAAGTTCCAAAGTTAGTCCCTTATTTTCAAAAAATGAAGGTCAAATTCAAAGTCTCTCAGAACACTGCATGCCAAAATCAAAAGTCAGTGTTAGGGCTTGGAGAAAACATGAAATCTTCTATGTCTGTAGACAAAAAGTCATCTACCATTGTAGGTGAAAGTTGGATTACCTCGTTTAGAAGACTGACCACACATAGATGAGAAGCATCGCCTTTAGCATTGGTCGCACCAGCAATGTTCATATTGGATGTTACCTGCGCGCCTGTTGTTTCCTCTCGTACCTCAGCAGTAGCATTTTGCATCTGTGGGATCTCAATGAATGCCGTCATTCATTGAGAACCACCGGACCACAACCACAGTTCAGCGACACCATCGCCGACCTCGTCAGCATCTACGCCCTCGCCTTCACGGACTACATCCTCCCTGAACTTCCACCTCGAGAACAACAACGACGCCAACTCCATCGCCCTGATCGACAACCTCGCCAACCTTGGACTCAAACAGCTCGTGATGACACCCACCCACGCCGCTGGACACACTCAGGACCCCATCTTCTCCACAAGCCCCCACATCTCCTTCAACCACACCACCGAACCCCACTGGACCGACCACAGATGCATCTACTTCACCTTCAGGAAATCCACCACACACCACCGCACCCAACTGCTGCCACGCCGCTGCTGGGGGATAAGTCACCAAGGACCAACTGACTACCACCCTCGCCCTGTGACCACTCGCCGACCCCACCGACCCAGACATCGCTGCAACCAACCTCAAACAGTGGATCAACGACTGCGCCTACACCCTCGCCCCTCTTAAAACTTCCACAACCAACCACACCAACAAGAAAGCCGCCTGGTTCACCGAAGACTTCCGGATCTCCAAGCGCACCTGTCGGAAGAAGAAATGGCTCCAAGACTGAACACCTGACAGCCACACAGCCCACAAGAGCGCCACCCGTAGACACCACCAACTCATCAGGGCCGCCAAGTGGACCGCCTCCAAGGACCGCTTAGACAACAACGCACACAACACCAAAGAACCCTTCAGCATCGTGAAAGAACTCTCCAACCCCAGCTCCAACACCAACGACATCCCACCATCACAAGACCTGTGCGACTCCCTGGCCACCTTCTTTCACCGCAAGATCAATTTTATTTGCGCCGCAAAGCTTTTTTCTTTTAAAATAATACACTTGCCTGCAGCTACCTGCATTAATTTCGTTATTCTGATGCCCCGCATTCAGCCGAACTAGTTGCTGAGTGGGAGGTGGTACTCAGCGGCCATATTAGGCGTAGACCCAGCCCCAGCGCTCTAGCGCTCGAGACTACAGTATAAAAACATACCGTGATGCCTCCGCGCAGCGGACGCGGTCAGCGGGTGCACCGGAGTCGCGCCGAAGTCAAGCCTAAGTCCTGCCCGTCTGCGCTCGTCCGCTCGGAGGACGGGCAAAGGGCCAGACATTCTGCTCAGGTAAATACTCTACCTAGAGAGGAATTAATAGCTCCAAACAAATATACTAATAATTGCCAACACGCACTTAACGTGGATACATGGGTGGGACCAATCAGTTGTTATGGCTGTAGGCGAACTTTAGAACCCTACCACACTCCTAAAGAGGAAACGAAACCCAAGCATATAAGAGGGGGACTGATAAATGCATGATCAATGTGCAAAAATTCTCTCCACATATACGACCTTATTACTGGAAAAGAGCTAGACTGCCTATTCATTACTGAAACCTGGCTACGCGAGTGGTCACACCCTGATATAGTACATGCCTTACCCCCTGGGTTTTCTATTCGTAGACAAGATCGATTAGAACAGCGAGGCGGCGGGCTGGCTATTATCTATAGAGACACTCTAAAATGCTTAACAATGGAGCTTACAGACATCAGAGGAGCGGAAAGCCTTGGTTTCTGCATCCAAGTGTGTGACACATTCACTTTGCAGGGGCACTGCTATACCCCCCTCCTGGCCAACCCACGCAGTTCCTGGATAGTGTAGGAGATGTCCTTGGTGATTTGACTCTTAGGTTAGCTAATTTCACTCTATTAGGAGACGTCAATCTTCATTTGGATGACCTAAACGATCACCATGCATCCAGTTTTAAAGAAACGCTGCATGTCTTGGGGTTGACGTTGAAGATACTAGAAGCGACTCACGAGGCTGGACACACTCTCAACTGCATTGGTTCCAATATGGACGCAATGACGGTTGAACGCCCTGTACGGCGATCTTGGACAGATCATTATTTCATTGAATTCAGCCTCAAGATTGAGGGAAATGAAATAAAGTTAAAGGAGACATCTAAAAAGGGCATATCCTCACCTTGCTGGGGAAAAATCATAGAGCACCCTGACCTTGGTGAATGGGTGAAGGAGAGCAAACCCGCTCTCACAGGGAACACCACGATAGATTATCAGAGATTTGAGATTTGGATGACTACGATCGGAAACCAGATCAAAAACCCAGGTAGAAATTCTGCATCCTTTACTTGCAATTCTGCAAGTAAAAGGAGAATATCTGCACCCTGGTTCTCATGTGAACAAAAAGAAATGCTGGGTAAAGTCAGAGTTCTAGAGCGAAGGTGGCGACGAAACTATGGGAACGAAGAAAAGGAGGCATACAAGAGAGCAAGGAGGCTCTATCATGCCTCTATAAAAGGCGCAAAAGCCAAGTATTTTACATCACAAATTGAAGCCTCTAGCAATAAACAGAAAGAAATATTTAAAATTGTTAACAGCTTTAGAAAGCCCAAAGTTCTAACTCAACAGATCCCACCCTCCCAGACCCTCTGTGACGAAATAGCGAACTATTTCGTACAGAAAATAGATACCCTCACGAAAGACTTCCCTCAGTTTGAGAATGAGGAGTCAGAGGATAAAACTAACATAGATATATACAAACCCCGCTGGGAAACCTTCAATCAAATTAGTCTGGAATACACATACCAGGGGATATCTGTGATTAAGTCAGGATCTCCCTTCGATCCCTGTCCCCCTACGTTACTTAAAGCAATAATAGAAGAAGTCAACCCAGGAATTAATTATATCATAAACTCATCCCTCCAATCAGGTGAAATTCCCCCCCACTGGAAAGTGGCAGCAGTCAGACCACTGCAGAAGAAGGTTTTGCAGGATTCTGCGACCCTTTCTAACCTGCGCCCCATCTCACTCCTCCCAGCACTTTGCAAACTAACTAAATCGTATGTTAATAAGCAATTTATGGCTTTTTTGGAGGAGAATGAAATTCTTCACCCATGTCAAGCAGGTTTTAGAGCATACCATTCAACTGAATCTGCACTGTTGTCCTCAACTGAAACCATTCGAGCTGCATTGGATCAGGGCAAGATGGCAGTCCTGATCCTATTAGATCTCTCTGCAGCGTTCGATACGGTGTCCCATGCTATCGTTTAACAGCGCCTAGCAAATGCGGGCATAGCGGGAACTGTTTTCGATTGGTTCAAAAATTATCTGGCACACAGGCGCCAGATCATTATGTTGGGAAATTTCCGTTCCGAGGAGAAAGTGCTGAAAACAGGGGTCCCGCAGGGCTCCAGTTTGAGCCCCACATTGTTTGACTTGTACATGGTTCCCCTGATCAAACTGATCTCCTCCTTCGGTAATAGTACGATCGCATATGCCGAAGAACCAAACCAATTCGGAAATGACCCTGAGGGACTGCCTATCGGCAACCTTTACGTGGATGACGAACAATCAGTTAAAGTGTAATTCTGCGAAAACCGAAATTCTGCCTTCTAGACCTAATAACTGGTTTTCTCCTCACGACTGGTGGCCGAGACAGAGGCTCCACCAAAGACTATCAATGCAGTAAGAAATTTGGGTATTAAATTTTACAACACCCTGTCCTTTATACAACAAGCAAAAGAAGTGGCAGGTGTTTGCTTTAACATCATTAGGGGTCTCAGAAAATTCTTCGACCTGCTGCCCTGAGTGCCAGACGGACGGTTGCAGTGGCGCTGATAACATCTAGATTAGATTACTGTAATAGTCTGTATGCAGGGTTATATAAATCTGCCCTGCACAGACTTCAGATGGTCCAACATGCAGCCACCAGAATGGTCCTCAGACGGCCCAGAAAATCTTCGGCCTCTGCTGCATTAGATGCCCTACACTGGCTCCCAGTACAAAAGCGCATCCTGTTCAAGGTCCTTATCATCACCTACAGTGCCTTTCACCATCATGGCCCATTGTACCTGCGTAGGCACTTTATACAATACCATCCGACGCGGAAACTTAGATCCTCCACAGTGAATCTCCTCTCCATTCCTAGCTTTAGGCTGACAACCAAAGGAGGAAAATCCCTAGCAGTTGTCGGCGCTAAAGCATGGAATAAATTACCCCACTTCCTTCGGGAAGCCACCACGGAGCATAGGTTCAGAAAAATACTGAAAACATGGATTTACACACTGTCAGACAGAGGCTGCAAAGCCCTGTTATGATCCCTCTTTTCCAACATTAGCAGTCCAGCTGTGGTTATCTGCTGGTAACCAGGAGTCGCAGCACCAAGATGCTCCCTGGAGTGGTAGCGCGCTATAAAAATGTCACATCAAATCAAATCAAATCACCTACATCCACGACAGCTTCAACTCCGACACCCCTGCATCCACCACCGAGTCCACCACCACTGCGACCACCACCCGCACCAGCCGCCTGACCGACTGGTCCAACGTCAGCGACGAAGACACCATCAAAACCATGAACTCCATCCACTCCGGATCCCCATCTGACCCCTGCCCTCACCACGTCTTCAACAAAGCCAGCACAACCATCACGGCCCACCTCCGAAAAACAATCAACAGTTCCTTCGAGACAGCAACCTTCCCAGAAAGCTGGAAGCACGCCGAGATCAACGCCCTTCTGAAAAAGCCCAAGGCAGACCCCAAGGACCTCAAGAACTTCCGCCCAATCTCCCTGCTCCCGTTCCCGGCAAAAGTGACAAAGAAGATTGTGAACAAACAACTAACCCGCTACCTCGAGGACAACAACATCCTGGACCCTTCCCAATCCGGTTTTTGCAGCAACCACAGCACCGAGACCGCCCTCATCGCCACCACTGACGATATCAGGATCCTGATGGATAAAGGAGAAACAGCCGCCCTCATCCTCCTGGACCTATCAGCACCCTTTGACACAGTCTGCCACTGCACCCTATCAGCATACCTCCATGACGCCGGAATTCAAGAGAAGGCCCTGGCCTGGACAACATCCTTCCTCTCCGGCAGAACCCAGAGCGTACGCCTCCCACCCTTTCACTCGAAATCCACAGAGATCATCTGCAGCGTCCCACAGGGATCCTCCCTCAGCCCGACGTTGTTCAATGTCTACATGGCACCGCTCGCCCACGTCGCACGACAACATAACCTCAACATCATCTCCTATGACAACGACACTCAGCTGATCATATCCCTCACCAAAGACCCCCACACCACCAAAGCCAACCTCCTCAGAGGAATGAAGGCCGTAGCCGACTGAATGAAGGACAGCAGACTGTAGTTGAACTCAAACAAGACGGAGGTCCTCATTCTCGGACCCACCCCATCATCCTGGGACGACTCTTGGTGGCCCACATCGCTAATCACAGCCCCAGAACCCAAAGACCACACACGCAACGTGGGGGTCATCCTCGACTCCACCCTCTCCATGACCAGGCATGTCAACGCCGTCTCCGCGTCCTGCTTCAACACCCTCCGCATGCTCCGCAGGATCTTCAAATGGATCCCTCCCGACACGAGGAAAACCGTCACCCAGGCCCTCATCACCAGCAGACTCAACTACGGGAACACCCTCTACTCAGGAACAACAACCAAGCGCCTGAGACGACTACAACGAATCCAGAACGCCTTGGTACGACTGATCCTCAACATCCCCCGATGCAGCCACATCACTCCCCACCTGAGAGGCTTGCACTGGCTCCCCATCAATAAGAGGATCACCTTCAAACTCCTCGTCAATGCACACAAAGCCCTACACAACATAGGACCTACATACCTCAAAAACCGACTCAGCTTCCACACCCCCACCCGAAGCCTACGATCAGCCAACCTCGCCCTCGCCACAGTTTCTCGTATCTGGAAAACCACGGCCGGCGGCAGATCCTTCTCCTACCTTGCCGCCAAGACCTGGAACGCTCTCCCCACCAGTCTACGACAGACTCAGGACCTGCTGGCCTTCAGGGGACTCCTCAAGACCTGGCTCTTCGATCAGTTGCGGCCCCCCTCCCCCTCAGCGCCTTGAGACCCTCACGGGTATGTAGAGTGCTTTATAAATGCAGTGATTGATTGATTGATTGATTGGGGACAACACAGAGCATGGGCCGTTACAGCACGCACAGCAGTGTGGGCGGTCCAGTAGCACAGACCATGGACCGTTACAGGGTCCAGCAGAGTATCGATATCCGTAGGCATGACTGATGGGCGTGTCAGACAGATATCTAGCACCCATTCTTCACCAGAAAGCAGGCAGGATAGAACAGGTAAGATGCAATCTTGCCAGATTGGTCTGAATGACAGAAACCAAGTGGTATTTAATTCTCGAAGACAAGGTAAACTTAAAATTTGGACCATGCTCTCACAACACTTCATCTCCAATAGAGCTATCTCTATGGTGCTTGAAGTAAAAAAAAAATAATTGTCTTGCCATATTGTAGCAGTAGGTGCAAAAATAGGATCCCTGCAACAAGTTCAAAAAGTAGTGGTAGTCCACCAAAGACAGAATGCACGAAGTTGGGAAGTATTCTGAGGACTGCTTGAAAAGGTGCTAACAGTCCTGTACAGACGGTCTTAAATACATGTACAATATCGCTCATATTAGACATGTTTTAGATACGTACCAACATTTCTGAGAAATGTATAGGGCAGTTTGTATTCAAAAGGGCATATATCTTGGCAGAAGACCTTGCGACTTGTAGATCATAGGTTTCTTTGGCCGAGGTCAGTGGCACAGTTTGTTACAAAAGAATGGCTTTCATTCTGTTTAAAGTATCAAATCGTATAGAAGAAATGTTCAGTGAAGGCTATAAAGGCAACTCCCTGGCTGTCTTGGTTTGTGGAAACAACACTTGCATACAGCAAGTGACCCTGGATGAAACAGTCACTAGATATGGGATACCTGGCAACATTGTTAATGCGTTATCCCAACAGTGGGCAACGTCACCTAGCTGCACTCTGGGATACTTTTGAATAAGGTCAGTTCAATTAAAAAAAAGTTCAAGATATGCTTCTTGTCTTTTATTCTTATTTTATTACTGCATTTGATTCTTCATCATTATGATTGCTTTCATCATAATCTTTCCTTGTTGCCCAATGCATTTTGGGGCTTTTCCTTCTTCAGGGGTCTTTATATATCTATAATAAGTAGAATACACAGCCAATTAGGTAGACATTACAACAGTGTTTTCCAGTATGTCTAAGTGCCCATGATTTTATCTCAATAAAAACAATCGCTTATTGATAAAAACAGAATGCTGTTCAATAAAGTTTGGTAAAATTGTGACCATTCTTTTTCATGGTGCCTGGTAAGTGCAGAAACATCAAAAGGATTACTTTCAAAAGGTATAGTAGCGTTCCTCCTCGGGACCCGCCATCGCTTTCAAGATCAGGCAACCCGACGCCTAACTATGTCGTCATACGTCAATGCGACGTTAATGGAAATGAAAGAGTTCTCAAGTGTGCGAGTTATTTTAGTCAGGCAAACTAATGGAAAGCGTGCGAAAAAAAGATCGCAATATGAATAATGATGAACCTGAGCAGTTGAGTATTAAAAAACGCGGGTGTGCGGAACGTGATCCATAAAATTAATGAAATGAGTGAAAAAGCGAGGGTGCATGAAAAAAAGAGAGAGAAAGATGAAGATTGTAAGGTATGATAGCAGCTGTGATCATTCAACATGAGTTAACTTCTATTAGAAAGTAGTAAAAAAATTGGATTAATCACTGCAGCTGGTGAGCCTTGCAGGTAACAGGATAAGTTTGTAGTGGAACCATCACAGGCCCTGTGTAAATTAATACCCCTACACTGTATGTTGTTACTACCCCAGGTTGCTGTCTTTGAACATAGCTTGAGTCTGGCCTATTGATAGTAAAAAACCCTGTGTTTTGTTCAGGAATTGATCTTGACAGTTATTTGTGTCTATGGGCCAGAGCATACATTTTTTCCATTCTGGATTTGATCTGTTGTGATGCAAAATATTATGTACATCGACCGCCCCCGTGTACTGCTATTACTTGCAGGTATAGGTATGGCTGGTGTGTTCTTGTCTTTGATCCTGGCTAGCCCAAGCCAAGACGTTTGTTGGCCAGTGTCATTCAGAAACATAATTTGCTCAGGGATGATACAAACAAAGCTTCTACCCCCTGTACTGGCCAACCTTTTTTTTTTACCCCAGACAGTTTTTGTCTCAATGTTGTTTTTCCAAAAGTCGAAACCCTGTCTAGACAGTTGGGCAATAAAGGCTGCAGAATAAATCAGTTTCGTATTTGTTAACATATTTTTCGTTCCTGTTTTGTTCACATTTTTAAAGTAAAATGTTTCTGGATTTGATACATTGAACCATAAAAAATATGGAAATTTCATTGCAAAAGTTTTTGAGCTACCCTATGGAGGTGTAGGACAATATTCCCATTGGTTATACATATATACATTTCTAGGCAATGCGGATTTGTCCAAGAAATGATGACCATAATGGTTATAACAATACATTTGTTCATAGTCTGATGAACCCTCTAAATATTCATGATTTGTGAATACTGCAGACATTTCTAGATCAGACATCATGTTATTAACAGTCTCAAAGTCCCAATCATCAGAAAAGGTACTAGAGGTAATAAAATCACTTATTGAAATCTTGAATAAGTGTGGAATGTTCAAAAGCTCAGACGGGCCAAAAAGGTCATATTCAGTTCTGTCCCAAACTCTGGTATAGGAACGGCTGTGATGTTCAATGCTGACAAGTCTCTTTGTTCACGATAGGAATGATTTGTGTGGCTGGAGAAGTAGGATCACTTTTGTACTTGCTGTGTACATTTGAATATATCTTCCATTTATCAGCATACCCAAAGTTATTGCCAGAGCTAACCAAAGTAGAAAGAAGAATATTCCCAAAACAATCTATAGTTCAATCCATGGTGAAACCAGATAAGTCTTTTGCAAGAGATGAAAAAAATATGTTGCTTGTTCTTTGAAAGTTATTTGTGCTGACGTCATTTCAGGTTCGCTGGGATCCTCAGAAAGCGTATCAAAGTTAATGAAATAGCCAGAGGCAGTTCTGTCAATGGTTGGAATTGCGTCCGGATTCGATAAAATTGCTGGAACCACTTCTTCACTTGTTACTTCCTTGTAGACAGGTGAATCAGGACGAACTGTTATTTGGGTCTCAAGAGGAACGAGTTCCATAGCATTATTGCTTAGTCCTTCTTTTCTCACTGTAGAATCTTCAAAGGTGATGAGTCTCTCAGTTTGAACCTCTTGGATTGTAGCTAAAGGAGAGCATCTGCAACATTGTCGGAGTCCACTTGGCCTACTGATTAGTATCGGCCACATAGTGTGGTTTGATCAGGTTGATCAGGTCGATGGACACAAATCTTTATGTTATGTTATGTTATGTTATTTATATTTTTATAGCGCACAGCTGCCCCAGCAAAGGGGCGTCCTGGCGCTTTGACAGACACTATAACATAACACATAATAAAAGAAAGGGGCAACTATACAGATACGGGAAACAAAAAGGTTTTAATTGCCTGCCTGAAGGCGAGCAGGTCATCAAGAGCTCGGATGCGCACCGGGAGCGAGTTCCATAGCCCTGCCGCAAGCACCCGAAAAGAGCGGCCACCCATTGTGCTCAGTTTGAAACGGGGGCAAACTGCCAAGTGGAGCGCCTCCTATCTCAAGGATCTCACCGGGATATAGGGAATGAGTAAGTTGGCAAGTGCCGGCGGCGAGGAAGATTTCAAAATTTTAAAGGCCAGACACTTTTCTCCTTTTTACCAGCTAGAGGCGGCAGTAGTATTGTTCTTGATCCATGGATTGCTAGGACTGGTACTGGTTGTCTGTAAAAGGCCCAAATTCCTTCTTGTCCACGATCTTTTCTCTGACTAGATCACCAAGATTTAGGATCCAGACAGGCCCTGCTGGGACGGTTGTTGGCTTTTCCCCAGTGGTAGTCGGCTTCAGGAACACATTGCTTTGTTTCGATTTTAGTTCATTTAAGTCCTGTAAAACAGCCAAACGATCTTTGATATCAAATTCCTTATTTTCCACCACTGTTCCATGACAATTAAGATCTGGAACCAACATTCTTGTCCCAAATAGGACCTCATATGGAGTGACATCCCCTAGAGAACTTCTTGGCAAATTGTTTAATGCACGTTGGACCCATCACCTGAACCTAATACCCTAGCTGTTATAGACTGCTTTATGTCCCAATTTTTTCTTTCCACAACAGAATTTCCCTCAGGATGGAATGGAGAAGAATACCGCAATTCAATGCCCAAACTGCCCATGGCATCTTTGTAAGCTCGAGAGCTAAACTACTTGTTCCCAAAGCATTTTGTGATTGATAGTGCCACCGTTTGCATCTTTGAAACCATTTTAAAGCCAATTCTGTAAATATTCATTGTAAGATTGAACACAGTAAAAGGAATTGCACAGTATGAGTGTGGGGAATTCGCAATCCGTATTTTCAAGTGCCATCATGAATACTTGCTCGCTGAGCTGTACAATCTCATAGAGATTGCGTTTTTGTCACCATAGGTCTAAATTTGCCATTGCATATACGACCTTTAATGCTCGTGCATGCTGCACTATAAGATTGCTTACCCCCCGTAGCGGGTTGTGCAGATCCCTCAGTATAAATTATACATTCATACTGGTCTAGAGGTAGAATTTCAGTAGGCAGAGGACATTCGTGTTAGTATTGCAGGAATGCTTGTGTTTTCAAATAAGGATCAAAAACATATTCAACATCAATTGCACCAAAAGAATTGACCCATTATATCCATCTTGGATGTAAAGCCTTTGCATTCGGAATGCTCGCTTTTGAAACTGCCTCTGAGGCTGGTACAGGAGTTACGACCATAATGCGTTTCCCCTGTGCTAGAGCTCTTTCTTTCACTGAAGCGGTTTGAAATGCTGTCAGAATTTTTTCTGTCGATGTAAATTTCATTTCTGCTTGCGTGTACAAATGCGATTTGAATGCACTTGGTACTCTTTCACCTTCATTAAAAGTTAAGTAGGTGAATCCGAATTGACCCGGAATGATTCGGATCACTAAGTTGCAAACATTTACGCATGTTTGTAAATGTTTTGTTGCTAACATGTCTGTTTGCAATGAACACAAAATTACTGTGTCTACTTTTGTCCAATTTATTGTTTCAAAATCAGGTTTGATCAATTTGTAGAGAGGTTTAACCCTTTCTGCATAGTTTAGAATGTAAGTTTTTCCAAAATTCAAGAAACCTAAAAGCGACTACGTTTTTCAGCGTTTTTGGAGGTTGGAGCAGCGCACACTTTTCTAAAAAGTTGGCTGCCAGGCTTTTGCCTTCATTGATAGTTCATATCCTAGGAAAAACACGTTGAGATGCGCAATTCTTGATTTTTTTAAATTGAATTTCTACCCTTCAAAGGCGCAGCTCAATATAATGATGTTCACCCTGTTCAAGTGCCTGTTCAGGTCATCATCTGTCAGATAGAAATAATCGACATATGACAATGCCTCAACATCATAAGTTTGTAGTAGCTCTGTTACCCTTGCTGAGAATAACCCTGGCCTATTCTTGAATCCTTGAGGGAGACAACAGAATTGACCCTGGGTCCCCATCATTGAGAAAATGCTCAAATACCTACTTTCAGGTGCAATGCTTTGACAAAAGAAACCATTAGACATATCTAATGTGGTTTTATATTTTTTACGCACAATGTTATTCTTTAATGCTGTACTGTGTGCATTTTGCACTGCAAATGTTTTACAACGAGAGTTTAGGTGCCTGTATTCTAAAACTAGACGATATGTATTGTCTGGTTTGGAAACAGGAAACAAAGGATTGTTCATTGATGAGGTACATGTTTCAATCACCCCTTGGTATTCAAGTTGATCTAAGATCTCCCTGACCTGTTTTTTAGCTTCTTGCTTAATTTGATACTGCCTTTGCGCAGTTGGTTGATTTTTTAAATGGATCTTATGGTGAGGTGAGTCCTTATCCCATCCTATATGATTTCTATTTAATGCTGGGGCTTGGGCAACTGCCCATTTCCTGGCATAGGTATAATTTAAATGTACTGGAACATGGTTGGAGAAGGCTGGCATAATGATGTCTTCTCCATGTGGGCACTCTACTGGCCAGTCCCGTGGTGCTAGAAGTATATCATAACCCTTTGAAAGTCGCTCCCAAAGGAGTGCCTTACACTTTTCTTCGTATGTCTCCCTCCATCTGGAGTGGTATTTCATATAACCTTTGTGGAGAACTAATCCTGGTGTCTTTTGTTTCAACTTGAAGGTCTTCATTCAGGTCCACTGTCCCCAGTAGTCCCTTCAGGTTCTAGCGAGCTATTGAAACTACTGCTGCGCTGTCCAACATTTTCTAAGTCCATTCTTCATTCTTGAGCTGTGTTCTCAGAATCCTCTGCATGTCTGATCTTTTGACCTGCTACTTTCTTCTTGCAGAATTGAGGTATTGTTTTGTTTTGTTTTTCTGAACGTTTTGATGGTCTTTGGACTTCACGCGTTCTTCATTTTGATCTGACCGTCCTCTTCTTTCGGATGTCTGTGATTATATCTGAAAGGTACGAGAGGAACGTGTATCAGTATCTTAATACCTGTCAAGTTTAATCAGAAAATCCCTATTCCTGAGGTTGTACCTCAGTTCAGAGGCCTCCTTTTGAGGAGACCTACCTTGGGATTGAGAATCTTTCTCTTTTGAATGCTGTTTGTTATTTTCCCATTTCTTTTTATAAGATGTAGGATTGTTTTTAGTAAAGGCCTTTTCATGACTTTCAGACAGTTGTGGTTTTATTGTATAATTCTATTAATTTTTATATGGTACTAAGTTATTCATTGTCCGACATTGCTTCGATGTCACGATCAGGTGTGTAACCGGCTTAAACCGGCCATGTTGCTCCTGGTCTACTTAGTGGACCAAGCCTGGTAATGTGATTTAAATGTTTTAGGGCACCTTTAAACCAGAGATTGTGCTCCTGGTATGTGAATGGAATTTCTATATCCTTGAAAGGAATATATTCCTCAGGTGGTTCATCTTCTCTGTAGAAGTGAAACACTCTTGTAATTGGATTTAATTCTGGAAATATTATCCGTAAGTTGAATACCTCTGTCTGGTGAGAGTCATGTGCCTCTATCACAAAAACTGCTCTACCGTGGGGGCGTGGCCGGGCAAGATGGCCGATCAGACGTAACCGGTCTTGGCTCCCGGTCCGCGTGCTGTTCCGGAGCAGTTAACTGCTGTTTCACGGAACTGTGAGGGCTGCAAATCGCTTCTACACCGAGCGTAAGATGTGGCGCACAAGCAGAGAGACCTCACCTGCTGTTAACGCTATGGTAGCAGTTCTAGTGCGTCCCCGCAGGAGAAGACAGTCAGCCGCCAAAATGGGGGATATCGTGTGGAGTTAAGCGGAGGGCTGCACAGGAGGTGGTTGAGTCTGCGGCGTGGGGACCCTGATTTCGAGCCTGCCTGTCACCACCAGATGTGGACATTGGGGGTCTCACACAACACTTCCCAGAGGACGGCCAATGTTGCGACGTTCCACAGCGAGCCTGCCTGACTTCAAAATGGCAGCCGACATGTACACCCTGCGCCGCCCCCCGCTCATTTAGATTCAAGGCCCCATGTCTAATTTCTACCAGGCGTTGCTCTAGAGGGGACAATCAGCTGCTGCTTACTCTAGGCACTAGGGCGGGTTCACCGGTGCTCCACGATCGTCTTCACTTTCGTTTGTGCAGCCCTTGTGTATGCTCTGCATCCACAAAATGACGCCCATCCCACCTCAAGAAGGATAGCTAGTACAACGCACTGCCTGATATTAACGGGGCCCTGATATGCTGAGTGTGACATTGGCTTGCAGCTGGCTAGCTGACATTGATTCTTGAGTGAGGCTTCTTTTGCAAGCTAGTAACCTGCCATTCTACGCCGCGTGTAAAGCGATAACCCACATCAGGCACAAACCTTGCTTCTCCCTCTCACGAGGGGATTGCGCTCCTACTCACTAGCGCCAAACACACAGCAGGCCAACTTGTGCAGCATTCGGGGATCCATTAACTGGTGGGGGATATACCTGCGCCTCTGGGTCACCAGCGGTCTCCATCTCCGCTAATTCTCAGGATAGAAGGCACATCGCATTAGTGTTCGAGCCCTCTTTCCGCCTACATAGCTGCAATGGGGGCCCCGAATGAAGGGAACAAACAGGACTTCTAACAAGGTGTCAGACTTCTTTGCACCATCAGATAAATGCCCGATCTTACGCGGTGACGTAGAAACAACCACCATGGCCCTCACGAAGGTGGACCTCCTGGCCATATTTAAAGACTTTAAAACGGACCTCGGCCTGGATATTAAATCTTCCATGGAGCAACTGAGGACGGTTCTTATGGAGAGGCTGACCTCCCTCCAACAAGATGTGGACTCTGTGGGCACTAGAGTATTAGATCTGGAGGAGCATCATCAAGAACAAGAGAAACTTTCCACTCAGGGGCGTAACACAGGCCCCCGCAGCCTCCGCGTTGCGGGGGGGGCCTCGTGCTCCAGGGGGCCCCTTGGGCCCCCTCACTTCATAAAGAAGAAGATTTAAAACACGCCCGGCCTCGCCTCTTAATAAATTAATTAGTGCACTGCACACTGGCACTGCACACGACCTGGGGCATAACACAGGCCTCTGCAGGCACGTCTGCACGTTATTCAGGGTGGGCCGGGCATTCTGGTGGGGGCCTTGTGACCATTCAGCAGCTCAATTAAAAGTGCGTGTGCAGCGCGACTTGTGAGGCATCCCAGGACCCGGCCAGCCAGAGACTCCGTACTGAGAAGGACTATCACTGTGCGGTCGGCGGGCATAATTTAGCCTTGCCCAGGTGCCTACTCCGAAGAAGTTTGTCGAAGAAGTTTGCCGATTTTCAGACTGATGTTACACGTAAGTTGGTTTCCGAAATTCAATTAATGGACTGTGTTTGGAAACAAGTAGCTGAGCAACAAAGACAGTCTGAAATGTCAGGTAATCCTTCTGGGCTTTCTGTGCCTATATAATGCCAGTACATCAGGTTACATACTTCCTCTTGCCCTTGTGCATTACACCGAATACCGGGAAAGGGTGAGAAGTTTTCTACTAAAACGTACGCGTTAAAATAAAATCAAGCGAACCTGGCAAATTATAGCCGTTTAAAAAAAAAAAAAAAGATTTGTGTTTTGTTTTCGTGTTTCAACAGATAGTTTAAACAGATAATTGCAGTCTCTTAGCATGTCAGGGCGGGGCCTGGGGTCTGAGGGATGAGGGTCTGAGTCCAGTGAGGGTCAGGGTGGGGCTAGGCCTGTGGTCTGAGGGATGAGGGTCTGAGTCCAGTGAGGGTCAGGGCGGGGCCTGGGGTCTGAGGGATGAGGGTCTGAGTCCAGTGAGGGTCAGGGCCGGGCTTGGGGTCTGAGGGATGAGGGTCTGAGTCCAGTGAGGGTCAGGGCGGGGCCTGGGGTCCGAGGGATGAGAGGTCTGAGTCCAGTGAGGGTCAGGGCGGAGCCTGGGGTCTGAGGGATGAGAGGTCTGAGTCCAGTGAGGGTCAGTGCGGGGCCTGGGGTCTGAGGGATGAGGGTCTGAGTCCAGTGAGGGTCAGGGCGGGGCTAGGCCTGGGGTCTGAGGGATGAGAGGTCTGAGTCCAGTGAGGGTCAGAACGGGGCCTGGGGTCTGATGGATGAGAGGTTTGAGTCCAGTGAGGGTCAGGGTGGGGCTAGGCCTGGGGTCTGAGGGATGAGAGGTCTGAGTCCAGTGAGGGTCAGGGCGGGACCTGGGGTCTGAGGGATGAGGGTCTGAGTCCAGTGAGGGTCAGGGCGGGGCCTGAGGCCTGAGGGATGAGAGGTCTGAGTCCAGTGAGGGTCAGGGCGGGGCCTGGAGTCTGAGGGATGAGGGTCTGAGTCCAGTGAGGGTCAGGGCGGGGCCTGGGGTCTGAGGGGTGAGAGGTCTGAGTGCAGTGAGGGTCAAGGCGGGGTCCGAGGGATGAGGGGTCTGAGTCCAGTGAGGGTCAGGGCGGGGCTAGGCCTGGGGTCTGAGGGATGAGAGGTCTGAGTCCAGTGAGTGTCAGGGTGGGGCTAGGCATGGGGTCTGAGGGATGAGAGGTCTGAGTCCAGTGAGGGTCAGGGCCGGGCTTGGGGTCTGAGGGATGAGGGTCTGAGTCCAGTGAGGGTCAGGGCGGGCCTGGGGTCTGAGGGATGAGAGGTCTGAGTCCAGTGAGGGTCAAGGTGGGGTCCGAGGGATGAGGGGTCTGAGTCCAGTGAGGGTCAGGGCGGGGCTAGGCCTGGGGTCTGAGGGATGAGAGGTCTGAGTCCAGTGAGGGTCAGGGTGGGGCTAGGCATGGGGTCTGAGGGATGAGAGGTCTGAGTCCAGTGAGGGTTAGGGTGGGGCTAGGCCTGGTGTCTGAGGGATGAGAGGTCTGAGTCCAGTGAGGGTCAGGGTGGGGCTAGGCCTGGGGTCTGAGGGATGAGAGGTCTGAGTCCAGTGAGGGTTAGGGTGGGGCTAGGCCTGGGGTCTGAGGGATGAGAGGTCTGAGTCCAGTGAGGGTCAGGGCGGGGCCTGGGGTCTGAGGGATGAGGGTCTGAGTCCAGTGAGGGTCAGGGCGGGGCCTGAGGCCTGAGGGATGAGAGGTCTGTGCCCACTGATGGTCAGGGTGCGGCTAGGCTGGGGGTTTTGCTGAGGGAAGAGAGGTCTGAGTCCAGTGAGGGACAGGGCGGGGCCTGGGGTCTGAGAGATGAGAGGTCTGAGTCCAGTGAGGGTCAGGGTGGGGCTAGGCCGGGGGTCTGGCTGAGGGATGAGAGGTCTGAGTCCAGTGAGGGTCAGGGCGGGGCTTGGGGTCCGAGTCCAGGGAGGGTCAGGGCGGGGGTCGGGGTCTGGCTGAGAGATGAGGGTCCGAGTCCAGTGAGGGTCAGGGTGGGGCTTGGGGTCTGGATGAGGGGTCTGAGTCCAGTGAGGGTCAGGGCGGGGCTTGGGGTCTGGATGAGGGGTCTGAGTCCAGTGAGGGTCAGGGCGGGGCTAGGCCTGGGGTCTGGCTGATGGATGAGGGTCAGGGTGGGGCTAGGTCTGGGGTTTGAGGGATGAGGGTCTGAGTCCAGTGAGGGTCAGGGTGGGGCCTGGGGTCTGAGGGATGAGGGTCTGAGTCCAGTGAGGGTCAGGGCGGGGCTAGGCCGGGGGTCTGGATGAGGGGTCTGAGTCCAGTGAGGGTCAGGGCGGGGCTTGGCCTGGGGTCTGAGGGATGAGGGTCTGAGTCCAGTGAGGGTCAGGGCGGGCCTGGGGTCTGAGGGATGAGGGTCTGAGTCCAGTGAGGGTCAGGGCAGGGCTAGGCCGGGGGTCTGGCTGAGGGATGAGAGGTCTGAGTCCAGTGAGGGTCAGGGCGGGGCCTGGGGTCTGAGGGATGAGAGGTCTGAGTCCAGTGAGGGTCAAGGCGGGGTCCGAGGGATGAGAGGTCTGAGTGCAGTGAGGGTCAGGGCGGAGCCTGGGGTCTGAGGGATGAGAGGTCTGAGTTCAGTGAGGGTCAGTGCGGGGCCTGGGGTCTGAGGGATGAGGGTCTGAGTCCAGTGAGGGTCAGGGCGGGGCTAGGCCTGGGGTCTGAGGGATGAGAGGTCTGAGTCCAGTGAGGGTCAGAACGGGGCCTGGGGTCTGATGGATGAGAGGTCTGAGTCCAGTGAGGGTCAGGGTGGGGCTAGGCCTGGGGTCTGAGGGATGAGAGGTCTGAGTCCAGTGAGGGTCAGGGCGGGGCCTGGGGTCTGAGGGATGAGGGTCTGAGTCCAGTGAGGGTCAGGGCGGGGCCTGAGGCCTGAGGGATGAGAGGTATGAGTCCAGTGAGGGTCAGGGCGGGGCCTGGAGTCTGAGAGATGAGGGTCTGAGTCCAGTGAGGGTCAGGGTGGGGCTAGACCTTGGGTTTTGCTGAGGGATGAAAGGTCTGAGTCCAGCGAGGGTCAGGGCGGGGCCTGGGGTCTGAGGGATGAGAGGTCTGAGTCCAGTGAGGGTCAGGGTGGGGCTAGGCTGGGGGTCTGGCTGAGGGATGAGAGGTCTGAGTCCAGTGAGGTCAGGGCGGGGCTTGGGGTCCGAGTCCAGTGAGGGTCAGGGCGGGGGGCGGGGTCTGGCTGAGAGATGAGGGTCCGAGTTCAGTGAGGGTCAGGGCGGGGCTTGGGGTCTGGATGAGGGGTCTGAGTCCACTGAGGGTCAGGGCGGGGCTTGGGGTCCGGAGTGTGGGGGTCCCCTCCAAGTACATTGCAGGGGGGCCCCCTCAAGTATCGTTACGCCACTGCTTCCACTGAACTACGTGAATATGTCAGCGTGCTCCAGGACCAACTACATCAGATGCAGCTCAAGGCGGAAGTCCTTGAGAAGAGAGGACGGAGGGAGAATATATGCATCAGGGACCTGGAGGATGGCGCAGAGTGGCTGGATCTATGGGCCTTCATGGAGGGGCTCTTCACAGGGGTCCTGGGTCCCCCACCCCTCAAAATCAAACTCAACAGGGTCCATCGTGTGGGAAGTTTACAAGCCGGCGAGAAGCGCCAAAAGGCATAGAAGTGTATTATTGATCACCATCTGGATATAGTGGCCATGCAAGAAACACACTTAGCCAGAGAGGAGGACACACGCCTCCGACACAAACACTACCCACTGATTTGCAGATCCTCAGCACATACGAAACATAGAGGGGTGGCGATTCTATTCCATTCCTCTATAAAATTCCAGCCGCTAGACGTCCAAGGGGATAAAGATGGCCGCTGGATATGGTCAAAGGTCGTTTGATGGTGAAAATCTGCACCTTCATAGTGGTATACGCCCCGAACTCTGGAAAGATGATTTTCTTACAAACGCTAATAAGGAAATTACTAGACTTTGAGGAGGGGCCGATGGTACTCATGGGCGACTGCAACCTGACCTGGCAGAAAGACCTAGATAGCACGCACCCACATCACTCGGAAACGGGCTCTTTTTCCCCTGACACTCAACAACACTTCCATGACCTGGGCCTTTGGGCAGCCTGGCATACTCTTTACCCCCACTCCCAGGACTGCACCTTTTATTCTCATGTTCATCGTACGTATTCCCGACTTGATTATATTTTTATTAGCCAATCCTTACTGGGCGCCCTACAAGAGGCTAAAATATTCCCTCTGTCGGTATCAGATCACAGCCTACTCTCAATTTGTTTGTTCTGGAGTGGAACTGCTACGGCTACTCCCAAGTGGTACTTTCCGACCTCGCTTACGCGGGACAAGGAATCCTACACTCGGAATATACCGCTTGGGACACATTTAAAGCGGTCTTTCGAGGGAAATGCATTGCCCTTAACTCGGCGCTAAACACGCAACACACCAGAGAGAAGGAAATGTTGGAGAAAGAAGTGGCTTCTGTTGAGCACGCCCACAAACTGAATCCCACAAGGCAAACTCTTCGCAATATGACAGGGCTCAGGGGTAAACCTTGTGCTATTTATAACAACGGAGCAGAATTCACACTCCTCAAACTGCGACATTTATCTTACACCCAGGGCAACAAGATTGGCAAACACATCGCTAGACAGCTAAATAGACAAAAGGGAGAGAGAGTACATAGATGGTATACGAGGACCCAATCGAGAGCTTACCCACAGAGATGAGGAAAAAGCTGAGATCTTCGGCCCATTTTACAAAAACCTTTACACTAGGGAACGATTAGATCCAGTCACCCAACGGGATTATTCTCCACTTTTGCTCTTACATACTGTTAATTGCACAACACTGTCACAATGTAATACCAATGGCAAACAAATGTGTTGCTCCGGTCCCATAAGAAGTTTTTTTTTCTTCTACCACTGCATTCTCGGAAATCAGTGGTTCATGCACTCTAGGTTGGACCAGGCCAATGCTCTCTATCTTGGGTTTCTGAAAGGCTTCAACAGCAGGTTGCAAGTGGTCCAGAACACAGCAGCTTGCCTAATTGTGAAAACTTCCTCTGTGGTTTTCCTAGATTTCTCCACTGGCTCCCAATTAAGAAGATGATTAAGTCTTTTGTTCTAGTTCATATGGGCCTTTTCTTCTAGCTCGCTCTATCTCTTTGCAAGATGTGAGTTGTATCGCCTTGTCAGAACATTTCAGTAAGCCACGGCTTCCCTGGTAGTAGTGCCATGGCTAGGCGGTCAAGATAGGGGACGGTTCTATCTCTTTTTTGGCAGCTAAGGCTTGAAATCAGCTGTCGCTGAAAGCTCTGTCCCCTGGGTCCAAATTGTTACTCCAGAAATAGCTCAAGACATGGCTTTTCTTACTGTGCTAAAGCTGTGGCAGAGGAAGATTGAACTTCATATTCTTTAGCATGGATCACTCTTTGGGTTAACTGCTTGCTCTACAAATCACCTTCATTCATTCATTCATTTATTAATTCATATCAATAAGTGCCAGGAAAAAACTTTATAAGATAACATCAAAGTTGGTCCCTGAAGGTTTTCCTATAAATTCCAGCTCCGAACTGCACCAAGCAAAGGATACAGATGTCCTCTGTGAGGTTTGGGAGTTCCCCCTTATACGTTTGGATAGCATGGTGCCAAACTAGGTGTTAGAAGCTGGCCGGGTATATGATGTACACCTATGTAAGTGGACACCCTGCATCAGTCCAGACAACCCTTATGGTGATTTAAGAGGTCTCAGACAACCTACAAAAGCTCCCTAAGTGGTAGCTGTTGACAGCAGCCTTCAGGCCTAGTCCAGAAGAAGTGTAAAGCAGCTGGTTTTACCAGGATGCAATTTATTAGTTTGGATTAAGTGAAAAAAACACACCAACTATTTATACAAATATATATTATTATGTAATACTCTCTAGAATGTTTAAGTATATCCTAAGGGTGGGCGTAGTTCGCGAAGTAGCGCTACGGGAAGCTACGCGAAGTGCACTTCGCACTACGCGAACTTCGTGAGCTGTGTAGTAGCATGTTCGCACTGTGCAAGATGCGTTTTCAATGATTGCACAGTGCGGACAAGTATCCGGCACTGTGCAAGCATTGAAAACGGCATCTTGCACAGTGCGAGCTGTAGTTTTCTGCTGCTCGAGGAGATTATTACTCAGGCGGCAGCTTTCTCAACGCGAACAGGTAGTTTCTCATTGATAGCGGTCGCGAGCATGCGCAACCACTCACAATGAGAAACCTGACCTCCTCGCGTTGAGAATCTCGCTGGGATGTCATTTTGCTTGCTCGCGGTCGCGAACATGACGTTCAGGACAGCGAACAAGCAAAAAATGAGCTCTGCACTACGCTACGCTGCACTACGCATGTTCGCACTGTGCTACGTGCCGCTCGCGTAGTGCGAAGTTGCAAAAACTTCGCAAACTCCGTGAGCGGAGCGTAGTGCTTCGCCCAGGGTTAGTATATCCAACACAGAAATAAACACAATGCACACAACACTTTAGCAAAGAAACACAGTAAATAGTACAGAATACACAGTGGAACCCAGGGGGGGACCAAACCATAGACTAAGAAAGTGGTATAAGAACCATGACTCGGATCAAGACAAGGTCGAGAGGACGTAGAAGTGCTGGGGACCCAAGGAACCAACCAAGGTGAGTAAGTAGGGACCCCACTGAGAGTGTCTACAGTGTGGGAACACGACCATGTGCTCCATACAACTCTATGTGTAAGTTGCGGTTGGATTCTTAAAGATTGGGGACCCTTCCCAGTGGACCTTAACAAACCCTGTGGAAGACAGAAGGTTGGAGAGCCACCCCACCCTAGTACCCATGATACCTACAAGCCGGGACCATAAGTATGAAAAGGTGTCGGAAACCGCAGTCGTTTCCAATGGAGGACGTCAGGAAAGTGCCGCTGCTGGAAGAGGAGAAAGTGTCTGGTTGAATCCGAAGGTGGATTCTTGATGAGAGGTACCTGCAAGCATAGGGGACAGAGTCTATGTCACTCCAGAGTGGCTAGGAGAATTGGAAGGCAAATGCTCTCTGATGTAGGGGGTTGCAGGATGGATGATGAGGACCTTGACTCTGCAGTTGTGAGGACCAGGCGATGCTGAGGAGGACCAGGAGCTGTTCACAAGCTGTCCCACGAAGGATGTTGTGTGCTGAGGGGTCGCTGTCCATTGGAAGCACAACAAATCTTGGAAAAGGCAAGCAACGCAGGAATCAAAGAAGGAGCAATGTCGGGACCAGCAAGGTCCAGGGTACTCACAAAAGGCAGGGGAGTCTGGGCAGGCACAAGCAATCAGGGGAGCCCAAAAAAAACAAGTATGACCCTCAAGTGGACCACAGGCCATAGACACTGGAGTCACGAGGAGACCTCAAGCAGCTCACCAAAATATGCAGGACACAATGCACACAATGCGGTGTGGCTGAAGATTCTGGTCAAAGGAGGTGCTCGAGGCTGGGGCTACTAGGAGTCCGAAGATCTTCATTGGAAGGAAAAGAACAAGCCTTTGCAATTGCAAGTTGGATGCATTGCAAAGGGGTTCGGTTATTAAAAACTCGTTGAGGGATACTGCCTCAAACTTGGTGAGTGGGCAGGACAGGCCTCAGGGGCTGCGGAAAATCACCATTTGTGTTGCAGAGCCCACAGAGTCCGGAGGAATTCCGGATCTGCAGACCAGTCGACTTAGTTGCGGTGCCCGTGAATGTAGGGGAATGTCTCCTTCACTCCAAGGGAGATTTCTTCAGGTGTTTCACACTGTATTATGGACAGGCACAGACAATGCAGCAGACTCGAAGGGAGACAAAGTCATGCCCAAACGAAGTCCAGCGAAGTGTAGAGTTCCCAGACAGTAGTAGTAGAAGTGGTGTCTGATCTGAATCTTATCCAACGACGAATCTAGGGACCTACACCCAGGTAAGTTCTTAAGTACCCTAGGGAAATGGTTGGGAAGATTCAGGGGACACTCCCAGGGGAGGGTATGCACAGAGAAGAGGGTACTCCCATGTCCTTTGTCCAGTTTCACACCAGAGCGGGATCCAATGGCTCCCAGGACTGGTTTGAATTGGACTATGCACGGGGACACCAAATGTGCCCACATACAGACTTAGTGGTGCTGGAAAGCGGATCAATCCTGCCCCAATACACTAAATCCTGTCTGGGAGCTGGTCACACCTCCTGTTAACAGGATGCCTATTGTTCGGCCTTCCCCTGCTATAGCCTGGCTCAGCAACAGAAGGACAGAATCCTGTCTCTAATCTGAAGCAACCATTTTGTGGTGTCCGGGTCTGGAAGACTGGTACTGGGGACATGGAGAGCCTACCGGAGGGCTCTTCCAGTGCTTGGCATCATACCTTCCACACTGTTTACGGTGTGGGCATATGATTCCAACATGTTTGACACCAAACATGATTGGATTTGTTGCAGCCAGTTTTGAGATGGTAATCGCGTAATTACACGGTGCCCCTCTATATGGTGTATAGCTGCTACACTGACAACCCAGGAGAATGGACTCCATAGGTTGCAGGGTGTCCTGGTCATGCAGGGACACCCTCTCACTTAGTACCAAGCACCCCGCCCTCAAGATCGCAAAGGCCTGTAAGAGAGATGACTTATAGGTTTTAAGTGCAGTGACCCTAGATATAGTAAACCTATTTCTTTAGTAATTGATGCCAGCCCAGTGTAAACATGCTGCAATGGCAAGTCTGTAGTTCTATTTTGAATGGTCTCTCATGGGTGGCGTAATACATGCTTCAGCTCAAGGGAGACCTCTGTGGAACCTATGCTCAGGGTACCTTAGTACCATATACTAGGGACTTATAAGGGTACCCCAGTATCCAATCTGGGATGTACCTAAGTACAGAACACAACAATTTAGGGAGAAATCAGCTAAACTGGGGTCCTGATTAGCAGAATCCCAGTTAGATTAGTCAAAATACAGATTAGCAACAGGCAAAAAGTGGGGGTGACCTTAGAAGTAGATCTATTTTCCTACACAGGGCAATTCACACCACTATTTTCACATAAATCTCATAAAAAGCCATAGGTTTTGAAAGGGCATTTTTAAAATATTGGCTGCCAAATAAGCCTCTCCATAATGATTCCCAAACCCAGGCAATTTGTGAAAAAGGGGTGGTAATAATAGAAAGTAAAAACAGTTTGACAATCTGATATTTGTAATTCTTAACAGAAAAATGCAATTTTATTACATCGGTAGTAAAAACTTCATAAACATAGAGGGATCTGCTGGTCTCAAGCTCAAATCCTAGCAGAGTCATCTCATTATTTCATCCTTTTTAGGTTGGTAAACAAAGCACCATTACATTCGGTAACTGGAACACCTGTTAAATTTGGTGCTAAGAAGCTACAGTTTGTGAAGTGAATTTTTTTAGAACGTTCGATCCACCATCATCTGGAATCTGACCACTGGAGATCGGTGTAGGAAGCTGATATTGCTACAATGTGAAATAATACATTTTTCTTGGATAATGTATACTTGCTTTTAGGTGCACAATCTTGTGGCAGATGGTGACCTAAGAAAAATAAAGTAAAATATTTTGTACAAGATCACAATATTTGTCCAGATTTCAACCTAGTACTTCTTGCTCCGAGGTTACAGTGTAGAAGCTTGATGTCCAACCCACTACCATACCGAAGATATGCCCTCTTTGACCCTTACATGTTGAACATATTGAAAGACAAAAAGGGCTAAGATAAGTGAATTGTACCTTTTTGTATGCTTTCCGCCTGATATCAAAGTTTTGTAATTCACAACAATTGTAAAATATGATACTTCAACATTGCTCAGCACTGCCTGTATGTTCTTGAAGCTAACTGTGTCATTATAGAATTCACCAACCCACGCAGTGAAGCCACAGACATCACCCCATCCCAAGATCTCTGCGACAAGCTTGGAACCTATTACCACCTCAAGAACAAAAACCTCTACGATAACTTTATCGACCATCCACCAGGTGACACAGACAGCCGCCTATGCCCCGAAAACACCAGCCAGCTCACCATCTCCAACTGGACACCAATCACGGCTGAAGACACTGCCTTGACTTTGAAAAGCATCCACTCGGGCCCCCACTAACCCCTGCCCCATCACTTCTGCCACAGAGCCGCAGCCGCCATCTCACCCGAACTACAATGCACCATCTACACCGCCTTCAAAACAGGTACCTTCCCAGATGACTGGAAGCACGCAGAAGTCAGACCCTGAAGCCCATGGCTGACCCCAACTCACCTCAAGTAGTATCGGCCCATCTCGCTCCTCCACTTCTCAGCCAAAGTTGCAAAGAAAACAGTCAACAGGAAACTAACACGATTTATTGAAGGGAACGCCATCATCGACCTGTCCCAATCCGGATTCCAAAGCAAACACAGCACAGAGAACGCCCTACTCGCTGCCACAGACGACATCCTCACCCTCCTGGACCAAGGCCACTGCACAGCCCTCATCCTACTCAACCTATCAGCGGCCTTCGACACCATCTCGCATAGCACACTAGTCGCCAGACTACATGATGCAGGCATGCAGGGAACAGCCTGGACTGGATCCGATCATTCCTCACCGGAAGAAGCTAAAGGAGCAGACTCCCACCTGTCCTCTCTGACCCCACGAATATCACCTGCAGAGTCCCACAGGGTTCATCACTGAGCCCCACCCTCTTCAGCATCTACTTGGCCCCCCCTTGCAGCCATCGTCCGACGACATGGTCTTAACATCATATCCTACACCGACGACATCCAGCTCATCATCTCCCTCACCAAAGACCCCACCACTGCCAAACTCAACTTCCAGAAAGGAATGCAAGACGTCGCAGTCTGGATGACCAACAGCTGCCTGAAGCTCAACGCCGAGAAGATAGAAGTCCTCGTCCTCAGTACCACCCCTTCTGCATGGGACAATACCTGGAGGCCGACCGCCTTCAGAAGCTCACCTACCACGTCAGACCACGTCGAGAATCTCAGCATTGTACTCATCACTCACCATGAAATGACAGTTCAACGCCATCACCTCCAGCTGCTTCAACACCCTCCGCATACTCCGCAAAACCTTCAAGTGGATCCCCCTGAGTCAAGGAAGAAAAGTTGAAGCTTTTAATGACAACCCTGCAAACATTTAATAAGGAAAAGGGAGGTGACAATTAAGCCTGCAACACTTGATAAAGAAATAAGTAGGCACATTGTAAGAACAAGGAAGAAATACTGTATTACAAGACAGTTACAAATATTTAAATATATATATATATATATATATATATATTACCTACTGGCGGTCGCCAGTAGGTAGTTATAGTTAGGATTGGCTACCATAGGAAATCCGCAACATTCTATTGGGAATAACTTTGGCGCCGGTTGAGGAATTTGTGTGTAATTTTCCAAAATTTTGGCCAGCTCCGCTCCGCTCCTTCCCTGGAAGTTTCGGGGGGATTCATGGAGTGGGGGCTGAGAAAAAAGGGGGGTCCCAAAACGTGTTTTCCCCATGTTAATTTCCATAGGACGGTCTGACAAGTCTACAGCCCGAACCGCTGAACAGAATTACGCCAAACTTGCCAAAATTGTAGGGACTGGTACGCAGATGTGCCTTTGCTATATTTGGTGAAAATTGCTCCAGTGGTTTGTTTGAAAATTAACTTCAAAAACACATATATATCTATAGGCGCGCTCCGAGCGCTCACCGGTACACGTACCGGGGAGCGCACCCGGCACGCTACGGGAGTGCGCGAGCGGAAAGCTGATTGGCTGTCGGGTGTCTGTTAACATTCTAAACCGTCCAGAGAGTCCGCCATCTTGTGTCTCTGTAGAATCGAGACACAAGAGGTGAAAAAGAAAGGGGGATATAATTAAAGGGGGCAGAGTAGACACATCCTGACCCCCCTAGGTTTTCTGAGGGGGGCCTAGAAGGACCCTGAAGGGCAAAAAAACTTTTTTTTTTTTTTATTTTCGCGGGGTAAGCGTTCCCAGGTGCGCGCTCCGGTCTGTGCACCCTGAGCGCACCACAGGGAAAAACAGTTTAACAAATTATAGTAAAAAAATAATTTAGAGTGCTTAGAGGTAGGGTAGCTCTGAAAAGAGCTGTTGTGTTATGTGGGTGTTTTTGTACCTACAAGTAGGTACCAATGCAGAGTCTTATATTCAAGAGGAAAACTCTATTCCCCTCATCTGTAAAATGCACACCATCTCTCCTATAGATGTCTTGCATGTTGTAACGCAAGTTGTTGTGGTAAATGGAACCCATACCATAGTCTCTGAGGAAAGCAGAAACAGATTTATTCACATGTTTCCTTGCTTTCTCAATCTGTGGACAAAATTGGTTGGACCTGTTCCATTTTTGCCTTTTGCATATATTAGAAAATACCAAGGCAGTTTTTGGAAAAAGTGACATCAATTGCCCAAAGTTGTCCTTTAAAAGCATTTCCAGACCTACCCCAGTCAAAGTGCCCAGGTCATTGCCACCACAGTGCACAATTATGAGGTCAGGGTGTGGTAGATGCATAAAGGATTTTACCAATGGTATCAATTGGTGACTTCTCAATCCTCTCTGTCCAATCCATACAATGTCCACATTTGGTAAATCAAGGTTGTAAATACCTCTGTTAGCTGCGTATTTTTGACTCCAGTGGACAAAGCTATGATCCACAAACCAGACTTTTGGCATCTTGAAGGTAGATGTGCTTGTATTCAGATGAGTTGTGGAAATGAAATGGCAGTTTGAAAGTAGGAGTTATGTAAAAAAAAGTGGTTGAGATTCAGTGCACTTGAAAAACAAAAAGTGATTGGTGCTTTCTTAACATTCTGCACTGAAAACTAGAGTGCATGCTTTTGTTTTTTGAAAGAAGGCTTTCAATGGTTGAGGAAAAGTAATTTCAAGAAACATTGCACATGATTAGCTGGTACATTGAGTGGTCAAACACCCTTGCTGCTTTTTTTTTTGCAACATAGTATGATGAACTTCTGAACTGTGTGCTGGGTGAGGAGGGAGTTACCATGGTAACAGGGGAATGAGCACTGGGGGGATGGGTGAATGTTATGTGACTTTCAAAGTGTTCAAAAGTACAAGCAATTAAAATGTGCAGTTTCTTACTCCACTTCATTAACTCCTACTCTTACTCCTTCTGTCCTCTTACTTCTACACTCCTGTTCCTTCATTCTCTCTCTGTTAGCCTCATTCACTCCGTCCCCTTAGTCTCTAACTCCTTTTCTATCACGCTCACTCCCTAGAACTCAGCCATACTCCTACACTCACCTTCTTTCAGACCTTTTCCTTTACTTTCCATCCTCTGTCTTCCCATCCTTCGCTCCTTCACTCTTTTCCCTTCCCTTACTCCCCTTACTCCATTTCAGTAACTCCTTCTCTCAATCCCTCTGTCCTCTAACTGAATCACTCCCCTTCTCTCACTCTCTCTCTGTTACCCCCATTCTCTCCGTCCTCTTAGTCTCTCACTCCTCTTCTATCACACTCACTCCCTATAACTGAGCCATACTCCCACACTCACCTTCTTTCAGACCTTCTGCTTTATTTTCTTTCCTCTCTCGTCCCTTCCTTCACTCCTTCACAGTTTTCCCTTCCCTTACTCTCCTTACTCCACTTCACTAATTCCTTTTCTTACTCCCTCTGTCCTCTTACTTCTACACTCCCCTTACCTCATTCGCTGTCTGTTAGCCTCATTCTCTCTGTCCCTTTAGTCTATCACTCCTCTTCTGTCACGCTCACTCCCTATAACTCAGCCATACTCCCACACTCACCTTCTTTCAGACCTTAACCTTTACTTTCCTTCCTGTCTCTTTCCTTCTTTTGCTCCTTCACTCTTTTCTCTTACCTTACTCTCCTTACTCCACTTCACTAACTCCTTCTCTTACTCCCTCTGTCCTCTTAGTTCTACACTCCCCTTCCCTCTTTCTCTCTCTGTTAGCCTCATTCTCTCTGACCCCTTAGTCTGTCACTCCTCTTCTATCACGCTCACTCCCTATAACACAGCCACACTCCCTCACTTATGTTTCTTTCCTCCCTCACTCAGGGCCTCATTTATGAAAAATGACGCATCGCTGCGTGAAAGCAGTGATGCGTCACTTCTTAGTGCGCTCTCCTTAAGACATTCCTGATGCGTCATATTTAATGTATGACGCATCATGTCGTAAGGAGTTACAGATACGTCAGTATTTCTGACGTATCTGTAAGCGAAAAAGTGACGCCTTGCTGGAGTGTGTCACAAAAGTGACGCAACTCCAGCAATGCATCCTTTCACATGGGGCAAGCCCCATGTGAAAGGGCCTGCGTCAGTCTTACGCCTGCTGTGAGGCAGGCGCAAGATTTTGTCGCAACGGCGTCCTAAAAGTGACGCAGTGAAATCTCATAGATTTCACTGCGTCACTACTACGACCCTTCCTTGCGTCAATACGGCCCCTTTGCATACAATATATCTGGCGCAGGTATAATGTGGCGCAGGGGTTTACAAAGTGACACATCTACCTTGATGCATCACTTTGTAAATATGACTCAACAAGGCGCTTTTTTTACACCACTGGTGTGTCACAAAAAGTGACGTACCGGCGGTGTAAAAGTGACGCATGGCCTCATAAATGAGGCCCTCAGTCTTCTACTCTCACTTTTTCTTTCACTTTCTCTGTCTCTTCACTCCCTTACTCACCTTGTCTCACACTCACTTGCCTTTATGCCGTCTGTATCTCCACTCTTTCCTAAACATCACTGCTCTTTTCTTACCCTTCCACACCCCCGTTCCGTTACTACATTTTCTTCACTTATCCTCATTCCCCATGTTCACTCTCCTTCTCCTCACTCTTCTTCCCCACACTCACCTTCTTTCAGTCCCCCTACTTCACTTCCCTTTCCCTGTCGTCCCTTTCTTTGCTTTCTCACTCATTTTCCTCTCCTCTCTCACTGCACTCTACTTCAGTTACTCTTTTTCCTTTTTTTAAGAATACAGCTCTTTTTTGAGAATTGGAGGTAGTTCTGAAAAGAACTTTTTTTTTCTTCTTTTTTCTTTTTTTTCAACAAAAACAAAAACAGGGAATGGCAAACTGCTCAACAGGAGCAAAAAAAAATAATCAAAATTTGGGCTGGGGACGGCAGCGGTGGTTCTCTAATGCTCGAACAATGATCATAATACTTTGTTACCCGTAACAAAGTAGAGCATCACAATGTTTGCATTTGATTGAGGCCTCATTGAAAACAGGCTGAATATTTGGGATCAGCTGCTCTGGTCGCCCCCTCACCGATGCAGTTGCTCCTCCAGTTGAAGTAGAGGCACCATCTCGTGGAGCCTCTCGTGCCAGAGCCCTGACACTCTCCCAGGCATAGTTCTGGGGGTGTCTCCTCTGGACGTTTTGAATCATAGTAGAATTACCAAAACTGTACTTCCTTCTGGGGTCTCCTCGGGAAAGTACAGTATGGCAGATCTTACACTCCACCTTTGGAGCATTTACTATTTTTTGTCCCTCAGGTATATCAAATAATTTCCAAATGAAATGTTCTTTCACCTTTGGCTGAGGAGGCTCTTCATCTATGAAACCATCTGAATCCTCACTGCTGCTGGATGCTCTGGCAGCCATTCTATCCACAGATTGTAAGCACAGAAAAAAAGAGGTCTTGCTCTCACCAAAGTGAAGCGCTTCCGGGGGCGCTTACGTGGCGCGAACGTAGGTGCTTCCGGGGGCGCTTACGCGGCGCGCCTGAGTGACGTTTTGGTAGGTTTACGGAAATGCAAAATCATTTTCATTCGGAAAATCAAAAATACTGCTTTATAAGTATGGTACAGAATGTCTTGCATTATTATTTAGTTTTCATACATATTTTTTTTTACGAACGCAGAAATAGCGCTCTTGCTGCGCTCTCGGTAGAGCTTACCGGTGCGCGCACCCTGAACGCTCCAAGTCAAAATGAGACGGGTAAGCTTACCAGTGCGCGCAACCTGAGCGCACCAGGAAAAAATGATAAAAAAATATATATATACATTGAAAAAATAATAAATTCTTTTTTTAAATATAATTATTAGTTGTAAAAACAGCTAATAAAAAAAAATTGTAGGTTACAAAGTCGATATACAAAGGAATTAGCTTTTAAAAAACTATGAAATTTACTGAAAAAAACCACAGGTTGCACAAACGTTATAGTTAGGAATTAGCATTTAAAAAACCTTTGAAATTCACTGAAAAAAACATAGGTTTCACACTAGTTATAGTTAGCTGAACATTTTACTCATACAAAACCATTGAAATTCCCACGTTATAGTTACTTGCGCGCCCGCAATCCACTGCTGATGATGTCACGTATTACATCATTCATGACATGGTCAGTGACATCACTGATGACATCACTGATGACATCTCAAATGACATCACTGATGACATCACTGATGACATCTCAAATGACATCACTGTTTACTCACTTACCAATGCATTCAGTAAGATACGCTTAATCAGTCATTTATATAACCAGTAACGTACCTTCTAAATCATCCATTCAGATACTTATACACCCACTCATTTTTCAATACACCTTGACTTATATATATGTATATAAACATATTTAAACTTTAAAGAAACACACATTCACTGGATGATGTCATCAGAAATATCATCAGCGATGTCGTTTGAAATGTCATCAGTGATGTCATCAGTGATGTCACCAACCATGTCATGAGTGATGTAATATGTGACCTCATCAGCAGTGCATTGCAGGGGCGCAAGTTATAGTAAGCTCTACTGTCTATAACCGCCCAATTTCTCTGGTTATGTACGAGTGAAATGTCCAACTAACTATAACGGCCCTGAAACATATGGTTCTTTTCAGGGAATTTCTAAGATTTTTTAAATGCTAATTTCTAATTATAACGTGACTGAAACCTATGTTTTTTTCAGTGAATAGGTTTATATATATTTTTTTGGGAAGCATATAACTTTAAATGCATAGAGTAGAGAACTAAAATATACACCAAAGTATTAAATTGAATATTTTTGCAATTCCTAACAAATGTTTTTTCCATATGACACAATTACAATTTAAATAAATATAAATGGCCATAATGTGCATTGATGTTATAAATAAATAATAACTCTAACCTCAGCTTCTTATCAGTACCTGCAGGATTTTTTGCTTTGTTCCCCTAACAGCCCTTTGCACTAATTTATGCTCCTCCCTCTTATATAACATGAAGCACCTACTTCACAACTGAAATGCGTCTGTGTGTCAAGTCTTCCCACGAACGCCATACAACAGTGGCTTGGCTAGGCAGAAACAATTTTGGTTTTCTGATGGATTTTTTTGGGTGGATAAATACATACTGTTTTTCGATATGTTGTGGCTTTGCAAAGCAATACAACTTTGCTTGTTTTCAAAATGTTTTTGGTAGGAGATAAACATTTACTGCTTTTCGAAATTTCTCTGCATTTTGCTTGCTTTGCATATTTTTTGCTAGAGGATGCATTGTTTTTAGCTTTGTTCACCCAAAGGCATATTACACACACTATTGCAATTGGTAGAGATACAAAATATCGAAATTAAAATATCGATATACAATAATATCGATGTTTTAATTTTGATGGTATAGAATATCGATGTGCAATAATATCGATGGACAGAATATCGATTTTAAGGTATGTATGATACTAATATCGAAATTTTGTTTAGTGTTATGTATTTTATTATGTATTTTATATGTTTGATAAACATGTTTTTAATGTATGTTTAGAAATTAGTAATTTTGTTTACATTTTGCGTTTTAGTATCAGAGCGGGTTGTGGGTTTATAGGGGAATAGGGTAGGAAGTAATTTAATTATAATTAATTAATTATTATTATTAGTTAATTAAATTAATTAGAGTTAATGTAGTAATATGTTTTTATTTGTTGTTATTGTTAATTAATAATTAATTGGTAATTAATTATTATTAAGTGATTAAATGCTAATTACATTTTTATGTGATTTATTTATGTGTAGCGGGTTGTGTGTTTATAGGGGAATAGGGTGTGAAATAATTAAATTAAATTAATTAAAGAGATTGTATTTATTTATTGGTATTTATTATCAATAAATTGTTAATTAATTAATTGGTAATTAGTTGTTTTAAATTATTTTATAATATTAATTATAAATAATGTATTAATACATTTTGTTTATTTTTGTAAATATCTTGGTAATTAATTATTAATTGGCAATTAATTAATAATTGGTAATTAATATTTGTCAATTAGTTAATTTATAATTACATCAATGTAATAATATTAATTGTTATTAATTGATTAATTGATATTTATATTAATTGTGTTTTTTTGTATATGTAGTGTGTTGTGTGTTAATGGGGGAGTAGCGTGGGAAGTATTTTTTTGTTATTTAAGTAAATATTAATTATAACTATTTGGTATTTAGTAATATATGTTTGTAAATAAAATATATCTTTTTTTAAAAATATATCTAATTGATAAGTATGTTAACATAACGCTTACGATATTCTGCGCTTTTGCTACTATTGCACCCTCTGGAGTGGGAATAGTAATTTTTACCCCTACGCTATCTAACGCTTTCCCTACAGTTGCACCCTTTGGAGTGGGAATAGTCATTTTTACCCCTACGCTATCCAACGCTTTCCCTACTGTTGCACCCAATGGAGTGGGAATTGTAATTTTTACCCTTACACTATCCAACCTTTTCCCTACTGTTGCACCCTTTGGAGTGGGAATAGTAATTTTTACCCCTACGCTATCCAACGCTTTCCCTACTGTTGCACCCTCTGGAGTGGGAATAGTAATTTTTACCCCTACGCTATCCGATGCATTCCCTATTGTTGCACCCTTTGGAGTGGTAATAGTAATTTTTACCCCTACGCTATCCAACGCTTTCCCTACTGTTGAACCCTCTGGAGTGGGAATAGTAATTTTTACACCTACGCTATCCAACGCTTTCCCTACTGTTGCACCCTCTGGAGTGGGAATAGTAATTTTTACCCCTACGCTATCCAATGCATTCCCTATTGTTGCACCCTTTGGAGTGGGAATAGTAATTTTTACCCCTACGCTATCCAACGCTTTCCCTACTGTTGAACCCTCTGGAGTGGGAATAGTAATTTTTACACCTACGCTATCCAACGCTTTCCCTACTGTTGCACCCTTTGGAGGGGAATAGTATTTTTTCCCCTACGCTATACAACGCTTTCCCTACTGTTGCACCCTCTGGAGTGGGAATAGTAATTTTTACCCCTACGCTATCCAACGCTTTCCCTACTGTTGCACCCTTTGGAGTGGGAATAGTAATTTTTCCCCCACGCTATCCAGCGCTTTCCCTACTGTTGCACCCACTGGAGTGGGAATAGTCATTTTTACCCCTATGCTATCCAATGCTTTCCCTACTGCTGCACCCTTTGGAGTGGGAATAGTAATTTTTTCCCCTACGCTATCCAATGCTTTCCCTACTGTTGCACCCTCTGGAGTGGGAATAGTAATTTTTACCGCTATGCTATTCAGTGCTTTCCCTACTGTTGCACCCTCTGGAGTGGGAATAGTAATTTTTACCCCTACGCTATCCAACGCTTTCACTACTGATGCAATATGTAGAGTAAGTATATATATTAATTTATATGTAGAGTTTTTAATTTATTTTAAATGTCTATATATTAGTTATTATTTTAAATATGTTTTAATGTTTATATCGTTAATTTGTTAAATTATATGTATGTTTAAATTATTTTTACATTATTATTAATATAATTAAAAAACGATATTTTTTACTTCTATATTTTTGTACTACAATATTTTTTTTCCAATATTTTTGTACTTACCTTTATGTAGATAGAACTTCGATATTTTTGATGTCGATATTTTTGCTTCGATATTTTTGTATGTCTATATTCTGTCTGTCGATATTATGTCATAGATTTGTTGCAATTCTCTTGTCAGACACAGAGCACCAGCTACAAAGCTGGATTTTATTTGTATTACCCAGTTTACCATTGAATGGCAGTTGCCATAAAACTGCGGGCATATTATCAAGAACAGTGTTAAAACTATCGCCACTTTAGCGGCAAGAAACTGCAGCTAAAGCGGCAATAATGGGCTTGATAATATGCCCTTGTGAATTCCCATAGAAGCCCAGGTTCTATGGGAATTCACATGGGCATATTATCAAGCCCATTATCACAGCTTTAGCGGCAGTTTCCTGCCGCTAAAGCAGCAATCATTTTAACGCTGTTCTTGATAATATGGCCCCCCATCTTGGCCCATGATAAACTAACAATATAATAACTCTTCTGTGTGCATCGTGTATGAGCTTGGGCTGTACTTTTACTGCCTCTCTGTTGCTTCAACAATCCAAAGTGACGTTAAAGAGGTAAGGTACATGATTTTATGATGTTACTACATAAAACCTTGTAGTCATACACAGAATGTTATAGTGCTGTTCACGTGCATAGAGGCACTTCTCTTTCTGTCTGCACGTTAAAAAGCCTTGGAATGTGTCTATAAATGTTTCTTGAAGTAAGCATGTATTCCTGCATCTGACTGCATGACCCATTCTGTAGTAATCGCATAACTCTTTAATCCCTGGTGACATAGCACCCAGAATTATATGCTGCATGGCTAAACACTTAGAAGGTCCCAAAGGCGAGACGTATTGGATATGCCATGCTTTTACTGAATACCGTCCACATCATAAATCCAGCTGTTTGTGCATGTAAATAACGTTTAGAGGTGCCACTGGCTTCATGAAATGACGCCCACTGTGTTTTTTTTGTTTATAATAAGTATTCTGCGTGGTATACTGTTTTGGAAGCCGTGAAAAAGAAGGTGGTCATGTTGGAAACATTCTTATCTTTCATATGATTAGGCTTAAAACATTTTTCTATTGTAAAACAGTGTTCAATTTGTGGGAGATGGGGTTCCACAACACATCTGTTGTGTGATATTTGACCAGTATCCTGTCCATTCAGAAGGTATAACAATGAGCTGTTTTGCGGAAAGAGGGAGTCTGAAATGCTTTGTTCACACACCAGAAAGGACGGTAATGGCAAACATCAGTAGGCTGCTGTAAATTGAGGGGCCTATTTATTAACAAATCATTCATGCAGCACAGGAAGTCACCTTGCTGAGCTGCACTGCGTGATGGGGAAAACAATCAACTCAGATTTGTAGAGCGCGTATAATAACACAGGAATGGTATCCAGGCAATGAAGGGCATGAATGTGTCAGGAATGGTGCAACAGTGCCTGCGCAGTAAGCAAGATTATTTTGGGCAGGAAGGGACACCTTCCTGCACAACAACAATTCTGAGAGGTATTTTTCTCTTTCTATGACTGCAGCAGAATGCAGCACACATACACAGAGCAGGTAACGAGATGACATAAAGATAGTTCTCCTCGCTACACCTCGCCTTGGGACATGCAGCATTTTGACACATTTCCAGGTCTATCACTAATGGTAATTCCTGGAATGCCACAAAATCATTAAGTAGATTCATGGGAACACCCAATCTCCACCCATGGAATACCACCTGCAGAGTAAGACAAGACAGCAACTTGCGCTGCTTTGTCTTAATCCATATCAATGAGGCCATGCAAAGCCATGCACAGTGGCCTTGTCTGGCCTTATAAACATCTTTCAGAGGTTTGCGCTGCCAGAGCGTCAGAAAAAGTGAGGCTCCGTCAGCGCAAGCCTCTCATGAATAAGCCCCTAAGATCACAGCATATGTTTATACAGGCAATTATGATTCAGAAAAAAATACACTATCTTGACGACTTAAGCTTTTTTTTTTTTTCATCCAATTTATTAACTTTTACTCAGCTTTAACAGTACTTAAAAAGAGTGGGTAAATTGCTGAATTTTCAATGGATTGCAGCTCTCTAAAAGATACACTAGAGGTCAGGATTGCACTTCAGATCGCTTCTTTTGCTCCGTCAGAATCTAGATACCTCTTTCAACAACAGATTCTTATGTGAAAGCATTTGACTAAACGACGAAGTGGTGTCATTTATTTATTTATTTAGTACCAAATAAAATTTCTATTACAAACATTTTACAGAGCAGTAAATAGCACGGAGAGGGCAGGAAGGATTACACTAATCCAAACGGAACCAGTTGTGGTTAGATTCACTGTGCACAGGCACGTCAATTCACCAGAACGCCAGGGGGAGCGGAAGAGGCATCAAATGTGACCTTCACTTTCACTCACACCACATGCTTACACACACAAACACATTCATACTTACATACACTCTCACATAAACACACTTATCCGCAAACACGCACACAATATTCATTAAAGCATTTTGGGACATATTATCAAGGGGGTTTATCTCCGCTTTTTTGGCTTTAAAAGTCAAGAAAGCGGAGATAAAATTATCTCCCTATTACCTAGCTGTCGCTAACACCAGTTAGCGACCGCTAGTAGGAGATAGCGACCATCTTGGGCCCCACTTTGCATGTCAGTGATATTTATCACTAATGACATGCAAAGTGGGCGTGCCAAGATGTTAGCGACTGGAAACAGTCGCTTACATCGCTATCTCCTATTACCAACTTTTGGAGATATTCGCGCTAAGCGCGAATATCTCCAAAAACTAACACCTGCCCATAGCAGTTCTTAGCCATGTTATCCAATGGGAGGTGGATAACATGGCTAAGAGCATTAGCTCGGTAATGCATGAATATCGCTGACTTTTCAGCGATATTCATGCATTGCGGCTGTTTTTTATCACATTTGCGATAAACCTTGATAATGGCAAGGTTTATCTGCGATAATTTCTGACGATGCGGTAAAAAACACGTTGCTAAGCATCGTTAGCGATAAATATCGCTTAACGTTGGTAATATGCCCCTTTGTTACTTAACTCAGCAGCCAGGGAACGTCATATGCCAGCTAAGAGTAATCTATTTTTATTACACTAATAGTGAATAATGTAATATTATACACTTTAATGTAATAGACAAACTGACAAAAAAAACTCAGCTGCAAGCCCCTGCGCCACTAGTAAGTCACTTTCTGTGATGTACTGGTGGTGCATGTTAGTGCTCCATATATACAAGGACAGGAAAAGCCAACCTGCGGGGCTTTTCCTGTACTTGTAAATATGGCCCCTTTACACACAGTACTTTGCATGAAAGGGGCGTTCCATGGGTGTTGCTGTAGGTGTTCCCTTTTAACACCCATGGAACAAGACACATTTTCAGATTTACGACGAATCGTAAATCTGGGAACGCGTCTGAATGCTACACCACCCTAGGGGTGGCGTAGCGAGGCGCAGTGAGTAGAAATGTTTCCATTTCTCTTAGTTTTTTCCTCTTTTAATACGTGCTGCATTCTACAGCACGCATTGAAAGAGGAAAATGCCTGTAGTGATTGATTTGTGTAGGAAGGTGCCCCTTCCTGCACAAAAAGCTTCTCCCCATGACGCAGGCATCCCTGCACCATGGTGCAAGGGTGCCTGCACCAGCGCATGGCAGCAGTTTGTGGACCAGCACAGGGAAGAGCAGAGGAATGCAACATGCTGTTGTAAATATGTCGCATTCCTGTGCTTTGGAAGTGGTACAGCGTGGCGCAGCCAAAGGGCTTGCGTTGTCACGCTGCAGAACTTCCTTCTAAAACTTCCCTTAAGAGAGTAGAACCTGAACCAAATCCCTTAGGATGAACTGCCACTCTGTTCCTGGCACTGATAAGGGTCCTACCTGTGTTGAAAAGGTATAGGTGCAACTTATAGTTGCTCAATATCCGATATTGTGTTGTGGCGACTAGATTGATGTTGGAGAATTCCATTATAATAGATTGACCACCCCAAATGAGATGAGAGCACCATAGATGTGGAGCAGCCCATGTTTTCTGGCAGAGGAACCAGACTTCAGGGTGTTTTGGGAAGGTTGATTGAGTCTGTTGTAGAAATGGGTGCCACCAAGGAGGCAAAGTGTCAGCCCTCAGATTTAGCATAAGCGATCATAGGATCATGCTGTGCCCGATAGCAGTGAGGCAACTAGGTATGCATGCATGAGGGAGCCCAAGAGTCCAGCATTCCAAAGAAGATATCACATTTATTCACTCACCCACTCACTCACTCACTCACTCCCGAATAGAGGTTTTAGGCATACATTCACAAATGTAGAATTTCTCTACACAAAGAGCCTCAACATGCAGAGGACCTCACACAGTCTCTCACAATCAGTCACAATATTCAGTCTAATAGTCTCACACACAAGTTTTGAGCCACAGATAAAACGATACACAGTCTCAAATATATAGGGCCTTCCTGTTTTCACTAACACGCCAACACACAGACAGTCTTACATAGAGAAACGTAGTCTCATTCTTGCAGAGAAGCACATGCAATCACAAACAAACTGAGGGGACTGTTTACGAGTATGTCATGCAGCGCAGTGCAGCAAATCACCTTGTTGCACTGAACTGCATAACAGGAAAAGGACAGGAATGTGTTTTGTTTAAGGCAATATGGCGCATTTCTTCGTTTTCCCCTGCTCTGGTACCCTTTTGGCAGCCTATTGTCAATGCAGGCATCCTTGCACCATAGTACAAGGGTGCCTGCGTTATAAGCAGGATTGTTTTTGTGCAGGAAGGGATACATTCCTGCACAAAAACGACCCTAAGAGGCATATTCTAAGGGACATATTCTTTTTTCTGTGTGTGTTGCATAATGGAACACACATAGAAAAAGGAAGTAACAGGAAGAAATAAAGATATTTCCCCTTGTTACGCCTCACCTGAGAAGGGGTGTCTTTTTGGCACATTCCCAGGTCTACCAGTTCTGGTAAAGCTGGGAATGCGTCACCAATAATGGAATTTGAGTGGGAACACCCACACAGCACTCATGCAATGTCTTTCCAGGGCCGAGTGAGGCAACACAGAGATTTGGCAAAAATGCCTCACTCCAGATTTATGGAGCCACTCATGGCCTTGCAATGTCGCCTTGCATGCTTCATAAATCAAATATAAGGTTTGGGTCGCTATTATACTACCTTGGGAGGTGCAAGAGCAATGCAAACCAGCCAGTAGGTAGTTATAGTTAGGACCTTGTTTCTATTCAAATAGCGTTTTTCTTTTGCCAATATCTTTGGCGCCGTTTGCCGAATCTTCGCGAATTTTTAATAACTAGTTGAACGCCCCGATAACCCAAGGATACGTGGACCTCTTCGGAGACAGTGTGGATAACCTAGAGCGGACGGTTGACGCATGAACTGAGGACCAGGAGATTATGTGGTGGCGCCTTAACGCTCTGGAAGACCAGCATATCGAGCTGCAAACCAAGCAGAAGGAAATAGAAAATAGGAGCTTCCGTAACAACATTCGCATCCGGGGGTTGGGGGCAGAGGGCACAGACATTATAGCTTTTACGGACGGCCTCCTGCAGGCTGTCAGGGGAGATGATGGCACGTCCTCTCCTGCCCTCGTTGAGGCTCACTGCGTTTCTCCGAGAAAAGGGAGAGCTGACAGTTGTCCTGACATTTTAACCAGGGTTCACTTTTTCACCAAAAAGGAGTCGACCATGCAAGCGGCTAGGGACAAGACAGAGCTTACTTTCCAAGGACACACAATACAACTCTACCAAGATCCCTCCCTAGTCCCACTCCAGAAATGCTGCAACGTCAAGCCTGTTATGGATAAGCTGCACGCCCAGGGTGTACGCTACCAATGGGGCCACCCCTTTGCTCTCTTGTTCCTGTGGGAAGGCAGGTGCCGCTCCTTACACTCGTTGGCTGATGTCAGGGCGCTGTTGGGGCTGCCAGAGGACTCTTCAACCAGCGATGGGCAACCCCAACTGGGTTCACTGGGACATGATCTCAAACCCAAGTGTGCTACGGACCCACAACGCTGCACCAACAAACAACACGTCGGTCTCTCCTCTCAGGATGCTAAGCAGGACTTCTCCTGATCATTGGACTGCTGGTTCTCTCTGAACGCATGGTAGTACAAAGCCAGCCTTCCCTGTGCTGCTCTATCGTTGCTGGGGGTGGGCCCTGTAGGAACCAGGGAGCTCTGAGGGTAAGAACCTGTTGTTCCTTTTGAATTGCTAATGGCCCCCACGGACTTTCTCTTCTAGAAGGTGACTCCTCTAGACAGATCGGTGCACCTTAGTGCTGGTCTCCGCATACAGAAGAAGTCATAGTTAGACCTGTTGGGTCTCATGTTGCTATCTGTTTTACTTTGTTTTTCCCTGCAGGTTGGACATTAGGTAACGCAGGTTTATGGCGAAGAGACACTTATGGCTGCATGTGGTGGGGGAGGGGCTGTGAAATATAGCTGGCCGTGCATGGTCCGGGAGGGGGCAGATGTGTGGATCCACCAGGGCAGGTAGTTGGCATAGGGGCTGAACCTGATTGGGTCAAGGGGTGCAGGAGACAGGGAGGGAGGGGAGGGGTCCGGGATTCGGAAGGGATGAAGGGCATCTCCTTTGGGTGGCAGGAGCATAAGATCAATATATTCGCAGATGATTTCCTCCTCACACTTGCTCAACCCGCGATCTCGTACCCCAAAATCATAGAAAACTTACAGACCTTTACAGCTATCTCTGGCTTCAAGGTCCATATGACTAAATCATTTGTCTGCAATCTTACTTCCCAATCATGGAGGCCAAGGCGTAACTCCCTCCAATGGTCATCTGACTCTATCAAGTATATGCATCTCCATATTACCCCCAATCTCTCAACATGGTGTTGAGTTAATTGTTCCCCCCCTCTGTCGCTCGATTCTGGCAGACCTGCAGAGGAGGAAACCTCTCTATATCTCCTGGTTGGGGCATATCAATGCTATCAAAATAAACATACTCCCACAGGTTCTATACGTCTTTCAGACACTGCCCACGTCGATCGCACAGGAAGACATTCAACACCTCCAGAAAGACCTACACACTTTTATATGAAATGGGAAGACTCCCCGCATAGCTCACTCACTGCTGATGCGGCCACATTACAAGGGCTGACTGGCATGTCCAAACCTGTTGGAATACTATTGCCCACGCACTTGAGGTACATATTTGAGTGGGTGGTTCGCGAAAGTGAGAAGCACTGGTTCCACATGGCCCGGGCAATGGCGTGTCGGCCTGTAGGACCTAGCCTGTCTGCCCAAATGAGCTTGCCCACCCAGTGCCTATGTTGCAGCCCTGTCCAGGATGGTATTAGACATCTTATTTATTTTATTTTATTTATTTCCTTTTTAAAGCGCTACAGCTACCCAACAAAGGGTTTCCCGGCGCTGATGATTCCGTGCATTGAGAAAATCAGGAATTTAGATGTTAAACAGCCAGGTTTTTAGGGCTTTCCTGAATTTCAGGTGATTCATTTCCTGCCTAAGAATCAATGGAAGAGTATTCCAAAGGGAAGGTCCCAGATATGAAAAAGATTTGCCGCCCATTCTCGCCAGCCTGATTTTAGGGATCACAAATTGGTTGGCTGTAGCTGATCGAAGGGTGCGGGATGGACGGTAGGGCTGAATAAGGTTTTGAAGATATTTGGGTGCCTTGTTGGTTGAGATCTTGTGCATAAGACATAAGGATTTAAATTTTACCCGATTCTCGATTTTCAGCCAGTGCAATTCGCGGATATACTTGGTGGTAGGTGTGGAGATGGGAATTTTCCACAGCAGTCTTGCGGCGGCGTTTTGCACTGTCTGTAGTCGTCGGGTTATGGCCTTGTTGGCCCCTAGATAAAGCACGTTGGCGTAATCAAGCCTGGAGGTTATCAAAGCATTGATGACCGATTTTTGGGTGTTATTGGGCAACATCCAACAGATTTTCTTCAGCCACTTTAGAATCGCAAAGCAAGTGGATGATGTCTTAGTAGCTTGCTGATTAAGACTTAATGATTCATCAATGATGACTCCGAGATTGCGTGCTGATTTGACTGGGACCGGAGGTGTGCCCATCACATCAGGCCAGTGCTGGGGTCCCCAGAGTTCTTTGTTTTTGCCCAACACAAGTAACTCTGTTTTCTCGCCATTAAGTTTGAGAAAATTTTTTCTCATCCAGTCTGCGATGTTAGTGAGGCCGATTTTCAATGACGAGATGTTATTTGGGTCCGAAGATGACAAAGAGAAAATAAGCTGGGAATCATCAGCATACGAGAACATGAGTAGGCCAGACTCTTCTATCATTTTGGCCAATGGACTCATGTAAACATTGAAAAGCAGTGGGCTCAATATAGAGCCCTGCGGCACTCCATGTTTAAGGATCATAGTGTCAGAGCATGCTGATTGGGAGAAAACTTGGAAGGTGCGTTGTTCTAGCAGAGATTTAATCCAGTTGCAGGCGGCGCCCCTGATACCGGTGGCGTGGAGGGTTTGCTCAAGTACAGCATGTGACACAGTATCGAATGCTGCACTGAGATCCAGTAACAGCAAGACAACCGTTTCTCCGCGGTCCAACAGTAGGCGGATATTCTCAGTTACGCCCAACAGAGTCGTTTCGGTAGAGAAACCTGTGCGGAATCCTGACTGATGGAGAGGTAATAAATCATGGGTGGTAATAAAATCAGTGAGGACTCTGTGAACATGTTTTTCCAATATCTTTGCAAAGATAGGTAGCAAAGAGATAGGCCTAAAGTTGGATGGCACATTGGGGTCAGTTCCAGCTTTTTTCAGTAAAGGGTGGACCATTGCATGTTTCCATTCCTTTGGTACGATTTCTTCCTGTAGCGATTTATTGAGAAGATTGGTAATTGTCCCTAGGGTTTTATCATTTAATTTTTTCAGGATAGCACACGGTAATGGATCGTTTGGTGAACCAGACTTGATGGAATTCAAAAGTTTTCGAACCAAGTCTAAGTCAAGCAACGGCCATTTACCTAAAATGGCTGGAGGTGTTACATCAAATGGGGATATATAGGAGGACAACTCTGTTTTCATGGGAGTGATGGGGACTGAAGTGTTGATTTCAGGGCCACTATTAATAGAAGGTGGGATTGCTCTGGACTCGGCAATTTCCTTTGTGGTTTGTTCTATACCCTGATGGATTTTGTCGACTTTTTCTACAAAAAAGGTTGCAAGGGCATCACATTGTAATTTGTTTAAATCAGGGGGAGATTGTAATGTAAGGGAACCAGCTAGTTCTCAGTTTTAAAAAGTGTTTTGGACTGACATAGGGCTTCCGTGATTTTCTTGCAGGCATGTTCAGCTTTGGTTTTGGCACAGAGCCTCTGATAATTTGAGAGTTTATGTTTATAGGCCAATTTGGATTCAGGGCAATAGGATTTCCTCCAATGCCGTTCTGCAGTTTTGCATATACTTTTTTCTTGTTTCAAGGTCTCAGTGAACCATGGAGCAGGGGGGCGGTGGGAATTTTGTTTTAGTATAGTTTTAGGCAAAGTGGAGTCGATGGCTTCTAGGAGCCAAGTTTGAACTGATGTAGAGAACTCTTGTACTGTTGATTTTGTACAAGGGAGATGGCCCTCGAGAAAGGAGTTAAGTTTTTCTAGATCGAGTTTTTTCCATGTCCTGATTAATTGTATAGGAGTTGGTGTTCTCATCCCATTAGAATTTTTTACAAGAAGGGAAAATTTAATCAGGAAGTGGTCAGACCAAGGCACAGGGATGGCCGTGGGTTTCGATAAGTCGTTTAGGTTGGAGAGGATAGGATCCAACAAATGACCGGCTCTATGTGTAGGGCCAGAGTTCTTTAAGGTCAGGTTGAGGGATGCAAGATCCGTTTTGAAATCATTCACTATTGGGCAATCATCTTTCTCTAAGTGTAGATTCATGTCTCCTACAATAGTGAAGTTAGCCATTTTCATAATTAGGGGTCCTAGAAGTTCTACAAGATGAGATATCCATTTCGAGGCAGATCCCGGTGGCCTATAAATGAGTGCTCCCGAGAAAGTAAAGTTCGGTGTGAGTGAAAGTTTATAAATTGCACCTTCACAGCCCTCACATGGGAGTTTATTAAATTCGCAGTTATAGCGTTTCTTAAAAATAATTGCTATTCCTCCTCCTGGTGGTTTTTCTCGATCAAGTCTAACTATTGCATAAGTTTCAGGGAGTGCCATAGCTAAGTCAGGTCCAGAGCTGTCTTGAAGCCATGTTTCAGTTAGAAAGACAGCATCTGGAACCTCGTCCAAGAGTAAATTGAAGACTTCAGTTCTATGCTTAGGTAGTGAGCGACAGTTAATGCTAAGAAATAGAAACTGTTCTGAAGGCATCTTGTTATTGTTTATAGAGTTTCTAACCTGTAAGGCTTTAATTTGTAAATGGTTGGTGGATAAATGACAGCATTGGCATGTAGTTTTCTGTAAATAAGGATCTATTGTCTTGCAAGCAGCATGTCGAGAGGGTCGAAGGGCTAATAAACATTCCGAAGAATAATTTAGACGTAAGTGGCTGGTCGTGTCACTTTGTGCCTCAGTTATAGGGGGGCATGTAACAAAATCCTTGATACCTGAAGGGAGAGGCGCCATGGTGCGTGGCGCGTCCGAGGCGCGGACGGGCGCAGACGGGCTGACTCTGGCGCGACTCCGGCGCTGGCGAGGCGCGTCCACTGCACGCGTCCGCTAACGCGGAGGATATCCGTATCCTTTTGTAGTAAAGGCTAGAGCGCTCAACCAGCTCCGCCTCCCACTAAGATGTCTGCCGTGAGGGAGCGCTACTGCCCTTCTGCTCGGTAAAACAGCCCTAAAATCGGCTATTACTGGCGGCAAGTGCGCGGGGAGTAATTAGCAGGGGTGGGGTAAGTGCTAGAGTAAAATCCAAAGTGATTGACGCAATTTGTGATTTTTAAAAATATCGGCGTCTAAAAATGCAGCTCGTGTGGTAATACACAGCAAAAGTCATACAATGGGCACAACAGTAAAATTCTACCTCCCGGCTCAAGCCTCAGGAGGGGTCCAAGATTATAGCAGGTAGCACCAGTGTCAGCGCATAGAATCTCGCGACTGAAGTCCCTGACCTCCTTTTGTAGTAAAGGCTAGAGCGCTCAACCAGCTCCGCCTCCCACTAAGATGTCTGCCGTGAGGGAGCGCTACTGCCCTTCTGCTCGGTAAAACAGCCCTAAAATCGGCTATTACTGGCGGCAAGTGCACGGGGAGTAATTAGCAGGGGTGGGGTAAGTGCTAGAGTAAAATCCCAAGTGATTGACGCAATTTGTGATTTTTAAAAATATCGGCGTCTAAAAATGCAGCTCGTGTGGTAATACACAGCAAAAGTCATACAATGGGCACAACAGTAAAATTCTACCTCCCGGCTCAAGCCTCAGGAGGGGTCCAAGATTATAGCAGGTAGCACCAGTGTCAGCGCATAGAATCTCGCGACTGAAGTCCCTGACCTCCTTTTGTAGTAAAGGCTAGAGCGCTCAACCAGCTCCGCCTCCCACTAAGATGTCTGCCGTGAGGGAGCGCTACTGCCCTTCTGCTCGGTAAAACAGCCCTAAAATCGGCTATTACTAGCGGCAAGTGCGCGGGGAGTAATTAGCAGGGGTGGGGTAAGTGCTAGAGTAAAATCCAAAGTGATTGACGCAATTTGTGATTTTTAAAAATATCGGCGTCTAAAAATGCAGCTCGTGTGGTAATACACAGCAAAAGTCATACAATGGGCACAACAGTAAAATTCTACCTCCCGGCTCAAGCCTCAGGAGGGGTCCAAGATTATAGCAGGTAGCACCAGTGTCAGCGCATAGAATCTCGCGACTGAAGTCCCTGACCTCCTTTTGTAGTAAAGGCTAGAGCGCTCAACCAGCTCCGCCTCCCACTAAGATGTCTGCCGTGAGGGAGCGCTACTGCCCTTCTGCTCGGTAAAACAGCCCTAAAATCGGCTATTACTGGCGGCAAGTGCGCGGGGAGTAATTAGCAGGGGTGGGGTAAGTGCTAGACTAAAATCCAAAGTGATTGACGCAATTTGTGATTTTTAAAAATATCGGCGTCTAAAAATGCAGCTCGTGTGGTAATACACAGCAAAAGTCATACAATGGGCACAACAGTAAAATTCTACCTCCCGGCTCAAGCCTCAGGAGGGGTCCAAGATTATAGCAGGTAGCACCAGTGTCAGCGCATAGAATCTTCTGGGACTGAATTGCATTGAAAAGGGGACTCACTTTATTTTTCATCTCCCAAAACACCCATTGTGCGTAATCCTGCCTCCCTCGGGCCTTTTGACACTCGCTTTCTACCACTGGGCAGAAGGGGGATGCCAGACACTAACCGACCTGTCAGTGGGAGGCTCCACCAAGTCTTTTGAGGACTGTAGGGCAGAATTTGCTCTCCCTGCCACTGCCTGACACCAATACTTCCAGTTGCTGCATTGCCACGCACCCTGGGATACCCGTAGGAGCAACACGCCCCCTCGCCCCTTTTCTGAAGCTAGTACGTGCCTTTGATGGCTCTTAAGGGTTGATCTCCAAACCTTATCATGTGTTCCAAAATTCAATCCCAGGTCTAACGCATAACTACGGGGCTGCATGGCAAGCTTATATCCTTGGGGTATAAATTCTAAAGATTGGGAAACACTATTGTAAGATATCCCTAAAACCTATCACAGTCTCATGACGCACGAAACTGCATATAAATTGATGTTCATGTGGTATAATGCACCCGCCTTCCTAGCACCTATCTACCGCACGGACCCTAATGTCTGCTGGCGCTGCGGGCAGGAGGGTGGTACTCTCTGCCACATCTGGTGGTCCTGCAAGGTGATTACAACCTTTTGGAAGGAGGTTTTGGCCCACTTTAAGGGCATTCTTGGCTTCCCGCTCCCGTGTAGATCCTGCACAATAGTCTTAGGCATACGCCCCCCCGGCATTGCTGCTATGACCCATGCTGATTGGACGTGGGTGCCGGCAGCTCTTCTCATGTGCTTGGAAGGAAACGTCACCTCCCTCGGTGGCACATTAATTCGCTAGGACGTGGCAGCTCTGGCGATGGAAAGGCAGTTTCAGCTGTATTGGCACCCACTAATACACTATCTCACGCACATACAATTCACATACTTTAACCACCCCAAATATACATATATTTCCTAACAAATCGCTTTCAGTTATGTATTTGCCATAACAATGCGGCCGGCCCAATGTGGTTGTAGGTGGCTCGCTGTGTGTCACTTGTACTGTTGTCTTTGATACTATTAGTCATGGATATGAAACCGGCCAGGGTTGTAGGCAACACAATGTATTTCACACTGCTTGTCTTAATGATAACAATAAAACTTTATTTTAAAATAAACTGCGACCAACTAAAAAAAAAGAAGAAAACAAACACGTGTCAGAAGCTGGAAGTACCGAGGTGATCATACTTGGTTGCCCGCAGTTCTGCTGGAACATGTTTTCCTGCAGGTTCTCCGCTCCATCCATCTCCGCCAGGGCGCAGAGACTTTAGAGTGGAACGACGTGAAAAATCGCTATTTGAAGGATCAAAACAGTAATACCAACAACTTGTGCCACCAGGGAAGGATGGTGAGTAATTCAAACATAAGGCATGGCATGAATGAGAAAAATGGCTCCAATGTCTTCAAGAATTCTATGCCGCAACAAGCGCCCAGTGACTCCATACACTAGCGCTAGTTTTCCCCCAAAAACGCTTGTTAAAAAAGAATGCGCTGCAAGAATGAAATGACATGAAGTGAAATGGCCCATGTAAGATGATCAGTCGCCATGAGCATGACAAACACACCCAAAGGAGGGACAAATGGCACCATTCACCACACAAAAGGAGAGCAATTTGAAAGGCACAGGAAATAACCAATTACAAGTGGTGGCCATGGCCTGACTCTTGATACCAAATACAGCATGCCTTGCAGAGCAGCGCATGAGCGCTGACTTTAGGCTCGATTTAAAAAGCTAGCCTTCTATTGGTATATCCTTTAACTTGCTTATAATATTACCATTTGAGAGTGTAACAGTAAAAGTGCTTCAATTCCACTAAAGAACTGGGAAGAGAGCATTCTAGGGCGGTACTACCTTGGAGAGTTTGTAATCACCCACACATTAAAACTTTTTGTCATTTCTCAAACTCTTCCCCATCCCTTTTGTCACCCTGTAGGTTTAACCACAATTATGAATGTATGGCCAAATACAACATCTGCTCTCAAGACCCTCACAAAATAAGCACAGTGGCTAAATTGAGATGAATAACAATGGGTGTTTCTGGACGCACTGCAATATTTGAAAAAGTTCAACTGTCTGTTTGGTGCTCCGGGGTGGCGCCCTCCGACTGGGAGCGTAGTGAAAATGAAATAAGGAAGCTCTCCCTACTAAAACTGGGAAGAGTCCCCCGGGCTCCACAAAGGGTCCTTGTATAAAGGTTTCACAAAATAAATATGAGTTGTTCAATTTGAAAATGTATTCGTATTTATCCATCTTGTTGTATTCACAAGGGTGTATTCGATTTATGTACAATCATTCCTTCCAATTCAAGTAATGCACTCTAGTAATCCCAATGCATTTCGGCATATTTATAGTGCCTTCATCTGGGGATATATGTTCTGTTAATGAAAGAAAAACAGAATAGGTATCGGTATACTTGGTAATGCGTGAAAAATGTGAATGAAAACTACTGAAAATAATATGCTCTTTAAGTCGTCGAGAAAAAGTGCTCGTATGTTAATTCAGACTAGGTGCTTCAATGTGACGTGCATTCAGTGATCATGAGATTGTTAAGAAACAAGTCAGCGAGCGAAGGCTCGTGAAATAACGTGGTGGTTTGATATATGAAAATAATTTGTCGAGGTGAGCGTGCTCCGAACCAGGGTTGTAAAAAACAGTGGTTTAGAGGTGACCGACTCAGGGTGAAATAAATATCACAAACAAAGCAGGATGTGCCATGAACTAAAGTTGTGAGGGTTACATGCTCGAAATGAAACGTTTGGAAAGTGAAGCTTACCGTAGCGTGCAAACGCGGTTCAGGGAATCGAAGGTGTAATGGTTCCCATGCCGGGATAGGGCGTGGTTAGACCCCGGAAGTGTTTATAAAGCGTAGGCGTTGCTAAGTGACAGTGAATCACCGTGTAAAAAAAGAGGTGTGTTAATAGACAAACGCGAGTGGGACAAAGAAATTATAAAAGATATAATGAAGGATATGATGAAGAAAAACAATGATAGTGTGTGAAAGAAATTACAAGTAAGGGATAAAAAGTGTGTTTGTTGAATGAACGTGAATAGTGAACGGGTAAAATAAACTATGAACCAAATTATAATCCTACTCACAATGAATGTGTAGAAGAGTTGTCAGACATAAATACTCAAGAAACGTAATGGTTGAAACACGAGGTGTGTAACAGTCATCCTCATAACATTACCGTTGTATACGAATAAAACAAAAGTATATGGCTATCCATTAAACGTATGCAGTAGAACAACAATGTCTATAATGTTTCATAAGTAGCATGTATATTCCACGCGGTCATTAAGGCCGGATGGTTTCATGCTCGATAAGGCAAAAATCCAGTAGTTTTCTCTCCGTAAAAGTTCATTGTGGTTATCCTTGCCTTCTTCTTTGTTGATGGTTTCCAAAGCGCAAAAGCGCATCTGGCTGATACCATGACCTGCTTCCAAAAAATGTTGAGCAACTGTGGATTTGATTTGCTTCGTTCTAATGTTCTAATGTTGGATAATGCACGTCACATTGAAGCACCTAGTCTGAATTAACATACAAGCACTTTTTCTCGACGACTAAAAGAGCATATTATTTTCAGTAGTTTTCATTCACATTTGTCACGCATTACCAAGTATACGATACCTATTCTGTTTTTCTTTCATTAACAGAACATATATCCCCAGATGAAGGCATTATAAATATGCCGAAATGCATTGGGATTACTAGAGTGCATTACTTGAATTGGAAGGAATGATTGTACATAAATCGAATACACCCTTGTGAATACAACAAGATGGATAAATACGAATAAATTTTCAAATTGAACAACTCATATTTATTTTGTGAAACCTTTATACAAGGACCCTTTGTGGAGCCCGGGGGACTCTTCCCAGTTTTAGTAGGGAGAGCTTCCTTATTTCATTTTCACTACGCTCCCAGTCGGAGGGCGCTACCCCGGAGCACCAAACAGACAGTTGAACTTTTTCAAATATTGCAGTGCGTCCAGAAACACCCATTGTTATACATAATCGCTATCTGACCCCATCTGGACTGGCACGCATTCAAACATGGATGAAATTTTCAGCCTCACTGACACAAGAGCAGAAACGTTTGCTTATACCAATGAGGAAGCCAGCCGAATTTATGCACTCATTAATGAAGAAACCACAGAGCTATCCACTAGCCGTACAAGAGAACAAAATGTGAGACAATTACTATATCTGTCGAAAAAAGAAATAAACCAACGCCTGCACGCGAGTACCATGATTAAGTACTACAAAGCACAAAGAATTCCAAGAGGTCTAAGGATACCACTTAAGCCATCCCTTTGCAAGAACGTCCAAAAGTTTAAAGACCGATGGTACGCCATCTTAAACAAGTGCAGCTTAGATCTGATACTTTTGATAATAGAGGAACTATCGAGCATTCTTGAAGAATTATCCACAGACATAGCTCGAGTAAAAACGGAACTGGAAAGCAGCTATTCTGCAGAGGAGCTTACTAAAATCATAGACGACATTAATCAACAACTCACCAAACACACCGCTGAAGTCAGCGAAAGGAAAGTCAGGAAACTAAGGAGAGACACTATTGACTATAAAATGGGAGAGGTCTATACGTGGGCCGACATCTACGCTAAACGACGCCAGAATAAACCTTACACCGCCAATACAGATACATCCTCATCTGAAGGTGATACAGTGAATCAACAAGGAAGAAAGGGACGGTTTATACCACAAAAATCCACCAACCTCACTCAAAGCAATATAGCCTCCTCTGACACTCCATCTACATCCACTGAGTCTTTTTTAGAAGTAGGCCAGGATCAACACGAAGACCCAGGAGGGCAAAAAGAAAAAACAAAGGAGCCGCCACAAACGAGGAATGTAACAAGCAAGAAGGAAAAAACCAAAGCGAAATAACAGAAATTCTGGTTATCAACATTTCTGATTTTCATTTCAGCAAGATACAAATTAAAACGTTACAGAAAGGCACCTCATTCATACCTACAGCCCAAACCAACAAACTCCAATTGGAAATTTCTTTTTTCAAACTGATGAGGAAACTTCGTTTGAGACACTTCTTTGACAATGTGATAAAAACCAGTGAAGTAATTGAACAAGACCAACTGAGGGGACTACGTCCTAAAAGCACATTTCTATCACCGCTCTCTCACAAAAGCCTCGACACCTTTGAAACCTTAGTCAAAAATGACTTAAACAAACTCAATTGGCAACAAAGATCTAAGAACAAAAATTACACTAACAAAGAAATGAACATCCTAAAATCCATCGCCAACAACAAAGAGATAACGTGTGTAAACGCTGATAAAGGTGGCGCTATCGTCATTCTCAATACCTCTCTTTATGACAACCAAGCATCCCTCCACCTCTTGGATACCAATACATATCAAAAGCTACAAACAAATCCAACAACACAATTTAAAGAGAGACTTGACACTATTTTGAACTCAGCACTCGAAAACGAAGTTATCACTGACAAAACCAAGAAATATCTTGTAACATCACATCCTAAAAGTCCTAAATTTTTCTTAGTCCCAAAAATCCATAAAAATCTTCATGCACCTCCATGCAGGCCAATAGTTTCTACATGTGGCAGCATCCACGAGCCTGTGGGCACATTTCTGGATAAATATTTCCAATCCATCGTTACCTCCACACCAACGTTTATAAAAGACACCACAGATTTCCTCAACAAACTCAATTGTATAGAACTGGAAAACCGAGATAACCTCCTACTATGTACAGTAGATGTCACATCTCTCTACACATCCATCCCCCACTCCATGGGCATTGAGGCAGTAGAATACTGCTTACTAAGAACGGAATTGGACAATGAATTCAAAATTCTACTAATGGAGCTACTGGAATTTACCCTACTTCACAGTTATTTCGCCTGGAAAGAAGACTGGTACCAACAATTGACTGGAACGTCAATGGGAAATTCGGCTGCAAACACCTATGCTAATATCTTTATGCATAGATTTGAGGAGGATCATATTCTGAGTAAAACCACTTGGACTAACCACCTCAAAATGTTCGTGAGGTTTATTGACGATATTTTTCTAATATGGCAAGGCCCACGAAACTTACTACAATCCGAACTTGCATCACTCAATTCTATTGACCAACGAATACAGTTCACTCATGAAATCCAACCCACGTCCATAACTTTCCTTGATGTTAAGATAACCAACACCCCCACAGGATTTGAAACCAGTTTATTTAGGAAAGAAACTGACAGAAACAACATGTTACATTTTTCAAGCTTTCACCCGCAACCTCTCAAAAATCATTTGCCATACAGCCAACTAATCAGAGCCAAAAGAATTACATCTGATACAGACAGATTCAATCAGGAGATTCCTAATATGACTATTCGATTTAAGTCTCGTGGGTACCCACATCAGATCCTTGAGCAGGCAAAACAACGCTGTGCACTCAAAACAAGGAATGAATTACTAACCAATACAACACCCACCAGAAAAGACGCCATCACCATAGTATCAAAATATTCGACAGTCAGCAAAAAATACAAACAGATCATCAAAAGACATTGGGATATTCTCAGAGTTGAACCTGACTTCAATAATCTTTTTTTCACTGAACCAATCTTCGCTTACACACGAGCAAAAAACCTAGGTGAACTTATCAAACAAACCAATCAAACCACCATTGAATTCAAAGGAACAACCCCTTGCTGGAACTGCAACCATTGTAACAGCGTGATAAAAGGAAAAACAATCAATCATCCCATGAAGGGACACCAAGTTAAGATCAGAGCCACGGCAACTTGCGATACATCCAACGTTGTTTACATGTTGAAATGTCCCTGTGGCAAGATTTATGTTGGACAGACAGAAAGAAAACTCAAGACAAGGCTCAACGAGCATAAATCCAACATTAGAACGAAGCAAATCAAATCCACAGTTGCTCAACAATTTTTGGAAGCAGGTCATGGTATCAGCCAGATGCGCTTTTGCGCTTTGGAAACCATCAACAAAGAAGAAGGTAAGGATAACCACAATGAACTTTTACGGAGAGAAAACTACTGGATTTTTGCCTTATCGAGCATGAAACCATCCGGCCTTAATGACCGCGTGGAATATACATGCTACTTATGAAACATTATAGACATTGTTGTTCTTCTGCATACGTTTAATGGATAGCCATATACTTTTGTTTTATTCGTATACAACGGTAATGTTATGAGGATGACTGTTACACACCTCGTGTTTCAACCATTACGTTTCTTGAGTATTTATGTCTGACAACTCTTCTACACATTCATTGTGAATAGGATTATAATTTGGTTCATAGTTTATTTTACCCGTTCACTATTCACGTTCATTCAACAAACACGCTTTTTATCCCTTACTTGTAATTTCTTTCACACACTATCATTGTTTTTCTTCATCATATCCTTCATTATATCTTTTATAATTTCTTTGTCCCACTCGCGTTTGTCTATTAACACACCTCTTTTTTTACACGGTGATTCACTGTCACTTAGCAACGCCTACGCTTTATAAACACTTCCGCGGTCTAACCACGCCCTATCCCGGCATGGGAACCATTACACCTTCGATTCCCTGAACCGCGTTTGCACGCTACGGTAAGCTTCACTTTCCAAACGTTTCATTTCGAGCATGTAACCCTCACAACTTTAGTTCACGGCACATCCTGCTTTGTTTGTGATATTTATTTCACCCTGAGTCGGTCACCTCTAAACCACTGTTTTTTACAACCCTGGTTCGGAGCACGCTCACCTCGACAAATTATTTTCATATATCAAACCACCACGTTATTTCACGAGCCCTCGCTCGCTGACTTGTTTCTTAACAATCTCATGATCACTGAATGCACGTCACATTGAAGCACCTAGTCTGAATTAACATAAGAGCACTTTTTCTCGACGACTTAAAGAGCATATTATTTTCAGTAGTTTTCATTCACATTTTTCACGCATTACCAAGTATACCGATACCTATTCTGTTTTTCTTTCATTAACAGAACATATATCCCCAGATGAAGGCATTATAAATATGCCGAAATGCATTGGGATTACTAGAGTGCATTACTTGAATTGGAAGGAATGGTTGTACATAAATCGAATACACCCTTGTGAATACAACAAGATGGATAAATACGAATAAATTTTCAAATTGAACAACTCATATTTATTTTGTGAAACCTTTATAGAAGGACCCTTTGTGGAGCCCGGGGGACTCTTCCCAGTTTTAGTAGGGAGAGCTTCCTTATTTCATTTTAAATTGAGATGAAGACTATGGAATGGAATTATTTAAAAAAGAGGTGACCTCAGAACTGATACAGGCTGTTATGGGTCAGGGCACATATATACTAACATTTTGCATCTGAAGTTATATCACTTTTTAGACGCAGTTCAGATTCAAAATGCATTTCTGGCTTATGTGATTTAGTAAACGAAAAGCAATGCAGCGCCTACCTTGTCTTACTATGCATATGGGGAGAAGTTCCATGGGTGTAAAATGAGCTCACCCTTGCATCCACCAATACATTTTGATGCAAACCCAGTTGTACTTATATCAGTAAACCTGAGTTTATACCACGATGATGTGCCTGCCTGAGAAAGGCTTAACAAGGAGAAATGTCTTCATGTCTCTTCGTTTCTTCTTTTTCCATGCATGGTGCATTCTGCAGGGCACATCGAAAAAACGGTATATGCCTCTAAGCATTGTTTTTATGCACAAAACCAATCATGCTTGTTTTATGCAGGTATTTTTGTTTCACAGGTATGCCTGCAGTGGTCCTAGTACAAGTGCACCAGTGCTCGGAAAGACCTGACCTGCATATTAAGTTTGTAAATATGGCACTGTTCAGCTCTCTCCCTTTCATACAATACAGCACAGCAACTTCCCTTGCTGTGCTGCGTTGCCTGAAATGTTAGTAAATTACCCCCAGATTCTTTTGCAGTTTGACTTGTTCTTGTAGGGTATGCCACATGGAGGAATCCAGGCGATACTCTATCTCATCAGAGTGTAACTAAGGAAAGTTATGACCAATTCAAACATAGGTGGCCTTGAGGTGGTCTCTGAAACAGGAGGAGCTAGATGGGATCTCTAAATTTAATGGACGGACTTGCACTAGTGGGTCCATTACGTGGCTAGCTGGCGAGATGTTTTCAAGGGTCTAAAGAATCCTGCTAGTTTGATTAGGACTAGAAAAAAGGATGTATTTGGACTGACAAACCAAAAATATCAAGCCTACAGCATGACAGTGCCTTGAATCCATTCCCACAGAATATAGAGACATTTGATACACTTATCATGATTAACAAAGTCGAATACTGCAGGACCTAAAGGACCACAGCTGTGAAATCTACTCATTCGAAAAAAGCTGGAAGCCACCTACATTTTTACAACCACTTGATTTTGTGTCTCCTAGGGAATGACAGACATCTTTGGGGGGGGCGGAATTGACAGAGTTAAAGTGTTCAATTTGCAACGTGAAGACTCCCTCTAGTCTGAAAAATATCTAAGCATGTGGTTAGCTAATTAGCTGATACCAAATCCAGGTAAATAAATCAAATCTAGCCATCACAAGAACGAAAAGCAGGACAGCTCTCCACAGTTGCATCTCAAATATCAATACCATCAATCAGCATCAGAGCCAAAAAGTTTGTACTCTGGCTTCTTAAGGAACAGAGCCCTCAATTATAACTCCTAATACATTAAATTATTCTCATTATTGATCCATGTGTTGTAGCCTCAAACCTCCTTGTAAGTGCGATCCTCGGTGTATTTTCTAATTAAGAAAGGTTCAATCTAAATTGTTGTAGGGGTTCCATGTATCAGTGCAGATAAATGTAGGAAAGTACAAGGCCCCAAGAGAGTGCCATCGAATTTCTGTGAATCAGATGTTTCTGTTTAGGCAGTGGTTACTTCTACATGTAGCAACACCCTTTATACCTACTGGGCAAGTTCTTGAGGTTTGGCAGCCTCTGAATAGATGCAATATTTATTAGTAGGTGGAAGATATTCACAATGAAAACTACCCACAAATCTCCTGCCTTGATTGGAGAGGCAGGATTTTCAGCAAGATAACTCTTTCCTAGAAGATTATGAGACACTAAGCCATGTTAAACAAAATCCTATGCACACCCAAGGAAAGGCTTCTTGTGCCTGCCATCGAGAGTGAAAGAGCATTTCTGACAAAGAAAATTGAAGAACAATACTTTTGGCTTTATTGTTCCTTGTTGCCTGCGCTTGCTGCTTGAAATGATTCATTTATGGCACAGAAGCCTCCCTACGGAACGATATGGTCCTGATGCTAAGCTAACTGATATTTTTACACTACCAAAGGCAGAGGCCAGCGTCCTTGTTTAACATTTTTGTTGATTGAATGAATGCAACTGTGAAAAATTGGTCTTGCGTTCATACAATGCATTTGGCAAACATGGTTACAATTTACTCACCAACTTTTACGGAATGTGTAGGATTTTTGCAAGCCAACGTATGTTCAAACATCACAAAATTCTTATACTTAGGGGTCACAATTTGACTTGCACTCTATGTATCACTGCCATCAAAGGCATGGTAGCCCGCTAGGATCACCAGACCTCCATGTCTGTGATTACATTTAAATAAAAAAAACTTTTTTTTTTTTTAAAGCATGGGATACATTTAAAAAAAAAAAACCTGCCCGATTCCTGGTCGTATTCGGTATGACTTACTCGCGTTCGGCGGTTCCACCCGACTAATTTGATGCTTCCCAACACTGTTCTGAAGCACTCCCATTGACTTCAATGGGAGCCTGTGTTCTGAACGACAACATATGCTCCTATGGGGGAAAATGGGTGTCTGTGGAAAACCTTAACCCTGTCACTGGCAGCGCATGCTGACTGCCGCACTGCGCATGGTTTTACAGGGGGGTCCCTTGGGTACCCCCTCAAACCCAAACCGGAGGAGGAAGGGGGACCTGCTAGGTGCCCCCAAAGTCAGTTTCCAACAGCCTTTTCATGTCGGACAGACCAAGTCAGAAAGGCTGTCGAAATCTGACGGCGTAATCGGTCGGTCGGAGACACTGTCCGTTGAGCTGTACGAATCGGCTCCGACCGACTCAGATTCTCTGAATGCCGGTCAGAACCGATTTGGAATGACCGAATGGTTCCCCTTCCAACCATGAGCATCAAAATTGGTTGTTCGGAATTGTTTCCGACCGAGTCAGGCGGATGGGTTCAAACATCGTAATGAGCCCCTAAATGAGCATAATATTATTAAAAAATTTAAATATATTAGCTTTATTTTTAAACTTTGTGGCATATTTCCGAGCTATTATCGCTACCACAGTGTCACCTTTTTGGACTTTGTTGTAACGATAGGTGATTCACGTTATTTACAAGGCAGTGTTAAGTGACTTGTAAATGAGGCAACCTTTGATGCTATACTTAGCGTGAAAGGGGAGGGCAATGGGTGTTGCGGTAGGTGTTTCACCGTAACACCCATTGATTTTGATGGTGGCGTAAATATTGGGCAGCACCAAAATTAAGACCAAGCAAAACCTGGTCTTAACCTGGCGAAAAGAGGAGAAATATTTAATTTTCCATGTGCGCTGTGCTGTGCAGCACACATGGAAACAGCAACACACCATTGTGTGCAGGAAGGTGTCCCTTCCTGCAGCTAAAAAAATCATTTAAAAAAAATGAAGTTTTGCAACTTCTATATGTGCTGCATTAAGCAGCACACATATAAGTTACAAAATACTATTTAAGTATTGTTTATGCCTAGTAAAGGACACCTTCCTGCACATAAACAATCTTCCCCTGCAACGCAGACACCCTTGCACTGTGGTGCAAGGGTGCCTGCGTTGGCGCTAGGCAGCTAAATTTTATGCCAGCGCAGGGGGAATCGCAGGTCTGCAGCATTTTGTTGTTAATATTGTTGCCTTGAAGCTTCGGATTTAATATTCTGCAGCATTCTGTCGATTGATTTCAACCAGTATCACTGACCCCCTGGGAAGTGTTTTTTGTTGAACCTGAATCTCTTCTTAGGGTCATCATTCACAATGCACTAAACTCAAGTCCTGATGATGGTCTTATGAAACAATCTTCGAAAGACCGAAATGTCGACTACGAAGTCTAATTCTGCCTGATATTTATTAATCATCATTGATTTTCATTTACTTTGTTGATTTGAAATCATTGCATCATTATTTCTTAGCAGTGTAGACTTATCTTGAGATGTATTGTAGGAGTACATAGGACGCTCCTTTTATATCCCATATGCATTTCACAGTACCCTTTTTAAATTTTTGATTCAATATCTTTGTTGTGAAGAAAATAATAATCTTTTGACTACCAAAAACCTGGTTATTGTATTTTTTTCAATTTTTCATTTTGTTAGTGTGGTAACCTTATTGATTTGTTGTAGTTAAATCACATTCAGCCACTATCTGACAGTAGTGTGGGTAACTTATTCAGTGAAGTCCCCCTGTGGCTCCAACTTAGTACTTTAAACAAAATCCCTTGCTGCCTTTTCCTTAAATACGTTAGTATGGGGCAGCACTGTATTTCAGAAGTGGCAGAGCGTGGCATTAAGCCAAGAAGGCTAACACAGCACGCCGTCACTTCCATTGTGGACATGCCCCTTTGTTTTTTACATCAACATTTTAAAATAAAATTGCTCACTAACATTATAGTATAATGTGCAGTGAACTTTGGTAAAAGTTATGAATTTAATTAATTGAATATTGATTACTTAAAAATAAGTAAACAAGTTTAATGAAATTTTTTCAACTAACGATATCATTATAAAAATGGAATTAATCAATAATTATACTCAAATGGTGTTATTTAAAATTAAATATACTTCATTTTCATGTAAAATTAATTTCATTATTTTCACATTAAATCGTATGGGTCATTGCTTTACTTCAAATTCCATTTCTCCATTATTTTCTAGCGGAGTGTGAGGCAGAACTAATGGTTGATGATTTGTGGTGCTACACTTACTCAAAGGCTGGGCTGAAGTACTTGTTTCATCACTATGGGGCCTCTAGCAGAATTAGACGCCTATTTTTTTAATTGCAGTTGTTTAACTCTTACGTGGGTTTATGTTTTGTATTAGAATACCCCTACCTAAAATATTCCTCAACTTTCACACAGCATTGGTATTATGAAAATTCAGTCTTTCATTGATTTTGTGTGTTTAATAAATATTTGATATTACTTGTGATGGGCTTGGCCTCATCACTCCAAGATTAATAGATACATGGACACGTATGTAGGCATGATTAGTGCAAATGACGATACTGAGCAAAAGTCCTATGTACATTAGAGCAGAAAAAATACCATTCATATATGGGAGATTAACACAGGGTCGAGGTTATAGTAAAGAAAGGCACTGGCCACCTCAGGGTGAGGGAGGCTGTAAGAGCAGGACAGCGAGAATGGGAAGGGATTAGAGTAGAAATAAAGGCTGGGCAAGAAGTTTGTTGAATGAGGGGCCAATTATCCAGTATGTTTTGTATTCTGGAAGATTATACTGTATTTAAGTGTTTCGCTAGGAGTTGTTCTGAAGTTTTCAGCTGCAATGGAGTGGCATACCATCAGATCATAGCAGAAGAAGGTCTGGTGTAGGGATTGTCGAACAGGAATACGTTGTTGTCTTCTATGTGATGTACATTCTCAACTCTGTAGGGCCTTTTCAATCTGCACAAGTAAGTATATTATTCCACTTTTTTATTCTTACCCTTTTGAGTAACTTTACTACTTTGGGCTATTCACCATTTATGAGTGTAAGGTTACTCAAACGCAATTTAAAAGTGTAGATTTGCATGTCTTTATAGCGAGTGGGCCAGACTTAGGAGTGTAAAGTTACTGCAGCCAAAAGGATCACTAGTAAGTCCAGCACCAAACATGGCCAATAACTGACAGTGCAACATCCTCTAGTGGAAAATATTGGCGGTACCAACTTAAAATAAAAACCCTATAGTAATAATGTTAAATTAAATTACATTTATAAAATAGTCAAAATAAATAAATATGCATTCAATTGCATGTTTACAAAATCTAATGTAAAAATATATATCTTTTATTTTTATGTTTTTATTGCCTTTTTTAATGTAAAAATACATGTGAGTTTACATTTTCTTAAATAAATATAATTAAATTAAATTAGTTTTGTGGTACTACTACATGTATTACTCCTGGAGCATTCAGCCTTAGGGTTCCACCAAACGTTTTGCCTTCACCCATCCTATTTTATTGCTAATCACGTTTCTGTTGGCTTTAGGACTATGTGCGCTTTACCACTGATAACCAGTGCATTTGCTTTCACCCATAAATAAGGTTAGAATAAGTTTGTATCCAATTTGCACATTTAATTTATCCCTAGTAAAATGGCCCCCCTTGTGCACAGGACCTGTAAATTAATCCTACTAGTGGGCCTGCAGGACGGATTATGCCACCCACTTAAGTAGCCTTGTAAAACATGATGAAGGCCTGCCATTGCAGCCTGTGTGCACAGTTCTAAACTGTCATTTTGACCTGGAAAGATAATCCTTTATCCAGGCCTAAACCTTCCCTTTTAATACATTTCAGTCACCCCCATGGTAGGCCCTCAATAGCCCATTGTGCCGGAGCAGTGTATTTAAAAGTAGGATATGTACTTTAAAGTTTTACATGCCCTAGTAGTAAAAAAAACTTTTTTTCACTAGTGCAAGGCCTACCTCTCCTATAACATATGTTTTCCTTATCAATCAATCAATCAGGTTTCTTGTAAAGCATGTTTACTCACCCATAAGGGTCTCAAAGCTCTGACTGGGGGAAGGGCTGGATCTGCGGTTCAGTCGTGGGGCCAGGTCGTCTTCGGCTGGTGAAGAAGGAGCAGATCCATTCTAGGGCTTTGTTGTGGATGCCGGCGTTGTGGAGTCTTGCTCAAACGGTGTGGTTGGAGAACCTTAATAAGTAATAACTTTCCATTAGAGTAGGTAGACAGGTCAAATTTGCATCTAAAGACTTGTACTTCGAAGCCCTCTTTCTGAAAATGCCACATTTAGAAAATCGCCATTTTTTGGTCTCAACCATTTGGTACCTGTAGCAACATGCTTTTTCTACTGGTACCAAATGGCTAGGTCCAGCCGGCAGTTGGTCTCTGTGCATTGTTCCCAGACAGTGAAACAAAGGGACCATAGATGTTGTCAAGATAGGCCACTTTGACTAATGGGTGTGAGGAGCTGTCACCTACCACACAAGCACATCACAAAGACTCTGCCTGAGCACTATCACAAAGCGGTTCACACTGGTCTTTTGTGTCCACAGGTAATCTGAGGCCAGGATAGGGAATCAGGAAATTCCAAATACCTCTGAGGGTGGAAATCTCTAGAACCTTCTCCTACTAGGCACCATGTATAAATATTAGACCCTTAAGCCAAAATCTGCCGTAGAAATCTGGGCCCATGGAATATTCAGAAGAAGGACGATTGTGCTGCTTTTCTGCAAAAAGGAATTCAACTCCGCTGCCCTGTTGTGCTGCCCTGCTACCCTGATACCGTCCTGCCTTTGTGAGCCGAACTGGACCTGCATCTTGAACCCATGACTACCAGAGTGACTCCAAGGGCTAGTTGACTGGCCTCCTAATCAAAAGCTGCAGGTACAGAACAGGCTTTCTCCATCTACAGCTCTGCTCCTAGACTCTGTCTTCTGTGAGTCCCGCCCTCCCAAGTGGTGCCACCCCAGTACTGGACCCCTGGTAGTGGGCCTAAAGGTGCTCTACCATCCCAACTGTAGTCCTACTGGAACCCACTGCAAAAAGCATTGACTCCCCAAGCTCCACATCGGGAATGCTGCAAGTAGCATCTCCAGTGCAGCACATTTCATCACCACCCACAGCCACCCAGTGCTGCTGCTATTGCTTGATGCTGCCTCGACTCAGACCTTCGAATCGCAAGCCCCTCATCGATCGCATCCTCGACGATGATGTAGGACTCTGCATCTTAAGCCATACAGCTTCTTCTGAACCAGCTAGAGCCAATACACCTTCACCGCAGGTCTTTGCATGACAACGATGCAGGACTTTATATAACAGCCTCTCAGCTCCTACAAACAACCACTGCACAATGCATCCTCAACACTGGGCTCTGCAACCAGGATTCAGGGCACTCTCGTTCAGCAGGCCTAAGTAGGTGCCTGTCGCTGGTCCACACTGCGCGCTCTGTCGGCCTGAACTAGTGACCTGTTCCCGGCCAGTCATGACCAGATAACAAGAACTGGCACTTGTGCTTTTAGGCACTATTTTCACTTAAATCTGTAAAGTTGCATATGTTAGGTTCTACTGATTGGATTTTTGTTGTTTTGGCCTTAAAATATTTATTACACATTATTTTATGTTGTCTGTGTTTCACTTCAGTACTTTTGTGCATAAATACTTTACACATTGTCTCTAAGTTAAGCCTAACTGCTCTGTGCCAAGCTACCAGAGGGTTGAGCACAGGTTAATTTAGGGTACGCTTGTGTTTCTTCTTTTTCCTCATGGAGATTGTGGTTGCTGTTTGAGTAGAGTTTCACCCCCCCCCTTAACCAGTAACCCAATTTTCTTACAACTAGAAATTGCAATTTTGAATAGGTGCCTATGTTAATATGAGTAAAGACTTTAGTGCAGTTGATGAGTTGCAGATTCATTTTATCGTGCCATTCCTGTCACCTGATTTTGTAAGTATATTATTCCACTTTTTTATTCTTACCCTTTTGAGTAACTTTACTACTTTGGGCTATTCACCATTTATGAGTGTAAGGTTACTCAAACGCAATTTAAAAGTGTAGATTTGCATGTCTTTACAGCGAGTGGGCCAGACTTAGGAGTGTAAAGTTAATGCAGCCAAAAGGATCACTAGTAAGCCTAGCACCAAACAAGGCCAATAACTGACAGTGCAACATCCTCTCGTGGAAAATATTGGCGGTACCAACTTAAAAACAGATTCTTATCTGTTTACTTGAATCGTTGAATCAGGCATGCACTCGAAGACCAACTGAGGGCCTCATTTAATATATTTTGACGCACAGCAGTGCAGGTAGCCTTCCTGTTGTGCTGTCATGCGTCAAAATAAAAAGGCAGGAAAGCATTGTATTTACAGTGCATTCCTGTCTTTCTACCCTGCGCCGGCACACAAACAGCAGCTGTGCGCCAACACAGGCACCCTTGTGCCATGTTGCAAAGGTACCTACGTAGCAGGGATTATTGTTTTTCTGCAGTAAGGCGCGCCTTCCTGCAAAAAAAAACTTTGATGGCATTTTCCTCTTTTTATACGTGAACGCATAGAAAGAAGATAAACTAGGAGAGAAAAAAGTATTTCCCTTTGGTTGTACCACTCCTACGCCTCCCCTAGGAGGGTGTAGGATTCTGACAAATTCCCAGCTTTTCAAATCTTTGCCAATCTGGGAATGTGTCAGATTCCATGGATGTTGCGTGGGAACAACCTCAGCAACACCCATGGAATGCCCCTTTCACACAGATTAATGCGAAAGGAGCTAATATTTACAAGGCTATGACATATGTACATATGGGCAAGCCCATTGCGCTATCGGTTTATCAAAAAAAGTGATGCACCGCAGCGCAAAGGGCCTATAAATGAGCTCTAATTCACTAACAAAAGTGACTCATTAGGGGGCATATTATCAAAACAATTATAGCCGCTTTAGCGGCCCTTTTCGGTGCCTCCCTTTGCATCTCATTAGAGATGCAAAGGAAGGCGTTGGGAAAAGGGGTGCTAACATGCGATTATGCATGTTGGCACCCTCTTGTAAATAGGGCGGAATTTTTATCTCTGCTTTTGGAAGATAAAGCCCTTGTAAATCCAATCCAATCCAAACAAGCTTTATTCGACATATAATCATAAAAGCACATTACAAAAACATTTAAATATGCATACTAAAAATGTCGTAACTGGGTTATAAAATAATCCTGCTGTTGGAGAAATTAGTTAAAACTGGTATCTAAACGAATAAAAAATATAAGTTTCATACAGCTCACTTAATTTCACTAGAGGTGATAAAAATCTGATCCAAATAGAATTAGAAAAGTTTGAGTGGCATGAAAACAGTTACATTGTTAATTTGATGTAAACAGACTAGACATTATGCTCAAGACTGATTTACCCAGGTAGTGCGGTCAGCCTTATTATCCACATCCACCCTGAGTATTTTGTAACTGCCGTTGTGATGAATGGCAAGGTTCTAGTGTGTATTAGCCTTTCGGCTTCAGCACTCCTTCTGGTGCCAAGTAATTTACACATAGGGCTCAGCCAGACCTGTCTTGGGGCGGCATAGGCGGACAGGCAAAGAGCATATGAGCAACGGTTTCTATGTGGATCACACATGCCGGGCACTTATTATCACTTGAGGGAGACCACCTAGAAGTAAAAAATCTTAACGGGAGTGAGCCTGCCCTAAACTGGAAATACAACTTATTAGGAGGTGCAAGCATTCAATCCACCATAGATTTCGGAAGGGGAATGATATCGATTCGGCATACCGCACTTTACGCTAGGCACTGTTTTTTGCGCCTGCGTGATCCCTCTCTTTACCGGACCCAGATGATCATCGGGGTCCGGTAAAGAGAGGGATCATGCAGGTTCCAAACGGGTGCCTAGTGTAAAGGGTGGTGTGCCGAATCGCTACCTCTCCCCTCCCGAGACATATGGTGCATTGATTGCTTGCACCTCCTAATAAGCTCGGTTCCGCTCCAACTTTTAAGGAATCTACACACAGTGTTTGTAAATACCTTTTTAACACTAGCAACCCCTGTTCAGGGTGGGCCTTAGTGTGCCGATACCGCCGGGGTTCACCACTACACTCTATTGGTCTTGATGAAAGCCTGACTAAATGCTCACACATAGGCAGAAACATGTTGACCACAACGCAGGGATAAAACTGGGCTTTTAATTTTGGTCCTTTATCCCACACCTTTGTTTTATCCATGTCCAATTGGCAAAACTAATAAAATATTCTTTTGACACAATTTGGACATTTTTAATTCACTAAACTCACCCTTAACCAATAACTTAACTAGCTCCGCAGTAAACTGGTGTTGCAGCACACTAGGGTGGCATTCGGCCACTCCTGGTGGTGCCCGATGATGAAGCATGTCACCAACTAGGTTGGTGAGTGAGGGCCTTCTGAATAACCTAAATTGGCTTCTTTCACAGGTAATTTTTACTGTGAATGCTGATACATGCTTGCTCTTCATTTTTCTTTGTTGCAAATACACTCCTTTGTTGATTTCATGATTTCGCTCGAGGGGAGTAGGAGTGTTTGTTTCGTTCCCTTCCTCTCTTGTTGATACAAGTACATTAACTTCAAGGCCACGAGCCGAGCAGAAATCTTCAAAAATTGATAAGGCTCGCTGGACGCCACTAGGAGTCTTTTAGATAATTAATGTGTCATCCGCGAACATTAAAATCGGGATGTTTACACCTGCTAGAGTAGGGGCATCCATATTCACTGGCAACAAGCGGTCCACTATTGTATTTATGTACAAAGAAAGTAGCGTGGGTGCTATGGCACAACCTTGGCGCACCTCTCTTTCGATTGGAAACTGGCTGGTGACCCTACGCTGGGCGCCCCATCAAATTCTAGCATAATTGCCCTGATGTAGCCTCATTGTGAGGGTTAACAACTATTTGGGGAGACCTAATTCGTTCAACGTCGCCCACAACCTGGAACGGGGAACAAGGTCAAATGCTGCTCTTAGATCGACAAAGGCAGCTTAAAAGCTACCTTTGCCCAGGGTCACTATCTTCCAATGTAAAAGGATAAAGCGAAAGACTTGATCGATGGTACTAGTGTATTTTCGAAAGCCTGCTTGGTGACAATATGCTGCTCTCATCAATCCAAGCTTGGATTTTATTCAGGATCAGCCTACCAACTACCTTTTGTATCGTGTCGATCAGTCTGATCGATCTATAGTTCCCTGGGAGAGATGTGTCTCCTTTTTTGTATACCGGGATTATTTCCGCCCCTAGCTAGGATCTTCCCTGTGATTCTCTATTGGGCTGCAGGCATATTGGGGTTTAAAGTGGTTGTATAAAGACATGAATGTTACAGCACTTTATGGCCATTGGCCCTTTTATTTTGTATAGATTAGTTTTTATTGTATTGTATTTATTGGCTGTACTTGGGATACAAGAATAATATTCGTTTTATGATGAAACTGTATCTACTTTTATGATAAACTTTTTTTATCGAATAAAGTATTACAACACGGTTTAAAGTGGTTAATCCAATCTTCTTGCGAGACATGGTTTCGTGGCTGGTCAGGTTGGCCCCCTATGCCCCATTTTATGATGCTCCAGAATAGTTTACTGTTATTCTGTGAGCTGGCTTCTTTAAAGTCCTGCCATCTGTGCTCTTCCCCTAGGCGTTTGGCTTTGTGGATAGCGCTTTTATATTCATGCCGGGCAGTACGAACAATATCCATTTCCCCACCCCTAATTGCATTTCCAAGGGAAGTTCTTGTTTGCCTGCATTCTTTGTTATACCAACGGCAGGGTTTCGGGTCAGCTAATTTCTTTGGGTCCAATGTGCTTAACAAAATGGGTTCTCGTGCGGGTAAAGAATCTGTCATGTGCCTGTGTAACAAGCCCCAAGTCCCCTCTAGAAGACAGGAGCTGCTCAATCTCTAGTGAAGTGCTATCGACATCATTGATGATGTTTCTCAGGGTCTCTGGGTTTTTGATTATACGTGACCATTTGAGCCGACTCATGTCGTTGGTGGGAACAACATCCTGAACATGAGATTTAAGCTCCCCAACGTGCGGTTGCTCAGACTTCCACCAACCATGGGTTACACACAAGGGATTGTGTCACTTTCAAGGCGGTCCCTTACCGCCATGTCATCAATTGTGTGCCAAAATTTCATACTAGAGAGAATGTAGTCTATTCTACTTTTGCTGTACCCATTGTTAATCGTATTGGCCTCAAGCCTATCTAGGGGCATCCTACCATTTAGAGCCCTAAGCCCCTTTTCAAGACAGATGGAATTAATCTGAATGACCGCTTCTGTTCATCTTTTAACTGGGTCAAGTTCTAGTTTTGGGACTCCCCATTGGGCTTCTTCTTCATCGGTAAGGTGCCAATCTGGGGTGGCAAGTGGTTCAAAGGTTAAGTTTAGGTCACCCGCGTTAATAATACTTTTATCCATTGAGTAGAGATCGAGGAGGTTGTCCAAAGCTGCTAGAACTTGTGACTTGCCCCCTCGAACTCCCCTCAAATAGACATTGTAGATGTTGACGTTCCTTAGGGGACCTAGGTTTACCCTTATCACCTGGATATCACTGCTCTTAGATGGTAAATATTTAATACTAATACCCAGTTCTTGACAAATCCATATGCTGCTGGACAACCTTTTGCTCCTTTAATTGCTGGAACATGAAAATTAAGTAGCCAACAAAAAATGGCTGTGCCAGAAGCCAAGTCTCTTGAAAAAGACAAACATCAAACCCATTGATAAAAGCGAGTCAATCAGGTGTTGTTAATTTTGAGCTCAGGCCTGCAATGTTCCATGACATTAGTGAGCCTCTTGTGGGGGCATAGCAAATATACAATGAGTAGTTATTTTGCCTTAGGTGATTGGCCATAGACTGGTCCTGGAGATCAGGGCCCGGAATATGCGAGGATCGCATTTCAGTGGTTTTAACAGATCTCGTTGCGGTGATGTGACTAATAGTATTTGGGTTACCAGTGTTGACATCAGTGGCAGCTAGATCATCTACACTGTCAGTGCATAGCCCTTGTAAATATGCCCCTACATTCCCCCTCGTTTTTTCGCAAATGCCACTCTCCTCTGTTTCCAAATGTCGGCACGTGTGCCTTCAATGCGTTTTATTAATGTGTTTGAAGCAGAATGACACATTGCAGTAGAAAAAAGCATAGGATGGGCTGGAAATGGCAGCTCCTAGATACCAATTGCTACGTCATTCAGCAAGCGGGCTACCCGAACACGCACTTGACAAAAGCCCCTCTCCAAGTGGGCTTTACAGGTGACCAATTCGGTATGGAAAGACATTTTAGAATGCATTAAAGAGATATTTGTCCCTTGGCATATGTTTTGTCTGTTTCTGTTGCCATATGATTCAGATAAAAATAAAACTTCGAACTAGAATTGCTCAGGTGCGGAGTCAGACTTTCCGGCCTTTCAGAAATTCACTTAGATTTTGTCGTCTACAGATGACAAGGCGCCCAAGTTGCCATCACCAATACGTTACTGTAAATTATATTGTACATAGAACATAAACTGTGATAGACTATTGCCCCTTGTTCTTGCTCGTCTGCTGAGCCCTACTTCGTTCCAACCTCAGATGGGGCCTATTGCCACATGAATGTGTGTCGCGAGCACACCACATTCCCAGTTGTAGGATTTTATTTGAACAAAAATGCGTTCTGGGGGGCAGCGCGATTGAACAGAACCACATGGACTGACACACATGATTAGAACACTTCGCTCCCTACAACGAAAGGAGAGAACAAAAAAAGTGATGACCTTGTGACACAGTATGAGGGAAGGCCCTTCCGAGGACCTGTCCACAGGAAATGAATGGTACGTCTGTTTTGTCTGAAACTATCTATTGTTATTTGTCCATTTGGTATGTTTCCACTGAAACGTTCTCTCCAGCACGTTGCCCAAATCAAATAAACAAAGTTGAAGAAACGCCTCATTTCTGACCTCCACTTAAGAAAACAGTGTCAGACTCAATTCTCGGGCTTGTCTGGCATCTAATAAGGAAATCTCTTCTCCCTAGGCTATATTAAACGTTATTTAACAGGACAAAATCAATCAATCAATTTACTTATAAAGCGCACTACTTACCTGTGAGGGTCTCAAGGCGCTGAGGGCAGGGAGATTGGGGTGCCGCTATTGCTCAAAGAGCCAGGTCTTGAGGAGTTTTCTGAAGATGAGCAGGTCTTGGGTCTGCGGTAGGTGGGTAGGGAGGGTTTTCCAGGTTTTGGCGGCGAAGAAGGAGAAAGATCTGCCGCCGGAGGTCGTTCATTGGATGCGGGGGACAGTGGTGAGGGCGACACTGGCGGAGCGGAGCTGGCGGGTGGGAGTGTAGAAGCTGAGTCTGCTGTTGAGGTAGGCTGGTCCGGTGTTGTGGAGTGCTTGGTGTGCATGGGTGAGTAGCTTGCAGGTGATCCTCTTGTCGACGGGGAGCCAGTGTAGATCTCTCAGGTAGGGGGCGATGTGGCTGCGGCGAGGGACATTGAGGATCAGTCGAGCGGAGGTGTTTTGGAGGTGTTGCAGTCGTCGCAGGTGTTTGGCCGGGATTCTTGCATAGAGTGCGTTGCCATAGTCCAGCCTGCTGCTGACAAGGGCCGGTGTCACCGTTCTTCTTGTGTCGGTCAGTAGATAATTCGCCGCTCTGTTGAAAAGCAGGCACATTATCGTATGTGTGTGCAGATTGCGCAGGTGCCACCTGCGCATATGCTCTCCCATGCAGAAGCCTGGGTTGACCAGAGCGACTTAAGGCGAGGAATGCATACCTTTCAGAGAGCCAGCTGGACTCTGAGAATCACTCTGTAATGTTGCAAGTGCTGCCAACTAATTGATGGGAATACATGTGGACAGCAGAGGCAGTGCTTGTAACTCACCTGTGGCCCCAGCAGAAGCTATTTGCCAACATTATATTTAATTTGTAGGCACCCTGGACACAAGTTGTGATATAAAATGGCGCCTGACTTATTCCACCCTTTATTTATTTTTTTAAAACGCGTGAGGGGGCAGTTGGAATCGTGGTGGCGGGACAGTCAGGGAACTCGAGCACTCAAACACCGGAGACAGGATTTACATACAAGGCAAGTCCGTAGTGACATGAGGTATGAGTGTCCACATATTAGGCTTGAAGACTAAGACATGAGTCGTGAGGGCAGAGACAGGAGTCATGAGGGCAGTGACAGGAGTCATGAGGGCAGAGACAGGAGGCATGAGGGCACAGTCAGGAGGCATGAGGGCACAGTCAGGAGGCATGAGGGCACATCAGGAGGCATGAGGGCACAGTCAGGAGGCATGAGGGCACATCAGGAGGCTTGAGGGCACAGTCAGGAGGTATGAGGGCACATCAGGAGGCATGAGGGCACAGTCAGGAGGCATGAGGGCACAATCAGGAGGCATGAGAGCCCAGATATGAGGCATCAGGCCATAGTCAGGAGGCATGTGGGCACAATCAGAAGGCATGAGCGTACAATCAGGAGGCATGAGGACAGAGACAGGAGACACAAGGACACGTCAGGAGACATGAGAGCACAATCAGGAGTCATAAGGGCACAGGCAAGAGGTATGAGGGCACAGACAAGAGGCATGAGGGCACAGTCAGGAGGAATGAGGGCACAGAGAGGAGGCATGAGGGTGCAATCAAGTGGCATGAGGGCAGAGACAGGAGTCACGAGGACACATCAGGAGGCATGAGGGAACAGTCAGGAGACATAAGGGCACAGACAAGAGGCATGAGGGCACAGTCAGGAGGAATGAGGGCACAGACAGGAGGCATGAGGACACAGACAGGAGGCATGAGGGCATTTACAGGAGGCATGAGGGCACAATCAGGAGGCATGAGGGCAGAGACAGGAGACACAAGGACACAGGAGGCATGAGGGTATAGTCAGGAGCTATGAGGGCACATACAGGAGGCATGAGGGCACATATAGGAGGCATGAGGGCACTGACAGTAGGCATGAGGGCACAAACAGAAGGCATGAGGGCGCTGACAGTACGCATGAGGGCACAGACAGGAGACATGGGGACACAGACAGAAAGGCATAAGGGCACTGACACTAGGCATGGGTACACAGACAGGAGGCATGAGGGCACTGATAGGAGGCATGAGGGCACTGACAGTAGGCATGAGGGCACAGTCAGGAGTCATGAGGGCACTGACAGTAGGAATGAGGGCACAGACAGGAGGCATGGGGACACAGACAGAAGGCATGAGGGCACCAACAGCAGGCATGAGGGCACAGTCAGGAGGCATGAGGGCACTGACAATAGGCATGAGGGAACAGAACAGACAGGAGGGATGAGGGCACTGACAGTAGACATGAGGGCACAATCAGGAGGCATGATAGCACAGGCAGGAGGCATGGGGACACAGACAGGAGGCAAGAGGGCACAGACAGGAGGCATGGGGACACAGACAGGAGGCATGAGGGCCCAGATATGAGGCATGAGGCCATAGTCAGGAGGCATGTGGGCACAATCAGAAGGCATGAGGGCACAATCAGGAGGCATGTGGGCACAGATAGGAGGCATGAGTGCACAGATAGGAGGCATGATGATACAGCCAGGAGGCATGAGGGCACAGTCAGGATGCATGAGGGCACAGATAAGAGGCATGAGGACACAGATAGGAGGCATGAGGACACAGTCAGGAGGCATGAGGACATAGGAAGCATGATGGCACAGACAGGAGGCATGGGGACACAGACAGGAGGCATGAGGGCACAGACAGGAGGCAAGGGGACACAGACAGGAGGCATGAGGGCACTGACAGGAGTCAGGGGGACACAGACAGGAGGCATGAGGGCACAATCAGGAGGCATCAGGGCACAGATAGAAGGCATGAGGGCACAGATAGGAGGCATGAGGCCATAGTCAGGATGCAAGAGGGCACAATCAGGAGGCATGAGGGCACAAATAGGAAGCATGAGGGCACAGATAGGAGGCATGAGGACACGGTCAGGAGGCATGAGGGCACTGACAGTAGGCATGAGGGCACAGACAGGAGGCATGGGACACAGACAGAAGGCATGAGGGCACCAACAGTAGGCATGAGGGCACAGTCAGGAGGCATGAGGGCACTGACAATAGGCATGAGGGCACAGAACAGACAGGAGGGATGAGGGCACTGACAGTAGGCATGAGGGCACAATCAGGAGGCATGATGGCACAGGCAGGAGGTATGGGACACAGCCAGGAGGCAAGAGGGCACAGACAGGAGGCATGGGGACACAGACAGGAGGCATGAGGGCCCAGATATGAGGCATGAGGCCATAGTCAGGAGGCATGTGGGCACAATCAGAAGGCATGAGGGCACAATCAGGAGGCATGTGGGCACAGATAGGAGGCATGAGTGCACAGATAGGAGGCATGATGATACAGCCAGGAGGCATGAGGGCACAGTCAGGATGCATGAGGGCACAGATAAGAGGCATGAGGACACAGATAGGAGGCATGAGGACACAGTCAGGAGGCATGAGGACATAGGAAGCATGATGGCACAGACAGGAGGCATGGGGACACAGACAGGAGGCATGAGGGCACAGACAGGAGGCAAGGGGACACAGACAGGAGGCATGAGGGCACTGACAGGAGTCAGGGGGACACAGACAGGAGGCATGAGGGCACAATCAGGAGGCATCAGGGCACAGATAGAAGGCATGAGGGCACAGATAGGAGGCATGAGGCCATAGTCAGGATGCAAGAGGGCACAATCAGGAGGCATGAGGGCACAAATAGGAAGCATGAGGGCACAGATAGGAGGCATGAGGACACGGTCAGGAGGCATGAGGGCACTGACAGTAGGCATGAGGACAGAGTCAGGAGGCATGAGGGCACTGACAGTAGGCATGAGGGCACAGACAGGAGGCATGGGGACACAGACAGAAGGCATGAGGGCACCAACAGTAGGCATGAGGGCACAGTCAGGAGGCATGAGGGCACTGACAATAGGCATGAGGGCACAGAACAGACAGGAGGGATGAGGGCACTGACAGTAGGCATGAGGGCACAATCAGGAGGCATGATGGCACAGGCAGGAGGTATGGGACACAGCCAGGAGGCAAGAGGGCACAGACAGGAGGCATGGGGACACAGACAGGAGGCATGAGGGCACAGACAGGAGGCAAGGGGACACAGACAGGAGGCATGGGGACACAGAAAGGAGGCATGAGGGCACAATCAGGAGGCATGAGGGCCCAGATATGAGGCATGAGGCCATAGTCAGGAGACATGTAGGCACAATCAGAAGGCATGAGGGCACAATCAGGAGGCATGAGGGCACAGATAGGAGGCATGAGGGCACAGATGGGAGGCATGATGATACTGCCAGGAGGCATGAGGGCACAGTCAGGAGGCATGAGGGCACAGATAAGAGGCATGAGGACACAGATAGAAGGCTTGAGGACACAGTCAGGAGGCATGAGGACATAGGAAGCATGATGGCACAGACAGGAGGCATGGGGACACAGACAGGAGGCATGAGGGCACAGACAGGAGGCATGTGGACACAGACAGGAGGCATGAGGGCACTAACAGGAGTCAGGGGGACACAGACAGGAGGCATGAGGGCACAATCAGGAGGCATCAGGGCACAGATAGAAGGCATGAGGGCACTGATAGGAGGCATGAGGCCATAGTCAGGAGGCAAGACGGCACAATCAGGAGGCATGAGGGCACAAATAGGAAACATGAGGGCACAGATAGGAGGCATGAGGACACGGTCAGGAGGCATGAGGTCACAGATAGGAGACATGGGGGCACAGATAGGAGGCATGAGGCCATAGTCAGGAGGCATGAGGACACAGTCTGGAGGCAAGGATAAATGGGAAGTAGACACGAACGCATAGAAAGGGCCTGAGGGCACAGACAAGATGCAAGAAGGCACAATCAGGAGGCATAAGGGCACAATCAGGAGGCATGAGGGCAGAGACAGGAGACACGAGAAAGAAGTGTAGCGCCGCGGCCAGGGAGACAGACTCCGGAATCTGGGGATCACAGTTCGATCCCCGGTGCCGGCGGCAGATTAGCCCAGAACCATGTGACTCTGGGCAATAGCTTGCTTAATGTTCCCGACGGCCCCCAGCACCTACAGACCCTTACAGGTGACCATTTGCGCATTACAAATGTGGATTATTATTATTATTAAGAACACACAGACAGGTGGCAAGAAGACATGGGAGGTATGAACACACAGATTAGAAGCAAGAACACACAGGCAGGAGACATGCAGCAGACAGTATGCATGAGAACGCAAAGCCAAGAGTTAGGAGCAGACAGGAGGCATACACACTTGTAAAGAGGACAGTGTTAAAAGGCAGCAAGCCAGACAAGGGTTTATCTGGTACCGTCAGACTGGTGGCAATGTGCAAAAAGAAAGCATTATACGGCAGATGTGAGAAGTTGGCCTGGCATATGCTGTCCACTATTCTAGTGGGCACCTTGCACCAGTCCAAATGACCCTTATTGATGGAAGGGTTAAAGACAACCTATATAGAAAGCTATCCTGGTGGTAGCTGTCGAGAGCAGCCTTCAGGCAAAGTCTCGAAGGAAGGAAAAGCAGCTTGTTTTACCAGTCTATAATCTCATGATTGACCAAATGGAAGGAGAAACAAACCAGGTGTATATATATAAAATATATGTATTTATTCTAAACACATCCCTCTAGTCTCTTTTTGAGGCTAGAGGCAAATGTACATTCAGTAAACTTATTTAGCATAGAGTAAATTAGCACAATATACTTTGAGCACTAGGGGCATTCCAAACCATATATTAAGAAAGTGGTATAAGAACCACGACTGACATAGATACAAGGCCTAGAGCCTTTAGAACCACTGGGGCCACCAGAAACCACCCAAGGTAGTGACACAGGGGACCCACGGGGGACGCGTGCAGTGTCTAAACACAGCCATGAATCACCATTAACTTCAACAGGGAAAGTCGCGGTTGGAATTTTAAAGATTAAGGACACTTAGAAGACGACTTGTAGCAAACCCCTTTAGAACTAGGAGGTTCTAGAGTCAACACCAACGGGAGCACCGTAGTACTCGAGTTACCTCACCCCGGGAAGCTGGGTGCATAGGTGTCTTTTCGTGTCGGGTTTCATCGTCAATTTCATTGGAGAGCTGCTGCAAATTGCTGCTGGCGTCCAGGTGGAAAGTGTCCGGGTGGATCCAAGGGTGGATCGGAGATGTGAAGAACCTGAAAGCAGAGGGGACAGAGCCTGGGTCAATTGCCAGTGACCAGGAAGGTGATGAGAAGATGCCCACCGATGTCGGGTGATTTCATGTGAAGAAGTTGAAGCTTGACTCTTCAGCCACGAGGACCAGGAGGTATCGAGGACAACCTGGTGCTGGTGATTCGAGCTGTCCCACAAAGGATGTCGAGTGCTGCGGTGTCGGTTTCCAGATTGGACTCAACAAGCCTTGGCAACAGCAAGCCACGCAGAAAGCAAAGATTGGCTTCGATGCAGACCAGCAAGATCTGAGGGACTCTTGTTAGGAAGTCAGGGCATGTCTGGGGCATCCAGGGAAATCAAAGAACCAGAAGAGTTACCTTCGTGGGGACCCACCAGTCGATGGAACAGGGATCTTGAAGGAGCCTCCAGCGGAAATTCTAGAAGCGGGCCCACGGAACACTCATGGAGTGTAGGCGCACAATCTTCGGTGCAAAAGGTGCCTGGGGCTTGGACTACAAGTAGCCCAATGCATAACTTCGGGAAAAATCGGGAAGTTGATGCATTTGCAAATGTGTAAGGTGCCCACGAGTTCCAGTCCCATGTCTCTCATGAGGGCTGCGGGTCTCAGCTTTGCTGGGATCTCGTGTCGGCCTCTGAGAAGTCTGAAGTCCATGTCCTGAGTTGCAAATCTGTCGGGATCCGGCGGGAGCCTTGGAAATGCAGACTGGCCACATGCTTCCTTGGTGCCTGTTTGAACAGGGGAGTCGCTCCTTGACCCCAAGGGAGATTTTTCTGTCTTTTAGTCAAGTAGAGTGTCGAAGTTCCAGGATATATATTGAGGAGTTTCGTCCAGGTGTAATCTGAAGTCCTAAGGACTGGGTACCCATACTCACACTAAGATAGGGGGTTGGACATACTCTGGGGACCCGCCTATGGGAGGTCCAGTTTCATGCCAGAGCAGGGGTTGAGAGCCCCTGCAACAGGTTTGAACTGGGGTATGCAGAGGGACACTAAGTGTGCCCCCAGCACTGTCTGAAATGCATTCTATGAATGCACCCACCCAGCCCCAATACACTGTGGCCTGTCTGGGAGGTGGTTACACCTCCCTGTGACAGAAAACCTATTGTCCAGACCTCCCCTGCTGGAGTTTTGTCCAGCAGCAGGAGGTCAGACCCGTGTCTGTGGCATTAATTTTGTGATGCCCGGGTACTTTTGAGCTATTATCGGTTAGGTAAGTGTGTACATGTCTTCCCCCTCTAGATGGATGGAATTCTACCCCCGCTGCCAGAACTGGGGGGAGGGTGGGGGGTAGGATTCCAAAGTGTTTGACACCAAACACGACATGTTTCCATGCAGCCATTCCAAAGTTAGCATTTACTGCAAGGTTATAATGCACTTAAGAGTATTTGGTCTGGCTGCATCACAGAAGAGTCTCAAAGAACAGATTCCGAAAGCTGAATGCATGGGCACCCTCTCAGACAAAACCAAGCACTCTGCCTTCAGGATTGATAAGGCCTGCCATAGGAGTGACTTATAGGTTTATATGCATCAGTGATTAAAGGTAAATATAGGTAACCTATATCTTAGTAAGGGGTGCATGCACCACTTTACCCAGGCGGCAGTAGCAGACCTGTGGTGCCATTTTGGAAGGCTTCCCAGGGGTGGTATAATGCATGCGTCAGCCCCTGGTAGGCCTCTGGGGTACCTATGTCCTTAGTACCTAAGGTACCATATACCAGGGACTCACAAGGGTAACCCAGTAACCAATCTGGAGTGTACCTAAAGTACATGCAATCAATTTAGAGAGGAAAGCAGATAGGCTGGGGCCCTGAATAGCAGGATCCCAGCCAAACTAATTAAAAATCATCAAAATACCAGGAAAAAAGTAGGGCAACCATGTAGTCAGATTCCACCTTCCTACAGCAGACGCAGCCCATTTTCTTTAAAGAGCACTACATCACAATGCAGTAACAGTTCACTTCTTCGATAACCCTGTGTCCCTCCAATCAGTCATTAACACTGCATGGAGCTCCGTAGTGGATAGGATTGGATCACATCTACGATTACAATAACTTCATCTACGTCATCACAATTATTTTCAGGAAGAAAATAAAAGTACTCTTGAGGCAGGGCGTGCATCCCCCCACCCACCAAAAAAGAAACAAAATGGGAACCACAGCCACCAGCCGATAAGTTAAGGTAGCCTCAGGTTGAAAAAGCTTGGGAATCACAATGTGAACAGGGCCGGCTTTAGGCATGTGCAAGCTGTGCACCTGCACAGGGCCACCAAACCCCAGGGGCCACCACGCCAATATATATCCTTAATATATTAATCCTCTGAGGATGGATACATATTTGCGTGGTGGCCCCTGGCAGCTATTTGGCGGCCTCCGGCTCTGTTCCACTTCTAAACACCCTGACCCCCTCCCCTTTTTACTGGCCTGCCCGCTCCGCCCCGCCCGGACCCCCTCTTCCTCTACCTACGCTCCCTGCCCAGGGCCAGTTTCGGTTCCCAATCCAAACCTGCCAGCTGCGCGTGATGTGGGAACGTAATGCCACTCGTGGCCTGGTTAATCACAGCTGGTCTGCAAGGGCTGCTACACCTCCTAATAGAGGCAGGGTGGAGTGCAGAACAGCCGGACTCAGTCTCAGTTTGCATCGCCAATGCTGTTCTATTTTGTTAGAAGGTGACCAGGAGAGCAAGGCCACAGTTATCCTCCTCTCCATCAATGATGTGCATCTGCTGGAGTGCTTTATTCCTGTGGGAAGACTGGTATACTTGTCTCATGCCTGTTTCCTTCATGCCCAAAACATTTCTGTTCTATCAAAGCCCTAAAAGTATTATTATGTGATGAACAAAGTATAAAAATAACTGGATGTAAGACGTAAACCTGCTTCTGCTACCATGCTTTTTAGACACAGAAACCATGTAATCGCTTTGACACCAGAAGTGTATAGCTCACTGGATGTAGTGTCGGGACAGCATTTGTAACTGCCATAACTATTACTTCAGCCACATCATTTTCATGTTACTCTTGGAGTCAGATTTACAATGAAACTGACTCTGCATTCCGCAAGTCATTTGGCTGCGCTGCACTGAGTCACTTTCAAAGCACAGAGATGCGACATATTTAGAACAATATGTCAAATCTCTGTGCTTCCCCTTGTGCTGGCGAACTAACTGCAACCATGCGCCGCCACAGGCACCCTTGCACCATGGTGCAAAAATGCCTTTGTCATGGGGAGATTGTTTTTGTGCAGGAACTGGAAAGCCAAATTGCTCCAGGGCAAAGAATAAGGTTCTCCAGCTAACAAGGTCGACCATAACAAAACTGGCTAGGACAGAGTTCGTATTAAAAACATCCAAAGAATGTATTAAAAACTGGGTATTCGTCGTCATTAGCTGCTAATAGAAAGCGCTTGGCCCACACCTTCATTAGTATTTTATAATCTGAGTTCAGAAAACTATATGAATTGACATCTGATGGATTTTTATCTTTTTTTTACAAAGGATACGATTATTGATTCTTTAAAGCTTGTAGGAACTAGGCCACCTCCTTTATCTTTTTTTACAAAGGATATGATTATTGATTCTTTAAAGCTTGTAGGAACTAGGCCACCTCCTTTTACGTACTTAAATAATTTCTTTAAAGGAGTGATCAGTTCCCCTACGAAAATCTTATAGAATTCGATAAGGAATCCGTCCTGTCCACATGCTTTAGCCGCAGCTGTTGTTTTGATGGCTGCTGAAATCAAATCTGATTCAACATCTGCTCCTACTAATCTGGTCCTATTCTCTGATAATTTGGGAATATCCATATTCCAAAAATATTCCTGGATCTTCTCTTCCTCCACCTGATATTCGGTAGAGTAAAGACGGTGAAAGTGTTCCAGGAATATCTGAGAATATCGCTATTATTGGCCACCTCCAAACCTGTCAGGGGATTGAGCACTTTTGATATTATGCAGCTTCTTTATTTTTTCTGGTTGAATAAGCCAGGAATTTACCTATTAGCTGGCTTTCCTCATACACCCTTTGGTGCAACATTTGTGAACTACAAATCTCCTCTAAAACAAAAAAGTCCCTCAGTTCTGATCTTGCCGGTTCTAGATAATTAGGAAGCGACTGAAGTTGGAGAGCATATTCCTTTTCCACCTTTAATTGTAGTTCGGCTACTTTTAGCCTCTGGGTATTTGCTTGAGCGGCCATAAAAGCAATATTTGACCACGGGCAGCTGCCTAGAACCCACCCCAAACTGCGAAGGGCTCTTCTGAGTTCTCATTGATGTCGAAATATTCAGATATCCACTTTCTGAATTCTGTAGAGAGAGTGAAATAGAATAGGGAGATGAAGAGAGAACCAAAGGTATGATTGATTTGGGGAGAATGGGTGAGAGAAGCAGGGGAATTTGAGAGAAGAGGATACTAGTAGGAATACAGACAGGAAGGCGGTAGGCAGGAGAGAAATGAGGAGAGAGGGAGCGAAAGAAAAAAGGAAGGGGAGGGGAAAGGTAAGGGTGGATTAGAGAGAGGGAGAGCTAATAGATTCCGACGAAAAGAGAAAAGGTAGGGAAAATGAAAGGATGCCCCATATTCGGAGCTACTGGTTGTCTCACAGCCATTCTGGATGTGGTTCCAAAAAGTAGGAGGCATTTATTTTTTCTGGTTCCTTCACTTGTATATGAGAGGGTTCTTAGTTACTTTCCACTTATTGAAGGTGAAGTGCACCGTAATGCCACTAGGGGGCAGTACAGCCACTGCCTAGAAGTTTTTGTAAATTCTAATGAATAAGGCATTGTAAATTAAGGCCCTCACGCTGCTGAGAAAGTTATTCATACCTAAAATTAAGAGCAACTAAAATAATGCTCTTTTTTTTTTACAAATGAAACATGACGCTTTTTAAAAAATAGACAAAATACAATCATTTAAATCTCATAGAAAATGTGAAAGATACACGGAAATTCACCGTATTATTGAATTTACGATAGAAGAATAGAACAATAGGTCATGCATGATTTTGCAACATAAATCACACACACCTACGCTGCACGTTGCTACTGCTGGAATATTATAGAGAACTGGTTCCGACCGGAAAGTAGTTTCTCATCACGCGGCTTCCTGTGTAAGGAGGAAGACGTTCAAGTTTATTTTTGGCTAAAAATGACCGTATGTAACATCTTCTGAAACATGACTCCTGTTTGTGGTTTCCTTCATGTTGCTGCATCTCGCGCGTCCGTAATGGTAACTGCAAGGTTTGTATTATCACAAATTGCACACACTGTGAAAGTAAAGGGATATGTCTGTAGTGATGTAGTTTGGTTTTTGTCAGGTCTGTTTTCGGCAAGACCTACTTCAATGTTGCAGCCTGAGTTAGTTAAAACATTCCACATGTTTCATTTTTTTACCAGGACAGTAATTATAGCCTGGCGCTCTTTAACTACTGCGCAGCTGGGGACAATATTATGACTTTTGTAGAGGCTGGATGTCAATCGTTCTCCATTTTTAAGTTAAATAAAAACATTTCACTGAATTCCGTGGTGACTGTATATATACTATGTCATATACTATTTGCTACAGCTGTTTGTAAGAAACACATAATTATTGGTTTACTATGACAGACGTTGTAACCAACTGCTTGCCGCTTGCCTTGCCTGCCCTCTTCTTGCTGATATCTATTCCTCTTCCATTGTGACATCATCCCCTAAAGCACACTTACACAGCACTTTTCCCAATGAAAATAAAAAATGTGGTTATAAAAAAAAAGATATCCAAGTATACAGATTGAGTGGTCTAGTCAATAGTACCACAGCACCAGATAAAGACTATGGGACAGATTTACAAGCAACTGATGCATCTGTAGAGATGTTCTCATGCGCCAGCCTGCGAGACCCTTGCGCCACCATTGATGTGTATTTACAATATGGCACACCATGGTGCAAGGATTGATAGATGTGGCAGAAATTCTGACGCATCTGTTGGCCCAAAAGTCTTGCATTGCTGGAGTCATGTCGCAAGCACAACGCAACTCTAGCAATGCATTTGAGGCCTATACGTATTGTACTGCCACACTCCTTAAGCCTGCTTCAAGCAGGCGTAAGGTTTTGAAGTAGTGGTGTCTTAGATGTAGATTTCACTGCGTCACTTTTACGTGACTTTCCTGTGTGGAGCGCCCACCCTGAATACATTATACCTGACGCAGGTATAATGTGACGCAGTGCTTTATAATGTGCATCATCTCCCTAGATGGGTCAAGTTGTAAATTGGGCGCATTGTTTACGCCGCCGCTGCGTCGCAAAAGTGATGCAACTGCGGCGAAAAAGTGTAGTGAGGGGCTTTTAAATCTGCCCCTATGGGGCTTATTTACAAGCCCCTTGCGTCGCAAGAATGTTTCTTTTCCCCATATTAAAAGTGACGCGCGGGCGAGGGAAGGGGCTTGTAAATAAGCCTCTGTAGGTTCACATGTGGTCACATTCCTCCATCCTCTATGCCACAGCTTTCCAAACTTTTCATGTTGGTGACACGCCTTTTAGACAATCTTCATCTTGTGACACGGTAAGGCGAACGAGCGCAGCGAGCAAAGCCGAACCACCTAAGGGGGGCTCCCCGAGAAACTTTTGTAAAAATAGTAGGCAAATGGTGCATTTGTAAGCAAATATGAGAAAGCAGGAAGGGTAATAAAGCAATTGTGAGTGTGTTCTAACAAAGACAGTGACTGGCAAAACTGGGTGTAAGCAAGGTTAGGGTTCGGCCTGAAACAAGAATATAATCATGCACACATTGACACATGCCACAGTGATTTACGGCACAAAAACAAAATCGCCACCTCTGTTCAGAACCAGCTAGATGACAATGAATTTACTCTGGAAGAGTAGGCAGTAAACACAGAGCTGGAATCTCAAGCAATTTTGAAAGTCATAAATATAAACAAAGAATTTACTTAACAGCAAAAAAAAAAAAAAAAGCTTGTTTGAAACAGGACTTTCGGAATGTACAAAAAACTAGAGTTGGAGGGTCGGGAAACTACCTACAGAAATGTCTTGCTATTTGACATACAGAGCGAAGGAAGCCTACCTGCATGCACAAGAAGCTGGACTGTACCTGCCAGGAGGAGTGGCATGATCCGAGAAAGACCCAGCTGACATGATGGAACATCATGAGGCCAGCTCAAGGAATTGAGACAGCCCAGGACCAAGAAGGCCACCCTAGCCCAACTGCATCAACTCTTGAAAAGCCCACCCTACAACTAAACTGAGGCAGCTTGCTTCTGTGACTACACGATTCACATTAATGGAAAAGTATCTTCTGAAATTTGGAGTTGCCTGGTCAGCCCCAGGTCTGTTAGGCATAAATATGCAAGATTTATCAATGAGTTTCTGTGAAGCACTATAAATCGTAAAAACGTTCAAAGGGTTGAAGATAAGAAGGATGACTAATCCCAGTGATGCCTGTGCATCTGCTTCTCTGTTTGAAAAAACATAATATTCTAAGGATCTTTACTTTTATCTTTTCACTCTTCTGTAACAATGCCTCTCAATCACAGCCCAAGTTGGCAAATGATAACGACATAAACACAATGCAGGAACATAATGCAGAGTCATCAAAGGCTTAGAACTTGGAACACAAGCATTGTAATAAGGGAGTCAGAAGTGCATTAAGCAACATAATATCAGGGGTATGTAACCTTTACAACGAAACTTTTACAACGACCTACCATTACAACGCAACTTTTACAACACAAACTATTACAACGCATTGCTCTGTGGGGCGCTCTAGGATAGGGAATAGGTTAATTTACTATCCAATAACCTTCCCTACTATCCACGGGGACTGGAGTTGGAATAGTAAATCAAACTATTCACTATCCAGCACCCCAGAGCGCTATGCGTTGTAATGGTATGCGTGGTAAAAAACGCGTTGTAAAGGTAGGCGTTGTAAAAGTATGCGTTGTAACATCATACATCCTAATATCAGCCCTGGGGCTATGATGTCCTTTTTTTTAACAGATGTGATCTCAGAACAAGAGCCCTGCAAGCTTAGCTACACAACCTTGCGGAGAGATCAACACACCATCGGTTTTAACCGAAACATCACATAGCACCCCCTCCAGATTGGCTTCTAATACAAATGTAATAATTAGTGCAAGGAAGAACCTCAGTTTAGAAAGATCTGCTCTAGCATATCACTGTGTCTTTTATGCTCGCAATGCGCACACTAATGTTTCATGCTAGAATCTCTTTCCTGAACTTTGATGCTCCCATACATCTAGTTAAGGTTAGCAGTGTTCTTCTTAGCTTTCAATTTCAAATTCATTCATATTTACAGAGTCTATTAAAATTTTACATTTTGTATTTGGCTTTTTTTATGCAAAATTTAGTAGGCAACACATACAATGTCTTCTATTTGACATGTCAGTAGGCAACAATAATTCAAAACAGATAGATGATCAACGATTTTCAGTGTGAGCATCTTGAGGAGTCTTAATAGGAGATTTCAACTTGTTTCTGTCAGAATGCAGTTTTTAAGCTATCTTGTTGAGACCCTCGTGATCCGACATTAAGTGAAAAAAACACTCCCAGCATGCAGCATAGCTGTCTAGGACCCCAGTGTTGATCATGAGCCTGCTGTGGTCTTGTAAATTGCCCAGTAAAGGGAGCGGGTGAAAATGAATTCATATCAACAGAGTGTAGGAAATATAGGTAGTGCTCCATTTTTGCCAGAGTCTTATCATGGAGGGTGATGAGTATCATAGCGGAGTCTAGGAGGCTTAATTTCTAGTTTATGAAGGCAGGGCCCAAGAACTGTGGTCTCGTGGTGTTGTAATTAACAACAATGGTCTGTTTTTTTATGCTGGCACATGGGAGTGAATGTGATGAGCTCTCTGAAACTGCAAAGCTTTTAAGTCTAATAAGGCAACAGAGCATTGAACAGAGTCAAATGATAAATCGATGGTAAAGATTAATATATAGCGCAAACTAGATTCGAAGATATCGAGCATCAGAGCGGTTTACATAGCACCAGTTTAGTTACACAAGGACACATATTTATTATGCAAATAAAACCTGCAGCAATGTTTTCTCCAACAAACAATGTGTATTGTGTGTTCTTTATTATGAGATTGCTGTGCTGTGCGGAGGGGTATGTTGGTGATATTGGCACTATGGTCCTGGGCAGATCTTACTCTCCCTGTGTCTCTCACAGTCAAATGTGCTCAGTGGAAGGACTTATAAAAACCAAAGGGCATATTCCCAGACAGGACCCCAGCATGGCCTCCATTCACCCATTCAGGGCTGTTTAATTTAGGACTGCTGTATTGTCACCTCCAAAGCTGAATGAGCACTGACCTTGCAAAGTGTAGGACCCCCTCCAGGGCCTCTGTCCCTTCCTCCTGGTCAGGGACAGGCACCTCTTTTACAGTGCACAGAGAGCTGAAAGAGTGTATATTGTGCTGTGAGAGGATCTAAAATGTCATCCCCACAAGTCTGTGAGGGCTGCGGGACGGGAACAGTTAATCTATCTAGCCATAGTAAAATAATGTCCTACCTCCCACAGATTTCCAAACTCGGGCTGTGTTCCAGAAAGCTCTCCCTCCTCACCCCTGATTTCTGCGTACTCCTTCCACATTCCTTGCCGGCACACATTTCTCTCCCAGCTGTTACCGTTTGGGCTTCCCTCAGATGTCACAGGAGGTTACACGAGTTCAAGGTATGGGGAGGGAGGGGCAGCTGCTTTTTTTTAGGGGTAGAGGGGGCTGTGAATACGCAATTGCATTTAGTGTTGAAAGACAATCATCACACTTGTTCCTCAATCTCCAATCTACTGCTCCAGCTTGTTCATGACAGAGGATGGGGTATTGGTTTAAAAGTGCTTACATTGCAGTGCAGGCCTTACAAAACCTGAAATAGAGTGTTGCCAGAGACACACAGCACCTTCCACCCATGTGTTCTCCGTTTCCATGGCGCACAGGGGATACAATTTAATGCCGAGCTTTTACATTTATGAACTTAGTATTCCAAGCACCTGGAATGGAGAGCAAAGGCGGCTCCGTGGACTGACAGGGCATTTAATGCGCGTCGCCTCTCCTTTCTCAGCGTTCTGCATCACAATGCAAATGTCCCAGAGAGCAATCACCCTAATCTGCCCCCCGCAGACATCGTCGTGCGACACACTCACACATGGCAGGCGACACATTACTGTGTCGCGTCACAGAGTTTGGAAAGCTCTGCTCTATGCAGTGCAAGGTACACAAAATGTAATATGGTGTTTCTGTCAATAACAGCAGACTGGCAGGATAATTTACACACTGGTTGGTGGTCCATCAGCCTGCCATCTCATTCAGACAGGGTCTGTGTGATTCCAGTAGAGCTACTGTACCAGAGGCTCTCAGGAAGTGACTGAGCTTGGCTGAGTGGGACCCATGTTTGTTGCACACACTCTTCTTGTTTTTTGGGATTTTCAAGAAACAAACTCCCATATAGGGGTATATTTCTTCAAAACAATCTTAGAGACGTCGGGACATGAAAGGAGTGTTCTCTCTGCGTGCTAGAGTCACTGTTTTTTTTCCCTGCCCAGGACTGCTATGGCTTGCACGGTAGCCCCAGTCAGGGAAATCTAGTCTGAGCTGTCCTGCACTGAATAGTGTGGGGTAAGGACCACTATACCTTGTGGCAGATGGGACCTCAGGTAAGAGGTTTTCAAAAGTCGAGAAAGCTGAGACTCCATAGTTGAAAACAATGCAGTTCACCCACCTCTGTCTAAATGAGGAACAATCCGCAAATTTGGTGGAGCAGAAAAAACATCAACTTATCTCAGTGCTTCTGCTCTGCCAAACTGTTAAATGAATCCTTGAGGCATGATGAATGGATGAATGAACACAGGTAACTTACCATGTAAAAATTGATCTTCACTAAAATCCTCACCAAACCAATTAAATATATTCCTCTCAGCTTTCCATCGTAGCTCCCAGTATCCCGCTCAATTAGTTCCCCATAATTTCAAGTCAGTTTCTGTGATTGCCCAATTACATTTCTTATGGTCAGTAACAGCACCATGACTTCTCCCCCAAATTCTGAAGGATATGGTTAGAAAGGAACAGCCAGATTTCTATATTCAACTACTTGTTGTATTAGCAGCAGTATGTGTGGCCCGAAAAAGGAAGCTTTAATATCATTTCTTTTTGTGTTGGGTCTCCCTTCCTAGTCCTGAGCCAGACATTTTGTGTATTTTCATCTTCATGGAGGAAATTGAGCAAAAACGTTGTCTATGATGTCATCATTTGAACAGGAAGGGAGTTGAGAATCCGGAAAACCCATGTAGGTGGGACACCACCTCCTCCAAGAACTCTCTCTTAATAACATAGCACATGTGTTTGTAAAGCACAACAGATGTTTTTTTTGTTACCCAGCTCAATGGTACTGGTTAGAAATGGGATCTCTTGCTGGCAAAGGCTTGCGCCAAAGTCAGTCAGAGACCACCACTCTAAGTCAGGACAAGGGAGTTACACGCCAAGATAACCCCTGCTCACCCCCTTGGTAACGTGACATGAGCAGTAAGGCTAAACTCGGAGGCAATGTGAGTTAAGCGTTTGCGCGTGCACCCAGCAACAACACCCAAGGCCCACCACAAAGGAAACTCCACACAAGGTTATATGTAAAAATAGTCTTTGTATTGTACCAAAACACATTAGATAAAAACACATACTTTACAATGTGCCAACAGGCACAGGCAGAATTTACAGGGGATATGTACAAGACAGGGCTATCTGGACCACTGTCAGGAATAAGCACTTTTTAGAACTTAGAATATAAAATCACTGTAGCACAAAATAGGAAATAGAGCACACAACCAGTAATCTGGTAACAGGTAAGTACCACCTACGCAACCCTAACTACCATAGGAAAATATTACGCAGGGAACCAGGACATCCCTAGCAACACCTGTACTAGGAAGAACAACCATCTAAGTATCACTATACATTTAGGGGTGTAAGCATAGGAACATTACACATGATGCATCACAACATTCAGAGGTGTAGGAGAAAGCACATGACGCATTAAAACACATTCAGAGGTGCAGGGAAAAACAATTGTGCAAAAATCAAATTAGGCCACAACCAGTGACTGTCCCAAATGTCAGGGGCCTAAAAGGAGCAGCTGCCCACTAAGTGCTGGGCAGCTGTGGAGATGATGTGACCAATGCTGGAGCCTCGCAGACTCTAAACAATTACAATGTCCCCCTGAGCCTCTTGGGCTCCAAACAAATGTGGCCCCAAAGTTGGAGTCCCCCCTCTGGGGACTCGAAATCAATAAATGTCCCCGAGAGCCTCGTGGGCGCTAGAATAAACTGTGGGGCAAGGGGGTGCGGCCCGCTGCCTTCTGGGGCCGCTCTACCACCATAGGACAATGCCCACTATGACGTGGGAGTCCCTCTCGGGGGCTTGAAAACAAATGCGGCCTTCGAATGCCCCCGGAGCCTCTCTGGGCTCCTTCTTCAACTCTGCCCGGTCAGTGGAGTACCTCCCTGGGGGACTCGTACTCAAGTAATGCCCCACGGGCCTCCCGACACGACAGCCCTTGCTCTGGAGGGGAGGGGCGGGCACTCACCGGGTCTCGCGGCGGCTGGCTGGAGAGCTCCCGCTACTCGGGACTCTCCGATGTCGCGCCCTCCCCTTACTTCTCCAGGGCTCTCCCTGGCTCTTGGGACGGCGATGGTGATCTCCGGCAGTGCAGGAGCGCAGAGAAGGCTCCCGCCGCTTCCTGCTTCTTCTCTTCCTCGGGGCAGTCAATCACCGCTTAAGTCGCCCGGCGAGCCTCCCGCAGCCTCCACCAATGGCAGCGCGGCTCCCGGGTGACGTCAGCGGCTGATCCCTTGGCGTCTCCTCGGCCCGGTGCTGCGGCGGTGATCTCGGGGGTACACGAGGGGTAGGCTTCCTCTTCAATTTAAATATAAAGCGAGGTGGGCACTCGCTTGGGACCACAAAACGGCACCAGGTCCCTGGCGGGGTGGGCACCTGCCAGGGTACTTAATAATTGGCAAATAAATGGGGCAAATGCCGGGTGGGCAACGGCTGAGAACAAAAGCGCTCCCAAGCGCTAGGCAAAAATCAAGCGCTTCCAGGCGCTAGGGTCCCAAAAGTTCAGGGACCAGCACAAAGTCCTTCAGGAGGTGGGGGGGCAAGGCTGGGCCCAGAGCCAGCTCACAGGGTCCTCCTAGGCAGGGAGGCAATCCCCAGTGGCGGTCCTCCTTGCACCCAGCAGCAGCCCCCCTCAGGAAAAGGATCCAGGAAGAGAACATTTTGTAAGGGGACACAGCCCCTTCTTATACTAGAAAATCCTTTGTCTCAGGGTGCAGGGTGGGGGAAAAACCAGTCGCAGCTGGTTTTGGAGCACTCTTGATGTGCTCAGCCACCCTTCCTATTCACTAGTTAGGCTAGGGTCATCAGTCGCACCACAGGGGGCGGAGCCAGCATTGTGTGGGGAAAGCCCAGCTCTATTCAGGTCCCAGGTGCACCCCTCCCTCACATCAGCATGCTAATCTCTCCACTCACCACCGGGGCAGACCCATCCAGACTCCTAGAGCCAGGCTCACCAGCCAGCTCCAGCCAATCACACACCAGAACACTCACTACACACGCACACCCATGTCTAGAAGTGGCACTTCCACACTAGACACATTCCAGCCGCACACATCATTGCGCAGCATTCAATCTCACTAGTTCGCACATACCAAACACGGGCCTTCACACCCCCGCATCAGGAACTACCAGGGACACATACATTCCCCATGCATTCCTATGGGAGGGAAGGCCTATCTTACCACACGCACTCAGAGTGCGCACGCACTTTCCACTGGGACACAGTGAATGTGCGCAGAAACCAAAAATCACCATCCCCAGATCACATATAAAAAGCAAAAAGTTCAGGGGTGAACCTGCCAGAAGGGCCAAGTCCAACAGTACTCATTATATCCACCTCAAAATGATGAAACCCGCTGGTATTTGTACCACTGACCATGAGGTCAAACACAGACCCCTGCAGTGGATGTGTTGAACCACTGATTTCCCTAGATCACCTCGCTCAGGATCAGTGTCATCAGATGGCCGTGTAAGAGAAAGCAAAGATGAAGAAGGGGCTTTTGGAGCACACCTCTCAAAATAGCGGCCAGACTCTTAGCCGCCCCTACTTGCATTGCTACAGGATCCACACTAATAGAAGCACGGGTGACAGTCAGAGTACCAGGTAGATCAGCAATCTCTGTAACATCTGACCCAAAACTATGACTTAGAGGACGTCTGTCAAGGGGGAGGTGTTTATGCTTATGGCCCCTGAGATATGGAAGGGCATCCTTTCTTCAAAATTCCTGTTTCTTTTAAAATAGATATTCCTATGGGGACAGAGTCTTCTTTACCCTAAAACTGTAAAAATATTGCTGTAATCCAAACACAAAATTCCATCGCATGTCATCCCTCCCTTATGAAGCTGTAAGGCTCTTCATCATACCCTCCTGTCTTGCAGGTCAGTAACCGACTTCCCCAATCCCATAGAAGTCACATCATATTCATCATTCTTAAAGCCGCCTTATAAATAAGCCAGTTTCCGCTGTAGTCCTCTGCAACAAAGGGTCGTGCAAAGGGTGTTGCTATGGGCGTTCAACCGAAACACCCATTGCTTTTTAATGCTGCCCAGATTAACAAGGAGGTGTAAATCTGTGACAGCGCCAAAAATTAACGCATTGCAAGAGCAGGCATTAGAATGGGGCACTTATAGTAATGCTTTTATTTATCCTCCTTTTTGCTTTTTCTATGTGTGCTATGCTTCAGCACACATAGGAAAAGCAAAAAGCTATTAATGATTGTTTATGTGCTAGAAGGTGTCTCTTCCTGCTCATAAAAAATCATCAAATAATGGTGATTTGTTACAATTATGTGTGCTGCAGAATGCAGCACATGTAGAAGTAACAAATAGCCATTATCGATTGTTTATGTGCAGGTAGAAACTCCTTCCTGCACATAAAGAATCTTCCCCTGCAACGCAGGCACCCTTGCATTATGGTGCAAGGGTGCCTGCATTGACACTAGGCCGCTGATTTTAACGCCAGTGCTAGGAAGAACATAGGGGTGCACCGTATTTTATAAAATATGGTGCATCCTGCGTTTAGAAAATGTTGGAATATGGCGCTGTGTAACCTTCTGGGTATACAAGTAGGGAAGGAGCCACTACTAAGGTCTTAGTAAGCAGGTTTATTAGGCATTCTACTCAAGACAGCTGATTAGTTCAGTTTACAGTTCCAGGGGACTTGGGGTAGCTTCCTGCTTTTCTCTCCGGAGGTCTCCACAGCCCGGTCTTCGCGGCTTGCCCGGTGTCCACAAGAAAACAAAAGAAAAGGTGGCAATTACTTCACTGCCTGAGTCCAAGTAATTAAAGGGGAAGGGAGTGAGGGCAACTAGTGTGGAAGTTGATAGACCGAACCACCGTCACCAACAACGACCTCACAAGCATAGAACCCGAGTGACTGTGAAGTGCATAAAGTAACTGGTGTGTCCTGGTCCCTCCTGCTCCCTCCATTACCCGGTTCCCCCTTTATTAAAACGAAGAAGGTTACGGAAACGACCCCGTACCTGACTGAGCCACGCATAATCCTGTGCGTGGCTGGGTGGTGCGTGGGACCCGTGTCCTCCTGGCTTCTCCCCCGGCAGGGATTCCGACTCTCTCTCTCTCTCTCCGACGTTCCGTTGTCGGCTTGCTTCGTCCCGGGTCCTCTGGTTCTCCTGTCCGACTCGGCGTCCTCCGTTCCTTGTTCTCCACATCTGCTTCTTCTCCGGGGCTCGATGTCTCCTCGGCACAACAGCAGCTCCGCGTCTTCCGGGTCCTCCTTTTCTTCGACAACATCTCCTGGGGATAGGCTGACCTCCGCTGACGTCAGAGGGGCGGATTCGCGGGCAAGGGAATCCATGCTTCCCTTAAAGGTCCCGGACCAATCCTGCAGGGAAGACGGAAAGTCAGTCACGGGGAACGATCCCGGTGCTTTCGTGACCCGGTGACACACTGCCAAATTTTCCACAGCTTCGCACTCTGAAGTTTTCTAGTAAATATGTCCCAAAGTATGTTTTCCAGAGACCAAAAGAACAGATTGCATTATGGGTGGTTACCCCATTTATTCCTTAGCCAGGTTAGGTGGTTGAGTTAAAAATACATACATATTTGGCATTCGACCTTAATCAGTTTTTACGCAGACTCCATGTGTTTTATTTACCCAAAGAATATGGGCAATATTACCATTTCCTCTACATTTCAGTACAGCATATCAAGAATTGCTCATCCACCTTATATTGTTTGATTTGCATTTTATGTGCCTGGTGAACTATCTTTTGTTGATAATAGCCCATACAGCATTCTATAAATAGTAAATCGTAACCTGTGGAAACATAATACTCTAATCATATTTCACCATTTAAATGGGAGAACAACTTGAGAACTCAGAAAGAAAAATATGTGCAGAAACAGAATAGTGGACGGATGGACAAACGTTTTTTACAGTTGCAAACACCGTGAGTCAGTGGTTGCGACTACAAAAAGTTTTTTCAGAAGTACCAATCCCATTGAGGAGTCCGAAAAATGTAACTTCATCGGCATACTTCTCAGTATTTGGAAGGTGTTAGACCTGTCAGCAATATTGTTGTCTCCCCCAATGTTTTTCCTTCTTCCTTCATTTTCTCGGAAGTCAGTTTGGCTGGTCTTAGGACTCTGAGCACTTTACCACTGCTAATCAGTGTTAAAGTGCATGTGCTCTCTCCTCTAAACTTGGTACTAGCAGCTCATATCCAATTGGCATATTTCATTTACTTATAAGTTCCTAGTAAAGTGGTACTATAAATGCTCAGGGTCCTTAAAAGCTTGCACGTGTATTGTGCAATCCACTAAAATCGCCCTTTAAACATGTGTCAGGCCTGCTATTGCAGAGCATTTGTGTGCAGTTTAAACTGTCATTTTTATCTTTTGCCAGGCCCAAACCTTTCTTTTTATTACATATAAGTCAGCCCTACGGTACGCCCTGAACAGCCCAAAGGGCAGAGTGCAATATATTTAAAAAGCTGAACATGTACTTTTAAGTTTTACATGTCCTGGTAATAGAAAACTCTTAAATTCGGTTTTCACTACTGCAAGACCTATCTATCTCATAGGATAACTTTGGAGAAGTGTGGCTCACTGGTTAGAGGAGGCAGACCTGGAAGCAGAGGTCAGCCCAGGACCAGGGTTCAATTCCCGGCTCCGCGGGGTCTTGAGTCCTAAAATGTCCATGGACTCGACAATTCTCGCTCCGGTGCCTACGCGATTCACGGGTTCACACTCTGCGACTCTGGGCAATAGCTTGCTTAATCTCCACAACAGCCCCTCGCGGCGGGATGCCTGGCTTTCACCTTGTGGATACCGTGCAGGGGTTATCTCACAGGGGAATACCAGGACGGGTTCCCTAAGCAAGCGCTTAGAAACCGCTTGGTGATTTGCGCTATATAAATTCCTGTACATAACTTTGGGATAACCTTATTACATTTTATTTAAAAAAAATCCAAATGGGAAGATGTGATTGGTTAAAGTTTGGTGGCTCTGGAATCCTTATTTAAATTGAAGTTTATGGCTAAATCAGATTTTAAATTACAATTCTGCAAATGCCACTTTCAGAAAAGAACAATGCAAAAAGAACAATTGATGGACAGAATGCAGAACAATATCAAACATTCACCCCATTACAGAGATCTGGGCCTACGTCTATTGTTTTTTTGCTCCCCATGCCATTCCAGTTTAAACCCAGCCATATGCAAATCGGTCTTGACCTTGCGCCCAATGGAAACAGTTCAGCCCGAACTGCCAGGCCAGGTCCTCCCTGGATTGGAAACAAGCATCTTAGGACCGGTTTCGGTGTTTCACCCCTTATCAGCCAGGATAGCTTGATTCCAGTGGTATGGAGAGCACGGGACTCACGTCTGGGCATACCCGTCCCACTCGGGATGACAAATGCAAACAGAACAACTGATGGACAGAATGCAGAACAATATTATACACTCACCCCAGTACAGAGATCTGATTCCATTGTTTTTTTGTTCCCCATGCTATACCAATGTTAACCCAGCCATATGTTAATTTGCCATGACCCTGCACCCAATGGGTGGGTACAGGGTCAAGACTGATTTGCATATGGCTGAACTGGGGAGGGGGAGTGAGCTAAAGAATCATGATGGTTTCAACCCAGATCTGTGACTGGGGTCTGAAAAGTTTCAGCACTCCGGCCATCAACTCCTTGTGTTTGCATTGTTCATGCTAAGTTGGCTGGGTATGCCCAGACGTGGGCCCCTTGCTCATGTTGCCACTGGATTCAAGCTAGCCTGGCTGATGAGTGCTGTTACCCCGTAACTGCTCCCAGGATGCTTGTTTCTGGTCCAGGGAAGACCTGACTTGGCAGTTTGGGCTGTACTGTTCCCAGGAGGCACAGGGCCAAGCATGATTTGCATTTAGCTGGGTCTGAACTGAGGTGGCAAAGTGAGCTAAAGAACGATGATGGATTCAACCCAGATCTGTGACTTGGGGTGATTGTCTGAAAAGATTCAGCGCTCCATCCATCATCTCCTTGTATTTACTTTTAGAAAGTTGGCATTTTCTTGCCTTAGCCATTTGGTGCCTGCATCCTGGCTCTGGTAGCATGACTGAGTGTAGTTGGCAGTTGGGTTGTTTGTCTTCCTCCTAGACACCCCGCATAATGGGAGCTTAGGTGTAACTAGATGGGCCATCACTTGCAGGATGGAAGGGTGGAGCTGGATCCAGCCTAACTTACAACTGAATAGGCTGTGTCCTGACTCCACACAAAGGGACTAACAACCCTACATTGTCACTTAAGCCAGCTTTAAGCCAGGGTAGGGGAGGTAAGACACTGTCTAGAACCTACTCCCACCTTCAAAAATCAGGGCACCAAGGTATAAAAAGGAGACCTCAGACTTCACCTCTTCATATACTTCTGGACCTGTGGATAATCTTCCAGGTAGGAGGACTGCTCTGCTGCTGAAGTACTGCCACTCTCCTGGACTGCTGCCCTGAATGAACTGCTGACCTGCTGCGTGCTGCTCTCTTGCTTGGGTGAGAAGGAGTGGAACTGTATCTCTTGAACCCAGATCATAGAGTGAATCCAAGGGCTAGTTGGCTGGCCTCCTGATCTGTAGCCACAGGGACATGAGAGGCTTTAAAAAAATCTTGCACCTGCACATGGACTCTGTCCTCTGTAAGTCTACCCTACTGAAGGTTTCAACGCCACTCCTGGGCACTTGGAAGTAGGCCAAAGGTGCTTACCTGTGGAACTGGCGCATTTTCTCTGCTGAGCGATGCAGTCTCCAGCAGAACCAACACACCTCTTCTGCTGAGGTGCACATCCCCGAGCAGAACTGCTGCATTCTGCTGCTGCATGGATTGAATTGGTTGCGAACACTGACATAACCTCTGCAGTCCTCAGAACCATTAAATCGCCCGATGGTGCTTCAAATCCACAGCCCAGGTCCTCACATGTCTCATCATCAGCAGCCTCGATGACAAAAACAGACTCCGCATCGCAGCCTGCAGCTTCTCGGAACTGATGCATCGCCAACTGCAAAGTGCATCCCTGAACTGCACTACACATTACCAGCTCCATTGACAGGATCCTCAACGACGAGACAACAAGACCTCTCACCGCAGCCATGCCGCATTGCGGAACTGACACATTGTTTTTGTTGTGCTGCGCTTCACTGCGTCACCAAAATTTTAGGGACTCTGTAGCCTATGGTTACATTTATAGGATTTTTCTCACTTTGGTCTTGTATATTTATTTAAAGTTACTCTACTCTGTGCCAAGCCCACCAAGTGGGTGAGTGCAGGTCAATTTGGGGTTTACATGTGCCTTACCCTGACAAGGGTCATGGTTGCTGTTTGATCAGCGCTTACACTCCGGTTAACCAACACCCTCAATTTCTTATAGAAGGGTCATGTTCGGGGCATCCCTCTCAACTATTGAATTATTATCCAATGCATCAATGGGTTTGCAACCATAGGTCACAGACTCCCAAGTAGAGGCGGTCACTGATTTGGAAAGAGATACCTCATTGTACCCCTATTACTTTGTGATTTTTTGTAAAGGCTTTACGGGGAGTAGGCAGTGGTTCCGGGAACGACTGCAAATTCTCAGTGAAACTGTTAAAAAAAAATTGCTTTTTAAAGCGACCATATTTCCTTTAAGGAAAACAGGCTACTTAAAAAAAAAAAAGGAAGACAATTCTTTATTTCAAATCATTCTAATGCATGGTGGTCTTCTGACTATTGCAGGTCACCAACCCTTTGTTTTTTATCCTGTTAAAATGAGTTGCAATATTTGAACTTCTTCAGGAATATTAATGAGGCTGGTCAAACTGCAATACATACCGATTTCTGTATTTTATGAGATGATCTACAGAGTTTAGTGCACAAAATTAAGGACAGGTTGCAAAACAGCAGGGCACAAATTCTAACCTCTTCTGCCAACTAGTATAATCATACATGCAGCCTAGTGTTTTCTTTGCTCACAAGAGCCTTTATGAGAATATAAATGTAGAGGCCATGACATAGGATTTACACTAGAAAATAGAGCAGTCTGCTGCATCAGCAATCCTAAATTGCTGGTTGCTTTCTATGCTGTCTTTCTTTGCCAAAGCGCCGGGATGCTCCTTTGGAGTTGCCGTGCGCTATAAAAGAAATAAAGTAACATAACATAACATAACATAAATTATGCAGTATGGAGTGATTGATGAGTCTTTAATTTCTCAAGTAATCATGCTCCAAAATTGAGAAGAACATTGATAAGTATGTGTGAAAAATTGTGTTATTTATTTCCATGGTGGGTTATGGTCAAAAGTGTATGTGCTGAGCAGAACATGAGTTGCAATGACGTGATGACGTGACGTCCCCTTCAATCACAGTTGTTTGCCAGTTTATTGACCGCAGAAATACAATGCTTCAAACATCACAGCCATAACACTGACTACTGAAATGCAAGGCATTCATGTAGTACCTTACCTAAAAGTCCAAAAACAGCACAAACATGGCCAGTGTGACTTGTGTTCCTGTTCAAAAAGTTCATGAACTAGTAGTTTGGACTGAAATGTTTCTTGTAGGATTACATCAAGACTAATGAAGGTAAATTAATTTAAGTGTTTCTGTCAAAAAGCTGTTGTTTTTCCCCGCCTTACATACAGTGGCTGTGGTAGTAACATACAAAAATCAATCAATCAAACAGCATTTGTAAAGCGCAGCACTGTCGCCCCTAGGGGTATTTGGGCGCTGCGTCTCATTAGAAGTAAGACATTGGTTTTAGGATGCATGTTTAACACTAATAACAATTCTTTCTGGTGCACTGATTTAAAAAAAAAATCTTTTTTGTACATGAATCTCACACGGACTATTTCAGGAGGGACTGTGTATGATGACACAGCGTCCGAGGGAGGCCTCAACACATGCTGGCGGGTGGGGCTGGGCGGTGGCTTTTGATATAATTACAAGCTTACTTTGGCTGAAGCATATGGCTGCGGGTTTTCATTCAGCAATTACTCTCTAGCCTGCTTTTGAAACACTTGCTAGATTACAGGACTAAAGTCTGTGATCTAAAATGGATTTTTTTAAAGCTGCTTTTCCAAATGTAAACTCGGAATAGTCGCAGAATTTTCTCTGCGGGGGGATTCTGCTATTTTTTTGCAAGGAATGCTCTCTTCATGGGTTTCTCTCACGTCACTTAACTTCAGGCATTAAAAAGAGTCAGGTTGGGTTTGCGCGATATAAATCAATGAAATATTACAGAGATTCAGCACTCCTACTCATATATACTGCATAGTAGTGTGTCTATGACGTCATACAATATGTCTTGTGTTGGTGAGATATTTTTACTTATAGTAACATTTCTGATATAGGACGGTAGACATATTGGGGCATATTTACAATAAGTGGCGCATCACTGCATATCAGCAGGGATGCGCCACTTATTGTGCGCCATGCCTCCGCCACCATGGATGCGCCGCATTTACAATGCGGCGCACCATGGGGCAAAAACAGCACAGATGCGTGACGCATCTGTGCCGTAAAAGTGACGCATTGCTGGAGTTTTGTCGCAAGCGCGACACAGCTCCAGCAATGCTCTGGGGGGCCCTGTCTTGTTAATTCTGCGTCAATCCTTACGTCTTCTTCAAGCAGGGGCAGGGTTTTGCCACAGCATGGGCCCCAAAGTGACTGAGTGAAATCTTTTAGATTTCACTCAGCCACTTTTAGAAGGCGTTCCTGCGCCGGAACGCCCCTCCCTGCGCAGGAACGCCTCCTTCTGGCACAGGGCTTTACAACGTGACGCATCTCCCAGATGCGTCACGTTGTAAATACCCCGTACCATATCGCATATTTTGCGCCGGCGCTGCGTCACAAAAGTGACGCACCGGCGGCGTAAAAGACACGCAAGGGGCTTGTAAATCTGCCCCTATTAGTTGATTTTCAGAAGCTTATAAATAAATGTATGGCTTGGATGAAAATTATTGCATGTGGGCAAGGGGTATACAATTGTGAGGATGCGACTGGCAGGACAGAGGTGGGAGAGTAGTTAAAAGTGTAATGTGGGGTAGCTTTCTAGACTCAAGTGCATTTGCCGAGTGTAGGAACAATGGACCTGATTTTCCATAACAGATAATCTGGTCAGAAACATTGCTTTGGCAATAGGCAGCACTGCAAGCCAGACTTGTTTTCCTGCCACTTCCCGACCCTCAGCCATGGCACAAGGGGATCATGTAATGCCAAGCAAGACCCAACCCTTCCCACCAAGCCCACCATTGCCCCTCCCTCCTTCCCTGAATTAGGATTCCCCACCCCCTTTCCCCCGTGCTCAGATTTAGCTCTTGATCATAGTAAGTGGTAAATGTTAGCGACAATCGCCACATAAAAAGTGAATCCTGTACTGAATACAGCCACATAAAACCGGGGAGAGATATTTACAAGGAAATGGCACAGCGAGGCGCTGTACGCAATTTAGAAGCTCCATGCTGTGTCATTTAAAAAATGCAACGATGCGCCATATTTACAACACTACTGCACACCCCTGTGTTTTCCCTTGCACTTGCACTAAATAACAGCCGCGGCCGGTAGTGGGAGTACCTGCCGGGCGGTGACGTGAGGAGGGGGAGGGGCAAAGTGGGGGATAGTAATGTATTGATATGGAGCTTAACAGGTAAGTAAACATATAAATAAATAAAACGAATTGTGTTGCACGCACTGCATCGCATTTGGTGTTGCAGTGCACGTAACGAAATTCGTTTTATTTATTTATATAATTACTTACCTGTTAAACTCCATAATCCATACATTACTATCACCCACCCTGCCCCTCCCCACGTCACCCCCCGGCAGGTACTCCCACTACCGGCCGCGGCTGCCAAATAAAGCGGCATAGGGGAAACACAGACACCCTGTCGCCGTAGTGCAAGGGTCCCTGCATTGCAGGGATAATTCCCTGCAACACAGGCACCCTTACATTATGGTGCAAGGGTGCCTGTGTTTCCGGTAAGGATTGTTTATGTGCAGGAGTGGACACCTTCCTGCACATAATCAATTATTACAGAATATTTGCTCATTCTACGTGTCCTGCATTCTGCAGCACACATAGAAAGAGTAAAAATGAGGCGAAATAAAAGTTTTTCTCCTTGTTGCACCAATCTAAAACCTACTATTTAGTGGCGTTAGTTTTTATTGCTGCTTCAGATATAAAGATCCTTGTAAATCTAAGGCAGCGTCAAAAGCAGTGGATATTGCAGTGGAACGCCCACAGCCACACCCAGCGCACGCCCCTTTCACGCAGATACCTGTGTAAAAGAGGACAATACTTACGCAAAGTGGCTTGATGCTGCTTTAAAAATATGGAGAAGGGCATTGCGCCACCGGAACGTCAGAAAAAGTGATGCCCGGTGGCACAATGCCCTTGTCAATATGCCTCCGGGTCTGCACTGCAAATTTGTAGTCCATGAGACCAAACTTGTAATTACACAGGAGTTGCAGGGTGGTCCCATATGGTACCATTTGTTTATGGGTGCAGATTTACCACCCCTTAGTTACTGTGCAATTTTTGATTGATGTCCATGTTACCCAAGTTTTGATTTCAGTCTCCGTAGGCCTTCACTGGAAGGAAACCGCATGCATTCCTATTGGTCAGGAACTTGTGGAGAAGTAATCTGAGAAAGAAAGAAGAATACATGTGTGGCTTGGTTTTCTTCTGTGTGAGCAACAGTCATCTACCATCTTACCCTTACTTAAAAAAGGTGCACTCGTATAAAGATAATCAAAGAAAATTGAGATTTTGGGGCATTGGTAACTTCGTGGGGATTAAAAAGAGTGTGGGGGTTAATTACTAGGGATTTCAAGGTTTATCCTTAGGGTACCTTCAGAAATGAGGAATTATTGGAGGAATTGGAAATTCCACTCCTAGTTCCACTGGTAATTCCTCACATCTCAGGGTGAAACACACTAGTCTTTAGAGTTACTATAGATCTTGAAATGCTGATGGGCTGGCAATTGCTGTTACCAGCCCATTGAAATTATAGGGCGCGCGCATGGATGCCATTAATGTATAAGTGAGGCCAGTATACATTCTGGATTCTTTGTACCACACCTCAAATTTATAAATGCTGCCATCAGCCCACCCTGGGAAAAGGGCTAAAGGGGAATGCCATCTCAAAATAAAGAAGTGTGATGACGAATTTAGGGATTTACCAACCACTGGCTTCACCTTAGGTATTGTGTGGAGCACTAAATTAGCATTTTGGATGAAGGCTGCTTATGATGAGCTAAAATTAAAACAATATGGAAGACAGTCCAGGCTAAAATGCAAAATGACAGGAATGGAACAGCTGCATAGATGGCTGCGGCACTTTTCTTTCTCCCATTCACCTAATTAGGAAATGGCACAGTAATGTTTCAGCATGTCTCTGTCCATGAAGGATTCCTATTCATTGAGGTACGTTTTACTTATTACACTCTGGTATGCATGCTCACTAGATGCTCAGTACTAACACAAATATTGAGTGAACACTATGGATGTAGGCATGAAGTCAGAAAAATAATTCCTAGGCTGTATTTCTTTAGTGTACCATTTGTGTGGGCTATGGTCACCTACAGGAATGGTTGTATGGATTAAAGGGATTTGGTGAATCCACAGAACCTAGAGAGTCTACCACCTGAACTGTGTCGTGACACAGGGCACTTCCCAACATGCTCCCCACTGCTCAATTCCATCTTTAAAGTCATATGACCAAATGTATTTTGATATAATGTTAGTCTTTTACAAGCCATTCCTGGTGCTATAGCACATAGCCGGCACTTATATGCGGGGACCAGTAAATGTATACATATGAAACTGGGTACATTTTGAGACCAATCATATGATTTAAGATTCTGTACGATGTTTAAAATAAGAAAAAACGTCCCATCTAGTGCCTCGGACACCACATAGGAGGAAATGTAAGATTAAACAATATTCTTCCTTTAGACTTCACTTACCTACCTATGCGTATCTCATTTCCTACTCTAAATTAGGCCCTTCGTCCTTTTTGACAGGAAACAAGATATTTCAGAACATTATATGCAAAAGGTGGGCGCAGTTTTGTGGGAGCTGAACACCAATAATCACACACACCCCAATAATTAACCGCCCCAAAACTTTTGCCAAAAGAGTGCAGCTTCAAAATGTCTAGTTTATCTAGCGGCTAGAGCTTTCTCTCCTAATCAGCTAAGTACAATTTAGCAGAGTTTTTTTTGGACACATAAAGGACTGAGTTCTAGCCTACAATAGAGCAAAATGAGTGCTTATTACAGAATAACAACAAGCATTTGCAATGCAATATATCTCACATTTACTCGAGTTTAAGGTATTGGCATTGTAAATGACAATGCCTATTATAAATAAAAGGCATTGTCATTTATAATGCCAATAGCTTAAACTCACGTAAATGCGAGACCTACTGCATTGCAAACGCTTGCTTAAGATTAAAACTGGGCAAGGCTCCTCTTCAAGGACACCAGGCTCAGTTTGAGAAGGGGCGAGAAGGCACGGACAAAGTAGTGCTCACATTCTAAATAACATATGCCGTACTGTGTAACACTTGAAGGAAAGGGGCCAGTAGCCATGAGAGGGTACAAATGACAACATGGCCGTAATAAGGAGGGACTAACAAGCCTCATAATCAATCAAACAGCAGCATTTACGAAAGACAATGACACAAGCCAAATAAAAAACATGGGCGGAGAGTGGGTGGAGCTTCCACTGAGCTTCCACTCCATACTCCATTACTGCATGCCTCGCAAAGCGAGCAACGCATGTGCGCTGCCGCTATAGGCTCGACCAAAAAATGTGGTACAGGGAAAGAAATTGCTAGATGCAAAAAAAATACAATAAAGGGTCACCTACAAGGTAAAAGACAAAGTAATCCCATGAAACACAGAATCCCAGAGGTTTTGTAGAAATATCACATGCTCTATTAATAGATCCTTCAAATTCAGCATGGTGATATCATGGATAGGGTTACATTGGGTAAATCAGGATTAACAATGTAATAAAACAAAGTAATAATTACGAATGTTGTATCCTTATTTAGCACAAACTAATTTCTTAAATTGTCTGCTTGCTTTATCAGCAACTGCTCTCCGGAGATGTATAATTAAAATGAAACATTTTTGAAACAATGGCTCAAGGAATAACACCATCATGTCTCCAGCGAAACGTTCAGTGGAAGTCCTTGTAAATGATACTTTGGGTACATCATGGAAGCCTCATTCACAATACAAGCTTTCTGACAAATATTATATATGTCGCTATTAGATTGACAGCATTAATTTGATGCGAAACGAGGGGAGAGATTGCTTTGCATCAGGACCTGGATTGGTAGTGGGGAATGAGCAGGAGGAGGTGAACAGAATACTAGAACCTGCCTCCATTTAAAATAATGGCATTCTACATACAAACGTGACATAATTATTCATAGCATTATTTTCTCTTCTGAATGACCCAGGTAATTTGTTTTAGGTACAAACTCATCAGTTATTCAGTTACGTCTCTATGTATCAATACAAATAAACATTTCCAAAAAATAATTCACACAATTTTGCACATTTCAGAGAACACTTTGACAGTGCCAATGACATGCATATTGGGGCTACATGGGGCTACTGACAAGGAAGCTTAGGAGTTCTTTGTATTAACCAAGCTAACTGTGGTAACACCGCTTCTGCACCCTCTCTCCCATCACAATTAATCATGAATAATTAGGAGAGAACTTGAATTTGTGTCCTTGTAGGATATGGAGGGCACAATATTAAAAAAAAATATGGGATAGGGGTATAATGCATTATGATTTTCTGATATTTACTAGTGATGTACACACTCTCCCTCTTTTGCATCTTGTGGAAACCATTAACCATTTAAGCAAGGTTTTTGTTTTAAATTCATGTAATAAAAGTCTTAGATGCTGGAAAAATAGAATGGAAATCTTCATCTCTATTTTAGGTAGGTACAGACAAGAACCTCGCCCTTATTACCTTTCCTTAAGGTATGAAGTTATCGGGTTAAGAATACATCCATCTTCCAAGGTGCATTGCGGCTACTGTAACCTATAAAGCCAGAACAGGTTCATACAAAAGCTTTTACTACAAAGCTGGAGAAGGTTGTAGCTGACTTTGACCGCCTAGCCTAATTACTTTCAACTGCAGCAATGAGATTGGGAGCAGAGAGGAAGCGCTGGAATGTCATGTACAAGTGGGTCCTTCAAAAATCAGAACTGATTGATTGTTCATGATTTTGTCCTCAGTGCCAGCAGCTCAACACACCCTCACCTGCTACCAACTCTCGTTTTTCGATGCAGCAACTCAATTACATCAATGCCTGAAATATTAGGCATCACTAATGGTTCCCTGAGACTTTTTTCCTGAGTATCCTACAACCCTAGGATTTTTGGGCATATTTATGAGTTCTGGTGCATCTCTGCAAATCAACAGGGATGCGCCAGAACAAATGCGTCACGCAAAACTACCCTTGCGTCACGGCGGATGCGCTGCATTTACAATGCAGCGTGCCGTGGCGCAAGGGTAGGCAGATGCATGACGCATCTCGTGACGTTAGGGCGGTGCATTGCTGGAGTCGTGTCGCAAGCGCGACGCGACTCCAGCAATGCTCGGGTGTGCCCTATACTTAACGTGCTGCATCAGTCCTTACGCCTGCTTCAAGCAGGCGTAAGGAATTGACGTAGCAGCGTCGCACAAGTGCCTGCGTGAAATCTTGTAGATTTCACACAGGCACTTTTGCGAGGCACACCTGCCCCGGAACGCCCACCCTGCGCCAGAACGCCCACATGTGGCGCAGGGCTTTACAACGTGACGCATCTGCCTAGATGCGTCTCGTTGTAAATGGGTCACAGGGATGCGCCACGTTTACGCCACCATAGCATGACGCAACGCCGGTGTAAACGTGGCGCAAGTCTGACATAAATCTGCCCCTCAATGTTTAATATCAATGTAGAAAAATTATTCTCAAAGGTTCTCTTCTGTCACTACAAGTAGGTTCAATTCCCTATAACTATTTTTCTTTTGCTTTAGCCTTTGGCCTCTCTCATACATAAATACTAGTCCCCCATCTTTGTGGGGGACTTCTCAAGAGTTCCTGTTCAGACACAGTTGTTGTGGGAATAAATAGTAACCTTTTTCATTTATTTTCTGTAAGTAGTTGCATATGTGCTGGGTGTTTAATAAAGACTTGGCACTTCCTGTTGCATGGCAACTCCCATGGAATAGTCTCTTCCTTTCCAACTTTGTTAAGACTGTGCAAAGATAGACATATCTGAAGTGAATGTCCACCTCAATTTATCCTATCAGTCTACTGACTCCAGTGCCACTAATAAATACCCTGAAAACGGTCCCAGGATGCTTGTTTCCAAATCAGTGAGGACCAGGCTTGGCAGCTCTAGCTGGACTGTTCCCACAAGGAACGGGGTCAAGACTGATTTGCATATGATTGGGAACAAACTGGGGTGGTGAGGTGAACAAAAGAATGATGGATTTAAATCAGATCCTTGTGATTGGGAGTGAATGTTTGCATTGTCAAGCATTCCGTCCATCAATTGTATCTTTTGCATATGTTGCCCTAAGTGGGAAGGGTACGTCTGGCGTGGGTCCCATGCTCACTAAACCACTGGATCAAGCTAGCATGACTGATGAAGGGTGATGCCCTGAAACCGGTTCCAGGATTCTTGTTTCCGGTCCTGGGAGGACCTGGCCTTGCAGTTCGGGCTGGACTGTTCCCATGGGGCACAGGGTAAAGTCCGATTTGAATATGGTTGGGTTCAAACTGGGGTGGTGTGGTGAGCAAAAGCATGATGGATTTGACCCAGATCCTTGTGACCTGTGGTGAATGTTTGCATTGTCCACCCTTCCGTCCATTAATTGTTTCTTTTACTGATGAATACTCTGGCACTTCTCAACAATTTGGAAACCCATTGATTAATCATAAGATCACACAGATGGTAAGTTTATCAAAGACCACAAATCCTGCTCTGGTAAACATTTCAAAAAGGTACATGAATATGGTCTTTCGGGAATCCCATTTCTCAGAATGTGTTTGTGAAGTAATGGTAACATCTTGCCATTGCCTATTAAGTAATTTCATCTCATTTAACAACAGTGCTAGCAAACCAACTACAGATGCTCTCTGATGTCCAAGACTATTTCTCGTCTTTGCAGATGGCGCTTACGTTTTTTGCTATGACAGACTGCTCCTCACGATTTTCTTGGATGCTTTTTATTCTCTAGTTGATGAGTTGCACATAGTCCTCTGGTTTTAATACATCATCACCCCATGGACTCTGAGACCATGGTCATCCTACTTAGTACGGATAATCGCTAACCTATACCCCATACATGTAGGTATAGACTTTACAGGAAAATTAATTGCAAAGACTATTTCTAGTACATCTTCTCTCTCTGAAAGTCTTCCTAACCTTTACTTTCATTCAAAAACCTCTATGATCTCCAGTTCTTAGTACCGTATATATTTCATTCTTTTCCTTCACCTTTATTTAATTATCACTTACATAATTTGCATTATATTAATCCTAATATGTTAACACAGAATTACATTGAGAGCTCTGTAGAACATAATATTTGTATAACTTTTCCAAAAGCAATACTGATGGTTCATCGTTGAATTAGAAAACAGTGCTGAAATCTAAGTGCACCGCCATGAAAATAAAACAAACTTATTTTCGTGGTAAGAAATAAAGATCCTCCAATGAAACGAACAATTTGCCTTTATTCCTTGGACAGTGTCTTCCCATTTACTCCCAGCATATTAAATCTAGACTTTGTGAGGCATTCTAGCACAGCTTTATCTTTACAACTCTGACTACTGATAAGCATTCCTCTTCTTCCAGATGGACTTGTCTCCAGCTCCAAACAGTTCTGCATGCTGATTTTGCCACCTGTTCTCACCTGAAAAGCAGCAATTTGGGCCGTCAAGCATTCCCTTCATCAAAGGATTACGTTTGTACCAAATGCTCATGTGCCGATAGTCTGCATGAACAAGGATTTACCAAAGTGCCAGAGGTAGCATAAGAGACATCAAACTCCATGGGCCTCATTTATGAGAAATGACGCATCGCTGCGTGAAAGCAGCGATGCGCCATTTCTCAGTGCGCACTCCTTGCGACATTCCTGATGCGTCACAGTTAATGTATGACGTATCATGTCGCAAGGAGTTACAGATACGTCAGTATTTCTGATGTATCTGTAAGCGCAAAGGTGACGCATTGCTGGAGTGTGTCACAAAAGTGACGCAACACCAGCAATGCGACCTTTCACATGGGGCAAGCCCCATGTGAAAGGGCCTGTGTCAGTCTTAGGCCTGCTGTGAGGCAGGCGCAAGATTTTGACGCAAATGCGTCCTAAAAGTGACGTTGTGAAATCTCACAGATTTCACAGTGTCACTTCTACGACCCTTCCTTGCGTCAATACGCCCCCCTTGCATACATTATACCTGGCGCAGGTATAATGTAGCGCAGGGGTTTACAAAGTGACGCACCTACCTAGATGCGTCACTTTGCAAATATGGCGCAACAAGGCGCATTTTTTACGCCTCTGGTGCGTCACAAAATGTGACGCACTGGCGTCGTAAAAGTGACGCACAGCCTCATAAATGAGGCACCTTGTGTCTTCCTGCATCTTCACAGAGTTCACTCTCTGCACCATTCCTTACCCCGTATGGCTTCCTATTTGCTGAGAGAGGGGCTCCAGAAAGGGCAGTGGCTGATAACCTTGAGTTCTGTCTTATTGCAGCTGCTGATACTGCCTTCATGATCCATGAGAACAGGTTCATACGTGCACTTCCAGTGGTACCGAACACTAAGCCAGGAATTGCAACTGGTATTCTTGGCAATCCTTCGTTGGTATCTATGGTAGCTTTGGATGTAAATACATCCATTACGATTACCTACTTTTGGCTCATATGGTCTGGAATTCTCTAGACCTCGCAGAATGAGGGTCAATCTGGCTGAAGGTACACACCCAACATGCCCTTCAATTCATAGCGTCTGCAGATTTTTGTTGGTATTGTGCTGAGGCCGCTAAAGACACTCATTCAGATATCCGAGTACAACCTGAATGCATTTTTATTTATATATACACAACACAACAAAGTAAATTCTACTCCTGAAATTAAACATATTTGTATCTAAAAGATGCAGTCATATTAATGTATCTCTATGGTTAGACAAATGCAAATGAGCGAGATGGTTATCAAACATTTACTTTTGTCAAAATTGAGAACCCTAGTACATTTTCACAAAGAGATGGCACAGCGCAGTGCTGCAAGCAATTTTGCAGCACCACACTGCATCATTTTAAAAATGCAGTTATGTGCCGTATTCACAAGAGTATGGCACACCCCTGTGTTTTCCCTTGCATTGGCACTATCCTAGCGCCAACACAGACACCCGTGCGCCCTGGTGCAATGGTGCCTGCATTACAGGGAATCGTCCCTGAAATGCAGCCATCCTTGTACTATGGTGCACGGGTGTCTGTGTTGCAGTGATGATTTTTTATATGCAGAAAGGAACACTTGTGCACATAAGCAATCCTTAAAAGTGATTTTCTCTGTCTATGTGTTCTGCAGAAATGTATTGAAAGAGCAAAAACAAGGAGAAATTAAAGTATTTCACCATTCTATTGCCTGCTATTGCATGGCGGTCATTTTTGGCGCTGCCTCAGATATACACCTCCTTGTAAATCTGGGGTAGTATCAAAAAGCAATGGGTGTTGCGGTGGAACACCTACAGCCACACCCTTTGCACTCCTTTTCACGCAGATACCAACAATGAAAGGATAGCTTATTTACAAAGCAGCGTTGAACTATGCAAAGTGGCTTACCGCCGCTTTGGAAGTAAAGAGCAGGGCATTGCGCCACTGGAGACACCTAAAAAATGACGCTGCAGTGGTGCAATGCTCTTGCAAATATCTTCCCCTAAGCGTTTGCTTCAGTATTTAGCTCACAGAAGAAATAAATGAGCAGTTAATGCATTTAAAAAAACTGGCCCTTTGGCTTATGGTGTAAACTGTTCTAGAGCAATAAGATGTGCCAGTATAATGTGCTAAAAAGTATGTTAACTCAGGTATTAAAATGATCAAATCATTGGTAATAATTTTTTTATTGTAATGTGTAAGACAATTGGAGCTATCCTAATATCTTTTGAAGCGGACTTTTTGGCACATCTTGCTTCGGAACTATTTTTGCGCCTTAAGCTGTGTCTCCTGTTACATTTTCACTTTCACTTCAGCATAATGACTCTCATTTGCTCTTCCTATAACAACGTACAACAATGGTTGGAGCTTTGCCAAAGGTTCTAAAGTGTACCCGGTAGGGCTGGAATGTCTTCATTTTTTAACACAAATGTGCAAGTTGATGCTTTCGAGTTCACTGTGTTCACGATTGAAGCCCCTCTTGGTGTGATGCCCTTTTTTTAAAAAATGTTTATGCTTGGAAGCAAAACTATAGAGTGGAAAGCGAGCCTTTTCATTGCTGTTCTGTTTGATGAAACCATAAATCACAGGGATGTGGCTCACAGCTCAGGGAGCTGCTCCTAATGGTCCACTGAGGCATATGTAATTTTCCTTTAGCTGTGGGCGTGGGCGCTGTTTCTGGGGAATAAACTGGGCCTTTCGATTCAGGTCACTTAAGGAAACCCCAGAATAGAGCAGCCCTGCCATAACTACATACTAGTATTAAGTGGAACACACAGAGCATGATTCACAAATGTAAACTTGCACGTTTGTGTAAGTTTACTCTTTTTTGGTATTCAGAAAACTGCATTTTAATAGTAAGTTTATGACTGCGGAGGTAGTCGGGTAGGAGAACTGCAAAAATAATAAGCGAGGCATGCCCTAACCTTCTATGTGCAGCGCTCTCTGCCCCAACTGCGGACTCCAGAGTTGTAAACATACCAATAAAATGCAGGGGCATATTATCAAGGGGCTTTATCTCCGCTTTTTTGGCTTTAAAAGCCAAGAAAGCGGAGATAAAATTATCTCCCTATTACCAAGCTGTCGCTAACACCAGTTAGCGACAGCTAATAGGAGATAGTGACCATCTTGGGCCCCGCTTTGCATGTCAGTGATATTTATCACTAATGACATGCAAAGTGGGTGTGCCAAGATGTTAGCGACTGAAAACAGTCGCTAACATCGCTATCTCCTATTACCAACTTTTGGAGATATTCGCGCTAAGCGCGAATATCTCCAAAAGCTAACACTTTCCCAGGACCAGTTCTTAGCCATGTTATCCAATGGGAGGTGGATAACATGGCTAAGAGCATTTGCTCGATAATGCATGAATGTCGCTGACTTTTCAGCGATATTCATGCATTGCGGCCGTTTTTTATCGCATTTGCGATAAACCTTGCTAATAGCAAGGTTTATCTGCGATAAAAATCGCCGATGTGCGGCGATAATTTTTGTCTCTAAACAAGTTAGAGACAAAAATTATCTCTATTGGTTGGTAATATGCCCCGCAGTTTTTTGAATAGCAAAGAAGAGTAAACTTACACAAAGGTGTACGTCTCCTCTTGTGAATCAGACCTAAAGCACTAAGGGCCATATTATTAAAAAACGGCGAAAATATTAACTCTGCTTTAGCGGCAGGAACGGCTGCTAAATCGGCGATAAGGAGCTTGATAACATGCCCTTGAGAATTCCCATAGAAGCCAAGGTTCACACCAGAACCTCGGCTTCTATGGGAATTCACAAGGACATGTTATCAAGCCCCTTATCGCCGCTTTAGCGGCAGTTTCCTGCCACTAAAGCAGAGTTAATGTTATCGCCGTTCCTTGATAATATGGCCCTAAGATTCTGGGGTAGGTGAAAAGTACGGCCACCAATTATGGGGTACAAAAGGCCTCAAAACACTAGCAGAGGGGAGAAGGGTTAGGCCGAAGGTCACAACATCCTTACTTACCCCCATTTAGATACAGCCCAGAGACACATCCTCATTTTACTACACAACCTTGAGAATTGGACTGGCAGATTTCAAGCGAATAAGTCCTGTAAGGGGTAGGATGTCAAATAACAGTAACAACATTTATTGAGTGACATAAACGTCATAGCCTAAAAATCGTTCACAAAACATTGCTCCATTGGGTGTTACAATTTTATTATTACCTCCAATAGAGAAATGAGTTAGTAAATGGTATTCAGGGTACTGTATTTTTGTCAGACAATATTTAGTACCAATAGTATGCACTCATGGAATTACTGAAGGAAAATTCACACACATTTCACACCCCACTCTGCTCACTCTCTAAAACCAGGTCTTGGCATCATTTAAATCCCCCATGACAGAATCCATGAGTGCTCGCCCAGAATATGAATGGAGTACTAAGAGTCCTAAGTAATTGAAGTATGAGTCATGTATGAAAACATGAAACATAACACGTGCCAATTAGATGCTTTTGAGTTTGATACTGCTTACCAACTAAGCCTCAAGAAGAAAGCTACGATACCGGAGGCTAAGGCAAAAAGGCTTTGTGAATTATTAGGTACGGGGAGTACTTAAGAGTGTATGTATATATTTTTTAAAAGATTAACCGGGCTGAAGTGTTAGTCGATTCCAGTACTCACATCACAGGCCAACGCTGCCCAACATCGGACATAATAGATTTACAGGACAGCCATCTGAGACAAATTTGTTTTTAGTTAATGAAAATGGAAGTATTTGCATATTCTCAGTGTTGTGTGTGTTATTTTTATACATCCGGACTGTCACAATTGGATCCCTTTACCTCATATGCATGTTTGTTTGTTCACACCCACTTCTAGGAGCAGCTACCACTCTCTTATTTGATTAAATTGGTCTGTGTTTGTTTCCCTTATAGTTAGGTCTTGTCCTTAAAAAGCATGCCCACTGCTACGAGACGTATTGTTTAGTACAGTGGTCTTACAACCTGCCCACAGCATAACAGGAGTTGTTTTGCTTGTCACTCTCATATGTAATCTTTTAGTCGATTTATCTCCTGGAGGCTCTACTTCCTTTCTTGTAGTAGCTCCTCCCTGAAGCATGGGCAAGTATGTGCTCTTCCTCTTGTTTGTTATTCCTGGTCTTTTTGCACAATTTCTTTTATTTTGTAAGTGTTTCAGTATTTTTCCTAGACCTGCATTGCTCTTCCCCACTTTTAACACAGGAATATGGCTTCTCATTTAAGTTGCTTTTACCCTATCTGCTGTCTCTATTGACGCCTTCATTACTTATACCCACGACTGCACTATTCTATGCCGCTCTAGTTTACACCACTACACACATTGCCATTCCACTCAATGTCACTCTACTATACACTATTCAAAACTACTCTATGCCACTCTAATCTACGGCACTCTACTACACTCAACCCCACTCTACTTCACAGCCCTCCACGCTCTACCACTCCATGCCACCACACTCTATGTCCCTCAACGCCCCTCTACTCTTTGCCAGCCGACACCACTCTAGCCTATGTCACCCCACTCCTCTCTATGCCACTTTACGCCAATCCATTCCACTCCACTCTACACCACTCCACTCTACACCTTGCCAGGCCATTCCATGCCACTCTATGTCACACCACTCTACTCCACTCCACTCTATGACACTCTACCCCACTCTATCCCACTCCACTCTGCTCTATGCCATGTCACACCATTCCATGCATCTTTGCCCAACTCTTCATGCCACTCTGCTCCACTCCACCTCACTCTATGCTATGCTACTCTATGCCAATCAACTGTATGCCACACTACACTACCCCAGGCCACTCAACTCTGTGCTATGCCACCCCACTCTACGCCACTCTACTATACTCTATGCTATTCTACTCTACTCCACCCACTCTATGCAACTACACTCTACGTCACTCCACTCTACTCCTTTCCACTCCACACAGTGCCACTCTACACCACTCTACTCTATGGCACTCTACTACACTCGCCTCTATGCTACTCCACTCTACTACATGCCCCTCTACTCCCCTTCCCCCATTCTATGCCACTCTACTCTTTGCCACTCTACACCATTCTACTCTATTCCACTCTACTCTACAGTACTCTATGCCACTCTACTCTAAACCCTTCTACACTATGCTACTCGACTCTAGGCTACTTCACTCTACACAATGCCACTCTACAGCACTCTAGGCAACTCCACTCTACGCCACTCCACTCAACTCTACTCTATCTATCTATACAATGACACTCTACTTTACTCTACTCTATCACTTCACGCTATGCCACTCAACTCTATGCCACTTCACACCAGTCTACTATATGCCATTCTACTGTACGCCACTACACTCTACACCACTCCATGCCTCGCCACTCCACTCTATACCACTCTACTTCACTCTATGCTTCTCCCCTCCACTCTACTCCACCCTCCTCTACGGCACTCTCCCCTGTGCCACACCAGTATGTTTTAGCCATGTGGAACCGTAACCACGCTGCTGTACAACATGGCTAAAAGACATTGGCAAAGTCAATAGCTCTCACATAGGGGAGAAATATTGGCTTTGCCAGTGCATGGTATTTTAGGTCATCGTTTCCCTGGTGTTAGTTGATTGGTTTAGAGGTAATCTGGACCTTTGCTTTGGCTGGTCCTTTCTGCTAATCTGTTAGTTCTCTCCCTTTGACTCATGGCTTCCCCCGTAGTTCTTGCAAGCTGTTTCTTCTGTGGGTCCTGCTTGTTCTAGCTTTTGTAGAAAGCCTTTTGCCAGTTATTTTTTGTAATTCCTGACTGTTCATTGCTTTGATGATCAGCCCAGTGGCAGGTTCTGAGCATTTGTAAATATAGATTGGTTCTTGGGATTGCCTGTGTTTATTTTTACGTGTTTATTGGTGTTTGTCTGAGTTGGCGGTAGTACTTTACTAATAATATCAATACATTGGTTTGTATATAGAGCTACATAGTGCATGCCAGTCCCAATTTCTGTAAAATCAAGTATAACTACAACTTTATTGAATGGTTCTCAACAAATATATCTCCAAATGATGCAAGGCAGAGTAAGCATTGCATACTTTCAAACAATTTACTTACATATCAAAGCAGACGTCAGAAGTTAATATTAAAGTAGGGGTGCCATTTTACAAGCTGAGATCTTGTCCTGATCTCAGGCACCTCTGCCATGTCTATAGATAGCTGTACTTCAAGATTTGGTACTTGTGGTATCTGTGTGTGCTTCTGCACCAAATAAAGTAGAACGGAATGTGTCCCTTCAAATTTTCTGTGTTTGGAAGCACTACTTTCAAACTCGATTTTCAATGTCTCACAACTTGTATGTGGTTGTCACTAAGCAGGAGATTTACTAAGAGTTTGCGCTGTGTTTGCGTTACAAAAGTGACGCAAAATGGCTCAACATTTTTTTCCCTAATTAACTTTCCAGCGCTAAACTTGTATAGCGTGGGAAATAACGTAAAAGCAATGGAAAGCAGCGCATTGCGCTGCTTTGCATTACTTTGCACCTTGGGGGCGTGCCAAGGGTGGTGCATGGGCATTCCCATACAACCACCCAAGGTTACTCACGCTAAACCTAATTTACTAAAAACAATAGATTGAGTTTAGTGTGAGAGAACTGCGCCCTTTTCAACTAGGCGCAAGGAAGGAGAAATGCTTACATTTCTCCTTTCTTTTCCGACTTTGCATGCTTGCTGCATGTGTAGCACGAATGCAAAGTGGGAAAAGCTTTCCAGTGTGTCAAGCATAGTATTTTGTACCGGAAGGGCACCCTTCCTGTATAAAACCTATGCTACACTCATGCACAACCATAACGCTACCTCACTAAGGTGTGTGCATGGCACTAAAATCAGAACCGGTGCAAGGAAAAGGGGAGGAGAGAGCCATATCTTTAAAAATACGGCGCACTCATGTTTCCTCCCTGTCGCGCAACACAGCGCACTCTCACGGGGGGCTGCATTGCGCACCTTTTTTTTGTAAATCTCCCCCTAAGAATGGTACATGTAACACAGCATGGACTCGAGGCACGTAATGCACAGCTTGGGAGACTGCTATAAAAATATTGTTTTCTGCATCAAGTCAAGCTGATTGTAGTCAGGACATTTTCTGGCATCTGAACTTAGTCCAACAAGCATCGGAAGGGAAGCGTGGGCACCAAATGTCATATGCTGACACTCTTGAACCTTTTAGCAAATATAAATAGATGCATGTTGCACTGCGGATGCCCACTTGAGTGATCACAACAAGCAAAGGCAGCTTTGTACTGTTAAAACTATGAAATCATTCACAGTCACTGGCTTGGCACATAGCCCAGTAGGGTCCTGACAGCTGTCCAAGTTCCCATTGACTAAGTGAAGTCATTCTAGAATAACTGGAGTTCCCTCCAAAGCTCCCAGACTATTCTGTGCCTAGCGCCGAATGAGTGATTAAACTTGAAGTTAAATCAGTGCTTAATTTGAGCCAGTGGTTGCTGGTTGAGGCCACTGACACTCATTTTTGGGGACCAATACTTATTTTTCTGTATCAGATGTTTAAGAGGGCAAGACAGGGAAACACACACAAAGCAGAAAGAGGGAGGAAGAGAATGACAGAAAACCCATCACAAACAAAGAAAGCAGGAACTTGCAAGAAGGAGATAAAGGGACAGGGAGTGTCTGGTAGTGAATTTAAAGGCATGAAGTGGATCTAAGGCTATGCATCCTTCCTAATAAGCACAGCAAAATTGAACTTCACCGGCTGCTGGCTTCTGGCCATGGTTTTAGGAACCAGCACTGATTCTTGTACAGACTAAACACTGAGTTACATTCACTGATAGAAAAGCTGGAAACCCCCCTTCCTCTTTCTTGGCCACTTACCAGCACTGCTTGTCCATGTAGTTTCTCAAGACAATATGAGAGGCAGCCGATTTGAAAAGCCAAATTAGAACTTAGTATTTGTGAGAAGAGGGAAGTAGACATGAGGCGCTGGGGTGGGGTGACGGCCAGGCCAGCACAAGTCGGCTCCTGGCCCCAATAAACTTCCTAGGTAACAGGCAGCACAGTAAGGCCAGGTGATAGTGATGGAGCACACTGCCTCGCATGCCTGCACACAACTCGCTCAGATGCATTGTGGTAAATGCTGTGCATAATAACACTCACTCTGTTTGAAAGTCTTTAGTATTCACCATTGTTGCTGCAGCCAATACTGAATGTCTTTAGTCATAGGTTTCAGGTTATTTGTCCTTCTTCAGTAGGGAGTAACAAGTTACATTTTGGAGTACCGGCAATGGTGCTCACTGTCTTGTTAGGTTTCTGTACCACTACCGGAGCAGAGGTGCATCTCAGAGCACATCAGCTCACCAACAAAACACGGAGACAATTATAAAAGGGTCGGTAGCACAGTGCCCTGCTTACCAGCACACAATTTGCTCAGATGTAATGCGGTAAATGTAGTGCATGATAACACTTACTGTAGTTGACGTTTTTATTGTTTTTAACACAAACTTTATTGTATTATTATATATAGGCAAGTGCCACTGTATGGCAAGAGAAAAATAGTACATAGACCACTCTTCGAGCCAGAAGAGTGAAGGCAGGAATTGTCGATAATTACAGTGCAAATAGTGAAAAATGTGAAGGAAAAGAACCACTCCATACACGTGGTCATTGGAATGTGAGCAGAATAAGTTGCAAACATAAGTAATCAACCCCCCCCTGCCCACCACCAAACTTGACATTGTCACTGTTTACATGTAGATACCTACATCGTGCAAAAGGGTGGAGGCATCCAAGTGGAGACAGGACCAGTGAGGCCAGCGAGCCCATTGAGAACAGGCAGAGTAACATGATGTCATGGATGTCATGAGCCACAAGGATGTCATGAGCCACAAGGCAATGCACAGTGCGTGGTACAGAAACGTAACCGGGTAGCTTAGGTACATTGCATCTTAGAGAAGGGCAGTGGCACTATATCATGGTAGACAGAACATACAACAGATAAGGCTCCCACCAAGCTAAATTAGCCATCAGAAATCTCCTTAATCTTGAAGAATTCAAGCAGGGTATTGGAATACCCTGCTTGAATTCTTCAAGATTTAGGAGATTTCTGGTGGCTAATTTAGCTTTGCTACCATTGCTATTGGTCGTTTCCGCAAGCCCTAATATTCTTCCCTACACAATGCACCTCTTTCAGCTGCTCCCCATTGTAGCACTTCCTCTCGCCAAAGTGAGACTAAGTGCGCCGCTGGGACTTCCATCATCTCGTCAGAAGGTGCTTTGTCAGTAAAAGTGCTAAATCAGCAAACGTGCCAGCACTTTGGAGCTCTTGGGCCTGGGATATAATCCCAGAAGACATGTGTTCCACCGTGTGCCAGAGGTGGTCTAACTCAGTCAACTCCGTCAAAGCAGTTTGAATATCTGTGCAGTAAGAGGATAGGGAGGGACAAGCTCATAACATCTGCAGAAGATCTGCAACCAGAGTGTGGCAACGGGACAGGCAGAGGCCCCAGTGGGGAACACAGAGTGGAGTCTATGTGGTGTAACGTAGGCCCGATGCAGGATGGAGAAAAGTAACAATTTGAAGCAGGTGCTACGAGAAAGTTTTCGTGGGTATTTAAGAAGGAAGGTATTGATCGTGTTGGCCATTTTATACCTAAACACTGCATCCTCTAAAAGCGGGGGCTGCATGCACCAAGTGGGGATAAGAGTTGACACCTGCCCCCATGACAGTAAGTTCTAGGGGATTACGATAGGTATGTAGCACAAGTGACCTGTGACAGGAGAGAAGTGGTGCAAAGTACTCAATCGAGGCACGCATGCAGTTTCTGTGGGTGCGAATAAAACGAATATTTATGCATGCCATGAGTCGGTTAATGCCAAACGTCAGACAGGAAACTCCCCTGAACCCTTCGCTGCAAGGCCCTAACCTGCGGGACCTAATCAGCATCAGGTAAAGGAGGGTGGGAGCGGTCAAAGTCAATATACAAAAACAGCATTAAAGTCCTCCCCTATTAGCCAGGGATAGTGAACCCAATCTTTGAGGATGGTAGATGCGCCATAAAAACATCTTGCTCCATGTTAGGCATATAAATAATACCAAGTACCACCGATTAATCATTCAAACATGTATTAAAGTTGCACCACTTCAACATATATCTATTTTAGCACACTTATATAAAGTCCATTCAAATTAATACAATTTCTTCCTTCCTGTTTTCTTTATTCTTCTTTTTATTATTTAGATGAATCACAACCAATGCGTTTCGTTCTTAGACAGAACTTCTTCAGGGCTGGAAAATCAAACCATATACAAAACACCATGTAAAATCAACAAATCCACAAAGGACAATATCACATAAATCTACATACAGATACAAACATCACAATTCACATGACATAACATAATCAATTTCAATCTCTAAGAGTATAAAACCTGTAACCATGGCCACATCTTTGAAACCATTAGTGTTATATAACTCAGTGTGCATATATAAGTATGCCTGGCAAGGTATTGATCCACTGTCCAGTTCTCTAGTGTTACCGCCGATTAATCGTTCAATGTTCCCCTGACAAAGAACATTACGGCCATACAGGTCAATGCTGGTATCTAATACTTCAAAGGGAAACCCTGCATGCAACCATAATTGCCACACCACGTGCCCGGGCAGAATAAGGGTTATGAAACAACTGATTCCTCCATTTTTTGTACATTTTAAAGGCTTCATGGGTAGTAAGATCGGTATCCTGCAAATAAACCATTAGCACCTAACAGCGGTGCAATTGTGCTAGCATTCTGTAACTCTTATGCACTGACCCCATGCCCCTGACACTCCATGTGGGCATGCTATAATTAGTTTTAATAGACAACATTGCGGCATATTCTCCAGGATTTATCGCAGAGTTATTGGCACTTAATCTCAGCCAAAGTGGCGATAAATTTATCACCCCATTCACAAGCTGGTGCTACCAGCCAATATCACCGGTTTAGCTGTGATAGCACCCGCCAGAACCATCGCCCAAGATGAGCCCGGTAACTATCACTAATGAAATGCAGAGTAGGCGTTCCCGTGCAAACAGCTGCGACAACACCACTCCGCAACATTCCCAACGACCAGCCAGATCGGCGATAACATCACAAAACAGGCGCTACGGCGCGTTAGCAGCAGGAAATGAACACCTGCTCTGATCTGGTGTAAAGTCGGACGACAACCTGCACCATAAAAGGGAGCCCAGCCCAGAACCACACCTGAAGAACCACAGATGCTATGGAGCTACTGATCATGCAGCCCGGAGCCCAAAGAGGGCCACAACACCCACCGCCACCACCCCCAGAAGCCCCCCTTACCTGGACCCTACCCCGCCCTCCCGGACAAAGATTTGTTACAGCAACTTTACAAAATCATGAACAAAACAATTCGCCTTATATTGTACAATCACAACACGTGTTCAGAAAAAGGAGAATAATACATTGATCTTAGAATTTCTAAACAATTAATACAAAACAACTATTCAGAAGAGTCATGGCGGGTCCTCTCAGGGCAATCTGTAAGTCACAGCCTGCAAGACAAAATTCTAGATGAGAAGGTGTGTCATGCACCCATCAAAGGACAGAGAGAGAGAGAGAGCGAAAGATAGAGAGAGAAAGTAAGAGAGAGAGAGGAGGAGAGAAAGAGAGGGGGGAAAGAGAGAGAGAGAGACACATAGAGAGAGCGAGTAAGAGAGGGGGAGAGAGAGAAAGAGAGGGGGAGAGAGAGAGACACATAGCAAGAGCAAGGAAGAGAGGGAGGGAGAGAGAAAGAGTGGGAGAGAGAGAGAGAGAGAGAGAGAAAGAGAGAGACACATAGAGAGAGCGAGAAAGAGAAGGAGGGAGAGAGAGAGAGAGAGAAAGAGAGAGAGAGAGAAAGAGAGAGAGAGTGAAAGGAAAAGAGGGAGAGGGAGAGAGAGTACCAACACTGCGTACCCAGGCCTCACTGCTCACCTCCTGCAACCGGTGTGTCTCCAACCACGTGCTGATATACACTGCAGTCCACCAGTTCCCTTATCTGAAACAGAGTCCAGAGTCATGTATGGCAGAGTCTATACAGTTGCACACAACATCATCGCTTTCCCGCCCCTGCGCACACAGGCTTCTGCACCCCAGCCCCTCCCGCCGCCCAGTGGTGATTGCCCACCCCTGTACACCCAGGCCCCACTGCTCACCTTCCGCCACTGGCGTGTCTCCAAGAGGGCCCTCCACGTGCCGGTGCAAGCTCCAAGCCTAGGGCCCAGTACCTTGGCACCCTCTACATCATGCAGCCCTGCACCATGGGCCACCAGGTCACAAACTTGATTCTGGGCCTTGATATTGCAATGGCAGAGATGATATCAGTGCACCCGGCATCATCGCAGGCTGCAAACACACTCAGCCCTTTAGGAGGCACTAACTCTGTGAGCCGCGAGGCAACGCCACTTGGCGGTAGGCCCGCGCTGCCCGCTGGCTCAGACCTACACTGCGGTCTGGAATAGCTCACACAAATCCTCACCAGTCCGGACCGCCAGGACGCGCATCATCGCAGGCTGCACACCCGCTCAGGTCTTTAGGTGCCCCTACCACAGTGTACCAAAAGTCTCCGTCCGGTGGCGGTGTGCCTGTGCCGGCCACAGTGTATCCGGTGCTACCAGGTCTGCGCCCTGCAAGTCATGGACCCTTTATGATTGAGTCCCATGGTGCTGACACCATCATGTCACCTCCGGCAGTGAGGAATGTGATGTGGTAGTGCCCTAGGCCCACATGCAAAAATAATAGCCACACGGATAAACCCAGATAGTGACTGGAAATACATCCGGCACGTGCACCAGGCCCTTTTTATTGGCAGGGTCACATCTCCTGTGACGCCTGTGCTGGATGGGTGTGGAGTGGGTGTAAACCAGCCGTTAGGGAGTGGCTGCGGCATGCTGACAACTAGACCTGTGATCAGCAGATCACTACCGGGAAGAGCTGGGACATGTAGAGTTGTCGCCCCCCCAACCCCTGTGAGCGTAATCGGAGTGGGATGGCCTGGCATATGCCAGTCCAGCATAACGGTGTGAACAATGATGCCGGGGTTCTGTGCGTGGTTCCGTCCTGGGCTGGAGAAGGAAGTAACTGATGCATGTTTCCCTGTTGTAATGTCAGCGCCACCCGGACCGCAATCGGCAATGTGTCACCCTGTGACCCAAGTACCACAACATGAGCAACATGCACATAAGGGGGAATCACTGACTGTACATTCATCCATACTTCCACAATTAAAAGATCCAACACAATTGAAATATCAGAGACATGACACATCTGTGTGAATATGAATGTTTAATGCACATCCAGTGGAGTGTTGTAGCTGTAGGAATACAAGGCCATGCAAACCCCACTTTACAATTGTTGGCCTGTGAAGGGCCAGCCAGAGTCCTTCAGGGAATGACAAGTTCTTCGGAAGGGGAAGGGTACAGTCCGTAGCCGGTATGCTGTGCATTGGTGACCAAACAGAATACGGCAGTCTATGTCGAGGTCCAAGGTGAGTGTCGCAGAGTGTATCGGGGACAGTGGAAGGTGATGATGCAGAGGGCAGAACCAAGCAGAAACAAGCCATATGGTGGATATGAATGCTACTGCGTCCTTCTGACCACGAAGGCAGATTCTTCAGCATCTTCGTCCTCTGCTGTTTCATGTGCCTCACATGTGGGTGGTGGTGTTCTGTCTCTAACACTGTATGGCCTTAGGGGCCGGAGGTGGAATGTCTGCGAAACCTTGTGACATTGACACTTCAGGGGGCGAGATGTGGATGGAGTGGTAGCAGCAGCGTGCATCAGTACCAGGCCTTGTGGCAGGAATGCCATGAAGAGAGTCTTTAGGGTGTTGTGGAACCCAGCTACCTCTCTCTGGTGTGCAGCCGTGGCAGCCGCTCTTTCCGCCCGGTGTCCGCTCCATGTACTCCATGATCCTCCACCTGTGTCCCAACTCCCGGGTGACATTGCTGGACCTACTCTGACTAGACAGTCGTTCTTGTCTCCGAGTCAGGACTCTAGCGATGTCAGCCATGGTCCATTGGAGAGCCTAGAGCAGACTGTGGGAGTCCATTAGGGACTGTGAGTGATCCCTGATGGGTACTAGACCACTACGTATAGCGTTGAGTTTGGCTGCCATGCGATAGAATCCCACCTGCACCTGTTCAGACCGCGTTGGACGGCCATGTGTTCTTCGTGGGGTCCTGGGAGGCAGCTGTGGTGGCTGGTGCTGCCTGCTGTGTGTTCTGTGCTGGGGGTGGGGTCTCCTATTAGCAGCTGGGCTTCCCTGCTCCTGGAGGTGGGGTGCGGAGGCTCTTCATGAGCTGTTGGAGGGCATTGGAGGCGATGGTGTGGTGGTCCTCTATGTCATCAGAGAATAGAAGTTCAGCATGCTCTGCAGAAGGTGTTGGATTTCCCTCTGCAATGTGAAGGGGAGATGCATTTTAACATTGTGTTCACATGTATGTTGACGCATTTTACACATTTACATACAGACTGCATGACAATGAACATTGTGACTGTTTGGGAGGTGCTGCCTATCTGATGCGGGACGGGGGACATGTTGACAACATCACGGATGTGTGTTTGTACTTGTACATTCTCAAACTCACATTTCCCTCCAATGCCAAATGTGATTGGCCAGTTTCTACAGACAAGCGGCACCGGTTGTGTTCTCTGTTCTGTTGTGGACGTGTTGCGGTCGGTCTGTACCACATTGTTGTCAATGTTGATGTGCTCTGCAAGTTATGTGTGTGTGCAGCATTTTGGGGGAGCTGCCCCTGCAGCTCTGATTTTGCTGCACCTTATCCCTGTCATGCGGTGTGCCACTGACGTCTGTGCTTATACAGTACAGAGATGTTGCATACTTGGGTACATTGGTCTCTTGGTGGGAGTTGGGGGTCTGGGGCATGGTTTGTCCGCAGTTATGCTCTACTTAATTCTGCCCATGTGCCATTGTGACCATCTCCCCCCGGCCCCCCAGTCTCTGGTCGTTACTCACCCTGGTGCTGTTGTGTCCGCTCATGTTGAGCAGTGTCCGGTCCCCCAACTTCTGCCACCGTTTCCTCACTGATGACTGTGGACACCATTGCCTCCATCTCGTCCAGGTACTCCTGTGGCACTAGATTCCCACCTCCAGTCTGCATCGCTGCCTTCCGGTTGTTGGCGAATTTCTGCTTGGTTTTGCGCTTTACATCATTCCAGCGCCTCTTGACGTCTTCCATTGTGCTCTTCAGCACTCCGTGTATATTCACCTTGTCTACCATGGGCTGCCATGTTCCATTTTTGGTTGCCAATGACACAGTGGAGGTGATGAACAGTAGTTGATGGTGTACTACCACCTCCGTTATCAGGATCTGTTTTTTCTGAGGACTTAACCGCTTCTTCCTACTGTTCTTGTCCTTTCCCTTCCCTGACCCCAAGGTCCCAGGCTGGTCCTCTGGGGGGTTTGTGGGGTTCTGATTGTCCTCTGTACTTGCTCCGGCTACCTCCATTGTGCTTCGCTGTTTTTTGGCTTTTGTTTGTATGTTTTTTTTCTACTTTTATAGTGGTTTTTCCCGCATGCCTCATGGGGATTGCAGGCCTGTTGCTGGTTTTCCTTGATTTTTGCATTGCGGGTGGCCTCATCACTACTATTTTTACGTTTGTGTTTCACGTTTTTTCGGCGTCGTGTTAATTTTTACGCAGTAATTTCACGTTGTGGCATGAGACTATCGCATGGTACTTCCGTGTTGGGAATACAATGTTAACACAGCGTTATTTTCCCGCGAAAGACTGCAATGTGAAGAGTTCCGTTCAGCTAACTTTGTGGTAATTATCACACATTCTTGAGAATATCCCCCATTGTGTAGTATGAGGGGACAAAATGACCCCCACTCCACCCAGTCCATAATAGAACCAAGGACATGAACATCATGTGACGATGATGTGCATTTGGAAAGCTGACCCCTCCACCAAGGGCACCCAAAGAAGTCATAGGAAACTAACAACAAGTGACAGGTCTTTATTTTTAACCAACTAAGCGGTACTATTTTGTACACCGCATGAGGATGGACGCCTGAGTGTCAGCATTCCAACATTTAAGCATGTGATCAAATAAAGAGGCTCGAGCCTGCAGACCTTGCCATTGGTTCTGTGTAATAGCATTAAGAGGTCCTTGTTGGTAAATACTGGAACTGTCTAATAAATATACTGTGGCCTGCAGGGAAATATTGGAGTTTTCCAATAAAAATATGAAATCTGCGGTGGGAAGTATTGACACTGCATAGATGTTTCCCATGTATTCCAGGAATGCTATTGCAGCCCTGCTAAGTGTTGGTACTATCTGATATCTTATGGTAGCACCATTGTCCTTAGAAGGAAAAGTAGCTATGCTGAGTAGTATTGGTTCTGTCCAGTAAATGTATAACAGCCCCTCTGAAGAATAGCTATGCTGTCCAAGTAAATGCTGAACAGCCATCCTGAGAACTTCTAGCTCCTATTGATGTGCCTTGATTCATGATAAGTACTCTTGTCCTTACCAGCTATTTAGATCAATGGCCCCGTGTTAGACCTGGCACCATTGGCGTGGGTCTCCCTTCCATTGTTAGCTGCTGCCTCATGTGTTTTTGCTGTGTTCGATGCTTTGGGCACTGTGCCACTGTTATTCAGTAACACAGTGCAAGTTCTCCGTATTGTAAATTGATGTATGAATCAGTGGTTCCATGTTTGGCTGCTAGGTTTACCTGTCAGACCCTAGTCTAGCACTGCGTGTGCCAGGGCGTGTAATCCAAATGCTGCTGGTGGGCCTGCAGCACTGATTGTGCCACCCACAATAGCAGCCTTTTAAAATATGTCTAAGGTCTGCCATTGCAGAGTCTGCGTGCAGTCTGGTACTGTCATACTGACTGGGCAAGTGCAACCACTTCTCAGTCCCTAAACCTTCCCTTTTCTTCGTATCAGTAGGCCCAAGGGCAGGGTGCATTGTAAGTATAAGGTAGGACAAGCCCTGGTGTGTGTGGCATGTCCTAATAGTGAATTACAGCCATTTCCGTTTTTCAGTATTGCAAGGCTACCTGTTTTCCATAGGCCAGAATGGGCTGTTAGAGTTGTTACATTTTATAATCCTAACAGGCTCAGAGAACATGGTAGAAATTCGAGTTTAGTATGCCTGAACTCAGAATAATAAAATACATATTTTACTAAAGTTTATTTTAGTATTCTATGTTTGCAAATACCACTTTTAGAAAGTAGGAATTTGCTTGTCTAACCAGTCAAATCTGCTAGTTTGTGTATTCCTGTGTCTGGTTTCTGTGAGTGACAGGGCTGGGGAATCCCAGGAGACAGGCTGAGTCACCCAGTGGTGAATAGAGAGATCTGCATCTTGATGGGAGGGAGGAGTGCACCTGAACTCTGAATAGGGCTGTGCCTGCCTTCCACAATGCTGGTTCCACCCCCTGGGGAGCGGCTGATGTCTCCGCCCTGCACACTGAAAGAAGAGAAGGAGTCCTGTCAACAAAGTGCTCCAGGACTTTACTTGCCTTCCACAATGCTGGCTCCACCTCCTGTGGGGCGTCTGATGGTTCTGCCCTGCACTGTGAAAGGAAAGGAGAAGTCTGGTAAACAAAGTGCTCAGGAACTGGTTTGGACTAGGCACAAGCCCCTCTCCTCTCAGAGAACAAAGGATTTTGGGGTATAAGTATTGAGGCCCTGCTCCCATGAAATTAGATCACTTTGGACTACAAGAAGAAACCTTTACTGAGGAGAGGAACCTGAAGAAACCGAGGAGAGACTATTCCCAATCTGAAGTGCTGCTTGGGGGATTGGCACGCAGTGGTTGCCTTACTGTCAAAGAAAGGAGAAAGGAACTTTGTGTACTTTGCTTTCAACTTGTGAAGGATCTCCATGGGCTTGGAAAAGAGCTTGCCTCCTGCTGAAGTCTCAGCGACAACAGACTTCACCCCCAGCTCCCCAGAGTTCTTGTGGAAGTGCCTGCTACTGTTTTGGGCCTTCTGAAGAACTGTGTGCTGCAAGGAGCTGGAAGCGCGACTCAACGAGAAGAAGCGTGTCGCCGTCGCCGTGCCTGCCGTCGCAACTCTGGAGAAAGGAGGGTGTCGCCGCTGGAACTGTCGCACTGCACCGCATCGGAGAGAAGCTTACCGCAACGAAGAGGAAGCGTGTCGCCCGTCGCTGCTGCTGCCGTCGCAACTCCGAAGAAGGAGGGTGTCGCCGCTGTGGTTGTCGCACTGCACTGCATCAGGAGAAGAATCTCGCAACGAGGTCGGAGCGTGTCGCTGTGCCTGCCGTCGCAACTCTGGAGAAGGAGGGTGTCGCCGCTGGTACTGTCGCATTGCACCTCATCGACCAAGAGCACCTCGCATCCTCGAGAAGCGCGCCACAGTGGGAGCTGCTGTCATCGCATCTTGGATGTTGCCGCTGTAGTTGAGCAGTAGCTTCACGCATCGTGGAGAAGAGCGTCGCCGTTGGAGCTGTTGCCGTGGCATCGTAAGAGTGTCGCCGCTCCAGTCCACGCATCGAACTGAGAGCTTCTCGCATCCCCGAGAAGCGTGCCACATCTGGAAGATCTTCATGTCTTTATTTCTTTCCACCTGATTTGGCTGCATTTCCCATCGCTGCGACATTGCTTGTCATGGAAGCGCAACGCAACTTTAGGTACATTGACGCAGAGTGTCGCATCTAAGAACTGAACTAAACTAAGCTTAAATCTACCATCTTAAAGTAATCATAGTGTGTATTTTTGTTGTTTATGGTCTTGTGATAACTCTATATAAAGTCTACTTATTTTTTATATAAAACCTGTGTGGTGTCCATTTGTACTGTTGTCACTGGGTTACTGTATGTGGTCACAACTGTTTAACTTACAACGCCTCTGAAATAGGCCTTGACTACTCGCGCCACGCAACCTAGAGGGTGAGCAGGGGTTATTTTAGGTGTGTAATCCCCTTTCCCTGACTAGAGGAGAGGGTCCCTGTTTGTCACAACCAACCAGAGACCCCCAAATCTAACACCCCCTTGCTAAGTCCTGTACTGAACCAAATCTGGAACTCCTCTCTTAAAACGGGCACCTTTCCGGCCATTTGGAAACATGCATTTTTACTACCATTGCTTAAGAAACCTAATGCTAACCCTACTGTGCTCAGTAACTTCCAACCGATTTCCCTACTGTCTGCACCCGCAAAAATGTTCTAGAAACTCGCTCAGTGACAGATAGCTGATTTCATAGAGGCGAATGGCCTTCTTAACGGTACTCAGTCGTGCTTTCAACCTGGATACAGCACGGAGACATCTTTGGTATAAGCGGCCGAATCAGTGAGAATGACTGTTGATGGTGGCGCATCTACCATGATTTGCTTGTTAGACCTACCAGTAGCATTCAACACAGTAGCACCCCCGATCTTATTAGAAAGATTATGTCAGTTTGGTGTCCGGGGTTGGCACTTGCCTGGATTCGTTTGTATCTCGAAGAACGCTCCAAACATGTTTTTCTTTACCCATTCTGATCCGCACTAAAACTTCTACTATATGGAGTGCTTCAGGGTTCTGCACTGAGCTCGCTGCTCTTTCAGATTTACCTGGCTCCACTGTTCACTCTATTTGTGTCATGGGGGTTGAAGGTGGTTTCCACTGAGGATGACACCCAATTGGTGTTCGCTTTTAAAGAACAATCAGCTGCTGCCTTCCACAAGTTCAAGGAGTGCCTGAAAGATATCTCTTTATGGATGAATAATAACTGCCTGAAATTAATGACAGTTAAGACTGAGGTCTTGTTTTGTAGTGTAGTGTAGTTCCTACATTCCCAATAGGCTCTGCGCATTGGAATAATATAAACAGCAGTGTAGACGTAGGACTGAGGTCGACTAGGTCTCTAATGACTATATTAGACTTAATTAGTTTTGCCAGCTAGCTCAGTGGTCACTAGAAACTTTCTCGAATGTTCAGGAAAGAGTTAACTCTCTTGATTTAGACAAGAAGGGATTCGTTTCTGACAACCGCATAAACATGACAACTGTGCTCCCTCAGAATAAAGAGTGTATCTCTAGAGTCGTGTGAAAACAATAGACAGCTATTTCACTCAGTCAATCGTGCATACTTAGTTCACCAGAGTGCAGAGAAATAGAGAGATGGGCGTTTTCAATAAAAGTTGTTATTTATTGAGCCGTCTTCTTTCTCATGCAAGAGAAATGAATTGCCACAATTTCAATACTTATCATGAAGTAAAGTGCGTACAGTAAAAGTAGTATTATGAAATAATACTGTAAAAGCATGGATATGGTTTCTTAGCCATATGATACTTTAAAATGGATAAAATATATACATACATAAAAACATTGACTAACGTACTCAACTGTTGCCTCTAAGATACGCCTACCCCGGTGTACCTGACCTAAGCCTAATACGTGGGAAGGAGTAAGTAAGTTGCAGTTTAAGTTAGGTTGGTTTTTGCCAAGGAATCGGAATCAAGAATTCTCTTAAGGATTTAGTCAGCTCCCTACCTTGGTAATAGAATGTAGGAGGTCTTGTATCTCTCTCTCAGGACTCGATCTCCCAGCAACCCGCAAGGGTGACTGGAAACACCGGAGCTGGAATTTTCTCGGCCGAAGAAAAAGACAGCGTCTTTCTCAGTGCGTCAAAAGGGAGGGGCGGCTTCCTTCGGCTCTTGCATCAGCTGGGCTTCGGGTAAGTAGATAGCCGCTCTGCTCCAAACCACCGTGTGTTTCCTTAAGGCAACGTTGGTAGATTTATACCTGAAAGGTGCCGGGTTTGACGTAAGGTTGGACATAAGACGTCACTAAGAACTAACAGTTCTTTCTGGACTCCAGGAGTTCTTGTGCAAATCAAAACAAGAGCAGGGGGAATTCCCGGGCTGCTGGAGGCTTGGTTTGTTTAAAGAACGCGTTGTACTTTCTAGGAGTCTAGGGGAGTAGCCTTGCCGTATTTGGACTGCATTGGCTATTACTAAATATGGATATGATTCTTATGCCATTATAAGGATATTATTTATTATAACCATATAAGGGCATAAATCTGGAATATCGAATTAGGGTCCTAGATAGAAACACAACACCCACTCCACGTATTAATGTCCATCATTACTAAAAACTAAGCAATATTAAACATATAACGATGCATGTGTGTTTTCCAGCCCACCCCAAAATACATAATTCGCATTTGAAATGGTATATGGTAAATACACGAAAATGAGTATTGGTACTGTACGTTTTTCAAGCAGTGTTATCATTCAGTTAAATGCATATATATATCAGCTGAATGAATTGCGAAAATTACACATGAAATGGCTCTGAATACAGAAAAGAAGGTTGAGACCATTCCATCACATATTTATACAAATACTGTACATGTGCTAGAAGCTGAGGTAAAATATTGTCTCTAGTTATCCTAAAAATAGAAGCTCAGTTCTCTAAGAATAGTTCTACTTTAAGCAGAGTACTATGTGCCAGAAAAAAGGTAAATATTGTGGAAGTGAAAAAAAAAAATTTCGCTTTCCGGGGAAAAAATAGTTCCAAATGTTTTCAGTAGCTGTCTTTATTAAAAACTGAAGGCCGAATTCAGAGTTCAGGGAACGCTGTGTGCTCGTTGTTTTTAAAAAGTTATTCTTGTTGTTCAGGGGTGAACATCATATCAGACAGGCTTGCGAAAAATTGGTCTACAACATCAGGTGAAAGTTCGACCAAGTTCGAAAATGCTGAAATTGTGCATATGTGAGAATGATTGCTATCATCGATGTCAGGATCAGCAATGCTCACAGAAGGTTGTACCTGTTTGGTGCTGCTTTCCTCTCGTACTTCACCGCCACCTAATCGTAATGGTGAAGTCTCAACGAATGCCGTCAGCAGAATAGGTAGCCGCTGGGGACAACACGTTGCATGAGTCGTTACCGGACCTATCAAAGTATCGATATCCATTGGTACTGCTGATGGTAGTGTAAGACAGACGTCCAACACGCATTCTTCTCCGCATAGCAGACATCGAAGCACAGGTAAGATGCAATCTTGCCAGATTGGTCTGAAAGAAAGAAACCAAGTTGTACTTAGATCTCTTAGCCGGGCTAATCCGAGGACTTTAGTGATTCGGTCTCGGTTGCGTATAGCTAGGATCGTTTCTCCCATCGTTGCTGGAGTCTTGTCTGTGGCTTGGCTTGCCATATCGGAACAGAAGGATCAAAAATAAAATTCCTGCTACGCGTCCCAAAAGAAGAGGCATGCCGCCAAATAACGAACTGACAAAATTCGGGAAAATGCCCAGAACTGTTTCAAAGGGTGCTAACAGTCCCGAAAAAACTGTGTTAAATACATGTGCGATGCCACTGGTATCAGACATGTTTAAAATTTGACTTAACATTTCTACGAAATGGATGGGCAATTTGTTGATAATAGGGAATGTATCTCTGCCGCTGTCCTTGCAATTTGCAGATCATACATCTCTTTGGACGAGGTTAAAGGCACATTTGTCTGTAAAAGAATAGACGTCATTCTACTTAAAGTATCAATTCGAATAGAAGAGAAGGCCACAACGCAGCCTCCATGTCTGGATTGATGTGTGGATACAATACTTGCATACAGCAAATGACCCTGGAAGTGACGGTTACGAGATAGGCTTTTCCTGGCACCATGCCACAACAGCTGTGATCACTTATTAGAACATATCTGCCGTTGGAAAGCTGTATGAAAAATGGCTCTATCTGTTTTGCAGGAGTGCCATGCAGGTGACATGAAAGGTTATTTGAAGGCCCTTCGCAGGCTCCCTGCAAGTTAATACCTTGACACAGATTTTTTTCAATTGTTACCACTAAGGAATACTTTCTTTTTTCCTTCACTATAATATTTGTGTGTGTAAGGTTAATCCCAGGTTGATTTGATGTATCCTTTACCCAACCTTTCATACTGGCCTACTGGTATATACTCTTGGCAATATTTAAACTGGAAAGTTGTTATCGGAATTGTAATTGTTCCGTGTATTATCCATTCAATGACAGGTCTTTCTGACATTGTCAATGGTGATCTCTCAAGTTTTTCAATGCTCAGAATCGTATAGTCTGCTCCTTTTTGTGCCAAACTGATTTGTTTATCAGTAAGGTTAAAGATAGAGAATAATGACGTTATGTTGATTAGACGCCATAGCACGTAGCCTGAACGCAGGTTTTGCAACGTCCAGCCAAGTTGTACAATAGAACGCAATTGGGACTGACCATGTTGTAACATTAGCAAGTCCTGCTCTATTATATCAATAGCAGATGATACAATGCTGTCCAGTGAATATATTCTGGAGGACAGAGTCATTAACCCATTGTCCACTACAGAAAGTGATTTTTCCGAATTTATACGATCAATATCTCGTATTTTTTCTGCTGTTTCAATTTGTGTTTCTTTCCAAGCTTCGTTGTATGCAGCGTATATACCGGCCGCTACGAAACGTTTTTGACGCTGTTTGCGAGGTCCCAGTATGAAATCTTGCAAGTCAGCACCGTCTTTAAGTAAAGTCAAGTGTTGCTTAATTTCAGCCAGTGTGGATTTATGTAGCCACTCAAGGCATAGTTTCCCTACACTGTATGTTGTAACTATCCCTGGATGTTGTCTCTGGGAGTATCTTGGGTCTAGCCTGTTCTGTTTTAACCCCTGTGTTTTGTTCAGGAATCTATCTTGACAGTTATTAGTGTCTGTGGGCCAGATCAACCATTTTTTTCAATCAGGATTTGTTCTGTTTTGGTGTAAAATATGGGATACGTCTATCTCCATCTCTGTAGTGCTATTACTATCAGGTATGGGCTTCGGAATAGACGGTTTATTTAAGTCTTTTATCTTAGCTAGGCCAAGACAAGTAGTTTGTTGAATTGTGTCATTCAAAAATATTAATTGTTCTGGGATCATGCAGGCTCTAAATAATGCTTCTAGACCTTGTACCTGCCAGTCTTTTGAACCCCAGATGGTTTTTGTTTCAATGTTGTTTTTCCAAAATTCAAAACCAAATGTAGACATTTTCTGATAAAACTTTTCAGAATAAATCAATTTAGTATTTGTCAACATTGTTTTCATTCCTGTCTTATTTAACATGTTAAAATAAAACGTTTCTGGATCACTGTCATTAAACCCTGAGAAGTATTGGAATTTCTCATAAAATGTTTTTGAGCTGCCTTTTGGCGGAGTTGGACAATGTTCCCATTGGTTATAAGTAAAAACATTTCTAGGCTGATTTATGCAAATAGTGATCTCCAAAATGATTATAACAATATAACTCTTCATAATTTGATGAACACTGCAAATAATCATGTACTGCGAATTTTGCTGACATTACTAAATCTGACATCATATTATTAATGTTTTCAAAGTCCCAATCATCAGAGAAAGTACTTGGTGTCACAAAGTCACTTAAGGAAACCTTGAACTGGTGTGGATATTTCAAGAGCTCAATCGGGCCAAAAATTTCATAATCAGTTTTGTCCCATGCTACCCCACCGGGTATTGGATTGGCTGTGATGTTCACTGATGACAGTTCTCTATTCTCGACGTGAGAGGATGTGTGAGGCTTTAGGACCAAGTTGATGTTCTGGCTTGCTGTGTCCTTTGTACTATATTTTCCATCAATAAATCTGCCCAAACATAAAACCATGATGAGCCAAAGCAGGAGGAAAAGTACACCTAACACAATCCAAAATTCAATCCATGGTGAAATCAGATATGTTTCTTTAAGTTGGTGAAAGAGTTCAGTCATTTTTTCTTTGAAAGTTTTTGTTGCTGGCGTTTGTTCATGCTCGCTTGAATCTTCAGAAAAGTCATCGAAATTGATGAAGTAGCCAGATGCAGTTCTGTCAATTGTTGGAATCGCTTTCGGAGATTCATTTGCTTTTAGATCTTTCTTTGTTTCATTAGCAGAGTTTGAGGCTACATCGTTGTAGACTGGTGTTTCTTGATGAACTGTTGCAATTTGGGTTTCAAGAGGCACAAGTTCCATGGCTTTGTTGCATAGTCCTTTTTTATTCACGGCAGATTTATCAAATGTGATTAGTCTTTCAGTTTGAACCTCTTGGATTGTAGCAAAATTTGGTCTTCTGCTATTTCTTGGGAGTCCACTGGGCCTACTACTTATTATTGGCCACATGATTGTGGTTATACCAGGTCGATGGATACAACTCTGTTCTCCTTTTTACCAGCAAGGGGCGGTAGTACTACTGACCTTGTTCCGCTGACAGCTAAGACAGGTACTGCTTTTCTGTAAGAAGGCCCAAATTCCTTCTTCACCGCGATCTTTTCTCTGACCAGATCCCCAATCTTTGGAATCCAGACAGGTCTTGCTGGGACAGGTGGTTTCTCTTCAGTGGCTGTTGGCTTTAACTTTATGTTACTTAGATTTCTTCTTGTTTCATTCAAGTCCTGTAAAACAGCCAAACGGTCTTTGATATCAAAGGCTTTTTCTTCTACCACTGAAGTGTGACTATCAAAGTCCTGAATGTGCATTCTAGTACCGAACAATAGTTCGAAGGGAGTGAGACCTTTTAGAGAATTTCTTGGCAGATTGTTAAGACTACGTTGGACACTTGTTAAATGTTTGACCCACCCATCACCATAACCTAATACCCTCACCGTTATAGATTGCTTTATGTCACGTTTTTTTCTTTCCACTACCGCATTTCCCTCAGGATGGAAGGGAGAAAAGTACCGCAATGCAATGCCCATGCTGGTCATGGCCTCCTTGTAAGCCCGAGAGCTAAACGCAGGACTCTGGTCCGAATGTAGCATGCCAATTGCGTATGTGCCGATAAAGACTTGCAAATCTTTTATAACAGCTCTGGCGTCAGCCGAGCGCTGGTGTCTACATCTTAAGTGAATCTAGTCTTAATTTTTATGGGAACGCATTTCTCCGGCTTGATTTCTGCGTATAGATAGCCTTATGCTTTCTAATAATGGAGTCCTAACAGTCGTCTGGTCCGGTTCACAACTGCGATCTCTGTTGCAGTCTGGACAATCCTTTGCAAATTTGTAATTTTGCAAGCTCATCCCCGGCCACCAGTATTCTGATTGTAATTCTTTTAGAGATTTCATGATCTCTTGGTGCCTTAGACCCTCTCCCATGTGTGCGTCTGCTATCAATAAGACTCTCTGGTTCGTGTTTGGAATTACTCTGTCCCCCACTCCAGGGATTTGAGCAAAAGGAACGGAGTTTGCATCAATTATGTATGTATTATTGAGTGGATAGTCGAGAGGTAATGCTGCATAGTCGCCTTTTAATGAGGCTTTTACCGCCAGCATGGTTTCTCCGTCTATGTATTTTTTAGAACGCTTTTTTGTTGCTATGGAAGCCGGTGGAACCGCTTCCGCTGTGGCTCTGTTAGCCAATGAATTCCCTGCAACGTGAATGCCATCACGTCGATGACTCAGTGTATGTATCACGTGAGTCTTTTGTAGTTCTTTCTGCAAAAGAACTACTTGTTCCCAGAGCTTTTTATGCTTTATTGTGGCACCTGTGTCATCTTTGTAACCATTTTTGATCCATGTCTGCATGTCATTATTGTAAGACCTGACGCAGTAATGCGAATCACACACTATTAGTGTCGGGAATTCGCGATCGGCATTTTCAAACGCCATCTTTAAAGATCTTATTTCAGCTCGCTGAGCTGAACAGTTTCTGAGTGATTCAGTTTTGGTGATTATTGGTCTGAATTTACCAAAGCGCCAGCGACCTTTAACAATCGTGCACGCTGCGTTGTAGGATCTTTTCTCTACATCGTAGTGTTGTGCAAATCTGTCCATGTAGATTACACATGTATACTGTTCGAGAGGCAGAATTTCGATTGGCAGAGGATATTCTTCTTCATATTCTAGATCTTCTAGTTTTTTCATTTTCGGGTCAAAATAGTATTTCACGTCTTCTGCAGCAAGAGAATTTTCCCATTGTATCCATTTTGGATCTAATGCCACTGCATTTAGATTGCGTGGGCTTGTTAAAGCCTCAAGGGCTGATTCTGCTGTTAAAACAGATATCCTCCTGCCTTGGGCTTGGGCTCTTTCTTTTGCTACAGCAGTTTGAACCGCTATTAGAGTCTTTTCAGTTGAACTGAATTTCATTTCAGCTTGTGTGTACAAGTGCGATTTGTAAGCAATTGGTACCGTTTCTCCCTCATTAGAGGTCAGGTACGTGAAACTGCATCTTCCTGGGATGACTCGGATTACAAGGTTGCATACGTTTTCGCGTGTTTGCAATTTTGTTTTAGTTAACATGTCTGTTTGTAATGGTCGTAAAATTTCTGTGTGTTTCTGAGTCCAATTGATTGGTTTGAAATCAGGTTTTATTAATTCATAGAGAGGTTTAACCCTCTCTGCATAATTTAGAATGTATGTTCTTCCGAAATTCAGGAAACCTAGTATTGATTGTAAATTCTTCAGCGTTTTTGGAGCTTGGAGTACAGCACACTTCTCTAAGAAGTTGTCTGCTAGGCTTTTGCCTTCACTTGATAATTCATATCCTAAAAATAGGACAGTTAGATGAACAATTTGTGACTTTTTAAAGTTGAATTTGTACCCTTCAGCTGCGAACCCAAGTATTATGGTGTTAACTCTTTTCAAGTGTGTCTCCAGGTCATCATCTGTGAGATCGACATAAGATAATGCCTCATCATCATATATTTGTAGTAACTCTGTTACCCTTGCTAAGAATAATCCTGGCCTGTTTTTGAATCCCTGTGGGAGTCGACAGAAGTGTTTTTGTGACCCAATTTTTGAGAAAGCGGTCAAATACCTGCTTTCAGGTGCAATATTTTGACAAAAGAATCCATTAGAGATATCTAATGTTGTTTTATATTTTTTGCACACGATGTTATTCATTAGTGCTGCACTGTGTGAGTTTTGTACTGCAAATGTTTTGCAACAGGAGTTTAAGTGTCTGTAGTCCAAAACTAGACCATATGAATCGTCTGGCTTGGAGACAGGAAACAAAGGATTGTTCATTTGTGAGGTACATGTTTCAATCACCCCATGATATTCAAGTTGATCTATGATCTCCCTAACTTGCTTTTTAGCTTCTTATTTAACTGGGTACTGCCTTTGTGCAGTAGGTTGATTTTTTAACTCGATTTTGTGGTGAGGAGAATACTCATCCCATCCTACATGATTTTTTTATAATGCAGGAGCTTGGGCTACTGTCCATTTTCTTGCAAATGTGTATTTTATATGAATTGGAATATGATTTGAGAAGGCAGGCATAATCATTTCTTCGCCATGAGAACACTCCCTGACAAACTCAGGTGGCCAGTCTTTCTCAGCTAACAGGATGTCACAGCCTTTCGAAAGGTTATCCCAAAAGAGACCCCTTACTTTCCTAGTTTTGTCCCCCTCTATACGCAATGTTATTTCGTATAATTTATGGGGTTTGCTAACTCTGGTGTCCGCAGTTTCCACTTGAATGTATTCATTCATGTCCACTGTCTCCAGAAGATTCATCAGGATCTTGCGAGCTATGGTCACTTCTGCTGCGCTGTCTAGCATTGTCTGGGCCCACTCTCTGTTTTTCAGTTGTGCCCTCAGTATCCTCGGCATGTTTTATTCTAATACTTGCTACCTTCTTTTTTGGAAATTGTAATTTTTTATTTTGATGAGCAGGTTCCTTGTCTTTGGACTTGACGTGCTCTTCCTTGTGTTCTAACCGTTCTCTTCTTTCTGATTTCTGTGAGGAATCTGAAAAGATCGAGAGGGACGTGTATCCATATCTTGAAATCTATCAGGTTTTCTCAATTTATCCCTATCTCTAAGGTTGTATCTTTTCTCAGAGGGCTCCCTCCGGGGAGACTTGTTTCCTTGGTCTGGAGATCTTTCTCTCCGTTCCTCTGGGCTGGAATCGTTTTTCTCTGGGAGTGGATTGTTTATTACCATCCCAACTCTTTTTTGGAGTATTCAGATTATTTTTAATAAAGGTTTTTTCAGGATTTTCAGTTAGTTGGGGTTTTACTGGTTTCCCACCCAAACTATCTCTACCTAGTTCTTCATAGAATTTTTCTATGATCCTGGCAAGTTCAAATGGTTGTTCTGCTATATCTGTTTCTTTCAATTTCTGGCGGATCGCCACAGATGCTGCTTCTCCTTTTATGTTGGCTAATAATATAGCCGAGACCTGCTTGAAGTCTTTCAGTAATTTCATACCCAGAGTTAAAGCAGGTTCTGGACCGTATTCATTTTGTATCTGTCTTAGCACATCTGGTATTATCGCCATAGACGGAACACCATGTGTTTTTGTGTATATCGAAGCAAAGACTGTGCCCCAAGTGTCACAGTCCTCCACATGTGGTGCGACCCCCAATGCAAGACAGATAGTTAGAATTCTGCGTTCCTCATGAGGTGTAGTATCAGGAAATATTGCCTCTATCTGAGTGATTTTTTGTGCTAACCAGAATGGAATTTGTTCCCGTTTTGCAGGTATTTTGCCAATGGCTGATTGTATATTCTGTGGTCTGATTTTATTTGTGTTCCCCTGGTGAGGGGTGGTCTGTGGAATTATTATTGCTGGTTGGACTGTTGAAGTCCGCATGACATATTGGACCAATTGTCTATGTATTTTAAGTAGTAGTTTTAGCTGAGCTAAAAGTTCCCGGTCTGACATTTTATCAATGTCGGGATGTGGTGTGTAGCTGGTTAGAACCGGCCACGTGGCTCCTGGTCTACCTAGTGGACCGAGCCTGGTGATGTGATTTTGATGTTTTAGGGCGCCATTAAACCAGAGCAGGTGCTGTTGGTAAGTTAGTGGGATTTCAAACTCCTCGAAAGGAGCGTATTTATCCGGAGGTTCCTCTATTTTGTAATAGTGGAATTCGTGTGTTACAGCATGTGCTGCTGGAAATTGTATCCATGAATAGAATACCTCTGTCTGCCAATATTCATGGGCCTCTACCACGAATATGACTGTACCACCTCGTGATGATACTCCATTTTCTATAAGTTTTTTTGTTATAGTTTTTCTTACATTTACCGGAATGATTATAGCATTCGGGTCATTGTCTTGGAGACTTGTGTCATCCGCTAGGAGTTGAGCTGCTAATTTAGCTTTCTCCCTTTCCTCTTCATTCATTATCCGACATTTTACTGACAGAAAGTTATTTTTGCTTTGCAGAGCAAGTTTCAAGGAAACAAAGATTAGGTGCACAATATTTTGGAACACTGTATCCTTCAACATTGACTAAACCAAAAACTATACATAGGAATCTCTTCCTACTAAGTTCCAGCGGATTTTAACCTTTTACCCACTCCAGACGTCTTTTGGAGTTTTTATGGAAAAAAGGGTTCTGTGTGAAAAAGCACGACTGAGTTACTCTAGTGTCTTGCGTTAGATTATCGCCTTACCAAACGTTGGGCGCCATGTAGTGTGGTTCCTATATTCCCAATAGGCTCTGCGCATTGGAACAATATAAACAGCAGTGTAGACGTAGGACTGAGGTCGACTAGGTCTCTACTGACTATATTAGACTTAATTAGTTTTGCCAGCTAGCTCAGAGGTCACTAGAAACTTTCTTGAATGTTCAGGAAAGAGTTAACTCTCTTGATTTAGACAAGAAGGGATTAGTTTCTGACAACCGCATAAACATGACAACTTTGCTCCCACAGAATAAAGAGTGTATCTCTAGAGTCGTGTGAAAACAATAGACAGCTATTTCACTCAGTCAATTGTGCATACTTAGTTTCACCAGAGTGCAGAGAAATAGAGAGACGGGCGTTTTCAATAAAAGTTGTTATTTATTGAGCAGTCTTCTTTCTCATGCAAGAGAAATGAATTGCCACAATTGCAATACTTATCATGAAGTAAAGTGTGTACAGTAAAAGTAGTATTATGAAATAATACTGTAAAAGCATGGATATGGTTTCTTAGCCATATGATACTTTAAAATGGATAAAATATATACATACATAAAAACATTGACTAACGTACTCAACTGGTGCTACTAAGATACGCCTACCCCGGTGTACCTGACCTAAGCCTAATACGTGGGAAGGAGTAAGTAAGTTGCAGTTTAAGTTAAGTTGGTTTTTGCCAAGGAATCTGAATCAAGAATTCTCTTAAGGATTTAGTCAGCTCCGTACCTTGGTAATAGAATGTAGGAGGTCTTGCATCTCTCTCTCAGGACTCGATCTCCCAGCAACCCGCAAGGGTGACTGGAAACACCGGAGCTGGAAATTTCTCGGCTGGAGAAAAAGTCAGCGTCTTTCTCAGTGCGTCAAAAGGGAGGGGCGGCTTCCTTCGGCTCTTGCATCAGCTGGGCTTCGGGTAAGTAGATAGCCGCTCTGATCCAAACCACCGTGTGTTTGCTTAAGACTCCAGGAGTTCTTGTGCAAATCAAAACAAGAGCAGGGGGAATTCCCGGGCTGCTGGAGGCTTGGTTTGTTTAAAGAATGCGTTGTACTTTCTAGGAGTCTAGGGGAGTAGCCTTATCGTATTTGGACTGCATTAGCTATTACTAAATATGGATATGATTCTTATGCCTTTATAAGGATATTATTTATTATAACCATATAAGGGCACTAAATCGGGAATATCGAATTAGGGTCCTAGATAGAAACACAACAGTAGTCAGGCACTACTTCTACCTACGTGCCTCTGGTGGTCCATGGAGCCTGGCCCCCTGCCAGTTCCAAAAGACTCAGCAAGAAATCTTGGCACCCGGTGGGAGACGGATCTATCTTTTAAGGCGCAGGTTCGACAGATTTCATCAACATATTTTGGGAAGCTGAGAATCATTAGGAAATTCCTACATTTGCTGCCGAAAGAGAGCCACAGGTTCACGATCCATGCTCTAGTGACCTCTCTGTTGGACTTTGTCAACAGCTTATACCTAGGATTGCTACCATACCTTATTCATAGACTTTAGATGATCCAAAATGCGGCGGTGAGGCTAATTCGCCGGGTCCCTTCTCCTCATCATATCTCTCCCCACCTCAGGCAGTTGCATTGACTTCCGATGGCTAGGAGGAAAGAATTTAGGGTGCTGACCTTTGCTTTTCAAGCCATGTGTGGCATGGGCTAGGCTATCTTAAGATAAGGCTCAGACCATAATGACAGGAGCCGACCTTGCAATCCAACTACCAGTAACTACTCTATGTTCCATGATACGCCATGACCTAACAAAGTGGCAGGTCATTTTCGGTCAGGTCCGCAAGATTGTGGAACTCTTTGCCAACCCAGTTACACCAGATAGAAACAGAACATGAGTTTAAGAGGGTCCTATACACCTGGCTCTTTAGGCAGGGGTAGTATTATTGGCTATTCTTTCGCTATAGTCTGCGTAGCACCGGGACAACTCAGATGGAGGTAGCTGCACGCTTTACAAATGACGATTGATTGATTGATTGATAAGTATAGCAGAATTACTGGTGCCACTGGAATGGTGCTATACCAATAAAGATTTAGTAGCAATGGTGAAAAGCGATCTTAGAAAAATTGGAGCAGCAAATGGGTTCTTATAAGTACATTTTATCAGCTGACTGATATGCAGAAACAACAACCCTGCTCCCCAATAATGACGAGTTGCTAGAGGTAACTGTTTTTTAATTCCAGTACCAGTCAAATGTTATTGAACCTAAAAATACACCATTTTACATATATTTCCACGTGCACTTCTATACAGAAATCCTACAAATTCACTGCTAATTATTATTTACATTCAGGACTGTTTTGACCAATGTTTCTTTCCCAAAATGGACTGCATGCTATCGCTTTTAGCAAAAAAAGATAGCTAAGAGAGACATCATATATCCTCTTTATTACCTCACACTGACACTTGAGGTTTCACTGCTCCTAGTTTCTCATAGCGCCAATACATCTTCAGGCAATCATTGTGCTTTATAAGTAACTTCATTCAATCATTCATTCATTATAAACTAGCATTTAACAACTTTCTAGCTTTTATAAATGTTATATGCCCATATATATGTTTTGTCACAGATTTCCCATATCTTCGTAGGCGGAACTCATTAGATCACCCACAAAATTATTTTCTCTTTTCACAAAAGTTCCTAGACCAGGGAGCTTTCAAATATTAACTATGATACTAGTTTTGCCAAACATCGTATAATACTAAAAACTAAATATGATTTTACTCTGACAACAGAATTACATTTTCAAACAGAATTCTGCTGGAAATGTCAATGTAACCCCCCAAAACATTTACTTTGTTGAGATTAACGGAGCCCCCACCACCCCCCACCCCCAAAATGCATACTCGAAGACATGGGCCTGTGTGAGAAAGTGTCCTTTTTGGTATGATCACTTTCATGTGTTTTTTTACTCAATCTGCTAGTTTATTTACTCTGTGCACTATGATGGTTCCATCCAGGCTCAGTGAATGAGCTCAGACTCCAAAACATGGTACCATTGGCTAACTCTTGAGTGGAATATTTAACTTTCATAAAAGTCCAGAGCATATGGTGCAAGAATACACACTTATGACATGGACAGTTAAACGTCACCTGCGGACTGCAGCACTTTTTGTGACTTCCACTAGTGTGACAGAGAAAACATGGACTGCTACCGTTTAAACCTGCAGTTCGATCTGTCAAGATACCCCTTTTTGACAGAGAAACGCCTACCTTTTCAATAATAGTAAGTCAAAAGGAGGGGGCATGGTATTTAAAAGAGGGTCATCTCAAAATAAATATTATCATGTCCCTAAAGTGATAAGGCCTCAAAAACTATTTTCACCAGCCCCTGGCTGTCCTATACAGAAAACTTGAGTACAGATTAAAATAGTAATTCTGGGACCAGCTAAATAATTAGTTGAACAACTATTTTTAATATTTGTAAAAGTCCCAATTCAATGTGAAAAGTTACTGTTTCCCTACCAGAAGCTCCTGGAGGCTAATTTCCACTAATTCTCCAGCAGCTGTTTAGCATTGCTTCAACTTAATGAGGTGTGAAAACTGACCCCAGAGCAGAACCAATGGCCTGTGTGCAGGTAGATGCTTTTCTCTCCCTTGTAGGAAGGCCAGTTAAGATGGACCCACGAACATCAATAACTTGTTAAAGGGCTTGATATTTCACTAATAAATGAAGAAGAGACCTAGAGAAGATAAACTGTTGTACCCTCAGTAGCTACCCCTAGCACTGCTTATGAGTGAAGAGAGAGGTGGAGGCTTGTCACCTTACCAGGCCACTTCACTGGGTAGACAAAAAGGCTCTGCACTAAGGAGAAAATAATCCAGATTTTGGGATTTTGAGAGCAAGGTGCACTGTGGGATTATTATAGAAGGGAAACAGGAACTGCTACAAAAGAGTGTAGGGTTGGCTCAGGGAATTTTTACCTCATTGGTTAGGGAGGAGCTAGGAGTCACCTTCACCCGTTGTTAGTCTAAAGCATAAAAATCACACCGGCAAGCCACCATTCTCTGAACACTACCAGACCTGTGAAAGAACAGAAAAAAGATGGCACCTGTGTGCCTACACGGGGTACAACACGCTGCAAAAGTATTTTTCCTGAAGTGCCTACCTGACTAATTGCAAATGGAATGGGATTGGACTTTGCTGGTAACCTCTCTTGGAGTAAGAACTAGTCTCTAACTACTATTCCTTAGGTTTGAGGTCTGAAAAGCTGTAGGACTTAGAAAACCTCTGACTTCCAGATGTCAGACGATCAGGACCAACCACTAGTGTTGATGCATTTAAAGTGCAACTTTGCTGAGATAAAGAAACAGGTTTCTCCTGCTTGGAGCTTCGCAAGCAGCAAATCCGTTTGAGTGGGTTTTCGGCAAGGACCTATTCAACCTCCTGGGACTCACCAAAGGATATAGCCTGCAGCCTTATCCCACTGGAAGAGTTCCGAATAAGAGACGTAGTCCAAAGGTAGAAATCTTGACCAGACAAAGACACAAAAAATATCTAGACAACATTAGGACTTCCCTGGGCAGAACTTGTGAGCTTTTGCCATTGAGAGTTTTTCCTGCCAAAATCCAGGGCTTCAGCTGGACCTCTTATAATGGCTACCCAGCTTCAAAAGGAGTTCCTTGGAAATCCTTTAAAACATGAGTCTAAGAGGGTCCCAAACACCTGGCTCTTTAGGCAGGGGTAGTATTATTGGCAATTCTTTTGCTATAGTCTGCGTAGCACCGGGACAACTCTGATGGAGGTAGCTGCACGCTTTACAAATGACGATTGATTGATTGATTGATTGATAAGTATAGCAGAAATACTGGTGCCACTGGAATGATGCTATACCAATAAAGATTTAGTAGCAATGGTGAAAAGTGATCTTAGAAAAATTGTAGCAGCAAATGGGTTCTTATAAGTACATTTTATCAGCTGACTGATATGCAGTAACAACAACCCTGCTCCCCAATAATGACGAGTTGCCAGAGGTAACTGGTTTTTAATTCCTCTGAAGGATTTTGACTTCCATTTCAGAGAGTTACCCCTAAGGTAAAATCCTTAGACCGGGACATACCGGCTTGGCACATCCGACCGGTGGTCCATCGTGGTCAGCCTAGAAATGCCCCATAGTCCCTGTTATCTGCAATTAGTGACTCAAAACTGGCACTTTACTTTTTCTTTGTACTATTTCCCTTAAATATTTAAAAAAATATCTCTTTGGTTTCCTTTTGTAAATTTCCATTGTTTTGGTGTCATGTTGCTTATTAAATTTTTCTCCATTTCTCTAAATTGGAGTGGGATATTCATTGTGTTGCGTTGTTGCCTTTAACTGTTTTTGTACTTCAAAATGCTCTGCATTTTCTCTAAGTTACACGTCTGGTATGTGTCATAGGTAACAGGAGATGAGTTCAGGTGCAAAAGACTGAACCTTTTATTGTACCTTTAAAGAATAGTGTCATTATTACTAGTGGTGGCCTACTATCCACCCTCACTAATAATCCATTTTCTCACACTGTTTAGAAGGATTGTTCAACATAATTTAAAAAAATGATTTTACTGGTAGAGCTATAACTTGAATGAAAGTTAACATTTTAAAAGTGTGCTTTGTGCTTCCTGTGAATTATCTTTCTATCCTCATAGCCCCTGAGCCAGAGACACAATATACATCTCTGTATAGATGTTAACCACCCTCCTTCTGGACAGAAATGGCTTGGCCTCTGCCAGCAGAATTGCAGGAGTGGTGACAGTGGTCACTTAACAAGGGTTAGTTGTCAGGGAAGCAATAGGAACTTCTTTTAATGCAAAGCACAGCTATCACAGCTTGTCCTTTGGAGTAAATATTCCATATGGCACTCTCAGGAACTGAACCCATTTATACTAAGAACCACCCTAGACTGCATCCCCCCTCCCCCCGTGGAAGGAAAACTAGTCATAGCATTGGCAGAGGGAAAAAAGCCTTGTCTCTATGGAAAGAAGGAGGGACACAGGATCTACAGCTGAAAGAAGGCTAGGGCCATTTTAGTTGAGGCATTCTGGGAACGTTTGCAGTAAACCGAAAGGAGAAGTGCTGAATAAGGAGTTACAAATTCTGCAAGAAAGTAGTAGGATTAGGTCTAAGACATTCTTCAATCACTAGCTAGTGCTCAGGATAAGACTGGAACATTGCAACTTCCTGCAAAAAACAATCCTGGACCTGAGAAGTAATATCTTGAAGAAAGTAGCCTGGCAGTAGGAAGTAAGAAGGTTTTAGCATTTCTGTCTCCTGCTAGCACCTAAGGATTGGAACTACTCTCCTAGAATCAAGGGGTTGGCGTCCTTCTTAAAACTACAGGGACAAAAAAGCAGGAGTCCTGACTCTAAGAAAGCCCAATTGACCACTTTAGTCCTAGCGGGACCCTGGCTGGAGAGAGACCTGCATCTTGAGTGATAGCTTAGATAGGTGATAGAGTCAAAAGACCACCAATCCTTGATTGTAAGGAGAGTCAACTAGGCTATCTGAGCCTGGATCAGTTGGCTTTGGTCCTAAAGTATTTGTCGAGGAGATGGAGTTTCAAGGCCCTTTTGAAGCAGGTGAAGGTGGGGTTGCATCTAAGTTCAGTAGGAAGAGCATTCCACATCCTGGGTGGTTTTCTTTTTCTATATTGGAGGGAAGAGAAAAAGTTAGTGCTCCTCAGAGTTCTGGCTCTTCCTGTTTTCACAAGTTTGCTGTTTAGGTAGTTGGGAGAATGTGTGAAGGGTTTTGTGTCTGATGCATGCAGACTTGGAAATACATGTACCTTCAATAGGAAGGCAGTTGAGGGATTTAAGAGTTGGTGTGATGTGTTCAAACTGTTTAACACCTGTAATGAGTGTGACTGACATGTTTAGTACTGACCCTAGTGGGACTAGGTGAGTTTTTGGTGTCCCTGCTAAGATGGTGTTCCCATAGTCCATTACAGAGAGGACTAGGTATTGAACTATTGTCTTGAAATTATCCTGGGGGATGAAAGGGATGATTTTCTTTACGTGTTTTAGAGTGTACAGTGCACCTTTGGCAGAGTTTTTGATGTGGTCGTTCATTGACAACTACTTGTCCATGGTAATGCCTAGTGACTTTACCGAGTCGGAGAGGACGAGGGAGAAGTTTAGGGCATCCAGGTTCATGAGTCAAGCTTGGATTGGTAGTTGGTTACTTTTCGGAGAGAAAAGTATTAATCTGGTTTTGTCCGGGTTCATCTTTAAGTGCTTAGAGCGATACCAGGTTTGTATCTTGGTTAATGTGTCATTGAGGTGTTGGATGTCATTGGGTGATTTGATTTTGTAGTAGAGTTGTGTGTCATCTGCATATAGGTGATATTTAACTACAGCTTGCTGTAGAATCCTTGGTAGTGGTTCATGAAGAGATTGAAGAGGGATCATGAGAGGATCAAGCCTTGGGGGACACCAAGCTTGACTCGTGTAGGCTTAGAGAGGCAGGAGTTGATCTAAATGTGTTGCGATCAATGTTGAAGGTAGGAAGAGAACAATTTTAGTACTTTGCCATTAATTCCAGAGCGTCTTTTCAGAGTCTCAAGAAACGCTGCATGATTTATTGAGTTGAATGCCACAGATACGTCAATAAGGGTGAGAAGATATGATTCACCTTCATTTAACCCTTTCGCTGCGGGGGTAATTACCCCGCTGTGCTGAGGGGCAGGGGCGTGCACAGTGCCCCCATGCTCATGACGAGCTCAGCTCGTCATGAGGCACAGTGCTCCTGTGCTCATGACAAGCTGAGCTTGTCACAGCCGCACCCGTTTTCGTTGAACGTTCAGTACAGCAGGGGAATTATCCCCGCATGTGAGCATTCCACGGCTCATGTCGAGCTCAGCTCGTCATGAGCACAGGAGCACCGTGCCTCATGTCGAGATGAGCTTGTCATGAGCATGCAAGGTGTTAAGGATCTGTGGTTATCATCTTAGATATTGAGCATGACTTGTTTTATTGCTACAGCCTTTTCTGAATCCCGAATAAAGGGTATCAAAGAGGTTGAAATCGTCAATATGTTTGCTGAGTTGTTGGAGAACGCATCTCTCCAAGATTTTAGCTAGGAACGGGAGATTGGCGATAGGTCTGAGGTTATTGAGATTGTTAGGGTCAGTCTCTGTTTTTTTTAGGATAGGTGGGATTTGTCCTAGTTGGAGGGAATCTGGTACCCAACCTGAGGTAAGAGAGGAGTTGATGATTTTTGTCCAGAAAGGGGCAATGATGTGGTTGAGATTTTGTACTATTGTGGAATGGAGGGGGTCCGAGGTGTGTGAAGTGGGCTTTAAGCTCGCAATTATACTGAAGACTTCGTTTTCAGACATGGTTTTGTAGTCCGAATAATTGGCATCATTTTTCGGATGGGTGGGAACACGGTTATCCTCTGCAGATTTAGATCTGTTTGGTCAAAGGTGAGCATAGCGGGGCAGGTTAGGAGGGAAGGATGGTTCATGTTTTGGAAGATGAATTACTCAATTTTTGTGACCGTTATCTGTGAAGAAGCTGGCTATATGTTGACAGAGTTACTTGGTGGCTCTTAGTAAGTGTGGGCCAAAAATCCGTTCCGCTTGCGGAATTTGTGGATTGTCTGCAATTTCGCGATCCGCGAATCTCACGAAATTGCCAAAAAATACGCAAATCTGCTCGCGGGCGGTTTTTATTTTTGGCCCACAGGAAGCACTTACAGTTAAGGCAGGTGCTCGAGTTGAAGCTAACTTTGTAACCATTTTAGAATGGCACCGACAAGCTGCCAGAGCTGAAGTTGCAACTTCAACTCTGGCAGCTTGCCGGTGCCATTCTAAAATGGTTACAAAGTTAGCTTCAACTTGGGCACCTGCCTTAACTCTGTATGTGCTTCCTGTGGGCCAAAAATTAAACCTCAACAGGAAGCACTTACAAATATAAGCAGGTGCCGAGTTAAAGCTCAAATTCAGTAACGTTTTAATCAGCCCAAAACATTAGTGAGCACGGTCGAGGCTGGGCAAGTGTGCTTTAACCCCATATCTGCCATCGAAAATTAGCTGTAATACTCGAGGGAGGTCTTTGCATCCATGAGTTTCTCGAGCGCAATCCCCGTGTAGGTCCTGTGACCAGGAGGCTGATTTCTCCTCACCTGCTGCCCTGCACGCTCTCTGACCCTTTATACACAAGAGGCATGTTGACACGCATAGAAGCCCCGCACCACACACTAGCCATATCAAACGTCTTCCCGCCCTTCCCAACTGATGGTAGTTGGTGTCCAATCTGCCTAGCTCGAGATAAGCCTTGAGGGGTTTATTGACTGAGAATTTGTTTTTCAGGGTGGGGGTTGTTGCAGTCATTATGGTAGTTGTTTGTCGCAGGAGTGAGATAACGGGGCTAGTGTGATTGTAATGAGTAATGGTGGATGTCCCGGCGTTGGAGAGTGAGTCGGCGGGAAGGGAGAATAGGTCGGTTCTGGGGTTTTTGTCAGGGGGGGATATGGGAGAGTGGGTTAGGTGTTTCTGTGGAGCTAATGTGGAGAATAGTGTAGGGAAGTGATGGTCAATAGTGGTGAGGTGGGAATCAGTGGCCTGTATGAGAATGTTTCCTATTCTGACGATGGAGATGGTGAGTTCCCCTCTAAAGGTAGGGGAGACGGTTGTGGACACTTTTGAACTATAGTGTATTTTGGTTGACTTAATGACTTGGAGGTGAAGAAGGGAGATGTTTTACCATTTTTTGGGCATTTCGTGTAAAAGACGAAGTCTGTTTTCTTGTTGCCATCAGTTGAGCTGTGGTAGTTGTCAACTATAAGTGTTTCTGGGTGCTGTTTCAAAATTCTGTGCTTGAAGGTTTTTTTAGCATTATTTGACATATTTCCAGGTAATTTATGATCCATGAGTTGGGTCCGTAACACACGAGTGCTAAGTTTTATTTAAACCCTGGTGGATGATTCTTCGATCTGCTAAGCATTGGAGGCCATGACCTGGAAGAGGACAGTCCGCTATATTTAGAGATTCCTGCCATCCTGGAAGGTTCACAGTTGTTACTACCATGTCAGCTCACTTCGAAGTAAAGATATTTTTTTGAATGGACCCCATGTTTGAAGGGCCCTCTTAGCAAACCCTTTTGTACAAAGAAAGCAAACTCCCAAAGCAGGAGCCTGTTTTCGATTAACAAAAAATAAAGGGCCACTATACATTTTCCCTTCCAGTTTCCACCATGCCTCACGTGGTGGACATGGGTAGGAAACTGATGGTTGGTTGTCCTGTCCTCAATAAGATGCGATGAGCATTAATGTGCTCCAGAGGCCTATGGGGAAAAGATCATTGCAGGTTGGGTTACCACCGGCAGGGTATAGAGTCAAAATATCAAGTTTTTATTATCGACTAGACATAATATCGAGTAAAAAATATAGAATAGACATAATTTCGACTAGACAGAATATAGACTACCAAAATATCTACTAGAACATTTTAATATCGAATAAAATAGACATAATATCGAATCAAAAATATAGAATGGACATAATATCGACTAGACAGAATATAGACAACAAAAATATCGAATTTAAGGTAAGTTAATAATAATTTTTAATATTTGTGTAATATAATTCTGTAGAGGGTTGTGGGTTTATAGGGGAATAGGGTGGGAAGTAATTGAATTATAATTAATGAAATATGTTATTTTATTTATTGGTATTTATTTAAAACGGTCAATTAATTATTAATTGGTAATTAATTAAAATATAATTAGTAATTAATTTTAATTGATTAATTGATAAATATGTTTATTTTAGTAATTTGTTTTCTGTAGCGGGTTGTGGGTTTATAGGGGAATAGGGTGGGAAGTAATTTAATTATAATTAATAAATATGTTATTTTATTTATTGGTATTTATTTAAAACTTAATTGTCAATTAATTATTAATTGGTAATTAATTAAAATATAATGGGTAATTAATTTTAATTGATTAATTGATAAATATGTTAATTTTAGTAATTTGTTTCCTGTAGCGGGTTGTGGGTTTATAGGGGAATAGGGTGGGAAGTAATTTAATTATAATTAATTAAATATGTTAATTTATTTATTGGTATTTATTTTAAGTTAATTGTCAATTAATTATTAATTGGTAATTAATTAAAATATGATTTGAAATTTATTGTAATTGATTAATTGATAAATATGTTACTTTTATTACATTATTTTCTGTAGTGGGTTGTGTGTTTATGGTGGAATAGCTTGGGAAGTAATTTACTTGTAAGTAATTACATTTTTTAAATATTTTTATTTGTGTCTAATTTTTAAATATTTTTATATTGTAAATTAATTTATTGGTACTTGGTAAATACTTAGTATTAGTAGGTAATTTTTATTATTAGTTAATTTTTATTTGCAATTTTAATTGATTAATTAATATATTTTATAAAATTGTAAAATATTGGTATTAATATTTATGTAATTTATATTTATATATGAAGTATTTACTTTCCCTACTATTGCACTCACTGGAGTGGGAATAGTAATTTTTAACCATAAGCTATCCAACGCTTTCCCTACTGTTGCACTCTCTGGAGTAGGAATAGTAATTTTTACCCCTACGCTATCCAACGCTTTCCCTACTGTTACACTCTCTGTAGTTGGAATAGTAATTTTTATCCCTACGCTATCCAACGCTTTCCCTACTGTTGCGCTCTCTGGAGTTGGAATAGTATTTTTTACCCCTACGCTATCCAACGCCTTCCCTACTGTTGCACTCACTGGAGTGGGAATAGTTATTTTTATCCCTACGCTATCCAACGCTTTCCCTACTGTTGCACTCTCTGGAGTAGGAATAGTCATTTTTATCCCTACGCTATCCAACGCTTTCCCTACTGTTGCACTCACAGGAGTGGGAATAGTAATTTTTACCCCTACGCTATCCAACGCTTTCCCTACTATTGCACTCTCTGGAGTGGGAATAGTAATTGTTATCCCTACGCTATCCAATGCTTTCCCTACTGTTGCACTCACTGGAGTGGGAATAGCAATTTTTACCCCTACGCTATCCAACTCTTTCTCTACTGTTGCACTCTCTGGAGTGGGAATAGTTATTTTTACCCCTATGCTATCCAATGCTTTCCCTACTGTTACTCTCTTTGGAGTGGGAATAGTAAATTTTACCCCTACGCTATCCAATGCTTTCCCTACTGTTGCGCTCACTGGAGTGGGAATAGTAATTTTTACCCCAACGCTATCCAACGCTTTCCCTACTGTTGCGCTCTCTGGAGTGGGAATAGTAATTTTTACCCCTACGCTATCCAACGCTTTCCCTACTGTTGCACTCTCTGGAGTGGGAATAGTAAATTTAACCCTCTCGCTATCCTACGGAAAAAATATTGTTTATGTTTTGTTAATAATATGTATATATATATATATATATATATATATATATATATATATGTTTTAAAATTAAAAAAAAAATTTGTTACAATAATTATTTATTAATTTTATGTTTATTTAAGTATTTTAAGTATGTTTAAATTATTTATGTTTATTATTATATTACTTTTTAATTTATTTTAAGATATTTAAAAAATTCGATATTTTGACTGTCTATATTTTTGCTATTGATATTTTGGAGTCGATATTTTTGTACCAGATAGGAAGTCGATATTCTGGCATTCGATATTTTTACCTCGATATTTTGGCAAGTCGATATTTTGACTGTCGATATTCTGCAGTGATCCCACCGGCAGAGCCAGCAGTGGTTCCATTGTTTGTAATCTAACAGTTTCCCTAGCTTAAATAGAGCAGGAGGTGTATTTCGTCCTCTCTACTAGAGCCTACTAGAGCCTAAATGAGGACCTTATTCATGTTTTCATCACCAGAAGACAAGTATATGGAGTTGAGGGTTACCCCAGGAGGGTTTAACTTGAGTGGGAAAGATATCAAGTACCTTGATACCTTGCTCACTGAAGTTGCACCCTCCTATCACAAAGAAAATGATTCAGGGGTCAATCTTGGTTCAGTTATCAGTCCTTGTGTATTCCTGCCTGACTACACTTTACTGCCTTACCCTTCTGGAGGATTGTGAGACCCCAAAATTAAGTTTCCATGAAGACAAAACTTGGAACCAGTAATGAGGTTGCAAATCGTCCCTAGCTACACCTTAATGGCTACTGTATTCTCATTTGTCCCATTCATAGCGTTTGGAGCCGTAACCGAAGGCTTCAGGAGAAGCTCCACAATAAACTATCTAACATGCTGGGACACTTGCTGGCTTCTTCTACTTGCCATGCTATTTCCCTTGTCTCACTGAAGGACTTGGAGCTCCAGATGCTAGTTGACATCTGAAGGTAAAAACATTCACTGGTGTAATCCATTAGGCTTACCTGCTCCATCTCAGTCAGCCTAAAATCAAGCCTAGGTCCCAGTCAGCTTGTGAACTGTAATTTTCAATTGGAATTTGTGGTCTCCTAGCACTTTTTGATGCAAAAATATGCATCTCTGGTTCCAATTATCCAATTTTGACTATTATTGTATATTTTTGCTGTTTAAAAGGTTTCAGTATGTTTCTAATTTGTTTTAAGTATTTTGTTATGTTACGTTATTTTCATGACTGCAAAATAGTTTGGTACTACTTAAATTGAACAGGCATTCTTCAGGGAAACTGCCTGCTACTTGTTTGATGGAGCACTCCGTCTGTCAAACGGATGGTCTGCATGTCCGCTTTAGGGTGGTGAATACTGCCAGCTATCTGTTCACAAATCCCCTTTTGCCTCTTACAACAGAAAGCTTCCCTTGATGACCCAACGGAGTAGGGGTTGTTCGAGATAAGGCATAACACTGCCCACCCTGTGGGTGTGATGTCCTTTTTTTCTGTTTGTCATGCTGAACAGAACAAACAAATGACCTTCCCCAAACCATGGAAAAGGCACTCTGGATTTGGGAGGTCACTTGTTTCTTGTTTTTCAATTGAAAAACAAAATGTTTGCTAACGTTTGTTGGATGCCCATCAAAACCAAAGGCAGATGTTCATCAAACTGTTCATACCTTGACAGGAAACAGCATGATGGTGGTTTCAGTCAAGGTATAGTAATGATATCTAAAGTTGGCCGATTGTAGTTCATCAGAATGTTGGACATTGTGTCCTCTGCCACCATGACGGATAGAGTATTAGCTGCCAAACCCTAGTTTTGTTTCTTAGATGTCTGACACACGTTAGACACTTGTTGGCTAGGAGTGGGTAAATATGTCTTGGTTTCTGTGAATGCTGAGTAGGCCAAAACCCTTTTGGATCAAACCACTCTAAACGCCTCCAAGAGTGACTGTGAAGGCTGGCAGCAACGTTTTTGACAGATGTGTTTATTGATCATTTACAGTCACTATACACCAATGATACATTCATTTATCTAGGTGATAATGTAAGTCCTTGCCCAATATGTTGAAAATTTAAGATTGATTTTTCTGGGTTAAACATGATCTAACATGTCTTGTTTTTGACCCACAGGGCTGGGCGCATGAAAGATCAGTGCAGTGATCTGGAGATTCCATGGCAAACTAGGGAAATAAAATATTTTGTTATACCTATGATACATACTCTTAAATTCACTATATAGTCATATGTGGGACAAGTTAGGGACTTCGAGGGGTAATACAATTTTGGTCATTTCTTATACTCTTAATGATAGTCGAGTCACTTTATCTAACATGATGGCACTTCCTAGATACTTTGATATATTACAGTGTTCTTGTGCTTTGTCCCAAAAAACATATTTCAAATATTAGATAGTTTGATAACATCTCTGATCTTGGCAGTCACACTCCAGAGTTTAACTCAGCGTACTCAAATTTACCTATGAACTTGGCGGCTTTTGCCTACCTGATTTTGAGCCAATCTAGCTTCTCAACTACAGCAACTGGTAAATTGCCTGGACGAGAAACAAATCTGGAAAGATCACCACTAGCTGGCTATCATGTTAATGTTGTTTTTAAAATAATGTTAAGGTTACACGTAAAGGCTGTCCTGATGTGTACCAGAGTTACAAATCTGGTTTCAAAAGATGTGGCAGATTTGGAATTAGATGGTTAAACGTGTAGTGGTAATAAGACAAACTCCTAACATTGAGAATCACCACTGTGGGACCTGCCACATTTTTGTAGACTGAGAGAGTGGAAGTGTTGAAGAAACAACTAGACAGGGAATGTTCAAATATGGGGCATCATTACAGGAAATTGAATGTAAACTTGGAGAGCACTGAATTATATTGTGGTTAGCAGATCAGCCAATTTTTGCTGTTTTAAAAGTCGACAAGCATGGCCGATCGATCTAGAAGATGCCCCAGTGCAAATATGCCTGGGGGTAGGGGAATGTGGTTTCCTCCTGTGAAGGCAGCCTGGTTGCATATCACAGGTGGTGAAGTCTTTGAAGCTCACCACTTTGATGTGCCACTTAACTAGTCAACCTGTCAGGGAGGGAGGTGTAATCTCCTTTCCGTCCAGGCCATCATTTCTGAATCCTGAGAAAGATCACACCTCTTGGCAGGGGATCAAATTCCTGTTTTGGTGGCAACAGTGACAGGCTGGTAGCCTGAGCACTGGGAAAGTTGGGGCATCCGATTGGGCAACCTCTAAGGTAGCCACTGGCACATCGTCCTCAACTCGTTATTCATGTCAAGTAAGATGAGGCAGGTTGTTTGATACCAAACATGAAATATTTCCGGGTTATCATAATGGAGCTGCTAACTGCAGGTTCGCCGGAGTGCCAGCCCATATTATCCTGTGGACCACCTATCACTTATACCAGCCCTTAATGGTAAAGGCCACTATAGGGACATATAAACTTGCACTTACACGTCCACACCTTTAAAATAATACACCCTGCCTTCTGGGCTCAGGAGGCCTTCCTTAGGGGTGACTTGCATATATTTTATTAATAGTGCAGGTCCTTTGCCACACATGCAGAGGGTACAGTTTAGTTCAAGTCATTTGCACTGTTCCTGCAGTCTGCAAAGAGAAACCTGCTGTCAGTAATATACTTGAATCACTCAAGCTAGCACAAACAGTGCTACAGGCCCTGGTGATCCCTTTAAGGCTCATGCCAGGGGTCCATTTAGTAGTCAAGTCAAGTCAAGTCATAAAATTTATATAGCGCACTACATACCCAGAGGGTTTCAAGGCGCTTAGGAAGGGGAGGAGGATTATTTGTCAAATATCCACGTTTTAAGCTGCTTTCTGAACGCTAGGTGATTCTGGGTGAGGCGAAGGTAAGCGGGGAGTGAGTTCCATGTTTTGGCAGCCAGGTATGAGAAGGATCTGCCTCCCATGGTGGTCTTGTTAATGCGAGGTACAGTGGCGAAGGCTAGGCTGGAAGAGCGAAGTTGGCGGGAGGGGGTGTAGAAGGACAGTCGAGAGTTGAGGCAATCTGGTCCGATGTCGTAGAGTGATTTGTGTGCGTGGGTAAGCAGACGGAAAGTAATCCTCTTATTGACGGGTAGCCAGTGGAGGTCTTTAAGGTGACCAGAGATGTGTTCGTTGCGTGGGATGTCTAATATGAGCCTGGCTGAGGCGTTTTGGATTCGTTGTAGTTTCTTCTGGAGTTTAGCGGTGGTACCTGCGTAGAGGGTGTTTCCGTAGTCCAGTCGGCTCGTGACTAGAGCGTGGGTGACTGTTTTCCTTGTTTCGGAGGGGATCCAGCGAAATGTTTTTCTGAGCATGCGAAGAATGTTAAAGCAGGAAGAGGATACGGCGCTGACTTGTCTGTTCATTGAGAGTGAAGAATCCAGGATGACGCCAAGGTTCCGTGCGTGGTCTGTCGGGATGGGTGCATTTCCGAGGGCTTCCGGCCACCAGGAGTCGTCCCATGCAGAGGGGGATTTACCTAAGATGAGGACTTCTGTTTTGTCTGAGTTCAGTTTCAGACGGCTTTGTTTCATCCATTCGGCGACTTCTTTCATTCCTTCGTGTAGGTTAGTTTTGGCGGTGCTGGGGTCCTTGGTGAGAGATAGGATCAGTTGGGTGTCATCCGCGTAAGAGATGATGTTGAGGTTGTGTTGGCGGGCGATGGCCGCGAGGGGGCTCATGTATACGTTGAAGAGGGTGGGACTGAGTGAGGATCCTTGTGGTACGCCGCAGATGATTTCAGAGGCCTCGGACTTGAATGGTGGGAGGCGGACTCTCTGGGTTCTTCCGGTGAGGAACGAGGTGATCCATTCCAGTGCCTTTCCTTGGATTCCGATGTTTCTGAGGCGTTGTAAAAGGGTGCTGTGGCAGACTGTGTCGAAGGCTGCAGAGAGGTCGAGGAGGATGAGGGCGACTGTGTCTCCATTGTCCAGTAGAGTTCGAATGTCGTCTGTTGCTGCGATGAGGGCGGTCTCAGTGCTGTGTTTGGCTCGGAAGCCAGATTGTGAGGGGTCGAGTGATTTGTTGGCTTCGAGGAAGGCGGCGAGCTGGTTGTTGACAGCTTTCTCGATGACTTTGGCCGGGAATGGAAGAAGCGAGATGGGGCGGTAGTTTTTGAGTTCGGTGGGGTCTGCTGTTGGTTTTTTCAGAAGGGCGGTGAGTTCAGCGTGTTTCCAGTCTTCTGGGAAGGTGGCGGAGTTGAAGGAGCAGTTGATGACGTCTCGGAGGTGCGGAGCTATGATGGAGTCTGCTTTGTTGAAGATGTGGTGAGGGCATGGGTCTGTGGGGGATCCAGAGTGGATGGAATTCATCAGGCGTATGGTGTCCTCCGTGGAGATTGGGTTCCAGGCGTTAAGGGTGTTAACGAGGGGAAGATGGTCAGCTGATGGTAGGGTGGGTTGGCTTCCGGGTTGTTTGTCAAAGCTGTTGTGGATGTCAGCAATCTTGTTGTGGAAAAAAGAGGCTAGGGAGTCGCAGAGGGTTTGAGAGGGGGTGATGTCGTTGGAGTTGGCCGAGGGGTTGGAAAATTCCTTGACGATGTTGAAAAGTTCCTTGCTGTTGTGGGCGTTGTTGTCAAGTCGATCCTTGAATGCTGTTTTCTTGGCTTTTCGGATTAGTTGGTGGTGAGTACGGATGGCGCTTTTGAAGGCGTCCTTGGTGCTGGTGGATGGGTCTTTTTTCCAGGCCTTTTCAAGGGAGCGGCACAGTTTCTTGGACTTCTTGAGGTCATCGTTGAACCATGAGGCCTTCTTGATGCCAAGTTTGTGTTGACGTTTTTTCAGTGGTGCTAAGGTGTCGGCGGTGTTGGATAACCAAAGGGTGAGGTTGGAGGCGGCTTCGTTGGCGTTAGAAGAGAGGGCTGGGGAGGTTTGAAGGAGCGATGTGGAGATCTGCTCCGTGGTGATTTTGTTCCAGTTTCTTTGTAGAGTTGGTTGGAGGTGGATGATGGGTTTCGGCTTGTTGTAGGTGAAGTGAACGCAGCTGTGGTCAGTCCAGAGGAGATTCGTAGTGTGGCTGAAGGAGACATGGTTGCTGGAGGTGAAGATGGGGTCAAGTGTGTGACCTGCGATGTGGGTGGGGGAAGTGACCAGTTGTTTAAGTCCGAGGTTGGCGAGGTTGTCCAAGAGGGTGGCGGTGTTGCGGTCGTTGATCTTTTCAAGGTGGAAGTTGAGGTCTCCCAGAAGGATGTAGTCTTTGGAGGGGAGCGCGTGTGGGGTGATGAAGTCCGTGATGTCTTCACTGAATTTTGCGCGGGGTCCTGGTGATCTGTAGAGGAGGGTGCCTCGGAGTGTGGTTTTGGGGTCGATGTGGATCTGGAAGTGAAGGTGTTCGGAGTTAGCGAGGTTAGCGTCAGAGCTGGTTGAGATGCGGATTGATTTTTTATGGACGATAGCGATTCCTCCTCCTGTATGGTCGGTGCGGTCCTTGCGTGTGATCTTATAGTCATCAGGGATAGCGATGGCGATGTCAGGGGCGGAGGAAGCGTTCATCCATGTTTCCGTTAGGAAGGCGACGTCAGGAGAGATGGTGTCTAGTAGGTTCCAAAGGTCAATGGCGTGCCTGTGGACCGAGCGGGTGTTGAGAAGGATGCATTCTAGGTGGTTGGGGTCGGGAATCTGTGTTGTGGTCGCAGCGGAGATGTTGTCGGTGCCGCTAAATTTGCAGGAGAGGCAGGAGAACGGTCCATGGGTGCGTCCAGGAGCGGCTTGGACGCAGGTGTATAAGCGGGTTAAAATCCCTTCTAATTGGGGTTACCAATTCACATATATCGGTTTTAGGGTGAGAGCACTGGCACTAGGGCCTGGACAGCAGGTTCTAGTGCACTTTCAGAGTCATACAAAAGGGACACTTTGCTACAGTTATGTAGCACATATTGTGGGGAGGTGGAAGAGTTCTGAGTGTTTACCACCAAGTGCTTGACCTATAAAACCCCGCTGTGCTGAGGGGCAGGGGGCGTGCACAGTGCCCCCATGCTCATGACGAGCTCAGCTCGTCATGAGGCACAGTGCTCCTGTGCTCATGACAAGCTGAGCTTGTCACGGCCGCACCTGTTTTCGTTGAACGTTCAGCACAGCAGGGGAATTATCCCCGCATGTGAGCATTCCACGGCTCATGACGAGCTCAGCTCGTCATGAGCACAGGAGCACCGTGCCTCATGTCGAGATGAGCTCGTCATGAGCATGCAAGGTGTTAAGGATCTGTGGTTATCATCTTAGATATTGAGCATGACTTGTTTTATTGCTACAGCCTTTTCTGAATCCCGAATAAAGGGTATCAAAGAGGTTGAAATCGTCAATATGTTTGCTGAGTTGTTGGAGAACGCATCTCTCCAAGATTTTAGCTAGGAACGGGAGATTGGCGATAGGTCTGAGGTTATTGAGATTGTTAGGGTCAGTCTCTGTTTTTTTTAGGATAGGTGGGATTTGTCCTAGTTGGAGGGAATCTGGTACCCAACCTGAGGTAAGAGAGGAGTTGATGATTTTTGTCCAGAAAGGGGCAATGATGTGGTTGAGATTTTGTACTATTGTGGAATGGAGGGGGTCCGAGGTGTGTGAAGTGGGCTTTAAGCTCGCAATTATACTGAAGACTTCGTTTTCAGACATGGTTTTGTAGTCCGAATAATTGGCATCATTTTTCGGATGGGTGGGAACACGGTTATCCTCTGCAGATTTAGATCTGTTTGGTCAAAGGTGAGCATAGCGGGGCAGGTTAGGAGGGAAGGATGGTTCAGGTTTTGGAAGATGGATTACTCAATTTTTGTGACCGTTATCTGTGAAGAAGCTGGCTATATGTTGACAGAGTTACTTGGTGGCTCTTAGTAAGTGTGGGCCAAAAATCCGTTCCGCTTGCGGAATTTGCGGATTGTCTGCAATTTCGCGATCCGCGAATCTCGTGAAATTGCCGAAAAATACGCAAATCTGCTCGCGGGCGGTTTTTATTTTTGGCCCACAGGAAGCACTTACAGTTAAGGCAGGTGCTCGAGTTGAAGCTAACTTTGTAACCATTTTAGAATGGCACCGACAAGCTGCCAGAGCTGAAGTTGCAACTTCAACTCTGGCAGCTTGCCGGTGCCATTCTAAAATGGTTACAAAGTTAGCTTCAACTTGGGCACCTGCCTTAACTCTGTACGTGCTTCCTGTGGGCCAAAAATTAAACCTCAACAGGAAGCACTTACAAATATAAGCAGGTGCCGAGTTAAAGCTCAAATTCAGTAACGTTTTAATCAGCCCAAAACATTAGTGAGCACAGTCGAGGCTGGGCAAGTGTGCTTTAACCCCATATCTGCCGTCGAAAATTAGCTGTAATACTCGAGGGAGGTCTTTGCATCCATGAGTTTCTCGAGCGCAATCCCCGTGTAGTTCCTGTGACCAGGAGGCTGATTTCTCCTCACCTGCTGCCCTGCACGCTCTCTGACCCTTTATACACAAGAGGCATGTTGACACGCATAGAAGCCCCGCACCACACACTAGCCGTATCAAACGTCTTCCCGCCCTTCCCAACTGATGGTAGTTGGTGTCCAATCTGCCTAGCTCGAGATAAGCCTTGAGGGGTTTATTGACTGAGAATTTGTTTTTCAGGGTGGGGGTTGTTGCAGTCATTATGGTAGTTGTTTGTCGCAGGAGTGAGATAACGGGGCTAGTGTGATTGTAATGAGTAATGGTGGATGTCCCGGCGTTGGAGAGTGAGTCGGCGGGAAGGGAGAATAGGTCGGTTCTGGGGTTTTTGTCAGGGGGGGATATGGGAGAGTGGGTTAGGTGTTTCTGTGGAGCTAATGTGGAGAATAGTGTAGGGAAGTGATGGTCAATAGTGGTGAGGTGGGAATCAGTGGCCTGTATGAGAATGTTTCCTATTCTGACGATGGAGATGGTGAGTTCCCCTCTAAAGGTAGGGGAGACGGTTGTGGACACTTTTGAACTATAGTGTATTTTGGTTGACTTAATGACTTGGAGGTGAAGAAGGAAGATGTTTTACCATTTTTTGGGGCATTTCGTGTAAAAGACGAAGTCTGTTTTCTTGTTGCCATCAGTTGAGCTGTGGTAGTTGTCAACTATAAGTGTTTCTGGGTGCTGTTTCAAAATTCTGTGCTTGAAGGTTTTTTTAGCATTATTTGACATATTTCCAGGTAATTTATGATCCATGAGTTGGGTCCGTAACACACGAGTGCTAAGTTTTATTTAGACCCTGGTGGATGATTCTTCGATCTGCTAAGCATTGGAGGCCATGGCCTGGAAGAGGACAGTCCGCTATATTTAGAGATCCCTGCCATCCTGGAAGGTTCACAGTTGTTACTACCATGTCAGCTCACTTCGAAGTAAAGATATTTTTTTGAATGGACCCCAAGTTTGAAGGGCCCTCTTAGCAAACCCTTTTGTACAAAGAAAGCAAACTCCCAAAGCAGGAGCCTGTTTTCGATTAACAAAAAATAAAGGGCCTCTATACATTTTCCCTTCCAGTTTCGACCATGCCTCACGTGGTGGACATGGGTAGGAAACTGATGGTTGGTTGTCCTGTCCTCAATAAGATGCGATGAGCATTAATGTGCTCCAGAGGCCTATGGGGAAAAGATCATTGCAGGTTGGGTTACCACCGGAGGGTATAGAGTCAAAATATCAAGTTTTTATTATCGACTAGACATAATATCGAGTAAAAAATATAGAATAGACATAATTTCGACTAGACAGAATATAGACAACAAAAATATCGAATTTAAGGTAAGTTAATATTAATTTTTAATATTTGTGTAATATAATTCTGTAGAGGGTTGTGGGTTTATAGGGGAATAGGGTGGGAAGTAATTTAATTATAATTAATGAAATATGTTATTTTATTTATTGGTATTTATTTAAAACGGTCAATTAATCATTAATTGGTAATTAATTAAAATATAATTAGTAATTAATTTTAATTGATTAATTGATAAATATGTTTATTTTAGTAATTTGTTTTCTGTAGCGGGTTGTGGGTTTATAGGGGAATAGGGTGGGAAGTAATTTAATTATAATTAATAAATATGTTATTTTATTTATTGGTATTTATTTAAAACTTAATTGTCAATTAATTATTAATTGGTAATTAATTAAAATATAATTGGTAATTAATTTTAATTGATTAATTGATAAATATGTTAATTTTAGTAATTTGTTTCCTGTAGCGGGTTGTGGGTTTATAGGGGAATAGGGTGGGAAGTAATTTAATTATAATTAATTAAATATGTTAATTTATTTATTGGTATTTATTTTAAGTTAATTGTCAATTAATTATTAATTGGTAATTAATTAAAATATAATTTGAAATTTATTGTAATTGATTAATTGTTACATATGTTACTTTTATTACATTATTTTCTGTAGTGGGTTGTGTGTTTATGGTGGAATAGCTTGGGAAGTAATTTAATTGTAAGAAATTACATTTTTAAAATATTTTTATTTGTGTCTCATTTTTAAATATTTTTATATTGTAAATTAATTTATTGGTAATTGGTAAATACTTAGTATTAGTAGGTAATTGTATTATTAGTTAATTTTTATTTGCCATTTTAATTGATTAATTAATATATTTTATAAAATTGTAAAATATTTTAATTAATTTGTAATTGGCATTAATATTTATGTAATTTATATTTATATATGAAGTATTTACTTTCCCTACTAATGCACTCACTGGAGTGGGAATAGTAATTTTTAACCCTAAGCTATCCAACGCTTTCCCTACTGTTGCACTCTCTGGAGTAGGAATAGTAATTTTTACCCCTACGCTATCCAACGCTTTCCCTACTGTTGCACTCACTGGAGTGGGAATAGTAATTTTTACCCCTATGCTATCCAACGCTTTCCCTACTGTTGCACTCTCTGGAGTTGGAATAGTAATTTTTATCCCTACGCTATCCAACGCTTTCCCTACTGTTGCGCTCTCTGGAGTTGGAATAGTAATTTTTACCCCTACGCTATCCAACGCTTTCCCTACTGTTGCACTCACTGGAGTGGGAATAGTAATTTTTATCCCTACGCTATCCAACGCTTTCCCTACTGTTGCACTCTCTGGAGTAGGAATAGTCATTTTTATCCCTACGCTATCCAACGCTTTCCCTACTGTTGCACTCACAGGAGTGGGAATAGTAATTTTTACCCCTACGCTATCCAACGCTTTCCCTACTATTGCACTCTCTGGAGTGAGAATAGTAATTTTTTTCCCTACGCTATCCAACGCTTTCCCTACTGTTGCGCTCTCTGGAGTTGGAATAGTAATTTTTACCCCTACGCTATCCAACGCTTTCCCTACTGTAGCACTCACTGGAGTGGGAATAGTAATGTTTATCCCTACGCTATCCAACGCTTTCCCTACTGTTGCACTCTCTGGAGTAGGAATAGTAATTGTTATCCCTACGCTATCCAACGCTTTCCCTACTGTTGCACTCACTGGAGTGGGAATAGCAATTTTTACCCCTACGCTATCCAACTCTTTCTCTACTGTTGCACTCTCTGGAGTGGGAATAGTTATTTTTACCCCTATGCTATCCAATGCTTTCCCTACTGTTACTCTCTTTGGAGTGGGAATAGTAAATTTTACCCCTACGCTATCCAATGCTTTCCCTACTGTTGCGCTCACTGGAGTGGGAATAGTAATTTTTACCCCAACGCTATCCAACGCTGTCCCTACTGTTGCGCTCTCTGGAGTGGGAATAGTAATTTTTACCCCTACGCTATCCAACGCTTTCCCTACTGTTGCACTCTCTGGAGTGGGAATAGTAAATTTAACCCTCTCGCTATCCTACGGAAAAAATATTGTTTATGTTTTGTTAATAATATATATATATATATATATATATATATATATATATATATATATATATATATATATATATATATATATATATATATATATATATACATATATATTACCTACTGGCGGTCGCCAGTAGGTATATATAGTTAAGATTTTTTCTCTATGGGATTTTTGAAAATTCTATGTCTAATAACTTTGGCGTTTGTGGACGGAATTGGCAGAAATTTTCAGGAAAATGGAACATTTTGTTTCCGAGCAGCCCCTGAAAATTTGGGGGGGGTTCGTCAAGGGGGGGCCGAGAAAAAAGGGGGGTCCCAAAACGTGTTTTTAACATTGAGTTTTCCATAGGGCGGTTGGCCTCACTTTTAGCCCGAACGGCTGAATGGATTTGCACGAAACTTGGCAAAATTGTAGGGACTGGTAGCCCGATGTGCCTTTGCTAGGTCTCAATATATGTGCTCCAGTGGATTTTGAGAAATTAACGTTCAAAAAAAGATATATATCTGTAACAGCGGACCAGGCAGCGCTCCGGTTCGCGGACTTTACGCGTTACGGAGCTTTGTGAAGCGAAGCTGATTGGTTCTCCGGCATCTGTAAACATTCCAAACAGTCCGTAGCGGCCGCCATCTTGTCTCTCGGTAGGATCGAGAGACAAGAGGAGGCCAAAGCGAAAGGGCAAATGACCATAAGGGGGCAAAGTAGATCCTCCCTGACCCTCTAGGTTTGATGTGGAGGTTTTAAAAGGGCCCCGCGGGGCAAAAAAAAATAAATAATAATAATCGAACGGCTGAATGGATTTGCACGAAACTTGGCAAAATTGTAGGGACTGGTAGCCCGATGTGCCTTTGCTAGGTCTCAATATATGTGCTCCAGTGGATTTTGAGAAATTAACGTTCAAAAAAAGATATATATCTGTAACAGCGCTCCGCTTCGCGTACTTTTCGCGTAACGGAGCTTTGCGAAGCTGATTGGTTCTCCGGCGTCTGTAAACATTCCAAACAGTCCGTAGCGGCCGCCATCTTGTCTCTCGGTAGGATCGAGAGACAAGAGGAGGCCAAAGCGAAGGGGCAAATGACCATAAGGGGGCATAGTAGATCCTCCCAGACCCCCTAGGTTTGATGTGGAGGTTTTAAAAGGGCCCCGCGGGGCAAAAAAAATAATAATAATAATAATCGAACGGCTGAATGGATTTGCACGAAACTTGGCAAAATTGTAGGGACTGGTAGCTCGATGTGCCTTTGCTAGGTCTCAATATATGTGCTTCAGTGGATTTTGAGAAATTAACGTTCAAAAAAAGATATATATCTGTAACAGCGCTCCGCTTCGCGGAGATAAAATTATCCCTGTATTACCTAGCTGTTGCTAACACCAGTTAGCGACCGCTAGTAGGAGATAGCGACCATCTTGGGCCCCACTTTGCATGTCAGTGATATTTATCACTAATGACATGCAAAGTGGGCATGCCAAGATGTTAGCGACTGGAAACAGTCGCTAACATCGCTATCTCCTATTACCAACTTTTGGAGATATTCGCGCTAAGCGCGAATATCTCCAAAAGCTACCACCTGCCCTGAGCAGTTCTTAGCCATGTTATCCAATGGGAGGTGGATAACATGGCTAAGAGCATTAGCTCGGTAATGCATGAATATCGCTGAGTTTTCAGCGATATTAATGCACTGCGGTCGTTTTTTATCGCATTTGCGATAAACCTTGATAATAGCAAGGTTTATCTGCGATAATTTCTGACGATGCTTAGCGGTAAAAAATTCGTTGCTAAGCATCGTTAGGGATAAATATCACTTAACTTTGGTAATATGCCCCAACGTCTGTTAACGTTCGATTCGAAGGAAATCAGGAAGTGTTGAAAAACATTGTCTGCGCCATCTTGCCTTTTTTGAAATGCCACACTTTTGTCGTGCACGGCAGTCATTTTAGATGCCTTGACCAGACCCACTCTCTGCACGCTGTCGATCCTTAGCATGGCTCCCCACCCTCGCAAGCATCTCCCCCAGGCACTGGTCACCCCCGTTCTCTGTCTTATGCATGGGTAATAAACCTCCCCCCATCTGCGCTGCTCTTCCCTGAGAATCACACCCTGTGCCCGCCCGACACCTCCCTTTCGCCCTATTCACTACCGCACCCTCTGACACGCCTTTTCCTCTGTGTCCGATTGTCCAGGCCGGTCCTAGGCTATCAGCTAGCCCTGCAGATGTAGTTTATGGCCCCAGCTGTAAAGAATCACCCCTCTTCAAAGGAGTTATAGTAGATCAAGGCCCACACTCGATGAGATCCGTCACAGCACACGCGTTCCTACTATCTGAAAACCATCCTGTATTGTGATTGGGGAGGGGACCGAGCCTGAAGCGGAAGATTCCAGGGATGACTCTTTGTACATCAAAGTTTTTACAATTATGTGTCACATTAAAAATATATAGCACTCCAACAAAGTAGTAAGATTATAAAACTTTAATAACTTATAAATATATACAACAAAACAAAAACAGTAAAAACATTTAAACATTTTTAGGGAAAAACAACGAAGTAGCGGTCGGCTGTGCGAATAGTCCCAACGCAGCACAACGTCCAGATTTCTGAACGGCACCCAGGTGATGTTGCCTGGGTGCCGCACTGATTTCGGCATCCGGCGTGGGGCGTCGCGGGGGGTGGGTCATCAGTAGCAAACTGTTGTGCGAATAGTTCCAAGGCAGCAGAATGATGGCACCAAGGTGATGTCCAGTAAGTTGCCGCACTGGTTTTGGTATCCTACAATGCTGCTCCGAATAACGGCGTGGGGCGCCCCGGGGGGGGGGGGAGGCGGCGTGAACGGGCCTCTCCAGATGGAGTCTCGTCTGTTGTAGTGGGGCGCCCCTTTACCGTTTCAGTTGCCATTCGGTCCGCTTTTGGTTCACTGTGTCAAAAGCCGCAATTCAGCTGAGTTGCGCCCACTCTTGCGGTGCAGCGATAGGCGGCTGTCACAGGACTCTCAAAATGGCAGGCTCTTTTACTTTTTGGGCCTGGTCCACTGAAATGGCCCTGGGACACCTTGGAAATCGGACGCTTGTCTGCTAGGTCTTGGACCCCATTCTCGAAAGCGTCCCCTCCGCCTTGAGGATTCAACAAAAGTTTTGGGGGCCCCCGACTCCTGCAGGCTTCTGGTGGGGAGCGGCTGCCATGATTGCTCGCGGAATGACCACGACTGAGCCACGAGATGGTGGTGCTTTCATGCTGACGCCAGCTTCAGTCTGAAACATCCAGAAACAAGGTGGGGCTTTCATCGTTTGGGAAAAAAAAAAGTTTTCATCCAATGAAAAGTGTTATTTTTAGGTCATATGATCAAGCCTTCCATCATTAGGAAACCAAAAGTAAAATGAACCAATGAAAAGTTTTATAAACAAGTCACATGACCTGTTATGCGGCATAGGGTATAAAATGCGGAGAAAATACGTTGGCACGTGAGGCGGCGTCAGTAGCGGACCGATGTGCGAATAGGCCGAAGGCAACACAACGCGCCAAGATCCGGATGGCACCGAGGTGGTGTCCAGCAAGTTGCAGCACTGGTGTGGCCATCCTACAATGCTGAAAGTCGGCATGGGGCGCCCCGTTGGCCTGTGAGTTCGCGTCAGTAGCGGACCGATGTGCGAATAGGCCGAAGGCAGCACAACGCGCCAAGATCCGGATGGCACCGAGGTGGTGTCTAGTAAGTTGCCGCACTGGTGTGGCCATCCTACAATGTTGAAAGTCGGCGTGGGGCGCCCCGTTGGCCTGTGAGATGGCGTCAGTAGCGGACCGATGTGCGAATGGGGCCAAAGGCAGCGCAACAATATTTTCTGAATAGAAGACACCACAAGGCGCTGAGATGCCAAGATCCGGATGGCACCGAGGTGGTGTTTAGCAAGTTGTGGCACTGGTGTGGCCATCCTACAATGGTAAAAGTCGGCATGGGGCGCCCTGTTGGCCTGTGAGATGGTGTCAGTAGCGGACCGATGTGCGAATGGGGCCAAAGGCAGCGCAACAATATTTTCTGACTAGAAGACACCACAAGGCGCTGAGATGCCAAGATCCGGATGGCACCGAGGTGATGTCTAGCAAGTTGCTGTACTGGTGTGGCCATCCTACAATGCTGAAACTCGGCGTGGGGCGCCCCATTAGCCTGTGAGATGGCGTCAGTAGCGGACCGATGTGCGAATGGGGCCAAAGGCAGCGCTACAATATTTTCTGAATAGAAGACACCACAAGGCGCTGAGATTCGGTTACCACCGAGGTGATGTCTAGCAAGTTGCCGCACTGGTGTGGCCATCCTACAATGCTGAAAGTCGGCGTGGGGCGCCCCGTTGGCCTGTGAGATGGCGTCAGTAGCGGACCGATGTGCGAATGGGGCCAAAGGCAGCGCAACAATATTTTCTGAATAGAAGACACCACAAGGCGCTGAGATGCCAAGATCCGGATGGCACCGAGGTGGTGTCTAGTAAGTTGCACTGGTGTGGCCATCCTACAATGCTGAAAGTCGGCGTGGGGCGCCCCGTTGGCCTGTGAGATGGCGTCAGTAGCGGACCGATGTGCGAATGGGGCCAAAGGCAGCGCAACAATATTTTTGGAATAGAAGACACCACAAGGCGCTGAGATTCGGTTAGCACCGAGGTGGTGTCTAGCAAGCTATGCAGCTCAGTTGCGTGCGCACTTGCGGCGAATAGGTCGAAGGCAGCACAACAATGTTTTCTGAATAGAAGACACCACAAGGCGCTGAGATTCGGTTACCACCGAGGTGGTGTCTAGCAAGTTGCTGCACTGGTGTGGCCATCCTACAATACTGCTCCGAATAACGGCGTGGGGTGCCCGAAGGGGGGAGGGGGGAGGCGGCGTGAACGGGCCTTCCTAGGTGGAGGCTCGTCTGCTGTAGTGGGGCGCCCCTTTACCGTTTCAGTTGCCATTCAGCTGAGTTTCGGCCGCTCTTGATGCTACAGCGACAGGCGGCTGCAACAGGACTCTCAAAATGGTGGCCTGTTCTTTGGATTTGGGCCTGGTCCACTAAAATGGCCCTGGGACACCTTAGAACTCGGACGCTCAATTTTTTTTTCCTTTCCTCTACATGCAAAAAAAGGTAAATGCCCGGTACATTATACGCTTCATCTGCCACGATGTACTCTCCAGAGGAACCGAAAAAAAATATAGTTATGGTAACTATACCATGCATCGTCATATATAGAGGTGGCACCAATTAATTATAGTGCTGCATAAAAGAGAGATTTGGAGGAGAACCCCCGACCTGCCAGTACATTCATCAAAGAAGTGGCACTGACAGCATCAGAGGCAAGGGAAACGGTCCCAAATATTTAGAAGAACTTTGGAAAGATTAAAATGACATGTTTAGATTGTGGCAAATTAATTTCATGTGGACAGATGAGTGTTACTCTATAAATACAGCATATGAACATCATCATAGTCGATGGTTGGTAGAGACATTTTGACTATATCCTGGACCTGCCCGTCCTCGCCCAAAATGGCGCCGGAATAAATGGGACTCGTAACTCCTTGTTGTGTACTGGTTGCAGAACCTTGAAATCACGAGATACGTATGCAGTTTTTAAGCACATGGCGGGCGGGGACGAGAATTGATTGAGTATTTCGACATCCCTATTGATATTAAGTTCTGATGTGTTATTGATGACTGTACTATTGAAAGGTCGAATTAACGTCACCCATGGTACTTGCCCGCAAATGTATATCTAGATAATTTTATTGTAACTGGCCCTGTCGTATTTTAATTATAAAATGTACGTCCACCGATTCCGCAACTGTTAGACACCTTAGTTCTTGCAACCTAATGGCCCGCCCGTTACGTTCCTCTACAGTGTAAATGTCTACTCATCATATACGATTACAGTTTGCTCCGTGGCCGGCCCACGTGGTTATAGGCTCGTATTTGTATAATGAAATTTTCACAATAAAGGTTTTTAAAAGAAAACATGGTAGTAGTATATACATTGGTAAAGTTTTTAATAATAGTCACTGTTTTAGAATCATTAAAAGGCAAGTGAAATAAAGCAGACCAATTACATGAAGGGTAAAAGGTATAATACGGAGGAACGCAGTAAAGATAAATTGTCAAGGGCTGTTGTGTTTTCTACTCCTGCAACATAAAGTGATCGATAAGAATCTCATATTCAGGCGTATCGGCGACTAAGACAGCAGGTCGACCGTCTTTTGCTCAACGGCTCCGTCATGGGACGAAGAAACGCCCTTTTTCTCAAAAAAGAATATATTTTACTTGCAGGACAGTTGTAAATTTTCCGGGAAAGTACATTAGCCTGGAACATTATAACATATATTTAAGAAAAAATAATGTTCGGAAGTAATAAAAAGCGTAATTTTTAGGTCATATGACCAAGCCTTTCATCATTAGAATAAGAAAAGTAAAATGAACCAATGAAAAGTTTTATTAACAAGTCACATGACCTGTTATGCTTACGTTACGCGCTGCGCGTCGCGCCCCGGATGACTTCCGGATGCGCTAACGCGGCGCGTCATATGACGCATTACGCGACAACGCAGGTCCAGAATATAGTCAAAATGTCTCCACCAACCAGCGGTCGGAACACAACCCCTTTCAGCAGGCTAAATAGTACTGTTAAATGACAACAGAAGGGACAGGCAACAAGAACCATCAGTCAAAGAGGGGAGGGCTAGTTCTTCTCTACCGGGTTACATTGGGGCGCTACCGGAACTGATCGAATTGGTAGTCTACAGTGTTTCTGGATGTTTCAGACTGAAGCTGGGGTTAGCATGAGAGCACCACCATTTCGTAGCTCCGTCGTGGCCATTCCGCGAGCAATCATGGCAGCCGCTCTTTATCGTTATTTTGGGCGGGGTGGGTGGCGGAGCCGAGCTGTATTGCAGCCATCATGGTGTGGAGTTCAGTTCATCTCACTAGTTTCGTATTTGTCATGAGGGGTTGTTCCTAATGTTTCTATTTTAGCGAGGTCAAAAAGAGATCCCATTAGTGGCCTACTGATTTTGCTCGATTCCTTTTGTTTTTTTACACGATTTTTCGTTATCTGCAAAGACTAAACAGAGTATTGTGACTCTGTGTTTGTTTGTAAATAGAGAATGAACCAAAGAGAACCAATTCTAAAACAGTAAATGCTTGGATAACAATCAATCAAATGGAGAGAGAAGCAGGCACGACGTATTACAACGGGGGCAAAGGCCTGCGTTAACTACCTTTCACTATCTGCAAAGAGAGAGTACTCCTAATAGAAATGAGGGGGGGGGCAGCATTCAAAGCAGATCAGTGTGCATAAACACGAAAATGTTTTTACTTACCACGTACTTGACATTCGACAGCTTATGATATTTGCTATTAAAAAACCATTGAAATTCACTGAAAAAACCATAGGTTATAGACCATATATAGTTAGGAATTAGCATTTACAAAACCTTGAAAATTCACTGAAAAAACCATAGGTTATAGACCATATATAGTTAGGAACTAGCATTTACAAAACCTTGAAAATTCACTGAAAAAACCCTAGGTTATAGACCATATATCGTTAGGAATTAGCATTTAAAAAACCTTATTTTACCCACACAAAACCATTGAAATTCCATATATAGTTAGTTGCACTAACTATATATCGCGCACCCGCAATCCACTGCTGATGATGTCACATATTACATCATTCATGACATGGTCAGTGACATCACTGATGACATCACTGATGACATCTCAAATGACATCACTGATGACATCACTGATGACATATCATTTGACATCAATGACCACATCACTGATGATATCATTCATGTGACAATACAATGCATCTCCTCACATTTTAATATAACCTCTGTTTCACCCAGTGTTAAATACAGAGTATAATTTTTGAAACCATTGACACACCAATACTAGTTACTACATACGCACTCACTGATTCCTACGTCTACACACACCTTCACTCATTCACCCATACAATCATTCATACATACAATCACTCATCTTTACAACACTATCATATGCACTCATACACCTATACAGACACTCACAGTCTGCCACTCATCCATGGAGTTACTCACACACCTAGTCAGTCCTGTAAAGAATCAATGACACTTCCATTTTCTTGTCTATACAGTTAAACATAGAGCACCTTACATTTTCAAACATATACTAACACATACTTACCTTCTTATACAATCATTGATACAAGTACACATTGATCTGCACAGAGTCACACACCTCCCAGCCAGCCACACACACACTCAGTCTCCCATACAAATACTTGGGCAATCAATCAATAACCCATATAGTTACTCATATAGCTACTGATCAACACATGCAGCAGTTTACAGAACAACAGACATAATGATGCACAAATTAAGACAGTTTAGTCACTAACCCATGCACTCAGTGAGACACATTTAATCACTCAGTCATACAGTCAGTCATGCACCTACTAAATCCTTCGTCCAGACACTTACACATCCACTCATTCTTCAATATGTAAGACATATTTAAACTTTACAGAAACAAAAAATCACTGGATGTTGTTATCAGTCATGTCATCAGTGATGTCATTTGAGATGTCATCAGTGATGTCATCAGTGATGTCACTGACCATGTCATGAATGATGTAATATGTGACATCATCAGCAGTGGATTGCGGGTGCGCGATATATAGTTAGTGCAACTAACTATATATGGAATTTCAATGGTTTTGTGTGGGTAAAATAAGGTTTTTTAAATGCTAATTCCTAACGATATATGGTCTATAACCTATGGTTTTTTCAGTGAATTTTCAAGGTTTTGTAAATGCTAATTCCTAACTATATATGGTCTATAACCTATGGTTTTTTCAGTGAATTTTCAAGGTTTTGTAAATGCTAATTCCTAACTATATATGGTCTATAACCTATGGTTTTTTCAGTGAATATATATATATATATATATATATATATATATACATATATATATATATTACCTACTGGCGGTCGCCAGTAGGTATATATAGTTAGGATTTTTTCTCTATGGGTTTTTTGAAAATTCTATGTCTAATAACTTTGGCGTTTGTGGACGGAATCGGCTGAAATTTTCAGGAAAATGGCACATTTTGTTTCTGAGCAGCCCTTGAAAATTTGGGGGGGGTTCGTCAAGTGGGGGCCGAGAAAAAAGGGGGGTCCCAAAACGTGTTTTTAACATTGAGTTTTCCATAGGGCGGTTGGCCTCACTTTTAGCCCGAACGGCTGAATGGATTTGCACGAAACTTGGCAAAATTGTAGGGACTGGTAGCCCGATGTGCCTTTTGTAGGTCTCAATATATGTGCTCCAGTGGATTTTGAGAAATTAACGTTTAAAAAAAGATATATATCTGTAACAGCGGACCGGTTAGCGCTCTGGTTCGCGGACTTTTCGCGCAACGGAGCTTTGTGAAGCGAAGCTGATTGGTTCTCCGGCGTCTGTCAACATTCCAAACAGTCCGTAGCGGCCGCCATCTTGTCTCTCGGTAGGATCGAGAGACAAGAGGAGGTCAAAACAAAGGGGGAAATAACTATAAGGGGGCATAGTAGATCCTCGCTGACCCCCTAGGTTTGATGTGGAGGTTTTAAAAGGGCCCCGCGGGGCAAAAAAAAAACAAAATAATAATAATCGAACGGCTGAATGGATTTGCACGAAACTTGGCAAAATATTAGGGACTGGTAGCCCGATGTGCCTTTGCTAGGTCTCAATATATGTGCTCCAGTGGATTTTGAGAAATTAACGTTGAAAAAAAGATATATATCTGTAACAGCGCTCCGCTTCGCGTACTTTTTGCGTTACGGAGCTTTGCGAAGCTGATTGGTTCTCCGGCGTCTGTCAACATTCCAAACAGTCCGTAGCGGCCGCCATCTTGTCCCTCGGTAGGATTGAGAGACAAGAGGAGGCCAAAGCGAAGGGGGAAATGACCATAAGGGGGCATAGTAGATCCTTCCTGACCTCTTAGGTTTGATGTACCATTTTGCCAAGTTTGGTGTAATTCCGTTCAGCCATTCAGGCTGTAGACGTATGTAAATGTCCTATGGAAAATTGCATGGGGAAAACACATTTGAAAGTGTTGAAATTTAGAACCAATTAAAATGTTACTTTGGTTTTGTATTTGTGTGTGATGAAAGTTAATTGGTTATGTATATATGTCAAATGAGAGGAAACCACAGCCATTTTGTGATACTACTGTCTGAGGTACATTTGTGAGGAATTTTTGGTGGTGAATTTCTGGTGTTTGATTTACACAGTACTAACACTTCTGCTACTTTTAAAAAGGTGAGTTGTTAATTTGTAAGGGGAACTATGTTGTACACTTGAAGATAATTTGAAAAATGTTTTCTGTTATTTATTTGCAGTCCTTCTGTTATACTAAATACTTGATGAAGTTAGTTTTATATTATGTATTACTAAAAACGATAAATGAAAGTGATTATTTTTTTCTGCAATTTACAGCAAGCAATTTCAAAATAAAATGGCTCACAATGAAGAGACCGTGGCAATTTCTTTTGAATTGTCCACTACATTGATTGAAATTGAGAGCACCAATAATGAAATATTGTCACAAGGAGGACATGACTTGTATGATTCCATTAGATTGATTGAAATGGACAGCACCAAGAATGAAATATTGTCACAAGGAGATGACTTGAATGATTCCACTACATTGATTGAAATTGAGAGCACCAATAATGAAATATTGTCACAAGGAGGAGATGGCTTGTATGATTCCATTAGATTGATTGAAATGGACAGCACCAATAATGAAATATTGTCACAAGGAGGAGATGACTTGAATGATTCCACTACATTGATTGAAATTGAGAGCACCAATAATGAAATATTGTCACGAGGAGATGACTTGAATGATTCCACTACATTGATTGAAATGGACAGCACCAATAATGAAATATTGTCAGAAGGAGGAGATGACTTGAATGATTTTTTTGATCAATCTCTTGATGGCGAATTTATCGAGTGTTTGGAGACCATAGAGTTACAAGAATCATCATTGCAGACTTTTAATGAGGAGATTCCAGATGAGATGATTGAAGAGGAAATTACTGATGAGGACATGTTACTAGTTGTTTCAAATTTAGAAAATTCTGAAGAATAAATTTATATTTAGAAATCAAAAATTGTTTGAGACATTATTCATTTTTATTTTTAATTTATGAGGTTGTAGCGAAGTGATTGTAGTATAAAATGAGACTTATAGTATAGAGTGCAACATTTTTATGTTACATGGTAAGTTTACTCATATTTACTTCCCTTCTGCCACTATATTATCTCCAATGTGTATTTGACATGTCTTCTTCATCTCCGGCCTCCCATCTCTCACTGTGTGTCTCCGATGCATCTTATCGCTGGTATTTTGTGTAATTACAGAAGAGAGTAAAATAAAATAGTTCGGAACGTGAAAAGGGGGCAAAGTAGAGTACTCCTCACCCCCTAGGCCTTTTTAGGCGGTCCCAAAAGGATCAGTTTCTGCTTTCCTGAGAGATTATGGTATGAGTTCCATATACCACAATAACTTGCATTACAACATGCAAGATATCTATCTCCTATTACCAACTTTTGGAGATATTCGCGCTAAGCGCGAATATCTCCAAAAAGTAACACCTGCCCTGAGCAGTTCTTAGCCATGTTATCCAATGGGAGGTGGATAACATGGCTAAGAGCATTAGCTCGGTAATGCATGAATATCGCTGAGTTTTTAGCGATATTCATGCATTGCGGCCGTTTATTATCGCATTTGCGATAAACCTTGATAATAGTAAGGTTTATCTTCGATAATTTCTGACGATGCTTAGTGGTAAAAAATTGGTTGGTAAGCATCGTTAGCGATAAATATCGCTTAACTTTGGTAATATGCCCCAACGTCTGTTAACGTTCGATTCGAAGGAAATGAGGAAGTGTTGAAAAACATTGTCTGCGCCATCTTGCCTTTTTTGAAATGCCACACTTTTGTCGTGCACGGCAGCCATTTTAGGTGTCTTGACCAGACCCACTCTCTGCACGCTGTCGATTCGTAGCATGGCTCCTCACCCACGCAAGCATCTTCCCTAGGCACTGGTCACCACCGCTCTCTGTCTTATGCATGGGCAATAAACCTCCCCCCATCTGCGCTGCTCTTCCCTGAGAATCACACTCTGTGCCCGCCCGACACCTCCCTTTCGCCCTATTCACTACCGCACCCTCTGACACTCCTCTTTCTCTGTGTCCGATTGTCCAGGCTATCAGCTAGCCCTGCAGATGTAGTTTATGGCCACAGCTGTAAAGAATCACCCCTCTTCAAAGGAGTTATAGTAGATCAAGGCCCACACTCGATGAGATCCGTCACAGCACACGCGTTCCTACTATCTGAAAACCATCCTGTATTGTGATTGGGGAGGGGACCGAGCCTGAAGCGGAAGATTCCAGGAATGACTCTTTGTACATCAAAGTTTTTACAATTATGTGTCACATTAAAAATATATAGCACTCCAACAAAGTAGTAGGAATATAAAACTTTAATAACATATAAATATATACAACAAAACAAAAACAGTAAAAACATTTAAACAACGAAGAGACCGTGGCAATTTCTTTTTAATTATCCAATAGATTTATTGAAATTGACAGCACCAATAATGAAATATTCTTGTCAGTAGCGGTCTGTTGTGCGAATAGTTCCAAGGCAGCAGAACGCGCTGAAATCTAGATGGCACGAAAGTGATGTCTAGTAAGTTGCCGCCCAGCAAAAAACGGCGTGGGGCGCCGCGGGGGTGAGTGAGTCCAGTAGGCACCACAGCTATTCTTACCGGCATTGCAGAATTACTGCTGGGGACAATGCCTGTGCTGTAGCAGGGTCACAGCAGAAACAAAAAGGATTCTGTTGAAGATGTTGTTGGTTTCAATTTGAAAACAGTTCTGGTGTCAACTGCTATGCTAATGTAGTGGTTAATGTTTTGTTTTCTCTACAAAATGTAAAAGAGGGGGAGGCAGTCCAAAGTTCCGTTAAAAGGGCAAAGGAAAGGATCGGTGGTTTGAACTATCAGTCAAAAAGGGGAGGGGGTGCAATAATTTTTCCTACTGGGTCACACTGTGCTTTCACCGGAAGTGAGGTCTGCAGGATTGTAGTAATTCAAAGTGAGGCTGGCGCCAGCATGGGAGCGCCGACGTCCCGCGGATACAGTTTCGTCACTCCACGGGCGATCATGGCAGTCATTCCCCATCGGGGGTCGGAGACTCCCGCGGCTCCTCTAGAATCTTCAAGGTCGTGGAGGACTACGGTGGTGGAGTCAACCAGTGACCGGGCCATTTCTTTATGTTGGGCCCGCTCTTGCCAGGTCGACAGCCATTTTGAGAGTTCGGCAGCTACCGGCGATCGCGGGGTCACATGAGTGGACGGGCTCCACCCTGCCGGGCGAGACGTTGCAGCATGGCCACAGTGGAAGAACCGTTATCTAGGTCGTTCCGAAACTGTGCAGCACTGTAGTTGTTAGGATGCCACCGCCTGGAGCGCTGAGGGTGCAGCTGGGAAGCCTCCACCTGGGGAGGCGGGAGAGGCCTGTTCGCACCGTCTCTCCCTCCCAGTGCACCCCACGGCGTCTCGCTTGAGATTTGTTATGGCCGGACCAGGCGATGAGGACGAGGGGGGGGGTCGGAGGCATGTGCAAGACATCCCCCTCCAGTGTTGTCGCAGCCATTATAAAAGAAAGAAGTGTCCCGTCCGTCTTCGGGCCGGGCTTCCGGTGGATGTCGGCCGGACGCCCCTGGCTCTGGCCCCATGAACGGGTTTCTTGGTTTATCGGCTGCAGCCGGATCCCGTCGGCCTCGGCCCCCCGACCGTTGGTGGTCGGACCGGAAGAGCATGTGGCGGGACTACCTGCAACTCTCAAGGGCCACCGCGGCCGGACTGGGAGAGAGAGGGGAGGGTCGAGGAGACATTCCCCCCCCCCTGCAACTGTTCAGCGTTGTAAAGGCAATCCCCTGGCCGGGTCCCGCTGGTCTCGGCCTCTCCTCCGGCTACACCCTACGTTAGGATCTCCTGGCCGAGGCGTGGCAGCAGGACCTGCCTTATATGGGCTGCTCCCGGCTGGGCGTAGCCGGAACCCTGCCCCACCTTGGAAGTTTCCAGAGTGGGGGTGGATGTTCTACTGACTTGCATTTTCCCTAGTCTATCGATTTTTTTGGCGTGGCAGGCGGTGGGACAGCGAGGGGTGATTTGGTTTCTCTTACTGTTTTTCTGGTCTCTCACCACTGGCATATTTTAACGTTTTCTTGTTTCTAGGACATTAATAGGTTTTATCATTACGTTATGTTATCGTTTCTTTGTTCGTTGTTTAATAAAAGTTCATGTTCATCAGTGGCCTACTGATTTTCGTTTTCCTATTTTTTTCTTTCCAGGTTGTTTCATGGTAAAGTTTCTGTTAACAGGATACAGTGATCACTTCGTTATTATTGCATATGTCCTTTTCACTAGGGGTGCTCTCTGGTCGGGCCAGATGACGTATCTCTAGTAAATGGTCCGGGTGAAAAAGGTGCATCAATCAGTGGGGAGTAGATAGGCATGACAGATTACAACGGGGGAGAACGGTCCGCATTACGTACCCTTTCACTACTTGCAAAGATTTTCCTACGTTTATTTGCAAACAGGGAATACCTCCAAAAAGAACTAATTCCCAAACAGTCAATGTTCGGACAATCAATCAATCAATGAGGAATGAAATAGGTACGACGTGTTAAAGGCTTGCGTTACCTACCCTTCACTATCTGCAAAGGGAGATAGAATATTCCTATTCTTCCTCGTTTGCAGGTAGAGAAGATCTTTAAGAGAATTAACTTCGAACAATTCAATGCTCGATTGAAACAATCAACAAGGGGTACTGTGAACACAAATGAACGCCGCTTATATACATACGCATTGCTATTTTCAACAGGTTGTTCCTAATGTTTCTATTTTAGCGAGGTCAAAAGAGATCCCATTAGTGGCCTACTGATTTTGCTCGATTCCTTTTGTTTTTTTACACGATTTTTCGCTATCTGCAAAGACTAAACAGAGTATTGCGACTCTGTGCTTGTTTGTAAATAGAGAATGAACCAAAGAGAACAATCAATCAAATGGAGAGAGAAGCAGGCACGACGGATTACAAAGGGGGAAAGGGCTGCGTTAACTACCCTTCACTATCTGCAAAGAGAGAGTACTCCTAATAGAAATGAGGGGTGGGGGGCAGCAATCAAAGCAGATCAGTGTGCATAAACACGAAAAAATAAATTCTTACCACGTACTTGACATTCGACAGCTTATGATATTTGCTATTAAAAAACCATTGAAATTCACTGAAAAAACCATAGGTTATAGACCATATATAGTTAGGAATTAGCATTTACAAAACCTTGAAAATTCACTGAAAAAACCATAGGTTATAGACCATATATAGTTAGGAATTAGCATTTAAAAAACCTTATTTTACTCACACAAAACCATTGAAATTCCATATATAGTTAGTTGCACTAACTATATATTGCGCACCCGCAATCCACTGCTGATGATGTCACATATTACATCATTCATGACATGGTCAGTGACATCACTGATGACAACATCCAGTGACTATGTTTCTGTAAAGTTAAAATATGTCTTACATATTGAAGAATGAGTGGATGTATAAGTGTCTGGACGAAGGATTTAGTAGGTGCATGACTGAATGTATGAGTGAGTGATTAAATGTGTCTCACTGAGTGCATGGGTTAGTGACTAAACTGTCTTAATTTGTGCATCATTATGTCTGTTGTTCTGTAAACTGCTGCATGTGTTGATCAGTAGCTATATGAGTAACTATATGGGTTATTGATTGATTGCCCAAGTATTTGCATGGGAGACTGAGTGTGTGTGTGGCTGGATGGGAGGTGTGTGACTCTGTACAGATCAATGTGTACTTGTATCAATGATTGTATAAGAGAGTAAGTATGTGTTAGTATATGGTTGAAAACGTAAGGTGCTCTATGTTTAACTGTATAGAGTAGAAAATGGAAGTGTGATTGATTCTTTACAGGACTGACTAGGTGTGTGAGTAACTCCATGGATGAGTGGCAGAGTGTGAGTGTCTGTATAGGTGTATGAGTGCATATGATTGTGTTGTAAACATGAGTGATTGTATGTATGAATGATTGTATGGGTGAATGAGTGAATGTGTGTGTAGACGTAGGAATCAGTGAGTACGTATGTAGTAACTAGTATTGGTGTGTCAATGGTTTCAAAAATTATACTCTGTTTTTAACACTGGGTGAAACAGAGGTTATATTAAAATGTGAGGAGATGCATTGTATTGTCACATGAATGATATCATCAGTGATGTGGTCATTGATGTCAAATGAGATGTCATCAGTGATGTCATTTGAGATGTCATCAGTGATGTCATCAGTGATGTCACTGACCATGTCATGAATGATGTAATATGTGACATCATCAGCAGTGGATTGCGGGTGCGCAATATATAGTTAGTGCAACTAACTATATATGGAATTTCAATGGTTTTGTGTGAGTAAAATAAGGTTTTTTAAATGCTAATTCCTAACTATATATGGTCTATAACCTATGGTTTTTTCAGTGAATTTTCAAGGTTTTGTAAATGCTAATTCCTAACTATATATGGTCTATAACCTATGGTTTTTTCAGTGAATATATATATATATATGTTTTAAAATTAATTTTTTTTTTGTTACATTAATTATTTATTAATTTTATGTTTATTTAAGTATTTTAAGTATGTTTAAATTATTTATGTTTATTATTATATTACTTTTTAATTTATTTTAAGATATTTAAAAAATTCGATATTTTGACTGTCTATATTTTTGCTATCGATATTTTGGAGTCGATATTTTTGTACCAGATAGGAAGTCGATATTCTGGCATTCGATATTTTTACCTCGATATTTTGGCAAGTCGATATTTTGACTGTCGATATTCTGCAGTGATCCCACCGGCAGAGCCAGCAGTGGTTCCATTGTTTGTAATCTAACAGTTTCCCTAGCTTAAATAGAGCAGGAGGTGTATTTCGTTCTCTCTACTAGAGCCTACTAGAGCCTAAATGAGGACCTTATTCATGTTTTCATCACCAGAAGAGAAGTATATGGAGTTGAGGGTTACCCCAGGAGGGTTTAACTTGAGTGGGAAAGATATCAAGTACCTTGATACCTTGCTCACTGAAGTTGCACCCTCCTATCACAAAGAAAATGATTCAGGGGTCAATCTTGGTACAGTTATCAGTCCTTGTGTGTTCCTGCCTGACTACACTTTGCTGCCTTACCCTTCTGGAGGATTGTGAGACCCCAAAATTAAGTTTCCCTGAAGACAAAACTTGGAACCAGTAATGAGGTTGCAAATCGTCCCTAGCTACACCTTAATGGCTACTGTATTCTCATTTGTCCCATTCATAGCGTTTGGTGCCGTAACCGAAGGCTTCAGGAGAAGCTCCACAATAAACTATCTAACATGCTGGGACACTTGCTGGCTTCTTCTACTTGCCATGCTATTTCCCTTGTCTCACTGAAGGACTTGGAGCTCCAGATGCTAGTTGACATCTGAAGGTAAAAACATTCACTGGTGTAATCCATTAGGCTTACCTGCTCCATCTCAGTCAGCCTAAAATCAAGCCTAGGTCCCAGTCAGCTTGTGAACTGTAACTTTCAATTGGAATTTGTGGTCTCCTAGCACTTTTTGATGCAAAAATATGCATATCTGGTTCCAATTATCCAATTTTGACTTTTATTGTATATTTTTGCTGGGTAAAAGGTTTCAGTATGTTTCTAATTTGTTTTAAGTATTTTGTTATGTTACGTTATTTTCATGACTGTAAAATAGTTTGGTACTACTTGAATTGAACAGGCATTCTTCAGGGGAACTGCCTGCTACTTGTTTGATGGAGCACTACGTCTGTCAAACGGATGGTCTGCATGTCCGCTTTAGGGTGGTGAATACTGCCAGCTATCTGTTCACAAATCGCCTTTTGCCTTTTACAACAGAAAGCTTCCCTTGATGACCCAACGGAGTAGGGGTTGTTCGAGATAAGGCATAACACTGCCCACCCTGTGGGTGTGATGTCCTTTTTTTCTGTTTGTCATGCTGAACAGAACAAACAAATGACCTTCCCCAAACCATGGAAAAGGCACTCTGGATTTGGGAGGTCATTTGTTTCTTGTTTTTCAATTGAAAAACAAAATGTTTGCTAACGTTTGTTGGATGCCCATCAAAACCAAAGGCAGATGTTCATCAAACTGTTCATACCTTGACAGGAAACAGCATGATGGTGGTTTCAGTCAAGGTATAGTAATGATATCTAAAGTTGGCCGATTGTAGTTCATCAGAATGATGGACATTGTGTCCTCTGCCACCATGACGGATAGAGTATTAAATGCCAAACCCTAGTTTTGTTTCTTAGATGTCTGACACACGTTAGACACTTGTTGGCTAGGAGTGGGTAAATATGTCTTGGTTTCTGTGAATGCTGAGTAGGCCAAAACCCTTTTGGATCAAACCACTCTAAACGCCTCCAAGAGTGACTGTGAAGGCTGGCAGCAAAGTTTTTGACAGATGTGTTTATTGATCATTTACAGTCACTATACACCAATGATACATTCATTTATCTAGGTGATAATGTAAGTCCTTGCCCAATATGTTGAAAATTTAAGATTGATTTTTCTGGGTTAAACATGATCTAATATGTCTTGTTTTTGACCCACAGGGCTGGGCGCATGAAAGATCAGTGCATTGATCTGGAGATTCCATGGCAAACTAGGGAAATAAAATATTTTGTTATACCTATGATACATACTCTTAAATTCACTATATAGTCATATGTGGGACAAGTTAGAGACTTTGAGGGGTAATACAATTTTGGTCATTTCTTATACTCTTTATGAAAGTCGAGTCACTTTATCTAACATGATGGCACTTCCTAGATACTTTGATATATTACAGTGTTCTTGTGCTTTGTCCCAAAAACCGTATTTCAAATATTAGATAGTTTGATAACATCTCTGATCTTGGCAGTCACACTCCAGAGTTTAACTCAGCGTACTCAAATTTACCTATGAACTTGGCGGCTTTTGCCTACCTGATTTTGAGCCAATCTAGCTTCTCAACTACAGCAACTGGTAAATTGCCTGGACGAGAAACAAATCTGGAAAGATCACCACTAGCTGGCTATCATGTTAATGTTGTTTTTAAAATAATGTTAAGGTTACACGTAAAGGCTGTCCTGATGTGTACCAGAGTTACAAATCTGGTTTCAAAAGATGTGGCAGATTTGGAATTAGATGGTTAAACGTGTAGTGGTAATAAGACAAACTCCTAACATTGAGAATCACCACTGTGGGACCTACCACATTTTTGTAGACTGAGAGAGTGGAAGTGTTGAAGAAACAACTAGACAGGGAATGTTCAAATATGGGGCATCATTACACGAAATTGAATGTAAACTTGGAGAGCACTGAATTATATTGTGGTTAGCAGATCAGCCAATTTTTGCTGTTTTAAAAGTCGACAAGCATGGCCGATCGATCTAGAAGATGCCCCAGTGCAAATATGCCTGGGGGTAGGGGAATGTGGTTTCCTCCTGTGAAGGCAGCCTGGTTGCATATCACAGGTGGTGAAGTCTTTGAAGCTCACCACTTTGATGTGCCACTTAACTAGTCAACCTGTCAGGGAGGGAGGTGTAATCTCCTTTCCGTCCAGGCCATCATTTCTAACTCCTGAGAAAGATCACACCACTTGGCAGGGGATCAAATTCCTGTTTTGGTGGCAACAGTGACAGGCTGGTAGCCTGAGCACTGGGAAAGTTGGGGCATCCAATTGGGCAACCTCTAAGGTAGCCACTGGGTGCATGGCACATCGTCCTCAACTCGTTATTCATGTCAAGTGGGATGAGGCAGGTTGTTTGATACCAAACATGAAATATTTCCGGGTTATCATAATGAAGCTGCTAACTGCAGGTTCGCCGGAGTGCCAGCCCATATTATCCTGTGGACCACCTATCACTTATACCAGCCCTTAATGGTAAAGGCCACTATAGGGACATATAAACTTGCACTTACACGTCCACACCTTTAAAATAATACACCCTGCCTTCTGGGCGCAGGAGGCCTTCCTTAGGGGTGACTTGCATATATTTTATTAATAGTGCAGGTCCAATGCCACACATGCTGAGGGTACAGTTTAGTTCAAGTCATTTGCACTGTTCCTGCAGTCTGCAAAGACAAACCTGCTGTCAGTAATATACTTGAATCACTCAAGCTAGCACAAACAGCGCTACAGGCCCTGGTGATCCCTTTAAGGCTCATGCCAGGGGTCCACCGGTACCATTTAGTAGGAACTTATAAGCGGGTTAAAATCCCTTCTAATTGGGGTTACCAATTCACATATATCGGTTTTAGGGTGAGAGCACTGGCACTAGGGCCTGGACAGCAGGTTCTAGTGCACTTTCAGAGTCATACAAAAGGGACACTTTGCTACAGTTATGTAGCACATATTGTGGGGAGGTGGAAGAGTTCTGAGTGTTTACCACCAAGTGCTTGACCTATAAAACCACCTGCTCCAGATGAGGGCTATCAGGTTTGTGTCTAGTGGTCTCATTATTAGGGGTTTTGAGCTGTGAAGCTGTGAATTATTAAAAGAGCTCTGCAGGCTCGCATAACCATAATTAACACTGCTGTCTCTGCTGCAGATCGAAGTTGAGGTGCATCAGTGGAGCTTCATGTGCCCCCATTACTAATCTAGGAGGCTAAGCTACACGTCAGGACTAAGGGCTCATGTTTCTAAACTAGCTGAAGAGGCTAGAGATCTACACTGAGATGATCACCGGAACTCCATGAATTACTATAATGGTAAAAGTGGCTAAATTCCAGGACTTTGGCACATCTGCAGACCCATCTGGTTCTAAACACTAACAGTAGAGCAGAAGAAAAGATGAGGACTGGGATACATCGGTAGCACCATCTGAGTTCTAAATGCTAGCAGTAAAAGAGGACTGAGATACATCTGTAGAACCATCTGAGTTCTAAACACTAGCAGTAGAACAGCAGAGCATATCAGGACTGTTTGGACCGAGGTACATCGGTAGAACCATCTGAGTTCTTAACACTGAGGTGAGGCGGTAGAACCATCTGAGTTCTAGTCTAAACACTAGCAGCAGTACAGATGAGGACTGAGGTACATCGGTAGAACCATCTGAGTTCTAAACACTAGCAGTAGAGCAGCAGAGCAGATCAGTACTGTGAGGACTGAGGTACATCAGTAGAAGCATCTGAGTTCTAAACGGTAGCAGCAAAAGAGGACTGAGCTACGTCTGTAGAACCATCTGAGTTCTAAACACTAGCACCAGAGCAGAAGACGACTGAGGTGCAAAGGTAGAACCATCTAAGTTCTAAACACCAGCAGCAGCGTAGATGAGGACTGAGGTACAACGGTAGAACCATCTGAGTTCTAAACGCTAGCAGCAAAATGGAACTGAGATACGTCTGTAAAACCATCTGAGTTCTTAACAATAGCAGCAGAGCAGATGAGGACTGGGGTACATCAGTAGAACCATCTGAGTTCTAAACACTAGCAGCAGGGCAGATGAGGACTTGGGTACATCGGTAGAACCATCTGAGTTCTAAACACCAGCAGCAGAGAAGATGAGGACTGAGGTGCATCGGTAGAACCATCTGAGTTCTAAACACTAGCAGCAAAACAGATGAGGATTGAGGTGCATCGGTAGAACCATCTGAGTTCTAAAATATAGCAGCAGAGCAGATGATGACTGGGGTACATCGGTAGAACCATCTGAGTTCTAAACACTAGCAGCAGAGCAGATGAGGACTGGGGTACATCGGTAGAACCATCTGAGTTCTAAACACTAGCAGCAGAGAAGATGAGGACTGAGGTGCATCGGTAGAACCATCTGAGTTTTAAACACTAGCAGCAGAACATATGAGGACTGAGGTGCATCGGTAGAACCATCTGAGTTCTAAACAATAGCAGCAGAGCAGATGAGGACTGGGGTACATCGGTAGAACTATCTGAGTTATAAACACTAGCAGCAGAGCAGATGAGGACTGGGGTACATAGGTAGAACTATCTGAGTTCTAAACACTAGCAGCAGAGCAGATGAGGACTGGGGTACATCGGTAGAACCATCTGAGTTTTAAACATTAGCAGCAGAGCAAATGAAGACTGGGGTACATCGGTAGAACCATCTGAGTTATAAACACTAGCAGCAGAGCAGATGAGGACTGGGGTACATCGGTAGAACCATCTGAGTCATAAACACTAGCAGCAGAGCAGATGAGGATTGTGGTACAGCTCTAGAACCATCTGAGTTCTAATTACTAGCAGCAGAGCAGAAGAGGACTGTGGTGCAGCTGTAGAACCATCTGAGTACTAATTACTAGCAGCAGAAGAGGACTGTGGTACAGCTGTAGAACCATCTGTGTTCTAATTACTAGCAGCAGAGCAGAAGAGGACTGTGGTGCAGCTGTAGAACCATCTGAGTTCTAATTACTAGCAGCAGAACAGAACAGGAAGGTGGTACAGCTTTAGAACCATCTGAGTTCTAATTACTAGCAGTAGAGCAGAAGAGGACTGTGGTGCAGCTGTAGAACCAACTGAGTTCTAAACACTAGCAGCAGAGCAGATAAATAGGTACATTTGCGGCTGTGTGTGCTCGTTTACCATCAATTATTGATTTAGCTGCGGGTCTGAAAAGACCTACCTTATCAGAGCTGCATCTGCTTCTAGTACCATAATAGCAGGAGGAACTCACTGTAATAAATAAGGTGATTTAATGAGGCTGCACACGCGGTTTTCGTAGATGAGAAACGTGCACCGCTTTTCTGGACTGACGGTAGCTGAGCTCAAAGGCCTCCTCCGTGACTACCGAATAAAGGTAAAGGCTCGCTGGCACCAGCGATGCCATGGTTAACAGAGTTTTAAACTAAGAAAGGCTTGGAAAAAACTGGGGGGCATATTATCAAGGTGGGCGATATGAAATTATCGCAGCTTTAGCGGTCGTTTTTCGCCGCTAAGTGGCGATAATTTCATCGCCCTATTAGCAAGCTGTCGCTAACAGAAGTTAGAGACAGTTTGTAGGCGATAGCGAGTGGTTTGGGGCCCGCTTTGCATGTCAGCGATATTTATCGCTAATGACATGCAAAGTGGGCATACCTAACCTGTTAGCGACTGAAAGCAGTCGCTATCAACGCTGTCGCCTAATATCAACGCAGGCGTAACGATTAAAACATTCGCGCTAGGCGCGATTATCGCTGAAAACGAACGCCTGCTCAGACCAGTTCTTAGCCATTATATCCAATTGGAGGTGGATATTCTGGCTAAGTCCCCATTGGTGATAATGCGTGAATATTGCTGGATTGCCAGCGATATTCACGCATTTCGCCACTAACGCCTGAAATTTTATTGCATTTGAGATAAACGTTGCTAATAGCACGTTATCTCTGCAATAAAATCAGGTTTAAGCAAAAAAATGTCGCTAAGCTTAGTTAGCGATAAATATCGCTACTTGTTGCTAATATGCCTCTGGGTGCGGCTGGGTGACCACTGTTTCCGTCTGGACACCAATAATTATTTTGTGCATGGCTTCCAAGAGGTATTTCACGACACGTTCGTGAATATTGTTTGCTGTTATCATATTTAGTGTTTTTTGCTATTATTTAAACGTGTGGAAGTGAACTTGCCACCATTTGTCATGCTGTTGACCTCTCACCAGTCCAAGCCGCTTCAGTTCCCACAAAAAATGCATTTGGGATAAAACATGTTTTGTTCATGAAAACAACAAGCATGAGTTGTGCACAAGTAAACATCTATGTTCTATGTTCGTGCTAATATGCCAATATTTTCAGAAACTGTTAAGTGTGTCGTGAGAATTACTGCATTTATAAAATATATTTAAAGCAGATATTGATGGATAATTCATGTTGAGTTGTTGAGGCTGATTTCTTTTATTGGTTTCTTGGTACTGCTAGCTCTCGTCCTTGTTTGGAAGCTTTTCAGCATCTGTATTAATAAAGCAAGTAAGGACAGCACTGCTGCTGTCTGAAAAATCTGCATGTAGAATTGTTGTATCTCACTTGATCCTGTAAACTGTAAGTAACTCAGTAATAATAAGGGCCACTGGAATTATGCAATCGTGCGGCGTGGCGTTTTTCACATAATTATAGATTTGCCGCATTTGCCACAAAAGCCATTATCTGCTGCATAATCTGCATATTTTAGCCCCAAAAAATTGTTTCTAGCTCATATGGTTAAAAAATTACTAAAAATGCTGCGATACCTGTTGCCTCACAGAGGAAGGCCCTTTGCAAAGGTGGATTACCTTTCTGTTGCTTATTGCTATTTTTGGGTGGTAAACAGGTACTGTATAGTTACAGCCAATGCCAATACTCTGTTATATAAGTGTGTATAAGTGTAAAAATAACAAAATAATGAAGTAATGCTATCCAAATATAGCCTGCATTATGCGGCATAATTTGCCTTTTCTTGCCTCATAATTTGGCCCTCCCCAACCCCATTGTGACCCTGGCAATAGCTGATCCTGCATGCCCATTTGGTTCCCATAGTTTTACCAGCAATTGTATTAGTGCTCTTGGGGGTTTAAAGGCTCTGCAGACACAGGGCAGTCTTCCTAGGGCCTCATGTAGGTAAATAGTATTTACCGATTCGTAAATACCGAATTTTACTGATTCGGTATTTACGAATCGGTAAATGCTATGTAGCTAAAAAATTGGTAAAAATGACCGAATCGTTAAAATTCAGTATTTACCGAATCTGTATTTAAGAAATCGGTAATTGCCATTCGTTCCTATGGGCCTAGAGGCCCATAGGAATGAATGTCAATTACCGAATCGGTAAATACCGATTCGGTAAAAGGGGGAATACATTGAAGGGTGGCAGGATGTCACTTTGACACCCTGTTGCACCCCTCAATTGTTTATGGGTGCACATGTTGCAGATATACATGCCCTAAGGGCATGTATGTCTGCAACATAGCACTGAAGCAATTTGCATCAAATTGCTTTTTGGGTTTTTTCATTATTTACCACCAACTTGTAGTTGGTGGTAAATAACGAATCCTAACATGGGATAAGCACTCATTGAAGTGATCCCTACATTAGGAATTCGGTAATTTACTGAATCGGTATTTAAGAAATCAGTAATTTACCGATTCCTTAAATTCCTTAAATTACCGATTCGGTATATTACCGAATCCTTAATTTCGGCCCCCTATATAAGAAAAATTCGTTAATTTCGGCCGTTACCGACCGGTAATGAGCCACCTACATAGTCACATATCCTGCCTCTCTTGCTGAAGAACGGTCCTGTCACTTTAAACGGATGCATTCAGCTATTTCAATTAAATGCCCTCGGACACGCATGATTTAGGGTCTCATAATTTAGAGTCATGCAGAGCGGATATGTAGAGCTGATGACATGTGAGTGCTCTCTGTGCATCCGGCCACGTGATATGCACGTGGTGTGTGGAAAGAATGCATATTAACAGATCGGTTATTAAAGCATTGTCTGCACTTCTTCTCTGTCTTGAGTCTGTTCGGGCTCTTTGCCCTCTGTCGCACAACATCTGCATTGTCTTCTGAGCATGGGACCCCAAAGCATCCATATCTTCGAGCCATGCTGCCACGTGCTTCCGTTTCTGACAGGAAAGGGAGACAGTTACCCTTGATTCTTGCCTGCTTTCAGTCTAAGACTGGCATCGATGTGATGCTGTCTCGCAGGGCTGATGAAATAAGTGCCCAGGCGTCTTTTATATCGCCAGATGACATCATCTTTGCGTTGCCTGCTCATGTATACTCATTGCATTTCATATATTCGTATATATTTATCTAAGAGCAGATTTTGCATTTCAAATATGTGCTGCACACTGACCTGCTCTTTGTGCCAGAAAGAGGAACTGCTTGTCTGCCCAAATCTTGACCCGCACTCCCTGGAGCTGAGGTCGGCTGGTGGGAGCGTTACTGCAATCGGCAGTTCACCATCTCGCTCTCAGCGCGACCCGCCCAGGTAGCAGTGCATTGGCTGTGTCCACGAACAGCCCACCGGGGGACTGCGAGGCCCAGAAACCACCGCTCCTTGAAGCCGGCGCCTCTTCCCCCGGCGGCCACGCCCACTGATTGGATCCCTGCTTTATAACCTTTCGCGACACCCGCTGCGCGGGTGCCGCTCACTGACCTGCTCTTTGTGCCAGAAAGAGGAACTGCTTGTCTGCCCAAATCTTGACCCGCACTCCCTGGAGCTGAGGTCGGCTGGTGGGAGCGTTACTGCAATCGGCAGTTCACCATCTCGCTCTCAGCGCGACCCGCCCAGGTAGCAGTGCATTGGCTGTGTCCACGAACAGCCCACCGGGGGACTGCGAGGCCCAGAAACCACCGCTCCTTGAAGCCGGCGCCTCTTCCCCCGGCGGCCACGCCCACTGATTGGATCCCTGCTTTATAACCTTTCGCGACACCCGCTGCGCGGGTGCCGCTCACTGACCTGCTCTTTGTGCCAGAAAGAGGAACTGCTTGTCTGCCCAAATCTTGACCCGCACTCCCTGGAGCTGAGGTCGGCTGGTGGGAGCGTTACTGCAATCGGCAGTTCACCATCTCGCTCTCAGCGCGACCCGCCCAGGTAGCAGTGCATTGGCTGTGTCCACGAACAGCCCACCGGGGGACTGCGAGGCCCAGAAACCACCGCTCCTTGAAGCCGGCGCCTCTTCCCCCGGCGGCCACGCCCACTGATTGGATCCCTGCTTTATAACCTTTCGCGACACCCGCTGCGCGGGTGCCGCTCACTGACCTGCTCTTTGTGCCAGAAAGAGGAACTGCTTGTCTGCCCAAATCTTGACCCGCACTCCCTGGAGCTGAGGTCGGCTGGTGGGAGCGTTACTGCAATCGGCAGTTCACCATCTCGCTCTCAGCGCGACCCGCCCAGGTAGCAGTGCATTGGCTGTGTCCACGAACAGCCCACCGGGGGACTGCGAGGCCCAGAAACCACCGCTCCTTGAAGCCGGCGCCTCTTCCCCCGGCGGCCACGCCCTCCTTCCGTCCTCCATATCTAGCCAGTCTCTAACGCACCGCGGGTCGCGCCGCGGGTCGCAGCCCGGGGCGAAGACCCGGGCAAAGACTGGGCCGTTTTAGGCCGTTAGAGGCTGGTAGAGACTGGACTGGGCCACCTCCCTTGATTTTTAAAATATTTATTTGATCTTACGTTTTAGTAATCCTTTCAGGGCTTACCTAGTCCCCATTACCTAACGAGAATAGCAATGGTCCTCACGAGAGGGAATAAATCTACAACTAAAGCCCCTAGCGCAGCAGGTAAATTGCTTGGTCCCATGGATGACTTTCTAGCGAAGGCTAACACACTCATAGATGAAAGCATAACACTCATTGAGGAAAGGGTCTCATTAGATCTAGCATTTGCTAAAAGATCCTCACTAGGTATCTTGGCAGAAGCCAGATCTCCAGTATCAGGTGTCCCAAATGCAGAGCTGATTCCAACCAGAGAGAGACGCAGCCTACCAAATACGGTAGATCTGTCGGTATCCCAGATAGCGGACTCTCAACTCAGCTTTGACCTAGAACAAACCCCTGAACTGCTCCCAATAACGCCCGCTGAACTCTCCTCGTCAGAGAAAAGAGCAGAAAGGGGTAAGAGGGAGGGAGCAATTAGTAAGAAAAGGGCACCAGGTAATCCACCCTCCCCAGTAAACCTGGCAATAACCTCAACTATCCCTCAAATTCAAGATGATAGGGCGATACATGTTGAGACTCTAGCGTTAGTCCACCAGGTAGAGAAGGAGCCACCCCCCTTGATAGTTTTGGACCCTTACTCTACAAAACAAACCCCGGTGGAATCTAACGCAGTCGAGGCGCGGGAATTGACACTTTCTAGCATAGCCAGGGTAGTCAAACATGCCCTACAACCCTTAGAACATCGGCTAGGAACCCTGGAATTGCAAATTTCCGAGCTTCTAAAAAATCTAAAAAATCAGCAACCATTGCTACCACCATGTCCACAAAAATCATTACAAAACAATAGCAAAAATTCAGGAAGCACTAATCCATTAATCCCTAAACCATCTTTACCTAATCCACAGCAAAAGACTCTTCAGATAAGTACGTCAAATCCTCCGAATAATAAAAACACCTTAATTCAAACTAAAATAACAAAAACTGTAGTAGCCCAAAGTTCTACTAGCAACCTACAACAGTCCACCGTTCCGACTTCCCCAGCTGTGCCTGTTACAGCTGTATCTGCTGCCACTGCCGCAACTCCGACGGCACCGAGCAGCATAGCCAATAAAACCACAGGGAATACCACGCACAACGCTACAATAACAACTTTACCCCCCCCACCTGTACCACCAAAAACACCTGCGGGCAGGCCCAGGAGAAATGCTGCGGGGAACCCTGGCCCGCCAAGATTCCCAGCAGATTTCCCTCCAGAGGCCTCACCCTATGTGGCAGTCATGGCTGGAGTGCCAGAACTAATAGACTCTATCCCAGAACCGATCTGGTCCCTAAAAAATAAAGTTCAGCACTGGCTCCAGACCAACCGCCCAATTCCATCTTCCTGGCGTGGAAGAATTAGATCTGTAGCCAGGGTTCCATGGGTGGGCAATACTCGAAAAACCATTTCCGGGGACTGTATCGCAATCACATTTGAGGATCCTCGAATAGTGGATTATGTCTGTGCCTGGGAAGACATCACCTCGAATGGAGGAATTAAGGTCAAGTCCCTCCCCTTCTTTTATCCTTTCAGGCAGGTAGACAGCTATATACAGGATCAAGAGCCCCCTTGGTCTGTTCCATTCTCCAGGCAGGATGATTTTTCAAACATCAGTTACAACGCCCCCCATAATCAATACGAACCAGACTATTCCTGGCACCCAGTGAGACAACGTCGCCAGGGAGGAAGGTGGGACGATAGAAGATCTCATACACATTGGCCTCCACATAGAGAGCAACCACGCTGGGACCCATGGCAAAACATCCCACTAAGCAATAGGTTCAGCGGCCTAGAAATGGTCGACTGACCATCAATAGTTGCTCCTCCCATCGACACTCAACTATCCCCCTCTCTGCAGTCTAATACCATCGCCCTACTCACCAGTAACAAGGACACGATAACCCCAGAAGTAGAATCGGCCGATGATGCTTCACCACTTAGACTCTCTTATTGGAACATCGCGGGCCTCCGAAATAAAATCGAGGATGGCTCTGCGCAGAAATTTCTAGCCCCATACCAAATAATTTGTCTCCAGGAGACATGGTCCGTAGAAGAACATCATCTACAAGGCTATAAAACCTACAATGTTCCAGCCCTAACCAGTACAATGGGCAGACCAAAAGGTGGGCTAGCAATATATATTTCAAATTCCCTTCCTCTTAATAAAGTGGTCACACTCTCTCAGGATGACAATCATCAAATCCTATCACTTACCCTTCCAAACAAAGACATCATTATTCTGACTAACACGTACAATAATTTATCGGAAGATAACTTTATAATCCTCCTCACCACTATAACTGATAAATTAAAACAAGTACTCCATCAGAGCCCTGCAGACAAAGCAACCCAATTAATTTGGGGAGGCGATTTTAATCTCCATCCCTGCACAGCCCCCAACTTAATGTGTTGTGGGATTGTTGATGACTTCAACGTTCCACTAGCACACCTTGCACACTCCAAATTAGGAAATCTAATAAACATCGCTCTATCAGATCTGGATCTTCAGATTGCCAATCATATAAAAGCAGACCCAAATGAATTTATACCGACCTACGTGGGTAGGGGACATAAGACAACAGTGGATTTTATATTTCTCTCCCAAACCCTAACCCCGAAATTCAAAAACTTTGAAGTCATTGTCACTCCTTTTAGTGATCATGCAGCTCTAATATTAACAATGTCTATGCCTGTAAACCTCTCCCATAAATCAGAGATGGCGACCACTCTCAGGCAGAACAAGATTGACATTAGCAAACGGAATGGACTAACAATCAGATGGGCTAAAATTAACCCATCTGACATAATGAAAAAATTAATAACGCGGTCCTACCCTAATATAATGAAATGCCTGGATCTGACAACTAGCCATAAAGAAGTCCTGAGAAATTTTAATCTAATACTAGATGCTATAAAAGAATTACTCACCACAAAATCGAAATCAAACCGCCCTACAAAACCAAAGTGGTTTAATCATAACTGCACAGTTGCCCTATCAAAGTTGAAATCCGCACTCAAAAATAACCCACGTGATGCGGCTCAGATTCAGTTGCTCAGGCGACAATATACAGGGGAAAGAAAGCTGAGAACTGCCCAACTAAAGCAAAAGCTGTGGGATGATCTCCACCACGGTGCAGTCTCACAAAATAGCGAGCTTTTCTGGCGTACGGTCAGAACCCCATATCTCACAGAAAGAGATACCCCAAAAATAGAAGTCGCTATCGACGAAAATACTTGGGTTTCACACTTTGAGGAAATTTTTAAGAATACCCTCCCAACAGAATCCCCCATTCCCAAGGTAAACTACCCTATTCTGGTCCCTTTTGATATTTCAGACCTTGTAGATGCCCTACAGAGTAGTAAATCTGGTAAGGCACCAGGACCCGACGGGGTCCCAGTGGACCTTTTTAAAAGTAACCAAGACCTCTGGGCCCCCATCCTAACCAGAGTATGTACAGCAGCAGCAAGCGAGGGAATCCTAACATCTTGGACAAAATCAATAATGGTTCCCATTTTTAAAAAGGGAGACCGACAAGATGTAAAATGCTACCGGCCCATATCACTGCTGGATTCGCTCGGGAAAGTAGTGGGGAGAGTGATTCTAGAGCGTCTCCAGCAGTGGTCAGAGGACCGGGGCATAATTTCTGATATCCAATTTGGATTCCGAGAAGGATTTGGTACCCTCGAGCAGGTCCTCAATCTTACTCTAATAATGGGGAAATACACACAGGCCATTCACACCAAGATATATATGGCCTTTGTTGACCTCTCCGCAGCTTTCGACTGCGTGTCACACAGAAAGCTGTGGAGGGTCTTAGCTCAATTGGGAATAGATCCACCCCTTTTAGATTTTCTCAAAGAGCTCTACACTGGGGCCACAGCCAGAGTACGCTTTGGCGTCAATGGTGAGCTGACGTCTCCGTTTGGTGTAGGGCGTGGGGTCAGGCAGGGATGTGTCCTGGCCCCCTTCCTCTTCTCACTCTATACCAATGGCTTGGAGGGGGAGATGCTGGGGGGGGCCCAGGACCTCCCACGCATAAATCGTCGCCTGATCCCAGCCCTGCTCTACGCGGATGACGCCGTTATTTTAGCACGTACACCCAAAGAGCTTCAAAAAGCAGTAAACAGATACACGTCCTTTATGGGCAACCTAGATTTAAAGGTGAACGTGAAAAAAACGTTCGTAATGACAGTTGGCAGACACAGGAAAAAAACCTACCCTATAGTCCTTAACAATCAAAAGCTCGAATCTACCCCACATTATCCCTACTTGGGGGTTATGATAGATGACCAACTCTCTTGGAAGCAAGCAGTGAGCACTAGGGCACTATTATTCAGGAGATCAATTGCAGCACTAATAACTTTTTCCCAGAAATTAGGCAAGAGACCGCCAATAGAGCTCCTTAAGATTTATAACGCCAAATGCCTGGCAATAGCCACATATGGTGCAGGAGTCTGGGGGTACACAGATGTCAGCCCTATTCAAAGGGTGGAAAACACATTTTTAAGATTCTTATTAGCTACCCCCAAAGGCACCTCAATCTACGCAATGCACCTAGAACTAGCCATACCCTACTTAGAGGATTTAATTAAAATTGAACCTCTGATGTTGTGGCGCCGCATTTGGAAATCAAACAAAAACGCTCTGACTCAAGCCATTATCACAGATGCAATGAATATGGACAATTCTGCAAAAATAAAGTGGCTTTTATATGTCAGGAACTTTTTTACAGATTTAGGCTTCGAGAACTACTATACAGACCCGACAACTATAACGGTCATTCCAAAAAAAGATCTTAAACGCCGAGCCTTATGTCATTTGGAATCGTTAAGACTCGCATCCAACTCCACAAAAACGGCAGTGATTCATTCAAACATGATACAAATAGCCTTTGTCATTCACCCGTACTTAGAACTTCAAATATCAACTTACGAGAGAATGCTTATCACAAGATTCAGGCTAAATATTTTCTTTAGAATGGTCACCTTTCCCTCACAAAATTGTTGGGAAGCCACACTCCCGCCGTGTCCCTGTGACGGTACATCGACGCAGTCGAATCTGCACGTGATCCTACTTTGTAAATATCACCAACCGCACAGAAAGATCTGGCTTTTACCAATATTAAAATCTTGGGGGCTAAGACAGTGCAGACCCGCCCTTTTAAGACTGCAAATGTTGGAAACACCGAATGTCTGTTACTTTATTAGTAGTTTCTTAAAGTGTATTATGAAACATAGAAAGAATCTCTAATAATCCTGTCAGTTTGAGCATAAGCGGTATTTTGCACATTTCTTGATTAATTTTTCTCTTTTTAATTGTGAAATGAATTTTATTAGAAGCATATGTAACATGTTTACTTTTACTGTGTTTTGATATTTTTGTGTACTTTTATGGTTTTTCCACCGTGAATAAGCCGAATAAAGATTTATATATATATATATGTGCTGCATTTAATGTTGATTGCACATAAATACCATAACATGTGCTTTATTATAGTTTTATAGCACATCAGTTTTTCACAGTTATGTATTCATATGATTTAGAATGGGTGGTAGAATTTATTGAAGTTGCAACAAAATAAATGTGCTAATTCTTGCATTTTTCATCGTTCATCATGAGGCCTGTTTGGAAATAATCAAATAGCGTATTTATATGTGGTATAGTCGTTTATTAAGCAGAGAGGTATTTTCAACTTCTTGAGAGAGTTTGTTTTTGCGGGCTGAGCTGCAAACATCCTCAGTGAAGGCCATCGACTCCTTCAAGCCACCCTGCCCTTACCAACTTACTTGTAAATGACACAACTGAAACAGAGAAACAACCAGTCGACCTTCTCAAAGAACATAACAACTGGCTTGTTGTTCAGCTAAGGTATGCAGGCTAGAGGGCACCTTAATAAACTCACAGGGGATCATTTGGAGCTAAAACAGTGCTAGAAGGGAGGGGTTTGTTTGCCAAGAATGGTTACAACGTTTGAAGTCAAGACGTTCTGAAAGAGCATCACAATATTGTAAAAAAACTCTTTTTAAAATTATTTTTATTAATTACTTTCATTGTCACTATATTGCTTGTATCTATAGTAAATCTAAACAAATTGCATTATATATATATAATGTGGATTTGTGTGTGTGTCGATCCATGGTGATAGGAGTTTTAGAGCTCATCAACAAATAAATAATCCTGTAGTTTTAAAGCACTGATTAATGCCTAGAATGCACAATCCTCGTGTAATCTACAGGTGGTTTGTGAGTTAGAGTCCACCAGATTGACTGTCTCAGTTGGACAAGTTGGCGCTGAGTCTACGACTGTGGGAGGACGGAGGAGGACCTCCTCCATCAACTACCCGCTGACAGAGCGGGAGGGAAAATGGACACGCTGGCTCCCGTGGCGACACAGTACAGTCTCAGCTGGGAGGGTACTAGCCGGGCAGCCAGGACTGGGCTCCCCGAGCTGCCACCATAGCCTTAAGGGCATCCAGGATTTGCAAAATATAAAAAAGATGACATGCTGCAAAAGCCCTCACAGATAAAGGATGCAGCCGTAGTCACTAATAAATTGTTCCCAGAACCCAGGCTCGGAGCGCCTCATAATGCCTCGGAGAGGCTGATGTGCTTGCTATCCTGCCTTTTGTGAGAAAAATAGGGGCACCACCACCATTTTTAGGAAAGCACTTGGGGCTGCAGGAGTGCAGCAGCCATCCATTGAGACATTTTGGAAAACTGAATGCATGTCTGTGGGGTCAGAATATCCATGACCCACCAAACTTTCTTCATCCTCATGCCTAAAGCTTTCTTAAGGTTGGAACTTTTGCTCTCCATTCTGTGGATGTAGCAGCTTCTAGTGGTTGGTGCTATGTCTGCATTTTGTCTGAGCTAAAAGTGTACAGAAAAAAGATCCAGACACATATTATACTCATTTTAAATGCTTTATTGGCAATGTACTGCTAACAATAGTTTTGATAAACATTACAGTACTTTATGGACAATAGCAGTTGCATTTAACTATGGGTATACATATCAGTATATCAGTATATGATAGTGATATTTATCACGTGGGTATTGGTTTTTACTGTGGTGCCCCCTTGACAAAGCAAATAGCCTTGCCTTATACATTGGTGTGATGTCCTTTTACAAAGTCAATAGGCCTGCTTTATTCAAAGTGATACCCTCCTCTGTTTGAATGTTCTAACTGGTATAGGTGGGAGATACTGTTATTTTCGGAGTCAAATGGGATTTCAGAATGTTACCAAAGTATTTCTATCTGCCTAATGTATACATTTTTTAAACCAGTTTGTGGTATTTAGTAGTGTGTGTAAAAGATTTACAGTTCCTTTTCTCAAAGAAAAAGCCCTGCCTGGACAATACTTTATTGAGTGTTAATATTGTGTGCCAGCGAATGGTGATTACTATCCCACAGCAAATACTCTGAATAGGTATTGGACTTCTCTGCTCCACTACCCTGAGAAATTCAAGTACTTGGTTCCCGATAAGGGAAAATTGTGGACTTATTACTTTTGCAGTCCTCTTATCATGCACAGCAAATAGCACAATTTTTTACATTTTTAAATACCAAGTCTTTCATTTGTACCATATATGTTCTTTTTAATATAATTAGTCAAGGAGACAAGAATGAATCATCTAATGAAGCCCTCAAATTGCAGGCTGCTGCAAAATATTGCTGTGTCACTTAAACACTCTATGACAGCTACTTTTAAAAAGAAGACAAAAATAATCACAATATAACAGGGCAGTCAAAGTGCAAGCAAAATGTATAGCCTATCTTTAAAGTTAAAATCAAGAATGAATAAAATAAAGTACACTTTGAACAAGCTCTGACTGGAAGAGCAAGGAAATGTTTTTTGCATGGGCTTTGTGCAGTCACTCTTTAGTGAAGGCATCCAATGGATTAACTGAGCTGATTCAGTATCCCATTCAAAATGTCTCATGTGGGTGGTAGAAAAGGGTGAATGACACTTTAACAGACCAACGGATGTAGCCTTCTGACCAATAATCCCTATTTGTATGTATAATAGGTTTCATCTGTTGGAAAAACAACAGTCTGGAGAGACAGCTAAAGCTATCTCAAAGGCCAAACCTAATAGACGGGTAACTGGTGGTGGTAGGGAGGGGTGGGATTCCTATTGAATTAGGAAGCATTACTCAATGTTATCACACGAAGGAAATTAAAAACAGATAGGGCCTCATTTATGAGGAACTGCCATAGAGCAGTGCCATATGTTTTCTTGCTGTGTTGCCCTACTCCAATGGGAAAGGGCAGAGTGCACCAAATTTATGAAATACAGTGAAATCCTGTACTTTCCCTCTACACTGGTGCACATGGGCATCCTTCCACCATGTTTCGAAGTTGCCGTTATTGCGGGCAAGATTGTTTTTGTGCAGGAAAATGCACCTTCGTGCACAGAAAAAGTCCTAAGAGGAGTTTCTCTCTTTCTATGTGTGCTGGTGTAATGCATCACACTCGGAAAGAGGAAAAAACAAGGAGAAATAAAAATATTTCTCCTCATTATGCCTGCTCCAGGTAGACATAAGGTTTTGGCACTGCGCCAGGTTTACGTGATTCAGTAAATCTGATGCATCATCAAAATCCATGGATGCTGCGTGGGAAAACCCACCGCAACACCCATGGAACGCCTCAATAATGCAGAGTAAGGCAAGGCAGCAACTTGTGCTGCTTTGTCTTATTCCATATCTATGAGGCCATTGCGTCACCTCATAGATATGATTTGAGAGGCTTACGTCACTGGAGTGCCAAAAAAAGCAGTGTACCCGTGGCACAAGCCTCGGGAGACATCCGTTACAACGTGGTCTTAACACCGCGATGCGTTTACAACGTGCCCATTACAACGCAAGTCGTTGCAACGACTTGCGCTAGATGGCACTATACACTAAGGAATAGTATGATTTATTATTCCAACACCTACCCTACTGTTACGTAGGCTGGAGTTGGAATAGTAAGTCGTACTATTCCTAAGTCCAGCACCCTCCAACGCAAGTCATAGTAATGACTTGGGTTGTAATGATTGCATGATAAACGTATCGCGTTGTCATGCCCGCAATGTAAAGTCATACCTTTGCAAGCCTCTCATAAATAAGCCCCATAGTTTTCAAAGGCGAAGATAGGCTCCCCCAGCGAAGTTTTAGGGTATACTTAGAAATTACAGGCCTAGGTGACTGTATAACAGTCATCATTCAACAATATATGTAATCAAAGTGTGGAATTAAAATAAACAATCGACTGTTCCCCACATTCCCCTGTTGAACTTTGTCCAGTGAAGGCTTGTTCCTGTTCCCCATCTATTGGAAAATGTTAACTTCCAAAGGCCTGTTCCTAGTGAAATATCTATTACTACCTGCTCCAGGAATTTATACAACTAAACACAACTGGCTCCAGAGGGGCACTAATATGTAACCTTGAGAACTATTGTGAAAAACCTGAGCAAATCAAGGTGGGATGAGATGCTCAAAAATGATGATATTCGGATAGCCTAAGTAGACAGCAGACTGTACTGCCTGGCCTCTTCCAAGGAAAAGAGAGGTAGGCTCCAGCGAATCACAAAATAATGTATTTTTCAAGTAATCATGCAGACTTATTGAGTGATATTTCTTCATTTATCAGATAGTCCCTTTCAATGTACCAAGAATCGAGGACATAGAATGAAATAGTGTGTTGAGCTGGCCAGACATTAACCAGACACTCTCTGCATGCTTCAGCGTATCTTCAAACAGACCTGTAGCCAGAGCTGCCAATCAGCAGAGCTGGTTTTGAACAGCTTTTTGCATTGTGACAGGCTCTTGCATGGATGGTGATTCGCCAAAATATCAATGGTAGCATAGGTGACATCAGTTATCCATAAATAGGTGATAAAATCACAGCTTCGCCCCTTGTGCCACCTTCATCACCTCAGAAAGGACAGCTCCAGTGAAAGCACACAGAGATAAAACACTACAGGCCTGATTTAGATCTTGGAGGACGGGTTACTCCATCACAATGTTGACGAAATATAAATCCTATTCCATCCTAGGGAATTTATCTTTCGGTATACAAGATATCTGTCACCGTTGTGCCAGAGTAACCTATCCGCCAAGATCTAAATCAAGCCCTACATCTGTGAAGCGAACTGTCCCAATGATACATCTAACTCCATGCAATCAATGTCACATAGTTAAGCGAATACAGGCTTTCAGATTTCTTCTTTGAAACAGAATAGACCCTTATATATGCTAAGCTTAGACTAATCAGGAATTTAAAACAAATAGCTGTTCATAGATTATAAAAAATCCTTTAGTCCCATCCCTAAAGGCTTTGCGTTTCTATTTATATGTTTACAGCTATATGTTCCTCCTAATTTCTCCTCCTATTTTGTAGGCTTCTTTCATTATTAAGAGATCCATGAAGATACTTCAGAAGCATATGATACTGAGGGCCAGATGTAGGTAGGCATTTACCGGTCGGTAACGGCCGAATTCGGCCGTTACCGACCGGTAAATGCAATTTGAGATGTAGGGCCCTGTATTTTACAGACTCGGTAAATTTACCGATAGGTAAATTTACCGATTATGTAAAATACCGAGTCGGTATTTTTACGGAATAGGGAAAATTGATATGTAGGTGGGACTCTTCTGAGTCCCACAAGCATTAAAAAATCGGTATTTTACCATCAAATACTATTTGATGGTAAAATACCGATTCCGGTGTGCATGCACATGTGTGCATGCACACCTATGCCATATGACAGGCAGACCTGCCCTTAGGGCAGGTATGCCTGCCACATGGCACCCGAGCCTCTTTTGGGGGTGCCAGAGGGTGTCAAAGTGACACCCCCTGCACCCTTGTGTCAATCGGTATTTACCGATGCGGTAAATACCGACCGGTAAATGCCCAATCATTCCTATGGGCTTCAAAGCCCATAGGAATGCATGGGCATTTACCGGTCGGTATTTACCGCATCGGTAAATACCGATTGTTTCCGAATCGGTAAATGCACATCTGCATTTACCTACATCTCGGTACTTTTATTTTACCACTTCTTAAATACCGAGTCGGTATGATGCGGTATTTAAGAGGTGGTAAAATAAAATTTACCTACATCTGGCCCTGAGTGTCTTAGAAAACACACTCCCTAACTCGTGGGTGGTATTTCATAATACTGAGCTAAAAAATATCGACTGCACAATATTGACTACTGACATATTTTCATGGTAAGCATACATAGGGAAGTAAGTAGAAACATACTATTCTCAACTCCACATCTACTTACTTGGCGCTATGTCTGGAATTGACATTGTAGAGTTTGTGTAAGTGGAGGCCAGTATTATTGAAACTTTAATATTATGGTAGGACATTCTTAATGCATAATTTATGAGCCTTATACTTACTATTTCTTGCAGATGAAAGCACTAAAAAATCAATGCAAACGTTTTAATTGATCTTCAAAGTAATATAATTTGAACAAGATATAGTGAATCTAGAAAAAGTGGAAACCAAGGTCCACTAGACCATCTTTAGTACTATCATTACGAAAAAAACATTTTTGAAAAACAAAGGAAGAACTCCTTACATTTTTACTCTGTTTTTGTTTTGTGGAAAGAGTGACAATTAAGGATAGTTTCAAGTATGTTCGGAAAAGAATTACTTTAGGAAAGAAGGAAAGAACGAAAAGGTGTTGTAAGCTCAAGCCTAACTCGTCTGCACTCGTCTGCAAAACACCAATGTTTTGAGGTTGTGTTTTTCATGCCCCGCTGCCAGTGGACAGTGGACAGGAAAGGCAACACTAACGATGCTGAATTTCCTCTGTCGTTTTGAAACATTTTCTAATGTCAGGAGCTGAACCTCAGCCAGCCCTGTGGCTCTGCCACTCCCTGGAAGGATGCCCAGTTATTCAAGGAAATGATTCATACTTGTGCCTTGCCAGAGTTCAAGGTTATTAATATGTCAGCATTTGCAAAGATCTCATGTCAGAGGGTAGAGGACGATAGTATGCTTCAAGCAATCTTTGCTCTGCAGAAGAATGTGGGGCATATTATCAAGGAACGGCGTAAAAATTATCGCCGCTTTAGCGGCAGGAAACTTCATTTTGTATCAACCTATCTTATACTGCATGCAATGCAAGTTTAAAATAATGAATTGCATCTTCCCAGTGCTTTCTGTCACAGACTGGGACCTTGTAGCACAAAACATACACAAGTCACAATTCTTCACTGCTCCAATCAATTCTCTGGCTCTCTGGTGCAGTGCATTAACTAATTTTCACTTAGCTGTGCATTATTTTATATGTAGTTGCCTGAAGGTGAAAGATCAAAAAAAGTTACAGAATATTAGTCTTTTTATCTTTGACCACGCACTCATGCTCACTCACCCTACTCCCATTGTGCACAGCATCTTAGTTCCCATACATTTTTAATGCACTTTGACCACTGGTCTACATTACTTGATTTTGGCGATTTGTGGAGCTGAACCCACTCAAGACGGGGAACATCCTTTACAACGGAACCGTTACAACGCGGTACCATTACAACGCAGTATTTACAACGAAAGTCGTTACAACGACTTTCGTTGGAGGGCGCTCTAGGATAGGGAATAGTTTAATTTACTATCCAACACCTTCCCTACTATCCACGGGGACTGGAGTTGCAATAGTAAATTAAACTATTCACTATCCAGCGCCCCCCAACGCAAGTCGTTGTAACAACTTGCGTTGTAAAACCTGCATCGTAACGGTAGGCGTTGTAACGGTACGCGTTGTACCGTCATACATCCCTCAGGAAACAATGTACATATGAATAAAGCACTGAGGTAACTATGTGCCATGGGATCGCTCTATCAGTGCAAGATTTTGTATATTCAATGCCAACATGCCATGAAGGCACTGTCAAAATATAGAATTTTTGGTGAGAATTATGCCACCTAATGGTCTTCATGGGATCCCGAGCCAGTGTCTGCAGCTGATGAGGGGAGTTTTACATTCTATTCCGCTCATTTGAGCCTCTGCTGACTTCTGTATGAGCCACTAGCACTAGCAGTGAGTGTTCAAAGTAGTTGAATTAGTCAGGTTACTCCCCATAAACAACTACTTGTGCATGTTGCTGCTCTGTTTGCTCTACATGTTCGGACGTTTGCATGTACAGCAGAGAGGCTGGTTTGTCCTGGAGCTCGTCTCAACTCTGGGCTCTTCTATGTATTTCACCAGAATGACGCAGTCTTTTTTTACCAGAAACTCACCAGAGGGTGAAGCTCTGATGTATGTGCAATACATCAACCCAAAATCCTGCAATAGATTAAACAAAAGGGCAGTATATGCAAACCTGTACTGTAGCAGGGTGACACCATGTAGTGCGGACACTCTGCCTAATGATATGCTCCTACTGACACTAATGAAGACACACACTCGCATAGGCTCTTGGTACGGGCAAAAGACCACATGCGGTCTACAATCCCTTATGCATGCCTTGCCAGAGGGTGTACAAGGTGTGTATCTGAGGCAGATGCTACCGTGGGAGGGTCCTGGGTAGCTTACCCCATCTTTTCCCAACTTCACATTGAACTTTACTTTTGAACTTGGCAAACGAAGTCTCTGAACCTGTGGCTCGGCTCTAGATTCGGTCTGAGGTTGTAACACTGATGAAGTGGGTCGTCTGGTGTCTCTCTTCTGCTCAGGCCAATGCTTGCGTCCATGCCACTACTCTCAATCTTACTGGTTTGCTCCAAAGATTGGTCACTTGAGGAGGCACTATTAGGTCTCCTGTTCTCTGGTGGGTTGTCCATAACAGTGTCTTCCTCTCCCACTTCTGGTTCCTGTCAGCCTGGGAGTTATACCTTCCGAATCTATGATATGTTTCTGGTGACTGTTTTACTACCTTTGAGGGCTGTGACCGGTGTACCCTGTACACTGAGCACTGTACACACTCCTGGTTCAAATGGTGTTCTAACCTTCTGCCCAGGCCTTCGGTCCGTGATGATAACTGTCACCTGGCACGATCTGCCATGTTGTTGCCCGCAGTTTCAGGCTCGCAGGCACCAACGTGTATGCCGGTTTTGGGCATTCACAGGATCATAGGTGGAGGTGGCCACTCTGGATGGATTGGGATTCTATCTCTCCTGGATCAGTTGAGCATCAGAGACCAAGGAGGAAACTGTGTGGTGCTGTGTTGTGTCCCTCGATATTCTAGTAGGAATCTTTGAAGGTTGGCTCCTTCAACTGTGGCACTTCTAAGGGTTTTGTTCAGGGTGCTCATGAAACGCTTGGCCTCTCTGTATGCCTACTGCCACTGCGGCGGGATGCGGTGATGTTTTTTCCCTAGGTGTTCAAACAGTTCTTTGAACTCCAACTTTTGGAAGGGTGACCTGTTGTTTGTTTTGATCTCCTCTGGCAGGGCAAATAGTGTGAGGATCTTTTCTAGCACTGATGCGACATTAGCAACTGCTATCAAGTTGACTATGTCGAGAACTGGGTATTTCAAGTAACTGTCCACTAGAACTATGGTTACCCTCCCATCTGTGAAGGTCCCAAAATCTAAACTCACTTTGGTCCAAGGGCTAGTGCAGGACTCTTCTGTAATGATGGGTGCCGTTACTTCTTTGGTACTGGTGGGTTGGCACACGGGTCATTGTCACACCAGGTCGTCTACTGTGGCCTCAAGATGTGGGAACCACACTTTCTCCCACATATGTGATCTTATTTTTACTGTTCCTTTATGCCCCCCCTAGGGTTGTGCAGATACTCAGTGTTAGATTTGGGGGTCTCTAGTTGGCACAGGTAGGTACTTGTGACAAATAGGGACCATTGCCTCTAGTCAGGGTAAGGGGGTACACTCCTAAAATAACCCCTGCTCACCCCCTTGGTAGCTTGGCACGAGCAGGCAGGCTTAGCTCAGAGGCAGTGTGTAAAGCATTTGTGAACACATACAGCAATCAAGTGACAACACTACAGATGGACACCACACAGGTTGTATATAAAAAATAAGTATTCTTTAAATAGATTTAAAAACAAGACCATAAACGACAAAAATCCACAATACTGTACTTAAAATGGTAGTTTTAGCCTAGTTCTCTTTAGTTATTAAAATGCGACAATGTACATTATGCTGCGACACGCAGGGCAACAAAAGTGTTGCAAAGATGGAAATGCGGCAAAATCCGGTTTAAATAAATAAAGACGTCAAGTTCTTCCTGATGCGGCACGCTTCTCCGATGTTGTGAAAAGTCTCGACGTGTCAGCTGCAGCGGTGACACCCTTGTTCAGAGATACGATGACAGCGCCTTTGGTGGCGACGCTCTTCTCCATCGATGCGAGATGCTTCCGCTCGATGTGACAGCTGCAGCGGCAACAACTTTGTTCAGAGATACGACGACAGTGGCTCAGACGGCGGCAAGCTTCTCCGTGGATGCGAGGCGCTTTTCTCAATGCGGTGCAATGCCTCAGCTACAGCTGCGACATACTTGTACAGAGTTGCAGCGGCTGCGACAGCGCCTCGCTTCTTCTTCCGTGCGAGACGCTTCTCATGATGTGGTGCAATGCGTCAGCTACAGCGGCAACACCCTTGTTCAGAGATGTGACGGCAACGGCTGCGATGGCGACGCACTTCTTCTTCGGTGCGAGACGCTTCTCTCGATGCGGTACAATGCGTCAGCTACAATGGCGACACCCTTATTCAGAGATGTGATGGCAGCGGCTGTGATGGCGACACGCTTCTTCCTCTTGAGTCGCGCTACCAGCTCTTTGCGACACGCAGTCCCTCAGAAGTCCCAAAACAGCAGCAGGCACTTCCAAAGAACTCTTGGGGAGCTGAGGTTGAAGTATGTTGTCCCTGAGACTTCAGCAGGAGGCAAGCTCTTTTCTCAAGCCCTTGGAGATCCTTCACAAGTTGAATAGAGGGCACACAAAGTCCTTTCTGTTTCTTTGGCAGTCAGGCAACCACTGCAGGCCAATCCCCCAAGCAGCACTTCAGATAAGGAATAGTCTCTCCTCAGTTTCTTCAGGTTCCTCTCCTCAGCATAGGTTTTATCTTGTAGCCAAAAGTGATCTAATTTCTTGGGATCAGGGTCCCAATATTTATACCCAAATTCCATTATCCTCTGAGGGCAGAGGGGCCTTTGACTAGTCCAAACTGGTTCTGGAGCATTCTGTTTACATGACTCCTTCTTTCCTTTCACAGTGCAGGGCAGAAACATCAGACGCCCCACAGGAGGAGGAGCCAACATTGTGGAGGAAAGGCACAGCCCTTGAGCACTCTGTTGACATGATTCCTTCTCTCCTTTCACAGAGCAGGGCAGAGACATCACACGCACCACAGTGGGTGGAGCCAGCACTGTGGGGGGCAGGCACAGTCCTATTCAGGTCCCAGGTGCAACTCCTCCCTCCCATCTAGATGCAGATCTCTCTATTCACCACTCAGCTGACTCATCCTGTCTCCTGGAACCCCCACAGCCCTGTCACTCCTACTCCAGACAAGGAATACACAACCTAATGGAGGCATGCTTGGATAGTAGGACCAGAAAATACCTACTTTCTAAAAGTCGTATTTTCAAACACAGAATGTTAAAACCAACTTCACTAAAAGATGTATTTTATCATTCTGAGTTCAGGCATACTAAACTCGAATTTCTACCATGTTCCCTAAGTCAGTTAGGATTATAAAATGTAATAATCTAACTGCTCATTCTGGCCTATGGAGAACAGGTAGACTTGCAAAAGTGAAAAACGAAAATGGCTGTAATTCACTATTAGGACATGCCACACACACCAGGGCATGTCCTACCTTATACTTACAACGCAACCTGCCCTTGGGCCTACCATAGGGGTGTCTGATATGAAAAAAAGGGAAGGTTTAGGGACTGGCATGTAGGTGCACTTGCCCAGTCAGCATGGAAGTACCAGACTGCACACAGGCTCTGCAACGGCAGGCCTTAGACATACTTTTACAGGCTGTTTCTGTGGGTGGCACAACCAGTTCTGCAAGCCCACTAGCAGCATTTGGATTACAAGCACTGGGCACACTCAGTGCACTGTACTAGGGTCTGACACGTAAACCAAATCAGCCAATCATGGAATCACTAATCCATACATCAATTTACAATAAGGAGAGAATATGCACTTAAGCACTGATCAGCAGTGGTAAAGTGCCCAGAGTCATGAAAACCAACAAAAACAGGTCAGACAAAATACAGGAGGAAGGCAAAAAGTTCAGGGATGACCCTGCAAAAAGGGCCAAATCCAACTCAGAGTTAAAGATTTTCTAGGATTACCAGTCGGCGACACTGCAGAATGAGGTCATCTTGAGTGACGCTGAGTTTGTCGCACACCCTTCACATTTTGGTAAGTCTCTCCTTGTCTGGACCATGCCAGTTGTTAGCATCACGTACAAAGTTCTGCCACAAACCCCTCTGTATGGCATCCTTCACCATCAGCAGCACTGCATCATTCTATGTCACCTCCTAGATCTTTGCTTTGCTAAAATGCATTCTCCTCAACATACGCTCCATAGATAAACACGCCATGGAAATCTGGAACCTACTTGATTCTCTCTCGCCCAATATCGCCTTCTTCATGGAGACCTGGACCAACGAATCCTCAGCCCCGACATCCACACCACCATCCCGGACAGATACAAGATCCAGAGGAAAGACGGCCCCAACTACCCAGGAGGGGGCCTCGCCATCACCCACAAGCACACCCTCCACCTCACCACCTCCAGCAAAACCTTCCCCTCTGCCAAACACCTGCACTTCCAGATCCAGACCACCCCCAATGCCACACTCCAAGGAACCCTCGTTTACAGACCCTCACATCCCCCGGACACCCTTTGCCACCACCTTCACCAACTTTATCGCACTCCGTGCCATCGCCTCAATAAACTACATACTCATTGGAGACCTTAACTTCCACCTTGACAACCCCAGTGACCCCAACTCCACCATCCACCGTGATAAGCTCACCAGCATCAGACTCAAACCACTTGTCAACACACCAACCCACAGAGCAGGACACACCCTCGACCCCATCTTCACGGTAGCAAACTGCGTCCATTTCAGCCACACAACGCAGCCGCCATGGACCGACCAGGACTGTGTACACTTTGCTGTCAACACACCCAAGGCAACCAAACCAGCCCCATGCCCACCACAAAGGACCTCGAGCAAGGTTATCAATGAGCAACTTAGCTCCACCCTCACCCGAGACAACCACACCTGGGCATACATCGCAAACGACGCAGCCAAAGAACTCCACATCTGGATCTCCAACTGTGCAGACGAGCTAACCCCTCTATGCAACCTCGACACACAATGCCCCAGGAGAGCCGCCTGGTTCAGCATCACTCTCCAAGAAACCAGGCGCACCTGCAGAAGCCTGGAGAAGAACTTGAGAAACACCAAGACAACAGAAAACCACACCAACTACAAGGACGCCATGAAGGACTACCACAACCAAATCAGAGCCACCAAGAAGAACTACATCCACAACAAAATCCTGGTCAAATCCACCAACTCCAAGGAACTTTTCAGTGTCATTAAAGAATTCACCAACCAACGCTGCAAAGCCACAGACATCAACCCATTCCAAGACCTCTGCGACAAGCATGGAACCTAATTCCACCTCAAGATCAAAACCTCTACGACAACTTCATCGACCATCTACCATGCGCCCAGACAGCCCCCCGCCCACCAGAGACACCAGCCAGCCCACCATCTCCAACTGGACACCGTTCATGGCCGAAGACACAGCCTCGACTATGAAAAGCATCCACTCATGGGCCCCCACCGACCTTTGCTCCCCTCATATCTACCACAGAGCCACTGCCACCATCACACCCGAACTACAATGCACCATCAACACCACCCTCAAAACAGGCACCTTCCCAGATGACTGAAAGTAGGCAGAAGTCACACTCCTGCTCAGAAAGCCCACAGCTGATCCCACTGACCTCAAGAACTATTGGCCCATCTTGCTCCTCCCCTTCACAGCCAAAGTTGCAGAAAAAACAGTCAACAGGGAACTGACACAATTCAACCACGAGAACGCCATCCTTGACCCTTCCCAATCTGTATTCTGAAGCAACCAGAGCACAGAGACGCCCTACTCGCCACCACAGATGACATCCAAACCCTCCTGGACCAAGACTACTCTGCAGCCCTCGTCCTACTCGACCTATCAGCAGCCTTCGACACCGTCTCCCTCCGCACACTAGTCGCCAGACTACACGATGCAAGCATAGAAGGAACAGCCCTGGACTGGATCCAATCATTCCTCACCGGAAGAAGCCAAAGGATCAGAACGCCACCCTTCTTCTCTGACCTCACGAAAATCACCTGCGGAGTCCCACAGGGTTCACCACTGAGCTCCACCCTCTTCAACATCTAAATGGCCCCCCTCGTAGCCATCGTCCGACAACACGGCCTCAACATTGTAAATTATGCTAATGACTCCCAGCTCATCCTCTCCCTCACCAAAGACCCCACCACCACCAAACTCAACTTCCAGAAAGGAATGCAAGACATCTCAGTCTGGATGACCAACAGCTGCCTGTAGCTCAAAGCCAAGAAGACAGAAGTCCTCTATACCACCCCTTCAGCATGGGACAGCACCTGGTGGCCGATCACCCTTGGAAGCCTACCCACCCCCTCAGACCATGCCAAGAACATTGGCATCGTACTCCACTCATCTCTCACCATGAACTGACAGTCAACGCCATCACCTTCAGCTGCTTCGCTACCCTCCGCATCCTCCGCAAGACCCTCAAGTGGATCCCCCTTAGTCAAGGAAGACTGTCACCCAAACACTCATCACAAGCAGACTGGATTATGGACACTCGCTCTACACCGCCACAACAAGTCCCTACTCCGCAAACTACAGACAATACAGAACACCTCCCCCAGACTTATTACTTGGCATCCCACAACACAAACACATCAGCCAACACCTACGAAGACTCCAGTGGCTCCCTGTGGAGAAAAGAGTCACCTTCAAAATCCTCACTCACGCCTACAAATCCCTACACAACAACGGACCCAAACACCTCAACGACAGAATCAACTACCACGTACCCAAAAGAAACCTCCGATCTCCCTACCTCTCACTGGCCAAAACCGCACACATCTACAGAGGCAGAGCAGGTGGAAGATCCTTCTCTCACATCGCAGCCAAGACCTAAAATGAGCTACCCACTGACATCAGACCCGCCCCCACCCTGAACACCTGCAGGAAGAAACTCAAAACCTGGCTCTTCGGCTAACAGATCTGCGCACTCACCCCCCAGCACCTTGAGATGCTCACGGGTGAGTAGCGCGCTTGCAATTCCCTGATTAATTGATTGATTGCTTTCAGGCAGGCTCCTTAGGAAAACATATGGATGTATGCTCCCATCTCCCCTCTGCTGTCATTACTTCCTTCCGTGACTTGGGGCGGTTGGCATGAGAGGAAGTCTGCCAGGTTTTTAGACCCCCTGCCGATAATCTACTTTCATGTGGTAATAATGTAGCTGGATGGCCCAGCTTTCGATTTGCAGGGGTGGGTGTGGATGAGTGATTGGTGATCAGTGACCACTCAAAAGGCCTTACGCTCAGGTACAAGTGGAAGTGTCCGCATATCGATTTGATGGCTATGGCATCCTTTTCGATTTGAGCATACTGTGCTTTAGTCTGTATCAGGGCTTTGCTGGTGAATTCCAATGGTGCCATCTCCCTAGTTCCACCACTTGGTTGAGCACAGCTCCTAGGCCCATGGGACCCACATTGATGCGTAGCTCAATCTGTTCTTTGGGTCGAGATAGGCAATTATTGGTTCGCCCAGGAGGGCTCTGTTTATCTTTTGGAACACATTTTCCTACTTTTGGCTCCATGTCGAGTGGACAAAGCCTTTTTCTCGTTTTGGCTACATGTCCAAGGGGCATTTACCTTGGTTAGGGCTCTCAAAAGCACAGCAATTGTCACTAGGTTGGGTATAAATCTGCCACAGTATGTGACAATGCCTAGGAAACTGTGTACCTCCGGTGCGGTGGTTGATGCTAGGGCTTGTATGATGGCTGGCAATTGTCATGGATCGACTTGCACGCCTTCATGATTGAAGACATATCTGATAAATTCTATAGACGGCTGGCAGAATTAGCACATTTCTCTGTGCAGAGCCACACTGTGTTACCACAGTCATTTTCAGTGTGGTTCGCAAGTGTTTGAGGTGGTCCTCAGCAGTTGCGGAAATCCTCGCTCACATTCATGACGCCTTGGAGCCCTTGCCATTGTCTCTCACATGCATCGTGGAACACTTCCACTGCTGAGGAGATGCCGCAATGTAACCTTTTGTACCTGCATAGCCCAAGGAGTGTGGAACATTTTGTTGAGTATTTGCTTTTGCTGAGAGGAGCAGCTGGTGGTATCCAGCGTTCAGATCTACTTTTGAGAACCACGGTGATCCATTGAGATCAGCGATAATGTTGTCCATTGTGCACAAGATGTGCCTCTCATTTTATGGCCTGATTTGGGAGGGGCATGTCAATGCAGATGCAAATTTTTCCTGGCTGCTTTGTTTTTTTGTCTATAACCATGGGGGACACCTAGGGTGTTGGCCCAGATACCTTCTCGATTACACCATGCATTCGAGCATGTCCAGCATTTGCTCGACTAGTAGCCTCAGATAAAATGGTACACATAGATGGCGCAGGGCTATGGGCTTGACTGATTTTTCAATGAGTAGTTTGACTTATGGGGTCTTTAGACACCCTAGGTCACTAAAAACTTTGGGGCATTCACTTAGCAGCTCAACAATGTAATAAGCTTTTATGTTTCCTGCAAAGGATACGAGCCCTAGGTCTTCTGAAGTACGGCTTCCTAGCAGTGTGTCGGCTTCTTTGAGGGCCATGTGGAATGTTGTTAGGGTTTCTTGGTCATTGGAACGCATCACAGTCATGCACCCTTTTAGGGGTAGTGGGGACTGTCTCCCGTATGTGAATATTTTCGTGTTTGATTGAGGTAGCGCCGGGTTGGGCAGAAGGCATCGGTATTGCTGTATTGATGAGGACTTTGACTTCTGATCCGTGATCTCCACCATGTACATGGGTTCTGATCTTCTGTGTCACTTCAGGTTATTTGTGAACAAGATGAGGAAGACTTCCTCTGTGTCTTCTGGTGATGAGTCTTCAAACCGGTGCCTGTGTTGTTGCAGATATTTGGCTGCTCCCTGAGGTTCTGACTTATCCAGGGACAGCTGTTTCATGCTTCCCTCTGGTGCCTCTCTCTCTAATCCTTCTTGGCACACCTTTGCACAGTTCAAGCAGGTGCAACCTTACTCAGGGCAATCATTCAGTCATTTAGAGAATGTTTGTTGCAACCACAGTATTTGCAGCGTGATCCTGTTGATGAGGAGCAAGCGTTTGTTCATCTTACCTCTTCTGCACATCGCATCGGCCTGTTCTACTTTGACGGTAGAAGCCTACTCTTTACTTTAGGTTATGGCAATGTCTATCTTGGTGTCTCTCACAACCAATAGATCTAGCGATCTCATCATAATGAGTATGTCATCCAGGCTGATATTCGGGTAATGGGTGTGGTACTCACTCTCTTCTTTGGTCATTGAGTGCTGCTGGCATACAGAGTTGTGGGGCATGTTGCACCTGTCCACTCTCTTATTCTGTGGCTCTTATGCTGTCTTTCACTCTTTCTCTTGTCCATTATATTATTTTTACCTCTCTTCTTTCACGTTTGTTTTATATTGCTCCCTTTTTTATGCCCACACTCTTTTGTTCGCTTTTGCTTGTAATGCTCATCAGGGGCATATACGTCTTGCCTTCTGGCAGAAGAAGGTGAGAGGGCGTTCACTGGAGCATTGCATGCTCAGCTACTGGTTAATGCAGTAAGGCATGGAGATGCATGGCAGGCTTGGGCATTGAGTACGGTCGCGGGCAGGACAGCTCGCCAGTCGTGATTGAGGAGCGGTGCTAGCAACTTCAGTGAGCACAGGGAGAGGAGGCACTGCAGTGCAACGTGCACCGTCACTGTTGCGCGGATGGGCAGTGGCCTCTTCAGAGGCTCCGGGGACAAGGGTGAACAACATAATGCAGAGGCTGCATGTGAGTTGGAGTGGGGGCATGGCTGCAGAGGCAACTGCGCTTGGGTATGAGACAATCCTGCGAGGTGCAGCCAGCATGCCCTCACTTGGAGTGGCAGGGGGGCATGCATGGGAGGACCCTCGTTGCCAGTGTAACATGTAGTGCAGACACCATGTCTAATTATATGTTCCTGCTGACACCAATGAAGACTTGCATTGGTACGGCTGAAAGACCACGTGCGGTCTACAACCCCAATATGTGATAGCTTCTGTACACGCCTTGCCAGAGGCTGTACAAGGTGATTATCCAGGCTGTGTCCAAGGTGACTCACTACTTGTACAGGCAACATTGCAATCCTGTTCACTCGGTGTCCATATATCTACAGGATCACAAATACACACGGACCCCACAATCTGTGTGACCAAATTGCACCCATTGGCACATCATAGGTTGGGTGTAAAAGGTTTGCTGTCAATGACAGTCTGCAACAAACAACGTACCATTGGAGCTTCATGGTGTCCATATGTGGTGGGGGCGTTCTTGGGGGAAGCCTAGCTATATGTCTGAACTGGGGTGGCGGAGTGGGCTAAAGACCGGTGATGGATCAAACCCAGACTGGGTGTGAGTGTTTGATTGGCTCAGATGCTCCGTCCATCATCACCCCCTTTTGTACCGCTTTGGCCGCCACAAGTGTGGCAGGGTATGCTCAGACGTGAGTCCCTTGCTCACTTTGCCACTGGATTCAAGCAAGCCGGGCTGAAGACGGCTGGAATGCCAGAAACCGGTCCTCGGAAGCATGTTTCTGGTCCAGGGAAGACATGGCTTGGCAGTTCGGGCTGGACTGTTCCCATGAGGCACAGGGTCAGACTGATTTGCATATAGCCATGTCTTAACTGGGGTGGCGGAGTGGGCTAAAGAACGGTGATGGATCAAACCCAGATCTTTTGACTGGGTGTGAGTGTCTGATTGGCTCAGATGCTCCGTCCATCATCACCCCCTTTTGTAATGCTTTGGCCGCCATAAGTGTGGCAGGGTATGCTCAGACGTGAGTCCCTTGCTCACTTTGCCACTGGATTCAAGCAAGCCGGGCTGAAGGCGGCTGGAATGCCAGAAACCGGTCCTCGGCAGCTTGTTTCCGGCCCAGGGAAGACATGGCTTGGCAGTTCGGGCTGGACTGTTCCCATGAGGCACAGGGACAGACTGATTTGCATATAGCCATGTCTGAACTGGGGTGGCGGAATGGGCTAAAGAACGGTGATGGATCAAACCCAGATCTTTTGACTGGGTGTGAGTGTTTGATTGGCTCAGATGCTCCGTCCATCATCACCCCCTTTTGTACCGCTTTGGCCGCCATAAGTGTGGCAGGGTATGCTCAGTTGTGAGTCCCTTGCTCACTTTGCCACTGGATTCAAGCAAGCCGGGCTGAAGACGGCTGGAATGCCGGTAACCGGTCCTCGGAAGCTTGTTTCCGGTCCAGGGAAGACATGGCTTGGCAGTTCGGGCTGGACTGTTCCCATGAGGCACAGGGTCAGACTGATTTGCATATAGCCATGTCTGAACTGGGGTGGCGGAGTGGGCTAAAGAACGGTGATGGATCAAACCCAGATCTTTTGACTGGGTGTGAGTGTTTGATTGGCTCAGATGCTCCGTCCATCATCACCCCCTTTTGTACCGCTTTGGCCGCCATAAGTGTGGCAGGGTATGCTCAGACGTGAGTCCCTTGCTCACTTTGCCACTGGATTCAAGCAAGCCGGGCTGAAGACGGCTGGAATGCCAGAAACCGGTCCTCGGAAGCTTGTTTCTGGTCCAGGGAAGACATGGCTTGGCAGTTCGGGCTGGACTGTTCCCATGAGGCACAGGGTCAGACTGATTTGCATATAGCCATGTCTGAACTGGGGTGGCGGAGTGTGCTAAAGTACGGTGATGGATCAACCCCAGATCTTTTGACTGGGTGTGAGTGTTTGATTGGCTCAGATGCTCCGTCCATCATCATCCCCTTTTGTACCGCTTTGGCCGCCATAAGTGTGGCAGGGTATGCTCAGACGTGAGTCCCTTGCTCACTTTGCCACTGGATTCATGTAAGCCGGGCTGAAGACGTCTCGAATGCCAGAAACCGATCCTCGGAAGCTTGTTTCCGGTCCAGGGAAGACATGGCTCGGCAGTTCGGGCTGGACTGTTCCCATGAGGCACAGGGTCAGACTGATTTGCATATAGCCATGTCTGAACTGGGGTGGCGGAGTGGGCTAAAAAACGGTGATGGATCAAACCCAGATCTTTTGACTGGGTGTGAGTGTTTGATTGGCTCAGATGCTCCGTCCATCATCACCCCCTTTTGTATAGCTATAAAAGGAGACACAAGTTTGGCCAGTTTTGACTTGATAGTTCTATTTAGTCTTTCAACAATACTTGAGGCTTCTGTCCTGTAACTACAATGGATTCTTTATTATATCCCTAATCTCATGCATAACAGCTGTAACAAGTAACTTCTTGATCTGATTCAATATTTACTGGCATCCCAAATTGCGGTACCAATTCTAGAAACAGTAGTTTGGTGACTGTTACATCTCCAGGTGGGATACGTTTCCACTCATAGAGAAAATAAGCATACATTCACAAGGATATACCTTAACGGGTTACATTGGAATATGTCCACAAAATCAATCTAGAGATGATTAAAGGGGCCATGGGGTGTATCTACATGACTCATAGTCCCTACACCTTTTTGCCCATAATTTGATTTGGGCAAATCGCAAAGCACTGGCTCAGATTTCCTGCCATTGCACAAAAGTGTGGATTGTACCAAAACTCTCTAAGTGTCAACATCATCCCGTCTCATCCCACATTTCGATCAATGCATTTGTCTTAACATAGCACGTTAGACAGAGTCTGGAAGCACAGGCTTCCCATCACTGGATACCCAAATGTGGCTAGCATTCTACTTTGCCTTTTCAATCTCTGTGGTGGTGTGCTGCAATTCCCTCAGTTCAGTGAAAGTCAATATAGTGTTGAATAGCATGTTCGGTACAATTTCTCCGTCTGCATTGCATGGCTCATCCATGACAAATGTGCTAGACTCAAGAGCGCAGTTTCAAGAAGTCTCATACCCATAGTAGTGGCAATTCAATTGTTTCCTCTCTTGTGTGCAGCACATTTTACCACAGAAGTGTCCTTTGGCAATTGAAGGTATCCAAACCAGGTGGAACCATACAGCCCATTCTTTATGAGTGAGCAAGCGAAGGTCATGTACCCTCTTTGTGACCATAGCTGACCAAAGTCATGCACATTACCAAATCCATATTGGCTATCAGTGTAAATGGTAACTCGCGATCCTTCTGATGTACAAGAGGCATGGGTGAGAGCAGTCAATTCCACTACTTGTGCAGAAGTTACATAGCACAGGTAGGATGCTTGCAAAATCCTGCTTAGTGTACATACAGCATATGCAGCTCTCAAAATGCTGTCTCTTAAGCAAGTACCAACGACAATTATGGTATGGTCAAATTCAGGATGGAGAACATCCAGTATGTCTGGTTCGGTTTGGTGCATAACTCTGTAACGCTTATACAATCATGGTTAAAATGTCCTTCTTGGTCAGAATGGTTCTCTCATAGCGGGTCAAGTGGCTCTTGGTCAAATGCTGTGTGCGGGTACGAGTCATTAGATGTTCAATTACAGTGAGCGAATAACCTATTTTAATCCCCTCAGTTTGCTGAGTGATTAGGCTACCAGCTGCAGCCTCTTTGAGAGAACCAGGGATTGCTGGGGCTACGAAATCAAGGGTTGCTAAAAAGTATTCAATTGGACGTTTGACCTCTCCATGCATCTTTGTCAACACAGACAAAGCACACACATCTGTTTAATGGCAAAAGAGTATGAGCTCCTTGGTGGAATTTCGCATTCCAAAAGTTTTTTTGTTTTTTTTAATTTCTTTATTGCATTTCAATTGTAGGAACATCATTCTGAAACTACAGTTTCCCTCAAAGACCCCCCTCCCCCCTACTGACTCTGTAAACAACCGTCGTAAACACAGTGTCAAAGCGACTGTACAATAAATAATATACACAGCCAGTTAGCCAACAACCCATAATAGGGCAGGCGGCCTTTCACCACATTCATTTGTCACATTGCTAGTAAATGACTCTGTGCCAAGATCATCACCACTACATAAAGATAACTGTCATCTCTCCGCACCCTGTGTGATTGTGGGTCCAGTGCTGTTGCTTTTGTTCATCAAATATGTGTGGTATGAGCTCCAGAAGTTTTTGGGCCTGCTGGTGGCGGGTTGCAATTCGCTATAGTTTTCAGATTGAGTACAGCTTTAAAGCATATCGTGCACCCAACGTTTTGGTGTTGGCAGTGGGCCTCTCATCCAGCAGCAAGCAAGCACTCGGCGGGCCATCAGCAGGCCCATGTGGAGAAGTGTGGCTCAGGGGTTAGAGGCGGCAGACCCGGAAGCTGAGATCGGTCCTGGACCAGTGTTCAATTCCCCGCCTCGGCGGGTCTTGGGCTAAAAATTCCACGGACTCGATAATTCTCGCCCCGGTGACTCACGGGTTCACACTCTGCGACTCTGGGCAATAGCTTGCTTAATCTCCACAACGGCCCCTCGCGGCGGGATGCCTGACTTTCACCTTGTGGACACCCTGCCGGGGTTTCTCACAGGGGAATGCCAGGACGGGTTCCCAAAGCAAGCGCCAGGATGCCCTTTGGGTGACAGGTTTGCGCTATATAAGTACACCTACATTTACATTTACATTTACATGTCAACCAGTCTCCTAACCGCCCTCGGTAGTATTTTAGTGTACCCCAACAAGGCCATTAGCGGGTTAGGAGTGACCCCAGCCTCCGTTAGCTCGCTTATTTCAGCAAATATCTTTTCCCAGAAATCCCAAACACCCGGGCACTGCCAGGCTAGATGCAAGAAATCAGTGTCTGGGGCGTTACACCGCTCACAGTGTGTGGTGTCCTGTAAGCTGTACCTGCATAGTCGTGCGGGGGTGTAGTACACTAGGTTTAAGAACTTAAAGTGGATTAGTCTAAGTCTGCTATTAAGTGAAACCTTCTTAGTTACAGTGAAGCAGTATCGCCATGTGTCGTCGTCTAATACCAAGCCTAAGTCAGTCTGCCACGCCAGTCGTGCTTTAGTGTATGGGTACCGCGTGGCCATCTGTGTAAGCTTGTATATACTGGACAGTAGCCCCCTCGGTGATGTGGTTTTTATTACCTGTGTAAGCTCAGGGACCTCAGGGGGTTCTGCCATGTCCCCACCCAGCAGATTTCCTAAAGCGCTGCGCACCCTATGAAACTGAAATCGTGTCAGCAGCGGGGGTGTTTCGTTGGGACCCAGCGCCTGCTCCCATGTCTTAACTACTCCGTCCGTGAACAAGTCACCCACTGTGTTTATGTTTAGTTTGTGCAAGGCGTCTATCACGTCTTTTTCCATGAGCGGCGGCAGCCACCTGGCCAAGTCAACTGGCATCACCGGTGAATATAGCAACGCTCCACCCTGCATTTGCAAGAGACTGTGCCATGCATGATTCGTGGCTGTTATGGAGTCCAGTACTCCCGTCCTACGATCCAGTGGTCGAAAAATGGTGTGCTGGAGTGTGTCTGGCTGTGCAAAAATAGTCTCCATGCGAACATGAGGTATGTTTCTGTCTCCATGCAGCCATGTGTGGAAATGTGACGCCTGTGCCGCTCTATAGTATGCCTCCAAGTCCGGGACTCCAAGTCCGCCCATCGAATAAGGCATAATGAGTGTCGCCCATCGGACGCGAGGCTGCCTGCCCGCCCACGCTAGTTTAGTCATCTGCTGCTGCAGTCGTGCAAAAAATGATTTGGGGAGGACAATCGGTAAGGTAGTGAACAAGAACAAAAACCTAGGGAGTACGACCATTTTCATTATAGATATACGTCCCATTAGAGACAAAGAGAGTTTGCTCCAATTTAGCACATTATCCTCAAGCTTACTGACCGCGGTGCCAAAGTTGGCTCTGAATAGGATTTCCGCGTCTGTATGCAAGTGTATCCCCAAATAGCGGACCGTGTCCGTGGTCCATTGAAGGGGGTATTCCATTTGCGCCGGCTGTGTGAGCAGTGTAAGTGGAAAGGCTAGCGACTTGGTCCAGTTGACCTTGAGACCCGAGAGCGCTCCAAACCGGACAAACTCCCTGAGGACTGATGTTAAGTTGTTATCAGGGTCGCGGACGTATAGCAAGGTGTCATCTGCGTACATGGACACTATAATCCTGTAGCCCTGGAAGCCTAAGCCTTCGTTTCCGTGGTATTCCCGCAGAGCGCAAGCCAGCGGTTCTGCCACTAGGGCATATGGGAGGGGCGAAAGGGGGCATCCTTGCCTAGTCCCTCTGGTGATTGGGAAGGGTATCGTGACCAGGTCTCCAACCCGGAGCCTTGCACTCGGTGCGTGGTACAACGCCCCTAACATTTGTAGAAATGGCTGTCCCAGGACCACGTGCTGCAGTACTGTTCGCATAAAGGGCCGCTCAACAGAGTCAAAGGCCTTCTCCATATCTAGGAAGACAGCCAGTGCCTTACTATCTGGACTAATATGTTGGAACACTCCCAGGACCGTGCGTATGTTGTAGGCTGCCGCTGCCTAGTTTGTATCTGCCCCCTGAATTGTGCCTGTAATTGTTCATTTACATCGCCCCCTGAATTGTGCCTGTAATTGTTAATTTTCATCGTCAACTGTTGTACCCCTGATCCCCTGTGCCCCTGCTCTCGCTCCCAGTGTTGCGCCAGTATTGTTTCTGCCCCCTGCCCCCTGACCTCAGTATTGTGCCTGTATTTGTTTTGTTATCGTTTGCATCGTTGTGCCCTTGATCGTTCTGTGCCTCCACCGCCGTTTTCTGCCATTGCTCCCCCGCGGCCCCACCCCCGCTCCCTCCAGCATCACCGCTCCCCTCCCCACTCGCCATCCCCGCTCCCGCCTCCCAGCTGCTCCTCCCTCGCTCCGCCCCCCACTCTCCATTTATGGCAGAGTCCGCACGTACGCGCAGCGTTCACGCGCAGCGTTCACACTCAGCGGGCGCGCCAAAGGCAAGCCCGTCTACGCCCGTCCGCGCCTGGACCGTGCCCAGCGCCAGACCCCCTGGCCCCCGCAGATGCCATCCCACCCGCCGGACGTACAACGCCGCCACCCTCAGCGCACTCAACACCGGCCGACTCCCCGGCTGCCACCGAACCGCCCCAGGCGCACCCACGGACCCTTCACCTGCCGATCCTGCAAGTTCTCCTGCATCCGGACCTGCACTGCTCCCGCCCCCGCCAAGCCGAGCATACAACAACAACTACCTGAAGTGCATCCTGCTCAACACCCGCTCCATCCACAGACACGCCGTGGAACTATGGAACCTGCTCGACACCACATCTCCGGACGTTGCCTTCCTCACGGAAACCTGGATGAACGCCTCCTCAGCGCCCGACATCGCCATAGCCATCCCCGATGGATACAAGATCACCCGAAGGGACCGCGTCAACCAGACAGGAGGAGGCATCGCCATCGTCCACAAGAACACCATCCGCATCACGACCAGCTCTGACGACACCCTCACAACCACCGAACACCTTCACTTCCAGATACACACCGACCCCAAAACCACACTCAGAGGCACCCTATTCTACCGACCCCCAGGACCCCGCACACAATTCAGCGAAGACATCGCAGACTTCATCAGCGCACACGCCCTTCCCTCCGCTGACTACATTCTCCTAGGGGACCTCAACTTCCACCTGGAGAACAACAATGACAACAACACCACCACCCTGCTGGACAACCTCGCCAACCTTGGACTCAAGCAACTGGTGAACACCCCCACCCACTACGCCGGACACACGCTCGACCCAATCTTCTCCTCCAGCAAGTACATCTCCTTCAGCCACTCCACCGGACTACACTGGACAGACCACAGCTGCGTCCACTTCAGCTTCAGAAAGACCACGACTCACCACCACCCACAGGAGCTGGAACAAGAGCCCCACCGACCAGCTCACCACATCACTGAACCAGAACCCTCCCACCAGATCAGCGGACCCCAACCAAGCAGCCAACAACCTCACACAGTGGAACACTGTAGGAAGGTAGATCCCTGACTATGGTTGCCCCCAACTTTTTGCCTGGTGTTTTGCTGGTTTTCTGACTTAGTTGACCTGGGGCCCTGCTATTCAGGACCCCAGGCCTACTGCTCTCTCTGTAAATGGATTCCATGTACCCTAGGTACATATCTAATTGGATACTGAGTCACCTTATCAGTCCCTGTCCAGTGTACCTTAGGTACCCAGGGCATAGGTGTACCCAGGACCTACCAGGGGCTGCAGCATGTATTATGCCACCCCTGGCTGGCCATCCAAATCTGACACAACTGGCTGCTTGACAGCTGGGGCAAGGTGGTGTAATCACCCTTTGCTTTAGATATAGTATACCTATATCTAACCCTAAAATGGACACATAGATCTCCTATCAGTCACTCCTATGGCAGGCCTTAACAATCCTAAAGGCAGAGGGCTTGGAATCGTGTGAGATGGTGCTCTGGCATGAGCTGAGCCTGTCTGCGGCTTTCGGGATCCATCCCTTAGCCGTTTCCATGATATCGCATACCATATACTCTTAAGTGCATTATAATCCTCGCGGTTATATGCCAACTCTGGTATCGCTTTATCAAAACATGTCGAGTAAGGTGTCATACGAATTGGAATACTAACCCCTCGCCAATTCTGGCGACGGGGTTAGCATTCCACCCTTCTAGAGGGACACGACATGTATGTAACCCCTAACCCCGGTTAAAGTCAAACAGAGCCTCAGCCTCCACAAAATGGATGCTGCCACCGAGACACAAGTCTGCCCTCCTGCTGCTGGGAGTCCTCCCAGAGCAGGAGATAAGGACAAAGGGTTTCCTGCCAGGGGCGGTGCCAGCACCGTCCCAGACAGGGTTTTGTGTATTGTAGGTAGGCAGGGCTTCAGAGGAAGGTGACTGCACGTGGCACCCCGGTGCTCACTGTGCATAGGCTGGCTGGAACCAGTTCCAGGGACACTCCAGACCCTGTGCTGGGGAAAAGCCCGCCAAGGAAGTGGGTGTAACCACCCCCCTCCTGGTCCCACCCCTAGGGCAGGACTTAGTCGCGTGCCAGCCCCCTTTTCCAAGATAAAGGTAGGGACTGGCCCCCTTCCAAATCAGATCATCTTTGGAATCAAGATACCACTTTCCACGAAAGGACTTCACGATTTCTTCCTCAAGATTCTCCCTTGTGGCTAAGGAGTAGTCACCCTGCATCCGCAGGCACCATCCAAGAACACTGCGGTCTGCTGCACGTCCTTCCTCCGGAATCCGACTGCCCAGCTCGACGAGACCCAGCTTCCCTGGCACCTCTGACCTCTACCCACCTCTACAGCACAGCTGAGAACCGTGGGTGCGACGAGACCTCGAGGGACCGGCCATCGCCAAGACTGCACGACTTCTGCACAGCAAGCCCACCGAGTAATTTCCTGGTGAGTGCTTTGGGGTCCGAGAAGCCCCCACCCTGAGCAGCTCCAGCACCGAAGAGCAGCCCCCCAGCATCTCCACGATCGGCGTGGAGATTGTGGCCTTCCGAATGACGCCCAACGACAACACTGCTGCTGGTCTGGTTGCTCCAGACTGGCCCTTGCTTCCCTCCATCGGAGAAGTACCCTGGACCCTCCTGGTCCGGCTGAGACGCCATTTTAGGTCCACCGCGTGGGCCTTGCATTTGCCAAGACTTGTTGCCCAATCCTGGGTCCAGCGACGTCGACAGCAAGAACCTTCGTGGGACAGCTCGCACCTCCATCCTGGTCGCCGACAACGCCTCCTGGTCCGAGAGACTGCAGAGCCCAGCAGCGCCCACTCACCTGACTGCGGTGACTTCGCCCGGTGCCATCCTGGTGCCCACTTAATCACTGGCTAGTGATTCAAGAACTTGGTCCCCTCTGCTTTCAGGTTTCCTTCTTCCTTGATCCAGGCTTGGATCCATCGAACTTTCCTTCACTGGTCGCCTGCCAGCAACTTCCTTCTTCCAGGCTCCTGGTCCGGCAACGAGATTCCCGACGTCTTTTCAGACCTATGCAGTTGCAGCCCCTGGGCTAGGTAACTTCGGCACTTCGGTGTCCCAGCATAGCCTCACTATCCAAGGGTCAGGATCCACTGTCGTTTTCTCCCTACCAGGTCGGGTTCGCCCGTGAACACTAACTTTGCCTTTACTAGCCTCCATAGACTTTGTCCCGCATCCCGCGTGAGAGTGCACACTCTGCACCCGAGTCCCCTAGGTCTCCTAGAAGTAATCTAACGATTCCCTAGTCAAGTCCTAGCGATTCCAAAGCCTATTAGTACTGTTACTTACCTGCTAGTAATTCGCATTCCACTTTTAGAGTATATGGTTTTTCGTGCCCCTCGGGCATTTGTGTATAACGTGCTAACTTAAGTATTTTCATAAGAGTTTTGTTGTGTGCTTAGCACCCTGTCCTCATAAAGAGTACAGGGTTGTTGTGATTCTAATAAATATATTGTTTATTTTCATAACACTTGTGTGGTGTCCTTTCACTGGGTGTTCAAGGGGTAATGTGATGGTAAAACAGCTGGCTTAACACGCCCTCTAGAGTCTTAGCCTTAGACTGCTCGTATCCATGCTACTAGGATAGCTGGTCTATAAGGTTGACTTACAACCAATCATCAATAAGGGTTGTTTGGACTGATACATAGTGATCACTAGAATAGTGAGCACTGCATATCAGGCCAGCTTCTCACAAACACCAACTGCGCTGACGACCTCGCACCCCTGAAAAACCACCCCAGCAGGCCCGGAAGCAAGAAAGCCTCCTGGTTTAACGACGACCTCAAGAACTCCGAGTAGAACTGCCATACCCTCGAGAAAGCCTGGCGAAAAAACCCGACCACAGACAACATGACCACCCTCAAGCACGCCACCCGCAAACACCACCAGCTGATCCACACCACCAAGAAGTCAGCATGCAAGGACCGACTAGACAACAACGCACATAACAGCAAGGAACTCTTCAACATCGTCAAAGAGCTCTCCAACCCCAGCGCCGGTAACAACGACATCACTCCCTCACAAGACCTCTGCGACTCTCTCGCCTTGTTCTTCCACAGCAAGATCGCCGACATACACAACAGCTTCGGCGAACAGACCACGCACCCAACCACAGAACCAACGCCCTCCACCACCACCCTCCGCGCCTGGACCCCTGTCAACACCGGAGACACCATCCGCACGATGAACACCATCCACTCCGGATCGCCAACCGACCCATGCCCCCACCACGTCTTCAACAAGGCCGACTCCGTCATCGCACCCCAACTCCGGGACAACATCAACTGCTCCTTCAACACCGCCACCTTCCCGGAAAGCTGGAAGCATGCCGAACTCAGCTCCCTCTTGAAGAAACCTTCAGCAGACCCCACCGACTTCAAGAACTACCGCCCCATCTCGCTCCTCCCGTTCCCCGCCAAAGTCATCGAGAAGACCGTCAATAGTCAGCCGAGTGGATGAAGAACAACCGCCTGAAACTGAACTCAGACAAGACGGAAGTCCTCATCCTTGGATCGTCACCCTCTGCCGGGGACGACTCCTGGTGGCCCCCGGACCTAGGCAGCGCACCCAAACCAACGGACCATGCACGCAACCTGGGCTTCATCCTGGACTCCTCCCTCTCAATGACCAGACAAGTCAACGCCGTCTCATCATCGTGTTTCAACATCCTACGCATGCTCCGAAAGATTTTCCGATGGATCCCCACCGAAACCAGGAAGACAGTCACCCAACCACTCGTCACCAGTCGACTGGACTACGGAAACACCCTCTACACCGGAACCAAAACCAAACTGCAGAAAAGACTCCAACGCATCCAGAACGCCTCCGCATGACTCATCCTGGACATCCCCCGACACAGCCACATTTCCGGACACCTGAGAGACCTGCACTGGCTCCCTGTCAGCAAGAGAATCACGTTCCGTCTCCTCACCCACGCACACAAGGCCCTCCACGACCTGGGCCCCAGATACCTCAACAACCGCCTGACCTTCTACACTCCCACCCACCAACTGCGATCGACCAACCTCGCCCTCGCCGCGGTTCCACGCATCCGAAGAGCCACCATGGGAAGAAGATCCTTCTCCTACCTGGCAGCCAAGACTTGGAACTCCCTCCCCATCCACCTCCGTCGTACCCAAGACCACCTCTCCTTCAGGAAGCAACTCAAGACCTGGCTGTTCGAGCAGTAGCGGACCCCTCTCCCCAAGCGCCTTGAAACCCTATGGGTGAGTAGCGCGCTATACAAATTTCTTGATTGATTGATTGATTGATTGATTGATAGACTAGGTTCCTGCCGGGGATAAGCCCCGCTTGGTCCGGGGCCACAAGTCCATCCACAAGGAGGGCCAACCGAGTAACCAGTACCTTGGCAAATAGCTTGGTATCAACATTGAGCAACGACAGGGGTCTGTATGAGCTGCACTCATCATGTGGCTTTCCCGGCTTCAATATAGTCACCAAGAGAGCCTTCCTCATAGAGTGGGGCATGCTGCCTTCCACACAGATGTTGTCAAAGAGGGTCGAAAGGTGTGGGAGCAGTTGGTCCTTGAAGGCTTTGTAGAAGCCCGTCGTGAGGCCGTCAGCTCCTGGTGCACTGCCAGACTTCATACTTGCAAGCGCATCTAGAATCTCGTCCCTGTCTATTGGTTGCATTAGGAATTCCCTATCGGAGTCGGTCAGTGAGGGGAGGTCAATGTGACTTAGATAGTCCACAATTTCCTCTTCCATGTCGCCGATTTTAGAGGTGTACAAATCCGAGTAGTAATTTTTAAAGGTCTCGGCTATTCCTCTATCGTCTGTTATCGGTGCTCCTGTAGCAGTGTTCACCACAGTAATGTGTTGACGCCGCCATGCTCCCTTCATGAGGTTGGCCAGCACAGCGCTCGGCCGCTCCCCCTCTCCATACACCTGAGCTGTGGAGTATTTACTCATGTGTTTGACCTCCCTGTCCGCCTCCTCATGATACTCCGCTAGTAGGGTCCTAATATCAGCACTCACAGTGTCATCTGCGAGGTCACACCGTCTACGCTCCAACTCCCCTATCCTTTTTTCAAGATCTGCCAATCTTTGCCTGATTGATTTAAGGATGCCCGAGTGCTTGTACATTGCGACTCCTCTGATATAGACCTTCAAGGCCTCCCAAACGACTTTGAAGCTGTCTACCGAGCCTATATTGTGTTCGAAAAACGTGTCAATGGCCTCAGCCAACTCTCCCCTAAACACTGGGTCTAGTAGAGAGTTAGGCGGGAACCTCCATGTAAATGGCGGTATAATTTTGACTGGGACGTGTAGTTTCATCAGTACAGGTGAGTGATCAGAGAGTGTCCTGGGCAAAACCCTGCAGTCCCTCACTCGGTCTAAGAGGGGGGAGGATGCGAACAAGTAGTCTATCCTCGTGTGGATGTTGTAGTATGTAGAGTAGTGCGTGTACCCCCATTGTTGCAGGTTCCTGGACCGCCAGACATTGCCCAAGTCGAGGCAAGTGATGTCACTCTGCAGCTCTAGAGCAGCAGCTGCGGGTCTGCAGTGAGGGCCAGTTGACCTGTCCAGGGTCGGGTCCATAGTGAGGTTGAAGTCTCCCCCCCACAATATCCAACTCCTGTGAACTAGTTGTTTAATCTTTACAGCTAGGGTCTTGTAGAATTCTGGTGATTCAAAATTGGGGCCATAGGTATTGATGACCATAATGTCCGCGGCAGGGCCGTAGCACCTAGTTATGAAACATCTGCCATCAGGGTCTGAGTCCAGCGTTTGGATCTGCAGTTTGGACTTAGGGTTAACCCATGTCAAGACTCCTCTGGCGCTAGTAGTGTATCCAGCAGCAGAGACGTTGCCCTCCAATCCCCTGCTTCTGAGCATGTGGTTGTGCGTAGGAAGGTGCGTCTCCTGCAATAGGGCTATATCTATGTGGTGACGCTGCAGGTAGCTGACTACCTGACTACCTTCCTGACCTTGCGGTGGTCGTTCAGGCCACGAACATTCCAAGTGACAGTTGTTAGTGTAGGTGTGTTGACTGGCTCCCCATCAGTGGCGATGTCAGCCATTACGGCTCTCTATTGGGTAATAATAAGGCACATGTATATCTGTGTTAGTCTTGGTCGTGTAGTACAAAGTCAGTTGATGCAATTCCCCCATAGTAATAGTACAAACTTCCGCCATCGACAGCAATACTGTGTGTGGTCCCCTCTGAGCTCCTCCAACCCCCTCCCACAGCAGACCAACCCCAACTTGGCCCAGCATGTAAATATCCCCCTCCCAAATATCCCCAAACAAACACAAAGAGTCCCCTAGGGGGACTAACAGGGCACACAGCGCGAGGGCGGAGGTTGCCAGATGAAACAGCCGTAACATCAGGCAGTCCTCGCAGATGCCTCGCCCCGCCGCCAACGCCATCAGAGGTTAAGCCGGCAGGAGCCACCAGGGTATATATTGGTTACTATAATATATTTACAGACTGGCTCGATCCGCTCCCCAAGCACCCCAGAATGTTCATGGTGCATGTGCCGCTCCAGCCCTCAACTCGCTGGATGCAGCTGAGTTGGTGTGCGTACTCTGAGCTCAGCGGTAGCAGGTAAAACAAAACAATCTCACCAATGTGTCGAATCCTCGGGGCACTCATGTCTCCTCTCTCAGAGGCTCAAGTTCTGTGCGCCAGGATGCTAGATTGTTTCCAAACAGTAGTGCCAGCTCACCAGATTATATCAGAGCGCTCCGCAAGAGATCGAAGGTCCCTCATGCCGCAACACACTAAGGTAATGTAACTGTACTAATCCTGCTCTTCTAGTGGGCTGCTGGATTCCTCCTCACCGTTCTGACTCTTAGGGCTACGCTTGCATTCTTTTGTCCAAACTTTCAACGCCTTGTGGATGTCCTTAGGATCCGTAAAGATGTGTGAATGACCTTGCTTGTTGATCCTCAATTTTGCTGGATATAACATGGCATAGTCTAGCCCAAGGTCCCGTAGCTGTCTCTTGTACGGAGCGAAGTGTCTTCGTTCTTCTTGCACCTTCGCCCTGAAGTCCGGATATATGGAGACATCCGAGCCCTCGAATTGCAGTGTCTTTTTCTCTCGGGCTATCTGCAAGGCTGTGTCTCTATCTCTGTAATTTAGGAGCTTAGCGATGATAGGCCTGGGGGGAGCTCCTGGCTTCGGGCGCGGGCCCAGCGTGCGATGAGCCCTCTCGACAATGAACATTGGCGAGAAGGCATCAGCTCCCAGCAGTGTCTGCAGCAGCTTCTCAACAAAGAGCTCAGTTTTCCCCGTTTGTGTAGTCCCCGGCACTCCCGTGATTCGTACGTTCGATCTGCGAGAGCGGGCCTCCAAGTCCTCCGATTTGTCCTGGATGACTTGCAGAATTCTATCATGCTGCTTTCGGACTTTGTCCTGTCCTGTTTGCACCTCTTCAACTTCGGTTATGCGCCACTCCGCCATGTCTAGTCGCTCAGCATGTTTGTCAACTCTTACCGACATGCGGTCTATTCGATAGGAGAGGGCATCTATCTTGGAGCCCAGTGATGCCATGCTGTCCTGGAGGCCTTTTTCCATCGTTACCAGCAATGCTTTAATGTCAGCGTAGAACGAGCCTTCGGCCCCTCTCGTCTGTGGGGTAGACTCCATTGCCTGTGTTTCCAGGGTCCTGGTGCGGCGTTGCGCGAAAGGAAGCTTGATTTGGGTTTTGTCCCCTTTGCCCATACTGCTCCCAAGTCTCAGGTCAACTCCTGTCACGCACTCCCGCTGCGTGACGGCTATATATGGCGCCGGCAGTTCAGGCCGTCTGCCTGCCGCTCAATGAGCCGTTGTTGTAAAGACTTGGTTACTGGGGCCGGCACAAGTCCAAGGGTCACTGTCCAGCGATTCTTCGAGAGCTGTTCCCGCTTCAGACTCTGTGTGGGGTATCCCCCCTCCGCCGCTATGCACTAGGCTGGCACCAGAGTACTCCACAGACAGTCCACCGACGTCTGCCACACTCACCACCCACAACCGTGCACCACCATGCATGGATTCCTCCGAGCTTCGTCAGCGTCTAATCTATGAGGGCTCCCCGGGGTACCTTTGGCTCCTACGTAGCTGAGGGTTCCCCACTGTCTCGCCGAATGGGCCTCATGTCGTAGTCTGCCTGGCTCAGTGTATTGCACTCACGTGTCGGCGCCGTTTCCAGCAGCCCTTCAGGGCCTCCAAGCGTCTTACTGTGCAGGGAGGGAGTCGCAGGGGCACTAGATATCCGGATCGCAGGGTCCCGAGGAGCAGAGTCGTGTATGGGACCTCAATCTGTCTGTCGGATGCTCCCTCTGCTGGTTGTGGGGCAGCTCAGGACGCGATGTCGCAGCGCGCCACTCTTCAGGGCAGCTTCGACTTCCTGCAGTACTTCTCGGCTCTTCGCCCCCCCACCGGGCCGGCTCCACTCTGCGTCGCCGCACGTCTCAGCACGCACGGTGGCCGATGTGCAGAATCCAGGCCTGGGATGTGCGGCCCAGGTCTCCGGCACGCAATCGCCCGTTGCGAGTGTCTCTGCCACACAGTATTGTAGTGTAGTTCCTATCATCCCAATAGGCTCTGCGCATTGGAATAATACCTACAGCAGTAAAGGCCTAGACCAGACGTTAACTAGGTCTACTACTGTCGATACTAGACTTAAAGTTTTGGGTTTGCCAGCTTAGCTCAGAGTTCACTAGAAACTTTCTCGAATGTTCAAGGAGGACTTAACTTCCCTGATTAGACAAGAAGGGATTTAGTTTCTGACAACCATAGAACATGACAACTTTGCTCTCCCCTAATCAAGAGTATATCTCGAGAGTCGTGTGAACAAAAGGCAATTTATTTTACTCAGTCAGTACGTGCATTCTTAGTCTCATCAGATTGTAGAGAAAAGGAAGAGACGGGCGTGTTCAATAAAAAGGTGGTATTTATTGATCAGTCTCTTTTCTCATACAAGAGAAATGGATCGATATTATTGCAATACTTATAGTTAAGTAAAGTGCATACATTAAAAGCAATAGTATAAAATAATACTGTAAAAACATTGATATGGTTTCTAAGCCATATGATGTTTTAAAATGAATAAAATATATTACATACACATATACATTTGACTAAACGTACTCAACTGGTGTTTCTAAATACGCCTACCCCGTGTACCTGACCTAAGCCTAATACGTGGGCGGGAATAGAAAGTTACACTTTAAGTTAAGTTTGTTTTTGCCAAGTGAATAACTAAAGAATTCTCTGTGAGGGGTTATTCAGTTCTGTACCTGGAAGTTAGGATGAATGAGGGATGGTATCTCTCTCTCTGGTCTCGATATTCCAGCTTGCCTGCGAGGGCTGCCCAGAAACGCCGGGGCTGGAATTCTCGGCAGGAGAAAGCAGCGCGTCTCTCAGCGCGTCAGGAAGGCGGGGCTGCGCCAGCGGGGTCTGCTCTGCTCTTCGCTTCGGCAAGTACGGCTGCTCCGTCTCGTCACCACGCGTGTGTTTGCATAGGGCAAGATCGGTAATATTTATACCTTTAAGGTGCCGAGATTGACGTAAGGATGGACATAGATACGTCAATAAGGATGTCATACGACTTGCTCGTTAGCACATTCTTTTGCTGAAGTTCTCGGTGAAATCAAAACAATGGCCGCAGGGTTTTGCCCAGGTTGTCATAGGTTTGATTTGTTATGAGAACTCCGTATGCCTTATCAGGGGCTGGAGGAATATCGCTTGTCTAATTAGATCGCAAGCGTTATGACCTAATCAGATAACACGTTCCTGTGCCGTAGTGTGACTGCGTCAGATAACGGTATCTGCATCATGGGGATTTTCTGCCTCATGGGCTGATTACTAGTTAACTTGTTAGTTTACTAACCAGAATAGGGTCAGGAATAGGGGGATCGATTCAGAACCTATAGGAATACATCACACCCACTCCACGCTAACTATGGTCATATTTACTAATCTAGGCATAGTATAACATAGTACAACATACTATAGAGTATAGTGTATACCTTACCACCCCAAAATACATAAATGCATTTTGAAATTTTCAAATATACGGAAAAATTGCAGTTATATGTATTGTATGCACTCAAGCAATGGAATAATGCTAAAGTAATCACGCATTTGTATACATTATTGCTTATTTGGTATATGAGAAATTACACATGAAATGGCTCTTAATACAGAAAAAAAGTTCGAGACCATTCCATCACATAATAAAATATTTGTGAACATACCAGCGGGCAGCTAATGTCTATAAGCTATCTAAAATATAGAAATTTTAGTTCTCTAAGAATAGTTCTTACTTTAAGCAGAAGATAAGTGTCCCGAAAATTTGTAAAAATATTTGGGGCTGCTGGAAAAAATTGCTGTCCGTGAACTGGATGTAAAAATTGTTCATGTGACTTTATTTTTAAAGTTGAAGGCCGAATTCAGGGAACGCCGTGTGCGAGCTTGCTCAAAAGTCTCTATTTCTGCTCTGGAGAGAACATCATATCATTCAGGCTTTCGAAAAAGCTGTCAACAGCTTCCTGGGAAAGTCCCACTAACTCGGAAATAGGTGTAATCATGCATTCGTGCGCATGATTGTCTCCATTGACATTCTGATTCGCATTGCTGACAGAAGGTCGTACCTGTTCGATGCTGCTTTCATCTTGAACTTCACTACCCCTCAATCGTAGTGGTGAAGCTACCACGAATGCCGTCATCAGGATTGGTAGCCTTTGAGGGCAGCACAAAGCATGAACCTTGATCGGGCTCAACAATGTTTCTGCATCCATTGGCGCATCCGATTGTAGCGTCAGACAGGTGTCTAACACACATTCTTCTCCGCATAGCAGACACCTTAGTACAGGTAAAACACATCTTTGCCACATTGGTCGAAATGATAGAAACCAAGTCATGTTTAGGTCTCTAAGCCGGGAGTGTCCCAGGATTTTTGATATCCGGTCCCGGTATCCAATGGCTAGGATTGTTTCTTCCCTTGTCGCAAGAGTTTTGTCTGTGACATGGGTTGCCATAACGAAAAATAAGGACTAAGAATAGGATTCCTGCAATTAGTCCCAGGATCAGGGGAAGTCCGCCAAAAATCGAATGGACGAAATCTGGAAAAATACCCAGTATGGCTTTGAATGGTGTTAATGCCATCGAAAATACTGTCTTAAATACCTTTGAGACCCCATTGGTATCAGAAATATTTAAGATTTCATTTAGAATTTCCGCGAAATGTATGGGGGAATTAGTTGATAACAATGAATGTATCTCTGCAGTCGTCCTTGCGACTTGTAGATCATATGTTTCTTTTGATGACGAGAGCCTGGTAGGCGTCTGAAGAAGCACTGTTTTCATTCTGCTTAAAGTATCTATTCGAATAGAAGTAATTTTCAAGTTGGGCCATGCCCTTGCCTCCCTGTCTGGAAAAGAGCTGGGGAACAATGAGCGTCCACAGCACTTGACCTTCGCAGTCGTAGTTACTAGATAAGGAGTCCCGGGCATAAGACTCCAACATCTGCGGTCTACAATTAGAATGTAACTCCCATTATAGAGTCTTTGAAAGAATGGTTCTATTTCTGTTGCAGGTGCGCCTTGCTGGTGACATGAAAGGTTGTATGAATTCCCTTCACAGGCTCCATGCAAACTAATTCCGTTACACAGAAGCGTGCCGCTTAGTGACATCGCACAATTGTTGCCACTAAGAAACGCTTTCTGTCCTTTATTACTGACACATGCATGTGAATAGGGCAGGTTCCATGTTGTTTTAAGGTACCCCTTTCCCAATTTTTCGTACATGCCAGCCTGTATATATTTTTGGCAGTATTGAAACCTGAAGGTTGAGATTGGAATATTTATTATCCCATGTATTATCCATTCACTGACAGGTCGTTCTGACATTGTCAATGGTAATCTTTCAAGTTTTTCAATGCTCAAGATTGTATAATCAGCACCCCTTTGCGCCATACTGATTTGTCTATCAGTAAGGTTAAAGATTTGGAATAGTGACGTTGTGTTGATTAAACGCCAAGGCACATAGCCTGAACGCAGGTTTTGTAACGTCCAGCCAAGCTGTACAATAGAACGCAATTGGGACTGACCGTGTTGTAGCAACAGTAAGTCTTGCGATAATATGTCGATTGCTGAAGACACAATGCTGTCCAAAGAAAAAATTCTGGAGGACAGAGTCATTAACCCATTGTCCACTACAGAAAGTGATTTTTCCAAATTAATACGGTCAATTTCCCGTATTCTCTCTGCTGTTTCAATTTGAGTAACCTTCCAGGCCTCATTGTATGCTGCATATACAGAGGCTGCTATGAAACGCTTTTGACGCTGTTTGCGTGGTCCCATTATGAAATTACGCAAGTCAGCACCATCAGTAAGTAAAGTTAGGTGTTGCTTAATTTCTGTCAGTGTGGAAGTTTGTAGCCACTGAAGGCATAATTTGCCCACACTGTAGGTGGTTATTATCCCTGGGTGATGTCTTTGGGGATATCTAGGGTCTGGCCTGGTCATTTTGAACCCCTGTGTTTTATTCAGGAATCTGTCTTGACAGTTATTAGTATCTGTGGGCCAGATCAACCACTGTTTCCAATCAGGATGTGTTCTGTTTTGGTTTAATATATGGTTTACGTCTATCTCTTCATCTGTAGAAGTGTTGCTAAACATTGTTGGCTTTGGAATAGACGGTTTATTTAAATCTTTGATTTTGGCTAGGCCAAGACAGGTGGTTTGTTGAACAGTGTCATTTAAAAATATCATTTGTTCTGGGATCATGCAGGCTCTAAACAAAGCTTCTATACCCTGTACTTGCCAATCTTTTGTGCCCCAAACACTTTTCAATTCAACATTTTTGTCCCAATAATCAAAACCAAAGGTATTCATTTTTTCAAAAAATGAGTCTGAATAAATCAATTTTGTGTTGGTTATCATGGTCTTGGTTCCTGTCTTGTTTGACAATTTAAAATAGAATGCTTCAGCATTACTTGTGTTAAAACCTGAAAAGTATGAATATTTGTCATAGAAGGTTCTTGAGCTTCCTTTTGGAGGGGTTGCACAATGTTCCCATTGATTATAATTTAAAACATTTCTAGGCTGTGCAGATTTATGTAGAAAATGGTTACCATAGTGGTTATAACAGTACATACTATCATAATTTGTAGAACCCTGCAAATAATCATGTTTGGTAAATTTAGCAGACATTACTAAGTCAGACATCATATTATTAATGCTTTCGAAGTCCCAATAATCAGCAAATGAGCTTGGTTTTGCAAAGTCACTCAATGAGATCTTAATTTGGTGTGGATATTTCAGGATTTCGACCGGACCATAAATTTCATAGTCAGTGTTGTCCCAGGCTACCCCACCAGGTATCGGATTGGCTGTGAAGTTGACTGAAGAAAGTTCTCTTTTCTCGATGTGTGAAGATGTGTGTGGTTTGAGGATCAAGTTGATTTTCTGACTTGCTGTGTCCATTTTAGCATATTTTCCCTCAATGAAGCGTCCCAAAGTTAGTACCATGATGAGCCAAAGTATGAGGATAAATGCACCAAAACCCACCCAAAATTCAATCCATGGAGAAATCAGATATGTTTCTTTTAGTTGTTTCAAAAGTTCTTTAGCTTTTTCTTTAAACGTTTTTGATGATGGCTGTGTTTTTGATTCACTGAAGCTTTCAGAGGAATCATCGAAGTTTATGAAGTAGCCGGATGCAGTTCTGTCAATTGTTCCAATTGGTTCAGGATTTCTGTTTCTTGCATTTTCACTTGGTACTTCATTGTAGATTGGTGTGTCTCTGCTAAATGTTTTTATTTGGGTTTTCAGAGGTCTGAGTTCTATTGCATTGTTGCATAGTCCTTCTTGTTCTTCTGTAGGCGTTTCGAATGTGATGAGCCTCTTCGTTACGACCTCTGTACTGGTAGCAAACCTAGGTGTTCTGCTACTTATTGGGAGTCCACTTGGCCTACTGTTTGATATCGGCCACATGATTGTGGTTTTACCAGGTCGTTGGATACAACTCGGTTCTCCTTTTTACCAGCAAGTGGCGGTAGTACAACTGATCTTGTCCCGTTGACAGACAAGACAGGAACTGCTTTTCTGTAAGAAGGCCCAAATTCCTTCTTTACCGCGATCTTCTCCCTGACTAGATCCCCGACTTTTGGAATCCAGACAGGTCTTGCTGGGACAGGTGGTGGTTCTTCAGTGGTTGTTGGCTGTTGTTTCAACTTTATGTTGCTCAGGTCTTTTCTTGTTTTGTTTAAGTCCTGCAAAATAGCCAAACGGTCTTTGATATCAAAGCTTTTTTCTTTCACCACTGAAGTCTGACTATCAATGTCAGAGATCATCATCCTAGTTCCAAATAATAATTCGTACGCACTGAATCCCTTCAGAGAATTTCTTGGCAAGTTATTTAGACTACGTTGGACACTTATTAGATGTTTGACCCACCCAGCACCCGAACCTAATACCTTTGCCGTTATAGATTGCTTTATGTCACGGTTTTTTCTTTCAACAATTCCGTTCCCCTCAGGGTGAAATGGACAAGAGTACCGCAATGCCACGCCCATGCTGACCATGGCCTCCTTATAAGCTCTAGAGCTAAAAGCAGGACCGTGGTCCGAATGCAGCATGCCAATTGCGTATGTGCCGATAAAGACTCGCAAATCTTTTATAACAGTTCTGGCGTCAGCCGTTCGCTGGGGCCACATCCATATGAATCTCGTGCATGAATACACTGCGACCAAGATATATTTATAGTTACCATCCCTTTGTAAGGGACCACAGTGGTCTAGATAAACACAGGCTAATGGTTTATCCGAGATTAGAAGGGGCGTCTGCGCTGGACGTCGCACCGTTGATACTTTCATTTTTTGGCATATTTCACATTCTAGAACATAGTTCCTTGTTTGTCTTCTCATTTGTGGCCACCAGTATCTTTGTTTTAATAATGATACTGTGGCTGAGACGCCAGCATGGATAGAAGCAAGCCCTTCGTGTGCCGCTATTATTAGTCCTAACCTATGTTCCATGTTTGGAATTGCCCTATCCCCCACTCCAGGGATTCGAGCAAAAGGAACATTGTTTGCATCAGTTATGTAAGAGTATTTTACTGGAAAGCCTTTCGGGAGTGTTTCCATCGAATCCTTTTCTGAAGCGCTGACAGCTTGCAATATTTCGCTGTCTATTTTTGTTTTTGACCGGGTGATGGCAGCTACGGAAGCCGTTTGCACAGCTGCCTTCGCGGCCTCATCAGCCAATGAATTCCCTGCAACGTGAACGCCATCACGTTGATGACTCAGCGTATGGATTACGTGAGTTTTTGGTAGTTCTTTTTGTAAAAGAACTACTTGTTCCCAGAGCATTTTATGCTTGATCGTGCCACCTTTCGCATCCTTGAAACCATTCTGAAGCCAGATCTGCAAGTATTCATTGTAAGATTGAACGCAATAATACGAATCGCACACTATGAGTGTGGGGAATTCTCGATCGGTATTCTCAAGCGCCATCTTGAACGCCAGTAGTTCAGCTCGCTGAGCTGTACAATCTCCTAAAGATTGTGTTTTAGTGATTGCTGGTTTAAATTTACCTTCGTGCCAGCGACTTTTAACGATCGCGCACGCAGCACTGTAAGCTTGCTTACCCCCCACTGCGGGTTGTGCTGATCCGTCTGTGTATATTATACAGCCGTAGTGGTCTAGAGGCAGAATTTCGGTTGGCGGAGGACATTCAAATTCATATTGGAGAAATTCTTGTGTTTTTAAGTAAGGATCAAATTTGTACGCCACGTCTGTTGCAGCAAGAGAATTAGCCCATTGTATCCATCTCGGATGGAGTGCTTTAGCATTTGGAATGCTTGCCTTTGTTACCGCCTCTAGGGCTGGTATTGGTGTCACGATTATTATTCGTTTACCTTGTGCCAGGGCTCGTTCTTTTGCTATAGCTGTCTGTGTTGCCGTAAGAATCTTTTCCGTTGGGCTAAATTTCATTTCAGCCTTAGTGTAAAAGTGTGATTTGAATGCAATTGGTACCTTATCTCCCTCATTAGAGGTCAGGTATGTGAATCCGCATCTCCTTGGGATGACTCGAATCACAAGATTGCGTGTGTTATCACGTGTTTCTAATTTTGTTTTAATTAGCATGTCTGTTTGTAAGGATCTCAGAATTTCTGTGTGTATTTGAGTCCAATTGGTTCTTTTAAAATCTGGTTTTATCAGATCATAAAGGGGTTTGACCCTTTCTGCGTAGTTTGCAATGTATGTTCTTCCGAAATTTAGGAAGCCTAGAATTGACTGTAGGTTTTTTAGTGTTCTAGGTGCTTGGAGTACGGCGCATTTCTCTAGGAAATTGTCAGCCAGGCTTTTGCCTTCACTTGATAACTCATATCCTAAGAATAGGACTGTCAGATGTGCAATTCTGGATTTTTTAAAGTTGAATTTGTAACCCTCTGCTGCGAACCCAAGTATTATGGTGTTCACTCTCTTCAAGTGAGTCTCCAAGTCATCATCTGTTAAGTAAATGTCATCGACATAAGATAATGCTTCATCATCATATAGTTGTAGTAATTCTGTTACTCTCGCTGAGAATACCCCCGGGCTGTTCTTGTACCCCTGGGCTAGCCGACAGAATTGTTTTTGAGTGCCATTTATTGAGAATGCAGTTAAATATCTGCTCTCTGGTGCTATGTTTTGACAAAAGAATCCATTAGAGATGTCCAAGGTTGTTTTGTATTTTTTGCGCACTATGTTATTCATTAGTGCAGCACTGTGTGAATTTTGCACTGCAAAAGTTTTGCAACATGTGTTAAGGTGTCGGTAATCCAAAACTAGACGATATGAATTGTCTGGTTTGGAGACCGGAAACAAAGGGTTGTTCATTTGTGAGGTGCAAGTTTCAATCACCCCCTGGTATTCTAGCTGATGTAGTATTTCATTTACCTGTTTTTTAGCTTCTTGCTTAATTGGGTACTGCCTTTGTGCAGTAGGTTGTGATTTTAACTGGATTTTGTGAGGAGGAGAGTCCTCATCCCATCCCACGTGATTTTTATATAAAGCAGGAGCTAGAGCCACTGCCCATTTCCTGGCAAGTGTGTATTTTTTATGAATTGGAATATGATTTGAGAAGGCAGGCATAATTACTTCTTCGCCATGAGGGCACTCCCTGACAAACTCTGGTGGCCAGTCTTTTTCAGCTAGAAGGATATCATAGCCCTTGGAGAGATTATCCCAAAATAGTCCCCTAATTTTTCTAGTCTTATCCCCCTCTATACGCAATGTTATTTCGTATATTTTGTGAGGTTTGCTAACTCTGGTGTCCGCAGTTTCCACTTGAAGATATTCATTCGTGTCCACTGTCTCCAGATGATTCATAAGGACTTTGCGAGCTATGCTCACTTCTGCTGCGCTGTCTAGCATTGTCTGAGCCCATTCCCCGTTTTTCAGTTGTGTCCTCAGTATTCTCGGCATTGTTAACTACCTTGATACTGGCTACCTTCTTTTTTGGAAATTGTAATTTCTTTTTTAGCTGAGCAGGTTCCTTGTCTTTGGACTTGGCGTGCTCTTCTCTTTGTTCGGATCGTCCTCTTCTTTCCGATTTCTGCGAGGAAGTCTGAAAAGATTGAGAGGGACGTGTATCGATCTCTTGATATCTATCAGGCTTTTTTATATTATCCCTATTTCTAAGGTTATATCTATTCCCAGAGGGGTCACTTTGTTGTGACCTGTGTCTCTGGTTCGGAGATTTTTCTCTTCGCCTAGGAGACCTTCCTCTGGACTGGAATTTCTTTTCTTTAGGATTGGATTGCTTGTTTCCATCCCAGTTCTTTTTTGGTGATGTAGATTTATTATTATAAAATATTTTTTCAGGACTTTCAATTAGTTGCGGTTTTACTGGTATCCCACCTAAACTATCTCTGCCTAGTTCCTCATAGGATTTTTCTATGATTCTGGCAATTTCAGCTGGTTGGTCTGCTATATCTGTCTCTTTCAACCTCTGGCGGATCGCCACGTTTGCTGCTTCTCCTTTTATGTTGGCTAATAGTATAGCCGAGACCTGCTTGAAGTCTTTTAGTAATTTCATACCAAGAGTTAAAGCGGGTTCCGGACCATATTCGTCTTGAATTTGTTTTAGCACATCTGGTATTACCGAAATGGATGGAACACCGTGCGTTTTTGTGTAGATGGAAGCAAAGACTGTACCCCAAGTGTCACAGTCCTCAATGTGTGGTGCGATTCCCATTGGAAGGCAGATAGTCAGAATCCTGTGCTTTTCTAGCGGGGTGGTGTCAGGAAACACCGCCTCTATTTGGGTGATTTTCTGTGCCAACCAGAATGGTATCTGTTCCCGTTTAGCCGGTACTTTACCTAGGCAGGACTGGATGTTCTGTGGTGTAATTTTATTTGTGTTCCCCTGGTGAGGGGTCAGCTGTTGAATTTTAATTGCTGGCTAAATTGTTGAAGTCCGCATCACATACTGGACTAATTGTCTATGTATTTTTATTAATTGTTTTAGCTGTGTTAACAGCTCTGCTGCAGACATCCCTTCGATGTCTGGATGTGGTGTGTATCCGGCTAGGACCGGCCACGTTGCTCCTGGTCTACCTAAAGGACCGAGCCTGGTGATGTGATTGTTATGTTTTAGGGCGCCATTAAATAAGAGCAAATGCTCTTGGAATTTAAGTGGTACTTCCACTTCCTCGAAAGGAGTGTACATTTCAGGAGGTTCCTCTATTTTGTAATAGTGGAAGTACTTTGTTACAGCATTTGCTGCTGGAAAATGTATCCATGAATAGTATACCTCTGTCTGCCGATATTCGTGTGCCTCAATTACGAATATGACTGTGCCACCTCTAGGTGTCAGTCCATTTTCTATAAGTTTTAGAGTTATAGATCTCCTTTTGATGACCGGGATGAGTATTATCTCCGGGTCTGCATCTTGCATAGTAGCATCAGCTGCTGCGAGTTCAGTTGCTAATCTAACTGCCTCTCTTTCATCCTCATTGTCTGACATTTTACTGACAGGATGGTTATTTCTTTTGTTTGCAGATCAGGTTTCTTGTGGAAACAAAGATTAGATGCACAATATTTTGGAACTGTGTATCCTTCAACGTTGACTATACCAAGAACCATACATAGGAGTTCCCTCCTGCGAGGTCTGGCGGATATTACCTTTCACCCACTCCAGACGTCTTTGGAGTATTATGGGAAAAGGGGTCTGAGTGAGAAAGCACGACTGAGTTACTCTAAATGTCTTACGTTAGTTTTATCGCCCTTTCCAAACGCGTTGGGCGCCATGTAGTGTAGTTCCTATCATCCCAATAGGCTCTGCGCATTGGAATAATACCTACAGCAGTAAAGGCCTAGACCAGACGTTAACTAGGTCTACTACTGTCGATACTAGACTTAAAGTTTTGGGTTTGCCAGCTTAGCTCAGAGTTCACTAGAAACTTTCTCGAATGTTCAAGGAGGACTTAACTTCCCTGATTAGACAAGAAGGGATTTAGTTTCTGACAACCATAGAACATGACAACTTTGCTCTCCCCTAATCAAGAGTATATCTCGAGAGTCGTGTGAACAAAAGGCAATTTATTTTACTCAGTCAGTACGTGCATTCTTAGTCTCATCAGATTGTAGAGAAAAGGAAGAGACGGGCGTGTTCAATAAAAAGGTGGTATTTATTGATCAGTCTCTTTTCTCATACAAGAGAAATGGATCGATATTATTGCAATACTTATAGTTAAGTAAAGTGCATACATTAAAAGCAATAGTATAAAATAATACTGTAAAAACATTGATATGGTTTCTTAGCCATATGATGTTTTAAAATGAATAAAATATATTACATACGCATATACATTTGACTAAACGTACTCAACTGGTGTTTCTAAATACGCCTACCCCGTGTACCTGACCTAAGCCTAATACGTGGGCGGGAATAGAAAGTTACAGTTTAAGTTAAGTTTGTTTTTGCCAAGTGAATAACTAAAGAATTCTCTGTGAGGGGTTATTCAGTTCTGTACCTGGAAGTTAGGATGAATGAGGGATGGTATCTCTCTCTCTGGTCTCGATATTCCAGGCTGCCTGCGAGGGCTGCCCAGAAACGCCGGGGCTGGAATTCTCGGCAGGAGAAAGCAGCGCGTCTCTCAGCGCGTCAGGAAGGCGGGGCTGCGCCAGCGGCGTCTGCTCTGCTCTTCGCTTCGGCAAGTATGGCTGCTCCGTCTCGTCACCACGCGTGTGTTTGCATAGGGCAAGATCGGTAATATTTATACCTTTAAGGTGCCGAGATTGACGTAAGGATGGACATAGATACGTCAATAAGGATGTCATACGACTTGCTCGTTAGCACATTCTTTTGCTGAAGTTCTCGGTGAAATCAAAACAATGGCCGCAGGGTTTTGCCCAGGTTGTCATAGGTTTGATTTGTTATGAGAACTCCGTATGCCTTATCAGGGGCTGGAGGAATATCGCTTGTCTAATTAGATCGCAAGCGTTATGACCTAATCAGATAACACGTTCCTGTGCCGTAGTGTGACTGCGTCAGATAACGGTATCTGCATCATGGGGATTTTCTGCCTCATGGGCTGATTACTAGTTAACTTGTTAGTTTACTAACCAGAATAGGGTCAGGAATAGGGGGATCGATTCAGAACCTATAGGAATACATCACAGTATGTCCCCGTTCCACTCGTACCCGGTGGCGGAGGTCTCCGGGCGTGCTTACACACTTCTGCGCCCCTTCAGGCCCCGTGCAGGCAGGATAAATAACGGATAGTTTCGTCGTCAGCGCGGAGCTCCGCGATCAAGCGTCCGCCATCGGCTTAGGCAAGCTCCGCCGCCCGCACTGCAAAGTAAGTTTTGAGCTCCATGCTCTCATCATATTTTGCTACTGGGTCATTGACATCAGGGTGCATGGGCCTCAACACAGGCTTTATGATTGACGCAAGTAGCAGATCATGCCCAAAAATATTCATTCTTCTCTCTGTGTGGTTAGAACATTCATCTAAAGTACTGTTTCAATGTGCTCATGGCACACTCTTCTGACTCCCTTATCAACTTGATGTCCCAGATACTTGAATTCTTTTTGACAATATTGCCACTTTTCAGGTGAACTTTATGCCCGTTCTCAGCTAAATGGTTGAGCACGACAATGGTGTCATGCCCACAAGCTACTTTAGTCATCCTTGCAATAACTATATTATCATGTGCTGAACTAGAGTCAAGCTGTATGCCAAATGCATGGTCTCTAAATTACTTTTGATTGCCTGATTAAAATGTGATGGGCTCTCTGTGTACCCCTGAGCAGTGCGACACCACATGAGTGTTTTCTCCTGGAATCGAACCGAAAAGAGAAACTCTCTCTTCGTGAACGGGGACTGAGAAGAATGCTTGACAAAGGTCAGTGAGTTTGAAACACTCCGCTTCTGGGGGCATTTGGAATTGAATTATAGCAGGGTTCAGTACATGGGATAGTTGATTTTTCTTAAATCCTGCACTATGTGCCACTTTTTGTTTGCTTTTTACATAGCCGTAATTGGGGAGTTTCATGAACTCCTGATGACCTCTAACATGTCCTTAATGATAGGAGTTATTTCTGCAAAGGTTTCTGGGATCATTTTGTAAGAATTTTGTTGAAGAAACGTAGTGTCGGACCGAAGGGTTACTTTAGTGGTTTGGCGCACTTTATTAATGGAATTTCCTTTACTGTGAAAACCAACACATATTCCCTGACTGTTTAATGTAGGTTGAGATGTAGGCCTTCTGAAGCCTGCAATTTGAAACAAGCATCAGATGCTTGGGTTTCCAGGTCCATATCGTCTGGTGTACAGTATATGATTCAATTGAGTTTACATACCAGTTCCCTTCTCAACAACCTTACAGCACTTGAGTCACATTTCATGAGCTGTTGATGCTCTTTGATGTCCCTGATATTCACTGGAACAGTAGCTTAATTTGTACGCTGCTAATTTGCAATGCCAAAAACCTTTCCCTTCCTGAGAGGGGTAGATTCGGGACCTCAACTGTTCTAACAGTCAAATGAGTGGTTCTTGTATCTATCAGAAAGGACTCAGGATATCCATTAACCTTTCTTTCTACGTATGGGCCACTCTGATCCACCTCAAGGACTGTGCCAAGTATGCACTCCTCCTCTGCATAATGATGGGAATCGGTGTAGTCTCGGGTGGAAATGGGTTGTGTGGCACTCTGCTGCTGGGTTGAAAATTGGGATTCCCAACCTTTTATCTGCATGGGCACAAAAGGATTCTGTGACAAACCTGGATTTCGGATTTTTATACCAAAGGGGCTCTGTGTGCAGGTGGAACCTCTACCTGCACCTCAACATTTTGGGCATCGATTGTTGCTCAATCAAGATTGTAGCAGCATTCCTGCTTCCAATGGCTGACTATTTTACAGATGTGATGGGGTAACTTTCTTTGAAGCACTTATGCTATTTACTGGCATACCTTTATTACCTCTTCCTAATCATTGGGCATGTTCGCCATATGACATGGAGACTTCCTGCATCTTTATCTCTGCACTGGGTTCAACGTCTAATCCTAGACTGGGCAATTTTGACCCTCTCACACCTCCATTCCGTGCTACCTGAGTTTATGCAACCATTAATCTATCTTTCAGCCCTCAACGCTTAGCTTCCAGCATATTGCCACAATATTTCGCATGCTAGAGAATTTCGTCTATGAGTTTGTTTTGCCAGCAGAGAGCACCGCGCGTGATCTGATTACTAATATCAGGTCACAGCCCTTGCACAAAGGAGGTAAGAAACCCTTCCATATTGCCTCCAAGCAGATCATTCAGACTGCTATGGTCCCTATACTCCTACACTAGCAATCAATCAACAAATTTGTATAGCGCGCTACTCACCCGCTAGGGTCTCAAGGCGCTGGGAGGAGGGGGAGTCGCTACTGCTCGAAAAGCCAGGTCTTGAGTAGTTTCCTGAAGGAGAGATGGTCCTGGGTCAGCCGTAGGTGGGTGGGTAGGGAGTTCCATGTCTTGGCTGCCAGGTAGGAGAAGGATCTTCCTCCGGTGGAGGTTTTGCGAATTCGTGGGACGGTAGCGAGGGCGAGGCTGGCGGATCGGAGCTGGCGGGTGGGTGTGTAGAATGTGAGGCGGCTGTTGAGGTATTTGGGGCCCATGTCGTGGAGAGCCTTGTGTGCGTGGGTGAGGAGTCTGAACGTGATCCTCTTGCTAACGGGGAGCCAGTGCAGGTCTTTCAGATGGGCAGAGATGTGGCTGTGACGGGGATATCCAGGATGAGTCGTGCAGAAGCGTTCTGTATGCGCTGGAGTCTTTTCTGGAGTTTGGCTGTGGTTCCAGCATAGAGGGTGTTCCCGTAGTCCAGTCGGCTGGTGAAGAGGGCCTGGGTGACCGTCTTCCTGGTTTCGGTGGGGATCCACCAGAAGATCTTTCGGAGCATGCGCAGGGTGTTGAAACAGGATGACGAGACGGCGTTGACTTGCTTGGTAATCGTGAGGGAAGAGTCCAGGATGAAGCCCAGGTTGCGTGCATGGTCCGTTGGCTTGGGGGCGATGCCCAGTGCAGGGGGCCACCAGGAGTCGTCCCAGGCAGAGGGGGATGGTCCCAGGATTAGGACTTCCTTCTTGTCTGAGTTCAGTTTCAGACTGCTGAGCCTCATCCATTCCACGACGTCTTTCATTCCTTTCTGGAGGCTGGCTCTGGCGGTGGCGGGGTTGTTGGAGAGGGAGAGTATCAGCTGGGTGTCGTCAGCATAGGAGATGATGTTTAGGTTGTGTTGGCGTGCGATGGCTGCAAGGGGGCTCATGTAGACGTTGAAGAGGGTGGGGCTGAGCGAGGATCCTTGCGGAACGCCGCAGATGACTTCGGTGGCCGCTGATCGGAACGGGGGAGGCGGACTCTCTGGGTTCTTCCGGCGAGGAACGAGATGATCCACTCCAAGGCCGTTCCTTGTATTCTGGTGTTGCTGAGGCGCTGTATCAGGGTGCGGTGGCATACGGTGTCGAAGGTTGCTGAGAGGTCCAGAAGGATGAGGGCAGCTGTTTCCCCGTTGTCGAGCAGGGACCTGAGGTCGTCGGTAGATGCGATGAGGGCGGTCTCGGTGCTGTGGTTTGCTTGGAAACTGGACTGCGAGGGGTCGAGGGATCCGTTTGTCTCGAGGAAGGCGGAGAGTTGTTTGTTGAGGGTCTTCTCGATGACTTTGGCTGGAAAAGGGAGGAGCAAGATGGGGCGGAAGTTCTTGTGGTCCGTCGGGTCCGCAGTGGGTTTCTTCAGGAGGGCGCTGAGATCGGCATGTTTCCAGCTCTCCGGGAAGGTGGCGGATGCGAAGGAGCTGTTAATGATGTCCCGGAGTTGGGGTGCGATGATGGAGTCGGCTTTGTTGAAGATGTGGTGTGGACAGGGGTCGGTTGGGGAGCCGGAGTGGATGGTGTTCATCGTGCGGGTGGTGTCTTCGGTGCTGACCGGGGTCCAGGTGCAGAGGGTGGTGGGGGGCGGGGGGGGGGCGCTGGTTCGGTGGTTGGGTGCGTTGTCTGTGCGCCGAAGCTGTTGTGTATGTCGGCGATCTTGCGGTGAAAGAACGAGGCGAGTGAGTCGCAGAGGTCTTGCGAGGGTGTGATGTCGTTGTTGCAGGCGCTGGGGTTGGAGAGCTCTTTAACGATGCTGAAGTGTTCCTTGCTGTTGTGGGTGTTGTTGTCCAGTCGTTCTTTGAATGTTGTCCTTTTGGTGGTGCGGATCAGCTGGTGGTGTTTGCGGGTGGCGTTCTTGAGGGCTGTCATGTTTTCTGTTGTCTGGTCGTGGTGCCAGGCTTTCTCGAGGGTGCGTCAGGTTTTTCTTGGAGTTTTTGAGGTCTTTGGTGAACCTCGAGGCTTTCTTGCTGCCGGGTCTGCTGGGAGGGTTCTTCAAAGAGAGGCTAGTGAACATCTCAAGAGATTCCTGGGCCTCTTGGGATGTTCAAATAATCTTGGGCCAATTTATCTCTTTTGGAGAGACCTTGTTCTTAAGGTGGTGCATCATATTTAGTTTTGAGAAATAGCGATGGCAAATTAGAATTCTCCACTCTAGGGAATTCCTGAGTCTCCCAATCAATAGCTGCTATGGTCCCTATACTCCTACACTAGCAATCAATCACCAAATTTGTATAGCGCGCTACTCACCCGCTAGGGTCTCAAGGCGCTGGGAGGAGGGGGAGTCGCTACTGCTCGAACAGCCAGGTCTTGAGTAGTTTCCTGAAGGAGAGATGGTCCTGGGTCAGCCGTAGGTGGGTGGGTAGGGAGTTCCATGTCTTGGCTGCCAGGTAGGAGAAGGATCTTCCTCCGGTGGAGGTTTTGCGAATTCGTGGGACGGTGGCGAGGGCGAGGCTGGCGGATCGGAGCTGGCGGGTGGGTGTGTAGAATGTGAGGCGGCTGTTGAGGTATTTGGGGCCCATGTCGTGGAGAGCCTTGTGTGCGTGGATGAGGAGTCTGAACGTGATCCTCTTGCTAACGGGGAGCCAGTGCAGGTCTTTCAGATGGGCAGAGATGTGGCTGTGACGGGGATATCCAGGATGAGTCGTGCAGAAGCGTTCTGTATGCGCTGGAGTCTTTTCTGGAGTTTGGCTGTGGTTCCAGCATAGAGGGTGTTCCCGTAGTCCAGTCGGCTGGTGAAGAGGGCCTGGGTGACCGTCTTCCTGGTTTCGGTGGGGATCCACCAGAAGATCTTTCGGAGCATGCGCAGGGTGTTGAAACAGGATGACGAGACGGCGTTGACTTGCTTGGTAATCGTGAGGGAGGAGTCCAGGATGAAGCCCAGGTTGCGTGCATGGTCCGTTGGCTTGGGGGCGATGCCCAGTGCAGGGGGCCACCAGGAGTCCCAGGCAGAGGGGGATGGTCCCAGGATGAGGACTTCCTTCTTGTCTGAGTTCAGTTTCAGACTGCTGAGCCTCATCCATTCCACGACGTCTTTCATTCCTTTCTGGAGGCTGGCTCTGGCGGTGGCGGGGTTGTTGGAGAGGGAGAGTATCAGCTGGGTGTCGTCAGCATAGGAGATGATGTTTAGGTTGTGTTGGCGTGCGATGGCTGCAATGGGGCTCATGTAGACGTTGAAGAGGGTGGGGCTGAGCGAGGATCCTTGCGGAACGCCGCAGATGACTTCGGTGGCCGCTGATCGGAACGGGGGAGGCGGACTCTCTGGGTTCTTCCGGCGAGGATCGAGATGATCCACTCCAAGGCCGTTCCTTGGATTCTGGTGTTGCTGAGGCGCTGTATCAGGGTGCGGTGGCATACGGTGTCGAAGGCTGCTGAGAGGTCCAGAAGGATGAGGGCAGCTGTTTCCCCGTTGTCGAGCAGGGACCTGAGGTCGTCGGTAGATGCGATGAGGGCGGTCTCGGTGCTGTGGTTTGCTTGGAAACTGGACTGCGAGGGGTCGAGGGATCCGTTTGTCTCGAGGAAGGCGGAGAGTTGTTTGTTGAGGGTCTTCTCGATGACTTTGGCTGGAAAAGGGAGGAGCAAGATGGGGCGGAAGTTCTTGTGGTCCGTCGGGTCCGCAGTGGGTTTCTTCAGGAGGGCGCTGAGCTCGGCATGTTTCCAGCTCTCCGGGAAGGTGGCAGATGCGAAGGAGCTGTTAATGATGTCCCGGAGTTGGGGTGCGATGATGGAGTCGGCTTTGTTGAAGATGTGGTGTGGACAGGGGTCGGTTGGGGAGCCAGAGTGGATGGTGTTCATCGTGCGGGTGGTGTCTTCAGTGCTGACCGGGGTCCAGGTGCAGAGGGTGGTGGGTGGTGGGCGCTGGTTCGGTGGTTGGGTGCGTTGTCTGTGCGCCGAAGCTGTTGTGTATGTCGGCGATCTTGCGGTGAAAGAAAGAGGCGAGTGAGTCGCAGAGGTCTTGCGAGGGTGTGATGTCGTTGTTGCAGGCGCTGGGGTTGGAGAGCTCTTTAACGATGCTGAAGTGTTCCTTGCTGTTGTGGGTGTTGTTGTCCAGTCGTTCTTTGAATGTTGTCCTTTTGGTGGTGCGGATCAGCTGGTGGTGTTTGCGGGTGGCGTTCTTGAGGGCTGTCATGTTTTCTGTTGTCTGGTCGTGGCGCCAGGCTTTCTCGAGGGTGCGTCAGGTTTTTCTTGGAGTTTTTGAGGTCTTTGGTGAACCTCGAGGCTTTCTTGCTGCCGGGTCTGCTGGGAGGGTTCTTCAAAGAGAGGCTAGTGAACATCTCAAGAGATTCCTGGGCCTCTTGGGATGTTCAAATAATCTTGGGCCAATGTATCTCTTTTGGAGGGACCTTGTTCTTAAGGTGGTGCATCATATTTAGTTTTGAAAAATAGCGATGGCAAATTAGAATTCTCCACTCTAGGGAATTCCTGAGTCTCCCAATCAATAGCTCTCTTACATTCTGTCCAAAGGTCCTTTGAAACTGCCACTTCAAACAGTACATCCATCCCACCTACAAAACCTTTAAAATGGTCACTAGATGCTTTATCTGTGTGTATGAGGGGTGTGTATGACGGTTTTCCCTTAATCTGGGAAGAGATTAATATTTAAATGTTCTGCTTTCCTAAAAAAGAGCCGCACTTTAAACACTCACCATGCTAAGTTTCATCAACACATTTAATGTTTTCCATCACAATAACCTTCAGGCCATAAATTCACTAATTCAAAATGTTCAATTGTAGAGAGTATCACTTTAATGGAGTTCAGAAAATAACTAAAGACCTACCTCTCTAGATAATACCTCCCCGTACATAACTAACACTCAAACAAACCTTTCTTGAATTATTCCAGTTCCCTCCATTCCCTAATGTTCTCAATCAGTTCTCTCACATGAGTTCTTAAACCTCTCTATATTAACACCTACAAATCCTTGTCACCCTTCATCATCATGACATTTCTTCGCAACTACTTTCTCTATGTTAGATCAACATTCATCTGGCATTTTCTCAATTTTCGCATATGCATCCCACGCCACCCTTGTGGCTTCCTTGCTCACATAAAGTAATTCACTCTTACTGTAGTGCCCTAAAAAGTCCATCCCTATGTTACCTTTCACTATTTCTTCAACCTCAGCTTTTAATTGGGCAACATTGAGTCTCCAAGTCATCTGTTTTTTACCTTGTGAGGTCATTTGTGGAGTCCAAATAGTTGTGTTGTAGAAAATAGAAACCTTCTCAGGGGTCTCACTGATACACCTGGTTCTTTTAAACCAGCAAAGAAGAGATTGGCACAGAAGCTGTAATATCAAAAGACATATTTATTAACCTCAGATGAGGGAGACTACGTCACACAGTACCCTCAGGAAACTGAAGGAGGCATTCTAAAGAGTACATAGAACAGGAGCCTTATATATGCATAGGAGTACATAGTCAGCATAAAACCAAGGGGACGTCCCGGCTCATACCAGCATGCAAAATGACTAATATGGGCATACAAGATTTGCTTGCTCAACAAAGTCGGAGGAGAGTCATTTCTCCCTACATCAGCAAGAATAGCCTGACAGTGATAAGAGCAGGTGCATCCACTAGCTAGGCTCTTCTGAGCATGTGCAAGGCTCTGGTAGAGGGAGAAAGCACATGAAATGAAATGAAATGAAATGAAATGAACGCAGGATTTATAAAGCGCATGGCTGCCCGTGAGCGTCCCAGCGCTGGTGAGAGAGGTAGTGGAGAGGAAGTGGGGAGTTATGGAAAGAGCCAAGTTGTCAGGTACCTACAAAATGCGAGAAGATTGGGTTCGGCGCGCAAAGTCAGGAGCAGCGAGTTCCACAGCTTGGGGGCGTTATAGGAAAAGAGGCGACCCCCTGTGCGGGCCTTTTTGACCCTAGGTATGTGAGCCAGATGTAGGTGTGCTGAGCGTAGATTTCTGGGGGCTTCATAGGGTCTAATCAGATTTTTTAGGATATAGGGCCCCTTGCCGTGAAGGATTTTATGAGTCGTGCAGAGGGATTTGAAGTGGATTCGCTCCTGAATGGGCAGCCAGTGAAGCAGTTTAAGGGCTGGTTTTGCAGAGCTCCTGCTGTTAGTGCCTGTTAGAAGCCTGGCTGCGGAGTTTTGTACTACTTGTAGTTTGACAATGACTTTCCTAGGGGCACCAAGATACAAGGCATTGCCATAATCCAGTCTGGATAATAGGAGGCTCTGAATGAGGAGCTTCCTGGAATCTTGGGGGAGGAGGGGAAGAATTTTACGGGTAGTCCGTAAGATGCCGTAGCAGGCCCCAGCTGACTTCCTGGCTTGCGTGGTGAATGTCAGATCCTGATCGAGCCACATGCCCAGGCTCTTGATGGATTGATGGATTGTATTGGGCCCCATACAAAGAGGCCACAGATTCTTTGGAATGAAGTGAGATTGGTTGCCTAATACCAGTATCTCAGTTTTATCACTGTTGAGTTTAAGATGTGAGCAGTCCATCCAGTGTGAGATATCTTGGAGGCAGGAGTGGAGGTTATCAGGGCCACGGTTAGGCTGGCTGAGCGAAACAACAAGCTGGGTGTCGTCAGCGTACGTCACGAGTTTAACACCATGGGGAGTGACTATTTTCTCCAGGGGGGACATGTAAGCATTAAAGAGAGTGGGGATCAGGGAAGAGCCCTAGGGGGACTCCACAATGTACAGGGGTGGCACGGGATTTAGAGGTTCCCTCAAGAACTTGAAAGGAACGATTGTGGAGGAAAGATTTCAGCCAGGATAACGCGGACCCGGAAATTCCCAGTTCCCTGAGCCGGTGAATCAGAGTGACATGATTCACTGTGTCGAAGGCTGCGCTCAGATCCAGGAGGATCACTGCCACTGATCCTCCTGAGTCGAGGATCTTTCTTGCCTCCTCCACCACCGCGATCATAGCGGTTTCTGTGCCCTGGCCCAGGCGAAAGCCTGTCTGGGACGGGTGTAGGAGTCCACTGGTTTCCAGGTAGGCTGAAAGCTGCTGGTTGACAAGTTTTTCCGCAGTTTTGCTGACTATGGGCAGTAATGAGATGGGGCGGTAATTACACAATTCAGCAGGGTCAAGATGGGATTTCTTTAGAAGGGGTTTTACTATAGCCCTTTTCCAACCAGGGGGCACCATACCTTGTAGTAAGGAGGTGTTAATGAGTTTGGCCAACGGGGGCAGGATAGTAGGGGCAACTAGTTTTAAAATGTTAGGTGGAGCTGGGTCAAGTGGAGAGCCACTTTTGATGGAGAGAAAAATGGGGAGAAGGGTCTCCTCTGTGGTGGGAGAGAAAGAGTTTAGGCGGGGACTGTTTTGTGGTTGTGTGCTGGGGGGGGTTCAAGCGGAATTTCTCCTGTGGGGGGAGGAAGGGATTTTAGAATGTTTTGAATTTTCTCGTTGAAAAATTCAGCGAACTCGTTGCAGCGATTGCCGAGGGGATCTACAGGGGGGGGTCTGGGATTTTTAAAAGCTTCTTTACTATGCGAAAGATTTCCTTGGACGAGATAGAGGTGGCTCTGATTTTTTCCTCAAAGAAAGCGGCCTGAGTTATTTTAAGGGCCTTTTTGTAGGTTAAGATTGATTGACTATAGTCCCTCTTTTTGGGGGGGGAAAATTCTTTCCTCCAGGCTCTTTCATTTTTTTTGCAGAGTTTTTTTAGCAGACGGAGGTCGTTATTGAACCAAGGGGACTTGGGCTTCCCAACTGGAGTGTGGACGGGTTTCTTGGGAAGGATTATATCAAGAGAGTCCTTAATCCAAGCGGGGAAGTTAGTGTCCGCTGCATGGGTGAGGGGGTCGTAGGGTGGGAGGGAGCATTCCAGAAGTTGCCTCCAGTCTTCTATGGCCAGTTTCGACCAGCGGCGTTCAAGGGTATTGAGGGCCGATTTGGACCGGTTGGAGGCCGGGATGTGCCAGCTAAAAGAGATTAGGGAATGGTCTGACCAAGGAAGGGGGACAGGGTTTTGCACCTTAATATCAGAGATGTTCGAAAATAGGGGGTCGAGGAGATGGCCCTTAATATGGGTAGGATGGTGGTTAAGCAGATGAAGTTGGTAAGCTGCGATGTCAAGTTCCAACTCAGACGCCGCTTTATCGCCAGAGTTGTCAAAATGAAAGTTTAAATCTTGTAGAATGGTAAAATTAGGAGAGGTGCTGGCTAGGGCGAGGGAGGCTTCTAAGAGGGAGCTGCAAAATTGCCCTGGGGGGCCGGGAGGGTGGTAGACAAGGATCCCTGACAGATATTTTAGGGGGGAGATTTGAATGAGGAACAGAGCATTTTCACAGTCTGAAACAGAACTCTCGATGAGGCGGCAGGACAGGTGATCTTTATATATTATTGCTATTCCTCCTCCCTTCCCTGATAGTCTGTCCAGACGCTGAATCAAGTCGCCAGGGGGCAGGGCTCGCACAATATCGGGGTTGGATTCAGGTGAGAGTCATGTTTCTGTAAGAAACAGGACCTCGAGATGGTAGTCTTGAAGAAGCATATATATTTCGAGGGCGTGTTTGGGCAAGCAATGGCAGTTGAGCAGGGCCATGTTAAACGGGACCCGTGGAGGGGGACAGGGGTCATGTCCCACGAGTCGAAAGGTATAGTTGGGACAGTGGGTGAAGGAGTTCATCATAGTGATGGTGTGGGTGCAGAGCGTGTGGGGAATCTGCCTGAGTTGCAAGAGGGAGTCCCTGGAGTAAAATGGAGGTTGGAGAGTCTTGGTGGGGATGGTGCGGGGCCTTGGGCCCTGTCTGGCGCGGACGGGCGCAGACGGGGTTGCCTCTGGCGCACCTCTGGCGCGTCACTGGCGTGCCTGCTACGCGTACGGGTAGCGAGGTTCATTTTGTAGAGTGAGGCGAGTGTCACCTGCAACACTAGCCTGCCGACCTCCACTCCCCCAAAGATGGCACCCGTAGAAGTGTGCCCGCGAGAGAGGTCACACGTTCAGTTGAGCCCCAAATCGGCCGTCTGGAGGTGCTTGACCCTCGGGGGGGAGCATGTGCGGTAAGTAGGGCTAATGGGATTATTTTCAAAAACGTTACATAAAAGCGTAAGAGTGGAGTGGAGAAGGTGTGATGAAAATGTGTAGCTCAGAAACAATGCAAAAGCAGGCATCAAGAAAGGTTCGTTGGAGAGTACATGGCAAGCACATGGCTACCTAAAATGGCTGGCAAGTACAAAATGGCTTTCTGCTCATGCTAACAGATCCCTGCAATATTCAACAGTGTAACCTCCAGCAACAGGTGTTCCCAAGGCCTCTCCCTTTGGAGGGGTTGACTTGATCATGCATGTTTTATCTCATGATGGTGATTCAATAACTGCACAGGAATTGAGGTCTGGCCCAGAGGTGAAGCACTATAACTCAGTGGTGCACTAGATTGCAGAAGGCTCGCGTTGGTCGCTCTGTACTCAGCTGCTGTCTTAGCTGCAGCGTCTGGTGCCAGTTCTTCATTATTAGGTGGTGGTGTTATTCCAAGGAGTTTATCTATGAAAGGATCCTCCTCCTCAATCTCTTTTTCTGCCTCATCCTTTGGTTTATTTTTCTTGATAGGTACTTTCCTCTTGGTGTCTTCACTCTGAATCAACGTGTAAGCTCCTATTGTTTTAATCACTTCTTTCCTACATCTCTTCTTCCTCTCTTCATCCCGCGCACTTATCCACAAATAAGCCTTATCATGAATCTACTTTCTTTTCTCTTCTTATGGAAACTGTTCCAAAATATTGAGGGCCTTAAATAGACTACGATCTTAAATCGTACATTCTCCTTGTCAAATTCTCTATTCTCGGTATGTGGAATGTACCACTTAGTGGGAGCCGCAATTGACCATCTTTCGCTGTATATTCGTCCCATTGGCTTATCTATATGCACGTTTGTAAACCTCTCTTCACCACCATTTCCCTAGCGATTGTGCATTCGGGTGGGAATTTCTCTTCCTTATTTGTTTCTTTCTGCTTTTTTGAAATGGGACTTCTCATCTTGTCAGTGTTCTCAGTTACTCTTCGTCCCAATCTCACTCACTCTCCATACTATTAATCTCACAATCTACCAACCAATACCAGTATGTCTCTGTCAAAGGTCACCCTACCCCAGCGGGGCTTTATCAATTGCCAGACAATCCCTTAATGTGTGTTTATTATGCAAGCACCCGTAAATTGTCAAGTTCTCCTGAATTATTTCTCTTACGAATAATGTTCTGGTCACTGGGAGACCCCTGTCCCCATGGCCCTGAAGAGGAGACAGTGCTCTTGCGCTCCTCCCATCCCTGTGCCTGTCTCTAGTGAAGGGTGCACGCTGATTATCAGCTTCCTCCCGCATTTATGACTAGTGGCGGTGAAAGAGAGATAATTCCAGCTCTTGCTCCAGCACAGGAAATTGCAAGTTTGGCGTGGAGCCAGCAGGGCAGTGCTAGAGTGAACGTCCCACCCTGCAGCAAAGAATGGAGAGCACCCTGTGCCCGGCAGGCATGGGCACCCGAATCTTAAAGCAAGCATTGGCATAGCCAATAGGTCTCGCCTTTTGGACATTATAAGTGTTTAGCCATGCAACAATTGATGTTGGTGCACCAAGGATATTGTGCTGGATAACTTAACACTTATAAGATCCCAAAGGTGAGACCTATTGCTATGCCACTGCTTGTTTTCAGTAGCCCGTGGCCAGTGCTGCTGAACACCTACAGTGTCTACTCTTGATTCCACTACAAGCCTCTTTAATTCACCACCAGACACTCCCTGCCCCTTTATCTCACTCTTATGCGTTCTTTTTATTCTCTCCTTTCTACTTTTGCCACAGTTTTTCCCTTACTCTTCTCCTCCATTCTTTCCCCCTTTTCTGGCTTTCTCTCTCTTGTTCTGGATCAACCTGATGAAAAATAAGAGACGGTGGGACCCTTCAACCATTTGTACAAATTAAGCACTAACTATAACATAACGAAATAGCAATTTGACCACTATCAGAGAATACTATTAGGTTGCATTAGAGCAAGGTGTGATGTGGCTATAGCCCGTAGTCTTACAAATGTAAGTGTTTTCCTTGAAGCTCTATGATAGATGAATGCTGCCTTACAGGAGGTCCTAGGGGACTTCCAGTGCTGGCCGGTCCATAAAGGCAGCTTCCATAACCCCTGCTTGGTTGTCCTGTACCTGAGATTCACAATGATTCATCATCATAGTCAATCTTGGGACAAAGGTAGATGTACCAACTTGCTGGCTGGGACATGGCTAGCCTGTAGCATTTCATGGCAGCCATTTTGATCTGTATCTCAGTGTGGATGGATGGCTGATGTTCACCTGCCATTCTACATAGAGCATTATTGGAAGACACAGCAGCCTGTTGAACTGGTGAAAAGAGGTTTGCCAGACCCACGTTCTTCTCAGTTGCAGTGTGGTTTATACGAGTTTGACGAGTTAGCTTATATACATAATGTTCTGTAAATACGATGTACACTGTAGTTTGCATGACTTTTAGGTACCTAAATTTGTCTAACGTGTTATTCATTGTATTTTGCTTCGAAAGGCCCGGTGAGAGAGTATACTGGTAGTCTGTATGAAAGCCAATTCATTTTCAGTTTCTAAAGCATTCTGAAAATAGGAACCATTCTGCAAACTCTTCTCTCCCATCGCCCATTGCTAAACACACCTCCTCCATCAAACATGCATTATTTGCAGGTCTGTCTAGTGGCTGCTACCACAAAACCAGGCTTTTTCCTGTAGATCTGCAACCCACGTGAAGAAGTGTTCTGGCTCCTCCTGCCAACCATTGTGCTGCTTCTTCCCACACCCCCATCTTGATTGTACCACCATGGAGACCGAAGTTAGCACCTCAGAAATGCCAGATGGAGAAATGGAAATGCTGGGCATCGACGCCGGAAATGAGAGACCCTACAACTTGCGTTCAAGCAGTCACAGACGCTCATGTTTTCCCCGGCTGAGCTGCACTTCCGTCCCTTGAGTGCAGGTTTGTCTCTGTCACCTCATATTTTAGTGTGCCCCGTGTTCTGAATCCCATCTTGCGGCTCTCGCGCGCCCACGTCTCACGTTGGCGGTCGTCCTCACGCCTGCGAGAGGTGATAGAAATGGTTTCTAACAACACCGTTATGCAGAGGCCTCGGGTGTCACTGAGCCGACGTGGAGAGGAGGAGGCAGCTGGGGGAGGGGATAGAGGAGGGGGCCAGTGCCTGTTTCTCTTGCGGGAGCGAGCAGGAACCATCTTTTAATTACAAACCGATCGTTTCAAAGCTCGCTCAAGCAAGGGAATCGACAAACCTGCACGCATTGCGATTCAAGGCAATGCAATGCGTGCACATTTTTGCCTAAAAAACGGAATCAATTTCTAAAGGTCTCCTCCTTTGCAGCGCATGCGCGTTGCGTAGGCGAGGCCTTAAAAGGGCATCATACAGCGAAGCCACAGCACCAAAAGACAAAGAAACAGCCTCAGAGTCTGCGGCAAAGCCGCTCATAAAGTATTGATGCCTGGGGAAATGGAGCACTTCATTAGCCTTTACAAAGGCTTTAAAAAATTCATATTAGTCTTGTGGTGCCCCAAGAGTGGTCAGGGCCACCACCAATATTGTTTCAGATTACTTGAAGGGCTGCAACCCCCCAGAAATGTATGCAAAACTGCCCCAAGTCTCTCAGGGGATTGAGTCCCTATCCCCTAGAGAGGATTTCATGTTTCTAAAGTGCTCCTAGAGATAAAGCGTTTTCTCATAAGCTCTGGAGTGCAGTAGCTCATGTTTTCTGGTACTAAAACTGCAATAGAAGCATAGAAAAATGAGGAGGAAAACTTTGATACTCATTCACACATTGCTCTATTAACAACGTTGATGGTTGACAATCCAGTGTTACATTATATAGTATAGTTTGAATATTGATTGTAACTCTTTTCATTGATTTCAGTGACTTTGCAATGATAGATTATAACAGGTTATATGAATTTACTACTATGGTGAAACCCTCACAAAGCTAGTAGGCTTGCCTTACTGATAGTGACACCCCTCTTATATTATGATCCTGCATTTTGTATGGGTGGTGAATCAGAACCAGTTAGGGGTGTAATGTGTTAATAGGGTGTAAACAAATATTTTCTTGCTACCTGATTGTATAAATGCATAGTATTGGCTGTGTAATAAAAGTACTTTTCCATTTTATAAGTAAAAGCATTGACTGGACATTGATTTATTGAGTGTTGTTGTGGTTCAGCGAGTTGGGGATATACTAGCCCACACCACCTCCCCTCAATAGGCTTTAAACTGCTCTGCTTAATTACCCTGAGAGAATCATGTGTTACAAGGAGGTACTTGGCCCCCAGTAAAGAGAAAGTTGGGGACTTCTTGCAGCCTGCACAACTAATAACCCATTTTCGTACAATAGGTTTTTGTTTTTTTTCACATTATCACAGGGGTTAAATCACATTTTCACAGGCAACTGTTTAAAAAGTAGACTTGAATGGAAATAAAGGCATGGAGTGCCTGACATTTAATGGCAGATAACTCCTGGATCATAGATAAATATATTCAAACTACACACTTCAACTATTGCACACCAAAATAATCTGTTTCTCAGCTACCCAGAGATAATGAATAAAATTCTCAAATAGTCAAACATTTAACAGAACTAACAAACTAGGACATTTTCCTATACTCATCCTGACGCAGGACCAAACACTTTGCAAAGTCACCTAGATTTCAGTGTGAGGATGCCTGGGATGTATTGGAGAACATATGAATTCTCAAAGTCACCTGCACATACACCTCCTCCCTGAACATGTATACACATCCATGTATATTTTGGTTTGTTATTGCAAGAAATTGGGTTGTTGGTTGACTGGGGTGTGAGCCCTGGTGAAGCATCTGCTACAATCCCTGGCAGCAGCCACAATCCCTGGCAGGTGAACAGCAAAAAGTCACTAAATGAACCTATGCCTAACCCTGGGTAGCTTGGCACTTAAAGCAGTCATGCTTAACTTTATTTAAACTCTTTTTATTGAATGCATGACTTGAAAAATATCAGCCCACATACAGTTATATACATATGTCTGAAAACTCAAATTCTTGCGCCACAATTGATTGCCAATTGCTCTACGGCGTATATACATTTTCAAAGACGTCGCCACCGTTGGTTCCCCCAGTATCTAGTATAGTTATCAATAGCTATCCTCAGGCGAGAGCCCCCCCCGACAGCAGCGTACAGATATTTCCTCTAAATATATTCCACCCTCCCCACGCCTGCTCACACTTCTTGGGACATCCTCTATTTACATATACTGCTTTTTCGGCCACCATAACCCAGTCCATGTCATTGCACCACTCCCCATATGTTGGTGCATTCTGCGCCGTTTGGCGATGTTGCGTTTTGCTATCATCATGCCCAGTGTCGCCCAATCTTGGGCCTTGCGAGTGAGGTCGGTGACTTCCCATATGTTCAGCGGACATCATTTAGGTTCCGGTGGTACTGGTGCCCTACCGACCCGTGTTATTGTGTTCATGATTGTTTCCCAGTACGTTTTAATATACGGGCATTCCCACATCGTATGGAAGAATGTACCTACGGCCCCACATTTTCGCAAGCAGAGTGTCAGCCCTCCCCACTATGGCCAGTGTCCCCCTAGTTAATCTTGTCCTGTGGAGCACTTTTAGTTGCACGAGTCGAACTCGTGAGGGTATTGCCACCTCTTGCGGGGACTCTAGCGCTTCCAGCCAGTCCGTATAGTCTAGGTCTCCAATGTTGGCCTGCCATTTCTCACTGAGACTTTGTATAGGGTTTGCTTGATTGTTGATTATTTTCTGGAAGGTTAGAGATATGGCTTTTTTATCAATACGCTCTGTAAGTAGCTATACTCTAGTGGAGAAGCCTCTAGTGGGATGGTGGCCATGAGCGCATATCTAATCTGAATATAGCGGAACAATTCTGTAGGTGCCATGTTGTATTTGTCTTAAAGTTGCTAAAATGTAAGAACTTTCCCATTGATCCATAGGTCGCCAACCTTTGAGATTCCTATTAAATCCCATTGCCTGAACCCTTTGCAGCTGCTTAGTCTACCTAATTGTCCGGATTCCCAGAGTGGGGTACATTGTGTGATCTTATTATTTCATCCCAGTTTTCTAAGGACTGTGTTCCATATTTGAATTGTGTGTGCCGCAGGTTCCGTGAGGTCTGTTGTGCGGGTTTTGTTGTAGAGTGCCCTCATGATCCCTCCGTCCCCCAGGAAGTGCCTATCCATGTGGAATGCAAGTTCAGTCTGGGAAGAGTGCAGCCAGTGGTTAAGCACTGTGAGCTGGGAGGCCCAATAATATACCTGTATGTTCGGGAGTTCTATGCCACCATCATAGCATCCTTTGACCAGCTTATTCATAGCTATTTGGGCTGGCTTTACGCCCCATAGGAGGCTGCGTTCTTCTGCTTCTATCGCCCTGAAGTACGATGGCTGGACAGGAAATGGGGATTTTGCAGGGCATAAAGAAATCTGGACAATGCCATCATTTTGAAAAGTGTAGCTCTATCTAGTAAAGTCAGTGGAAGGGATGTCAGTGCTTGGTATCCTGGTGCAGTCGTTTTCAGGGGCTCTTGGAAGTTTGTTGTCATAACGTCTTCAGGGTCTACTGTAATGTAAATCCCAAGGTATCTGAAACCATTTTCTACCACTCTTACCTCACAGTCCCTAGGCAGGAATGAGCGGGGCACTCAACACATACAGGATGGACGTATTCCAGTTGATTGTTTATCTGAAGTATAGCTCATATGTCTAACAGATACCCAACAATCTGTTAAGTGAACGCCTCCGGGATGCCATATTTATCAGGACATCATCCTCAAACAAGGATATCCGGTCCTCCCTGTGAGAAGTTAGCCTGGCATATGATGTGCACTATTCTAGTGGGTACCTTGCACCAGTCTAAACGACCCTTATTGATGGTGGTTGTAAAGTCAACCTTATAGACAAGCTATCCTAGTAGTAGCATGGACCAGCAGTCTTAGTCTAAAACTTCAGAGAGCATTTGAAGCCAGCTGTTTTACCAATTATAATCCGTTGAGTACCAAATGAAAGGACACCACACAAAGTATATATCAAATATATATGTATTTATTTCTAACACAACCCCTCTGAACTCTTTATGAGGTCAGAGATCGAAATACATCACAAGTTACTCATTAAGCATACTATAAGTTGCACAAATACAGTTTTGCCTTAGGGGCCTCACAAACTAAATAAGTGGTATAAGAGCCACTTCAGGAATACTGGGGCTACACTACAGAGCCAAAGGTTAGGAAGTAAGAGACCCACAGGAGACGGGTGCAGTGTGGGAACACAGTCGCGAGTTACCATTGACTTGTAATTGAGAACGAAGAAGTTACAAAGTTACTGATTTAGGGCACTTACGGATGGACTACGACAAAACCTCTTTAAACTAGGACACTTGGATAGTCAATACCCACGGGAGCACTGGAGTACTCGAGTTACCTCACCCAGGGAAACCAGGTGCATAGGTGTCTTTTTGTGTCGGGTTTCGTCGATGCTTTCAATGGAGACCTGAAAAAGAAGTGCTGAAGGTGGCCGAAGGAAGAGTGTCCGGGTTGACAGAAGAACTGAAGAACCTGAAAGCAGAGGGGACAGAGTCTGGGTCACTAGCCAGTGACCAGGAAGGAACCAGGAAGGAACCAGGCGATGTTGTGATGCAATCAGGTTAAGAGGAGAAGCTTGTCTCTGCAGCCACGAGAACCAGGAGGTGTCGACTATGACCAGGAGCTGGATTCGAGCTGTCCCATAAAGGATCTAGTTGACTGCAGAGTTGGTATCCGGATTGGACCCTACAAGCCTTGGCAAACGCAATCCATGCAGGAAGTGAAAATTGGCTTTAGGTCAGACCAGCAAGGTCTGGGGCGCTTCTCCTTTGTAGGGTAGCTGGAGCAAGCCTGAAGCAACCAGGCAAGTAGTGGAGATTCAAAGGTTCATTTTCGGAGGGCTCACTAGCTAACGGAATAGCAACCGGGAAGACGTGTCGAGCTGAAATGCAGGAGCAGGCCCCATGCAGCACTCATGGAGTGTGGAGGGCTAAGCTTTGGTGAAAATGGCGCGTGAGTATGGGGCTTCTCATATCCCAATGTACAACTGCGAGGGTGCCTCGATTGTTACACAGTCAGCAAGATGCAGGATGTCCAGGGTGTCCGGTCCCACGTCTCTCGTGTCCGCCATGGGTCTCAGCTTTGCTGTGGATGTGGGTCAGAGTCAGTGAAGTTTGAGAGTCCAGTTCCTGAGTCGCTGAGTCTTCAGGATCCATCGGGAGCGTAGACAAAGCAGACCGGCAAGTTACTGGTGGTGCCTGTTTGCACAGGGTGGTCACTCCTTGACCACAAGGGAAATGTCGTCAGTCTTCTAGTCGGTATAGAATGTCGAAGGTCCAAGAGTTTTGTTTCAGAGTTTCGTTCCAAGATAATCTAATGTCTCTAGACACAGCTCCTTTCTTTATACTGATTTTAGGGGCTGGATTACCTGCTAGGTCCCTCCTATAGGTGGACCCTGAGAAGGGGGTGGTTACACCCCTTTCCCTTCGTCCAGTTTTGCACCACAGCGGGGCTGGAGTGCACCAGCAACTGGTTTGAACCGGGCTATGCATGGAGCACCTTGTGTGCCCCAGGCAGTGTCTGGAAAAGCATCTTTCCATTCAACCCACCCTGCCCCAATACACTACAGGCTGTCTGGGGAGGTGCTAGCACCTCCCTTGACAGGAAACCTATTGTCCAGGCCTCCCTTGCTGGAGCTTCCCCCAGCTGCAGGAGGTCAGACTCGTGTCTGTGGCTGCAGCATCCATTTTGTGATGCTGAGGCTCTGTTTAACTTTAACCGGGTAAAGTAGTAACATACATGTCTTTTCCCTCTAGAAGGGTGGAATGATACCCCCGCCGCCAGAATTGGCGGGGGGGATAGTATTCGAAAGTGTTTGACACCCAACACAACATGTTTTGATAAAGCCAAACCAAAGTTAAATTATAATGCACTTAAGAGTATATGGTATGGCTATATCATAGAACAGCTATAAGGACATGGTTTCGAAAGCTGCAGAGGGCTCAGCTCATGGTAGGGCACCCTCTCACATAAAACCAAGCACTCTGCCTCCAGGATTGTTAAGGCCTGCCATAGGAGTGACTTATAGGTTACTTTGTGCCAGATGTAAGTGAAGGACATTTACTGATTCTAAAATACCGAATTTTACTGATTTGGTATTTTAGAATCGGTAAATGCTATGTAGGGAAAAATTCGGTAAGTATTAACGAATTGTTAAGATTCGGTATACCGATTCCGTATTCCCCATTCATTCCTATGGGCCTGGAGGCCCGTAGGAATGAATGGGAATTACCGCATCGGTAAATACCGATTCGGTAAAAGGGGGAAAACATTGAAGGGTGGCAGGGTGTCACTTTAACACCCTGTTGCACCCCTCAATTGTGTATGGGTGCACATGTGGCACACATACATGCCCTAAGGGCATGTATGTCTGCCACATGGCACTGAAATAATTTGCATGAAATTGCTTTTTTGGGGTTTTGGTTATTTACCATCAACTTGTAGTTGGTGGTAAATAACGAATCCTAACATGGGAAAAGCACTCATTTAAGTGCTCCCTACATAAGGAATTCGGTAATTTACCGAATCGTTATTTATGAATTCGGTAATTTACCGATTCCTCAAATTACCGATTCGGTAAATTACCGAATCCTTAGATTAGGCCCCTACATCAGAAAAGCCTAACACCGGTCGGTAATGGCCGAAATTCGGTAATTTCGGACATTACCAACCAGTATTAGGCTTTCTACATCTGGCCCTATGTGTCTATATGTAAGGTAGATATAGATATATAAATAAATAAGTAAATAAATACTATATCTAAGTAAGGGGCGATTACACCACCTTACCCAAGCTGAGTGATCAGCCAGTGGTGTCGGTTTGGATGGCCAGCCAGGGGTGGCATAATACATGCTGCAGCCCCTCGTAGGCCACGGGTGCACCTATGCCCTGGGTACCTATGGTACACTATACAGGGGCTCACAAAGGTGACCCAATACCCAATCAGGTGTGTACCTAAATTACATGGTATTCATTTAGAGAGAGAACAGCTGGGCTGATTAGCAGGCCCACAGCCACACTAAAGTCGAAAAACCAGAGAATCACAGCAAAAAGTGGGGGTGACCATAGGAAGCAGACCCTACTCTCCTACACAAACCCCCCCCCCCCCAAACGCAGGGACATTAAACTAACCTTGACCAGTTGAGTCTTCATGTTCTAAGTGGAAATATCTGGAGAGTCCATCTGCATTGGCATGGTCAGTCCCTGGTCTATGTTCCACTGTAAAGTCCATCCCCTGTAGAGAAATGGACCACCTTAGCAGTTTTGGATTTTCACCCTACATCTGATTTAGCCACAAGAGAGGATTATGGTCTGTCTGAATCTTGAAGTGAGTACCAAACAAGTAGGGCCACAGCTTCTTCAGGGCCCAAACCACAGGGCCGCAAAGGCCTCCCTCTAAATAGCTGACCAACGTTTCTCTCTAGGGGTCAGCCTTCTGCTAATAAAAGCTATTGGCTGGTCTTGACCATCTATTTTCAATTGTGAAAGAACAGCACCCACACCCAATTTAGAAGCATCTGTTTGAACAATGAATTCCTTGGAGTAGTCTGGACTTAGCAGAATAGGTGCAGTGCACACAGCCTGCTTCAGTTCATCAAATGCCTTTACAGCAGAGGTCTTCAAACTAACTTTTGTAGGCTGAGCCCCCCCAGCTGAATTTAGATGTTGGGCCCCCCACCGCCTGACGGAAATGTCTGGAATCGACCCCCACGCGCATATTCCGGGCATATCCAGCAACAAATGTTCAATACAATGAGAGTGTTTAGTAAACTGCAGGTTTGTGAGTGGGTGTGGTGTAATGACCGAGGCGTATTACACAGCTCAAAACACCACTTTCCAAGATAAATTGTGCGAAATTGTTTTTACTAGACAGTTGAAAGTCAGCAGAGAGGGCACTGAACGAACACCTAATTGAAAATTCCTTAGAGGTATGATAAGTTGCTTGCCTGAAGCAATGGGGGTTTAGGACACATCAGGCTTATGTTTAAAAAAAATAAAACTAATAATAAATTAATTATGTTGTCTATTTTACTTCAGAGCAATGTTGTCTGACAGACTTTGTGATGTCATGGACATGTTAGGGATTTTGGGTGCCCTTGGCAAAAACTATGTTGGGGGCCCCTGTTCAGTACAGATTTGAGTTTAAATAATTTACTTTTAGCTCTGTCATACCCTATTTAGCCAGGCTACGGTGCACAGGCGCTGTAGTCGAAATTCTAGAAGCGTTTACATCTATTATTCAGAGATAGTGATGTGTTTTCACTGTTGTAACAAAGCAGCAGCCCACTAATTTTACAAAGAATAATATCTGTTATATCCTCCAATTTCTCCTATGTGAGGACCCGCTTGGATCTAACTTTTTTATAGTTAACTTTTTTATGGTTGTTGCAGGAAACAAACACATTTCTCTGCAAATAGTACTAGACTCCCTCACATCAAACACATTAATAAATAAATAAACAAAACAGTATTTGCAAGAATCTGTTTCGGAATTATTCCAGGCCATCAGGGCAAAAACAGAACTGTCTCTATCAAGGGGCCCCTGGAAGACTGGATTGAATTGCATTTAGATGTCTCCTTTTGTAATTTAGGACAAAAACCTTGATGGGGCAGGACATTCCCATACTTGTGTACAGGGGTGAGTGAGGTGACCATATACATTTGGGTGCACATGTTAGTGCAGAGTGGGACTAATGAATGTATGGTTAGTGGGGAGCTTATTTGAGTGAGATTGCAGATTAAGCAGTGAGGGGGACAGGTGAGTGAAGTGTCACGAGTGCAGGTTGAGTAGAGTGCTCGTGTGACTGCAGGGTGAGGTACAGAGTGAATAGCGCAAGTGCATTATGAGTGCAAAGTGATCACTGTGAGTGGAGGGTAAGTGGGTGAATTGTGTGAGTGCATGGTGATCAGTGTGAGTGCAGGGTGAACGGGTGAATGGTGTGAGTGCATTGTGATCAGTGTGGACGCATTGTGATCGCTGTGAGTGCAGAGTGAATACTGTGAGTGGAGGGTAAGTGGTTGAATGGTGTGAGTGTATCAGGATCAGTGTGAGTGCAGGGTGAGGGTGAAAGTGAAGGGCGAGAATGAGGAGCGAATTGTCTGAATGCAAGGTGCAATCCCAGACACTTGAAATAACTCAGCATGTTATTGACGGCAGTGTAGGGTTTCAAATGTGTTAAACTATTGCTATTATGGCAGTAACCAGGGATCAGGGTGGTGGAAGTACATAATTTGCTCATCCCTCAACAAACTTCCAATCTTATGATTAGGGTTGCCAGCTTATTATTTTGAAGTCACATATGATATAAATATAAGCAGTCACCTAAAGCTGAATTTTCAGCACTTGTCTGTGCATACTCTGAACAGCAAATATAAATAGAAAGAACTTTTAATTGTTTTCTAGAGCTGCCTGAATGATCCATGACTTATAATAAAAGGGAAAAAAGACAGAAAAGTCACATTACAAATTAATACGTACAGGGCCGGCTTTAGGGCAGTGCAACAGGTGCGGCCGCACTGGGCGCTGACCTATGGAGGGGGGCCGACCTCATGGGGAGGTGCTGTGTTTAGCAATAACTTATGAATGGCACATATGCCTGGTGGTAGTGAGAGAATCAGAGGAGGCAGTCATGGGCTGTGGGGGCACCAAAAACGATTCTCGCACCAGGCGCCACCAGCGCTAAAGCCGGCCATGAATACATACTATTTAGTGTCAAGACAGGCACTTTGCAGGCTGTTTAAACAACACATGGCTGGTTGGCATTTTGCCAGTCTGCCTGTTTAATTTTAAAAGAAACTTTCAGGGACGTTTTAAGGATTTTGGGGGCCCTGGTCCAAATGTATTTGGGGGCCCCAGTTCGGACCAACTTTGATTTTATGATCCAGTCTCAGCTCTTTCATGCCTTCTTTGGTCAAATACTAAATGTGTGTACATCTGATATTCAGGGATAGTGATGTGTGTTTTCAGTATGTAACACAATAGCAGTTCACTAATATTACTGCAAATAATCTCTGTCACACCCTCCATTTCTCATATGTGAGGTCCTGTATTGATCTAAAGTAATTTTTTTATATGGATGTTGCATGACCCATAAACACATTTTGTCTGCAAAGTGTCTGTAATAGACTCCTACACATTAAAAATTAATGATAGAAAAACGCTATTTACAACATTGGGTTTAAAAAAATGTCAAGGTCATGAGGACAAGGCTCTGTAGAACAGAGCTGGCTCTTTCAGTGAATGAATGAATGAATGAAAAAGACATTTGTACAGCGCACGTACACCAGCGGTTTCTTGGCGCTTTTGGACTAACTGAGACTAACAGCAGAGCATGAGGATTTTAATCAAAGGCCTGTGCAAACAGCCACGTCTTCAGGGCTCTCCTGAACACCGGATAGGAGGTAATGTGACGTAAGTCAGGCGGAAAGGAGTTCCACAGGCGAGGGGCTTGTGATGCAAATCTGAGGCCCCCAAGCCTTTTGCGCTTGAACGTGCAGGTGGAGAGAAGATTGAGTCCAGCCGACCGAAGCGTTCGAGAGGGGGCATATCGATGGAGCAGAGCACCTATGAAGGAGGGACCTTGATTAGCGAGGGCTAGGTACGTGGTGCAGCCAACTTTAAAGAGACTGCGCTGGACTACTGGGAGCCAATGCAGGCTTTTCAGTAGCGGTTTCACAGAGCAGGACTTAGGTTGACGAAAGATCAGTCTGGCGGCCTGGTTTTGGGCGAGTTGGAGTTGGTGGGATTGGTAGAGGGGAATCCCGATGTAGAGGGAATTCGCATAATCAATGCGGGACACTACTAAGCCCAGTACGATGTAAACCAGGGCATCATGGGTAAGAAATCTGCTAATCTTCCTGATGCGGCGCAGATGGAAAAGGCAAGCCGACATCACAGATTTAATTTGGTGTTTCATGGACAGATCATTACTGATGGTTACTCCAAGACTCTTGACCGAGCTCGCCGGACAGGGGGCTCCGCCCAGCGTGGGCGGCCAGAAGCTGGGATTCCATGGATTATTTGGGGGACCAGTGAGCACCAGCTCAGTCTTGTCTGGGTTGAGTTTCAACTGGTTAGCATTCATCCAGCTGCAGATGAACAACATTGTGCTCTGAAAATTTTCTATAATAGAGGATGGGGAGGAGTCAATGTTGAAGATGAGTTGCATGTCATCTGCATAATTGAAAATGACCACTGGTTTCGCCCTAAGTTTGGCAATCAGCGGGAGGATGTAGAGATTAAATAGCAGGGGGGAAAGGGAAGAGCTCTGGGGGACCCCACAAGTAAGGTCCTTTGCCTCGGACATGAAAGAACCAAGACGAACTGCTTGCTTGCGATCTTGGAGGAATGAGGTAAGCCACCTGAGCGGGGTGCCCCTGATGCCGGCATTCTCTATCCGCTGAATGAGGATGGAATAATCAACGGTATTGAATGCCGCCGACAAATCAAGGAGCACCAGGGCCTGGGAGATGTGCTGATCCGCTCCCTTCCTGAGTTCATCGTGAACTGCTACCATGACCGACTCAGTAGAGTGCTGAGGTCTGAATCCGGCCTGGTGCTGATCAAGGCACCCAGAGTTTTCGATGAAGGAGCCCAGGCAGCTGGCAACATGAGCCTCCAGCAGCTTGCCCAGGAAAGGAAGCAGGGATATCGGCCGGAAGTTACTGAGTGTGGCCGGGTCCGCTCCTGGTTTTTTCAGTATGGGTGTGACAATGGCTGATTTAAAAGAGCTGGGAACCATACCCTGGCTGAGGGAGTTGTTAAGTAGGGCGAGGGGGGCCTCAGGGAGGTCAAGAAAAACTTTCCGAGCAACATGGGCTGGGCAGCTGTCGGAAGGCGAGCCAGAGCGGACTCTACAGAGGAGCGGGGGAAGTGTGTCAGTGGTTATTGGGGGGAAATTAAACAGTGAAAAAGGATTGATTGGGGGGCTGCCTATGTCGAGTCCCGGGTCAGGGCTCGGGATACTCGCTTTGATAAGGTCAATCTTCTCAACAAAGTAGTTGTTGAGGGAGTCACAAAGAGTCTGGGAGAGCAGGGGGGGCATCGTGATCCAGTCAGGTTTTGCTAGCTCGTTGACTATCGTGAAAATCTCCCTCGATTTATTTGAGGAGTTAAGAACTTTCTACGAGAAATATTCTGTTTTGGCACCAAGAATGGCGGCCTTGTATTCTTTCAATGCCGTCAAGAAGATCAACTTCTTATCAGGGCAGTAGCGAGCCCTCCACTTGCGCTCTGTTTGGCGTAGTGAAAGTTTCATATTAGAGAGATCACAGGTGAACCAACGCTGGGCGTCATGGGGGCGTTTATTCCTGAGTTTCCTTAAAGGGGCAAAAGTGTCCCGAGCGTCTGCCAGCCAGTTGTGAACTTTCTCTGCCTGAGTGTTGACAGGCAGAGGAAGACCATCCTCCCCAATCAGATGAGGGATCGTGGTGGCAAGCAAGAGACAGAGTAGAGGGAGGTTGACTCAGCCCCAATTATGAGTTGGTGGATGGTTACAGGGCCGTGTTGTCACAATAGAGGACATAGGGACCGTGAAAGAGATGGAGAAATGGTCCGACTAAGCGCATGGGGAGATCTGGACATGAAAGATGTCCTGATTCAATGACCAAATTTGGTCAAGAGTGTGACCCTTAACATGGGTAGGAGTGTAAATGAACTGAGAGAAGTTGAGACCGACTAACAGGTCAGTGAACTCCCTAGAGTGGGCACTTTCGTGCAGGGCATTGGGCCGGAAGTTAAAGTCCCCGATTACAAGGATGCTGGCATGGTTAATTGCTAACTCAGTTATCATGCTGCCAAAGTGGTGTAAGAAGTTGGGCGACAGACCAGGGGGACGATAGAATAGGGCAAACATAAGGGGGAGGGTTTCCAGCTCTAGTTTGAAAAGGACATAGTCAGCTGAGGGTATTGGGAGCATAATGAGTGACTTGGGTTTGAGAGAGTGAGAGATGATGACTGCCACCCCCCTCCAATTGTACCCTGGGGGCGGTTTGCCTGAAGGACGTAGTAGCCGTCAGGGACTGCTGCCAATATATCCGGGGAGGACTCTGCCATGAGCCAAGTCTCCGATAGTAAAAGTATGTCCGGCCTGACTGTGTTGAGGAGGTAGAATATCTCCACCTGGTGTATGACCAGTGATCTCATGTTAAGGTACCAGATGGACAGGCAGTCACGTCCGTCACCCGGCCTGTCTGAGGGCAGAGTGATGGGTGAAGGGTCCGAGTCAGAGTCCCCAGAAGGTGGTGCGGTTATGGTCGGGGTGTAAAGGGAAGATTGCACTGAGTTGGGGCAAATCGGATTGTCTCGATCCAGCATAGGCATAGAGGGGGGTGCTTTATCCCGTAATGCCAGCAGTTCCTGCGCGGAGTACACCCAGGTTGAAGGCTGACGGGCAGGGGTACTGGCCCTTGGTCCTGGCCGGGCACGGACGGGCGCAGACGGGCTTGCCTTAGGCCCGCCGGCGCGCCCGCTGCACGCGTCGGCTGCGCGTCGTAGGCTGCATCGGGATTTAAGGAAGAGAAGGGGGTCGGAGCGCTAGACCGCTCACCTCCTTCTACCGGAAGTGAGGAATCCCTAGCAGGTGTCACGGCCAATGGGCTCCCTCCACATCAATCAGTCACCCCCCCAAACCCACCCCTCCCCCTTTGAAAGGCTGGGGCCCTGAGCCAGAGCCCACCTTGCCCAGAGCCCGCTACGCCGATGCCTTGAAATGTCCCTGGAAAATGTGTCTCCTCTCTGGGAAGAGCTAACTCTCCCAGGAGGGGGTTAATTTATAAGAGCTGAAATGCTTCAGCTGCAATGGGGGGCAGGGGTCTCCTCTGCTAAAACCGAAAGTGTGTCTGTTGGTTTGCTTTCGGTTTTAACAGAGGAGTCATCCTGCCTCCCACTGCAGCTGAAGCTGTCAGCTCGTGAATTAACCCCCTCCTGGGAGGGTTAACATAACAAAAGCACGGGCACTTCGTGCTCTGTCGATTTCCTCTCCTACCTCCCTCCAGCCATACCGGAGTTCTCCAAGGGATTACAGTGGAGTGCGTGCCCCCCCGGAGATGGTGTCGCGCCCCCCGGGGGGGGCGCGCCCCACAGATTGAAGAACTCTGCTTTACAGCTTACTGTCCACTGAACTTTCTTTGGCATTTTCTTGGAAGTTAAGTCATTAAGAGGAGTCACAATGGATCCATTGTTCTTAACAAACTTCCTGTAGTACCCAGACAGGCCCAAGAAAGCTCTAACCTGTGTCTGGGTGGTGGGAGAAGTCCAGTCCTTTATGGTCTGGATCTTGCTCTCCAATGGTTGAACCTGACCTCCACCTACCAGGTGGCCCAGGTGTACGACCTTACTCTGCCCTATCTGGCACTTAGTAGCCTTGATAGTAAGGCCTGCCTTCTGCAGGGCCGCCAAAAAATTTGTCAGGTGGATCAGTTGATCTTCCCAAGTGGAGCTAAAGACAGCTATATCATCAAGATAAGCTGCACAGTAGTCATCCAGACCTGAGAGGACTTGGTTCACCAACCTTTGGAATGTGGCAGGTGCATTCTTCAAGCCAAAGGGCATTACCACAAATTGATAATGACATCCAGGGGTTGAGAATGCTGTTTTGGCTTTTGCATCATCAGAAAGTCCGATCTGCCAGTAGCTGTCAAGTGAAATGTACTTAAAAGCTTGGCAGAAGCCAATCTGTCAATGAGCTCATCTGCTCTTGGTATTGAGTGGGCATCTGTCCTAGTGACAGCATTGAGGCCTCTGTAATCCACGCAAAACCTCATCTCTCTCTTACCATCTTGGGGGTGAGGTTTAGGCACAAGGACTACAGGACTGGCCCAAGGGCTCTCTGAGGGCTCAATGACTCCCAACTCCAACATCATTTGGACCTCTGTCCTGATACAGCTCCTGACATGGTCAGGTTGCCTGTAGATATTACTCTTCACAGGCAGACTGTCACGATTATCCACTTCATGGGTGCACCAGCTAGTCTAACTTGGAGTCAGGGAAAACATATGTCTGTAGAACTGGAGAACTTGGCTGCAGTCCCTTTGTTGCTGATCAGTGAGGCTGCCTGCCAAGGCTACACCATCAACTGACCCATCATCAGGGTTCTGATAAAGCAGGTCTGGTAGAGGGTCACTCTCCTCCTCCTTTCCCTCATCTGTAGTCATGAGCAAGCCCATGTCTGCCCTGTCAACATATGGTTTCAATCTGTTGACATGAAGCACCATGTGGTGGCTCCTGGGAGTTCCAAGATCAACCAAATAGGTTACCTCTCCCTTCTGTTCAACAACAGTGTGGGGTCCAGACCATTTGTTTTGGAGTGCTGCTGGGGCCACTGGCTCCAACACCCACACTTTCTGTTGTTGCTGGTAAACAGTCAGCACAGCCTTTTGGTCATGCCAGGCTTTTTGGAGTTCCTGGCTAGCCTCAAGGTTTTTGGATGCCTTTTTTATGTACCCAGCCATCCTGGAGCGGATACCAAGTACATAATCCACAATGTCTTGTTTAGGCTTTTTGAGAGGTAACTCCCATCCTTCCTTCACCAGACAAAGGGGTCCTCTTACAGGGTGCCCAAACAGAAGTTCAAAAGGGCTGTAGCCAACCCCCTTCTGTGGGATCTCTCTGTAAGCAAACAAAAGGCAGGGCAGAAGGATGTCCCATCTTCGCCTAAGCTTTTCAGGTAAACCCTTGATCATGCCCTTTAAGGTCTTGTTAAATCTTTCAACTAGACAATTGTCCTGTGGATGGTAGGGTATGGTGAACTTGTAGTTCACTCCACACTCTTTCCACATAGCAGTCAAATATCCAGACATAAAGTTTGCACCTCTGTCTGAGACAACCTCCTTCGGAAAACCCACTTTTGAGAAAACTGACAGGAGAGCTCTTGCCACAACAGGTGCTGTTGTGGTCCCTTGGGGAATAGCTTCTGGGTATCTGGTGGCATGATCCACTACCACCAGAATAAACCTGTTCCCAGAGGCTGTTTGGGGATCCATTGAACCAACAATGTCAATGCCAACTCTTTCAAAGGGAACCCCCACCACAGGTAGTGGTATTAGGGGGGCCTTTGTGGTGCCACCTTTGTGGGGCCACCTGATTTGTCACTGGCTTGGCAGGTGACAGAGGAGCGACAAAACTCCTTGGTGTCTTCTGACATGTCGGGCCAGTGAAAGTGAGGGACAAGCCTGTCCCAAGTCTTGTTCTGGCCAAGATGTCCTGCTAAGGGAATATCATGGGCTAATGTAAGAAGGAAGCCCCTGAATGCCAAAGGTATGACCAACCTCCTGGTAGGACCAGGCTTGGGGTCTCTAGCCTCTGAAAACAGGAGCCCTTCATCCCAATACACTCTATGGGGTCCATTAGCATTCCCAGCAGCCTCAGCAGCAGCTTGCTGTCTGAGGGGTTCACGAGAGGGGCAGTCCAACTGCGCCTGCCTCAGATCTGCCCTTGAAGGTCCCCCTGTCCCAAGAAACTCAACCTGATTAGGCTCAAGCTCTTCTAGGACAGTTGCATCTTGGTTCTCACAATCAGCTTCCTTGGAAGGCTGATCCTCATCCTGAGGCAAGAGGGAAGGCACTGCCTTAACCCTACTGCTCTTTCTCTTGGTAGTAAACTGGTCCATAGTTTCAGGATCCAGGGCCTGTTCAGTGTTGCACTTTTTGGCCTGTGACCTGGTCACAGCAAGGACATGTGCTGAGATACCTAGCATTTCTGCATGTGTCCTATACTCCACTTCAGACCAGACTGAAGATTCTAAGTCATTGCCAAGCAAACATTCTACAGGGAGGTCTGAACTAACAGCAACTCTTTTGAGGCCAGTTACCCCTCCCCAGGAGAAATTAACAATTGCCATACTATGGGTGGTAGTGATATTGCTTGCATTGGTCACTAGGTAATTCTCACCTAGTATGAACTGTCCAGGGTCCACAAAGCTGGGCGTCACCATGGTGACACTGGCACATGTGTCCCTGTAGGCCTGAGCCACTTTGTTATTAATTAAAGGAGTCTGTCTGTACTTGCCCAAGTTACTGGGGCTCACAGTAGAGGACATAGCCAGGTCCACATCACAGACAAGAACAGCTTGAGTTGGTATTCTGACTAGGCCAGAATCCATCTCAGTTTCCAGGGTCAACCCTACTACAACCTTCTGTTGAGAACCACCACTATTAGCTGTACTAGGGGGAACAGTTGCCTTAGGGGCAATGGTGGTTGGAGCTGCCTCCTTATTGTTGCAATCACTGGTCCAGTGAATATTTATCTTAAATATTTTGCACCATGGTTTCTTAGGACCTTCTTTCTTTTTTGCAGGTTGGGAACCCCCACCAGTAGAAGCTTTTTGGGGACCTTGAGAAGACTTCTGGTCTTTTGCTTTCTCCCCACCCTTTTGGTCTTGCTTCTTCTGATCACCACCATGGTTCTGTACCTTCTGCTTCACCCTGGTTCTGACACATTTGCCTGCCTTCTTTCCCAATTCTTGGGGAGAGGTTAGATCAGTGTCAATCAGGTGTTGATGCAATAACTGGTTCTGACAGTTGTTAATTATTTGTTCTCTCATGATCAAATTATACAATCCGGTATAACCAGCCTTCCAGAGCCTTAGTAGCACAATCTACAAAGTAAGTCCAGTCCTGAGTCTGTGTCTTCTGGGTATCTCTGAACAGCAACCTGTACTGCTCAGTGGTTAACCCAAACCCATCTATCAAAGCACTCTTCAGGACATTGTAGTTGTCAGCATCCTGTTCCCTTACTGTCAGGAGCTTATCTCTACCTTTGTCTGCAAAGAAGAGCCATAAGATTGCTGCCCACTGACATTGGGGTACCTGCTGTACTTTGCAAGCCCTCTCCAAAGCAGTTATCCATTTGTGGATGTCATCACCAACCTGATAGGGAGGGACAATCTTATTCAGGTTTCTATGGTCATGAGACATTTCCCTATCTCTAGGAATATTGCTGCCACCAGTGGGTTCTAGCCCACTTAACTTTTTCTCTCTTTCAAGAGCCAGGGTCTCTTTTGCAAGGGCAATGTCTTGCCTTCTTGATCCTAAGATTTACATCCTTCATCCTAGCTTTGTGCTCTCTCCTCTGAGGGGAAGTCATCCTCCTCCTAGCAGAGGCACTGGACCCTACTGAGGAATCAGAATGACCAGAACCACTGGACAGTAATCTGTTCCTTCTGTTCCCTTGGTTAGGCCTACTTGGTAGGGTAGGAGGGGGCCCAGCAAGGCCCTCTCCACCTCCAGATAGTCCTGTGTTGCCCAGGATTGGTACATTAACCTCATCCTGTTCAGCATCTACCTCCTCATCAGATTGTGCTGGTTCATCTCCAACATTCTCTTCTGTGGATGGATGGCCCCCCTCTCTACTACCTTAGTTATCTATGTCTGATGCATTTTCTGTATCATGAGCCACTAAGATATCTACCAAGTGATTGAAGGTTGGACTCTGTTCTTGTCTCAATTTTCTGACTGCACACAGGCTTCTAAGCTCATTAAAAGTGAATGAGTCATACTAAGAGGGCACCCTCTGGGTATCTACTGTGGGGAGAGACACACTAGGCTCTCCACCCAAGGACATTTTCTAGTGAGGTGTGGTGTGTGCACCTACCTACACTAAATGGTTTCCTTCTCGAACCTCTCTAGGAATTGTAGTCAGGGTGTGCTAAGCCCTTTCCTCTACAACTGCTAAGTTCAGTAGAACTTAAAGTATTATAAGAACTTGATTTATATGTACCTACAGGTACATTAATGTGATCTTTCAAATGATATCTCAAGGTTATATGGTAAAACAACAGCAAGCTCTTATCCCATCCGCTGCACACCAATGTGAGAAGTTAGCCTGGCATATGATGTCCACTATTCTAGTGGGCACCTTGCACCCGTCTAAACGACCCTTATTGATGGTGGTTGTAAAGTCAACCTTATATACAAGCTATCCTAGTCGTAGCATGGCCCAGCAGTCTTAGGCTAAAACTGCAGAGAGCAGGTGAAGCCAGCTATTTTACCAATTATAATCCCTTGAGTACCAAATGAAATGACATCACACAAGGTGTATATCAAATATATATGTATTTATTTCTAACACAACCCCTCTGAACTCTTTATGAGGTCAGAGATCGAAATACATCACAAGTTACTCATTAAGCATACTATAAGTTGCACAAATACAGTTTTGCCCGAAGGGCCTCACAAACCATATACTAAGTAAGTGGTATAAGAGCCACTTCAGGAATAGTGAATAGGCCTAGGGCCTAGGGAATCACTGGGGCTACACTACAGAACCAAAGGTTAGGAAGTAGGAGACCCACTGGAGACGCGTGCAGTGTAGGAACACAGTCGCGAGTTACCATTTACTTATAATGGAGAACGAAGAAGTTACAAAGTTACTGATTTAGGGCACTTCCGGTTGGACTACGACAAAACCTCTTTAAACTAGGACACTTGGATAGTTAATACCCACGGGAGCACCAGAGTACTCGAGTTACCTCACCCAGGGAAGCCGGGTGCATAGGTGTCTTTTTGTGTCGGGTTTTGTCGATGCTTTCAATAGAGACCTGCAAAAGAAGTGCTGCAGGCAGCCGAAGGAAGAGTGTCCGGGTGGATCCTAGATCCCTCCTATGGGTGGACCCTGAGAAATGGGTGGTTACACTCCTTTCCCTTTGTCCAGTTTCGCGCCAGAGCAGGGCTGGAGTGCCCCAGCACCTGGTTTGAACCGGGCTATGCATGGAGCACCTTGTGTGCCCCAGGCAGTGTCTGGAAAAGCATCTTTCCATTCAACCCACCCTGCCCCAATACACTACAGGCTGTCTGGGGATGTGCTAGCACCTCCCTCGACAGGAAACCTATTGTCCAGGCCTCCCTTGCTGTAGCTTCCCCCAGCTGCAGGAGGTCAGACTCGTGTCTGTGGCAGCAGCATCCACTTTGTGATGCTGAGACTCTGTTTAACTTTAACCGAGTAAAGCAGTAACATACATGTCTTTTCCCTCTAGAAGGGTGGAATGCTACCCCCACCGCCAGAATTTGTGGTATAAGAGCCACTTCAGGAATAGTGAATAGGCCTAGGGCCTAGGGAATCACTGGGGCTACACTACAGAACCAAAGGTTAGGAAGTAGGAGACCCACTGGAGACGCGTGCAGTGTAGGAACACAGTCGCGAGTTACCATTTACTTATAATGGAGAACGAAGAAGTTACAAAGTTACTGATTTAGGGCACTTCCGGTTGGACTACGACAAAACCTCTTTAAACTAGGACACTTGGATAGTTAATACCCACGGGAGCACCAGAGTACTCGAGTTACCTCACCCAGGGAAGCCGGGTGCATAGGTGTCTTTTTGTGTCGGGTTTCGTCGATGCTTTCAATGGAGACCTGCAAAAGAAGTGCTGCAGGCAGCCGAAGGAAGAGTGTCCGGGTGGATCCTAGATCCCTCCTATGGGTGGACCCTGAGAAATGGGTGGTTACACTCCTTTCCCTTTGTCCAGTTTCGCGCCAGAGCAGGGCTGGAGTGCCCCAGCACCTGGTTTGAACCGGGCTATGCATGGAGCACCTTGTGTGCCCCAGGCAGTGTCTGGAAAAGCATCTTTCCATTCAACCCACCCTGCCCCAATACACTACAGGCTGTCTGGGGATGTGCTAGCACCTCCCTCGACAGGAAACCTATTGTCCAGGCCTCCCTTGCTGGAGCTTCCCCCAGCTGCAGGAGGTCAGACTCGTGTCTGTGGCAGCAGCATCCATTTTGTGATGCTGAGACTCTGTTTAACTTTAACCGAGTAAAGCAGTAACATACATGTCTTTTCCCTCTAGAAGGGTGGAATGCTACCCCCACCGCCAGAATTTGCGGGGGGTAGTATTCGAAAGTGTTTGACACCTTACACGACATGTTTTGATAAAGCCAAACCAAAGTTAGTATTAACCGCGAGGATTATAATGCACTTAAGAGTATATGGTATGGCTATATCATAGAGCAGCTATAAGGACATGGTACCGAAAGCTGCAGAGGGGCTCAGCTCATGCTAGGGCACCCTCTCACATAAAAGCAAGCACTGTGCCTCCAGGATTGTTAAGGTCTGCCATAGGAGTGACTTATAGGTTACTATGTGTCTATATATAAGGTAGATATAGATATACTATATCTAAGTAAGGGGTGATTACACCACCTTACTCAAGCTGAGTGATCAGCCTGTGGTGTCAGTTTGGATGGCCAGCCAGGGGTGGCATAATACATGCTGCAGCCCCTGGTATACCTTGGGTGCACCTATGCCCTGGGTACACTATACAGGGGCTCACAAAGGTGACCCAATACCCAATCAGGTTTGTCCCTAAAGTACATGGTATTAATTTAGAGAGAGAACATCTGGGCGGTGGGTCTGATTAGCAGGCCCACAGCCACACTAAAGTAGACAAGCATTGGAAATGCAATAGGTCTCGCATTAGAAAAGTTGGAGCTATTGGTCTTGTAAATGACACATATTTTATTTATGTGTTGTTTTTTAAAATAGCTAAATTGATAGCTTTGTCATTTACAATGCCAATAGTTATAACTTTTGCAGATGTGACACCTATAGCATTTGTAATGCAATATGTTTTATTTACGTGACTTATATGTATTCATATTACAAATAACAATGGCCTTTATTTTTTTATAATTAATACTTAAATAAAAAGTTATTGTAATTTATAATGGCAATTGATACCGAGGGTTGTGAATAACCTGAAGCGATCACTGAACTTAGAGAAGATACCACAGAGGGTTAATTTGTTTATAGCAGGAGTTCTTGTTGTAATTGCAGGTAACAAGTTCCAGTCCTTGCAAAATAACGCAGTGGGCTATGTCTTTGGAGCAAACATCTCCATGCAAATGGCGAGATTTACGTTTGAATATGTGCGAGGTATTTTCTAAAATGAGAGCGTTTGGTAGTAATTAATACCATTATTTAGTTACCAAAAAAACAAAAACAGTAAGACGAACAAGACGGAGGGCATTGCTGTGGGGAGGGGGGAGGAGAAATGCGAAACGGCCGCAGCAGGGGGCGGAGCGGGGAGAGCGGCGATGGGGGAGAGACACGGGCCGTAGTGTGAAGCAGCAGGGGCCTTTGTGCCACAGACCTCAGACACAGCTTACAGTTAACTTGCCTGATTGATACCGAAGGTTGTGAATAAGGTAACAAGTTCCAGTCCTTGCAAAATAACGCAGTGGGCTATGTCTTTGGAGCAAACATTTCCATGCAAATGGCGAGATTTACATTTGAATATGTGCGAGGTATTTGCTAAAATGAGAGCGTTTGGTAGTAATTAATACCATTATTTAGTTACCAAAAAAACACAAGATCACAGCGAAATAAGAAAGTATAACTTGAATCCTAAAACAAAGGTGAATGAACACAGGCGTGCTGGCCCCAGAATATGCAAATCGGTTTGATGCAGCTGCACGCAAGACCACAGTATTGACATTTGACAGGAGTATACACTTATGAATTCTGTGAAACGTACATGTGCCCTTCGGTGTACTTCTCTCTGCTAGAAAAATAAATACGTAAAGTACACTCTGAGAGCACCAGATATAGAAAAAGCTTCAAGCAGCTATGGCATTTCTTCAACAGGAAAGTGGATTCGGTTGGGGGGGGGTGAGGGGGGAGGCGGTCTGTTTTAGAAACAGAGGAAAGCAGGAGGAGGGGGCAGTCGGTTTTAAAAGACATTGTGATGGTATGCGTTGTGAATGTATGCGTAACGTCATACATTCCATCACCAGAGAACCTACGGAAGGTAAAGGCCGATCGGGAAGTCTTTTTAGCTGTTATAAAGTCATCAATTGTTCCTCTATTATGACTGGATGATGTGAGTAAATACCGAGCTCTATGTTCAGACAGCCATCACTTTTTTGTAGGTAATGTTTTATTGAATTATAAAATGAACTTTTCATGACAATCGGCAAATCAGTGAATTCAGGCAGTCACTGGATTCTCAAAAACAGAGTGTCCCACAGTTGCATGGCATTCACTTGGGAGGCGAGGGAGGGAGGAGAAATACGAGACGGCCTTGCGGCCGTGAGACGTGTGAAGCAGGGGGCGGGGGGAGCGGATGCCTTTGAAGTGAAGCTAAGCTTCACTTCAAAGGTGTGGGTGGAGTGCGTCTGAGGGAACAGACGGCGATTTGATGATGTGCACGCACATTTTAGGTCAATGCGCTTGCGCATTGACCTAAAAGCCACGGGCACAGCACCAAATCGCCCAGTTAGGTAAAGTCTGTTTAAGACGCTATAGTCTCGCAAGCTCAATGCGCATGCGCATTGACAGGCGAGACCTAAAAAACCAGACAATTACAGCAAAAAGTGGGGGTGACCATAGGACGCAGACCCTACTCTCCTAAACTCCCACCCTGCAGTCATGCTTAACTTAGAGGCAATGTGTATTTATGCAGAGCTCAAACAGTAATGAGGTGAAAACACAACAGAAGAAAATTCCCAAACCAATTTAGAAGAATAGAGTAAACTTTAATACATTATTTAACATCAAAACTACAAACATCCAATTAGTAGAGTTGAAGTTATGAATTTTTAAAGTTTTTAGTAAAACTAGCACCTAACAGATCAAAGCACCAACCATGAACATCTAGTCGCAGATGACCAGATCATAGTTGAAACATATGGCCAACCAAAATAGAGAGCGGGTTGGACACAAGAGGTGGATCAGGCCCTGTTTCTGCTTACATTCGGATTTAGTAGAAATTTTAAGAACATTTTTATGAGAAGGTAAAGTACAGCGGGGCAAGGCTGCAGGTGGTGTCAAAGGTAGGACCGTCATTGTCAGGGAGCCGGTGGATGTAGTCCCAGTGAAGATTTCTAAGCAATTACTTAGTCATTTTTTTGGAAGTCGAAAATCTCCAGCGGGACGAAGCAGTAGTCTGTAGCCGACAAGACTTTCATGAGGCCAGATCATTTTTTGGCGAAGGACTGCTGAGCAGGATTTCCTACTGCAGAGGTGAATAAAGGTGTAGCTTCCACAAACTCAGGCTGACAATCGATGCACCTCGGGTGGATCAATGAGTAAACTGGTCCTAGTCTTCCACTGCTTCCCAGAGCAGTTGTGAGCCAAATTTTGTGTTTTGCCTATCTGGCTTCCTTTAGCATGATCATCAAGGGTCCCGACAGGAGGGGCACCACTTGGCAAGCTTGGACTCACTCAGGCTCTGTTCGGGTGCAGGTTCACGATGGTGGGAGCCTGTTGAGTCCCTGTGGCTCTGAACAGGTGGCCAGAAAACTAGCCCTTCGAGTCACTCTGGTAGTCCTGGGTTCAGGTTGGGATGCAGGGCTGAAGTAGCAGGGCAGGCCCCTGAGGATTCAAGGTATGCTCCAGGCAGCATAACAGGCCTTCCAGGTGCAGCAAAGCAGTCTTGTGGAGTACACAGCAGGCCTGTGGTGACAGTAGCAGGCTGTCTTCTAAGAGTCCTACCACAGATCCAGAAAGTGAACTGCAGAGTGGGTCAGAGGGCCCTAGTTGAACACCTGGGGCCATATTATCAAGAAAGGGGGATACATTATCGCCGCTTTTATCGGCAGGAAACTGCCGCTAAAGCGGCGATAATGGGCTTGATAATATGCCCTTGTGAATTCGCATAGAAGCCCAGGTTAACACCAGAACCTGGGCTTCCGTGGGAATTCACAAGGGCATATTATCAAGCCCATTAACGCCGCTTAAGCAGCAGTTTCCTGCCGACAAAAGCGGCGATAATGTATCGCCCTTTCTTGATAATATATGCTTGGTGCCTTATTTGATGTAGGAAAAGTTTCTAGAGGTTTCTTTTTGAAGTGTTTGGAATTTCTGACTTCCCTGCCATGGCTCCAGGCTGGCTGCAGAGACAATGCAATGGTGACAAGTCCTTTGTGTGGAGGCAGAGCACAGCCTAATTAGTTGCAACTGAGGCTTTTCCCAGTTCCACTCTCCTCCCCATTCTGTTAGCAGATGGCCCGTTCAGGCACACCTAATCCATCTTTTGTGTAACTGTCTGGGAGGAATTCAAAAAGACCTAACTGACAACTAAATCCAGCCATGTGACCAGGAAAGGCTGGTGGCACCAAATGACTAAGGACAGGAAATTAACAACTTTTTAAAAGGGGCATTTTCAAAATTGTAATTTAAAATCCGACTTTACCTTTAAAGAAGAATTTTATTTACAATTTTATAGATACCAAACATGAACTGCTTATCTGTTCCCAATCGTAACTTAGCACCTATTAAATGTAATAAGGCAACCCAATATCATCCTATGAGACAAGTAGGCCTCATAGTAGTGAAAAACGAATTTCGGAGTTTTCACTACCAGGACATAGCAAAACTTGAAGGTACATGTCCAACCTTTTAATTGCAATGCACCCTGTCCAATGGGATATCTAGTGCTTACCTTAGGGGTGACCTATATGCAATAAAAGGAGATCTTAAGGCTTGGCAAGGAGGTTATATTGGCAAGTCAAATTGGCACTTTGAAAGTGAGCTCAGGCTGCAATTGCAACCATGGCGCATATTTTAAGAGGCTACGTAAGTGGGTGGGCCTAAAAGTGTCGCAGGTCCACTAGCAGCATTTAATGTATAGGCCCTGGGTATATGGTATACCACTCTGCAAGGGACTTCTAAGTAAATTAAATAGACCAAACAAGTGTAAGCCCATCTTGCCATATTTAAGGCAGTGAGTGCAAGCTGTTTAGCACTATTCAGCAGTGGTAAATTGCACAGAGTCCTACGACCAAACAAAATGGTGGGTAAGGTCTAACAGTTATAGACTTTATTCTTTGGAGGTTTTTTGTAAGGTAAGAGTAGGCAATATATTTTCTTATTCAGTGCACCCTAAAGAATGCATCAGTGGATGGGCAATCATGCTCCTGATTAGAAGCCCACTAGACTAGATGAAACGTTCTTATGGTTTTACTATAGACACTATAGAATCCACATTAACCAGAGTTTTCCCCCCAAGTCCCTTAATTCAGTAATGGCTTATTTCAGCTTGATGAGGCTGTCCACAAAGTTACTCCCATTATGTCTTTGTGTGAGGGTACATCTAACATCCATCCGTGGATGTAGAGTTTCAGGCCTCCACCTATGCATACTTGTTTAAGCCATAAAAAACTATTTGGAAGCTACTTAGACCCCAGGTTTTTTTTAGGTTTCAACAATGTGACTGTAGGGAAAGAAGTTAAACTAAATATTTCTTGATTATACATATGATAAAGAGTCTCTTTGGATGGTGAGTTACATTACCCCTATATGGTATTGAAGGAGGAGCCCTTGGACAATTTTCTGGAGAAAAATATAGAATCATTCCCCAAATTCTCATCCCCAGTCAAACACGAGAATCCGATTTCGACAGATCCTTAATGTTGTGCATCATTAGGAAATATATTACTATTTTTATTATTAATTAACAATTGCTTAATGCTTCATAGGATTGAGTAAGCCTTCTATTTTAATCAAATAATTATTTGTTGCTTTTATTTATGTACTCCTGGAACTGTATTACAGTTAGGGCACACTGTTCCTGTTTTTACCATGAAACACCTGTAACACAGCTCGCCAGGTGCAACCAGGGACACCGTATCGGAATGCATGTGATATGCTGCCTCGAGGCCAACCGTGAGCCCACTTCTCTCCTGAGGGCAGCACATTAGTGAAATGGGGAGAAGCTGCTTGAGGTAGCCAAGCTGGCTTTCACAATGCAGGCAGCACTCGCCCTGCACTTCATGAGGAGGACCCATTGACCCTCCATGCCGAGGGTGCTCCTCATTGACTGTGTGCCACCTCTTTTTGACTCACAGTCAATGTGCTTCATGAGGACTTTCACCTCTGCACCCATCTCCATAATGAGGTACAAGCGCTGAGACAAAGCTTTACCCTCATTAGCATGGGACACTCGTGATGAGAAAAATACATAACTCGCCTGGAAGTCAAAACAGGGTAAAACTTGAAAGCGGATGGAGCATAAATAAGTAATGTGTGCACTTTCTTTTACTTCGAGCTATTTGCTAGGCACCCAGGATGTCACACAATAAACAAGAGCCAACGTGTCTGTAAGAGAAACTCAGTCTGTTTAAGGGTTCTCATCTTCCCCTGAAGGAGAGGACACATGATAACATTGCAAGTTTATTTATATATACATGTTTTAAGGACCTAGCCAAATATGATGTACTGTTACCAGAGTGGAACATTCTGCTTTCACAGGTTTAGACTCTATCTCACTGGCAAGACCCGGTAAGTGCATCTCCACTCCCTTTATATGGAGAAGATACAAGTCCAACCTAAGTAATAAGTCCAACACCTTGTCTGGTCTAACCTTCATGTTCAATAATTAAAATCTTGGTTCAACCCCTGGCAGTTGTGGCACACAGCAAATGGATTTATCTAAAGAAAAATATATTTAACAGTGCTGAAACAATTAAAAAGTCTACACACAACTCAATAAAAATCCCACAACCAATTTCTAAAAATAGAGGAACTTTTAATTAGAATAATAACACAACAAATCCTATATTGAGAACCATAGATGTGAATTTTTAGGGCAAAAGGTGACAAGAGAAAGTAAACTCTCTATAAGAGTCACTGTTCGTGATCGGTGACCGTCCTGATCCTTTCAGACGCGGTCGCTCCTCACACTGCTCCCGGCTCTGCCTGACCGCCTGGTATCGTAGCGCTTTACCGCCAGACTGCAACACGCTACCTTGCCTTGCTCCCACAAGCGCTTCTGCCAAATAGATTAATTCAATTGAGACCGCAGCGCTAGATTGCCTGATTGTGGACTTATTAATTGCTTTCTGAAACATATCGTAGCGCTAGATTGCCAAAGTGCGCTTTTACAATTGTGCTGTTTTCATCTATTGTGCTGTTTTCATCTGTGTCCGATTGTACCATTGCATTGCGTTGTTTCGGTTTGTGCCCCAGTCCTGTTCCGCTTTGGCTCGCTGCCATTTTGTTGTTGTTGTTGTGGCCCCCTGCCCGGATCTCCGCCCCGCACCCACCTCCCAGCTGCTCCTCCCTCGCCCCTCCCCCCTCCACCACCCACATATGACAGATGCTTCTGCGCGCAGCGTTCACGCACAGCGGTCGCACCCCATGCGCGCCGAAGGCGCGCCAAAGGTAAGCCCGTCTACGCCCGTCCGCGCCTGGACCGCGCCCAGCGCCAGACCCCCTGGCCCCCACAAAACACATCCCGCCCGCATAACATACGACGCCGCAACCCTCTCAGCCCTTAACCTCGGCCGACTCCCAAACTGCTTCCAAGCCGCTCCCGGACACACCCATGGACCCTTCACCTGCCATTCCTGCAAGTTCTGCTGCAACAGGACCCACACCAAATCCACAAACTCCAAACAGAGCTCCGACACTAACCACCTAAAGTGCATCCTGCTCAATACCCGCTCTGTCCACAGACACTCCATTGAACTCTGGAACCTACTAGACACCACATCGCCGGACGTCGCCTACCTTACAGAAACATGGATGAACGCCTCTTCAACACCCAACATCACCATAGCCATCCCGGACGCCTACAAAAGCATCCGTAAAGATCGCACCAACCAAACAGGAGGAGGTATCGCCATCGTCCATAAGAACACCATCCGCATCACGACCAGCTCCGACGATAACCTCGCTTCCGCCGAACACCTTCACTTCCAAATCCACACCGACCCCAAAACCACACTCAGAGGCACCCTCATCTACAGACCGCCAGGACCCCGCACACAATTCAGCGAAGACATCGCTGACTTCATCAGCCCACATGCCCTCCCCTACGAGAACTACATTCTACTGGGAGACCTCAACTTCCACCTGGAAAAGAACAACGACAGGAACACCACCACCCTCCTAGACAACCTGGCCAATCTCGGACTAAAACAACTTGTTGACACCCCCACCCACCTTGCCGGACACACGCTCGACCCAATCTTCACCTCCAGCAAGCACATCTCCTTCGACCACACCACAGCTCTCCATTGGACGGACCACAGCTGCGTTCACTTCAACTACAATAAGACCACAACCCACAACCCCCCACAACCCATTCCTCGAAGAAACTGGAACAAAATCACCACCGACCAGCTCATCACATCGCTTCACCAAAACCCCCCTCCCAAATTATCGGACCCAAACCAAGCAGCCACCAACCTCACACAATGGATCACCCACAGCGCAGACGAACTAGCACCCTTGAAAAACCATTTAACCAAGCAAGGTAACAAAAAAGCCCCCGGGTTCAACAATGACCTTAAGCAATCCAAGAAGCTCTGCCGCACTCTCGAGAAAACCTGGAGAAAAAACCCAACCACTGACAACTTAGCCAACCTCAAGAACGCCACCCGCAAACACCACCAACTGATCCGATCCACCAAGAAATCAGCATTCAAGGATCGACTCGACAATAATACCCAAAACAGCAAGGAACTATTCAACATCGTCAAAGAGTTTACTAACCCCACCGCCGGCACCAACGAAATCACTCCCTCCCAAGACCTCTGCGACTCTCTTTCCTCATTCTTCCACAACAAAATTGCCGAAATACATAACAGCTTTGAAAACCAGCCTGGAGACCAACCCACTCCACCCTCCCCCGAACCTAAACCGCTCGCCAACATTCTTTGCGACTGGAACCCAATCACCACCGAAGACACCATCCGCCTGATGAACTCCATCCACTCAGGATCGCCAACCGACCCATGTCCCCACTACATTTTCAACAAAGCAGACTCCATCATCGCTCCCCACCTCCGAGATGTCATCAACTGCTCCCTCAACTCCGCCACCTTCCCGGAAAACTGGAAACATGCCGAACTCAGCGCCCTTCTAAAGAAACCCACAGCAGACCCCACTGAACTCAAGAACTACCGCCCCATCTCGCTCCTCCCATTCCCCGCCAAAGTCATCGAGAAAGCCGTCAACAGTCAGCTCGCAGCCTTCCTTAAATCCAACAAATCCCTCGACCCTTCTCAGTCCGGCTCTAGAGCCAAACACAGCACCGAAACCGCCCTCATCCCAGCAACCGACGACATCCGAACATTACTGGACAACGGAGAAACAGCTGCCCTCATCCTACTCGACCTCTCCGCAGCCTTCAACACAGTCTGTCATAGCACCCTTATACAACGCCTCAACAACGTCGGAATACAAGGAAAAGCATTGGACTGGATCATCTCGTTCCTCGCCGGAAGAACCCAGAGAGTCCGCCTCCCCCCTTTTAAATCAGAAGCCACCAAAGTCATCTGCGGCGTACCACAAGGATCTTCACTCAGCCCCACCCTCTTCAACGTCTACATGAGCCCTCTCGCATCCATCGCGCGCCATCACAACCTCAACATCATCTCCTACGCAGATGACACCCAGCTGATCCTCTCCCTCACCAAAGACCCAAACACCGCCAAAACCAATTTACACGAAGGAATGATAGAAGTAGCCGAGTGGATGAAGAACAGCCGCCTTAAACTAAACTCGGACAAAACGGAAGTCCACATCTTAGGATCATCCCCTTCTGCCTGGGACGACTCATGATGGCCACCGGCCCTGGGAACCGCACCCAGTCCCACGGACCACGCACGTAACCTGGGCTTCATACTGGACTCCTCCCTCTCGATGACCAGACAAGTCAACGCCGTCTCATCATCATGCTTCAACATCCTATGCATGCTCAAAAAAATATTCCGCTGGATCCCCACCGAAACAAGAAAAACGGTCACCCACGCACTGGTCACAAGCCGACTGGACTACGGAAACACCCTCTACGCCGGAACCACAACTAAACTACAGAAAAAACTCCAACGCATCCAAAACGCCTCAGCCAGACTCATTTTAGACATCCCTCGACAAGCTCACATCTCCGACCACCTGAAAGACCTCCATTGGCTCCCTGTCAACAAGAGAATAACTTTCCGTCTCCTTACGGACGCACACAAAGCCCTCTACGACCTAGGACCCGACTGCCTCAACACACGACTTTCCTTCTACACCCCCTCCCGCCAACTACGATCATCCAATCAAGCCCTCGCCGCAGTTCCGCGCATCCACAGATCCACCATGGGGGGTAGATCCTTCTCCTACTTAGCGGCCAAGACCTGGAATTCCCTCCCCACCCACCTCCGCCTTACACAGAACCACCTCTCCTTCAGAAAGCAACTAAAAACTTGGATATTCGATAAGTAAAACACCTCCCTCCCTCAAGCGCCTTGAGACCCTCCGGGTGAGTAGTGCGCTATACAAATTGTAGAACTTGAACTTGAACTTGAACTTATCGATCTGTACCTATGAATAATTTCCAGCTGTCACGATGGAGTGAATGTTGAATACACCAATTGGGTTGTCCCAGTCAAAGTTTTTAACTTCTTACGTCAGTCTGTGAAACAATAGTCAAAATCCATGAGTGAGATAAGGTTGAAGGCTGTATCTAGCAAAGTCTTCTTGTAGTCAGACAGCTGTTGTATGACACCACGTTGAAGCTGTTGGTTTTGCTGGACACAGCTACCAGAGGGATAATTCAAATCTTGTGCCTGGCGACAAATTGCAGTCTACAATCAGACTTAGGGCCTGATTTAGAGCTTGGTGGATAATTTACATTACAAATGTGATAGATATCCAGTTTCCCTAATTACAAGTTGATTAGGATACAATGCACTTGTAATTACGTGGATGGGATATCCATCATTTTTTTGATGGAGTAACCTAGTTGCAAACTCTAAATTATGCCCGTAGTCTCTTTTTGCAAAGCTCAAAATCCGCCAGTGAGGCAAGCTTGAAAGCTGTATCCATTAACGTCCTATCAATATCAGACTTCTTCGTTTCAAGATCTGCTGAATCTCTAGAGGTCTTGGAACTTCCAACTTTACACATTTTTTGGAGCAGTTCTACTTAGTCTTTCTAAGGTTCCCAGAACCTCAGGGACTGCACTTGAGGCACAGAACATAATACTGCAGAGTCCACCAGCAGTATCCAGTCCAGGGCCAGTTGCTACTAGTCCACTGTTCACTCCAGAATAATGGTATCTTGAAGGTTGTTGTGGTCCTGAAGCCACATAGGAGGTTATCGTACTGACCCTTGGAATCTACTACTCAGTGCTGGGTACAAAGCGGAGCCCAGCAAGTCTAAACATGAGTAACAGACAGCAGGTCCAGTCCTCCTCTGCTCTTTCACTGGTCCAGAAAGTATTCTGGTATGTGGCGGATGAGGTGTCACTTTTGTAGTTTACACTAGCCAGTGGTCTAGCGGTAACCCCTGGACACTCCTTATCGAATAACAAAAAAGATCTCAAGGGAAAGCCTTCCCTCTTTTGCAGCACATCCTGTTTGCCTTAGAAATCAAAGTAAACTCCAACATGGCTGTACCATCCTGCCATAGAGGGGGCTTGTGGCTCCACCAGGTGCTTTTCTAGGGGAATAAGCAGTGTCCTTTTCCTACACCACTCAAAACTGGTTCTAATATGGCACTAAACTGGCTACACTTTACAGTAGGACCAAAGGTCTTCTCTTCCCCAGGTCTTCCAGCCCCTTGTTGGACACTTACTGGCCTTGCAAATTAGGTCCCAACCATCTGTCTGTTAACTCTGCTCAGAACCTTGAAATATTGGGTGATTTTACAATGTTGCTAACTAATAATACAACTGTGTTAATTTCAGACTTATAACCATGAAAACTTTAATTAAAATGCTGCCTTACCTAACATTTGCAGGATTAAGATAGGCTGTTACAACCATCATTGGATTTAGGCCTGACTATGCCAATTCACTCTACCTCTTCATACCAAAATATCTGATATGTCATTTACAGGCAATCTAAAAAAACAGTTCGCCAGGCTGCTGATAGAGGCAGCTAGGTTAAGTCACTCTAATGCTCTATTACAAACTCTACAAAAGCTTTCAGTAAAAGGCCACACCATCTATAAGGTTATGTGTATCACCCAGAGAGCACAGTTTCGGAAAGCCCAAAGGCACATCCAGAAATAGTTAGCACCTTACCATTCTATCAAATCCTTTCACTCGTCTTATTCTAACTTACTTGTAATTCCTAAATTAAGCAGAGTCCTACTGTGTGGTTTCAGATTCTTGGGTTTGGTCCCAGAACAATTAAATGTTCCCCCACTTAGCCATATGTACTTGGGACACACTTTAAAGATGCCTCCCATGTCACAGACACATATTAGCTGACAGCTGGGCGGGGCCTTCCTGTTGTCTTCCCAGCCACTCAGGCCCTAATCACAAAGGACCTCTTTTGACATTACATTGCCACAGCATATTTCATAGGTTCTGCTAGGTTTAAATACATCATTTGGGGTGCACTTCAATGGAGGGAAAGAGAATGCAACAACAATATGTGTGTATCCACTGTCTGGTTGCTGAAAGCTCAGCTTTGTTATACCAGACTTCTGCCTATGAAGTAATTGTGGGTACAGGGACTGCATAAAACTGGATTTTGGTGCTACATGTGTGAGGACACTGGATATCCATAGTACGCTCTCCACACACACACCCAGACCTCAAAGCCCAAGTACATTATGGCTGAAGACTTCAGCCTTCATGGAAATGCCCAAAGTGAGTAAGGTTAGCGCTTGGAACGTATTAGTTAGGTCGACCTCAGAGGATACACTATCTCAGGCCAGGCATAAAAGTGCCACCTCCAGGCACCCACTTCATAACACTCCTGGACATGTGGAAGATCAGAAGAGGATTGAATCTGCTGTCTGCAATCTGAGATTCAATCAATGAGTCGGCGAATTGTAGAGCACTATGTGCCACCCGTTATGATATCCAGGTGCTGGCAAGGTACAGTTGCTAAGCCAAATAGCTAGATCTTCCAAGACTTATGGAACTCTGGCAGAGATAAAGAGGTCTGTAGATGAAAGACTAGCTTTTTCCAATTCTTTGCTGCACGGTAGGAGAAGGATCGACCTCCGCATCTGCTATGTCAGATGCAGGGGGTAAGGGTTAAAAAAGGGACGTGAAGCAGAGGTGTATGATGGATTGATGGAAGTTCAGGTGGTGGTTCAAGTAGGCGGTTCCGCAGTTGTGTAGGGCCTCGCTTGTATGCCTGGATCAGGAATTTAAACTGGCATATTTTCTGCACAGGGAGCCAATGGAGTTCCCTGAAGTAGAGGATGATGTGGGGCATCTAGGGAGATACAGGAAGACTCTCGCTGTGACATTTTGTATGGTCTGTAGTCATTGGAGGACGTGAGCTGCGATCCCTGCCTGGAGAGCGTTGATGTATTCCGGTCGGCTGGAGATAAGGGCCTGGGTATTGGTTGGTCTTCAACTTTAGGGTAGGCATTTGAATATCTTACGAAGGTTGTAGAGGATGAAAAAGCAGGAGGAGGTGACGGAGTTTACCTGAGTCATCTGAGTCGTCATGGTTATCTTGTAGTCCAGAATGACGCCTCGGTTCCTAGCATGGTCAGTGGGGGTAGGAGTTGGTCCGATTTGTAAGGGCTACTTGGATGCATATTATGTGGAGCTTTTGAAGAACTGAACCTGCTCTCTCTCTAGTATTGCCTCAAGGGTCATAAGGCTAACCTCTTGTTCAAGCTACAGGGGTACAATAAGCTATAATAGGCCTTTCCTGCAACTGCCCATCTGATCAGTGGCAAATGGACCTGGACCGGACTCTGCCTGCCATCCTTTGAGTCTCTATGTACATCCCCTGAGTTCTTGAGAGGGCTACAGAATTGTACTCCTGTGGTGGATTGGGACATAAAGGACTAAAGTCAGAAGGAAAATCTTTGGCCAGGACGAACCAGGTCAGCGGTAAATTGAGCCTAGGTCATGTTCTACCGTGACCATTCAATATCAATAGCACTTTGTACTTCTTGGTAGTAGCTTTACTAACAACTTTAGAACTTTATATCTCAGATCCCTCTTCTTGTGAGTTACATTTTACACAATTTATCACATTTATTTGAGGATTTGTATGTTTTGCACATTGTTTTTATTACTATTTTAGTACTTCATATATACTTCACAAATTGACTCTAATTTGAGCCTGTCTGCTCTGTGCCATAACTACCAACACATAAAATAAGTAAGACATAACACAGAAAAAATCCACAATCAATTTAAAAAATAGGAGATATTTTCATGATTAAAATGACACCAAAATGAATAAAATCCAATGCAGTGTAACAGAGAGGTGATTTTTTAATAATAAACAATACCTAGTGTTTAAAAACTAATAGCGCTAAATTAGGACATCTTTTTCACACTTGACCGGGAAAAAATCAAAGTTTGATACCTTACGCAATGGAGTCCTGGTCAGATACACTAAGCAGGAGGCCTCGGTCAAAATTTTACCTTCACACTCACAAAGGTTTCTGGAGGATTTTCCCTTGTCAAGCGAGGCTCTCCTTCAGGCAGGGATTTGAGTTGATGACGGTGGCTTGGATTTGCTCAAGGACTAGGTGAAATCTTCGAAGTCTTGAGCTCCGAAGCTTTTAGCAGGATGAATCTGAAATCAAGTCCGAGTTGGCTCTCATCGACAAGTTGGTCACTTCATGGAGCTTTTTCACACTAGTTCTCGAAAGTTATCCAAATTTAAGGAGGTGCCTCCTGAAGGTTCTTTTGGACGGTTCAAAGTGTCAACAAACAAGATTGTAGAGTCTCTGAGTTGCTCCTCGGTATTTGGGAATACAGTTCCCACAAGGCACCTGGCCAACAGTGTCGACCGGTATGGAACGGGGGTGGCGGGTGTAAAAATGAAAATAAATCTTACTACCTCACCGCGTCTCTCCTCCGCCGTCCCTCTGTCGTCTCTTCTTCACCATTCGGCTGCTCAAGTGTTAGCTCCTGGCAAGTTGTACCCCATCCACAGAACTTCCACAGAACCATATTTCACCATGCAACAGGACAGGAACCTGCTCATTGTCTTCCGCAATCTCTTCTGTGATTTACATATTGTTCACTAGAAAATCCCTTAAGAGGTGTGGCAAAAGATTGTTCACATACAACATCTTATTCTTTTCCTTTGTGGCATCTGTGTCCACCAAGTAGTGGACCTCAGAAATCTTCTGCACTATCCTATAAGGCCCACTGCACTTATCCTCCACAATTCTTGGATAAAGGCCTTCAGCACTAACACCTACTGACCTACCAGATTTCTAGCCGTGCTGTGAATTATGCTATGTTATGTTAAGGAATTTTCTAAAGCCCGCATATACCCAAGAGTGTCTTGGGGCTACCTGAGAGGGCTGGCTAGAGGCACTATCAGAGGTTAAGTAGCCTAGTTTTTATCTCCTTACTAAATGCCATTAATAAAGGGATGGCTCTAATATGTGATGGCAGACTATTTCAAAGTTTGGCTGCGCTGTAGATAATACTTCTGCCACCCCATTGCATCTTTTTAAATTTAGGAACGGCTAAGATGTTAACATTAGCAGAGCATAGTTCTCTGATAAAGTCCCGCCCCGTATTGTGCATTCCTTTATGTGGTAGGCATAGGACTTTAAAATTTGGACGGCTGTAAATAGGCAGCAAGTGTAGCTTACGAAGTCCCTGGGAAATAGAATTATACTTAGGAAGGTTTAGCAGCGGCATTGTGAACCGACTGTAGTCGTCTGATGTGTTTTTCTAGAATGTTTAGATAGAGACTATTGTAATATTCCAATTTAGATAGGACTCGTGCAGTCATGAGAGTTTTCCTGTGGCTGTCAGGGATGAATGGCAGGATTTTCCTGATCAGTTTTACATTTAAGATGTAATAAGCTGAGGACGTTATAGCCAATACTTGGGCACTCATATACGTTGTTGTCAATAATGACTCTCAAGTTCTTAGCTTTGGTGACAGGAAGGGGAGAAAGAGGAAGATTCTTTGGCCACCAATTAACACCTTCAGCGCGGTGCGAATTTTCGCGCTGTGCTCAATGTACTAAAAAACAGGCGGGGCCGTGACGGAACGGTTCCGTCATAAGCACAGCCCAACCGGCGCTCATGACGCTCATGTTCCGTCACAAGCATGGAAGGGGTTAAGGGACCAAGCTGGAGAGGGATTCCCGAAAACAAGAATCGCGATTTTACCTGAATTAAATTTCAGTCAGTGTCTGCTCATGCAGCCACTAAACACCTTAATACAGTTTAGGCATCTTAGAGGGTCCGACGTATCATTGTTAGCAACAGCAATAATCAATTGGTTATCATTGGCATACGATGTTACCTCCAAGTTGAAACTTTGAAGAAGAGAGACCAGCTTGGCTGCATAAACATTAAAGAGCATTGGGCTCGAGGAGGAGCCTAGCCGGTGACCAAGATGGCCGCGTAGGGAATCGGCTCCGCCGACCTCCCTTCCCTGCCACGATATCCTGCCGTCCATCCTGGGCCTATGCCCCACTCCCGTAATTGGGAGCAGAAGCGACGCCCGTAGGTGTTGGCCCGAACCGCCCCCGAGGGCTGGTGGCGGAGTTACATCGATGGAAAGATCGTGGCCTTGTCTGGCGTGAATGCCGGGGCCTCGAGCGGCGGTGTAGCCACGCGGCAGTGAGTCAACAATGGAGGCGGAGGGATGGGAGGAGCCGGTCCGGTCCAGACAAAGAGAGCGAACACCGCGGGACAAGCTGCGTGCCCCCAAAGTTTGCACAGAAGCGGTGCTGAGGTGGAGGGGCTCAGGCGCTAGGAGACACGCCTGCCCGATTCTGCGTGTGGGGGTCACGGAGGCACATAGCCGTCCCAGGGATTACCGAGCTTGTGCTGTGGACTGGTGGCACCGGTCCGGCCGGTAAATTGAACAGAACACCCCCGGGACAAAGGTGAGCTCTACCTGAGTGGGGGAAGTGCCAGAAGAAAGCATGAGGGGCACGGGCGCTGATCACCATGACACCCCGGCCCTGAGGATTTCAGGAGAGGCGAAGCCCTGGAGAGAAGTGGTAGCTGTGTCTCCCCGAGGGAGTCCGCAGGTGCTGGAGGCCGCGTTGAGGGCCTTAAAGAAGTGAAACTTGCCGGGCTGACTTGGGGAGAACCCATTAGACTGTCTTGCATTGCCAGATGATGAAACTGGTCGCTGGGGGTGCCTACATAGCACACACTATCTGAGAGGCACTAGAGAGATAACGGGTGCGGCTGGGAAAGGAGGTGCAGTGAGTTACTGGATATACTCTCGAGAGTGTACGGCGGCACCAAGGAGAACTTCTGTAAGACTGGCCACAATATAGGGGAGCTCCGGGGGCGAGCCTGCCATAGAATTTGCTCGGCGGAGTGGTGGACCTAAGCAGTGGTGTGGATCGACTGCGTTGGAGACGGCCAGGTACCGCGACTGGAGGGGAGACTTCTGAGACGACGCGGAGACATGTTGGACACCCCCCCGGGAGCTGTGCAGTTTGTGGGGCGCGCCGAGTACCGGGTAGCAAGGCACGGCCTGGTGGAGGCTCGGGGGGGGCGAGATTGGAGGCGGCCCGTCATTGAGCATCGTAGACAGGCAGAGGTTCTGAGACTCTGACTGCAAGTGTGGAGAGGAGACGTATGGGCTAAGGAGGCAAGATGGTGACGAAAACTGACCAGGGTAAGTCCCTGCTTCGGTCCTCCAAGGGGTCCAGAAACAATTAATCCAACAAAATGGATCGCTACACTCTGCCTAAGGGGTCAGTGGAATCGAAGAGGGCCCCCCTGGGGGGGGGGAGAGGTCACTCTTGCCCAAGCTGAGCCAACATTGATGGATCTTATGCCGGCCATCAACAGAGTTCAAGCATCCCTGTGCCAAAAGATGGAGGCCCTGGACAACAAACTTGACACCGTTACAATTGAGGTGGGGCTCATAAGAGCGGATCTCACAAAGGCAAGTAAGAAGGTAAAGACACTGGAGCTCAAGACAGCCAGCCTAATAGACGATGTGAACCTGTTGCAACAAGAGGTCAGAGATCTTAAGGCCTCAAGAGTCCTCACAGATTGCAAGCTGGATGATTATGAAGGTAGGAATGGCGTAACAACGTTCGTATTCTGGGGGTGCCCATAAAGTCAGAAGGCCAAACACCGGACCTGTTTGTTGAAAATATTGTTGTTAACCACCTCAAACCCAAAGGTCTAAGTTATTTCTTCACGGTCAAGCGTGCACACAGAGTCCCGGGGGGCACACCCAGACCGGGGGGGCCTCCCCGTCCTATGATCGCAAGGGTTCTGTATTTCCGGGACAGAGATGTGATCCTAGAATCTATGACAGATGGAGTGCTTTACACACACGCCTCAGCTGCACACCACTCCTTATCAAGAATAGACTATATCCTGGTACCAGCATCGCAGGCAGCATGGATCCGCGAGGCGCGCCATATCGGTAGAGGGATCTCCGATCACTCTCCAATCTGGCTTAGGGTGGAGGTGGGACAGAGAGATGCGGGGAGGACTGCCCCTATTAATGCTTGGCACCCACCTGAGGGACCCTGACACCAAGAAGGAGGTGGTACAAGTCACAGAGAGCTATTTCCAAAAAAATGTGGGAACAGTTGCATCGGCACAGTCTCTGTGGGAGGCATACAAGACGGTCATCAGAGGGGAAGTTTTATCTTTAGTCTCAGGGAGAAGGAAGAAGAACCGGGCAGAGGTGGACAGGATGAAGGTAGAATTGACAAATATGGAGGAGGAGGTGTCAAGAGATGCTACCCCTGAGGGAATGCACCATTTGAGACTCCTACAGGATGAAAATAGGAGCCAGGCTAGAGAACGGGCTAAAGTGCAACATGTGGACACCCAGAGTAGGATATACGAACTCGGCGATAATGCAGGGAAACTGATCGCGTGGTTGGAGAAGGGGGTGTGGGCATCGAGGTTGGTGCCAGAATTACAGATAGGGGAGTCAAGTAGGATGATGGATCCGCAAGTGATTGTAGAAGAGTTTGCTACGTATTATAGATCGGTGTATAGGTCTGCAGGAAAATATACAGAGGCCGAAAATGCAGCTATGATACATAACATTAAAATGCCCGTACTATCGGAAGAGGACAGGAAATACCTGGACTCCCCCCTTACGAACGACGAAGTGGCGCAGGCTATTAGAGGAGTGCATTCCGGGAAGGCCGCTGGCCCGAACGGAATCCCCATAGAGCTGTATAAACTCAATGCGAATAAGCTAGCACCTTTTATCCGTGCCATGTTTGTTGAGAGCAAGGAGAGAGGCCAGCTCCCATATGATCAACGAGTGGCAAACATTATAGCCATTCACAAAGAAGGGAAGCCCAAAACGATATGCTCATCCTACCGGCCAATCTCACTATTAAACGCCGAACCCAAGGTGCTGGCAACCCTGCTGGCGACTAGGCTAGCCAAGGTCATCACCACTCTGATCCACCCGGACCAGTCGGATTTGATGCCGCGCTGAAATACGGCTTTAAATCTACGGAGGCTGCATGGAATTTTAGGAGGCGCACCAAAGATACCAAAACCGGCGGCCTTGGTATCATTAGATGTGACCATGGCTTTTGATAGGGTCGAGTGGCCCTATTTATTTGCAGTTTTGGGGAAGGTGGGCATCGGCCATGAGTTTATAGGATGGGCCTGTCTCCTATATACGGATCCCCTTGACAGAGTAGTGGTGAACAACCACAAATCCGCTGACTTCGCTTTGGGCAGGGGCACACGACAGGGGTGCACGCTGTCCCCGCTATTATTTGCACTGGCACTTGAGCTGCTGGTGGTGTGGGTCCATTGGGACCAATCGATCAGAGGACTGCGTTGGACGCCCGAGTGGGAAGACAAGATCTCGCTGTATTCAGATGACATTCTGCTTTATCTCACTACTTCCAGGGAATCCTTGATTAGTTTTCTGGACGTCCTGGCAATATTCGGGGAATACTCCGGCTTCGTCCGTTAACTGGGCAAAGTCGGTGCTTTTTGTCATCAGCGGAGAGCCCCCGGTCATTCCTGGTTCATGCCCACTGAAAATAGAGCCAGTGGGGTTTCGATACCTGGGTATATATGTTACCATGGACCCAAAGTTGAGATACAAGAACAATCTGGGGCCCCCAATGGCTAGGTTCCGCAGAAATGTGGCGAGATGGAGATCGTTGCCGCTTTCCCTTCTGGGTAGGGCGGTGCTGTTTAAAATGATGGCCCTTCCCCGCTTCCCTTACGCGCTTCAGAATTTAATGGATCCGGTACCTTCCACATATTTCAAGGAAATAGAGTACCTCCAGAGACAGCTCCTCTGGGAGGGCAGATCCCGTATCGCTTTTTCCAAGCTCACCCTTCCCTGGTATGACAGAGGGATTGGTTTGCCGGACCTCCGGAAATACAACTGGGCATCTCAACTAGCGGCGATAAACCACGCTGTCTAAGGGTCTCCTTTAGATCCCGGTTATGCGATGGATCATGGTCAGATACCAGGGGGGATATTACAAGAGGCCTATATGCCAGGAATGGCCGGTCTCCCCTTGTTGGGCCACCGGCGCATGCGGTACAAGTGTGGCACGCAGCCACCCGAAACCACAAGTGGGACAGTAGACAGACTCTTGCGACTCCATTGTGGAATTCAGAGAGATTGGGTAGCCTGTGGACCTCATTGGGATCTCGCAGATTAGGGACGTCTAGGGGAAAGATGAGATCCTTACATTCGGCGCTCTCCAAAAATAATCTGCAGGAAAGCGAGCGTTACCGATACCTTCAGGTCAGACATGCCCTACTGGCAAATATACGCAGAGGCACCACGCCCCCGGAGGCCTTCCCTTTGGAGGACCGGATACTAGATGGACACCTCCCAGAAAAAACGATCTCATTGATATATAAAAAACTAATTACTATATGGGGGATCCATTGGCGGCTATTGGGGAGCAGTGGGGCGCAGATGGCCTAGTATTGGATGATGAGGATTGGAGGGAGGCAGTCTCCTCCCCGAAAGTAGTAGCCGTCCAAATGAGACTTAGGCTGGTCAAATGATCCTCCACAGATCGTACACCACGGGACCTCGGCTGGTGGGGATGGGACTGGCAGATAGTGGGGAGTGTCGGAGGGGGTGCGGGGATACCGGGACGTTTATGCATATACTGTGGCACTGCCCTGAAATACAGGACTATTGGGCTAAAATCCACGATAAGATCCGTGAGGTTATGGGGGTGAAATTGGCGCTAGAGACCAGAAGATGTGTCCTATATGTATGGGAACCCACGGACCTAAACTCATATGGGAAGCTGTGGGTGACCCTGGCGTGCATGATTGCTAAACGGAACATCGCTCAGCTGTGGGGAGCCAGTCAGGTGCCACAAAATGGGAAATGGATGGAGGATTTGGACTTGTGCATGTTCAGGGAGAGGTCTGAGTACGTAGCCAGGGACTTCCCCGTGGAAATGGGGGAAGGTCTGGGGTGCTTGGAATGGATATAGAGGGGATATCTGTACTCCTCCAGAGGTTAAAGAAGTGGCAGTAGCGTTGGAGTCACTGTGATCCCTAAATGTTATTCTGTGAGAATCATTTTGAAAACCGGAAATGTATATCCGATTAATGTGAAAGTATGTATGTTAATAAAAAGAGTTTTAAAAAAATTAAAAAAAGAGCATTGGGCTCACAGATGATCCCTGAAGGACTCCACAAGGCAAGGAAAAGTGTGTAGAATTGAATTTCCCTAGAGCTACTTTTTGTGTTCTATCTTTTAAATGCTGTACCCTTCACTCCTATTCCCTCTAGGCAGTCGATGAGAGTAGTATGGTCTACTGTATTGAAGGCAGTCGATAAGTCTAAAAGAATCATGACTGCCGTACCTTCATTATCCACTGCCTTTCCGTTGCTTTGACCAAGGCAGTTTCTGTTCTATGTCCTAGTCTAAAGCTGAACTGAGTGGTATCAAGGAGCTGGTTATCCTGAATGTATTCAGATAACTCAGTATTCATTAACTTTTCACAGATTTTTGCAGGGAGAGGCAAGCATGCAATAAGGCGGTAATTCGAGGTATCAGTACAGCTCAGATTGGGTTTTCCAAGAGAGGCAGGATGGTGGTCTGTTTCCAGACGGAAGGAATGTGCCTATGGAGATAAATTCTGCGCAATAATGTCCGAAGCCAATTTCAAAATCTTTACCGGACAGGGGTCGTAAGGGAAGCCAGACTTACTTTGCAGAAGCAGAGAGCTCACTTGTTCTGAAATGGTGCAGAAAAATTAAGAAACGAGCAGTCACTCTGTGAATTTGGATTGAATTGTTCTGAAAGTTGCAGGTTGTGGATATCAAAATCTTTAAAAATCCCATTAACTTTTTCATTAAATGCATTTGCCAAAGCATTGCAAAATGTTTGTCTATGAGAAGAGCTGTTTTATTGGAAGCATAAGTAAGTTTCTGAACAACCTGAAATCATTCCTTGGAAGAGTTGGAGGCATCATCTATTAATTGCATTTAATAGTAACTTTTTTCCTTGATGTTCAGATCTTTATATTTAGCTAGTGCACTCTTGTATGTCTGTCTCTTATGCTCACCATACTTTCTCCTCCAGATCCTTTCTTGCCTTCTAAAGCTTGTTTTTCGGGCCTCAAAGCTTCGGTGAACCACAGAGCCGTAGGCTCCTTTCTATGAGAGCACTCATTTTTGTTGGGAGCTAGATCCCTGAAAGTATCAGATAACCAATTAGTATAGCTGATTGCAGCGGATGATACAGGAGGTTGATATTCCTCTAAAGTCTCAGATAAAATGGCAGGATTGAGTTTACTCTAGTCCTTATACATAATGGACACTGCGGATTTGGCCAGATAAGAGGGATCTCTGGGACTTACCATGGTAAAAGAAATAACAAAGTGATCGGACCAAACAACAGGAACTATATTATGAATTTACAGGGCAGGGTTGTTGGTGAAGAGGACATCAAGGGTGTGTCCAGCTAAATGAGTGGCCTCCTTGACAATCTGCTTGAGTCCTAAATATTCTGCAATATCAAGCAGATTAGCTGTAATCGTAACCTCAGATGCTTCCAAATGGAAGTTGAAGTCTCCTAAAATAATAAAGTGCTTAGAAAGAAGGCTATTCTCAGCTAGCAGTTGGAAGAATGGGAGAAATGCATTTTTACTGGTCCCTGGAGGACGATATAAGAGAATCCCAGGGAACAATACTTAGCTTTCTTTGGGAAGTTTTAACATAAATGCCTCACAATCTTCATTGCTCAGATCATTGCAGATGGCTGTAAATTTGTAGCGATATATTTGGGTCAAGCCGCCACCATTTTTGAATGATCTATCCTACCTAATAAGAGCATAATCCTTGGGGACCGCGACTGCAAAGTCGGGGCTGCAAGAATCATCACCCAAAGATTCAGTAACGAAAAGACTGTCCATGCATAGCATTTCTATAAGATCTGCAATTTCAATGTTATGTTTTGGAAGAGACCGGGAATTAACGAAGGCCCATTTAAACCCATTTGGACCTTCTGTGTTATTAATCTTTCCTATGGAGAGGGGGAGTTGAGTTTGCAAACAGCCTAATTGTCGTGTTTAGATATTGGCCGTTACATGCTGGGCAAGTATACACTGTGTGCTCAAAAATAGTCAGTGGGTCCAGGAGTACACAGTTATTATTTAGTGTAGGGTAAAGGAATAGGAGCTCATTACCTGAACATTTTAAAGTCTTTACTTGATCTGTGCTCAAATAACCAGGGGTCTTGGCCCTGTGACTTGTCCAGGCATGGTCCGGAGCAGACGGGCTTGCCTTAAGCTCGCCATTTGCAAACCAGCAGCTCGCCCGCTGCGTGGACACGAGTATAGCATATTAAAATACCCTTGTAGAAGAGGAGGGTGTGTCTGCAAAAGCGAAGACGCTGAAAGCAAAAAGAGCAGGCAAAACGAAAAGGGACTTCTAACTGGGGCAACTAGTACAACAACAGACCTAGACTATATAGGCACTTATACAGTTTACCTTTGTTTGGGATATACCATTTGTTGCATTATCTGTGCAAACCTTACTCCCCTTTCACTAATTAATGGGGTAGTCGGTATGTCCTAGGAATGTGCCTCCTTTAGACATTCGCCTGATTCCCGATTGCTAAGAAACAGTTGTGAGACCACTCATAACACATACACTTTCGTGTCCAAATATAATGTGCTAAAACAAAAAAATGTGCGTGAGAGCAAGATGGCACCTCACGGGCAAACCACCAACGGGAACCTGGCTGGTACTCGCCAGGATAGCCCTGTTCTCATCATTGGCACCATCAAGCTCAAGAAGAAAAGAATAGTGTCCAGGAACTCAACAAGTAGAGTTTGTGAAAAGATGCAGTGAAAACAGACAAAAAAAGGTGACCAATAAAGTGTCAAACAACCCATAAAAACACACACACTCCAACACAGATATACAATTGTATTCTGTCTCGTGTGTTGGGTATGGAAGTTAAAAAGGAAAAAGTAGTCGTGGTTATCACCTATCTAACCAATACTACTTCACTTGCCAACATGTTTCATTGCCAATCGAATTTAGGCAATTTCTTCAGGGCGTCATGTATATTAAAGCCACTGCATATGGACCGATAAATCTTCACAACCTTATCCGGCAATATGTAATCCTCCCAGCCGAGGAGGTTGCAGATCTCATAAAATGAAAAACCGCCAAGAGTCGATTATTCCATCTTCCCCTTCAATTTTCGGAATTGTGGAAGGTAACGGGCCGTATCTCAGCCCCAGTGTCCCGGCCCGTTACCTTCCACCATTCCGAAAATTGAAGGGGAAGATGGAATAATCGACTCTTGGCGGTTTTTCATTTTATGAGATCTGCAACCTCCTCCGCTGGTAGGAGCACCTATTGCCGGATTAGGTTGTGAAGACTTATCGGTCCATATGCAGTGGCTTTAATATACATGACGCCCTGAAGAAATTGCCTAAATTCGATTGGCAATGAAACATGTCGGCAAGTGAAGTAGTATTGGTTAGATAGGTGATAACCACGACTACTTTTTCCTTTTTAACTTCCATACCCAACACAAGAGACAGAATAAAATTGTATATCTGTGTTGGAGTGTGTGTGTTTTTATGTGTTGTTTGACACTTTATTGGTCACCTTTTTTGTCTGTTTTCACTGCATCTTTTCACAAACTCTACTTGTTGAGTTCCTGGACACTATTCTTTTCTTCTTGAGCTTGATGGTGCCAATGATGAGAACAGGGCTATCCTGGCGAGTACCAGCCAGGTCCCGTTGGTGGTTTGCCCGTGAGGTGCCATCTTGCTCTCACACACGTTTTAGCACATTATATTTGGACACGAAAGTGTGTGTGTTATGAGTGGTCTCACAACTGTTTCTTAGCAATCGGGAATCAGGCGAATGTCTAAAGGAGGCACAATCCTAGGACATACCGACTACCCCATTAATTAGTGAAAGGGGAGTAAGGTTTGCAAAGATAATGCAACAAATGGTATATCTCAAACAAAGGTAAACTTTATAAGTGCCTATATAGTCTAGGTCTGTTGTTGTACTAGTTGCATATTGAGTGGAGGGCGACCTATGACTAGCTTTACCCTCTAAGCTCCTGCTTATTTTTGAACTTCTAACTGGGGCCCAACACCCCTGCATCAGCTCCAGGCTTCCCTGAAGGTGCTGCTCCTGGGAAAAGAAAGAGTAAGTAAAATAAACAGTGAGAAACAAAAACATACAATTAAAAAAACAGGCTGGTTAGCATAGCGTGTCCGTATTGTCAGGGAGTCAGGTACCTCCCAAGAGTACAAGAAAATAAAACCAAGATCCGTGTTCTAGCCTGCTCTTAGAGACTTGCGCGGACGTAAGCATAGCATGTTAAAATACCCTCATAGAAGAGGGGGGGCATGTCTGCCTAGGCAAAGACGCCGAAACGAAACAGAACTTCTAACTGGGGCCCAGCACCCCTGCGTCAATTCTAGCTTCCCCTGAAGGTGCTGCTACTGGGAAAAGAAAGAGTAAGTGAAATAATCAGTAAGAAACAAAACCATACAATTATTTTTTATATTTATGTTGCCCAGCTGTCAAAATTAATAATAAGCAACGGCTTCATGATAGTGTGATATGGTGATGACACTCAGCTTGTAGTGTCTGTAACCCATTCGGTGGATGTCATGGCAGCTGAATTCTTCAAGTGCACCTCTGCGCTGATGACCTGGATGAATTCTAATTTTTTAAAGCTGAATACTGATGAAACTGAAGTCTTAGAGTGTGATCAAAAATCTCGATTTGGAATCAGCTTTGGTGGTCAACTACAGCTGGTGCTTGTCCCGTGTCAGTGAACAAAGCTAGGAACCTTGGCTTTATGTTTGATAAAGTTCTGACCTGGGCCGCTCATATTAACCAAGTGTCATCTGCTTGTTTTTTTATGTTAAAAGGCCTGAGAAAGATCCTCCCGTTCATTCCCTTCTCCTTGAGGAAAACAGTTATAATTGCTACGATTCTTTCTAGAATTGATTACGGTAATGCTCTCTATCTAGGAGCTGGTGCTGCCCAATTTGCCAAACTTCAATTAATTCAGAACACGGCAGCCAGAGTGCTGCTCAAATTAGCTAAACACCATCCCACATTAAACGCTATTAAACAACTTCACTGGCTCCCAGTGCGACGTCGTGTTGATTTTAAGACACTCTGTCTGGTACATAAAGCCTTGTTTGGTGGTGGGGCTGAGGATGTACAATCCTTGTTTTCCCATTGTCTGCCTACATGTTCCTTGAGGTCAGCCACTCTTGGCTTGGTCAAACTCCCTAAAACAAAAAGAGCAAGGTGGGGAGGAAAACGGTTCTCCTTCCTGGCATCTAAGCTTTGGAATTCAATCCCTGTACATCTGAGAATTATACCAAATCGACTGGTTTTCAGGAAGAAAATCAAAACTTGGCTTTTTTCTCAGCTTTAAATTAGTAAGCGTTATGTTCAATTGTTTTACCCAGCGCCAAGACGCCTCGGCAGTAGTGAGCTCTACACATACCCTCAGTCAGTCATTCATATGGGCAGGGAGCTGTGTATGTGAAAGGTAGGAGATGCGCCTTAACTGTATGGCATGTCCTGGTTGTGACAAACAGCCTGTAGTAAATTACTACTCTACTGTCCTTCACTAGATAGAATGTACCATGAAATCATAGAATGCCTGGGTGTCTCTCTGGCTCACAGTGTCAGTTGGTGATCTCAGGCTGAGCTGCTAGGAGCTTGCTCCTGGTGGGGTTTTACCTATACTTCCTATCTTCTCCTACTTACCTATCCTAGAAGGAATCTACAATAAAGGATTATCTAACTATACAGCTGGACTCTGTATCTTCCTTTACTACACAGCCTATTTGGTTTCTCACTGCTGTGAGGCTGCCCTCTCATGGGTTTGCATTAGGGATTCCCTGATATGTGCTTCAGACATTGTGCTGCTGACCTGCTGTCTATTGGGCTAGAAGAAACACTGCACTGGTGCTAGACCTGCTAACCTGACCCTGGCTGGTGTGCCCCTTGTCTTGGTAAAAAGATAGCACATGGTAGGCGCTTGGGTGATTTGCAGAGAGCGCTTGTGGTGCACTGTCCCTCTTCCCTTTTGCTGGGAGAAAGTGCATGTAGAGCGCTCCGGGGTGTCGAAAGTGCCTGAAACGCTGCCCTGCCTGCATGATTCTGCAGGGACGGGAGGGGAGAGCTGGGAAGGACAAAGCCCTCTCCCTCTCTCGGGAACTGCCCTAACGAGGGCGCCTTGCTTGGTGGAGAAGAGTGCATCGTGGGTTCTCAGTGATTGCTCCTGAAACTCGGTAGCTGGTTTGCCCCCAGTGGTAAAGTGGACCATGACCTATATTGGTAGAGGGACTGGTGGTGTCCTGGCGCATCGCCCAGCTCATGGGAAGAGTGACGCCGGCTGTCAGGGATCCTCCTGACAGGGCCCGCCTCCCTTTTCAAGAGGAGAAGACAAGCACGGAGTGACTTGGACTCAGCGGGACTGCCAGAAGGACTGCACAGCCATGCACAGTGTAGCGTATTACCAGGAAAACTGAGGTGAGGCCGCCTCCGTGCGCAGTCCTTACAACTGTCTGGTAGGCCTAGGAGGTCTCCAGACGGGTTGCAGCGCCTTAGGGCTTGTGAGGGAGTTGTGGGTTACTGGCTACACGCTTGCCAGTTGTCTGCTGGTGTCAGGCAGAAACTGGGTGTGTGTTCCCCCCTCGCCTCCTTATTTGGTGTGCTGGGCACCGGAGACATTCTTTGTTAGCAGGAACGGGGTGGAACCTTGATGGAGGCACCCTGGGACCCAAAGTAGAAAGGATATTTGCAACAGTACTGCCTTCCCAGTAATAGAGGGCCAGAGGCTTCTGTGCTCCACACTGGGGATGAGAATTACCACATAACGGATAATAGGCGTGTGGAGAATGTACACCGTAGGCCCATTGGTGATGATAGCTGTACTGACCACCTGTTGCATATACGAGCTGATGGTTTGTGCACATCTGGCAATTCATAGGTGTCGTGTCCTGATGTAATGTTGCATATTGCAGGAATATTCACAGAAATGGTAATTTTCGATTGGTGCACTCTACAAGTGTTTACTATAGTGCACTGCGGATGCTGTTCATGCATAATGTTTTATGCTAGGTGCAATCCTACCAGTAGTTACTGGTTATCCTAACTGTGATGTTTATGACAATTGCCCAATTGGCAAAGTTATTTATGTAATCCCTGTGAAGTCATGACAAGTGCCTAACAGCACAGTAATATATGTGATTGTGATCCAATGCGTTTTTATGAATAATACAAAGCATATTTTTATAAAACCTTTTGTGGTGCGCCTAGTGTGTCCCTGTTGTGTGAGTGTGTTGCTCCAACACTCTACACATTGCCTCTGGGATAAGCCTGACTGCTCTGTCAAGCAACCAAGATGTTGAGCAGGAGTTATCTTCAAGTGTGTAACTCCCTTGCCCGTAATAGAGTGATGGGTTCTGCCTGGCTTATGTGCATACCCTCTCCAACCAGACCCTCAATTTCTAACATCAACAATGAAGGTGTACCTTGCGTACTGGTATAAATACATGCAAAGATGCTCTCCTAGGAGTTATACGACTCTACTGGAGGCACCATCCCAAGAGGAAGACACATAGTCAGTATAATGTGTTTGTTTTTCGGGGTAGTTTACAGATATACTGCTTCTAGCTAGATAAATTACATAACTCTACAAGGTGCACTTTCCCATTCACTGGTGACACAGATGAACTTGATTCATTGCACCAGCGATAAATGTGAAAGGCAGGAATTGTAGCCACATAAGATACTATTCAATGTTTAATTGATTTAAAATTATTGCTTGTGGGTTACTTACAATCAGATGACGGGATTGTGGCACCATGGAAACAGCATCCAACCGTATTTCATTATTCACAATATCGCACACACTGTGCGAAGAAGAATGAACACTTTTAATTTAAAAGCATTTATTACAACTGGAATAATCTGTTTCTCAGTACATCTAAACAACTGCACAGAATATAACAAAAACAACAATAGTGCACATTATAAATAACGAGAATAAAATGAACATTTCTTAGCATTGTTTAAAATTACATTTAAAATACCATCCAAAGCTTAACGCCTTAACTCCTACTTCTATACGTATAAGGCAGAACGACTTGCAATCTAGTGGATTAGGGAGAAGAGACCACATACCTTGTTGACAGCAAAGGTTGTTTTAATAAGCAGAAACAGGAAGTTAGTGTTCCCTCTTGAAGGGCAAACACCCACTGCGGTAAAAGTGAGTCAATCTTTCTCCCGGACTTGGCTTTATCAGTTTCAGTCTTCTGGCAAGATGTATCATCTGTAAAGTATGAAGTGTGCTGGCAGCAGGTGAGACCGTCTCTGACAGAAACTTGGGTGATAATCGGGACGATGGACCTCTCCTGACAAGTAGTCAAGTAATAGTCCTTACATACGTATCAGAAGCTGGAATTTCTGAAAGATGGTGGCCTCCATGAATTAAAATGGAGTTTGGGCGTACATAAGATGGAGTTGGACTTTAGGGTCTTTATGTCACCTTGGGGACCAACAACAGTTGGCTTGATCAAGGGCTGTTTGAAGGTTCGATAACCCCTAATTCCAGCATCTTGGAGACTGCCAATTTGATGCTGGCCCTCTCCTCAACAGACAATCAGTAGACTTTACTCTGTCCCTAGTACCAAAATCATGGGTGCAACACATAGTGAGTCCTGGGATAAAGGAGAAGGAAGAGGTAAAATGCCCCAGCAACTGACAGTAGTCCTTCTGTAGCTCTAGGGTGGGGGAGAGGCTGACACCCTCTACTGACTCATCCAGCTCCTTGGAAGAAAGGAGGTCGGGCAGAGGTTCACTTTCTTCCTCCACTCCATATCTGTGACCAGGGCATAGTTACTTCAGACCACCTGAATTAGCGTTTAAGGTAATTGATGTGTAAAATCCTTAAAGAGTTCCTCAGAATTTTGAGGTCCATCAGGTAGGTGACCTCACTCTTGCATTCTTTTACCTCATAGGGCCCTGACCTACTGTCTTGTAGGGCCGTGGGCTCCACAGGCTGCATACTTGCCGAAAACTAGAAAAAAACTGGACCCGCAAAAGGACACCGGAAAGCTACAAAACCCACAGGAACGTCATCCGCTGACCCCACTACCCCCTCAGATCCACCAAAAGGACCGCCTACAGAGACCGCCGAGACAACAACGCACACAACAGCAAAGAGCTCTTCAGCATCGTGAAGGAACTCTCCAACCCCAGCTCCAACACCAACGACATCCCGCCGTCACAAGACCTGTGCGACTCGCTGGCCACCTTCTTCTATCACAAGATCGCAGACATCCAAGACAGCTTCAATGCCGTCACCACCCTGGCAACCGCCGATACCCCCGCTCCCACGACCACCACCCGCACCAACCGCTTGCTCACCTGGACCAACATCAATGATGACTACACCATCAAGATCATGAACACCATCCACTCCGGATCTTCAGAAGAACCCTGCACACACCACATCTTCAACAAAACCAGCAACACCATTGCACCCTATCTCCGGAAAACCATCAACATCTCCTTCGAGACAGCGACCTTCCCGGAGAGCTGGAAGCATGCAAAGATCAACGCCTTACTCAAGAAACCTAAGGCGGACAACAAGGACCTCAAGAACTTCCGTCCCATCTCCCTGCTCCCGTTCCCGGCAAAGGTCATTGAGAAGGCTGTCAACAAACAATTGACCAGCTTCCTCGAAGAGAACAGCATCCTGGACCCGTCCCAGTCGGGGTTCTGCAGCAACCACGGCACAGAACCTGCCCTCATCGCCGCCACCGACGACATCAGGAACCTGCTCGACAACGGAGAAATCGCAGCCCTCATCCTCCTGGACCTGCCATCCACTTTCGCACAGTCTGCCATAGCACACTAAGGGCACGCCTCAACGACGCCGGAATCCAAGAGAAGGCCCTGGACTGGACCACCTCCTTCCTCTCCGGTAGAACTCAGAGTGTCAGCCTCCCCCCTTCTGCTCTAAAGCGACCAAGGTCATCTGCAGCGTACCCCTAGGCTCATCCCTCAACCCAACGCTGTTTAACGTCTACATGGCACCGCTTGCCACGTCGCCCGATGGCACGACCTCAACATCATCTCCTACGCTAACACCCAGCTGATCCTCTCCCTCACCAATGACCCCCACACCGCCAAAACCAACCTCCACGAAGGAATGAAGGCTGTCGCCGACTGGATGAGAAACAGCCGACTGAAACGGACCTCGGAGGTTCTCATCCTCGGTTCCACCCCCTCGGCCTGGGACGACGCCTGGTGGCCGAGTGCACTAGGAGCACCCCCTACACCCACCGACCACACACGAAACCTAGGGGTTATCCTCGACTCCACCCTCTCCATGATGAAGCAGGTCAATGCCGTCTCGTCCTCCTGCTTCAACACCCTTCGCATGCTTCGCAGGATCTTCAAGTGGATCTAGGAGGACGGTCACCCAGGCCCTCTCCAGCAGTAGACTGGACTATGGCAATGCACTCACCACGGAGCCTCGGCCAGACTCCTGAAATGGCGCCAACGCATTTAGAACGCCTCCGCACGCCTGACCCTCGACATCCCCCGCTGCAGTCACATCACACCCCATCTGAGACACCTGCACTGGCTCCCCATCAACAAGAGGAGAGCTTCAAACTCCTCACCCACGCACACAAGGCACTCCACAACACCGGACCGGCGGTACCTCAACAGCCTCTACAACCCCATCCGCCATCTCCGCTCCACAGACCGCGTCCTCGCCACCGTCCCCCGCATCCGAAGAGTGACCGCCGGCGGCAGATCATTCTCCCACCTTGCCGCCAAGACGTGGAACACCCTCACCATCCACCTACAGCAGACCGAAGACCTCCTAACCTTCAGGAGACTCCTCAAGACCTAGCTCTTCAAACAATAGCAGCGCTCCCCCCCTAGCGCCTTGAGACCCTCACGGGTATGTAGTACGCTTTACAAATGCTATGATTGATTGATTGATTGATTGATTGATTGTGGCCAGAGTGAAGCGTTGCCAGAGTGGCCTTCTTCTCATACCACTGTTTCATGCTTGTTTCCTTGCTGGCTTCTAGGCGTGCCTTAGCTTGCTTTTAGAAGCGCTTCATCTGTGTACGGAGGGCCAGCATGTAGCTGACCCACCCATCCTTGACCAGACAAAGTCTTTGCACCAGGTACCCATACAGTTGCACAAGGGGGCTTTAGCCAACACCCTTCTGGGGCACCTCTCAGTTCACAAACTACAAGCATGGCAAGAAGACGTCCCACTTACACCATAAGGGCTCTGTCGGGCACATGATCATGCCTTTGAGGGTCTTGTTGAACCTCTCAACAAGTCCATTGGTTCGGGGGTGGTAATGAGTAGAGAACTGGTAGGTAACCCACACTCCTTCCACATACCCTTAAAGAATGTTGACATATTGTTGGTACCATGGTCTGACACAACCTCCTTGTAGAAACCCCACTTGGGTAAATATCCCTATAAATGCCATGGCCACTGCAGGCGCAGTCACTGTTCTCAGAGGCATAGCCTCTGGGTACTGGGTGGCATGGTCCACCAAGATGACGATAAACCAGTTGCCTTTTGCTATCTTGGGGTCCAAAGGCCAGATACTGGCCGATGCCCAACCTTTGAAATGGGGCATCAATAACAGGAAAATATTGCAGGTGAGCCTTGTGATTTCTTCTTGACTTGCCACTGTCTTGGCAGTAATGACAGGGCCAACACATGTCAGTAACAAGCCTGTCAAGGTCTTCTCCTACCACAAATGACATGCCAGGTGTATATCATTCATGAACCAGTTCCAGTAAGACCACCAACACATGTGTTGCCCCAGGCTCAGGAATCTTAGGCTTGCTATACAGAAGACTATTCTACCAATAAATCAGGTGATCACCAGACATATCACCAGCTGGCTGGGCCTTGGACTGCCATTGTAGGCTCTCAAGAGTAGGGCTCTCCATCTGCACCTTGCAGAACTCCACACTGTTGGGACCCACCTTCCTGCTGCGAGTTGGCCAGCACAGGTAGGTTCCCTAGGATGGCAATTGCCTCTCCTGTAGGCTCCGGGTGCCTCCCTTGGGTTCAGCTTCTTCCCAGATCGTGGGGGTTTGAGGAGTGGGTTTCCCACATCTCTTGGCCCTTCTCTTTTTGGCAGGCACCCCTAACATCTACAAGTGTGACCTGAACTCCACTTCCCTCCACACTGTGTGTTCCAAGTCATTGCCAAGCAGACAATCCACAGGCATGGACAAACTCACAGCTACCCTCAAATAATCTGAGACCCCCCCCACACACAAAGGGAACCAGAGCTACTAGGTAGTGACACTCTTGGATGTCAAATTGGTGGCATACATTAGGGACTACCTACTCTGAGGTCACCTGATAAAATGTGATGGTTGTCATCCTGGCTATAGTGCATCCTGGCTCCAGTGTCTCTCAGAGCCTCCACCCTCTGCCCATTGATGGTGGCCTGCTGCCTGTATTTCCTAGTATGAATAGGCATGTAAGTTCTCTGCACCATATCTCTGTCGCCCAGGGACACTATAGTAACCTCTATACCCCCCCCCCCACTAACTTGGACACAATCATCCCAAAGCACTAGACTAGACAAAAACATTGACTGCCCACTAGCGGGGGGCTGATTCCACAAGGAACATTTGGCATACCCACTGGCATTCATAGCACTCAGGGATTTGCCTTCCCTGATGACTTATTATCATGGAACCACTTCTTTTTCTCAGCTGGGGGATGGAAGTCCTGACCCGTGGAACTAGTTTCGGGGCCTTTGGAGAACACCTTGGTTTTATTTTTGTCTTCCCCTCCTTATTCTGTGGGAACCCTGTCCACCATTGTGAAGCATGGAGCTGACTCATCGGTCCGCCTCCCTTGCAAGCTCCCTCTTGTCAGAGAGTATACTGTCAATCAGGTGTTAGCGCAGATCTGCAAAACAAAGACTGAAGAAGTGCTCCTTCACAATCAAATTGTACAGACCCTGATACTTCACTGCCCTTCAACCAACTATCCAGTGCCTTGCAGAAAGAACCCATAAAATCCATTCAGGTCTGTTAGGTCAGACAGTTTCAGACTGTCCCTAAACGTCTGAATATACTTCTCTGGAGTACAGCCATACTTCCTGACAAGGGTTTCCTTCATGAGGGGATACCTCATCCTGTCTCCCTTCTGTAGAGCCAGCAGAGTGTCCTAACACAACTGGGGATTTGCTTCTACAAACTAGCCCCCTGTTCCTCCTAAGGGATCCTGTGTATCTGTAAAGTAATCTCATACACTTCATACTACTTCTCAACATCTTCCCCCAGAGGGCAAAGCAGGTATGCTGCCATCCTAACTGCTGGACCCTTCCTGCTAGGCCTTGAGTTCCAGCTCCTCCAGATTCAGTTCATGAGCCAGTGGGATTTTCCTCTCCTCCATTGCTCTCTCAGCCTCAGCCATTTTCTCTTTTGTCTCCATGGCCTCTCGCCTGTGCTTGGCCATCTCTAGCCTGGATTCCCTCTCCATCTTCTTGTCCATCAGCTCCTCTGGGGGCAGACCCTGGGAATAGAACTACTTCATGCTCTAGCAGGAGCTTCAAACTCAGACGAGACATCCTCCCCCACAGCTCTCAGGATTCCTGCCACAGCTCACCTCACTTCACTATCACAATATACCTGCATGATTCATATCATGTCTTGTACCCTGACTTTTGGCCATATTACATGTTGTTGGCAATATCTAGCTGCAGCTTGTGTTACCCGTTTTCTTTTTTAAAGGCTTGATCACTTTTGCAAATGTTTTACCATGCATATGCAAGGTCAGGTGTCGGGCACCATGAAAAACCCAGAAATTCAGTCAGAATAAGCTTCAAGCCACCGTTATAGACAACATCTTCTGGAGGACAGCCCTCATCAAATAACCCCCTGTACCTGTTCCTTGCTATAAGAAATTAGAACGCGACCTTTGTGAACATTCTAATGTACCTTATGGAAGGCAGCCTCATAAAGTTAATTACCTGCACCCTGTCCCTTGATACAAACAATTAGACCTTTATGAAGGTTCTAAAGCAGTCTTATTTAAAGACCGTCCACACTCCTCCCTTTTTGTTAGCCTCTTTGACTGCCACTCACCTGTTTTCCAGCTTCCAGGACTCTATCTTGCCAGCTCCCTTGTTCCTTCCACTGCGACCTTACAGCAAAGGATGTGCACCTGGATGGAAAAACAAGAAGAAAAGTAGAGAAGCCTTAACAGACTTGATTTCGCTACGCACTGAGCTCCGTCGTAACGTTGTGCTTGCAGACAAGTATCCAGTGTTTTTGTTCAACTTTCCTATTCTGTTGGCAAGGTTCTGCCAGAAAGGACTTGGGTGAAGCCAATCCTGTCCAAATTAGCTTGTGGATTTGATATTGGAATCGTGTTCACTACACTTTCAAAACTTTGATGAAGGAACCTCCATAGACTAGTAAAAACAACTGACAACAAAACTAAAGGCTGGTTGAGATATAAATAGCTTTTGTGAGGTGATAACTTAAATGATATAGATAATAGTAGACTAAAGCCTTTTCATGTGTCTGTTTTATAGAGAACATATCTGCCAGTATCATACATCAGACTGGTGTGAATGCCTGCTGCAGTGTTGCGTTTGAGTAGATGAGCCATAGCATCTATTGGTTCCACATGCTTTCTCCATCCCAACCAGCTTCCCCCTGGAATTTGCCACCGTAGCAGCGTCTCCTCCTGTACATGAGGGCAAGTCTTGAGGGGATTCAGGAACTAGCGTCTCCGGCCCATTGGAATCACCTGGGATACTTTATGACAACAATAGATTGCGGCCTCTCAGGACTGGTCTCCAAATGTTCGCCTTGCTTATCCATCTCATCATCTCCTTCTTTTGTTGTAGTCATTGACTGGTAGACTTCTGCCCAGGCCCTCCATGCATTTTGCAAATCCACCTTTCTAGTAGTACTCTTTGCTGGAAGTCTTCTATTCTTACAGAATTCTTTAGTGTAGGACTCCATGTTAGCCAGCTCAAACTCCTTATTTCCTTATAGGTGCCTAGAGGATGGTATTGCTGGTGAGAAATAAAGTTTCTCTGACACCCCTACCTGCCGTCTTCCTTCCACGTGGCTACAAGGATGGGATATGAACCCACTTGAGCAATGCATAATGGATTCAATTTTTGTTTCATTCATGTTATCCTTACTGTTACAAATTGAGTTTCTGGTTGACTAGGGTATACCATAAACACTCAATTGCCTGCCCCTATATACTATGGGGTCAGGGACCCCTAGTTGTCAATATGTTGCTCAACCAAACAGAGGGTATAATACAGCCTTCTATCTGTGTGTGCTGATCACAGTCACTACTTTCAAAAGTAAAAGCTTTAAAACAAAGTATGTGTATGCATTAAACCCATGTGCTAACCTCACACCTCACTATACCTTTCTCCTGTGAAAAAAGGGGAGGGGAGGTTGGCAGAGCCTCACGGGAGCAACACCCGGGGGAGGATATGGCAGACTGGTACTCGCCTGGATCCTCACGTTCTCCTCATCAGCTACTTCCAACCAGGAAAAGAATGGGGATAAAGGCTGTGCAAAGAAAAAACATTTATGTGTTCCAAGTGTTAGTGACCCACTGCGCTATACCAAACCTCCTGTGCGCGAGATCTGGACCCACCACCTTAAAAAGAGCTGAGCTATACTGGCAACTACAGCTTTATTCTGTGCTGTATGCCCGCTCTAATTAAAAACAACCAACATGTTTCATCGCCGAAATTTCCTTTACCGGCGATTTCATCAGGGTTTTTGTTGGGTCAGCGTGAATCCTGCACGTCTTGATTCTCCCTTTATTGTACCTGTAGTTACACATGGGATGCAATCACACATACACATACATTTACTCACTGTGTCTCGATGGGAATGCAAGTTAGCAACTGAACACTTGGTCGTGCTAGTATTATTCATACATTACCAGGTGGCCTTATTTGATTGAGCCTACCAGGCCCCCGTAAAAGTATCTGGAATGATCGGACCCTTTGGCAGATAGTAGGTTCCGTGGACCGCCCTTTGGTCGGTATCTAAAAAGATGAATGAGGTTAGATACAGAGAGCATGATCGATTCGTCTTTTAAATATCCCCCTCATGAACCCTTATCCCTGGGCGCTGTAATCACTGTGGGTATACACCTAAGCCAGGCAGAACCAACCACTCTAGTCAGGGTGCACGAGTTACACACCCAAGATATCCCCTGCTCGCCCCTTTGGTAGCTTGGCAGAGCCATCAGGCTGATCCCAGAGGCAATGTGTAAAGCGTTTGAGCAACTTACACACCAGTGACACACTAGGCATACCACAAAAGAGAATCCACACAAGGCTATTTAAAATAACTTTTGTATTATCATAAAAACACATTAGACCATAATCACATAAATCACTTTGCCAACTAGGCAATTGTCATGACATCACATAGATCATAAAATCACTGTGCCACTTGGCAGTTGTCACGACATCACAATTAATGCATAAAGTAAATACTTATAGGCTGACGTCATAAAACCACCATCACTGCAATATACAGTGAATCCTGGAATAATGCTTGTTATCCTGACAAATGCAGGGTAAAAACCACATACAGTAGAACACATTAGGGCCTAAAATGCAGGACTTAGGTTAGACATCAATCATGGCTGCTGGGCATACTATGCCACTCCCGGGAATGTAAGGAAAAACAGCCTACATCACAACATCAGGACATGTTATATGAATCACCGGATGTCACCAAAACATCAGTGCACACATGCAGCATGTGGTGAATAAAAAAACTCTCACCAGAACACATAGGAGGAAGCGCACCTTCACTCTTACTACCAGTTAGGCAGTAATTTGGGCACCAAGCGCAGGGCATAACTGCACATGCTTGCCTATTACTACCAATATAATAAAGTCATCATTTCCTTGAAAGCTGCTGGTTCCTGGTCAGGGAGGGGTCTGAGATTTCACCCTGTAGGGCCACCACATAGCACCTGGTGCCCCAAAAGTACATTCCCCAGGGAAAGTAGAGGCACACGCCCACACTGCCCAATCCAGCGGGGAGACTTGGGAGGTGAAAAAGAGACAGGTCTTGGCCCCTCGGGACCAGGAACCCAGGGCAGATGCAGAGCTGAAAATGAGACCAACGTCAACCCTGCGTGTCAGCCATCAACATACCACTGAGCCCCTCCCAAGGTATCTCACAACGGGGGAGGACACATGTGGCAGGTTCACTGGGGACCTCAAAGGGTCCACCGTGTTTAGAAGCACTGAAATGCTGCTGCCCGCAGAAGTGGGGGCAACTACTTTCGCTGCCATGCTCGCTACCCTTAGACATTCAGGCCCGCTCTGCAGGGTGTCAAGGGCCCTCGTGGATAGCTGACTAGTCCTGCCGGCATAAACTGCCTGTGCCTCTGAGTGGAGACCTCACCAAGCCTTTGTCTGGAAGAATGCTGGATGGCAGCTACCCGCGGAGGGCAGCGGGACAGCTCAGGTATTCCTCTTGAGCTCCTCCTTGAGCCGCTACAGTAACTTTTACTTCGCCTCACGTGGGGGGGAACACAACACTGACCTCAGCGCATCTCTGTGGGACTACACTTCCCCTTGCAGGTCACAACTGAGACCGCCGTCCTTCCCCTTCTCCCTGGCCACACCACACAGGGGCAATGCTGAACTCCAGGAGCCGTCATGAAAGGGGATGCAGCCGCAAGTCAAGGTAGAAAGGCTGCACATCTCCACTGGGGCAACAACGGCCTCCGAGCAACTCTCTGTAGGGCCAAGATCATAGCAGCGCTCACCACATGCGCTGGTCGCTACAGAAGGCAGGGGGCAGTTGCAGGACTCCCCACACAGCTGGCTTAACAGAGGCAAGGAGCATAAACAGCACTCTTTGAAGAGCACTGGAGGCCCCAAAGCAGGACTGCAGGCAGTAGTCCAGCACACAGGGTCCATCTCTGCAGGTCAGCATATTAAAGCCAAGGCCTATGACGCTTCCTACTGGCAGCCTAACAGTTACCTCCTGGCAATGGGCTGTTTGTAGACTCAGCAGTGTCTGGTTACGAATCCACACAGTCTCTCAAATCAAAGGCTGTTTGTTACTACTATCATGCCACACAACTAAGGCACATGTCATACCTTTTCCCTACACTGTACCCTGCCCTTATGGCTACCTAGAGCCTACCTTAAAGGTGACCTACATGTAGCAAAAGGGGATATTCATATGTGGCAAACACTTTAAATGCTATGTCACTGCAGCAGTAGACTGCGCAGCTAGGCTCTGCAGTGGCAGAGGCCTAAGACAGATTTGAAAGGCAACGTCTGCGGATGGCACAAGCAGCGCTTCAGACCCACTAGTAGCATTTAATTTACAGACCCTAGGTATATGAGATACCACTGTATATGGGACTTACAGGTAAATTATATATGCCAAACAGGTGTAGACCAATCTTACCAAGTTTACAAGAGAGATCACATGAACGTTAGCGCTGATCAGCAGTGATAAAGAGCTCAGAGTCAAAAAACCAACAAAAATAGGTCAGACAAAATACAGGAGGAAGGCAAAAGCTAGGGGGTAACACGGCAAAAAGGGCCAGTTCCAACACCTGCATTATCTTTTTTCCCCTTACATTACCTGGTTTACTTCTTTGGTAGCTGCTTTGTTGGTAGTCTATCCCTCTCTCCTATATATCTTGTGGTACTGTAAGAGTAAGACTAAGAGTAACAATAACATATTTCTGGACTCTACTATTGCAGGCCCATGTAAGCTAGTATTATAAATAAAATACACCATATATATTAGTTGAAAAGGCTTTCTTTTTCCTGCTCATGCTCTAGCAGTTGAGTTCACAAGAGAGTGGCCATGATCTTGGACCACCCTCCCCCCCATGTTGTGTGCTGTCTCATTTGTTCACGCAGTATACTAGCAGTTTTTCATGACAGTGTAGCATGGCTCGAAACAAAGTATGAGGCCCCCTCCCATTGTATTTGCCAACCAACAACATATGTCTTTCATTGACCATTATTCCACCTCTGGCTTGTCTAACATTGTGAACTAATCAAACGCCCAGAGTGATATTTTTGTTAGAAGATACTGTAGGGCTAATTGTACTGTAGTGATGTATTGTAGTTGTATTATTTGATTGATAAAATTAAGGAGTGACGTATCTGGCATCTAAAATATGTATAATGTTTTATTCTAGCCACACAGACCACCAGTGATACTGGCTCCTGTGCCGCTGTAGGAGGAAAGTCAGTTGGAGGGGGCAAAGCAGCGGCAGGGACGGGAACTGGCAAGTCACAGAATTGCTTTCTTATTGACAATTACAATTATACTCGCTAGCTAGTACCAGGGCATTGTCAAAATAGGACTGTGAACCCCCCAACTTTACCAGCTGTAGCAATGGTTGATTTATTCTATCTGCAACTTACCAAAAGCTCACATAAAAGAAAGAAAAACGGTATATGAGTGACAGGGTGGGTGGAATGATGGTTGAAAGAAATGCTGGCTATTGAATAAATGGATAATGGATTTGAAATGTTGGTGAAAGACTGGATGAGAGAAAGTAAAGCTTAATAACGGTGGCTCTGGGTGAATTGGAATGAGAGGATGAATGAATATTTGGATTGTTTGGATGAATAAGCAAGGCAACTCTTCTCATGAGGAGCATGCTGCTCACCTACTTTGCTTAATTTTGTTTATGTAGGGTTATCAAAGCTATGGTTCAAAGTGGGCTGTGTTTTTTATTTGTTGTTCTACTCCCTTGACTCACTGTATTTGCTAAAGGAGCCCAATGTACCCCACTCATCATTCATCAACCTCCCTCCCCACCCATAGCATTTTGCCACCTATGACTGCGGTGCATTGTGGTTCAATTTGTGACTGCAGTGTTGGCTGTGCGTTGTGCATCTGCTACAGTTAATACAACATTTACAGAGTTTTCAATGCACTGCAAACAGAACACACAATGTGGGTTGTTTCCCTTCGCCCATTCAGTTTCCTCTTTGTCCTTCACTCCTACATGTTTTCCTATGTTCTTCAGTCCCAGACTCCCAGAAAATTAGAAAATCCATTCTTGGCATGTGCCACATTGGATTTTATAACCATATGAATTGAAGTGATTCCAGAATATATGTCATGGTTTCCCATAACAGATTTATTTTACACCTGTTCAGATTTTTCCCTTTTGACTTCTGTCGACTAGTACAGTGACTGAAAAAGGCAAAGATGACGAATCAATGATCAGTGTGATGGCCCTTCTATTAAAAAAAGCTGTATTCCACCCGCCTAATCCCTCTAACCTACCCTGCAGTAGAGTAAGTCAAGTTTCCTTTCCTTACTTACTGCCCGGCGAATGAATTTGTTGGGAATAATATGTGGTGGTGGGCTAGGCCAGTGAGTAAAGTGGGACTAACTGCATGATTTGACGTCAAGCTTAGCGAATAGGATACACTGTGATGAACATGCAAAAACAATCAATATAGCCCGTTCCTTTCCCTGGAATGCAGTCCATCAATTTACCCAGCCTCTACTTACGGTAGATAGGATAATATCTGCATTTCTTATGTGAGGTGTGTGACGTACTATCTTATTTATTATCCATCTGCTTCTTTGGAGTCAGGGTAGAAAGAGAAATGCATTCGGAAAGGAGGAGGGCCATCGGAATTAAAAATAGATAATTGTCAACTACAGCTGCCTCAGCTGCAGACAGTAGCAAAATACCCGACGTGCTGGCTTGCAATGAGAATGGCTCCATTATTTTAGCACAACTTGTACTCCATAGTGCATAATGCAGTACTTATTAATGACAGTTATGAGTTATTTTATTTTTCCACTCAAATAGTTACTTGAAAAGCCTTTAGAAGAAAACAAAATCGCAGATTTTTTAATCCAGTGTTATTCTGCCTTAATACTTTTTTGCCACATAGTCAGTGTTTTTTTTTTGCAAGGCATGTGTGGGTAAAACAAAATTGGCTTTGCGACTCTCCTAATCATAATCACGTAAAATTTCAATGGCCCTAGTGTCGTGCAGGCCTCAGCCAGACCCGCTAGTGCAAGGGGTTCGCCCTTCTGTGCACCAAGTCCTCAGACCCAAAAGGAAAAAGTTGGCACGGAAACTGGAAATACAAAACATAGAGTTTATTACACCTCATGAGGTGGTGCTAAAGTTCAGACAGTACCCTTCGGCACTGCGAGAAGTAGCACAAAGGGCTACTGGACACATGGTTTATTTATACCCACACAGGGGCTCAAAAGTAGGCGGTACAAAGCATAAGAGCACATTTTATGTTCATACAAGGCAATATCGAGAAGCACAATCGATCAGTGGGAGGAGCTAACAGTCTTGGGGTCTCGGCTAACACATTCCAATCTGAGGCTAACAAATAACAGATGTGGACCCTATTGGTCAGCGAGGAAGATAGAGATGCTATTATTAGCCTGTACGCCCTTCCGCTCCACCTCAGACAGACAACATTGCTCCCCATCTTCGCAAGAAACCTCAAAACCTGGCTCTTCGACAGACCCCCCTCCTTGATGGAATGGAACCTGCACCACCCCACCCCTAGCGCCTTGAGACCCTTACGGGTGAGTAGTTGCGCTTTAACAAACTCCTGTTTGATTAATTGATTGCCGGGCAGATTCAAAGGCCATGAGCAGAAAGGTAGGACGACGCACATGGTCGACACGAGGTAGCATGTGGCAGATAAATGGGCTGCCGTGAATTCAAAATGGATGCCATCAAATGCTAAGATAACGGCAAAACCAAGATGTCTTTTGCTAACGCTCAACTTAATCGCTGTCAAATTACAACAGACGACCCTTTTAGCGTTAGCTAAAGACATATGCTCTTTTTGGGTAATCTGTGCATTCATCTCGTATATCTATGCACATTATATCCGCTACCTCCTTATCCAACGATTGTTGCGCTTTTACGGCATTTCGTTTGGATGGTATACAAGCATTTATGCACATAGAACATAGCATTGGGCCACAATGGATACACATACAACAGGTGAAAATCACTGCAATTGCAATACATAGAATAGTCAATAATTTCCAACCCCAGGCGGAAACCAGAGCCCAAAACCATCCAGCAAATGTCCAGGTGCCATTTTTCTCATGAATATCGCCAGCTATTTTATGTAGTTTAAGAATTGCTTCGTATACAGAAGGCGAATTGTCAGGGATAAAAACGCAACAGCTACTTCCGATGACTTTACATGCTCCTCCTCTATCTGCTAACATGACGTCTAAAACCATTCTATTCTGAAGGGTCACAATTCTAGCAACTTGCAACTCCTCTGTAATATTCCCTAGAGCTACAGCAGTTTCATTAGTGACAGCTTCCACAACTCTAGTCAATCGTCGTATTTTCCTACTGTTCAATGTGGCACCCACAAAAGGAAACAGGCCTAAATTAACATCAACATATTGCTGCAAACTAGTGTCTGTTTGGTCTATGTCATCAATTCGTATCGTACGTTTATAACGATTCATAGAAATGTTCCTAAACAGTTTATAATCTCGGTGATATGAAGCAGGTGCTAGAAAAACCGGAGGTAATAAAAAAGAAACATAACATATGCCAGACCACCCTACAGGTAATCTGTGATATCCATGACTTCCACAGACTAAATATGTGTTATGTGAAGCTAAAAAGGTACACTCATTTATTCCATCCATATTTAATACAACAACACAATCGCTATTTCCTACTGGAATTCATCCAGTACTTTGTACACATAGGTCTGCTTTAGTCCGTGTTACAGTAATTACAGATTCATTGCTCGTGGTAGAGTCTCTTGTGTGGGTGAAAACATAAGGCGTAGAAGCATTGTCCGGTCGATATTCTTCCCATTCTCATATAGTTCCATTCACTTGGGGATACCCATGTTCATCTTGGTAGCACTCTTTATTCAAACGGAAGAGAAGTCCACCTACTGCAGGTTTTCTGTTCGAAAAGAGAAGAGTGTACCAGGCTCGACAAGAACCATTATGCGAAAAAGGAAGTGGAATAAACGGTGTTCCACCTTTCTTCTGATGAGCTGGAAGCATACCACATATCCAACAATTTGTAGTGTTCGTGGCGTTGTGAGTGTGGTGGAGCATCTGAACAAACGTGTTATTCAAGTAGGACTCTCGATGCTTATACTCATGATATGGAAGAGTGAAATGCTGATGCTCTTTCGGAATGGGAGTAGTAGGAACCACAACACAATTACGAACAGGAATCATCATTTCAACAGACCAAGTGATCACTGCTATAATTGTCAGAACAACAAAAACACCTAATACTCCTAAAATCTTTTTCTTAGTAGTATTCATAGTCACAAAGTCTTCTTCAAACTAAAAAATAGAAAAAACAAAAATAGTCAATGAGCTCTTTACTCTGGGCAGACGTTGGTTTCTTCACCACAGACCAAGACAGGTGTCACTACACTAAGCAGGGCTGATCCCCCTCCCTTGTCATATTGTCTCTCCGTTTCCACTACCCAGAGCGGTTGCTCAACCAGTCTCGCAACAACAAAAAAACTGAAAATCACTTTCTTGATCTAAAATTATATCGCTCTGCTCCGGGAGTCGTCTGGTCCGGGAAGAACTCCGCAGATCCGTCAGGTGATACAGCAGGGCCTTTCTCCGTAGTCAAGATATCCCGATGATCGGTCAGCACAGCAGGTTCCACCAAGGTCGGCAAGACCTTTCGGCAATGGGTGCTATGCACCCAGTTCTTCTTGTTGGTCACTCGGACTGCCGTTCTTGTGGCGAGGAGTACTTGCTCTGGTCCACGCCACCTCGGCTCCAGGCTGCTGGATCTCTCAAATACCTTGGTCATCACAAAATCACCAGGACGGAGTTCATGGCCCTCACCTTGGGATTTATCGGGGAGCGCTTCTCGAACCTGTTGATGAATAGAAACCAACCTGTCAGTTAATTGTGCCAAATAGTCATTCATTTAAACACAAGGTACATCATACACAGAACTTGGTTTCGGAACTCCCCATATATTCATAGGACGTCCAAATACCACCTCGTATGGGGTGAGACCCGTCCTAGAATGTGACACTGATCTAATGGACAACAATGCCAATGGCAACGCATCTGGCCAAGTCAGATTCGTGGAGGCTTGAATTTTCGCGATTTTCAGCTTGAGAGTAGCATTATACCTCTCCACCAATCCTGCAGATTGTGGATGGAACACAGCATGAAACTTCTGCTTGTTTCCTAATCCCTTCAGGACATACTTGATAACTTCCCCGACAAATTAAGGTCCGTTATCATTCCATAAAAGTCTGCAAACACCGAACCTCGGGAAGAACTCCTTCAGTAGCACCTTAGCAGTAGTAATAGCAGTATTATCTTTCGTAGGGTATGCCTCAATCCATTTACTGAAGGCGCAAACCACCACTAGGACATACTTTAAGATATTACACCGCTCAAGCTGGATGTAGTCCATTTGCAGGACTTCAAAAGGTGCAGTTGGTGTAACAAAACCTCCAGATGGAACTCGTGTCCCTTTTCCAGGATTGTATTGCAAACAAATCAAGCAAGACTGTACGACTCTCTTAGCTGTGCTAGCAATCTCTGGATGCTCTCAAACTTGCGTAAGCATTTTCGTTATCGCGGAAGCTCCAACATGTGCTAGCCCATGTGCCATCTGAATCATAGGTTGTACAAAAGCTATAGGCAGCTTCCATCGATCCATTTGCTTGTTTCTCCAACAACCTTCGTCATCTAACTCTCCTTCTTTTGACCACTGCTCACGTTCTTTGTCAGAAGCTGTCTTCTGTATCTCTCGCACTTCCTGCCTAGCATCGTGCCATCTTTCAGCTTGTGACTTCACTACGTACATAGAAGTGGTATTTCTCTGCATCGCAGTTTCACGTGCTATGCCGTCTACAAAAGCATTTCCTTGTCCAATCTTATCTGTTACTTTCTTATGTGCACTGCACTTCACTATAGCAATTTTCTTCGGATATGTCAATGCAGTCAAAATATTATGCACTAAATCTCCATGCATTATCTGTATTCCATGAGATATAAGAAATCCTCTTTCCTTCCAGAGTAGGCCAAAATCATGCGCTACTCCAAAAGCATAGCGGATATCTGTGTAGATGTTCACACACAAACCTGCACTAAGCTCACATGCTCGTGTCAAAGCTATCAGCTCAGCTGCTTGAGCCGATTTCTGTGGTATGCGAGCTGTCTCCACTACTGTCTCAAGCGTGGTAATTGCATATGCGGCTGAGGTCGTACCATCTGGTAGCTTCAGGCAGGACCCATCAACCCGCAATTCACCATCTACATCTGGAAGGGGCGTATCCTGCAAATCAATGCGACCCTTTTTTCTGTTCTTCAGTCAGAAAAATACAATTGTGCGTTTCTTGTGACTGAGGCTGGGTCACCGGATATGGCGACAAAGTGGCTGGATTCAAAGTTGCACATCTCTTCAATGTAATGTGGGGAGCTAGCAGTGTCAGTTCATATCCTGTGAGACGAGCGCTAGTTAAGTGCTGCGTCTTTGTCTGATTTAACCCCTTCAGTGCTGCGCGAATTTCGCTGCAGTGCTGAAGGGTCATAAATCACATTGACTCATGACGGAAATGTTCCGTCATCAGCACCGGAGCACCGACGCTGATGACGGAACCGTTCCGTCATGAGCATGGAAGGGGTTAAAAGGGCATCAACAGCATGTGGTACTAACACTAACAATTTGTGTGACAACACGATTCCCTCACTCTGTCGAACTGACACCGCTGTTGCTGCAACTGAACGAAAGCATCCAGGTAATGCTCTAGCAACAGGATCAAGAACTGCTGAGAAATATGCACACGGACGTTGCTTATCGCCGTGTAGCTGAACCAACACTGACAATGCACATTCATCTTTCTCGTGTACGTAAAGTGTAAAAAGCTTTGTATAATCTGGTGTGCCTAACACTGGTGCTGAACAAAGAGCTTGTCGTAACTGTCGAAAAGCCCTTTCACATTCTTCTGTCCATGGAAGGGGTACTGGGGTATCTTTCGTCAAAAGTGCTAACAAGGGCTTAACAATGTGTGAAAATCCCAAAATCCACTGTCTACAAAAGGAAGTGAGACCCAAAAATGCAAGTACTCCTTTCTGTGTGGTAGGAACTGGTGTGTCTAAAATTGCTTGTATGCGATCTGATGTCAATGCACGTCCCTCCTTTGACAAAAGGTGACCTAAGTAGGTTACCTTTGGTCTACAGTATTGTAGCTTTTTCCGAGAGACTTTGTGATGATGTGAAGCAAGAAAAGAAAGTAAAGATAAAGTACATTTTTCACATTGCTCAGGAGTGTCGGCTGCCAGCAAGATGTCATCGACATATTGTATGAGAGTCACACCTTCGTTCAATACAAAAGAATCAAGTTCCCTTTTTAATGCTTGGCTGTAAATACTTGGACTCTCAGTATAGCCTTGAGGAACTCTACAAAATCAATACGATCTATTATTCAAAGTGAAACCGAACAAATATCGCCTATCAGGATGAATAGGGATCGAAAAGAAAGCGTTCTTCAAGTCTATCACAGTAAATGTAGTGGCAGTCGGAGGAACCAAAGTAAGGAGTGTTGTGATGTCAGAAACCACGGGATACTGTGGTACTACAATCTTGTTTACCTCCCTCAAATCAATAATGAATCTGTAAACTCGTGTGTCAGTATCTCTCTTCAAAATCGGAAGAATCGGGCTGTTGCAAACATTGTATGGGACTTCCTCAACAACCCCAACTCGTATCAAATCATGTACAATTCGTATGAGTGCATCTTCTCTCTCCTGTGAAATGCGGTATTGTGGCAAACGGGGTAACACAGCTCCCTCCTTGACACTAATCTGAACCGGAGGAATAACCATCTGACCCACATCAGTGTCTGAGGTAGCCCACAAAGATTCAGGCAGTGAGGCTAATGCAATATTTTCTTTAACAAGATAAATTCGATCAAGTTCAGTGTAGTTATCGTTCAAAATGACTCGCACCCCTTCAGGAAAACATTGTATCGTGGCTCTAAAGTACTTCAACATATCAAGACCCAAAATATTGTCTGGTGTGTTAGGGGAAAGCAAAAACGGACATGGAGCATTGAATTTATCAACATAGAATGAGAGTGGTTGTGACAATGGGCTAAGGGAAGGTGTTCCATCGAAAACTATCTAAGTAATAGTTGTGCCAGACAGGGGAGCCCTCGGAACCAACTGTTTAGACAAAGCGCTACGTGTAGCTCCTGTATCAACGAGAAACCGATCAGTAGAGCCCAAAACATGTGCTGTAACATAGGGACCTGTCTGATCTACTGGAACTTCAACTGATTCCTTACCCCATCCTAAGCAATCCTATGCATGAGCAGAATCGTACAAGTCGGGCTGAACATAATAGGACATTTGATATTGATTTCGTCTATCAAAAGTGTTTTGTCTATGCTGTGGGCGTGTATTCCTGTCAGATCGGGCACGACCGTTCGTGTTTCCTCGAGGCTCCGAGAAACCTGAACCAGTTCTCCCTTGGCCACGCCCCCTAGCATCCTGCTGAGAATGTAGCAACGGACAATTACGCATCCAATGACCCAACTGCTTACAATATGCACACTGATTTGAAGATAAATCCGTACGACCATAAGGAGTATTAGGGGGTGCTCGTCCACCTCTATCATAGTTTCTATCAGGGCCCCTATCATAACCTCTAGAAGGCGGACCATATACCTGGGCCAACATAACTTTCATATTTAACTCTTTTGATTTCTTGTGCTCGTTCCCCTTCGCCTCCGCTTCTTGGCGCTCGTAATATTGAGCCATCGTTAAAACAGAGGCCGGAGAGGAAGTAGTCCAAGAACTTTCGCTAGCTTTTAGGCGGCTGGGTATCCCTGGTAACAGATTTGTGACATATTTATCGACAAACAAATGCCTGCCGGTATCATCTGTTAGAGACTGGCCGCTAAAATCATGAAAAGCTTCTTCGAAACTTGTGAAAAAATCAGAGACCGATTCACCTGCCTTTTGTTTACACGATGCTAAGACAGTCCAATCAATCTTTTTAGGGGGGATGAACGTTTTAAGTTTAGTCAAAATGGCTGCAGGAAGATCTAATATTAACCGATGCGGTTTTTGGGCGGGCTCTCTCTCCGCATCTATACGTTCTAAAGCCTTCCATTCGGCACCAAAAACAGCCCGATCATCAATTTTACGAACTGTCCTCCACATATCTGGGGGCAAAATGAGACTGAAAAACAAATCTATATCACATAAAGTCATGGTGCAGGAATTTAAAGCGCCCTCAACTTCTTCATAAAAGGCGGCTGGGTTTTTACGTGGGTCAGGCAACGCATTTTTAAGCGCCATTACATCTGCTCTATTCCAAGGGGTGTTCACCCAATTATAAATAAAATATCCTTTGGCATCAACAGAACTTTTATCATCATTATCACCCGCTCCTTTAGGAGGAACATACAAAGGCGTGGCTTCCCGCATAGGTCTCATGACAACTGGTATCATCTTATCTGTCACGAAGATAGGAGACTGCACTTCTCCGGGCGGATTGGACTGTGGAACGTTGTCCGCAATCTTTTTCTGCTCCTTCAGATGGGTCGCCTCATCTCGTATTTTAACCAGTCGTCTAATCGCGTCTTCTACCTGGGAAAAAACAAAAGTACCGTCATGTAGCTGTTTACGATTAGTTGCGATATCAGCAGGTTCTAATACTAAAGAGTATTTTCGGAACCGTTCTACAACTTCATCAGCAAATGACGCAGTGAAATATATCTGCTCCTTTTCTGTCCAATCCTTTATCATATCAAAAAGATCAGAAGCAGAATCAGTGCTACGTAATGCTTCACGAGCAACTTGTCTGATTTGGGCCGCTCGATCAGCAGACAACATGGATCGAGTGTCCCGCGCTTTCTGTTTTTCCGAACCAGAATCTTCGTCGTCCCCAGCCGGAGCGGACGGAATGACATACGGAGGTGGAGGTCGATCTAATAACAAAAAATCATCTTGGGGTTTATTAAGGACAGGATAGAGAGGCTGACGGACAGTATATTGGCCAGATATCTGTAACCTACGTTCTTTATCCTCTCGCTCCTGCAGTTCTTTCGCTTCTTTCTTTCTCAACTCAAGCGCTTTTTGATACACACTCTTTCGCTGCTCTTTCTCAATCAACGCTTGCTCACGCTTCTCTTGCTGTCGTACTTCTTTTTCCCACATTCACAAACTCTCAAACATATCACGCCTAGACTTTCGCTCAAACAGACATCGTTCCACATACTCAATCTTTCGTGCATCATATGACCCATGCAGTGGCCACCGTAACTCAGGATCCTTCTTGGTGTATTTGTGCCACAACGTGCTGTACATTATGGCAGAAAGACCAAATTTTATGTACATCTCTCTATTAGGTGTCCCCTCAGTTGGAGCCGGCTGCGATTCCTCAAGTCGTAAACTGGTACCACCAAACAAGCAGCACATCTTTCGAAGTGCGCGAAAAACAGGCACGCTCAAGAATAGTGCAAGATATACACTACTATAGGGAAAGAGCGCTTAAGTTACTTTCTTAGTACGTTGCGCTATACATTTCAAAAGTGGGTTGCAACGCATATATGCACGTAAGCATGGGCGGATTTTGCGGATCCACGATTCGCGAATTTGCGTATTCACGGATCGTGGATCCGCAAAATCCGCGGATTTTGCGGATTTGCGTATCCGCGGATTTGGGGCGGGGCTTCCATGCGAGTGCACATGCCTCTTGTGTGTATTAAAGGTCAGAGACCGATCAGAGCAGCAGATGAAGATACAGATGCTCCTGGCCACAGGAACAGCACGAGGATTGCGCTCGTGAAAGTCATTGGATGCAAAGGCCTCTGTCCAGCAATACAGCTGATTTCCGATGGTATATTTGGGAAGAAGGCACACCTGCCTGGCCTGTTGTTACTATTTTACGATGGCGCCGGCAAGCTGCCAGCGCCATCCTAAACTAGTTACTAAATTAGCTTCAACAGGAAGCTCGAATAGATAAAATAAAGCAGATGCACGAGCACCTGCTTTATTTTATCTATTAGTGCTTCCTGTTGAAGCTAATTTAGTAACTATTTTAGGATGGCGCTGGCAGCTTGCCGGCGCCATCGTAAAATAGTTACAACAGGCCAGCAAGGCTTGAACTTTTGCCCTCAGAATCCGCCGCTCGCGGATTTGCGAATTCGCAGTAAATTCACGGGAGTTCGCGGATCGCGAATTTACCGAAAATTCGCAAAATCCGCGAGCGTAACGGATTTTGCGCTCATGCTTACGTATCAAGTCATATCAAATCATATCATATCATATCAAACAAGAGCCAAAGTAGACAAGTCTATCCCAAATACAAATATGCCACGGTAAGCGTTCCTAGGACTACCTTACCACTCAAGGGCATCCAAATTCCAAAACCTACAACAGGCGCCGCAAAACGGCTCTCACCAATCATAGGCTGCCCAGATTCCAACCGCCAAGTTCTAAATTCGACCAAACGGTCACTGCAGGGCTGACCAGCAGAAGAGATCTCAGTCGAGGACCGGCGCCGCCTGGATGGTCGGATCGGAAAGTAAGGAAGAACCACCTCGGGTGCCAAGACTCGGGTCTCCTATGGCAGCGATCGCATCCTCAGCGACGTTCCGAACCTTCGTCACGACCAATCCTTCGGGCATCCGAGTCGCCGATGAGCCCCACGTGCCGGGCGCCAATTTGTCGTGCAGGCCTCAGCCAGACCCGCTAGTGCAAGGGGTTCGCCCTTCTGCGCACAAAGTCCTCAGACCCAAAAGGAAAAAGTTGGCACGGAAACTGGAAATACAAAACATAGAGTTTATTACACCTCATGAGGTGGTGCTAAAGTTCAGACAGTACCCTTCGGCACTGCGAGAAGTAGCACAAAGGGCTACTGGACACATGGTTTATTTATACCCACACAGGGGCTCAAAAGAAGGCGGTACAAAGCATAAGAGCACATTTTATGTCCATACAAGGCAATATCGAGAAGCACAATCGATCAGTGGGAGGAGCTAACAGTCTTGGGGTCTCGGCTAACACATTCCAATCTAAGGCTAACAAATAACAGATGTGGACCCTAACGGTCAGCGAGGAAGACAGAGATGCTATTAATAGCCTGTTGCCGGGCAGATTCAAAGGCCATGAGCAGAAAGGTAGGACAACGCACATGGTCGACAAGAGGTAGCATGTGGCAGACAAAATGGCTGCCGTGAATTCAAAATGGATGCCATCAAATGCTAAGATAACGGCAAAACCAAGATGTCTTTTGCTAACGCTCAACTTAATCGCTGTCAAATTACAACACTAGGGGACCAGCAATGTACTGCTACTGGGCCAACCTACTAATTTAAAACAATTGTTTGCACACAGCATTATTTACAATTTACCTTTTATCTTTTTGTTTTTCTCAATATAGCTACTCCTGCTGGTCCAACCGTAGGACCCAACAGGCAGGAGATAGTGGCCCGTCCGCGGCAGCAGAAGCTGGATCATATCCAGCAAGAATACCAGTGGCTGGTGGCCCTGGAAGAGGAGGCGGAGGGAATATATGCCTCTTAGCTGGGCCCCAGTGCAGCTGGTCCCCCTCAGTCTCTAGTCTCCCGGCGAACCCATCGCCAATGCCGCAGCCAGTGGACATCAACTGCTACCACCCCTCCCACACTGACAACAGCAGCCAATTACTGCACCCCATCCTGCAGTGGGTGGGTACCATTGAGAGCTGGTTCACCACAATAGAGCATAGCCTCTTGACAGATATCCAGAATGCCCTCTTTTAGGATTTTTTTTAAATGTTTATTTTGGTGGGGGGACTGGTTGTGGCAGGGTGGAGAGGATGGGAGGGAGTCTGTCGCAGCGATTTCTGCTCCTACACAGAACTGTGCATAGAGACTTGGAACCTCAGTGAATTAGGGTGTGCCAAAACTCACCTTAGTATCCAAAATCCCCTACCAGACTAGCAATCAGTTTCTCATTGGTTCTTCCATACCCCCAATGATTAGACAACCCAGAACATGGACTTAGAACACCTCAGGTAACGTGGAACACATAAACACTCTTTCGTTATACTATCAGATCAGTCCAAAACGAGGAGTAAATGAAGACACGTGCAAGTTTGAAATATTTATTTCTAATGATGTGTTCTCAAGCGCAATATCTTAGCTAATACCAGCAAACATATTATAAGCAACAAGGTTATCAGCATAGTTACAATTCCATAAAATACAAAGGGAGAAAGCCTGTTAAAATGTTAAAGGGAAGAAGGCTGAAAGACACATAATTATTACTCTCACTTGCTAGTATATTATATTATATCTAAAGAAGGTCTCTTGGGATTAGAAGGGTGGCCCCATACCTCTGATTCTAGTAGAAAGGGATCACATCATGCTCTACACCAGCTCTCTGCATGCAAATGTTCTCCAAACTGTGTCTGCATGCTCTGCGCAGTACATTATTAAATGCACCAAAAAGTAGAGGTGCCCACAGCTGCGTATGTGTTATGTCTAGAACGTGCGTGGTTCAGACCGAACAACAACCACTGTATTGAAATAACCTTGAAGGCCTCTGCACTCACTGTTCAGACATAGCTTACCAAGCAAGACTGATACTATAGGAAAAACATATTATTCTCGTGTGAAGCTAAATATTCTGCTAGACTCTAAACATTTATAATATCATGTGCCGTGTGCAAAAGCAGCAGAGATGAAAAATGGCGTTTAAACTTCTAATAAGCTCATGCTAACTTAACACAGTGTCAAGGCAAAAGTCATCACCATGACAAGTCAGGACCGGGTTTCTTTGAAAATTTCAGATTTTGAGACACTGGGGCTTGGGTCAGTTTTTTTTTGGAAAAGAGGTGGGCATGTTGTGTATTTCTTTTTAAAATAATAAAGTGGAAACTATATTATAGCTGTATGTTGTTTGTTAATGCACAGACTTGGTGCCTGTCTAGACATCTCTGTCAGGTAAGCAGGAGTGTTGTCGAGCTCATCTTTTACCTTTTCTTCATGCAGGGGACTAGAAGGCTTTCCCCTATTCCACTCAGACTCTTGGTTTACTATTGTACCTAAGTCTATACATGATAAGTTCTTGCTTCTTGCTGTTGATGAGGTGGTCCTGCAGCTCCTGCCCTGAGTTAATCCATGATCCTCCTCCTGACTCCGAGTAACACAGTCCCAGACCAGTCATCATCATCATGAAACACGATGACCCGTGCAAGATAGACGAGCAGTGTACTGCTGTTGAAGAACAAGTAGAGAAACAGAATTGCAGTATTTTGCATTGGTTTTTGTTTGTTGTTGTCTGGTCTCAGAAAAGAAGGAGAACAACCTGCAATTAAATCTGTCTAAATGTGAGGGGGTTGAGGTCGTACCTATTTTTAAGAAGGGAGCCAGGGATGACCCAGCCAACCATCGCCCCATAAGTTTGATAGACTCTGTTCAAAAGGTTGTTGGCCGGGTGGTGCTGGGAAGGATTTTGGCATGGGTTGACGAGCACACATGTCCTCTCCGATTACCAGGCCGGATTCAGGACAGGCACTGGGATGATGGAACAGGCGTTCAGGTTACTCCTCCTCTATTGGAAGGTGGTCCAGATAGGCAAAGGCAAAGGCAGTCTTGTATTCATTGATCTAAAGACTGCCTTTGACCTGGTCCCTCGTGAGCACCTGTGGCGGGTCCTGGCTGAGCAGGGGGTCTCCAGGACCATTTTAGACATGCTAATTCGCCTCCACGATGGCAATTACGCCCAAGTGAGATAGGGTTCTCAGGGACAGAAAACCCCTCGAATTCCAGTGAACAGGGGCGTCCGCCAAGGCTGTGTATTAGCTCCCACCCTATTCTCTTTGTATGTGAATGGGGGGGTTGAGCATCTACAAAGAATACCATCTGATGCTCCCGCCCTGGAGGGCGAAATAATTCCTACACTCCTGTTCGCTGACGACACCCTCCTCATCTCAAAGACCCCGAAGGGCCTGCAGACCCTTTTAGACAGCTTTCAATCATTCTGCACCATAAGAAGGCTGATCATTAACACTTCGAAAACAAAGTTTCTAATATTGAATCCATCAAGGCCACCTAGGGGTTCACCTTCATTAAATGGAGTCCCATTAGAGAGGGTTACTACATTTGATTACTTAGGCATTCGCATCACTGATTCTATGCTTTGGAGGTCCCACACCCAAAAAATGCTCTTGAACCACAAAAGGGTTGTGGGGGCAATACTAAAAGAACATCACTCCTCATCGAGCAAACTAATTGCCCCCACCCTCACGATATACAAGGCCAGAGCAGTCAGTTCGGCCCTTTATGGTGCCGAACTGTGGGGCTTCACCAATGTAGAACAGATTACCAGATCAGAAAATAAATTCTTAAAAGATCTGATGACGCTCCCCAAAGGACTCCTACTAAGCCCCTATTGCACGATCTAGGTTGCCACCTGTTCAGAGATATTGTCAGACTTCGCCCCCTTCTGCTGTGGGCCCGCCTGTGGCGGACACCAGAGTTATCAAAATACGCAGCAGGGCTAAGCGAAATAATGGACCAGGACCGCTGGCACAGGATCGGTTGGTTAAAAGATGTTAAAAAACTCTTGTCCGATCTTGACTTCAGAGAGGCATGGGAAAATAGAACCTCCCCACCCAAGGTAGAAATCAAGAAGGCATACTGGTTGTGGGTTAGCAAGAATGGCCTCCTTAATTCCGAAACAGGAAGATTGACAGAGGAGTTTATGCAGCACAAACACTCCACTTGTTTATAACCCTACCTAGACAATATACAAAAAACATACGATAGGGCCCTGTACTTTGAGTTTAGGGTAGGCTCACTCCCAACACGAGAACAAACTGCAAAATGGAGGCCCCCTTATCAGACACCTGCTTCCTGCCCAAGTTGCGAGGCTACTCTCGAGTCAATTTCACATATCATGTTTGCGTGCCCAGCTTACAGAGTACCGAGAGAACGCTGGCTGAAACCAATTTGTAACCAACTGGGCACCCGTAGCTATCATGCTGCTTTGCATATCTTTAGAGCTGATGCACGGGAACTTTATGCTTGCGGACTGGCCAAATTCTTTAGATGGGCATGGAGCATTAGACTGAGAAACTTGAATGTCAATTCTTATTCTGCACTGTGGTCATGTGTCTGCTGATCTTACATTTTGTACGGTTTTTATATTGAAATAGCTATTTTTAGATATGTATTCTTCTCTTTTTAATGAATCTTTGAGATCAATGATTATGGTATTTTGTTTAATGTGAAAATGCATTTTATCTTATTTGTATACTTTTTTACTCTGGAATTTGCAGCTTTTAAGATATGTATTATCGAAATAAAGCTATCTTGAATGAATGAATGAAAGGACTGATCACCTGCAGGGAAAATAAAATTACGCCCATCACTCAAGCCCCAAACAATGCAAATCAATTTTCATCTCAAGAAATGACCCATATTACAGTTGAACACACCCTCCCTCACTTCCAGCCTCCACATCAATCATCTTTCATGGTCACTCGATAATCTGATCACTTATTAGTGCAATGGTTGCCTGTTCCACTCTAAGCACGGTGGTAGGTACACTTTCTCCCCTTTAAAGCAAAACAGATTGGAATGTGTAACTCTTGTAAATAAAATGATTGCCTGGGGCAGCCATCCTAGATGATGAAAAAAAAAGAAGGATCATAGGAGTGAACCATACGGGTTCATTCACTTTTGCTAAGTAAGTTTGTGAAGGCCAATCACCGTCCATTCCTCAGGGCCCATACATTACAAATCAGTCATCTCATGCAAGTTTCCACATTACAGTTCAATACCCTCCCTCACTGTCTGCCACCACATGAATCATCAATCAACTTAAAACATCACTCACGCACCTTGTCACTCACAACGGCAATAGTTGAAGTTACCTCTTCAAATCCAAGCACAGGTAGGTTAGGTATTAGGTATTCAATTATCTTTGATGCATACAACACATTGGAATGTGGTGTTGGTAGGCAGACTTTTATGAGGCAGCATTTCTAGTGCTAAGTGATACAAAAAGGAATAGGCATTAGGCAATAGGCATGTGTGGAGAACAGGCATGTTCCCATTGTCATGAAGGAATTATGGAGGCTTCTTCTATACACAATGGTCCAACTGCACTCTGGCAATATATATTTGACTAATAGAAAAGGAAGGTCAGCATGAATCTGACACAAACATAATAATATTCCTCTAGCTAATTGTTTTTTGGGGGGTTTTTTGCAAAGAAAAAACATTTTTTTAAGTTGGCACTGATATACTTATTCCGGGAAGTAGAATTCGTCCTCAAACTCAGATGGTTCACTCAGAAGTTGGTCAGATAACACATTTGATTCAATTTCAGACCAATGACCCTTCTCCTCCTCCTGTGCTGCGTTTCAGGAAGAGTGTAATTGTGTGGTATAAAAGTTGGTTCATTTTGATCATAGTCAATCTCTCCACGTTTTGAGGTGAGACACTGGTCCTTCTCACTGTGACAACTGCACCAGCTGCATATAATACACTGACACTGGAGACAGGACAAGGCAGATACTTTATTGCCAGCCTCCTGAGCTATGCCCATTGGTGCATCTGCCCATACCAATACATCAACAGATTTTGATCCAATTGACATCTTTTGGATCATCCAGACAATCCTGGAACATCCTGTGGATGGTCACTGGTGATGCCACTTGAACAACCTGTTTTGCCATCCCCTCTGCATTGGACTTGAGCCCTGCCAATTGATTAGCTCTGAATATTACTGTTTATGAAAATGATATGGTATGGTGTGGTGTGGTGTGGTATGGTATGGTATGGTGTGATATGGTATGGTGTGTTGGGCTATGGTATGGTTTGATGTGGTATGGCATGGGATGGTGTGATATGCTATGATGTGGTGGGCTATGGTATGGCGTGGGGTGGTAAGGTATTGTATGGTATGGTGTGGTGTGCTACGAAATGGTGTGGTATGCTATGGTATGGTGTTCTGGGCTATGGTATGGTGTGGTATAGTGTTGTGTGCTATGGTATGGTGTGGTATGGTATGGTGTAGTGTGGTGATATACGGAATGGTATGGTATGTTATGGGATGTTATGGTGGGATGGGACAGATAGGATAGTAAATGTAAATGTAAATGTAAATGTGTTTGTATTTATATAGCGTACTTCTACCCAGAGGTCTCGTAGCGCTGTATTCATACCGCTGTGGAACCCTTCCTGGCTTTCCTGTGAGATGTCCACTCCTGGGCACCCCTAAGGTGAAGCCAGGCATCCAAGCGCTGCTGGGGCCGTTGTGGAGATTAAGCAAGCTATTGCCCAGAGTCACAGAGTGGGACCCATGATTAGACTAGGCACCGAGGCGAGAATTATCAGGTCCGGGGAGATTGAGTCCAAAAGCCGCCAAGGCGGGAATTGAACCCTGGTCCCGGTCCAGACCTCTGCATCAGGGTCTGCCGCTCTAACCATTGAGCCACGCTTCTCTAGTGTGGACCGATCCTGATGGCCAACTCTGCCCTATCTGCTGCCATTGATGAGCACGGAGCCTAGCGGGAGGCAGCAGTGACTTGCGGTTGACTACTGCAGACTCTGAAGTGCGGCTGTAGCAACGGAGGCCAAGTGCGGACTTTCACCAGCTTGAAAACAATAGATACACCACTTTCAAATTACGCATTCTACATTTTTTAAAGGAACGCTTCAGGAAGGAGGAATGAACCAAGGTAATGGTTATGACACAGCATAAAGAGAATGAAGGAATTTACCAATGTACAAGAAACAGAGCAATGAAAAACAAAAAAAAAACAAATGTGAATTATCTGAGAAGATCTTGAACATCCCCCTATTTAGGAGCACAAACAATTGCATAAATGAATCACCTTTTCCTTTGAAGAGTGCAACTCTATTAAGATTCCACACACTACGGCTGCCTTCCAGTCCTTTAGAACGTAGTCACAGTAAGACCATTGCTAAAGAAGTCCATGCTGGGAGCCAACGACATGAACAATCTTAGACCCATCTGTTTGCTCTTTCACATGGGCAAAGGGTGGGAAGAAGTGTCCAGGCACTAAAATCAGGACTTTGCAAAATGTAATGAACGACCTACAAATGGGCTTCCATTACATTCATAGTGCTAAGCAGGTGATCCCATCAGACTCAATGATCTTCACCAGCTCATTGATAAAGTAGAAACTGGCAAGCAAGTTCTGACGCCACCTATCAAGTTCAGGCAAGAGCCGCGCCGTGACCGGCGCCCATGATGGAACTTTTTAACAATGCCCCCCTAGGTAGAATCTAGAACCATCTGTATGTACTGCGGTACCCGTGCAACCGTTTGCCGATGACCGGTGGAGCTGCCCTATGCAGCTAAGAGGAGTTTCGCTTGGGTTCACCCCTCGGCCGTCACCTACCCAGCCGGACATCGGAAACTGTTTTTCCTCGTCTCCCCATTGTATTTCTTACCCCCTCCACCCTATGTTTATGCTATGTTCTTGTAACTCATGTAACTATTTCCAGCACCTATTTGGCCGTCACCTACACAGCTGATCTTCTGATATTCTTTTCCTCGTCTCCCCTTTTTTGTTTCCTTCCCTCCCCCTCCTTCTTTTGATCCTTTGATTTAAACTGATGTAACTATATAACCCGTAACTCGCTGATTCAACTGATGTAAATTACAAAACTGTTTTTACCTACCACGGAGCCTGAGCAACCTTGGCGGTGCCCGGTGGAGCTGTCCTATGCAGCTATAGAGGAGTCTGGCCCCTTGGCCGTCACCTACCCAGCCGGTCATCTGACATTGTTTTTCCTCGTCTCCCCGTTATGTGTCTCCTTCTCTCCCCCTACGATGGAACAATGATGACGCCCCCTGGGTGGATACCAAACCTGTTTGTACCTTCCGCGGAGACCGAGCAACCTTTGCCGATGCCCGGTGGAGCTGTCCTATGCAGCTATACAGGAGTCTGGCCCCTTGGCCATCACCTACCCAGCCGGTCATCTGACATTGTTTTCCTCTTTTCCCCGTTCGTGTCTCCTTCACTTCCCCTCCCTCTGTGATTCTTTGATTCAAACGGTTGTAACTATGTATCCTGTAACTTGCTGCTCCTCATGTAAAGCGCTCTGATACCACCGGGTCTAGCCAGCGCTATATAAAACTTTGCAAATAAATAAATAAACCAATACACTGCAGAGGTTGGGTCCAGCCCTTCTGTTGCTGTTGTTGCTGGTGTTCTGGTTGATGGTGTTGGCTGCTGTGAGACAAGACTTCCCTCTCTGGAAGTTGTAGGTGGCACCCCAGAACTGTGGGGTGGGACTCAGAGTTCCAGCCGGTCTTCCAAGTCTCCGGCTTGCTCTACAATCCACATCTTGTATTTTAAAACATCCCCTTAGAAAATAGAATGTAAGTGGGCAAACATTTTTAGTACCATGGCTCCAGTAGTACTTGATGATGTCATGTTGCAGCCTTATATTAGAAGCCAAGCGAAGGACAAAGGTCTCAACCAAGGCATGCGCTTTTATGTTTTCATTCACACCTGTGGGGGCAAACCTTTCAGACACCTTCTTTACCTGGTCTTGTAGGAGATGCAACAAAGGGATGGCTTGGCCCATTGTACTATACTCCTTGCTAACTTCCTGTGGGAAAACCTGAAAGGGAGTCGCATTTGTGACAGGGATTTGACTAGGCCCCATTTGTCCGCATTCATGGTCATAGCTTTCACAACTGCATCCCCGCCTCGCTGAATGACATGGTTATTGATTTTGTTTGTACTGCTCAAACAGACATTGCAACATGTAAACAAGTGGAGTCCCAACTTGCTGGTACCTTCTATTTCAAGGCTTTAACTGGTACTCCATTTTTACTCTGAATGATCCATAGCGGCTTCCAGGTTTTATAAGAATGGCTGAAATGAGTGCAGATTCTTCTGCAGGTGGTCAGTATGTTGCTGACTATGTCTTCCTTTTTGAGGAAGTCTTGCAACACCATGTTGTTGCAATGGGCCAAATACAGGCTCTTGAAATAGCCTCCGTCTGTCATGCCCTTCACTATGTTGTTGGCATTGTCCATGGCAACAAATCCAATTCTAACTCCACTGGGTCGCAGCCATTCAGACACCTTGCTGTTAAATTCCTCCAAGATGTACAGCTGTATGTGATTTCTCCATTGCAAACATGGCCACTGTTGCATGCCACCAAAGAGTCTTAAAACTTTCTTCAGGGCCAAGACCAGAAGATATCCTTTGCTTTACCCATGCAAAAGAGAACCAGTGTGCAGTAATGCACATGTAAACAGTCGTCTGACAAATGGCCCACATGTCTGTCGTCAGGTGGATGGTATGAACAACACTTTGCTGACAAGCTTGTTCAACCCAACAAGAGCACATTGTGATGCTTGCAACAGCCACTCTGGCAAAATAGGTCCTACTTGGAACCTTCTGAGAGAGGCTGGCTTGGTATATGATGCTCTCTTATGTAAGTGTGCACCCTGCACCAATCCAGACAACCCTTATGATGATTTTAGAGGTATTAGACAGCCTTAAAAAGCTCTCTAAATGATATCTGTGGAGGGCAGCCTTCAGGCTTAGTTGAGAAGGAGTGTAAAGCAGCTTGCTTTACCGAAACATAATATTATTGGTACAGATTAAGAGAAAAGAACCACACAGTGGATTTATAAAAATATGTATTTATTGCTAGACACTCACTAACACTTAGAGGTATCTCCAACCCGGAGATATACACAGTGCACACAATACTTCTCAATAGAAACCAGTAAGTAGCACAGTATGCACAGTGGTCACCTGGGGGGTCCAAACCATACTAAAATAGTGGTATGCAAACCACTACTTGAGTCAAGACTATACCCAGAGAACAAAGAAGGGCTGGGGACCCTAGAAACCACCCAAGGTGAGTATCTAGGAGCCCCAAGGAGGTCATGTGCAGTGTAGGAACACAACCACGTTCTCTGTACAAATCAACGGGTAAGTCGTGGTTGCAATTTTAAAGAAGAAGGACCCTTGCAAGAGGACCCTGTAGAAACCCCAAATCCCACAAGCCTTTGTAACAGCATGTCAACGTGGTGCACAGGGGTTCGGTTCCGGCGGCTCCGATGAGTGATCCTGGCCTAAAAATTGGTGACAGGACAGGGCAGGATTTGAGGGATGTGAAGAACCACCACCCTTGGTGGTAAGCCTTTCAGAGTCCATGTGATCCCAGGATCAGCAGACCGGTTAGCTTAGTTGCAGTGCCTGCAGATGCAGGGAAGTGACTCTGTCACTTCAAGGGTGATTCCTTCAGTTTTCTTGGATGCCCACAATCCATGGAAGGTTCCTGTATGGAGCACAGGCACGGGCACTGCAGCAGACTAGCAGGGCGATGAGATCACGAGCAGTAGGAGTCTTCCCAGCTGCAACCTGGATGCCCAGAGCAAAGTCCAGTGAAGTCCACAGTGCCCAGACGGTCGAAGAAGAAGTGGTGTCTTGAAATTAATCTTGTCCCATGAAGAATGTAGGGACCCACCCTCAGGTAAGCCCATAAGTACCCTAAGGATAGGGTTGGGATGATTCAGGGTACCCTCCCAGTGGAGGGGACGAACAGTGGGGATGACCCTCTCCTGGGAGGGTCCTCTGTCCTTTGTCCAGTACTCTGTCCTTTGTCCAGTTTTGTGCGAGAGCGGAAGCCAAGGACTCCATGAGCTGGTTTGAACTGGACTATGCGAGGAGGTCAACAAATGTGCCCTTCAAGCAGACTTAGTGGCGCTGGCAAGCGCTCCCACCTGCCCCCAATACACTAAACCCTGTCTGAGGAGGTGGTCACACCTCCCTGTGACAGGATACCAATTATTCTGACTTCCCCTGCTCAAACTTGGCTCAGCAGCAAAAGGGTAGAATCATGTCTCTGGTTAAAAGCAGTCATGGTGTGCTGTCCGGGTCTTGAAGACTGGTGCTGGGAGCAGAGGGCCTTTACACTGATTGGAATCATGCCTCTCACACTGTTTACGGTGTGGGGGCAGATTCCAAAATGTTTGATACCAAACATGATAGGGTTCGCTCCAGCCAGTTTTGAGAGGGTCATCCCGTACTAATGTGGTGCCCCTCTATATGTTATATGGCTGATGCACTTACAGCTCAGAAGAATAGACTCTGAAGGCTGTAGGGGTGTCCTGCTTATGAAGGGGCACCTTCACAGTTAGAACCGAGCACCCTGCCTTCAGGATTGAAAGGCCTGCTTTAGGGGTGACCTATAGGTTTTAAGTGTGGTGACCTTAGGTATAGGAAAACCTCTATCTTTCATAAGTGGTGCTAGAACCAGCTAACACAGACTGCAATGGCAGGCCTGTAGTTGCAGTTTGAGGGGTCCTTTATAGGTGGCATAATACATGCTTCAGCCATAGGGGTCCCCTGGGGTATCTATGCTCAGGGTACCTCAGTACCATATAATAGGGACTTATAAGGGTACCCAAGTATCCAATCTGGGATATACCTTCGTACTTACCATAACAAATTAGTTGAGAAAGCAGATAGACTAGGGTCCTGATTAGTAGTATCCTAGTCAGACTAGTCAGAGACAGCATAGCACCAGGCAAAAAGTGGGAGTAACCATAAACGCAGATCCTACTTTTCTACACCTACCATTTTGGGCAGATGGCTGCCACAATTTCTAAGAATCCCACTCCTTCCACAAAATAAAAAGGGAGGAGGTTCAGAGTTAACATTTTTGCCTGCTTCCCATTGTACAAACGTGATGTTGTGTGGTTTTACTTGTAGGGCCTCTCCTGCCTAAACATGCCCATATTAGTAGCCTGGATTTTCTTACTTTCTTGGGACACTGACATAGACATCTTTGAGAAGTAGATGCTAGTGGTAGACTCAATGTGCGTCATGGTAGTGGGGCAGTGACTGCATGCTGTGGTGTCTCCATCTCACTCTGAATCTTCTTGTGCCATTGTGAAGTCGCTGTGTGGGGTGAATCTGCTGGTACACTGCTGGGGATAGGGCTGCTTTGCATGCAGAGGTCACCCTCTTCTTCCTCATCATCACCTTCCACCATGATTGGACTTGTAGTTGATGTTTCCTGGCTCTCCCCAACACCACAACCATGTCCAACAATTTTTTGAAAGTGCTCCTCCCACTTGATTGTGTGGTGTTTGTTCATATGGGTCATCTGGCCTCCTGTACCGTAATGTGTACCAAGCTTACCTTGACAAACATTTGTGTGGCGAATTGTGCACACTGCAATGTGCTCCCCCTCTTTGATAACTGTAAAAAGGTCCCAAACTGCAGAGGAGAAGTTTTTTACTGGGCCACTGCCTGAAGAAGAACTGGAGGTAGGTGGGCATGTTGTCGATAACCTCTTTGCTTCTCCTGGGGCAGGGGTTGGTGCAGGTTTCAGCTGGGGCTTTGCAAATATGAGAGCTGGTGGTGGTGCTACTTGTGCCACATCCCTCGTAGCTGGTTGAATAGCAACATCCGGAACACAGAACGGCAGGCTGTGACAGATGCACCCGTCTGAGCATCTAAGGCACTACCTTTCCAGAGATACCGTCCAAACTTATCCCAATGCTCTGTGGAGACACACACCTCGATCACCTCAAGACATCATCTCTCCAGAAATACCGACCAACCTCATACTAGCACTCTGTGGAGAGACGCATACCTCGATAATTTTTCAAAATCTCTTCACATTAAGTTTTTACGTGCCCTCGAGTGCCCCACGCATCTACATACCGTGTTACTTACACTACCACGGTCAACAATTATATGATATCTGCACTCTACACCCCTACGCTATCCAACACAGTCCTGGGCCCTGTCGGGTCGGAAGTATCACCGACGGAGCGACTCTCCCTGTGATACTTTAAGTACTATAGCCATGAAGAGTCGCTGGAAGATTGTCCCACATGCGACGAAACACGTGTCGGCTGGTTTTCTTTTTAAAAACATTAAAGAAACTACATTTCCAACGACTGATTCAATGAGAAAAAATAGTTTTTTAATAACAGGCTTTGTTTCCGTTTGTTTAAGTGTCTACACTGACATAACTTTTTATACAATGTTGGAGTGTGCATGGATATTGTGTTGTAAATTTACACAGTGTTAGCCTAGGCTGACACTACCTTGGGGGGTTATAGGGCTCATGTCCTCACCCTTTTTGAACCTCAAATCCCATTGAGAATCCCCAGATAGAATTGCGTCAATACTTAGCAGTGCGCCTTTTTCTCCAAACCTGACTAAAAACCCTTTTCAGACCAATAGAACTGGTTGAATAGCAATGTCAGATTCTTATGTGTCACCTTCCACTTTGACTACCTCGTCATCGTCATCATCCTCTTCATCCCCTTCCATTAGTTTAAGTCTTTCTGGGACTTTCCTTTTCCCTTGCCTCTCCTGTTGTCTCCTGGTCTCTGTCGGGGTCCACTCTGTGCCCTATCATCATCATCGGAAGTGGTGCTTTGAGAAGATGGTGGAGTAGTACTATTCCTGATTCTAAAACAGGAAGTTCTTGCTCAAAAATAAGCATAACCACCTGTTCTGCTCCAACATTAGGAAATTGTACTATTGCTGGCTGTAGTTGTTTCCTGAAATGTTTATGTACTACTTTGCAAAAGGGACAAATCTAATTCAACGTCGCTACTTGTCTGCATCAACAAGATTGCAGTGGCTGCTCCAATGACAAACATGGTCCTGGGCTTAGATTGGGGTGGTGCTGTTGATGGGCGCTGCTCTCAGTGTGCTCCCTTGAGGCTGGAGCAACAGGCCACATTGTCCGAAAAAGGTTTTGACTGACACGCCACTGGTGGTAAGTTGCTACTTCTCACTGGCCACTTCTTGGCAGCAACTTTCTTTGGGCCCATCTTAAAGCTCTCAGTTGGCAGCTGTGCCAAGATGCATAAGCAGAAGTGATTGGAGGACTTACGTGTGGCTGCACAGGCCTTCTGTTTGGCAGTACTGTGGTGAAGTCCCTTCTCTGAGTCTTGGGCACACAAAGGAATGATGCTAGAGTCTAAAGTTCACTGCAGGCAGGGGGTCCGGGAGGAAATTGAATGCATACCCCAAAAACTGAATGCTGTTGCTTGGCTGTGTGCCTATGATAGATGAATGGATTGCGACTGAGGTAAAAGTCAAAACAGGAAAAAATTATTTACAATTAAAAAAAAATGTTAATCATTAAATTCAAATTTCCTGTTAAAATTTAAAATATAAAAAAATCAAATTAAAAATATTTAAAATAAAAAAAACTTAAAAAAGAAAATTTGAAAGAAGGTAACAAATTACTATTAAAGTTTTTGAAAATTACATTAAATTAAAAAATACAATTAAAAATAAAATAAAACCAACTAAAATAAAAAAATAACAATAAGTGACATTATCCTCAGACGTATTATTAAATTGATATCTCATCCTTCAATGCAAGCCTATGGCAAAGGCACGCTGGCTGGATACACAAGATGACTGCCTGGAGCTACCGGCTACTCCCGCATGCGCCTTTTCCTTCCTGGTCCTGCTAGGCACTGGGGCAGCATTATACTCCCTGTGCAATCCCTGTGCTGCTCTTATGCAAAGAGGTAATCAAAAAAGGGGGTTGCGTCCGTTATGAGGCCAGGGTGGGACGAGAAATAGTTTTAAGGTATAGAAATACCCTGCCACCAGTTTTAGAAGCTGCTATTTATTTCAGCAGACTATTTAACAATGCATTAGGTCATTGTACAATGCTTGACATTTTACACGTATTCATGTCTATTTTATGCACTCATTTAAATTTTCAATAAGGCACATAAAGATACACAACTCATTCATGAGTGAAATAGATGTGACATATGAACTATACAAGAAAATGTGACTAAATACATCAATGTGAAAAACATGAAACACAGTGAAACAAAACGTTAAAAAGAATAAACCAGTATAACTCAAGGTTCTTAGTAATACATAAAGCTCTTTTTATATATTATATATATAATACAAAAAGACCATTTACTTGGCTAAATATCTAAACAGAGACAGCATCCAAGGGTAAGTATCTAATTTTCTGTGGGGATTTGAATATTGGCTAAACCCTCTCCAGAAGTTAGAATTGATTCATACACCCTTTTTGATTTAACGGAAATGCTGCCGCGTTTCCAATCCCTTAGTGGTTTTAGGGTTTTTCATCAGGACTGATACATGGTGTAATCTGTGTGGGATGATAAAATAAAGAAAATATGGGTTTTAATGTTTTGTAGCCTTTTCCTCTGTAAGCGCCCACCCTTTGAAAATGAGCAATATGGTACCTGTAGTTTTGGAGGCTTCCTTTCCATCTGCTAAGTTAGCAAGCTGGTACTTGAATCTAAAACAAGCATATTAAATTACTTTAGTTGAAATATCAAAGAAATTGAACCTTCTTTGTTTGCTGATTAATATTACGGTGCTAGAGTGACTGCTTACTTGCTTAAAAACTTCTGTTTGAAGCAGCGTCGAAGCGCCATCACAAACTGTTCCAAATAGGCTGGGGCACCAGCAAGCTTGATTTATGAATTTCTTCAAACGATTAGTATCTGAAAGCTAACCGGAGAAAAAAGCGACTTTGTATCTATGCGTTTAAAGCGTGTTCTGCCTATTTCATTCTCAGAAAAGAGAAACCATTTCATCAAAGTTGGCTTACTAGTTTTGGAACTCCCTCCTGGTTTTGAATATTTGCTGAATATTTAGCGATTCAGCACGGGAGGCTGCAGCTCAACAATTGTTTCTGACACAAGCAGTTTGTTTTGGGATACTTCTTGCTTCTAAAATGTAAATGGGGAATGAAGCAACACTGTATCACTCGCGTATTGGTATGCTTCTTTACTGTTCAAGAAACGACTGTGATTACCTTCTTCTGTTCCGGTCGCCTGCCTAGTGTTCAGAGGATGTAATCTGCCCTTTGGGGCCTGACGGGGGAGGCGGGGCAAACAGCACCGAACAGAGACTCAAATTTAGGTGTGACAAAGGCCGCTTTATTGGAAGCAGGTGCACCTTACACAACTAAAACCCTTGGCCTGGCCGTACAAAACTAAACCTCACTAAATATATAATTTTTCTAACAACCCCTCACCCCCTCCACTAAAATAGTTCCCCCCAATTAACAAACAGGAAAAGAATTAGCAAATATCAACTTGCCTCTCTACCTAGCTAAATAACTTATTGTACTTAACCTTCTCCTCGATAATCAAAAACAGATCTCCTACAATTCCCACATAAATTAGGAAGAACCGCCCAAAAGGCTTAACATCACACCAACACCTGCTCCAGCGACACGATAAAACCCCACAACCATAGAACATTCCCCGATGCACCGGCTCCAAAGAAAACCCCTTCAAAAAACGCACCTCACACCAAAAAACCTTCTTACTTACCCTAAAACCAAGACACCCCCCAATCTTCTAAACAAAAAAACCCCATCAACAAAAACCCAGGGAGGGAGGGAGGGAAAATAATTTTGCCCCGCAAAAAAACCCCGCCCGGCTGCCGTGCCACAAGCCACCGAAAGGGTGGCTTGTGACACAAAATGGGCAGTTTTAACCGCACCAGCCCAAGAGCCAGCTAAAAATAGCCCACCCCAGCCCAAAAACTACTAGTAGCCAAAAACCAGGCCACATACCGTGCCAAAACCCCGTCCCCAAAACCCCCCAGGGGTGGCAGGCCTCCCGCTGGTCGGTCGCCCCCCTCCCAAAGCCCTATTGGGGCCCGACGGGGAAGGGGGGGCAAACAGCACAGACCAGAAACTCAAATTTAGGTGTGACAAAGGGCGCATTATTGGAAGCAGGTGCACCTTACACAACGAAAACCCTTGGCCTGCGCCGTACAAAACTAAACCTCACTAAATATATAATTTTCCTAACAACCCCCCACCCCTCCCCTAAAATGGTTCCCCCAATTAACAAACAGGAAAACAATTAGCAAACGTCAACTTGCCATTCTACCTAGCTAAATAACTTATTGTACTTAATCTTCCCCCGATAATCAAAAACAGATCTCCTACAATTCCCCCATAAATTAGGAAGAACCGCCACTCGAAAGAGGAGCTAACGGCTTTCGACCCCCCCCCCCAGGACTCCTGAATTTTCGGATACCTTCGCACCCCAATAGCCTGATCCAGAGCCTCCTTCAACTGCACAATATAAAGTTCCATCACATACCGAGACAGGTGGACACCATCCTCCCGGAAAAAATATACCGCCCCGTACCTAAGCTCCGGATGCTCTATCCTGCCAAACCTTCCTTTTCACAAAAAAACCTTCATTTCCCTGTTAATTTTTCTCCGGGTCTTATCTATGGCCGCTGGCCTCTCTGCCCCCCTCCAAACACACCTGGGAACGAACTCCGACCAAATGACATGACACCCAGCCCACCTGCGCCGTACCTCTAACAAGTCCCTCTTCATTTGTTTGACCAACGCTAACCCTTTGCACAGTACCAAGTCATTATGACCTAAGTGTATTACCACCATGTCTGGACACACCCCCCACTTTACCACTCTACTCAAGGCCGGCAACAACTCATGCCAGCGCATGCCCCCTTTTTCTTGCCACTGACAATGAAACAACCTTTCGTCCAATTCCAAGTTCAGATTCCGGTGCTTGTCCCACTCCGCCCTCTCTGCTCTCTTTATAAATGAGTGTCCTACAATATATATATCTCGAGCGCCGCCGCAGTTGGCCCCGCCACTGCACCTGAAAAGACACACATGTGAGAGGCGAAAAATCTCCTTCAGTTGAGCTCCACAGTCTGACCTCCAACGCCCGAGACGCTTGATGACTTCCTACCCCCAACCTTGACGCGCCGCCTCCGTCGCCGCCCCAATCTGGAATGAAGGCGTCCCAAACGCCTACGGGTCTTCACCCATAAACCGTAGGGCGTGCCGCAGGACCCACAACACCTGTGTCGCAGACACCCTGCTAGCTCCTTCCCGGCCAAAGACCTCCCCCGTAAAGACCCGCCGTTCAGACGCCATCCGCCACCCCCACATCGCCGAGAAGACTGCCTTGCACCTCACCGGGCCCAACACCACCCACGTGCCCTCGCCCCGTTAGTTAGTTTTCGAACGCCATAGCCGCACTGCCACCTCACGCCCTCTCATGTCCACCTCCCCCCAAAGCACCCCTGGTCCACCCTTCAAACCTACCAACTGCGAGACCCTAAAGGCTCTGAAAAACAACCAAGACATGATGGTGGCAAACAAAGTAATCTCCCCCCGGTCACGATAAACAAACGGCAAAGTTTGCAACAGTCCCTCGAGCACCCTGGCCCCTTTCTCCCTCGCCCAGCCTTCCAACAGCCGCGTCCCCAATTCCCCCCGCCGACGGCGAGTAACCCCACCACAATTTTCCCATGAATGCCACCGCCAACAACTTACCCGCAATCATCACCCTCGAGAGCCCCCTGTCCATCAAACTCTGTACTGTACCACCTGCTCCTCCCGACGCCACCGATCCCCCTGCCTTACCACTCCAGATTGCCGAAACTCCTCCCATGCCTGCTCCTAGGCCTTCCAAGTGGACTTTGCCACCGACGCTCTCACCAGCTGAACGACCCGGCGTCTCCCACCAACCACAATTCCTCCGGCACCGGTGCCTTGCACTCCTTCGCCTCCATGACTAGCCCATGGTACCTCTGCTACTGTGAACGAGACAAAGCATCCGCAATGTCATTGTTCACCCCCGGCTCATGTCGAGCTTGAAATGAAATATCATGCTCCAAACAGCGCAGCACAAATACACTCATCAATTTCAACACCTGTGGGTCCCTGGCTGACTGCCTATTGACCACCTGCACCATTTACATGTTGTCCACCTGAAACAACACTCGTTTGTGAGCCAGCTCCCGTGCCCACACCGAAACGTCCACCACCAGAGGAAACAGTTCCAGGAAAGCGATGCTCCGCCCCCCACCTTGCCAATGCTGCGGCCACTGCTACGCGCACCATCTCCCCGGCCAGGAGAGCCCGAAACCGCCAAGCCCCGCCGCATCTGATGACGTGACGTCCCATTCCCAATCCTCCCGGGGCGCCATGGGCACACCATTGAAGCGCCCCAAGAAAGTCTGCCACATGATTAAATCCTCCTTGGTCCCCGCCGACAACCGTAGATGATGATGAGGCAGTGTCAGCGCCAGGCCCAAACGACGGCAGAAAGTGCGACCCGCCCTTACCAATCGGCACGGAAAGTTGAAATGCCCCAGCAGCATCTGCACCTCCCGCACTGTCACTTTCTGCTTGTCCAACATGCCGCCCACCACAGCTAACATTGCCGTACGCTTGTCTTCTGGCAGGCATGCGTCCATGGCCACCGAGTCGAGCTCTATACCAAGGAATGAAAGCACAGTACTGGGACCGTGCGTCTTCTCTGGCTCCAGGGGCACCCCCAGGTAACCCATGTGGTCCGTAAAACTGTCTAGCTGCTGCTGGCAGTCTGTCGTACCCGTCTGCCTCACCAAGAAAAAGTCATCCAGATAATGCATCACCGTCTCAGAGCCTGTGCGCCAGGAAAAAGCCCACTGCAAACAGGAACTGAATCACTCAAACAGCGCACACGAGATCGAGCAGCCCATGGGCAACGTATAAATCGTACTGCCAAACTGCGCCCCGCCCATGGTCTGGTGGTACAAATCGGAATCCAGCTCGCCCCACCTAGCTTCCGGGTCCGACGCCATCTGTGCCCGGAACTCCTCGTCATAATGTGACCAGGCATAACCGCCATATGTAGCCTTCCCGCATCTGATCACATCCATGTATTTGAAAAGCGCTATGGCCCTATCCGGGTACTTCTCGCAATATACGCTGGAGTATATCAGGATAGTTGTCGATAGTCAGGGGAACTTTGGGGCGCTGAGTTAGTTCCTGCTCTTCCTCCTTCGACCCCTCCTTCGCCGAGAGCTCCCTGGGAAGGAGCTACAGGATTTCAACATACTCCCCTTTCCATATCTTCTCTCTCGTCGCCAGCGACAGGTGCGCCCCTAGCGGTTTCGCCACGCCCATATAGGGGAGCTTATGCACTGGGACATCACAACTCTCCTTACTTTTGTCTCCGGCGGTGCCCTCGCCCATTTTGGCAGCCCCCGCGCCGCCGACCCCGCCACCCACCCCAGTGCCCCCTGACCCCCTACCAAACACTGCCAACACCCCATCCGGCCCACCACCGTATCCTTCACATACCGCCCTTTCTGCAGGCGCACCCCCAGATCCCCCTCCCGAGCATCCGTACCCACCAACCCCTGACCAGCATGAGGCTTGCCCAAACCACTACCCGCTCTGCCACCATCCTTACCTGGCGTCAAGGCCGGCATCCTCGCTGGATCTCGCCGCCTAACCAGTGGAGCCGGGGGGGGGGCGTCGTTCTCGGCGCTCCATGCCGGGGGTGTGCCTGATACACACTACCAACATAGTTACTCCGCTCCGCCCCCCCCACTCCCCAACCCCTTCCCGAATCTCCCTTTCCTCCTCAGAATCCTCCTCATAGGCCGGTTGCACCACGTCCTCCTGCTCAGCACTGGGCCCATCCTTCCAATCTACCCCCGGACGCCCCCTAGCGGCTCCAGCCGACTCAACCTGGCCTTCTCCCTACAAGCCCACAACAAGTCCCCCAGATCCAAACTCTCCCTCCTCTCATCCATCGTATAGGACTCCGCAGCCTGATCCACAGCCTCCTGCCTCCATCCCCGTCCCCCGGCGGCCGTCTCGACCCTTCGGGGTGGGGCTGGCGGGGACTTACCACCCACCTCCCAGTGTGCTCCCAGGAATGGTCCCGCAGTGGAGCGCGACAGCCTGCACTAGGCAGAGCCAGCCCATCCCCTCGGTGGAGTGGAGCCGCATGCTGCTCTCCCGAGCACCTATCCCAGCGTTCCTGCCAAGAAAAAGAGGTGGAGTCCAGCATGCCAAAAACGTCCCCCATCCCCCTCCCTCCCCCAAATGCCCCCATCCCCCACGCACGCCCCGCCCGCCGAATGCCCCCCCTCCGTGCCGACTGGGCCCCCAAACCCTCCCCTGCACCTGCCCAAACCTTCCTCTCAGCCCCCCACCTGACACCCCTCCCCCCTCCCCACCCCCCACTCCAAGGTCTCCCCCCGAACCGGCCCTCCCGCCCCCCACATGCCCCACACCCCTCCCCCGACCAGTTCCCCCCCTGGGACCCCTGCCGAAAATCATCCAACTCACCCTGGCCCCACCCACCTCCCACGCCCCCTCTGCCCCCCAGGCTCTCAACCTCTGTCCCCCACCCCCGTCGCACCCCATTCCGCCCCAGCTCCCCCTGGACCCCCGCGGAGACGGAGACCTGCTATGCCCCACCATGCTCACCTCTCCCTCAGAGGACACCACCTCCAACCCTCCACTCCCACCACAGCCCCGGCCTTCCCCCCTTCCAGATCAGACTCATCTATTAGCAAGGGAGACTCTCCCCCTACCCCCCAAAGCCGAGCCCCCGCTCCCCTCACCCTCTGCTTCCCCCCCAGGCACCTCCCCGGGCAACCTCTGACCCCGGGCCCCCCACCCCACATGCCCCCCCTCGCGGAGCCCCCCCCGGTCTCCTCCACCCCCCTCCTTCTCGACAAATTCCAGAGGTGGCTTAATTGCCGCCGCCCGTGACTTGCCTGCCCCCTTCCTCCTGCCCAGAACTTTGGCCGCGGTGCGACTGCGCCTCCCCTCATCCCCAGCCTTGCGACCCCACCCCCCTACCCACCTCCTTCCTGGGGCGTGCACACGGCGGCTCCACCGCCAAGACGGCTGCCGCAGCGTCGCTAGCAGCGTGCCGCGGCAGTCTCACCTTCACCGCGGGCCGCACCAAGCCCATGCGGCCCGTCTCTTCTAACAGCTGCAGTGCCTCCATGACCCGCGGGTCGTCGATGCGTGCCATCGTACAGGTGCTCCTCACTCTTCCCGTCACCACGCGACCCCGCAGGTTCAGACAGGCCTTCTCCGTGCACAAACTCGGCGCACTTGCCCAACGCAATGCGAAACAAAGTCCAGCCGCACTACCGCCACCAAACCAGCCGCGATACACGCGCCCACGAGCTACTCCAAGACAAAAAAGGGCAAACAATTAAAATAATTATGCCCCGCAAAACCCCCCGCCTGGCTGCCGTGTCACAATCTACCGAAATGGTGGCCTGTGACACAAAATGGCCGGTTTTAACCGCACCAGCCCAAGACCCATCCCACAAACAGCCCACCCCAGCCCAAAAACTACCAGTAGCCCAAAACCAGCCCACATACAGTGCTGGACCCTCCCCCCTTCCCCGGCCCCAAAACCCCCCCGGGGGTGGCAGGCCTCCCGCTGGTCGGCCGCCCCCCCCAACGCCCTATTCAGATATGCTGCGTTGTGCGCTTAGAAAGATTGCAGGCAGGGAGTCACTATTATCCTTTATGTAGAGACTTCTGTGAACTGTAGTTTATTCTTAGGGGAAGAGTACTTTTTTAGCGTCATTGAGGTTTGAACCTTCTTTGTGATGTATCAAACATAAGGGTGACATTGATATTGTATTGCTTGTTACCATTCAGGCATTTTGATAACTTGATCTGGAGGTGTGATCAATACTTCCTGTCCTGCGATGGTGTACACTTTATTGTTGTCTTCTGGACAATGTAGTATGTATTTTTATTCTGTGTTCCCATTAGCCACAAGATATGTAGTATTGGGCCTCAGGCCCACATGAAGATATAAGAAGAAATGTTCTTTTCCTCATCATTGCAGATTTTAACCTTCATTAAGTTGTGTCTGATAGATGTTATGACTGAGTTAATTTATTGCTTGATTAAGTTCAGACATTTCATTAAGACCTTTTCTGTAAACAATTGAATTTTAAAATTAAGTAAGCCCCTTTTTTCAGGAGCAGATTCTCAATGTTGCTGGCTCGCAGCGTTTCTTGAGACCTGCTGGTACTGTCCATTGGAAATCTTTCTCTGAATATTTCTTTTCCAGGAAATGGGATACCATTGGTGCTGTCATCACTTGTTTTTTTTATTCTTGAGCGGTGTTGCACGATTCTCTGGTTAATTTGCTGGTTTGTTTTTCCAATATATAATTTCGGACACGGGCATAGGATAGCTTAGACTGTATTTTTGTTTTTGCAATTGGTGAATTCTTTATGGGTCAACTTTATTCAATCATGTTTTAACTCTTTACCTTCAATAGTGGTGCTACAGGCTGAGCAATTTCCACATTTATGGTGTCCCTCAATCGGCTGCAGGTTCCATTGGGCCCTTAGGTCGTTTTTATTCGGGGCGCTAATTAAGTCGGCCCGAATGATCCTCTGACCAATACTTCTGTTCTGTTTCATTGCAAATAGTGGCCATGGGGAAGTCCAACCCCATAACTAGATGCAAATTTTTAAGAATAATCTGGCGAAATTTGTTGGTATGTGGACCAAATGTCGATAAACATACAAGTTTCTCAAGAGGTTTACTTTCTTTTTTGGACAACGGGACTTCTCGTGGTGTGTACCAGGCTCTCTTGGTCACATGTTTTAACATCTTTCATGGGTACCCTCTCTGTTTAAGTTGATCCCAAAACGTCTGTGCATGTGTGAAAAAGTCTTCTTTCCGGGTACAGTTTCTCCGGATCCTTATAATTGACCGTTAAGGAGATTGTCCTCAAGGCTCCTGGGATGAAAACTCTGGTAGTGGAGGATTGTATTTCTGTCCGTCTGTTTTTGGTGTAAGGTTGTTGCTAGTTGGTCATCATGTATTCTGACTTCCACATCTAAGAATGTTAGTTGGGTTCTACTTTCCGTCATGGTGAATTTGATATCCTTATGTCTATGGTTCAGCCAACCATGAAACTGTACAAATTCTTCTTCAGTACCACTCCATAGGCACTATACATCGTCAATATATCGGTACCATTGTGAAATGTATTCACTGTAAGGATTCTGATGGAAGATGAACTTGTCTTCAAACAGGGCAATGATTAATACGGCCATTTCAGGCGCGAAGAGACAGCCCATCTCAATTCCTTTGGCCTGTATGAAGAAGGTGTCCTCAAATTTAAAATAATTCTTCTTAAGAGCAATTTCTGCCAGATCTAGTATAAAATTGGTAGGAACTCTATGTGGTTTGGCCATGTCTCCAAGAAGTATTCCATTGTTTCCAGCGCTTCGTATTGAGGGATCTGGGTGTATAATGAGACTACATCAAAAGAGACCAGCCATTGGGGCCTCTATCAAAAATGTGTCCTTCAATTTTATTGATGAAGTCAGTTGTGTCCCTTAGGTACAAGGGTACTATTGCAATGAGAGGAGCGGGAGAATTGGCATGAGTGGCCTGAAAAGGCACTCTGCTTAGACCGCGGAGTCTGTGCTGTTTCTCTAGCCCAGCTGTTCAATGCAGTCTGCTAGGGAAACCTAAGTGTGCATGTGTATTTGACTGGCTGGCCAAACACCATGCTCACTTAGAAGTGTACATAGCACTCCCCCTCCCATAACCCTGGTCCCACCCCTCCCCACACAAGCTGACTCAGAGCCGTCAAATGAAAAATAAAACAATGATAGCTAATTGCTATATTTTTCACCTGATGGCTCTGAGCCAGTATGGCGACGCTCCTCCTCCATTGTGGAGGAGCCGCCCCTGCTGAGCAAGAAGGCATGGGGAACAAAGAAGACATGTTAGTATATGGCAAAAGCACACTGGCTGCCTTAAAAAAATGGCCACAACCAGCCACATGGTCACAGCAACAACAGCCAGTAAGGATGCATGGCCACCAGCCACATAGTCACAACAACCAGCAAGGAGGCAGGGCCACAACAAAGAACACATGCAGGTGTATGGCAAAAGCACACTGACCTACACTGAATGGCATCCATCCACACAGTCAGTCACTACAACAACAACCAGCAAGGAGGCATGGCGACAACAAAGAACACATGCAGGCCTATTACAAAAGCACACGTACTGCTTACACAAAATGGCCACCAGCCACATAGTCACAACATCAACCAGCAAGGAGGCATGGCCACAACAGAGAACACATGCAGCCATATGGCAAAAGCACACTGGCTGCCTACACACAATGGCCGCTAGCCGCATGGTCACAATAACAAGCTGGAGGCATGGAAAACAGAGAACACATGCATGGCTATTGTTAAAAAACACTTGCTGCCTAGTTCCTACACAAAATGACCACCAGTCACATTGTCAGTCACAACAACAACAACCCGCAAGGAGGCATGGCCACAACAAAGAACACATGCAGGCATATGGCAAAAGTACACTGGCTGCCTCCACAAAATGACCACCAGCCACATAGTCAAACAACAATAATGAGAAGCAGGCATGCAAAACAAAGAACACATACAGGCCCATGGACAATCACTATACAAAGAATGACCCCTGTGAAACAAAGACAAATAGTGGCCTATGGCAAACACACTCACAAACTGGCCAGATAAAGGAGGCATGGTAACACAGAAAAAACAGTATTAATTCAGCAATCCCTAAAAACGAAAATTAACTGGGCTGAATAAATTGCAACAACACACATCCTCCGAAGGCATCAAATATAATTACCCCACCCATACACAATTTGCAGAAACACTCTCAAAAAAACACATTTTGTAATTTAGACCAATGCCATAGATGGCCTAAATGATGTTTCAATTCAACAGACACTGTGGAAACGGCTGCTTTATGCACCCATGACTACTACAGGACCTACTGCATGGAAGGCTCACGGACAGACTAGGCCATATAGGAATTAAATTAATATTGCAAATGTATTAAAACATGGAGAAAATGTACTAAAATGTGCAACATTTTTCCTTTACCAAAGAAGAAAAAGTAAATGCAAAAAAATAGCTAGGTTCCTAGTGAAACTGCAGGCCACCCACCACAATACATTTTTAAAATGTTATAAAAGTAGAAATAAATCTGTATATGTCCGTTTTTCAACTTACTTGTGAAATCTCAAATACAAAGTCCTTAAATCCACTGGTATATATGCAGCAGAGAAGAAGAATCATCCTTCCAGCTCCAAATCCCAGTGTAATGGGACTAGCAAAAGCACGGGGAGGAGCCGCTGGCCAGGAACAGTAAGTTGGAGTGTCGGGAACACTTCATTCCTATTAGAAAAAAGTTTTTGAAAGGGCTTCTCGCTCAAAATAAAAACTCCATCAGCCAGTTGGAAAAGAAAATCGACTCGAAAAGCCTCTCAGCTGCTTCTCGAGCACAAAAGCTGCTTGGGCGATCTGTTCGCGATCGACACTACATTGGCGCCGTTGCAGCCGGGAGCGGTGCAAAAGAGCGTGAAGTATCGCGCAAGATTGCTGGTGGCCCGAGATTATCGTGGGACTCACGAGCACCAAAACAAACCTCAAGTGCACGAACAAACAAAAGCTCTGCTTCATGCCCAGGAAGGCAGAATACAGGAACTCAGCACTACTCAGCGGAAAGTCTAAATTCTGCAAACTCAGCAAGCGGAGAGGATTTTTTTAATACCTGGCACTAATGCTTTCGACAAAATAACAATTGGTGGCACCCAAGGAGAAGACTTCACCAGTTCAATAATGCCATCTATACATAAATTATCAAGCAGAATTTTTAGCTTTCCTCGATAGGAAAGAGGAACATTTCTAACTCTATGTTGAAAAGGTACAGCATCCTTGTTCAATATTATGCAATGAGTTAAACCATGAAATCCACCCAATATTCCAGTGAAAACATCTTTATAGTTGTTGTTAGACCTGGCACCATTGGCGTGGGTCTCCCTTCCATTTTTTCACTGTTGCCTCCTATATTTCCCTATGTTTTTGCTGATCTAGATGCTTTGAGCACTTTGCCTCTGCTATTCAGTGCCAAAGTGCAAGTGCTCCCTATTGGAAATTGTTGTGTTGGATTAGTGACTTCATGATTGGCTTATTTAATTTACTTGTCAGAATACAACCAGTACAGTGCCCCATGTGTGCCCAGGGCCTGTAAATCAAACGCTGCTGGTGGGCTTGCAGCACTGGTTGTGCCACCCACAGAAGCAGCTTGTAAAGTGTTGCAGAGCCTGTGTGCAGTCTGGGACTGCCATGTCGACTTGGTAAGTGTACGCACTTACCAGTCCCTAAACCTTCCCTTTTCTACATATTAGTCACCCCTCAGGTGGGTCTAAGGGCCGGGTCCATTGTATGTAAAAGGTAAGACGTGCCCTGATGTGTGTGGCATGTCCTGATAGTGAATTACAGCGAATTTTGTTTTTCACTGTTGCAAGGCTACCTGCTCCCATAGGCCAGAGTAGGCAGTTTGATTATAACATCTTATAATCCTAACTGACCCAGGGAACTAGGTAGAAAATCGAGTTTAGTATGCCTGAACTCAGAATGTAAAAATACATCTTATAGTGAGGGTGATTTTTACATTCTGTGTTTGAAAATACCACTTTTAGAAAGTAGATATTTTCTTGCCTAACCATCCAACATGCCTCTGCCAGGTTTGTGTATTTTATGTCTGGGTTGTGAGTGACGGGGGGCTGGAGAGGGCCTTGGCTCCAGCAGTCTGATGGGTAAGGGCTGGGCTGAATAGGACCTGCATTGAATAGAGAGTAGGGGGTGGAGAATTCCTTTCACTCACCTGAGCCCTCATAGAATAGAGAGTAGGGGGAGGAGATTTCCTTTCAGACACCTGGGCCAGGTCTGCTCTCCAACAATGCTGTCTCCACCTCCTGCCAGTCAGCTGCACCCAGGAGAACAGAACAGGTTTTGGCTGGGCACAGACACCCTCTGTCTACAGAGGACAAAAGCCTCATGGTCCCTGGGGGAGCACCGAATCACCACGGTCCCATCCTGTAACTATCTGGGTACATGGGTATCAGAGAGGGCCACTGCAGTTAAACACCTGAAGGAGCTTAAACCAAAAATTGACAAAATAATTTCGTCTTTAAGACGTTTAAGCCATGGCTTGGCCAGACCCTCTGCAGATCTGATGCTGTCAGTACTCAGGGCTAAATTGATCCCCGCCATCACGTACGGCCATAGAGCCTACCCAGGGGCCTTTGAGAAAGTGGTCCAAGCGGCCCAGGTGAAAGCATATAAGATGGTGCTACGGGTCCCTAGACAGGCACGGAACAACAGGCTCAGACTAGAAACAGGCCTGAAACGTCCAGAGTTGGCACTACTGGGGGACTTGCTAAAATATTACATTAGAGTTCTGAAATCGCCCGAAAACACCTTAAAGCACTCGCTAAAAACCATCTTTGGCGAAGCAGGCTCCCCATGGCACTCCAAAGTGGAACTAGCCATTGAAGTTCTGAAGATCGAGGGAAGGAGCCTGCATCTTCACGAAATTCCATATTCCGCTTGGTGTAATCCCTGGGTACCTCGGGATTGAGTAGAGAAGAAAACTACCCCGACTTCAAGGACACAAGAGATCCGGTTGTACAGTTAAACCAGGTTTAATCAAACAAAGGATGAACAGTTAGTCGCAGTACAATGCTGGGTTGGTGCATGGGCTTAAGCCCTTTTTCGGTAGGTGAACGACCTCTCCTTCCAACCGTCCTCTGCACGAATGCCGGTCCCGGCATTCACCAACAGAGGGCACCGTGCTAAGTAGTGGCTGACAATGCCACTCGAGCGTTGTGGGGGGGGGGGAGTACTGCTTTACTGTTTGGCTCGTCCTCCGCATTAGTGTCGGTCCCGACACCATCCAACGGAGGGCAATAAACACAAGCTCTAGTCCAGCTCAATTCCCTCGAGCGGGCGTTTGTTGAAATAATAAGGTAAAGCAAAGATCCTCTCGCACTTGAATACCCTCGAGCGGGGATTTATGCCAGTAGCGCGACAAGCGCGAGTTCCAATCGCTCGATACCCTCGAGCGGGGACTGTGGCAAATAGCGCGTTGAAGCGCGGGTCACAGAACTCGATACCCTCGAACGGGGACTGATGCAAATAGCACGTTGAAGCGTGGGTCACAGCGCTCAATACCCTCGAGCGGGAACTGATGCAAATAGCGCGTTGAAGCGCGGGTCGCAGCGCTCGATACCCTCGAGCGGGGACTGAGGCAAACAGCGCAGCAAGGCACAAGTTCGGCTCGCCTGATACCTCTCAGGCGGACACACCAGCTGCAGAGGTAATTGCTCTCGGAGTGCTCGTTAACCCTCGAGCGGGGACTGTGCCTGTGACCTACAGGTCGCAACAAAGGAAGTCGTAACGCTCTTCGCGGTGTTTACAAAGGGCTTGTTCAATAATCAAGGTCTCACCTTGCAGAAGCGCTGGCTCGCTCTACGAACTCCGAATATCCAACGCCTTCCTCTGCGTCCGCTGTTGGTTTTATGCCGGCTCGTCTGCCGGCGTGCAATGCGCCTGCTCAAGGCTTGGCATTCTGGGTAAGGTAGTTAAGGAGCTTAGGTGGTCTGGGGGTAGTAGTTTTCTCGACTGGCCGGTAGCGCTGTGGCCCCGTTCTGTGTCCTAACACTTGGGCCCAAGCCGTTAAGCGCCAAGTCCAATCTATTTCCTTTGAGTTTGACCTTTCCTCGCTCCGACATAATCCACTAACGCTGGCCCTGGACAAGTCCTACATCCCCGGTAAACCCCAACCATACCTGCAAGATTCACTAACAATCGAAGCAAGACAGAAAATTCTGTTTATGCGCCTTTTGGCCCTCAGGATTGCGGACTTCAATCCAATTTGGGCACGCACGGACGGAGCCACTGCCTGCCGACTTTGCAACTATCGCAGAGAATCCTGGCTACATCTGCTATGTTGCTGCACAAAGTTGGCCAGCGACCGACAGCGATTGCTGCGTCCGGCATTACGGATTCTGGGCCATAGAACATGCAGAGAGGCCTCGGACTGGTGTTTTGCAGAATCCACAACCTGCTTATTAGCCAGGGTAGGCAAGTTCATCCATCAAGTTAAAATGGCACTCGACTCCCAACTAAAGGCTACTACTCTGATGGGCCCCGTTAGTGGGCTTAGCGCTTTCCGGGTCGTCTCAATGTTGGCAGCCCACAGGTAACTCAGGGAGACGCCGAAAAGAAACTGGTACCATCGGACTGAGGTATTTAACCCGGGTCGACTAAGGGTCTGATGAAGTCCGCAGTGCGACTGATGATGTCGAACCTTTATACGTCTCTCAGACTCCAGTAAGCGTGGTCTCATGGTGAATTCAAAACCCTTATTCTTTTAATAATGTATAATAGTAGTGAACACAGTTAGTCTTGGGACAATATAGCTGCACCAATGGTTTTACCTGGTTTTGGCCGAGAAGGGGGGGAGGGGGGTTGTATTTTACTGTATTTTATTGAAGTTCATTGTATTTTATACTGTAATGATTTTAAGTAATCGCACAGTTTACTAATAAAAACCTACAGAGGACAAATGATTTTGCAGTATGAATATTGGGGCCCAGACCCCAGAACTTTAGATCACTTCTGGGAATCAAGAAGCACCTGTGCCAAGGAGAAGAATCAAGGAAGCTGAAGGAGGAGACTGCCCCTGTGCTGTTTGCTGTTTGGGGTTGGCCGGCAGGGGTTACTTAAGGAAAGGAGAAAAGGAACTTTGTGTGTACTTTTACTATCTTGTGGAAGATCTTCAGGGGCTTGAAGCTGAGCTTGCCTCCTGTTCTGAAGTGTCAGGGACACAAAGACTTCACCATCAGCTCCCCCTGAATTCCCTTGCTGGGAATTTTACCTGCAGTGTGGTGCCTGCTGTTGTTTTGGGCCCTCTAAAGACTACGTGTCGCTGGGAGCTGGAAGCGTGACGCATTGAGGAAGAAGCGTGTCGCAGGGCCTGTCGTGGCTAAAGAGTTCACTGAGTCGCCCCATAGCCGTCGAGCGTGTACGCATCGCAACCACGTTGTTGCATCGCACCGGATCGTCACATCGCATCAAGGCGCCATCTTGTCGCATCGTCAGCAGGCCGCAGTAAGAAACGACGCATCAACTCCCCACACAGTAAGGAAGAGCATCATCACCTCCCCTGCGCTGCAGTAAGAAAGAGATGCATCACCTCCCCTGCACTACAGTAAGGAACTGACGCATCTACTCCCCTGAGTGTAAGGAACGGCGCATCAACTTTACCATGCAACCCTTTTGTTTGTATAGCGTGACGCATCCCAGGTACTTTGAGAGTAAAATGTCGCATTTACCTTCTACTTTGAAGTAAGCTATTTCTACCATTTTAAAGTCATATTTTTATTACAGTATTGTGGATTTTTGTTGTTTGGTCTTGTGTTAAGTCTAGTAAAGATTACTTATTCTTCTGAACTGGTGTGGTGTCCATTTGTAGTGTTTTCACTGTGTTACTGTATGCATTCACAAATGCTTTACACACTGCCTCTGAGATAAGCCTGCTTGCTCGTGCCAAGCTACCAGGGGTGAACAGGAGTGTGCCCCCCTTTCCCTGACTAGAAGCAAGGGCCCCTATTTGGTCTAAAGTACCTAGCTCTGCCAACTAGAGACCCCCATTTCTAACATTGGTGGTCAGCTTTGAGGATTTTGACTTGCATTTGTGATTCATATACACTGATTGGTGTACACTACTAGTGAGTGCAGACCATAACGCAACCACATACATTTTGGTAGAACCTTTTTCTTGTGACTTCTATATTTGTTGAGAACTGCCAATTTCCTTTCACCATGAGTAAAGCAGCATCCTGTGCACCTGAAGACTTTGATTTTGAGGAAGAAAAGGTTAATGTTTACTCTGTGCCACAGCTGAAAACCAGTGTAATATCTCTATGAAAGGCCGCTCCGGGAAGGGAGAATTCCAAAAGGTGCTGAGGGCCTGGTTGTAAGCTAGAAAAGACACTGAGCACACTGAAGAGCCTGAAGAAGAGGCAGAGAATACAGATGGGCAGCCAGATGGGCCATTGGGCCTGACCAGGGAGAGGGTACTTTCCAGGCCAGGTAGCAGTGTTTCTTCCATGGTGTCAATAATAAAAGTTCAACATGCTCAATCTTTGAAAAATGAGCCCTCTAGGCAAGGTTTTGTTTTGTTCAACATCTAAACTTGGTGAAAAATTGTATATTCACTAAGGTATTTTCTTCCTTTCAGAATATTTATGGTCCTGATGAGAACCGCACAAAGGGTTCGGTTTGAATCGCGTCGACCTTGTTGTGTCTTTCCCTGTCAAAAAACAAGAAAGATTTTGTGAAGATTCACTAATGCGACGTGTGGTTCATTTCTTGATGTTTTTGTACTGAAAAACTTGTAAATAGAACTTTTCCTGCACTTTTTTTCTAGAAATGTCTATATTTAATATTTGACGTGGGATTCAGTGTGTGTGGTGACTGGTTCAGGTGTGACTGTTTTGGTTGCGTCTTGGGATGTTGAAACAGAATGGTAGTATTTGAGTGAGTGAGAAAGAAAGATTGAATGAAGGTGTCTAAGCGAAGTGTGCAATGTGGTCTGTTGAATTTGTTTTACGTTTTTCGATTTGTCTCTTGTTTTACACATAGTTGTAAAGTGTTTGTGGTTTTCTTGAATTATATCCAAAGGAGATTGTAAATAAATAAACCAGACAGTGATGGATTAAAATTCCGGATGTATCTATATGTTTTATTCATATAGAATAAGCTCTAAGCAATGTTGGTAATTTATTCTCAGTATTGGCAATTGTAGTGTTTGGTATCTTTCTTTGGAAGAGCATTGGATGGTTGGGTGAATTTTGAAGCACTCTATAATTTGATTGCATGGGAGCACTTGTCCAATAATTCTTTTCCAGAGCTACACCAGCACCTTATTGACAGCAAGCTGACTAATCCAGGAAGCTTGCTGAGGAGGCGGATCGCTGGGTTAGTACCCGGGTCCACAAGGGTCATGTGGGAGACCTCGCCAAAGGTGGGCAGGGTCCCAGCAGAAGAGTGGGGGAGACAAGGGTAAACAGAGGGAGTTCCAGAAAGGGCCCCAAAGTAATCCCCACGGGAACCAAGGGAAGGTTTCCCAGCCTCCCCCTGAGAAGAAGTCAGGGGCCACGACAGATAAGCCTTCTCAAAAGGGGCCCAGGAAATGTTATAAGTGTGGTCAAGTGGTCCACTGCTTCTGGGATCCTAAGTGTTCCTTGAAAGCAACCACAGCACCCAGTGGTGCACCATCTCAGAAGTTAGCTAGTGTAGCCCTGGGTGAGGAGATGGGTGGCCGAGGTGGGAGGGGTTCCGCAGAGATGTCCCTAGTCTCTTTAGGAGACTGTGAGGTGGTCCCCAGGACCTAACTGCCTGATAATACTAAAAAATACAGGCAGTGGGTGACCATCAATGGCCATAGAGTGGAAGCTCTTAAAGACACCGGAGCCAGTGGGACAGCTGTCAGTTGTCGGCTGGTGTCTGACGAGCACGTGATCCCCAATGCATTATACCCGGTTGTTGCCGCTGACAACACAGAGAGCCACTGCAAGGTGGTTCACGTTCCCTTTGAGTGGGGGGGTCTCAGGTACTCTTCAGGTAGCAGTGAGGCCAGCCATGCCTGTTGACTGTCTGTTGGGCAAAGATTTGGAGAGCTCCCCTTGGGCTAAGGTGGAGCGTAGTGCACATTTGGAGATGTTGGTTTTAACAGAGTGGGCATGTCAAGAGTGGGCGTGTGTGACCACCCGATCCATGGCAGCCTGAAAGAGTGGCCAAGGTGCCTGCCTTAAAGATAAGAGGCAGGGGGGGCAGGAAACCAGCCCCCACTGTTCCCATGGTCCAGGAGGAGGCAGACCTCATGGGGGATGCCCTGGCACCTATAGGGGAGCAGGTAGCTGAACTGGGGGACCTGCCTGAGCTGACCCATTGGCAGTAGGAAGGAGAACTCTCCAGGGAAGAGTTCTGTGAGAACAGGCTACAAACCAGACACATTGGATCTACTGGGAGAAAGGTCTCCTGCATAGCGAGCCTAAGGTTGCTGAGCCTAGGTCAGCCCATGTGCTGGAGGTACACCAGCGCTTCAGAGCCTTTCTACTGGATCTGGCTCATGATGTACCTATAGCAGGACATTTGTTGCAGGACAAGACCTTTGAAAGGCTTGTCACCCACTTATATTGGCCCCAAATGCGCAAGAGTTCAGATACTCATTGCAGGAACAGTAAGACTTGCCAGGCAAGTGGTAAGAGTGGGAGAAAGCACAGGGCTCTTCTCCAGCCTTTTCCCTGTGGTCAGCACCTCATTTGAAAGGGTGGGCATTGACATTGTGGGGCCTCTGGATCCCAAGACAGTCATGGGCAACAGGTTCATCCTGGTCTTAGTGGACCAATCCACCCGGTATCCGGAAGCCATCCCTCTCCAGTCGGTGACGGCCCTATGGTGGGCTGTGCGTTGATGGGGATTTTCTCCTGCGTTCGGTTTCCCAGAGAGGTGGTGTCAGACAGTAGTAGCAACTTCATATCCAATCATTTGAAGTCCCTGTGGCAGGATTGTGGTGTAACCTATGAGTTCACCACTCCTTACCAGCCCAAGGAAATGGGCTGGTTGAGAGACTCAACCGGACCCTCAAAAACATTATTATGGGTCTTGAGATACCCATGAGGCATAAGTTGGACATCCTCTTGCCATGCCCTTTCTTTGCTTACAGAGAGGTGCCACGGAAGTACTTAGGGTTCAGTCCCTTTGAACTGCTGTATGGTCACCCTGTAAGAGGACCTCTGAGTTTGGTAAAAGAAGTCTGGGAGAAATTTAGCAGGAAACCTCCCAGGATCTATATAGCTACATGCTGGCCATTAGAAACCAAACTAGGCGTTTCAGGCAACTCTCTCAGGCGAATCTGGAAGCCAGCCAAAAGAGATGAAACAGTGGTACTGTTATGTATTATTTTAGGACCCTATTCTAAGTTTCCCGATTCATGCCCTTATATAGGTATAAATAACCATATCCTTATATAGGCATGGAAATCATAACCACATCTAGGCATAGCTCATGCAGTCCAAATACTGGCAGGGCTACTTCCACTAGTTCCGAAAATCCACAACGATTTCTTGGAAAAACCCGCCTTCAGCAGACAGGGACTTCCCCTTGCTTGAATATTGATTTATCCAAGAACTTATGGAGTTTTCAAAGAACTGAGACTCTTTGATGACGTTATTATGTCCGACTGTACGTCAAACCCGGCACCTTCAAGGTATAAATATGCCCACATTTGCTCATGCAAAGACACGGTGGTTTGGAGCAGTTCGACTAACTACTTGCCTGACGCGCCCTGCTGCAGCTAGTGCAGAAGGAAGCCGACCCTCCAGTAGACGCACTGAGAGAGACGCTGTCTTTTCTCCTGCCGAGAAATCCAGCTCCAGTGTTTCCAGGCTACCCTTGCGGGTTGCTGGGAAATCGAGTCCCGAGACCAGCCTTCTTCATTCTAAACTAAGGTACGGAGCTGATTAGACCCTTAGAGAAATCTTGGGCAGATTGTTGGCAAAAGAAGACTACATTTATGCTACACCACACTTACTTCCTCCCTCGTACTAAGCTTAGGTTAGGTACATCGGGGTAGGCGTATTTTAGAAGCACCTGTTGAGTACTTTTAGCCTCTGTTCTTTATGTTGTATTTATCTATGGTTTAAGAACCATACAATGCTCTTAGAGTATTAATTTATTCTACTATTTATACTGTATGCATTATATTTTATAACCAGTGTTACGATTGTAGCAGTTCATTTCTTATGCTTGAGAAAGAAGACTGTTCAATAAAACCTTTTTATTAAAAACACCCGTCTATCTATTTCTCTGCACCTCTGGTGAAACGAAGCATGCAAGATTGACTGAGTGAAATATCTATCTATTGTTTCCACGACTCTGAAGATACGTTTTCTCTTGGGGAAACAAAGTTGTCATGTTTATGCGGTTGTCAGAGACTAATCCCTTCTTGTGAATTCGAGAAAGTTTCTAGTGACCTCTGAGCTAGCAGGCACACACAATTAAGTTTAGTATATTCGGTAGAGACCTAGTCGGCCTCAGTCCTATGTCTAATCTACAGTATATATTATTCCAATGCGCAGAGCCTATTGGGAATATAGGAACTACACTACAGTACGATCAGAATTCCACTCTGATCAACCTTCATCCTGGCTAGAAAGTATGGGTCATGGCCCCGTGGAGCGGACCATTTGAGGTGGTGGAGCGCAAGAGCGATGTCACCTACTTGGTGGACTTGCGGTCTCCTAGGTACCCTTTGCGGGTCCTACATGTCAACCGCCTGAAGGGTGGGCATGCCCTAGTGAAAGATGATGGAATGGAGGAGGAGACTAAGCCTCTTCCTGACCTCCTATCTGCGACAGAGCAAGATGGGTCAGTGGATGGTGTAAACCTCTCTTCCAGCCTGACCCCTGAGCAGCAGAATGACCGTAGCCAACAGTTGGGACAGTTTTCTGATCTGTTCTCCCTGACTCCCAGTGTCACTGATTGATGTGTCCATGATTTGGACACTGGGGACAGTCCTCCTGTTAAGCACAAAACATACAGAGTGACTGACAGGGTGAAAGCTTCTATCAAGGAGAAGGTCTCCAAGATGCTTGCATAATGGGTGATTAAGTTCTGTAACAGTCCTTGGGCCAGCCCAGTGGTCTTGGTCCCAAAGGCTGCTGCACTGGGTGCCACGCCAGAACTCCGGTTCTGTGTGGTCTACCAAGGGCTCAATTCAGTCACCAGGACTGACCCGCACCCCATCCCGAGAGCTGATGAGCTCATTGATCGGTTAGGGGCTGCCTGGTACCTCAGTACATTTGATTTGATTTCTGGGTACTGGCAGATTGCCTTAACTGACAGGGCAAAAGAGAGGTCAGCATTCTCTACACCAGATGGGCACTACCAATTCCGGGTTATGCCCTTTGAGAGGAAGAATGCCCCTGCCACCTTTCAGAGGTTGATCAACCAGGTGTTGGCTGGACTGGAAGATTTCAGTGCCGCCTACCTGGATGACATAGCAGTGTTCAGCGCCAGTTGGGAAGAACATCTGCGCCACCTCTGGGAAGTATGGGTGGCACTGCGGAGAGCAGGCCTCATGATCAAGGCAAGTAAGTGCCAGATCGGGAAGGGTTCTGTGGTGTACTTGAGACACCAGGTTGGGAGCAGCCAGGTGGAACCCCTACAGCCCAAGATTGATCCCATCCTTGCTTGGTAAGCCCCCAAGACCCATACAGAGGTGAAAACCTTTTCAGGACTCACTGGGTACTACAGGTGGTTTGTCAAGCAGCATTGTTTCCCCCTTGACAGAGCTGACTTCCAGGAAGCAGCCCAAGAAAATGAACTGGACTGATACATGTCAGAAAGCTTTTGATGCCTTGAAGACTGCCATGTGCAGGGCACCCGTGCTTCAGGTGCCCAACTTCTCTAAAGAAGTAATTGTACAGACAGACACTTCAGAGCATGGTGTAGAGGCTGTACTTTCACAGATGAATGAGGAGAACCTATTTATTTATTTATTTATTTTTTAAGCTTATAAAGCGCGCGGCTACCCCCAACGCGGGTGTCCCGGCGCTGCGGATAACAGGCAGCCAGAGGGGTCCAGCGTGGCGTAGATGTTGGAGAACAGCCAGGTGTTAAGTTTACTCCGGAACAATGATTCTGATGTGGTGAGCGTAAGGTCTAAAGGGAGGCCATTCCAGTACTTTGCAGTGCCCACAGCAAAGGCACAACCCCACGATCTAGAACGGCGAAAGCGAGGGGTACAGAGAAGGCGAAGATGGTTTGATCTGAGGTCACGGGAAGAGTGAACAGATTTGAGCCTATGTCTCAGGTAGGCCAGACCCAGGCCATTAAGGGCCCTGAAGGCAATAACCAGAGCTTTAAATTGTATGCGATAGGTCACTGGCAGCCAGTGCACCTTAGCCAGATACGGTGTGATGGAGTGGCGATATGGGATGTAACAAATCAGCCTAGCAGCAGCATTCTGCACAATCTGCAACTGTTTGATCAGGTAGGCTGGGGCTCCTACATACAAGCTGTTCGCATAATACAAAGGCGAAGTGATACAGGCATGAACAACGGTCCTCCCAGAATCAAGCGGGAGAAAAGGAAAGATTTTCTTGATCATGCGGAGTATACCGAAACAAGCTGAGGTGACTCTGTTGATTTGGGTTTTACAAGACAGAGCGTTATCGAATTGAAAACCCAAATTACGAGCGGCTTAGACTGGAACCGATGGGGAATTTAGCTCCGCGGGCCACCACAGCGTAGAGGGAGGTGGGGATTTTTGATTGAAGAATAAGACCTCGGTCTTATCTGTGTTGAGTTTCAAATGATTGGTAGTCATCCAGGAGGAGATGTTAACAAGGCAACGTTGAAAGTTGGACAAGTTGCCGTCAGAGTGTCTCTAAAAGAAAACACAAGCTGAGTGTCATCAGCATAAGAGATCACTCTGACCCCCCAGGATTCCACCACTTCCGCCAAGGGAGTGAGGTAGACATTACAAAACAGGGGGCTGAGTGCAGAGCCCTGTGGGACCCCACAGAGCAAAGGTTACTGCTGAGATCTGCCACTCAAAAAGGATCTCACCCATGCCAGTGGCGACCCCCCAATACCAATATCGCGCAACCGATCCAATAGGATGTCATGCGAAACGGTATCGAAAGCTGCGGATAGGTCGTGGAGGACCAGTATGGCCTCCTTGCCAACATCCACGCACTCCCGAATAGACTCAGACGCCTCCAGTAGTGCAGACTAAGTACTAAAGCCTGGCCTAAAGCCGGATTGGGAATCATGTAGAAGTTGTTTAGATTCCAGATACTCGGCTAGTTGCACCTGCACCACTTTCTCTAGGATTTTCGCTGGCTTAGGGAGGATCAATATAGGTCGATAGTTACTGAAGAGTGACGGGTCAGTATCTGCCTTTTTAAGGATTGGAATCAGCATGGCCTGTTTCCATAAAGAGGGAAATAGGCCAGAGAGTAGTGAGGAGTTCCAGATCTCAAGAAGCGGGTTAATCAACAGGGGGGCAAGACTGCCCAGTACCTGTGCAGGGGCCGGGTCGAGGGGGGACCCAGATTTGCACCGGTGTAGCAGAGTCAGTGCATATTCCGCAGTTAGGGTTTTAAATGAGACAAATCTTTCCTCATGAACGGTTTTAAGGTCAGGCAATGGAGGAGCCCTATTCAGATGAAATGTGGACGAAATATTGATGATTTTCTCATGGAAGAAGTCCGAAAGACCATCACAAAGGGTCTGACTGGGGGCAATCAGGCAGGCAAAGCAGGGGGGGTTAGAAAATTCCTTGATAATATTAAATAAGAATTTGGTAGAATTTTCAGCAGCCTTAATTTTCTCTACAAAATGATCCCTCATGGTAATGCGTTTAAGTTTGTGGAAGTTCTTGAGGGCAGTTCTATAGATCAGTTCTATAGATAGTTTTGGCGGCTGGATCATATGACCGTCGCCAATTACGTTCCAATTTTTTGCATCTACTCCTTTCCTCACGCAGTGCCGATGAAAACCATGGGGCAGACGGCTTAGATCTTAAAGAGGTTAGGGGTAGCATAGGGGCAATTAGAACAATAGAGGATGAGAGACACGAGTTGAATTTGGATACATCTAGGTTCAGATCATTGGAGGGCTGCCCTATAAGATTAGTAAAAGTAGGTACAAGGGCATTACAATTAACCTTGTGCCATTTTCTACCGTGGTCCCAGACTTTAGATTGGAAGCCAGAGGACTGTGGCACGGTCAATTCAAAAGGGATCAGGTGGTGATCAGACCAAGCGAGGAGTAGAGAAGGTAGAGTAGTAAGGCCAGGGTGATACGAAAATACAAGGTCAAGAGTGTGGCCTGCTAAATGTGTAGGGCCCTGTACCAACTGAGTCAGGTTAAGGTCTAGCATAGTATCCAACAAATGACTAGCTTGTGAGAATGAACCCACATCTACGTGAAGATTAAAGTCACCTAGAACAGTAAAGTTGGGATGCTTTAGCGATAGATCCGCAATTGTGGCCAAGAGAGTAGCAAGCGAAGAAGGTGAAGCACCTGGGGGAATGTAGACCAGGACGCCTGAAAAGATGGCAGAGGAGGCATCCAGGATGGAAAAATACATTGCTTCAATGAGGCCTATGTTAGCAATTTTCCTGGTAGTGATTTTTAGATGGGATAGTAGAATAACAGCGATCCCCCCACCCACCTTTGTACCCTCACGATTTATTCCCACAAGACGGTAGCCAGGGGGGATGGCCAGATTGATATCAGGATTGGAGGAGTCTTTAATCCACGTCTCGGTGAGAAGCAGGATATCCCAAGTGTTGGTGGAAAGCAGTAGCCAGATATCACTGGTATGGCGGGGGAGAGAGCAACAGTTAAGCATGCCAGCCTTGAAGGTCACAGAATGACTAGGTAGCCTGGGGTGATTAACCTGTAAAATAGCACATTTTCTGGGGGCTTCCAAGGTGAAAGCGCAGTACCTTCATTTAAAATTAGGCAATTCAGGACCTGAGAAACTGCAATGTACAGTGGGGATGCAGGCCCCGTTCCTCATCTTCAACAGCTGAGACCTAGACCAGCAGCGCCGAGAGATGGAGGGGCAACTAGCAGCAGGACTGGCGCTGGGTGCGAGATAGGCGCGGACGGGCGCAGACGCGCTCGCCTTTGGCGCGCCCGCTGCACGCGTCCGCTGCGCATCGTGAACTTCAGGCGATTAAATACACTAGCCCGCTAACCCCTGACTCCACCCTCGTAACCGGAAGTGGGGAAAACGGGGAGAACGCTCTCACTACCCTCCACAACAATTGGGCAGAGACCGTGGTGGACCGGGGTAGGAGGGGAAGAGATGGAGAAACGAGGTAAGGCAAAAGTGAGTTGCAGTATAAAGAGTGCACAATTCAGTTGTGGTCAGCAAAAGTTAAAATCGTACTGTTTCTAAAACATAACACTGAACAAGCAGCTGGCGTGAAACCAACCTCATGGTAACGCGCATCCACTGCGCGTCGTGAACTTCATGCGATTAAATACACTAGCCCGCTAACCCCTGACTCCACCCTCGTAACCGGAAGTGGGGAAAACGGGGAGAACGCCCTCACTACCCTCCACAACAATCGGGCAGAGCCTGTGGTGGACTGGGGTAGGAGGGGAAGAGATGGAGAAACGAGGTAAGGCAAAAGTGAGTTGCAAGACAAAGAGTGCACAATTCAGTTGTGGTCAGCAAAAGTTAAAATCGTACTGTTTCTAAAACATAACACTGATCAAGCAGCTAGCGCGAAACCAACCTCATGGTAACGCACGTCCGCCTAGACCAACCTGTAGCCTTCATCAGTAGAGGTTACTTCCATGGGAACAGAGGTGGAGTGCAATTGAGCATTTGCTGTGGTCTGGGCACTGAAGAAGTTGAGACCATACTTGTTTGGGACTCACTTCCGGGTTCAGACAGACCACATGTACCTCAGATGGGTGATGCAGATGAGGGGTGAGAATCCCAAGCTGTTGAGGTGGTCCATTTTCCTACAGGGGATGGACTTCACAGTGGAACACCGCCCTGGTACAGAACATGCCAATGCTGATGGTCTGTCCAGATTTTTCCACCATAGTGAAGAGAATTCCCAAGGGGTGGTTAGTTCTCCCCACATTTCAGCTGGAGGGGACACGTGTTAGACCTGGCACCATTGGCGTGGGTCTCACTTCAATTTTTTCACTGTTGCCTTCTATGTTTTGCAATGTTTTTGCTGGTTTAGATGCTTTGGGCACTTTGCCACTGCTATTCAGTGACAAAGTGCAAGTGCTTCCTGTTGTATTGGATTAGTGGCTCCATGATTGGCTTATTTGATTTACTTGTCAGACCCTAGAACAGTGCCCCATGTGTGTCCAGGGCCTGTAAATCCAGTGCTGCTGGTGGGCTTGCAGCACTGGTTGTGCCACCCACAGAAGGAGCTTGTAACGTGTGGCTCAGGCCTACCATTGCAGAGCCTGTGTGCAGTCTGGGACTGCCATGTCGACTTGGTAAGCGCACCCACTTGCCAGTCCCTAAACCTTCCCTTTTCTACATATTAGTCACCCCTAAGGTAGGCCCAAGTGCAGGGTGCATTGTATGTAAATGGTAGGACGTGCCCTGATCTGTATGGCATGTCCTGATAGTGAATTACAGCCAATTTTGTTTTTCACTGTTGCAAGGCTACCTGTTCCCATAGGCCAGAGTGGGCAGTTGATTATAACATCTTATAATCCTAACCGACCCGGGGAACTAGGTAGAAATGTGAGTTTAGTGTGCTTGAACTCAGAAAGTTTAAATATATCTTTTAGTGAGGGTGATTTTTACATTCTGTGTTTGAAAATACCACTTTTAGAAAGTAGTTATTTTCTTGCCTAACCATCCAGCATGTCTCTGCTAGGTTTGTGTATTCCGTTTCTGGGTTGTGAGGGACAGGGAGCTGGTGAGGGCCTTGGCTCCGGCAGTCTGATGGGTCAGGGCTGGGCTGGGCTGAATAGGACCTGCATTGAATAGACAGTAGGGGGCAGAGATTTCCCTTCACTGACCTGAGCCCTCATAGAATAGAGAGAGGAGAATTCCTTTTTGCTACCTGGGCCAGGTTTGCTCTCCAACAATGCTGTCTCCACGTTATTCCAGTAAGCTGCACCCAGGTGGACAGAACTGGTTTTGACTGGGCACTGGCACCCTCTGCCTTCAGTGGACAAAGGATTTTGCGTTATAAATATTGGGGCCAGACCCCAGAACTATAGATCACTTCTGGGAATCAAGACAAACCTTTGCCAAGGAGAAGAACCAAGGAAGCTGAAGGATGAGACTGCCCCTTTGCTGTTAGCGGCTGGCCTGCAGTGGTTACTTTATTGCCAAGGAAAGGAGAAAAGGACCTTTCTGTGTACTTTTACTATCTTGAGGAAGATCTTCAAGGGCTTGAAGCTGAGTTTGCCTCCTGTTCTGAAGTTTCAGGGACACAAAGACTTCACCACCAGCTCCTCCTGAATTCCCTTGCTGGAAATTCTACCTGCAGTGAGATGCCTGCTGTTGTTTTGGGCCCTCTGAAGACTGCGTGTCGATGGAAGAGCAACGCATCGAGGAAGAAGCGTCTCGCCGGCACAGAGGTTGCCGTTGTATCACCGGTGAAGCGTATCGCAGGACCTGTCACGGTTCAAGAGTCCACTGAGTCGCCGCGCGGCCATCGGGCGTGCACGCATCGCATCCACATTGTCACATCGCACCAGATCGCCACTTCGCATAGAGGCGCCATCTTGTCGCATCGTCACCGGGCCGCAGTAAGAAACTACGCATCAACTCGCCACACAGTAAGGAAGCGATACATCACATCCCCTGCAGTAAGGAACCAACACATCCACTCCCCTGAGTGTAAGGAACGGCGCATCAACATTCCTACGACCCTTTTGTTTGTATTGCGTGATGCAGCCCAGGTACTATGAGAGTAGAGTGTTGCATTTACCATCTACATTGAACTAAGCTCTTTCTACCATTTTAAAGTCATATTTTTATTACAGTATTGTGTATTTTTGTTGTTTGGTCTTGTGTTAAGTTTAGTAAAGATGTTGTGGTGTCCATTTGTAGTGTTTTCACTGTGTTACTGTATGCGTTCACAAATGTTTTACACACTGCAACTGAGATAAGCCTGTCTGCTCATGCCAAGCTACCAAGGGGGTGAGCAGAGGTTATGCAGGACTGTGCCCCCCTTTCCCTGACTAGAAACAAGGGCCCCTATTTGGTCAAAGGTACCTAACCCTGCCAACTAGAGACCCCATTGCTAACACTTGTTTATTTGCTTTAAGACAAAGTTATCCAATTGAGGTAAGGCATCACTGTTCATCAAAAAACAATTTTCTAGGTTATCAACTATATAAACCGGAGGATTCGACCTAGGATCTAAGTTGAGGCCCATTTATTTTTGATAAGGCCAAGGCCACCCCAACTAGGATGGCCCACTCTTTGCTACATATACTTTTCCATATGTGTATGAGTCTGAGAAATCTAAATCCGCCCAGAAATATCCAACTAAATCAATTATGTGGCCAGTGTCAACAGTGCTATATCGGGTGGTAGCACAGTTTTACCAGGCCACTCTCCTTAACAATGTCTTGTCCACTAATGCTGTCCACAAGAACAGTTACTAATTTCTCTTCAATAGTAATATCACAAGATGGAAACATTTTCTTAACTAAGTTTTCTCTCACATTTAAAAGGGTTTGGGAATTTTGCTCTCTATATGCTGAATTGACTAAATGTTCTTCATTATCGTCAGTTAAATTCACTCTACTGGTATAATTAAATTAAGTGCTACTAGTAGGCCTGCAGCACTGATTGTTCCACCCACTTAAGTAGCCCTTTAAACATGTCTCAGGCATGCCATTGCAGCCTATGTGTTCAGTTTAAACCCTTTGCAGGCCCAAACCTTCCTTTTTAATACATATGTCACCCCTATAGTTGGCCTTAAACAGCCCAAGGGGCAGGGTGCAGTGTATTTAAAATGTAGGAAGTGTGCTTTTAAGTTTTACATGACCTGGTATTGAAAAATTCAAACAATAGTTGCACACTACTGCAAGGCCTACCTCTCCCATAGGATAACTTTGGGGTTACCTTATTTAATTTTATAGGTGTAATTTCCAAATGGGAATAGGTAACAGAATTATGTTTGTTATCTCTGGAATCCTAATTTAAAATCCTAATTTATAGTGAAGTTTAATTTTAAATTACAATTTTGAAAATGCCACATTTCAAAAGTCGCTTTAAACGATTCATGACGCTCTTGTTAATTAGATGGAGTCTGCGTTTGACTTTCTGCTCCAGAGCATTTTAGTCTGCACAGAAGGCTAATTGGCACTGGACGTCGGTGTGCTATCTGTCGTTTCAACTTTTGTTATCATCCAGACTGCGGATGAGTTCAGATCCTCCCATCTAGTTTGCACGCTTAGAGTCCTCTTGTCGGCTTCAGCATTTTGTGTTGAAAAACACGATTAATTGATATTCCCCTGACAAAGGGCTGATATTATAGCCCGAAATGCATTGGGAAATTGTTACGTTGTTACTCTTCCGGTGATTCCAAGCAAATGTGTTCTTCTTCGTGAACTACTTTTCCTCATGAACTACATTTCATCTGCAAAAATCAAGAATAAAGGAGATTGAACCACAACTTACGCTTGATTAACTTCTTTGAAGCATTGGATGCATAGTTCATTGTTTAGTTTATTTTTTTCAAGAATGGTCCACTTTTTTCATGCTAGTATTAATAAATGTTGATAATTTTGTGTACACTGTTTCAGTGACTTGTATGTAGTGCACCTGGCATTCCTGGATACATATCTGGCATTTTGATTTTTCACATTTCGAAAGTTGGCATTTTCCTGCCTTAGCCATTTAGTGCCTGTAGCTCATGGGTACTCACAAACTTTCTGTTGGGGGTCAAAATTACATTGTGGTTTGTGGCCGAGGGCTGCACCGGTAGGGTGGGGTCAGTGGGAGGCGGGGTCAATGGGGGGCAGGGCTTGAGTAAAAAAAAAATCAAACCTGTTTCAAAACTTTAGACAATGGGGAGAGGAGTTGTCCTCACGGCTAGGGATGTCGACCTTGAATCTGGGGAACTGGGTTCGAGTCTCGGCAATGACGCAGAACATCCTGTGATTTTGGGCAAAGCACTTAATCTCCCCGTGCCTAACAAAAATGAATGTGTCCTCGTGTAATGCAACTGGGGCTATGTAAAGCGCTCTGATACCCAATTCGGGTCAAGTTCGCGCTATATAAAACTCTAAAAAAAAATGTGACAATGCTGTATTTCAAAAGCAGATGTAACGCCAAAAAGCAAATTTTGATAATTCACTTTATTAGCAGACAATAGCAATCTAAGGAGGCATTGCATAGCTTCATACACTCTATGACTCCAATTCAATCTCATCTCTCTCTCTAAGTCAGTCAGTCTCTCTCTCTCTCTGTCAGTCAGTCAGTCTATCTCTCTCTCTGTCAGTTAGTCTCACCCAGTCAGCCAGTCTCTCTCTCAGTCATTCTCTCTCTCTCTCTCTCCTTAATTCATTCAGTCTCTATCTCTGTCAGTCAGTCTCTCTATCTGTCATTCAGTCTCTCTCTCTCTCTCTCTCTGTCAGTCAGTCTCTCTCTCTCTCAGTCAGTCAGTTTCTCTCAGTCAGTCAGTCTCTCTCTCTAAGTCTCTCTCAGTCAGTCAGTCTCTCTTTCAATCAGGCTCAGTCAGTCAGTCTCTCTCTCTCTCAGTCAGTCTATATCTTAGTCAGTCGCCTTATCTCTGTCAGTCAGTCTCTCTCTAAGTCATGATCTCTCTCTTAGTCAGTCTCTCTCTCAAAGTCAGTGGGTCTCTCTCTCTCTCTCTCTCTCTCTCTCTCTCTGTCAGTCAGCCAGTCTACCTCTCTCAGTCAGTCTATCTCTCTCTGTCAGTTAGTCTCACTCAGTCAGCCAGTCTCTCTCTCAGTCATTCTCTCTCTCTCTCTCTTTAATTCATTCAGTCTCTATCTCTGTCAGTCAGTCTCTCTATCTGTCATTCAGTCTCTCTCTCTCTCTCTCTGTCAGTCAGTCTCTCTCTCTCTCAGTCAGTCAGTTTCTCTCAGTCAGTCAGTCTCTCTGTCAGTCAGTCGCTCTCTCTCCGTCAGTCAGTTTCTCTAAGTCAGTCAGTCTCTCTCTCTCTCTGTTAGTCAGTCTCTCTCGTTCTCTGTCAGTCTCAATTAGTCAGTCTCTCTCTCTCTCTGTCAGTCTCTGTTAGAAATGGAATCTCTGGTTGGCTAAGGCTTGCGCCAAAGCCAGGCAGTGACCACCACTTTAGTCAGGGCAAGGGAGCTACACGCCAAAGATAACCCCTGCTCACCCCCTTGGTAGCTTGGCACGAGCAGTCAGGCTTATCCCGGTGGCGATGTGTAAAGCATTTGCGCAACACCCACAGCAACAACATACTAGGCACACCACAAAAGGAACTCCACACAAGGTTATCAATAAAAATAGCCTTTGTATTATCATAAAACACATTATATGGCAATCACACAATATACACTGTGCCAACTGGCATTGGGCAATATTTACAGGGGATTATATGCACATGACAGGGCCACATGGACCACTGTGAGAATCAAAACTTGGTAAAAAATAGTCAAAGTAAGAACATGTCATAAACGTAGACCACAGCCAGTAATTACTGGCAAACACTATATTCAGCATCAACCTGTAACATGAATCATATCATGTACAGTATCACATTAGGCGAGAAATATATTCTGCACCAACCTCATAAGCCTAAACATATTAGACCATAACCTCCTAAACATAACTCACATTAGGAAATAAACTTACTAACATAAACCGCAGTAGGGAATAACTCATACCTAAACCACAGCAGGGAATAAACTAAAACATAACACAGTATGTAAAACCTCATAATCATAAAAACATATTTAGAGGTATTTTATTTATTTATTTTATTTATTTAGGGATTTATAGAGCGCATGACTCACCCTATAAGGGTATATCTGTGCTAGGACTCAATGACACTCCATCAGACAGATCAGAAGAGAAGAGTTTTCAGTTATCTTCTGAATTACAGGAGGTCAGGACACTGTCGCAGGCAGATATGTAGACTGTTCCAAAGCTGGGTGCCAAGATGGGAAAAGGCTTTGCCTCCTTGTCGTGATTTGTATTGTATTGTATTGTGGTATACTTCTAGAGCGCAGCCTGTCACCACCAAGGGCATCCTGGCGCTTTGAACCCTGATCTAACAACGACTTCAGCAACTAGCCTATCCTCGGGAAGAGGAAGGTTTTCAACGCCTTTCTAAAGGCTGGAAGAGACTCAAGGCTCCTAAGGGATAGTGGCAAAGAGTTCCAGAGTTTGGCCGCCGCTACTCTAAATGATCGGCCACCCATCCTCACTCTCTGGAAGCGCGGAACTACTAACAGCTTAGATGACGAAGAGCGTAAGGCTCGAGATGGAAGATACCAAGAAAACATTTTCCGCAGCGGGATTGGTCCCAAGCCGTGAATAGCTCTGAACACTATGCATGCGGCTTTGTAGCGGACGCGAAGGTGAATCGGCAGCCAATGGAGTTCCTGTAGAGCTGCTGTAGACGAGCTGTAGTAGGGGCGGGAAAGAGCGAGTTTGGCAGCCAAATTCTGTACCCTTTGGAGCTTGCCCAGTAGTGTTACAGGGGCATCCAATAGTAGTGCGTTGCAGTAATCGAGTCGACTTAAGATAGTGCTCCGCACTACTTCGGATCTGGCTTGCTCAGGAAGGAGAGGTAGGACCTTACGCAGCATCCGGATAAGCATCATGCACGTGGACGTGGTCTTATTTACGTGCAGATCCAGCTGTAAATTAGGCCCAAAAGTGACCCCCAGATTACGCGCAGAGTGTGTGGCTGACACCGTCTCAGAGAAGGACGGGGGCCAGAAGTCGTCAGGGAGGTCCCTAGGGATACGGTCACTGGAACAATGCAGAACCTCAGTTTTAGTACCGTTGAACTGTAACGAGTTCAAGCGGAGCCAGTCCGCTGTGGCCTGCATGCATCGGTGGAAAGTCTCCAGTGGGACCGCATCCTGTCCCTCCAGAGAAAAGACCAGCTGGGTGTCATCTGCATAATTAAATGCAGAGATCCCAAAAGATTTAATAAGCTGGACTAGAGGGCGGAGGTAAATATTAAAGAGTATAGGGCTGATGGCTGAGCCCTGCGGTACTCCTTGTCCTACTCTCCGCTCCTCTGAGCTGAAGGGAGGGAGCGACACACGTTGTTGACGATTATCCAAGTAGGAAATTAACCAGTCCCTAGCCTTGTCTTTAACTCCACACTCTTCCAGCCTCGCTATCAAGGTTGGGTGGCTGACCGTGTCGAACGCGGCCGACATGTCGAGCAGCACCAAAAAGGCTGCCCGACCACTGTCGACTCGCGCCCGCAGATTGTCTAACACAGTCACTAACGCGGATTCCGTCCCATGAGCTGGGCGGAAGCCAAATTGCGTCTCATCCAGCCAGGTGTTTCCTTCCAGGAAGCCGGATAGAGTGCGGGTAACCAACTTTTCCATGATTTTAACTGGAAAAGGAAGCAGAGAGATTGGCCGGTAATTGGAGAGACAGGCAGGGTCCAGCGTAGGTTTTTTTAGAAGCGGAGATACCACTGCCTTCTTCCAACAACCCGGTACAGTCCCTGTTTCAAATGACTGGCAACAGATGGAGTGTAGAGGCTGGAAAAGTTCCTCCTGAAACAGCCTCCAAAGTTTTGGCGGAAGAGGGTCAAGAGGCGAACCAGATGAGATCGTAAGGGCTAGGCTGCTAAACTCCTCCAAGGAAGGCAGAGGAAAGCTACTCAGTTGGGGTCGACTGGCCTCAGTCGCCGGAGCTCCCAAGCTGAGAGCCTGGTTCAAGGAGGGCAGGGGAAGACTACTCAGCCGGGGTCGACTGGCCTCAAGCGCCGGAGCTCCCAGACTGAGTGCCCGGACCAAGGAAGACGGGGGAGAGCTACTCAGCTGGGGTCGACTGGCCTCAGTCGCCGGAGCTCCCAAGCTGAGAGCCTGGTCCAAGGAGGGCAGGGGAAGACTACTCAGCCGGGGTCGACTGGCCTCTCTTGCCGGAGCTCCCAGACTGAGAATCTGGTCCGCAGGAGGCAGGGGAGAACTACTCAGCTGGGGTCGACTGGCCTTAGTCGCCGGAGGTCCCAGACTAAGGGCTCGGACCGAGGGGGGCGGGGGAGAGCTACTCAGCTGGGGTCGACTGGCCTCACTTGCCGGAGCTCCCAGACTGAGGGCCTGGTCCGAGAAAGACGAGGAGAAGCTGCTCAGCTGGGGTCGACTGGCCTCCATCGCCGGAGCACCCAAACTGAGGGCCTGATCCACGGGGAAGATGGAAGAGCTACTCAACTGGGGTCGACTGGCCTCAGTAGCCGGAGCTCCCAAGTTGTGAGCCTGATCCTCTGGTCGGGGTCGACTGGCAGGTGAGGCCGGAGCTTCTGAATAGGGGTGAAAAACCCCCTGCAGGGGTCGACTGGCCATCGCCTCCAGAGCTCCCGAACCAGTAGGAGAATTGACTGGGTCCTGCAGACCCTCCAGGATTCTGCGGATTTTCTCCTCAAAGGCCTCGGCAATAGAATCACAGAGAGCTTGCGATGAAGGGACAGAACTGGCCACACACGTGGGATGGGCAAGGTCTCTGACAATTTTAAAGAGGGCCTGTGCCTTGTTAGGGGCGTGAGTCAAGGTGGCTTCAAGATAGGACGCTTTAGCCAACTTGATCTGAGCCTTGTAATTTTGTATGGCAGACCGGAACACAATTTTCTCCGAATCTGAGTATTGTTTCCTCCACGCCCTTTCTGCACGTTTGCAGTCGAGTTTGAGCTGACGAAGTTCGCTCGTATACCAAGGGCTAGCTCGGTTCACCCTACCCCGTGACTTCCGAAGGGGTGCCAGCTTGTCCAGTGAACTCGAGATAGAATGGCAAAAGCGAGCGTAGCTCTCCTCGGCTGTATTGCCAAGCTTAAAGTCCTTGTCTAAAATGTGCGGCAGAGGGGAGGTTTTAAGAATTCGGGACCAAGGTCTCTCTAGTTTGGCTTGGGGTAGTCCAGCCTCCCGTGAGGTGTGGTCCTCCAGCCAAAGAGAAAACATGATCAAGAAGTGGTCTGTCCAATACTGGCACTTAATATCCTCTATCGAGACCCATAATGGATCCACGAATATTAAGTCCAGGATATGACCCTTACGATGCGTGGTGGCATTCACCAGCTGTTCCATCTTAATATCCATGCAGGCTTGGCTGAGGGAAAAAAATACATTATCCCTTGAGCCGCCGGCCCACAGATTAAAATCACCAAGAATCAGTAACTTGGAGTGGGAACTGGATAGTTCGTAGATCAAGTCAATAAGAAGAGCTATGGTTGGTGCTGGTCCTGGGGGACGATAACAAAGAACACCTGAGCACAGTTTCAGCTCCTGCTGTTTAACTGTAAAGCCCATCAGCTCGAAACCTGATACCTCACGAATCTTTAGCTGGGAGAATGTAAGCGAATCTTTGTAGATAAATCCGATTCCTCCTCCTCGATTGACCGGACGAGGAGTGTGACTGATTTTATAGCCTGAAGGACAGGCTAGGCCCAGCTCCACCTCACAGTCCTCCCGAGTCCACGTTTCTGTAAGAAAGAGGACATCGAGATTTTCAGACTCAATGAGGAAGGCGATTTCCGTGTGGTGCTTACAGAGAGATCTAACATTAAGCAGTCCACAGGAGATACGCTTGGTAGTTGGTGGTCTGGCCCCGTTCTGGCAGGGTCTGAGCCTAAGTAGTTCAGGCCGGGAATAGATGATACGGTGGGAGCCAGAGGGGCCAGAGGTAGCGGCCCTAAGCGCGTCCGTTGCGCGAACGGGCGCAAACGGGCTTACCTCTGGCGCACCTCCGGCGCGCCTACGACGCGCCCGCTGCGCGTCGATCCATCCATCCTAAAGTACTATTACGCTGAGCGGAGGACCGCCTACTAGCCTCTTGCCTTACGCAAGATGGCCGCGGATTTGCTAATACGTGGAACCATAATCAGAGCCTTATCTCCAGAACGGAGCGATCTACTGAGAACATAGTTTACAAATGTCTTATTCAAGTAGCTAGGACCCAGTTTGTGAACAGCTTTAATAGCCATGCAACAGATTTTAAAATGGATCCTTTTACGTATAGGCAGCCAGTGTAGTTTCTTAAGCAGAGGGAGAGAGGCAGTTCTGCGTGGGACCTCAGCCACGAGGCGAGCAGCAGTATTTTGGACTACCTGCAGTCTATTGATGTCTTTTTCAGATGCTGATATAAGGAGCGCGTTGCAATAGTCCAGGCGACTAAGAATTAGTGCCTGTATTAAGGTTTTCCTAGCAGACAAGGGTAAAAAAGGAAATACTCTTCTGAGCATTCTGAAAACATGAAAGCAGGCTCCGACAGTCGTGGAGACATTATCTCTCAAAGTAAGTTTATGGTCAAGGCGAACTCCAATATTTTTCACTACTGATTCAGGGGCGGGCGTGGGGCCCAGTTCTTCTGGCCACCAAGTGGGTGACCAAATCAAAGCAGCCTCTCCAAAAAGCATTATCTCTGATTTGGTGGCATTCAACTGGAGATAGTTATCTTTCATCCACTGTGCTATAGATGTCATACCATTGCGAAAGATGGTTTGGCAATTAGGGTCAGATTTGTCTAGAGGCAGGAGTAACTGGGTATCATCCGGATAAGATATGGGGATGAATCCCAGTGTTCTCAATAGTCTCGCCAGGGGCGCCACATATAAATCATGGTGCATAAATCATAGCATATAAATTACATTGCCTGCGCACCTATATAAATCACATTAGGGCCTGGCGCCCTATAAACCTAATAGTCCCCTTGGCTTAAATACCCTATGTCCAAAAGCAAGGGCTGCTGCCTAGCAGCTGAATCCATGGGTGCGCAATTGCGCAGACCTAAACGCTGCAGCTGGCACTAATTGCTGAGCAGCTGGGAAAGTATGGGGCACAGGAGTGCATCTCACTTCTAACTTTAAACATGCCCCCAAAGAAAGAATAACCTAAACGCTGCAGCTGCCCACTATTTGCTGGGCTGTGCAGCTGGGAATATTGAAATGAGGCCTGGCACCTCTGTGCCTTCTGGAGCAATTCGCCAACATTGCAGATGCCCGCGCTGGTGCGGCGCAGCTGGGAATAGGGAAATGGCTTTTAACTCACAAGGGCCCCCCTCGCTAGAGCACACGGGCTCTTCAAACAACATGCCCCCAAGAATGTGGCAGCTGCCCTCTAGCAAGACGGGGCAGCTGTAAATAACAAATTAGGGCCTGGGCTCTCAATGTGCCCTCAGAATAAATGTAAAACTGTTGCAGTTGAGTATCACGAAAAAGGGGCACTGGCACATCTCTGCCTACGGGGCCTCACTAGGGCTTATCTGAAATCATGTCCCCAAACACTGTGGCCCTCAGGGTAGCCCTCTCCGGTCCTCTAAACTATTGGGCCCTTTTTGGAGCGCACTGGCTCCTAAAAGAAACTATGACCCACAAGCGTTGGAGCAGCCCGTTGCCAGACAGGGCCGCTCAGATTCCTCATACTGAGCCGTCCACATGAAGAGCGGTCACTTACCCACTCTCCGGCAACCTCGGGCTGGATCTGCCTTCCTCTTCACCCGGGCCCCCCTCCTGGGAGCCGGGACTCCTCTCTGCCGGCAGCCACCACCACGGGTCTCTCTCTCTCTCAGGGGAGCTCCGCATCACTACCGGCGCCGGACTCCTGACTCGCGGGGCTTCCCAATGGGTCTGATTCCTGAATCCAGCTGTAAAGGGATGAGGGAGGTACTGGAAGGAGACCTAGAATCTGTCTCATGAAGCTGTTTTCTACTATACTCACGTCTCCACAGTTACAGTGCCCCCATAGTTCTGCTCCATACATTGCCGCACCCCTGGCTTGCACATTGTGAATCTCCACTACAGGCCCGGCTGGTTTGTAGGATGAGTTTTTCAATAGTTTAATAATGCCTCAAGTAGTCTGCACTAGCTTAAGTTTAGCTTTGGCAAGTTGTGGGCCCCACTCCATGTTTTCTGTCAAGGGGAACCCTAGATATTCAAATGTAGCCACCCTGTCCAGCCTGATGCCCTCTGAAATAGAGTTTGGACGCAATGTCTTAGGCGGATTGAAGACCATGAACTTTGTCTTCTGAGTATTAATCTCAAACCCCCTGATCTTACAAAAAAAGACAAAGCTATCCAAAACCCTCTGGATGCCCACAGGCGATTTTGACATTAGGAGGGCGTCATCAGCAAACATCATTGCTGGAACCTTAGTGCCTGCCAGTTTGGCGGCATCATTGTCCCTGACCTCAGCGAGTTGGGCAATCAGTGTGTTGACAAAGAGGCAAAACAGGGTCGGTGTGAGCACACAGCCATGTCTTACTCCTCTGCCAACTGGAAATCGTGAGGTCAGGTCGCCTCTTTTCCCACACCTTACCTGGGCAAAATGACTCTCATGCAGTCTTCTAAGTATGACAATAAAAATCTCCCCCCAGTATCACCCAAGTGTTAGGGGGGACAGTAGAGATAAAAGAGCTACTCATATTGACAATAAAAATCTCCCCCCAGTATCACCCAAGTGTTAGGGGGGACAGTAGAGATAAAAGAGCTAAGTTGGTCAAAGATTGGGGATTCATTGCACACACTGACAGGGCAGGAGTAGATATTGATAAGAGCCAGTTCCAGCTTAGTATGAAAGCTACAGTTGTCATGGCCACATCCCATATAACTGTCCCCGCCCCCGGGCTACTAAACTGGCCTATCAGGGCCTGTCTGGGCTCTTCTGGTTCATCACGATACCCCACAGATCTCATGCCTATGCCTGTTCCCTCTCTCTCTATTTGTCAATCCACTTACATTACGCCAGTCGGCCGTGAGCCTGAGTTCACTACCCCCCATCCTGCCCCTCCCCCACCCCGCCTCACCCCCCACGGAATTCCCACCACGGGCCGCTACTGTTTGAGGGACATATGTCAACCCCCTTCTTCTGACAGGACAAGAGGAAGCAGGAGACGACTGCCCAGGACCAGGAATCCCTGGAGAAAAGGAACCACCCAGGTGTACGGTGAGGCAACTGGCACCGCTAGGACTGTTCATTCCCCAATTGTGTTTGGAGAAATCCCTCCCAGGACTGTGCCCCATCACATTGTATTTTGAACTACAAGTATACTACATAATCATACAGTAACACCACTCTCCGCCTGAGCATCCTATATGACCGAATGATGACAGTTCCTGTGGTTTATCATGTGAGCACCCTAATTTGAAATGCAGGTGGCATCTAAATTAGATGTTTATCTGTGTTATGTTGTTATAGCAATTATATTGCTGTTATGGAAATTCAGCCAAGTCAATCATTATGATGTTATTGGGTTAAGATTAGGTGATCACTTCCTGGGAATATTTATAGACGAAAGTCGCATGCTGTTGCTTCCTATCATTTAAGTTAAAGGATATGTAATTTGTTAACTGCTAACCCTTGCATTTTGTTGAGTTGAAATCTATAGTTACTCCTTTTGGTTCCTCTCAGCAGAGCTTACAGAGTCAGTTTTTCTTTCACTTTAAGTACTTGGAATCCCCCACGTTATGAAACCAATATATGTCATGCTAATGTTGAGCTTACTATGTCCCATGGCAGCTGTTAAGCCTTGCTAAGATGTCCAAACCCTGTGTCTTTACTCGATGGTGTAAGGAATAAGTGTCCTATTGGCTGAATAAAACATGACAAAAACATGCTTTGATAAAACAAGGAAAATATTATATTTTTTTGTATTATTAGTATTAAGGCTCCAGGTTTTCAGTTTTTACTGATTTTACAGATAAATGCACACACAAAAGAAGGTTTTTCCTCTGCATATTTATATTAAAAAGAGAAAAGTATAGAAATGTGTGCTTGTTTTGAGTGAATCCTTACGCTCTTATTGATGCCTCTAAGGCCAACACTGGTGTGGATCGACAGCATGAGGGCGAAGAAGGGATGAGGTTTTCTAAAACTAATGCAGATGTGCTCCTGGATGGATAGAGTAATAATAATAGTTCATATGATTGTATTTTTGTATTATAGTTGGCTGCCTAAAGTGCTACATCTGATGCGGCGTAGCTTAAATGATAATTAAAGCAGCAGCTGATATAAATCACCTGGGTAGGTGATGCAACACAATTTCTGGGTAAGGAGATCTGGGGGATTGACCTAGAATCGCAGTAATGTCTAAGGAAATTTCTGGTAACTACTTTTACTTTCCAGGATTGCACACATGGCTGTAGGTGTGGAGAATGCTTTGATTTTTTTAGCGTCGTCTTGTGTATAGTGATTGGGCTGAATACTCGCTCCCACATCGATGTGTTTTTTTCCCAGGCACATGCCTCAGACACAGACGTGCCCAGTTCACCTCATCCAGAAATAGCGTTGCTTCCCATCCCCTATCCAAATTCAGTTTGAAATTATTTGGAGGAAAGAGACCGAATGAGTACAATTCCCCTAATAATGTTCTCGTCCTGATGATGACCACTAAATCCCTCGATGTCTGAAATGCTGTCCACAGCCAGGGCCCTAAAAGTTTCAATTGAGCAGTGTGTCTCTCCACCATGGACATTTAAAGCTTCATGTTCTGCGTCTAAAATCTGAGTCTATCGCTCTTTTTAGTTCTCATGCACTTTGGGGTTGCTCCTTGTTTTTTTTCATCACCATCGCTGTGCGGGTTTACTTGTTTATGTGAAAGCACTGCTGTCGTTTCTGAATCATCATGAAACATTACGTGATAAGATTTACCATATATATGTGACACAGTGTGCTAACCTTCCTTCGGTCTTTGATTTGTGATATGCATTATGTATACCAGCAACTTAAATTATTATTGCAACTACAACTCATTGGTAAATTGGTGTTGATTCAAATTACTGTTTGGTCCCACCAGATCCACAAGGGCTATGTGGATCTGCTCCTGCTCATATAGTATATAGTGCTAACCCCGACAGGGATATGCTGATAAGATGGCAAACAATATAATGGGTAGACGAAAATATTAACACATTAAATACCATACAGAGGGAGCCTTAAATATAATTCTTACCAGGTGCCATCGTAATGTGTGTGTGTAAATATATATGTATATATGTTCAGCAAATGAGCCCTCATGCTCAAGGAGGCACACATCCCTCTCCCCAGCTCCGGTGTATAAGCCTCGCTGTTACACGCAAATCCTTCCTTCAAATCATTATTTCACATGTCGACGCGTTTCAAGGCAGGTACGCCCCTTCATCTGGACTCAGCACAGGCAAGAAATGAAAGGCTCACCACTCGTTCCATTGTACGATTTTATTCAGTGAAAAACGCCCTGAGTGGGCGTGGCATCCTCGTGGCTACCAGCAGCATGCTGGACTATGAAGTCCCAGGAGAGGTGAGTTTTATTTAATGTCCTTACGTAGGTTCAATTTTGCCTGTTTGGTTAGCTGCGTTAGAATTCCTTTAGTAGGACAGAAGCTTGATTTGCGTGTGAAATCACCCTGGGAGAGCGCGCCCAACAAAAGAATCAGTTCCTTTCATCTGCCCTTCGCGCTCCGCTGCATGTACAGCCTGAACCGAAAGTGGTGTTCTCCTCCGCGGCCAAGGGCATTCGCGTATTTAAATGTTCAGCAAATGAGCCCTCATGCTCAAGGAGGCACACATCACTCTCCCCACCTCCGGTGTATAAGCCTCGCTGTTACACGCAAATCCTTCCTTCAAATCATTATTTCACATTTCGACGCGTTTCAAGGCAGGTACGCCCCTTCATCTGGACTCAGCACAGGCAAGAAATGAAAGGCTCACCACTCGTTCCATTGTACGATTTTATTCAGTGATAAACGCCCTGAGTGGGCGTGGCATCCTCGTGGCTACCAGCAGCATGCTGGTCTATGAAGTCCCAGGAGAGGTGAGTTTTATTTAATGTCCTTACGTAGGTTCAATTTTGCCTGTTTGGTTAGCTGCGTTAGAATTCCTTTAGTAGGACAGAAGCTTGGTTTGCGTGTGAAATCACCCTGGGAGAGCGCGAGTGGTGAGCCTTTCATTTCATTTAAATACGCGGCTGCCCTTGGCCGCAGAGGAGAGCACCACTTTCAGTTCAGGCTGCACATGCAGCGGAGCGCGAAGGGCAGATGAAAGGAACTGATTCTTTTGTTGGGCGCGCTCTCCCAGGGTGATTTCACACGCAAACCAAGCTTCTGTCCTACTAAAGGAATTCTAATGCAGCTAACCAAACAGGCAAAATTGAACCTACTTAAGGACATTAAATAAAACTCACCTCTCCTGGGACTTCATAGACCAGCATGCTGCTGATAGCCACGAGGATGCCACGCCCACTCAGGGCGTTTTTCAATGAATAAAATCATACAATGGGACGAGTGGTGGCCTTTCATTTCTTGCCTGTGCTGAGTCCAGATGAAGGGGCGTACCTGCCTTGAAACGCGTCGACATGTGAAATAATGATTTGAAGGAAGGATTTGCGTGTAACAGCGAGGCTTATACACCGGAGGTGGGGAGAGTGATGTGTGCCTCCTTGAGCATGAGGGCTCATTTGCTGAACATATATATATATATATATATATATATATATATATATATATATATATATATATATATATGTATATATATATATATATATATATATATATTTATATACAAATATATATTTATATACAAATATACACACATATATATATATATATATACACACACACACGCACACAGCAGTGTTAGAAAGTTGAAATCAAGCGTCAGCACATGTAAGCGATAAAGCACTTGCGTTTTGTTAGAGGCATAAAGGTGTTTTTTGCTGGGTTTTTTTACATAGCGCAAACTCGACTAGGTTTCAGAACGCTTTACATGAGCACCAGTTTCCTTACACAAAGACACATTCAATTTTTAGGTCTCGTAGCGATACAGCGCGTCAGCGCTGTACTCGCCGAGAACTAATGTCACGGACCATGTTTCCCAGGAGACAGTCTCTGTCACGCGCTTTGCCTCTTCAAGGAGGCGATTTCCGTTGGCCACGCGCACAAGACCGCGCGCTTCAGCAGTGATTACACATTTGATACATTTTACTGTGTGCGTCCACAAGACCGGGCGCTTCAGCAGTCATTACAGATTTGATACATTTTACGTCCTGGTGCATTTTCCAAAAGCTCGCTTCAGCAGTCATTTTGGAGTAAGCCTATGTGTTTAATAGTGCTTTGCTAGTGTTCAGACAGTATTAGGAGTTTTAAGCAAAGTAATTTGCAATGCTTTTGTTGTCTATGGCGCCATAGTAGGCGTTTTCTGCAGAGTGTTTTTTAGGAAGGCTTTTATTGTAGTTGGCGCCGTGTTAGAGGTTTCCTGTAGAGTCATTTGCAAGTGTTGGACAACAAGCGTCTAATCGTGTTTTGCATGTTGTTGGCGCCATTATAACTTTTTGCATGGGCAGTGATTTGCAAGTCTGGTTAAAACCAGCGTGAGGTTAAAATCGTATAGAGAAGTGCCATCCTTTCATAATTACTGTTAAAGTATGCACATCGTTTCATTTGTTTCACAATGGTACTTAAAAAGACGCTTTCCAGGCGCCATGTCTGCTTTCTGTTTTGGAATTGTCACACGTTGCCTTTTTCGGCTTTCGTATTACAAAAAGCATTGCTTTATGTAATAATGCGAAGTATGTAGCTACTCTATATTTCTCATTAAATTTCTCCTACACAGTTTAAAATTATTTCGGCAAATTACATTTTGTGGGTATGCTTGCAGCTCTGTTGCTCCACATTATCCCCAAACATCAGGAACTTTGCAATAAATACCAGGGTTGCTTTTTGGTCTAAAATGTAAAGCTAACTATGTTTTCTGCCCTGTTTAAAAATGCGTTTTGCACCTGGGCCTTCTTATTCTCTTACTAGTCCTAGGATTGCTGTCTCTAAGCAATGCATTGCCATACTTTTCTTAACTACACACAGATTTCTATGCTTTTGAGTCTGAGTTGCCACCAACTTCTTAATATTGCATTTTCCGGTTTACATTTACACTGAAACTATTGCTGCTTCACACCATCTCCAAAGCTGAGGGAGCTTTTATTAAGCTCTAAACATTGTGATATTACTCTGTGTTACTACTTTGCAGTACCACTCTGCATTCTGCATTACCCCTATGCACTGTACAATACTACTCTGCACTACAACGCTGCACTATTACTTGGCTACTAGTCTGCACTAACAGTCTGCACTACCAGTCTGTGCTACCAGTCTACGCTACTAGTTTGCGCTACCAGTCTGCGCTACTACTCTGCATTACCAATCTACACTACTAACTTGCACTTTGCACTATGTATTACCAAGTGCAACTGTGCATTTCATTCCAGTAGGAGGGCATCAGTGTCACATAAAAGCAAAACGAACACTCCACTACAACTTTGCACTACCACTCTGGATTACCACTCTGCACTACCAGTCTGCAATACCACTCAGCACTACTACTCTGTACTATCACTCTGCACTACCACTCTGCACTACCACTCTGCACCATTAGTTTGTATTACCACTCTGCATTAACGGTCTGCGCTAACAGTCTGCACTAACAGCCTCTACTACTAGTCTGTAATACCAGTCTGCATTACAACTCTGCATTAGGACTGTGTGCTTTCCACTTCACATTACTAAGTTGCATTGTGCATTGCTTTGTAGTAGGGAGGCATGGGTGTCGCATAGAAGGAAACAATACACTTGATTACAACTCTGCACTACTATTTTGTAATAATGATTTGCATTACCACTCTGCACAACATTCTACTTTCTACATATTATTATGCACTTTGCACCATTAATCTGCACTATGCATTAACAATCTACAATTTGCACTATAAATCTGCACTCTACAGTACTAATTTGCACTCTGTGGTACTAATCTGCACTCTGTAGTATTAATATGCATGTTGAACTACCAATCTACACTGTGCATTATCACTCGCTCACTTACTTTGCACTCTGCACTACCACTTGCACTCTCAGTCTGCACTATTACTCTGCACTACCACTCAGCAATATTACTCTGCACTCTGCACTAACATTCTGCACTACAACTCTGCACTGTACTCTACAAGTATGCAGTACAACTCTGCACTCAACACTACAACTCTACACTACAACTATGCACTACACCTCGGCACTTCTACTTTTTACATTGCATTACCACTCTCCACTTTCCATTACAATTCTCCACCACCACTCTGCACTACCAATTGTTGGCGCTATAATAATTTTTTTGCTTGCACAAAGATTTGAAATTCTGCTTAAAACCAGCGTGATATCAAACTTGTATATAATAGTGCCATTGTTTCATAATTAGTGTGAAAGTATGCACATTGCTACCAGTCTGCGCTACCAGTCTGCGCTACCAGTCTGCACTACCAGCTTGCACTACCAGCCTGCGCTACCAGTCTGCGTTACCAGTCTGCGTTACCAGTGTGCACTTTGCATTATGCATTACCAAGTGGAACTGTGCATTGCATTCCAGTAGGAGGGCATCGTATAAAAGCAAAGCCAACACTTCACTACAACTTTGCACTACCACTCTGCACTACCACTCTGCACTACCACTCTGCACTACCACTCTGCACTACCACTCTGCACTACCACTCTGCACTATTAGTCTGTATTACCACTCTGCACTAACGATCTGCGCTACCATTCTGTGCTTTGCATTATGCATTATCAAATGGAACTGTGCATTGCATTCCAGTAGGAGGGCATTGCATAAAAGCAAAGCCAACATTTCACTACAACTTTGCATCACCACTCTGCACTACCACTCTGCACTATTAGTCTGTATTACCACTCTGCACTAACGATCTGCGCTACCATTCTTCATTAACAGTCTCTACTACTAGTCTGTACTACCAGTCTGCATTACAACTCTGCACTATTACTGTGTACTTTGCACTTCACATTACCAAATTGCACTGTGCATTGCATACTAGTAGGTAGGGATGAGTGTCGCATAGAAGGAAACAAAATACTCGATTACAACTCTGCACTACTATTTTGCACTACCAATCTGCATTACCACTCTGCACAACACTCTACTTTTTACATATACATTTAATGTAAGCATAGCATTTATTCCTGATACACTTTTGGGAAATATAATTAAAAGGCACGCATAATGTAGCACTGTAGCATGCTAAGTCTAACTTAATTTGCCAGGAATCAGTTAATTAAAAAGACATAGGCAACTTTTTAATATGCTTATAACAACGTGTTCTAACATGTGTTGTTAAAGCATGTGTGTAAAAAAACAGTTATCAATTCAAAAGGGAGGGCATGGGTGTCGCATGAAAAAGAAAGCCAAAATTCAATGCAGATTGGAGTCTGCACTACCACTATGCGCTCTGCACAACCACTAAGAACTACCACTCTGTGCAATGCACTACCACTATACACTAATTCTCTGCACTATCACTCTGCAATATCAATGTACACTTCCCGATATTTATTAAACTTAGTGTGTTTTTCGATTACTGCTAAGTTTATATAAGCAGTGAGGCGGACTTTTAATGGAGTGCGTGTCGTGCTTCATTTTTTTCCAAAGCAGTAACTAGCGCAAAATGGGCACGATTAGCGCAAAAGGAGCACGATGTTTTGGAGTAAGCCTATGCGTTTAACAGTGCTTTGCTTGGCATTCACACAGGATTAGGAGTTATTAGCAGAGTAATTTGCAATGCTTTCGTTGTCTATGGCGCCATTGTAGGCGTTTCCTGCACAGTGATTTTTTTAAAGGCTTTATATTGTAGTTGGCGCCGTTTTAGAGGTTTCCTGTAGTCATTTGCAAATATTGTACAACAAGCGTCTAATGGTGCTTTGCATGTTGTTGGCGCTATTATAACTGTTTGCATACACATTGATTTGCAAGTCTGGTTAAAACCAGCGTTGGGTTAAAATTGTATACAGAAGTGCCATCCTTTCATAATTACTGTTAAAGTATGCACATCGTTTTCTTTGTTTCACGGCAATTGTTCAGCTATCAATTCTAGAGGGAGGGCATGGGTGTCGCATGAGAGGGAAAGCCAAGACTCGATGCAGCTTGGAGTTCGGCCTGTATATCTAACAGACTTTGGCTCATAGAAGACCGAGGTACAAAATTAAGACGTAGGGGCTTTTGAATGGAAGCTTTTATTTAATGTAAGCGTAGCATTCATTCGTCAAATACTTTTTGGGAAATATAATAAAAAGAGCACGCATAATGTACTACTGTAGTATGCTAAGTCTAACTTAATTTGACATAAGTGACTTCCTTTAAAAGGACAGAGGCAACTTTATTTAATATGCTTATAAGAACGTGTTCTAACATGTGTTGTTACAGCGTGCTTTACAACAGAAACTTCCATTTAATTTAAGCATGGTATTTATTCTCTGACTAATGTTTCCCAACTTGAATGATACTAAAAGCCATAACTAACACCTGAGACCCCCTTCCACACTGCCTTTCTCTGCCGCCTACCTCCTTGAATGATACTAAAAACAATAACTAACACCTAGTTGTAGGCAGGGAGAGATTAAGCTTTGGTCTAGAATCAAAGGATGTTGAGGGGGGGGGGGGGGCGCCGAGACTTGAGCCTGGTTCTGCAGCTCCAAAGTTACCAGCTCTGGCCGTTATGACATATCCTCTCATCAGAATGTTTACCCCCCCCCCCCCCATGAGCATCTGTCCGTAATAAACAAACGATACTAGCTCAGAGCTCTGATCATTCATTCTAAAAATACATGTATGGTTCCTGCAAATATTGCTTTCCCGTAAGTTCCCAGCCTGTTACTGTAACTGTGCAGCCTCCGCTAGTGAAGTTTGCCCTTCTCCTTTCTGTGTGACACGCACTGAATGACTCAAAGGCTCGGCATAACCCCTCCCCGGCTCTGTTTACAATTCCAGCCTCCAGAGACAGAGACCCTGTCCCTAGCTACACGCTTCCTTCGAAGCACACGCTAGCACAGCGCCCCTTTAAGGCGCACCGGGTTCAGCCGACAGAAAGTAACCGGATCCAGGTCTGCCGTGTCTTTAAGGGAGGCAGCCAGCCTGAGGCTGGGGCTCACACAGTCTCATACAGAACAGGGGCTGTGGAGAGACGGGGGCTTCTCTTCTACCCTCATCCCGACCCCTCGCATGGAACCGGGGGCGCGGTGAAGCCCCCCAGCGCCTCTCCGCAAGGCTTCGCCCCGCACCCGGCAGCCACCATGAGCCTCTTTGGCCAGAAGGAGCACGAGACGCTGATAGAGCTGAGCGACAGCCCGGCGCTGGACGGTAAGTAAGGGCGGCGGGGGCGCGCGCTGCCTTCCAAGGGATATATTTGTTTGGCCTTGCCCTGCAGTTACACAGCTGTCTGCTCCGGGATAGGATAATAGATGCTTTGTTGCAGTGCGCAAAATAACGGGCTGGGTGTCTTCTGTTTTATGCTGCGGGGAAGGGATTCTTCACAGATCCGTTGTGTGATCTGCGTTCCAAGGGACAAGGAAATCCACGTCGCCTGCGTGTTCCTTCCATTTAAGGCTGGAATATGGCAGTGCGGATGTTAGTTCGTCGCATATAGATGGAAGTGGGGCGGGAAAGATGACGGGGCTAGCCAGCCGTTCCAAACCGGACCCCAGCTTTGGGAGGACGGGCAGCTGGTTTCCGTCAGGACAGAAGGGCATCCTGCGTGCGGCTACTTGCGTAGACGTGTGAAGGGTCCCCCGCTGCTTTCTATGCTGGTGGGGGACCCAACTGAGTTCCCAAGTTTGCTAGACCCTTGTCAGCGATAACCAGGCTTACTCGTTGCATGCTGGTACTTGTAGCATGCACGGCGTAAAAGTAGGTCTACAACTCACTGTATTGAATGGGACAAGCCAGGCTGGCTCAGTTATTCCCGCGTGGACATGGGGCACTAGAGAACCGCGGCTGTCCTCTGGTATAGAAACACGCACTGCTGTGGTACGGGGGAGGAAAGATGCTCCGGAGCCAGTTATCCAGTATAACAAGGGTACCGTACGTGACTGCACAGGGTACCCTGGCCACTATCGAATCGAGCGAACCTGTGCGGGCAGTGACTTGGGAGTCCCTGGGCAGACAGCGGCCGTGTGCGTGGGCGACATAGCGATCTGTCCAGTCATAAGCAGTGGGTCGGCGCTACAGGAACAGGTTGGCTTTGAGGCACACACGCGCGCAGCAACCGTGGGCCGCAGAGTGCCCAGGAGCCCTTTGATGTTTTTATAATTTTATAAACACCTCGGGTCTGGAGAGGGCCTGGCACGCTTAGGGGCGGGGGCGTCCTTCAAAGCTTGATTCTCAGGACTGATAACTCACAACAGAAATTGACACATGAGAAACTCTGTGCTGTATCAGATGGAAATGTAAATTTGTCTGTTTCCTATGTAGTGCTACGAACCTGATTTACTAAAAAGCCGTGGGTGCCCTGGCCATTGATAGCTCTATAAAGTGCCTTGATTTCCATGTTGCATGTATATATCTTGAGATAGATGTGACTAACTTTGTAAAGCAAGCTCATCTTTATGCGTGTGTTAGAACACCCATGGACTATTGTGGCCTTCTTCTTTTCCTTGATCCCTGTAAGAGCATCAGCGTATCATTAGTGAAAATGACAAAATATCTTAAACATGTATTCAGAGTAAGGAAGACTAACCTTGTTCTCCATGGTCAAAGAATTAACAGCTCTTGGTCAAACAAAGGTGCCCATCAGGAGACCGTTCATATCTGAACACAGTATAAAGGCCTCTCGGTTGTAAATTCTCCATCTGAACACCAAGACTTTATGGGGGTGCTGCTGCACTCCGAGCACCCCTACTTTCACAGTCACTGGTATGTGTAGGGTCCTCTCACACGTGGAGGTGGACTAGCAGTCCTTGAGGACAGAAGTGAATACATAGTGCGGTGAGCTGCATGGGTGCACATGGTGGTGAAATCTGGGTCCTGGTAGAAGTACCCGCCTTGCTGTGGGAAGCGGGATGCCACCTGGCAACAAGGTGGTGGGGAGATTAGGGAGAGCCTGGTGAGTACTCTGTGATGAGCGCTTTTTGGATTAGACTGAGGGCGAACTGTCTGACCCAGATTAAACTATTGGTGATGATGACATTTTTCTTGACTAATGTGAGAGCGTGTACTTAATTTGTAAAAGAGTGAGAGATGGGGCCCACATTTATGCATAGAAGCTTGCAGAAGCTTGCAGCTGGCCCTATTAAATGTCGGAGTGCAGAATACCAAGGCTTTGTTATGTTTATTTGTTGATTCCACCCTATTTATCTATGTGTTTTTATATATATATATATATATATATATATATATATATATATATACACACAAGGTAGATGACGGACGGTGCACTGATTTTTTTCAGACACAACTCCCCAGTCACAGATCTTGTTTGCTTTGTGCGCCCTTAGTTGGCAGGGTATGCCCAGACGTGGGTCCCTTGCTCACTTTACCACTGGATTCAAGCAATCCTGGTTGATGAGGAGTGTTCCCACGAAACCGGTCCCAGGATGCTTGTTTCCAGGGAAGACCTGGCTTGGCAGTTCGGCCTGGACTGTTCCCATGAGGCACAGGGTCAAGACTGAGTTGCATATAGTTGGGTCTGAACTGGGGCGGCAGACTGAGCTAAAGAACGATGATGGATTCAGCCCAGATCTGTGACTGGTGGTGAGTGTCTGAAAATGTTTAGTGCTCTGCCCATCATCTCCTTGTGTTTGCTATGTATATGTGTATATATATATATGTATATATATATGTATATATATATATATATATATATATATATATATATATATATATATATATATATATAATCTCGCCCGAGCCACAAAAAGCAGAACACTGTACGTAGAGAAAGAAAAGGAATAATAGGGGAGGATACAGGATACTGGGTTAATCCACCACCATCCTCCCCTGGCCACTTCATCATGCTCTTTAAGAATCTTTTTCATCTATGCTTCGTTTGTTTGTCACAGTTTTTCTGTTTCTCTTCCTTCTTTCCACTTTTTGTGTTTTTCTCTATCATTCTCTTGATCAAATTCTGATGGGGGAAAAACAAGTGCCAGTCCCCAAACGGGTTGCAGTTGGGCCCCCCTGCAGCCATAGGCTGAAATAAATGATCTGGGCCCCATTAATGTACCTCTGTAAACAAATTGTTGTCCAGAGATTTTCGTTTTTGGATCATTAGTGAAGTAGTTTAGCTTCTGTAGACATTGCTGATCTGGGTTCAAATTTTATTTGACGTCATTTTTAAAAATGGCGGATGTGTTGTAGTGATGTAATATTTCAGGAACCATGGGACCGATATACTTATATAATTTTGGTGTCAAAAGAGAGGTTTTGGGGGCCAAATAGTCTTATACAGACAGAAAGCATCTTCTCAGAGCAAACCTTTCACAATTTTCCAAAATGGCGGCTACAATAGAGGAGGAAGAGACCTATATAGAAATGAAACCAATAATAATGTTTTTTAATTCTTTTTTGTTTACACCAATGTCTATGATCTGAAATGAAAACATACTACTCATTACTCCTGTTCTAAACACATTTTCATAGTTCACTCAGTTGTTTAGGGACTTGCTTGTGGTATTTGTGCAGAATGTTGAACATTTGAGAAAAGCATATCGACAGGGACATATTTATGTACCAAGTACATGTAAGTTCTGTGAGTAGAGACTTTGACATTTTTGTAGGTTTTAGCACTCCATCAATATCTTCCCAACCAAATTCACACCAATCTTTCTCTACATTTGTATGATCCAAAACATTTATACATCTTCTGATCAAATGGAATGCTCTTTTATTGTGTCCATGCTCAGAATATGATGTCAATGAAAGGTCAATTAGCGGGTCTGGTTTATTGAACTCACTGCACTGAAGATCTTCAAATGTGACAGTCAGTACTCGCTAGCCACACATTCACAAGGTATATTTTTTATGTCTGTAAAGTCACATTCTTCTTCTGTCTCAGCAAATCCTTTTAGAAACTTCACAGGTTAATAGTTAAAGCTCCATAGCTTTGTTCCAATGTCGCTCATAGTGTAAATACCAGTAAGAATATGAGCCTTGATAAGAACACAGGGCATCTCTGGGTCAAGTTCATAGTACAGAATATGAAGCAGGATAAAGTGTCTTTTCTTGCCTGTTCCATAACTCCAACAATCCTTGACTTATGGACATTGCAACAAATCTAAGTTAAGTTAAGTAGGTTTATATGCTGTTCAGTTCTTGAACAATATGGCCCATACCATTTCAGTATATCTGTGCAGGCACCAGCTCCTCGTTGAAAGCATTTGTACATGTAAAAATTGGAAATTCAGTGTTCATTTAAGCATCAACAATGTTTTGGCTAGTTAACATCTCCAAGTAATTTTTTTTCAGTGTTGATGACCAGAATATTTCAAGTTGCACAGGTATAAGTGTCGCATATTTGTTGCAGGCAAGGACAATTGTTCCACTTGTAGACATTCCTCTGATTCCCTCATTTTTTAACAGTAGTTCAAGATAGCTGTAGAATGGGCAGTTATTGCAAGGTGCACACTGACTTTGATATCTATAAAACAGTCTGAATAACCTCTCCGATGTTTTGTATGGATGAAATCTGGACCATTCGCAGTTGTGACATATAGTTCACAACAACAGCAGTTTTCAATGAGGACACCCTTTTGAACTGAAATTCTTCAGGTGTAAGTTTTTTCGAGCTCTTGTATGAGTTTATGCTTCACTGGTTTGGTTTCAGCATCTCCTTCAAATAATGTGTTTGTTGGAAGAAGATCATGCAACAGAATGTCCTTGACATCATTCACAACTTTCCTTTGCTACTCCCATCACTCTATGTGCTTGTAAAAGTTATTTTTTTGTAACCTGGTTTGTAGTGGCTGGTTGGATGAAACTCTTACTATGGCAATTAAAGTGTGGAAGTATAGCTTTAGTGATTATATCAAACAGCTTTTTCTCTTTCGATACAAATCTTCCCTGCTTCAATTTTGCATATAGTTTCGATCCCTGTTCCAGGGCATTTAGTTGATGTGCCTTTATATTGTTATCCACGTATTGCTTGATCACAAAGTTGTGTTCGCACAGGCTCAGCCATTCCAAGCTGCTGCATGAAATAAAGACGGCTGTCAACACGTTTATTAAAACGTTCCCCTCTCTTTCCCACAAGTGTGTGGTGAAGAACAGTTTCATGATAGTTCAATAATTTTGAATTTGTCATCTCTCGGAAAACATTCCAAATAGAAATGACTTTATGGTAAACCAGCTGCAATTGAGCAACATATTCACTTTTACGTGTCTTACCGTTAATTCCCTTGGAGCATTTCCTGTGAACTCTGGATCGTCTGTTTCAATATCTGGAGCCATAGCATTGAACATTCCCTCTCTATCTTTCACCACAAGAAGTCTTTGGGTGAATTTTCAGTAAAGATATGTGTTTTTATTTTCTAGCTACATCACTCTTTCCAAATACCAGGACTGTGATCTCAGGTAGTTTATGCAATTGAATTTGCGAAACACAGTAATCAGTGACTCTACAGTCTTCTCGTGCATCTCCGAATCATCTTGCTGATCAGCATGTACCACGTTTTTCACTAAAGCTATCATACGTAAAACATTTCTCCAGTACTTGGAAAGTTCAGATTTTTTTCGTTAAGTTTTTTGACAAACTCTATGAACTTGATTTTCTAATTTTGAACTGAGTGTATTGAACATTGACTGGTTTATCATTATGCATTTTGAATGAAGTGCATCCTGTGCTCCTTTTCTCTTCTGAGATGAGCTATACAAAACCAAATTCATCATTCTTGTTCATGAAAGCATTCCAATGCAATGTTTCTATAGCCTTAAACATATTGAGCATATCGTGTAACGAATGAACATGAGTTCCGCTCCCTACTAACTGGACACTTGTGCTTCCAAAGATTTCTACCTCAAAACATGCATTGTCTATACCACATCCACTGAGGTAACTTCCTAGATGCCGCAACGTAACTTTTGTCATGTTCAAAATGCCCATAATTGGGCCGAGATCCTCAAATTCCTCTGGGTTGCTCATAAAAATGTCCTTTACAATACAGAAAACACCTTCTTTGCAGAAAATTGGCAGGATAGGCTTGTCTTCATGCTGAGCATGCACAGTTTAGATTTTTTTTTAGAGTTGTGTGTACTTTTGCGTATTTTGTGAATGGAGATGTTATTACTGGTAATTACCCAAACTTCTTTAGTGGGACGATATTCTGAGAGATCAAATCATGAATTCCAGCCCATGCAGGACCTGGCTTTTCTTCATCCTTCAGTCCGCACGAATAAGCAATATGATAAATTCTGTTAAATCTTCTTTACTGACCGCAGCATTAAAGAGAAGATCCATGTCATCAGCCACTTCGAAACTTTCTGGTAGACTGGGAAATGCTGATAGCATGTAGTGACTTTGCATATGTTGGCAAGGCAGTTGGGTTATAAGTTCGCAGCTTCGTTTGTTTATACCTAGAGCTGACACACCAGTCCTGTTCATTGAAGTGATTAGCTCTCTACTTTTCACTTGGCATAGATTGCGTGGGCAGTCATCATGTGTAGTGGAGTTTTCTTTTGCCGTGATGTAACTTATAACACATGATTTAGAAAAGTCAGTACATTTCCCCAGCATAGGCCTTTCAGTTCATGGGATTGTTTTCCGCTTCTTCACTTATATCTTCAAAGCCATCCCCAATGTTATTGGCTTGTTTTCCGAAGTCAAGAACTTTAGTTTGTGTTTTGCTGATATTAAACAATGATGTACAAAATGATAAGACATTGTCCGGGCTTCTTGTTGACTCCCATAATTTGTGGAGCTCTGGGGCATCACAAAATTTGTCACATACATCAAAAATCGAAATATTTTAGGATGTTTCATGAAATGTTTTCCTGCTGATTTTACTGCATTCTGTGATCATATTTTGGTAGCAAGAACTTCAGGTATCAAATCAGCTGAGAACAACATGAGTGGCTCATTCTGTTTGTTATAATGTCAAAAACGAATTCTGTCATTGTACATTATCACCAGAAAAATCTTAATTCCATTATTATGGTTAAATGCAGTTTCATCAGTGTTGACCATTATTTCTCTAACCTCACCAAGTGTGAACCTGTAACCAGGACTCAAGAGTGGCTTTAAAACTTAATATACTTTTTCAAAGAGTGCAAACCTAACTGAAGGCTGGCAGTTACATTGCACCTGGGAGCTCATTGTTCATTCGTATTTTAAAATGTATATACCCATGCAGTTAAGGTAGATCCACAAATCCAGTGAAAAAATACATTCACCTCACTGTTTAGATGAGCTACTCAGCTGAATGCTTCATCTTGGAAGAAATTAGCTGCAGATAAAAATGTTTGCCCTTTGACACTTACATACTCAGTACTTTGTTCTTTCACCAGGCCCTTTGGCCCTTACTGTGGCTAAAACACAGGTAACAGATTTAAGATCCTTTGCTTTCTGATCAGTTGTTGGCGGTGGTCGAGGGGTAGCCATCTATCTTCTAAGTGGATGGTCATTGGGTTTGGTTGCCGTCGTTTTTCTCAGAAGACTCTGATTCTTGTTGTGATTCACTGGTTGCTTCTATTTTTTGCAGGAATATTTCCATTGTATACTACTTGTAGCACGTGTTATAACAATAACATATTTGATCCTCTTCACTCATCTGTTTCAATCTTTTGTGAACTTAGTGCTGCTGTATTTCTGCAGCATCTCAAACTCTTCTGACCAGCCGTAGTTGATTTTAACTTTTCTTTCTGATTAGTTTGGCATATGATACATTTTTCTTTGTTTGAAGGAGTCCTCAGGTTTTTTTAGTTGGCAAAACACTGGCAGGAGGTAAAGATCCTCTGCTACCACCTGCTTCACTCACATTTATGAATTTGAATCAATGGAAGGCCTCAAACAATAACAATATTAAAATAAATCACTAATATGATGGCTAAAACACATCATTATAGAACTGCCATTTTGGAAAATTGCGGCAAGGTTGATCTGAGGAGTTATTGTTTGTCTCGATAAGATTTATTGACTCCCAATACCTATGTTTTGACAACAAAATGAAGAATATAGATCTCTGAAATCCTGAAATATTACATCATCACTGCAACAGATCCGCCATTTAAAAAAATGTTGTCCAGAACATTTTGTCCGGATTAGGAATGTCTACCCAAGCTAAAGTGCTTCTCTAAAGATACACAAATCAAAAATGTAAATCTCAGGAAAACATTTTGTTTATGGAGTTATATCAAGGGGGACTTTGCGTTTTTCTCACTGTTTGTCTGCTCGGTGCTCAAAAAGCACTAAACTCCTTCAGCGTCGGAGTCATGCGTCCTACCACATTTAGTTTCATACAACTGAGAGGTCAGCTGTGTCTTCTGGCACTAGTTCTGTTCTTGGTTGGAATTTTAAACTGTTGCGGATTGAAGGGGCATAAAAAACACCATGTAAGGTGGTGCAGTCGGCACTTGTGCCAGATCTAGTGATTAGTGCAGCCCATGAGCAGATTAGGCCATGTTTTTGAGAAGAGAAGAGTAATAGGAGATCTTTCCATGTCTGGCTTACCAGTGTATCCTGCTCAATATTTTGACTATATTCAGGTAGGGTACACACCATGCCAGGGTCAATCCCTGCTGTAAATAGTTACGTGGTTTATTGCGAACAAGAACATGTCCAATTTGTCTAGCAGCAGTCCTTGTGGTGTATGAAGTCTGTAGTTGCAGAGATTGACAAATGTTACTGTGTTTTGCTGTGTTTAATAACTCGATTATGGTAGTCCAACACATTGCATTTGATTGGGCTTTTATTGGTGTTTAATGTGAAGTACACTAAGAGCTAATGTTTGAACAGTAAAATATATATTTGACTGGTGACATTAAGGCAATTGCAGGATGAGTTACATTTCGTCCCACAGATGGGCATCAAGTTCAGAGAAATTACACCTCCAGTAGAGACACAGATATTTTGTATATGCAGATTGCCATGCTGATTGTAGTACCCTTGCGCAAGCACAAATAAATCTAAGGCCAGTCTAACTCAGTAAAAGTATTATTGACCTTGCCTTCCCATCACCTTGTTAAGTGAATTCTTCTAAGTGGTGCATACTGGGATCGGGTTCTTCTTGAGAGGTTTATGGCTGGAGCTCAGTTGGGTATCATGTTAGTGGACAAGTTAATTCTAGACACCAAGAAAGTGAGACGCAGGTGCACATAGCTGATGGAATCAATGTTTTCCTTTGGTTGAAAACTATTTGGAATGCAGAAACCATTATTATGTATTTAGGGTTTTTAGACTACAAATGTGGTAACCTCATAAACATTTGTTATAGAACGTCATTCCACATTGAGGTGCAAAGTCCTTACTGCATGCCTTTTGCTGATGGTAACAACATAGTACTTCCATGATGTAATGCATCTTTTCTCCAAGGCAGCAGAATGGGAGAAACATGGTAACCCGATTACTTGCCTTATCCGTTTTTGTCCTGGGCTGTCAAAAAAGGAATTATTGTATTTTAGTGATAAAACACATGATTTATATCCATTGTACAGTAGTACGTAGTGGTTGGATCATGTAGTGTTGATGTGGTTCAGAAAGGCTTAAAAAACTAACAGTTTTGTCTTCCTCCTTGGTATTCGAGAAGTAGAAACCCTTCAGGTCTTATGTGCCTGCTGATGCTTTATAAAGTAGAAATCCTCTATATTGCGGCGCATGCTGGGTCTGTGGGGTGTAGGAACACTGATCTTTATGGATTTGTAGCCCTCCAGGTTTGGGTGTCCCCTTAATTTTTGGGGAGTAGGAACAACTGGGGTTCAAGGGCATACTGAGTCATTAGGAAGTAGAAACTCACAGGGTGCAGAAGCATAAAGAGCTGTCATAGAGGTTAAGCTGTTGAGGTGAAGAATGTTCCACCAACTCTAGGTTAAAGGATCTTTATTTCTGGCTGAAAGAAACACCGAGCATCATAGCAATGCGTACTGAAGGAACATAGAGTGCTTTTTACATGTTGCCTTCCAGATATCTCAAGCTGTCTGTAGGCGAAAAGGCCTATTGTCAGCTTACTGTGGGCTTAAACTCTTCCTATGACTTACAATTGTTTGGCCTTTTTGTCACTCTCATCTGTATGACTTACAATTGTTTGGCCTTTTTGTCACTCTCAATTGATTGCTTCTTATTAGTTATGTTGTGTGGGCTTTACTTTCTCATCTTGTGTTTGTCCCTACCCTGGCGCATGGACACATTACATCCACTGCTCATTTTTCAGGTACTACTTTTTTTTAAGCACTGTAGAAGAGTGCATTTGTTCTACAGCGATCTCCATTCTGCATGTCTCGTCCTATGCTACACTCATGTCGCCCTGTGGTCTGTTTCTTTTCTCCCCGCTCTACACTTCCTTCCAGTTGGCTGTCCTCCCCACGCCCTCTTTGTAGTTTCCCCCGCCTGTGCCTCCTTTGTTGCTTCCCCCAGTTCTACTGTTGCTTTCCCCCACTCCCATCCTCCATGATTCCACATCCATACCCTACATGTTGCTTCTGTCCCATGTCCCCCCGCCCCCATCCAAGCTACTACTCCTTTTTAATTTTTTTAGGCATGCACATGCTTGGTGTTCACTTGGCCTTTACTTTCACACCAGCAAAACTGTCACTTACTTAATTTTACCAAAACCCTCTCACTTTGTAATCAGAGGAAGAAAACACCAATTTCCATGTAAGAAGAATAAGCTGCAATTCGTCGGAAGATATATATATGTTTATTTTCTCATTTAATAAGTGCGGAGTCACTAGCTTTTCTGGTACTAAAAGGCATGCAGTTACCCTGCCTAGAAATGGCCACTTCTTGATCCAGTAATACGCATTTAAATGTGAACATTTATGTTAAGTGTGTAGAATTCTTTGTACCACACATTTGAGCGATTGTTGCTCTTAGGATACTGCTTCATTGAGGTCTGTGCCTGTTTTACTTGTTCCAACTGCAGCCATTCAGCAAGGATATCTTGCGTTGTTTACTTCCGGGTACCGTGCCCCACATGCCCTAGTTTCAGTTTAATAGTAGTGTCTTGTTCCCAGTGCTACCTATGTGAATGCTGCCCCTTTTGTACACAGTCTGTTGAGATCCTGCAGGGCGTTTTGATGAATGTTCATATGCACCTTGGTTGGCTAGAGCACTGCATATGGTAGGGAAATCTTTACATTAAAAAATCAAATGCTTTCTAGGCGCTGTAGACTTGGGTCACTTTTGTCAACACTCTGGACATCCACACCTGGAAAAAAAATGTTAAAGGTTGGTTGACGACTGCTGGCATGGAGTGACGACTGCTGGCATGGAGTGGCGTGGTAGCAACATGATGCAGCACTAAGTGAAAGAGAGAAAGAGGTGTGGCGGTACTAGGTTGTCAAATTTATTGGTTTACCTGTAAATTTTCCTCAAACCGTTGCTAGATCGTGTTGCACTCTGGTCCTCTAGGTCATCCTGTAGGAAGGCTGCTGCGATGTTCCTGTGATGCAACCGCACTTTTCTTCCTGGTTTCTATATGGTTTAATTTTGGCTTTGGGCCCAAAGAATGCGTTTTAATCCTATAATTTGGGCTTTGTTTTGTCACCTGTTGAAATCGGTGATAGTAAAAACAAGTTTGACGCACTTCAATCTCTCCTGCTGAACTTCTAGGTTTTCCTCCACAAACATATCAAGAACTACGGTTTGTAGTTCAATCCTTTTTATTGTTAACTCAACATTTTGAAAGTGGTAATAAAAGATTGTGTACGTAGAATACCGTTTTTGGAGGGCAGCGTGCATTCCGAGAGCTTACAATTTAAATACTATTTACTTGAGAATAAAACAAGGAGCTCCTGAAGTTGGAAGAACTCAATGCATAGACAGTCTGGAAGAGTATACCCGTTGATAGAGTTAAATTCCTAACTTTATGGACAGTCAACAGCCTGTAAAGGTGATCACACCCAGTTTGCAAGCTGAAAGCAGGTAAAAAGAAGGCTGGTGGAGTATGCATGCCGTGGGTATTTTCTTAGGGTGTAGAGCAGGGTTCTCCGAAGTCTGTCCGGCAGGAGCAGATCCATGCCAGATTTTCTGCATATGCCAATTTAATTGAATGTAGTTATCTTAAAAATCTGGCCCTCTAGGACTGACTTTAGAGAACTTTGGTGTAGAGATAGGGTTTCTAGCCACCTGCAAGAATGTTTTCCAGCCTGGAAAATCTCATTAAAACGCAAGTAAAGTGTATATTCATCTGAACACTCATTGTAAAACTATGGATTGCAGAACGTTTGCCAGGTTAGCACTCAGGCAGAGATATCTGTGTGTTTCATAAATGTATCCAATAGAAGCAATCACTTCCCAATAATTGCAAGAGTAAGTTGTTGACTACATTTTTTTGCGAATCACCACAGCTGCTCATTTTTTAGTACTTGGCCTCACTCCAAAAAACGGTATGCTTTTACCAAATCACTTCATCCCTCGGTGCCTCAAACTGTAAGTAAAAGATGTAAAAAAAACTCTATCAGGACTCAACTGGACCACGTTCACCATTCTGTACTCTCTTGTTTGAGATCTTCAGCCTAAAATAAAAATGTTCTCTGTAATGTCCACTATATATTGGAGTTAGATCTATGCAATATCAGTGCCCAAAGTGTTAGTTTTCATTTGGGTCACTGAATTTTTAGATCTTAAAAGTATTTCTTTTCAGGTACTTTTGTGCATGAACGGTTTGCACTGGTATAAGTTGTAGAATGATTAACTCAGATTTGCTTGAAGTTGGTGATCGGAGCATGTCGAAGTGCTTAAATTCGGTTCTGTGACACTAAAACCTTTCAGGAAAAAGAAAGCATTCATTAAAAACAATGGCAAAGCACATATGTTGCATGCCCATATGCTGTGTATCTTATTAAAGCTAGCCCTAATGAATTTGCCACTTCTGTGGGAAATGGTAGCGAAAGAGGATTGCTTTGTGTAAATAATGTGTATAGGAGATATTCAATTGATTGTGACAAATCCGTAGTGATTGAGTGTATGTTTCAGTTGTACATTGTTCCTTATGCATATCCATGGAAGCGTTTCCTGCAAGACGGAATGGTACAGCAAATGGCAATAGGTGAGAAAGATCCACTACTGGGTGGAGCCAAAGATATGTTAAAGACCTGGTAACAATATGTCACACAAGAAGCAGTAGTGTCCAGCCATCCCTAAAAATTCTACTTGTAGTACAGGAAAAAAACTTTCAGAGCAGTAGAACATTCCATGACACTAAAACAAAAAACGGTATAATTGTGGGTGAAATTCATTAACACAGAAGGCTTGGAGTATTGGGCCTGTACGTTACCTTTTTGTAACGAGAACATCAAATCGGGACCTCGGAGCTTATAATCCACTCGGGAGAATCCAGTTAGCCGCTGTGAAATCCATCATTGCTCTACAATACCATGGTTACAATGTTCAGTGGTCAATTAGAGGGATAGTTCACATCAAGCTGTGGCCGTTGGGTACTCCTCCTGTTTTTATTCATTTCATAATTTAATAAAAATCTGTCACGCTAATGCAATTTTTGCCAACTTGTGGTTTTATAAAAAACAAATGTTTCTTTACAATATTCTTACTAATATTCGAGGTATTTACCTGGTAAAAATGAAGTACCAAGTCGGACCTGCTGGGTATGAACGTTTGACCTGCAGGTCACATACAGGTGTCGGCAATTAATAATAATTGTCACCTTATGGATCTATTAAATCTAAAGTGAGTGGCAAGTCAAACCTATTATAAACTTATGAATTCCAGGTCACACACTGGTATTCGCTAGCACCTCTTTACTGGGAGATTTGTTTCCAGAAATGTAATTTACATCGTTCGCCTTTTCTCTGGTGTTTGAACCTTATCTGCTATTGTTTGGTTTATGGATGTGTAGGCACCGGTGATTGCAGCTCTCCACACAATGATACAATTTGGTGGACTCTTATGCTATACTAATTCCAAAATACAAACCCAGAATTAATAGAAAAAATATGTAACTTAAACACTTAAAATATATGGCTGTTCTCCATGTCTTATATTCAGGGATAACGCATATTACGTTAACTCAAAAGTGCAGAGTTCTGTGTGGCATCTTGGCCCATGTGATGCATTACTGTCTACATCATGTGCGTATTGACTAAACTATATTCATAGTAAATGCAACTTTCCTCTATGCCTTATTGTTTCCAATGCTGACACTAATCCTTGCTCAGTTTTCTTTCTCCTTTTACTATCCTTTTAAGTTTTCTTTGGTGTCCAGTCATTCACCCATTCTGTACCTCAGCAAACCCTTCACTTTGGTTCACATGGGTACTGTGATTAGAGAAAGTAAAAATGAAATTGTGATTCCATTGAGCAATCGTGATCTCACTATGAACACTATTTGGGTACGATTGTATGGTTGGCTCCAGAAAAGCCCTCACTGAGCACCATATTGAACCTTTAATGGTTAAGTGACAGGTTGCGCTGCTGCTAGAAAGAATTACTCCTAAAACAAAGGAACTGTATAGACTCTGGGGTTTTGTAGCGGAATTTGTTTGTAGTAGAATTAATTGGAAAATTAGCGAGGCTATATGTTACAGTGTGGCCTGCTAACAACGATTGTTTTGGAGAGATTTTACTCTGAAGTACATACATCGGCATATTTTATTATATATCACTTATGATTAAAATGGGATATTTATATTGCTAGAAAAGTTTGCTTTCTCTACTCCTCCAATCTAGAATGTCATATTTGGAATGCTTGACTGAAAGTTTTACTCCTGAACATAGTGATGGTTAGCAAAGGTTTTAGATCTGACATTGATTTACAATGTCCAAGTCGTCCATCCACATCCAAACAGTGTTTGTTTTCAGATGGTCATTTGGGAAAGTTTCACCTGTAGTGCAAAGTTAATGGGTAACATAAGTACCGTAGCAGAGATGAGGCAAACTTCCAATGCAAACATGTTACAATTTGCTTCAAAAATGGTGTCCTAGACGAAGACCATTCTTACAGGATGGGGATTGCATGTTTGAAGCAGCAGAAGCCATGATTGTCACACGAAGGTGATATGAAGGGAAAGAGAAGGATAATGTCATTAGAGAGCGGATATGTGTAGTAAACAAATTCTATTTCCATTGTTTGGGAATTGTGAAGGAACGGTTCGTTATCCAAAGACACAGGAGTTGTTTCTGCCTGATAGTTAATAGATGAGAACTCTAATTTAACAGTGAATAGCTCCTTCGTGTGGATTTAAAATTTACAGAACTGCGATTTCTTTGAGCAGTAACTCAATTCACTGCTATAAGGTCAATGGATCATTGCCCAGAGCTACAGCAGTCAACTGGTTTCCGGAAGTGTGTTGAACATCATATCCTTGTGTTACCATAGAGCCATGAGCTTAAATTAAATCTATTTTTTTTCAAGGTAATGATTTAAGTATCCTTAATGTAGTGCATTTTTTTGCTCCATAAATCCACAAAGATGCCTATGAACTATAATTACAATATTTGAGCTGCGATTGACCCTGATTGACAACATATAATAGATAACTTGGTCAGGGGAAGTGGGGCTCAACAAGTGATTGCGGTTAAGAAACAGTAACTTCCGAAGCTTGGATATGTCTAAATATAGTGTGCTGCCGATGCAATTGATGCGCACTAAAGGAGTAGGGCTATAGGAGGTCCAGGTAGGTGATTGGATTTTAACCTGCCAGCTGAAGACTGCTCCCAACAGTCTTCAATATAGAAGGAGAGCTTTGGTTTCAGTAGCTACCACATTTGTAATGGTGTAGACAGTAGAAGTTTTTTTGCTATTGTGAGGCTACATTTTCGCTAGCCTCACTGTAGGAGAAGGTCTTAAACAAAATACATTGAACCCATCAAACGTACACACTTTTAAAGTGTGTACGTTTCCCCTTGATTCCCCTGCCTCTTTCCACACAGAATGTTTTCTCTTTGTATCCTTTTTGTCTTTGGCCCTGGCTAGTGCGCCGTTGCCTTTGGCTAGATCTGCAGTATATAAATACCACTAACATACATTCACATATATACATTAGTTCTAAGGTTATCGCTTTTTCGGACATCACGTTGCTTGCTTTGCTGGTTCATTCTCACTTGGTCTGTTGCATAAACCAAGTTCTTCTAGCGAGATCAGTCCCATACTGATTGCATGGTCTCATGAAGACACAGGTGTCCCTTACTTACAGAAACCTAAATGAGTCCCTTTGGCTGTAGCAATTTTTTCCCCATCATTACCAGGTTATTAGCTCGTGACTGCATCAGTATGAACCTGTGCCATCCCACAATAGAAGTAGTGGTGTAGGTTCCCTTTTCCCCACAGTCTCAGACTCTGGTGCAGTGTCCAGGTGACCATCTGCTTCTTAGTTTCTAACTCTGACTGACTCAGTCTGGTCTCATGTGTAGTAGATCCCTACAGAGCCTGTTAACAAGTGCTGTACGTGATTTGTCTGCTGCTTCTGGACAGGAGTGCACGAAACTGAGTGATGGGGTACACCCACATGTTAAGCCTTCATGTATGTAAGCACACAAATACGCCATTGAGTAGAAGCTCTGATTTACCAAAGTTCTGTAGTTCTCAATTTAGTTTTCCTCACTATTCCACAAGAGAGGTGTATCTTTAATTCTAATCAGTAAATTAGAAGCCATGTTAGTCATTCTGTTAAATTATTACTATACTGGAATGCACTTAATATAATGCACTGAAAAGACTCCAGCTAGACTACACCTGAAAATGATTTTCAACACCCACTTTAGGAAGCGATAGAGTAGATTGGTTATTTTCATTTGAGCCATTTTCCAGTTCTGTTCTTATGGTGATCAAGCCCAAAGAGCAAATCAGTGCTTAACTTTATATTGTCTATTTTGTGAAACTGATTTTTGGACTGGAAAAGCAATGAGGGCACTTGGATATTTTCTGAAGTTGGCATGGTAATGAAGGTGGATATTAGGTCAAATGTAAATTTTATTTGGTGCCAAATCTCCACTTAAAACAAATTGTTCTCCCAAATGTCTGGGTGGTTCTTTATCACCTGGGTAGTAATCATGCCCTATTCGCTAGAATACTCATTTTCTTGAAATCCTCTCTGACATCCTTCCTGCTCCTGACTCTAATAGACTATGCCCACAGTACCTTGCCAACATCTACACATGCCACATCTCACCTGCCAAGCAGCAACAACTAACACCTCTTTCTACCAGGTAGATGAAATATTACCTCACAGCCCAAGAAACCAGAATATTTCCAGATATGAACCTAAGAAAGCTAATATTAGAAAAATAAGAGGGAGAAGCACATGAACCTTCTGCTTCTGTACATCCAAGGATGTGAACCAACTTCATACCATTGATGAAGACCCAAGACTTCTGCAGTTCAGGAAAGTCTGAAAACCACCCTTTCAAGAAGTGTTCTTCTAATATGGATGCGGATAATTACTATTCTATATCCCCCGCACCACTCATACGCCCAGCAGTCAAAACACTGCCTGATTTCCCTGATATCATCTTTTTTGTTTTGTATTTGATCTATGTTGTACCTAACTGTATAAAGAGGATGTTTACTCATTCCTAATTCTTTTTTTATGCATAGTGCTGTGTTAGTATTTTGTCTGATTTTTGTTCTACGATTATCGGTTCTTTTTAGGCCTCGCCTAGGCAGTGCTATTATATCAGCTGAGTTGTGCCATGCTGTGAAAAAATAAAAAGGTTGCAGGAGTGCTGAGAGGCCGTAATTAAAGCCTACTGAGGAACAACATATTTAACAGGGGAGTAGCCTCATGGGAGGTAAAAGATGAGCAAAGGTGGTACTAAGGAGGGAATAATAAGTCTATTGGCCGCTGAAAAGCCACTTTGTGCAAAGGACAGTGACAGGAGGCAATTAAAAGTCCAACCTGAATACAATATGTCTCGAAGAGACGGCGCAAGTGCTTCCTAGGTGAGACCTAAAAATATTGGCATTTATAATGCCAGTAACTCCAACTCAAACACATGCGAGACCTCCTGCATTTGCAATGCTTGCTGGTGCTTGCTGTAGGTCCAGCCCTCTAAGGCTGTGTATGTTGCCATTTTTAGAGTTCTTATGGGGTTTACCACTGAGAGTCGAATATTTTCATTGTTTTTTATGGTTGAAGATGCTAAGTAATAATAATGGTTCTTTCTATTAAATCATATTTAAGGCAGTATTGTTTCTGGAATGTGCGTGATGCTGTGATAATTAACATGATTGTTATGTGCATTTTATCTGTCTTAGGGCGTATTCACAGTTTATTGTGTTTCTTTTCTTAGGAGAAAAACTGCACTGTTTTTGGGACTTGGCTTGATGTGGGTGGCATGCTTATGAATAAGAAGGGAAATAATGTAGGCTGTAGTGTGAAGCGGCACCGAAACTTATCTACTAATCTCTCTATCTCTATCTCTATCTCTCACCAACTGCTGACCCCCCCCCCCCCTCACACACACACTACACTCTTATTATAGGAATATACTTTACTTCAGTTCCGCCATTGTCAGTTTTAAAGCTTGGGGTTTATTTCTTGTTTTAAAAATATGCCCCATGGCCCCAGGACAGGTATCTCATGAGCCAGTAATGTTTACATGCTGTATTTGTTGTTATTGCGGTACTATCACATGGTTAGTTTTCCTCTCTGCGGGCTCCTAAAATGCATATTAAACAGAAGATGAGTAAGGGAAGCAGTGAGTGCTGGGAAGGAGGGTGCGGTTAATTAAAATACTAACGGCGAATAAGTCCGGTTACCTGGAACTGAGCCCACTTTAATCTTTATGGCCGTGTGAGTCAACTTCTGAATCTGCATCAGTGAAGTTATACAGTGTGAGTGTACGTAAGGAGAAGCTTATAAAGCATCATGAGCAAATATTATCTTTTCCCTCAGTAACAAGTCATCCAACCGAAAACAGTGCCGCGCTAGCGTATGCATGTTTGGTAGTTTTATTAGTGTTCCATAGCTAATCAGTGCAAGAAAGACAATAATAGAACCACATAAACGTCATTGACATCAGATAGCTGAGGATATTGCTGATAAGTTATGTCACCTGTAGTTTAGTTATTGTTTAACATTTAGATGCTGTGCACTTGTTGACTTGTACCTGGTGTCGCGGCCTCGAACATCAACACGTCCCGCATACTATGGCATGGCCTGTTTGTCCGTATGTCCACTAACCAAGGCACTGGGCGATAGCTTGATATGTGCAATTTGCCAGTGTGAAAAGATTTGATACAGGTTTGGAACTCTATATCCCACAGCCTTCAGTTTAGTCAGTATATCACAGTTTTAAAAAAGAAAGCCCACTCATTATCTGGGTTCTCTATTTCCTACAGTTCAGGTCTAATGTAAAAGCCATCATGATGTACCATTGATTTAGACATTTCTGTGACGTAGGGTAATGTTTAGCATAGCATATTGTCAACCAGCTGCTGTTTCCACCCACTCCTTGCTGTATACATTTTATATTCAATTTTTCTTTTGTCTCTTTCAAATGCAGATCTTGTCTGCCTCATATTTCCAGCTAATACAGGCTCTGCTAATGACAGCAATTCATTCAGAGTTGCACATTTGCTGTCTATTAAAATTCTTATCTGAGGTCCTTGTGCCCAAAAATACATTTCCTAAGCCCCAGGGAGTTTCACTAGTTTCACACCTTGCAGTATCCTCCTCCATTACACCTGTGCTACCTTAATTCTCCGCAAAATATAGATGGTGTTCATCTGACTTCAGTCGCTTGCATTCCATTCCTCCCGGCATGCATCATGTCTTTTTTTATGGCCATTCTATTCGAGAGAGTCTGTCTCTTTGTCGGATACTCTTTGATCATTGGTGCGGTCTGTGCAGTGCTTTTTCCAAATCCCTTCTGTGTGCTGCACCTAAAGCCAGTGATTATAATTTCAACGTTTATCATACACATAACTCTTAGACATATATCATAGATCATACACCTAGATATTGGATGCCTAAGTTGCAAGCCCTCTATCCTATTGTTCTCACTCAAGCCACATTCTCTCCTGTAATTATCGAAGGAGTTAAAAACCCATCATCTCTCCCTGTGGGTTCCTCGAGGATTCCAAGGGAGGAGTGGGGATTACCAAGTAATAGGTGAAGAAAAAATTGTCAAAGCAATTTTAAAATCCTTTTGATTCATCACTAATTTAGTATCATCCTATATTTCTCCTATTTGATAGTACTTGAGGTTGTAGGTTTGGCTTTGATGCCCACTTCCCAAAATTGTAAGTGAGTTTTCTTGTTTAATTGAGTGAGACTGAAGTTCTGTATAGACTAGTGGATGCTGCTTTTAGGATAAAAGGAATATCCATTGGTCGACAGTTGCATCTTAATCTGTAAAGCATTCGGTGGTAGGGAGGTTTGTTAGGTGCTGTAATAATTAATTTATGACTTATTTGGGCTGTACTGGGTTTATATAACGAGTTCTGTTTTAGATGTTCTGTTGTCTGATAGTGCATGGCATGCTACTGGTGTGTAATTTAATACAATATCTACTTGCCCAAGGGGTGTTTGCTTCATAAATCTACTTGTCCTGTAACAAAATTTACTGGTTCATTTTGTGCCATGTAAAACGGCGACAAATTGAGGCAGCAAACTCATTTGATAAGAACTCTGAAATAGCCTTTAGGATTATGCCAGGGCTCCTACCATAGTAGGGTTTGAATACTATCAATTCCCTTACGTTGACATATTTCCACAGATCTACATACTGGGGCTGAAGGCAATGGTAAGCAAAAGATTCAGGGTTGGAATGCCCTTTTGAGTCTGTGCAAACCTACTAACTTGCATGTTTAAAGGGTTTTCACCAAATCTTCTCTAATCGTTCCCCATACTGAGAAGTTGGAAATTTACTCCTGACAATTGCAGACCTAAAACTTCTTCCAGGATTGGGAAATAAGTGGTTAGAGGGAAAGTGAACTTGCAAACACTCCGATTTTCGCATGAGCAAATCTACACCTACATATTTGCTCATGCTAAAATACAGTTCACAAATATTTTCTAGGAGTACTATTTCTTGGCCTATGTAAAGTCTTGTGAATTCACGAACGCCGTATGAGTGCACTTGTGAGACTTTCTTTATTAATTGGGCCCCTAATTAGGTCTGGCATTAACCATGGTCTTTTTTATATTAAATTCTGTCTCTCTCTTGACTAGCTTCACTGTGAGTGACAGCATTCTAATCTTTCACAAGGAGGATATCAACAGTCGTTTTGTTCAGTGGCAGGAACTACTGTGGCAATGTGTGCTTTTTGAGACCAAAATAATTTTTGCTTTTGCCTAGGTTTACAATAAATATGCAAAAACAGGTCACACATTTAACAAAATCAAACAGCTGGTCAATTATTTCAGACCTACTGCCTTTACCAATGCTGGTTTATTTTTGTTTCCCATAACCTAATTAAAACTGGTTACACTGGTTTTCCATTATGAATATTTTTGGGACATGCTAGCATACATCAACACATTTTACTAAACGATGAAGCAAAGAAATTATATCTAAACGTTTACAGTAGTTTAGCTAAATGTTTATTTTCCCTGGCATTTTTTTGTAAAAATTTTATTTTGAAAGCAAAGAATAATCAATCTTGCTTTCAAGCTTCTGCAAATATTTGCATCTAATCTGAGCGCTTTTTGCAAGCATTATACATAGCCTTATATTGCTAAACACTGAAAACTTGTGTATACATTTTTATTCTGGAACCACTGTCCGTAGTGCAGTGTGGGCTTACAGCATTTACTTGAAGCGCTCTCCCTAATAAAGGCTTTGCATTAATGAACCATAAATACAAGTTTGAACAGCAGGAACACATGGACACAAATATTACCTTAACTGCAGGAATGATATTTCCCTGATCCATTATGTGGTACTGTAAACTTGCGTCCATAGGGTTTGTGCTGTAGGTGATTGGGCCTACTAGTCCCACTGACAAAATACACATGAAAACGTGTTGCCTCTGACCCCAAACTATGTTTCAGGCGTCTGGCTATAGGAATTCCACAATCCTGCATGTCCTGGTGGAGAGCACTATTGCAAACATTGTGATGTACATAGCACTTCTATGCTGTGTTCTGCCTAAAGTGCCTTGTTGACTGTCTGTGTTGTACATGTCTGATTCTGAGAATACTGGAACAAAGCTCGAAACCAGCCAATTGAGCAATTTAATAAGTGGAAGGAAGTCAGTGGACAGTAATTCCAGAGGAGAGTCCTTCAAGGTGGAAGCATGTGGTACTGAGGAAAGAAAGAGGATACTGAAATCTGAAGAAAGGAGAAGAACATGGATTTCTGGAAGTTTCTGGGAGCAGACTAGATCTGAAAGGATGAGAAGAAAGAAGACTAGAACTTTAGAGAAGAGAGGGGCTTATGCCTTTCTGTGAAGCTGGGTAGTGGACACTTCTTGGAAAAGAAGTAGTCACTGCCTGAATAAACGCGGAGAGGGATTTCAAGGAAGGGAGGTAGTTAAAAAAGCCTATGACAAGTACAGAAATTCCCTTCAATATATTTTTTTTATTTTCACTGCCTTGTAGAGTGCTAACTGTTAGTCTGTGCTTGATACGGAGTGCTAGTTTGCCATGCGGATACTGAGTAGGCGAGGTGCTGTGTTAAATGACCGTGGTCTCTGTTTAGCGTGGGCCTGTTCCTCTGAGGAGAGGTATGGTGGCGGAGGATTGCGTCCAGTCGGCTGCAAATGAGAAAGTCTTTTTTTTGTTTCTCTGCTAAAATGTTGTAATGTTTATTTTATTTTAGCAATTTGTAGAGCGCACTGTCACCCTGCGGGCATCCTGGCGCTAATATGCTGTACTATCAATATTATGTGCTGCTTTCAATGGAATTGCAACACAAGTCGACACACTCATTATGAGGAAATGGGATGCTAAAGCAGCAACGCCCCTCTTGGCGAGCTAGTCATCCCTTCTCTGCCACCCACGCACAGTGTCAGAGGGGGCCCCCTGCACTGCATGGGCTTCGAGGCTACTGTTGCGCTAGGGTAACTAAAACTCTAGTATGGATTGGACTATCCAAGTTCAATAGCATGTTTTATGAAACTTGTTTTATTCAGTCTTGTGAAAAGCATCTTGTTGATCATTCCAAAAACCTATGTTGGACTTTGAGCTGCTCTTTGGTTTGTGTTGTTTTAATTCCTATTTGTTTGCATCTTATGTCTTGGCTTTCTATTATTTTCCCTCCACTGAAGCATATGTTTACCAACGGATTGATTGCCTGACTTGTATCCTTCTAGACCTCCCATTTAGAAAACTGTCTTTTGACTACTACTGTAAGCACTCCCAAGACAGTGCATGTGCTTTCTTGCCTGCTCATGTGATGCTTCCTCCCTGCTGGTACTGCCCACACCCACTCCTCCATGCTCCCCTAACCCTCATGGTCCGTAATAAAATGTTTTTTTTTTTCCAGAGGGTCGGGCAGCTGCCATCTGCTGCCCGGCAGTACCCATTTAAAAACAAAAAGTGCTTTTGCACAGCTCCATTGCTTCCTCAACATGTCCTCTCAGCGATACTCCCACTCAGTGGCGTAGTTAGACGTACTGCCTGCGCAGCCTCCCCTCCCTGGGCCAACTTTGACCCCAGGGACCCCATCCCCCGGGGCATGGCGACCTCATTTGGGGACTGCAGGGGAGGCTCGAGGCCCCAGCAGTACTGCATTGCTTTTTACACCCAGGTAGCTGCTGACTTGCAGCTCCCTGTGTGTAAAAAGCAAAATGTGCTCCTCTTTGAGCAAGCAAGAGCAAAATGCTCTCGCTTGCTCAAAGCGGAGCACACTGTTTGCTATGGCATGGCTGGAGCAGTGCTCCTACCATGCCATAGCAAGCTGCAATGTCCCAGGGGTGGGCACCACGGGAAATTGCTGGAGCCGTCCCTGGGGGTCCCCAGGGCCATCTAGGGCTCCTGGAGGGGGTCCACGGAGCCCCCCTTCCATATTCAAATTTGCCCTGGGGAGGTGGTGTTCCCAGGGTCTGGGGGTCTGTAACGGACCCCCAGTTACAGACCCCCAGACCCTGGAATAATGAATAATGTACAATAATGAAGGGGGTCCTTCATTATTGTATTTGTGCCTCGGGATGTGGTGGTCCCTAGGCGCGGAGGAGGCCTTAGGGTGTCCCACGTGCTACGTAATAAGAGAGAGTGCACCAGGTAGGTAGCAGTCCTCGGTGCAGGGGGGATTCCCCGAGGCCACTCAGCACCCACAAAAGAAGAAATAGCCCCGGGGAGGAGGCGGTCCCTGTGCGGCCCCATGTGCCCCCCTCCTGTATTTATTGCATGCCTCTGGGAACTGGCCCACCCGGGGGTTATTTAAAAGCAAGTCTGCCTTTGCTTTTTAAAATAAAAAGTTGCACTGAATTTGCAAATATTGCGATTTTGCAGCAATTTTTCTTTTCTTGTACAAAAAATGCTTTTGTGCAGTGGTGAGGTCCCAGGGAGACTCCAAAACCATGGTTTGAGGGGTCAGGGTATTCATACTCTGCCCTCTTTTCTTTATTTTCACTTATTTTTTGGGGACTCGTGGAGCAGAGTCCCAAGATGGCAGCCAACTCTTCCTCATTTAAGTGTTGGCAGCCAATCAGAGCAGTGCATTTCCCTGCACGAGCTCGTCTTTGTTCGCGAACGCTTTGCGTTCACTATCCCTATCACTATCATTTTTGGCTTAAATTTCTCAAACTACTGAACAGATTTACGTTCAGCAGTTCGGGCTTTAGGTGTGGTTAAAGGTTCCTATGGGAATTAACATTACAAACACACCATTATTTCATGCCCCACATTCTTGCTCCCACTGCACGGATCACCCTCAAACTTGCCAGAACATACATTGACATTATTTTGTGAATTTTTGTGGAAGATTGTTCTAACAATAATAAAGTTATAGCCAAGTCAATAAGTGTTTTTCCTATAGAAACTAGGTCCTAACTAGAACTAGGGAGAGTGAGAATGATTATAAATATATATATGCACAGAAAAAAGAAACGGAGAACTCTGGGTAGTTCTCAAGTTTAGGTGGATAGCAGCTCCTGTATAGAGGACTGTCAACACCAGCGACACTCTAGATCTGCTCACCTCAAATGTCTTCTTTTCCATCATATCTTTAAGGATAGGATTAGCACAGTGCCATGCACGCCGAAATAGAAAGGGACAACGTCTTTTGCCATTTCTATAGCAAAGCCTTTAAGCAGAGCGAAACACTGTCAGAGTTTGTATCTACTCATTTCAGGTTCGCTTGGTTGGTATTGTACCATTTCAAAGCTGTAATACTGTGCCTGCAGTGGTAAATGTGTTTTGTCATTTTACAGCTCGGCATGGCCAGCACTGTGCTAGTCCTATGCTTAAAGACTTTGCTGTAGAAATGGCAAAATATTTTGTCCCTTTCGATCTTGGCGTGAATTGCACTGTGCTAATCCTTTCCTAAACTTGAGAACTATCCAGAGTTCTCTGCTTCTTTTTTGCATAAATTATGCGTCACTCTATGGCTGAAAGGGTATTGTTTTGATATATAATTTTGATTCTCACCAGAGTGTCGACCTCTTTGAAGGCTGCAAAGAGTTTGTGTAAATTAGATAGATAGCTTGTATCGATAAGTGTTATTCCTTGGCGACATATGCATAAGTGACCATGCATGTGCATGCCTACAGAATGATGCTACCATCAGTAGCGGCTGTGAGCCCCGCACCTCTTTTATTCTTCCTTATTACTTTTTCTTCAGTGTGTTGGCACAACCAACAGGTAAACAATGTGAGGCCTTTTGTAATGAAGGTTGTTGGAGTTGTTCCTTCTAATCATAAGGAACTGCCCAAACAGCAGGATTTCTTTGAGTTCATGGATGTAATCTGTCACATAAAGAAAAGTAGTAGAAATGTCGAAGATCATTCCAAAGCAAATGTCAACTACACAAGTTTAGCAGAGTACCTGCGATGGATAAAATCACCTAATCATGTGAATGTAGTGTGTGCTTGTGAGCTTGGGCTTTTCTCATGATGTCTTTAAATGGGCTGGTACTATCCAGCTCTTGGGACAGGTTCTTTTGTTTGCTACCTTTTGAGTACTAGATCTTTTCTCTGGCCTAGAATAGTACCAAGACTCGAGCATAAGTATCTTGCATCTACCAGAGTGCTCGTTGCTGTGGTGACTATGCCATTGGAGGGATAGAAGACTGGCTTTTTGCCCTAAACTAATTTGAATTGTGACATTTTTGCAACCACGGTTTCTTCTTGAGGGATGTGAACCATTGATCCTTTAATCTTTTGTTGTCTGTTTGTGTTAATCCCTCATCTTGATGTGCTGAAGGCTAGGGTATAGCTTGATAAGCCAGTACACTTTTGATGCTGGCACGAACTAATTAACTTTCATCTGTCATGTTGGAAAATCTTTGAGAAATTTAAGGGATTTTCTTGATAATTGTATAATTATATTTTTATTTATTTTTATTTTTTGGTATTATATGCACGATTGAACAACACAGTTGATATTGGCACTGTATATCCACTCGTTTATATTTGCCAAGGAGAACTCCATGGTGTGCCTTTATCAATCTTTACTCTGCAGCATCATTTGTTGATCTGAGTTGAAGAATTGGGAGGCCAGAGCACCTTTTTTTCACTGCTGGTTTTTTTAGTATTTGTTTTCATAGTTCACACCGAACACCTGGTATCTTTTGTTAACGTTTAATATTTCACACTAGAGTCTCCAGAGCATCGATTAAGAGGCCAGTATTTTAGGATTTTACTTACAAACTTTTTTATAGGCTTGGGTGCAAGCATCTAATGAAGAACAAGTAATGAAAATGAAATCAATAGTTTGAGGATCTGTTCTGATTCAGTTGAAAGTGCCCCTTTAAGGAAATATTGGCATTTTATAAGAACAGTGCAGTTTTTTAACAGTGTCATAAAATCAGCAATAAAATGTCCATAAAGGGCAGGCTGGCATCTAGGTCCTCACCGTGGTAGTTGATGTTGTTGTTTATTTCTCACTGGTGTCCTGGGGTCTACTCTATTCTGGCTCTGAAAACTGTGAAAAGTACAAACCTTTCCATACTTGACTGTCAGGGTAGCGATGGTAAGCAGTCACAGGCTTCTCAGGGAGGAAGTGTAAGGGGTGCAAGCTCAAAACTCAACAGTAAACCATCCAATGGACAAAATGACTTTAATTTCCAGGCTAGTGCTTCACTTTTGGAAAAATACATTTTGTTTTTAGTTATACGTAAATTATTTATGCATTAGTGTTGACTACAATTTAGTTAATTGCAGCATACTGGCACCTCTGTGTGGGTGCTCCTGGCCATCCCAGCCTGCTTTTGGGCAGACGCTCATTGCAGCAGCTGCAGTACAGACCCTGGCCAAAGCCTGTGACGAGGCAGTAGCAGCCAACTCCAGGCTTATGAGCAAACAGTAAGACAGTTGCAGTTTTGTCTGGGCTAATTCATATGATATGGTAGATGCTTCTGCAACCTATACCGATACACCCACAGAAAGGTAGATATAGCCTACCAAGGTCGATGTACCGATGTACATAGACTTTGGCCATTCTCTGTAGGAACTCCAGAGAGACTGGGTGAACCCTCTGCACTTGCTTCTGGCTTCACTGTCTCAGGCAGTCTGATTTCTCTTGGAGTCCCACGGTTCAGTACAATGCTGGACAACTTCTCCTGGATAGTCTCCCCAGCTGGAAAGACAGGCAGACCCCTTCCTTCTCATGAGGCAGGCAGACTTCTAGGCACTAGGCTGTCCCCCCCCCCCCCCCCAGCTCCTCCAGCAGACTTTGTGATACACCCCTCGACTTTGGAAGACTGACAAATAGACATCAGTCCTGCCTACATAGCAGTCCTTTGAGTCTTCTACAAAGCACTCCCTTTCTTGGTCATGACGCACTTTGAAATGGAACAAAATGGGGTGGTTTGTGTCGCGCCTTAATGCACAGGTTTGAAACTGGAGATGTGGCTGCACAGACTTGTACTTAGGATTTAGTTTGTGGTTGTTCTGTTGGTGTCCTTCTCAGGTGGCTCTCCAGACACAACCTTTGTGTATAGGAATGCTTTTCACAACAGGCGACTCTGCAGCTGTCGTCAAACTGGAGCACCAAAACATGGGCACAAAGAAATGCACGGTTTCTGCAGCTAGCTGGCATAGGCCTCTCTAGAGTAGTATTAGGAATAGACAAAAGGACAGCATGGATCTCTCTTGTTTCAGTATTCTAACCAATACACACCACCATACTGCTGCACAAGTGCTACACGCATAGTGCACTTGTCATAGATGGAGAATGTCAGTGCACAGTTTTGCGTTTTCCTGTATCAGCTGAACTTAATAGGAGATGGGCCAGTAATCTTTCCAACACAAATTTGGAATCACAAAATAATTCTAATTCTACCACTACCACTTTATCTGCTAAACTTAAGACCGGGACCCTAGTCCTTGTCCACTCTGAGGGCACTTTAGATGCACCCATCCAGGCGAGACAGGTCTTGGAGCTTGCAATGTCAGTGACGGGCCCAGGCCTCTGAGCACATGCTGGACTAATTTGATACATGGACTAAAAAAATAGCTTAGTAGATGCACATGCAGCTGGCCACATAGGGCAGGGGTACATGCGTGTATTATCATGCAGGGGGATATTCGTGCCCCAGCAATTATGTTCTGTAACCTAAGAAGCTCCTCTGCACAGCCTTCATTGGGCTTCATCGAACATGTCGGCTGCATAAATTCCCTTTATGGGCGCGGCAAGACATGGTAAGCTCCTCCCTCATCTGTACAAGTGTGGATGACTCCTAAGCCTGTGCCCTCTAGTTTTACCTCCTTACCACTTTCTTATTACATTTGAATTCGTGATTCTAGTATCTTCAGGGTTTTATGTGGGAGGGTTGATATGGAAACAACACATGCATACTTTTTATGTGAAACATCCAGTGGGTTTGCATTCCTAGGTCAGAGGTATGCTCTGAGAATGTCAACAGATACATCATCGTTTCATGGGAAATTCAAAATTGTTGTTATTCCACATTCATGCTGTTCATTTGGTAGGTGTGATTCTGAGCAATAATTTACTGTGACGTCTTACAGACCCACTCTTCCTTTGGCAGATCATATTACATTCTATTAAGATGCCCAAATTCAGTTAGAGGAGAAGCTTGCCAACATGTGATGCCCTGTCCTAATGACCTGGTACCTATGTTCTCGCTAAAGACAATATGGATGTGTGGCTTTCCTAGTTACCTTCGTCTGTGCCATTTAGTTCAGGATCATTAGTTCATAGAATATTTTCGTAACGTTTTCTGTGCATTTGTGAAACTGGATTATGTTGATTACACTTTGAATCAGTTTCCTGTTCTGGGAGTGTGAATGTCATTATTTTATTTTACTCCAAATCTGCAGCTTTCTTCTTTGTTGCTTCTTGACTCGACCTAAACGAGCAGCACCTGTTTCTTTAGTTTTCTAACTGTGAATGTTGTCAAATGGAAAACATTACTTTCTTTTGCTGCCATTGCCTCGCCAGCTAAATGTTTAGTTGAACTGTATACCCCCTGCTTCTGAGTCATTTCAGTCAAAGTTCTGCGTTAAGCAGCCTGGTACACTCAGAGGAAGAACATTTGAGGAATGCAGGAAGAATGAGAAGGATGTACAAACGCAGCACCATTGCCCAAAACCGTGCAGGAAGAGAAAAAAAAGAATGAGAATGAAAAATGAGTGCAATTTGGTACTTTGAAGAACCTGTTTTACATTTGTGTTTTGCTTAAATTTACATGTTTTTATGGCTTCACTTTAAGTATCAGTGGTGGCTGTTTATTTGTCGAAGTTGTGGGGCAGACACATACTCCCTCCCACCTATCCACAGCACGCATGCACCCAGTCATTCCCAAGAGCGCATATACCCACACCCACACTTTCACAAACGGATACACACACCCACCCAATCACAAACTCTCTCCTTCTCCCTCTACCTCTCCTCCTTCCCCTCCCTCCCTCCCACTCTCCCTCCTCCTTCCCCTCCCTCCCTCCCTCCCACTCTCCCTCCTCCTCTCCCTCTCCACCCACCCTTTCACAAACGGATACACACACCCACCCAATCACAAACTCTTCCCCCTCCGCCTCTCCCTCCCTCTCCTACTCTCTCTCCCCCACACTCTCTCCCTCCCCCTCTTCCCCTCCCCCTCTCCCCTTCCCCCTCTCTCTCTCTCCACACCCACCCTCTCTACCTCCCCCTCTTCCCCTCCCCCTCTCCCCTTCCCCCTCCCCCTCTCTCTCTCTCCACACCCACCCTTTCACAAACGGATACACACACCCACCCAATCCCAAACTCTCTCTCCCCCCGGCCCCACCCCCGCCCCCCCCAACTCTCCCTCTCCTTCCCCCTCGTCACTGCCAGACTGCCTGGTTCGGATGAATTCTTTGATGTAATGTGCCAGTATTGAATATTTATATTGAGCCATTCAACGGATCATACCTTAATTTTTTTTCAAAATCTCCTTTTATAAAAATCTGAAAGGTTGTGTGAAAAATAGTGACTTTAGTAGTTTATAGCAAGAAGGTACACTGTCACCACAGTTTCAGTCTATTACCCTGGCTAGAACACAGTTGAGTGACTGCTTTTTAGGTCTCGGAACTGCGAACAGATTGCGAAGCAATCTGTCGTTCCGAGACTCTATTGTGATCATTCTCGGTTTCAAGGAGTCAAGGGAGACAGACAAGTGAGGTGCACGCGCAACCTTGGAACTGGGATCAGGTCGCGCGCGCCTCCTGTCTCCCATGGCTCCTTGGAAGCACACAGACACGCACGCACACACACACACACATACAGCCCCCCCCCCCGCCGCGCACACACACATACAGCCCCCCTCGCCGCCGCCAGTGCGCATACACACACAGAACCCCCCCTTACACACACAAATCTCCTACCTCGTCTCGGCTTGTCATCGCGCTGCCTTGCCCCCGCTCCTCTGGTGCGCGCGCACCACTGGTTTCTATTCCCGCGTCGGCCGGTTTCGATTCCGTGCTCGTGCTTGTTAAATATGTTGCTGCATAGGTAATGTTTTTAAATAGGCACATAGTTCAAGACTGGGAAGGGAAGAGAAGATTTTGCTCTGGAAGGAAGGGAAAAATATGAAATATGACAACTGTGAGAGGCATTCACAATATGCGCTGGGGTTGCTATGCTGGGTGAACAGACCCCTCCCTCTTGGATAAGCGGTTACATCAGCCAGGATTAGCCGCTCGCCACATTGAAGAGGGACCTGTACAGTCATGCCAGCGCAACTGAGAGGTGTTTGCATATAATACGTGGAGGAGGCCCCCAGACAACCCGGGCACCCTTCATTCAACAGCTGGACATAGCCAGGCTTGGTAGTAGGGGGGTGAGGTGGGAGGAAGGGGTTGTCGCTTGACAGAATGTCAGGCAGAAAGAAAACACACCTTTAAACTTTAAGCAGTTTTTTTTAAAGTCACAGATTCCAAATCATAAGCCCCGAGCTGAAGAAGGGATATTTAGGAGGCAAATAAAAACATTACCACGTTTTAGGCATCGATGTAGCTCCACCCCCGGTCGAGAAGTCAGTTCAAGGCCAAGTGCGTGAAGAGTGCGCGAATGAATGAAGCTTCGGGTTTCGTCATCACACACTGGTGCAATCCGCCTAAACGTGACCTTCACACGCGCGTACTCGCGTGCAGCCTTCGACGGATCGATTGCAGAGAACCTGCTGCCAGCACCGCCGGTTACTTCCGCCTCGGCTGGAGCTGACGTCCGTACATTGCTCAGGATCCTCGCGCTGCTCGCTGCTATAAGAAGCTCTGCTCATAATGACCCCCGACCTCCTCCTCCCTCTGTGCTGAAGGGAGCACTTCCTACACGAGCAAGCTGCAGCTTGCCATAGGCTGCAAGGGCGGAGCAGTGCTATTATATGCATCCTTCCTCACGCCACGGGAGGCAAAATTCAGCGCTCTCTTTTTTTTGTTCAATAACTTTATTGGTCATAAAAGAGAAGATTTTCACATTGAATGTTTATTCACAGCTACTCGAACCTAGCCAATCTTGTTTCTCCTTTGCATTCTGTCGCACTTGCACTTATTTCTTTCTTACCTTCTTTCATTCTTGCCATCTTTTTCTTGCCTTGTTTCTTTATTGACTTTATTCGCTTTTTCTTTTCTTCTTTCTTTCTTTTTGCTTTTCTCTTTCTTCTCTTCTTTTGTTCTTTTTTTTCTGCTTATTTCATTTTTCCTTTCCTTCCTTATCCCTTCATTTGTTCCTTCTTTCTTTCATTCTTGCTTTCTTTTTTCTTCTTTCCATCTTCTTTTCTTTTTTGTCTTCTTTCCTATTTTCCTTCGTTTTCCTTTCCTTATTTCTTTCTTTTTAATCTAATTTCTTTTCCTTGTTCCTTTCTTTCTAGCCTTCCTTTTTCCTTTCTTTCTTTGTTTTTTTCTTCTTTCCTTCTGTCTTTTTTGCCTTCTTTCATTCTTTCTTCCCTGCTGCCCTTCTGTCTTTTCTTACTTTGTTTACCTTCTTTCCTATTTTCTTTCCATTTTTTTCTCCCTTCTCAATTTCTTTCTTTTACGCCTTCTTTCATTGTTTTCTTTTCTTTTTTTTGTGCCTTCTTTCCTCTTTTCTTTTCTTTTCTTTCCTTCCTCCCTACTTTCTGGCCTTCTTTAACTTTTGCCTCCTTTCCCTTTCTCCTTCCTTCCTTCTGTCTATTTGCATTCTTTGCTCTTTCTTTATTTCTTCCCTTCCTTCCTTCTCTCCTTTTTTATTATTTCCCTTTTTCCTTTGCCTTCTACCTACTTTTCTTGTTTCTTTGTATTAAGGCTTCTTTCTTTCTTGTTTGCCGTCTTTCCTTATTTCTTTTTTTATTCCATCTTTCTTTCCTACTTTCTTTTTTGCCTACTTTCCTTTTTCTTCCCTTCCTTCTTTCTTTCCTTCTTTCTTTAATGTTTGCTCCTTTCCTTGTTTTTTCTTTTTTACCTTCTTTCCATTTCCTTTTAATATTCCCTTTTTCTTTCCCTCTTTTATTTTGTATTCCTTTTTAGGTCTCGGCTAGCCGCGCGAAGCGCGTCTCCGCCGAGCCCCTTTTGTCGGCATGTGTGCTTCCCAGGAGACAGTCCTGGCCGCGCGCATCGCCTTGGAGGCGATTTGAAAGTGGCACGCGCCGACTGGCACGCGCCGCGCTCGGCCTGGCTGTCTCCTGGGAAGCGCAAACATACCCAGGCACACCTCCCCCTGCACGCATGCGCCCACACACACACACGAGCGGAGACAGACACACAGACAGATACACTCCCCCCCTCCCCCCGCCGTCGCACACAGAGACACACACACAGGAGCGAACATACACGCGCACACACACTCACACACACGAGCGCCCCCCAAGGCCCACTTACCGCCAATGCAGTGTGTTCTGTCACCTCCGCGGGGCTCTCCCTCAGGCATGGGAGCCCCGCATCACGCACTGCTCTTGACCAGGAACTCCGTGGGCGCGGGCTTCGCGCACAAGACGGAAGTCCCGCCCCCACGCTAGGTTTCGTTTTGGAATGCGCGCGCAGATCGCATCTCGCCTGATCTCGCAGATCATCTCGCCTGATCCCCAACAGAAACCGACAGCGCAGGGGTTAATCGCAAGCTTGATTTTATGTACAAATAGTTCCTTCCTGCTGGCGATTTATTTTATTAGTTTAGGTGTTCTATATGATTGTTTTACCAAGCCGCCTAGTTCTAAACACCATTTAATTAAGAAAAATCTGACATGGAAAACAGGGTTATGTCCCACTGGGAAAACGGAATCACAAATACAAAATTGAACCTCAGTATTGCAAAATAAATGCTTGTTTACAAATGTCGCCAGGAGAGGGTCCGAGATGTGCGTAGTCTGCTTCATGTTCGCAAGTATTTTGCCGATTTCTTCCCGGACATGGTTGAATTAATTATTTTTCAGTTGCAGGGAGTTGAGGTAAGAGAACTATGTTGATGATGGGGAGAGCTGTGTTGATGAAGGAGGGAGATAGGCTAAATGTGGCAGAGAGGTTTTGGGAGGGCCTTTCCGCAGAGGACATCCTTGGTGCCGTGTTTCAGGGTGGGAGGCTCAACATTTTTTTGCAAGTGGAGTGCGTCTTTAGACCGTGTATGTGGTATTGTCACGTTATCCCTGTCAATATTTTCTGTGACTTATGATATGCTGTGTGCATGTTGTTTTTAATGTTTCCATGTAAACACTGACCGAGAACACTACAGAAACACTGAACAGACTTGAACTGTAAAACAGCGAAAAGGTGATGGGTAGTCTCAGCCACTGATAATAGCTTGGGCCTCAGTCCAGTCCATCGCCGTTTTCCCTCAGCATCACTCCAGACAAAGGGGCAACATATGCACATTACATTTGTCCTTACTTCACTATGAACAGTCCGTCCTGGTCTGCCAGGCCATGGTATCTCTTGCCAGAAACACAGCAATCTATTGTGTCCCAGTCACTACTAACTCTCGAACAGAGAATGCTATGAGTGTGGATCTCAGAAATGAATATCGAGGCAGGGGTTCCTTGAAGCTAAGCAAGAAGCACACTAAACATTGATTAAGAGAATGTACTGGAATTTGACAGGAAACCCCCTGACACTAGCAGGAATCTACTAAAACTAGGATGGGAATCCATTGACTAAGAGATAGGATGGAAGACTTTGGCACTCAAAGAGAGGAAGGCAAATACTGGAACAGGGAATCCGGGTCATGCTCTCCATGTTCTTCTATTTTTACTTGCAGTCACTATAGAGAGTATCCTCAGGCTGTGGTTTACAGTTCCATTCCTGCTCCGATGACGCCTGAATCTGGTTCAGAAACTGGATGGGTGGTGGAGGGGGCGAGAGAGGATTTTTAGTAACTACTGGCGCGTTCTCTTGAAATTGTGTCCTGGATGCTCAAGAGTTGGCTGAAACTCAGTATATCTAAAATGAATTTATCATTTATGGGACACCTGTAAACCCCTTCCAACTTTTCTCCCACCATGTATGTTTGGTGATATACATTTGTAGCAGTGCCTACCTCTTTCAACGAGCTGCAAGTGTCTGTGGCGTCAAAGAAATATTTTTTCTGCTTGACTGACAATTCTTGCCAACTTCATCCCAGCCAGACACAGATCAGTTCTTACTGACTCTTTAGTTAATTCTTGCTTGGAATATTGTATAGCTTTATACCCAAGCTTCTTCAGGTCCACCTAGCAATCGGTCCAGAGGAAAAGTGATCTTGCGTTCTAAGCCTGCATAAAATTTGGAGAATATGTGAGGCTGATTTGTATGTTATCCTGCACTATGACATCATGAAAAGAGAAGCGAGTTTGTAATTAAAAGTCCACTTGTTACTGATGAAGCGCCATGCGTTCCTAGTAAAGAGTGTTTATGATAGAAAGTTAACCAACACATAACAAAAAAATGTGCCATTTACAATGCCAATAGCTCTAACTTTTGCAAAGGCGAGACCGTTGCATTGTAAGTGCAGAGTAGTGAGTGCAGAGCAGTGAGTAGTGAGTGCAGAGTAGTGAGTAGTGAGTGCAGAGTAGTGAGTGCAGAGTAGTGAGTAGTGAGTGCAGAGTAGTGAGTGCAGAGTAGTGAGTAGTGAGTGCAGAGTAGTGAGTAGTGAGTGCAGAGTAGTGAGTGCAGAGTAGTGAGTGCAGAGTAGTGAGTAGTGAGTGCAGAGTAGTGAGTGCAAAGTAGTGAGTAGTGAGTGCAAAGTAGTGAGTGCAGAGTACTGAGTGCAGAGTACTGAGTGCAGAGTACTGAGTGCAGAGTACTGAGTGCAGAGTACTGAGTGCAGAGTAGTGAGTGCAGAGTAGTGAGTGCAGAGCAGTGAGTGCAGAGTAGTGAGTAGTGAGTGCAAAGTACTGAGTGCAGAGTAGTGAGTGCAGAGTAGTGAGTGCAGAGTAGTGAGTGCAGAGTAGTGAGTGCAGAGTAGTGAGTGCAGAGTAGTGGGTGCAGAGTAGTGGGTGCAGAGTAGTGAGTGCAGAGTAGTGGGTGCAGAGTAGTGAGTAGTGAGTGCAGAGTAGTGAGTGCAGAGTAGTGAGCTGCCTCAAGTGAAGTACTCTGGTACCCAAGGATGACTAGCAAACAATATTATTCACAATGTTGCTTACTATTCAGCAACATTTGACAGTTTGCAAATCATCTTTATACAACAATTCAGAGTTTGATAACAAATTAATGTAACACATTGTAATATACAATGCCAATAGCTCAAACTTTAATGCTGCGAGACCTATTGCATTGTAAATGCTTGTTTTTTTTAATAAGTAAAAAAACTAGTACCCCTTTAAAAAGAAAGAAAACAAAATTTAAAGAGGATTTTCCACCTTATCGGTAAAATTGGGGAAGAACTGAATACTCACTTGATACTCACTCACGCAAAATTGCTAAGATTTATAAAGCACTCCTAAACTCTTAATTTGTTGAGGACAGTGACATATAGTTTTACTTAAGACTCCCCAAGTACCTTAAATAAAAGGGTGCTGACATTAAGTAAAACAAAGAAGAGTCACAAATACTGTTGTAAGGCTCTTTCATTTTGCCGCTAAGCACCAATATTGTTAAAAAGTCCTTTCTGTCTCCAGTGAGTTCACAGATCCACTTTATAACAAAGCCTGCTAGGGGAGTCTTTACGCTTTAGTGTTGCAGATATGTACGTAAGAAGCAAATCAGGTTTTTTTTGCATTCTGGTGCTTCAGTACTAGACACCCAATAGAGATTCCGTTCTACACGTACCAGATTGACAAGACACCAATGACCTGTACGAGCGGTTCATGGAAGGACTTGGGACACGAAACGTTCTAAACTATCTTTTATTAAGTGGCAGTCAAGGATTTTGTGATTTTGTAAACTACACCCTCTAGTTATTGATGGTATTGTGAGGCTTGGGGTTAAATTATTCAACTAATTACTGACGTTGGACTTCAATGTGAACTATTAACTTTAGTTGTATCTTTAAAAAGCACACTCACCTTCTGACCGAGGGTATACAACGTTGGGTGAGGAGGGTTCAATCCCTGACTGGTTTCCAGGATTATTACTGGCTAAGTTAAAAAAAAAACTCCAAATATTGTTAGCTAAATTAAATGTATTGTATCTTGTCTGGAAGCCAGGCATGGATCCTACCGTCCTGGACTAAAGGCTCATACCCCTGCTCTGGATTGTCATTGTGATCTTAGATGCACTCGAAGGATTGCAATCACCGTATGGGATGTTCGAGAAAAAGCCTAACTTGGAGAGATGTAAGCCCTGACTGGCAAGACCAAAAAGGCCGAGCTGCGTTGTGGATTCTACAACGTTCAGACCTCAACGGTGTTGTTCAATGCATGCATGTATGTGCCATGCACCATCTCTAATTCAAATAAATGCTTTTCAATTAAAACTGTGTTTCAGTTTCATATGTTAATATGTAGGCTAGCAATTTCCCCGACAAAGAAAAAAAGTGAATTTCAATTTGATTTATGCAGCGATTTTTTTATTTATTAATTTTGTTTGGGGGGGGGACTCTCACGTTTTGTGTGTGCGAAAGACCTTTTGAGGACTATACGAAAAACTTTTAGCAGGGTTGAGATATCCCACTGATTCATCATTATTAACTTTCTTCTCACTCTCCTTGCTACAAAACACTTGGGGGACTCGCTCACCTTGTCCCACTGCTGCCGTGACCCCCGCTGGCTGCCATGTTGCCGTGACTCTTGCTGGCTGCCCTGTTCTCCCTCTCGCCGCTGCAGCACACCATCTTGCGGCCGCCGGGTGGAGGGAGAATCCTACATTTACCGGGATCCTTTGCGGCCGCTGCCGCTAATCCTGCGCCCGAAGGCGCATAAAAGACACGTGATCCCCGGTGGAGCGGGGGCTTGCTACAAAACACTTGGGGGGACTCGCTCACCTTGTCCCACTGCTGCCGTGACCCCCGCTGGCTGGCCTGTTGCCGTGACTCTTGCTGGCTGCCCTGTTGTCCCTCCCGCCGCCACAGCACACCATCTTGCGGCCGCCGGGTGGAGGGAGAATCCTACATTTACCGGGATCCTTTGCGGCCGCTGCCGCTAATCCTGCGCCCGGAGGACTAGAGGGCAGAAGGCTAGATGTAAGCAAAAACATATTATTAGGCAAAGGCAAGCTACTAAATCTATTAAAAATAGTAAAAGGAATAACAAAAATAAACAAATTAATGTTGTTAAAAAGTTAAATGGGAGTAGAGGTAGCGAGGAGAATAATCAACACGAAACTGTACCTCCACCAACTACTGTTAGGGACCCAACAAAAGATGACTCTTTTTGGGACTCTTTTTGGGAAAGAATGGAAACCTTTTTAATGACTTTTCTAGAACCTCTCACCCTAAAAGTTAAGAATATAGAATTAAGGTTGACGAACATTGAGTGAAAGCTTGACAAGAAGCAGAGACCAATTGAGGAAAATTCAACTTTTAAATTACTTCAATTTAGTGCCACCTGCTCGAATGCAAATTCTAAAACGGTTACATCAGCTCCAGCTAAAGCACTAGCTCCAGCTAAAGCACCAGATAAAGCCAAAAATTCCAACCCAAAGCCTATTGGTAGACCAGAGCATAAAGACTCCAGAAGGGATTTTGCAATTAATGATCACAGGCCATCTGTCTCAGCCTCGGTAGCTTCTAATGTATCTCCTTATGTACCACCACATCAAAAGGGAAGAGCAGAGGATACATTTGAGACCAGAGCAACATCAAATCTATTTAATTTAAATCTCCCCCCAGAAGCAACACCATATAATGTGGTTCTGGCGAAATGTTCCATCACTACCCCCCCCCCCCCCCCCCAATACCTTTGAAGATTGGTCGACCCTATGAAATAAATCTCTTTATTTCCTATCTTCTAGGATTGGACTTAAAAATCATCTTTTCTCGGAGTTCAAAATGGCTACAAGAGCGAGATGGGTAGGCACCTCAAACAAAACACTGAGGGGTGACTGTGTAGTCCTATCATTCCGGTCCCCACAACTGGTTCATACAGTGCTCGAGAGAGTAGCCATGGGGACATACGATCCACACTTTGTTAATATTCTTCCTCTTGGCTTCTTTTATCCTCCGCCACGACCAATGAGGTGTCCTGCCCCCCCTGCCCGCCTTTGAACTTGGAAGAACCATGGGGTAGAAGATATGTTATTCCAACATTCAATTACTATGAAACTCTTAGCGGTCTAGAAAATAATGATTGACTACAGCTACACATAAATACCTCTAGTGTACCTGATATAGAGGTAGACCTAACTTCTGACTCTTGTAAAAGAGAAAACACAGATGTAACCGGGGAGAAACTATCATGTGTAGTTCCAGCCATTTGTGAGGCTCAGGAACCCGCGGAGGATGTTTCTACAGCATATGAGGGCACCGGGGGGGGGCTGTTGACCAAATGGCCTCCTTCTTACAAAATGGCCCCACTATTGTGATTCCTGCTGTCACGCCTATTCCCTTGACAGATCCATTGGTGTTTAAAATTTCATCTTGGAATATAGCCGGAATTAGATCTAAAATTACAAATCCAATCTGGTGGGATTTTATTCAAACACAAGACCTCCTCTGTTTTCAGGAAACGTGGAGTCTTGAACCTGTACATCTGAACGGTTATAGGACCTTTCATACTTCGGCCCTTGCAGTTTTGCATGGAAGACCAAAGGGTGGTTTGAGTGTCTACCTGTCCAACAAGTTAGATCTTGGAAGAGTCATTGAACCTGTTATAGACACTTATTTCCAAATTTTGGTGCTTGTTCTGGTTTGTGATACTCCAATTGCTATTGTCAATCTATATAATAATATTCCCTCTGGTGATGTATCGGTTGTTTTAAGAAAACTGAGTAAAGTTTTGACTATACAGGAAAATATTTTTAAACACAAATTGATGATTATCCTAGGGGATTTCAATTGTAATTTGTGTGAATGAGGAGGTTAGTAGATGTAGGAAGGATTACAAAATGGCAATTAAAGAAAGGAAGAATACTCTATATTCTGCTTCTTTAAGGAATGATAGTGCGAGCTTTTGGAAAATCGTGAGAGCTCCCTTTCTTAGGGAAGAGGCCGGCCTGAAAATAGAAATAGCAATCCCTGAATCGGACTGGGTCAGACACTTGTCGGGAGTATATGAGGGTGAGGAAGAAGTACGATCTTTGATTCTTGTCTTTGACTACCCCCCCCAGTAGAAATATGCATTTTACTCTTGAGGAGGTTGAAAAAGCTCTGTCTAAAAGTCAGAGCAGGAAAGCACCTGGCCCAGACGGGGTTCCCATAGATATATTTAAGACCACTTCTTCTCTGTGGGCCCCCCTTCTGGTCCAGGTGCTTAACGCCAGCTGTGTTGCTGATTTCTTGCCCACTTGGGTGGAATCTGTAATAGTCCCTATTTACAAGAAAGGGAATAGACACGACCCGGGCTGTTGCAGGCCTATTTCCCTTCTGGACTCCTTTACTAAAATAGTGGGCAGAGTAATTTTGGACCGGCTTTTGGAGTGGGCAGAGGAAAACTCTGTCCTGTCTGATCTTCAGTACGGCTTCCGCTCTGGCCTGGGGACAGTGGAGCAGGGATTGAACCTCTTAATATTGGTCGGGAAATACACGAGGGCAAAACGGGGTAACTTGTTTTTGGCCTTCGTTGATCTCTCGGCCGCTTTCGATTGTGTGATCCATTCTAAATTGTGGTTACTACTAGAACAACTTGGGGTTGAAGATAATATTATTTATTATCTTAAACGTTTTTATAGCGACGCTTCAGCCCGCGTTCGCTTTGTTCTAAAGGGAGAACGCATAGACAAAATTCCAATCAGGAGTGGGGTCAGGCAGGGCTGTGTCCTGGCCCCTTTCCATTTTAACTTGTATATAAATGGATTGGAAGAAGTCTTGTGCAAAGATAGCTTGGATCCCCCATATGTAGGTGGCCGCCCAATACCAGCACTTCTGTACGCGGACGATGCTGTACTTATGTCGCGTACTCAAGTGGGCTTGCAGTGTGTGGTTGGTAGCTTTTCCCGTTTTATGAATGGGTTGGGCCTAAAAGTTAATACATCAAAAACATTCACTATGTATTGTGGTAGGCAATGTAAACCTAAGAGACCAATATTTATAGCAGGACAGAAGCTCGAATTTGCCAAGCAGTTTTCCTATCTTGGGATACTCTTCGCTCAGAATGAGACGTCGACGCAAGCTGTGTCTGCAAAAAAACTTGAGCTGTGAAGATCGACTGCTGCTCTTAAAATCTTTTCAAATAAATTAGGGACTAGATCACCTGTAGAATTAATAAAAATGTAGCAAGCTAAGTGTGTGGCTGGCGCTACTTATGGTAGTGGGGTTTGGGGCTTTGTAAACCCCGCACCCATCCAGATGGCTGAAAAACTCATTTTTAAAATATATTTTGGCACTTCCCAAGAGCTCTCCTAATTACAATTGCCATGCAGAACTGGGTCTTTCCTACATATCTGACCTAATCAAGCTAGAGCCTGTGCTATTATGGCACAGGCTCTGGACGCAAGAAGCGACACATCTAAATAGAGATGTTCTGACAGAACTCTTAAAATTAGAGGGAGCTACAAGGATACCATGGGTGAACTATGTTCGTAACTTTTTATTGATATTGGGAGAGAAGACTATTTCATGAACCCTACCAATGTTTCAGCTATCTCACGGAAATATTTGAAGAGGGAGGGTCTAGCCTTTCTGGACTCTCATAGAATGGCAACGGAGGTCCTAAAACCTTCTGTCCTGCAGCACCAAATGGTTTTAATGACTTTTAACATTCTGCTCTATTTAATCTATGCATTAAATAAATATGAGCGTTTTTTACTTTCACGCTTTAGATTTGGTATTTTCCACAGATTAGTTAGTTTCCCTTTGATTAATAATTGGATGCACGATCTACCTCCCTGCCCCTGTGACAATATTTCACCTCAGAGTACTATCCATGTTTTTCTCTTTTGTAAATTTTACGATGTAATAGGAAAGAATGTTTTATTACCATTTTTAAGAGAATTAGGACATCGTCAGTGTCGTGTGGCGATGCTTAATATTCAATGTCTTGACAACCACTTATGTGTAGCAACAACACTGTATCTAAAAAATGTGATGCGCACGAGGAAAAGCATGATCATTTAAATGCACTTTAAATTTTTAAAACCTCTTTCTGAGTATGAATCCCTTGAAATTGATGAATTGCTGTATTGTAAATATGTATTTTTTTAATATTGTAATGAATGTGTTTTTTTTTAATACTTTTATGATTGCTTCTAACAATCAAAGATATTTTCACTGACTGACACTCTCCTTTGCATATTTTATTCAGTGACTTTCCTTCTTCTTGTGTTTGTCCCTTCCCTGGACCCCAGATTCTTGGCATATTTTTGATTGAATGACTTGTATCCTCCACTGCACACATTTAGGGAACTAGCTTTGCTTTTTCTTCATACAACCAACAAGCGTGCATTTATTTTCTTGCTCTCTTCCTCCTGTTGCTTCCCCCCTAGTTCCCCCCACCCCTGCATGTTCTATGTTCCTCCAGCCTCCCCTTGCTCTCTCCTTTGTATGTGGTCTTTCCCAATTCAAACGCACTCATCACAGCCTGTTCTTCCCACACCTTGCACAGTACAATACAATAAAATACAAAAAAAAAATCGGATTTATAAAGCGCACAGCTGCCAACAAGGCGTCCCGGAGCTAAATGCAAGGAGAAAGCACAGAGTAACATGAGTGTGATTTTTTTTTTCTTCAAATTGAAGTACTCCTTTTTCTTAAACCTCAAGAGAAACACGCCTCCAATCTGATTTCTAGCACCTGCGTTTTGATTTGGGCTTATAGTTTTGTTTTGATTTTATTCTACGCAGAGTCGGAGCTGTCAGGAAGGAGAAAATGTGCATTTCCTCACTAATGAACAAACTGCTCAAGAAAAGCAGAATTGTTGTGTTAAGGGCCTTTTTGTTAGCAGTTGATAAGATGTCTTAAACCTAAACGCAGTCACGCAGAGCACTGTGAAAAATCGAAAAGTGCATATGACCATTTGTATGTCTGTCTTAAACAACACGTTTTTGTCTCTCTCTCCCTCCCTCTCTCTCTCTCTCCCTCTCTCTCTCTCTCTCCCTCTCTCTCTCTCTCCCTCTCTCTCTCTCTCTCCCTCTCTCCCTCCCTCTCTCCCTCTCTCCCTCTCTGTCTCTCTCTGTCTCTCTCTCTCTCTCCCTCTCCTTCCTCCCCCCCACCCATTGGTCTGTTATAGCGGGACTCACTTTTTGCTACAATTTACCACAGCATTGGGCAGTGTCAGCCTACTTCAGTCATTGGTTTACCTAAAAATGAGTACAGTGTAATGTTCATGCACTGTGTCGATAGCGCACAATACGTCGTCCTTTTCAGTACCAGGGTAATCTGATGCAATGCATGATTTTACGTTTAAAAATAAATTATTTTCGCTTTTAGATACTCCTGGTTTTCTCAGGCAAGGGGCCAGCAGCTCCCCCACACCGGGTCGCTCGTGAGTCGTGTTTAGTCCTAAAAAAGTATTCATAATCCAAACAATATTTGACAAGTCTAAACGATCGGGAGCCGTGCCAAACCTATTGTCTTTACCAGTGCTTTTTTTCCTCTGTTGAAAGGGGGTTTCCTGTAAAATGGAGCTCAGTGGTGACTCACGCATTAAGTGACGTAATGGTGAGCCTTCTGGAAACCTTGAGTAGTCAATCTGTTTAAAAAATGCTTTGCAGCTGTTGCCCTGGAGCGTCTGTAAATACTTCACGTTTTCGTTTTAATGTTTATTTAACTGCTGCTCGGTCAGGAGGCCATTTCCCTCGAGCTGCCCTTTTAAATATATTTTTTTTAAGAAAACAAAGGCAAGTTCATCGGATAACCCGTCGAACCAGAAAGGGTGAAAGGGTGAAGTTTGCCGCAGGCGCTTTCTCTTTTCGTTCGGCTGATCAAAGGTAGATTTATTAAAATATACTTTCAAATGCATCACTGTACTTGGTAGCGCTTCCTGGTTCTGAAAAACTAGGATGCAAGTCTGCTCCTTTATCCTAAAATATCCGCCTATTTTACAACTGGCTGGTGGCCTGGCCCCCGTGGTTCAACACATTAGTCCATGTTAACGGGGTTCAGTTTCCTCCGATCCAGGCTCTTTACTTGGTATCCAAAGCAATGTGGAGACTTTTCGTGTCAACTGGATTAAAATACCAGATTACAGTGAGATATAAAAAGAAATGAGTGTAAACTTGATTAAATGGATTCGTTTGTTAAATTAAGTTCTTTATAAGTTACAGGTGCTATAAACCTACAAAGCTATGTAAGTCTCAAGTGTTTGCACAAGTCCTATAAAAAGTAGTGAGGGTCTAATTAGCAAATGCAATTCACAATGACGTCACGAGAATTGATGACACGATAAGTAATGCTATGCCCTTAAAATATTTATTTAAAATGAACAGGCCTATTTGATCAAAATAACGAGTTGACATCCTTTTGGATTCTTTGATACAAGGTTTCCACATATCCAGGAGTAAGTGAGCTCAGAAGTGGCTAGATGGCAGTGCTTAATTTGAGCCATGGTTGCAGGTGGGGCTCACCAGCTCTTCTATCCGGGGACCAGCGCCTATTTTTCCTCATCCGATATTGACCCAGAGCAAGAATGAGAAAAACAGACAAGGACGGAAGGTGAAGACCGAGCAACAGAGACCATGGCAGAAAGCAGCGATGGAAAGTGACCTGAAAGGGGGACAGAAAGAGGTGGAATCACAAGTGTGCAGCACGAGTATACCTCACCACTGACATCTCAGAGCGCCAGCCAAGGGCGTCTTAGCAAACCGTTTTGCTCGGACACTTATTTATTTATAAATTAAGCACTGCTAGAAAGAGACTTTTTTAGGTTTTACCTGGACAGCACTTGTGCTGTACTAGAAAAATCTATTGTTTTTTATATAAACTTAAAAGGGACTTGCATCCTGCCTCCTCTCTTCCCTGGCTTCTCATTGGTTCCTATGCCTGCCTGCCACTTACCTTTCAACCATTTCTATTGGCTTTAGCATTATTTGCTGCATTTATCAATGCTTGTTCCACGTCTGCTTCTCTTATCGGTTTCCCGCTGCTGAAATACTGTTAACATCCACTTCGGTAGAACTATATTTTCATAAAGTTTCGCCTTTTACTATTGCAGCATATTTATACAACAATTTATCACCCGGAGAGATTTCATATATCCCTAGCTTTTGAGTCAGCAGCTCTGGCCGCTGCGCTACATCCTCCCCACTCCCTTGTTATCTGTCAGGGAGCTCTTTCCTTCTCCCGAAAGATGATTGATGAAAACAGCTCTTACTCATTACATAGGCGAAACTGATGCATTACCAATGCTTCTTAAACCGAGACATGGAGCTTGGAATCACATTTTAGACTGCAGGTAGAGAGTAAGCAAAATGTACTTGGTTTATTTTTTTTGAACAGTCATACTATCTGCTAAAGCTTGTTTTTCTGCTGGTATTCGTCAAATCCTCCTTCAAAGCGCAAAAGTGCTGCATATTTGTAGTTCATTAGGGGACATAAGGCTTAATGTTGTGAAGTTCTCGGTTACTTCTCAAACCCATACTGGGCCTCTACCCTGAATAAAGGGGATTCCGGAAATGAAAGAGTTCATTGTTTGCAAATGCTAGCAGCTCTAGTTCTTGCGCACAAGCTGACACCTCTCAGCTATCTTAGACAGGAAACGGCCACTACAACGCGGCCGTTTCCACGGAAACATTAACCACGCATGCATTACAACGCATGCGTGGTTACCACGAAAGCCTTTACCACGCATACCTTTACTACATGGTACGTAGTATAGGCATGTGTGGTAAAGGCTAACATTAACAAGCATTTACAATGCAATGGTTTTGCCTTTGTTAAAGTTAGAGCTATTGGCATTGCCCTTGACATTATTTTTATTTATGTTTTTTTTTTTTAAAACATAAATAAATGGCATTGTCATTTACAATGCAACTAGCTTTATCTCTCGCAAATGACACACGCAAACACCCACAGAGAGCCCCCCCACACACACACAGAGCCCCCCCACACAAACACACACACAGAGCCCCCCCACACAAACACACACACAGAGCCCCCCCCCACACACACACACACAGAGCCCCCCACACACACCCACACAGAGCCCTCCACACACACCCACACAGAGCCCCCCCACACACTGCGACCCCCCCCACACACTGCAAGCCCTACACACTGCGAGCCCCCCCACACACTGCGACCCCCATTTCAATAGATGTGTGATGCTTACCTGGTACTAAATTGGTCCCTGCATGGCTGAAAGGTTGAAATGGTGTAGGAGGCAAGGGGACAAATGTGAGCATGGAGAGAAAGGAGTATAAGTTTGAGATTAGTGACTGGGTGAAAACAAAATCAGGAAGGACACAGGGTGGTCTTTCCAAATTAGATGGTCTATTTCAGGTAGAAAATGTCAGTAGGTTCTTTGTGTTCTTGAGGGGGGATAGGTCCAACCGGCACCATAATCGGACATTTATTGTTTATACCCATTCACAACAGGCAACTAGGCAGGATGGCCGTCTCAGAGCCCAATCAGCAGTGAAGCAACAAGGTCCCTAAACCTCCGTAAAAGCATGTGTAACACTGAGGGGCCCTCCTCAACACACACAGGGCTTGATAGAACTTAATTAGTTCCATACTGACAATTATTGCCAGACCAAAAATGTGTTTAAAACAGTAACATACACACTTGATATCTAGGAGAGCTCACCGTGTAGCACTGCAGACCCCAATTTTACCCCCATTTTTGCCTGCACACCCTAAAAACGACCATATACAACATGTATACACTTTACGCGTTTAATAGCAGTTGACTAGGAAGTTCAGAAAGCTTTTTACAAGCGAGTAGTCCGCCTGCTCACGTTTTTTCTGGGTTTTCCGCTGCTCGAGTTCGCATTTTTAACATGAAAAGCAAAAGGAAAAACACAAACAGACTCGATGGGCTACTCAACATATCTAATAATATACAACCGGATATTTGCGTGTCTAAAGTTCAAAAATGGGTTTTGGCAACTTCCAACTGAGCGTTGAAGGGACTGACTGAGAAATGTGTGTCTCCGAGGCAGGGTGACAGTGTAAACAAGCATTTACAATGCAATGGTCTCGGCAATATTAAAGGTAGAGCTATTGGCATTGCTCATGACATTTTTTTGGGGGTGTTTTTTAAAAAAAATCATAAATAAATGGCATTGTCATTTACATTGCCCATAGCGTAATCGTTAAATAAATGGCCTTGTCATTTACAATGCCAATAGCTTAATCGCTCGCAAATGCATGACCTATTGCATTTTACACCCACACAGAGCCACACACGCAAAGCCACCCACACACACATAGAGTCACCCACACAATCTGCACTCTGAATCTACATTCTGCACTCTGCACTCTGAATCTGCACTCTGAATCTGCACTCTGAATCTGCATTCTGCACTCTGAATCTGCATTCTGCACTCTGAATCTGCATTCTGCACTCTGCACTCTGAATCTGCACTCTGAATCTGCATTCTGCACTCGGAATCTGCACTCGGAATGGAATCTGCACTCTGAATCTGCACTCTGAATCTGCATTCTGCACTCGGAATCTGCACTCGGAATGGAATCTGCACTCTGAATCTGCACTCTGAATCTGCATTCTGCACTCGGAATCTGCACTCGGAATGGAATCTGCACTCTGACTCTGCACTCTGACTCTGCACTCTGACTCTGCACTCTGACTCTGCACTCTGACTCTGCACTCTGACTCTGCACTCTGACTCTGCACTCTGACTCTGCACTCTGACTCTGCACTCTGACTCTGCACTCTGACTCTGCACTCTGACTCTGCACTCTGACTCTGCACTCTGACTCTGCACTCTGACTCTGCACTCTGACTCTGCACTCTGACTCTGCACTCTGACTCTGCACTCTGACTCTGCACTCTGACTCTGCACTCTGACTCTGCACTCTGACTCTGCACTCTGACTCTGCACTCTGACTCTGCACTCTGCACTCTGACTCTGCACTCTGACTTCTGCACTCTGACTTCTGCACTCTGACTCTGCACTCTGACTTCTGCACTCTGACTTCTGCACTCTGACTTCTGCACTCTGCACTCTGACTTCTGCACTCTGACTCTGCACTCTGACTTCTGCACTCTGACTTCTGCACTCTGACTTCTGCACTCTGCACTCTGCACTCTGCACTCTGCACTCTGCACTCTGCACTCTGCACTCTGCACTCTGCACTCTGCACTCTGCACTCTGCACTCTGCACTCTGCACTCTGAATCTGCACTCTGAATCTGCACTCTGAATCTGCACTCTGAATCTGCACTCTGAATCTGCACTCTGAATCTGCACTCTGAATCTGCACTCTGAATCTGCACTCTGCACTCTGAATCTGACTCTGCACTCTGCACTCTGAATCTGACTCTGAATCTGCACTCTGCACTCTGAATCTGACTCTGAATCTGCACTCTGCACTCTGAATCTGACTCTGAATCTGCACTCTGCACTCTGAATCTGACTCTGAATCTGCACTCTGCACTCTGAATCTGACTCTGAATCTGCACTCTGCACTCTGAATCTTCTTCGTTACTAAAGTCAACAACGTATAGATGAGTTTAGAAAAGACTGGTTATATTTAAACAAACACATCCCAATAAGTGCGCACGTCGCAGTTTATGAAATTAGAATTTCAATATTCAGTCAAATAAATGCACCAACCTCCATAAGGCGCTATGTGGAGCCATGTTTTCTGGTCTCTAGTAAACAAAGGCATCGTGTTGTGGTCCAACCCTCGGCTTATGTGGATTATTTTATAATTGACCTATTTTTTTATAATGTTACACTCCCGACCTCCATACGGTGCTGTATTAAAAGCCATGTTTTTGGGTTCAGACGAGACGCTCCTGCTCTGGTGTGAAATTATAAATATAAATATTCAGTAATGTCAATTTTCGGTAAAATATAAGCACACCAATCTCGTAAGGCGCTTTAAAAGTATGTGTTTGCTCCTGTATACACACGCATCAGCCAGTTACAAAGGGGCTGATGTCTAACGCTCCGTATCGAAGATTTAGTTATAAGATATATTCAACAATGTAAGTGCGCCACCCTTCACTAGGCGCTATTAAAAGCCATGATTTGTATCTCCTTTTAGAAAGAAGCCTTTGACGTACATACGGGCAGAGAACAGAAGCCGCAGTTCTTGTATGAAATGATATTTTATAAATTAAATAACCTCAGAACAGCAACAGCGCAGCTGAAAAACAAAATCATGATGTTGCGGTTCTTGTGTACAGAAGACTCGGACATACATAGGAGCCTGGAGTCCCAGGCTTCAGTAATGGGGTCCTCTAGAATTTAAATATATCATAATATAAGCACGGAAACGGCCAGAGGCGGTGTACAAATATGCCCGGCTCCTTATACACAAGCCTCGAATTACCCCGACGATTAACACAGGCAGCCCACTACAATTTACTCTCTCGTCAGCATTTCGCCATACAGTTGAAATTGTGGGAAACCGAGACGCAGAAAGTCCCCGACGAGAAGGAGAAGCCATCCATTGCCCCCGCTGAACTCGAGAGGCGAGGCGCCGCAACCCTGCAAGCCAAGTCACTTGCAGGACTCGGGTAGAAAAGAAAATTAAGCGCGAGATTACCTATCATTTCGGAGCCATTTCTTCCACTCAACAGGATCATTATATGAAGAAATTGCGGCACAAAGCAACTCAGCAGAAACATTTTGACAAAAGCTCCGGCACGCTGAAACCACCGCAGAATCCCAATAGCCTGGGGGCAATGAAAGCAAATGACCTGAAAGGAACAATTCCTCGTGTTTGCCCACAGAGTAAAGCCAGATTCGGGGGCGTTCCCGGCTTTCGGCTGACGTCGCGTGACGTCGGCAAAAGCCAAAGAATCTCGGGAATGCCCCCGAATCTGGTCCGGCATTGACGGACAGGCCCCTCGTCCAATGGCTAGGCTCCATTTATGGAGCCAGCCAATGAATGACGAGGGCCGACCCAAACCCACACTACAGTTCTCATCAGGTTTTCGCCTGCGCGAAAAAGATGCGCAGAGCGCATCTTTTCGCCAGGCAAAACCTAAAAAAGGGGCTTGGGGAGGGTCTCCCCCACCCCGCCCCCCCCAAAAAGAAACTCACCTAAAGTCACTCGGCGTCGTTTAAGAGGAAACGGAAAGAAACCCGCTTCCTCTTAACAACGTACGACGTCACCACGAACAAAGAGAGGAAAAGGTTATGCGTTGAAATAGCATTCCGTTGTAACGCGTGCGTGGTAAAGGCATGCGTTGCAACGGAATTCGTTGTAATAACATACAACCATCTTAGACCTGGGGCAACTGTAACCGAGTAATGGTATAACACAGGCTCCTGTGGCTCAGGGGGGACTCGCCTAAGCTCCCAGGAGCCTCAACACTTTAAGGGGGCCCCATTCAGTCAAAAGTCACTGAATGTCTGAGACTTGGGGTAGCCCCTCCTCACAATCTGAAAGGGGCCACGTCATTTTGAGTTATGCTACTGGAATTGGGTCCCATCTCTAAAAATAGAAGTTGCAATACCACTACACAAACTGCGATTATTATAATGTGTACTGCATCACAGAGATGCCTCTTCATTTAAGGTGAAGTCAGCAGCAGTGGGTAAGAACCGCAAATAAACTTCAACTGAAACAATTCACTATTGACCCATAGAAGAACCTATAACTTTGTGGGTCAAAAAACAGAAATACATTTGTGTGGTGTTTGCTAAGTAAAGTTATTGCTTAAAAAAAGGTTATTTTACTTAAACTGTCAAATGCGTATTGAAACAAATTTCCCTAGCACCAAATACTAAAATAGACTGGTAATTGGGTTGTTCAAATTTAGTCCCATACAGGATAGAGCTTAAGAAATAGATCCAGAGACCAGACACTTTGTGTTAGTAATTTTGGAACAGAAGTCTTGCTCAGGGGCCCAGCTCAGCACTCCCCTCCTCTATTCTTTTATTCTTGTGGATTGCCCAGCTTTGCCCTTGAATCATGTCCTGTGTAGGCTCCGGCCGGTACTATCACTTGGCCTCCATGATGGTCATTTGACCTCCTCTTGGCTCATTTGGTAGAGTAGCACTGATGAGTTTCGCTAGCCAATGAGCTGTAGTACTATAAAGTTTTGAAAGACGGGCAAACCTGCCTACGCTCAGACCGCTCTTCGGGCCAGCCACTATACCAGTGCAGACTCCAGCCTCCCTGATTTACACCAGAGGCCAGCCTCTGATGCTTAACATAATGGCTAAGCACTGCACAGGTTTCTCTCACTCTCACTCTCCCCCCCCCCCCACCCCACCCCACCCCCTGTCTTCATCTGAAGGTCTCGCCTATCCCAAATGCATGTTATCATGGTCTAATCTATCCGTGATGGATTTCAGACCTACCGGAAAACGCCAATTCCAGCGCCCTCATTTCGTGTCTCACTTACCGCTCTACCCTTAATAATGCTCGCTCATTAGTTAAACATGCAAATAATAAATCCAAAGAATGTTTTCGACAGTTAAAACATTATCCAAACCTCCTGATGATAAAAAACAAACACACCAGACAGGAATTCCGCAATTCTCTAGCGACTACCTTTTCTGAAAAAGTTAATGTGGTTTTCAACCATCTCTCCAAGAAGCTGGCTTCTAAAGCAGTTCAGCCCACCGACTCAGGTGCAAGAGCCTCGGGTGATCCCACAGAATTCCCTAACCTTGTTGTGACCTCTCCCGATGAGTTACTTCCGAAGAAAGGTTATGATTCTGACACACTGTCCACCTTGCCTCTTCTTTCTCCGTCACAACTATCATCCCTTATCTCTCAAATAAAATTACAGAGAAACAGATAAACTCCCAGCCTACTACCTTCATTGACGATCAACATCATATTGACCCTCTCAGTTCGGCTTTAGAAGCCTCCACAGTTCCAAACGTGCCCTTATTACTGCTACTGAGCAAATTCGACAAAAAGTTGACTTAAGATGAAACACTGTCCTGATCTTATTAGATCTGTCCGCAGTGTTTGACTCTGTTAATCATGATATCCTGCTTGAATGCTTGGCATCAAGGATTTAGCATTCTCCTTTGTAAAAGCCTTTCTTTCGGATAGAAAATAGTGTGTGGCTCTTGAAGATTTTAAATCTCCATTCTGCTCTCTTCCATGTGGGGTGCCTCCGGGCACGGCCCTGAGTCCTACCCTATTTAACACCTTCAATGCTATAGGCAATTCCCGCTGGGTGCTGAGCATCCTCCAAACCCATTGTTCATGACCAGGTCAGCTCGTCATAAGCACAGCTCCAGTGGTACTGCATGATGAGCTGACCTTGTCATTAGCATAGAAGGGGTTAATATATACATTACTCCCATGGCTAAACTGTGCTTATCAGATCTTTTGGTTTTTCTGCAGCTTCCTACGCTGATGATACTCAAACCGTGGCCAGTGATCCGATTGTAACGGCCCTCTGGTTTCACGATTGAGTGTGTTGGGTCTGTGAATGGATGACTCAAAATTGCCTCCAGCTTAACGCCGATAAAACGGAGTTGATACTTTTTGGAAAGAACACCACCATGTGGTTCCTGGCCTGGAGGCCATCGGAGCTAGGTACTCCTCCGATCCCCACTCCCAAAGCAAAGAATCTAGGAATAATACTTGACCTTTCATTCCTAATGATCTGCAGATATCGGTGACCTCTTCAATAGTCTTATCGAATAGATTACTGCAATGCCCACTCCCGTAATTTGAAGAAACCATCTATTAAAATTCAGATCTTAGAAAATACAGCAGCCCAGCTTCTCTGGGGCATTCCGAAATGCCAATCTGTATCCTACGCACTGGTGGAATTGCGCCGGCATCCTGTTAAAAAGTTAATTGAATTCAAATCTCTATGCATAGCCTGCAGGGCATTGCAAGGAAGTGGTCCGGAATTCTTCAGGCTACGTTTTCTTGGGTATACCCTCTCCAGACATCTTTGTTCTAGCTCTGCACACATTCTGGTGGTGCCAGATTCAAAAAGGCACAAAATGGTGGAAGGAGCTACATTACCACTACCTCACCGCTCTGGAATTCTCTTCCCCCTGAACTGAAAAAATCACCCGCCCTAAAGCAATTTAGGATAACACTAGAGACCCTACTCTTTCAGCTCTAATATCCTCTTTTCTTTCTTTTGTGGGGAGCTTCGCGTCTAGACACCTTCGGGTAGTAGAGAGCTTGACCAGTGATTTTGCAGTCATGCATTCAGTCATTCATTCACCCCAGAGTGGCTCTTGCTGGGGGAATGTATTGCTTCTTCCCTCAAGTAGAAGTATATTAAGGATCCTAGCTAGCTGTGTTTACACACTAAACTCACCCACCACATGCACACGTCTTCTGGTGTGTAAGTATGAGCTTGGCTGACCTGTTACTCACTGCAGGTTTCTTATGGATCCTCTGTATTATGATGGGCATTGCTGGCCTAAGTGGTACGCTGCTGGCTTCTAGCGTTGATCCCTGTCATTTCAATGGGTTCCTCTGCATACAGTGACTGTTTCTCACATACGGAATGGGGACTACCTTGACTTGTGATAGTGACTCATGGACACGGGTTGGAGAATCTGTCCACCTAGGAACAGCAGTCCATGTAAACCGCTTACAATGAAAATGACAAGTTGACAATTAAGACCAAACTATGTACGAACGAAAATCTGATATTGGGACAGAAAAAGTGTGTAGGAGCATTAGTCTTTGTTGGCGGAAGGGGGAGAACAGTGTGCTTATTCAAAAACTATTAGAGCTGGCATTTGAGTCCAATTTTATGTGTATTAGCCTACTAAAAATAGTCTGGTATATAAAAAAAATCAAAGGTAGTGGAAGGTACTAGTAAAGGAAAACGTGTGTATATATATATATATATATATATATATATTATATCTATTCCAAGTGCTGGTGCACAGGTCAGTGACCCTCAATAATGAACCTTCAATATTCCATATAAAATGAATGCTAGTCCGCATCATCATCCTAAAATCTTTATTGGCTGGCCACAGAAGCCATAAAAGAACACAATAAATTTTTCACAGTAACATGCATATAAATCACATCTACTTTGAGTAAGTGGTAAAAAGTCCAATATACAATTTGTTAAAATTTTGTAGAGAGCTGACTAGACCCGAAGATATCGGTATCAGAGCACTTTACATGAGCACCAGTTTCGTTACACATTCATTTTTGTAAGGCACAGGGAGATTGTAATTTGCCCAGAATCATAGGATGTTGAGCGTCATTGCCGAGACTCTAACCCGGTTCGCCAGCTTCGAGGGCGACCACTCTAGCCCTAAGGCTTTAACTTCTCCCCAATAATTTTTTTTTTTTAAAAGGACACCTAATACTTGGATGCAAAACTCAGTTGAATATTGATTGGACATCAGGACAGCTAACCACCGCAAATAAGACCTGTCCATTGGGCAGCATCTGCAGGTACAAAAGGGCAGGTCGCACTTGAATAAAATTCAGGGATTTCAACAAAAGTACCAAAACTGCTTTCTGGGCCTATTACAATAGTCGCAGAACATGACAAAGTACATGGTATCCTGCGGAGACCTATAGTTGCGGCCGCAGGGGATCCAGCAACTAGGATGAACCCATCCAGGGGGTGAGGCCTGGACAGGATGTAATTGATTTAAATGGAAACCTAGCTAAAAGAAACCTATATATGCTAGTTAGTGCTGGCCAGTTTGTTCATTCATATGCCTCTTTAACTCATACGTTAAAAAAAACTGCATTCCTTATACTTTCCAAATGTTAAAAAAATAAGAGGAACACTGCTATGTGTTTTTGTTCGTCAGCGGAAATAATCGCTTACCCTCGAAGGGCCTATCGATGCCGTCGACTCTGCTCATCGGAGAGGAAGTGTTCAGAACATTCAGTCGATGGTGGTTGGTTACTGAATTATACCGGAAGTGAAGGTCATGATGCTGCACAGTGCCTTGTTATCTCCTCCAGGCAGCAGGCTCCTGCAGGCGGTTTTATTTGAGGTGATGAGAGTACAATGGGACTGGTTTTCTAAAGCTTGTTTTCATTTAGTCGTTGATTTTGTTTGAGGAAGGCCATTATTGTAGCTTTAGTTGATATAGTGCTTCAGTCAGCTCAGGAGACCGACCATTTGACATTGAATTACAGTGTAATGGAGTGAGTCCTTCCAACCATCAACTGCCGCCCACATCATAAGAGCATTCCGCGAGAGGTGGACATCAGTGGCTGGGGGCTCATGAATGTCCTTCGCCTGCTGTTGTGGGAAGGGGGATTGCTAGATGCTGCCAGTAACGAGAATGTTTGGTATTTGTGCTTTATTTTTTGACATTCTGCATTCTAAGTATTTCTTCCTGACTGACTAAAGAGTGGGTGTTAGAATGTTTAGGGCTAGAGGAAGGATAATTTCATGATAAGGATAACAACACGCACAGCACAGTCCATGTTCACAATATTTGTAAACCAAGTTGTAAGCGCTTTAGACAGGGACACTATGCTGCGATGAAGGACCGCATTTTGTGGCAGGGTTGACTAAATCATGAGCAAAAAAAAAAGGCTCATTATGCAGCATTGTTTGGCATTTTGGGCTGCAGCGTTATCTTCATTTAATAAATAGAATTCTGCAATCTGTGACATGGGACAACGTCGAACATAGCTGCCGATTTATAAAGAAAAGACTCCGAGCTTGGCTGTAATAATTTATTGCAGTTGAGCTCTGGACTCCCAATGCCTGCTTCCAGAGCCAGCTGTCCGGGTGAAGGGCAGGTTATAGCAACATAAGTGAACTGTTGCTTTTCTTTCTTCTGCTCTCTTTTTCTAGTTTAAATTAACTAGCAGAAAGAACATGATTATTTTCTGCATTCTTTAGATAATTATAGAAAAGTTTGACTCTTGCTGCCTGTTTCTACACATTCGTAGGATTAAGGTACTGCAATGTTTCTAATCTCATTTTGCAACAAATATCTACCAGGTTTTTGATGTTTAATTTTACGTTAGAGGGTCTATTTTTAATCTTCATGTTTGCAAACATACTCTTCCTTTGATATTAAAGAGCTACACACTATGGTTTAGTGGTTTTAGGGAGAGGTGATGGTGTGACGATATATTATATAGGATAAAATATCCCCTGCTACAGATGGTAATGATATTGCAAGTCACCTTGGAGTTCCATAACCTTATTAAGGAAATCGTCCTACGGCCTCATTTCTCTATATCATTAATCCTCAAAGTAAGGTCTTTGGGCTGCATGTGGCCCTTGTGACTTTTACATGCGGCCCCCTGGTCCACTGCAGCACTGATCTGCTGTTTACTCGATTCCACACTAAAACTTTAAAATGTTAAATAAACAGAGAGGTATTTAAAGATTTTTTGATGTTACAGAAACAAAGTAACTAGGGAGTCCTGCACCCCTTAACTTTAGGAACATCTTCAAGGTATCTTGTAGCAAAAGGGTAAACACGAAACACTTTTTGAGGTTTGAAAAGACTTTATTTTTTTAACATGCAGAATCATTTCACTTTAGTACTTCAGATTACATCCGTGCATTGAGTATATATTTTTTTAAAGTGATAGTTTTCAAACATACATTTAACAACATTAATCACCCCTCATCCTGACAACAATGCCAATAGAGAAATAAGAGGCAAGTCAGTTGTTATGTGCACTCTTTGGGTGGTCTGGGTTATTGCTGTACATGAACAACTTTATACTTTATTTAATCAAACACAAGAAAATGTTTTGGACAGCATACATTCGGAAGTCTATTTCGAGGTCCTCTTTTATGATGAAGAAGAAAAAGGAAAACAATTGTCTGGATCACACAATATGGTAATGTGGGGAAGCCGGGAAAAATTACATCCACTAGATGTATATTCTTCACTTCCACTACACCCACCTTACCGCCAACCCCAACAAAAACAAAATGCCACTGCTGGCATCAGTGTGGCCCTCCGTCATTGCACAGACCAAGCTGTGTTTCAGAACTGATCCTAAGGTTTTAACTATTGAAAGCCTCTGTCCGAGAAGTAGCAGCCTTACAGCATAGTATTTTACCATACATTTATATACTGTATGTGACTTGCTATTGTATGTTTTACATACCAAACATTTTCACGGTTCGGCTCGTGCATGGGATCTATGAGCCAAGCCTTAACTCTACTCTGAGGCTCTACCTCTTAATTTGTTGGCCAGCCCACCTATACCCTTAAAACCCACTGCCCAATTTCAGTTTTTAAGACCGTGAGAAAACATTACAACATTCTGACATTGAAATGGAGGAGTATAAACAGAAAAAGTACCTGGACTCCCAATTTCAATTTTTTTAAATCAACCACACCATATTCTTTTTGTGATTGGGGTTATTTATTTAATCTCTTGCATTCTTATTTTCAATTCTACTTTTGGATAACGAAACTCTCCTTTTTCAGAAAGACATACAATTTTTACAACAAATACACATTAAATACAAAGATATGTATAAATGACTTTGGACAAGAACATTAATTATGTCAAATACACATACATTTAAAAAGTGTGTGTTTATTTGACATAATTAATGTTCTTGTCCAAAGTCATTTATACATATCTTTGTATTTAATGTGTATATGTTGTAAACATTGTATGTCTTTCTGAAAAAGGAGAGTTTCCTTATCCAAAAGTAGAATTAAAAATAAGAACGCAAGAGGTTAAATAAATAACCCCAATCACAAAATGAATATGGTGTGGTTGATTTTAAAAAATTGAAAGTGGGAGTCCAGGTACTTTTTCTGTTTATACTGTATTATTGGCCCTACCTGGTTCCTGTCATTGGGCTTAACCCCTGGATTGAAATGGAGGAAGCACTTAACAAGTGCTTCTCCATAGCCTCTTCTGCCATGATTGGGTGGTTCAAAGATCATGTTTAGCTGGACCTGGCCCTTCCGGCCCTCTTGCTAGAACCGGGCCTGGTGGCCCTTCTGCACCAAAATAGCATCCTGCATGCTGTTTTTAAGGATCAAAGGTTTTAACTGGGATATTTTGAATAACCCCTTGAGTGTCTTGGAGTATCTTGGGCTATGCCTTTATCCGCCCTGCCTACTACCACGAACATGCCTGCGTCCTATACCTGAGAAGCCTGTCCTAACATAGCCTTATAGCCTGCCGTAGAGGGCTATACTGGCCATTAAAAGCCGTACCGAGCTGAAAGTGAGGGCTTCTAAAAAGGGAGAGGGCCTTTAATGGCAGGTTGAGCCCACTATGGAGGATTATAAGGCCATCAGAACATTCCGCCCCAAGAGGGCGGAATGTTCTAACAAATAAAACATAGGCCTCACTGAGCCCAAGGGGATTGAAATCGCCTCGGGCTCAGTGGGGCCTTTGTTCACAGCAAAAGCTGTGAACGAACATTGGAATATTGGTGCTCCAGGCTTCTACCAGATGACAGGAGTACTCCATTGTCTTCAATGGAGTGCTCAACATTCCAATGTTCTGATGCAGGTTGACACCTGTCCTGGCTAGATATGTGCTCAGGAAAAAATTTATAAATACAAAAATATTTTTCAGATGATCAGGTACAGTAAAACAGATTGATAAAAGGAAGCACATTGGAAGGTTACAGCATTTTACCTATCTACCTCCCAAAAATGCAGAGTGGAGTTTGAAATAGGTGTGCTAGATTAACACCAAATGCTTTGTGCTTCAGGGCTCTGGTTGCTGCTTCATATATAAACGCCCAGGTGGGGAATATCACTGTCAGGTGTGATCGAAAATTTGCTGAATAACAAAATCATTGTGTAATTGCTGCTATGATCTTTTGCACACTCAGTAAGGCATCGAGGTTGTTATCCCAGCTGTGGAGCCAACCCTTTCATCAACATCTCAAGGGTGAAGGGTCAATATTCTCCACCAGGGATTGAATCCTATAATTTCAGAGCATGTCAGCAGCATGTGACCCACTGAGCTACCTGACCAGAAAGTGCGGCCAGGAATGTCTTGCAAATAGAGATATACAAGGAATGCAGCAGATAAAAGAATACGCCCGGAATCGATTAATTACTATCGAGGTGACATGTTTGTACTACAGAGTACATTGGTTCAAATTTGCACTGTGTTTCCAGGCACTTCTCATTACTTTAGGTAGGAGGCTCGCTCTCCTGCTGTCCTGCATCACTTATTCCTGGCGGCGGTAAGGCTTGAGAGAGAGCCAGGAAAATAAGCTGTGAAAGGAACTCACTCTTCTCCAGGAGACGAAAATACATGTACAGAGTCACTGGAGAAAGTGCAGAACGACCACTTTCTGTCACTCGTGGAATCTTCAACTATGTATGTGTCCCAATGCTTCAGTTTTGTAAAATGGCAGTTCTCTATAGAACTGTGCTAAAACATGTCAAAATAATTTTCCTTTTATTTCCCAGTCCCTCTGTACATTGAAAGAGGGATGTGTTTGCCTGGGCTGTTTACTTTCTCTCCTAAGGTCCGTGCCCCAGCCTCCCTTCTCATCTCCTGCCCACCCTGACAGTGGTTTCTGTATGACTGCCCGGTCTTGAGGCAGACCTGTTGAGGAAGCTCCATCAGTGATGGACACACCCTGGGCTCACACTCTAGTGGAGTGGCTCCCTTGTCTGGGGGTTTTTATGGGGCCATTTGATGGGGGGGAGAGAGGAAGGGCACGACAAGCGGGAATGCATTGATTTGGTCAGTGGGGTGTTGGTAGCGGTTCGGAGTGCATTTGTGGGGCAGTACACAGAGATAGAACTCCTGTTAATACCAGGACTACCACATATAGCTTCATTGGTGGAGCCAGAACAACCAAGCGTGTGGCTGTGTTTGGGATTACAGCAGAGGAAGGGCAGTCAGATTTGCACCTCTATTTAGGGGTTTAGGGAGAACATGAGAATCCTATATGCAGCATATTAGGTTTCAGAAACACCATAGGTGCAGTAGTCTCTGTTTGAGTGGGTCACATACGTGTTCCTCTGGATACGATGCTGAAGGATGGAATATATAAGATATAAACCACAGAAAAATTGCATGCTTCCCAAAAAATTTGCTTAACCGTGTAATTGACATCTATCTTATCCTATATCTATCGGCTGATCCGCTCTTCTCAGCTGCTACTCTGTGGAAACCATTCACTCCTCGGGGCTCAAAACAGATTTCAATTAAATTAATGAAGAAAACGAAAGTGCACATGACAAATTACTGGCCGCCGTGTCAGCTCGACACCTTCCACTGGGCCTATTTCATTCACCGCAGCCATTTCCTATATAGATACAGTGCACTTCTTTACTTTCCTTGACCCTACAACAACTAGACCGAACACCCTTTTCCGTCCCTTTTCTGTAGTTTGGAACATTTTGACATCCATTTTGTACACAAGATTCTCAGTAATACAATAATTTCTCTCACTTTAAATGAAAATGTATCTAAACTTTCCTTGTATTTTTCACCAAAGAAATGTTACATTGACTGAACAAGATCATAACCTCAATTGTGGACCTCACATACTGTATATCAAGATATTTCAACTTTCGCATTAATAGAGGTACACCTAGTATTATTATGGAATGATCAATTAGATTATTGCACTCATTGATTTTAAAGTGCCAAGTGTTCTATTCAGGATGACCCTTATCACATCGCTTCCTATTGGGACCATCATTTACATTTTTTTAGAAGTCATATTAACAGATATATGTTAATCGGGTCTTCTATCATTTTATGAAGTATTCTATTATCCCAAATTAGACTAAAGTGCAGCGAGTCCACAAGGTTGTCACTCTGATGTGGTTCTCCATAAAGTGCTAATACTTATTTACATAAAAGATCTTTCAAAATAAATCTTAATTCATCAATCACTATCATCTATTCATTACTCATATACTATATACAACAGAATCACGTTTCCCTATATTTTTTTAAACATTCATTTGATTTATGTAGAAAAATAGGCGTGCGTGACTATGATCATAGGGTGTAATGGAACTATTAGAACAAGGGAGGCTCTTATAAATGCACATGAAGTTCCGCATCAGCATTATGGTCACTCTGAATCTCCATTCCTAGTATCTGAATCAGTTTAGACTCCTGTCTTAGTTAGATTTTGCCAATGTTTACAATCTTTGCATATATCCCATTTCACAAAACCATTGCCAAGGTTTCTCAACCAATCACTTGAGTTCCTCTTCGGATTGTACAAACAAGGTGTACAAATGTCCCCCAGGGATACAGTACTTCAATACATGATGCTTGGGTGAGGGCCCAAGATTTTTCTCAAATTCTCATCATGCCCCAAGATATGCCAGGTTTTAAAAACTTTTTCATTTTTTTTGGTTGCGCCTGATTGTACTCCAAAATCATTCTACATATATACAACTCTTTATTTTGCATTTTTTAATTATCATCATATTCATGTGACAAATCCTCATTTTTCTTTGCGTTCTTCATAATGCATCAGTAAGAACATTTAGGGAATATCACCTGTGAGTGTACCTTCTGAACATTTTAGCTGCTTCTAATTCAAAATGCTCCTCCTTGGAGCATATCATTCAAGCTCTTGACATTTGTCCATAAGGCATGCTCCACTTCAATGTCTTTGGATGTCCACTATTGGCATGGAGCACAGAATTCGCAGCACTTGCTTTACTTTTGCTTGTCATATTAAGAAATTTCCGCTGATTGTCAAAGCGAGGTCAAATGTTTTTCTCTCTCTCAGCAGCAAGACAATCCAGCACCACTGTGCTGAAGGTTTACTCCCACATTGGAATTTGACCATCCCTGGAGGTTGTAATTAAGGAAGCCGAATATTAGCACAACTACTTTGTCTTTTCTATGGGCAGCGGGTGGTAAAACTTTCCAGATAACAATTCTGATATTAGTCCTATTACCATAATGTTTTATGTTTTGAGTGTAGAATGTCACACTGCGAATGCCAGAATCCACCTAGAGGATTTGGCAAATGGGTTTCATGAGTCCCTTGTTGAAAGGAAATGGGAGAATATCCAGTGGAGGGTATTAAACGGCTCTTGGCAATAAGCAAAATTTGTAAACCTGACATAAGTGAAATATTTTAGAGTGTCAATACCAGCTTCGAGCTCGGAAACACCATAATTCATGTCCATTTGTTTTTACAGTCTTAATATTAACTATTTCTGTAAAATGGCAGTTTTGCAAACACTGTAGATAGAAAATAGCAGACCTCATTCTACGAGGTTACAAAAGAACTCCGCTAGATGAATGGTAATATGTATTGCTGTTCCCAGCAAAGCTCTGACTCGTTACAAGCGGGTTCAAAATGTTTCACAGACCTGAAGGGAGTATGGGACTGGATAGATACGCAATGCAGTGCTGTATCCTCAACCATCCACGAGTAACCATGACATTCGCAGCGGCCGAACAAGTGGAGGTCGGCAGCAAGGTGCAATCCTACTAAAGCCCAGCTGGAACAGGACAAGCAATGATTGGCGGCTGCGGCTGCAACCATCTATCTCCTGCTCTGGGAGTGGATAACATCGTGACATGGAACACAACCTAGAGAATGACACAACCATGGGCCCTGTACCAGACTCTGTACCATGCGCAGACGCGGAATAAGACCTTCCCCATGTCACTTGAAGGTCTGCCGATGACATTATATGACACCAGTGGACACTGGCTGATGTAGATAGGTCTACATTGAGTCCAAACGAGAAGCTGTGCTCTGAACTGTAGGTCCTCTCCTATACTGTGAGACGGCATGGAGTACGCCTATACTTGTGTAAATTAATTACCTCCGCTGGATATAAGGTTGCCGTGCTGGGAGGACTGCTTCCTGAAATGCCCATCACCCCCCACTACCATTGACTGTGTGGGTGCGCGCACCACTACCTGGTCATTTACTGATATTTCTAGTAATTGGTTTAGATGGAGGGATGGTGCCTTCCTGTTCTGGGGTGTGGGGAGTTGGGTTTATTTCTGTTGGGGGTTCAGTATAGTGACAATTCCTATATGTACTTATGAATGAGCTGAGAGGAGTGCATCCTGATGGATCTACTGCCGCTACTGTGAGAAAAGGGACTATCACCCACCACAATGGCAGGGATAAACACACTCCCACACTGCACCACACACACTATAAGAATATGTCCTTAAATGTTCGAGGTCTAAACTATATGACCAAAAGGTAGGTATAAGGTGCAGGCTTATTTAAAGCGATTTAGGGGAGGGAAAAGTCCATATACCACTGCTTCAAGAGACACATCTGACTGCTACTGAAGGGTTAGCTCTCCTTTGACGATGGCGGTGTCAAACATATTATACAACATACTCGACATTTGCCATAGGAGTACTTATTTGGGTGCTCCCCGGGGTTTCCTCCTGGGTCACACACAAGGCAATCCACACCGCAGGGCACTATGTTCTCATCAGAAGGCGCCGGGGGGGAGGGAAAATGGGGGTAGGGACATTACATTAGTTAATGTATATGCTCCCAACGACGACAAGGCACAGCTCTTGCATGTACTTTCACAGGTGGATTGCATCACACATGCCCTGCTGGGAGACTACAATGTAGTAGCCGATCCCTAGCTAGATTCCTCACACCCTCCACTTTCTGATGCTTCGACGGAGCATTTGGCAAAGAAATTTAGAGATTGCCAGAGACACTGGGAAATTGTGGAGGGTGACTCACCTGCAAGCCTGCGACTATTCCTACTTCTTCGCACTACGTGAGCTACACATCAAGCTAGATGCTATCCTCTGTATAGCCGGATGCGCATGAGGCAATGTCAATTCAGAGAACTGAGGCAGAACCATTTTGGATCACAATCTTTCACACTGGTCTAGGTTAAAACACAAACTGATATTCCTTATTGCGTATTGAAAGAATTTGGAGGATTAGGGTTTCTATCACTTTATAGTGGAGGAGATCCAGAATTATTTTACAGATAAATGCTGGTCTGGCACTCAACGCAGACCATCCCAGCAGAAGAACGCATCCCGCACCCAGCCTCCAGGCCTTTATTAAATGCCCTGGTCTCTTCAAAATAATTATTCAGTACCGGACAATCACCCTACAGTGCTACAGAGCAGCACGTCCAGAATTCAACCAGCATAATAGTCCCCCGAGTTCAAATAAAGAAGAACTCCAAGCATCACAGGCGGGGACTACCATGGATTAGTAATTAACAGCATTCACACTCCATTCAGCTGCTCACCTAAGTATGTCCTGATGATGAACTCAAATAATTGAGTTTGAAATGCCATCGACCCCCTACAACATGTACTCCTTTCACTCTGTAAAAATGTTCTAAGGAGTTCATAATACTGTTATCAATGTGTTGTCTTTATTTTAATACCAGCCTCACTTATCACATCACGCTTATTGTATGAGCACCTGAATACTTTTGTTTTGGAATAAACACCTGTCATAAACTGACCTACATGTCCCTCTGTATATTACTTTCCGCTCCCTCTTAAGAAATTAACTTCTTAAATTTCAATCCTAGTGCCCCACACTGGGTCACTTCTGAATGGACCTTTAGGCCACACCAGAACCTCTGTTTTCCCTAAACGGTCTGGTCACATCAGCACTGTCTGAATGGGATGCCTTTAAAATGGTGATCAGAGGGTAGTGTATTGTGACTGTAGTAGGTGTTCAATGCATAGTGGTAAACGAGATTAGACAAGAAGGCAAAGTAAAAGAAGTAGAGAAAGATTGACCTGGGAAACCGGACAGCAGTCCAAACTATTGGGGGGAAGAGAAATTGGAATAGAAAGTTGAGCTCCTCCGGTGGTTTGATTATAAAGAGTATGTGGTGAAAACACACGTTGAGAGGGATACGCCAGGGTCACTGTTAGCATGGGTACCTAACCCCAATAAGAGATACTCACAAATACTGGAAGTAGAGATTATTAAGGAGAGCAGAAACTATGGCAGTTGACATTAGTGAGGCTTTATATGTTATTACACTGAATTAAACACCTGAATGCTAGAGATAACCGGCTGAATTATAGCAGTTTTACACCCATTGCCTCTTCCAATACTTAATCTTGAGGGCAGAGAGGAGCTGGATTGTGACATAACAGCACAAGGAATTGCAGAATCATTTAAAGGCAATGATGAACTCCCAGTGGAGTTTTACGCTACATACATTGGCCACTTCGCTTCACGACTTGAGGAGGTTTATAGAGCGGCATGCACAGTTTATCCTTAACTGCATCAGCTTGAGATGCACTGATATGTCACTTATTTAAACCTGGTCATGATCACCTTGTTGTCGAAGCATACAGACCTCTATCAGTTAAATGTTGATTACAAAATACTGAGTAGTGCGTTAGAGACTTGCCTGTTAACCCACATGCAACAGCTAACACACAGACCAAGCGTATTTCATACTCGGCCAGAATACCATGTTAAATATACCACCGCTGATAACATTTTACTAGATGCCCCAAATGTCATCACTGATGCCCTGTCACGTTTGTTGATATTGAAAAAGGCATTTGACAGCCATGAATGGAACAACCTATATGTTGTGATTTAGTCTGTGACTAGGTTCCAGGTTTTTCAAATGGATAAAGCTATTATATTCTTACCCCACAGCAAGTTGATGTTTGCAATAGTAGTGGAGCCATTGACGAGCATGGCGCGTATGGGCATACATTACGAGGGTGTGCCCAGCCACGGTAGGCTGCACCATATTGCATTGCATGCAGACTATCTGCTTATTTTTCTGAAGGATGAATGCTGTGACCCCAGCTAAGCGTTACAGCTCCTTGATCGCTGTGGGACTTTATCTGGTCCGAGAGTTAACTGGCAGAAAACCAGCCAGTACTCAATTCGACCATTTATGGACCCTACCACTTCCACGCAGGGAGTAGCATGGGAACCCACCATGATTAAATACCTTTGAGAGGGTATATAATAAGGAACAGTTCAGTAACTCATATTGTGGAAGCTTCGCTTCTGGCAAACTATGCCACTGTTAGTCGTTGGGAGCATGCTGCTTGCCAAAATGGTAGCACTGCTCAGACTCCTATATTTCTTTAGCACACTACCTACCAGTTTTAGTCCCTACAGTAACATTTGAGAAGCTAGACTCTTTACTTATTGACTCTAATATGGAAAACTGGTAGAAGATCGGTGACTAAAGTACAGCACCCAGTGGAGGAGAGAAAGATTTAGCAGCCCCAGATTTCGAGACCTACTATTTGGCGGCACAACTGCAGGTGGTTGCATGCTGAAATTACGAAGATAGTCCGGTATACTCTTGAGAGCCCACCACAGCAGTGGCTAGCACAATTGATATTGGACCCCCACCACGCAATAGTGGAAACAAGCAAGTCGTGGGTGGTTGCCACTTTTTCCTGGGCCCGCTGTCAACAAAAGATCAAAACGAAGAGCCCCAACTCGCCCTATTTGCCACTGAGGTGGCTATCTGCCTGTGCCCCGATGAATCCGGGAGGCTGGTTCACTACATTGAGCGTTACAGTGAGAAACTTGGGGACTTGAAAAGTTGCGAGCTGACTTTGACAAACCAGTTGGTCACTTCTTACTATATGGGGCACTAGTGGCAGGTATTAAAAACAGGCATTGGCATAGCCAATAGGTCTCTCCGTTTGTGTCCTTTGAAGTGTGTAGCCAAGTCTTATTATATGCAACTACAAGCATTGTGTTGTTTAAAATAATGATTTTGAGTTGCACTCTTAACATATGTCAACTCGTATGGATGGTATGTGACTCTCACACCTTGTATCCCTCATTGTCTAATAACATTTCCTGCGCATTAGAAAGTAAATGGTCTTTGAAAGATCTCTGATGCAGTTGTGTGTGCCCGGGAAGCTGTTTTGTGGCTACTTTACTGCTTTCCTCCCATCCAGAACAGCAGGCACTCAAGCGGAAGGGTGCGGTGCGTTTCTTGCTTGGACAGCAGGAATTTCCGGGAGAGGAAAGGTTTGGACCGGAGGAATCTCTTCAGATGAAAGGTGTGTGGATAAGATCGTTGTACGACCAAAGGTGTAGACAGCGGGAATATCCACAGTGGTTAGTAGGAATCTCCGCAAAAGAAAGGCGCGCAGAGAGTGAGATTCCACAAGCATGGCAAAATGGGAACAGAATGATTCTACGAAACTGGAAACGAGTGCAGATAGTACAATTTAAGGCAAGCAGCGAGGTGGGCAGAAATTAACATTTGTACAAGTGGAGTGGTGTGCAGACATTGACCTATGTTGCAAGTGCAGAGACGTAAAGACATCAACATTTGCTGCGATAAGAAAGTTGTGTTGGTGGTAAGATGTCCCACAAGTGAAAGGTGTTCATCCATCAGTGTTCTCCACAAGGACAAAAGTGTGTCGAGGGCAGGACTGGATGCAGGGGCACTCTCCTCGAAGGGAAATGTGCACGCGAGTGTGACAGAGCAAAATGGTACGGAGCAGGAAGATACGCGGCTTGAAGGAATCATGGCAAGTAATACAAGCATTTGAATACAATCGCGGCAAGCGTGCTTTGGCTGTTAACATCTCAAGCTAAAGTGAGGTGCCATGATTGCTTCAAAAGTAAAGAAATAGAAAAAAAGTTTTTTGCTCAGTGCTCAACGAGGGTGCAATATATACAGAGTGGACAGACTTTATGTACATGTGGGGGATAGGCCAGATCATTATGAAAAACCAATGACTGTTAGCTAATAATGCTCCTTCTGATATGCAGAGCCTTGGTCAATCTAGGCCTTGCGTGGTCGTCGACGTTTCAACCCATAGTGTGCTCCATTGGGTAGTCACACTGGGTCTTCATCAGGACAGGACGGGGGAGGGCAATGACAGCCCAAGGTAAACCAGACTGAGTCCTGGCTATGTCAGCATCAAATGCGGCCTGGTGGTAGAATCAGGGTGGGCCCAGGAGTTGAAATTCTTGAAAAGTACAGTCACATGATCACCATTTTTGTGCAAAGATTGTACTGTATGTTGACAGCCTTGATCTACTACATATGTGAATATATATGAATGATTTAATTCTGATAAAACAAACAGTAGATAGTATTTTTAGTCACGTTTTTTATTTGTAAAGTTTTCCTTTGTTTAGGCGTTTGAGATACTGATGCTCTAAATTGAAATTAGGTCACACATATGACACTAAATGCGCTGAAAAGTAACCGACTTTAACCAGACAGAACCATTCTTTGTATACATACTTTATTCACATGTCAGAAAATCATGCTTCTCTGTTAGAAAATTGTAGAGTTCTAATTTAAAAATAGAGTTGCACTTTCATCTGCTTTAAAATAAGAACCAAGACGACCACAACACCACGTGCATCTATAATCTTAACTAAAAGAAAACTGAACATATGTTTCTGGTGTGGTCTGCGGGAATAATTTCTCCACAGCCCTCAATTATTATGTTCTGTAGTATCTGCGCTGCTTTAACTTTAGACATTAAAGGTGTTTTAAGTATATCCAGATATTTAATGTAAGACTTGCAAAACCATATTGTCAGAAATAGAAGCAAAATACTTGATTTAGTTAAGGGATGTATTGGGAATCCCTCTTATTTCTGGAAGATGCTCTGTATGGAGGAGATCCTCCCAGTGCAATTCCCTCCACATTTGGGGTGATCCATGGAGGAAATTCCGTGGTGGATTATACTCCACACTCAGCCTTTTGACCAAAAAACGGAGTCCTTTCCATTGCCAAACACAAGAATGGGAATCAAAGCATAAGTGCCCGCACAAGTCCCAAAATGACTTCTTTAGTAACGTGAAAAAAGGTGCAAACATGGGCTGGAGGCACAATTCCCTATACCCCCAAAAAATGGGGAAGCAGGTCAAGACCGGCTTACACAAGACCAAATATACAAGATAGCCCAGCACACTTTTATACATGAAATCTAACAGAAACCGCCAACGCGTACGCCACTACGATGCACGCACGGATCCGAACTTCGGAACTGGGATACTTTGCCTTTCCATGAGAAGCATCTTGGGCAATAATATGGAAATCTTAAACCAATGGAGAAAACACATTTTTTCTTGAAAACCCAAACTCTTCTTACCCATCTACACATTTGATGAACAACATAACTTAGAACTTGTCTTCCTACACATTATCAGCCCTGAAGAAGTCCCTGGACAGGACGAAACGCGTTGGCGGTTTCAAAAGTCTTTTCACAAGGAATGAATAAAGGATTAATCTAAATACAACATCGACTCATCTTTGAAACAACTTTGTTCTTTGATTATTACATCATTGTTGCATTTCATGTATAAAAGTGTGCTGGGCTATCTTGTATATTTGTCCTTTCCATTGCCAACCAAATCTAAATTTGTCTCTAGCCTTGAAAAATGCCTTTAGTTCCAAAGGGATTAGGTTATTGACTCGTTTCTTAGTAGTGTGCAAAGTGCAGCTGTGTCGCCAGGGTTTCTCTACAAGTTTCATCACCATTTCTGCGAGTGCTTGGCAGCATGCACTGAGTGATGTGGCTGCAGGTCTTTGTACATAATAAAACTCTTCTTATCTAGCTGTTCAAGAGTACAGCACAGGATAAGAAAGTAGACTTCTTTTATCCCACCTGCTTGCTGTAGATTTACAGTCCTTTAGGCTGAACTTCAGCATCAAATCTGTTTTCTTTGTTAGATTCTTATTGCCACTGGAGTCGCATTCTGAGAAGACACACAAACAACCAAGTTTACTAATCCCCAAATCCCCAATACAGATGCACGTTTGTGGGCGTCGCACTATCTTTCACATCCTATTGGTGAGCGTACATTAACTAATGTTAACACCTTTCAAAAAAAGAAAGTTAGGGGTCTTTCCAGGGTGAAAAATGTCCTGCTAGTAGTACGTGAATGGTTACTAACTCACAGGTTTGTGAGTTTACCTACTTCTGTAGTATGCCTCACTCAGAAAAGAAGAATCCTACAACAAACCTTGAGCTTGTGAATTCAGCAGTTCTTCTATATTTGTAACTGCATTTTACGCATGCACATTTCTATCTACCCTCTTTCTAGAAAGCTCTTTCTTTATTTATGCCTTACAGCCCTAACAGAAGTTGCCAGTTCATCAACTGGTGCATTCTTAAGAAACCACCCCTCCCTTCAGGGACAAAAGGTTCAATGATTGATAAACTGTGATACAATGTATTCGTAATTCACAATAGTTTTATGGGAGTTTATTCAAAGCATTTTAGTAAAGACTTTTCTTTCTGCTTATGGAACAATCTCCTTTTTATAGAGGGAGGAGGAATGTATGGAATGAAGTAAGTTATTTGGGCGTTAAGGTCTCTGCATGATGACTGATGTGCTCTTCTGCCCTGAGTGCCACAACTGCAATGATCTCTAGATCTTTAATACCGATTTCTGGTCATTGGTGAACATGGATCATGTGTGCGTGTGCCATTACATAGGCCTGTCTCACGGATTGCTCTTAGACTGGGTGGTAAAGGGATATTACCCTAACCTGCAGTTAAGCAGCATGAGGCAGTGGTGGGCACATATCGTGTTTTTGTAATATTGATCAGTAGAGTGACAAAGCCTTTTTATTTGTGTCATTGGAGTGGGTCCCCGCAGCCCACTCATGCGAAGTTCAGGGGCTTTGTAATTATCTCACCCTTGGCCTACATCATGTTAGTCTGTAGTGCTGCACAGCCCATTGGTGCGCATGCTGTAATGTATGTGTGCCTGCGTATGGTGCAGCACTTGGACTATGGTGGCTTCAAAAGGTATGTGGAGATAGATGAACACTCCAGACAGATTTGTGGATTGCCGCATTCCTGAGAGATCATGGGAAACACACTAGAGGAAGGGAGAGACAAACTCTTATGTGCATTTCAAAATGGTTCTGTGATTCTGAAAAAGTCACTTGTAATCGAGGCCTTGACACATTGTCAGGAAGAAGATGAGGTGATCAGAGAAACACTGCCGAGACTGGGAATCCCCAAGAGCAGGGGCGAGGACTTTGTAAACATTTGCTGGGCATATATAAGTGAGGCTGATATTCTCGTGTGATCCTCGAGTCACCCACAAGGCCTGGGTTGTGTCACTCCTGCTTTGACAGACCGCTCCCTGAGTGAAGGATAGGAAAGAGAAGTGGGCACTTGTGAGGAAGAATCATGCCCAACCCAAACTTCAAAGACTGAGACAGATAATAAAATTGCCAAATGTCGGGCGGTCAGTTGTGGCTTTATATATATATATGTGGAGAAGTTCTGCATGACTTCGGCCTGTAATGGCCACGACTGAGGACTAAGGTCTTCTAGCCTCCCTGTTAGATAAGGGGACATCACCCAAAATAATCAAGACCACTTTTCTTGGAGCCTGGAACACCAGCATCTGTCTGACGCCGAGACCATAGGACCCTGAGAGGAACAGGAGAGTGCCTGGAGGAAGTGAGGGACCCTGCCAAGTAGATCCCTGGATACCTTCACTGATGACAAATATTGCTCTTCAAATCTGCTGATGGATTGATTGATCCCTGAAGCAAAGTGTGAGATTCTGGTCCTGTCTGGACTTCTGCACCGATTGGGTCATCGCCAGTGTGTCACTGTTCATGACCTCTGCATGTAAGGTGGGGGGGGCCTATAACGATTAAGGGCAGTCAACCAGGTGCACCGCTGTGACAGAAGACGGCTATTGCCCTGTACAGTGCTGTGGCCCAGAAGGGCCGTCTACCAGTGTACTGATGTTCTTTAACCATGTTTACCAGGTGGAGTCCGTGCGAAAAATTAAGGGTTGTCGTCCTGGTGGATTGTTGCAGTCAAGAGGTCCTTTGTCCCGTGCAGTGCTGTGACCAGCATGGGCTGTTGCTCCGCATGCTGCTGTCACCAACCCCACCTGATAGGTGTCATAGTCTTACCTGGAGAATGCCAGATTGCCAGACTTAAAAAGACTGTGTGTGTTATTTTGTGTGTGATATATTTAATGTCACTTCGTTTTTATAGATAAATACTACTTTTTGTATTAATATATATATCTTTCTGGCTGGAAATTCATTTATTGGGGTTTCAGAGCGGGTTTTGAGACTTGTGCCCGTGTAAAACTTGCACCTATCTACTGCCTGTGAAGCCTCACACTGCTCTACCCATGCCACCACTGAGAGTCAAGTGCGGAGGGGGTAGTACCTCGGCCAGATACCCCGAGCCCATTGTAGTTCGGGGCCTGAAACATTAAGAGTAAATCGCCTCATCCATCACAGGAGGGCCAACCAGCTCCTGCTTGCTGCGTGGCCCTTTGAAAGCGGTTCTGAAATAAGGGCTTTAATTACACTCATTACAAGCTTCCACAACTAATTTTATGACCTTTACATAAACCCTGTAAATGAGAACTATTCAAAAGGGCTCTTTGTGTTTTGTGGTAAATTCTCCTGAATCACTTAAGTGTGCACGCCAACTAAATGGTGATTATTTCAAACCTGAAGTGGAAATTGCATGATCACAGGAAGGTCTGTATTTTTCTAAATCCATCTATCGAATGGAATTTTCCAATTCATTATCTCTTCTTTGTTGAATATCTTGGATTTTATTTTGGTTTCGGCATATCTGTGGCAGTGGAAGTTCCCAAGGCTCTTCATCCAATGAGCTGGCTTCTTTCATATCCGTGTAGGTGTCTTGTATGATGCCTTAGTGGCAGAGTGTAGATATCCGAAACAATGTTGACCCTACTGTTCGTGAATGTGGAAACTTTACCAATGTATGATGATCTGAAGCTACACCTCCAATGATTTCCTTTGACCTTTCCCCAGCCATTAGAATCGTGCTGCCCTCCTTTAAGAAATTAAGTTTTAATCCAGGTATAAGAGACCATAGGTTGAGTAGTCCTATACCAGGTGTCAATCACACTTGGGTTTGTTATGTAAAACTAGCATAACTAGCATAATTTTCAGGCTAGCATAATTATATGAAATGTGAGTAAGAAAATATTGTATCTTGCTGAACTTTGAGCTGAACAGAAACTCCCATCCAGATAATTGAAAATGTGATTGTTGGGTTTACCCTGCTTTTTTTAGAAGACTCGTTGAATACTTCCTACTGTTCTAGTGCACAGTGTGCTTAAGACTGTGACTTGCCAGCCTGACTTAATGGCTTTCACTGCCGAATTCTCCTTGAGGTTCTGCCACCATTGTTGAGTGCAGGGAACGCGGTCGCTCTGTATTCTAAAGGTAGCAAACAATGTCCACTGCACATTGCACTATGCCGAGTGATATATTTATGTGTAGGTAATAATGCAGTACACAACAGCAGGGACTGTACAGGACCTTTTCCTGCCCTATTTTCATCGAATCATAATTCCTCCTTATAGTATTTGCCATTTGCTGTGTTGCACAGATAGATTATGCAAGGCACACATGAAACTCTGGATATGGAACACTTTGATGTCTGCGCCATTGTAAATATATTCTGTTTTCATATACTTTTGTTCTCAGATTTTATCCATACACACATGGATACCTGCTGAACTGGAGATTTTATTGTGCCGTTTTCACCCACATCTCGCGGCCCCCGCTTCGCGGGAGCCGCTCGTGTTAAAGTCCGCGAGGGAGTGCGGTTTCACCAGGGCACACAGAGCGGCGTTTAACCCTGCATCTTGACTTTCCATCGAGGCGGGACTGCGAGGACCAGCGTTCTGAGCGGTGCTGATCGGCCGTAGCTGGTCCTCTTCCCGCCCCCTGCCTCATTACTGACTATTTCTACAATTGGCCGCCACGCGCACGCGGGACGCACGCGGGCGAAGCCTGGGCCAAGGGCGGTCCCGTTCTAGCCCGTTACAGACCGTGTAAGACCGGACCGGGCCCCCCCCCTCTAACTCCCCTAGACTGCGAACTGTATGTATGCTCCAACCTCTCTAAATTGTTTGTTTTGAAAATAGTTTTTAAGCTTATTTATATTTATTCTTCAAAGAATAGGTTCTCGTTGTATGACTTTTAATTGTGTTAACGTTCAATTAATATGTCTACACGAGGAAGTAGGAGCAAAACAGCTGCAGGAGGGACTCAGTTAACAGGCCCCCTAGATAATTTTATTATTAGGACGAACTCATTCATAGATCAAAGCATCTCACTCATGGAACGCAGAGTGTCTCAAGATTTGGCTCTAGCGAAAAGATCTTCCCTGGGCCAGCTGACGACCGCTAGCACACCCGAGCAGGTCAGGGGCCCTGGCCTGATAGAGGTTTGTGCTGACATACACACTTTACCAAATGTGGTAGATTTATCCGCTTCACATATTCTATCTGACACGCAGTTAAGTCTGGAGTTGGAAACGACTCCAGATTTAGCCCTGATTACTACCCCAGAGGACACAAGACAGCTGAGGGGAAGGAGGGAGGGCGCAGTGCAGAAAAAAAGGGATAAACGGGAAAAAACAAACGACATCCGTAAGACATCTAAAAACCTGCGGGATAAGCCAGTTCAAACCACAGTGAGAGGGAAGAAAAATGGGCACACCGAGCATTCAAACATTGTGCCAAATGAGATCCTGGGACATGGAAGCCTAGAGACACTGGTTGATCTGGCGGGGGGAACAAACGGAAACTAAACTGATAGTAAACCCCTGATAAATATGGGAGAGGTACCTAAACATTATCTTTCTACGCTAGAAACCAGATTGCTACATATTGAAAAACTGCTAGCTGAATTAACAACCCTCGCAAAAAACCCACTAGTTGGTGGGGCACTAATGAAAGGGGGAAACAAACTAGCTAATAGCCACATAGCAAGCCCCCAAGTAAAAAAAATAGTGGCTGTAGAGGTAAATGCTAAATTGAAAACCCCTAACATAACTAAAAAGAACACCATAGAAAAACCCAAAGAACCAACTGTGCAAATTAGCCAACAGGGTAACATCCCCAAGTTCCCAGTCCCAAATTCGAATAGAGACTGGAACATGGAAGCTTCCAATGGCAGATCTGCTGTTAACTTGACCCCTGAGGCTAGCCCTTTTACGGTGGTAATGACAGGTGTCCCTGAGCTGGTTACCCCACAGAGAGGAACCCACCTGGTCACTAATGAACAAGGTTCATCATTGGCTTAATGCGAACCGACCATTACCACCTTATGGGTCCAGTAAAATCCTAATGGCACGTAGGGCTCCCTGGGTGGGACATGGAAGAAAAACAATTCAGGGTGATTGTATCCTGATTAGTTTTGAGGACCCTCACATGGTGGATCACATTTGTTCTTGGGGCACCCTAGATAGAAATGGAGGTATAGAAACCAAACGTCTCTTTTTTTTTTTTTTACCCGCCCAGAAATCGTTTTGGCACAGACTATGCAAGGAATTGGAATGGACCGAACCATCAAGATAGGAGATGTGATTGGGAGGAGTGGGGAGTTAATTTCAACAGAAAACCTACCAGGGAAGCAGCTTATGAAGGGAACTGGAATGGAAGGGGCCATCGAGTCAGGGGAGGAGACTGGAAGGAGCGGGGAGGTAATTTTAACAGATACCCTATTAGGGAGGCAGCTTATGGGGATAGCTGGAGAGGAATCCCGACCACAAACCGGTATAGTTGTTTGGAGATGGTCGATTGACCATCACCAACAAAGGGCTCCTCGACTTCGCCACTGCGATCAAATTGTCCCCACCTCCCCAGCAGCCAGTCCCTCAGCTACCGACCCACAACTACTAAAAATTATCCATTGGAATATAGCGGACCTTCGCCCCAAGGTTGAAGATGGAACTGCCCTAAACTTTCTGCAGCAGTATAATGTTATTTGTCTGCAGGAGACATGGTCTACAACCGAGCTTCACCTGATAGGATTTAAAACATACTTTACGCCAGCACTGGCAGGAACCATGGGTAGGCCCAAAGGAGGACTGCCCATTTTCATAACCAATACGATACAAGGCCTGAAAATAACGGTAGTACAGCTGGATGTAAACTATCAGCTTCTCCGTCTCTCTTTTAATAACAAAGTCTATTGTTGTATCCTACCCATTCCACCCCCCTGCACCCATGCGCATGGTACCTTCCTTTCCCCTGCGCGTGACCCTTCCCAGCTTCTCCCCTTCCCATTGGTTCCCCCACATTCCATTCCTTGCCCCTGTGGATTCCGTTGACACCAACTGTCATATTGATGTTCCGTTCACCCACGCATCACCACTGTGTGGGGCTGTGATAATAAATCCTACTTCACACGATTCCTGTCTGCAGACTACTTTGTAACAGTGGCGACGAGGTCAGCGGAGGAACTACAGCCTCACACTGTGGTACAGCTGATGGATTTTCACCTTGCTGCATCCGGTAATTCTGCGATTCTTTGAGGCAAACCTTCTTACCTGAGGAATCCCTTGCCTTTCCTTCGTGGCTAACGAAGACGTGAACCGCACAGCTGCCCTGGGTGAAGTGGCCGCGTACCTTCTTCCGAGATTTGAGTATCTCGCAACAACCGGCTGCTGCGCCACACGGAGGTAGGATCTCTGCAGTATTCCCCTTCGTGTGTGCCTTCTTCGCGCGTCGACGCTCCTTCCTGTTTGAGCTGTCCTTGACGCGTTCTGATTCCTGTCAGTGGCGCTGTTCTTTCCTGGCGCTTTCATAACGGAAATTCCTGTCAGCTGTTTTCGCGCCTGTGTTTCATCGCATCTGCGCATGCCTGGTGACGCGTGACGTCACTGAAACGCAGCGCTGGGTGCCATTTAAAAAAAAAAACAAAAACTCTCGTTTTCTTCAAGCTAGTGTTCGAACCTAGCCCAAGCTTCGTGTGTCTTTGTCAGCTATACTAAAGTTAAAGGTGGGTCACAAACAACGAGCCTAGCACGTGTCTATGTAATTAAATAAATAAGTGCCATACACTGCAAGCAGCACGTCATTTAGCCTTATCTGTTGATTGAAGGTTCACCTATCACAAGAACTGTGTACAAAGTGTCACAAGAACTGTGTACAAAGTGTCATTGAAATCCTCGCAGTGTATATCTTTAGCCTTTAATCAATCAACCGTCATGTGCGCTCTCAGTTCCTTGAATCTTTCACAACCTCAAGCATTTCTACCTCTTAAAGGTGCACCGTGCATGCCTTGGAAAGAGTGGAAAGAGTATTTTGTCAATTACATAGAGACTGTTGAGGATGATGACTTCACTGCTGAAAAGAAGAAAAAGGTACTTTTGTACTGTTTGGGTCCTGGTGGTCTTAAGACCTACAATAACATTGAGAAGAAAGTGAGAACAGGTGATGATGTTTATCAACATGCCCTAAATGATCTCGACGACCACTTCTCGCCCATTGTTTGTGTTGCTGTTGATCGATACAAGTTCTCAAGAAGGAAGCAGGGAAAAGATGAGAGCGTGGAGGATTATGTGGCTGCTCTGAATAACCTGGCCCTGACCTGCAGATTTGGGGCGCTGCAAGAAGAGTTTGTACGTGATCAAATCATAATGCATGCGAGCAACCCCAACATCCAGGATAAACTCTGGGTCAATGGCGAAGCTTCCTTGAAGGAGGTTGTTGCTCTTGTCAAGAAGGCTGAACTTACTGGCAGATGTGCCAAAGCGGTAATTGATGAACCAGCAGAAATAAAAGCCATTAGATCCTCCAAATACAAACAGAAAGGAAACAAAAAAGAAACAAGTCATGATCATCACAAGAGAAGTGAGTCTACCAGATCGAGATATAGCAGTGATAGACGCATGAATACAAGAGACAATGATTTTCCTGATCTCAAGTGCTATCGCTGTGGGTCTCCAACTCATCTTGCCGATTCAAAAAAGTGCCCAGCTCTACATCAAAGGTGCTTGTCTTGCGGTATGACTGGACACATCGCTAAGGTCTGCAACAAGAAAATGTACAGACAAAGCAGACAGGTACGGCAAATTCAGGAAGAGAGCGATTCCACCGAAGAGGACTCGGAGTACTCTGACTCCGACAATGTCAGCTATGTTTTCTCAATTGAATACGACGTGTTAGAAGTCACGCCCACAAAGAAAAAAAACCCCATGTGTGATGTCAGTTTGGGAGGGGTGACAGTCAACCTGATGGCAGACTCTGGGTCACCCTTCACGATCATCAACGAAAATATTTGGAAGCAATTCACGGATAAAATAGGTTCAAATCTAGAAAAACCCAGAGTTATTGCTAGAAGCTACACTGGAAACAACATCGAATTCCTAGGAACACGTGATCTGGAATTTGAATTTAAAAATCGAAGAGCATTTTGCCGACTGTATGTTGCGAAAAAAGGCCCCTCTGTCCTTGGCTGGAGTGACCAAGCTGATCTAGGTATCATGCTCGATCCCAATAGTGATGATCCTGTCTTGTCCATAAATGACTCCTGTAAACTGTCTATACAAAAAGACTTTCCCGAAGTGTTCTCAGGTAAAGTTGGTCTGCTTAACAGTTTCGAACACAAAATTGAACTAAAGGACTCAGCTGTTCCTTGCATTCACAAGGTAAGACATCTACCAGTATCGGTGAGAAGTGATGTACAAGCAGAACTCGACAAGCTTGTTAAGGATGGCATTATAGAAGCAGTGGAATCGGCGGAGTGGGTTTCCCCCTTGGTTGTTGTCAAACGTCCCAACGGGAAAATCAGACTCTGCATCGATCTCAGGGACCTAAATAAGAACATTATTGTTGACCAATATCCCCTACCACGTATTTGTGAAATGTTCAGTGCCACCAATGATATGTGTGTATTTTCCATAATTGACTTAAAATCTGCATATCACCAAATTCCCCTGCATGCAGACAGTAAAAAATTCACCACCTTTATCTCACCCTTTGGTTGCTTTCGTTTTACCAGGGTACCTTTTGGATTAGCCTCTGCCGCAGCACTTTTCCAAAGGGTCATGACATCCATTCTGGAAGGTGTTGATGGTATCAGGTTTTTCCAGGACGATATCCTGGTCATGGGCAGCAACCAATCGGAACATGACACACGCCTTAGACAAGTGTTTAGCAAACTGAAAATGCATGGTTTGACAGTGGAATTAGACAAATGTAAAATTTCACAGGACAAAGTGGTTTACCTTGGGCACACTATCAGCTGTGATGGGATCAAACCCAAACAGGGTCTAGTGGATGCCATCCTCAATGCCCCATGTCCCTCAAGCAAAGAGGATGTAAGAGCTTTTCTCGGCTTGACGGAGTATTACTCAAAATTTATAAGGAACTTCTCTGAAAAAACCTACAGCATAAGACAACTATTGAAAAACAAAACCAAATTTGTCTGGTCATCGGACTGTCAGAACACTTTTGTTGCCATCAAAAAAGAAATCAGCGAGGCGCCTTTTCTCAAAGGTTTTGACCCCAAAGCAGACATTTACCTCACCACAGACGCAAGCAACAAAGGTATTGGGGCTGTGCTAGCACAGAAGAACTCATCTAACCAAGAGTGGGTAGTAGCCTTTGCCTCCAGGTCGCTCACCTCTGCGGAGGAAAAGTATTCTGTCATAGAACGCGAGATGCTGGCTTGTTCGTGGGCGCTCAATTACTTCAGAGCTTATGTGTGGGGTTACAAAATCCATCTCCGCACAGACCACAAACCGTTAATTAAGATTCTGACAGCCTCAGGTCTACAAAACGCTTCACCAAGACTCAGCAAAATGTCGATCAAGCTGCTGGATTACAACTACTCGGCAGAATATTGGCCAGGAGTGAAAAACAAAATCGCGGACTTCCTCAGCAGATTACCTCTGCCTCACATGGAAAGCATAGTCGAAGATGAGGAGAAGGTTGCTCTACTTTTCAACACGGACCTGGATGGAATATCTGCGGAAGAATGGGATCAACACATGTCGCGCGACTCCACTCTGCAAATGGTATGCCAATTCATCAACTCTGCATGGCCCGACAAGCGCAACCTACAGGACAATGTTAAAGTGTATTGGGAAACCAGGAATGAACTCAGTTTGGAAAACGGCGTGTTGTACAGAATGGGGAAAGCTATAGCCCCTGCCACGCTCAGAGACAAAATCCTAAGTTTGTGTCACGTTGGCCACTTAGGCATCACCAAAACCAAGCAGCGTGTCAGAGCAAGTTATTGGTGGCCGGGTATTGACAAGCAAATCGAAGTCCTGGTCAGGAACTGTTTGGAATGCTGTGACTCAGACAAAACTCTCAAAACGTCAAAAGTCAGTCTCTCTCCGATTCAACCCCCGCAAATGGCTTGGGAGAAATTGGGTTTGGACATCGTGGGGCCTGTAGAAGGACATGATGGAGCAATCAAGTACATCTTGGTGGCAATAGATCACTTCTCCAAGTGGCCAGAAATTAAGATCGTAGAAGAAATTGACAGTTTCAAATGTATAGACTTCTTGGACAAGCTCTTTCTCAGTGAAGGTTTACCAAAATCCGTCCTCACCGATAATGGCCGGCAATTCTGTTCCGAAGCATTCAAGTCGTTCCTTGCTAGGAACTGCATCACCCATCACACCACGTCAATTTATCACCCTGAAGGAAATGGCCTCACTGAACGCTTTAACCGTGTCTTGAAAGGACACATTCAACTATCCAGAAATGCAAACTTAAATTGGGAAGAGGAAATATACAAACTCATCTGGGCATTCAGAATTGCTCCCTGTGCAAGCACTCGCACTGCACCATTCATTCTCATGAGAAGCAGACAGCCCATGAGCGTCGATCTAGGATGGATGTCTGAATCAAAACAAATTGAATGGTCACCTGAAAACATAAGGAAAAACATCATCAAGGCACAGAAGTACTACAAAGAATGGTATGATTCTAGACACAGTGCAAAAGATCATTCATTCAAGGTTGGCGATCTTGTTAAAGTTCGTTTAGAAAAAAAAGTAAAGAAAGGAGAAAGTAGATTTACCGCCCCACTTCACATTGATGAACTGTTTAACAATGCGGCAAGACTCAGTGATGGGAAAGTCTGGCACATGAGCAGACTGGCGAACTATCATCCCAGTGACAAGGCCCAGAGTCACCAGCAGCATGTTACCGTTAGCAATGACTTGTGGGTAGATGTTGATAGATCTAGTACTGATGAGAATAATAGGTCTAGAAACCACAGCACACGTGACCTCCAACCCGACTCGGACTCTGATGATGGCCATTCTACAGATCGGTCTGCAGGTGCCCATCCCAGCACTTCGACTTGTAATCGGAGTTGTCAGGATGACCCTCATTCGGATTCTGAAGTGGTGTCTGATGGTCACAGATTCAGTGGTAGGTTCGGCAGATCTGACTTTGACTCTCATTCGGACACCGAATGTGCACCACACGTACCAGCGACCTCTGGAAGGTTTGGTAGGACCATCCGCAGACCTAAACGTCTGGATGATTACGAATGTGACTAATTACCCAACTGTTTATGCACCTCCTGTTTATGTGTCACCGCTTCCCGTGGCACTGTTGCCAAAACTCTATAGAGAGGAAGATGTGTTGTATCCTACCCATTCCACCCCCCTGCACCCATGCGCATGGTACCTTCCTTTCCCCTGCGCGTGACCCTTCCCAGCTTCTCCCCTTCCCATTGGTTCCCCCACATTCCATTCCTTGCCCCTGTGGATTCCGTTGACACCAACTGTCATATTGATGTTCCGTTCACCCACGCATCACCACTGTGTGGGGCTGTGATAATAAATCCTACTTCACACGATTCCTGTCTGCAGACTACTTTGTAACATCTATCCTTCTCCTTAATTTTTAAAACAACCTTTCGGAGGGACCGGTCTTGAAGGTCCTGCTAAATGTGCAGGATAAACTCTTGCAGCTGACGCAGGACCATGGAGACAGAGCAAGCGTAAGCATATTATGGGGGGGGGGGGGGGGGGGACTTCAACCTTCACCCCTGCCCACGAAGTAGTAGTAACATCTGTGGCTTGGTGGATGAATATGATAGCCCCATTCCCCACTTTAATCATTCAAGCTTGGGGTCGTTCTTGAATGAAGTACTTACAACATTAGGTCTTATGATAGCCAATAAAGTGAACCCGGTTTTACATCAGCTTGAACCAACGTTCCTGGGGAGGGGCCATGAAACAACAGTTGACTACATTTTATTATCAAATGTCCTGGCTAATAGAGTCAGGAGTTTTGATGTGTTAGTCAACACATTAAGTGATCATTCTGGCCTTAGTCTTTATTTGTACTTAATACATTCCCAGCCCTCCTCACAATGCATATTAAGTGCGCTAACTCAGAACACTCTGCATCTGGATAAATGGATATTCACTAAAATGGGACAAAGGTGGATCCCGGGGATTTTACAGAAAAGGTGATAAGAGCAGCCTACCCATTTATTCTTAGATGCCTAGATTTAGCAGCCTCAGAGGAGGAAGTTTTAAGTAATTTTGCGGTAATCCTAGTTAAAATCAAGGAATTACTGATTGTAAAGACCCAAAGAGATGAACCCAGGAAAGCAGGGTGGTTCAACCACAGCTGTACGGCTGCGCACACAAAACTAAAAGTAGACCTGAATAAAACAAATAGAGATCAACAGACTATAACTGACCTTAGAAAAGAATATAACAGTGTACGTAAAAAGAGGAAGAGTGCACTAAAGCAAGCCTTATGGGATCAACTCCATAAGAGCTCCACAGAGTAAAATAGTGAGGCTTTTTGGAGAGTGGTAAAGTCCCCCTTTTTAGCAGATGAAAGCAACCTCCCAAGAACTGAAGTAGCGATTGAAGAATCAGCTTGGGTGGCCCACTTTTCTAAAATATTTCAGAAGGGCCCAACACAGATAGGAACTGATGTAGTTACAACTAGTAGCCTTTCTGTTATTTCATATCCCATCATGTTAGAATTCGACATTTCTGAGGTGTTATTGGCAATAAATGCTAGTACAAACGGGAGAGCCCCAGGACCCGATAAGGTCCCTGTAGACCTATTTAAGTATAACACGGATCTCTGGGCCCCAATGTTGACCAGGGTGTTTAAGGTAGTTATGGAGAAGGGGCTGCTGGACTCCTGGACCAAATCCATCATGGTCCCCATATTTAAAAAGGGGGATCGGCAGGAGGTATCCTGCTATCGCCCTATCTCACTGCTGGATTCGTTAGGCAAAGTGGTGGGGAGAGTGGTGCTCGAGCGACTCCAGTGGTGGGCGGACAATGGCGGGATCCTCTCCGACCTTTAATTTGGGTTCAGGGAGGGCTTTGGTACCACAGAGCAAGCCCTGAACCTATCAGTGTTGCTGGGTAAATACTTGCACGCAAAGCAGGGCAGGTTATACCTGGTTTACGTTGATTTGTCTGCCCCTTTTGATTGTGTCTCCCACGCGAAGCTCTGATCTGTCCTGTTACATATTGGAGTTGATGTCCCTCTTGTAGATTTCTTAAGGGAATTATATTCTAAAGCCTCTGCGAGAGTACGATTTGGCGTAAAAGGTGAATTGTCCGCGTCTTTTGGTGTAGAGCGTGGCGTTCGCCAAGGTTGTGTCCTGGCCCCCTTTCTGTTTTCACTATATACAAATGACTTGGAGGTGGCAATGTTGAGGGGGGGTCAGGACCTACCACAAGTAAACAAGCGTCCAATTCCAGCTCTGCTTTACGCGGACGACGCCGTGATACTGGCGCGTACTTCTCGCGAATTGCAGAAGGCCTTGGATAGGTACGCAGACTTCATGGGGAGTTTAGAATTACACATAAACATAAAAAAGACCTACGTAATGATAGCGGGCACGGGGAAAAAAGGGGTCAAAGATATATTTCTTGGTAAAGAAAAATTAGAAACTACGGCCCAGTATCCCTATTTAGGTATTTTAATTGATGACAAACTGAACTGGAAAGCCGCAGTTGAGGCAAGAAAACACCTCCTCATGAGAGCTATTGTAGCACTCATACATTTTTCCCAGAAGCTAGGTAAAAGGCCCCCAGTAGAACTGCTAAAAATCTACAACGCAAAATGTCAGGCAATAGCCTTGTATGGGGCGGGTGTGTGGGGGCATGCGAACATCGGCACCTTGCAAGTGGCAGAGAACATATTTTTAAGATTTTTATTAGCGGCCCCTAAAAGTGTCTCTACGTTTGCATACCACACAGAGTTGGGGATTCCTTACTTGGTGGATCTGGCAAAAATCCAACCGCTTTTATAATGGCGACGAATTTGGCTATCCGAAAAAAATCAGTTAACGAAGCACATCATGACAGACTGTATGTCACTAGATCACTCACTTAAAAATTAATGGCTTCTGTATGTGAGAAATTTTTGGCTCGATCTAGGGCTAGGATCCTATTATAAAAGACCCGAGTCAGATGGCGAAATCTTGAAGAAAGACTTGAAAAACAGGGCATGGGGCCACTTAGAAGAACTTCGGATTACAAGCGAAGCAACAAAGGCTTCTGTTCAACATGCAATAGCGGTCCAGACTACCCTGTTAATCCAGCCATACTTAACACATGATTTTAAAGTATTTGAGCGGCTTCTTTTAACGAGATTTAGGCTAAATATTTTCCACCGACTAGTCGCTTTTCCAGTGGAAAATACCTGGGATCCTATTCTCTCATACTGCCCTTGTGATGGAATTTCAGAGCAGTGAACTATACATACTGTCCTGTTTTGTAAGTTCTATCATGGCCATCGTAAGATCTGGTTGATACCGTTGTCAAAATCGTGGGGCATAAGTCGTTGTCGCCCAGCCATGTTGAGATTGCAGTTTTTAGAGTCTGAATGTGTTTCTAATCACATTGTAAACTTTTTGAAATGTAGTTTTTAACACAGAAGAAACTTGTGATGAGCTCTTTTTATGCAGAAGAAATTTGTCAGAAGCCTTCTTAATCCCGATATTGATGATCTCCTTTTTCTATGTAGTAAATAAGATGATTACGAATCCCCAATGATTTTATGGATAATGGCGTGCAAAATGATTTTAAAAATGTATCTGTATTTTAATGTTACTTTTATGGTTTTCTATCGTGCAAAACCGAATAAAGAAGAATTCATTCATTCACATGGATATTCACTGAACCCCTTTTGATATTACAGAACTCTCATCCTTGACCGGGGACACTGACCTGGTCGGCTGGAGATTCCCGTGATTTTTAGTTGTATTTTTAACCTTCTTATGCCAGTTTTGTGCCTCTCAGTTATGTATTTGAATCCCTACATTTACACACACTGAATAAACATGGAGTCAAGTGTCAAGGAATATTTAAGAAAGTGTTATTTCTTTTTTATGGCTTGGCTCTGATATGCACTCTTCTCCTACCTGTGAAGGTTTATTTTATTAATAATTTGTTGTTAAATGCTGGTGCAATACCTCAGTGAGCTAAACCTTTATCATTTTAACAAAGTTGTTACTATTTCGAAGTCTGCCTCACCCTCTAGCTGCACGAAATGAAATTGAATACCATTAATGAGCTAATATTTAATATCATTCTGTATAGCGTAAAAAGAGGTCTATAAAAACAGTGTTTTTGTAGGCTAACTGTTTAGTGCTGCTTTTAAGTGTCTGAGCTGTGGCCACAGTGTTCTGCTGCACGGTGGGTGAAAGACCTCTCCAGGTAGGGTGATGCCAGCCAAAGACGGTGAGATGATCTTATTGATGTCTATCTTTTAGATTTGGGAAGCCTCAATTTGTAGACCTACAAATACTGTACTCTACTAATTCTTCCTGCATATATATTTTTTTCTTTAGATATTCCTAGGGATTAGAGAAGGCCAGGGTCGGATTGGCCTAAAGGGTGGTGCCTGGTGGGCTGGTTTGACCGGTCTGTGAATGGGCCTGTTTTTTAGCTGACTCTGGGCCTGTTTTTGGCTTGTTGGGACAGTTTTTACTGCTGATTTCCCTGATATTACCACAAGAATTGCCTGCAGCAAGCACACATGCATTCAGTCTTTCATACCATGCAAAATACACATACAGCATGTCTTCACCAGTATAAAACTGGCCTGATCTGCAAATGTGGGCCACTTTATTAGCTTTCTTATTCACTAAAGGGCGGCGCTTTTATTTTGGTGCCCGAGCCTATTTTTTGTCCCCGTTTGACCCCGGAGGCCTTTGACTTTACTGTTTCACGGCAACCGACCCCAGGTTTTGTAATGATTACTAGCGGTGCTGGTGATGGATTCAGCAGAAGTGACCTTAACCAGAGACAGATGTAGTGTGTGTCTAGGCTCAACTACATCTGCACTGTTCAAGCCCATTGGCCCTTGACCGCCAATGATGGGTGTATCGTCACCGATGACAAATTATTACAGCAGTTCATCTAGACCTTATTTTTAGCAGTCACCCCCCTCTTGTATTTTCCTTTACTCTATTTTCCTTTCTCGTTTGTAAAAAATAGTCTAGGAAACGACTTTTTCCAATGCATGGTTTTCATCATTGTCTGTGTTGCAGCTTTTATCTGACTTCACTCGGGTGAATTTAACATGCAATTCCAGCTGTTTCCTTTAACTTGATAGCTGTTAAGACTGTACTGCCACACTCTGCACTTTGTTGATTTTATAGTTTACCCCCATTATGGGAAACGTGTTCTGAAGGCCTGTGTTAAAAGAAATGTACTTTAGAAGATTCAGATGGTTATTAACCATCTTCCCAAGTTGGGTCCCTCTGTGTTTGTACGTGTATCCACAGTTGTGCTTTTCTATTATAAATTTTCCATATGAACTATGTCCTTTTATATAGTCGGATAGCCTGTCTCTACATTGTTGCCTTTACAGAAGCACCGTTTGTGATGGGGAATGTACCCTCCCATCTTCAGAAGGAACAGTGATCCATGAATTTGTAGTACTTTACTGGCTGATTGTGAACCTACCCTCATCACCCGTAAAAGCTCATCCCACTCCTGCCCTGCGCCTAGTAGCCTGTTTGCTTGGCAATAGACTTTCTCTTTATAAAAATAATTAATTACCTATTACAGGGACAAAAAATAGGCTCGGCTACCTTTAACTTTGGATCTGCTATATGCACTATACTTGGCGTTCTTGGATCTTTTTACTGATTGTGTCTCTGGATCAATTTCTACCAGCTCTGTTCATCAGGCATTGTATATATTAACGTCAAGTCTAAAAACGATTCTAACCACTTCAATCAATCAGTAGATTTGTAGAGGGCTTCCTGTCACCCAAAGGAAACCCCAGGCGTTGGCATGGCCCAGTTGATTAGCCAAATAGCCAGGTCTTCGGGTGCTTTCGGAACTCTGAAAGAAATGGGGCGGTCCATAGATGAAAGGGAAGCTCGTTCCATGTCTTTGATGATAGCAGATGCGCAGGTCGCTCATTCTACCTAGTCCAGTCTATCTAGCTTTATTCGGTGCATAATATTCGACCATAAAAGCATTCTAGTCAAAAAAAGGATAACATCCCTAGTAATCATTAAAATTATGCTAAAAAGATTGTTCTTACGTACAGGCATTCCATCTACAATTTCTATACAAGTTACTACTCCAATATCAATCGCAGTTACTATCTTATAACAAAGAAACGAGTCACAATACAAGAACGTTTTGTCGTTATAGAATAAAGTTAGAAATATTTCTAAAATCAGCATATAGAAACTTTTTTAATCCATACAGATATTAAAAACCTCATTACCCTATAAAAACTACATTTTTTCGAACGTAGACTCCTGGTCTGGAGACAGTGCATGTTGCATTTTTCGCGTTCATTTAGCTTTGCTGTGTCCGATGCAGTGAGTGAGAGTTAGAGAAAGGTTTGTGGAGTGCAGGTGTGTGGTGAACTGACAAAAGTTCAGGCGGTGGTTCAAGTAGGCTGGTCTTCAGTTGTGTAGGGCCTTGTATTCATGAGTCAGGCACTCAATTTGGTATCTTTTCTGTCTGTGGAGCCAGTGGAGGTCCCTGAGGTAGGGGATGATACGGGTTCTTCTGGGGTACATCAGTACAAGCCTGGCTGTGCCCGCCTGTATGTTCAGTAGTGTTCTGAGGAGAATAGCTGTGATTGCTTGTATCCGGTATTTGTAAGGCGCAAACTAATCACCCCTTAGGGTCACACCGTGCTGGGGACCGTCAGGGAGATTAAGTGAGCTTTGCCCAGAGTCGCAGGGTGCTGAGCTGAGCTGCTGCCGGTGATCGAACCGGAGTCAGCCCCTCTAGCACCTGCACCGCACCTCTTCCCTGCAATGTTCAGTCAGCTGGAGATGAGGGCCTGGTTTTTGATGCGTCTTGAGGTTTAGGGTAGACATTTGAATATTTCACAAAGAATGCGGAGGATGAAGAAGCAGGAGAAGGAGATGGAGGTGACATGTGTCATCAAGGTTCGCTTCTTATGCTGAATTATGCTTAGGATCCTAGCGTGGTCAGTGGGGTAGGAGCAAGTCTGAGTTCTGAGGGCCACCACAATGTGTCCCATGGAGAGCTTCTGTTTCTGAAAATCAGTACCTCTGTCTTTTCTGGGTTGAGTTGGCAACGTCTGTCATGCAGTTGTGGAAGTTGGTCTTGGTGTTGGTGTTGTCTTTATAGAGGGAGAGGTTGAGTTGTGTATTGTTGGTGTAGGCTATGTTGTTGGGTCCGTTGGGTTTTGGCGATGTTGCCCAGCGCTGTCATATAGGTTCTGAAGAGAGTGGGGTTTAGCGAGGATGTTTGGGATATTCCACAGATGATTTCCTTGGGTTCTGAGGGGAAGAAGGAGGGGATGGCAGATTTTTGAATTCTCCTGGTGAGGAAAACTGCTCTTAGGATGTCTATGTTGGTTAGCCTTGTAATGTGTGCGGTGGGAGACTGTATCGAAGGCTGCCGAGAGGTATAGGAGGATTAGCGCTGCAGTCTCTCCTTGGTCGAGTAGGGCTCCGGTGTTATTCATAGCTGCAGTGAGGGCTGTATCAGTACTGTGAGTTCTGCGGAATCCAAGTTGGGTGGAGTGAAGTAGGCAGTTCCGTTCCAGATATGAGGAGTTTTGTTGGCTTTTTCTAATACTTTGGCCGGAAACCGGAGCAGGAAGATTGGTCGGCAGTGGTTGAGTTCACTTGGCTTCACACATGCATGTCCAATTCCACTTTGGGGACTGTTGCATGTTTTTCTACAAGTCACAACACCACATAGTATTTGACAACCTCTTTTTATGACTTTACAGCCTTGAAACAAGATGAAATATGTGTTGGTTGTTCTATATATAAACAAATATGATGTGACCAATTATTATGGATATTTCTGAAACATAAGTTACTTCCTCAAACAGACCAAAAGGCTGTTGCGTTGTTTGATATTAATAATTAATTATTAAGCTAGTATCAACACTGATGGATCTTCGGGAGTTCTGTACTGTGTGTTCTATGCTTGTGCTGTTGTAGGTATGCAACAATCTTATGCATTCATTGTTTTAAATAGTCTAGTGTAGTATGGGCCCTTGGTATAGCGAAGACCTGGCTTATGTGCACCCCTTGACCATTATTCGCTACACTATTTGCAGGGAAACAGCTGCTTGTGATTGGTGCAATTGGTAACCTATTCAATGATTATATTCCTGTGTGCATGAAATGAGTCTGCCTCCCAAGTTGACAGGAGAGAACTCCTCGCAAATGTACACCAACCCCCAAACCTCCACGTTTTGTCACAGACTGTCTGTATGAATGATCTCTGACTGCTAGCATGCACCTTTGCTATCCTACCTGTACCACGCCAGAGAAAGATGGACTGCAAGGGGGTCACCTTAATGAGTGTCAGGTGCAGTACACCACCCTTCTCTGGTTTTGGAAAGTGAGTGAGCAAGGACAGTACCGGCCACTTGATGCATAGTCTCTTCCTCCTCTCTAAGAATGCTAGAGATGTAGGAAGATGCCTCATTGATTATAAGGCGACCAGGGCTGGTGCATATGCAGCTTGGATACAATAGTAGCCCTGCTTTCCTGATCTTTCTGGAACCATCTTTCCTACGTTTCAGAGAGTGGGCCAGATGAGAATGCACACCATCCTTCTCTGACTCCATAATCACTGGTCCAGCTTTGCTCGGAGTTTGGTTAGGAGGAAGCATCCCAGACTGAAAAGAGAAGAAAAGTAAGTGTCCATGACACATAGCGTATGTGCATTACCAATCCTTCTTCCAAAGCGCAGGATTGACAGGTCTTTGCAGATACCAGGTTTTGGGGAGAGCACTCGGCAAGATCTAACCTGTTGCAGTTGTATATGCCTGTTCTTCATCACATATAAACGAGAGCCCTTTGTGAAAGCCTCTCACAGCATGTTGTTTTAAGAATAGTCTATTGGAGGAATGGGTCCTGCCAGTGGACAACTTCCAGTACCTATCCCACCACTGATTATTCTATCTATCCCATTCCTTTCACCTCCTAGAGTTCTGTGGCTGCTGTTCTGTCACTGCCTATGTGTAGAACAAGTGACTATTGTGGAAGCGGGCACTGATATTGCATTAATTACTTGTACCTATAGCAACATGAAAAGAAAATCCATGATAGCAAGAATTTAAAGACAAAATATATTGATACTGTTGGTCTTACTTTTATTTTGCGCCATTGAAAACAATACATTGATCTATGACACAGGGAATCCAAATGTATAGGTTAATATAACCCAGCCATACTTTTGATTTAGGAGGTATTACACTTGCACATAAATATATAAAAGGTTGCCCTTAGAGTTCTTCAAATCTGGGTTATTTTTCCTTCCTTGTTCCCTCTTCTGGTCTTTCCTCCAGCCATTCTCTGCCAGTCTCTCTCCTGCTCCATTTCCTGTCTTTTCCCTCTTCCTCTGTTGTCCTATGTACCATGCTCTTCCCCCTCATTACATTTTTCCTACACCTCTCTCTTTTTCCAGCACTAAATTCTTCTATTCTACATCCCCTATTTTTCTCATTATGTCTCAAGCCTTTCTTTCCCAGCGTCTCTTCTCTAAATACTTTTTGATGGATACCAGCACTCCTGCCGCCGGCTTCCTTCTAAATTCCTTGACGTGACCGTCGCCCCTTCCTATTGCGGTTTAATAATGACATGCAGACTATCTTATTGCTATCTCTGTTTACTGTAAATCTACCTCAACGAGAAGCTTAATTTCAATTCCCTTTTCCATAAGAATGCATGTTTTTTTTATGTTGTACAGTGATATGTGTTTGTATGTAGTGATTGATTGATAAGCTTTTATTCGATATGCAAGATATCTTGTAAGCGTACACACAATACAGCCATTTACAAATCTACAAAGGACATCATTTAAAAAAAGCAATATTAAATGCACATTTAAAATGATAAAAAGACATGCAATGCCAAGAATAAATTATCTAAAAGTGAATTAAACCGCTACTGACAGTCTCTTGCATCGAATCAACCAAAACTGTTTTAAAAATTTGGCTATAGCACATACAATGGGGGGGGGAAGTATCCGTCATTAGGATGCGCAGGGCTACTAAATAACTACGTGTGCCCATATTCCGACAAAGGGGTTTGAGCCAAAAGCTCCTGGGCTTTGCATAATCCGGGCATTCGAATAGGATATGTGTAATGGACTCTATCCTAGTAGGACAACATGCACAATAAGGGGACGTGTGAGCACCTGATTTCCACTTTGATACCAGAGCCCCAAGTGGAAGCGAGCCCACTCTAAATTTAAAATACAGTGCTCGGTCAACTGGAAGAGTAATTAAGTCCAGATAAGACTCGAAAACTACAACATCTTTTACTGTTAAAAAGGCAGCGGTGGACTTGCAATGTTCCGGGTTTATAACTAGCTGTTCCGCAACCCAGTTCCAGTATAGTCTCTTCAACACCTCTTTTGGTGGAGCCGATCTTGATAACCAACAGCCCCCCAGTCCGATTTTCTCCAAAAGTTTTTTAGTATCTCTCAACCATCTTAGTTTTGCCCAGCCGCCCAAGCTCATTATCTCCGCCAACCCATCAGCGTACGATTTTAACTCTTCACCCCTCCAAATACGCGACCATAGAAGGAGTGGGCGAAGCCGGGCTTGGTCTTTAATGTTCTTACAGCCTGTATCCAACAGCACCGGTACTGTTGGGGTGCTTGGCGGGATGGCGATTATGGATTTTAGGAGCTTACTCTCTACTGTTGCCAAGGCGTCCAGACAGCAATGCCCCCACAGTTCGGCCCCATACAAGGCTGATGTTACTACCTTAGCCTTGTAAATGTCAATTACTGGGGTAAGCGACCTCCTGGGTGATGCCCGGAATTCCCTCAGGAGGGCTCCGCCTACTCTCTTGTGGTTGAGGACCATCTTAGCAATGTGAGGTGACCAGTTCATGCTATCCGTAATCCGAATTCCGAGGTAGTCAAATTCGGATACTTTCTCCAAGGCAACTCAATTAAGAATAGGAGGGCGGCCCAGTTTCCTTGGAGGATTTAGGACTAGGAACTTAGTTTTATCCACGTTGATTACTAGTCCCTTTGCAGCACAGAAATTCTGGAAACGGGTTAGCAGTTTCTGGAGGCCTTGCGGAGTCTTGGAGATCAAGAGCGTGTCGTCCGCGAAAAGCAGTGTGGGGATCCGCACTCCTCCGAGACAGGGGGCGTCGGCTGGTTCTTGCTGGAGATATTCCACCACCCCATTCACATATAGAGAGAAAAGGGTGGGCGCCAGAACACATCCCTGCCTCACACCCCTAGACACTGGTATTTTCTCTGTTAGCTCTCCATTTCTTCCCCAGCGGACCTGAGCAAAGGTATGGGCATGGAGGCTAATGAGGAGAGACAGGATGTAAGGAGGCAATCCCAGCCCATAAAGCACTCTCCATAACTCCTCCCGGGGAACTAGGTCAAAGGCAGTCCTCAGGTCTATAAATGCCAGATATAGACTGCCCTTGCCTAGCTCCACCACCTTCCACCCCAGAAGTGCCAACCTAAACACCTGCTCTATTGTTCCCATTCCTGCCCGAAAACCTGCCTGGAAGTCTGATAATATTTTATTTTCCTCCACCCAATGAAGAATCCTACCAAGTATAGCTTTACCTGCTATCTTTTGGGTGGAGTCTACCAGGCTAATTGGGCGGTAGTTCCCCGGGGTTTCTCTACATCCTTTTTTATAAATCGGGACCACCACCGCCCCCTTCCAGGAATCGGGCACTGGCCCTCCCATCATAATATCATTAAGGAGAGCTGCAATAACCCTTCCCCACTCCACTGGGTGTGCCCGCATGAGATCCCCCGGAAGGCCATCTGGTCCAGCTGCCTTGCGGGGGGCTACCCACCCAATTACCTTTTCGATCTCTAAAGGTGTAAAGAGATTATAAGTATGGGGTTCGGATACTAGTGGGGAGATCACCCTAACATTTAGTTCCCCATCTGCCGGGAGGTATAGAGCCCCAAAGTGTTTTACCCAGCTTTGTGGGGGGATATTACAGGGTCTCATAACATCCTCGGGCCTGTTCCGGGAGCCTACAAGGTTCCAAAAGGCCCTTGAATCCCTACTTTTGCTAGCATGGAGTAGGTCCTCCCAAAATTTCTCTTCCCACTCCATCCTGGCGGTTTTAAGGGATCTATTGTAGGCCTTCCTTGCTTCCTGTATACCACTATGGGATTTGTTCTTCACTGCCTCAACAAGCCTTGTTTTATGCACCCTACATGTTTGAGTATACCAACCATCACCTTGCTTTTTACTTCGATTATTTCCTGATTTACTAGAGGGGATGTTAAACACATTTGTCAAAGCCTCTACTAGAGAGACAAAGAGCCCACTCACCCTACCCACCCCTTCCAAGAGAGGCCCCAAAGTTGTCACTGCTTGGTTTAAGAGGGATGAGATTTCTCCCACCCTTTCCTCAGAGAGGACCAATTTAGCCCATTTTAAGCGTCTTCCACAGAGTGAGACTTCAGACTCATCGGGGGGAGCTAATATGGGGTTAATAGGACCCTTTTTTACAAGGCACCACCACTGGGCCATGGTTAAGGAAAGTGGATTATGGTCACTTTCAATCGTCGGGACCACAACCATATCCCTCACATGGTTCCAGAGACATACATCTAATAAGATGTAGTCTATTCTAGAGGTGTGTCCTGGTCTATTATAAGTGTGGGCCCCCCCCTGTCCGAAATTGTCCTTACATTCACTGCCCTTAGGTTTAGTTCAAGGCTCAGGGAGTATAGCTGTAACGCCACTTCTGACCATCTCCTAATGGGTGGAATCTCTAATACAGGGATCCCTATCCTAGTGTCCTCCTCGTCCTGGTCAAGGGCAACATCCGAGCCCAAGGGCTCGAACGTACAATTCATGTCACCCGCGACCAGGGTACATGACTTGTGTGGAGTTTTATTCAGAAGGGTCTCAAGGAGAGATAATACAGAGGATTTCCTCCCGCCCTTAGTCCCTCTGGCGTAGACATTATAGACATTTAAAACTATTCTTCCCCTTTGATCTCTTAAAATGATATTTTGAATATCCGGACAACCTGTCTGTAGCTCCTCTATTCTGCAGTCTAAGGAGGCTGCTACCCATATGAGCAGACCGCCCGAGGGGCGTCCTCTCCCTGTTTCCGAGGTTAGCGCAGGTACAGAGTAGGAAGAGAAGTGCTAACTCTGCAAATAACTACCTGCACGATTACCCAATTTAATAGTGCTGTGCTGAACTTGTTCAGCCATCTTGCAAGGTTCTTGCTGAAGAGTTGATTCAAAACACTATGTTGTTCTTTTTTTCAACGTTTATCTTTGTCACCTTTTTAAATGAGTTTTCCCCAAAGGAAGCGGAGGTAACTTGGCTTTAAACAGTCTACATGTTTCTGCTGTGTCTCTTTGGGCAAACTTCGAGAGTGGGTGATGTGTAAGAATGAATATCCTGTAGGTTTTCACCACTTCCCCATTCTACGGGATTCAAAGTGTTATCTCCCTTTTTAAATTCTCCTTCAATTGTATTTGCATTGAATGGCCTAATAGGCACCTTGAATGCAGTTAATTATATAAGCTACTAATTATCCCAATTCTGTGCAACTCAGAGGTGTGCAAACGATTTTGTCCCAAGCCTTTTATAGCACCAAAACTTTAAGGAGAACATTTTAAATCCACATGTTTAGATTAGTATCGTTCTGTGATCTTATTGGTGAACTCAACTCTATTGCAACGAATCTGATAATAAACACATAATTTTAAACATTTTGACTGTATAAATCCATGGGGTTCACTTTTAAGGAGGTGGCAAGTCGATGTTGCGGAGTTGCAGGAAAGTACATTGATGCACAGCGGTTTATGTCTCTGACGGTTTTGCAATGTTTGTGGTTTATTGAAGACTTGACGTGTATATTTATACCTTCAAGCTACATTGCCATGTGACCACGCCCATGGTTTTAACCACAGAAAGTGCTGCCTTTAATCATACCTCGTTTTAAAATAGAACTTCTCAGCTGACTAAATTGTCAGTGACTCCACAACCCTGAGTCGGCAGATTGTTTGCGCTGTGGGTTCAAAGTTTAGTTTTCTCAGCTCGCTCTCTTTTTACACCCATTTTGTACACTGCATTGTTTCTATTATTTCATATCGCAGCTGCAGTTCATCTAGATGGGCACAGATGTGATTTTTGTCGTTGTTAAAGAATTATATGAGGTTCTCGTTTCTTCCTGCTTCTTATTTAAAATCCTAAAACAAAAATATATAAAATATTGGAATGGTACATGTTTTTGTGTGCAGTTGTGTAGAATATTACATATTAGAACATTGGAATGTTGGTAGCTCCATTGAAAACAATGGCGTGCCCTGGGCTTATTATGGCTGGTACAAGCCTGGAGTTCCAACATTCGAATGTTTCTTTGTTCACAGCTCTGGCTGTGAACAATGTCTACAGGGAGCCTGTGGGGATTTCAATCCCCTTGCGGTCCCTGAAGGCTTTGTTGTATTTGTTATAACACTCTGCCCTCTAGTGGCAGAATGTTCCAATAGCCTTATAGCCCTTCGTAGCAGGGCTATACCGGCTATTAAAGTCCCGCTGCCTTGTTAAAGTCCCTGACCTTTGGCTTGGGCCTTTAACGCTGCAGCGGGCCTTTAAAAGCCTTTATAGCCCGCTACGGCAGGCTATAAGGCTATAGTGCACATGACACCCTCTATTTCGTACAATCTAGCTGAACCCTGGTGAGTATTATGGGCAAGTATAACAGGTTGTAGTCATCAGCCAGTTTGGTAGTTGGCAGATTTTACAATTAGAGACTAGTGCAGGCTGCCATCTCAGTAGTAGCTTCCTTCTCTTTCCAGGTGGGGCTGGATTGGAGTTAATTAGCTGTCATGACTTTGTGCTGCAGAGCTTCACCTACTTACTTTAGAAGGATTTGAACATACTGTATGTTCAGTACTCAGACGGAAGAGCCAATATCCATAGGCATTCGATGGCGTGGGAACATTTGTTGCCTTTAAGAGTTGTGGCAGTCTGAAGTGTATATTTATAGCCCGCCGTAGCAGGCTATACTGGCTATTAAAGGCCCGCTGCAGTGTTACAGGCCCAAGCCGAAGGCAAGGGACTTTAACAAGGCAGCAGGACTTTAATAGTCGTTATAGCCCTGCTACGAAGGGCTATAAGGCTAATGGAACATTCTGCCACTAGAGGGCAGAATGTTCTAACAAATAATACAAAGCCTTCAGGGACCACAAGGGGATGGAAAAAGCCACAGGCTCACAACATTCCAATGTTCTAATGCTGAATAGTGAGACTTCTTTCTAGTGGCGGGATGGATAAGCTAGTATGCACCCCTTTGTTTATTTCTTTAATTAAAACTAAAAAATTAAAACTTTAACTTTATGCCATTGTATGTTAATGTAATTAAGTTTTACAGACAAAAACATGCTTTTACTGCTTAAGTTGTGACTAAGAGGGTGCCCTCTTATTACTGAAATGCTTCTGCTTTTATTTTTTGTACCATTGCCACTCCAGCTTTTTACTTAAGCACACGCCACTGATTTATCTTCTCCTGATGAAAAGTTACCCAACAAAAGAAAAACAAAAAAAGACACATTAATTAAATCCCGTATCCTTCCCCCTCCCCCCTTGCAATGCACACCTACTCTGAAGAAAGGGAAAATATATAAGGGAGAATGCAGAGAGGTACAATCAAAAACTGAGCTCCCTTGATGACCTCTGCAGTGGTTCGCTATACCACTAACAAAAGGTTTATATTGGGGATGTTATCTTCTGGTAAACTTATACCTTCCAATACCCATATGTTTGCTTTATTTTACTTAAATCTGATTGTAAGTTTGGTTAGTATTCGCTGTAATAAAGTATATTTCTACTGGAATAGGTAGACAATGATCCCCCTACCCAGAAGCTGCCGTCTCCTACCATGTCCTACCATGGATGCTTGTTGACTTTTTAGGTTTCGCCCTGGCCGTAGCACTGCGCAGCAGTGCTCGCGCAGGGCGAAATCTTATGATCCTACAGTGTGGGGCTTTGTCCCGCCTTCTCTTCCATTGGCTAGCTCCATAAATGGCGGCTAGCCATTGGAAGAGATGGTTGTCAATCACTCTTTCCACCGTCACGACGCGATTCGGGGGCGTTTCTCGGTCTTTTTTAAGTCCCGCCCCTTTTAGCATCCTGGCATTCTGTGCCCTCACATCGGGTGACAGCGGCTCTCTCTGCCCAGGGCCCCCTCCTCCTCTGGAGACCTCCCCCCTCCCAACTTGTTATTCTCCTGTTGCTCAGCCCCTGCAGGCGCCGCCCTCACACTGTCTGCTGCTTGTTAGCAGCAAAACGGATTGAAGAAGATCCGCGGCGCATCCCCCGACCCCCCCCCCCTCTCCCGCCCGCCGCACTGTCCCGTATCAGAGCACTGCCCTCGGGACGCACCTTAAGGTTTTGTGTCTACCCTCCGGCCTTAGATATGGAATGTGTCCTGTCCCATATCAGAGCACTCTCCCCGGGGCGCCATCAAGACCCCTGCCTCTGTCCTCGGGCCTTAGGCCTTAGATACAGGACACGCACTGCCCCACATCAGAGCACTGTCCCCCCTCTCCCCCCCCCTACTCTGGGCGAACGTTAAGACCCCGGTCCTCGAATATAGGGCATGTACTCTCTCATGTCAGAGCACTGTCCCTGGGGCGCCATTAAAACCCCTGCGTCTGTCCTCGGGCCTTAGATACAGGACACACACTGCCCCATATCAGAGCACTGTCCCCGGGGCGCACTCCAGGACTCCTGCTCTGTCCTCGGATATGGGACTGAGTGCTGGCCTCGGGGCGCTCCTAAGACCCCTGTGTCACCCGTCGGTAACCCTTGCAGTGCCACGAGAGGCCACAGGGGGGCGACAGGATGCAACATGTGGCCTTGGGGATGCTCTGGCCTCTAAGGGCGCACACCGGGCACGGGTCCGAGTCATGCTGGAGACCCCCCGGCCCTGAGATCAGTGACCCGCGGGAAACACCAGCCTCGGACCCGGGACCGGTGGAAACACGGGGACGTTCCAGGTGTGTGTGTGTGCGTGTGTGTGTGTGTGTGTGTGTGTGTGTGTGTGTGTGTGTGTGTGTGTGTGTGCATGTGAGTGTGAGTGTGTGTGTGCGTGTGTGTCTGTGAGTGTCTGTGTGTGAGGGGGGAGGGGAGTGGGCATTCCTCCAAATGACCAGCTTTGCGTTGGGTGACAGTTGCCTAAAACAAGCCACACCAATTGTCTTTGCCAATGCTGGTCAGTGGCATCAGATAAATTAGTTACTGCAGCAATGCTATTGCTGTGAATATTTAGAGCTGAGAATGTTCTAATTCTGTAAATGAGTGCATTTTTTCTCCACTGCATTTGTAACTCCGTACAGAGTATTAGTACGAGTTCCCGATCTCTGTGCAGCGTTGTAAAGCATTGTGCTGGCTCCTGACTGGTTTGTACTTGCCCTCGGTGGCAAGCAGTGCTGATGAGCTGCACTTTGTGCGGTTGGAGGCGGAGCTGCCCTTATGCTCCAGAATCCAGAGAAGGGACAGTGGCCTCTGCAGCGTGGCGGGTATCGAGCAGGCGTCCCGGTCCTACTGGGTGTCGACACAGGGTCTACGGATAAAAAAGCACCCGTTGTGAGCACACATCCCAGCTCCTTCGTGGAAGAGAAGGCAGTTCTGAAAACGCAAGTGTACACAGGCAGCCCAGGGTTGGTGGATAAACTCAGTTCAATGGCTTTTGTGATTGAGCAGTGCTTTATAATTGTATCTATCTCCTTCGAGTAAGCGGTGGGCCCTTTATACAGTTACTGAGCAGATTGCCAAGTAACAGAGCTCTTGCTACAGACTGGTCTTAAATGCAGGGTTAGGGGCCTCGATGTGACGGGGCGGGGGTCGGAGGTCTGCGGCCCGCTCCCTGCACACAGCTCCCCGCTGGCCCCGCAATGGGAGCTGCAAAGAGCCGTCAGCCCCCCAGGGAGCGGGGGCAGGAAGCGCTCACTCTTTATGACCCCGAACAGGGTTTGTTTTTCCAACACTTCCCATGTCTTACTTGAGCAGCCACTTCACAATGCGGAGTGCGATAATAATTTTTTTTTTTTAAAACATTCCGAGGACAGATCCCCTCCCGCTCTCTGCAGGTGAGGATTCAACACCTCATTAACCTAGGTGAGGATTTAACGCCTCATTAACCTAGTCCATCATGGAGACCTTCCTTTCGGGCCCAGCCCAGCGCCAACTCCGGATTGTAACCTCATTTTACGTGAGGGGGAAGAGGAGCCGGGCGGGGGCCTGCGCCTTTCTTCCCTAAGATTAGAACGTCTCTGCCGAAGCTCAGCTAAATCTACACAGGGCTCGGATGGCTGTCAATGCATTTTATTGACCAGGCATAAAATACTATGACCGTCGTCATCTGGTGCAACACATAAATACAAATGTTGTCATTTACAATGCCCATAGCTCTAACCTTTCCAAAGGCGAAACCGTTGCATTGTAAATGCTTGTTTTTCTCTGGTACATAGATGTCTTTTCAATACAAGTAGCAATAAGACATAGTTGACTTGAGCTGCCTGTCCACATTGGCGCTTAGCCAAATAAAGAAATTCTTAACTGTTTTTACAGCACCTGTAAAAAGGAATACGTGGAATGTATGCTTCAATTAAGGTTGTTCTTATCCGAGGTTTACCAAAGGAATTATCTTTTATTATGTTTTCCGTGCAGCCCTTGTTAACCCACATCCCATCTTGCCATTGAATTGAAACCCTAGCTAGCATCTTATGAGAGATTGCTCCCAGGCACTGTACACTGATACTATCTGAATCAGACAATTTTGAGAAATGTCAGGTCTCTAAAAATTGATAAGTAAGCAAAAGTGCTTAGATGACTGTTGGTGCAGAAGTACTGAACATGATATTCATTTGTGTGATTTTTCAGCACAAAGGTTAGGAAACCATCAAGTGCAGTTGGCGACGTGAGTTTTTGTCCAGCTCATTTTCAGTGCGGGAAGACTTTTGTACAAATTTGTAACTTACAGAACAATTTTGACTTTAATGTAATCTGTAGGATTGCTCATGGACATTTGGAGTAAAGCTGTTTGACTCTAAACCATTATGTGCATCATTTTACTTAATCCTTACATTTTCAACATGCAAATAGTATCTGCACTGCATTCTCCTTCAGTTTTCCCTTAGGTGTAGATGCACTTAGCTTGCGCCTGCCAGCACCTGTTCTTGCTGGATAATTATCCTCATAAACCGAGAGATCACCCTAGTTGTGAATTGACTATTGTATTTGGAATGTATGTGGCTTATAATATTTACTTTCTTAACATGCTATTTCTTTCCTTAAAGATGATATTGCAGTTCTCACCACAGTAAGAACACCCAGTTCTTCAGGTACCGTACTAACCACCACCTCACTGTCTGTACGTCTGTCATTCCTTGTCCCATTTGTGTATGTTGCTAGGTGGCCTCGGTGTTTCACTCTGGTGAAGGGATCTTTTCTGCTATATGTGCTAGAGATGCCACATTTTGCCAAAGAGTAAGGCAAGAAAAGGGGTAACCCATTTACCATACAGGAAGCTGGGTTTGGGGAATAGTACAGAACAATGGATTCAGGGGATTCATTCTATATATTCTGTTCTTATCCACATTCTGATATAGGCATGGCAGCTATAAACGTAAAATTCTATGCAGTATTTCTTATTACCAATTAATTTATTGGAAAACAATGCAGTAACCCAGAAATGTTACATTGCAGTACAACTTGTATTGGTCACGGTGATTATTGACAGGGTGAACAAAAATACACATATTCGCAAAAATTCAATTAACTCAAGTAACATACGACTATGTTTAAAACCTGTCTGGAAGATCCATCTGGTCTTATCAGAACATCAGTCGGATTCAATTTGTATGAGTTTCATTAAAACTGATTTTAGTAAAGGCATTTTCCAGTAGCTAATACTGTTCAGTATATACGATCAATTTAATTTAACTGTACATTACTTGTCATTTCACTTATCAAAATCAATAAGCAGGAGTAAAAATTTTGTATTAGCTGGAAGAACAAATTTACCATTAAACTATGAACATGATCACTGTGTGGTAAGTATCTTCATGTTAATTAGGTCTAGTTTCCTTTGTGACAGTCCTCTTGGTGTGTGCTTCAGGAATTTCCGAAGGTTCAATTGATCTTCCGCATGCTGATTGGTGCTTGATTCGAGATATATATATACTTTTTATCTTCATCCAAGTGCAGCCATTACAGACTACCACCTTGTGATAAATCTATTTTCTTTTTAAACCCTAAAATGTACTGCCGCTGTTCGAACCTGTACAAAGTGCCTTCCGATAGCAAAGGATGTTAAAAAGCAATGTAGCTGAGCAAGGTCAGTGCAAATGTTTTTAAGCATGCCAGCCTGTTGCATGGCCAGGACCAGGTTTATGTTCACACAGGCCAGCCACATCTGTGCTCTAGTTATTTTTTTTTTTTTTTTTTTATTCGTTTGGCATATGGCTTTAGTTGTCTTGCCAGAATATTTGTTTTCTCAAAAAAGAATCTATATCTACATTGATAAAGTGGCTTTTGGTTTGCAAAAGCCAGTAGACTTATCGTTAACAGTTTGCTTAGGCCCACTACGGGAAGGGGCAGAGCACTGCGAATATGGCCATTTTGCTTCTGCACAATGTGCACAGCTCCTATAAAAGTTGTGTTACAAGAGTGGCAGGATCAGTATGTAGTTTCTTTATGGGAAAAGCTTCAAAAACTTTGATTTAACCTTTCTTTCCTTTTGTGAGGATATACCCCTTGAACCCATGCAGCTCCTGCGTGATGTTACTTGCAAGACATCGGCCATTTTGGAACAGTAAAGAATTATAAACGTATGTCAAAATATTTAAAGGTAGTTGCCCCTGTGTACACACGCATGTACACAGTCTTCTAATGATTTTTGCAATGCTTTATCATTACTTTACGGTTCCAAAAAGTTGTTAAAAGCAATATGGGGGCCTTGTTAGAAAGGTAAACTAATAGTTAAGCTGTAATGCAGGAAACAACCATATCTTTTGACCTTTTGCCAAATCTTGTTTTGTAGCCTAAAATGCTGATGTTGGCCCGGTTGCATGTAAAGAAAGTGGGTATGGAATATACTCACTTGCAGTGCCTCAATCTTGGCAATAAGAGTACACCTTCCTTCCTGCACATTAAGGCATTACGCGTAAAGCGCAAAGCACTTCATAGCCTATTTAATTACTGATTTTGGGCAGGGTGCCAGACAATGTTAGTATTTGTATTACTAACCCTCTGTATTAAATTAAGCCATCTAAATATAGCCTCTTTAAAACAGGTCTAGATTCCTTGCTGTGCACACATATGGGCACAATGTTCCTACTCCTCGCATAAAACTGTAAGTCACTCAGTAATAGCATTTGAGTGTGGTATCTCCAGCTGTTGCTTGTTTGTGGTTGTACCCTTGTACGTTTGTTGTGATTTCATCATGTTTCTTATTGATGAGTTCTCATTCACATTAACTATGTAGATAATTAGAATTCCAGTAGTATGTGAGAATGCTTTGCTATTGTTCTCCTGTCAACTTGTGCGGATAACAACATCACAAAATAAAATTATAGATGGAGTGCTGAAACCTTTCAAACACTCCCCACCAGTCAGAGATCTGAGTTTAATCCATCTTTATTTTGCTCATCACTCACCTCCAGTTTGGACCCAGCCATATACAGTCTTGACCCTACTCCCCATGGGGACAGTCCAGCCCGAACTGCCAAGCCAGGTCCTCCCTAGACCGGAAACAAGCATCATGGTATCAGTTATGGGTAATCACCCCTTATCAGCAAGGCTAGCTTGAAACCAGTGGTGCAGCAAGCAAGGGACGCCCTTCTGGACATACCCGGTGCACTTAGGGTGCACCTAGCAACATGTGCACCGAGAGCTGTTTGGCTTTTAAGTGTATATTATAGCCCACTAATTCTGTCTCCTCTCAGGAGCCACAGTACTTTATTTTCGTCCAAGGCCGTCCTAGCCTTCTCCTTTGCCAATGACTTCTCTGCCTCAGCCGTTTCCTCCTCTAGAGCCGTCTTCCTCTCCTACAGGGCCCAATTTGCAAATGCCTCTTCTTAGGCTGCCTCCAATATTAGTTAAGCTAGCTGCAGTTTGAGCTCCCTTTCAGCCCTCCTGTCTTCCAATGCATCAGAGACAGGTTGTATGATAGTACACTGCATCCTGCTCTGTTAGGAGATCTCATTCCTGTTGGCAAGTTGTACCTCTCCTCCAGCACCAGCTCTCGACCCGCGGCCAGGCCATCTCCCTCATCCTGGAATTTCATCCTCCTTCTCCACCTGTTCCTGTGCTGTAGATTGCAGTTAGTTGACCTCCTCTCATACTCTGAGGGTAAACTGGAGTACCATTTTATTTGAGCTTTGTCACTTGCACACTGGTCGCCCTGCACAGCTGCATCAGCTCCACCACAGTGTACTACTCAATGTTGCTCGGGAATCTTTCCATTTTGGCAAACCATTGTCAAAGGCGCACAAGTATGAGGCAGGAATTTAGTTTAGAAAAGGAAAAAGTCAATCAGGGGAACATGAAAAGTCAACTCTGATGGCAGATTATTATTTAGGATTTTTAGTTTTACACAAGTCTTTGTGGTACTGCACACACAAAAGGACTGGATCCCACCACTGAATACAGATGTAAGAAACTAGGTTATTAGTTGAGAGCGGTGGAGGCTCACTTAAATAATGTACACAATCCAAAATCCATTCAGTAGTTTTGATATATGGTTTTCTATAGTTTTCTCTATAAAGAAAGGCATTATACCTTAAACATAGATGCTTAGAATGCCCTCATTCACAAGTGTGAACCGTGCTAGTAATGTGAAGGTGAACACGTGTGTATAATGAAACACTTTCATGCCAAAGAATCTTTCTTACTAACACATGTAAATATTCTTTTTTTTTTTTTTTTTTTAACACTGCTGCAGACATAAGATAACTCCAGTCAATCGAAAATGACACTGGAAAATATCACTTCTTTGAGTTGCTGAACTTTTTTAATCAGTACGTTTAATTGTGATTGCTGATTACTGCCAACACAATGTATTGGAGGTTACGTGATACCTTCAGTATGTTGCACATTTAACATACTTTTATCACATTTAGCTGATTTTAATGTACTTCATTATAGGGAGAGCATTTAGTTAGTGCTGTTAATAGACTATTCTGTCCCCACCGTAGTCAAACTTCACCAATGGCCCGATGGAGAAAGGGCCGTTGGAGAATTGGCTATATGCCATCCTGCCCAATTTAGATAGGCGGACATATATCTGTTTTTTACTGCCCGTCACCACCAGGAAAACCATGGCAGTAAGGGGCAGTAAAAACCTAATAATTCCTTTGTCCCCATGATAGATGGCTCTCATGGCAAAGGAGGCACTGCTTTTTTTATTTTTTTTCTCAAAAACTAAATCCCACTTTGGGCTTTTGAAAATTCACAAAGATATTTATAACTTTGCTGTATAGCTCTGTTATGTTTGACTGAATCATACGTCAAAGTTACAATACATTCACAGGAGCTGCCTTGACGGCAGTGTCTGTGAATGCTAGAAATATCTGTCAGCCCAATAGACATTTCTAAATTTGGCTGTTGAGACCTCCGCCAGGGCAAAGGAGCAAAATACTTTGTCGCCCTGGTGTAGGACGGCCTGACTGCCTATTTTTAAATCACGCCTTAAGTCTTATAGTCATCAAAAATAGTTATCTGTTTTGTCCACCATAGTTCAAATGGAAGCATGACAGTAACTACATAGACAGTGACTTTCTTACTAACATTATGTGCAGAAACACATATATTTCAATAGGCTTTAGGTGTATGGGTTCCAAAGACCAAATGAGCAACAACAGAAATGAGAATTCACGAGAGAACGGTGCAGGCAAGTTTGTGACCGTCCCACCCTTACCTCCTCCTATCCCCACAACCTACATTTCCATTTCCCCTGATGGACTACTGCCTCATTTGCCCAAGTGTGAATGTGTCCAAGTTTGAATACCCTGTAGAGCATTACACGGGGACAAGTTCAAGACTAGCTGCGGTTCATGAGGGTTCTTTCTTTGTTTAGCCTTTTCTGTAACTATAAGTAGGACACAGAGCCTCCTATATGCAAGAGTAGCTACATTTAGCACTCACAAATGTTTTTCCTTTCTTTGTGTCAAACTTTCTCCCCCATGCCCCCCTTTCCCCATTAAGGACCCATGGCTCAATTGAGGGAGACACACCACCAACCCCGGTTTGAAAACGTCTGCTATACATCTACATCTGAAAGTGGCCTACTTAACCTTTGCACATATTGAGGGGAATGTCTATGCCTGGCAAAAAAGCAAACATTTTAATAATGTTTGAGCTATTTAGTCTATAAATTATGGTGGTGGGGGATCACGTGGCAGGAGGAGTAAATTCAGATTCATACGGTAAAAGCCAAGGTATCCAGGTGATTTTTTAATTTTTTAATTTTTTTTATCAGTGGTCCTGAGGTTCGACTATTAGAGACTGATTTAAATCAGGAATCCAGTGCAAAGGCACTGAAAACATTGGAAAGCTGAGTAGTTGGTTAGTTGGTCACATAATTTGTAAATGAGGTCAAGAAAGAGGGATCTTGCTGAGCGGGAGAAGGACAGAAAAGCTGAATTTTCTAACTCACGTGTGTTCATTCATAACTTTGACCAAATCATTTAATACAGTAGTATGGTACGACGTGATGTTCAATTCCATCAGGGTGTGTTTCTAATCTCATACTCAAAATGTTGTCTATGAAATTTGTGAACTGTCGGACGTCCCGTAAAAAACATATGGTTGAATTTTTACGTTTGTATAAAACTGTGCTAATGCAAATTGACAAAATTATCAGGACTGGTTAGTGCCCAAAATGTTCCGTTAAAAAGTCTTCATGGTATCTGATTAACTAGTCTTAGGCAGCTTTACTTGGGGATATCACCTTTTAAATCTCCCTCAATTGGACACTCATATGCACCATTTTATTTTCTGTCATGTGTTCTCTATCTGTAAACCTAAACTCTGCTCTTGAGTGGCAAAGACGTGGTACTCCAGATGCCCACACCCGCCCTAGTTCCTCATAATCTTTTGGTACCCTTTCTATCAGCAAAATATGACCTCCAAACTCTGCCTACTTCTCACTTGACTAGCTGAAAATGTATATGGCCGTTTTTACAGGACCACTCTGCACCTGCTGGCAAGACCTCTAGTAAATGTCGCTTCTCGACCCTTTGGCTAAAATTAGGTGAGGTCTCTGTTAGACACTAAGTGGTCGGTTTTTTTTCCTTCGGCATATTCTTCTCTCCTTGTAGGGTCTGTTTGGGTTCACTGTCTGCCAGGAAGGGCTGGCATTCCTACAGCAGGTGTGATGAGTGGTCTTACTGAGACCATGTCGTTTCACTATTAATGTAATAAAAATAGATTTTCGTTTAAAAGTCTTAGTTTCTATTTTGTTGGTGGGTGGTTTAGAAATCTTTCTGGTGCTGGAACCCAGGGGTGAATTTTGGAAGGCAAAGTTAGATTGAGTGATCAAAAATGTCTGCCCTATCCTGATATATCGGTGAGAGGGTGAGAGGAAACTTAAGTTAACGTGAATTTAATGATTTGTATTTCAACGCCTTGTTCAGTTAGATTTCATTCGATAATTTAAAGGTAAAAATCTATTCTGCTTTTGCTGCAGGAGAAGACAGCAATGGTGTACTCTTTGAAAATAACACAACAGCAGGCTCCGAACTTCCTGGAAACACAGAGGTAAGACCCTCAATTCAGTGTTTTGGAATCTTTTATTATCTTGTGCACATGCGTTTTATTAAACTGGTTGTTTTAGATAACACCCTGTTAACAGTCATCTAGCTGCTTTATTATGCGTTACTCTGTAGCAATAATCCAAGAATTAAGAGTCATTTACTGATGAGATGGGTGCACATTTATAATACATCCTTGCTTGCATTTGCACTCGTTTGTGGTATAACATCAACAACAGGACAGTATTTGTTTCACGGGTGGACTATGGCATGTGCATTTTCAACAAGTACTTAAAATATGTAGGACCACAAATGTGTTTTTTGGAAACATCACAAGATCTATTCCAAAGATGCAGGACGTGAGGATAATGAAGGGCTCCTGTTATGTAGAAGCTTGTAATTAGGGAGAAACAGTTGTATATAAACCACCACAGCTATAAACCACCACAGCTATATATGTGACAGTAATCACTATGTTCTAGTTACATTTGAACAAGCGTTTTAAAAACCCTTGGGCATCTGTCTCTCCCATGTCAGCCTTTTCATATTTTGTACTCCCAGAGAAGATGATCATATAAATTTCATTTTTCTTGCGAATATTTTTCTGTTCTTTAACCCCCTGGTTGCCTACTGACCTCTACATATGTCATAAAAAGGTGCTGAAACAACATGTCAAATGAAGCTTTACATACACGTTTGTGCCACAAATGTGTGGCACACCAGGATGATTTTGCCATATACTGTGGTAGGCAATGTTAGGGTTAACATGGGTGATATTAAGGCATACCCAATATGCTGTAGGTCTGATATTTGTTGTGGGCATGAACTCCCAAATTAAGGGGAGCTACACTCCTATATCTGTGCTAAGTGTATGCAAACACTTGAAAAGTGTTTCATTCTGGGGGAGGAACATTCTTTCGTTTACAGATAGGAAAACAAGGGGAGTCTCATACTAGTCTAAAACTAGAATTGGCGTCAAAATCACAATCCAATACGATTGATGAGGGATTCAGCCTGTGTAATTATCAGTGTGGCACATAATCTAAAAATATTCCTCAGTTAAGATACCAACACAACCTTCGCATCCAAACCTTGCTACTAACAATGTCTACGGCTAACCTTTTCACTATGTCTAAACCTGCTTCTTAAGCTTACCATAACCCAAACTTAACAGTTATTCTGCCACCTATTGCTAATAATGCTTTTGTGCTGTTATGTAGACATTGTGGCAAAGTACAAATCTACTGGTGTCAGTGTAAAGTGATTGTGCCATAGTTGGTTAGATGTAGAGATAGCACAAAGGTTAAATGCCTCATTGGATACAATGTTTGTAAGGTAAAAGCAGGACTAGTTTTGAAAATGGCAGGTTTACAGAGTGACTGTCACCACTTCAGTTATTAGACTGTATTTCAATTTGCAACTGATTTTAGAAGTACTTAGTGGTCCAAGTTGACTTAACCATTTGATGAAATATTTAACAGAGGAGGTCCAGCCTATGTGACATAAGAAAATGGTACAAATTTAACATTTATGAAAAAGATGGCTTTTAATTGAAAGTATTTATTTTCTGGGAATAAAGCTAATTTAAATTAAATTTGTCATAGAAAATACACACATGTATGTTGATGTCCAGGCTAGCAAACTAAAGATACGTTGTAAGAAGGTGTGATGGTGAATTGTAAGGTATTCCCCCTATGTTTCTTCTTTTTTAAAATGTTTGTAATGGTAACATCTGGTAATTACAAACATGTTCACCTGTGGCTGCAAATGTTGTCAATGATAATATTTTTTTAAATACCAATCCATCCCTGCTCTAAAACCTCTGTGCAGCAATTTTTATTCAAGTTAGAAAATGTCCCCCTATTTTTCATCTTTTTGTTTGCTTCTTGAAAAATTTGACTTGTGTTGTGAGCCAACATAACTTCCTGCTTCTTTTGCATGTTTTCTTTTACTAACCACCGTTATATATTCCCCATTATGCCAATGGCAGGGAATAAGCAGCACTGAGAGTTCATTTCTCCTCTCCAATCTACAAGTGGTAAGCAGGAGGTGTCAACTGCAATGGCCCCTCTAACTGCATGATAATCTGTGTGTAATGGGGTAGTTAGTGCACGTGCTTGTTTGTCATTGTGTTTGTCTAGCAGAGACCTCTAACATTTTAGGGTTATTTGGTCATATTGTGTCACACTGGGATAGTTTGCCATCGTATTAGTGTTGGTGACCTGTAATGTCTACAATCATAAAGAAGTAGTTGGACAAAGATGGAGATTGAGTCTGAACTCTATCCGCTTGACATTTGTAGGCTTAGTTTATGTACAGTTTCAGTAGATTTAGATAATAAACTAATGGCCCAATTTAGCATTGGTAAATGTGCTATCTGTCACAATTGTGGCAAATATCCCATCCACCATATTACAAGCACTGTAGGGCATAGTGTACTTGTATTACAGTAGCTGAGATATCTGCCACATTTATGAAGGAGTAACACATGCACCGAAATTTATAATAGGCCGCAAGTAAGAGGTTGGTGCACAGACCTTTTTGGAAGTAGAAAGAATGAGAAGCAACAAATACAGTTGACCGTTAGCTCTCTATGGATCAACTGTGTAGCATTTCGGTTTGTGGGATCCCACTCTCTATTTAGAACACTCAAATACTCTTTATGCGCCTTGTTTTCTTGGATTGTTCCTTTTTTGTATCCAAGTAGAGGTCTAGATAATATACTGTATTCCTGAATGACATTTTATGGAAAACTGTAGCATATGAGCATGAAACAATTGAAAAATCAAGGATGCCTAATGTAGGATTTCTGTTTGAGTTTAACAAAAATAAAATAAACGCATTGTAGAAATTATGAAAGTATATCACTTTAATTCAGAAATTTTTAGTAAAAATAAAAAGAAATTATCTTCTTAAAAAAATTGATAGTCATTGTCTACTTGTTACATAATATTTTGTCCAAAATCTTCGAAATTAAGACCCAGTGAGTTCGTATTAGCATAGGATGATCTTGCATGTATTTCAATCAGTAGCCAGAAATCTTTTGCAAATGCCAAATACTTCAAAGAATTTTGAATGATTTTCTTCATCCCACAAAATACAGACTTCCAAGTTGGTTAGATGTGCTTATAAAATAGTTCCCGATTGCTACAGTTGTGCTCTGCTTTATTGGTGGGGACTTGTGAATCCTATGGTGATTATAGTGACCCCTAATGATTTTCAAAAGATATTGTTGTTAAGCTTAGCATGATGTAATGGCCTAAATACTAGGTCTATTAATATCCCTAAAAGTCATGAAGCTATGCTAATGAAACAAAATGTAACTGGTTACTGTTTAGTGGTAAAATGTTGGTTGACCTGTTCGGGTTTGTCACCGTGTCTTTTGTTTGTTTTGTAATTTGAACCCATTATTTTAGAGATCCATGACAGAAGTTTGTTAAGCATTCATGATTTACTGTAATATTTAAAGATATTAGTTTTATTACGTGAACATTTCTGTATCTGTAAAACGAATGCTTTACGGAGTTGCTTGGTTAGTGGGCAGCATTTTAATTTATGATGAATTGTGAATACTACGTCTAGCTTCAGGGCCTCATAAATGCATATATCATACGTTAGCAGTGTTTTGTGATATTATTTTTTAGTGTGTTTCAATTACTCTTGTGCAAAGTTAATGTAGAATTGCTTTTCCTCCCTTAAATCCCTTTCTTTGGTTGCCAAATGGAGATCTTCTATAATCTTAGTGTTCCTTTATCGTTTTTTAATTTTTTTTTGTTGCTTTTTCTATATAAATTATCTGCCATTCTCTTTCCTCACATGAACTTTTATATGCACAAGTTTCTTTACCGTAACGCATTCTCTACTGAGCTGCACACTTGAACTCTGCCCTTGAGTGGCAAAGTCTTGTCACTACACATGCCTACAACCGCCCTAGCTCCACATAATGCCAAAGCACAGTTTCTACCAGTAAAATGTAACCTCCAGACTCTGCCTACTTCTTACTTGGCTAGCTGTAGTATGCGGATGTGTTTACAGAGGTCATTTCTGTCTGGCTCAGCACCTGTTGTCGGGTTGTTTTTAAATTCTGTCTAAGCTATTTTTGCAACTGTCTCTGGCATTGAAGCTAAATTGAACTTTCACACGTATAATATTCATTCACTGACATGAATCTTTGCTACATTTTATATTCATTCTTGTTTTCATCTGGTCTGTAGTAAAAAAAAAAAAAATTGCGTGTTGCTGGCCAGCACTAGAATGGTTGATTTGGTTGCCCCATTTGTCTAATTTTTCAGCACATCTATGCTGTAGACAATTGATATAGGAGAATTTATGATTCTTCTATTCTCTAGAGATGTAAGCACCAATGATGTCAGTGAATCAGAGAGTTGAAAACCAAAGAAGACAAAACATCCTTTATCGTTTATAATAACAAAACCTGGGGGGCAATTCACAATGACATTGAGTATGTGAAGCAGTACTACAGGACTTCATGTACTCTTAAATGCCTTTTTGACTAGGCCCTGAAAGGTACAACTCCATATTAGTAAACGTGCAAAACAATACCAATCTTCCTAATAGCGTAACTGTGTATAAATATTACCTGGATTTAAAATGTTTGGATATTTCATGGCTACTTGACAAAGGCATTTAATAATAATATTAATCATCCACATTTGTAAAGCGCGAACAAACGCCCGTAAGGGTCTCCAGGCTCTGGGGGCCGTCGGGAAGATTAAGCAAGCTATTTCCCAGAGTATGTGAAGTAGTACTACAGGAGTACCAATTTAGGTACTCATAAATGCCTTTGTGAGTTTGATCCACTATCTCATTCTTAATTGTCAAATCTTCACCTGGTATAAATCATCAAGAGATGCTAGAGGCATTGATGTAAATGTATCAGAATGGTGAAAGCTATAACACATAATCACCTCCACAATAAGTTACTTATTCATAACTCTCTCACGTTGGGAAATAAACAAGAACTGACCTGTATTAAAGGACACAACAAACATCTTGGACCAGGCACTCAGTTCACAGAAGGCACGCTAGGTTATCAAATCGAGTCAACCCCAGTACAACAATACAGTCCAAAAGCTAATAAGGGAGTTGTGAGTGCCAGGCGCTCTACAGCTCGATAACAGGCCTTCTACATACATTGAACAGATGGCATCGCTGTCCATCATGTACTCCTATCTTCCACAGCACAGTAAATGAGCATACAGCTGGCAAAATGTGGTGGTTCATTGGAAAGTGAACACGTTAAAGTCTGGTTGACACATTTGCTCAACGGATTTCCATTTTCGCCCAGAAACGGGTTACCTTTCTGTGCAAAGCAAGAACAGTCTTCCTGCTTGTGCAATGCTATTTTTCCATAAAACAAATTTTATAACAAATGTTTTCTAAACCTGCAAATGTAAGGCGGTTGTATGACCTCGAAGATAATTTTTAAACCAAAATGTGGAAAACATTTGCTTTAGAAAATGGTTCATTATATTACTGATCTATTGGAATAAAGTCTTTTATATTTCAACATTTTGAGTTTGTTATTCTGAGGCAATAGCCCTCATGTTCTAATCAGCAGCGTAATGTTGCTGAAATTCTGTCAATTTTTACCCTTCAGGTTGACTTTAGGCAATTATTTAAATTGTGTGTCGTAAGGCATTGTGACACGACCTATGGCTCATGCCACAAAAAGTATTGGGTGTGTGTCATAAAAGCCTGTTTTAAAAGGATGTAGTACTCCTGTTGGGAGCATCCAAGAGACTAAATACTCATCCAGTATTAGGGAGTTATGATTTAGGAACATGCTCACAGTACTCTTTAATGCCACACAGTGATACCAATTTGGACTGCTAGAGGATCGGTTTCCAACAGAACCTAAAGGGGATGGTCCATCCTGGAAGAATCTACAGTTGGAAAACTATGGCGTCACCGTTGGCTCATGAGCGCTACTACTGGTGCATAGCCATTCATTAGTGATTTGAAACCGCTTTCTTGTGTTTTATACCAATTTTCTCTTCACATGAGCTTTAGTGAAATCCGTTTTGGAGCTAAAGTTACTCTGGTTGTCCAACGTGGCTGGGGATATTATTTAGACTAAGCCTATCTTGACTCGTGCTCAATCCAGAGAATAGTATGAATTTGGTTCTCAAATTGAACTTCTGTGTCACCTGGAAGAGTTGCTGATGTCTATTAATACTTCTCTCTTAATGAGTCTGGACTGATTTTACAGGCATGTCCCTGGTACTTACCTCCTCCGGGAAATACATAACGTGTGCTTGAGATAGTAAGCAGGGGAATCCTCATGTAGTTTAAGAAACACACACTAATATGATTCAACAAAGTATTAATTGCTACAGTTCAGTTTGTTCCCACTTTTGCGAATCAGTCATTTTCTTCCAAGATCTGTGAGCAGGTTAACTCCCATATTTCTCAGGCTGTGACAATCGTGCAAACATGACTACATCCTTGAGTTATTGCATTTGACAGAATCTTGCTATTCAGACAGCTATTCCCACTGCTCGCCATTCTGGCATCTTCCTCTCCTCTCGATGAGAACCCCGCTATCGGTTGTCTAATATAGCCTTACTGGCTATTAAAGGCCCGCTGAAGCGTTAAAGGCCTGAGCGAGTGAATTTAACAAGGAAGCAGGAATTTAATAGCTGGTATATTCCTGCTAAGAAGGGCTATAAGGCTATTAGAACATTCTGTGAAAGCGTTATCCCAACAGTGGGCAACGTCACCTGATAGCACACTGGATGATTATTCAATAAAGTTCTTTCAATTCAAAAATAAAGTTCATGTAGTCAAATTTTGTTCTTCTTTTTTTCGTCTTTATTCAAGCTTAATTTTTCAATGTTCAGATTATTTCAATCATAATCATTCTTTTGTATGCCCAATGCATTTCGGGGCTTGCCCTTCATCAGGGAATTTAAATTTATGTTATCGCAGAGTCATGACGTGGTCCCGCGGGTCCACTTGCAAGAATATTATGAAAAGTGAGAAGCTTTCACCAAGTGGGTTCACGTGGACTTCAACAAGATGAAATTGAAAAGGTTGTACCGGTTCCCGAGGTAGTGGTGTTTCTTCGTCGGCGTCCGCCATGCCCCGAAATACATTGGGCATACAAGAGAATGATTATGATTGAAATAATCTGAACATTGAAAACTTAAGCTTGAATAAAGAAGAAAAAATAAGAAGAACAAATTTGACTACATGACTACATGAACTTTATTTTTTAATTGAAAGAACTTTATTGAATAATTATCCAGAGTGCTATCAGTTGACGTTGCCCACTGTTGGGATAACGCTTTCACAGAATTGATTCACACCTTCAAACTCAGGAGGGTTTACCTGACTGCACCTACCCACAGTTTCACTTGGTTTGACACTGACAGTGAATCAGGAGTGCGACGGTTCTCCATCTTTTCGTATTAGAACATTCTACTAGAGGGCAGAATGTTATAACAAATTATACAAGTGCTTCAGGGAGCGCTAGGGGATTGCAATCTCCTTTGGCTCCCTGAAGCCATTGTTTGCAGCCACAAAGATGCATTGGAATATTGGAGCTCCGGGCTTATACTGGCCATTATAAGCCCCGAGCTACTCCATTGTTTTCCATGGCACTTCCAACATTACAATGTTCTAGTACATAACAAATTCACTTGCTAACAGATGTCTTCTGGAAAATGCACCATCCGCAGTGGGAATAAAAAGAAAACCATCTTTTGCAAAACAACAGTGTAATATGTGAGAAGACCTCTTAGCCTTAAATATATAGTCGACTTTCAAAATGGCATTAATATTAGGCTAACGCAATTAATTACCACATGTTTTCTTATAATAGCTAGGTGTGGTTACCACAATTATGTGGTAGATGTCCACACGTTATTTAATGCGGTAAATTACATTTTAACACGTTTCATCTGCAAAATTAAAAAAATACTAGTACCGTGTGATAATACACCATCAGATCTGTGTAATTATCGGTTAAATCCTAAGAATTGGGGAATAACTGGCCTTCCTGGTTATGCTAGGCAGTAGCCCATATGCTTTCTCTTTTGCTTAGGGTCTTATACGTACATTTGCCCTCTCCTCCAAACAGGTGGTAAATGTGTGTGGTGGGGACTGATGTAAGGCGTGGAGTGAAGGGTCAGCTGGTGGAGGTGAGTGTAGAAAGGGGAGAAGGATGGCTGCCGGGGAGGAGCATTAGATGCTCTCCCTTGTCTTGTTTGAGAAGTGAACAGGGCCAAAATGGGTCTGGGCTGCAATGCAGCTATTTCTGCAGGTAATTTCACCGGCTGGGTTTTACATCTGGAAAAAGAAGGTTTGCTCGTCCAGCAGCCAGTAAATCTGGGTGCAGGAACCAGAGAATCCGCATAATTGCTCGGAGCTGAAATCTTTTATCTAAAGCCAGCACATGAATTGCTCTGTAAGTGCCCTGGACCCCATCATCTGACGTGTACAGCAGGTGTTATGAAACATAGGTAGCAGGCTTTAATCTACTCATGCAGCCACCCAAGCATGACTGGTCTGGCTGCAGCGTTTTACTAAACTGTGCATGGCTTCCCCCATCCACATCTCACCTATCTATGCATCCACACAACCTGTAGTTGCTGAAGTTTAAGCACATTCGGTAATAATGTAAACCTAGCATGACTTTGTAACAAAAAAGCCTATTTGGTGAAATAAATTCGAATTTAACAAATGAAATACATTATATACTACATTGCACATCGGGGTGTCCATGGCATAATGAGATCTAATAAGCCCTAATAGCAAACATTGCACATCAAACCTACACTGTTTTCTTTGATCCGTTTATACAGTTATTGTATATATTGTGTTTACCGGGGCAATATAATACCAGATTATGATGTTTGGATTTTTATTGTTTTTTCCCTATCTTTCGACAAGTGGTAATGTAATAAGCCGGGGTTATTTCAAAGTGAGTGTTGTGTTTTAGAGAGCCTTTGATTGCAAATCTAACTACCAACGTTTAACAGCTTAAAGTGCCATCTTCATCTACATTTGCTAAAATAACGTCATTCATTGTTGTAAGTTGAATTCATTTGAGCACCTCCTGCTTCCTTTGCATCCTCACTAACCACGTTATATTTTTCCCATGATGCCACTGGCAGGGAATAAGCAGCACTGAAAGTACCTTTCTCATCTCCAACCTTCAAGTGGTAAGCAATAAGTGTTAGTCTCCGTGAGCATCTAACTGCATGTTTGAGTGTGTTTAATGCACGCCAAATTATTTCAAGGAAATGTTTCCATGTTCTGAAAATCTTTAAACTTTTATAGAGCACCCCAGAACTAATATTTCTTTGCTTATGGGTGTATTTTTAGGTTAGCTGTCCTCCCCGAGTTCGACACTAAACCACAGCTATCTTGTACTAATCTACTAAGAGTTACAAAATCATAAAAGGTACACATTGTCGAAATATTGTCCACCTGGCCACGCAGAATTTTGTACTTCAAACCATAAAACTTTTAGATCTCATAAAGCTTTGGATCCACTTACTGGGTGATAATTGATCTGTTCATTGAAGTAGAAGATAATCACCAAGACTTTTCGATGTGCGTTTAACTACCATTAATTTATGAAAATCATAATTAAAAAACGCATACAAATTTGTTTCAGTAAAAGAAAAAAAAAGAAAATTAAATTATTGTCCTCCAAAAACAGAAATGGAAAGTTTTAGATTTATTTGGCGGTGTATTGGTGACTGAAGCTGAGGTGTGGGCATAGTGTGTGGTGTTGGTGTTAGCTTGTTTGTTTATGGATTAGTATAGGCCATGTAAAATTGCAACCTGCAGTTCTTGTACTACCAAGTGCACTTAAATAGATAATTTCAGTCTGAGGGGAATGCTGTCACGCACCTGAAATCCTTTCTTCTACTACTGTGCTTTGGCCTTACCTGGCAGTAAGCAATGTCTCCTTTGTGCCAGAAAGTACATATTCACAACATTTTTTTGTTTTGTTACATCTTCCTTCACACAGAGCAAAACTATCCTTATTCATCCTTACAAACAAGAATTGCAGGTTGTAGAAACAAAATCCGTTAACCAAACTAACATTTTCATACTAACTTATTAACTTTTAGCATAACTGGCGTTCTAATATTGTTTTCAGATGACAGAGTAACTTCTGGTGTTTTATGCAACTCATGCTCTCATACTTGTATATGTTTGGTGGTGGTTGAATATCAGAAATGTATATATTCTGCTCAAAAGGTTGTCCATCATTTTCTTGTCATGAGTGCAAAACTGAAATACCAATGGCCTGGCCAAATGTCCTAACCGGAAAGTCACAAATAGTTTGTGCATATTGTACACCATAATTTTAAATATTGCCTGTAATTTCCGTTGTGCCCTATGTTCTATTGGGTTGTGATGAAAAAGGCGTCTTTCATAGAAGGTCGCAGAATGCTGTGCATAATGAAAATTAATTAGGCAGGTCTTTATTTTTTACCCCCTGCAATTATCCATGTTGCACTGTGAAGGTGGTCCGCAAGGGGCAGCAGAGTACATAACTATGTTTTGTTTCCAAAAGGGGGAACTTTTTTTTTTTCTTAACAGGTCATGTTTCCTAAAATAGAGGTGCTGCTTTAAAAAAAATGCTTCCTGTGTGTGAAAACATCTAAATACATTAGACGGTGTTCTGGAACACTGCCTATTCTCTCCTGAAGGCCACAGACCACTCGCCTTTATGAACAAGTTATCTACATTTAGGAGTTGGTAACCTTTTAATGGTTTGCAACTACACTGTTATTACAACCCATTAACACATCTCAATTCGAATCACAAATACGAGGAAACTCCTTTTGTAATTGTGAGTCGCAAACTCCCATTTATGATTCAGAAAGTCTTCTGAATCGCAAAAAGGATATAGTACATTGAAAAAATGTTTTTTTTTATAAAGATATTCACTCACAAATCCTGTGATTTCTTTGCAAGTTGCTGGCTTTGTAACTTCAAAATAGTTTTGCACGAATTGACTTCTTTTGCATGATGAATATTGATAATCGGGGCTACAATTCTAGGTCTCCGATTACTCCTAAATAATTTGATTTCCTGCTTTATGTATTAAGTGATGTAGCTAATAGCATTCTACCTTTTTTTTCTTGCCTCAAATAAATCGTCAAAATGGGTTTTCTCTTTGGGACAAGAGAGTTAAATAGATTTTGAGAAGCCTCTGTTTTTTTGTTTTTTTGTTTTGCAAAGACCTTTATTGCGTCAATTGTTTACACAGCGTAATGCCAACAACCCAACGGGCTGGCCGCTATAGCATATGTTCATTCTCAATACCGCATCGTAAAATCTTTGATGAAATTATCAATAGTGTACATTGTAATACGGTGCAACAATAATGAGGTGTGGCACCCGCATCAGTTTCTCAGAAGTTAACGGTCTTTGGTTTTTCCAGTGTTTATAACAAAAACAAACAAAAGAACTGTTAGGAACAATCATATGGTCATTTATATATCAATACTAATTGCGTTTAGACATCTCTTCCAGACTTCCCATGGTAGATTCCCCCCCAGTCTCGGTACCTTCCCTAAGGGTCGTGTACGTGTGCGGTATGGAAGCCCTCGATGTGGTGCCCCCCATATTCCCTGCCCCTCAAGCTTGCGTAACAATGCGTAAAAATGCCCTTCTCCCATCCCCTGGTCTCTCCCCCATCCTAAAGCGCAGCCCACTATCTCTTCGTCATCCGACTCATCTTGGTCATCCTCCGGTAAGGGGTCGCAAATCTCCCCTCTATATTCATTCCATTTGGTCCAGATTTTATTTCATTTTTTCGGGCAGGCACGGTTAGAGTACACCGCCCTCTCTGTCAGCATTACCCTATCCATGTTTAAACACCACAGTGATTTGGTCGGCACTTCCGGAACCCCCCAGCGCTGAGCGATATCTCGCTTTGCTACCATCAATCCTATTGTAACCCAGAGTTGCCCATATCTGGAAAGGTCTGTAGGTTCCCATACATTTAGAAGGCATCTCTTCGGTTCAGGTAATAGTGCAGTTTCTAGTGTCTGTGAGATTGTTCGCAGTACCTGTTTCCAATATTCCTGGATTCGGGGGCAATCCCATATGGTGTGATAGAATGAGCCCTCCTCCCCGCATCCTCGTAGGCAGTAAGGGTGCTCTATCCTGTTAATACGGTGTAGCATTGTCCTTGTGTAATATACCCTGTGTAGTATTTTGAGTTGTACTAGTCGTAGTCTTGCGGAGATGCCTACTTCCCTGGGTGACGCTAGTGCCCCATTCCATTCATGTTCATCCATGTCAGTAGTGTCCCCCTCCCATTTTGCCTTTAAGGTCAGTGTTGGGTCTGGCAAGTTGTTGAGTAATTTGCGGTAGGTAAGAGATGTTGCACGCTCCACCATAAATTCAGTGAGGAGGCGATCCTCCAGCGGGGAAGATTCGGGCAAGTCTGTATCCATGGGCAAAGCCGCTAATAACGCGTGCCGTATCTGGATGTATCTGTAGAGTTCCCGCTCGCTGAGTTCATACAGTTCTCTCAGTCTATTGAAGGGCACCACCTCCCCCCTGTCCCACAGATCGCCCACCGTAGATATTCCTATAGTGTCCCAGTGTGAAAATCCCTTGCTGTTCCTCAAGTGACCAAGGACTCGGGAGTCCCACAGTGGAGTTAGTTTGGTGATTTTCCCTTTCCAGCCCAGAGCAGCCGTCGCTTTATGCCAGAGTGTCACTGTTAGTCTGGTGGGTCCTATTAAGGCGCAAATTTTACGGTGGTCATATAATGGAGCCAACAAGCTGTCAGCGCCCAGCTGCCCCCTGTCCGCCTGGAACGCTGGTTCCGCCTGGGAAGTGTGGAGCCATTGGTTGATGGGTTTAAGGTGCGCCGCCCAGTAATACAGTTTGAGGTTGGGTAGTGCAATACCACCGTCAAACCAGCCCCTATGCAGTTTGGATTGGGCGATGCGAGCGGGGAGGGTACCCCATAAAAGGTTAGAGACCAATGCAGCAACCGTTTGAAAGAATTTAGGGGCTACCGGGTAAGGTGTGTTCTCAAGGACATATAAAAATCTTGGCAGGGCCATCATTTTGTAAAGTGCAGCTCGACCCAAGAGCGTCAGCGGGAGACCCTACCAGAATTTAACGTCTTGCTTGAGCCTCTCTAGGTGGGGTTTCAAGTTTTTATCCATGAATTCTGTGGGGTCTCTAGTGACGTGGATGCCCAAATATTTAAACGACGAGCCTGCTATCCTCAGGGGACAGCCCGCGTCTAGGGCCGGTACCTGTCCCTTCAGTACATACAGTTCCGATTTGCTCCAATTGAGTGTATAGCCGGATATCCTGCCGTGAGTATCACAGAGATGTAATAGGGCCGGTATCCCGCTGTCAGGATTAGTTAAGTAGATCAGCATGTCGTCCGCATATAGGGACAACCGGTCCTCCCAACCCTCTCTCCAGCAGATGCCCCTTAATAGGGGCGAGGTTCTAATAAGAGTGGCAAGGGGTTCCAGTGAGATCGCGAACAACAACGGTGAAAGGGGACAACCCTGTCTCGTTCCTCGCCCTAATGGGAACTTCCGCGAGATATGGCCATTTGCCACCACCCGGGCAACCGGGTCAGTGTACAACAGTTTGACCCATGCAACAAAGCGGGGACCAAAACCCAGGCAAGACAGCGCCTCAAACAAATATGACCATTCCACAAGGTCAAAAGCCATTTTGGCATCGAGGGCTAATATCACTGCTTGTGACGTGACCGAGTTTGCTTTGGCCAGTACTCCGTGCAGTCTGCGCAGATTTAACGCCGTATTTCTGTGCGGCATAAATCCGGACTGATCCGGGTGTATGAGAGATGACAAATGGGGCAAGATTCTCATTGCTAAGAGTTTGGCAAGTATTTTAGCTTCCGCGTTTAGCAGCGAGATGGGGCGATATGAGGAGCATTCATCAGGAGGTTTGCCTGGTTTGGAGATAGCCACTATAGTCACTGCTCTCTGGTCTGGCGGGAGTGAACCCTTCTCCAGACATTCTTTAAACATTTCCAGCAAATGTGAGCTGAGGGTTTCAGGCATCGCTTGATACCATTCCACCGGTATCCCGTTAGTCCCCATAGCCTTTCCTGGGTTCAAGGCGTGAATAGCTAGTTGTATTTCATCAGCGGTGATGTCCGCTTCCAACTCACATGACACTTCCGAGGGCAGCGTCCGAACCTCGATCGGCGCCAGTACCTCCCTGGCCATTTCAGAAGTAATTACATGCTCAGGGGTGTACACCCTTTCAAAGTGGGACGCAAGCAGTTCTACAATTCGTTCCGGGCTAGTATGCATCCCTCCATTTTCATCCCTCAAACGTTGGATTCCCCTCGAGCTCCCCTCCCGTTTGTCTAGCCAGGCCAGGAGTTTCCCCGCCTTGTCGCCTACCTCGTAGGTCCTATTTTGAGTGTCCGTTAGTTGCCCTTTTACGTAGATGCGTAAGTGATCATTATATAGCTGTTGTTGCAATGCCAGTGCGTGTAGGGTGGATGGAGTGGGGTGTTGTTCGTGCTCCGCCGTCAATTTCTGCAGAGTTAAGTCCAGACCATCTAGCTCCTGAGAACGTGCCCGCTTGTAACCTGTGATGGTGTTTATGGCTTGTCCCCGCAATACTGTTTTATATGCCTCCCAGAGTACCTCTGAGGAGCGCACGGAGTGGACATTTTCAGTGAAATATTGTGTTGTTGCCTGTTTAAGAGCCTTGCGGACCTGGGGGATCTTGAGATAAGTAGCCTGTATGGGATATATGCGATTGTGCGTTTGTGTCTGGGAAGAGAGTGTGAGAGTAAGTGGGGAGTGGTCCGAGATTCCTCGAGGGTGAATCGTCATAGTATCTACGTGTCGGAGACCTTCCCCCAGGGTCAGAAAGTGGTCTATCCTCGATAGACTCCCATGTACCGCAGAGTGGAAGGTGTATTGTTTCGCACTGGGGTGGAGGTGTCTCCAGATATCAATCAGGCCCATGGCTGTCAGGAATCGTTGGAGGCGGGGGATCCCTCCTGTGGGTATTAGCGTCGGAAACCGGTCAAGTTGTGCATCTAGGATAGCGTTGAAATCCCCCCCAAGGATAACCTCCCCCTCGGGGAGAGTCAGAATAAAGTCACCCAGTTTTGGGAGGTGTACCGAGTGTAGTGCCGGTGGAATGTATACCGAAACTAGGTTGAGAAGTTTCCCCTCCCACTGCCCCTGTAGGGCTGCAAAACAGCCTTGATCATCGGTTTTAGTAAGTAGGGGGATAAATTGAGTGTTTTTGCGTATCAGGATGCCGGTCCCTCTGGAGCCCGACGTGAAGCCCGAGTGGACTATCATCTTGTAGCCTCGCCTATCCATGGCTTTGGTGGCTCCCCCAGTTAAGTGAGTTTCCTGCAGCAGTGCTATGGTGGGTTTTAGCCTCTTAAGCGCGGTTAGTACCAGCCCCCGTTTCACCTTGTCCCCCAGTCCTCTCACGTTCCAGGTCATGAGGCGCAATGAGGGGCACCGTGTCTCAATGCCCACTCCACTCCCATCAGGAATTGGAACGCCAGCCATTGGGTATTATGGGGTCCATGGTGCAGCTATGGGCAAGTGCGGCATTGGCGCCAGGTGTGTAGTTTATGCAAGTGCCGAAGGTACTGCTGGGAGCCGTACACCCCCGCTCGCTCCTCCCGCCTTTTCTCGATTCATATGGAAGTCTAGTTTCCGTCTTGGACCATGTAAGTGTGTTCCTAACTTTAAAAAAACCATCCCTCCCCCAACTCCCCCTCCCTGCATCCCTGCCTAACGGACTTTCAACTGCCCGCCTCCCCAACTGAGCAGAGCGCTTTACCCATCCCACAACCAGAGTACTTGTGTGTATGGGGGAGAGTGTCTCCCCGAGCAGGCGGCATCCCTGCGTGCTTCCGGGGTAGTCTCGCCAGAGTCCAAGAGCAGCTTTTAAATGATGCGTCGACGGTCAGCAATCTTCACTGAAGCCATTTTCCGAGTAGGGGTCATTCCTCACCGCCAGCTCCTGCAAATCCATGTGAGGGCGAGCCCTCCGCTCCTCCTCGACCGGATGTTTGTGAGCCTGTCCCGCTGGTCCCTCCTCGGTCGTGATTCTGTCTGTGAGGTTTCCGCTGCCGGTCCACGGTACGCCATCCCTCCAGCCAGTCCCGCGCAGCGTCCGGGGTGTCGAAGAACCACACCTTTTTGTCCGCCACAACTCGCAATTGGGCCGGAAATTGCATCAAGTATTGCAGTTCCTTTTCCCGCAATGTTTTTTTAACTTCCAAAAACGTCCTCCTCCTCCTGGATACCTCCGCCGTGTAGTCCGGGAAGAATGCTATTCTTGAGTTTTGGATCTGGATGGCCGGCGCCACTCTTGCGGCCTGCAGGATGGCGTTGCGGTCCCTGAAATTGAATAGCCTTGCCAGTATTGGCCGAGGTGGTCTCCCTGTCTTAGGCTTCCCCCCCGGCACCCTGTGGGCCCGCTCCACCGAGAAGAAATTCGACAGTCCCTTAGGCTGGAGCCTGGTTTTGATCATGTCCTCTACATAGAGGTCCATTGCCCCTGTGTCTTCCGATTCTGGTACCCCCAAAATTCGGACATTGTTGCGCCGAGAGCGCCCTTCCTGGTCATCCAGTCTGTCACGTAGCAGTTTGTTGTCCGTCTGCAGTCGCTCCATTGCCGTCTGCAGTTCGGACACATCTTCGACCAAGGATTTGGTGACAGCCTCCACTTGTTTGACCCTTTCGGACATTTTTTGGAGGTCTGCCCGGATCAAGGTGACCTCGGTAGCTGTAGCTCCCACTGTCGCTTGTACCTGCGCCAATGCTGCCAAGACGTCCTCGATAGTGGCCTTTTTGGTCCCCTCCGTCTCCGTCGTCTTCCCCGCCGTCTTGCGTTGTTCCTGGGGAGGAGAGTGCCTTTCATAGGCGAATTTGTCCAGTTTGGCCTGGGTGGCGTTTTGTCAGGGGCCTCTGTTTGCCATGATTCAGTGCGTACCGATTCACCGGCGAAGCAGCCAGTCACCGGGGAGCGGTGCTCGGGTCAGGGCGGGCTGGACACCCGCCGACTTGCAAGGTCCTCCGTGAGGGGAGACGGTGATTCCTCTTGTGCCTGTGATTGCTGGGCCTGTCTACAAGTACAACGCGGGGTCAGGCAGGGCGTTGCGCTCACGAGTGGTAATTGGTGCGGTTCCTCACCCTACCGTTTATCAACACATGCTGCCCACAGATCCTATATTCGGCGGGGTGCTGCGGGTCCGGAGAAGTTCCTGATCGTGTCCCCGTGCTCCACTGACATGAGGTGCCCCCTCGGCGTGTGTATCGTCAATGGTCCCTCCGCCCTGGACAGAATCTTATTAGGAGGGGGTGGGGGGGTGGCAGTTGCCCAGCCCCCGTCTTTTGCGGCCGCCGCCGGCCGTCCGCCGTCGAGGGTGAGGTAGTCTAGGTCGCGGAGCCTCCCGCGAGCACCCGGGACTCCGGCCCGACCGCCGCCACACGGGGGCCGCCGCTGCAGGGAGGCGACGCGCGACCAGCGCTTAAAATGGCGGCTCCGCGATTGTGACTTGCGGCGTTGGCTGCACCTTCGGGTCCGTCCCCACGGCCCCCTCTGCCGCTGCTGGAGGTTGCGGAATTCTGCCCGTGCCACCGGGTTCTCGGGGAGTAGTTCACGGATGCCTGGGCAATACGCCCGATGAGCTGGCACTTCCGGCCAATTGCTGCCGCCGAGGATCAACTTCCGGTCGGTCACAAAGTTGTATGCCACTCCGCCGCTTGCAGGCTGTCGTTAGGCCCCACCTCTTCTCAGGCTTCGTCAGGCGCTCTGGGTCTGCAGACTCGCCGTCCCCGTCCCAAAATTGCAGCGCTGGATGCTGCAAGGACTCCGGGTCCGGTCCACCCCTTCTAGCTCCTTAAAATACAGGATAAATATATCGGATTAATGCGGGAAGCCACCTCTGCTCGGGTGCCTCTCTAAGCCGCAGCCGCCATCGTTGGCTGCTAGCCACGCCCCCTCGAAGCCTCTGTTTTTAATTACATCAGTTGGATTGGAGTCCGAGTTCGTTTAATCTATTAATAAACAATGGAATTGACCTATATTTTAGAGAACTATGAATGGGATAATTAAAAGCCTAGTCCATATCTTTGTTTTGAGAAATTAAAATGAATACCTACAATTTTGAGAATGTAACTAATATAAACACTGAGTTGGGTAATAGGAGTTTAGGTAATTAAACATTTATTAAGATAAGAGTAAACGCAGTTGTAATGGATACTTCTAACTGCAGGTTCCTCACCTTGTTAAAACCCCCAGTTGGATCGGTCCTGCCCTGGAAGTGATGGCCACAATATTGTGCCATCTCCGCGTGTCAATGTCTCTTCCTTTCTTTCTGCGCCTTTCAACATGATTCTGCAGCGACCTCCCTCTGTTTAAGTGTTGTGATGGAAAACCTTTCCACATTTTTCTAGTGTACAAAATACGTCGCGCCTACCCCTCCAAAACAACAAGTTTCAACATCTGCAAGGATTGTAACAAGCAGATGTCAGTGGCTGATCCTAATGAGGTTTGTATCTGGAGTCTGGGCTCCTTACATGACTCAACAACAGTGATTTTAAATGACCTCTGATGAACCCAGAGGACACCTGGGGCTTCTAGGCCAAACCCTACATCGCAGTGCACCACAGGAAAGCTCAGAAGGCCTGGTCCTGTTCTAAGTTCGAGAATACAGATGTGTTCTCTGTCCAAAGGCAGCTCGCCACCCACTCACCTCCAAGTTTTTAGATAAGGTGAAGTAGATGAAACCTAAGAAGGTGAAATCCTGCTTCCCTTTCTCCAGCCACTCTTATTAGGAGACGTATTGCAGAATTTAGGTACCTCTTAGTCTCAGTCCCCCACTTTGAAAATGATACCCTTGTTTGCAGGGGTGTAGCTGGGTCAGTCAGATTGTTCAGAAATGCTGAAGCTCACATCCCCCTCAAACACTCCAGCACATCATAGCAAAGTATATACACAAGAAGCAGGGCATAGGGGAGCGTAAGGGGCAGTGGAAAGGGAGAGCAGTGCTGATTGTTGGGGGGTACCTAAAATATAATATTTTGTAAAATACCAACCTTTTATTAAAAGTTCAGGAAGAGAGAAAGTGTATGTGTGCGTTTTTGTCTGTGTGAGTGTGTAAACATCACAGGTGAAATCGTATACACACATTACAATAACCTCCTGAAAACACCGGTTGATTTGGGATGTAACTACCCCGCCTCCCCTGCACTACACCCCTGCATGTTTGACTCAATCTAGTCCCAGTTCCTGTGGCCATCCGTGATGCCACAACAGATTACAGCTTTCAAGGAGGCTATGTTGAAGATATGTTGTACCCTCTGGATACCTCTGGTGTACCTTAGACCCTTATACTTTTGAGTTGGCCTGTACGGGTTCCTCGTGCATTGATGCTGGCAGTGAGGCCACGGATGCAGGAGGAAGAGACAATAGTCCTTTTAGACGCAAATCCATCACAACCATGAAGTTATTCCCACCTCAAGCACTTTTACACTCCCACTCTGATTCTGATACATTTGCATTGCACTATAGATTCACAGATCTGGAGCCACAAGATGACAGCCTATTTCTAAACCTTCAAGAGGCTAATGGCCTTGGTATCCTGCCTGCTATAGGCCTTACCTGGCCTCTCTGCAGATGAATATTCCTCATTTGTGATGGTGATACGAAGGGCACAGAGTGCTTGATCTTCAGTTCCCCTTAATGGAGGTAGAAACCAATGTACTTAACCCCTTCAGTGCTGCGCGAATTTCGCTGCAGTGCTGAAGGGTTTAAAAGCGTATTGGCTCATGACGGAAATGTTCCGTCATCAGCACCGGGGCACCGACGCTGATGACGGAACCGTTCAGTCATGAGCATGGAAGGGGTTAAAGATGTGCTGCAGTCAGAGCAGACCACTCCAGAACCACTCCTCCCTTTTAATGAGAAATTGACAGACATGCTTCTGGGCACCTGGCAAAGCCAGGATATTGACCTCCTGTCAACCTCCAAAGAGCCAGGAGACCGAGACCAGCTCCAGTGAGCCCAATCTTTCCTACTGTAGCACCTGACCATCTGTAATTGATTGTGTTGGGTAACATTATCGTGATAAGTAAAATTGATGAAACAACTGGACAGATATAGACGCAGCATTTTTGCCCACTATCAGGACGACTCATGCGTACCCCTCCCAAGTTCTTCTTGACTTCTGTGGACTTTTCTCAATTTGGAATGTGTTTCTCTCTTTTAAATATTTTATCATCGGTGGTTAATTCGTCTTCGAAAACTACGGAGTACTCACCTCCTACCTGTTAATCTCCTCCTTCTCACCTAAACCCATAAAGATTGGTAGTATTTTTTTATGTTCTTATCTCTAATCTCAAAATTGGAATAGTGTTCAAAATGGGTGGGGTATTTAAGATTTTTGTGAGGTGGATAACTCTGCACCCAGTTGGGTGAAACCTTTAGGTGTCTCATCGCATTGTGATGTAGTACTGTTGTTACTGATATAATGTGACTTAAAGAGATTTGACCTTCTTTAGTTTAGTAACTTTGTATTTTGCAACCCAAAACATTTGATACATGCAATATGGTTTCCATGAATAATTTAACCGTATGCTAACATGACAACCTACAGTTTTATTTCTAGCCCACCATATACTTATAACACTTACATTTCTGTTTCCACCCCCACTTTTCTGCAATGCACACAAAGATGTACAACTTGTATCCCACTTTTCCCCTTCTGTTGAGTGAAGCATGACTATGCAACAGTCACACTAACTACTAAGTGTCTGTTAAATGTTACAACACTGCTCGGAATGCACTACTGTAAGATTGTGTGAACCCCTAAGGTGAACTCCATGCATTATAATTTTTTTTATGTTTCACAGAGAGCGCGAAAATTTGGTCTATTCCTGAGTCGGCGTCTTGGGGTAAACTAGTGTTGCTGTGTAGTTTTGCCCAATAGGGTTTCTGGGTGTGTTTTTATGATGTGGCATGAAGTCAAGAGAAAACAGAATCTTGGCGATAATGCCTTGGTTAATCCATATGTTATATATTATACTGAACTAATTCCATATGTGATGTATTATATTACGGTAAACTAAAAATAATGCACTCTCACACTTACAGCGGAAGCTTCAAGGTTTTATTTACTTTAAGGAAAGAAATCGCTGGTCCGATATTGAGCCCTAATCAAAATATATTAGAATAAACCTCACCTTTGGATAAATCCTAATAGTATTCCTTCGTTGCAAAAGCGTTGGACTTTAATGTGATGGTTGGAACTGTATGTACATAAGAGAATCCTTCTAAGAAATGAACTTGACTTAATTCACCTTTCACAAAGAGTAACATTTAGCACAATGAAACCTTAATCACTCACTGAGGCTAAATTAAAACCTACATAGCGATTTTCATAAATTTCCCATTAACCAATACAAACCACATAAATGGCTGGGCTATAAACAAGCGATACCTACATTAAAGTCACGGAAGTAAACTGCACTGTAGAAAAATGCAAGGTTGCAAAATATTAGTGTTCATACAATAATTATCTTTTTTACTTCTTGTGACTTTCGTTTGAATGGTAAATAAATGATTATCACAATTAAGAGGAACTAATGACGCAAAGAGAAAAACAATGAAAATACAGATAAAAATATGCAATTATATGTGAGTTATACAGCAAGTTTAAATTACATAATTGCATTTTATTGGGATCACTCCAAATACACGAAATACTCATTGCTATTTATACTCCAAAATAAAAAATAATTTGCGTAACAAAGATTTCAATTTATTGCAGCTGTCAGAAAATTAATCCCATAGTGTTAAATTGAAACTGTCTGACAAATCGCTAAATATGATCCTGTGTCGTTCAGATTAAAAAATAAATAAATAAATTACTTTGTCCATTTTTGAGGGTAGCCAACATTATCGCTCAAGTTGGCTTTGATAGAAACATCAGGGAAAGGGGTGCTACGAACAGTTTTATCAATACATTGACTTTAAAACCTCCTCTGTGATAATCAGTCCAGATCTGGGCTGCAGAAGTGACCTTAACCTTCATTAAACCTGGCTTTTCTCCTCGCTATAGGTTATCCAACCAGTCATCTTTTTTGCTCTCTGACTTGTCTGCCATGTATGACACCAAGGAGAAAATTTGAGCTTATGGCTAGAGCGGTTGACTTCGAAGCTGGGGAAGCGAGTTCGAGTTTCGGCAGGGACGCTCAACATCCTGTGATTCTGAGCACATTACTTAATCTATCCGTGCCCAACAAAAAGGAATGTGTCCATCTGGATCTTATGTAATACACCATAGAGTCACTGTAGACGTGCACGAGAGCTAAACTTTAATAAGTGAGTTATTTCGAGTAAGTGGTCACTACTGAAGGTCATTAGTCATGGTCCTACCTCACAGCGCAAATTAAAGACTGGCTTCAAACAAAGCTAATTTAACTGCTTCGTAAATTTACGCTCTCTGGAAAAAAAATGGAGGCAGGTAGTGTTCTACAAAGCCTCATAATCAATAAATGGCTACAAAGTTGTTATAAATGCTATACAGAAGGCAGTTAATACAAAACTTAAAAAACAATGATTTGTGGTTCTGTTCCAACTGCATGTCCTCTGTGCCTTTGTGCATACTAAGCAAGTTTGCCAATGCTGCTAGTTTTAGACCTAAGTATTATCATTTAGCTATGTCATTGAAAAATAGGGTACTTTTCAAATAAAAGGAAAATCTATTGCTGCACAATTTGATACATAGCAGCTACTCAGATTATCCCCGGCTATCTGGATCAACCTTTTCAGCATCCACCCATCCCCCCCTGTAAAATCATATAGTATTTATCCAGAGATCCTTAGATGCACCACATTAGCTCGTGCCAGCTATCATCCATTTGAATGTGGTCTATAGGTTTAACCATACTAACCTCATCCTTCATATTTTCAGTAGTATAATTTAAAGCAGAACTTTGCACTAGCAATCTAGAGAAAACTATTCACTGAGTTTTGCCAGTCCGAGTGTTCTGTTAGATACGCATCATGTACTGGCTCCATGCCACTGCTGTCCAATCAGGCTAAGTCAACACCACCGCTTTATTATGCCTTGCTTCATTTGATCAGCTGTCTGCTTCCCTTCTACACCACCAGACCAGTTTTTGAGAGTTTGCTTGCTTGCCTGTATTGCTTGACTCCATCAGGTTCCTTGACCATCTCCACCTGAGCTTTGTTCTCCTACTTTCTCTTGACACCTCAACACTCCTTACCCAAACTTCACTCCCACCGTCTTAATCTGTTCGCCAAACTGTCATTAAAATATATCTTCTCGTTCTTTGTGAGCCCCAAGCTTCTCCTCCTCCCGGTCCCTGAAGGCCTCCTTCATTTTCTCCATAGCAATTCTTGATCATTTTTGCATCTCGCAACATTAGCTTGACCTGACCAACCTCTCCCTTAGCTGACAAAAGGCCATGCCTCCAAAATGTTGACCTCCACTCCCCACCTACTCAGTGCCTCCATCTTGACCCCTGCAACATGTTTCCGTATCTCCACCTCACATTACATTACACTACATGCCTGTCTTTCTCCAAAAGCATCATGGTGTTAGGTACCCTCATATCACACTGCCTACCACCCACGCCCACATCCTCTTTCACCCCAGATGCTACTTACTCCGCACCCGGACTCAGTTGCTTATGCCCAACATGCTGCTCCTCCTACCTTTTGAGGCCTCCCAGCGGTCCTCTAGCCCACCCCTCCATTTGGCTGTTTTCTATTGTTGCAGTGGAGAGAGTGGACAATCTCTGAAAAGTGGGTAGACGTTCTGAGTCCTGAAAACCGTACTGTGCTCAAGTCCCTCTCTTTATCAGTGAAATAATTTCAGGGAGACAACCATGCTCAAAGGAGTGGGGTGCTCTGAGCAATCTGTCTCTGCCTTCAAACATGAGACTGTGTAACCGTGCTACCCCTTCCGCAGTAAAGATGTCGCCAAAGTTCCTTATGGATGGATGGATGTATGTGTGGCCTCAGTGTCTGCGGGAAGTGACTTGCTGCGTCCATGTGTGGCCTCAGTGTCTGCAGGACGTGACTTGCTGCCTTCTGCCTCCATGTGTGTCCTCCGTATCTGCGGGAAGTGACTTGCTGTCTGCTGCCTTTTGTGCAAAGGTATCTACCCAGGCAGAAAAGAAGAGAGATTTGAAAGCTGGCTATCAGAAAGCAAACATAATTATGTTTATAAAAAACTTAATAAGACAAGCAATGGACTGAAATGATATCAAGATAAATAATTTTTAATATTTGCTGTCTGCTGCCACCATGTGTGGCCTCAGTGTCTGCAGGAAGTGACTTACTGCCACCATGTGTGGCCTCAGTGTCTGCAGGAAGTGACTTACTGCCACCATGTGTGGTCTCAGGGTCTGCGGGAAGTGACTTACTGCCACCATGTGTGGCCTCAGTGTCTGAGGGAAGTGACTTGCTGCCACCATGTGTGTCCTCAGTATCTGCGGGTAGTGACTTGCTGTCTGCTGCTACCATGTGTGGCCTCAGTGTCTGCAGGAAGTGACTTACTGCCACCATGTGTGGCCTCAGTGTCTGTGGGTAGTGACTTGCTGCCACCATGTGTGGTCACAGTGTCTGTGGGAAGTGACTTGCTGCCTGGCCTCAGTGTCTGTGGGAAGTGAATTAATTTGTGTTGCCACCTACAATGCTAGAGTTGGAGTGGGTGAGGAGCCTCTATTGTGGGGTTAGTTTATTAAAGTACTTTTGCCTTTTCTTAGGAGCGTATGCACCTTGTTGCTTCTGCACAAATGTAGCAGTAGGAAAGAGAAGGTGCCCAACGTCTGACGATTATACAATCTTCCCAGGATCCCTACCTGCCCCTGTCGGATACATGAGTGTACCTTCGATGTTCCAGGTTTTGGTTTGCCACGTCTTCCACAGTCCCTCTCACTTCTTACAGTATACATGGCTTTCTTTCTGAAAAATGCCTTGCATCGTACAACACCTGCCAATAAGAAACACAAGGGAAGCCAGGTCGTCGTTTAACCGAGCCAGGCCAAAGTTTAGATCAATGAGAACATATGTTTTCAAAACAGGATTTGAATACGCAGGCTGTACACCTGCCTGGTGTCCAGTGTATTTGTTTTTGTGTGCCTGAGCAGCCCCCACTGCAGAGTCACAGTTGGTGCATTATTCTCCGGTAGCACGTTCTTGCCAGCTGCCTGTCAGCCTTATTTGAAACAGGAAGTTGTGGGCTTGCCTCCGTCTCCAGACTCTTTGTTCTGCCTGGTGGGGCCTCAACTTTAACAGCTGTTGCTATGCGATAGCTCCAGGGCAGCACTGCCATATGTTAGCGTGCATTATCAAAGTCAATTGTATTGCCTCAAAAAGATTAAATACAAACCCCAAAAATAGCTTTGAGGTTTGTATTCCGGAAAATCGTGATTATTTCCAACTAATAGAAATGCACAGATGATTTAGGTATCAATCCATTTTAGAGACCCCCGTCTGAAATATTAAGTAATGTATGGGAGCATGTAGCCACAAACATACATATTGACATTCAGTCTGACATTTGAGAACAATTCTACTAGGAGCAGCTTTGGTCTCGCAATCGGTCTCGTATTAGTGAAAGTTAGGGCTGTTGGCATTGAAAATAACAATGTTTTTTACTTTAATTTTTTTTGTATGTGGTGGTTGACATAGCTCTATTGCTAATGTGCCCAAAGCAGGGAAAGGGTGCAGTACCACACTGTCACTAGGCGTTCCTTGGAACCTCTTTTGGCCACATAAGGTACTGCACTCTGCGATCTTGAATTCAACACACCCCCAGGAACTGAGAAGTTTTACGCAGTGCATTTAAAGCGCAATTTTATTTACAACTAGGACCATTCCCAAGTGGCAAAATGTAAAGGACAAAACACATGCACAATAAAATGGAAGTGCATTGGTATCGTGGATCCAACAGTGGCTTCTGTGCATGTGAATAGGAGTGCTTCCATGCTACTGTGAGGAGTGACCAGGGGAAACGACAATAAACGAGAGACAATGCACCAATAAGCTCTATGAATCACGGTGGGGTGGACGACCAGGAGATAGCACGAATGCGTTGGATGGCCAAACAGAATGATCAATTAGTGATATTCCCTGGACATTAATAAAGCACCTGAAGGAGGGTGTATGACCAGCAATGCACCAATCAAAAGGCAGAAAGTCTGAATGGCACAACAAAGATAATGGTAATCAATGGGTGTGCTTTAAGCCCTTATTAAGGATACAAAATGCCTCAATAGAGCAGTTCAAGCACTGCCCAGCCTCGACCTAAAAAAAGAGAGAGAATAGCCTGGTAAGAACCAAATCTTCATCCGAAGGGACAGGCAGTAGTACCCAGATAGAGTGCACCTTAGTGCACCTTTCTTTATGTATTTTTTTTTTATTTTTTACCAGTTTTAAATGGTGACCACAAGACCTATGTAGTTGACAGAGGTTTACAAATTAGATTGAGTACAATTCCCCTTGGTGTGGTAATTATCAACCAAAGTGTTCTTTTCACAATTGACAGTACTACCCCCAGAGTACTATTTATCTAAGGGCTATGGCTTGGGTGATGTGTTCTACTGGTAAATAACGTCTTTCATGAATGAGTCATTAGTGAACAGTCTTCTTTTTGAAGGGGGTTAGTAGATGCAGATTGTGAGTTTGTCATGAGAAATTGTTTTGAAGTATTTTCTTTCCTGCAGCCTGAGATTTCGAGCAGTTGGTTTGGTTTCAGGGACCATTGACCACCAGATATCTTCAGTGTGCAGGCAAGGTGTTTAAGTGGTAGTAGTGTGGAAACACCTTCATGTCAATCTAATATATTTACAATATCTGGTTACCACAACAGGTTGCCTTTTTGAGTACATATATAATACTAATAGAATTGAACTATATACACTTTCAGCACACTTAAACATTCATTGCATTTAACATTAATTATTTTGCTCTATTTATTTTATTTTTCATAGAATATGTAAGTAACCTCAACAGTTATTGATGAGACAATTACATGTATTCTCCTCTTGGCTACTATGTATCTTGAACCAGTCTTTATACTAGCACATTGTTGAACTCATTACACACTCGTAAATAAATGATACTGAGAAGAGTTTATTGATTTTTTTTATTGGTTACACTATTTTGTATCCCCTCTCCCTGCCCTGCTTTTCTCTCTTTTGGGTATAACTTGGGAATAACATCATTACTTTCTATTCTGCTGTTTCCCACCTGTACAATTCAATAAGAGTCTTAGATACTCTAGCACAACTGAGTTAGCATCAACATTGAGGGACATCAGTCTTGCTGGCAAGACAACTTAAACATTACCAGTATTGTATACATTCTATACTTGTCTCTTGGATGCAACCTTACAACAGTTTTTCATTTATTTTCATACAGTTGTGAGTATGTAATAAAACAACCTACTGACCATAATTTGTCTAACTATGTATCTATCTATCTTTTAAGTCCTCGTGGTCCCTAGTAGGTAGTTTTAGTTAGGACCATGTTTCTATTGAAAAAGCATTTTTTGACTTGCCTAAATCGTTGGTGTCGTTTGACGAATCTTCATGAAATTTCCCCAAAAATGTATCAAGGTGAGTCTTTTTGTGCATGGACAGTTTTGGGGAGATCTGTGAAGTCGTAGCGAGAAAAAGGGGGGGGATCAATAAAAGTGTGTTTCCTATGTTAATCTCCATAGAGTCTTTAGACATGCCCAAACCACTGGACTGAATTACACCGAATTTGGCACAAAGGTAGATTTTGGTCTTCAGTTATTTGGTGCAAGTCCGATCAGTTGTTGACAAGAAATGTTAAGGAAATCAAGATTTATATATCTACAATTCCGACTAATTCGTGACAATTTCGCGATTCATGGTAAATACACTAGCCAACAGGAATGCCATGATTGGCTGTCCACCACATGAGCAGAGAATTGAGGATGCCATTTTACCTCATCAGAACAGGCTCAAATCAAATGGCAGAAAATGGCATAAGGGATTGGGCTGGACATGCCCTGACCCCTATAGAGGAATATAGGGATGTTTGAGAACCACTTATGAGTATAATATGTCAAAGAACAGGTTTTTTTCCATTCACGTTATTTACCACGACCGTCAGCACGACTCCCTCGTGTAATGTGGCAAAAAATGTGCGGATAGAAGTCACAACAACTTTGTGAATATCACAGTATTTTTTTATACACCCACCCTAAGTCTCACTTAGACATTTACCCACCCACTTACACTTCCACTCTGAAACTGATGCTCCCATACACGGATGCACTCATACTCTTATACTCCCACTAACCGATCCAGTGAAAAACTCATGCATCCACTCACAGACACAGCCAGAGAATCGGACACCGACTCGCAGACCCACTCAAACAGAGATGCATCCATTCAAAGACTCACTCAGACACTCTTGTACTCGCGTACAGAAATGTTCATATTCTGACGCACTTTGAGACCCACTGAGACACTCATGGATCCACTCAGACACACTCACATACTCATACACTCATATGTACATGCACTCACAGACCTATTGATATTCTGATACACTCACCCACACTCACACTCATGAACCCAGTCACACATCCATGCACTCACTAACAGTCCGACACAGACACTCACATACCCATTCACGGATCCACTCAGACTTGTGCACCCACTCCTAGTCCCTTTCAGACACTTAATATCTGATGCTCAGACCCACTCACATTCACTCACAAACCTACTGAGACAATCATGTGCTCAGTCAGAGATCCACTCGCTCACTCCCAGTCACAGACCCACTAAGACAATGTGGGAAAGTGGGTTTTTGTTGCCGTACCCCCTCCACTTTTTGCCTAGTATCGAATGCAACTTTGACGGAAGTGTACTGAGTCCCTGCTAACCAGGTCCCCAGTACCAGTGTTCTTTTCCTAAAAACTGTACCACAATTGGCACAACTTCAGCAAATTCTAGTAAATGGTACCCGTGGTACCTAGGGCGGTTCCGCCTCTGCTTCATTCATTAAGAAATCCCTTTTAGGTAGGCCTTAAAAACCTGGATCTTCACCTCTTCAGATGCTCTATGGAGAGCTCTGATCTAACTCTTTCAATCCTGTTTCTCAGTAGCTGTTACGCTATACCTGCAACTCAATCAACTATAGCGCCATAATGCTCCTCGGAGTGACGGATGCGCCTTACAAATACTACCTAACATAACATAGCATTGGGACTGAAGAGGGACCACTAGGGCTACAGCACCAGTTGGGCCACCCTAGGGCCCTCCACTAAGACCATGCAATTTGCCATGGCAGACTGCATTTCTTGGTGCAAAGAAAAATGACGAGTCGGCATGGCACACAGCCCTGTGTTGCACGAAAAATATACAGGGGTCCCTAGTTAGCCAAAGGATTGGAGAAAGGGGTGCTTGCTGCAAATGAATACAAAAGGGGGGAAACATTGCTAGCCCTTAAATGCCATAACCACACGTATAATAAATCACAATAACAGAGGAAAATAATCATGAAACAACTATAAAATGATGTATAGAAAATTGTACAATTTAATCCAATAGTTACATACACGTAAAAAAAACTTTTTGGTGCCATAAAAACAGTTAAAAATGTACACATGTACATAGAGATAATGCTTAAAAAAGTCATGAACACAAGTTGTCGACGCAGCGTTTCGGTATTATGATGCGACCTTCATCAGGACAAAATTCTTATGGGGGAATGGATCAATCCTCTATGTATGATTCTTCATTGATCCTTTCAATCAATTTATAGGATGGTATAGTATCTCCAGATGATTGGGAACTTCTTAAAAGCTCGATGTGTTTTATTAAGTCGTGCACACGAGCCACTATCGCTTTGCTTGCTGATAGTACCTATTACCTTCTCAATTGGTAATTTGGTAGAGGATTCTTGATATCCTTATCCATTAGGAACAATGTTTGAGAGTCAAGGGAGCCACCGTTGTTATGATGATAGTTAAGGTGTCCACTAATATGGGCATCTAGTCAGAATTACTCGTAGTAGACTGGATCCTATGGTCTTCCTGATATTGGTACATAGCTTAGTTTAATCGTTGCGACCTTCTCTGTTTACTCATTCGGAACCAGAGAGACGAGAGGAGCAGGGAGGCCGTAGTATATTTCCAAGCCGGATAAATAATTAAATCGGTTCTGGAGTAAACCGAGAAGGTCGCAACGATTAAACTAAGCGATGTACCAATATCAGGAGGACCATAGGATCCAGTCTACTACGAGTAATTCTGACTAGATGCCCATATTAGTGGACACCTTAACTATCATCATAACAACGGTGGCTCCCTTGACTCTCAAACACTGTTGCTAATGGATAAGGATATCAAGAATCCTCTACCAAATTACCAATTGAGAAGATAATAGGTACTATCAGCAAGCAAAGCGATGGTGGTTCGTGTGCACGACTTAATAAAACACATCGCGCTTTTAAGAAGTTCCCAATCATCTGGAGATACTATACCATCCTATAAATTGATTGAAAGGATCAATGAAGAATCATACATAGAGGATTGATCCATTCCCCCCATAAGAATTTTGTCCCGATGAAGGTCGCATCATAATACCGAAACGCTGCGTCGACAACTTGTGTTCATGACTTTTTTAAGCATTATCTCTATGTACATGTGTACATTTTTAACTGTTTTTATGGCACCAAAAAGTTTTTTTATGTATATGTAACTATTGGATTAAATTGTACAATTTTCTATACATCATTTTATAGTTGTTTCATGATTATTTTCCTCTGTTATTGTGATTTATTATACGTGTGGTTATGGCATTCAAGGGCCAGCAATGTTTCCCCCCTTTTGTATTAATTTGTAGCAAGCACCCCTTTCTCCAAACCTTTGGCTAACTAGGGACCCCTGTATATTTTTCGTGCATCACTCCTCGTCCCTGATTGGATTTTGTAGGAGACCTCCCTTTTTCTACTTATTTACACAGCCCTGTGTGCCATGGCCACCTTCACTGCATGAGGTATAGGTAAATTACCCATTCAGCACACCTTACAGCTCTAAGGCAGGGTGCACTATACCCCATGTGTGGAAATATCTGCATGGCAGTATAATAAGTAAGTGCGCAGGGAATCTATAGAGAGTGTATGGGCTAGATACTTGTCATTATGAGTTTGATAGCTCCATGATGGCTTCACTGTACCCCAAGATGTTTGGTACCAAACATCTGGGTTTAATAAATGCTCACTGATGGCAGTGCTGGATTTATTAATAGATGTACACAGAGGACCATTTAGAGGGTCCCCTCTTGAAAACCTAGCAAGCACTGGTGTGGTCTCTGGATAGTCTTAGCCAGCCTGCCACCACCAGACATGTTTTTAACCTCATGGGGTAGGAGCCCCCACTCTGAGGCCCTGAACTAACACTGCTGTGGGTGGCGGTGCTTCACACATCCTCCAGGCAAAAAAGACATTCCAGGGTGGGAAGCTTCAAAAGGATGCAGCTGTTCAAGTGCAAGCCAGGCATCTCCACATTTGGCAGTAGGACAGGCAAAATTAGTTAGATTAGGAGCTGTTCCCACATTCAGCCAGTACCACTATCTTGGGATGGCAGGAATTAACCTGTCAGGGCTAAGGTAGTGCCCCTTACCACAGAAAGTGGACACTTAAGAGGGTGTAGATACCCTAAAGGTAGGAAGCCCATTGGCTAATAACTGTTTCCTCTCTAAACATCCTTAAATTTAATATTTAGGTTTTATCCCTGGATCCTGAACTTTAGTTTCGTTGGACCAAAGAAGAGCAACGGACAAAGAAGATCTGCTGACCCGAGAACTGACAACCTCCTGTATACAATTAGCACCAAACTCTGCTTGCTGCTTCTAGGACTCCAACAACGTGGTCTGCTGTCTCTTCCTTCAACTGTGAGGACTTCAAGAACGCTTTAGCACACCCAGCTTCTGACAAATTGCAGAGAACCTCCCTTAGAGTAGAGGAACTGCTATTGTGCAACCTGCAGGCACCGAACCGCGAAGCCTGGTTTACCGATCTGCTGCTACCCAGCGACTCCGACGCAGCACAAAAGCAAGAAGAGGTAGATCCGCTCCGAAGGGTGTATTCTGCTCCCCAACCAAGTGAGAGGACAGCAGGCCCTACCGAAGCCGTCCCATGCCAACCTGTGGTGCCGGACCCCCTACACTGACGACCTCGAATAAAGAGTCCAATCCGGACTCCAACAACTAAGGACGGAGACACCCATCGATGAACTTTGAGACCCGCTCAGTTAGTGGCGCAGCTGTCCCAGAATCAGGTCTGCTACCTGCATGCCCCTGACTGCGAGGACCATCTCAACGCACAACGCTTAGCTGCCCTATCTGCTCAGCACCCAGCCTGCCCGGCCTGGGTAACGACGCACCAGCTGTGCTCCTCAGGCCTTTGCTACCTGCTCTCTCGAGTGTAACCACTGGACTTACCTTTAAGACCGCTGTGCAGTGTGTTTTCAGGTGGCTCCCTGCTTTGTAGCATGCCTGATACCAACAATCTTCGCACCCTGCTGCTGCCTGAATCGGGATGGTCCTGAACTTCTGCTGCTGGAACATTGGACCTGGCTTTGTTACTTACCAAAATCCAGGAGGTGTACCTCGACAACCCACTGTGTAATTTTAAACACTTTTTCATATTTTCACTTCTATTGTGTGTAATTGTGCACAACAGAGATTTCTTTTGCGCACTTTGAAAAATCATACCATGAAAAGTACTTACCTTGGAACGAAGTTCTTGGTCTCAAAAATTATATAATTCGATTTTATTTTTACAAATTGGTCTTTGTTTTATTCTGGAGTGTGTGTCTTGTTTATAGACACTGTGAGTGTAACAAATGTTTAGCATTACCCTCTGATAAGCCCAACAGCTCGCCCACACTATCACAAATAGAGCATTAGTATTATCTACTTTTACCTCTGTATAACAAAATGGGATGGATTCAGTGGACTCTCTGCACAGTGTACTTTGTTTCAGTACACTATACAGAGAGCCAGCTTCCTACAGACACTCACGCACTTACTCAGAAACCCATTCATAAACTCATGCGTCCACACACTGACCCCCTCAGACAAGGACTGTAGACCTGGCATCTTTTCTACTGGTCTGATCAGTATTTTTGCTTATTGACCTTTTGGTTTTGAAGCTGTGCTGGACTTTGTCTTTGCTGGTTTAGTGTCTCTGAACACTTTCTGACTGCTATCCAGTGCTAAAGTGCAAGTGTTCCTACTGTACATTGTGTTATGTTTGGCTTTCCATGACTGGGACATTTGGTTTACTGGTAAGTCCCTAGTACAGTGCACTGTGTGTGCCTCCCAGCGACTGTTAATCAACTACTGGGCTTAGAGCACTGGTTGTGCCACCCACACAAGTAGCCTTTCAAAGGTTTCCCAGACTTTCCACTGCATTGTCTGTGTGCCATTTTCCTACTATGTCATTCTGGCAAGTGCACCCACTTGCCAGCTCTAACCTGCCCTTTTCTTGCATGTCCGGAACACTCTGGTTGGCCCAAGGTACCCCCATGGGCATGGTGCAGCACATGGGAAAGGTAAGACTTGCTGGTGAGTCTTAAGTGTCCTGACAGTGAAATACTACCAATCTCGTTTTCACTATTGAAAGAATATCTGCCCACAGGCTAACATGGGAGTAGCTCTATAGCATAACTTTCCATTGAGATAAGCTAGAGATATGGAGTTTAGGCTTCCTGAACTCAGGATTCAAAGATACAGCTTTTAGTAAAGGTGATTTGTATATTGTGTGTTCGAAAAAGCCACTTTTAGAAGGTAGGCATTTTCTTGCTTAACAATCCTAGGTGCCTCTTCCATTTGTGTATTCCGCCTATAGGTCCAGAGTGACAGGAGCAGGGGATGTGCTTTGACACTAGACACACACAGGGTGGGGGGGGGGTGTTGAGGTGTGTCCTGCCCTGCTTGTGTGATTACTAGCCAGGCTGAATATACTTGGCTGCATTTAGGGTGGTGTTTGGAGTTGTTTCTTCCACCAGAATGGACGGTGTCAGTCTTCAACAATGATGTCTCCCCTTCTTGGGGTGAGCCTGACCAGAGCCAGGCAAACCTTGTTCAAGGATGCCGGTGGTACTTTGTTGGTGCCAACTTCAAAGAGAAATGGGGTATAAATATTGGGGCCCTGACCCCAGGACTTTAAAACTCTTTGGGATCAAGGAATCTGCCAAGAAGAGCCAGGATAAGCTGTGAGAATGGACTTCCACTTTGCTGTGTTGGCCTACAGTGGCTGCTTCTGTCTTATACAGTGAAAGGACTGAACTTTGGCACTGCAAAGGTCACTGCCACACTTCGCAATCCAACCCTGGCCTCGCTGATGATGTCGACCACCCCAACCAAGTCATTGTTTGCACCTTGATCTGTGGGCACCAGACTCAGCACTGCCTCACTACACTCCGCTGCCTTGGTCTCACCGACGAGGCTGCTAGCTGGCATCACCACTGCTTCCTGCACTGTGGTTTGGGGGCACCGCCCCTTATGACACCTCTGTCTCTGCCTACCAACACCAGCCCCATCGACCTCAGATCCTGGACAAATGCTGTTGCTTGCAATGTGATCGTCAGCACCGCCCCACTGCACACCGCAGCCCTGGTCTCCCCGATGCCGCTGGACTAGCACCACTGAGCCGCTGCCTACAACGTGACCTCAGGGCTCCGCATGCCACCCTGATCTGCTTCACACCGCAGCCTCGACGCCTGCCGCACCGCCGTGGTCAGCTGTGACAAAGGGTACTGTTTGAGGGTCTTCCAGCGCTAGGCCGCCGAGCCGCAGTCGTATGGAACCGTGGGATTTGTTGGCCCACAATACTGTGGTAGCCCTGGACAGAGCTTTCCACTTCAAGGAACTGCTTCTAAAGTCTACTGTTGTGTCATGATATTCTTGAATAACTGTTTGCTGGGTAGTTATCATTTTGGTCATGTTTTCCACTGATAAATATTGGCTGTTTTTCAAAAACTGGTGTGGTGTCCTTTTGTAGTGTTTTGACTGTATTACTGTGAGTTATGTGCAAATGCTTTACACATTGCCTATGAGATGAGCCTAACTGCTTGTGCCAAGCTACCAAGAGGGTGAGCAGGGGTTATCTTAAATGTGTATCCCCCTTATCCTGACTAGAAGGTAGGGTCCCTACTTGGTCAAGGTGCAAACCATTGCCAACTAGAGACCTCCATTTCTAACATTTACAAACTCACTCACAGACCCACTCATGTTCTCATGCACTCACTCACAGACCCTATACACTCACAAACTCACCCATAGACCCACTTAGACCCACTTATACACTCGTGCACTTACGCGTGCTCGCATTCAGACACTTGTGCACAATCTAACAGAACCACAGTCGATGTGTAAGCACACATCGACTGTGAAACATTACAGGTCAGTTATGGACGTTTCTTTTTTTTAAACCTAAGAAATTCACTGATGAAAACAAAGTTTACAGAGACATTATAATTAGGAAATAGAATTAAAAACCCCTTAAGAGATTCCCTGAAGAAATCTAAGGTTATAGGGATGTTACTGTAAGGAAATAGTGTTACAAAACAGAAACTCACTGAAGAAAAACAAATGTTACAGGGATGTTATAGTTTGGCAATAGAAGTTAAAAAAACAACTTACAAATTCACTGAAAAAACCAAAGGTTACAGGGACGTTATAGTTATGCTTCCATTTCACTTGTACAAAACCAGAGAAATGCAGCATTTATAGTTAGCTGAGCTAACTAGAACTTAAGCTCCCGCAAAGTACTACTTATGACCTTACATATTACATCACTCATGACATGCTCTGTGACAACAGTGATGACATCTCAAATGACATTACTGATGACATCGTCAGAACCACACACACCCACTGACACCCCATACAACCAACCATATACACACACACACACACACACACACACACACACACACACACACACACACACACCCACTCACATGCCCACTCACACACCCACTCAGACACCTAGACAACCACTCACATACCCATTAACAGACCCATACAACTACTAACACACCGACTTACTCATCCATAGTGCAACTCACACACCCATTAACTCATTTGTACAGGCTGTCACACAACCAGTCACTTACCCATACGTAATCTCACACACCCAGTCACTTACTGATACAAACACATGTACTCAGTCCCCCTAACAGTCACTGACACAACCACATACTCTCCCATACAACCACTCACTCATTCAGCCATACAGCTAGTCAGACACCCACTCCCTTACCCATACTGCCAGTCGCATACCCACGTACTCACCCATGTACTCACTCAGGCACCAATACAGCCACTTATGCACCCTCACATTCACCAATACAGTCCTGCACCAGCTCACTCACACAATCCGTTATATACCCTTTCACACATCAATACAACCATTCTCACACCCATTAACTGACTCCTACACCCATTCACCTAGATATTCGCTCTCCTATACAGACACTCACACCCAGTCACTTATCTATACAAACACTTCAACAACTACTCAGTGACCAATACAGCCACTCATACACCTATTGCCTTACCCATACAGCCGCTCATACAGGGACTGAGTAACCCATCCTGCTACTCACAGATACATTTGCACACTTATGCATTCTATCACAGCCAATGACTCGCCTACACAGTCACAGACCTGATCACTGTCCAATATAGTCAGTCAAACAGCTACTTACCCGTACAGCTACTCACAAACTCACTAACACATCCAAAAAGCTATTCACGCTCACACACACCCATACAACCACTAAGACATCCAGTCGTATACCTATACAACCACTGAGCGCGCTTCCCACAGAGAGATTCATATAGTCTCAGAGCCACTCAGATCACATTTATTAGAAATACTTTCATCCTTACAGTTACTAGATGATTTCATCAGTGATGTTATCAGTGATGTCACTGAGCATGTCATGTGTGATGTAATATGTGAGGTAAGAATCGGTGTATTGCGTGTGCATAAATTATTGTTAGCTGAAATTACTATTCTGTACGAGTGAAATTTAGGGCAAACTATAACATGCCTGTAACTTTTTTTTCTGTGATTAATAAAGGTTTTTTTTACATTCTATTTCCTAACTATTACGTTCCTGTAACCTTTGTTTTTTTCACGAATAAATATGTATGTACATATATATATATATATATATATATATATATATATATATATATATATATATAACACCAAGTCCTCAGCACTGCGAACATTCAGCCACAGCAACAGAAAACACGGACCCTCAGACTGCAGTTAGGTAGGTTTTATTTTCCCCTCAGGCGACGCGTTTCGAGCAACTTGTGCCCTTGATCACACACCAAACACCTGGTCAACATTCTCTTAAATACATTTCTCTTTGCAGTGCTCCACCTCCAAAGTGAGTCACATGGTGCATGAACATAGATGAAATACTTCACGACACCCACCTTACCCTCAACGAGTAGGAACCACGGAAAAAAGGGAATACATAACTGCATGAATGCAGTAAGCCAAAAAAGTTCTCATAAGACAATTATTGTACAATTCATCATATAAGGGTTAAGATATTAACTCCTACATATCCAATCAGACCAACATCCCCACACTATAAATCTAATCTCTGTTTCAATACAAAAATATATATATATATATATATATAAAAATATATATCTACATGTGAATCCTATATACACACAATTACACTATTTACAAATATTTACAATCAAAAAGTTGTTGACTGTTGTCTATTGAATATACGAGAACAAGGACTATTTATCATAAATCAGCATTTTTTTCCCCAAAATTTGGCTTATTATTCTTCCCTATTTTTCCCATATAATCCACACTCAAACCATAAGTGATAATACATATAATAGTGATAACAACACTTAAAAAAACAACAAAGTACAAAAAAATCCTTGTGTTTGGTAAATGAGAAAAAAACTGTGACTTTTTACTTTTGTTTGTAAATATATACATAATCGTTTGGAGAGAGTTTAACCGTATTGACAGCTGGAAGTCAGTTCATTATCTTGATCGATTAATAATTTTTCAATCGTTACTTCCCCAAATGCACAACTTCTTGCCTTAAATTTTTCTTATATACGATATAGTGATCTTGAATCCATACCGGCCCTTAAAGAATCAGAGAAATAAAATAGAGAAATCCTCATCAGGATTTATTTCATATTCTCTATATGATCTACGTCTTGATATACATGTTGTACACAATTCATAACAGATGATGCAAATCTTCAGTTGTATTGAGCCCGTTCGGATATTTACTATCCAGCTCGACTATGTACTCTGTCTCCCTTCTTCTCAGAAGTCCCTCTCTATCACCTCCACGATTGAGAGGGGCCACTACATCAATCACAAAATACGTCAACTGAGACAAATCATTATTGTGTGTTGATTTGAAGTGGCGCGCCACGGGGTATGTATTGTCGTTGTTGACAATTGCACGCAAGTGTTGCAAGATCCTGACATGCACCTGTAACTTAGTGCTACCCACATATCGCAGACCACAGGTGCATGTCAGGACATATATAGCAAACTCACTGTGACAATTGAAATTGCCCCGAATGGCCTTCCTAGTAGGACAGAAAGGGGTGCTGTAGTGAGTGGTGTTAACTCCAAACTTGCACGCCCTACATGTGGAGCATTTGAAAAAACCTTTGTATTTGAGCCAGGTGCTGCCCCCACCTAACTCAGGGCTACTTTTCACTAGGCTGTTATGCATACTATGAGATTTTTTGTAGGTTATCGTGGGAGTACCTTGTAGTATCTCACCATAAAAACCATCAGTCATTAAGATTGGCCAATGTCTTTTGACAATGGACCTAATTTGTTTTTCATGTTTGCTGTAGGTAAGAATCAGGCGGGGAGTATTGTTTTCTAAAATAGGTTTTCGTGCATCAGATCTTAATAAAGATTCTCTCGATTTTTCACGACTTCTCTTCAAAGCACTGTTTAAAACCTTATCACTGTACCCCCTGACTTTGAGTCTATTGATGGTATTCATAGCTTCTTGCTCAAATATTTCAGGGGTACTACTGATTCGCTTAACCCGCACTAATTCTCCATACGGGACATTATTAATCACATGCTTCGGGTGATTACTACTAGCGTGCAATATGCTGTTTCCAGCAGTTGGCTTACGGAAAAGGGAAGTAGATACAGCGTTATTCTCAATTATCAGATGAACATCTAAAAAATCTGCTTGTACCTTACTGATGTTGGAGGTGAAGAAAAGATTTTCTTGGTTGTCATTCAGTGCATCAATAAAAACCTTTGCACTAGTCTCATCCCCCTCCCATATACAAAAAACATCATCTATAAACCGTTTCCAGTATTGCACATGTTGAAATCCTGGTGTGGAAGTGAGACCGCGCTCCTCCCACCAGCCCACGTGGAGACACGCGTAGCTGGGGGAGAAGCACGATCCCATCGCCACACCCCGCACCTGTCTCCAGATACTCTTCGCAAACATGAAATAATTGTTATGCAAACACCAGTGTATTAATTCACACAACATCTTGTTGTGCGCATAGTATTCACACGACCGTAGACCAAGATAATGCTTGATTGCCTCCAAACCTTTAACGTGATCTATAGACGTATACAATGACTCTATGTCAAGAGTTATTAGACACCAATTTTCTTGCCATTCAATGGAGGATAATTTCATTAAAAAGTCCCCTGTGTCTTTAATATAACTTGGTAAGTTTTTCACAATGTCTTGTAAGAAAAAATCAATATAACTGGAAATATTTTCTCCTACACTATTGATAGCCGCAATGATTGGACGGCCAGGTGTTGGAACTCTCTGTTTGTGTATTTTTGGAATCAGATATAGTATAGGTATCACTGGGTGCTCTATATTCAAAAAGTCATACTCAGTTTGTGAGATCAAATTGTTTCTTTTGAACGACATCAGCATTTTTTTCACCTCATCCTTTGCCCTTTTGTATGCCATTCCATTTGATCGCTCATAACAAGAGGTGTCATTTAATTGTCTCATGGCCTCAGTGATGTATTCCTCCTTGTTCCACAACACAATATTACCACCTTTGTCTGACTTATTGATCACCACTTCGTGATTCTGACTTAGTTTCTTCATTAACATGTTATATTGATTAATCTTAGCATTGTTTTTATAGGTTTGCGTTTGCACTGTGCGGTTTAACTTTTTCAGATCTTCAATGACACAGTCATGGTAGATGTCTACCGCATCTTTTGGCATTACAGGCAAAAACGTGCTTACCGGTTTAAAAGGACTATCACCCGCTCCTTTTTGGCAGATGTCCACATTGTAAAGTTCGCGTTGTGTCGATGTGTATATATGTGAGTATATGTATATACACTCACATACACATACATACTATATATAACCACACATGTACGTACATTCATATATATATATATATATATATATATATATATATATATATATATATATATATATATTACCTACTGGCGGTCGCCAGTAGGTATATATAGTTAGGATTTTTTCTCTATGGGATTTTTGAAAATTCTATGTCAAATAACTTTGGCGTTTGTGGACGGAATTGGCTGAAATTTTCAGGAAAATGGCACATTTTGTTTCTGAGCAGCCCCTGAAAATTGGGGGGGGGTTCGTCCAGGGGGGGTCGAGAAAAAAGGGGGGTCCCAAAACGTGTTTTTAACATTGAGTTTTCCATAGGGCGGTTGGCCTCACTTTTAGCCCGAACGGCTGAATGGATTTGCACGAAACTTGGCATAATTGTAGGGACTGGTAGCCCGATGTGCCTTTTGTAGGTCTCAATATATGTGCTACAGTGGATTTTGAGAAATTAACGTTTAAAAAAAGATATATATCTGTAACAGCGGACCGGGCAGCGCTCCAGTACGCGTACTTTTCGCGCAACGGAGCTTTGTGAAGCGAAGCTGATTGGTTCTCCGGCGTCTGTAAACATTCCAAACAGTCCGTAGCGGCCGCCATCTTGTCTCTCGGTAGGATCGAGAGACAAGAGGAGGCCAAAGCGAAGGGGCAAATGACCATAAGGGGGCATAGTAGATCCTCGCTGACCCCCTAGGTTTGATGTGGAGGTTTTAAAAGGGCCCCGCGGGGCAAAAAAAATAAAATAATAATAATCGAACGGCTGAATGGATTTGCACGAAACTTGGTAAAATATTAGGGACTGGTAGCCCGATGTGCCTTTGCTAGGTCTCAATATATGTGCTCCAGTGGATTTTGAGAAATTAACGTTCAAAAAAAGATATATATCTGTAACAGCGCTCCGCTTCGCGTAACGGAGGTTTGCGAAGCTGATTGGTCATTCTGTCACTGGGCTATAGTTGGGCTACATCTGGCTGATATTTGGGCTACATTTGTTTTTTTTGTCTCTGGCGGCCATCTTTGGGCTACATTGGGCTACATTGGGCTTCATTGGGCTACATTGGGCTACATTTGGGCTCCAACATATATATAGGCCAATGTAGCCCAATATATATTTTTCAAAGTTAATTTTCGTAAAAACCACTGGAGCATATATCTTGAGACATAGCAAAGGCACATCGGGCTACCAGTCCCTACAATTTTGCCAAGTTTCGTGGAAATCCATTCAGCCGTTCGAGCTAAAAGTGAGTCCAACTGCCCTATGGAAATGAAGGAAATGAATGGGTAATTTGTAATTAGCAAATAGCACATCGCAAACTAGGAATGGTAAAGAATCGCTATTTATTCCTTAAAGTTTGCTATTTAGGAAATGCAAAAAACTTTGATGATACATATGGCGGTTCATCTCTAACAAGATAAGAAGCATAGGGATAGATTTATGATGACTGGCGCATCACCAGGGATGTGTTAGTCATCTGTGCCGCTGTTCCGTCACCTATGGTGTGCTGCATTTACAATGCGGCGCATCATGGGGCAAAAACAGCACAGATGCGTGATGTATCTGTGCCGTAAAGGTGGCGCATTGCTGGAGTTGTATCGCAAGTGTGATGAAGCTCCAGCAAGGGTCGGGGGTGCCCCTGTCGCAGGGTTTCTGTTCTCACACAGAACTGTGGACAGAGGATTGGAACCTCGGCGAATTAGGGTGTCCCAAAACTCACCTTAGTAATCAAAAACCCCTTAGCAAGCTAGGTACAGTGTCACATTGGATATAACAAACTCTCAATGTTTAGACAATCCAGAATATGAACTTATAGTACCTCAGGATACGTGGAACTCATGAACAGTCGGTCGTTATATATTTCTTAGAAACCAGAACATGGAGTTAAGAAGAACACATGTGTATTTGAAATGTTTATTTACTAATGCCGTCTTCTCAGGCGTAGTATCTTAGATAATACAAGTACACATATCAGTAGCAAAATTACCAGCATAGTTACTAGTACATAAAAAGCGAATGGTGACAGTATGTTAACATGCTGTAAATTAATAAGAGTTAGCAACACTTATAAGCAGCCACGGGCCGTGGAGGGAGTTACGGTGGGGCAGGGAGGCGGGGAGGGGGAGGGGCAGGGTGGAGAGGGCTCCACCCTGCCCCTCCCCCTCCCCGCCTCCCTGCCCCACCGTAACTCCCTCCACGGCCCGCGGCTGCTTATATCTCACCCTCCCTAATACACATATTATATTATTTGCTAAGGTCTGGTTGTGTTGGTTTAGGGCGTGCCCATACTTTAGTGTCTTAGATTTGAAGGAATCACATCAGCATACACCAGCTCTCTCTTCATGTGAACCGCATCAAGTGTTGTGTATGTGTGTTCGGCAAAGCAATATAAAACCCGCCTCATGCCCAGAATTGGCAGAAGCTGCACTTATGTTATGAGTATGAAGTCGTGGAGATCAGACCTCATAACAATTCTGTATCGTGTTGTTCTTGAAACTTCAGCACTCGCTGTACAGATATAGTTTAACAAGCAAAGCAGATAGTAGAGCAATAACATATTATTCTCATGTAAACCACGATGAACTACTAGGTTGAAAGCTAAAGCAACAACTAAGTGTCGTGTGCAGAAGTTGCAAAAAAGGAAAAATGGCGTTTAAACCGGTAATGAGCCCATGCTAACTTAACACGGTGTAAAGATATCCAGGACCTAGATGACACCTCCCCATGATCCGGAAACGAACTGAATAAGATAATAGAAGTGCCATCTCATGAGAGCAGATTGCAACTTTATATTTGGATGGTCTGCAAGGTAAAACATTAAAAACTAGGAAAATTTAATGCTAAAGAAAAATAAAACAGCCAAGTACTTTATCGAGTCTTAAGCCAATAGGCAAGCTAAATAATAAAAACTTGACAAATAAGTCAATGAATTGTCAATGAAATGCTAGTACTCAGCATATCAAACATGAAAAAGGTCTATGACATAACTGTGTATGCAAAATAAGCTGCAACAGCCTCCAATAGGAAGTCACCGTCTTCATCCGAAAAGAGTTCAGCCATCCAATTTAAAAGCGGAAAAGAACATAAGTGCTCTCCCAGCACCGGATCCTCTATCAACATCAGAGGACAGCTCGGTGGGTTTTCAAGAAAGCTCTGTTCCAAGAAAGACTGTGTTGCCGCCAGTAAATTCCAGGGACCAATTAGTCCATGCATCAATGCCACAGCCATAATCCTTTCGCCAGGACAAACCAACTCGTGAGTAATGATAGGAGTCATCAGCTGATTAAAGTCGACGTCAGGAGAAACCGGTCCGCAGAGACACAAATCAATGGCCCAATCGAAATCACAGGTCAGGCAGTGAAATACAGGCTGGACACAGGTGAAGTAGGAGAATCGAAAAGATAATCCATATGCCGTGCTTAATATCGCCAACGGCATTGTGCCATAATATTCTAGCATGCGATTGCGGAACAGTGTCAGCAGCTGCAGGGCGGGAGCTTGCACAGGAGGGACATCCATATTTAAAAATGTAAAAAAGCACAAGAGCGTCCGCTGGTAATGCAAGTAAAAATGGGAATCCACGAAGCAGAGTGGAAAAAATAGAATGAAAGAAAGCAGGGATGACTCCAAAGATTTTCTCAAATGAAGTCACGAGACCACTGGTAACAACTTTAAAAAAGTGCGCCAGGGCCTTTGTGGAGGACGCGTTAAAGATAGTCCGAACCATGTCGCTGAAATGCAAAGGCGAATCAGTATTTAAAAGGTCTGCACCTCTGTACGGGTGTTCGCTATGTGAAGCACGAAAGTTTCACGGGCCGAACTCAAGGCCACCTCTCTCTGAGACAAAAGAGCTCTTATTCTTGCCATGCCGTTGAAATGTGCTCCCAAGGTTGGTATTTGTGGCCAGATTGAAAACTCCCTATGTTCATGTGTGGGAGGAAATAGAGCATTTCTGCAGCAAATAACCCGTTCACTTACTGTTACGATAAAAGGAATACTTTTAATTAACCCAGAACAATCTTCATTATTGAGCATCAAATAACTACCATTTTCCAACAACTTGAACGTGGGGATGATAGCAGGAACTGGCGTGCCTTGCAACACGCAAGCCATATTTGGTCTGTGTTTGTTGCATGAACCGTGTAACTGTATGTGCCTACACATTAGTGAATGATCTGGCGTCTCAGTGCATTCCTCTCCATTCAGATAAACTTCTTGATCATCTTTGAAACATCTGTATGTGTATGGAAGCGACCAGACCTCATGAAGAAAAGCACTACCTAAAGGTTCATAACGACCTATTGGTATATATTTCATACAATTTGAAAACTTATATAAAGCAAAAGGCAGCGTTATTAAACCGTGGATAAGGCACGTTGCCAAAAAACCCGCAATCCTCTGCTGATGATGTCACTGAGCATGTCATGAATGATGTAATATGTGACATCATCAGCAGTGGATTACGGGTAATAGTATCTCTAGTTTACTCCCCTATAGCTGTCTTTCTTTTAACATAAGTGTCTGTTTCCTTCCCTTATACTTACTGTTCTTTTTTTTAAAAAAAAATTTTGGTTCACTTCCGGTTCGCGTACCGGCGAGCGAACTGGGAAGCGAACTACGAGAAATAGAGGTTGGCACAGTTCCAAATATTGTACCAATTTTTTAATAACGGGGAGGTAGTTCTGAAAAGAACTTTTTTTAAATTGTTTTTGTTGTTTTATATTTTTTGAATTTTTCTGAACAGTTTTATATTTTTGGGGGTTTTTCTTGCAGGGGGCAATGAAAACGATTCATTGTAAAGGGCTCAACAGGAGCAACAAAACAAAAAAAAAGTATTTATTATTTGGGGCGTTTCGTTCCAAATTGCATATGATAGTCAATAGCTCTGTTGATCAGAGTGATGCTTCTTTCTCCGTAGCAAATGAATCCATTGCAATGTACGCAGACGTGTTTTACTTCATGAAATCTCGTTTGAATATTTGGCACCATCTCCCTGCCCTCTGGTCCCGTTACTTCCGGTACAACAGATCTTCTGGCCATAATAGGGAGATTATCTAGGTCGTTACGAAACTGTGCAGCACTGTAGTTGTTAGGATGCCACCTAGTCATATGGCGATGCATTGTGTAGTTTCCGAAACTGTATTTTTTGTCGGTCCCTCTGGACAGTCTATCTTGACATATAAGGCAAGTTACGTATCTTGCATTTATTTTTTTCTGACCTTTGGGAATTTTAAAAAATTGCCAAATGAAGTTTTCTTTCCGGTGAGACGTCCTGGGCTCCTCAGGCAAAAAGTGCCTCTCTTCGTGCTCGTCGTCCTGTTCCTCTTCTTCCTCTTCTTGCTGAATTATAACTTGAGCAGGTGGTCCACTCTTCCTTGGATGTGGTGGAGGTGGTGGGGAAGCACCAGCTGAAGCTACTAAAGAAGCCATTGCTCACTGGTAACAAAGGGTCTTTCTCTCACAATGATGAAAGTCAGAGTGAGGAAAGAAGGAGGGATTTTCATCATTTGGGAAAAACAATAGTTCTCAACCAATGAAAAGTGTTCATTTTAGATTATATGACCTAGTCTTACATCATTAGGAAACCAAAAGTGAAATGAACCAATGAAAAGTGTTATTACCAAGTCACATGACCTGCTGTGTTTACGTTAAGCGCTTTGCAGGGCCTCCCGGTTTGCTTCCAGAAACCTGTGCTTTGCGACTCGGTAAGCGTACCAGTTCGCTAACGTAGCACGTCATATGACGTATCACGCGACAACGCGAAACGTCATGCGGACGGGAGGCGTCACGATGTTGTTTTCTAACGCGGCAGTTGCGGTAAAGAAACGTTTACCGGCTCGCGGTCTATTTCGCGGCATCAAGGTCAGCTAACGGGAAGCTACCCGATTCGCGAAGCGGAAACGAAGAAAAAAAAATATTTTTAAAAAAAAATTATTAATAAACATATAAAATATATTTTTGGATTTAAAGAAGAATACATTTTACAGCTACAGATATTAGCTGTTAAAAAACCAATGAAATTCACTGAAAAAACCATAGGTTATAGACCATATATAGTTAGGAATTAGCATTTACAAAACCTTGAAAATTCACTGAAAAAACCATAGGTTATAGACCATATATAGTTAGGAATTAGCATTTAGAAAACCTTATTGTACTCACACAAAACCATTGAAATTCCATATATAGTTAGTTGCACTAACTATATATCGCGCACCCGCAATCCACTGCTGATGATGTCACATATATTACATCATTCATGACATGGTCAGTGACATCACTGATGACATCACTGATGACATCTCAAATGACATCACTGATGACATCACTGATGACATCTCATTTGACATCAATGACCACATCACTGATGATATCATTCATGTGACAATACAATGCATCTCCTCATATTTTAATATAACCTCTGTTTCACCCAGTGTTAAATACAGAGTATAATTTTTGAAACCATTGACACACCAATACTAGTTACTACATATGTACTCACTGATTCCTACGTCTACACACACATTCACTCATTCACCCATACAATCATTCATACATACAATCACTCATCTTTACAACACTATCATATGCACTCATACACCTATACAGACACTCACACTCTGCCACTCATCCATGGAGTTACTCACACACCTAGTCAGTCCTGTAAAGAATCAATCACACTTCCATTTTCTTGTCTATATAGTTAAACATAGAGCACCTTATATTTTCAAACATATACTAACACATACTTACCTTGTTATACAATCATTGATATAAGTACACATTGATCTGCACAGAGTCACACACCTCCCAGCCAGCCACACACACACTCAGTCTCCCATACAAATACTTGGACAATCAATCAATAACCCATATAGTTACTCATATAGCTATTGATCAACACATGCAACAGTTTACAGAACAACAGACATAATGATGCACAAATTAAGACAGTTTAGTCACTAACCCATGCACTCAGTGAGACACATTTAATCACTCACTCATACAGTCAGTCATGCACCTACTAAATCCTTCGTCCAGACACTTATACATCCACTCATTCTTCAATATGTAAGACATATTTAAACTTTACAGAAACATAAAATCACTGGATGTTGTTATCAGTGATGTCATCAGTGATGTCATTTGAGATGTCATCAGTGATGTCATCAGTGATGTCACTGACCATGTCATGAATGATGTAATATGTGACATCATCAGCAGTGGATTGCGGGTGCGCGATATATAGTTAGTGCAACTAACTATATATGGAATTTCAATGGTTTTGTGTGAGTAAAATAAGGTTTTCTAAATGCTAATTCCTAACTATATATGGTCTATAACCTATGGTTTTTTCAGTGAATTTTCAAGGTTTTGTAAATGCTAATTCCTAACTATATATGGTCTATAACCTATGGTTTTTTCAGTGAATATATATATATATATATATATATATATATATATATATATATATATATATATATATATATATATATATATATATATATAAATAAATATAAATATTTATTCATGGAAAAACCAAAGGTTATAGGGACGTAATAGTGGGAAATCGTTTTTTTTTTAAACTTAAAAATGCACAGAAAAAAAACAAAAGTTACAGGAATGTTATAGTTAGGCCTAAATTTCACTTGTACAGTATACTAACCTGAGCTAACAATAATATATTTATATATAGATAGAGATATAGATATTGATATAGATATAGATATCTATATCTATAGATATCTATATGTGTGTGAATTTATGGGTATATACATTTTTTTTATATACATGAAGGTGTTCGTGTTTGGGTCTCTACTGATTAAAACGCTGTTTCTGTATATCCACTCCCTGAGTATGGGGTTGTGCCACTTTCCCTTTGGTAATATAAATCACTTTCAAAATTTTTAGTTCTGTAATATTTCTTTTGAACTGCTGTAATCTTCAATTTCAACACGTCTATTTGATATCTGATTTATATTGCTAAATATTTACATCAGTTTTCACAGCCTTTACAAAGTCCAGTGAACGAAACACCTGTTGGGTGTTTCTCTGATTGAACTATGATGTGGATTACAACATTGTAATATCCGTCGTTATAAGAATAAGGCAATATGCTTCTGTCCAATCTTGTCCTGGACTGTATACCACAAACTTAGTAGGACTAACACTTGTCATACCGCTTTAGCCTATATTTGTTATCCTACAGGATGTTTTAGTTTGGGGATTCATTAACCCCTTCCATGCTCATGACGATCTCAGCTCGTCATGCAGTACACTGCTTGTGTGCTCATGACGAGCTGAGCTCGTCATGAACAATGGAATTTAAAAATGGTCAGCATAGAGGATGAATTGCTGTAGCATTGATAGTGTTAAAGTCTGAAATAGAGGTTACTTTTACAGTTCAAGCCCAAGTCAAGTACTCCTGGTATGTTCTGACTGCAGTATTGCTTTCTCTGTAGATTGACAAACACCGCCAAAGCAAGGATTCCGTTTTCTTCAATGATGGGGTACGGCGAATAGATTTTGTTCTGGCATACACTGATGATGCTGTTAAAGATGCCGAAAAAAAAGCGGTAAGTTGATTGTCCCATCTCTTTGAGTGCAAGAAATTATAGTTATGTAGTGTTAATCGCATTCGGGTTTCTTTTTTTATTTTGGGTTTTCTCTAATAAATTTTCAAAGCAGCCTCAAAGGGGGACACTTCAGTGCCAGGGCTTGAGGATTGCGGGGTCATTAATTTGTTTATATTTTGTTTTAATGTTTTTACCATTTTTAGCACACTGTTAATAGCTTACCAAAAAAAAATATGTAATTGCTTAGGCTGATCTGTTGTCTCTGCAAATGTTAATTTTGTTGTTTGTAATGCAATGCACGCAAACTGACGATGAGGAACCAGTGTTTAAAATGTGAATTGAAAATGTATTGTCAAAGTCTAAATTCTCACGCCTGGCAAACTTAAATCCATCCTGCAGCAGGAAATCTTTCAAACTTTTAGAATACCTTTTTTTCCGTTAAAACAAAGTATTTTATTGGTATCTAATATTATAGCCATAGGCAATGATTACATTCACTATTATATGTAACTTGCCTCTTTTTCCCATTTATTTTGAGAGAAACCTTGCTCTTTGTAAGAAGCATAGACTATTATTCGAGCAACAAGGGGAGTGCATAAATGGTAAATCACATTAGATGCTTGGGATAAGTCTGGTCCTGTCTTCTTGCTGGTCAGTCATTCCTACAACCCATAGTATTTATATTCAGTCTTGCATGGTTGGCGAACAGATGTCTTCACAAAGTGGACGTACCCTGTTTGCTTTTCACGACATGACAATTGCTTGCTCCCTTGTGGTACATTTATACTTTTAAAACCCATTAATATAATTAGTTGTGTAATTGGGCAAAGTTATAAAAACGTGTTATTTTTCTGAATGAAATTGTAGTTCATCAGGTACTTCATCAAGCACTGGACCGAACACAAAGTTTATGATGCATAAAATTCCAGTACAAGCTGTAGTCGGCTTAATGAAGAATTTACTTTACAGATTATATTTCTACTGCATTCCCATTTCTGTTTGGTGTTGATATGGTTGTTGAACAGATAGGGAATTAGTTGACTATTTAGATAAGACTTTACGATTTAGCGTATGTATATGTCTGTGCATGTGTGTGTGTGTGTATATGTATATGTATATGTGTGTGTATATATATATATATATATATATATATATATATATATATATATATATATATATAATGTCTGTGTGTATACAATCAATTAAGCAGAGTACTTGTAAAGCGCTCTACTTACCCGTGAGGATCTCAAGGCGCTGATGGGAGGGGGTGACGCTACTGCTAGAAGAGCCGGGTCTTGAGGAGTCTTCTGAAGGCGAGTAGGTCTTGGGTCTGCGGTAGGTGGGTAGGGAGGGTTTTCCAGGTCTTGGCGGCGAGGTAGGAGAAGTATCTGCTGCCGGAGGTTGTTCCTTGGATGTGGGGGACAGCTGCGAGGGCGAGGCTGGCAGAGCTGAGCTGGCGGGTCGGGGTGTAGAAGCTGAGTCTGCTGTTCAGGTAGGCTGGTCCGGCGTTGTGGAGTGCTTTGTGTGCGTGGGTGAGGAGCTTGAAGGTGATCCTCTTGTTGACGGGGAGCCAGTGTAGGTCTCTCAGGTGGGGGGTGAAGTGGCGGCGGACGTTGACGATCAGTCGGGCGGAGGCGTTTTGAATGCTTTGTAGACGTCGTAGGTGTTTGGCTGGGATTCCTGCATAGAGTGTGTTGCCGTTGTCCAGTCTGCTGCTGATGAGTGCCTGTGTCACCATTCTTCTTGTTTTGGTCAGGATCCACTTGTAGATCCTGCAGAGCATGCGGAGGGTTTGTAGCAGGAGGCAGAGATGACGTTGACCTGTTTAGACATGGAGAGGGAGGAGTCGAGGATGAATCCGAGGTCGCGTGCATGGTCGGTGGGTGTCGGTGCTGTTCCCAGTGTGGTCGGCCACCAGGAGTCGTCCCAGGCTGAGGGGGTGGGTCCGAGGATGAGTACCTCCGTCTTGTCCGAGTTCAGCTTCAGACGGCTGTTCCTCATCCGGTCGGCGACAGCCTTCATTCCCTCGTGGAGAATGGTTTTGGCGGTGTGCGGGTCCTTGGTGAGGGAGCGGATGAGCTGGGTGCCGTCGGCATAGGGGATGTTGTTGAGGTCGTGTTGGCGGGCCACTTGTGCGAGGGGGGCCATGTAGACGTTGAACATCGTCGGGCTGAGGGATGAGCCCTGGGAGACCCCGCAGTTGATGTCGGTGGCCTCGGATCGGAAGGGCGGGAGGCGGATGCTCTGGGTTCTGCCGGAGAGGAAGGACGCAGTCCAGTCAAGGGCCTTCAATTGGATTCCGGCTTCTAGGAGGTGTTTCTTTAGAGTGCGATGTCAGACCGTGTTGAAGGTGGCTGACCGGTCCAGGAGGATGAGGGCTTATGTTTCGCCGTTATCTAGTTGGCGCCTGATGTCGTCTGTGGCGGCGATGAGGGCTGTCTCGGTGCTATGGTTTCGTCTGAACTTACACTGGGACGGGTCCAAGATGATGATGTCTTCCAGGTGGCAGGCCAGTTGCGTGTTGACTATTTTCTCGATGACCTTCGTCGGGAACGGGAGCAGGGAGATGGGACGGAAGTTCTTGAGGTCCTTGGGGTCCGCCTTGGGCTTCTTGAGGAGGGCGTTGATTTCGTCGTGTTTCCAGCTTTCCGGTCATGTCGCTGTTTCGAAGGAGATGTTGATGACCATCCGTAGTTGGGGTGCGATGGCAGCGTCTGCTTTGTTGAATACGTGGTGTGGGTACGGGTCTGACTGAGATCCTGAGTGGATGGAGTTCATGACCTTGCGTGTCTCGTTGACATTGGACCAGGAGGTCAGGCGGTTGGCGCTGGTGGTGTTCACAGGGTGGCGCTGGTGGTGTTCACAGGGGAGGCTGGGTCAGGTGTGGTCAGGGCGGTCATGGTGTTGAAGCTGTCATGGATGTCAGCGATCTTGCGGTTGAAGAAGATAGCTAGAGAGTTGCACAGTTCTTGTGAGGGCGGTATGTCGTTGGCGTTGGAGAGTTCCTTTACGATTCTGAAGAGATATTTCTGTTGTGTGCGTTGTTATCCAGGTGGTCTTTGAAGGAGGATCTCTTGGCTAATCTGAAGAGGTGTTGATGTCTGCGGGTGGCGTCCTTGTGGGTTTTGTGGTTGACCGGAGTGTGTTCATGGAGCCATTTCTTCTCCAGTTACCGTCAGGCGCATTTGGAGGTCTGCAGCTCATCGGTGAACCAGGTGGCTCTCTTGCTGACGTGGTTGTTGGTGGGTTTCTTGAGTGGGGCGAGGGTGTTGGCTCAGTCGTTGATCCACTGTCTGCGGTTGCGGGCTGCGGTGTCTGGGTTGGTGGGGTCGGGGGGCGGGTTTTGGGCGAGGGTGGTTATCAGCTGATCTTCGGTGACTTTGCTCCAGCAGCGGGGAGGCAGCTGTTGGGTGCGGTGGTTCGTTTGTTGAAGGTGAAATGGAGGCAGTGGTGGTCGGTGATGTGGTCGAAGGCGATGTGGGTGCCTGTGGAGAAGAGGTGGGGGGGTGAGTGAGTGCGTGTGTGTGTGTGTGTGTCTCTGTGTGTCTCTGTGTGTCTCTGTGTGTCTCTGTGTCACGTTATAGTTAGAAATTAGCATTTAAAAAACCTTATAAATTTACTGAAAAAAACAAAGGTTTCAGGGGGTTCTATTTAGCTGGACATTTCACACGTACAAAACCATAGAAATTCCCCTGGTATAGTTAGTTCAGTCAACTAGAATTCACGCCCCCGCCATGCACTGCTGATGACATCACATATTACATCACTCGTGATATGGTCAGTGACATCACTGATGACATTTCAAATGGGTTTATTTAAGGACCCCTCCCTGGCGCCGCGTATCATCCATTGGGGCAGGGAGTTTTTGTTGTAGACTCTCTCGATGTTGTCACGCTTCTCCGGCGATGCGACCGTAGGAAACTTCGATGAACACATGTTTCCAGGGAGATGCGGTGAAGGCTCGCTTCTCCGGCGTTGCGATGATTTCAGCTGCGGCGGCGACACGCTTCTTCTCGATGCGTCGCGCTTCCAGCTCCCAGCGGCATGCAAGTGACTGGAGTCAGAATTCCCAGCAAGGAAATTCAGGAGGGAGCTGGAGGTGAAGTCTTTTGGCCCTGAGACTTCAGAAGGAGGCAAGCACAGTTCAAGCCCTTGGAGAATATTCTGTAGATGAAAGTCTTTACAAAGTCCTTCTCCTTTCCCTTGGCAATCAAGCAACCACTGCAGGCCAACCCAGTAAACAGCACACTGGCAGAAGGGCAGTACAACTCCTGCAGCTTCCTTGGTTCTTCTCCTTGGCAGAAAGGTATCTTGTTCCAGAAGTGATCTAATTTCTTGGGATCAGGGTCCCAATATTTATACCCCAAAATCCTTTGTTCTCTTAAGGCAGAGAGGCCTCTGCCTGGTCCAAACCAGTTGCTGAGCACTTTGTTTACATGACTCTCTTCGTCCTTTCACTGTGCAGGGAAGAGACATCAGACAAGCCACAGGTGATGAAGCCAGCATTGTAGAGGGAAGGCCCAGCCCTATTCAGGTTCCAGGTGCAACTCCTCCCTCCCATCAAGATGCAGATCTCTCCATCTCCCCCAGCCTGTCTCCTGGATTCCCCTAGCCCTGTCACTCACAAACCCAGACAAGGAATACACAACCCAGCAGAGGCAGGCTCAAATGGTTAGGCAAGCAAATACATACTTTCTAAAAGTGGTATTTGCAAACACAGAATATTAAAATAAACTTTACTAAAAGATGTATTTTATTATTCTGAGTTCAGGTATACAAAGTACGAATTTCTACCGTGTTCCCTGAGTCAGTTAGGATTATAAGCATGTAATAATCTAGCTGCTCATTCTGGCCTATGAGAACAGGTAGACTTCAATAGTGAAAAACTAAAATGGCTGTAATTCACTATTAAAACATGCGCTACACACATCCGAGCATGTCCTATCTTATACTTGCAATGCACCCTGCCCTTGGGCCTACCATAGGGGTGTCTAATATGAAGCAAAGGGAAGGTTTAGGGACTGGCAAGTGGGTGCACTTGGCCTAGTCGACATGGCAGTGCTAGACTGCACACAGGCCTTGCAATGGCAAGCTGCTACTGTGGGTGGCTCAACCAGTGCTGCAAGCCCACCAGCAGCATTTGATTTACAAGCCCTGGGCTCACATGGTGCACTATATTAGGGGACGACAGGTAAATCAAATAACCCAATCCTGGAATAACCAATCAGTACATGTGGGAGAGGTGTGGCGCCGCGGCCAGGGTGACTGACGCTGGAATCTGGGGACCACGGTTCGATCCGCGGCTCCGGCGGCAGGTTAGCCCAGCACCACGTGACTCTGGGCAATAGCTCGCTTAATCTTCCCGACGGCCCCCAGCGCCTAGAGACCCTTACGGGTGATTGTGCGCTTTACAAATGTGGACTTTACTTTACTTTACAAATGTGGACTTTACATTAATCTAACATAGGGAGCACTTGCACTGTGCCACTGATTAGCAGTGGCCCAGTGCCCAAAGCATAAATCCAGCAAAAACATATAAAAACAGAGGAGGCAATCCGTCAAAATAGAAGGGAGACTCACGCCAATGATGCCAGGTCTAACACCACCCATAAGAAATAAGAATAGCAGCACACACATAGGCACGTATATATATAAATTAGCACATTAAACGGCAGAATCTCTATGTTGGCTAACTATGTTCGCAGTGTAACTGGCAACATACCTGCGTCTGGCAGTACACCTGTGGCAAAAGTGTGATCATCGGTGCGCCTGTGGTATGTGCAGCAGGTGTCTTCTATGTGATTAGCCTTGGACATGAGGCATGGATGTGGTTCTCGTACTACTGTGGTATGCACATGGCTATGTTAGCAGTGTACCTGTGGCATGTGTGTGTGGTTTGTAGTGCACTTGTGGTTTTTGTGATAACAGTGTGGTAAGGACCGCATATGTGGCACATATGGTTCTTGGAGCTCCTGTGATGCCTGCGTGGTGAGCAGGTCACCTGTACCGTGTACCTGGCAGGACCCTCGTGGTGACGTCGCGGTTATCTGTGCACCCTTCGTGTAATTTGTATTGCACCTGTGAAAGGTGCACACTTAGAACCACTACTTAGAAAGTGTGTTGTTTGAGTGGAACCTGTGATAGATGTTTGTTTAGTAGAGTCCCCCCGCCTCCTGTGTCCTGTTAGCAGTGCACCTGGGGATCTATGTGAGTAGCATCGCTCCTGTAGTATGTGTAAGGTTAGCAACACGCCTGTAGCATGTGGGTTCCTAGCAGCGTAGGGGTGAACCTGGTTTATGTGTTGTTAGGAGTACCCACGTGGTATGTATGTAGGCAGCAATGCCTATTTTTTGTGCGGATTGTGGCACAGCACCTGTGGTGCATGTGGCCCTAAGGCACTTGAGACTTGTGCGGTTGGCACTGCACCTGCTGTATGTGTGTTTATGTGTGTGACTAGCAAGGCATCTGTGACGTGTGGTTGGCACTGCACCTCCTATGTGTGTGGCTAGTAAGGCACCTGTGACGTGTGTGGTTGGCACTGCACCTGTGGTGTGTATGCGCACCGAGTAAGGCACTGATCCTGTGTGTGGTTGGCACTGCACCTGGAGTTTGTGTGCCTAGTAAGGTACCTGTGGTATGCGTGTAATTGGCACTGCACTGCGGTGTGTGTGGCTTGTTAGGCACCTGGGGCTTTGTGCTTTGTTAGATTTGCCTGGTCTTTCCATGTAGACAGGCCACGTTTCCCGCCCTGTAATATGTAATAAATCAGTGCATTCTGGGAGTTGTAGTGCCGATGCACCATCACACTCGATTGACTTAAATGCTAGTGAGATATGCTAACCTGACGCCCAGGCTGTGAGATGCGCCGCCTTCCCACTGGCACCAGCGCTATCTGCCAGTGCCAGAAGTACCTGTGGTGTGTTGGCGGTGGCAGCCTGTTTGGGCGCAGTGGTCCCCAGTTTACATTATCACGTGAGTCTGTGAGATTTATGAATGACATCAGTCGCTGGTGGTGTTACCTGCGTTCACTTCCCTGAAGTGCCGGGGTCCACTTCCTTGTAAATGGAAAATCCGGAAATGGGCACATGGAAATGTTAGTGTTGAAAGGAGGGGCATTTCAGGTGTGGAATTTCAGTTCTGCTCAGTGAACACTGTTCCAATTATCAGTGGGTCTTGGGGTTCAGGAAGGTGACTTCATCAAGTGTGCCCCCAAAGTGTTTTAGAAGCGGTCACCGCATATGAGCTGGTGATATACCTCAGTGGGTTTTGACACTTGCTTCCGCTCTAAGTGCACCCTGAAGACAAGTGCCCTTGACGGCGTTCTCATTTCATCCTTATGAAGTCGATGAAAGGAGCAACATATCTTTAGTTAAGAGTAGCATCAGGCTGGCCTCTATCAGTGTGACAAGTACATCCAGTCCAGATGTCTTCTGCCGAGGCTGATGCTTGCGGCGCTAGTACTAAAAAGACACAAAAACTACGTAGTAGGTGGCGCAGTGACAGCTCAGGAGCGCTGTTAGGAGCTACTATTGGTCTCACATTTTATAGAAAGGTCACCCATGTCCCACTTAACCGGGAGTGGGAACCATTCACTTTTTAGATCTTCGAATATCGTAAGCGATTGACTTATAGTAATTTTCAGAAAGGCCCCGTCTTCATTAAATAAACCCTCACATTAAAATGCTGTAATATTATATGTTGTTTGATGCCTTTGTTAAAGTTGCTAAAGTGAGTATTATTGCTTACTTTTAATATAGCGCTTACTGTGGCGGTCTATGGCTTCAAAGCAATGGCCATAATAGCTGATGCAATTCACCGCCCAGGCATTAGCAGTTTGATTTCCTCTTCAAAGCGCGAAGTGCTGCACTGATTTTTCACTACTAGAATCTGACACTACTAGGCTCTAAGAGTTCCTGTAGCAGTGCGTTCACCCCCTGAGCTATCACAGAGTTTGTAAAAGGTGCGCTTTGTGTCTCCCGTACCCTCGAGACATTCAGTGGGCTGGTGAATACTCTATTGATATTGCATGTGTGTCAGGCGGTCACATGACGTATCTGATGACAAACCGCACAACAGCCCGGCGCTCTTTTCACAAACCGAAGAGTGTATTTGGTGCACTGTCCTTTGAAAATAAACTTTAAAGACAACAGCATACTCCCTGGTGAGTTGGTGCCCTTTTAAGTTTTTAACCCCTTCCATGCTCATGACGAGCTCAGCTAGTCATGTAACGCGGTATTTCAAAAAAAGCCGCACAGCGCAAAAATTACCGCCGCACGCATGCGGTTAAATATGTGTTCCATTCACATCCTAGTTAAGCACGGATCCCCGGGCCAGCATCACGAAGAGTGTATTTGCAATCTAGTTATTCACTGCTGTGACGTAGCAACAGTGAGAAACAAAGCGACCTGATTGCTCCTCAGAGCAAAGCTTAGGGAGAGGAGGGGGGCACAATGTGGGGGGGGGTGTAAGGGAGGGTAGCAAGAGGCTGGATTTGTTTTTTTACATTTAGATCAGGGTGGAGAGGCCATGTTATGTATGGCTCACCCTATTATTCCTCTGTCCCGGTGGATCAGTAAAAAACAAGGGCCGAAGAATTTGAGGGGCTATACATAACATAACAAGCATTAAAAATACAATAGATCTCGCATTTCATAAAGTTAAAGCCATTTGCTTTGCTATACAATACCATTAGCAAAGCAAATGGCTTTTGACTTAATCAAAGGCGAGACCTATTGCATTTTCAATGCTTGTTACTTTTCCAGTGCAGAGGCCACCCACACAGGGCCCATGAGTCTTATACGCTGCTCTTTGGCGAGAACAGCCCTTCCTATGCCCTTCCCTGACTGTGCACGCTTACCGACTATCACACTACATCTCCATGAAAGTGACCATGTCTTTTAATCGCTTTAAATTATTTTTAATTAGCTAGATATTGGTTCATGTCCATGCTGCCAGATTAGCAAATCAATTAAGTGACACGTACGCTTCTGGGGCGGGAAAATATACTTCAATGAAGGTAGCTTCTGCCGTCCCATGACGCTTACGCAGTGCCTGTGGTGGGTTTGCAGTCGTCGTCGGGTTATTATTATTATTCAATTTTCTTTGTTTTTGTCAGCTTTGCGCACGCCACTCTCTGGGTCCTAGCGCGGCCCGCTTCTCTGCCTTCCTCTCTGACTTTTCCGGGATGGCTCGATCGCCTCCGGCGCTCCATCTTTCCAGACTCAGTTCTTCGTAATTAGGTTTGGATTGATGAGGGCCTGATGTCACCGGAGAGCAGCGTGCGCAGCACTAGGCGTAGAGGGTAGGCTCTCCGGACTGTGCTGGGCATTACCTCATTTCCCGTGACTAATGTGCAGCGCTGAGATCATGAGCCACCGAGACCGCTTCTTATTGGACCTGCCGTGGGCTCCCATCCTCCGGCACTGCTGTGCCTCTTCTGTCATCCAGCGTTCCTCACAGGGCTACGCGAGCATTGTACTATGACTTTTAAGTCTATGCTAGACACAAAACATCACAGCGCTTACAGTCACATGTAGCGCCCATCTGTGGTCATGGCCGGTACGCGCTCCCTTACCTGTCACCCCCTGACCCTTGCTGCTTGGATCTATGTGAACATTTTAAATAAATTACTCAAAATAACATTTACTTATCAAAATATATACATCTTTGACATGTACATTGAGTTCAGATAATTTGTTCTGAGTTTACTTTGCTTTCTAATGTTTTTTTTTCTATAATTTCCCTCGCTTGCTCACTGAGCCTTAACTAACACTAACCCTTACCCTAATCTTAACTGTGCCCTGCATTTTAAATTAACTCAAATTCTCTCCCTGGACCTAAATCAGTCTGTAACCCAGACCTTATGCCTAATCCTGCTCCTCATCTAATCGTAGCTTTCTCCCTTAACCCCGACCCAAACCTGCTCTAGCCCGAACTTTCACCCTTAATCCTTCTTCTAGTTCCTTCCATAACTTTAACTTTTACCCGTAACCAAACGTTATTCCTAACCATGATTCTATCCGTCACAGTTTTCCCAACTATCACTCTTAAATCAGACGTATCACTCACCCTCACCCTATTCTTCACCCTCAAGAAAGACCTGCTCCAGTGCCTCACCTAACCCTAGTTTTCACCTTTGGCCCAACCCTTACACCCAACCCTACTGCTGCCACTAACTCTAACCTACAACACACAATTCCACACCACACAATTACACAAGTAACCATTCCAATACAACCCACATAATTACACTCCACACCACATACATCTGCTACACTCCAAACCAAAACTCTAACTCTCCCAAAGGCGAGACCTATTACATTGCAAAGGCTTGTTTTCATTTCTTTTTCTCTGTGGTTGGGTACACCTCCCTATTTTCGTGATTAGCCTTGCCTGGAACTCACTCTTAGTTTCTAAACTCAGCAAATGTATTTTCAAAACCTATAGCATGAGAAAAACAAAAGCCTACCTTATTGTCCTTTACAGTAGGTGAAAGCAGTGCATAATGTTATCTAGTAGTTTCAGGTGGGGCCCACCAGTACTCCTTCTTAGGGAGCAGGACTTATTTTCTGTAGACTCCAGTGCAGGAAAGAGAAGGGCAGAAACGATAGAAATAAAGAGTGAGAGTGAGATAAAGATGCAGGGAGTGTCTGGTGGTGGAAGAAAGAGGCCTGACTTGGAACCAATCACAGGCAGCCTAGGTATTCAGCATCCGACAAACAGAAGCCCAGGCCTTGAGCACAACTGTGGGCCCCGGCACATTCTTTTAGGAATCGAGCACTGGGTGATTCATGTAGTGGCATTTCTGTCTCTGCAGGGTGGTCACGTGTCAGAGTTCATGTGCCCATAAATAGATTTGCTGTCGTCTAAAAATAGAACACTCTTGATTAAATAATGTTGCTTAGTTACTAGTGCTAGCAGACCGCTGGAACACCCTCTGACCGCCAAAGTACAGTACCCAGCACATGGATGTGAGTTGCACAACAATATGGCGATGCCATTATCAAAGAAACATTATCAAACAAAACCGATTTCTTGACTCCCATTTGAAGGATGCAAACATTTTAGAAAAATACCATGGTGTTTGTTTGCTTTTTAGATCTTTATATTTTTATTTAAAAGGAGATTTCCAACAGACCCGACAAAAATACGTGTACTTAGTTACCATAACCTGCAAAATGTATTATTTTTTAGTTCGCTGTGCCATCGATATAGGCATCAGACCTTGAATTGAAATGAATTGGGATCTGTTCATGACTACTTACTTTTTGGTTTCAATACCTACAAATCTTTGTACCCCAAAAATGACCGTGTTCAGATGTAGATCGGAAACAAGTAAAGGTTTTAAAATAGTGAATGTAAATGTGCTTTACTTGTAAGAATGTTACTACAGATGTTTCTTCTTAGAGTATCAAAAAAGTCCATGATCATTCTGTAATGTTTGACACTTCCTAAATTCATATTCCAACGTTCCTGCTTGGGTGATCAAAAGAAGACCATACATATTAGTGGGAGGCCTAATATAATGCTTGTAGAGATTACACTGCTTTGCCACATCAAGTATGACCCTGGAGGCTCTTAGAAAAGGCACCGAAGGAACAACTACTTGTCTCAGAGTACCCTAATATGTCCGTCCCTAGTCCCCCATATAATTCCAAGAAACATATTTCATAATCTTATTGTAAGGTCCTTTCTTTTGTCACCTACAGATATCATGTTCTGTAGTTCTGCTTGCAAGCCTTTTCGTTGCCATTCCCCAGGGCTAGCTGAGCTAAAGTAGGGGTCAGTGGTTTTGACCCCAGGGATCATCTTGGCCATCATGACCTAATGGAGGATAAGAGGGGATGCCCACATTTTCTTTATATGGCCTTCCTTCCATCACTGCCCTTATTTTCAAACCATACTTAACAGGTCAACCCTGCAAAAAGAATACCATGGTTTCTGGGTAAAACTAAAGATCTGTCTGTCAGTCTTTTGCAACATTTTGCGAAGCATGGAAGAGAAATTGTGCCTTAATGCTGTTTAATAGTAATGCTTGTAACTATAATACTAAGAAATGCTTTGGCTTATCTATTGCTTTGCTGAAGTCTTTCTGGGAGGAACAGGTTCTCTGCCTTCAATACAGACAGCTAGTACCAGACCGTTTTGTTTTTCTTGGCGATATTTCCACTGTGGGTGAGTTCAGTATTCATTTGAATTGCCATGGAGTACAATTTAGTTTCGTATCTGTCGCGGTACATGTATTTGAGACCTATTTTGACTAGCTGTTTCTTGTTGTCAGTGAACAGTAGCAGGATTTCTGTTTTGGTAGGCTTTAGTTTCCGGTAGGTGTTTGACATCGAGATCTAGATACGTGTATGCAGCAGTGTTTGAGGCATTGGAAGTGTTGAGTGGAGGAGACTTTCAAGTAGAGATGTGTGTCACTGTCAACAAGGTATTGTTGAGCTCTGATTCTGTTATCTGTCAGTAGAATCCTAAGGGTCTTCATGTAGAGTTTGAAGATCACATAGGACCAGCTGGGCCCTGGAAGACTCTGCAGGTGATGGGGATCTTATGGGGACGTTGAGATGCACATGTGATCAAACTAATTTGATTGTATAGTTAGGAGGAGAACTGGTGTAGGACGCTGCCGGAGAATCCCAGTAACAACTTTAGGGTGGGTGTGGATGAGATGATTGACATTGGTGAAGGCAGCTGAGACGGCAGCTGAGACGCCCAGCAATATCAGGAGGCCGGTGGGCATTAATCATCTGTGGTCAGGAGTGCATTTGCAATGTTTTGTGATATAGGTGTCTCTATGCTATAGTGTGATGATCACAGGGCTAATTAGAATGCATGCAGGAAATGGTTGTTGTTGACGTGAATATGACTTTGTATAAATTATATTTTCATCGAAAATTATCAAAGAGTGTAGGTGAGTAAAGGGCAAGTATTTAGTGAGGTCATCAGGGTATAGTGTAGGTATTTTCAGAAGCAGGAGGGTTAGGCCGGTCTAGAGAACAACTGGAAAGGTGTCTCAACTTAGGAAGGCAGTCAGATGATGAATAGGGGTGAGAGAACCTCTTCGGACAGGGCTCTGATGAAGAACAAGAGTAAGATACCATCTTCGTAGGTGGTGGCTTTAAGAGAGATGAGGATGCTGGTGAGGTCTGCAAGAGACACGGGTTTGAAGGACGGCCAGTGTAGGATGCACACGTATGGGTGAGTGTTAGATTAGAAGCGTCCATGATGTCTTCGATGTGATGATCTCCTATCATTTTTAAACTGAAGAAAAGGTTGATGGCATTCCACTTGTTTGTGGGATGAGGAATTGGTGACGCAAACAGATGGTTGATGCAGTGCTGGATTACCTTGAAGGATATTTTGTTTCTGTTGGTAGCATTGTTGATTGTATTTTTATAGTACTTGTATTTGGTTTATGTGAAGTGTTGTCTGAATGTTGCCAGGAGAGACTTAATTACTCCACGTCATCAGGGCTTTTAATTCGTAGAAGTAAAATGTGAATGACACAATAACAGGGCAGTTGATGAAGAGGGCTGATTGAATTCCCTATAAGTAAGTATTTTATACACATACATTCGAAAAATCTAAAGGACAAAGATAGCGACCGAGCTGATAAGCATTGGGCAAGCCAATTGTACTTGCCTATCCAAGAGCTACTAGCTTTAGCAATGTGTTTTAGCCATTCTGTTCACCAGTGTGACTGCTGTTCAGCATGGATAAAAGCTAGTGGTGTGATTAGAGTAGATTTGAGTGATGTAGATTGGGGGAATAGTAGAATGAGGTAGGTTGGGGTAGAGTGGAGTAGGATTGAGTGGAGTGGAGTGGGGTGATTGAGGAAGATTGGAGTGGGATAGATTGGAGTAGGGTAGGGCAGATTGCGGTGGGTTAAGTAAATTGGGGTGGGTTAGACGGAGGGTGGGTGGTTACATTTGGGTGGCACATATTAGGGTGGAGTGGGTTACAGTGAAGTAGTGTTGATTGGCTAGAGTAGGGTGGAGTGGAGTGTGTTAGATTGGCATAGAGTGGAGTGGGGTAGATTGGCGTGGAGTGGGGTAGAGTGGAGTGGGTTAGATTGGCGCAGAGTGGAGTGGGGTAGATTGGAGTCGGGTAGATTGGCGTGGAGTTGGGTAGAATGCAGTGGAGGGATTGGTTTAGAATGGAGTTGAGTAAATTGAAATGGGGTAGAAATGGGGCAGGTTCGGGTTGGAGTGGGGTAGATTGAAGGGGTAGAATGTAGTGGAGTGTGGTGGTGGGGCATAGTGTGGTGGTGGGGCATAGTGTGGTGGTGGGGCATAGTGTGGTGGTGGGGCATAGTGTGGTGGAGGGCCATAGTGTGGTGGAGGGCCATAGTGTGGTGGAGGGCCATAGTGTGGTGGAGGGCCATAGTGTGGTGGAGGGCCATAGTGTGGTGGAGGGCCATAGTGTGGTGGAGGGGCATAGTGTGGTGGAGGGGCATAGTTTGGAGTGAGTGGCGTGGAGGGGAGTAGAGTGAAGTGGTACACAGTGGCAGGGCGTAGAGTGGAGTAGTGTAGACTGTGCTTTGTGTGGTAGCGCTCTGCCATTTCAGACAACTTTTAGAAAGGATTACATTTGCACCGAAATAGGATTTTACTGCACACAAGTTGAAGTGTGCAGATGTCTTCACCTAGTGTACGTATATAGTTTGATCGTAATCAAATAGTTGTTTCCACCACACTTCTGAATTACAAAAACAAATTTGCTTCACTTGTGCTAATTCTGATATATTCTTAAAAATCAGCAGAGTTCTTTTTTTTGTTGCGTGCTAGAAAAAAACAAACTATCCTCATTGCCCTTTAAAAAAAAATTTATTAAAGAAAGGTAATCGTTTTTGCTGGAGACTTAAGACACAATTCTTGCATATTTATTAGCACCCTATGAACAAGTTTCCCAAAATTTAAATGAAGTGGAAAGAATCTTTAAAAAAACAAACAACGGAAGTCTATTTTCCCTATATATGAGCTATTTATGGACTTGCCATTGCCAGGAAAATTACACATAGAAAGCTGGTATTTGATGGGTAAAGTCATTACGAAATAATCAGTTCTTTAAAAAAAAAAAAACTAGCAGTCTGCTCTATTCCTCCTCCTGCCTTATGGTTCAGGAGTTTCAGATTAGCTGTATTTGTATCTATCCTTTACATCTAACCCTGCGCAGCATTATTCGTTTTGTGATGGTATTTTTTTTTGTTTAGCAATGTTGGTCTGCGTGTTTTGGTAAGTCTGACTTTTTCCTCATAGCTTTGTGTGAAGATGTGTAGGAAGCACTGTGGCTTAGTCCTGTGGTATGAACCTGTGAGGTCAATGAATTCCACCCGGTTAAATACCTGATTGGGCAGTAGTCTACAAAACAAGTCCTTTTATCTTGGTCACCATTTGAATCTGAGGTGACCGCAAGGAGAATATAGGAGGAGAACTATTAAGGGTACAAGGGTGATTTGATAAACCTGAGCGAGAAGTGTGTGATTGTAAAAATACTTTGTTTACTGCTTCTAAGTTAGATTTTCCAAATGTTAGGTTACCTGATGCTAGGACCTTTTTTGTTTATCCTCATGTTATGTTATGTTAATGATGTTTTCTAAAGCGCATGAATCACCCAGGGGCATCTCCGCGCTACCTAATCCAAATTTCCAAGAGAATTGACAGAAACCCAGAGTGGATCATCAGTATAAAAAGGCTTTCAGATGTTTCCTGAAAATCAGATATGAGGTGGACTGTCGCAGCCCCTCCGGGAGGGAATTCCAATATTTGGGGCCTACATATGAAAAGGCTTTGCCACCCAAGGTTACTCGACTACCCAGGATTCCTTTTTCACAACTTACATTATTATAACCTTATAGCTGTGCCTAAGAGCTGAATATGGGACAGACTTTGGGTATATTTATAAACATGATGTTGTCAATATTAATAATTGTTTTATCTTTAGGAAAGGCGAAAAGAATTTGAAAAAAACCTGAGTCAAACAGGCCTTCAGCTCGAAACGGAAGACAAAAAGGTAAAATATTTATTATTTAAAAAAAAGTAATTTAACAAAACGCTGCTAAATGAGGACACAAGTTGATTCTTCGTAAGCACACCCTTCGGGTTAAAGGGCGACTACAATAGTGGTGAGTAGTTACTTAGTCCAAGTGTAGCGAACTCTGTCTATGTCAGTATAATGACTGACTGTAGGTGCTACTAGTCGCCTACTCACACCGCTGGTTTAATGGGGTCTCCCAGACCAGGGGCTCTCTGGGTACTTGCACACACAGTGGACGTATAGAAGAATTAACCTGGTAAGTAAACGAGGACTAATGCACTGCAGCGTTTAGTATATCAGAGTACTCAAACACCCTGGGGCTTGGGGAGGATAGACATATAGTCTGATCTTCGAAAGTGAAAGCTTACTCTGTGGAGGAGCTGATGCCAGCCACAATGTGAGCTAATAACCATGAAACGGCCTGGTGAACGAGCGCTCAATAAATACCATTAAATTCAGATTCAAATTCAACAAGCTCACACACCGGAGGAAACCCATGACAGCTGGTTGCTATGGACAGATCCCTCGGGTTCTATAACAGTATGATTGCTTTGTACTGTGGGATGGAATGAACAGGCAAATGGTCTATAAAAAAAATAATCACTCCATCCGCCGCGATGATCATGGGTGTGTGGCTGTTTTACCGCTATATCATATGTGTGATACTAGAGAATCGTGTCCACTGGCGTCTCATCACGGGAGGGTGTGGTCATTATGGCAGCCAGAAATCCCAAGCACTAAGAAGACTCCGAGGTAAACTACTGCACCTAGTTTTAATGTAACAGGGTGTCTTGAAATCTTCCAGCAGTGGGGAACCTACAGAGTTATTTTTAATGTGCTGGTGGACTGCAGCATTGACCGAGACTTCCCTGACACATTCACCTCATGAATGCATTGATGAAAATATGAACACTGCCGGAACTGATGATACCTGTCTGTTAGATTCAACCATTCTGAATTGGTGCCTAAGGTATTCCAACTTCTGCAAATGTCTTATTAGGAACTTGAATACATATAAGGTACGAGCAATTCCAGCTACACAATCGTGTTCAAAGGGATCCTTTTGATTGGTGTGAAAATGTAAATTTTTTTCCTGTTAAAGTTCTCTTTTATTTTGTTAAATCTAATGTGGCAGCTAAACTGTAAGATTATCTTTTATGGGATATTGGTTAGTAGTCAATTTCCAGACATTCGATAAGTAGCAAGCATGGAAAAATATATCTGGTTTCATGTTAGTCATCAAAGATGTTCTAGAACTATTCTCAAAACTTTTTTGGCTGAATTCATATGCATATTTTTTTCCCAGGAATCTGAAAACGGAAAAATCTATTTTGTGAAGATCCATGCACCTTGGGAAATTTTAACCACATACGCAGAAGTACTGAACATTAAAGCGCCGATTAAGGAGAATGACATCCCACCCACTAATGACAACCCCTTAGAGTGCTTGTCTAAACCATTCCGACTTCCGAAGGAGGTGATGCAGCCTGAGCCAGACTACTTCACAGCTCCCTTCAGCAAACAGCGGCAGGAACTCTACGCCATTGATGACGAGAACACCTTCTTTACACCATCTACAAGAAATAGAATTGTAGGTATATAATCATTATTGCGTCCTTGCTTCCCTCATTTAGTTTTAGCATTCTTTTGGGACACAACCTGTGTCGCATGCATGCTATGTAATCTGGGCGGACAATTACTTAGCATATTTCACCAGCTCCAAGAGTAGCGGTCATCTGTCAAACACTTGTTACACAACCTGGTCCTTGATGATTGTAAATTGTGATTCATTCTTCCTTATTAAAACCTTTCAGTAGTCCGAAGCTGATTACCTGCATCACTTGAATATTTAAAGTCATTATGTCGAAGACCTGCATATTGTGTGAAAAGTACGTTTTTGTTCCACTCTATCAGTGCTCTGTACTTAAGTTACACCAGCCTTGTAGGTGCATCCTTCAATCCTTTGTGAGGACAGGTAACTGCCTATTCTAGTGAAGTGTTAGTCCCTCCCTTCCATCCTGCCCAGGCAAGTCCTTCAGAATGCAGATGTATGTAGATGGGTACTCAGACACAACTATCCTTCTTGTGGTGTTACTGTCTAGAGGAAATACTCAATGTAGCTGTCATCCACTCCAGCCATGTATAAGAGACAGGCTATCAGGCACACAGAGCAGTAAGTGCAGAGAAATGTCCACTTTCTAAAAGTGGTATTTCTAATACACTAATGTTAAATCCAACTTCACCAGTGAGGAGGATTTATCATTACCATCCCAAAGATAGGAAGCATGACAAAGCTACTCCACTCTGATCAGAAATTACAGCTTAAAAGTGTATAAAGGAATTCCCAATGCTATGCTATGAGAGGGGTAGGCCTCATAGTAGTGAAAAACGTTTTGGGCGTTTGTCACTACCAGGACATGTAAAGACTGAACACACATCGTACCTTTTGCTAACATGGCACCTTGCTCTTAGGGTTATTTTGTGGCCTACCTTAGGACTGACATATGTGATAATAGGGGAGTTTATTGCTTGGCAAGTAGTTTTAAATGCCAAGTTGAAGTGGCAATACATTGTATACAAGCAGTGCAGTGACAGGTTTGAGACTGGGATGAGAGGCTGCTTCTGAAGGTGCCATAATCAATGCTACAGCCCACTAGTAGCATTTAAAATACAGGCCCTTGGTTTATGGTAATACTATTGAAAGGGGACCGATCAGTACAACAAATAAACCAATTAGGTGTACACCAATGTCATCATATTTAGGGGAGAAGTACATGCACTTTAGCACTGGTCTGCAGTGGTACAGTGCTCAGAGTCCTAAGGCCAACAAAAATAATTAAGCAAAAAGAGGTGGAGGAAGGCAAAAGGTATGGAGTGACACTGCAGTGAGAGCCATTTTCTTACAACTGTTTAATTATTAATATTATTATAGGTCTGCTTTATTAGCAAGAGGAAAGGTTAAGCTAGTGCAGTGACTAAGGAGAGTCTCACATTAACAACGTTGTATAGGATATTAGTGCAGGTTTATATTGGTGTAAGATTTTTCTTTATATACAATCTTCAAACCACACTGGCCTTCTGCCAGTGTTTTTACACTCCACCTGTCTGCCATTTTTCCCACCCCTTTTGCTTCAAAAGATATATGTAGATGGATGAAAATTGATGGTTCATGTCATTATGCATGTGGAGGAGACGAGTTGCCTTTTTTTGGACGTCCTATATTTTATTACATCTATTGAAGATCATTTTATGATATAATTGTGTTTTGGGGGGCAATGTTTGATCATTTGATGCAACTCCACACCAACGGATATTCGCTGTTCGGGAAGAACAAAACACAGTATATTCTGTTAATGCAAATATCAAAGTAAACAGCTAGTGAAAGCAAATAGGCAAAGCAACTGCTAATGATTAAAGTGATTTTTCACATCGCCTCCTGTATGTTTTTATTTTCTAAAGTTGTCTAATAGTAGTTAACAAATGATTTTATATTGTTGCCCTGTTGTTTAGGTCTACTACATCCTATCACGCTGCCCATATGAAGTAGAAGAAGGAAAGACAAAGTTTGGGATTAAACGACTCCTAAGCAATGGAACCTACTCGTCTGCATACCCACTTCATGATGTATGTATTATTAAGTGTCATAAGTGTGGAATGTTTCACAAGCAATGTGTCTACTTCAGAAATCATGGTGCTTCACATTATTTTATGATTACATATCTAGTTATTTCAAGAGCTCAATCCCGTTGTTTCTGACCGGGAGGAGCTTAGTGAACATATTCCAAGATGGTAACAATACCAAGGGTGAAGAAGGCCAACTGGGGAGACAGAAGCTTCACAGTTAATGCAGCTAGGGCCTGGAATGCACCTCCCTTCTCTCTGAGAAGCATGACCAATCTTTTTGCTTTCAAAAAGACAATAAAAACTTGGCTTTTTACAAACTGATCCAAAAAACAACGCACCCATCTCTCTATTTGGCTTGATTTCTTTTCAGAGCTTCTCCTAGCGCCAGGACACCTTTTTGGTAACAGATGCGCTGTATAAATAACTTTAACATTAACATTCCTACCTTTTTTATGTTATAGAGGTGGTAGAATTAAGGTCATTGACAATGTCATTGAGTGAGGTATGTGGTCACGGTCCTGTTCTTGCAAAAGAAAAAGATCAGACCTTGTCTACTATTCCCGTCCTTTAGTTACTTAACGTGTTAATGTTGCTGATTTTCCCTGTCCCTCAGCATCACAAATCCACTTAACCACGGAAGTACAGAAATACATTTATATATTTAACAGCACTGTGTTAAGTGTCATTTCAAAGCATCATTTTGTAATCCCTTCATCTTGCTTAGTGAAACCAAAAGCCCCATTCTTTCTGCATTTCTCTAGACTTCACAAACAATACAATGTTCCCAAGATATTTAGGACACCTCCTGGGAAGCAAGTATCAGAAAATAAGTTTTAACAAGCATGAATATCTACATATCTTAATATTCTTGCAGTTCAGTAGTCCAACATTGTGTCCTTGTTGAATCGGCTTGTACACTTGTGCCAGGTGCACAGACTAAAGACAGGATTGCTTATCGTGAATACTTCTGTTGGTTTCTTGAGGCATTAAAGAAAGCTGATTTTGAAAAATTATCCTTTGAGTGGAAACAGCACTTAAAATAGAACGCTGATGACCCACTGCGTTTCCAGCTTGGTTTCCACTTTTACGTAACGGTTTCACTTTTGAGAATAAGATAATATACGTGCATGATCTCAGAGGCTGACAATGAATAAGTGTACTTCTCCCGAAAGGATTATCATTCCCCCCAAAAAATTATAATATCAAAAGGGTTGTATGTTAGAATGGAATTCCACATTTAGTGTTTGAGCAACAGTGCACACACTTGCTAATCGTCACAAATACATTATGTGTTGCCTTAAAGTGTTCTGGCTGCTCGAGGACCCACCCCCACCTTTCCACCTATAGTACTCTAAACACCTTCCTGTGCTTAGACTACCCGGGCATAGGAATTATGATCCAATCTCTGATCTGCCCAACCTGGATGAATTGTTGAGAGTAAACTCGAATTGGGCAGCTGCAGCACTACATCAAGAACGTTGACATTTTGACCATTTGCATAGGTTCTTCCAGCTTGGAATGGTGCATCAGTTTTCCCCAGGCTTAACTATGGCAGAAATTTACTTTTGGGCTGGTTTCACCCATGCAGTGTTTGACAGTAGAGATTTCTACATACTTCAGTGTAGCACTTCAGCACTTTCGGATAGGCTTTGATGGTACTCTCACATTCACAGCCCATACATGTGCACATGTATGTGCAACCAACACAGAACCTCTTACTATAGCTGAGCTGCAACAGCCCTTAACTTAAAATGCAGACACTAGTGGCTATCTCTCCCAGTCCATTGTAAGAGAGCCCACAGCGAGTGAGGCTCAGGTAAGGAGACTCGCAGTAGAAACCATGAACCACGTAGTGTTAAAAGCTGACACTTCAGGGTGATTAAACTCTATTTCTCATATTCTTCCAGCTATTTGGCTCAGTGTTACTGTGATCTTTCGAGGTCTGGTCTCATCAAGAATTTCAACAATTAGATCACCTCTTGCTCTAACTCCATGGTCCCCTTTGAACACAACAATACAACAAAATCCACACCAGTTGGCAAACGGAGGTACTCAAACTGATGAAACACAACTGCAAAAATACAGGGGCACACATTGAGAATGAGCTAGGACAGTGCACCTAATTTGCCCTGAGACCCTACTACCAAATGATCAGGACCACCAAAAACACCGCTTTGATTTACTGCATCAATGCCAGGACCAACACAAACAAAGTAGTCTGCGCCATTGTGAAAGATTTCACCTTATGATCAGCTGCCTCCAAATGGATCACTACCCAACAGGACCTCTGCAACAATCTTGCTCCATTCTTCAGCAACAAAATCACCACCATTTACAGCAACTTCAGCCAGCAACCAGACCAGCAGACCTCGCCAAAGTGTTCTCAATCCTATCCAAGGAACATTGGTTCCTTGGATAGGATTGAGAACACTTTGGCGAGGTCTGCTGTCCACACGTGCTAACCACACGGCCTGTTTTTACCCCAGAAGAAGCCACCGCCACCTTGAAGTCCATCGACTCAGGGACCCTGTTTACCCCCACTATGTCTACTCCAGAGGACTGCAGCCCATCAGTGCCATGCTCACACCAATTTTGAATGCATCCTTTCCAGATGCAGCTGTCCTCCCATTGCTGTAGAAACACTTTGCAAACCCTTTAATACTTTCTAACTACAGATCAATCTCCCTGCTCCCAAGAAAACCATCAACAGACACCTCATTGAATACCTCTTACTTTTCAACACCACTCAGGTTGGTTTCAGACATAACCACTGCCATGATTTCTGCCACAGGTGACATTGCATGACTCTATAAAAAAAAGTGGGGTGATAGGAAAGGGAGCACTACTCCATAGTTTGAGCTAAGCCTTCTACAGGTGGTAATTGCGTTAGGCTATTTTGGGTAACCCTTACCCACCAGAGTTACCCCTCAGTGGCATACTTCATCATAGAGTTCTTCCCGTTCTGCTACAGAATGGGGAGTACTGCTACCAGTGACCTCTTGACCTAGTAGAAGGAAGGGTCATTCAAACTATATATATCTTCTACTTTTCTTTTCTTTTTAATCACACAGTCTACAGGATGGAATGAAGCAAAGCTCTCCTACCAAGCCGGTATTTTTAACTCACTTCAAAATAAACCCCTACTATCCAATATTTGGTACTTCTCATTCAGTGCTCCCTTGTCTTTCACTGGTAGCTACATGCCCCATTCCACAGCAAAACAGGAAGAATCCTATGAAATAGCATGCCACCAAGGTGGGACCCTGGTGGGTGAGGGTTATAAAAAAAAAACCTATCGCTTTGTCCTCCTGTAGGAGGTTTAGCATCAAGTACGGCGTAGGGCTCTCTATTTTTCGATATTGCATAACTGCAGCGAGGAGACATTGCATTCCTCATCCTCCTGGACCTCTCTGTAAAATATGACACAGACCATTGGCCTGCAGCGAGTATAAAGCAGTCTGTGTTATTCTCAGTTCCTTCAAGAAACTATATTTCATGTGAAATGAAGTGTACTCCATTATCTGTCACATGTATTTTGGCACACCTTCATTGGCAAACTCCTCCCTGAGGAACCCAAGAACATATCTGGTGTTTATTTTACTCAAACACCTGTTGGCTACCCACTTAGAGGTATAATCCACTAGCAACAGAACATACTTTTTATTGGATGGTAAAAGTTCAAATGGACCCATAATGTTCAGTGCCACACAAGGCACATCTGTTGATGGAGCACAGGACGTTACCTTTTCTTTATCATGTGTGGCACATGTAAAACAATCCTTGACCTTCTCTTCAAACTGATGATCCATACTTGACCACCAATACATTTCCCTCAATCACACTTTGGTAAGTTTCCTACCTAAATGTCCTTCATGTGCGAGATCAATCACTTTTAACCTCATGCTCTCTCTTTCATCAATAATTCACCTCCACTAAATGTCAACTAATTTCTAACACTCAAAAAAAGTCTTACAAGGGAATCCAGAGTTTCATGATTAGGCCACCTATTTTCTATATGATCTTTAGGTTTAAGAACATCTGTTTCTTTGTTCTTACTGTATTCCCAATCTTATGTTGATATAGCACATGCTTCACCCAACACACCACCAGGGTGTCCGGCACTTCTTAAACATGCATCCTTTCTACAGGCAACCTGGAAACAAAATGTGCTGCTTTATTAACAGGTTCAGGTAAGTATTGCAGTTGAAAAGTAAACTTCATGCTCCGTCTCTTAAATCTTGGAGTCAAACAATCACTGCCTTTAAAAGAATACATCTGAATTAAAGGACAATGATGCGACCCGACATAGGATGCAAGGCCATACAAGTAACATTTAAAGTTCCATTTAGCCTGTGTTATTCCTAATGTTTTTTCTCTAATGCATAGTAATGGCTCTCAGCTAATTTCAATGCATGTGAAGCAATGCAAACATCATCAGTTTGGGCTAAAAGAACTCCTAACCCTTTCAAACTCTCCTCTGTTATCAAAATATTTTTTTTCCTCCCATCAAAATATCCTAACAGAGGAATTTTGCTAATCTTTTCTCCAGCAGTCCAAAAGGAAATCTCACACCCAGGAGACCAACCAAAATAGGAGTTATTTTTCAGTAGCAATCTGGTCAGCTCAATTTCGCAAGCAAAACCCCATAATGAACTTCGAATAATATTCAGCCTGACCTAAAGAAGATCCAACTTGGACTCCCCCATTTTGCCCCCCCCCCCTTCGCTGCCCCCTCTGACTCACAGGTGCTTGGATCTTAGCGCTGGGATACCCTCGGGTGACTACGCGCTCTATAAAAAAAATTTATAATAATAATAATAATTCACATGTTTTGGGGCATTCTTAATGCTGTCAACCAGTTCAAATATTTTGCTTAATTCCTTCACCAGGAATCACATGTCCTAAATAGGCTACAGATGTCCTTTAAACACTTTGACAGTCAAACCATTTTGGGATAATTTTCTCAGCCCATCATGTCTGTTATTTCTGCCAAACATCAAATTACTTCCTGAAAAATCTAAGGTGCAAGGAACCCTTTTCAGTACTATTTTCATAACTCTTTGGAAGCCAGCAACTGCAGCTCCTAATCCCAACGTCCTCCTCACAAACCTGTAAACTCCCAGAGGTGTGAGAAAGAATGCAAGATTCCTGGAATCCTCAGAAGTGCCACCTGATGATAGACTGATGATAGATCCATCATCCTGAATGTTTGCACCCACCAGAATGGTGAGTATATCTGAAATTCTGAGAGGTTGGCAATTTACCCAGATTTTTGGTGCTAAAACCTAAGACATCAACCACTCAGAGTACTACATTTTTTAAAAACATTCAATTATAGCAATGCATCTAAATCTGCCCTAAGTGGTTTAAACATTAAATTAGGGACCGTACATACCCTATAAACACAAGGTTTCATGCCTTTTTTAGAACAATTATGTGTTCACAGTTCTCCCATACACCCAGATTTTATGTGAATACCTCACGAAACTCTTGTAACTCTGTCTTTATATGGCATTTTAATAACTACATAACCCAATACATTACTATTCACACCACCATAGCTGACAGAATATATGTCTGGAGTCTTCAGATCATTCTCTTCCTCTGTAAATTTCTCCCCCCAAATTTTGTAACCAATAATGGTGTAGTGTGACTCATAGTCAGCTAGAAGTAAACCTTTCCGCCAACTTCAATCTCACTTTCAGACATTACCAAAACTTCAATATCTACTGTGGAGATATGATCTCTTGTTTTAAGAATGACCTTCCCTTTGTCCTCCATAACATTCTCTACAGCTCTCTCTATCAGATTTCCAAACTAGGGCATACAATCCTTAAAGACCACACTTGCGGTACAAAGAATTGTTTATAAAACAACTCCGACTATTTGATAAATGTGCAGAATTGCCACATGTATAACATTTACCTTTAGAGATTTCCATTTAGCACCTTTGGTAGTTATCCATTGTACAATAGCATCACAGTCAGGATTTAAATGATCATTAGAAACAACATATATACTATTTTGTGCACTACTATCATATTTGGTTTGTTGACCTCTCATTTCCTTCACCCAACCTGACATTTTCTCCATGCTTTCAACAATGATGGCAGCTTCTTTAAGTGGTGGATTCCTCGATAAGAGTTTTTCATGTACCCAATTACAGTTGGTGCATCGCACTAACTGATCTCTAATCTGAGTCTGTTCTTTGCCACTTTTTGCCTTTATTATATTAATCAAGTCTTTTACAGACCATTTTCCAACCATTGCTCCTGAGTTTCTAAAACAGATCAACAGTAGAGTGATAGCATGCTTGCTGGTTCACTCCCCGAGAAACACTGTTTTTGCACATTTCAAGTTTTGTCAAAATATGTTGCCCTCTGGCATTATGGTGACACAGAAGTTGTTTGGATTCTCTGCCTTTTAAGCCTCCACTGATATATTGTGGGCATGCTTTACATCACGTTTGCTCTCCTTGATATAATAATGGCAGTCATAGCCCAGGCTTCCGCATCCATCACGGCCATTCCCAGCAAAACGTCAAACCTGCCATAGTGCAGTTATCCTTGACTTAACTCGTAGCTGAAGGTAAATTTGAAAGAAATTGCGTTGCATGTCTTGTCATATTACATGTGTTATCACATTTATACTCTGATTATGTTAACTGCCTATTACGCCTGAGGTTTTTGTACAACTTGTCGGGATATTGTCCTGAAAATGTTTTGTGCATGCACGATACAAGCAGGGTTTTCCCTTCTGCTGTGAGTGCCTATAAATCTCAGAAAACACAATATTCTGAAAAACATGATGCTTTTGCAAGTGTGGGTTGAGGGAAATATCTTCCCCTTTCTTTGACTCTAGTAACTCCCAGACATCGCTCCCCGATAGGAGTTTGGGGAGCAGAGGACTATATGTCAGAGGTGGAAGAGACATTGTCAACCTCCCTTCATGTCAGACCATGTTTAAATCAGGCAACCAACACTGCTATGCGAAGGTTACTTGAAGGATGTTTTACACTGCGGTGGCTCAGGTTTGGATACTAGCTTCTGATTGGTAATAACTCTGCCTCTACTACTGCCTTGTAATTGTTCACTGAGGGTGGGGAGGATAAGAAATAATTAGGTGACTAAGGGCGAGATGTGCAAAGCTTTTTTGCAGTGGCCAATAGCCCGATTCTGAGAATCTGGCTGCTTGCAACGCAAATAAGCTTTTTACAAAACAGAAAAGGCACATTGTGACACTGTAACGTTACCGAATCGTAATTTGTGTTTGCTACCAAATACCAATTTGATATTTGGAAAGGGGCGTGCCTTCAAAAAACTGAATCTGAAGGGCATGTATTAATGTCTTTCAACCAGATTCTGGTTGTAAAACAGTATTACTTTACCACCAGTTAAAAACTGGTGGTAACCCATCTGCAAAGAAGTCGTCCCTTGGGTACCTCTCCCCCTTTGAGAATGTTAAAAGAATATTTTTTAAGAGCAGTTAGTGGTCCAACAGACGCTTTAATTCAGCTGGATTTGACCTCACCACGACATTTGCATCTTACTTTACCTTTTTAATATGACTCATTTTATAACATTTTGTGCGTGGATAAGAGTGTGGTGATTTGGTGGAATGGAAGTTATTGACAATACCGAAGACAGCTCCAGCACAAATCAAGCTAGACTGCGAATCATTTATAAAGAATTTGTGCTGTATAGTTTTATTTCTATATACAGTAAACGTAGCATGTTATAAATGATCTCTTATGTAACTTTAGCCCGTTGCAGTGCTAAGCCAAAGATCACAAAAGAATCTCATGCTTTATTTTTTGGTGTTAACCTTTTCCTGAAATTGTTTTTTTCCCTAAACACAGTGCCAGTACTGGAACAAAGCAAAAGATAAAAAGTGTGAAAGTGAGCGGTATACCCTTTATAAGGAATGGGCTAGGTTTTTGCGATTTTATAAGGAACAACCTCTGGATCTTATTAGGTAATATACATATTTTATCTTTAGATTTCATTTGAGCGGTTAAATGTATTGATTAGATGTATTTAAAACTGTAACAATTGGTACATACCACACAACTACTTCTCATTATCAAAAGAAATATACACAGTAAAATGTTGCCAAAATGATCAAATGTAATTTACAACTCCACTCAAATATAAAATGTTAGTGATACGTTATTTTGTTTGCCAGATAGTCATCAGTTCTAACATTAAATGTTGGCATTTCTTCACTTTGAAGCTGCTTGAGATTGTAATATCTTCATTGTATTACTGATTATGTTTATACATTTTCTATTTTCAAAAACGTGCAAGTTCTTTTGTGTCATTAATAGTGAAACCAAATGCTAAAGCACTTCTACATGTTTTAATAGCATTTTTTTAGAACGTTGGGTTAAGTAAAAAGTGGGATGCGGATTAAAACTCAGGACAACAGTAGAGTATATGAACAATTGATGCTCTTCTATAGTTTTAAAACCTGCAACCCTTCTTGGCAATTCGTTGTTTTCTCCCTGTTGCTGAGTACTCGTTGATGGGCAGGGACACAAACCTGTAACGAAGGATTTAATTTCTTAAAGCTCTACTCCATGCCTTTTTTTTAGAAAGACTGCATTTGATTAATTTTGTGTGGGATTTGATGATTAATTTAAATCGTGCCTTTGGTTGTATTTTGGTCAAGTCCGCTTCCCTGGATAAAAGTAGAACTTGTTTTTTGAATTACTTTCAGTGCCACAAATGAGGTAGTACAGACAGTAAAGCCTGTTATGCGATGTAGATATTGGATTTCACGGGTAGTAACAATGGATTATTATTTTGAGGAAAATTACTTGAATTGCCTATTTAAGTGTCTGCTTTTATTTACAGTGATTCACATTTTAGATCCTGTCTTGAGAGACCACATTTTGGGTGAACCTGTGCTTGTGTGGTGTATTGTGGTAGACAAACGATACGCCTATAGGTTATGCACTGGGTTTGAGGAGCTGAGAGAGTTTGATAGGAAAGGCCAAGTGTCCATAGGAAATTGTCTGAATGAGCATGGCTTTGATGACTCCAAGTATAGCTGCAGCTCTTGGACTGTATAGCTGTGAGATGAGCTTTAAGAGTCGAGTTGAGCTTTCAGAGTGCAAATGTTGGGTTACTGTTTTTTTCTTTATAATATTTCTATGAATACTCAATGTGCCAATACCTGAAAGCCAGAAAAAACAACAATGTAAAGCCTACAGCCTATTTTGTTTTTGAGTTTGAACAGGCTGGATACCATTAATTATCCAGTCTTGAGACAGTCCTTCTCCACACAATTTAATTGAGAAATTTTCACTTTAGAGTATCTCCAAAAAATAGCCAAACGCATAAAGCAATAAATAACCAATGTATAGTTCAACTTTTTCTTTTAATCAAACCACATTTGACCTCAATTACTGGTCTCTTGCTTTAAACAAAAAACTGTACACGATTTACATATATATATATATATATATATATATATATATATATATATATACAAAAATACAAAAAACACACATATACTTTTAACTTACATACATATATACACTTTTTTGAGAACCAAACTCACGGTTCTAATGCCCCACTTATTTGAACAAGGATGTCAATGTATAATTTTTTCACATGACATTCCTACTCTTAAGATCACCAAAACAAGCCCGAAAGCAATGAAAAAAGGAGTGTATGAGGTTCTACCACTTTTGACCTCTCTAGACCTCTCAAAAGATTGACACAGATAATTGGAGGACTCCAAAACAAGAAATTTGTTTGAACACTGTTAAGAAATATTTATTCAAGAGAGTGCTATCTCTAGAGAGGTCAAAAGTGGTAGAACCTCATACACTCCTTTTTTCATTGCTTTCGGGCTTGTTTTGGTGATCTTAAGAGTAGGAATGTCATGTGAAATAATTATACATTGACCTCCTTGTTCAAATAAGTGGGGCATTAGAACCGTGAGTTTGGTTCTCAAAAAAGTGTATATATGTATGTAAGTTAAAAGTATGTGTGTTTTTTGTATTTTTGTATATATATATGTAAATCTTGTACAGTTTTTTGTTTAAAGCAAGAGACCAGTAATTGAGGTCAAATGTGGTTTAATTAAAAGAAAAAGTTGAACTATACATTGGTTATTTATTGCTTTATGCGTTTGGCTATTTTTTGGAGATACTCTAAAGTGAAAATTTCTCAATTAAATTGTGTGGAGAAGGACTGTCTCAAGACTGGATAATTAATGGTATCCAGCCTGTTCAAACTCAAAAACAAAATAGTGTTCCGTAGGCTTTACATTGTTGTTTTTTCTTGTTATATACCCAAAAGCCTATGGGTTATATGGGTGACCCCTGTATTCTGTTCAATACCTGAAAGCCAAGCACCCTTATAATTATATGCTACAGTATGATATTAACTGTGACATGCTGGTGTGCATGTGTGACTCCCCAGGTGCCGGTTGTGACCGGCATTAGCCATCTAGTTTTCAAGTCTTTGACTGCTCTTGTAACAAGCAGAACAGCCCAATTTGACAAATGGTCAACGGGGAGTGATTTTAATCCTGTGCAATCAGTTCCATTGATTTTTTAACCATATAGTGTTCCCAAGAACTTGTTTTAGGAGTTTGCATACATCTGTACACATGTGTAGATCAGCACAAATATTTGAATTCAATTCTATATTGTGCTAACTATTTTGATCTTGACCTTGCTATATAACTCAGGCAGGTATACATAATAGCAGTGTTACTAAAACTGAAGAAATCAATGTACAAACTATTGATAAAATCATGTTTATGGGCTTGCACCCATCTGACATACTTGGAATTATAAATATCACAGTGTCAAAGTTTTCTGAGAACCTTCTTTGTGTTTTATCATCTTGTCTTATTTTTGGTCATTCATTTATATTATGCTTGCAATTATAGATTTGAAATAAAGCTGTTTGATGATTCAATCACTTTTCCTGTTAGCTGTCATTGCCTATTGTGAAATAATGAAAGGACCAGACACTGTGTAACATTTTTAATTTGTGTACATTATAGTGGTTGGCATGTTCTACACAGATTAAGTTGTGCATGTCAGAGGAACTTTTACATGTAGTTCCCCAAAGTGTGTATAGTTCCATAAAGTGTTTGTGTGTCTAGTCATTCATTTCAAATCCGCTTTATTCAATATCACAAAGTGAATTGTAAAAGCATACACTATAAAAACAGATATACAGTATACAAAGTAAAATGCCAGTAAAACTGTTAAAGTGAATACAGATGCAAATTCAACTTAGAAAGGACCGCCAGCACAAATTTGGGAATAGTTGTAAGTATAAAGAAGCTGGTCGATATTGCAGAAAATGTAAGGACTTTAACAATGGATTAAAAAATAAATGGCTCAACTCTGATTAAAATGTACAAAAAAACACTGTGCAGAGCAAGACTGGCTGAACTTTTATCATATCTACTAAGTATGGAGCTCCCAGTTCCGAATGACAGGCAAATGTAGAACAACTTTTAGGTAGAGCAAGAAGAATTCTAAAATAGGCATTTTCTATCTGCTGCAAAGAATCCGCATTTGTATATCCCCACAACTCAGAACCATGCAGTGCGATAGGTTTCCTAGGGAGAATTTGAGCAAAGCCATGATAGTTGTAACAAATTGGAGTCTTCTGGAGTTCACTGCATCTCTCCAGTTCCCCTCCCAGTCAAATAAAATCCCAAAACAGGAAAGATGGTGTGTGATTTATAGTGGTATTCACAATTTGGATGCTATGAAATGTTGGTGCTCTTTTACCCACTTTCATGACAAAGGTTTTACTTCAGTTGGTTTGCAGCGCCAGGTTCTGTATATAATAGGCAAATTTGGTGAGTAGACGCTGTATGGCCAACCGAATACGGGCCATAAGCACCATGTTGTCTACATAGAGGAGGGGCGTAATGGGTTGATGCCCAACTTGGGGAAGATCATGACATTTACTCACTTGGGTACTACCCAAGATTTTGATGTACAGTTTAAACAAGAAAGGGGCAAGTATACACCCTTGTCTGACCCCCTCTCTTTAGGCTGATTGCACTCACCTTTAAGATCATAACGTACCCTTGCTGTGTTAGTCGAATATAAATATCTAAGAAAAGTAGAAAAGTAGTGTCCACACCCATAGTAAGCATAATGGTCCAAAGTTTTTTGTGCACAATTCAATCAAAAGCTGAGAACAAGTCAACAAATACCACAAACAAATTTAATGTGTACATATTTTCCTATCAGTAAGTTCATGTTAATAGCTTGTTCCATCGTCCCAAATCCTGGTCGGAATCCCTATTGTGAGTCCGAGAATATATTTTTTAGAGTCTGCACAATCCTGTAGTCTGCATAGAAGCATGCAGCCAACCACTTTATCTATGAAGTCAAGTAGGGAATCGGGTCTATAGTGAGCAGGACAATTATGATCACCTTTCTTTTGGATGGGCACAATATGAGACTCGGGCCATGAATTTAATAAAAACAGCACTCTGACAGGATCTAAACATGAGAGTTAGAAGGGGGTCCAAAGATCAATGATATCTCTAAAGAAGTAAATCGGGATACCGTCTAGGCCTGGAGCTTTACCCCCTTTACTCATCTTTAGAGCCGTTATGTCCTCTTCAAGGGTAAAATTAAGACTAATCTAAATATGAGAAGGTGCGGTCATAGGGGGATCAGCCTTGGACACAAAACAAGAGGAGTCAGTAGCACATTCCGTTATATTCGAGTATACTTTAGAATAATGATCTAACTGAACTCCCTCTGTAATTGTACTCTCAATACGGGGTCTGACATCTTCTCTTAGAAAAGGGGAGTTGAGGATATGCCAAAAGGCCGTATTGTCATTATTACGCCAAGCCTCATGTAGATTTACCCTCACCTCTTCCTTCATACATTTTGTTCAAAGTTTTAGGGCAAGCCTATAAGCATGTCTACAATTCATCTTCCATTGAATGTGCAGGTTACATCAACCGGGCAATGGTTAATTTCATTACAGAAACCCAGATCATATTTAAAAAGTAGTTCATGGAGTATCCCTCTCTACTCAGTATGTAGAAAGTGGGTAATGTTGTCATTCATAGGAGTAACCTGGCCACAAGCCTTATTAGTTATAATGGGCACAGTCGAAGATTAAAATCCCCCCCACAGAAAGATCATTCTCGACTCATTTGAGACTAATAATTCCAGGTCAGTATCTAGTTGTTATAAAACATATAATATTGCTAAAACACCTGCACTGTTCTAAAAATATATAGATACCAGCAATGTTGACCGTTAAATTAAAATGGAAACAATTTGATTAAACAATTTTGTAGATGTAACAACCAGATTTGAAGAGACCAACTTATTTGAAACATAAGTGCATAAGCCACCTTTAGATCTACCACATCTTGAAGGAACAGCTAGGTTATAAAATGTTTTAAATCCATAAATGTGAATTGGGTCGACGGTCTATGTTTCTTGCAGACAAATAATTAAAAAGCCAGGCGCAAAATCTAACCACTCTGTCAAGTTATGCTTGCTGGAACAGATATTTAGTCATGTGCTGTTAGGACAATTGAGTTTTTGCTTCTTTTCATGACTGTATGCTGAATGTTTTTAATGTAGTCTATTGTTTCAAACTAAAAGATATAAAATAAGATCTATTTTTTCAAATTACTAGTTCTCCCCATGTTTTTTCCACCAAGAAGTTTTCTCTGTATTTCTTGTTGTCCAATGACACTTCAGCATCTGTTCCAATAGGACTGATTCTCCGATTTATCTTTGAACAACTTTAAACTATTGTAGAAAAAAATCCCTTGTAGGCCTCTTTTACCATATATACTGTCGCCCAAGCCTCCAAGGGTACATTGGGTCCCCCACACCATTGATTGCTACATATCCCAGCCACATTCCCAAACAGTACATTAGTAGCACATAAATTAGAATTTGAGTGGGGGAGGGCCAGGGGAGTCAATTTGGCATTTGTCTAAAGATTTAATAAATGGCTATCAGTCAATGGGCTCTTATGGTAAGTAGAGGTTTTCGATGAACCTACACAAAGATAGTCTCTATCTCGGCCTTTCTTCTGTAAGAGAAGAAAGGCCATCATATCTGTTAAAAGTTGGAATGGAATATGACAACAGACATGTTTGGACCAAATTAGAGTGTACAGATAGATGTTTAGTTTGAATCAGTGGTTGGGATTGCATAGGAAGTTAAGTAGGGGGTTGGTAGAAGAAACCAAGAGGTAAAACAGTTATTTGGTATGGATTCAAATACGGTGAGCTAGCTCTACCTAATATAGTTTTAAACAGTTCTGTGGTTTTGAAAGATAACACCACGCACTCTCCCTAATTTATGGCCCCTACCAACCCATTTTACTCTTCTTACCATCTTAATATCTACGAAGAGGGTTCCCCTAGCCCGACTAATGAATTTAGCCACTAAAGAGATTTGATTCTCAATGAGTCCCAAGAGTCTTGAGTTGACATGGAAAGAATGGAACATTTGCAAGAATCACCTGGCAAGGTGTTACTTCTGAGGGTAAATCTAGAAAGTCAGATGTATTTACGGTATGATTATAAACTGTTTCTTTATAAAAGTTGGTAATAGGGAGAGACTGGGGAACGCAGGCCTTATGGGACTTTTTGACTATAAGGGTAGAAGCCTGATGAAACTGGGAGGCAGGATTAGCCAAGGGACTATTCGATAAAATGTTATCTATTGGGGCAATGGGAAATCCAGCCATCAAAGACTGTGGTTAAAGGCTAGCACAGTGCCTAAAATTTGTGCTAATATCAGAGGGTTCCTGTGTCCTGTCCGTGTTAGCCCCCGGCGGAAAGCAGTTGCAAGGATACAAATGTACCTTTCTCACTAACTCTACACAAGTTAATATGGTACTTTCAATTAATTATTGTGTATTGGTAAGAGCACTAAAATAGGGCTTAACCAGATCTAGCAATTCTTGTACCAATGACACCAAAGAAGTATGGTCCTGGGTTAATACAGGCACATTTTTATAATGGACTTTAAGTGAGGTAGATGGAGCTGCATGCTTCTGTTGGTTTGTTTTCTTTTTGGCCCATACAGTACGTCCCTGTTTGTTTAAAGTGGAATCACTAGTGAGGCTACTTGGTAGATTTGAGCGTTTAATGGAGGGTGGGAAATCAGAGTAGATGGTGCAGTAGAATTGTAGGTACTCTCATCTCTGTCGGGTACAACAGGATTCGCCCCACAGTCATAGATACATTGAGTAGCTGTTGATGTTACTTCACTTGGATTTACAGGATCCGCAAACTCATCTGTGCAAGTGGTTAATATTTCCTCCACACTGAGGATCTGCTTCTCTTAACACACCCATTGGACTAGTAATATAATTCATGATAGACAGACGAAGTTTAGTAGGTGACTTAACCACCCTGAAACCAGGGTGCTTCCGTTTTCCCCATCACATAGTACATATAATAACGAAAAATGTAGTCCAAAAGTAACCTCTTTTAGAAATGGTAAACACAAAAAACCAGAAAAGAACAAAGAACAAAGAAAGAGAGTAAGCTGAAAGTACAAGGCAAGGCCAAGCAGCTCTATTACAAATAGAAGTTCGTATAAAAGTCCACTGCTACACTAGACTAAAATCAGGACGAAAATAAATATCAACGTCGGCAGCTCAAGAAAAGTAAGATATATCTATCTCCGAATACTTGCTATGCTTGTTCACCAGGGAAATCAAAAATAGTCCTGTCACTTCCAGCTAAGAAAGGGGGCCCAGCCCTGTCTCTTCATGTTGCTGACGGGCCCGGCTTTGCCTGGGCGCGGCCCGCTCACTACCCGCACAGTGGGTCTCTGCAGTCGTTGATACGGTCTAATCCCAAGCAGGTGATGAGTCACGCGGTGGGTAATCTGGGATGTAGTGCCCCTGGAGTTGCACCATGCAACGCATAGCCCCTGCTTGGACCGAGGCACCAAGGAACAGGAAAGCACCCCACTGGCAGGCGTAACATAGGACTCTCTCGCCAATAAAGGTACTCAGGAAACACAAAGTCAGTGACCAAGAAAAGAGTCCACCCCCCCTCCCTGATTCTCCCCCCCCCAAGTCATGTAAGCAGACAAACCGGATAACTGTTTTCTTTAAGTGGTGCCTGAGGTTCCTGTCGTAACGTGACTGCCTGATCTCTGTCTGTGACAGGACAGGCAGGGGAGGAAGGGGCGTGGGGAAGGAAGGAAGTGTGAAAGAGGGAAGTTAGTTACAAGGTAGACACGGTACAATAAAGACGTGTTAAGACTACCTCCCTGGCTCCTGTGTTTTCCTTGGGGGAGCGCGACACTGGCGACGAGGGTGGGATCCAGAATCGATTCCCACGCCGCTCGAAACCACTGCCGCTTGGGAGCGGCCGAAAACGTAGAGCCTGCAGCCCGCGTCGGAGCGGCGCGTGTTGAGCCAGAAGCGAAACGAGGTGCTCACACGCCGCCCCGGTTGCTGCCAGGAGTGGATTCCAGCAACGAAGCTGCCCGCCAGGGAGAGGAAGACCCCTGGGGTGAACCGCCATGCGCAGCTACAACAGTGGCTGCAAAGCGGAAAACGGCGCGAAAAGAAAAAAAAAACGAGCGATGTCCGCCGATCGAGCGCAGTGACTGGAAGTGAAGGGGTGAGTCCCAGAGGCCAAGAAACAGCCCCCTAGCGCAGCGGACTGATAAACACACCGGCAGACACCCAGCAGAAAGCCCTGCAACTGCAATGAGTACAGCCTAACTGGAGCCACGTGTCCCAAACGGCGGCCATCTAGAAGTCAGGCACCGCCCCATAGACTTTCATGCACGAAATCTGTGTCGGCCATTTTGAGGTCAGGCATCTGGGAATAAGCGCCGATTCAACGCTGCAGAGCCTAAATCAACGAGAATGTCGCTACCCAGCTCGTCTGGTGATACAGGAGGGGCGCCAGTGACACAAGCCACACCAGGAAACCCCGCAGCGACGACCCCGATGCCCCCGGCAGTCATGGGAATATCGTACCTCAGGCCACCAGAGCCTTTAGAACTAACGTCAGGTAGCAGTATGGGACCCAAGTGGAAAAGCTGGTCCGAGGACTTCGAGGACTACATGACTGGGTCACATGTACAAGACCCCAAACAGAAGCTAATCGCCCTACGAAACCTGGTGGGGAAGGATATTGCCCAAATCATCAAGAAGCTGCCCAACGCAGCCACCGCTTCATATGATGACGTCAAGGGGACCCTTGCCCGGCAATTTCTACACAAATGTAACCTAGACTACGAGCGTTACACGTTCAACCTAGCCACGCAGGAGAAAGAAGAACGAATGTGCGACTTCATATTGCGCATACGACGGCTAGCCCGCCACTGCAACTTTGACGACTTCAACACTGAGGACGCGCTACGGCACCACATAATTGAAGGATGTCAGTCCGAATCTCTACGTCGGCGACTGCTGAAGAAGCATTATACCCTAGAAGAAATTGAAGAAATGACACGCATAAACGATCAGGCGGAAGATCATGCAAAGAAAATGGAGGTCAATAAATCAGACAGGAAGGAACCAGCCTTCAGGTTGCAAGCCCATAAGGACCAGAAACATCAGACTGATCGCTGCAGATCGAACAAGTCGACGTATCACACGTCTTCTCGGAGACCTGGTGCACGACACGGATCTCGTGAATCACGACATGCCAAATCCAGCAAGACAGCATCAGCATTCTACAGGTGTGGACAAGACTATCCCCACTCAGGCCAATGCTCAGCCATCGGGCAGCGATGCCACCGCAGCGGCAGAGAATACCACTTCGAGACTGTCTGCCAGACCCGGCCGTCGAGGCGAAGATCATCGCGCTCGAGACGAAGATCATCACAGCCTCGATCCTCCACACAGCATCATGCACGTGCAGTCACAGGGCGGGAAAGATGCTAGACTAGCTCCTCCCGATCAAGTGATCATTCCCTCAGGTCACATCGATCACGCAGGTCAACATCCAGCGACTCCCTGACACACACACCAGTGTCACAAGATAGCGATGAATATATCTGCATGGTCTCAGATCCAGACCGCCTGCGAAAATACCCGAAACTAGACATCCGAATTGGAAACCACCCAGCAAAATGTGTTCTGGACTCAGGCGCCTCACTGAACTATATCTGCGCCTTGGAACACCAAAGCATGAAACCACGTCCCGCGCTGGAACCTGCAGCAGTGAGAATATTCACATGGATGTCCCGGAAACCACTACCATGCCTCGGCCGATTCAGCACGACCTTCTCATATAGAGACCGACAGATTCCAGCATACATTCACGTTGTGGAGGGTCCAGATGTGGCTGATTGCCTCCTCAGCCTGCCAACGGCTGAACGACTAAAACTGGTAGAACTTCTCTATATGACTGAGGATGCCCCGGACATCGTCGCGAAGTTCCCCCACCTTTTCAAAGGACTAGGAAAGTTAAATCACTTCAAAGTCAAGCTACACATTGATGAGCGAGTAACACCAGTTGCGCAAAACACCACAGAAAAGTACCGTTTCATCTGCAACAAGCAGTAGATGATGAACTGCAGGAACTACTCAGAACAGACATCATCAAGCGCACGTCCGGCCCCACTCCGTGGATATCGCCTGTGGTGGTCGTCCCAAAAAAAGGACAGAACAACAAAGTGCGCCTGTGTGTGGACATGCGCGCGGCCAACGTAGCGATAGAACGAGAACGTCATCCTGGGCTACACATTAGTGACATGATTGCTCGTCTTAATGGAGCTACACTGTTTTCAAAACTGGACCTTAACAAGGGTTACCACCAGCTTGAACTTCATGATAAATCTCGCTACATCACCACATTCACACCTCACCAAGGACTCTTCCGCTATAAACGCCTAAACTTCGGCATATCATCTGCAGCCGAAGTTTTCCAGGAGACCATCAGGCGCGTGATTCAAGGGATCACAAACGCCTTCAATTACAGCGATGATCTGCTGGTGTTTGACAAAGATCAAACCGAACATGACACGGCCCTTGACAGTGTGTCATGCCTTGCTAAATGCGAACCTGACTCTAAACTCAGCTAAATGTGAATTTTACAAATCAAATTTGAAATTCTATGGCCACATATTCTCAAAAGACGGCATGACTCCAGACCCTGAAAAAGTCTCGGACTTGCAGACACGCCAACACCACAAGGTGTGAGCGACCTCCGTTCTTTCCTTGGCATGGCGAGCTACTGTGCCCGGTACATTCAGGACTTTGCCACGCTCAGCCACCCCTTGCGAGAACTCACCCGCCAAGGCCAGCCGTTCGAGTGGACGGAAGCATGTCACCATTCCTTTCACAAGATCAAGAAAGCCGTCAGCTCCGCCATCAACCTGGCTTACTTTGATGCCAAGAAACGTACGGAGCTCACCGTGGATGCCAGCCCGGTAGGCCTTGGTGCCATTCTCGCACAATACACAGATTACTCCGACCAGCGTCACATCATCGCATACGCCAGTCGCAGCCTCACTGATACCGAGACTCGGTACTCCCAACCTGAGAAGGAGAGCCTAGCGGTGGTTTGGGTTGGTGAACACTTCCACCTTTTCGTTTATGGTAAACATTTCACCATTGTCACGGACCACCAAGCCCTCATCACCATCTTCGGCAACCCCAAGGCCAAGATGCCCCCACGTATCGAGCGCTGGGGTCTCCGTCTTCAGGACTACATCTACACCATTGTCCACAAACCTGGAGAGTCGGAAAATCCTGCTGACTATATGTCTCCCCACCCCAAAACCACCGCCGATGAGCCACACTCCGTTGCTGAAGAGTACATACATTTTGTTATTGACTCGGCATGCCCTCCCACTGTTCCTCTTGCAGCCATTCAAGAAGCGTCCGTCCAGGATCCGATCATTCAGGACGTTACAGAACGCATCCGCAACAATTCCTGGCGCCATGTGAAAGACGATCAGGGCCTGCAGTCACGTGAGCTCATTGCGTTCAAACACATCCATAATGAACTTTCCATCAGCAGTGAGGGTCTCATTCTGAGAGGGGGGAGGATTGTCATTCCCCAAAGACTGAGACACGGGGTAATCAACCTCGCCCACGAAGGCCACCGAGGGATAAGCGCCACTAAGAAGGCGCTACGGGAACGTGTCTGGTTCCCGACATTAGACCAGATGGTAGAAGCCACCCTCAAGGACTGCATCCCATGTCAGCTGGTAAGCCGAGATGAACCCCCAGCTCCACCTCAGATGTCGGAATTACCTGAAGGCGTGTGGCAACAAGTTGCCGTGGACTTCTTTGGACCTTTGAAGTCAAGCCAATACATCATCGTCATTCTGGACGAGTACTCCCGATTCCCATTTGTACACCTCATATCATCCACCAAGGCCACCGCGGTAATCCCAATACTTGACGAAACATTTGCAGCATGGGGCATCCCGCTATGTGTCAAGTCAGACAATGGACCCCCGTTCAACGGCCACGAATTTGCGGATTTCGCAAAACACCTTGACTTCAAGCATCAAAAGATCACACCACTATGGCCTCAAGCCAATGGCATGGTGGAAAGATTTATGGGGACCCTAAAGAAAGCAGTGCAGCAAGCAGAATTGGCTCATAGAGACATCCAGCAAGCACTGAACGAAGTGCTGAGAGCCTACCGCACCACGCCTCACTATACCATAGACCAATGTCCAGCTACTCTCATGCTAGGAAGAGTCCCGCGCACCCGACTACCTACTTTGGGTAACGTGAGCCAGTCCCGACCTCCGAACATTGATCATGAAACACTAGTTAATATTGATCAGGAGAAGAAACTGAAAATGAAGACATACGCTGATCACCGCAGGCATGCAAAGCCTACGGACATCCAAGAAGGAGACTGGGTGATAGTCCGATGGGATTGAAGGACAAAAGCAGACAGTCGCTACCTCGCCCATCCCCTAAAGGTCAGCCACCGGAAAGGAACCATGATCACCGCGCAAGGTGACCACAAGCGAATTACACGAAACGCTTCACACTTCAAGAAATGCAACCCTCAAGAAACACATGATCATCATCACTGGGAATCATCCACTGACTCTGGAAGCCAAAGCAGAAGCAGTGATCGCAGTCAGTCCAGCCCAGCAAGACAGGATCATCCCACGCATCACCGAAGCACCCCAGAACCATCTGAGAGACCCCGACGACAAACCCGACGTCTCATCGAAATAATTTGAGTCACAGTAAGACTTTATACAAAAGGGGGAGATGTCGTAACGTGACTGCCTGATCTCTGTCTCTGACAGGACAGGCAGGGGAGGAAGGGGCGTGGGGAAGGAAGGAAGTGTGGAAGAGGGAAGTTAGTTACGAGGTAGACACGGTACAATAAAGACGTGTTAAGACTACCTCCTTGGCTCCTGTGTTTTCCTTGGGGGAGCGAGACCGTTCCTAACTCCAAACGTAAGCGCCTCATGTAGTTAATGGTGTGCTGTAAGAGTGAGTATACTCATAATTAGAGATGTTATTTCCAGTTTAATTTTCACAGCTGTTGAGTGAGACCGCTATATATACTGTAGATTACAAACTTAGAATTTCTTGCTTTTGGTTCCTTATCTAGCAGTAAAACGTAGTTCTCCAGTTATTGAGTGCAAATACACATAGAAAATTCTTTGGAGTGTTTATCTAGGCTGAATGGCTGGTTAGGTGTAACAGTTGCCAAAAGGTGTATGCATTATTGTCAAGCGGTGGTGTCCTGTGTAAGGCTTTCTTTCAACCTGTACTGGTTTTGCATTCTTGTGTATTTTTATCTCACACTCCGGATATGTGATGCAAAACTACATGTCCCCAAAATGCAACGTCTGTTCTCCCTCACTTCTGAAACTGAGGGACTCACTGAGGTAACCGTTTCCATTTTTGATCATTTAAATTTATCTTCTGGTAGCAGAGCGTCACCAGCAAATCGATCTTCATAGAAAATATCGGAGGTATAATGTTAAAGAAACAAATCAAAGAAAATCATATTCCAGTACATAAGGAACTTGTGTTCACACCAAGTCAAAGTAGAAAGATACATTCTTAATCTACAAAATCTTGCAGAACTAATTATCAGTGGATAAGGGGTTAATAGGGTACAGGGAAGGGCTGGGTTAGGAGAAAATGGTGGGCTTTGTAGTAAGAATTTACAGTCCTCTATATGGCTGAATAGAACCTAGGCCTGAGCGCAAATGGTCAAATTGAAGTAGCAGGTTTGTCCCAGTGGGAAGTATTACCTTTGGAATTAGAAACTAACAAACTAATGTCAGACCAGTCGAGTCGTGCTTTTAGCTGTTATATTATTTGAAAAAAATAAAAAACTTCAATATTTAAATTGAGCTCTCAAATTTTTGCTTTTCAACAAGGTCTGAAATTAAGTTAATTTAGGGTTCTCTTGAAGAAATACAGACTACAGCATTGCAGTCAGTTTACAGTGTGGAGCACTAGGATACATAAAGTCTGTTGCTGAAAAGTGAGGGTAAAATCCCTACAAGCCTGGGCCATACCAGGCGCATGCGTAATTTGACGGGGGAGTCTGCATGGTTACAGTTAAGTAACAGTATGCCGGATTTTGATATCTTACACATCTTATTGTTTGCCTGGTGTCTTGCCTTCATGCCTTTCCCACTGTAGCAGGAGCGGCTCAGGACCTGCAAGTGAATTTCATTTTTACAAATACTACAGAGGCTGAGGCACGTTTCAGACAACCGCAAATGACCACACTCTGGGGGTCGTTAAAGTAAAAAATGTCAAAAGTTGTGTGGTGAGGAATTTCCTAAAAAAACACTACTGGCTCACAATCCAAGGCTGGCTGATGGGGACTCTGAAATTCAGAACTTGAACTCCCACATTTGCGCCCAGATAGGAGTGGATCATAGCAAGTATGCTCTTCTGACCATAAAGTGACTTCTAGCCCTGTTCTCAAACCTACATGTGGAAACACTTAACTGTCTCCTTGCAGTCATCTGACAGCATTGCAATTAATAAATAAGGCAGCAGCACAAGGAATTCCTGGAGTTAATCAGATTTGTTTGTAGAAGCCTAATGTCAGCTGCATCAGGCATAGGCATTGGGCACTCAAGAGTAAACACCAGGAATCATAGCTACCAGAATAGGAAGCCACTCAATGAAAAGTAAGAAAAGAATAGAAGAGAAGTTGAGAAAACGACAGCCTCTTCTAAAGGCAGTATAGCTGCCATTGTGGACATGGACATTAGTACATCGTGCCCTCTGTGCAAAATAACTATTCTTACCTGCTTTATTTACAGGAAGTACTATGGAGAGAAAATTGGAATCTACTTTGCCTGGCTGGGTTTCTACACTGAAATGTTGTTCTTTGCTGCAGTTGTTGGCTTCTTCTGTTTCCTCTATGGATGGATCACAATGGATGAAAACATGAGCAGGTACATATTTAAGATAAATTAGAAACAGTCACAAATTAAACTTAAATTCCGCATGGTCCACACTGTGATAGTTCAGGCAACACTACAATCCTGACTGTAAAAAATACCCCTGTGTACTTAAAATAATACTCTAAATATGCATGTTTCCGATAGTAATGCAGTTTGTTCTCCTAATTTTGCATTAAATTAGGAAATATTTTTATTTCTAAAAAAGAATCGCAGTGCTCGGAGTCCTCTAACCAGCCTTTCTTTCTCTCTGAGGGGATTCAGCACTTCAAATGAATTGTCATCTTTTAATATGAAGATGTTGAGGGGACTGTTGCATATTCTTTTGCTGTGAGCAGTGATAACCATTTAGGGCTTCTGTAAAGCAGATACTGAACAGCCTCTGCTCAGAGGTGGTGAACAGGGTGATCTGAAACCAGTCCATGAAACTTAATTATGTTTACAGTGAATGGCACTGTAATTCTTTGTGTAACGTTTATGACTGAAGAGATAACCAATAAGGGAAAGATACATTTGAACTGAGATCCAATGTTTTCAAAATGTTTGTTGTGTAGATATAGTAATGTGTGATAGAAATAACAAGGTGGCTGTTTTAACGCGATGTGTGCAACGTGTATGTTAACATATTGGTTTTATATTGTTTGGTTTGGGAGGGGGTTGTCCAGGGTGTTAATATTTGACTTGGTTTGTGCCCATGCAATTGTTTTCATATATATTGTGCTACTTTTACCAAGTACTGACTCTGTGTGAAGACTTCCAGGGACAAATGGGTAACAGCTGATCTAGGCCTGTAGTTGGAGGGTCCAGTTGTTCAAGGTCTTGCTTCTATAGTATTCACTTGCTGTAAGCTGTTTTACTTATTTCATTGGAGAACTCTGATTGAGAGGGATGAATTTGTTTGCTCTGTCCTACAAATGTAATGAAAGTTGAGGTTGAATAGTAGCGCAAGTAGGAATTCGTCTGATTGGCAAAGGGACATGTTGGTTGATCGCCAATTACTTTTGATTCTAATTGTGTCTCAATGTGATTTTCTTTTTAATGAAGTAATCCACCAGTGAGTTGCAGAGTTCCCCAGAGTAGATGGTAGAGTAACAAATGCTGGCTGGGTTATTGAATCTGGAAACAATTTTGAAGTTTTTGGTTGGGCATGATAATCTGAAGATGTGTTGTGATTAGTGAGATCGCTTGACATTCTTGATTGTTACTTTGTAGTGTATCTAGAGCTGCTTTTTCACCAAGTCTTACGTTTCCCTCCTCTGACTTTTAAAGGTTGTTGAGTCAGTTTTTTTTAACTGAAAATCTAAATTGAGTTCACCAGCTGGAGTCACTCCTGATCAAGTAAATTTTATGAGTGACCCATCGATTAGACTGCTTTTTTCTAGTCAGACATTTGAATGGGATAAAATGGAAAACTAGAAACCATAAGATCAGAAGAGAGTGAATTCATATGAAAAATGGACATGGGTATCTGTTGACCTTCATTGTACAACTTCATTACATTGATTGTAATATACATATTCTCGTTTAGCAAAGAAATCTGTAATCCGAAAATTGGAGGTGAAATAATTATGTGTCCGTTGTGTGATCGGAACTGTGAATACTGGAAGCTAAACACAACATGTGAGCCATCTCAGGTGTGTTAATTATTTTACATAGTCTTCGAGTAATTCTACATTTTTTTTAAACCTCTATAACCGGTCTCTAATTTTCTTTTTTTTTTTTTTTTTAGTATTCCCATCTATTTGACAATGTTGCAACGCTCTTCTTCGCAATTTTTATGGGAATATGGGGTGAGTATCATTCCCTTGTTAGAATACATTACAATAGTGGTCATCTTTTTTCTTTCCTGGGTTTATATTTTAGAAATGATTACAATAATAATACCTTTTGCAAACTTGCCAATAGGAATAACGTTTAGGGGAACACTCTCTTGGGGATAGAGCGCTCAGTTTGATAGTTCTCAGAATTCTGCACGTGCATTGCTAGCAGTCTCAGCTGAAGCACTGATATTTGAATAAGTCAGTCCAGTCTCAAAGAAAGTGTGGGACCTGAACAATTACGTGGTGTGGTTATATTGGTGTGGTTATATTGCTGTGCCTTGCTGGGCAGGGGGTCTGCCGTCATTGGAGACAAAATAATCAGGAAGAGCGCATATATGTAAAAGTGGTAAAGTTAATGTTGAAGGTTGCGGTGTAGTTCAATGACTGTAGCTTAATGACTTATGACTATGCCTCTATACATTGTGAGCATGTGGTCAGTAGGTGAACATGAGTATTTGAGGAATGAGTAAACAATCTAGACTGAATGTAAGGTTAGAAGGGACCAGACCTGCTAGGGGTTTGTTGCCGCTGCATGGTAGGGGGGTGGTGAGTGGGTTCCTCTCTCTCACATATGAGCATGGCCCCCTAAATTGTATCTCTGGTCAACTGTATGGTTGTTCTTGTCTTTTTCACAAGCAAATGATTGTTTCTCTATTTCACTATTGTTTTTGCTTGAAGAAGGTTTACACCTAGAAGTTGAATAATGGCTTTTTCTGAATTTTTCACCCACAGTTACCCTGTTCTTGGAGTTCTGGAAGAGGAGGCAAGCTAGGTTGAAATATGAATGGGATTTGGTAGATTTTGAAGAAGAGCAGCAGCAGCTCCAGCTCCGGCCCGAATATGAAGTCAAATGTACCAAAAGAAAAAGAAACAAAGTCACACAGGTAATTTATCCGTACCATTAAGATTTCATTATGTGATTTCACACCTAGTTGATTACATTTTTTGATGCAATTACAAAGGATTTTTTTTCTTCAAAGTGAAAGTTTCATATTTACCTGGTACATATTTGATGTCCCCATACATTTCTAGTTCTCATCTTCAGGCAACTTTAGTTGCCTTTTGTCGAAGCCCTGTTGTGAGCCTTACAATACAAAGCGTGAACTTTATTTCAGGCAAGTGCACTAGAGATTCTCACTTTAGTAGCCATTTCCAATATAGGTATCGGGTAGTCTTTCTTTGAAGGTGGCAGTCTGCACTGCTGTGAGTTTGCTAAATCAGAGTGAATTACTCCCCAGTAGCTGAATATAGGTGTGATTTATAGACTGTGGGGTTCGTTTGTCTTGAGTCTCTGAAATAAGAGTCCTAATCTACTAGCGCAAGGCCAGGCCCAATGTTGGGTACGGCAAGGGTCCTTCGAAGTCTCATATGTTGCCATTATTCTCCCACTTAAGCCATACCTTAATGCTACAGAAGCGGTGTGTGGGAAAAAATTGCATTTTGTAGCTAATAAGGTCACGCTGCAGCTTGCCAAGCTTAAGTGCCTTGCTGTTGTCCAAGTTAAAACTAAAATCCTCTGTGGGTCGAATTTGCCAGCTGTAGCCATTCAGGGCTCCATGAGTCCAGATACCTTTGCCACAGATTCCCGCTGAACCAGTTTTCAGTGCTGCAAAAAATATTACAACTGGGACAGATCTGGCTTTCTTGCTAGCCTTTGATGTGTGCTTTCTTGGCAAACTCTTGCACCTTTTCCCAATACTCTCAAAGTGAAAAAAATGTCTAAACAACTTGTCTCCAACTTTTGCAAAATTGCCTTCTGGTAAGCCCTGCAGCCCCTAGCTCTTCCAGGCAAGCTTCTGAGGTCTTTCTTCAGATAGGTCTCCTGCCCAGTCCAATCAGCTGTTGTCTTATGGGCCTTCTTGCAGTTAAGGAGTCCTTCTGCTCTTTTTTTCCCCCTAAAGCAGGTGATGATGAGGCGAACCACTTGAACCTTGGGGAACAGGTCTATACTTTGGGTTCCAGCAAGAGTCGGGTATCCTTGAATCCTCAAGTCCTTGAATGAGTCCACATCTTCCAGCAGGGTCTTTTTTAGGTAACATCTTCCCAGGCCCAAGAATGTTCTGAAGTTACCTAGAGGAGTTGAGGGGCCAGATTTACCCTGTGCACAATCCAGCAATTTAGAGAAATTTGGGAACATAGTCCTAACTCATTTTTAGCAGTACATCCACCTCCTTTTGCAGTTACTCTTCTTTGCCTTACTGTAAAATTGCACAGCCAACCTTGTTTCAATATAGCAGTACACGTCTGCCACCAGGCAGGGCCATCTTAGCTCTGTTGCTGCAACCCTATTTAAGTGAACTCTCGTCCCACCTGATGGGGTGGAAACTGATTCTCTGTCCTACTGTAATGATTTTAAGTAATCGCACTATATATTTGAACATGATTATCTGGCCTACTGTGATTCACACCTGGCTTTCTATAGGTGGTGGTTCTTGAAAAGAATAGTTGAAGTCCTACCTAGCATCTCAAAGTCAAATGAGGTAGTGCTGAAGCTGCCCTTTGTGTTGCCAACAGTTCTTATTCACTTCCAGATTGCTGATCCCTGCTGGTGGTCACAGGTTAACACACAACTGTTCTTCCTGGGTTCAGAGGCAAAACTGGTTTTAGGCTATTATTGGCTCTGGCAGCACAAAGTTAATTTTTACAAAGCTATTTTTCATCTTAAGTTATCAAGAATGTGTTCTCACCATGAAATCTGATTTTGAACATTGAGTATAAAAAATAACTAAAGTTAAAAGAAAATGGGGTGTACTGGCGCTTCACCAATAGCGGTCAGTATTTGGTGCTCTAGTATTTCTCACATATGGGTGCTTAGGGTAGAGGCAATCATCCAATACTTCAACAGTCAGATCAGCCGATCCTATAACTTCATTCAAAATCCTAGCACACCACAGTATAGATTTTAACAGGTTAAGTGACTTCAAATATTAAACATGAGCATTGACATCATATATCCTTTTTAATATTTTTTGCTTGTTCAAGTTCCAGCCGACACGTTGTTCGGGAAAAGACACCCGCGACTACCCTATTTTTATATATTAACACCCTATCCTCTGGGCTTGCAAGACACACTTAAGAGGTGACCTATGAATATTTAAATTCAGGGTTTTGCTCCATTGCAATGGCACTTTTGTCTGCCATTTGTTCCTGAAGTGCATTTAAAATGCATCCCAGCTAGAACACAGTGGTTATCGTGGTAGACATACACTTTTCTTTATATGCTGGCCATGTAAACACACACTCCAGCCCATATATGATATTTAATATTCTATGTCATGGGTGCATTTTCAGCACCATTTACAATGGACTTCTAGTGACACTAAGTATACCAAACTTAGTTTTGTTTTAATGGAGGTGGACAGGTGCCTTACAAAAAGCAGATCATTTCGTACAATTACCAAACTCAATACATTTTCCTAATAGGCTGATTCTTAAGCTGTGTATTATTTTGTTAAAAGTATTTGTAGTTAGATTTTGTTGCTTTAAGTTAATCAAAACCATCACAATATTACCATAAAACATTTAAAATTCTAGTAGGACTAATATGTTTGCTAATTGTCTCACACAATTGCTGTCTACACAAAACTTAATGAAAACATGTAAATAGTAGCAAGTATAATACGTGATTGCTGACAGTTTCTAAAAACTGTGGTCGTGACACAAAACACCCTGATTTATAGCTATGACTTGAACCATCTGGTTTCCTATTAATTGTTTCTAATAATGTGAGACATAAACATCAAAAAGGCATACTGAACATAGTCAGCTACAGTTATGTTGGACATAATCAACTACAGTCATAATTGCTTATAAAAAGTGGGAATGCAATTTCATAGGGGGCCATTCTACTGATTATATCAGTGCAGCCACGGTTTCCTGCTTAAGGGTCATTGAAGTGTTGGTTCTTGGACCACTGAAGAGCATTTAAAGTGCCGTTGTGCTAGTATACACCATCTGCTTATTAAGTGCCACTAAAATGTCAGCTCTTGGACCACTAAAGAGTAATTAAAGTGCCACAGTCCTAGTAAGTGCATCCATCATGTAGTTTTAGTCTCGATCAGAGCCTCTGTAATTTAAGTTAGTTCAGGCAAAATAAACTTCATTAAGTAGTGTAGTGTCAGAAGTTGTATTAATTTACAATTAATCTGGGGGGATTGGGGAATGAGGGTCTTTACTGTAACAAAGAAGATTATTTTGATTATTGAGTTGATATTGAGAGTATAATAATAAGCTCATCTTTCTTGAACAGACTTTTCTTCCTGTTTGCCTTTTCCATGGATTCACACCGTTTTATTTACTTCAATATGCGCTAAACCTAGGTGTGAGAAAGTGTTAAAGTTGCTTGTTTGGATTTTTTCAAGTGCAGTTTTTGAACTTCCCTTAAACAGGCCATCAGTACTAGGGGTTAAATGAAAGAGAAGAAAACCAGGGGATGTTTACCAACTGTGTTGTCTTTTCACATTTGTCAGTATCAGAAAATTCAGGATTACATTCCAAATTAATCTGCCAAAAATTGATTGGAATGATACATTACTTTCTGTGACACTGTCTTTATAATGGGAAAACGTATAGGATTTCAAAAGGGTTTGGGTCACAAAGCTTACTCTGAGCTCCCATGCCATCTTGAAGGTCTACTGAAAAGGCCCCTTTAATGATTTTTGTAATAAAGATAGCTTAGCTCTTGGTCATGTGTTTAATAATTGAAGGTAGAAACAGAGTTCTTGTTTTATTCAATGACATGTCAATATAGTAACTACTGATACGAGAACCACTGACTGCGTATTGTATTAAGGCCCGTCTTGCCATTGTAGCTCGATGTTAATCATATCGAAGACTTTAAGCTTCTGTTTTTTAATGTTTGTTCACCATTCTACTCTGTATCTGTAGCCTTGTAACTCCAATTGGCTTACTAGTAATGGTTTGATCATACTTTCAACATGTTTTGGCTCAAAAAAGTAATTATTATGTGGATTTTCAGTGGCGGACTTAGATATTCAATAAAGAACATTTTATCCCTGTAGGGAACTTAACTTTTGATCATCTTAATGGCTTTAAACATGCATGGCATATGAAGAGGACATTGAATATAGTTTTCATATGAGTTTTCATATGAGACCTCCTCTTCCCTTGACTATTACCCCGGGGTGATGGCCCCCTTTCCCAGTTGCTCACCTCCCATCTTCCCCCAAGGAAAACAACTCCATTAAAACAAGGATTTGGATTAGGGGTCGTCAACCACTGCCCTATTTATTAAAAGTCAATATTCAAAACTATTATTATATATTACATTATATACACGATACACAGAAAATCCAGTCCGTTACATTGATAGGTACATATGTTTTGTTGACTTTCCTTAAAATATTTCTAATACAAAGACATTCCTATCCTAAGCAAAACATTCAACAACAAATAACATTATCTTTCTGTGTATCCCTGTCTGAGCCTATGGCAAGGTCAATGACTGGCCCCATATCCTGAACAAGCTATGCCTGCACTCCTACCCGAATGCCCATGGGCAAGGGGACCCGTTCACTGGCAGGGTACTCCCACCCCGAGCACCCCCTACGCCTGAAGATGATCTCCATAAGGGGCCCATGCAGTTATGTGCAGTTTACTTGCTTCCTTGTGCGCATGTGGGGTGGCCAATCAGCCTACCGGAATGCATAACTCCCCTCCGCCCGCACCTTTCCAGCCTACTGGCTGTAACTGCCCCTGGAGTTATTTGAGAGACCACTTGTCCCTCCCCCTCGGGCGTCCCTATCAAACAATGGCACCGCCCGCCAAGGATCTTAAATTTAAGCACACCAATCATGACCTTACCGCTGACCAAGGATTAGCACTATAAATACGACAATTAAACATTTTATGATGAATACATGACTAACCTGTAAATAAAACATGATCTCATTATAAGGGAAAACCACAATAAACAAACCATCATTGCTCAACAACCTCTGCTTTGGGGGATGGTGGGTAGGTGAAATTGATGGGACCTCCTAGCGAAGTACGAGGAGCTCGAATTGCAGTCAGCTGTGGGGGCTGCGAACAAAGAGGACGTCCTTGCCGCTCCCCCAGCCTTTTATTCATTTGTGGGCGCCGGGAGCCAGTTCTAACCAGCTAGGCAACCCGGAAACAATTCCCATTGCTTCCGGATCATGCGCCGATCAGTCAATTAGGAAAGGAGATGGGGGCACCAGGTCACACCTGTGTGCGGTCCAGCCAGCCTTCCTGTTGTGCCATCGGGGGACCGGCACGACCGCCATACATTATGCGTGTGCACGCCATCCCCTGCCTTACTCTATTACCAGGTACAGCCTAGACCCCTCTTCCCTTGACTCCCACCCTTAGGTGATGGCCCCCTTTCCGGGTAAAAGTTGCTCACCTCCCATCTTCCCCAGAGGCGAACAACTCCATTAACACAAGGATTAGGGGTTTTCAACTCCGGCCGTATTTATTAAAAATCAATATTCAAAAACATTATTATGATTACATTATATGCACAATATGAATTACTGGCCCCAGATCCTGATCAAGCTATGCCCACACTCCTACCGGAGTGCCCATGCGCAAGGGGACCCGTTCATCGGGAGGGTACCAGCCTACTGGAAAGTATAACTCCCCTCCCCCCGCACTCTACCGGCTCTAACTGCCCCTGGAGTTCTATGAGAGACCACTTGTCCCTCCCCCTTGGGCGTCCCGATTAAACAATAGCGCCGCCCGCTAAGGATGGCTTAAATTTAAGCTCGCCAATCATGACCTTACCGCCACAGGGCTGCATAGTTGCCAGACTATCAGGCCTCCCCCTTTTTCCCACACCAAAGTTATGCCCTGTTCCATGACCCAACTAACCGAGCAAGTAGGTTCTCTATGAAGAGCTCATTACCCAACTTGGACAAGTGGACGCCGACTTGAAGGAAGAACGGTTCCCCCCTGATGCACCCATGCGCAATCGTCTGTTAATGTGGAGATGGGAAGAGTCTATCCATTTTGTTATTGATCCTTTTCACTGAGAGGTTCAAGGCCCTCCTGTCCTTCCCCCTCCCCTCCCCCCTACCCCCTGCCATTGAAACCTAGGGATCATATGTGACCATGCCAGGATAGACCCAGGGCATCGCCTTGCCAACCAAACCACTTCTGTGATCAGTGTTTCAACCAAATCCCTTCTACCCAGATGTACCACATCATTCCCTCCCAAGCGCAGAATAAAGACTATAGGGGGAGTACCTCCCAGTCGAGCAAGTCTACCACCAGATCCGTAAAATGGTCAAAGTGAAGGCCCCCCCGCCCATGGAAAGAGACCCTAAAACCAGCCTGCCTTGCTCTCCACTCGCAATTGCCTGAAAGAAAAATGTTCTGTAACCTCTTCACATACGAATGTCCGATGACCCGAACGTTGTGTTCGCCTTGGTCGCAAGCCTGAACCTGATCCTGCGTAGATCCTGACTGTTGATGAGCCGCCGCCAGTTTCCCTCCTGCGTGACAGGGCTCAGAAACTGCAATTTGAAACAGAAAGAGTACTATCAGTGAAACCATCTGTGCGATATTATAGCCTATGCAGCCGTACGTAGCACTTGTAGCAATTTGAGGACCACCTGCCAATCCTCTGCGCGTCGTTCCGGCCACACAGACAATGCTACTAAGATGGGAAACCGCTCTAAAAAAACAATGTTACCTGTTAACCTGTTCTCGACTCACCATGCCGGCCAGCGTTGTGCCACCCATTCAGAACCTAGTATAGCACTAAACCCCTCACTTCCTGTGGAGTCAGTCATTAAACCTATCTCCACACAGGGCGTGAGCGACCTGGGCCACAGTACTGTGCCATTGAAGTCATGCAGGAATGCCATCCGAATCTGCATGTTCTGCTTAACCTCGCTGGATAACCAGCTGTGATGGTGTTTTTCTTTGAATCCTGACATGGCTTGTGCTATGGATTGTGAGAATGGTTACACCATTGGGATGACCCTCAATGCAAAGTTTAACAGACCCACAGTCTGTTGCAGCTGATGTAGTGTCATTTTCTCTTTTGCCAAGCATTGCTGTAAAGCAGACCTGAATTTAATGATATTTCTTTGGGCAAACGTGAGCAACCCTGAGCCGAGTCCAATCCTATCCCTAAAAATGCAATTGTTGTGGACTGGCTGACAGTCTTACCTTGAGCCAGTGGTACCCCAAAACCCTGCATGAGTGTGCAGGAGCTGCCCCACTCATTGTTGCGTTATTTGACAAAGCTCCCTGTCCTTTCCCTGGTTTGCCACCCAAAGCTCCATCTAACTGTGCCACTATCTTCATGGCCTTATCCAGCGTGTTCTCCCCGCTGCCAGACATACCAGCTGCCGGTACAAGTTACCCACCTTCTCTAGCGAGGGAAGCGCTGCTGCTACGTTAGCAACCCAATGCATCTGAAACAGGGTAATTGCCGAAGGGACCCCCGTCATAGGGATGTGTGGGGACTGTGGGCTGATTCCTGACGGTCCAGGTTGCCTCCCTGTGCCTGGCTGATTATCTCCCGCATTAATGCAGAGTGCCCCCCCCCCAGCTGGCCCTGACTGTCCTTCTCCACCCACTGCCCGTGGAACTGGTATGGGGGCCGCCGGCAATATGGCTCTGTTCGCTCCTTCTTCCTCTGTTGGTGCTGGTGCCCCAACTTTCTTTGATCCACTCTTTTTGGGCACTGGTAGAAATACTGCCCTGGCGGACACCTCAGTTCTCCTATGCCTGTCTACTGTCCCCTTCTGTCCATCAACCTTATTCCTTAAGTCCGCAATGACTTGGCCCATTTCGTCAACTTTTTTCATCACAGACTCCATATCCCCATCTTACGCATCATGGCTTCCATGAAATTATCCATGCGTGAGCGCTGGTCGCTCCGCTTTGCCTTGGGGGCCATAGCACTATAAATAGCAACCTGCTAATAAAAACACGTGTGCAGATATCCCAACAACTACCCAACTTGATAGTGCCCCCCCCCACAATGCTAAGGCAAGGATTGCGCACAACCCTGACACAGCCGACGTAACCTATACCTGTCCCCAGTTACACACCCACAGTGTTGCTTGGCCTGGGACACTACCCAGACCCTTACATCACAGTATTAGGGAGCCCACAACCGGCCACCAGCAACCACGCAACCAGAGACACGCCCACCAGCTAGTCCAGTGGGTTGAGTGAGTATTCTCTAACAGCGTTGGAATGCAGGCCCGTCAGTGTCCCCTCAACATACTAGAGCTGGAACCCAAAAGAAGCACCTGCCGCTGACAAACCAGCTGGTGCTCCCTGCAGGCGGAGTGACCCTGCTCAGCCTCTGTTCCTTGTAAGCGCTGCGAGCCTGCAGCCGGAGACGCTAATAAAAAGCACAAGTTGGGGACCAGAGTGTCCCTGCCAATCTGCAAGCTCCCCGCCAGCATTGAAAATCTGCTGCTGCTCAAGATGCCAAGGTCCTCAGCTGCTGCCCCACGCCCCTGTAGAAACGAAAAGAAGGAAATTGACGTTGGGGACCAGAGCGTCCCTGCCAATCTTCTGGCTGCCCACCGGTACTGAAAAATCTGCTACTACTTGAGGCGCCAAGATCCTTAGCTGCTGCACCACGCTTCTGTAGAAACGGAAAAAAAAATTGATGGGACCTCCCAGCGAGGTACGGGGAGCTTGAAATGCAGTAAGCCGTGTGGGCGGCGAAAAAAGAGGACGTACTCGCCGCTCCCCCAGCCTTTTATTCATTTTTGGACACCGGTAGCTGGTTTTAACCAGCTTTCTGGTGTTGTTCCGATGCACGACCCGGAATCGCTACCCATCGCTTCCAGGTCGCACGCTGATCAGTCAATTAGGAAAAGAGGCAGGGGCGCCACATCACACGTGCGCAGCCCAGCCCAGCCCGCCTCCCTGTTTCGCTATCGGAGGACCGGCATGACCGCCATACATTCTGCTTGTCCAATGCCGTCCCCTCCCTTACTCTACAGTCTGTTTGAGAATAAAAGACCAAAAATTGTTAACGCTTACAAACAATGATACTTAATGCATGTGTGATGACTTAAGAATGGAGAGGCAATACATTTTGTTCTGCATTACCTAGCACAGTCTCTTTATTCATATTATATGACCCCTATGAAAATACCTTATTAACTGACATGTTGTGATCACTTTAAATGTTTTACATTGGAATGTGAAATGGATGTATTTGATGTGACATAGCTGATTGAGTTGTGAAGGGGGGGGGGGTGGGTTGGTACCGTCTTAACTCTTAATGTGTTTAGTTCAAAACCTTTGTGCTCAAGAACAGACTCTCTTTCTCAATAAGTGGATGTAATAACAAGGGGAAGGCATAGCATGTTGATTACTAGTAAGTAATGCAAGTCTTTTATTTCATATCCTACTGCACTCTGTTTCAGCACATATTAGAATATCTGATCTGACGTTATAGGAAATAGAAATGGTTATAAGAAGAAGCAAACTAGGTGTTCTTGGGAAGCTGTTTCTATGCTGGACATCAGTTATGTTTTGGGTAAGAACCAAATGAAAACAATATTCAGGGTGGTGGCACAGCACAAACTAAATTGTTTTAGTACTCACAGTAAGTCAATGAAGATGTGGTGGAGTGTTTAATGGGGACAAAGTAGGCTCTCTGTCTTTGTGAAAGTTAAATACATCCTTTGGATAATCATTCAAGGGTCCAATATATGTCATGAATGTTGCAAACCTCACTTAGAAATAAGTGTTCCTGTCTAAGCAACTGACCAGTACAGTGATTCATGTCTCCTGGTGATTCATTGAAATACCTCTAAGCAGATCCCTGGTATATGTCCTGGCCCAGCCAAGCCAGACATATACAACCATTGGTATGTATGGATCTATTTTGGATGGATAAACTTTCACATAGTGCATAGAAGCCTTCAGGCGTCCGATTGTGGCACATTAACAAACAGCTAATGATGATCTGTGTGCTTACTTCACTATTTCAGGAGGATGAACCTTATTTGCCACTAACTAGCAAAGCTGCTAGGTTCTGTTTCTCGGGAGCTACGGTGTTATTCTGGGTGAGAATTCTTTCAAACTAAAAGGCTTTACTAACATTACTACTCTGTGACTTGGTATTCTTTATTTGGGAATTTTCTTCTGTATAAAATTACTGTTGCAAGACCGTGCTTCTGTGTGCTTGCCTTGTTAGTATAGCTGAAAAACTCTAATACCTGCTTAAAACAGCTCATCACTGGGCATTGTTGGTCATTTACTTCTGCTTATACATTGGAATGTGTTTAACAAAATCATTGGCAATGGAAATTAAGTTGTCTTCAAATTTACCATGTAACCCCTTTGTTTTTCTTGTCTTCAACATTATTAAAGTTGAAGATAAACCTTCCATATGTAATCAGAAGTCTCTCTCTCTCTTCTTTCTTCTCTCTACCCTCTCTACCCTCTCTACCCTCTCTACCCTCTCTACCCTCTCTACCCTCTCTACCCTCTCTACCCTCTCTACCCTCTCTACCCTCTCTCTCTCTCTCTCTCTCTCTCTCTCTCTATATATATATATATATATATATATATATATATATATATATATATGTGTGTGTGTGTTTTACCCTAAGCATGGTCGTTTTGGGCCAATGATTGTAAGGGCAAGCCATTTGATTTGTACTACATGTACTAAAATTAGGTTTAACATTTCACTAAGGATACATTCTGAAATAAAGTCAACACGTTGTATTGGGAAACATTTTCTCTTACGCCATAGCAAAGTATACTTTGGTGAATACCAAATAGTATACTTCTACACCTCTATTGGAAAATAGGATACTTCTGCTCAGCATCTTCTTGAGCCTGCAGTACCAACAGACAAAATCTTGCCATACTGGGACTATGATTAATTCCTCAAGCTGCAATATTTAAATTTTTAAGAAATGATGTCTAATCAAAACCAAAACCTTTAACATCAAATGGCTTACCTGTGGGACTGATGTTGATGTGTATTGCATGCTTCTTGATGCGGGATACCATGTATTATTTTATGTTTGTTTCTAACCTGTAACCTCCTTCATTAGATCTCTTTGATCATAGCTAGTATGATAGCAGTGATCGTGTACCGTCTCGCTGTCTATGCTGCATTTGCCAGTATTATGGAGAACAATGAAAGTCTCGAGCCCATAAGTGGACTCTTGACGCCACAGTTAGCAACGTCTGTCACCGCATCATGCCTGAACTTTGTCATCATTATGATCCTGAACTTCTTGTACGAGAGAGTGGCAATCTGGATTACTGATATGGGTATGTTCATTTTACGGCCTAGCACTTCTTTGTGTTGTATATTGTAAGTGGCACTTCATTTCTTGTGTGGTTACCTATCAGGATTGCGGTTTGTAATTATTATGGTTGGTGGCTGGTTGGTGAAACATTCCAATGATTAGATGGACATTTGAATTTCCATGGATATGTTTTACATACATTTAGAGGTCATGGAAGTTTGTGTAATTTTCTTAAGTAATAGTGCAAAAAAAGAATGCTTTGAAGAATGTCAAATATTTCCCAATTGCAATGTATATTTAAAGTGGCCTTCTAGTGGAACACATTTAAAACTTGATTAAGGTGTACCAGAGCAAGGTTAAAAATACATGTACGAACAATATTCCTTAAGTTCCACTACCAACTTTTCCCTAGTTTGTTTTTGTTAATTAAAGACATAGGGTCGGTATAACTTGGTCTCTGTGTTTTTGATGTCTCTTCATTGCTGTATGTGCCTCTTATAGTACCGGTGTCACATCCTTCAAGGAAGAATGCATCAAATCAGTCTATTCACGTCTTCTTGTAAATATCACTGGACTTCACGTCCAGCACCACACATCAAAGATCAGCACCCTATGTCAAGGTTTTCATTGACTCCTTACTTACTCTACACACTCTGAAGATGCTAGTACATCCTGCTTTGTTTTAGGCTTCCATCTGCAGAGCTAACATAATTTGTTGGTAAATGTCAGTGATGAGCCTAAAGAAATAATGAATGCAAACTAAAACTTGTACCCCTTTCCAAATCTGCCATATGTGTTGACTTGAATGGACTGTTTAGAAGAGACCAGTTCCTCCCTCCCTGAACAGTTTCTGGAGATGTTCGTTTCTTTGTCCCTAATACTGTCTTATGATCCTTTATTAATGTAAAGGTTCTGTAGTTACTAAACAAGGAAAGAGTATGGAGGAAAGGAATCTTATGGCATTTAAGCTGTTTATTGAGTCTTGTAATCTCCCTGGTACAGTATCTGGGAGAATGGCCTGTATCATCTATCATAGTTGCAAGGAGTGGCAATTATCTTATGCCTGTTTTGGATGTCAAAGGGATTAGGTTGAGATGACTGGAGCTATGCAGTATGTCTGCTGGGAATACTTCACCCGACTCAGAGTGGCTGCAGTAGAAGCTTAGTCTCTGTCATTTATTTTGACGAGATCTAATATTCCTATAAACAGCTCCACAACTTTGAAGTCCGCATCGAAACAGCCATCAACTCCTGCTTCAATGTCGAGTGAGCTAAACACTCACTGGAGCTGCCTGAACAGCCTTTTGGTAGGGTAGGCAGAAGAAAATATATATGCACTCCCAGCCAGGACACAACCCTGTTTAAGGAGGTCATATCTGAGGAATTCTGAACTTTTCCTATGTTAAAAAACACATTGGTCTCAAGATACTTGTTCGACAGCTCCACTATGGTCACCAACATTCTCGCCTTCACCACAGTAGTCTCCCCTCACTGGATTGGGCCAGGAGCATAAAAGGGATCCTTACAATGAGTCTATCTCAAATGATGAGGGAGATGATTCCTATACAATGATAGCGTGGAACCCCCGGATGATCCCCACCCATTGAACGATACACCACCAAATGACACAATAGCATATTTAATTATTCTTGGTATTCCATATGGTAATTCTTCTTCTTCTTAACACATTATTGCTTCACAATGCCTTTTTTTTGTGATACACTCTAATGCATTTCGAGCGTTACAGCTCTTCATCAGTTAGTACAATGAGTTCTGTAGATGAAATCCGCGCTTTCATCAACACCAGAAGTTGAAACTCCGTGAGAAATTTACCGAAATTAGAAGTTTTACAGACGCAAGTCGTGTGATACTACGGAACATATACCGGTGAAGCATATTACACTGAGGATCACTCATTGTAATTCCTGATGAAGAGCTGTAACGCTCGAAATGCATTGGAGTGTATCACAAAAAAAACACACAAAAAAGGCATTGTGAAGCAATAATGTGTTAAGAATTAACATATGGAATACCAAGAATAAATAAAAAGCAAAAAAAGATAATGAATGAATAAAATTCGTGAAAATATGATGAAAGACATGACTTCAATTATTTACAATCCTATTGGATGCAAGTGGAGTGCCCTACGGGGGATGCAACCAAGGCCTTTGGAAGCACTAACAGTTATTTACTTTCATGAAGTTAGATTATAGGGACGGAAACGTCACCCCTAGGAGCAACCAATAACAAAAAAAAAAGAAATTATTACAGGAAGCTTAAGGAAAGCTTACCAAACTTACTGGCTGTGCGAGAGCTATCTATATTGAATCCAACAATAGCATATTTGTAATCATGTATTTCCAGAGATGCATGGCATGCAGTAATCCAGAGAGCTTCAGATCTCTAAAAAGAGCACTGTAGAGATAGGGGTTGGTTCAGTTCCTGCTCATACTGAAGAGCATGATTAAGAAAATTTCGATAACTCTATAATAACATGGGTGGTAACCCAGAAGGCTCCAAAGAAGCATAAGGTGACAATGGAGGACCCCTTGTGTATTAGAGCCACATGCCACCTGACACTTTGGTGGTGGACACCACCAGGAAGCGCGTCTAGGAACTGTGGAGACTCCAGCACCAGTTGAAGAGCGCCAAGAGTGATGCGGTAGGAAGAGCACATAGTGTTCCATCACCAACTCTGTGGACTTACTTTCTAGGTTTGTAAGGAGACAGACCAGCTGGTGAGACCTCTGCCAGAGGACAACAGCAATAGAGACAAGCAGTCTGTACATGAAGGAAAGATAATGTCCAGTGCCAGCATGAAGTGCTTTCTGGCTGGCTCAGGATCTCAGGCTTACAACCACCTGTACAGTGCACCTCATTAGTATTCTTTTTGATAGTCTACCTATTGGGGCCTCGAATGAACTTGATGCTAGAGAAAATCATGATGGAGACGAACAGCGTCAGTTCTGAGAACATTTCAAACACAAATCAGCAGGCCTGGTTTTCGGTATTATCCAGAGAGAGGAGGTGGAAAGGCTGCAGCAACAACACAGCTTCCAGGAGGAACAGTTCTTTCAGGAGAGGCAGCCTTCCATGACATTCGCTATAGGAGGCTTAATAGGCAACAAACACGGAAAGGGTATTGGAGCCTAAGTAAAGGGCACCTCTACCTTCAAGCAATGTCCTGCTTCTTGTTCCCCCCGATAATGCAGCACCTAGCGGGGAAAAGTAATATACCTTCCACAGTGGAAATTGCTTCCTGGATGGAGGCCAATTTTCATCAGTTTAATTCCAGTAAACGGTAAATTCTTCTCTGTGGGAAGGCACATGCAGCCTGGTCCATTACCTGGTAGCCATCTAAATTTGGACAGATCCTACTCTCCAAAAAAAAGGTTAAAAATCTAGGTATATTCTTAAATGACAACCTTTCCATGAATGGGTATGTCAGTACCATCTCTGGGACATGTTTTGGTGTGATGCACAAGCTCAGAAATGCCTTTCAATGGGTTCTTTTGCAGACCAGGAAAATACAAATCTAGGCACAGATAGTGAGCTGCATGGACTATGGGAACTGACTTATGGTTGCACTGAATGCAGGCCATTTCTTCAAACTTAAGGTTGTGCAGAACACGTCTGCCCACCTTGTCTGCAACCTTCCTCCTTGGTCTCCTTCTGAACCTTTATTAGGTTTCCTGAATTGGCTTCTATAAAGAAGCATGTTCTTTTCAAATGTCTTTTGTTTTCACATTTTTACATGGGAATGGTCTATGCTATCTCAAAAACAAGCAGCAGCTATATATCCCTGTTTGCCAGTGAATTATTAAGGTTATGTCCTAGTCGTGTTCATACAGCTAGGCATGAGGGCCGCTCTTTTTCTTTCTTGGCCCCCAAACACTGGAATCAGCCACCCCTGCAGCTACGTTCTTGTCCGGACCTGCCTTTATTTAAGAAATGTCTGTAACTATAATGTTTAATCTTAAATATTATCATTGAACTGTGACCTGTACGGGCTGCTCAAGCGCTGAGATCCCCTCAGGGTTCATTAGTGTGGCGCTCAACAAATCTATCAAATCACGGAAATATTCTTGGACAAGTGGTCCTATCAATTGTCCAACAGGGATACTGGCTAAAATTCCATGCCACATCTCCAAAGATTTCATGTTGCAGTCAGGAACATCAAAAACTGCTGTAAGGGTACAATAGAACCTGTTCCACTTTGCCAAAGAAGACGAAGAGTATATTTGCTATACCAATTCCAAAAACAGGACCGAGCACTAAGGCCACAATAGACTTCAGCCCACTCAACCATTTCAGAATGGCAGTGTGCTTCAAGACAACCACCATGCAAGATGTCTTCAGGCATCATCACATGGCAACCCTGTAGCTCGCGACGGTTGCTTCTATATTCCCACCCATCCGTAACATCATTGCTACCTCACATTTTTGGTCAACACTGCCAATTCAAACTACTACGGTGTAGAGTCACAAGAGTTCTGAGGATATTTACCAAATGCCTAGTGGCAGTCTCGGCACACTGGGCACATCTGTGATTAAGTGCCATTCATGTTTTTACAAATCTGCAGGACTAGCTGATAAGGATAAGCAGCAATCATCAATGGCTAGCATAAACTTAGAAATTGGTGTTGCTCCTACTCCAAATAGAGGACATTGCAGTAATCAAAACTCGATAACAACAAGAAGATAACTATTTTTTGTAGCTCAAATGGCATACGGGGCAGGATATTCCTCAGTATAGTCAAGTGGTAAAAGCAGTTAACAATCAGCTTATTTGTCTGTTCCGTAAAATCGAGTTTAGAGTCAAAAATGACCCCAAGATTTCTCACTTTAGGAACTGAAGCAATTATTTTTCAGGGGGCCTCGAAACAGGTCTCTATCGGGCTCTGTTTTGTGCCCTGCGGTACAAAAGGGGGTGGTGATGGACGGAGAATCTGAAGCAATCAAACACTCACCCCCAGTCAACAGATCTGGGTTTAATCAATCACCGTTCTTTAGCGCACTCTGCCACCCCAGTTCAGACATGGCCATATGCAAATCAGTCTGACCCTGTGCCTCATGGGAACAGTCCAGCCCGAACTGCCAAGCCATGCATACCTGGACCGGAAACAAGCTTCCTAGGACCGGTTTCTGGCATTCCAGCCGTCTTCAGCCAGGCTTGCTTGAATCCAGTGGCAAAGTGAGTAAGGGACTCACGTCTAAGCATACCCTGCCAACTTATGGTGAACAAAGCGGTACAAAAGGGGGTGGTGATGGACGGAGCATCTGAACCAATCAAACATTCCCACCCAGTCAACAGATCTGGGTTTAATCCATCACCGTTCTTTAGCCCGCTCTGCCACCCCAGTTCAGACATGGCCATATACAAATCTGTCTGACCCTGTGCCACATGGGAACAGTCCAGCCCGAACTGCCAAGCCATGCCTTCCCTGGACCGGAAACAAGCTTCAAGGACCGGTTTCTGGCATTACAGCCGTCTTCAGCCAGGCTTGCTTGAATCCAGTGACAAAGTGAGCAAGGGACTCACGTCTGAGCATACCCTGCCAACTAATAGAGAACAAAGTGGACCGCCCTGGCATAGGCGGTCCATTTATTTTTTTTGGACTACAGTGACAGCAGGCACTTTCATGTTCACTGCTCACTTCTCACTAGTGGAGAAGTTACGGCATGACGTCATGCCAGGAGAGTGTTGGAGGGGAAGGAAATTCCTTTAAAGAGAATCATTTTCTCTCTGGATTTCCCTTCTCTTTTTGAAACTTAGGAGCTGCAACAATGTCGTGCTTAAAGTGGAAGTTTTTTCAATATTATATACAAGCCACAATTGCTGCTTATTAATCTTATGCCACTAGTAACCATTGACTAAGTCAATAGTCCTGACTTGTAGGTAAGATGTGACTGGATGCAATGACAGGAACAGCAAAATTCAAGTCGGGCGGTTACGTACTTTAAGCCACGCCCTTAATTACATTGACCACGCCCCTTTGAGAGACCCCCCCCCAGTTTTTCCATCCCACTTAAAGACCTGGGTGGAAGACTCTGACGTGGGTAGTGGTAACGTTATAAGTGTGAATTATTATGTTTTGGAAATGTTATTATGCCCAGGGGCGTAGGAGACACTAAAATTCTGGGGGGGGACAGGGACAACCTTGTGGACTTCCCAGTGACACTATACAAATCACCGCCCGTTAAACAAATACAATCGCATACTTTCGAAGTGAAATATCGAGAAAAGCAGGCATGTTGTCACAGTTTGCATGTATGCTTGTTTGTTATTTCTTATAGTAATCAGACCAAATGTTAAAAAAACATGTATATGAATCTTGCATCTTCATGCACCAAGCAAACAAAGGTCACGGACTTAGGGTGGGGGCGTCGTGTTTGCAAGTGCATTATGGTTTGAAAAATACCTGCTGCTGCATTCCTGGTCTCTAGCAATTTTCAGGCAACAATAAAAATGTGAAGATAACTTTGGTGATTAATGTCCTTTATTGAGAGAGATCGGAGGTTTGTCTAGTGGAAGTTTTGACTCTTGGTAAGGTAGCCACAGTGGTGTAATATGCCTGCTGCAAAGAACGTGTACCACGCAGATCACAAAATGCATATCATGTAAATAGGTCAGTGAGTTACTGCTTTTGTCTGAGAGATTCTTTTGGTATTTGCAGTTTATAAGTTAAAATCCTAACATAGAACAGTTAGCTATTAACCATCATCAAAGAACTGCACGAAAACCTCAAGGTATAGATTAGAACGTTATGATTTTTCCCCAGTCTTTCCTTATTCTAATGTTAGAAAATGGGTTCATTAGGATAGAAATCAATTCTGATTATTAAAGAGAATCCCACAACCATGGTGTTATGTTTTAAATTCTGAGTTTGTGTTTCTTTAGTGTTGCAAAGCCATCCTCTGCCCTGGGCCCTCTCCAACGTTTTGCTGACTGGTACTGGTGGAACCTGACTGACCCTGGCCTCTGCCTGAACAGTGTTATTCTGAAAGAGACACCTAAAGATACTGTGAAAACACCTACATACACTAGGGTGCACTATGGGTTTGGGTACCCCTATGATTGGCATGGCCTCTCCCATAAGGCCCTAGTACATAATAGGGCAGGGGGATTAGAACTACCTTTAAGTCCCTAGAACGGTGGTTCCCAAAGTGTGCACCGCGGCGCCCCGGTGCGCCGTGATGAGAAGCCAGGGGCGCCGCGCCGCTACCCAGGATGTGGCTCCTTTGTGCTGAAAGTGCCCTCGCCCTCTGCATTTAAATGGCTCAATTAAGAGCTCAGTGAGTTACGGCGGGCGAAAGGACTAAAACTGTAGCTGCCTAAAGGAAGAGATTGAACAGGTGCCGACCGGGTTAGGAAGGTATGTGGTTTTTTTTGGTGGGGCAAATGGGGAGTTGCACAATTACATTTGGCGTTTCTTTTCTAGCCAGTTGTTTACATTGCACGGAGCACTGGCGATTTCTAAATAATGGAGTCTTCCTGCTTTCTTATGTTTGTTGTCTAGAGATAGTTGGGGGGTATGTACGTGAAGTGCTTTCAAACAAAACTGATGTTGATATATATGATATTTATTACAGAGGCTCTACTATATCATGACACTGTGGAGTATCAGGGGAGGAAGCAATAAACAAATCGGGTATTGCCAAAGCCAATATGATTTGCCTTTAGATTTTGTCATCCGACCTTTAGATTTTGTCAGTGCTAGTTGCCGCTGCTGAACCGCTTCTGCAGAAGGAACTAAATTGCTAAAATGCTTTGTTTTTTGTTAAAATGCTTTGTTGATGCTAGACCATGTCAGCAAAAAAAAGCAGCAGTGCCCACTGCAGCTTGATGAGGCATGTACGTACATGCAAGAATAAACATTTAAAAGCAAAGTGGGACAAAGAGAGCCGGAGAAGCAACAGATGATCTGACAGCCTGGGGGAACTTGAAAGAGCAACACGGAGAGCAAAGGAGGCAGGGATGTGAGTAGGAAATAGCACATCGAGGAGAGGAAAACACCTGCACGCCCATAGACTGCTAGAAAAAGAAAAATAGTTTCCTGAATGTTAGAAGTAGAAAAAGTATGCAAGTCATCATATCAAAAGGATGATACAGACCCTATGTACCAGTGGCGGAACAAACCTAGATGGATGGAAAGCCATTGAATAAGAAGCAAGTAAACAAGATGGACAAGAAAGCAAACCATTCATGAACAGTGGTCTGACCCATAGACTACACTCAGTTTCGTTATTGTCTAATATAGATCTTAAGATAAATGACAGCTAAAAGCTGTCGGTAGGTGAGACATGAAAAAAATGAATAGAAAAAAAACTTTGGATAAGACTGTTGCTTTTCATGATTTTGGCCTGTACTGGTTTTGCAGTGCTACTTTTCAGAAAGTTCCAGTTCCCTTTCTGGTTGTTAAGGGCCTATGTTTGTGTAAGGACATTTGATGACACCTGGCTATTGCTTGGGGATTTCTAATTAAGGTATATCCAGATATGATGCTGCCTTATTTATTTAAGCTTCTTATAGGAGTTGAGTCTCCAGTGATACTTGTATGAAGAGCTTTACAGAATATCAAAGCTGTGTTTTTACACCTTATCAATGTGCAAGGATTACTATGTAGCGTAGTAGTCTGTGGCACTGCCATGGTTTAGGAACAAGTAAGTTCCCAAAGTGTGCGCCGCGGCACCCCGGTGCGCCGGTTAAAAAAATGGTGGGGAGCCACGGCCAACAGCCAATTAGGTCAAGGGAGCCACGGGTCAAAAAAGTTTGGGAACCACTGCCCTAGAATATAATAGGTAATGGCAGTTTTGAGGCCAGTAGCCCTTTCTGCATTTGCATGTGTGCACTGCTGAAGCCTGGGGTCAGTTTACAAGTAGCCCTGTGTTGTAGGACTGCGTTTAAAATGAAAATTGTGCCTAAACTCGACTTTTCGGTTTGGGGAACTTGCAAATTGATCAACTACAGTGCTGGGGCAAAAATAAGTTACGTGGAAAAATGTTCGTCCGTCCGCCATCGAATAGGGGAATGGGACCACTGGCCTTCAAGGTGGGGGCCCCACGATAGGCATTACAATGTGACCGCCACTATGGCATTCGCAGTGCCTATCTTTTACAGCGCAGCAGATGCTGCTGGCTGTATCATCCGCCACAATGTTAAAAAGGACATGTTACATATATCACTGCACTACGTGGCAGGCACAATCAGGTACCTTCCACATAGTGCAGTGATATGTAGGGGGGCATCTTAGATATCCCCTGGGTCCCATGTCTGGGGGCTGAGGGGACAGGGGCCTGCTACGGTCCCCCAATGCCCCTTTCCACCAACTTTTCCATGGCGAGTGAACGGCCATGGATAGGCTGGCGGGTAAGGGGTATCGTAAACCCTACTGTGGTGGCTGGTAGGCACCACCAGCATTGTAGGAACCACGAGCTCCTCCGCCGCACTGGTGGGCTCAAGGCGCCAGTTGGGTGTGTGGCGGTGGTCTTTCCGACCGCCAGGGAACCACCCGCCATTGTAATATTGCTGGCGGTAATGCAGTTAACGATGGCGGTGGAACTTTCACTGACTGGGTGACTGGGCAGTCCCACCTCCATTATAATCACCCCATAAGTTTGGTGTGCATGCAAATCCTTCATTACTGATCGCTGGTGAGTTGCAACACTACTGTTAAAAAAGGCCAATGGAGGTACCAATGGGTGCGGTGGACTGGCCTCAAGGATCTTGTGACCACAGTCACAGTCACTGTCGATGGTGTGTCTAGGGTGTGCTTCTTTGTATGCCTGCTCGCAAGACTGGAGGTGAACTGCAGTATGGATTGTGGTGGACAGGCCTTCAAGGTTAACTCACACTTGCCGCCATTAGGGTCCACCTACGGGTGCTAAGACACCAGGGCTTCTAAGGTGTAGCATCGGAATGAGCCTTGTCAGGAGTGTGGTCTGGTGGACTGGTCATGAAGGCTGAAAATGGTGCTCAAGTTCCAAATTCAGCAGCTCTGGCCAGAGTGCCACATCCTCTCCCACACTGAACACCACACTGCCCCACTGAGAGAAACTTGCACTGCCTTAAGCTACAACTCAATTGTGCTGCAACTAAATTTAAAGTATGCACTAGACAACAGTAAAATGCTGCCTGAAAAAAACAAAGAACACCCTGGAAAAAGCAAACACTCATAAGGAATGAAAGAATAAGCAAAGCATCTGAAATGTAATCAGGAACAACATGCTTACCTTAACAGTTTTAAACTCATTATTCAGAAATCAGTAAGTGATTTTGCCTGTAAATTTCAGGACATGGCTACAGGACCGGTCAGGAAGGGACCCGTTTCAATATCCATTGCTTATATCCTTTTAAAATGTAAGCAGTTTGGTTTAAAAAAAATACCACATCCCCGACACAGAGCTGCAGTACACATTTTATAAGCTAAAATAATTAAAACAGTTGAAAACGATCATATTAAACGTTTCTACTCCACTCATCAACCAGGTATTGCCGTCCCTATAGGGAAGGTGCACTTCCCCACCCTGGGAAAACAATGTTCTTCAAAGAAACAAGAAAAAAAGAAAGTAGCGCTTTCACTGGCAAACTCTGTAAAGTGGTGCTAATGTGTGTGGGTGTGAATAACAATCTGGCCTGTCTGCTGACCACTCTGTATTGCTTTATTTAGGCATTTAATCTTTTTTCTCTCCGTCCTAAGGTTTTTCTTTGGAATTCTAAAACCTCCGCAAATTGGGACATTTCCAGCCAAAGTGTTCTTCCTATTTTGGATCCATTTCACAGGGAGGCAAGAGAGAGAAGTAAGAGCTGTCTCGAAATCAGAACTTAACGAGGAGGAAGACCGAGACAGAAAGAGATAGAGGAAAAAGAAAGAGAGAGGGGGAGGAGGGCCGCTGCCAGAGGCAGATCAGGACTCAGGAGAAGTTGACACTGTGCTTGCCTTCTCTGGGCATGAAAGAAAAGAGACAGAGTTTTTTTCCTTCTCTGCCCTTCCCAGGACGCCGAGCCTTCCTGCAGCATAACAAAGGGCAGAGGGCAGGGGTCCTCTTTGACTCCGGGCAGGTCAATTTCGCGCGCTAATGGCCCTGTGATAAACAGAAGGGAGAGGGGAAATTCTTTTGTCCCCCTGTCCCCCCCACTTTAAAATCTGGGGGAGGGGATATATCCCCCTCGTCCCCCACACTTCCTACGCCCATGATTATGCCTCACTAAAACTGGGAAGGAATGTACTCTACCACATGGCCAATCCTCTCCGGGTGGTCTCGTTGTTGTCACCGGCACACGCGCGGGTTTTGGTCAAGTCCTGCACTCCGAGTGCAGGCCAATAAAAGCGCATGGGCGAGGCTAACTTATTCAGTCCTGCATCAGCACACACCTAATCTGTACCTCGGTGTCATTTATATGAGCCCTTCAACTAGGGTCTCTAACTTTTAGAAATGAGCAGATGGTGGGCGGGGCTCGCTGTTTAAGTAGACGCCCGATCTTTCAAAGATGTGCTCTCACATTTGGGCAGCAGTTCGAGTCCTTGGTAAAGTTTTGGTTACATGCTGTGGTATGTTTACTTTTACAGTTACGTAGCTGTGAAGTAGCAGGCTCATGTAATACGCATCTTCTTGCCCTCCATACAAATTCACACTGTTCTGCAAGTTTACACGTTTCTGCTATCTACTTACAAAGCGCAGCCATAATTATGCAAGTTTTTTTTGTATTTGGTGCCCTCTACTGGTAAGAAATGATAGTGCATTTCGTTTGTTTTGGTAACGACTAAAGTTGATGTGGTAACATGAGCTTACTTTTGAACGGAAGGTACAGACCGTGTAGAGTTCTTAGTTGCACTCTGTTATCAGTGAACCATTTTCAATCACATCTGCAGTGTTATGTAACAAGCAGTTAAGGTTTCATTCAAAATAACCTTGAATTGTCCTGAGAGGTTTGAATTGCTATCTTATTTCTCGTTACATTTTTATGTTTATCTTGCACTTCTCACTACTTTTTTGACAAGAGAGGAGTCAACCTAAATATATATAAGTGCAACAAAAAAATAGCAAACCATTCTTCCAAAAGAAATGGTACCTCACCTGTGTGGGTAGGCCTTGTACCTGTGAAAGGAAAGGGCCCAAAACATAATGAAGAGATATCAACATTTCCTGTCAGAACAATTGCCTGGTTTAACAATGTTGGTAGGTGGCGTATATTTAGGCTTTGGCTCAGTGGGCAACCAGGGAAACCTAGCAAACCCCAACACTTCTGAAACCTAGACACCCAGTGGAGTACAGGGTAGTGTGCCTTGCATAGATTCCACAATGTTTTCTTACCCACGCATCAAACCAAGTTCAGTGGCTGTCCCGCGGGGATACTCTCATTGACCCTGGTTTGATTTGTGACTGTTAACCCCAGCAGCCAAGGCTGAAAACTCAGAAAGGAAATCTCCCATAGTGCCCACACCAGAGGGATTTCCTGCACCCGGCCCGGGATGTGCTGGAGCTGTCCGCAGTCCATGAACAATTTTGTAATTGATGGCTCCAGCACATACCCCTCTCCAAAGTGGTTAAAGTTTCAACTGAGTTTTCCTAGGGAGCTTGAACATGCGATTGTGTTATTCAGTTCATTCAGCCCTTGTCGAGTTGCTTACACTTAAGTATCCCATGGAATTTTAACAAATGTTTTTTCATTTGGTACTGACTTGAGCCATTCCTCAAATTGTTTTTTTTTTTTAAAGAATGTCCTAAGCTATTGTGTAGGACGGAGTTTACTTTTTGACTTGTACACTCAAGCCCTCACAATTTGCAGCTTAATGATTGGAGATTGAGCAGCAAAAATTAAACAATGACACACGTAGGTATCATTCAAACCAGAAATAAAGAATTTAAGTGGTTAAATAATCAGTTGCATCTACTGCTATCACCATAAAAGATGTTTCAGTCCGGGCAACAGCCTTTACACGCGGCTGTTACACCGCCGTGCCGTTACAACGCGGTCTTTCCAACGCAAGTCGTTACCACGACTTGCGCTGGAGGGCGCTGCAGGACAAGGAATTTTTTAATTTACTATCCATCACCTTCCCTACTGTACGTAGGCTGGTGTTAGAATAGTAAATTAAAAAATTCCAAAGTCAGCACCCCTCCAACGCAAGTCGTGGTAACGACTTGCGTTGAAAAAAACGCGTTTTAACGGCACGCGGTGTAAAAGCACGCGTCGTAAAGCCGTACATCCTTCAGTCCACCATAATGATTATAATATTCTTTTATCAAATTGATTCAAAAAGGATAACAGGAAACATTTGATCATATCAATCTTAATAAAAGCATGTGCACAGTAACGCCAGTGAGCTGTGAGCAAAGAACCACAGAACATATTAATAAATAAAGTACATTTGTATTCTAAAGATAGTCTGTGAACATTATATTGGCTGCTAGTTGGTTATTTCTGTTTGTTAAATCCCTCAACGGGGTTTCGACCTGAAAAGATTGTCAATCAATCAGTCATTTGTTAAGTGCACTACATACCTGAGAGGGTCTCAAGGCGCTGGGGGGGAGGTGGGGGCCACTACTGTTTGAACAGCCAGGTCTTTAGTGTCCTCCTGAAGGTCAGCAGGTCTTGGGTCTGTCGTAGGCTCAGTGGGAGGGTGTTCCATGTCTTGGCGGCGAGGTGGGAGAAGGATCTCCCGCCGGTGGTTTCTCTTCAGATGCGCGGGACAGTTGCGAGTGAGAGGTCGGTGGAGCGTAGCTGGCGGTTGGAGGTTTAGAAGGAGAGCCGTCTGTTGAGGTAGGCTGGGCCGGTCTTGTGGAGTGCCTTGTGTGCGTGAATGAGTAGCTTGAAGGATATCCTATTGTTGATGGGGAGCCTATGCAGGTTTCTCAGGTGGGGGGGTGATGTGGCCGTGTCGTGGTACATCGAGGATCAGTCGTGCCGAGGCGTTTTGGATGCGTTGTAGTCGATTGATGAGCTTGATCGGGGCTTTCACGAAGAGGGCATTTCCGTAGTCGACTCTGCTACTGACAAGGGCCTGGGTGACTGTCTTTCTTGTATCTGTCGGGATCCATCTGTAGATCTTGCGGAGCATGCGGAGGGTGTTGAAGCAGGAGGAGGAGACTGTGTTGACTTGCTTCGTCATTGAGAGCGTCTCAGGTCTCATCAGGACTCTATCTATCTATCTATCTTATCTCAAAGGTTATAGGTACAGTATAGTTAGGCTTACATTTCACTCATTCAAAACCAGAGAAATTCAGCCGTTATAGTTCGATGAGAACTCTAACTAAGGCCCCACAATGCACTGCTTATGAAATCACATATTACATTACTCACTGATGACATCTGAAATGACATCACTGATGACATCATCCAGTGATTTTGAGTGGGTTTTAAAAGTTACTCAGTGTTAAACATATATACTCGGGTAATGAGCTTTAGCAGTGCCTGTATGGGTGAGTGAGTGGGTGTGGTGTGTAAGTGGTGTATACAAGAGTGGGTGGGTTTGTGAGAGACTGTATACATGAGTAAGTGGCTGTGTGAGTTTTTATATGCATAAGTGTGTGGCTGTGTCAGTGGCTGTAAATGGTGAATGAGACGGTGCATGAGTAACTGACTTGGTGACTGAGCAGGTACATACGTCTCTGGGTGGTCAGTAACAGGGTAGCTGAGTAACGGTATGGGTGTATGAATGGGTGTGTGTGATGACATGGGTGAGTAGATATGTTAGGATCTGTATGGATGACTGATTCAGTATGAGTATAGCTGTATGGGTTAATGAGTGGGTTTGCAATTGTCTAAGAGTGGATGTGTGAGTGGTTGTATTGGTCAGATAATAGGTGCATGAGTGGCAGTATATGTGAGTTAGTGGTTCTGTTAGTGGCTGTATGGGTGAGTTGATGTGTTAGTGGCTCTATGGATCAGTGAGTAGGCATGTCACTGTTTGTATGGAAATGTCATTGGTTGCGTGGGAACGAGTGATTGAGATGCTGTATGGGGTGTAACTGGGTGTGTGACTGGTTCTGTGGATGATGTCATTTCAGATGTCATCAGTGATGACATGAGTAATGTCACTGACCATGTCATGAGTGATGTATGTGTGAGGTCCTTAGCAGTACATTGCAGGGGCGTAATTTATATATTTCAAATTTCTCTGGTTTATTTTGCTTGATATGTCAGCTTAACTATACCTTTGTTTATTTTTCAGTGAATTTCTAAGGTTTTTTTAAATTCTATCACCAAACTATTACGTCCCTATAACCTTTGTTGTTTTCAGTGAATTTTAAGGTCTTTTTAATTCAATTTCCTAGCTAGTGGAGAAAGAGGGCGGGCCCCCCACACTCTCGCAGTAATACAGCTGGGTGGAACTTACTGTAGGTAACAGGAAGAGTTCTTGGCCCCCGAGGACCCTCAGCATCCAAAGGGACTTCAGCCCACAACAAGTGGAGCACCAGGGGGCACGTTTGCAGAGTGGTGGAGAAAGGGGATGGGACCTCTGACTAACTCTTGGCAATCCTTTTGTATGGGATTTACTTGAGATAACAGGAGGGGTTCTTGGCCCCCAACGACCCTCAGCATCCAATGGAACTACATTACTAGGCGCACTACTAATTCATCCCCCAATTAGTAGTGCACCAGGAGGCACATTTGCAAACTGGTGGAGAAAGGGGACAGGGACTTGGTTAAGCTCTCAATAGTCCAGCTGTGAGGTGCTTACTGGAGTTAACAGGAGGTGTTGGTGGCTCCTGAGAACTCCCAGCATCTATGGGACGACATCCACCAACCATCGGCGCAACAGGAGGTGTGTTTGCAGAGTGGTGAAAAAAAGGGAACGTAGCCACCCACATACTCTCGACAATCCTGCTGTGTAGGACGTACTGGAATTAACAGGAAGGGTGGGGTTGTTGGCCTCCAAGGACCCTCACCAGCCAAGGGGACTTTATGCCCCAGCAATTTGTGTGCCAGGAAGCTTCTTTGCAAAATGGTTGAGAAAGGGGACAAGGCCTCTGTGAACTTCCCCCTGGGGCAGCGTTTAAAAATAAAAAAAACCACTATTTTTGTAATGGGGAGGGGGCTGTGTGCACCCCCTCTTCCTTGCCAATTTCGACCACTGGGCCTGGTCATTACACTATGGAGAGGGGGGCCTCAGGTCCCTCTCCCTGGGCTGATTTCGTCCCCGGGCACCACCTGCCCTGCAGCCTTGCTTGTCTATCCTGAGTGTCTCTGGGGCACCCAGTGACCTATGGTTGGGGCCACAGGGTGCCTTTAGGTACCTGCGGTCCTTGCATTCTGTGGCAGCCAGCATTGCTGTGATAGACAGCGGGATGGTGAAAGGCAGCACCATGTCTGGCAGAACAATGTGTTTGAGGCATTTGAGCTGTAGATCACAATCTTTTGCAGAGATCGCCAACTAGTGTTGGGCACGGATTTTTGCACTTTGTTATTCTTCGAAGAAGTCTTCCTAGTCACGAGGTAGGTGACTCCTCCTTTCGGAGATAGTGCGCACGGTCATCGACTACATCTTCAGATAGTTTTTCTCAGCAGTCCGGTTCGGATGTTACTTGCGGCGCTCTGGTTTGACGCCGATCTTTCAGTTTCCGTCGGTACGTAGAACACTCGCCCTCAACGGGATTGTTTCCGATTGCTTTCTCCTTTCTTTGCGTATCGTGCGTATTGATAAAAACCCTATTTCAATCGGAGAGCTGGTGGTAGGCCGTCGGGCCTAGACCCCGGTTCGACTTGCAGTCGATGGAATAAACTCCCTATAAATTCTGTCCTCTGTGCCACGCAAAATACCTGTGCACCGACTCCCACGAAGTGTGCAACCTGTGTTTGTCACCGGAACACAGTGAACATATCTGCGACACGTGCCAACGCTTTCTGCTCTGAAAAGACCCTACGCGACCGTCGGGCTCGACGACGCGACATGCAGAGCCAACATAGGCTCCATTCCGAACCTCTTGGGACCTAAATCTTATGAAGAAGCCAGTAACGCTATTGGAGCCAGGGAGGAACAGTAACAGATATCCCTTTCCGACAACGGCTCTGACCAGGATGAAGACATCCCGCATGGACAACATACTGGGAGTACAGTCCCTACCTCGTCCCAAATCCCAAGTCAACTGAAGGAGAAGGCTCCGGACCAACCCACGCCCTCTGGCCCCAGTCGGCACGATACCACACTTCTGACGCCCCACCTTCTGGCTCAGCACCGAAGCCTACCAGAAAGCCTTTTCACCAAGAAACCCCAAGCCAAGTCGAGTTCTGAGCCAAAACCTTCGGGATCGAAGACAAAGTCTGGCTCCAAACCTCAACACATGGTGCCAAAAACCACCTCGGATCTGAAAATAACAACCCCGAAGCCGTTGGCACGGAAACCTTCGGCACTGAAACAGACTGATACACCAAAATCACCTAAAATTCAGTTTTGGTGATCCGCTCCAAAAACCGGACCCAAAACAGAAAATATTGGTCATACATCCCAAAAACTGGATACATTACTACTAAAGTGACTCTAAAGAGAGGGCTAATACCGAAGAGGAATATCATATTCCATTGAAAAAGAGAAATATTGTAACAAGCCCTTCCCCTCTTCCTCCTCTTCCTCAACCTCCTTCGCCTCAGGCTCTACCTGTGCCAACTACACCTGAGCACTCACCACCACTTACACCTGACAACCAGGGTGATGGGGATAATGATAATGACGATGGTCAGCCAGGATGTATAGATGAGTGGGATGAGACTGACTCGCCCACAGACAATGATCCTGACCTATATCCTACCAGGCCCTCTCCACCAGGCGACAGTGTAGGCTACTTTGAATTGCTAGGCAAGGCTGCCAATTACCATGGGGGTCCAGCTCCATAAAGAATCCCTTGAGGAGGGACAATTAATTACAAACAACCAAATTAGGTGTGCCCTAGATGCTGCTGACACATCTGCCAGAGCAGTAAACTAGTGTCCTTTTCAGAAGACATGCCTGGCTATGCATATCTGAGGTTCAGGCCTCCATATTCCCTTTGATAAAAAACACCTTTTTGGGCCAGTGGTGGATTCTTCACTTGAGAAGAATCTACTGAAGTGGCTAAATCTATGGGAGCCTTTCAGTCTACAGAAGGCTGTGGTTCCTTTCGGCGCTCTTTCTATCTGGCATGGTCCAAAAATGCTTCCTCAGAAACCGCATCCACCTATAAAGGCAACAACCAACCCTCAGGCTCTAAAAATGACTTCAGAGGGAATTACATGGGGAACAAAGGCAGTGGTAGAGGTTCACGTACCTCCCCCTCCAATACAAAGCAGTGACTTGCCCATAGTTCCCCCGACCATTTAATACCTGTTGGGGGAAGACTGTCACATTTCCTACCAAAGTGGAATTCAATAAAAGACAAGTGGGTTCTACAAATTATCCATTCTGGTTACTGCCTAAAGTTCATCAACACTCCTACAAACATTCCCCCCAAGTCACACAGACTTTAACCGGATCACCTACACCTCCATAAACAAGAGATACAGTCCCTACTACTAAAAGGAGCTATAGAGCCCGTACCACCACAACACCAAGGGTCAGGATTCCTTTTTCTTCCTAATTCCCAAAAAGGACGACTCACTCAGACCAATATTAGATCTCAGAGAACTACATTTTTACGTACAGTCAGACCATTTCCACATGGTAACACTTCTACAGGTACTACCTCTCTTACAAAAGGGCAACTTTCTGTCTACTCCAGACTTAAACGATGCCTTCCTTCATATTCCAATCCACCCAGCTCACTGCAAATTTCTCAGGTTTGTGGTAGCAGGTCAACATTACCAAACCAATGGTACTCTCATTCGGAGTCACCACTGTCTCCAGAGTATTCACAAAGTGTCTGGCTTTAGTAGCTGCTCATCTGAGAAGAGTAAGCATCAATGTCTTCCCATACCTGGTCGATTTGGCTCATCAAAGCCGTCGCGTATCAACAATGCTGCAAGTATACTTCCGTTACCATTCATTTACTTCTCCAACTGGGGTTTACAGTCAATGTGTTAAGATTTCATCTTCAGCCACCCAAAACTCAGAACTACCTAGGAGCCACTTTAGATACTCAAAGGGCTCTGGCGTTTCCCAACGCAGCCAGAATTCGAAACATTAAGGCATTAATTCTCCAGTTTCAGTCACTTCCAGCTCGAGTTTCTATGCAGCTGTTGGGAAGGATGGCATCTTGTATCATGATCATTCCCCATGCCAGGCTGCACATGCGTCCACTTCAAGAATGCTTAGCCAGTCAGTGAAACCAGTTACACGGACTATTAACCGATCTAGTGTTGGTAAGCAGCCGTGCTTTTCGCTCTCTGCAGTGGTGGAACACACAAAATCTGTCAAACAGGTTCATAGACCCGGTTCCACAGACCGTATTAACAGCCGACGCACCCCTTACTGGCTAGGAATCTCATCTGCAACAACACTCAGTGCAAGATCTGTCGAGCCACCAGCAGAGGTTGCTCTACATCAATCATTTAGAGCTGATGGCAATCTCACATAGATCTTTTTGCAAAAAGCCAATGCTTAGCCTCCAGGCATCCATACTCATTATCCAAAGGCAATGCTCTATGGATGAACTGGTCAGGGATATTTGCTTATGCTTTTCCGCCTACCACAAGAGCCTGCTACAAAGCCAAATGGAAGTGATTTGTTATCTATTGCAATTATTATAATATCAACCCTCTTGATGCTTCCATACAAAACATTCTCTGCTACCTGTTACATTTGCAGCAGTCATCGTTGGCCTATACATCCATCAGACTGCATCTCGTTGCAATTGCGGCTTAGCTTTAAAATAGGCAACATTTATCTCTCTTTAGAGTGTCTATGATCCAGGCATTTAAGGACGGACTAAAAAGTGTTATACCACCAAGACTTAAACCTGCCCCAGTGTGGAACATTAATTTTGTCTTCACAAGGTTAATGGGCCGATCATTTGAACCCATGCACAAATGTGAACTACAGTTTCTCACTTGGAAAACAGCTTTCCTCATTGCAATCACTTCATTGAGGAGAGTAGGTAAACTTCAGGCACTAACCGTAGAAGAACCTTTTTTCCAGCTACACAAAGATAAAGTGGTACTTCATACCAATATCAAATTCCTACCTAAGGTTGTATCTGCATTTCATATAAATCAGTCAGTTGTATTACCTGTTTTCTTCTCTCAACCAGACTTCATTGCAGAACAAGCTCTACACACATTAGATGTTAGAAGAGCACTGTTGTATTACATTGAAAGAACAACATCTTTTCGTAAAACCAAACAACTCTTTGTCGATTTTTGCACCACCTCACAAGGGCAATTCTATATCCAAATCCGGTATTGCTAGGTGGATTGTTAAAGGTATTCAGATTTGCTATACAAAAGCCAAAAGGACTCTAACGGTACCTCCTAGAGCACATTCCACTCGTAAGCTAGGGGCTACTATGGCTTTTTTAAGGAACACCCTTATTACTGACATCTGCAAAGCTTCAACATGGTCCACACAACACACGTTCACCAAGCATTATTGTGTAGATGTGTTAGCCAGACAACAAGCTAATGTGGGCCAAGTAGTACTTAAAACACTGTTTCCAACACCTCCATCAGTTATAGGATAGCCACCGCTTAAGGGAGACTGCTGTATAGTCTATGCATAAGCATGAGATCTACAGCTCACATGCCTTGAACGGAAAATGCTACTTACCCAGTAGGCATCTGTTCTGGTCATGTAGAGCTGTAGAATGTAATGTGCCCACCCACCTCCCTGGGTACCTGTAGCTGCAGTAGTACTCTTGTTACTATTCATACATACACCTGAACATCTCTATTCGTTACTACTATTCCCTTTTCTCACCCTCTGCGGGAAAACAATCTGAAGATGGAGTTGATGACCATGCGCACTATCACCGGAAGGAGGAGTCACCTACCTCGTGACTAGGAAGACTTCTATTGAGAAAAACAAAGTGCAAACATCCAGACCCAACACTAGATGACGAGCTATTCATAAGCATGATTTCTACAGATCTACATGCCCAGAACAGATGCATACCGGGTAAGTAGCATTTCCCTTTCATCTGTTTCTTTGCACGCATATGTGCTGGAGAGAAACAGATGAAAACTCCGCTATCTGCAAACCGGAGTTGTGTGCTTTTGTTTGATGGGAGTGGCCATTCCCACAAGCAAAAACAAACCAACTACCTCTGGACGGTGGGCACCTCAGGAGGTAGCAGGAACTAGACCTTGGAGGTGACGGTCCCCATAGCCATCCATGGCTCCACGAGGGGATGGGAGGGGGGGTAGCACAGCCCCCTCCAACTAAGAAATTAGCCACTGGGAATTATGGTACCCTGGGGCACAGGGTCGCGATGGGCCACCTTCATTAGCCTGGGGCTTTGATAAGCTCTTGGAGGGGGGCCTCTTGCGCCCCCTTCCTATTTTCAAGGTATGCTCCTAGGATCTGACCAGCCACTGGGTTAATTTTGTTTTTACTGCGAATTCGCAGATATCGCAATTTTGCAGTATTTTATATTAATTAAATGCTTTTTTGTCCTTTTTTCTCCACCTTCGGGAGGTACTGTTTTGGTATCTATTCTAAAGATGAGGAATATGCGGTTGCATATACCTCATCTTTAGATGAGAAATATTCCTCATACTTACCTTTGGTAATACTCTTTCTTGTGGGTGTTTTATTTAATGCAGATTTCTCACTACTGCCCACCTACTCATTCTGTGGTGTCTCTTTTTACCCCCCCCCCTTCCATATCCCCCTGCCACAATAATAATAACAAATTGGCAATCTACACCTTGGTACAAGAAGTTTTGTGCTGTGTGTCTGAAGGCACAGAAGGAGTCAAGCAAGAAACTGATATCGCATACATGGGCGGGGTTCAGAGTAGGACTGGTACCAAAATAAAGTGCATGCATAAAAAAAAATGTTGTCCATTAATGTACCAGATAGCTTAAATAAAGTGCCCCACATTTGCAAATCAGGCAGGTTGTGATTTTAAAAGACATGATGTGTATTTTGCAATATTTGGGAGGCTGTATGGATTTGAGCTTTCTGCAGGCAATGTTTGTGATAATTGCAGGAAAAACAACAGTAAAATCTGGCCCACAAACTGCTTAAAAAACAATAATACTAATTCAAACTAGATAACCAGGTAAACGAAAGGGCGCATAACTGTATATCTGAGTCCAAGTGTCAAAATATAATTAGTCTAAAATGGTGCTCTCAGGGGGAAGAAGGGTTGGTTACCTACACAACCCTGCCCTTGCCCACATATGCAAATAACATATCAGAATTTAAAGACCCCCCGAGCACACAGATTGTATATAGTCCACAAAAGTAATATTCAATGTCCATAAATTTATTCTTCTTATCTTCAAATCAAATTTATTCTTCTTAGCTTTGAATCAAGTCTTCTTCAATTGGTACAGCAGAGTTTTCTTTGTCCGTACATCCAAAATAAACAATTGGGTGTCTTATCATCCAAAATAAACCAAATCATAAGCAGCCAACACGTGATTTGTCATGCTATATCGAGCATCCTTGTCTTCTTCAGGGCTGGAATTCAGATTCCCAAGTACCAATCTTGAAAATTGGCCCGTACCAATATAGAGCGTTCGATCCGCTCTCCTTTATTTCTTGATATAATCCAAATACGCCTTTCGCAAAGTTCCACGTATTAGTTAATTTAAAAGTCCAGCGATAAACCCAATTGTAATAATATCCATATAGTCGAAAGTCTTGATCTCCTTATTGCTTCGTTTATATGCACCAGTAATCTTAGTCTTCAAAAAGGTCTTCAGTTCCCACGTGTACGTGGTCCAATATCTATCATAAGTTCCTCCGATGTAACGGGAAACCAGCATTCTTAGCAATAAATGACAAACCACAGAAAAGGTGGTCCAATCTAACTGCTTGCTTCTGGCTATAAATTGTGTTTTTTATAAACCGGCTATTTATGGAGCTTTGCAACAGTATCTCTTTTTTATAGAGCTGTGTAACAGCTTGGGTTGACTTGGTAAACAGAATGAAAGAGACGTGATTTGGTGTGAGGGCCTGCTGCATAGTCATGGCTAAATGCAGCCTTCTTGTGCACTCGCAGCAAGATCCTGCCGCTGCTGGAAGCAAACCTGCCAAAAGGGTTGAGTTCCATCTTGGAAGGAGAGGGAGCTGAGGCCATGGAGGGGTCGGAGGAGACGAGAGCAAGCACAAATGTTGAGAAAGCAAAAATGACGAGGGAAGCAAGAAGAAAAAACCCTTGCTGATGGATGTTGCTCACACAAAGTGCATTTCAAAAGGGGAGAAAGTTGTAAACTGATTTTCCCAAGTTCACATGATGCCAAAATTCCAAGTTATTTTCAAGTTCTAAATGTCACCAGCTGTAGCCACTGTAGAATTCATTGTATAAGTCTTGCTTTGGGGATAGATGTTAGAAATACTTTGAGTAATTGAAAATAAAATAATATTTACTTGTTAGGCAATTGGTAATTTGCAAAGCGATTTGAAGTGAATGGCTGTCCTATGAAGCAGTCGGACGAAGTGTATATAGGGCATATGACATCCTTGTTACACCTCTGCTCAATTTGTTTAAAGTGACCTCCATTTGCACAGCTGAAGAAAGCAAGTCTCGTAGTGAGGGGAAGGATGTGGCGTTGTGGCCAGAATTGCCGACTTTAAAGCTGGAAACCAAGTTTGAGTCTCTGCATCGGCTCAACATTCTGTAAGGAAATCGCTTAATCTTCCCATGCCTACAAATATAAAAATATTTGAAGAACTTGCGCTAAATAAAATAAATGTTACACATAAATTCCATAAGAAGCACAGTCACCAAGAAGGAGGTCGAAAAAAGCAGCGTGCAGCGTGCTTGCTCGATAATAAAAATAACAAAGAAGTTCATTTGAATGGAAGGAGTACTTTGGCCTTTAACACCTTCGCTGCGGCGGCTATTCCACCGCAGCGCTAAGGGGACGGGGGGGGCGCTCGGCGCTCACATGCTGGTGATGGAACCGCTCCGTCACCAGACTCGGGTGAGCTGTGCTGATGACTGAGTGGTTCCTTCATGCCCCGCCTGCTCAATAGAACGCGCTGCGCAGGCGCGTCGGGCGGGCCATGACAGAACCGCTCCGTCATCAGCACGGTGCCACCGCGGCTGATGACGGAGCGGTTCCGTCATCAGCGTTGAAAAGGCTAGACACTGATAAAAAGAAGACACGGAGAACAACAGGCAATGGTATGCTACAACCAATAGAAATCGAGGAAAAGTAAGTGTTAAGTACACAAATAAATGAAAAGGATGGGCGGGATTTAAGCCCGTTTTAAGGTTTATATTAAACACAAAAGTTATCACAAACACAGTGCAAGCGATGTGCAGGTGAAACCTAAAAATGGCACACACTCTGATCTGGCAGACCAGCCTATCGGGCAATACCAGATTACCATATATGCCAGTCCGACCTTGGTGGTGCTTATTTGTAGCTCTGTTCCATTAATTCAAGGATGAAATGTAGCCTATGTGATGTCACTCAGCACCACCTAACAGCTTGCAGGAACGCTGCAATTTAAACTTTCCTGATCCAATCTCGTGCCTGGGGAATATTCTCAAGGTGAGGAATCTGCAGCTATATAGTGTACACCAGAAAGAGGGCTACCAAAGGTAAGCAACTTGTTTATCTCGTACTCTTTAGGTGCCGCCAAAACAGAAGCTATGCAAATAGCACAATGGTGGTCATTACAAGAAATACGTGGCTAAATAGATCATGTTTCCGTGCGAACGTTGAAAATAATGTGGTGTCTTTACCTAAGATTCTTGTAGCTCTGTGCACCCAAACGAAACAAATAACAATGAGATGGCTAGAGTGCTTGAATTAATTTCCGCACTGGTGACCGCTTGAAGCTGCATTCCGGGCAATGATATTTTTGACGCATTAAAAATATCATGGCAGTAGTACAAGGATTATTAAGAACAAATACCTTGATATTATTGGTATAGAATTTTTATATTTTTTACTGTCTTAAGAAGGCTACAGCTGTTGTAGCAATATGTTTAGTTAGGGACTTGTTGAGTACCATGAAGATTTTTGTTAAGATGAAATGCTATTATGGATGGAATAATTTGAAAACTGTGTCTAGAACATCGCCAAAATTGTTGCTCATCTCACTGTTAGTCTGTGCAACCCATGTAATGAACAACAAGAATTGGAGCAAAACATTACTTCCTTCAAATACTGCTTGAAGTATGTTCTCTTTCTCACCACCCAAGAAGCTGGCAAGTTCTCAAAGAATCACATGTTTAATTTCTTCTGCTTCTTCTGCCTCTTCTGCCTCTTCTGCTTCTTCTGCCTCTTCTGCTTCTTCTGCCTCTTCTGCTTCTTCTGCCTCTTCTGCTTCTTCTGCCTCTTCTGCTTCTTCTGCTGCTTCTGCTTCTTCTACTGCTTCTGCTTCTTCTTCTTCTTCTTCTGCTTCTTCTGCTTCTTCTTCTTCTGCTTCTTCTGCTTCTGCTTCTTCTTCTTCTTCTGCTTCTTCTGCTTCTGCTTCTTCTGCTTCTTCTTCCGCTTCTTCTTCGCTTCTTCTTCTGCTTCTTCTTCCTCTTCTTCTTCCTCCTCTTCCTCCTCTTCCTCCTCTTTTTCCTCTTCTTTTTTGTCCTCTTTTCCTCCTCTTCTTTTTCCTCTTCTTTTTCCTCTTCTTTTTCCTCTATCACCTAATTTAGTTTTATTATGCATTTTTCCACCCAAGGTTTACTTGATGCTACACTTTACTCTACTGTATGAAAAACTTTTAGTTTAAACTTAAACTTTTGTGCAGTGCAAAGCAGAGTTTATAAAGCTTTTTCTAAATCTCAGTAAATTTCATTCACTGCTGCCATCAAACAGCCTTTACCTCCAACCTTAATTCTTGTCCCTTTTAAAATTGATGTGCTATTCAGGCTGTGGATGATATTCTCTAATTACCTTTTTGACTTCATTTCTTTCCTTCATTTAGTTAAGCATTAGAAGATTACTTGGAAGTTTTTTATATTTCACTGTCATGATCGGAAAGAAAGCTATGTCTCTTTCTTTTGGCTCAAACCCTGTGGATAGAGTCTATTGAGACCTTAACAAATTAATGAAGCTTCAATACTCGCAAGAAAAAAAAAAATCAATGAGGTTGAAATTTGCATAGATGTTTAGAAAGTACAATCATCTGTCATACCTCACTATGAACGAGCTTCTCAAAATAGCTCCCTAAATTTCAGGGGCCTGTGGCCTAGGCGCAGATGTAACATGCAGCAATTCTAATCTAAGAGCCTTTACTTAATGTGGCTGTTTCCAGGTATATAGCTTGTATATATTGCGTTGTCAGAATATTTGTGAAATATTCACTAGTTAAAGCCGGTTCTAGAAGTCTTGGAACTTATGGGAATGTTATTATTTTTCATTAAAATTTTGCAATTTTTCATTTACTCAAAATTTACAAATTGTGTCCATTTTGTATTTACAGAAGTCCCAAGAACTCACCTGGAGTATGAAAACAGACTTACAATGAAAATGTTCCTGTTTCAGTTTGTGAACTACTACTCCTCCTGTTTCTATGTAGCCTTTTTTAAAGGAAAGTTCGCTGGTTATCCTGGAAGCTACACCTATCTTTTCAATCAGTGGCGAAATGAAGAGGTAATGTAGCAGATGTAATAAGTGTTGTTGACACTTGTCGCCTCATACGGGTAAAACTTATTACTCTCTTATCTTATTGTGTAATCAGACATTTGCTTATTATAGTTCCTCCATTGTGTTAATTCTCACCCAGTAACTTCATATCAAAATGTTATGTTGGTTAGTGTGTAAAAGCATTTTGATTTTATCTGTCTATAAATATATTCTACTTTTGGAATGGATATAATTGGTGCTCAGCACAAAATCATTCGTAAACATGAAGGCTGGTCCACTTTGTTAATTCTCCATGAAGTATTTTTTGAGCTGTATACTTTCTGTGCTAGTTAACAATATGCTATATTTGCCCACAGTACATACTTGACTTCATTAAGTACCAAGTTAGTGCACGGGGTTTTCCTAGTGTGATTGCCTTCTTTAAAAAAAGCAGTGCATTAAGTATAAAACTTTATGTTCCTGTATGTGTCATTTATTAACAACACATTTTTTCTCTTAGTGTGATCCAGCGGGTTGTCTCATAGAATTGACAACACAGCTCACTATTGTCATGGCTGGAAAGCAGATATGGGGTAACATCCAAGAGGCCTTTGTTCCGTAAGTAGTACAGCAAAGATTATACTTTGAGCCCAAATGAAGGACTATGTCACACTAACCTCACTTCTCTTTATTAATATAGAAAATTGTAATCTGAGCCATTCATTTTATGCAATCTTCATTGTGCTTGGTTATATAGGCAAAACGTTGAGTTTGCTTAATTCAATGTTTCCATAAACATATCATATTTTGGTGGGTGGGATAATCTTTCAAAATGCCATGTGGATAGGTCTTCTAGGACCAAAGCAATACAGTAGGGTTCTAAGAAATGTGTTTTGCTTCTATAATCTCACTGTTCTTCATGATGTGTTTTGGCACTCTTGAGAGAGATTTACCTAGCAAGCAAGCCTTTTGCTCATGGCTGTGTCACGAGAAGTGGTGTTCTTGCAACGATGTTGGTGATGCAAAAGCTGGATTTTAGTCCTTTTAGTCCAAAATGGGTTTTGGAACGTACCCATATGGTGAGAACTTCATAATTTGGGCAGTTATTATCAGATTTTTGTACAACATTATGATTTTGATTCAAAATAAGCACTAGTCATATGTTGTTTAAGTCTGAGGTGTGGAATAATCATTTATTCCACAAAATGAATAATCAGTTTTAGAGAGGAGACCATGCAAACACAAGTACACTACATGAATTTTGCTGCCGCCTTTTCCAAAAATGCCATACTTTGTATTTTATTGCTAACAGATTAGAAGAACAAGAATTAAATTTTTAGGTCTCGGCTAGTAACGCGCTGAAAGCGCGTTCTGGCCAGAGAACTATAGTCGGCGTCTCAGCAGTCTGAGAACGCCGAAGTGAGACAAGACCTGGCCGCGCGCAGTGTTTCCCCATAGGATAACGTTGTGCGCGCGGCCAGGTCTTGTCTCCACAGCCTGGCAATGCAGAGCGGATCACGTCGCGCGCCTCTCTGGAATGCAGGGGGAGTCTGCAGAGAGGCGCGCGGCGCTGATAAGCGTCAAAGCTTGTTGTTGCTCTGTGGTGGATATCGGGTTACCGGTGCCTCCAGCCCTCGATCGCTCCAGCACCTTTAAGTACGTGGTATCCCATTGCTTGTTACATAAGCTCCTTGCATGACTATTCCATTAAAGGCATCGGGGTGTGTGGTGCCTGTGACCATACTTGTGCATCGCACCCCTGTCGTGTAGAGCAGAGCTGAGGTGGAACTGTCCGGCGCCACCATAACTCTCAGCCTGCACCTGGTTGGTTTCAATTTGCGTCAGTTTATGGGATCCGGGGGCTCCTGATCCGGAAACGCGAAGGGAAGAGACTGCAGTACCGGAGCACCACGGCAACGGAATTGCAGCGAGGGAGGGGCAACGCTGGGCGAACAGCAGGACGAGAGTAGCAGCGAGACCGCTGAGGAGGAAGCACCAGCGCGGGAGAGCGCCCCCAGCAGACCCACCACCCCCCTCCCCAGGAGAGCACCGCAAAACTTGCACTGCGGAGAGTGAGAGCATCTCTCATCATTCCAAAACTGCTGCATGAGTTTAAAATAATCCCCAGTTTTCAATTATCCTTCCGCCCTAGAACACTTATCCCTCTTTTTGCAACATAAAGTTTACTATGAGCCTCTCTACCCTTAAACTCAATATCAACCACCATAAAACCTTCTATTTTAATCGCAATCCCATCAACACTTTGCATGATTTTGGAATATCTAACATTGTGGCTCAAGCACTTGATGCCACCAAACCTCTCCTTAAAAAACTCCACAGTTATTTTCGTCCACGGCAAACTAGAGTCAGCCATAAGTTCTTGTTCTCTATTGAGCACATGAACTTTGCACTTGTGGGTTTGACCACTTCCTTTTCCCACTCCTGGTAATTAAGGTATAACACTATACCTTTCTCTGTCAGTATCCTATCCACACATAGACTTCACAAAAGCAGATACTTTGGTTGTTTCCATTTTACTATTGGACATAGTAGTCCCCTTCTTCCTTCCCCCTTGTATACCCTTGAAAAATGTCTCTTGAGCCCACAATTGCTACCTTCTTTTCCAAGAGCGGGACAATGGGGTGACAAAGCTATGTGGTTGGTGTTGCCAAAATTATAACCAATGTAGATCTTGTCCTACTTCTTTCCTAGAGGTATCTTACGGATTTGATTATTACTAATGGTACACAATTCATCAGTACATTTTGCATTCTTAGGAGCAGAGGAGCCACCCACACCTCACCAGCCCTGGTTACTACTAGAAACAGACATACAGGCAGGTACACAGCACACAGAAATGCCAACTATTAAAAGTGGCATTCCTAGAATAGTGGAAATGAATCTGCGCACACCATTGCACAGTATTTATCATAGGTTGTATGTCTAAACAACTACTGCCTTAACCATGACTTCCTGATCCACGAAAGCTTTACAACGAGCTATGCTAAGCCACTACTTTTTTTTTACTTCGACTTCCTAAACCACGAAAAGTATCACCTCGTGACTGGTCAATAGATGGCAGTATTGTAATAACAATACTTCCACGATATATTTTTAAATTGCTCTTTAGCCATTGTTTTATATTTTATTCTATGTATTAACGAACTACAAATGATTTCATATTATACACATATTGTATATTATACATTAATATTACCTGAGTGCAACATTGAGACAACTTATTCAAGAGTGACATGAGCAGTCCTGGCGGCTGTGCTTAATGTCAGGCTAGGTAATGTAGCAGCATTTGAGATGGAGGGGGGGGGGGGGGGGGGGGGGGAGTGACCAGTGAATTGTCAACTGCCTCCGGGAGTGCAGTGTCATCTCCTTTTAGTGAATAATATTGAGGGTGATGGTGGTCTTTTTCCCACAATGATGCCACGGCAGCTAGAGCGCACCATATAGAGACCACTTTGTGAACTAACTTATATCAACTGCATCGACTTCATCGCTGTGGCTGAGATTCTCCAAGCAATATGGAGAGTAAAAATGTATTGCCCGTAAAGCACTGATGTGGCCCATTGTTGCTAAGTTGGGAGATAGGACCTGGAGCCTGCTAGGCATTTCTGTGCTGCTATTGTATATAGTTTTAATGCTGCATTATTAAGGGACATGAAAATTAAGCAGAATCAAAGACAAAAAAAAAACTCCCATAATACTTGTGCGTGTATAAATGATGGTAATTAGCACGAAAATAGGAAAGGGGTGGGGGCGGAGAAGAGTGACATGAGCAGTCCTGGCGGCTGTTCTTAATGTCAGGCAATGTAATGTAGCAGCATTTGGGGTGGGGGGGGGTCGGGAGGAGTGACATGCAATGCTGAGAATGGGGGCGGAGAGATGCCATACACAGTTTTGAATTGCAGTCCGGGAAAAGTCGTTGTTCAGGTCTTCGTTGTTCCAGACTTCGTTGATCAGGATTTATCGTTGTTCTGACTTCGTAGTTCAGGTGATTCGTTATTAATACTTCGTTGTTTAGGATGTTTCCCTTTATCATTTCCATTTCACACATACCAAACATGCCATACTTATTTTGCTTTATGTAGGAGTTATCCCACAAGGGGGGTAGTTCCCAATGTTAGCCTATGTAGGGCAGAGAGCACATGCACTCTGCACTGCTAACCAGTGCTAAAGTGCCCAGAGTCCTAAAACCACCAACACCATAATAGAAAAAAAACTAGGAGGAAGGCAAAAAGTTTAGGGATGACCATGCAAAAAGGGCCAAGTCCACCACATTGTTTATATCAGAATAGCAAGATGGATTGTCGGATGCATCCAGAATTTTTATGGTAAAGCAAAACAAACACTACCAAACGTGCCAAGGGCTCATTCAACACGGAAAAAAGGCACAACTATAGCTTTTCTAGTGAATATCTCACTGCATGACATTTGAAAAGCAGCAACATTTGTGAACCCACACACTTTTGTGTGGATATTCAAGCTAGACAACAGCCTCACAAAGAAACCAATGCACCATTGCATGCCTAAAGCCACCACGTAATGGGTACTATACAGTCTATGCATAGCATGTGTATCTGCAGCCAATACATGCTACAAATTGAGTATGTTACTTACCCTCTAAGCATGTATTTGTGGCGTATAGTGCTCCAGATTCACATGTACCCTCCCACCTTCCCAGCATACTTTAGATGGTGTCAAAAATATACACAAATACAGCAAGTTCAACAGCAAAAGCTAACTTGGCAGACTATATCCTCACACTGTATATAGCAACCCGGAAAACAAAATGAGTTAAAGGTACAGTTGAACATGCACAACACCTCGAGGGGTAGGAGAGACGATGCCGATCAAAAAAACTTCCTTGAGGAAAAGCATGCAGGGTCCAAGCCCAACACTAGATGGCAAGAGCATGCATAGTATGTGAATCTACAACAATACGCACTACAAATAGATGCTTACAGGGTAAGTAACATACTCCTTACTATATTTGTCTGTCTGCTAAAACCCTAAGCCTATGATTGGTAAATGGTTATGACTGGAAGACCATGATCATTTCAAAAAGTAAGAGACCAACGTAAAGCCAATATTGTTGATGACTTATTTTCTTTTTTGCAGTTGGATTTGGAACTGGTGGGGGCGAAGGAAAGCCAGAGGTCACCCTGAGAACTTATATAGCCGATGGGAACAAGACTATGATTTGCAGACATTTGGGAATTTGGGCCTTTTCTATGAATACTTGGAAATGGGTATGGTAAACGTATAGTAGCGTCAAAGTGAAACATTTAAAGTGTTTTTTCACTGTCATTAATTGTGATTAATTGTAGTGATAACTAAACTGACAATTTCATTGCCTCAACTGTCTGTAAATTGTGCCCAAAGAATTAGAACCCTTGTATATGAGGAAATCATTTCTGCTTTTTAGGGCATTTCTGAAGTTCCCTTTACTTATTAATAATTCCAAGGACGGTTGTCAGCTTTCATAGCAATGTAAATATAGTTGTCATGATTGTATTACACAAAACTATTACCCAAACCCATACCTTAACAACATTCCCTTGACATTTTCCTTACCCCATCACGGTGAGCTGCTGCTCAACTGTCATATGGGTTTCCCTGTTGAACATCCAATGCTGTTCATTTAACCATGTATTCATTTATTTATTCACCTTTATGCACATGCTTCAATGACTCATAATAGAATGATGTTCTGGTATGAGTTAACAGTCCATCAAAATTTCATATAGTAGATGTTCCTGTAGAGCGACTCACGAAGGGAGATTCTAGGGAGAATTGTCGGTCTTTATACAACATGCCATCATGAGCTATGACTGTAGTAACTGAGCCCTAAGCTGAAGTCATGAACCTTTGGTAATGAGCATGCCTGCAAAAAGGAAAAAAAAGCTATGTCATAGGCTTGCGACCTAATCTTCTCACTGGAAGAAGCAAAATACAAGGAAATATAGTGTAGAAGTACTCTCACTTTTATCTTCTGTGCATGTTGAACCGTTTTTCGGTACAAAGTAATTTGGCGAGTTCAAAACGTCTGCAAAAGTCATTGTATTCTGTGGTCACTCTGCTTCTGTTGCTTACTTTGGCTAGGGGACGCCCTTATTCTGGTATTAATTAGTCAGATATAATGTATATTGCTATGTTTGTTGAGAACTGAGACACTTATTTGTGGTTCATGTGTTATCTACTAAAGAACCTACAATTGGAAGAATTTGGTAAAAAGCTAGATACACAGCATCAGTTGTGGCATTACTACTTTTTCTTTTTTCAGTTTTTTTCCTCATATGTAGAGTTTGTATGTATTTATTAAATATGTCATTGTTCAAAAAGCCAATTACTGCAAACACCTAAATAATATCTGAAAATGCATCCCACTAAAACCTAGCAGAAGATGTAATTGGATGGCCAATAAAAATCATCACATTTAATCCATTTCCTGGATGAACATTTACATGTGTATAGTGTTCATGTAGTGTAATAATGAAGAGTGGTTGATGGAGAAATCACTGTTTAAACCAAGGTGACTAAACAAACCAATCTCTGTACAAACACTACATACAGCTGCCTATTGCCGTGTATCACTGGTAGGGGAACAACATTTTCTGCTGGTTTACCCTTAACCAACAAGAATGAGAGCAAGACCCAAGGGTCAAGAAGTACTTCAAGAATTTAAATCATTCCTCATTGGGTACTTCTCAAAGTGTTACACTCTTGCTGCTACAGTTGGCCAACAATATATATCTTGAAGGTTCCCCAAAATTTGGTTGGCTCCCCAAATATCTGACTAAGCTGATCTGGCACCATTGCTGCCAAATATTTTCATAAACGAACAACACCTAGCTTTTCTTCCACTTTGATCGGGAGGGGACATTTGTGCCACCCATTTTTGTCACGCATGATGGAGGTTCAGTGGTGAACCGGAACCTAAAGGCTCATAACTATAGCTTCCAAAAACAAAAAACTTTGTGGTAGGGAACCAAGTAGAGTTCATGTCCCTCAAATACTTGTGTTCCAAGATTACTTATCTAGATATAACCTTGGCCAACCACTTCTTGCTACTTTCAGCTTAAGATTTTGAAGAAAGACATTTGTTACCTCAATGCGGAAAGTACTTTTGTACTAAGTAACTCCCTTTTGTATGGATTTTTCTAAATGCTTTCTTTAGTAGTACAATTTCTCTGAAATGTTGCTGCCAAAGTCGTATACAATTCTTCCAAATTCTCCCACACTTCCCCATTATTTTCACTAACCCCTGCTGACAAGATGATTGGTTTCATTCTTCCTACACTGATTGGTTCAGACATCAATATCCTGATAAACAAGCTGGTCAAATACAGTCTTACTTGTTTTGAACATATCGAAGAGAAACATGTAAATGCAGGTGAGCATTAGGACCGCGAGTATACACCATTATTGAAAGGCAACAAATAATTGCTGTCTCTAGGTAAAACGCCAAATAATCAACCAGCTCAAAGAGTGCACAAATCGTTTACGTACAGCTATAACTCAATAGCTGGTCTACAATCAAACTTTGAATGCTCAGTTTCATCTTTCTTGGCATAGATCCCAGAAGGCGTAGGTTGACGTTTCTCAGCCTTATGATTGGTGGCCTCTTCAGAGCTAAGTGGAACAAATATCACCCAAACTTAAAGCAAAAATACTCCGTCATTCACAGCAAATATATAGTGGAAAAATATTTTTTATATATAAAGAGATTTAGAAGAAGGTGGGCTGATGTGTGCAGATAAGTGAACAGTGCACCTAATGCACCAAGGCACCATCATGCAGAACCATAAACGAGGGGACAGGAAAATGTGTGGAATACCAAAAGCAAACTCCATACTACCTTTGCAGCTGTGTAAATAAATTAATTCACCTGTACTGGAGCATAATAAATGAAGAATCCATATGCACATTTAAACTTAGTGAGTGCTGTGCACCAAATGAACTAATCAAAAAGGAAGCATCAGGATTCCATCTATAGTGGGGTACTTGAAATATGCTTACCAATTAGGTCGCGCAACCAGGTAGGAGCAAAGTCACTGCTATTAAAATAGGGCCATGATTCCGCCCTGTGCACAAAAATGAAAAGGAGGCTTATACACCTGGTGCAGCGGCACAATGAAACAAAATGAAAATTAAAGACTTGACCACGACTTACGCCGGCACTCTGCAGGAGCTGTGAAATCTGCTTGCCATCACTACCGTCCTTACTTTGAAGTTAAGAACCCTTGTAAGGCAATATTAGGGAACGTATTGCAAAGGGCTAACCAACTAAAGAAACCGCCAGGGGTGGCAGGCCTGGAGGAGGGGACAGCTTGCAGGCTGCTTGCTTAAAAAATAATAATACAAACCTTAAAATTAAAAACCTTGCCGCCGCCGCTCTCCTGCTCACCTGTGTCCGACTCATGATCGGAACAGGAAGCAGGCAGCCTGGCTCCCACCCCAATTTCAATCACAACGCTCAAATTGAGTGCTGTGATTGGGGTGAGCACCAGCACACGGCACTTAGCCAGGGGCTGTTTTGGTGGGCATGTTCTCCATGCAGGCTGTAATGCAGCCTGGATGGAAAACAGGGGAGTGGGGATGACTGTTTGGGTAGCCAAAGAGGGCCGACCTAACAATCATTGCGCACAGGAGTGTCTACCACTCATCGCCTGCACCCCCCCCATGCACTGCAGCAACAGAAGGAAAAAATAAAATGATAATCATATTCCGTTATTATCATTTTATTTTTTCCTTTCTTTGCGGCCCTGGCAGTGGGTCGACGCGCCTCAGCCTTAGCGGAGGAGCCGCCACTGGAAACTGCCTGGATGGAACTGCACAGAGGAAACTCAGAAAATTAGCTAGCCTTGGGTGAAAACACACAACAAACACAAGTGCTGCTTTCTAAAACGTACCTTCTACGTGCAGCGACGAGTGTCAGGAGTGGTCGATCATGAGTTTGGGTCATGGATGCGATTTACAAACCAGCGTATGGCAGAGCTCATTATGCTATTATCAATCCTAACTTGCTGCCCATTAAAAAAGGATCTCAAAAGGGCCCTGCCGCTGGCTTGGTTGCAAGTCCTGAGTGGTATGTGAACGAGAGGTTGGGGTCATTGCCTTTCCTGATTGTAGCGCAGCAACGCCTCTCATTAGGTTTGCATTTCCAATTGAATATATAGGCTCCATTATTAAATGGTGATTTCAGCCCCAACGAGGCCACAAATAATAGGTTTGCCTCTCTTTGAAATGTAATATATTTATCCTGCTAGAGGTTTCCCCCCTTTTTAGGGCTCGCGCCCTGCATTGCACTGCCTAGCAGTGCTCGCGCAGGCGAGATTCCTTTTGTCTGAGGTCTGAAAACGGACCCTGGAATCACACACGCTAGTGCATGTGCGATTCCTTTTGGGTTCCGCTATTGGGCTTTGTGTGCGTGTATTTCAAAAAGAGAGCACGCAATAGGCCAAAGGCTGGCACATTGCTCCGCCCATGGCCTATTGGTGTCTGTTACACGCACACAAAGCCCATATGTTTTCAATTATCGTGCCCAGATACGGGCGCGATAATTGAAAACATATGCCTCGCAGTGGGGCGTTTGCTTGCACCACTCGCGGGCGTGTTTTTTGCAGCTTTCTGGCAGGAAATATAGTTTGCCATCCCTTATGTTCAGAACCCAGATGCTCCATAAAACTACAGCTAATTTACTGACTTTTGCAGTACGCACAATTCAACTTATGCAGAAAAAGGTTTATAGCTGGTTTGGTCATGTTTGCTTACTGTTGTGTTATGGATCATAATTTCGGTCATTGATGTGGCACCTTTGTGCTAAAGCTAAACTAACACAACTTACGCAGATCTATGGATACTTCAATAATGCTAAAAAAGTAAAATGGTTTCCAGGTTTCACTTAAACAAAAGACGGATTTAGGATGCTATAGGGTGACTGGAAGATCGCTCCAGGGAACAGAAGTCAGGGCCAAAAGCTATACCCGCCCCACAACAGGGTTGCTTTATATATCTTGTATGGGTAGTAAGAAGGAGGTGTAGGAGTGTAGAGTGGAGATTTGGATTATGAGTAATACAGAAGTAGAGTATGTAAACCCTGATGTAGCAAGCACGAGTAGGGGATCACAGCATAACAGGGGTGCTCTTCGGATCTGGGACCCAATGTTGGACAGGACAGCCCAGTCTGCTAGGAGCTTTGAACCATTTGTGTCCACTCCTCTCTCCGCGCCCCGTTGTAATAAATATGAACAAGCAGCTGAAAACGTCTGCAGTTTTTTCCTATGAACACATTAAGCATGGCTGTCCCTGCAGCATCTGATTATTGGCGCTGGATGAGGTGATAAATTGCTGAATATACACGATTCTTTTAGGACTAAATAAAGAACAAGCATTTACAATGCAACGGTTTCGCCTTTGGAAAAGTTTGAGCTATTGGCATTATGAATGACAAACGTTTTATTTATGTGTTAGTTTTGAAAACAGATAAATAAATGGCATTGTCATTTACAATGGCAATAGCTTAATCTCTCGCAAATGCGATTTGTATTGCAACTATTTCACTTATCATTTTGCACTACAATGAAAACTGGCTTGTGCATTTACTCCTGCAGAAGAGTATCAAGAGGAGAGGCCCTGTTGCAGACCCGTGGAGTTTCAAGTATCTGTTGTGCATCACCTCATAACAAACAGCATAATTGTAAACGGGACTGAGAAAACTTTTTTTTTTTAAGAGGAGTGCCCCTCTAAAAGAAAGGCCCCGGTCTCTACTGCTTTCTTTTACAAGGACGCACTTGGTTGTTGTGAGGCGCAGGTTGAAAAGAGAAATTGCGTTGTCAGTCCTCGCCCTGGTCCAGTCAGCAGGGCCACATTGGTGCTGCCATACCCAACCTAGCGCTGCCAACTGCATGCCCAATGAACTCAGTGCAGCAACGTGTGCCCACCCTCATACTAAAGCAAGCCACCCTGTCCTGAAGGCAGCAGCCCTGGTTCCGCCGCGGTGTCGCCGCCCTGGTCTCCCTGGTCCAGCGGGTGTCTTCCTGCTGCGCCCGCTCTCTTATCGACCAGTCAGTCACTTTCCCTCATCCGAAGCCCTGCTCCGTGCTGCACGTGTTCCTACGCATTGATGCTGCATCTTTGTTCTCACTCATAGGGTCCAAGAGAGCAGAGAAAGCTTCTGCAGGACCGGACCTGATAGTAGACATATCAAGGTTTGGGTCAGTTTACGCCTCTCCTCCCCCCATTTACTCCACAGGTTCAGATAAACAATAAAAGCTGCTCACAGCCCTGAAGCACAACCGCACACAGGGGCGAGAGCACACACCCACGATCACACCTTAAAGGGAAATAGTGAGGTAGCATAAGAGTATTACAACTAGTAATGTAAATAAAACATTCTTTGGCCCAAGGTATACATCTCTTCGTAGCAGCCATGACTGTACCAACTGTGCACAGAGTGCCTCAGGTGGAGGGTGTTGGGGCTGCCCTCTGAAAGCAGAGCCATGGAAGCTTCGGGAACAGTCAGCATGATATCAGGCTCTCAGGGCAGACACTAAAACATCAAATCCAAGGTCGGAGTGTAGCTGCAGCGAAGCAACACTGTGGTGTCCTGGCCCTGGACTCCATTAGTCTGCTCCACTGACCCTGCAGGTGAAGGGAGAGTGCAGAGTTAGGACTCAGGGCAGGTGACCCTGTCTGCAGACCACCCGTGCTGGCTTTTCCCCTCCAGGGTGCAGGCTAGGAGCACACGACACCCCGACCTCCTCAGCAGGGAGTGTTTATAGGGCCCTCTCCGCCTGCCAGTCGCCCTGGCACCCACCTGCTGCTGAAGTCCATGAGCCCTGAGCACGGTGCCAGGCACGGACTGATGCCCGGCTGCTGCCACAGCGGAGAGCTGGTTGGCCGCTCCGCCATATCTTCCTGCAATCCAGAGGTGGCTGGTGGCCCCTCGGTTGGTGCTACTCTGCAATCATGGCAAATGAAGCGCCGCTTTGGGGCACCAGGCACCATCTCCATTGCTGGCACTGTTCACCCATTCAAAAATACCGACGGATACCGCAGCACTGTCGTGGATTGGGACCGGCATAGTGACGTGCGCCTTGCCATGTTGCATGACGTCATTGTAACTCTATTGCAGAATGGTGGCGATAAGAGTGACAGGTTTGACAGCCCAGGTAGAATCACGCTCGGCTGTGGGCTCCATTAAACTTAATAAATGTAACATCTGGCATCATGGCATTTATTTCCCCTTCATAACACACCTCTGGGCAGATGTGCCCCAGTGGAGCATTTACCGCCATCTTTACCCGAGTCCCAGCTTCTTGCCAGACGGCTGAGACCCACGGAGAAGGAGACCCGACACGAGGGAAGGAGGAGGCGCACGGGGATGCACGGGACAGAGGCGCAGGGGACATGGTGACTTCTACTACGGGGGGAGGGGCGGACACCGACAATGTGTCCCGACGCCCCTCTCCCCTTGCAGGCACTCACCGGGTCCGGCGGCTGCTGGACGAGAGCTCCCGCTCCTCGGGACTCTCCGGGGCCGCGGAGGGACGTTCTCTTTCCCCGGGGCTCCTCCTGTGCAAGCAGATCGACTCACCTGCACCTTGCGACGGCGGCACTTCTCCGGTCTCCCTTTTCGGCATGGGAGACCGGCAACATCGACGGCGGCAATCTCGCTGGCACTTCTCCGGTCTCCCTCTTTGGCATGGGAGACCGGCAACGTCCTCCGCATCTCCCGGGGCTCCCTCCAGGCCACGGGAGCCCCGCGGGCGCCGCCATACTTCTTGCCGTCTTCCTTCTTCCCCCGGGCTGCGGGGGGCGGGCACTTCCGGCCGGCCGCGCTAGGATTGGCCGGCCGGCCGGTCACTTCCGGGTCGCCGCGGGCAGCGCGGCGGCCCGTCTCTAGCTCAGGCAGGCGGGCGGCGAAGTTTCCCGAGGAGTGGGCTCCCTCGTGGACCAGCAGTGACATCCACGCAGCTTCACCAATCAGGAGCAGGATAGTCACTGGTGCCGGTAATGCCGGACCAGATTCGGGGGCGTTCCCGGCTTTCGGCTGACGTCGCGTGACGTCGGCAAAAGCCAAAGAATCTCGGGAACGCCTCCGAATCTGGTCCGGCATTGACGGACAGGCCCCTCGTCCAATGGCTAGGCTCCATTTATGGAGCCAGCCAATGAATGACGAGGGCCGACCCAAACCCACACTACAGTTCTCATTAGATTTCTCCTGCGCAAAAGCTGCTTGCGCAGCTTTTTGCAGTCGAAACCTAAAAAGGGCACAACTAACAACTAAGCAAAGCTCCAAGTGCCACCTCCTCGTGTAACTTCCCTCTCATGCAGAATACACCTCTCCTTGATCATAAACTGAGCTCCAAGTACCTCGCCGACATGCAACTCGCCCCTCTGATCATGCTGAGGACACCTCTCTTACCTTAAACTGAGCTACAAGTACCTCGCCGACATGCAACTCGCCCCTCTGGTCATGCTGAGGACACCTCTCTTACCTTAAACTGAGCTACAAGTACCTCGCCGACATGCAACTCTCCCCTCCGGTCATGCAGAGGACACCTCTCTTACCTTAAACTGAGCTACAAGTACCTCGCCGTCATGCAACTCTCCCCTCTAGTCATGCAAAGGACACTTCTTCTTGACATATACAGTTTTGAGTTTGTTCACTTTTAAAGGTAGCGCCATTCACCGCACAGGAGTGTGTCCTCTAGATAATCTCCTCTGACGTAAGCTCTGTGGAAAATTCACAAATATGTTCCATATGTACATGGCCAAGAGAGTGAAGGTCACGTCTAAACAAAGGAATAGAACACAATTAATTAAATATGCAAAATAACTTATGTTTTTCCAATGAGTGCTGCTCTGATGTTATCATACCTACTAAGTCGCCCATACATTATTTTAACACAAACGGCTTTGCTGCGACTAGGAGGTGCTGCTAAAAGCATACATACGTCCTAGGAAACAATAAGTGCCTTTTGATTCTTTCTTTGGTAACATATTCACACCGCCCGAGGATACAAGTAGTTTAAGGAGCTCTCAGGTACTTTAAACACCTTGGGTAAATTACATATGTTTTTCCAAATGTAGTATGTAAATCACTGACTGCTGAAAACCCTCGGTTTGCTCCCATTGGGCTCAAGACGAAATATAACATGCGACAGAGGTCATTATTATATTATAGACGTCAGCTGCTCCCACTCCTATTGTACAAGGTGACCTTCATCCAGTCCTGGTGATACAGACTTCACCACTATGCATGCTGGGATGTGTAGTTTCAGCTTTCCCCCTACAAGAACAGCTCCCCTAGTCGCAGAATGCTTAGAATCACGAATATCCGAGAAGGAGGTTCATGCCAGGGGGCCAGTTGTCAGCCATAGTAGGTCACAGAACGGAAATTGTATTTTATGTTATATTGAGAAAAATCCCAAGCAAGGGAGTAAGCAGAAAATTAAAATAGACCCTCTTTGAAACTTACCACTAATAACATCAAACTCGCAAAGTGAGCAAACCTAACCCTGCATACTATTGCATCCTTTCACCCATCCATCGATTCCTCCATCTAACTGTTTTTCTATTTACCTTTCCACCCACCAATCCATATACTACCATACATCCATCATTCCATATGTGCAGTCCTCTATTTACCTATCGGTATATGTCCCTGGATGTATCTATTCATTCATCCTTTCACCCATCAAACTTTTCACTTTTTTTCCTCCATGCTTTCCACCCATTTGTCCATACTTTCAACTGTCCATTGGTTACCCTTTCGCCAATGGTACTTTTCCTTTTCCACCTGTCCTTTAATCTTTCAGTATCTTTCTTCTCACCTTTCCATCTGTCCTTTGACCGTTCCATCAATCCATCCTTTAACCTTTCCATCAATTCATCATACTCTTTCTTTTCCACCCTACCTTTCACTTTTCTTGCTGTTTTTCTGGACATGTCCATTTTTCCTTCCTTTGTCCCCCTGTTCTCCTTTTACCCAATCGACCCATCTTTTTCCCTGCCATCCTTAGTTTGTATTTTTAACTTTCTTTCTCGTGGTCACTCTTTCACTTTCCTCTCTCGCTGCTGTTTAATCAGTTCTCTTTTTCTCTTTCCTTTACTGTACATGTCAGCCCAAGGCCTACACCCATCACTCATGGTGTTCTTTAACAGTGTTCTTTATGAGGCCAGGGTCTGCAAACCTCCAGAAGGAAGAGGCTCTGGAACAACCAATTAGAGTTCTAGTGGGACCCAGCTCACCAGCTCGTGAGCCAAGCGACACCCCCTGCTTCAGCTGCTGGAGTGGGTGGTGCAGAACACCATTCATTCCAGTTTGTGTCAGTCAAAGAAACTTTATTCGGTTTAGGTTTATAAACCATAAAAGTCACACAAACAAGAATAAAATACATTAACCCCTTCAGTGCTAATGACAAGGGTAACTCGTCATGGAGTTTCCATTGATTTCAATGGAAAGTCAATGGGAAGAGGGGGATGTACCTTAGCAGCCAAGTGGTTAAGAATAATCCACAACTACATCCGGTCAATAGTTACTTCGGTACCATCCTTTAAGGAAAACTATTACATTACATAATACGGCAGAAAGTGACAGTGCATTTTTAAAATGATATCCATAGCAGCACACATTTGATAAAAAATTAAGTAAAATTAACAATTTTTTAAAAGTATTCATTCCGAATCCATAAACTTCCTACACTTAACAATGGATTTTAAGAGTGCCATAATAAAAAGTAAGCAATCCTCACTCAATAATTGAAGGTACATCATGGCTGGGCGGACCTGGCTAAAATTAAGTTTTTTTTAAAAGGGGGACCAGGTAGCGTTTACGAGGGAGTTCATACAGTCGACATAAAAATATAAAATGCAGCATGTCCTGCGGAGACTTCCCGTCGCAGCCTCAGGGAGCTGCCACTTTGTTAAAAATAGAGCATTTTGGTCTTACAAGCATTTGGTGAAACAGGTTCATTCGAAACCTAGTTAGTAAAAATTTCTCATACGTGGACAAAGTACCCAAGAGATATAGTTTTGCTTGCGGGGTTGTTTTCAGCATAGTATGTGTCCGCACACTAGGTTTCTGTAACTCCATAGCTTTCCTGGTCAGTTTCCTTTTCAATAGAAAAGCCGTTGTTATTGCCTCCAAGTCTCCCTTTTTAATACTTTCATGGATGTCCAATAACTCACCCCCCCCCGCGCTTACAAGACTTTTCATAATGTAATTTAGCCAGGGCGCTGTGGTCGAATTATCCATCGCCATACAGTCTTTTAAAATCAGATGGGTCAACGGGATATCAGGATTCAGCCTTGTTTTTAACTAGCAAGTCAGAGGGCGCAAAAACAAGACATCACTAACAAACTGGATCCCCAATTCTTCGTGGACAGCGAAATTTGATGTTCCGCGTGGGACACATAATCAACGTTTCAGAAAGTCATTCTCCACAATTTGGAGGCTATCTCCAGCATTATACCCCCATAGTTCGCTGCCATAAGTTGCTGTGGCTAAAGATTTAGCCTTGTAAACTTGGAGCATAGCGCCAGTAGGCTTTTTCCCCAGTTTGGAGGCAAAATTAAAAATTGCTGCATTCACCCTCGTCATGTCCCCTTTCTTTTTCATAATGTGAGGTCCCCTTTCAGCTTATTATCAAAGAGGACTCCTAAATAAGAGAACGTACTGGTAAGAGGAATATTAGAGTCTCCAACTTTAAAACAAAAGTTCTTTTTTGGGGGCTGCCCTACCTGCGTTACCTAAGATTTGGTGTTGTTTATTTTCAGGTCCCTATCTGACATAAATGCATCGAAGGCAGTTAGGAGTGCTTGTAGTCCCTTTTCCGTCCTGGATATGAGGACGGAGTCGTCCGCATATAAAAGGACAGGAATCCCACGCCGTTCAACTCATGGGCAGTCAGCCCCCAACCCCCTCAAAATGCTATCTAGTTCATTACTATAAAAATTAAACAAAAAGGGGGCCAAAATACATCCTTGTCGGACTCCCTTGTTAATGTTAAAATCCTTTGTAACACTCAGGTCCTGGGAGAACCTGACATTTGCTTTTGTGGACCTGTGTAAATCTTCTAGGAAATCAACAATACCCCATCCCATTGCCCTCATGGACTGCCAGAGCTTATTCCTGTTAACAGTCAAAATCTGAGGACAAGTCCATGAAGGCAAGGTGAATAGTCCCCATACGGACCACGGTATACTTACTTAATAACAAAAAAAGATTAAGGCACTGGGCGATGGTAGATCTTCCCCTACAGAACCCATACTGAACATCGGACAAAATCTTATTGTCCTCTGCCCAAGATGAAAGTCCCTGCAGGAGGACCCGTCCCACTACTTTCACCACAGAATCTAAAAGTGATATGGGTCTATAACAGTGAGGGCTGCTTTTATCGTCTTTTTTAAAAACGGGGACTATGGTGGAGGTTGCCCATGACTGGGGGAAGCCGTGTTGAGCTGCAGCATTAAACACAGACTATAAGATTGGTGCCCAAAAGGAGGGGTCAGACTTAAAAAGATCAAGGGGTATCCCGTCGGGACCAGGAGCTTTGCCGGCTGTTAGGCCGGCAATACCTTCCAGTATTTCTCCTCTCCCGAATCTTATTACCGCTGCATTGGGTCCGGATGGCGACTTATCGTTCTGCTCGAATAAACAGTCGAACATCTGCTCATAGTGGACTTTCGATTCCAGTTTGGATCATATGATCGTTTTTCACGCGGTGAACACTGATGGTGATTCTTTGAGGGTAGACATCTTACAAAGCCTACGACTACTTCAGCCACAATAGTTTCCCATTTAACCCTTTGCGTGCTTGTGACGGAACCGTTCCGTCACGAGCCTCGGGTGGGCTGTGCTGGTGACGGAACGGTTCCGTCACGGCCCGCTCGCCGCGCCTGCGCGGCGCGAATTCCGCGCCTGTGCTGAGCGTTCTAAAGAGCGGGCGGGCCGTGACGGAACCGTTCCGTCACAAGCACAGTGCACCCGAGGGCCGTGACGGAGTGGTTCCGTCATGAGTACGGGAGCGCCGCGCGGCCCCGCCTCCCCCTTAGCGCTGCGGCGGAATAGCCGCCGCAGCCAAGGGGTTAAAAGAAGTTTCCCCATAACAGGGCTTTTTTGCTCAATGTTCTCAACTGCGTAGGTATAATTTGTGCAGCAGGTGAAGTGGTGTTGCGTTGAAGTATCTTAAGGGTTTACTACATACCAATTACTTGGAACACTTTGAATATTAGTGGGTCGGGTGAGTTGTAATTCCTGCCGAGGCCGGTCGACCTGATATAGACAATCCACAGCCTCAAGCGGGGACCCTCTTAATGGGGGTCATAACTTCGCTCTGTCATGAGCCCCAGCTACAGTATTTGTAGGGAAACGTTTAACCTGTATATTTACAATGCAATAGGTATCGCATTTACTAGAGTTTATGCTATTGGCATTGTAAATCACAATGCCTTTAATCTATTTGTTTAAAAAACCAACAATCTAATAAAAGGCATTGTAATCTACAATGCCATTAACTCTAGTAAATACGAGTCCTATTGCATTGCAAATGCTTGTTTCCTCTTCTTTTATGCAGTTGGGCAAAGGCGAAAGAGCCTGTTGCGTCCAATTGGCGTGGTCACTGCTTACCTTTGAAGAGATTAAACTAGAAGCGGTGGAGCTAGTTTCCTAACAGCAGTCCTTTTGCTATATCGACATCCAAATATGGAGACTACTTGGAACATTGCCTGGAAGCAAGAAAGAGTTCTGACAAACACATCTTGAAAGCAAGAAACCCTCCTCTAAAAGTTATTGCTAAATCAAGGTCAATGTCCTAGCTGTTGCTCCCTGGGTTTCTGAAGATTTTAAATACTTACCGACTTGTACAGTTTCTTTCTGTTCCAATTTGTAGAAAGAGACTTTTCCTAAACCCAGACGGTGACTTCTAGGTCTAGCCCCTCAGTGTACACAGGCCTCTTATGGACATCTTTATGGCTGATCAGTAATTGTCCTCTTCCAGTTGCTGCCTTCTGTTTTTTTTTTTCTGCTACAGGGATGTTTCCTACCTTTGGAGTGAAAGGAACAAAACTATAAAGAAAGAAAGACTACTCAACGTAGCACTTCAAAGTCGGTTGCTTGTTAATTTCAGTTCAAACTGTTCTCAATTCCCATGGCTTAACCTAAGTTAAAATGTTTTACCAGTTGGTGATTGGTAAATATCCGATGAACTATACAGAGAACAGATAATGGCAAAGATGACGGGTTTATTAGCCTTTGTCGTTAATTCTTATAAAATGTATCTTCTACATATGGTGAAGTGCTTTCATACTCTGTGAATGAGAGATCTTAAAGGGGAGGCGGATTAAAATCAGAAATTATACCCTGCTGCAATAGTATACATATATATAATGAGTGTTAGATTATTATAAACATAACGAGTGTTCTTATGAGATGGTTCTCATCACTGGGACTTGATTGCCAACACCGGCTCTTGTGACACTCTGTCACAAGGTGGCGCTGTCTGGCTTATTTAGAGATGACCACAACACCAGTTAATTCTTAGTTCAATAAACATTACAAACGACTATTACCTGCCGCCCAAGCCATTCTTGTATCTTCTTTTTTTTTTTTTTTTTTTAAAGCTTTGGGAGGAGTGTAATGGTTAGCAATTGTGTTATTACTATCATTGGCAGCATGGCAGGGGCAATGTATGGTGCAAGCTGCAGTGGCCTCCTGAAGAGAGCCCTGGCACTTATTGCTTTATAAATTAAGCACTGATCCAGAGTTCTAAAAAAAAGGCCTGGATTTTTAAGGAATGTTATACAAGTAACCGGTTTGCAGTGGTCAATAAGAAATAAGAGATACTTTAAGATGCTTTGGAGTCTGGTGACAATTCCTTTTAATCGACTTAAAAAATACAGCAAGTAGGAGTTGCATATGTATTGTATTGAACGTAATTGAGTATACTATGTTAAATGTTATTGTTTTGCACACTGTAGCAAGCTATAAATGATAGGAATCCTTTATAAACCTAGATTTTCGTTGTTGTTTTTTTTTTTTTTTTTACAGTTATCCAGTTTGGGTTTATCACCCTGTTTGTGGCCTCATTCCCTCTGGCTCCTCTCCTTGCCTTGATGAACAATATATTGGAGATCAGAGTAGATTCCTGGAAACTCACTACACAGTTCAGAAGACCTGTTGCTGCCAAAGCTCACAGCATAGGAGTCTGGCAAGAAATACTGAATGCAATGGCCATTCTGTCCGTGGTAACAAATGTATGTATACTTTCCGTTTCTTTACTGTTTTGTTAATACTTTCTTTTGGTGTATATGTTGTCAAAGCTTTGACTCGTAATGAGTAGGTTTATCAAAATACAGCCCTATTTCAGTGGACATATGTTTGTATTCAGCCTGTCGAACTTTTTGCCCCATACCCAATGAAATCAAGTTTTTTTTTATTTTCTCTGGTTCTATTCAACATGTGAATGAGTTCATGAGATGCACTGTCTCGCCAAACTTTAACACAGAGAGAGGCAAAGACAACATGACTTGTAAAGAAGGTGTAACAATAACTTAGCTTGTAATGTTAACTGGATGCCTGTTCATAGGTTACTGGTATTCAGATGTTAGAGTGAACCAAGTAATGTTCAGGATTTAATGATAAATATTAGTAAGGGTAGAAGGTATGTAATGCAAGTGGCCAGATGTATTCTTAAGTATGTAGAATTCGAGTAGTATGCTCTTTGATTTCATTTCTTTCTACTTTGGGTATCATTATTAAAACAAAAATCTTTAATTCCTGGGTGTATTCTTCAATGTGCTACCTCTCTATAAATAGAGGTTTGTAACAAATCTGCTTATTAATAGGAGACAACATAAAAATCTATCTCAACGTTTATTTCCTGGTGATAGGGGATTTTCAGTTTTGTAATTTGTGCAGTACAACAAATAGTAAAATAGCTCATTAGTAGTTAGTTGTCTTTTCTTCCCACTCTTAGTATTTAAGAGTCTTTTTGCATGGCTATTTTACCCACCTTTATCGGCAACCTGTACCTTGTTTTTGTAGCGTAAACTGTGATTTTAATGTTACTAGCAAAATAGTTGAGGAAGTAAACCGCTAAGTTACAATTTTGTTTCAACAATTCTGCTCCCACTTCACTAACAAAATATGTGCAAGTCTTTGGAATTGGGGAATGACTATTAGGTCTTAACTGTCTTTGTTCCAGGCATTTATTGTGGCCTTCACGTCGGATATGATTCCTCGTTTAGTCTATTATTACGCATATTCTTCCAATGAAGACTCGCCAATGGCTGGCTATATCAACAGCAGTCTCTCTGTCTTCAATGTCTCAGATTTCCTTCCCATTAACCGACCACTTGAGAATCCTATGAATCACACTATCTGCAGGTAGGTTATATTGATCATAATTTCTCTGTTACAAAAAATGTTTGTTTTTTACCACGCATGAATAAACAAGAAATTGTCAGATCATCTGAAATCCTTGCAGGTGAAATGGCGTTGCCTCAAGTCTGTATCCTTTGTGGCAGATGGTGTTTGAATCCAGACTAAATTATCATTACTTAAAAAGTACTCCACCCCTTTTTTTGTGCTCTTTCCCTATGTTTGTGAACAACATTTGCAGTAGTTTAATCAACGTGCATATTACACGCATTATGCATTAATCTTGTTTTTATTACTAGTTCTAATGTCATTTGAATGAACCATACTCATCATTACATTACATTATATAACAGTTGTAAATAAATGTATGTAAAATTTAAAAGAAACTGAAAAGCAAGATTATTAAAGGTTATAAAAAGAGGTAAAGTAAATCTGATATATCTGCTGACAAATGTTGACCCTGAACAGAGTAGCTAGTTCTTCAAATTGGATAATAACTTAGTACATCTAAGTCTTTAATTGCAAAAGCTGCAATAGTGCTAAAATGGTATTACTGAAATCTAATTTTGGGTTTACACATTTAACAACAATGTGGTATACCATCTCTGTCTTAATAACAAACAGACAGCCGTTCATCACCGAATGATGTACCTTGAAGTGCTATCTCTAAAAACTTGAAATTCCATTCTAAACTGTTTCTCTAAATCCTATGGAAGAAAGCTACCACTCTCTGCCACCACACAGACTTTAACATGAGTGCTAGTTATAATGTCTTTTCAGAAGATAAACTCCTAAGCCAACGCATACAGTGCATAGCCTGATCCTTTGTTGTATCAAAATGGAAGCTAACATAAAGGAAGCAAGTGTTGGCGACCTATGTTGCACTGGTGAATTATTGATTTAAATATTAATATGGAGTAGGAAATTGTCATTTTATTTAAGTATAATCAGTATACAAAAAGTATGCTTTTCCTAAGTTTGTATCATGGGGGAACACCATTAGTGTCTTTCCCGAGATAAGGGTGGTCAGCTCAATGTGAATATTCAGGGGCAAGAGCCCTCACCCACACAAATGGGTGGCATGCTTCATGATCGGACAGCTCCTTGTTGGGCCATCTGTGTAATGCCCAACCGACCCCTCAAGGACGCTGTTTACCAAAGATCTATTGGTATGATTCAGTCAATCATTCAGGGTTTGTAATGCGCAGCTAATCGTTTGTGAGGGTGTCCATGCACTGTGAACCCTGCATGGTGCTGGGGGTGGGTTCAGTTAAACAGCCAGATCTTGAGTCTTTTTGTGAATTCCAGCAGACAGGTAGAGGTTCGTAGGTGAAGGGGGAGGTCATTCCAAGACTTCGCTGCAAGGTAGGGGAAGAAGTGACCTCCACTGTTGCTTCAGCAGATGGGAGATGTGAGCTAGGGATAGTGAGACTGCGTGCAGGTGTCTGGAGGATTGGTGAAGGTTCATCAGGTGGTTAATGTAAGCTGGTCCGAGGTTGTGCAGGCCTTTGTAGGTATAGAACAGAAACTTGAATCAGCATCCCATCTGAATGGGTAGCCAGTTTAGCTTCCTGAGGTGGGGAAGTGATACAAGTTTGTCTGGGGGGGTCAAGGATGAGTCTGGCTGCTGAGTTCTGAATGGTCTGCAGTTTTTTCAGGAGGTGTGCTGTGATTTCTACATATAGTGTGTTGCCGTAGTGGAGCTGGCTGGTGACTTGTGCTTGAGTAACAGGTTTTCTGGTTTATACTGGTAGCCGTTTGTAAATCTTACAGAGCATGCGAAAGGTGGGGGAGCAGGTTGAGGAGATTGTTTTGATCTGGGTTTATATGGTGAACTTACTGACAAGGATGATTCCTAGGTTGCCGGACTGGTTGGCGAGGATCCAAATTCAGACGCCCACCAGAAGTCGTTCCAAGCTGAGGCGTTGTACCTAAAGATCAGAACTTCTGTTTTGTCTGTGTTGAGTTTAGAGCAGTTGTCTTTCCTCCAATTGACAACGCATGTCATGCAGCAGTGGAAATTGGCCCTGGTGGAAGAGGGTCCTTCAGATAGAGAGAGGATACGCTAGGGTGTTATCAGCATATGATATGATCATTAGTCCATGGGTTCCTGCTACGTTGGCCAGGGAGGTCATGTAGGCATTGAACAGAGTAGGAAAAGCCTTGAGGGATGCTTCAGATGATGTTCCTGGGTTCTGAGGTGAAAGGCGGTAGGCAGACTCTCTGGATTCTCTCTGAGGTAAGAAGTGATTCACTTGAGGAAGTTTGCCTAGATTCCACTGTGGTGGAGTGTCTTCATGAAGGTGTGGTGGTAAACTGTTTCTAAATGCAGCAGAGAGGTCGAGAACGATCAGGACTGCTGTTTTCCCCAGTCCAGGAGGTTTTTGATGTCATCAAGTTTTGTTCTAGTGGTTGGTGTGGAATCCAGTATTGAGGCATCCAGAAGGCTGCTATTCCCTGGGTGGTCCATGACTTGGTGGTTGATAGCATTTTTGAGGACTGTTCCTGGAAAGGAGAACAGAGAGATGGGACGATACTAGGGTCGGCGTAGTGTTTTCTACAGCAGGGGTCTGACTTCTGCGTGTTTCCATTTGTCAGGGAATATGGCCACGGCGATTGATTGCATTGAAGATCGTATCTGATAGAGACTACTAGCAGCATATTCCTTCACGTAGAATTATCCTCAGGCGTGAGACTGTTCCTGGAAACTTTTCGCCACAGCATCCTTGTCCGCCAGGGAAGGGGCGGCATCACGCAACTCCGCCCAGGTGTCGTCCGCGTATGTGACGTTAGCGAGGTTACATTAGCCCCACCCCAGCGTGCCTACGTCAGTTTTTCCTTTTCCGCGTGCAACGCGGATCCGGTCTTGCTACGGACCTGTTTTGGGCACTTTTTTCTTCATCATTGTCTCTTCTTTTTGGTGAACAGTGTGCAAATGCCTTCGGGCTTCAAGACTTGTACGTCGTGTGGGCGTCTTAAATCGGCAACGGACCCTCACCTCATTTGTATGTGGTGTTTAGGGGAGGATCACGGCACCACTGATTGTGAGGTGTGCCAACGGTTGAAGCTGAAGTCGCGGCGGGAGTGCCAGATAAAAACTACTCTCGGCACGTCTCTCCAGGTCTACGACAACCCCTCGATCAGCCTTGGCAGATGGCTTCACATACGCCCGGGGTCGTAGTTCTCTCCCTTTTCCGATGTTGCGAGAGCATCGCTCCCTGGTGGGTAAGTGTCGTAGTTTGTCCCCGGGGGCTGGTGTTCGGCCTGCCGGGGACGTGGACTCTCCACGCCCCGTGTGTCGTACTCCTATCTACTGTTTTCGTTCTGCTTTGCTTGTGCTGCTTTTTATTTTTCTTTATTTATTTAGAGAGTTTTAAATAGCGCGAAAGTGACGCTTGGGTATCAGAGCGCTTTACATTTACATGAGGTTGGTTCGCTAATATACATCTTAACTGTCATAAGGTAAGTTTTGTACAAAGCAATATAAAAACATTTCAAATGGTATGAGGTAGTTTCGGGAATTATATATATCTGTATAAGTTCAGATAATACATACGTCTGTATAATTCCTGTAAATGTCTTACCTAAAAGTTTCAATGGAGGTTCTTGGATTAGACTACTGAGCTGTACTTGGTGTATTGTGACTCCAGTACCAATAGTTTCGAGTTGTCTTATTCTGTGCATTCTGCATCCGTAGATCTTGATTAGTATTGTATCGATATTGGTTATCCTTAGCATAGCATGAGATTTTCTGTGCTTTTCCATTTGTTGAGCTATTTTGGAACATCTATGTTCCGGTGGTGGTGATGCCCTTTCTTTTCTATTTGAGGAACTTACTCATTAGGAAGAACTTGGCTTCCCTCTTGAATGTAGCAGTGTTTGTGATTTTCCTAATATTTGAGGAGAGTGAGTTCCAAATTCTGGGGGCTGCTCCCGAGAAAGCTCTGTTATACGTTTTCTTCTTCCGGACCATAGGTGGTCTCAACAGCAGCTCCTTGGTACTCCTGACTGGTCTGCCTCTTCCAGATAACTCGATTTTCTGGGCCAGGTATCTTGGTGTTTTATAGTGTTTTCTGCGGGGGTGTTTCTCCCGGGGTCTTTTTGTTTTTTCCTGTGCTGCGGAAAGACTTCCAAATAGTGTTCCCAATTTAGGGACATAACGTTCCCTATGTGGGGTAGTGGTAGCTGTTCTATAGCTAAGCTCTGCTGGGGAGTTCTGGTCACCTTTGGATGCGTGTTCTCCATGGTGTTTCTGTATGTTGCTATTGCTTCTTGAGGTCGTGTCCGTGGCCCCTTGTGGTGGTGCAACTGGGCTTTTCCTCTTCTTCCTGCTCCAGTCCTGAGGGCTGGGATGCTTCTGTGTTCTTCCTTGTCAGGTGTCGCGTACCTGTTTTTTTCTGGGGCCCCGGGCTGTTCTTCTTCCTACTGACGGCTATGGCTAACGGTGCCGTTCTGGCTGCCCTGTTGCCTCCCTTCTGGGTGGGAACGCCTTCTTTTCCCTTGCTTCCTTGGGCCCTCTAGGCTTCTTCTTCTTCTTGTACCTCTGCCTGTCCTGGCGTTGGATGGAAGCTCTGTTGCCTGGGGGGGGGGGGCAGTGTGGTGCTTCAGCCTCTCCGGCTTTGGCCTTGGTTCCTCTGTTGTGACTGTACGGGCCTCTTCAGTCTTCCCTCTTCCTCCTACCTCCATCTCGGGGTCGGTGGTGTTCGGGTTTTAGGGGTCCTCTTGCCTGGAAGGGACGAGGTTACTTCTCTGGTCCGCAGGTCTGGTCCCCTGTGGGACGCTCTGTCCTGTCCAGACTGGTGGGGTCCTTTCGCAGGCCCTCCTTCAATGTGGGTATTGCTAGGGTATCTAGTCTTCGTGAAGGAATCTGCGGCTAGTAGTCTCTAGCAGATGTACAAGTTACTTACCTTCGGTAACGATGTATCTGTTAGAGATGATTGTTGCTGCGGATTCCTTCATGGTCCGCCCTTCGTCCCCGTTCTGCGATGACCCTTGGGCTGGTCTTCGGTACTCGCCTCCCGGTGGGGGGCTGTGTCTCCTGTGAGTGCTTTCTGTTGCTCTTGACGGTGGTTCTGTCTTGTTGCTGTTCTTCCTCCTCTTAGTTCTTTGTTGGATCGGGTTATGGTGCTCCTGTGCCATGCTCCTCTGGCTGCTTCGGGTTGGGGAGCTTTGCCTTCAATCTTTGCCCTCCCCTCCTTTCCCTTCCTCTTGCTGCAGGGGGTCCTGGCCCCTCTTCTAACCTCTAAGTTGCGGTCATCTGGTCGTGCCTCACCCTTGTTCCTGGGAGAGGGGGGGTGGTTGCCCTCTATGCTGGGGTGGCTTGGAGGTTGGTTGTTCCTGTCTGTTTTAGGACTGGCTCCCCTTCCTTGTTTCTGAATGAGGGTTGTAGGCCGGCTACATGTGTCATGACTTTTTACGCAGGTTCCTCGCCGGGGGAAGGAGGGAGGAGGCTATCTACGTACTGGCAGTGTGGCTGCTCAGATCTCTACTCTGTTCCTCCTTCTTCCCCTGCCTTTTGACACTGCAGTGTCAAAAGGTGTCTTTTTTCTACTCTTTCGCACACTGTTCCCATGCTCCCACAGTTTTTTGTCTGGTGGCTCAGCGTTGTAGTGCGGAAAAGTTCTCCGAAGAAAACTGACGTAGGCGCGTTGGGGTGGGGCTTATGTGACCTCACTGACGTCACGTTCGCGGACGACGCCTGGGCAGAGTCGCGTGATGCCCGGTGCGCAGGGCTGCAGTGGCAAAAAGTTTTGGCATCCAGTCTCAAGCCTGGGGATAATTCTACGTGAGGAATCTGCGGCTAGAATCGTCTCTACCAGATACATTATTACCGAAGGTAAGTAACTCGTACATTAAGCTCCAGATGAACTGCTGGGTGGAGGTATGATTGGAGGTAGCAAGGCAGTGGAGGGTGTCTGTGGCTGTAGGTTAGGGTTCAATGTTTTTGTAGATGTTTGCAGTATTTTCGTGGAAGAAGTTCACCAAGGTGTTGTAGAGTTCCTGGGATGGGGTGATGACTCTTCCAGTGGCTTAGAGGTTGGAGAACTCTCTGATGATATTGAAGAGTTCTTTGCTGTAGTTTGAGAAGGCTGCACTGAAGTCGGTGAAGGTGGTCCTTTTCGTCTTTTTCAGAAGTTAGTGGAAATGGTTAAGGGATGGTTTGAAAGCAGCCTGGTGCACCATCTACTTTCAAGACCCTTACACATGCTTATGGTGGGTCTTAGCTCTGTGGTGTACCAGTTAGCTTGATTGGATCGTTGCTGGAATTTGGTGGGCTTGACTAGTGCAATTATGTCAGCGCAGTCGGCGATCCAGGTGGAGAGGTAATTGATGGCTTGTTCTATGTTGGTGAGGATTCAAGTTGGAAGACGGAGAGGGCGTTGGTCCTCTGGGTCTCTGAAACTTTTCTTCGAGCTGTGCTGAAGGGTGCTGGGTTGCTTGGTGGTGAAACCAGAGGGGGGTCCCGTGATGGTGAAGTGGACAATGGCGTGGTCTCTCCAGGTGAGCTCGAAAACATGGCTGTACTTGACTGTCACTGGTCGTGAAGAAGGGGTCAAGTGAGTGTTCTGCATTGGGTGTGGGGTCAGTGACAATTTGAGTGAGGCCCATGTTGTTCAAGCTTTCCAGAAAGTTTGCGGTGCTGGTGTTGTGGAGGTCATTGTGGTGAAAGTTGAGATTTCCAAGGAAAATGTAGTGCTCGGAGTTGATAACAAGTGGGGCGGTAAATTCTGGAATGGCTTCGCAGAACTTGGTTGAGGTCCTGGGGGTCTGTAGGCAAGAGTGCCTCTGATGGACGTGTTGCCGTCGGTTTGTAGCTGAAAGTTGAGCTGTTCAATGACCGGGGTGGTGTTGTCTGCAGTAGTATTTTGCAGAGAATATTTTCTTTGTGAATGATGGCAATCCGACCTCTGTGTTTGTTGATGTGGTTTCGGTGTGTGATCTTGTAGCCGCCGTGATGTCAGATTCAGAAGTGGTGTTCAGCCAGTTCTCAGTGAGGAAGATGACCTTGAGGTGAGCGAGGTGATGGTATCCCATATCTCTGTAGCGTGACTGCAGAGTGATCATGCAATAAGGAGGAGGCAATGGAGTTGATCTGGTGTGTTTGTGGTCATGTGGCATGCAGCATAATTGGTGTTGCAGGAGAAGTGGAAGTTCCTGTAGATGAATGGCGCTGTCATGGAATGACCTATGTAAGAAAATCCCTTGGCTTCAACATACCAAAAAACATATAATATCCATTGGCCTTGACCCTTATGGTATAATCCTCTTAACTGCTTCATCCATGCCAGTGACAAAGTTACAAGAGCATTATTGGCTGTGGTTTGGTCAAACTGAGGCCCAGCTTGTTGACAACTCTTTCTTAATGGGGACATTTCTTGATTTTTAAACTACTAGCCTTCTGGTGCCCTACGGTGATGCCATTATTGTTCCCCTTAATAGGAAATTATACTTCCAGTTCAAGGTATGCACCCTCCCTGTGAAAACATTCACAAAGAAGTGGGCTCCAAATGGTGATCTCTTGTGCCCAACCAGTAAGTCAGCCATAGAATAAATTGGCCATGTTTTCTTTGCCTGTCCGAGCTATGCTGTTGCCCATCAGAAATTGATTAAACTAGTTTGTAGACTTATGGGGACCAAAATTAGCAGCTTTGCACTCAGAAACCGTAGCTTAGATCCATATGAATTTGCTGTTACAAAGTTTCTAGGATGGATATGGATCATTAGAGCTAGGAAAATTGACACTCCTTGGGACTGTCTGTGCCCTAGCTGAGTCACACGATACCAGAAGTTTATATACTTCTTTACTGCCTATGAACTAAAACTTTTTACAAGCCACTATTTACCTTGCTGCACTGCTAAGAGCATTGTCCTGATTATTCCTAAAAGTAGACCTTTGCTAAATACTGTATGTAAGCATCCTGTAGAGCAATGGGTTGTTTTCCATTTTAAAGCATTGTATTTCAATGTTATCTCCACAGAGGGTTTCTAACTTCTGCATGCATTTGAACTCTACCTTTCGGGGGCTTCATATTCAATGTTTTTATTGCCGCAAGAATTTATATCTGTGTAGGTTGTTGCTCCGACTTTTTTATACAATTGTGACCTTTTTGTGCTATTTATGTATTTGTATGTTTGTATGTTATGTGCCTTTATGGCTAATCATCAAATAAAGCTTATCAAATGAAATAGAGTGAGGCGAGTTGCGGCAGCAGTTGTTTTTGTGGAGAACAGGGTCCAAGGTTCTGAGCTCGGTAGCGGTGTATCTACAAGAGGGCAGATGGCTAGGGTTCCTGGTACTAGTTTTGGTCCAAACACCGACTGGGGCAGATTGGCTTGCCTTCAGTGTGCTTTGGGTGTACTCTCGCTACAGCCTTCACTAAGTCGGTTGGGAGGAGGGAGGCACTGCAATGGCGGATGCGACAAAAATGGACAACAAGAATACAATGCTACAGTGAATACCAACTTTGGCTAACAGAAGAGTCCAGATATTTAAAAAAATAAAAACCGTTTTAAGTAAATGAACTTAGCTAATACAGTTACAGTACGAGAGTCAGCAGTGAACAGGAACACAAATCAAGCAACAATACGGAAGGCTGCGAGAGAGCTAACGTCGAAAGCCTGCTCACTGGAGCCATGCTGCGGCATTTATTAAGTAGGTTGGGATGAGGAAGGGGTGCTGCGGTTGTGGACATGGTGGCGGGAATAGGCAACAACAATAGAATATTACCATAAATCCTAACTTTGGCTAACAGCGGTTGTAGGGAACTGGGCTTTTGTAGCAGTTACACATCCACTTTTGACCCGTTTTTAGCTACTAAATGCGGAGTTTCGACTAACAGTGCATTGAGGCTTACTAACCAGACCACAGTGACAGTGTTCCTTCCCTAAAACAAGGTGTTGTCTAATTGTGCTAAAATTGGCAAAGGACTTTAGCACCCCTGTAAGTCCCTAGTAAATGGTACTACAGTTACCTAAGGCAGGGGTACTAAAGAGAGTCCCTAAGGGCTGCAGCATGTCTTATGCCTCCCTAAGGGACCCACATACAAATTATACACAGACTGCATTACTCGCTTACTGACATGGTGCAAACTGTGAGTCAAAACTTGACATGGCACACTCGTGTGGGTCTTGCCACAGTCGCCGCATCTAATATATATGTAAAACCTACAGCAAGCCTTTTAGCCCCAAGGCAGGGTGCATTATATTTTATGTAAGGACATATTTGCATTAGCAGATGTGCCCTTGTAATGTATAGTTCCATCACTAGATATTGCAAGTGATTAGAGAAGCCACTTTAAAAGCATGTGCTGGACACTTGGTGAAAACGGGATCCCCAGCTACGTGATGGCTTCACTAAAAATAGGGATGCTTGGTATCAAACTTTTTGTATTATTAAACCCACACTGATGTGATTGTTGGATTTATTAATTCATGCACCCAGTGGGCACCTTAGAGGTGTCCCCTAAAACCCTACCAGCCACTTGTGTGTTGACTGACCAGTTTTCGCCAGCCAGCCACCAGAGACCAGTTTCTGAGCCCTAAGGGTGAAAGCCTTTGCTCTTGGGAGGTCAGAAACAAAGCCTACTTGAGCAGAGGGTAGTCCCTCATGCCCACCACATGATGGCCTGCAGATTAGCATTCGAAGGCAGGGTTGCTTCAAAGAGCCCACCGCCCTTGGAATGCTAATCTGGCTCCTCTCACAGGCTTTTTGTCCAGAGCCCTTTGACACCTAGCAATGTTGGAAAATTAGCTATGCAGGAGGTGTGTTGCACTGCAAGGCTGGGCACTTCTCTAGAGTGACCAAGTCTGAAATAACACTATTTAAGAAATTCCACCATATTATGTTTGGTAGAATTAGGAATTCTGGAACTGGGTTATACCCACTCCCCAAAGGAACTGGTCATATAGGGGGTGTAGTGACCCTAGGGGTAAGTAGTCCAGTGGCTACTACCACTCTCTCCCCTTAACGCCCCAAAATTGAGCACTTTGGGGATCACCTGATACCAGATCTTTAGATTCCTAAGGATCAAGAGAAGGCGTGTACAAAGAAGAGTCCTGTCACGAGAGCCGTAGAGCAACAACTAACTTCATGCCACCTTTGCCAGTCTGACTGCTGCCCCCAACAATCGTAGAAGAAGCAGGCTCGTCTTGCAACTGCAGTCTTCAAGAAAACTGAAGGGCTACTGGTGCTTTGCCAATTGCCTGAAGAAACTCTCTTGCAATAGAGGAGCTAATACCCTGAAACAGCAGGCACCAATGATGCAAGGTGCTGTCCACTAAGTTGCTACTCTCTGTCCAGCTCAATGCAGCAATTCCTCATGAATAGGACCCTGTGCCCCTGAAGGTCAGATCTGTTCTCCCACCAAGTGAGAGGACACCAAGACCAACTATAGTTACACATGACCAATACCTGAGGTACTGGACCCCTTGTAACAGCAGAGGCTTGTTGTGGCCAGTCTGGACACAAACGCAGAGGAAGACCAACCTGCACGTCGAGGGTCTTCAGGGAGATGAGACCCACACCATGAGTAACCCAGCTGTCCTGTTTTCCCCTCAAAATTAGAAACCAAGACAAAGAGGGAGTCTGTGACCGCCGCACCAGATACCTCAAAGCACCTGAGCACTCACACTCCTCAGTCAGAGTCCAAGGGAGGTGAAAGTGGTAACTGGGTAAATGGGACACCCGACGCCATGCCACACCTCTGCACCCAGATGCCCCAGAGCCTCCTGAGTAGACCTGTTAGTGTGGTTTGGAATTGCCCCTTACTCACCTTAAGTCACGAAGAATCATCCCATAAGTCGCAGCTAAGTGCCCAAATGCATTACATGTTTTACCTCCATAAGCTAACATTGCCGGTCTAGAAAATGTACTGTCTATTTCTGAAAAAGTTTAAAATTCATAACTCAAAAAGTACTTACCCTATTCAGATGATCTTGGTATCTAAATTTACATAAAAGTATGTGTTATGTTTATAAATTGGTGCTGGATTTCGTTATTGAGTGTGTGTCTCATTTACTGCCTTTGTGTGGGTGTAATACATGTTTAGCACTACCCCTTGATCTGCCTTACTTCTCTTTCATACTACCACAAAAAAAGTACATTTGGAGTATCATTTCCGCATCTTAATTCCTTTGAGATTTGCTTGGACACTGTACATAATGTACCTCATTTTAGTGCACTATACAGAGAGCTAGCATCCTACAGAGGAGTACAGATATTAAAAATAAAAAGACAGTTTTAAGTAAATGAAATTAGACAATACAGTGACAGTACTAGGCTCAGAATGAATAACAGGGAAACAAATCGTGAACATTCGGAAGGCTATGGGAGCGCTAGTACGGGAAGTCCGGTCACTTGAGCAGCGCTGCAGCCTCTATTAAGTAGGTTGGGAGGAGGGAGGGGCACTGCGGCAGTTGGCAGGATGTCGGGAGGCAGCTGAAATAGACAACAAGGATACAGTGTTACAGTGAATACCTTTGGCTAACCGAGGAGTACAGATATTAAAAATAAAATAACAATTTTAAATAAATACAATGAGGGTGCATGATGGACAGATAGACTAAGGGCCAACTAATAACTACTTTATTAAAATTGTAGTTCTTGCCAAGGCTAAAACATTAGAACTACACCCGAAATAATGTTCCTTCTGATTTATCTTAAGGGATCAAGTTAAGTAAGGGGCATCATGTTTCTTGCAAAACAGTCACAAATGATCTGTAGTAATTCATCAGCACCATCACATAGCCTAATCTAAAGGGATGTGGAACAGGAGTCCAACCTTGTGAAGCACCTAATCCTGAAAACCGTGTGGCTAAACCAATACCTCTGATAAATAATGATGACATAAGGGAAAGTCAGAACTGGAAAGAGAAAATATAAACGGCGAGGCATGTCTTTTTAGGCATCTCTTATCAAGTATTATCATAGTAAATGTACCATGTGGGTATTATGAGAGCACTCATCTTGGATGTGGTGCCTCCAGGAATGGCAAACAGAACGAAACAAGCACATAACAAGTAAAAAAAGTCACCCTGACAACTGTGTTAAACATCATGAAGGGCAGTGTGCAAGCTATCTGTTATATCTACCCCTATCAGTCTAATGTACATGCCCCATGGGTATTGTAGAGATAACCGAGCTTTGTGTGGTCTCTGTAAAACAATGAATAAACATAGTCAAAGCAGTGTCTCATTGACTAGAATGTGAGGAGCATACTCACGGCGTCAAGCGTGGTCATTACTGGGAAGGATAGATCGTAGCTTAAACTGCACCATCCTCACCTGCCGTCTCCATGGGTGGTGTGCATGGAAACGTGAGCTCATTAGTGTAGATCTGCTGTACGGAGATTAACAAGACTGCGAGTGTTGCGAATCTAGGGGAAGAGAGGCCACCGTGTTGGACATACCTGTTTCCACTAAAAACGGATCAAGAGAAGATCACTGATCGTGATAGTCTAACAAAAATTGTGAGATAAAAAAAAAAACAGTTTCCACAAAAAAAAAATATTGATTTATCACTGGAAGAATATAGTGATTAAAAAAAGGGCACGAGGCTCCAAAATACCATGCTTTTTCTAATGGAGTCGCGTTGAGGGCGGTATTATGGTACTGACAAGGAAATGTCATCAGACTGACCCAGTGCCAGAAAGGGGGTCAGATGAAGGGATGTATTAAGAAAAGTCATGTATGTGTAAAAGTAGGTTACAGGGCCAAACCAGCAAGGTGTACTGAAGTCAAAGGTGTCAAACAGTGCATCACAAGCAGTACATCCTGGAGTAATGGATATTGATAATGCATGATAGCATGATCAGCGCCGGGACACTCTGTCTGAGTAGCTGAGCGCTTTACAAAACTCCATTTAACATAACATAAAATGATAGCAACATATATCAGAGTGATTGATGTTGATCCAGTTCACTTCAAGGGATGTCATCATTAAGCCTGTGATTTAGGTCTGCAGGCAGAACAGCCAGTGTTGTTCTCTGGAAAGTAAATTGTTTTTAGTTGCACAATACCAAGTCTCCAGAACTACTTAGTCAATGTCTAAGAAATGAGCACTGATTTTAGTGTTTATCCTTCTACATCTTATGCCACTTCTGTGTTCACTCATCCAGACTTTTTGTGGTCATGCCTATATGGTTGAGTCCGCTTGTGATCATGTAGATGCAGTTATTTGCATTATAGTTCGTATTTATATTGATTAATTGTAGATAAATTAGCCTTCTACTTCATTTTAAGAACGTCCGCAAAGTATCTACTACACAGAAGGAAGGTTTAGACATGACTGTTTCAACCTGCCATTATAAATTCTGTTTTAGGAACAGGATGCATTTTGGTGCTAATTGTGTTCTAACATAACTTTATATTCCACCATAAAATAGGATTCTGGTCCGATAAAATGGTCACTTCCGTTAATGAAGAAAGGGAAAATGTATTCAGTGTTACATACAGGGTGAAGCTATAAGGCTGGTAAAATAATCTGTGTTTTAACAACAGTATGTTCATTTTAAAACATCAGCTCAGCGGCATCTGCCTGCTTGCACGTGCTCTGCTCACTAGTAACCTAGTAGTTACAACATATGCATGCATACCAAAGTACACAGGCCTTATTCTAATTATAATTCTGTAGTGTACCAATGTAATCATCTCATCAATATTTCAGGTTCAAGCAACAGTGTCTGGTCAAAGTACAGGCGACTCACCAAACTCAATGGGATAGAAAGGATGGGTTATGGAGATTGGGCAACCATAATGAGAAGCAGGGTTTGTGGTTTCACAAAGGCAGCAGAAGTAGCCCCTCCCATCAAGTGAGGACCTTGCCTTGTAGGTTAATGGTTGTTATTTTGCAGGTGCAGAGGTAGAGATGTGTGGGAAGCTTCCATTTCATAGTTACAGCAACTCATCCTTCATCTACCTGTGCCTCGACACACTCTTGGCTCAGTGAGGAATGAAGAGGTATTGGGTAGCACGAGATATGGGTTCAGTGTAAGGACATGGGAATGTTCAGGCATTGGAACTACACTCATGATTAAAGCCTGCTGATGCTATATTGTTTTAAACAGAGACATCAATAATATCAGTATACACATTTAGTGTTATTGTCCTAACCACTATGGCTGTAAGCTGAAGGTGAGAACGTGCAATTAGATAATGCATAATTAAAGCAGTTTATTTTTGTGTGCACTGTGCCACTCACCTATCTGTTAGTTTCATTTCCTTGTACAAGAATTACAATATGTTGCAGACAAAAAGTAATTAATGTCAACATTAAAAAAAAATTGATGGCTAAACTCCAGAATTCCTCTGTAGGAACCAATGATTTATTTGAAGAGTATGATTCTTATTTGATTAGCCATGACTGATAAACCTTTTACATTATTGAATTCACAGGTACAGAGATTATCGCTATCCCCCTGACCATGAAAGGAGATATTTACACAGTATGCAATTCTGGCATATTCTTGCTGCTAAAATGGCCTTTATCATTATCATGGAGGTAGGTAACTCTGTGATGTTGTGATTATGTTGTTTGTGTGTATGTTCAAGTTTTTCTTATATCCGGAAACACTTTGTCAATGATGCTAATCACATCTTGTTCAAGCACAATGGAGAATTTGGAAAAGTTCTCAAAATTAATTTTGTGGATGAAGAACAAAATAATTGCTTCAACAAAAAAAAACACTATTGGACTAGCAGGGTATGCTAGGCTTATGCCACAAGGCCACCCAACCCCTTTCATTTTAATTTTTTTTATTGAAGTCCAACAATCATGATACAAATAGCATAATACATCCATAAAAAAAAAAGATTATCTTTAGGCATAAAACTAGAATTGCAAGATTAAATAAGTACTATACAAAGCAGTAAAAAATCAGAGACAAATACAAAAGTCCTAATAAAATAATAATAATATTAACTATTTAACATGCGTAAGGCATTGACCCTTCATAAATTTAATAAAGATATGTAGCACCGATTTTTTTCAACTTACTAAGCCCCCCAACCCGTAGTGCGTAAGTACGTTCACTTCTCTTGATCGCTTTCATCTTATGAATCCACTCTAAAACAGAGGGAGTCAAATCGGTACCCCCACCTTTGCAACAGAAGTGATCTGGCTACGGCCATTGCTATGTACAGAAATTTAGCCAATTGAACAGGTAGGGAAAGATCTGGATCAAAAACAATTAACAAACCATTCACTACTAATCGGATACTACAAACAGTTTCCAGATAACAAAAAATATCCTCCCAAAACCTCTGAATCTTTGTACTTTGCAACATAATATGTGACCAATTAGCTGTTGGGTGGTTAATACAGCCAAAACAATGAGCAGATTGATTGGCATACATTTTCAAGAGGGCAGGAGGAGTTCGGTAAAGTTGCCATTTACTAAAAAAACAGCATCCTACACCAATTCGCACCTCTTAATGTCCTACAATTAAATTTATTAATAACTGACCACATGTTGGAAGAGATTTCTAAGTCTTCATGATCAGACCAGTTTTTAATTGCCTTCTGTCCAAGGTCTGGGCTCCTAACTAAGGCTAAATACTTTTTCCAAGCCCTCGGTTTCCTGCCTGGCGCGTCCTCTAAAAGATCATGGACTAGCTGATGGTGTACGGCAATTTGAGATGCGCATAGTTCAGCAAGGAATTTATAGAGGACGTTGTATGACCCCAATAGAATAAAATCATTACCAATCAATTGCGATATTTCGGTCATAGTCAACCATCTTCCATTCCTCAGAAAATCTGAGACCGTACGAAAACCAGCCTAGGCCCATTTTGCTATAAGTTCTGAGGATTGTGCGATCCCTGCCTATGGTAAGATACCAGATATTACAGTGGCTGAATTAATTACAGGGATAGAGTATCGTTTAAAAAAGGCCTGTCGTTTTTTAAAAAAACCATTGAAGGCACTTATAGAGAATCTGTTTAGGGGATTTAAAGATTGTCAAAGGGGAGTGGATCCAACTTTTCGTACACATTACATTTATAAAACTATTAATAAAGAGATGTGATTGTAAGTGAGATTTGAATCTAGATAAATATTGTGCAAAATAAGCATAATAGTAGTACCTGTGATTCGGAAGAGCTAGGCCTCCCTGATGTAATTCTTCATATAAAGTGCAAAGTGCAATACGTGCTGATTTTTTTTGCCCACAGAAAGGTTGTAAGCATAAACTCTACTTGGGTGAAAAATGACCCTGTTTAGCTACAAGGGATGGTCATAAACAAAAAGTTAAACAGAAGCAAAACAGACATTTTAATCAACGCCACCCGTCCCAAGATGGATAAAGGGAGAGAGTTCCAACGTGAAAACAATATCTGAATTTTTCGAAGGAGCGGTATAAATTTCAGGTGATAGAAGTCCCTTACATTTTCAGAAAAATATACCCCCAGATATCTTTTAGGCTTAGTATTGACACAAAAAAGGATATAGGGGTGAAGATCCAAGCCTGGTCCACCACATTGAAGAATCTCAGTTTTCCTTTTATTAATACGGTACCCACCTAAAGCCTCAAACTCTTCAAAGACCTGGAAAATTATAGCCTGAACCTTTATCTCCGGTTTAATAATAAGCATGATATCGGCGGCATATAGTTTTAATTTTGCCATAGATTGAATTGGGGGACGAATATCAACACAGTTCCTTATTGCTATCGCTAACGGTTCAATAAAACAAAGCGAATAAAACCGGCGATAAAGGGCACCCTTGCCTTGTGCCGCGTTTTACTTTTACCTGCCCTACCACCGACATATTGATAATTACACTGGCTTCAGCATTGAGATAAAGATTATGGATCAAGGCCGAAATTTTATAGGAGATGCCAAAATGACCTAGAATCGTAAACAATGTCTTCCACACAACAAGGTCAAAAGCCTTCTTGGCATCTAATAAAAGGACTAAAGCGGGTATCCTCTGAGTGTCAAAATAATCCAACGCCTCAGGTAAGTAATGTGTATTGGTGGCTAACTTCCTACCGGCAATAAAACCATTCTGGTCCGGGTGAATCAAATGCGCTGCGTGTTGATTAAACCGAAGCGATAACAGCTTAGTGACAATTTTGTAGTCAGAGTTTAACAACGTTATTGACCGATAAGAATTTGGGTCCTCACTGATCTTACCATTTTTTTAGAAAACGGACTATGTTGCCTTGTCTAAAGGATTCTGGACTATAAAAAACGTTAAAAAATTCAGATGGAAACACATCCGGGCCACATACTTTGCCATTCGGGAGGTTCTTAATGACATCCTCCAACTCTTCCTGAGTAAAAGGGCTGGCCATGGATAGTTTTTCTATTTCTGAGAGTGTTGGTAGATCATTATTAAGCAAAAAACTATTCAGAGCTTTCGTATCTAACGACTGTTGTTGGCCATAAATGGGTCCTCTATACAAGTCGCGGTTAGGGGACATTTTAACACGTTAATCTGATTAGAGACAGCCTGCTCCCTAGCCTGCCAGGCCAAAAACCTGCCCGTAAAATTCTTTCCTCATATGTTTTTTGACAGTATTGATGAAAAAAAGCTTCACTCCGAGTATAGTAATTTGAACTGAGATCGCGTTTAGTCTGGTCCAGTTGACGCTGGTTAAACAAAGAGGGGTTATTAAGTACTACAAAATATGACTCTTGGACCTTCTGCTCTAAGATTCTTTTATTTTCTCTGGCTTTTTTAACATTTTCTGCATCTTTCCCAATAATTAACACCCGAATGAAGGCCTTAAGAGTGTCCCAAACCACATTAAGTGGTGCAGACCCACAATTTCACATTAAAAAAACCTTGATCTCTGTCCCAATGAAGCCCACCCATTCCTCTTCATTAAAATATTGTCTATTTAGCGACCATCTTGTAAGGGTCCTAGCGCGGTCTCCTATTGGTAGCTCAAGCACCAACATAGCATGGTCAGAGAATACATTCTATAGGAATCTCTGCTGACTAAAACCTAACCTCCGAGAGACCAAAAAAAAATGGATGCGTGACGAGGGGTACGGAATCTACCAAACCAGCAAGTATACGCTAATTTCTTTGGGAAGGCCACCCGCTATGGGTCCTGTAGGTCCAGGGTTGCTCAATAATGTTGCATAGTTCTTGGGTTTTAGGCTTCAGCTGTTTTTTAGCCCGTGCTGAGGAGTCGATTTTAGGATCCATTAAAACATTAAAGTCGCCCCCCAAAATCAGCTCACCCGATACCTGAATTAGGGATTGAAACAACTCCTCGTAAACCTTGGGATTATCCTCAACTAGGGCGTGTATGCTGATAAGTGATTGGTCTCTCTCTGAAAATGTAGGTAACCCAGCACCAGCGACCATACTTATCTTTATCAAAGTTAACTACCTCGGCCTGAAATATTTTGCTTAAAAGTATTGCAGTCCCTCTTTGGGAAGCTGAAGACAAAGATAACCCACTATAAGCAGCACAAGACCTAAACATATAAAAATCTGGTAGGTTTACTGCTGATATATGGGTCTCTTGTAAAATAATCACGGCTGGGCTTTCTGATTTAACCCATAACTCAATTGCCCGCATTTTCTTTTTATTGTTGCCACCATTAACATTAAAGGAGATCACTTTCAGCGGTTCACACTGCCCATAATTTAGGTCCAACCACAGCTTAAACCCGCTTAACAGTCCACCCAGAGTCAAAATACAATATGGATGCATGAAAACCTGAATAAATTTGCAAAAAAAGCACTTCATTTCATTTATTTATTTAATCGGACTTATGAAGCACACTATCGCATAGCAGGCATCCTGGCGCTGAACAGCTCAAGGAGTGAGAGTGTGTACAGTATGGGGGCACTAGAGTGTAGGAAATAGCCAGGTCTTAATGGCTTTTCTAAAAGGGAGTAGCTCCTGAATTTGTCTGATTTCACAGGGCAGACTATTCCAGAGCTTAGCCGCTGCAACTTCAAACAGTCTACCTCCCATTCTCACTCTTCTAAATGTAGGTATCCTCACCAGTCTTGCCGAAGAGGAGCGAAGACTTCTAGAAGGGGTGTACCAGCCAAATTTTTTACGCAGGGATAGGGGACCGGTCTCATGAAGAGCTTTAAATACCAGACAGAGAGATTTAAATTGTACTCTCTGTCTCAACGGGAGCCAATGGAGTGTTGCTAGGGCTGCAGATGCCGAGGCTCTTCTAGGAAGACCCAGTACTAGTTTTGCAGCTGCTGACTGGATTCTCTGCAATCTATTCAGCACACATTCAGGAGAATTTAGCAGAAGGGCATTGCAGTTATCGAAGCTGCTAAGTATTGTACATCGTGTAACTTGGGCCCGAGCCTGAAAAGGGAGTAGAGGATACATTTTTCGGAGAGACCGGATAATTGCAAAACAAGAGGCCGTCATCTTAATTACCTGAGCTTCTAACGTAAGTCTACTGTCAAATATAAAGCCCAAGTTACGAGCTGTTTAAACTTGCTGTATTGCCGTTGGCCAGAAATTATCAGGAAAGGGGGGAGGTATCTTAGACGCTGCACAGGAAATCACCTCTGTCTTTCCGGCATTGAATTGCAATGAGTTTTTTCGTAACCAGGAAGCCGTATCCCAAAGGCACTCATGAAATACCTCCTCAGAGGTCGCGTTCTCACCCTCCATAGATAGGATCAACTGAGTATCATCTGCATAATTTACTATGCTAATGTGTGATTTAATAACATCAATTAGAGGTCTTCAATAGATATTAAATAAAATAGGGCTGATCGCTGAGCCCTGAGGCACACCATGCTGTATATCAGAGAAAGCAGACTGAAATGGGGGAAGAGACACCGCCTGCTGTCTGTCCTGCAGAAAGGAGCGGAACCACTGTAAGGCGCAAACCCTCACTCTGACCCCACTCTGTTTATCCAGCAGGAGTTTGTGATCTACAGTATTTAAGGCGGCAGACCGGTCAAGCAAGACCAATGCCACTGTCTGACCCATGTCTGTCCGCCTGCCCCCATGACCCCTCCCCCCGAAATTTGGACCACCAACCATACTAACCACATTTCACCCCCCCCCTTCAACCTGGGTGTAATGTAAATACACCCGAGTGATCCTATCCATTCCCCCCCAGCAATTCTAAAATGTGTTCAATATTAATAAAGCGTGCAAGCAAGCATATTTGAAAGGTGTAGAGCCCAAGTTATAATCAAATAACCAATTAACAAACATTGCTACCCTCCTAGAGCAAGGGAAGGAAACTCACCCACCTAACCCCCTAGTTAATACCAATGACAAAGATAACCAACATGATGCATCTAGCAGATCCTTTCTAAGCCTTTTAGCCCTGTGAGATCTCCTTTAATAATTCCTGGGCATCATCCAAATCAGAGAACATGAAAAATGTGCCCCTCACCAATACTCTTAATTTGGACTGCTGGGCGATAGAAGCTTGCGCCCCATTGGCTTTAAACAGGTGGAGGATCTTTTCGAATTCTTTTCTCCGACGTGCAGACACAGAAGTCATATCGGAGAAAATACGACATTTTACAGTCTCGTTCTCAGCAAATTGTCTTTGTTGAATTGCATTATTCAGTATTCTCTCTTTTACACGATAGTCAGCAAAATTTAACTGTATTGTTCGTGGCATCGTAGAGTTGAGAAACTGGCAGGAACACGATGAGCTCTTGTAATGGTGAGATCACCCTCAAACTCTGGGATGACTTTTTGTTTAATGAATGAGTTAAACCAATGCAAGGTTTGGGAGCCCTCGATACCTTCCAGTATTCCAACTATCCGGAGGTTGGATCTTCGAGAATGATTTTCTAACTCCTCCAGTTTGTTCTCGCGAAATTCTTGCTTTTGGCCGCTGCTTTAGCTTCTCCCAATACAATGGTCATTTGGTCCTCCAGAACAGAGATCCTAGCTTCAGTCTTCTGAAGTCTAATTTGCAGGCTTGACGTAGTCTCTTCGATCTTCTCCAGTCGCTGGTGAAGAGAGGAAAGTTCTGCTTTCTGTGATCTCTTCAGCTCACGAACTTCCTCCAAGATTAAATTCAACATATCTTTGTTGTTCATCTGAAATTCACCAGCCGGCTCCATGATTGGGCTGGAGGAACTATGCTGGGAGTCCATGGCGGGAGAGAAATCCCCTGCCATAATCCCTTTAAAAGACCTCGGGCCAGTCAGGGGGGCCTGTGCCTGTGGTAAAGCCCGAAGCTGTAACTGAGTCTCTGCTTGGACTTTGTAAGTCAACGGTATACCGGGGACACCGGAGATGGAAACAGTCTGACCAGGTACTTCTGTATCTATATACCAGACCTGTCTCCCGGACTGATTAGTTGACAAAGTTAAGGAGGTCGGCTCATCTTTACTAGGAATTTGTCCCATGGGTGTCATCACGATTTTAAGGGGATTGGCTCTTAGGTTACCTTGCGAATCTTCCTGACTCATAGAGACCACGTCTGCTACTGGTACCGGAGCTAATGATATTATGGCAGCTGAAGTCTCCTTTATAAGATTCGAGGCTGGACAAGAGCCTTTTTCAAAAATAGTGTGAATTGTTCGAGTTCTTTTGTTTCTTTTACTTTTTTAGGACCTTCAGACCCCACATTCCCCCGCAGGGATGTTAGCAGGCATATCTGTAACAGAGTTCAGTTCCGCCGTGGCCACCTGTTCTGACGAAATAACAAAAGATTAATCCTCCTCCTCTGAGCTTTCAAGTGTAGAGTCAGGACCGGGCAGAATGGGGGCTTTCTCCTTACTAGCCAATCGGACTACCTCCTTTGCTACCTTAGCAAGGGCTCGGCGGGTTTTGACTTTAAGGCGAGCATTAAGCAGTTTTCCCATTCTGGACCTCCTTTTAACTCCCAAAAATAGTTTTGCTGGCACTTATGACTTTTATCCCTCTTTTTAATAATTGGGATTTCCCAAGATAAGATATGGAGCTAGTATATAGTCCGAGAAGAGACTCAGGAAGGCACCTTATGAGGACAGAAAAAGCAAAAAAAACAGGATAAAATATATCTAAATCACCAAATCAGGCCTGTGCCACCGTGCCTCTATATGTGCTTCTATATGTCAATAAAGAATGTCCTTCAACATAAAACCAATTGATCAAGCTGTGTGAAAGAACTGTGTATTACGACTTTTTTGCAAAACTGGTCACATTTACAGTGATACGCTATATTGTCGAATGCCGCTCGCGCTGCCATAGTAAATAGTGGCTGAATGAATGTGGAAATGTGATGTTCACCACTTTTTCGGGATACTGACCACAGATGCGGACAGGAGTAGGCCCGTAGAATATACGCACAGAGATGCAGCCTCCAAGTCCAGAAAACTGTATATTTCGTGACAGATGCGGTGTTTAATTAATGATGCGCACCCATTATCTGTTCATCCACGTTCCTTTTTATAATGCACACTGTGTTGTGATGACATCTGCCAGTTTTAATAGCAACCAGCCTCAGAATGGGGGCAGGCACATAGGTGCACACACCGCTCAATCGGCGATTCAATCCACCACCAGCTTGATCCCCCTCACCTTCTACAGGACTCCAAGCCCGTCCGAGCCCAGGCATTGAGGCAGGAGCTGTCAGGGTGAGGTGCACACTACTGAAATTGGCGCCAGCTATCCTTCAGGCCAGAAAGCAGCAGGGAGCCTGGAAGGCAGGAGCGAGAGCGCGAAGCACCGTCAGAAGCGGAGGAACCAAGGGAAGCACCGCTGCGGTTCACAAGGTAGAGCCGCAATCACCGTAATCCCCATAGGCGCTTCAGCAGGGATACCTGGAAGGCCAACCTGCTGCACAAGCACAATCCACCATTGCTGGGGCCGTGGCAGGAATCATCTTGCTACTCTGAGTCCGGGAACTCCGTAGCCATCATCTCATTTTCTTCTTCTCAGTGTGATAACTTTGGATCACAGTTTTAACAATGAAAATTTGCTTAAAATGCACTCTAAAAAACCACAAACATACCTGCTTTACTTAATCTGCACCATGTGATGGCATCGTAAAAATAAATTCTGCCATGTATTGCATGTACAGTGGGATGGTACCAAGTTGCAAGTTAGATGCTAACTATTTGTATAACGCTGGATGTTAAATCTACTGTTGGGCATGCCATTAAGATGAGCATTATAAAAAGCCATATTCAAAGAAAGAAAGAGATAACAGATGTTTGAGATAAAGCTTATGTGTTCAAAAGATGTCCAGACCATTTTCAGAAAAAGAGCTAATTGGAAATAATCAAAAACATGCTACCTGTCCTAAAAAAGAGTAGCAAATTAACTTTGGGATGCTATTTTCGAAAGCTTGTGGTCTGCTAAATGTATACAATGGTATCATAAATAGTTTGAGTGTTGCTAAGTAGATTTAGAAGAAAATGGGAAAACCAATCCTAATCCTGTCATCTGTTAAAGTGAGCTGTCTTTAACTCATCTTTTCGTTTAAAATTATTTTTAGAGGAATCTAGTTGGAATATCGCTTTGAACCAGTTTTTATATGTGGCTTTCAAAGGGTTGTTCTCACATTTTATTTATAAATGATGTGATATTTTTCCATAGTTATAGATCATTTGTTATTTAGATATTGACTGGTTCCTACTAGAACAATATGTTGGGTTGTACATATTTAGTGTGATATTTATGCTAATTATTATTCTTTCCCCAATGGGTTAAATTAGTAAAAGCGAACAGTGGGTTTGAACAAATCTTCAGCATTGTTATGACCTCTACATTTCTCAGAGTACCTCACATGAAAAGGAGCAGCTAGTATCATTTGTTTTTTGATGTCCCTTTAGTGTATCATTTTTGTTCTTCATGTTTTGTCCTTGACATCTTCAGAGTACAAGAGTCTTGCTTTCTATGTTTTTTTCTGAACTTTTTGAAGATTCTTACACAAACTCATAACATTTCTTGACTTTTCATCATGCATAAAAGATATAATAATCTTTGTCACTTTGTAGTCCAATGCCCAACAGTAGTTATAGATGGGGCCTAATTTTTCATTTTAAGTGTTTGCAAATCGCATACTTACTTAAGCATGTTCGGGGAGAAACATGACCACCTTCTGGCACTTGGTGAAGTGGGGCCCCTAGCAAGGTGCCTACGAACCACATGGATCCATATCAGTGGGTATTACATTACAAAGCCCAGTTTGCATATGCTGGGGACGTGCATGATTGTTTTGATAGGCCACCCCCCATTTCCACTCTATACTTTACCAAGAAAGAGGTGAAAAATGCTCTACTCTCCGCCCCAAGAGGCAGGGCGCCCGAGCCTGATTGCATCCCGCTGATCTGTTCCTTTACGACATACATAACTGGGCATCTTACATTCAGCTCCTTGTGAATGCTATTGCTAGTGGAGCATCCATGCCTGGTACTTGGGCAGAAGCAGACATACTCCCTATTTATAAAAAAGGGGATCGCTCTCTACCAGGGAATTATAGGCCGATAAGCCTCCTTGACTGCATACAAAAAGTATCAGCTAGGTTGGTATTGAGTAGAATCCAGGCCTGGATGGAGAATTGTGATATTCTGTCCCCCCTCCAGGCAGGCTTTCGGTCATGTGCTAGTACCATTGACCAGGTGTTCAGGTTTATTCTCCTATACTGGCGTACTGTAATACTTGGGGGAGGCACTATTTATGCAGCTTTCGTCGACTTCAAGTCGGTTTTTGACCTTGTTCCCCCGTACTAAGATGTGGCGCATCTGTTTGGAGTTAAGTATGCCGTTAGACATTCTGGCACTTCTGGTCAAGTTACATGCTGCTAATTACGCGCAGGTGAGATGGGACGCGCATGGGAGTACCACCAAAAAGTTTCCTGTAGGTAGTGCAGTATTTTCAGAACTTTCCCACGGATGCGCAGTTATTAGCATTACTTATGTTTGCAGACGACACCCTTATACTCTATAACCCTAGACACGAAAGGGCCTTCAATGTGCCCTCTCGAGATTTGAGGAGTTTTGTCAGGACCATGATCTTATTATTAACCTAGACAAAACAAAATATATGGTCCTACACAAACACAAGAATATTATGGGTAGAGTCGAATTGAAGGGAGGTACTCTGGAACAAACTGAGATTTTTACTTATCTAGGGGTAACCTTCGGCAAAAAACTAAGCTGGAAACCCCAAATAGATATGCTCTCTGTCAAGCATGCCCAACTCTCGGGTGCCTTGCTGAAGGAGCAGAGATTATCATATACCAAACCTATTGCTCCTGCACTAGAAATGTATTTCACTAAAATTAGCGCCTCGATTTTGTACAGGGCAAAACTGTGGGGTTATGCCAATCTAGATCCTTTGGTGACAGCTCAAAATACAATTTTGAGGTCATTAATTGACCTCCCACAGTCCACCCCATTGCTACTGCTATATTTAGATCTGGGCTGCTATTCGATTGGGGTTGTGGCACACTTTAGGCCAGTTGCATACTGGAGAAGGCTATGGGTGACCCTGGATCTTTCACACTATGCCCAAGCTTTATTAGAAGTTAGAGATGCCGATGGCATGAGCAACATTATATGGTTAAGGCGTGTAAAAATCACTCTGTGAGATGGGGATGAGCCGTTTATGGACATCCCCTGCTGACCGTGTATTTCCAGCCATATTGTAGTGTAGTTACTATATTCCCAATAGGCTCTGCGCATTGGAATAATATAAACAGCAGTGTAGACGTAGGACTGAGGTCGACTAGGTCTCTACTGACTATATTAGACTTAATTAGTTTTGCCAGCTAGCTCAGAGGTCACTAGAAACTTTCTCGAATGTTCAGGAAAGAGTTAACTCTCCGGATTTAGACAAGAAGGGATTAGCTTCTGACAACCGCATAAACATGACAACTTTGCTCCCTCAGAATAAGAGTGTATCTCTAGAGTCGTGTGAAAACAATAGACAGCTATTTTACTCAGTCAATCGTGCATACTTAGTTTCACCAGAGTGCAGAGAAATAGAGAGACTGGCGTTTTCAATAAAAGGTGTTATTTATTGAGCAGTCTTCTTTCTCATGCAAGAGAAATGAATTGCCACAATTGCAATACTTATCATAAAGTAAAGTGCGTACAGTTATAGGAGTATTATGAAATAATACTGTAAAAGCATGGATATGGTTTCTTAGCCATATGATACTTTAAAATGGATAAAATATATACATACATAAATACATTGACTAACCTACTCAACTGGTGCTTCTAATCTACGCCTACCCCAGTGTACCTGACCTAAGCCTAGTACGTGGGAAGGAGTAAGTAAGTAGCAGTTGAAGTTAAGTTGTTTTTTGCCAAGGAATCTGAATCAAGAATTCTCTTAAGGGTTTAGTCAGCTCCGTACCTGGGTAATAGAAGGTAGGAGGTCTGGTATCTCTCTCTCAGGACTCGATATCCCAGAAACCCGCAAGGGTGGCTGGAAACAACGGAGCTGGAATTTTCTCGGCTGGAGAAAAAGACAGCGTCTTTCTCAGTGCGTCAAAAGGGAGGGGCGGCGTCCGTGGGCTCTCGCATCAGCTGGGCTCTCGGGCAAGTAGATAGCCGCTCTGCTCCAAACCACCGTGTGTTTGCTTAAGGCAACGTTGGTATATTTATACCTGAAAGGTGCCGGGTTTGACGTAAGGTTGGACATAAGACGTCAATAAAAGATGTCACTAAGAACTGGCCGTTCTTTCAGTGCTCGCAGGAGTTCTAGGACAAATCAAAACAAAAGCATGGGGAATTCCCAGGTTGCTGGAGGCTTGCTTTGTTTAAAGAACGTGTTGTACTTTCTAGGAGTCTAGGGGAGTAGCCTTGCCGTATTTGGACTGCATGGGCTATTACTAAATATGGATATGATTCTTATGCCTTTATAGGGATATTCTTTATTATAACCATATAAGGGCATAAATCGGGTCCTAGATAGGAACACAACACCCACTCCACGGATTAATGTCCATCATTACTAAAAACTAAGCAATTTTAAACATATCAACCCACCCCAAAATATATAAATCGCATTTGAAATGGTATATGGTAAATACACGAAAATGAGTATTGGTACTGTACGCTTATTAAGCAGTGTCATCATTCAGTTAAATGCATATATATATCAGCTGAACGAATTGCGAAAATTACACATGAAATGGCTCAGTATACAGAAAAGAAGGTCGAGACCATTTCACCACATATTTATACAAATGCTGTACATGTGCTAGAGGCTGAGGTAAAATATTGTCTCTAGTTATCCTAAAATAGAAGCTCTGTTCTCTAAGAATAGTTCTACTTTAAGCAGATTACCATGTGCCAGAAAAAGGGAAATATTTTGGAAGTGAAAAAAAAATAATTTCGCTTTCAGGGGAAAAAAATAGTTCCAAATGTTTTCAGTAGCTGTTTTTATCAAAAAACTGAAGGCCGTATTCAGAGTTCAGGGAACGCTGTGTGCTCGTTGTTTTAAAAGTTATTCTCGTTGTTCAGGGGGGAACATCATATCAGAAAGACTTGCAAAAAATTGGTCTACGACATCAGGTGAAAGTTCGACCAAGTTTGAAAATGCTGTAATAGTGTGAGAATGATTGCTATCATCGATATCAGGATCAGCAATGCTCACAGAAGGTTGTACCTGTGTGGTGCTGCTTTCATCTCGTACTCCACCGCCACATACTCGTAGTGGTAAAGTCTCAACGAATGCCGTCATCAGAATAGGTAGCCGCTGGGGACAACACGATGCATGAGTCATTACCGGCCCTAGAAGGTATCTGTATCCATTGGTACTGCTGATGGTAGTGTAAGACAGACGTCCAACACGCATTCTTCTCCGCATAGCTTACATCGAAGCACAGGTAAGATGCAATCTTGCCAGATTGATCTGAATGAAAGAAACCAAGTTGTACTTAGATCTCTTAGCCGGGCAAATCCGAGAACTTTAGTGATGCGGTCCCGGTAGCGTATAGCTAGGATCGTTTCTCCCATCGTTGCTGGAGTCTTGTCTGTGGCTTGGCTTGCCATATCAGAGCAGAAGAATCAAAAATAAAATTCCTCCTACGAGTCCCAATAGAAGAGGCACACCGCCAAAAATGGAATGCACAAAATTCGGGATAATGCCAGAACTGTTTCAAAGGGTGCTAACAGTCCCGAAAAAATTGTCTTAAATACATGTGCGATGCCACTGGTATCAGACATGTTTAAGATTTGACTTGACGGGGCAATTTGTTGATAATAGGGAATGTATCTCTGCCGCTGTCCTTGCAACTTGCAGATCATACGTTTCTTTGGACGAGGTCAAAGGCACAGTTGTCTGTAAAAGAATAGACTTCATTCTGCTTAAAGTATCAATTTGAATAGAAGAGATATTCAAATAAGGCTATATTGCCGCCTCCATGTCTGAATTGCTGTTTGGATACAATACTTGCATACAGCAAGTGACCATGGAACTAACGCTCACGAGATAGGCTTTTCCTGGCACCATGCCACAACAGCTGTGGTCACTTATTAGAACGTAGCTGCCGTTGGAAAGCTGTCTGAAAAAATGGCTCTATCTGAGTTGTAGGAGTGCCGTGCAGGTGACATGAAAGGTTATTTGAAGACCCTTCACAAGCTCCATGCAAGTTAATACCTTGACACAGAAGTGTACCACTTAGTGAATCGTATAGTCTGCTCCTTTTTGTGCCAAACTGATTTGTTTATCAGTAAGGTTAAAGATAGAAAATAATGACGTTGTGTTGACGCCATGGCACGTAGCCTGAATGCAAATTTTGCAACGTCCAGCCAAGCTGTACATTAGAACGTAATTGGGACTGACCATGTTGTAACATTAGTAAGTCCTGCTCTATTATATCAATAGCAGATGATACGATACTGTCCAGTGAATATATTCTGGAGGACAGAGTCGTTAACCCATTGTCCACAACAGAAAGTGATTTTTCCAAATTTAAAACGATCAATTTCTCGTATTTTTTCTGCTGTTTCAATTTGTGTTTCTTTCCTAGCCTTGTTGTATGCAGCGTATATACCGGCCGCTATGAAACGTTTTTGACGCTGTGTGCGTGGTCCCAGTATGAAATCACGCAAGTCAGCACCGTCTTTAAGTAAAGTCAAGGGTTGCTTAATTTCAGCCAGTGTGGATTTCTGTAGCCATTCGAGGCATAGTTTCCCTACACTGCATGTTGTAACTATCCCTGGATGTTGTCTCTGGGAGAATCTTGGGTCTGTCCTGTTCAGTTTTAACCCCTATATTTTGTTCAGGAATCTATCTTGACAGTTATTTATGTCTGTGGGCCAGATCAACCATTTTTTCCAATCAGGATGTGTTCTGTTTTGGTGTAAGATATGGGATACGTCTATCTCCACTTCTGTAGTACTATTACTATCAGGTATGGGCTTCGGAATAGACGGTTTATTTAAGTCTTTTATCTTGGCTAGACCAAGACAGGTTGTTTGCTGAATGGTGTCATTCAGGAATATTAATTGTTCTGGGATCATGCAGGCTCTAAATAAAGCTTCTAAACCTTGGACCTGCCATTCTTTTGTACCCCAGATGGTTTTTGTTTCAATGTTGTTTTTCCAGAGTTCAAAACCAAATGTAGTCATTTTTTCATAAAATGTTTCAGTATAAATCAATTTAGTATTCGTCAACATTGTTTTCATTCCTGTCTTATTTAACATTTTAAAATAAAACGTTTCTGCATCACTTGTGTTAAACCCTGAGAAGTATTGGAATTTCTCATAAAATGTTTTTGAGCTGCCTTTTGGCGGATTCGGACAATTTTCCCATTGGTTATAATTTAAAACATTTCTAGGCTGAGCAGTTTTATGCAAATAGTGATCACCAAAATGATTATAACAATATAACTCTTCATAATTTGATGAACCCTATAAATAATCATGTTCTGTAAATTTTGCTGACATTACTAAATCTGACATCATATTATTATGTTCAAAGTCCCAATCATCAGAGAAAGTACTCGGTTTTACACAGTCACTTAAGGAAACCTTAAACTGGTGTGGATATTTCAAGAGCTCAATCGGGCCATAAATTTCATAATCAGTTTTGTCCCATGCTACCCCACCGGGTATTGGATTGGCTGTGATGTTCACTGATGACAGTTCTCTTTTCTCGATGTGAGATGACTTGTGAGGCTTTAGGACCAAGTTGATGTTCTGATTTGCTGTGTCCATTGTACTGTATTTTTCTTCAATGAATTTTCCCAAACAAAGAACCATGATGAGCCAAAGCAGGAGGAAAAGTACACCTAACACAATCCATGGAGAAATCAGATATGTTTCTTAGAGTTGAAAAAAGAGTTCAGTTACTTTGTCTTTGAAAGTTTTTGTTGCTGGCGTTTCTTCATGTTCACTTGGATCATCAGAAAAGTCATCGAAATTGATGAAGTAGCCAGATGCAGTTCTGTCAATTGTTGAGATTGCTTCCGGATTTTCTTTAGTCTTTGGATCTTTCTTGGAGACATTAGTATAGTCCGATGCTACATCATTGTAGACCGGTGTTTCTTGACGAACTGATGAAATTTGGGTTTCAAGAGGCACAAGTTCCATGGCTTTGTTGCATAGTCCATTTTTATTCACTGCAGGTTTATCAAATGTGATTAGTCTCTCAGTTTGTACCTCTTGGATTGTAGCAAATTTTGGTATTCTGCTATTTCTTGGGAGTCCACTGGGCCTACTACTTATTATTGGCCACATGATTGTGGTTTTACCAGGTCGATGGATACAACTCGGTTCTCCTTTTTACCAGCAAGGGGCGGTAGTACAACTGATCTTGTTCCGCTGACAGCTAAGACAGGTACTGCTTTTCTGTAAGAAGGCCCAAATTCCTTCTTCACCGCGATCTTCTCTCTGACCATATCCCCAATCTTTGGAATCCAGACAGGTCTTGCTGGGACAGGTGGTTTTTCTTCAGTGGCTGTTGGCTGTTGTTTTAACTTTATGTTACTCAGGTTTCTTCTTGTTTCATTTAGGTCCTCTAAAACAGCCAAACGGTCTTTGATGTCAAAGCATTTTTCTTTTACCACTGAAGTGTGACTATCAAGATCCTGAATGTTCATTCTAGTACCGAACACTAGTTTGTATGGAGTGAGACCTTTTAGAGAATTTCTTGGCAGATTATTAAGACTACGTTGGACACTTGTTAAATGTTTGACCCACCCATCACTCGAACCTAATACCCTCGCTGTTATAGATTGCTTTATGTCCCGATTTTTTCTTTCCACTACCGCACTTCCCTCAGGATGGAATGGAGAAGAGTACCGCAATGCAATGCCCATGCTGGCCATGGCCTCCTTGTAAGCTCGAGAGCTAAACGCAGGACCCTGGTCAGAATGTAGCATGCCACTTGCGTATATGCCGATAAAGACTCGCAAATCTTTGTATAACAGTTCTGGCGACAGCCGAGCGCTGGTGTCTGCATTTTAAGTGAATCTAGTCTTAATATGTATGGGATCGCGCTTCTCCTGCTGGATTTTTGCGTATAGATAGCCTTATGCTTTCTAATAGAGGTATCCTGGCACTAGTCTGGTCCGGTTCACGACTGCGATCTCTGTTGCAGTTTGGACAGCTCTTTGCAAATTTGTAATGTTGCAGGCTCATCCCCGGCCACCAGTATTCTGATTGTGATTCTTTTAGAGATTCCTTGATCTCTTGGTGCATTAGAACTAATCCCATGTGTGCCGCTTCAATCAAGAAGACTCTCCTGTTCGTGTTTGGAATTACTCTATCCCCCACTCCAGGGATTTGAGCAAAAAGGAACGGAGTTTGCATCTATTATGTATGTATAATTGAGTGGATAGCCGAGAGGTAATGCTGCATAGTCGCCTTTTAATGAGGTTTTTACCGCGAGCATTGTTTCTCAGTCTATGTATTTTTTAGTACGCTTTTTTGTGGCTACGGAAGCCGGTTGAACCGCTTCAGCTGTGGCTCTGTTAGCCAATGAATTCCCTGCAACGTGAACGCCATCACGTTTATGACTCAGTGTATGTATCACGTGAGTCTTTTGTAGTTCTTTCTGCAAAAGAACTACTTGTTCCCAAAGCTTTTTATGCTTTATTGTGGCACCTGTGTCATCCTTGTAACCGTTTTGAATCTAGGTCTGTATATTATTATTGTAAGACTTGACTCAGAAATGCGAATCGCACACTATTAGTGTCGGGAATTCACGATCGGCATTTTCAAGCGCCATCTTTAAAGATCTTATTTCAGTTCGCTGAGTGATTCAGTTTTGGTAATTAATGGTCTGAATTTACCTAAGCGCCAGCGGCCTTTAACAATCGCGCACGCCGCGTTTTAGGATTTTTACTCTACATCATAGTGTTGTGCAAATCTGTCCATGTAGATTACACATGTGTGTACTGTTCAAGAGGCAGAATTTCGATTGGCAGAGGATATTCTTCTTCATATTCTAGATCTTCTAGTTTTTTCATTTTCGGGTCAAAATTGTATTTCACGTCTTCTGCAGCAAGAGAATTTTCCCATTGTTTCCATTTTGGATCTAATTCCACATCATTCAAATTGCGTGTGCTTGTTAATGCCTCAAGGGCTGATTCTGCTGTTAAAACAGTTATTCTTCTGCCTTGGGCTTGTGCTCTTTCTTTTGCTACAGCAGTGTGAACAGCAGTTAGAATTTGTTCAGTAGAATTGAATTTCATTTCAGCTTGTGGGTATAAGTGTGATTTGTACGCTATTGGGACTGTTTCTCCCTCATTAGAGGTTAGGTAGGTGAATCCGCATCTTCCTGGGATGACTCGGATTACAAGGTTGCGTACGTTTTCGCGTGTTTGCAATTTTGTTTTAGCTAACATGTCTGTTTGCAATGATCTTAAAATTTCTGTGTGTTTCTGAGTCCAATTTATTGGTTTGAAATCAGGTTTTATTAATTCATAGAGAGGTTTAACCCTCTGCCTAATTTAGAATGTATGTTCTTCCGAAATTGAGGAAACCTAGTATTGATTGTAAGTTCTTCAGCGTTTTAGGTGCTTGGAGTACAGCACACTTCTCTAAGAAGTTGTCTGCTAGGCTCTTGCCCTCACTTGATAATTCATATCCTAAAAACAAGACAGTTAGATGGGCAATTCATGACTTTTTAAAGTTGAATTTGTAACCCTCAGCTGCAAACCCAAGTATTATGGTGTTCACTCTTTTCAAGTGTGTCTCCAGGTCATCATCTGTTAGATAGATGTCATCAACATAAGATAATGCCTCATCATCATATATTTGTAGTAACTCTGTTACCCTTGTTGAGAATAATCCTGGGCTATTCTTGAATCCCTGTGGGAGTCGACAGAAGTGTTTTTGCGACCCCATTATTGAGAAAGCGGTCAAATACCTGTTTTCAGGTGTAATGTTTTGACAAAAGCATCCGTTAGAGATGTCTAATGTCGTTTTATATTTTTTGCGCACGATGTTATTCATCAGTGCTGCACTGTGTGAGTTTTGTACTGCAAATGTTTCGCAACAGGAGTTTAAGTGTCTGTAGTCCAAAACTAGACGATATGAATCGTCTGGCTTGGAGACAGAAACAAAGGATTGTTCATTTGTGAGGTGCATGTTTCAATCACGCCCTGATATTCAAGTTGATCTAAGATCTCCCTGACTTGCTTTTTAGCTTCTTGTTTAACTGGGTACCGCCTTTGTGCAGTGGGTTGATTTTTTTTAACTGGATTTTGTGAGGAGGAGAGTCCTCATCCCATCCTACATGATTTTTGTATAATGCAGGAGCTTGGGCCACTGCCCATTTTCTTGCAAGTGTATATTTTTTATGAATTGGAATATGATTTGAGAAGGCAGGCATAATCATTTCTTCCCCATGAGGGCACTCCCTGACAAACTCTTGTGGCCAGTCTTTCTCAGCTAACAGAATGTCATAGCCTTTTGAAAGGTTATCCCAATAGAGACCCCTTACTTTCCTAGTCTTGTCCCCTTCTATACGTAATGTTATTTCGTATATTTTATGAGGTTTGCTAGCTCTGGTATCTGCAGTTTCCACCTGAATGTATTTATTCGTGTCCACTATCTCCAGAAGATTCATCAGGGTCTTGCGAGCTATGGTCACTTCTGCTGCGCTGTCTAGCATTGTCTGAGCCCACTCGCCGTTTTTCAGTTGTGTCCTCAGTATCCTCGGCATGTTTAATTATTTTAATACTGGCTACCTTCTTTCTTGGAAATTGTAATTTTTTACTTTGATGAGCAGGTACTTTGTCTTTGGACTTGACGTGCTCTTCCTTGTGTTCTGACCGTCCTCTTCTTTTCGATTTCTGTGAGGAAGTCTGAAAAGATCGAGAGGGACGTGTATCAATATCTTTATCTATCAGGGTTTCTCAATTTATCCCTATCTCTAAGGTTGTATCTTTTCTCAGAGGACTCCCTCTGGGGAGACTTGTGTCCTCGGTCTGGAGATCTCTCTCTCCATTGAGGAGACCTTCCTCTGGACTGGAATTGTTTTTCTTTGGGAGTGGATTGTTTATTACCATCCCAACTCTTTTTTTGGAGTATTTAGATTATTTTTAATAAAAGTTTTTTCAGGATTTTCAGTTAGTTGGGGTTTTACTGGTTTCCCACCCAAATTATCTCTACCTAGTTCTTCATAGGATTTTTCTATGATTCTGGCAAGTTCAAATGGTTGTTCTGCTATATCTGTTTCTTTCAATTTCTGCAGGTATGTTATGTCGTCCATTGCCAATTGAACTAATTCTCTATATGCTTTTGTTAATTCTTTTATTTTAATTAAAAGTTCTTCGCTTGACATTTTTTCTATGTCGGATTCTGGTGTGTAGCTGGCTAGAACCGGCTGCGTGGCTCCTGGTCTACCTAATGGACCGAGCCTGGTGATGTGATTTTGATGTTTTAGGGCGCCTTTAAACCAGAGCAGGTGCTCTTGGTAATTTAGTGGGATTTCAACCTCCTCGAAAGGAGTGTATTCATCCGGAGGTTCCTCTATTTTGTAATAGTGGAATTATTTTGTTACAGCGTTTGCTGCTGGAAAGTGTATCCATGAATAGAATATCTCGGTCTGCCGATATTCATGGGCCTCTACCACGAATATGACTGTACCACCTCGTGATGATAGTCCATTTTCTATAAGTTTAATAGTTATAGTTCTTCTTATATTTGCCGGGATGATAATTGCATCCGGGTCATTCTGTTGGAGAGTTGTCATCTAACAACAGTTGAGACGCTGTAGCATCTCTTTCTTCGTCACCGTCCGGCATTTTACTGACAGTTTTTTTTTTTGTTGCAGAGCAAGTTTCAATGAAACAAAGATTAGGTGCACAATATTTTGGAACACTGTATCCTTCAACTTTGACTAAACCAAAAACTATACATAGGAATCTCTTCCTACTAAGTTCCGGCGGATATTGACCTTTTACCCACTCCAGAAGTCTTTTGGAGTTTTTACGGGAAAAAGGGTTCTGTGTGAAAAAGCACGACTGAGTTACTCTAGTGTCTTGCGTTAGATTATCGCCTTACCAAACGTTGGGCGCCATGTAGTGTAGTTCCTATATTCCCAATAGGCTCTGCGCATTGGAATAATATAAACAGCAGTGTATACGTAGGACTGAGGTCGACTAGGTCTCTACTGACTATATTAGACTTAATTAGTTTTGCCAGCTAGCTCAGAGGTCACTAGAAACTTTCTCGAATGTTCAGGAAAGAGTTAACTCTCCTGATTTAGACAAGAAGGGATTAGCTTCTGACAACCGCATATACATGACAACTTTGCTCCCTCCGAATAAGAGTGTATCTCTAGAGTCGTGTGAAAACAATAGACAGCTATTTTACTCAGTCAATCGTGCATACTTAGTTTCACCAAAGTGCAGAGAAATAGAGAGACGGCCGTTTTCAATCAAAGGTGTTATTTATTGAACAGTCTTCTTTCTCATGCAAGAGAAATGAATTGCCAATATTGCAATACTTATCATAAAGTAAAGTGCATACTGTAAAAGGAATATTATGAAATAATACTGTAAAAGCATGGATATGGTTTCTTAGCCATATGATACTTTAAAATGGATAAAATATATACATACATAAATACATTGACTAACGTACTCAACTGGTGCTTCTAATCTATGCCTACGGTGTACCTGACCTAAGCCTAATACGTGGGAAGGAGTAAGTAAGTAGCAGTTTAAGTTAAGTTGTTTTTTGCCATGGAATCTGAATCAAGAATTCTCTTAAGGGTTTAGTCTGCTCCGTACCTGGGTAATAGAATGTAGAAAGTCTGGTATCTCTCTCTCAGGACTCGATATCCCAGAAACCCACAAGGGTGGCTGGAAACACCGGAGCTGGAATTTTCTCAGCTGGAGAAAGACAGCGTCTTTCTCAGTGCGTCAAAAGGGAGGGGCGGCGTCCGTGGGCTCTCGCATCAGCTGGGCTCTCGGGCAAGTAGATAGCCGCTCTGCTCCAAACCACCGTGTGTTTGCTTAAGGCAACGTTGGTATATTTATACCTGAAAGGTGCCAGGTTTGACGTAAGGTTGGACATAAGACGTCAATAAAAAATATCACTAAGAACTGGCCGTTCTTTCAGTGCTCACAGGAGTTCTAGGACAAATCAAAACAAAAGCATGGGGAATTCCCAGGTTGCTGGAGGTTTGGTTTGTTTAAAGAACGCGTTGTACTTTCTAGGAGTCTTGGGGAGTAGCCTTGCCGTATTTGGCCCGCTTGGGCTATTACTAAATATGGATATGATTCTTATGCCTTTATAAGGATATTATTTATTACAACCATATAAGGGCATAAATCGGGAATATCGAATTAGGGTCCTAGATAGAAACACAACAATATCTGAGTTTAAGGCAGCAAATTGGAATTCACTTATTATGAGGCAGTTTGCAGCCCTAACAGGCCCCTCATTATCCAGAGACTACCTTGAGATCAAGCATGAAGTAAAATATGAAGGCTATTGGGATCTAATTGCCACCCACAAAGACAGGAAACTGTACCATCAGTTTATTGTGGGTTCACTCCCTACTAATGTATTACCAATAAATGGTGTAGCTCGAATAGCAGCAATTGCCCATTTTGCTCTGATTTGAACAAATCACTGGTACATATTCTATTTGCTTGCCCAACCTATAGTAAACCTATGTCCAGATGGCTGAAACCCATATGTATAAATTTGGGGACCAGGTCAAGCAGCGAGGCATTTAGGATTCTAAAATCATCTATGGAAGTGTCCACTGTGATCACTTTTGCCAAGTTCTTGGGCTGGGTGTGGGTGATTAGTTGGAAAGAGAGGAGCCCTAGGTAAATGTGCTCCCTATTTTTTAGACTAACATTTTTGCACTATGTACTTTATTGCACCAATACTGTACGAATAAAAAACTGATTTGTAAGCTGAATCAATGAAAGTTGGTATCCTAGGCGGCAGTATTGCTGGGGTGAATTTTTAGCGTTTTTAAGTTATTTATCGTATTATAAAGAAATTTATAGAGTGGGTGATTTAATCTCACCTGATCCATTTTATGTTGTAAATTGGACATATGTTATACTCACCTCTACGTATTATGTATTAACTTTTGTGATTTTTAAAAAAAATCGAAATAAGTTTTTGACTGACTGACTGGCATACTTACTTTTTTGCGAATGTAGTCTGACTTAATACATCGGTTGCTGTGCAAATAGGTCATGTCACAAAATTGCCAATCATATTGGGTCACAAACCCACTTATTACATAGAACTCAACTATCAACCCCCTTTGATTGGCTTCAAACAGAAGAATGGTGACGTGCAAGGAACAGCAGACTGCTATCTCTCTGTTCTTTTTTACAAATAGAAAACAGTTTGCTATTTCAAAAACCAATAGAGGACTCTTAGGACTCCTTTCCCTTGGTGAATCAGTTGCAACCTTTTGAGGCTTTTGTAGCTGATGGTTTATGACGTGAATTATAGTGCGAAATGATTGATCTCGTATGTTCATAATTGCAGGACGCTCCTTCCAAATTGGATTTTAGTGTGGGTCACAAAACTTATTTTAACGAGTTAGAAAATATGTTTTAACAAAGGTTTTGTACATTTGAAAAAGGCATTTTGCAAATGCAAACAAAGTGATTCTGTGAATCACAGGGTTGCAAATGCAAAATACCTTTGAATATTTGGCCCCTATTGATTTATGAGGTCATTTTGAGTTTGACAGATGTGGGGCATCCGCCAAACTTGCAGTTTACCTATCACTTTTTGTGGTGTGTGAACCAAAGTGCTTCTGTTAGCAGAGACGCAACAGAGGCACCATCAGAAGTCTTTGACGGGACAGCCCATCTGCCACTGGGCCACTGCTGGGTTGACAGGTGATAGAAATGCTGTCTCACCCTACCTTCACTGGATTTTGTCTCAGGACCACCATCCAAGGCAAAATACTCGTAGGCAGGAGAATCTATTAATGATCCAGCGCACCGGGAGATAAGTCTCTGTATGTGAGGGTGATTGATCTTTTGATTTCTAAAACAAATTCTGGATTTGGGAGTTTTGTTCTGAAAAAACAAAAAAGATTTGCCAAGCAATGTCATACTACCTCGCATCCGCCCATCAAACGGCTCTACCTGCAATTAAACTGCCAACTACACCCAGTCATGTGACCCAGGAACAGACTACAGGCACCAAGTTGTTAGGGCCGAAAAATGCAAACTTTCAAGAAAGGGGCTTTTTCAATATTGTAACTTGAAATGTCTTTACCGTTAATGGTAATTTCATATTACAATTTTTTCAGACACTAGATATTAAATCTAAACTTGCTCCCAATCAAAAGTTAGTACTTAAATATAGCCCTGGGCGTAGTTTATGGAGTTTTTCTACACGGAACATTGCAAAGTAAAAAAAAAAACTCAGCTTAGTTCCGTTATTGGCAGAGTGCAGTGCGAACTGCAGTTTGTGCTGGTATTCCTGCAGCTTGAGTAGAAATTCTACCCAAGCAGCAGCTTGCACACCTGAACTTACAGTTCGCGATCTCAAACTTACAGTACGCGATCGCGAGCGGGGAAAAAACTCTGCGGCACAACGTGAAGTAGAGTTTTCTGCACTCTGTGAGCTCCGCTGAGTGCAGGCAACTCTGCAAACTCCACGAGCGAAGCAAAGTACACCGCCCAGGCCTAATTAAATGTACTAAGGCAACACTATGTTATCCTATGGGAGAGGTAGGCCTCACAGTAGCGATAAACTAACGTAGTAGTTTTTCACTCCCAGGACATGTAAAACTTAAAAGTACATGTCCAACATTTTAATTAGAATGAACCCTGCCCTATGTCCTACGGAGGGCCAACCTTAGTGTGACCTATATGCACTAAAAAGGGGGTTTAATGCTAGCCTAGGGGGTTATGTTGCTCAGACAAATTGGCAGTTTAAAACTGCGCTCGGGCTGTAGTGGCAGGCCAGGGATAGGATTTCAGTGGCTTCTTAAGTGGGTGGCACAATCAGTGCTGCATGCCCACTAGTAGCATTTAATTTACAGACCCTGGTATATGGTATACCAATTTATTAGTGACGTATACGTAAATTAAATATGCCCATAAAGTGTAAACCAGTTTTAGCATGTTTTAGGGAGTGTACACAAGCACCTTAACACTTGTTAGCTATGGTAAAGTGCACAGATTCCTAAAGCCAACAATAATTAATTCAGCAAAATAGGCGGTTGAAGGAAAAAAGTTTGGGGGGACGCCCACCCTAAGGTTGACAGGTCTAACAAGTATGCAGACTGAAGGTGTTGCTTTTAGTTTAAAGTAGAACTTTCAGTTGCTCTGGAGGCAATTTAGTAGTGTAATATTCTAGTCCTTATTTGTATCTTATTTGTATCAAAATGTGTTTGTTTTGTTTGCCTGTTCTATCGTTATTGTAGAAAATGTTGTTAGTGACTTATGAATGCCTCATAGTACATCATGAACACTTTTGAAGATAAGTTTTTTCCAGAGGTGAGACAGTGGGTGATGGAGGAGTAGTATTTCAAATGATGATAGTCCTAATAAAGAACTAAATATAATGAATATATATTTTTATTTTTTTCAGCATGTTGTCTTTTTAGTCAAATTCTTTGTGGCATGGATGATTCCTGATGTACCTTCAGAAGTGAAAGCCAGAATCAAACGTGAAAAATATTTGACACAAAAAATTCTACATGAATATGAACTTTATAAACTGAAGGAGAAGCTAATGCAAAAAGAATGTAACGTGGATATTGAAAAGGAGGTCATTGCCACTGAAGGAAAAGTTCAGTTGTCTGAATTGATGTAGGTTTTTTTATCCAGTGTATTGGTTTGCTTGTGAAACCTCAGCCCTTACCTTATACCTGTCTGTGCAATATACCCAAAGCCATACGAAAATTAAAATCTTTTTTGCCAGTTAAAATAATTGTATACAAAAAGGTTTTTCCGGAAGTGGCTAAAATTCAAGAAGTGGCTACGTTCAGTAAGCAACTGTATTTTAGCAGGGGCTCTGGTAGAAAAAAACACTTGAGAGGATTTTTTTCTCTACCTATACCTGATGTTCCATTTCTGGACAACTAGGATTGTGGATGGCCACCTTGAGTTCCTGCACCTTCTGTTTGTGACGGAAAAATGCCTGCTTGCTCCTGGCTACAATTTCTTGTTGAACTAATTCCCAACTAAATTATGGCCAAGCATTCTCCCAACGCATGGTGCTTTCAGTGACAATTTGAAGGTGAACTCTACATTTTCCCAGCATCTTTAAGAATGTTTTTACTTTGCTTATTAAAGGTTAAGAGACACCAGGTAGGTTTGCGGTGGTAGAGATGGTATTTCATAATTGGACCAGGAAAATGCTTATTGGATGGATGGGGACAATATTTGTGCGTACTAACTGAACATTAGTCTGAAATTTCTGGCATTTAAATGTTGTGATGATTTTATGTCAAACAGTTTGAGCTCATGCTGAGAGTTATCCATGAAACTTAAACTATTGTTTTTAATACTTAGCCAATGGTTTTAATAGTCAGTATCTATTTAACTTCTTGTGTAAACTCCAATACTGTAATCCTGCCAAGTATGTTGCAAAGATGACTTGGACAAACAATTGCTCGTCACTGACATTTAGTTATCTGCAGATCACATGTTAGCACCTTGGTGAAGATTACTCAATCTCCCACCTCAAGATTGACAAGTTGAGAACAATTCAATAAGTTGCTAGTAACATCTATTACTCATGGCGGTTAGAAATGGCACCAGAGTGCTACAAAACCAAGGTATGAAAACATGTTTTTACTGAAAAAAACAGGTGTTCTCATTTTAGTTAAATGTATTTCTTCAAAATTACCCAAAATGACATATTCTTGAGCTTTTTATCCAAATCAATAAGAAGGCTTAAGTTCTCAACTGGCAGCTTTTGTGACAAAAGTCGAAGGGGTTAGAATCATACTTTATCTTGAGGCCTTGTTTGTCCTTGGCTGTTTCAGGTGTAGAACGGGAGGCTATACTCAGCAGCTTGTTGCGATTGCTTGCCATTTTGGGAATCATACCAATAATGTGTGTGGTTGTATCTGTATTTGACACTGTGCAAGTCTAGTGCACGTTGGTTATTTTTTACTGTAAATTATAATTGTATTCATGTCCTCTAATCTGAATTTTTTTTTTTTTTTTTTTTTAAACAAGATTTTATGTTTTATTTTGATCCATAGAGTCTTTCTGTGTTAACAGAAGCAGGGAACTAGCCTGATGTTTTCATTTTGTTAAAGGAATTAATGTGTGCTTTTTATAATCCGTCCTCGTTTTATATCATTCTCGAGATGTAATCAATATATTTTATGATGTTATTACGTTTTTACTCATGTAAAAACTGCTCAGTGCTTAGTGCCTTGTTTATATGCATTGGACAAACATTTGTGTAAATTATCTTTGACTGCTATGTATTTGGCTGACGTAAAGGTGTGCACTTACATGTAAAACTCTCTAAACACAGTAGCTAACAAGTATTTATACTATGCTTTCAAAATAGATTACGCTTTGCTGTTAAATTGTGCAGTGAGTCAGTATTATGCAAATCATGTTGTTGGATTGCTCCATAGAGCACCTCATTTTAAAAGGCAAATTGAGGATATATTTCCCTAAGTTATTGATGCCTAATCTATATTTGCACTTCGTAATTTTCTAGACTTGAAGGACTGAAATCGTCAACTGTCCAATGGATATACTCTGTATTAAAAACCTTCATGTATATTATTAAATGCATGAGCAGATTTGTGAATCCTGACATGCTGATGCAAATATTGAAATTGGTGATGACCATTATTCTACAGGTGTTATTTCTAACTTTGGAATTAAGTCATGATAGATGCCTTGTTAGTGTATACAATCCATAATCCTTCCAGTCTTATCATTATCTTTAACTGATATTTTACATGTCAAAATAAGGAAGGCTTTCATATTAAATCTCAATCTTCCAGTACAATTGTTTCCAGTCATCTGCTATTGCATTTAACAAGGAGCAAATAGACTCAAAATCCTGCACTACATAAAAATGAGTAGAGAATTGTTGAGATACTCACAAAAGTATTGCACCTAGTATCAAATCTTAACAAGCATAACTGAGATCCACATTGGCATTCAAACATATTATTTTTCTAAACATTTCTACCTTTTTCTACAGTTCTACTTACTATTTAAGGTACTGTGATTTAGATTAATCAAGGAAGCCATGACCGAATTCATTTTTTTTACCAAGAATCTGCAAATCAAAAATCTGTTTTCCTTAAAGAGTTATAGTCTGTCATGTGAGTGACACTTTTATTTTGTAAAAACGTTGGAAATTCCTCTATGGGCAAACACTGCAGAAACGTAAAGTGCATTAAACCAAAGAAAAAATCTTATGTAAATGTATATGCAGATCTCATGTAAAATGAACATGTATTTGAAATTTCATACATGTTTCTTGAAAATAGAATGGCTCCCTGCCAGTCTAAACATTCAGGCACTTTCAAGATATAGCATTTCAATCTAATTATGTTATACAACCACTTTAATTTCAATTCATTATCCACAAAATATGATTGAGCCTTTGTTGGTGACGGAGGTTTTGAATATCACATTTTATTCCAAGGTTAATATTGCAGCAGCAGATATTAAGAAACTGATATTCAAGTGAATATTGTAATTAATGACAATGTCTATTGATTTAGAATTTCACATGTTTAAGTTCATATATAAATCTACAATGTCAATTTTCATTTGTGCACATTTTTGTTTGAAGCAATTTGAATGAAGTGTATTAGTTTTTCCAACAGTGCCAACTTGTAGCAGATTATATTTTCTTTACAAACCATGCTATACTGGAGCAGCAAGACACTGTGATGCAGTATCTGTCCCAAAATACCCATGCTAGACATCACAGTCACAGCTACACACTGTGTCATATTTATGTCAAAAAATCTAAATTGATAAAGGGCTGATTGCAAAAAACGATAGTGTAGACTTAAAGTGCCATAGTGCAGGGGTGTGGAATTTCTGTCAACTGACGCCAAGCTCATATTATTTGGGGTCAAGACAACATGTTGGCATGGTCATTTTTTTCTGCTAGAACCCCCTGCAGCACAAACCCTTTGACTGCCTGTTTTGCTTTCCAGAATTTGTGAACAAGTACTATCTGCCACTAAGGCATGGTTCATATCTCAATATATAAGTTGTTAAAACTTGTATATATGGTTCCTGTAAAGTCTTTATTATTACGAGAAGTGTTCACATGAAATGCAGTGGGATGTGAGCTCAACTTTCATTATATTTTGAGTTGTTGCAAAATAAAAATGTGTAAACATGCTTGCTATATTTAACAATTGAGTCCCTTTATAATGCTGCCATAGAGATGAATAATAAAGAAACCAAGATTGATGATAGCTTTCAAAATAAAACCTACCCAAACAAATTACAACTTAAAAGTATGGTTTGCTAATCTGTCATGCAAACAAATACTCGTTCTCTGCAGTATCATTCAATAAAACTTATTTTATCCTTACTAGTACTGTAAAACAAAATATAATGGAGAAGCTGTGCAAAACTGGTATGGGCAACATGTTAATAAATTGGAGGCACTATTCGTAAAGATAGTAAAAAAAGTTGCTGCTATAAGTCTTTGCATGGAGCATATTTTCGGCTTTCAGAAATTCACAATAGTTTATGGAAGACCTGAAAACCATACCCCTAACACAAACGTTTGTGAATTAACTTTTTCACCTCAGCAAATGTACATGTGAATATTTGCTCATTTGAAGATCTACTGAGTGATTTTAAACTCGCTTCTCCTACACATGCTTTTTCACACCTAGAAAAGTGTCTTACTCCTGCACTTAGCAGGATTACATTTCCAATATTTTCCTATGTGTGAAGGCATTAACGAGGAGGACTAACATATCCAGAGAGGTGGTTTTCAGAGCTCTGATATGGCCAAGCTGCCATAGTTTGCCACCTCGCTGCATGACATCTAAATGAACAATGGATTTTCTTTTACAGGACAAGTAGATTTCAGAACTATCCATCCCAAGGACAAGTAGCTAATTTATAAAATTTCACACCTATGATAGCTGACATTATTTTAATAAAGATATAGGTTGATGAACACTTTTATGAATCATGAAAAATATTACTCCAGTTCGAGACCTTTCAGATGTCAAGGAAGAAAATAGATGTATGGATGATTTAACCTTGCACAGATCTTTAAATTCCTTTTAAAACTTTACTTATGTCTGTTGCCTTTGAAATATGGAATGTTTTCTTTTTGAAATGTAATCTTTTGACATAATCATGAAGATATATATATGTATATACACACACACACACGTATAGTTGATGCTGATACATAAGGACATTTACCATCACACAATCACTACTTTATACACATTAGTCTAGTTGAGTGTCTTTGAGAGAAAATCAGTTCTATTTTGTTAAGTGACAGACCATCTCTGCTTGTCAGTTTTTAATTATACATTTGAATTTTCGGTAACAGAGTTGGCCAATGTTGAAGATATCAAAATATGTTTTTATTTTTATTTTTCTGTGTTGATGCTTAAAATGCAAACAAATATCCTGCTGCTTTCCACCAATGATAAATGGCATATAAAATGTACACAATATTGCTTTCTAGAAACAATTGCTACACTTCTCCATAACATACCTTTTTAAATGATAAGCAAATGTTATGCTTAAACTAAATGCACAGAAAGAGCAAAATGTCAGTTATGCAAATCTTGTTAAAAATTAGCATCTGGACTGTGAAGAGTCACAGTTTTAGTGGTTGACTATATTAAATTTTTTGTTGTAAGAGTAATATATTCATAAATAATCTTTGATTTGCCTCTGCAGTTCTAAAATGTTTGTTGTTCCATTTTAGCCACAGAACCATGAAGTACAACATTTTATTGAAATACTGTTTCTATTTTATACTGGTTTTATTGAAACATGTAAATAAATATTCCGTGAATATTGCTGTGTGAAACTGTGAAATCTATCCTTTAGTGTTGAATGGAGAATTAAACTCCCCATCTGTTCTCCTCTTTGTGAGTGTAAAGCTGTGCAGTTATGCTGTTGGCATGCCACCTATGTCTGTGAAGAGATGACATTTATTAATGGTCTTCAAGGAATTTACAAATAAAGCCTTGTATTAATTTACCTAATATTCAATTAACTGGGCTTCTATCTGGTCTGTGAGTAAATGACTATATTGTGATCCTGTTTCAACCATATTGCCTAGATGTTGCCATAATGTATGATACCAAATAAACCTAGCACTGTATTATAGTCAATGTTTCAGTATTGCATAGGCACATGGAGTTACAAAAGCTGTATGCCCTTGGTTTAAACTTGCCACCAACAGTTTCACATAGCAGAGGATAGCAACTTGCATTTTAAGGCAGGTAGATAATACAAAATTTGATTTGCTTTCTTATTTACCTGACAATGCAAAAAGTGCATCTCTAACATCTTCATCTTGAATGCAGTTTTCTTCATGATTAAATTAAAGGACAAGTTCTTCTCTGAACAATTGGTATCCTTAAAGACGATCCCTCACAGCACCAGCTGACTCTCAAGGATTGTTACTCTACAGTGTCAGTCCTGCAGAAGAAGCAAATTCTTAGCTCTTCATAGGTTTTGCCCTAACCAATTATGTCTACATCTAGAGGGTGGCTATGCCAATTTATCACTTATTAGATGGTATTCCATATGTGGCAGCTAAAGCCAAGTTGTCCGTCCTTATTTTTGATAGATATGATCCCATGTTGCCTTAATCTTCTTTTATCTCTAGCCTAGAATCTTTATTTTGTAATTTCCCTTTGTTCTTAAAACAGCCCCTCACTGCTTCCATACACTATCATGCGTTTAAATATTGGTGAATGGCGCCTATTTTGGTCCCCCTCACAGCCACTGTAAGATGGTGAGGTCATAAGTTCATTATGAAGGCCAGAACAACAAAGTACAGAAAGAATAATTTCTCAAAAAGGCATGCCTTGCTTGAATGCTTGGAAGGAATCTACATAGGTACAATGTCAGGTGAAGGTGTGAAAAGCATCAGCCTGACAATGGGGCTATGACCGCTGCAAAATAAACATTTTTCTTCAGAACTTTCCACCTTCGTTGGATAAAGCCTTCAACCTGGCCCCACTGGAGGATTTTAACTTCAGAAAATAGACTGAATCATCAGGTAAAAACTTTGACCGGGCCAACCCTTTTGGTGTATTCTCCCTCAGCTTCCCAACGCTTAGCCTGAAATTGTTTAATTAGTGCGTTTTGCCTTTAACTTTCAAAAAATCATATCTGTCTCCTCATATATTTTAATAATTCTGTTGACATTTTTCTTCTTATTGTTTCGAAATTGGATGTAGGATTGTATTGTGATATTTTGGCTTTGACTGTTTTTTAGTTTTGCAAAAAAAACTTTGCAGATTTTCCTAATGAAGATCTGGCTGCTCTGTGTCATAGCTAGCAGGGCCGTAGACCAGGTTGAAGTTATCGAACCTACCTGATTGACCAAACAGGAATGTGGGACATATTACTTTGGTAATTTCCTCAATCACCTATTATTCTTTAAAAAAAGGATTGTGTATGTGGGCTCTGTCTCCCATAGACTGTACCACCCTGTTGTGTGAAAGACAAAAGAATAATGAAAAAGAAAAGTGGTGATAAAGGTTGGCAGTGCCTCACAGGAGTAACAGCATGGGAGTTTGCAGATTAGTTCCCACCTGCATCCACAGGTTCTCATCAGCAGCAGCTGCCAACCCATAACATAATTGGTGGTACAGACTATGGGAGACAGAGCACACGTAAACAATCTTTTTTTGTAAGAATAATAGGTGATTAAGGATTCCCTAGAATAGACGGTATAAGTGTAGCCTCTGTTCAGTCACACAAAGTTGTGGACTGAAGGATCTCCAAATACTTCATTCACCTAAAGATCATGCTCGGTCTGTCACTGCCAGCTAAACGTTTGTGTCAGGAACACAGAAAAAAAATAATGACCTTGAGAGAAAACACTTTGTGAGCTTGTTTTTAAAAAACAAAAAGGTTTGGTGCGTGACTGCCTAAAAGATGGTGCTGTGAATCAAAGTATCAAGACCTTCACAACAGTAGTTACATAGCCGCTCCTGTAAAGGCACAGGGTTCGCCGCCCAGCTGATTGTGATTTCTTGTCAGGTGGCAGTCGGGCAGGGGTGTCAGAGGAGATGACCTTCATCACCCACCAGTGTCTAAATCAGACTTACATTTCATAGTAGCAAGCTATCCACTGCTCCTATCTGAACTGGCTTTGAATCCATTACCGAATACAGCTTTTGGGTGTCTGTTTTCTAATGCTGCGTCTCTGCCTTTCCACTTTTCCTGCTGACTCTCTTGTTTTTCAATAGCGCTTTGGCACCTTCGGGTTTCAGTGCGCTCTATACATTTTATGCTATCCTTACCTAACCTAACCTACCTCCTTTAGAGTGCAGGGGCTGGCGGTTCTCCCAATAACTGAGGCGCCACTGTCAGGCTAGCCTTCTCCACAGAGATGGTGCCAGTGGCATTGCTGACGGTGGGGCTGTCCTATTCAAGGCAGCCTCTCCAACATCATGGTAACCAGCTTTGTTACAACATGTGGAGCCATGGCGGTCCTGAACACTAAAGTTCCTCCAGCCAGGTGTGCAAGAGAAAAACACACTGTCACAGTCGGAAAGTGTAGTTGCAGAAGCCCGACAGTGCCTGTGCTAGTGAAGGCACTCTTCCCCCCCCCTCCCCCCCGCCCAGCCACTCGGCTGGCCTGACTTACTCTAAATTACCTTCTAAGACCTTAATGATTACTACTCTCAAACCAAAACAAGCCCGAGAATGCCAAAGAATTGAGACCTTTCCAGGCAAGACAACAAAACTAAAACCAGGTGCACTGCGAGAAGAATGCATCCCAGCTCTGTTTACTGAGGGCTCCAGACACAGAACTTTAACAATGCCAAGAAGGGTGGGAATTGGGGAGCACCACTGCTTCTCCCATTGACCAATCATATTCTGTTATGCAACTGATATTGACAATATGGATAACCAGACTGGGATAAACTTCACACTTTTGAAGACTTACAGATGAACAATAAATATTAAGATTCAAAAGACAAGCTGGACAATATCACCCGTTCAAAAAATAGGGACTCGTATACATTTTGATAATTGTATTTCCAGTCATACACCAAACAAGGTACCATATCCTCTCGTGATCGTGATTGAGTGTAAATAAATATATTCTGTCAAAATGCTTTCAAGTTTAAATGTCTAATCGCAATGTAACCCGAGATAAATGAAGGTGACTCACATGGGGGATTGTTACAGAAAGGATGCTGCTCTTTTCTAAGTGGGGATCTGGCTCTTGTTCAGAAACATAACACACAGGGAAATGATGTTTGTGAAACTAATACCTGCTGGTGAAAGACAAGTACACTTAATTGAAGGTGAATTCAGGTAACTGAATAAATGACTATATGATAATATTATGTAATCTTATTGCAGCAAACCGTTCAAGTCAACCAGCCAAACACACTGGCAGGTGAGTGCATTATTAACGCTGTGGGGTTAGAATAATGTACCACGTTGCTTGCTAGTTTATGTATTTAGTCTGAATAACAAGGACAATTCATGCAAATGTCTGAGAGTTTTACCTCTGCAGCAGCAGTAAAATATGTGCCTATTCTAGGTTTGACGGACACAACTTTAGCTGGGCATTCCTTATGCATTTCTTACTTAATGGTACATTGAGAGAGGAGCAATGAGCCAGTCCTGCTTTCATGGCTTATTGCAACTGGCAATTACATTTTGGATTAGCGTACCATAAGTATGTTGGTGACGTAAGTCATGACATAGGTACGTTTTCCCATTTACAGCCATTCCATTGGTCCAGTTCGTGGGTGTGTACGCTTAGGGATCATCCCATTCCTTCTTTGCATCAGATTTGAACTTAACAGCCTAAGGACCATAGTCATCCCCCAGCATGGAGATGTAAACATGGCAGAGGCAGCTTCACATCACAGCTTCACTCTCGGCTAATTTGAATGTAATTCCTTAGCTCCTTTCGCACTATTGGACAGCAATACTAGGCTCCCTCTCATCCTCTTTGTCACTTGATTGGACCAGCGATGGTTTACCATCACATCCATTCGGATTGCAGGAAATATATCCTACTGGAGATAAGAACATTCTTTCATGCCCTACAACTGGTAGAAGGATAGCGGGAGCAGGAAAGGAAGTGAGGTGCCTTCAGAAAGAAGCAGCAAACTGCAGAAGGGGAGCCAGAGCCTGGGGGTAGGCAGAAGACCTCAGCTATTCATCCACCATGTATTAGTGATATTAAAATTAAATATGGGCTCATCTGCTGGAGCGACCAGATGGCGGCCTAAAAACTGTAATTAACTCCGTGTACCCGTATATAACCAGATCTGGAATTATACCATATCCTGTGCCCAGTAGAAACCAAAACAAATGCTGTTCAGTCAGAAACCTTCATGTGGGTCCTCGAACCTCAGTGACATATCCTGATTTGTCTCAAATTATACCTCACCACCCATGAAAAACCAAGCTATGAACTCGGGAGTGCTTGTGGACAATTTACTTACTTGAATGCAACAGTTCGGCACCACCGCAAAGCCTGTCCTCCTCCTCTCCTCAACTTATCCAAACAAGCACTGGCAAAAACTGAAAGTACTTAATCATTGATTCACAGTTGCGTGTGTGTATGCATGTATAATTGTGTGTGTGCTAGTGTGCATGTGCGTGGGTGTGCACAATTTTGTGTGGGTGTGCGCGCACGTGCGTTTGTGCGTAAACACATGAGTGAGTGAGTGGGTGGATGTGAGAATGAGTCAAAGGGTAAATCAATCAATGAGTAAGTATATAGATGAATAGATGCATGGACGGATCAGTGAGTGATAGGTATATGTAGGAGTAAGTGCCTCAATGAATAGTTCGAAGTAGGAATAGATGAGTGAATGGATGGAAAAAGGGCTAGAGTATTAGAACAGTGCATGTGGGTGAATGGTGAATGAGTGTTTGGTCGGATGTTAGGGTAGTGCACCCTTTAGTGACAGGAGGTCACTCTCGTCTTCTACTGCTGCTGTTCACTCACTCATCTAGGCACTTATTCATCCATCCAACGAAGTAAGCATACCAGCGACCAATACATACAACTACTCAGTCACTCACTCATTTAGACATCCATGCACTCACTCATCAATCCCTTCATACATTTATCCTGTCACTAAATTGTGCTTGCGTTCACCTATTCACCCATTCACACAACCAAACGAACTTTTTCAAACCAATAAATGTGGAATTTCACTTATTAAAAAGAGCCAGGCCGTTTTGCTTTTGAAATGGTTTTAAGGGAGCACGCCCATCTCGGTAGCACCAGTGTAACACCTGGATATAGAAACTACCAACTGAAAGATCACCAGGTAACCTTTGTAGAGTCCCATTGTGCACGGCTATGATTTGGAGCATTTTATAACAACCCTATAAACTCCATTTGAGCTAGAAATATGCTAATTATTCCTTTGATGGTGGATTATATGCCATTTGTTTTTAAAGAACAACGTGGCTGCAGAATTCCAGGGCCTTGGGTTCACATCACTTCTTACTGAGAAATAGGCTGAAGAATGGGCTTAAAACAAGGAAAAAGGCATATCCTGTCCAGTGTATCCCGAGGCAGAATGACTATGCTGCTTTTACAAACATCCACCGAACGCCGATAAATACTGTAAATGAAACAAAGTTGGACAAACGTTTGACTGAGTAAGCAGAAGACCTATATCACCCGTTTTCTACTTCAGTGCAGCTCCCTGGATCCCAGTGTTTTACATGATCATAAAACTGCTCCGAGGATTGCACATCAGAGGTCCCACTGCCAATGCCAGTGTCTTGATCTATGAGTGCAAATTAACTTTTGCAACTCACAAAGTCTGAGCTCATAAAGGAATTAAATATTTACTAAAGCCTAGTTTCCTATTCAAGCATGAGTAGATCATCTACTACTGGTTTAGATTGGGCAAACTAAGGCTCTGATACCTTGGTCTGTTTGGATGAATGTAAAAATTGATTCTGTGGATGTTCACAAACTTCTCCATGAACCATATCTACCCTGCAAATAGTATAAGATTTTCTATTGCCAATAAGAGAAGTAAGTATGTTTCCTGGGTGGGTATAGGATTGAAACCCCCAGAAAATGTCTACCGGATGTATCAAGGTTTTGCATCACTCTTGTACCATGCAGGACTGACACAAAACCTAAGTGAGATTCACAAGGCCTCGCAAAGCCACCTTGTGTGGCCCTTCATGGCTTGATTAATCTAGAGTAACACAAGCCAGTGTAAATTGAGGCCTTGCATTTCTCTGCCACAGGGAGGCATTTTCTGGGTGGAACATGGGTGTTCTCTCACATACACCCATATATTTTGGCGCATTCCTATATTTACCGTTAATGGTAGACCTGGAAATATGTCAAAATGCTACCCAGGTGAGGGGTAATGAAAAAATATATCTTTCTTTCTACTAGTTTTTTTTGCAGCCCACGTAAAAAGAGAAAAATGCATTTGAGGATTGTTTTTGTGCAGTAAGGTGTCCTTTACCTACAAAAAAAAATTCCTGTCTACAATGCAGGCTCCCTTTCACTATGACGCAAGGGTGCCTGTGTTGGCGCTAGGCAGCCATAGTGCGCCAGATTTGCTCAAGATCTTCGTTGAGAGGTAATTTCATTTCTATGATAAATATGGGAGTGTGCTCAATGGATTTGACTAAATCCACAGCATCACTTAAGTTTGGTTGTTTCTGTAACTATTTTTCTTGAATTTTAGGATTATTGGTACATTGCACCAGTTGATCTCTTATGAGAGAATCATTAAGTTCGCAAAAATCACATAGTTCACTCAACCCTCGTAAAATAGAAACATAGCTGGAGATGCTCTCTTGTTTACCTTGAATTCTGCTGAAGAATGTCTGACATTCTAGGACTATATTAATTTTATCTCCAAAATGTGTTTTTAATTCAAGATGGGGTACTTCATACACAAATTTGTCATCGTCTGCACCATGACTCTGCACAGGGTCGAGTAAAGTGTCCAAGATCTTCCTGCCATGGGTACCCAGATTATGCAGTAATATGTGTTTCGTTCTTATGGCACTGAATAGGGAGGTTTGCATCTCGTACCAGGTGCCACCACTACACCGGGGTGCACACAGGAGATTACCAATGGTGGGCCATGCCTCTCTGAATCACAGGTATGAGGATGTTGGGCTGGCCTGACTAGCAACAGTTTCGGGGGTTATCACCATATATGAATTTCATTGTAATCACGCAAAGAGGGGTTAGTGGCAATTCTTGCACAGGAACGCACACCTTGCTTCTAATTTTCGTTAAGTCCTGCTAACAGAAATGGCGATCTTAAAAATTCACGTTTATGCCAGAAAACTGCAGTTAGCAGCAACTTGTACATAAGGCAGAGAAATGAAAGGAAAGAAAAGCTGCAGTAACGTAAAACAATTTACGCTACGGCGACGTTAAGTTCTTGTACATATGTCCCTGAGAGTCCTATTAATAGTGTGGGACTGCTAGACTGGGAGGGGTCTGTGAGAGCAGTGAGAATGCTATTAGTAGTGTCAGACAGCTATTTTGTGAAGTGTGTGACTTTTGTTGGGCTTGTGTAACTATTAGTCTGCGAAAGGGGTGACTGTGAATCTGGTAGTATGCGACTTCTACTCTGATTGGTTGTGAGTGTCACAGTAGGGCAACCCTGCTTCTATATGAGGGGTTTGCGAGTGCTGCCAGTACGAAGGATAATTTGCTTATTCATTGGTGCCATTACTGAAGACTTATCTTTTTTGTTATTGTTTTAGAAGGATCGGTATTCATGCATTGAGCAACAACACATAGGAACCTATTAAGAAAACACATAACAATGAGTACCATTGGAATATAATCAACGTCTATTATTTCGAGGCCATGCTGCTGTTCTAGATGAACGTGTTCTTTACAAATACACAATATGAGCATCAAGTTTAAGAAATCCAGACACAGCGATTGGTATATATTTGGTGGTTTCAGGATGGGTCAATGAGTGTGGCCCCATAGGACATTTCCTTAATGGTCTGTGCTATGGTACTCTTCCCAAGCAGTGTCTCAACCTAACTGTCTCAATATTGTTGTTATCATTAATCATACAATATTTATCATCTATCATGACCTTGCTTCTGAGCAGATATTTCAAAACTATCTCAACCCCCAGGGCAGCATCAGTTAAACAAATGAAACGGTATTTATTATTAGTCTGGTACGATGGTTCTAGACCATTGGAGACTTGGTGAGCTCTTCCTGAGCCCGGCTTCAATAAGGAAGAATCTGATTCTTGAGGTTCATATTTCCATCCAGTCCATCATGAACACCTGCTCCCTAGGAGGTGTCTCCTCCAGCCTGTGGTTCTGAAAAATCTGGATTCATATAATAGTACTGGACTCGAGAATAAAAACTTCGTCGAAATAGGACGAATTTGGTATCAAAAGACCGAGAATGACGAGTACATCAAGTACATGTATTTTCGGCGTATTCGAGTGACGATTTCACCTCGAAATCGTCATTTACATTCTAAACCCTTAGCTACATGTTGCCCTTTACATAGGCCTTAATCCAGTTGAATTTGATTCCACAAGGACACATACTCCTTAATCGACTTCTCCCTGACCCCAGTACAAATTAGAACCATTGCCCCAGGCCGAACTCGTTAGGTCAGTTCCCTCCCAGTGGCCGAGCAAGATAGCATCTAGGCTCAACCAGCCATAAAACCATTTCAGCGCGCACACCTGCCATATCTCGCTCACATCTTTTCTCCACTCCTTTTCTTCACTTGCTTTATGATGGGGAGGTGACCGTTTTTATTAGGGGTCCAGCGATATCTGATGAAATGTTGGGCCTTGCCGGATGATTTTTTATGGGCAGCACGACGTGAAATATGTACATGTCATCATGACTCTGCTTTTCTTTTGTAATCAGTAACTATAAATGAAATACCACGAATCCAAGGAATGTTTTGCCCAAGGCTGAAAATTATGTATAAGAAGAGAAGCCTGACTTCGTGAAAGTGTGCAGTCTCCTGAGAATATACCCGTGATGTACTTCTAGGACCCTGTTACCTTGGTTGCAGCCAATAAACTAATCTTTGACTTCACCTAGACTCTGAGTTTCTGTAGGTCTGACTCAGGAGAATCCGAGGTCTCTGGGTGTTGATCCCCTGGCACCGCTGGGTTACCGGTTCTGTGCTGGTTCTTAAAAACCCAGTACCTCAATTGGCGCCCAGCGTTTAGGGAGATTCCAGTGGTACCAGTCAGCCTGAAGATCGTGAGGAGCTTCGTGTGGAAATTCCGGAGGAGGGCCCACCACCTCATCGACCCCTGCATGTCGACGTGGTCCGAAGGTCTTTGCTGCGAGGTTCCCCGCTTCCCGACGGCTACAAGGACTGCTGCCCTGGCTATCGCCCTGATGTTGGACCCTTGAAATTTTCGGTAGAGCGAAACGCTGAGACGAGTCTTCTGGTGACGCCATCGATATTTTCAGTTAAGTATAAGTGGAGCGTCTCCCAGTCCTTAGTTGGACTTACTTTGTGGTATCTTGGAGATACAAAAGGTTTTTATTGGTTCTTGCAAGCACCATAACCGAAGGACTCGTGTATTCACGAGAAATATCGTAATCGATAAATCCTTTGAAGTTTTGGAACTAGACTAGAGAGCGAGGATGCCTAGTCTTAGACTTGGGAATTGGTTTTGTCTTGGTAGTAATAATAGGGACTCCCGATTGGAGGACTCATGTCCGGTTCCTCCAGTTGGAACTCCGACTTACGAGCTATAGGTTAAACATGGGGTAGGCCCCATCGTTTACAACGAGGTATGGATTAAATACACTAGGAAAGATGGTGTTTTAAAATGGCCCCAATATGGTAGCTTTGATTCTGAAATCTTAGACAACCTTGAAGTTAAACTCTTCAAAAAGAAAGGCCGGCCGGCGATGTTTGACTCTTTCCGCTTATGGCGCAAAGAAGCCAAACAAAAAGAAATTAAATTAGCTAAGAAAAATAAGAGAGAAGGGGGACTTTCAGTAATGCAAGCTGCCGTGCAGTTTAAAGATAATGAGGAAGAGCAGATAAATGAGCAGTTGCACAGGCAACGTAAAATGGCAATAGATAAGTGTTATCCAGTTTTGCCGTCTCTTCAGCAAGGGACAGCAAAAGAGCGTGAAAAAGACCCATTAATGTCGCAATTATTAACTTCACCACCCCCCCCTATGCGCAGAATGCCACAGCACCCCCGCTACCTTTAGTTGCACAAGCTGCACCTCTGGCTCTTCCACAGCACCCGCCAGCTGTTCTTCAGCTGGCTCCTACTTCTTCGGTGCAGCCTCCTCCAGGCCCACCGACCACCTCTGTTTCACCTGTGTTTTCTACGATTTTGCCTACTGTACTTTCTACATCTCCTAATGCCCCCTCTATGATTTTGCCTAGTACCACATCTATTATTCCTGATACCTCTTCTGCCATCTCTACCCCCGCCTTATCTCACCCCGTTTTTTCATCTGTTTGTCCTTCAGTTTCACCTTCCATTCGGCAGAAAATGGCCAGCACTGTTACTAATCTTCTTCTACCTCTTTTCGGGTCGCCTGCTACGACCCCTAACATAGGAAGAAGACAGTTGCGAAGTCAACTGCCTGATTATCAAGAGAGAGATTCCCTGAATAGTTTAGCTCGGAAATGGGTCATGGACACTGCAAAATATGATGTACAGTCTGTCATGGAAGTCTTCCATCAATGGGAAGCAGCGACACAGAGATATGTGTTCGAACAGATGTGTGTTTTTCTTGGCGAGGATTTAGAAGACAATGATCAAGATTGCATCCCGCGAGAGATGTGTCGTGTACGATTTAAGTTTGGAGAGGGTATGATTATAGGTCCCGATGTGGAAAAGGCAGTTGAAATGCTATTATCATATCGAAGTAAGGGAAGCAGTTCTGGGTCACCATCGGAATCTAGTGCATCTAGTAGGAAAAAGGCACGACAATACCCCATGAGAGAAGTTCCCCCACAGTGGAGAGAGGGTGACGCGACAGCTGTCCCACCTGTCCTGCCCCACTTTCACCGCGTATGGGTACATGTCCCATGAAAGCGAGCTGAAGTTTTAGCACTCAAACAAACACTACCAGATCCGCGTAAAAATCCTGCAGGGTACTATAATTGTCGCAAACTGCTGGGTCATGTATAATGAATTTGGCCGATATCGATATGTTATTCGGGAACGTTGTTCCACAGCCTTTATGAGGAAAAATTCGTCATGTAGATCATGACCAGGAATTAGGTGACACGTGGGCTAATATTACTGCTGCAGATGCACGACAAGTTGGTGGTGCCAAGCCTTAGCCTCTGATAGCGGAACTACCTGGTAGAATAGTAGATTACATGAAAACGATAATGCCTGCAATACGCGTAAATTGGGATAAGTTATCTGCATGCAAGCAAAAGAAAGAAGAAACTGTTTCAGATTTCTTCACCAGATTTGAAGAAACATTCATTGACCACAGCGGTCAAGATATGACCACAGAAGGTGGTCAGAGATTGTTTGTCGATAAATTTGTGCACAATCTGCTTCCAGATTTGTGTAGGAAATTAAAAGATTCGGAAAGTTCTTGGGCAGTCTCATCTTCAGCCCAGATATTAGCTACCGCACAGTACTACGAGAATAGAGACAAAGATGAGAAAGATAAAGTAGAAAAGAAAACTAGAGAACTCAAAACGAAGGTTTTGCTACAGCAAGCCTATCCGCCACGTGGTGGTGGTAATCAAAGTAATAATGGTCAGAATCACTACCAGAACACTTTTCAGCAGCCTCAACAATATCAGAGAAACTTGCAAAGATTCGATTACACTCAACACCGCGTAGGTCCCAACCAGTGTTTATATTGCAAACAAGAGGGTCATTACAAATATAACTGTCCTGCCCTACCCTACAACGTGCAAATGGAATTTCTGGCGTAAGAGGTCGTGGCAGTCAGCAAGCGCCTAGAGGTAGAGGGCGTGGAAACGCCCCTCAGGACGCACGTCCCCTTCCACCACAAAACTCTATGAACAGGTTTGACCAGCAAAATAACGTATCTGACAGGACAGCTCAATACTACGTTGATGAGTATTACACAGAAAATGAGCAGTGGGAGAATAATGATTGCTAGGACAGCCTTAGACAAGGAGAGGGAGTTGTTTCAGTTCCAGTAGATCAGAGTGGACCATACGTTGAGGTGATTACATCGGGTGTGTCAGAACCTTTTCTGTTGGATACTGGTGCTACAAAGAGTTCTATTATGCACTCCAAACTCCCTGGCGCACCTTTGTCTGGCGAAATTAACGTTTCCGTAGGTTTTTCTGGCGCCCCGGTTAGAAATCCGATTTCTGACCCTTTATCTCTTTCTGTTGGTCCTTGTGAATTCGAAGCACCCCTTATTTTGACAACAGGTTGTGGTGAAAATTTGCTAGGATTAGATTTGCTAAAAAGATTGTATGCGACGTTGTACTGTTCTCCCTCAGGAGTACAACTTACTTTAGGTAAGAAAGTGGTTTCTCCCATGTATTTGTCGAGAAATGCACTTCCAGCAGAATTGGCACTTCTCCCAGATATTCTTTGGGCTACTGGTCCGAATGATGTAGGTCTTTTAGAAATTCCACCATATGTTGTAACATTGCAGTCGAATGTCAAAATGCCACGAATTCCCCAATACAGAATATCCAATGAGGGCGAAAAAGCTTTGCTAGCGATTGTTTACGAGTTGATTGAAAAAGACGTAATTGAAGAAACACGAGGCAATGTTTGCAATAGTCCTGTTCTGCCTGTTTTAAAATGAACTGACCCTTCTCAGCCACCTGTGTATAGATTTGTGATTGATCTTAGAGAAGTAAATAAGATAGTGGTGCCACAATTCCCAGTTGTCCCCGACATTACAACATTATTGACTATGATTCCAGCCTCTGCCTCCTGGTTTTCGGTGATTGACCTGAAGAATGCTTTCTTCAGTATCCCGATTGCTGAGGAAAGCAGGGATATTTTTTCCTTTAGTTTAGGAGGTTGCAGCTTCCGCTTTAAACGCGCTCCTCAAGGCTACTGTGAAAGCCCCTCAATATACAGTCAAGCTCTGAAAAGTCAGCTTGACACAATGGTTTTGCCCAAGGGTGCCACTCTCGTACAGTACGTGGACGATTTGCTCATCGCTGCGGATACTGAGAAAATCTGTAAAATGGCCACTTTGACATTACTGCGTCATCTATGTGATCTGCATCACAAGGTGTCACTTTCTCCGGACACCTGAGAGATCTGCATTGGCTCCCGGTCAATAAGAGAATCACCTTCCGTCTCCTCACCCACGCGCACAAAGCCCTACACGACCAAGGCCCGAGCTACCTCAACAACCGGATCAACTTCTACACCCCCAAGCGCCTCCTCAGATCAACCAGCCACGCCCTCGCCGCCGTCCCCCGCATCCGAAGAGCGACAACAGGAGGAAGGTCCTTCTCCTACCTGGCCGCCAAGACCTGGAACTCACTCCCGACCGACCTGCGCCTGACCCAGGACCACCTCTCCTTCAGGAAGAAGCTCAAGACCTGGCTGTTCGAGCAGTAACGGCACCCCCCCCCACCCCAGCGCCTTGAGACCCTACGGGTGAGTAGTGCGCTCTACAAATGACCTGATTGATTGATTGATTGATTGACTTTCCAAGCTTCAATATTGCCGACAAGAAGTGACCTACTTAGGTCATCTTTTATCGAAGGAGGGAAGGAAACTGACCCCAGAAAGAATTCAGGCAATAGCAAAATTGAATGTGCCAAGAACGCAGAGAGAAGTACGCGCTTTCTTGGGCATTACATCGTACTGTAGACAGTGGATTCCAAATTTTTCGTTATTAGCCAAACCCTTATTGGCACTAACGTGTAAAAATACACCCAATTCCATTCCTTGGTCTGATGAGTGTCAGAAAAGTTTTCTCGAATTACGCACAGCATTATGTTCGGCCCCTGTGTTGGGTAACCCCAACTACAGTAAGCCTTTCACATTATATGTCCACGAGAAGGAGGGCTGTGCATTGTCTGTGCTGACTCAGTTATACGGAGATTGACAGCGGCCATGCGCCTATTTTTCGTCAACTTTGGATCCGGTAGCAAGAGCATTACCAAGTTGTTTAAGGGCCACAGCAGCAGCAGCTGTTTCTAATCGACAGTCTGCAGGTCTAGTAATGAATAATACACTAATCGTGATGGTCCCGCATGCAGTAGACACATTGTTAAATAGGACCAAGACACAGCACTTAACTAGTGCTCGACTGTCCAGTTATGAATTGACGCTACTAGCGAGCCATGTGCACATAAAAAGATGCAGTACCTTGAACATAGCCACATTGTTACCAATTGCAGAGGAATCGGATGCTTCAGAACAGCACGATTGTTTCCTTAGAACAGAGGAAGAGACGGAAGGGAGAGTTGATTTGTTCGACACTCCTCTTGCTGAATGTGATGGTACATTATGGGTGGATGGTTCATGCTTTAAACTCCCAAATGGTAACGTGACTACAGCATATGCTGTCACAACTTTGCACACAATCGTTGAAACTGCGCGAATACCACATGGTTCAGCTCAAGCCGCAGAACTCATAGCCCTTACGAGAGCATGTGTGTTATCTAAAGGAATGAAAGTGACTGTCTATACCGACAGCCAGTATGCTTTTGGAGTGGCTCACAGTTTTGGACGATTGTGGAGGGAACGTGGGTTCCTGACTTCGCATGGAGCTAAGATTCAGCATGGTCAGTTTGTGAATGAGCTTCTTGAATCACTGACGTTGCCCCTGAAAGTAGCGATCGTGAAATGTAGTGCTCACAAGAAAGTGATTGATGATGTTGGTCGTGGAAATGCATTTGCTGATGAAACTGCTAAGGAAACTGCAAAGAATATGATGAGCCGAATGTAAGTTGCGAGCCTAGAAAGATGGACTGGTGATGTTGGAATATGTGAAGACACGATAGAAAGTGTGAAGTCCATCCAAGCTGAGGCCCCGGAGAAAGAGTTAAGCATGTGGAGAGAAAGTACAGGGAGAATGGATGCAAATGGTTGTTGGATTGAATCGACAGAGCAACAGAGATGGTTGTTACCCGATGCATATGTGCCTGCAGTGGTTACAATGGCTCATGGGATGGCCCATATCAGCGCGAAAGGGATTTGCGAGTTGTTGGCCCCAGTGTGGAAGAATTCAGGGATTCCCAAGTGTGCAGAGAATGTTGTCAAGAATTGCATGGTATGTCTGAAGCACAATCCTGGTAGGGGAACCCCAACTCCAGCTGGTCATTTTGCACCTCCTACGTATCCGTTCGAGGTTTTGCAGCTAGATTTCATACACATGGAGAGGTGCAACAACTTAAAATACATGCTCGTGGTTGTTTGTGCCTTCTCAAGATGGGTAGTAGCCTATCCCCTAAGGGACAACACTGCCTTGTCCACAGCGAAAGCCCTTGTGAAAGAGTTCTTCCCCAGGTTCGGAATGCCTAGAATGGTCTGGTCTGACAACGGAAGTGAATTTGTGGGTTGTGTGATGAAAAGAGTGTGTGAAGGGCTAGGCATTAGGCAGAAGTTCCACGCTGCAAATCACCCCCAATCAGCTGGATTAGTGGAATGTTACAATGGCACGCTTAAACTTAAATTGGCCAAAATCCAAGCGAGCACAGGTCTTAAATGGCCTGACGCTCTACCCTTAGCAATCCTATCCACCAGAATGACTGTGCATTCGCGAGTGAAACTCAGCCCCTATGAAATAATCTTTGGTCGGCCAGCCAACATATGGGGAGTGCCTAGGCCCACGAAGTTTAGCGAGCTGCAACACCCCATTTTGCTTGACTATTTGTATGAATTGACGGCTAAATTGCGTGTTTTAGATCAACAGGTCCACAACACCTTGCCTCCGGTCTCTGAGACACCGGGTCACTCCATTGACCCCGGTTCCTGGGTGCCCTGTCCGCAACTTTCAAAGAACAAGAAACGACCAGCCCAGATGGACCGGGCCTCACCTCGTCCTCCTGTCTACAAGGTCGGCTGTTAGGGTGGAGGGGAAGGCCAATTGGGTCCACGGGATCCATTGTAAGAAGATACCCTTCCCTCTGCCACATGACCAATGGGTCCGGAAAGGAGGCACTGACTCAGAGCGCACAACTGATGAACGTGTAAAAGAAGCTAATCCTGATTGTGAAAGTGGGAACATTTTTCAAGAAACTGCGCCACCACCAGAACAATTGAACTCTGTGGAACCTGAGCTACTATTTCTGGACCAGACAGTACCCGGGAAAAGACGCTACAATTTGCGACCAAGAAAAACAGACTAAAGTAAAAGTGATTTATTTTATGAGCCGAAAGAAAAACCTGTGGACTAATGAAAAAAAAATGTGTTTTCCCCAAATCCTATTTTTGAAAGTGCAGATCTCCCATCTAGGTAACTTGCTTATTTTTGTTTTTTTCGAACCGCCATCCGGGTTCCGCTGCTAGGGTCGCGGTTGATTAAAGACTTTTGGGTGCAGCTGACGACGTTAGGTCGCTGGTTCCGGTTGGTCCAAGGGAGCTGACGGAAGCATCCTTTAGCAGAAACAACCTACCACCGCGGGCAGCACCTTAGAGAGGATGGAGTTTCCTGATGTGGAGAGGCCTGCCAAACAAATGAACTTTAAGCAGAGACTTTTTAAAACTATGACGAAGAAAATTTTTATAATAGTGTGTATTTTTATGCTATTCAGCGTAATGGTCTTTTTGATAAGCTATGTTTTATTCTCTCTTCATGTGACATTTGCGCCCACTACATCACCCATACCTCCTCCTACTGTTTCCTCTCATTCTTTCCACCCTTTGCCTGACCACGAATCAAATAGGAGATTAGAATTCATCAATAACTCCTTCGTTCAGTTATTACACCAACACCAACTTGTAATGAACACAACTAACTGTTGGGTGTGTGGTCTCATGCCCCACACCACGGATAGAGGTATCCCCTATTTGGTCCTGCCATTTAGTCACAATGGGTCAGTATGGGCATATAGAACAATGTTCATATATGCACGAGAAATCCAACCCCTACGTTCTGTAAAAGACAACCTCAAGACTAGAGCCCTAGTCAAAGGTATAGTTGACATGATCAAGGAAGTAACTTCTTACGAAGATACCCCGGATGATGAGATACTTGCATATGTAGGTTGGAATGTGACCGGATATGGCACTACATTAAGTGAGAAACAGCAAGCCAAAAGATCGTCCCCTATCTGGATCGTACCCCATCAAGGACACCTGTGTCTGCAAGGTATTGGCAGGAATCCCAGAGCTCAGCTAGGGAAGAGTGTCTGTACAGAAATGTATGTTTTTGGATCTCAGACTTCCCCTGCCTTTTTAGCCGCTAAGGGTACTTATTTCATCTGCCATGATAGAGCCTATACATGGTTGCCCCCTGACTTCTCGGGCTCATGTTTTGTTTCATTCCTGTTACCTCCCACCTACACAGCAGCGGCGGATTACCATCGGACAAGGGTAGTTAGAGGTGTTTTGAGTAAAGAAGACACTGCAGGTCAAGAATTTGGTGACTTTGCAATGGGTTTTCTGCCGTTCTGGGGAGCCATGGCTAACAGCAGAAACATAAGACAATTGACAAGGGTAGTTGAATCCACCGTGATTGAAACTGCTGGTGCCCTTAGTAACCTGACTGCTGAGCTCCAGTCGGATCGACTTATGACCCTTCAGAACCGGGTTGCTTTGGATGTAATACTTGCGGACCGAGGTGGAGTATGCAAATTGATCCAGTCCAGTTGTTGCATTTTTATTCCAGATAATGCTCCGACAGTGTACGGGGCCATCTCCAAACTACATAAGATTTCCGAATCTATTCATGTGGATAAAGGAGATTGGTCGTTAATGGGATGGTTCTGGGAACTGATATCTGCCTGGGGATGGAAAATTCTGATGGTCTTAGCCATTCTTTTCCTGTTCTGTCTATGCATACAGTGTGCTCCTGCAATATGTGGCCTCTGTGCTACATCATGTGTAAGGAAACCTGTGTCAAGACATGAGCTCAGCACTAGAATGATGTTGCAGCAACATCTCAATGACTTTAGGAATATAGATCTGGACTCAGATTAACATGAGGATAGATTAATTGCCTAGGTAAGGGCAAAAGGAGGGTCTGTGGTTCTGAAAAATCTGGATTCATATAATAGTACTGGACTCGAGAATAAAAACTTCGTCGAAATAGGACGAATTTGGTATCAAAAGACCGAGAATGACGAGTACATCAAGTACATGTATTTTCGGCATATTCGAGTGACGATTTCACCTCGAAATCGTCATTTACATTCTAAACCCTTAGCTACATGTTGCCCTTTACATAGGCCTTAATCCAGTTCAATTTGATTCCACAAGGACACATACTCCTTAATCGACTTCTCCCTGACCCCAGTACAAGTTAGAACCATTGCCCCAGGCCGAACTCGTTAGGTCAGTTCCCTCCCAGTGGCCGAGCAAGATAGCATCTAGGCTCAACCAGCCATGAAACCATTTCAGCGCGCACACCTGCCATATCTCGCTCACATCTTTTCTCCACTCCTTTTCTTCACTTGCTTTATGATGGGGAGGTGACCGTTTTTATTAGGGGTCCAGCGATATCTAATGAAATGTTGGGCCTTGCCGGATGATTTTTTATGGGCAGCACGTTCGTGAAATATGTACATGTCATCATGACTCTGCTTTTCTTTTGTAATCAGTAACTATAAATGAAATACCACGAATCCAAGGAATGTTTTGCCCAAGGCTGAAAATTATGTATAAGAAGAGAAGCCTGACTTCGTGAAAGTGTGCAGTCTCCTGAGAATATACCCGTGTTGTACTTCTAGGACCCTGTTACCTTGGTTGCAGCCAATAAACTAATCTTTGACTTCACCTAGACTCTGAGTTTCTGTAGGTCTGACTCAGGAGAACCCGAGGTCTCTGGGTGTTGATCCCCTGGCACCGCTGGGTTACCGGTTCTGTGCCGGTTCTTAAAAACCCACTACCTCAAGCCATACAGGAGATGTAATCGGGAGGCCAGGTGGTGACATTCCATATTCAGAAAAGGGGGGTGGTGATGAACAGAGTGCCTGAATTAAGCAGACCACTCTTACCCAGTCCAAAGATCAGGGCTTGATCCATCACCGTTTTTTAGCTCACTGCACCATCCCAGCTCAGAACTTGGCTATATGCAAATTAGTCTGTTCCTGTCCCAGTGCATGATGGGAACAGGGCAAACCAAACTACCAAGCCAATTCTTATACTGGGAAGGAAACAAGCTACCGGGGACCGGTTTCTGGCATTTCAGCCTCGTCGGCCCGGCTTGCTTGAATCCTGATGGTGCAATGAGCAAGGGACTCACATCTGAGTATACCCTTCCACGCTTATGGTGGACAAAATGATTCAGAAAAGGGGGTGGTGATGAACAGAGTGCCTGAATTAAGCAGACCACTCTTACCCAGTCCAAAGATCAGGGCTTGATCCATCACCGTTTTTTAGCTCACTGCACCATCCCAGCTCAGAACTTGGCTATATGCAAATTAGTCTGTTCCTGTCCCAGTGCATCACCACCCCCTTTTCTGAATCGTTTTTGGCCACTATAGGTGTGGCAGGGTATACTCAGATATGAGTCCCTTGCTCACTGCTCCATCAGGATTCAAGCAAGCCGGGCCGAAGAGGCTGAAATGCCAGAAACCGGTCCCCGGTAGCTTGTCTCCTTTCTGGTGAAGAATTGGCTTGGTAGTTTGGTCTGCCCTGTTCCCATGATGCACTGGGCCAGGGACAGACTAATTTGCATATAGCGAGGTTCTGAGCTGGGATGGGGCAGTGAGCTAAATAACGGTGATGGATCAAGCCCTGATCTTTGGACTGGGTAAGAGTGGTCTGCTTAATTCAGACACTCTGTTCATCACCACCCCCTTTTCTGAATCGTTTTTGGCCACTATAGGTGTGGCAGGGTATACTCAGACATGAGTCCCTTGCTCACTGCTCCATCAGGATTCAAGAAAGCCGGGCCGAAGAGGCTGAAATGCCAGAAACCGGTCCCCGGTAGCTTGTCTCCTTTCTGGTGAAGAATTGGCTTGGTAGTTTGGTCTGCCCTGTTCCCATGATGCACTGGGCCAGGGACAGACTAATTTGCATATAGCCAGGTTCTGAGCTGGGATGGGGCAGTGAGCTAAATAACGGTGATGGATCAAGCCTTGATCGTTGGACTGGGTAAGAGTGGTCTGCTTAATTCAGACACTGTGTTCATCACCACCCCCTTTTCTGAATCGACATTCCATATTCAGCACACCTAGACCTTCCCTCTCATAAGGCAGTGCAATGTGGACAATTTAAGTATGGTTTGGGTGTCTGCACAGATGGAAGATGATATTAAACTATTGCATTTTCTGAGTATGTCTCTTGGAAGCAGGCACAACACTGACTGGAAGGCATAAAAACACAGTGGGAGCACTGTAACTTTCACTATCTGAATGATGCCAACTAAAGTTAGTGGTACTTTTGTACAGTACAAACATGGATTGAATTGTGTAAATTAGTAAACATACATCCTATGTTAAATGTATACATTTGTTTTGTCAATGTGATAAACTAGTTTTCAAATACTTCAAATCATTGGAAGCCCAGATTCAGCAACATTATTTAGTGCCAGAGGATTAGAACAGTTTGTAGTGGGGCCTTAGAGCTTTCCATATCTGTCTAACTTTGTTAATAAGTAAGGGATAGAAAGGGCAGGGTCTCTTAAGTACACCGATGTGTCATAGGCATCCATGGACACTATGGGCCTGATTCACAAAGGTAAAGTTACACTTTTGAGTAAGTTTGCACTTTGTAGTAAGTTTACTACTCAACTCAGAGTGTAAACATACTTCAAAAGTCTAAGTAACATGTCTCCTCCCCAGATGAACCAATTGGCTTAAACTTGTGTGAGTGAGTGATGTCGCTTCCTAAACATCATTCTTATCCCACTTAAACCCCCACTTACTCCTGCCTAATCCCATCTATTTTAGTAGTTAATCTGTCACGTTTCCTACTCACTCAATGTGTCCTTCCCACATGTTCAACTAAAATCTATTCTCAATGTGTAGAGACTCCACAGTCGGTGTAGAGAACTCAGCACACATACGTTTAGGCAAAAGGTACATTTTGTAGTCTGTAATCTAGTACTTCAAAGTGCAGTTTGAGAAGAATGACCACTGTGTGACATGCTTACTGCTTAAACTTTTCATATGTCATCGCAAGATGCTAGCCAAAGGTTCATTCACCAGTGCATGTAGAACAGGGGACGATACTGGAGTGCACCACTCCAGTATAGGCCATTCCATTTATCCGCAATTAGGCGTTTAATCCAACTAATAATATAGGAGCTAAAATCAATCAACTCAAGGAGATGCTGCTTAAAGATTAATCAGACCATATCAAATTCCTTCTTTATATTTATGTAATCCTCTTAAGACATAGCCAGGAAGTACTTTACATGTGCTAACTGGCACAGACCATATGTCAGAATCCCTTTAAGATGGCCATGGGCATGCAGGGTCTACTGGTCCTAACTGTGGTGGTTGAGGCTCTGCTATTCCTGATGTACCGTTGTTCGACCTCCTATGATCAAGTTCCCTTTCTCCATTTGACTCTCAGTGGTAGCTGACGTTGAGCAGTCAAGGCTCCCTCAGGGGGATGTAGCTATAGGACAGTGAACAATACTCATAACTCAAGATGCAGGAAGTGCAAATAATAAATTAATGTCCAGCCAAATACTTCCTTTTATAAGACAAAGATATATTTTTATCTAGCTCTACACAGCCAAAGAAATGCGACATTCAAATAGAACAGCACACTCCCTTTGAGGTCGGGGCCCTAGTAGTTGTCTGGCGAATCCCTTCCCACCCTCTTTGTGTAACCTGTGCAGGGTATTCCCCATTCACTGGTGGCTGCTTCGAAGAACACACACTATTAGACCATACTCAGGAGTTCTCAGTTTTGACCTTTTAGGAACTTAGTCAATAGTGTCTATGGTGCTGCTGCACCGTTTGCAGCGAGTTCCCCCAGGTTCCAACTGGCGCAGTTCTAGTCTTTCCCACTCTTGAAGCACACAATGATGCAGTGGGCACCATTGACTGTTAATCCGTTCGTAGAGGTCAGAGTGTTTTTGAGCATAATGCAGAACCTTGCTGCCCAGGCTCTCTCTTCCAGAGCAGTGGTGCTGAAGGTCTGACTTTGTTTAATGAGGGTGGGGGTATCCTTTCTTCAGCCTTTGACTGGAGCTAGCAAGAAGGCAACATCATCCATGCCATCTATGGCAGTCCTCGGCGGTGAGTCAGGGGCAGTTCCCGCACAGCACGGGTCTAACCTGTGAGTCATAACCTCAGAATCTCATTTGGACAATGGCCCTAATTCTTTGGCAATGTTTGTACAGGCAACCCCTCCTGAAATTTGGGGTTGCTGTTGTACGTGGTGATACGGGCACAGTCTCTTCCAGTCTCAGTAACTTGGTTCAGACAGTCACATGTCTGGGTAATCCTTGGGATGGTACTATACAAATAGCCCCCTATGGCATCAGAGGTAACTGCAGCACAGTGGTACGGGTGTAGCAAGACCCATACAGTGGTCAACACATGGCTCAGTCTATGGCTGCCCTCTTCTGGCATGCGGGGACTGCTGAAAACAATCTTGCACATGGGCAATGGCCCAATTGGTGCTCAGCCGAATCCTCACAACTCGCACAACAAGTTCTCATGGTAGGTCTCCCCACTGGCCTTGTCTCCCTCCAACACCCCCCTCTTCCTCACATAGGCACACTGGTCTTGGCAGGCAGACAGGCACTCTTGTGGCAGGCTCTAGGGCAGGTGATTTTGGTTTTCCTGGGTGATGTCTCCTCACCAAGTAGTAAGACTAGCCAGCCTTTGCCCATAGTCCTGGTCACAGGCAGAGATATTAAATATATCACCCAAATATAGAAAAGTATTTGTGGTTTCAACTCCACAAGAAGCAATATAAAAGGAGGGTGGTCTCCTTGGTCATTTATCCGAAAATAAAATGTAGGTTTTGGCTTAGTTGATCTGGAGATCCAATGAAGCCATATAAGACACATAATTATTAAAGCTTTTGCAATGCTAAACAGGTCCTAGCTGTCAATACGGCATCAACTGCATATAGTAATATGGGGATGCGTTTTTTATTTACCATAGGGACATCAGTTACGGAGTGATCTGCTGATTCTATGCCATTAGAATAAGATGAAAACAAAAAGGGAGCCAGTACACACACCTAAGAATAGCGAATGATCTGGTGCAGTCCCCCTGGCTGCCATATCTAACACACGCAGAAGACTGGGAGTATAATTGACGTATAAAAGATCCTAAAATTTCATCCATACCCATGTCATTCATGATACTCTATAGCTTGCAATGTGAGACACAATCAGTCACCGCCGAGAGATCCATAAATGCCATAAAGTGGCATTTATGGATATTTCCTTCTTTAGCTTGGGCATACTTCGCTGCAATTAAGTTCAAATTTAAACACTGATCCAAAGTCCCATCCCTTTTTTTAAAACCATAGTGTGCCGGTATTAATATATTTTTATCATTATCTCAATTCTCTAGTCTGTTTCATAACAGGCAGCCCATTAATTTAACTGTGCTATCCAAAAGAGAAATGGGCTTACAGTGTTTAGGCAGTGATTTGTCCCCTTTCTTATGTAGTGGTGCAATAATTGCCTTTTCCATGAGTCTGGGTGTCCCACTACCATAATTGTATTAAAAACATTCATCAATAATTGGATACAGAGGTCTGAATTTAAAACAAAGAAGTCAATCGTGGCCCCATCTGGGCCAGGGGCTTCAGTGCTGCTACATCTCAACAAACCACATTTTACCATTGCCATAGAGCAGATAATCGGGGTAAGCAGGTCATTAGTCAGAGCAACAGCAGTTAAGTAAAGCCTATCGAGACCCAGGGTTTTTTTAAATGAGGGAAATACTAGGCGCACTGCTAACGGTGGTAGATGTAGTGTAGATGGGTCAAGGTGCAAGCAGGTGAGGGGACAAAAGCCCTAAACCCCTCCAAGAGTGTGTGTCGAGACACATGCCATACATATAAAAACACAAAACCTGATGCACACCAGTTCAAAGGAATAAAGAAATGATGTCTCAATGGACATAAGTAAGTTCAAGTTTCCACATTTGATGACAAGGAAAACGATGGGTGACACGATTCCTCTTTTATTGGAAGGATGACCAGCCGACACGTGTTTCGTCGTCAAGCAGAAACAGTGCTTACACGACTCCTCAGGGCTGAGGAGGATACAAAATACATAATGCAATTCATGGTAACATGTCAATGAATAATACGTTTCTTGGGTAACTATTTCTAGCGCAAGTGCAGGGTGCAGGTGGAAATCATAACAATATGTAATGTCAATCTTGTGGAAGCACCAAAACACCGTCCCGCCGTCCAGTGTGAATATCTACAATTGTGGACGAAAACAGGATCGTGATACGCCAGTGGGTACGTCTGTGCCGCAAATAAATAAAGTGAAAACGTGTAGTAGAAATCTAATCGTTGTGACGCAAAGGACAAGGCGGAAAAAGGAGGTGCAGACATTAAAAATTCCTGTATCCGGGAGACATGTATTTAAATTAAAAGTAGACATCGGTGTGTATAGGACAGATCATATGCTAAAAATAATAAGGGTGCGCTTCCTACCTGTAGCGAAGGGATACTGAACCACAGGTCTGTAGCGTTACCAAAAAGGAGGGAACAAAAAGAGGCAAAGGGTATTCAAAACAAGGTCTTGGATGGCAAGACGACAAAAGCACCACAATACAATCGGAAAGTATGTCAGAAAATAAATCGAAAGGGTAAATATTAAGGAATGGTGAAGCTCACCGCTTAGCCGGTGATAATTCCGACCCGGCCCCGCTCGAGACCAGGTTAAATAGTTTCAAGACGTCTGGGTAGGTTGTCCAGAATCAATAAAGTTTGTGCAGCAATAGAGCTAAAAGGGGGAAAGAGTGAATTTGCTGATCACTGGGCTGCATCTGATTTGCAGAGCATTGGTGATAAGTGCAAAAACTAGCAATTTCTACAAAGTGGTCGAGTTGCATCTCACCTTAGAAATGCATTTATGGTGCTCTAGGTCGACTTCTGTCAAGCGATGACATGAGACGGTATGCACATTCACTCGGTCAGATAAGGCAAGTGAGCCGGTACATCAGTGTCGATGCTGGATATGTGGTCGGTTAATCCAAGAATAAGAACTATATAAAGGGGAGAGAGGAGCAAGAGCGTCAGTCTGCCCACTCCAGTAAACTATTGTGGAGACATTTGCATAAGCATAAAATGCTAGATCGGATATGAACAATGGTTGTTTTTACCATTTCGATAACCAGCATGGTTATTCGAACGATGGATTACTATCGTGTTCGAAAATTAATAGCACAACTAATAAGGCTTACCCGAGTACCGAGGAAGAAACCGGCAGGACAAGTACTCCCGCAAAATGGTTCCGGGTGCGGACGCTTCATTTCGACCCGGAAGTGGTTAAGTAGTCACGATAAGACCCGTATGTAAGAAAACTAGAGCGTCTAGATGGAGGGAAGTGGGTACACATTCCTAGACAGTAAACAATTGTGTCATGCTGTGATGTGGGGAGCGAAAGGGCATAAAAGGATGATTTTATAAACTTAGAAGAAAGTAAGCGCGATCGTCTTGAGGGAGGAAATAAAAACATGCATAAGTGCCCGGTCATGCATCCGATCTACACCATGCAGTAGTGTCAAAAATATGATCTATTGCAACTGTACATTATGCAAATATTAACAAATATTTTTTCTATAAACATCTTAGAAATATATGTTGCAGTTATTGGAAGTAGGTCGTTAAGATTTGTAATCCAAATACGAAAGTTAGCTCATCAATGGAAACATTATAGCTCATAATGTATAGTGAAAGTGAATGCAATACAATTGATAATTCATACATTGTGATAATGCATATAGGGCGTCACTCTATTAGTTCAAAAAACAAACCTCATATGAGCCTCATTGAGGGTGAAACTGAACATAAGGATGACAGTGAAGACACAATTATACAGTATGTGTACTGGAACACCAGTAACAGAGGATGACCGAAACTGCAGTGTGTTTCCGAAACCAAGTTAGGTGCTTACACATTATATATAAATATATGCAGGAAATGAAAGGAGAATAAATCTAATTAATCCCCTAGAAAGTATTGCATCTCTTGGTCAAAATTCAAACCATGATCCACAGTTCGAAGGCGGAGAATCCACATGGCCTCCAAGCGTCTCAGTTTGAGTTCTCTGTTCCCACCTCGTACTCCAATAGGAACAGTGTCAATCCCAAAAAATGAGATTTGTTTATCCAAAGCTTGATCATAGCACGTAGCTGCGTGCAACGCAACCGGGTACCTTGGATCCTATTTATGAATAGCTCTAATGTGTTCGGCTATTCTTTCTTTGAGAGGGCGAATAGTGCTACCCACATAAAATTTCTTACATTTACACTCAATAATGTATACCACGAAACGTGTAGTGCAATTGATGTTGGTTCTGATGACATATTCCTCTCCATTTATGTCATGAAATTCAGTGGTCTTGTGCTTAGCCCACCGACACATAGAGCAAAATCCGCACCTATAGAAACCTGTGTTATGTTTGGTTAGCCAGTTATCAGTAGTGTAACTACGGGGGACTGTCGGGCTTAGCCTGCTCCTCAGGGTCCTACCTCTCCTGTAGGTGATCTGTGGATGTTCACCTATAAAGTCTTGAATGTTTTTGTCTGCCCTGAGAATATTCCAATGTTTGGTAAAGGTTCTACGTAATGCTTGATGTTGGCTGTTGAAGTCAGTGATCATTTGAATTGTCCCGGATCCACTCTTCATGTCAGTGTGCTTATTCTTAAGTATATCAGTTCTTTTGATTTTCATAACCCGAGTAGTAGCTGTCTTAAGTAGGTCATCTGGATAGCCTCTTTTCTTGAAGCGTTCCTGCATTTCCTTCAGTGTCTCTTTGAAATCTTTATCATTACTGCAGTTTCTGCGAGCTCTAAGGAATTCACCAAATGGAATAGAACTAATCTGGTGGGATGGGTGAGCACTGCTAGCGTGCAGAATCGCATTACAGGCAGTATTTTTTCTGAAGAGTTTACTGTTCAGCTTGTTGTCAGAAATATAAATTTCCAAGTCAAGAAATTCAATTCTGACTAGACTAGCTTCCATGGTGAAACTCATGTCCCAAGTGTTGTGGTTCAAATGTTTGTAGAAATCAATCAAATGTTCATGTGTACCAGACCAGATCAATAGACAATCGTCTATGTATCTTCCCCAAAATACTATAGAGTCTATAAATGTCGCTCCTTTGGTGCCCCAGATAAGGTCATTCTCAAGTGCGCCCATGAACAAATTAGCGAACGAAGGGGAAAATTTAGAGCCCATTGCGACCCCTTTTATTTGCCTGTACCATGAGTTGTTGAACATGAACACATTGTTCTTTAAGATGAGTTCCATCATGGAAACCAACATGTTGGTATGTTGCCACATAGTGGCAGGTCGGTTCTGTAAAGTTTTGGTTACAACTTCCAATCCTAGGTCAGGTTTGATGCTAGTGTACAGAGCTACCACATCCATAGTTACTAGAAAGTTGCCTGGCTGCCATTGTAGATCAGAGAGTATGCTCAATATATGTTTTGTATCTTGGATAAAAGATGGTAGATTGCGTACCAGGGGCCCTAAGAATAAGTTGACGTATTCAGCTAGTCTTTCTGTCTGACCCCCTATACCAGAAATGATGGGTCGTCCAGGAGGGAAAGGGAGGTGTTTGTGTACCTTGGGCAAGGTGTAAAGCCAAGGGTAGGAGGGTTTGAGTATTTTCATGTAAAGATATTCATCTTCATTGATCAGACCATTTTCTTTCCAAGTTAAAAGAAATCTGTTGATGTTAGTGGTAAGGGATGCTATGGGGTTGTATTCAAGGCACTCATAACATGTACTATCTTGTAGTTGACCCAGTATCTCATCTTGGTAGTCTGTTTTATTCATAATAACCACATTGCCCCCCTTGTCAGCTTCCCTGATGATTATGTCATGATCTTTTGTAAGCGTATTCAAGGCTGCCCGTTCTCCTGTGGTTAAATTATCTTTGTATCTAAAAGTGCGTGGATTTCTTTTGTGGTCTAGTTTATCAATGTCCTCCAATACTCTTTTATGAAAGCTGTCTATTGAATTACCACCTGGTAGAGTAGGAATCCATTTGGATTTGGATTTAAGCCCACTGACAATACTGAAGTCAGACTCAATGTTACGTTCTTCTAGTAGAGTTTCCATGTCGTGGGGAGTTTGTTCTAGATCAGTTAAAGAGAGTAAGAGGTGTGTGGCTTGAATATCGTTGATAGTTAAAACACCAGGTTCAAACTGAGTAGGAATATTCGTAGAGATTGTATTAGAGACATTCTTATTGGAAAAGTGCTTTTTCAGTACAAATTTGAACAGATCAATCTTTAATCTACAGACGTCAGTGTTAGCGAAAGGGTTTTCTTACATACGGGTCTTATCGTGACTACTTAACCACTTCCGGGTCGAAATGAAGCGTCCGCACCCGGAACCATTTTGCGGGAGTACTCGTCCTGCCGGTTTCTTCCTCGGTACTCGGGTAAGCCTTATTAGTTGTGCTATTAATTTTCGTACACGATAGTAATCCATCGTCCGAATAACCATGCTGGTTATCGAAATGGTAAAAAAAACCATTGTTCTTATCCGATCTAGCATGTTATGCTTATGCATATGTCTCCACAATAGTTTACTGGAGTGGGCAGACTGACGTTCTTGCTCCTCTCTCCCCTTTATATAGTTCTTATTCTTGGATTAACCGACCACATATCCAGCATCGACACTGATGTACCGGCTCACTTGCCTTATCTGACCGAGTGAATGCGCATACCGTCTCATGTCATCGCTTGACAGAAGTCGACCTAGAGCACCATTAATGCATTTCTAAGGTGAGATGCAACTCGACCACTTTGTAGAAATTGCTAGTTTTTGCACTTATCACCAATGCTCTGCAAATCAGATGCAGCCCAGTGATCAGCAAATTCACTCTTTCCCCCTTGTAGCTCTATTGCTGCACGAACTTTATTGATTCTGGACAACCTACCCAGACGTCTTGAAACTATTTAACCTGGTCTCGAGCGGGGCCGGGTCGGAATTATCACCGGCTAAGCGGTGAGCTTCACCATTCCTTAATATTTACCCTTTCGATTTATTTTCTGACATACTTTCCGATTGTATTGTGGTGCTTTTGTCGTCTTGCCATCCAAGACCTTGTTTTGAATACCCTTTGCCTCTTTTTGTTCCCTCCTTTTTGGTAACGCTACAGACCTGTGGTTCAGTATCCCTTCGCTACAGGTAGGAAGCGCACCCTTATTATTTTTAGCATATGATCTGTCCTATACACACCGATGTCTACTTTTAATTTAAATACATGTCTCCCGGATACAGGAATTTTTAATGTCTGCACCTCCTTTTTCCGCCTTGTCCTTTGCGTCACAACGATTAGATTTCTTCTACACGTTTTCACTTTATTTATTTGCGGCACAGACGTACCCACTGGCGTATCACGATCCTGTTTTCGTCCACAATTGTAGATATTCACACTGGACGGCGGGACGGTGTTTTGGTGCTTCCACAAGATTGACATTACATATTGTTACGATTTCCACCTGCACCCTGCACTTGCGCTAGAAATAGTTACCCAAGAAACGTATTATTCATTGACATGTTACCATGAATTGCATTATGTATTTTGTATCCTCCCCAGCCCTGAGGAGTCGTGTAAGCACTGTTTCTGCTTGACGACGAAACACGTGTCGGCTGGTCATCCTTCCAATAAAAGAGGAATCGTGTCACCCATCGTTTTCCTTGCAATCCAATGTGGAAACTTGAACTTACTTATGTCCATTGAGACATCATTTCTTTATTCCTTTGAACTGGTGTGCATCAGGTTTTGTGTTTTCAACAGCAGTTAAGTGTTCCCTTTTGGAAACTGACCCAAATATATTTGTGTAGTGATAAATCCAAGCATCCTCTTTCATGTGAACATCTAGAGATGTCCCTGTGTCTTGGTTCAGGAATGGGTATTACTTCTATCCCAAAACTCTTTTGAGTTTTTTGAGAAAGCAGCTTGTTGTAGTTTATCCCAAGCATCCTCCTTCAAAGCTTTAAATATACACCTCCAACTTTCCTTATATTGGGAGCGGCGATAAGTGACCAATGCCTTGTCTCTTGCCTATTCCTTTAGTGGCATATGTAATTTACTGAGTGCCTTGGTGCAAACAGCGTCAAACCGAGTTTGCTGCTTCCTCTTAGGGGGTTGTTAGTTGCTTTCAACGGCATTCAGCAATTAAACAAATGCCTCCACTGTAGTCGATGGTTCACTATAAAAGTCTAGGCAGGTCAATACTTCCTGTTGAGTACAACCGACTATATTAGGTATTATTACAGCTATATTTATCTTAGCCCATTTAAGGACTATACCATTCCTGCTTACTATAGTTGGCACTAGTATTCACCGATCAGAAAATGTAAAACATCCTTTCCATTAAATTTGGAAGGTAATCGCAGCGTGATCGCTAAAATCTGTAATGAGGGTTTCTATCTGATTAAAAACATATTTTTAAAGGCAACGCAACCAACAGGTAATCTATCGTAATACTGTAGATAGTGTCTCCAAATGTTTTTTACCAAGGTGCCTGTACATTCATCAATTGGATTAAACATTACCAAGTTTCTTGTAATTAAAAGCCCATTCAATTCAGTGCTCTATGGAGTATGTGAGAAATGCGGCGGTACTACACCTTCGTCATTAATCAGGCTGCATAGTGGTGTCGCTAACCTGATACAACTGTGAAATCCCACCCACACTACATTCAGAGGGTTATGTTGGTTCGTCTTTGCCATATCAATTACACACTCTAATGAATGTTGACCTCAAAGTTATTATTAAAAAAATTAATTAGCACCATGTCCTCTACTCCAGGCCCACTGCGTAGAGCACCTACAGATTTTTACATATAGTGTGTTTCTGTTCAAGGTCAGTAATCCTCCTCTCGCCCTACCTGACCTTGAGGGGGGTTGCTGGAGTTTGAATTGTAGGAAAAGCGTCAATGTGAACATCAACTTCCCACGTTTCATGTGGACATACTAGATCATATTGTTGAATGATCCTAATTCAGTCTTCATTATCCCGCTTAGATCTAAGGCCAGCTATATTCCAACGTAATGATTTTATAAAATCTCTTCTCAGATCTAGGGGATGGTTAACTATTAAAGAATTTGCTACCTGCTGGGCCTGACTGTGCTGTGTATACTGGGCCTCCCTACAGACCATCTGTCAATCACAAGCTTAAAGCCCCTCCAGGTCAGCACATTTTCTGCACCGTGTTATGGCTGCTATGTGATTAAATCTTCAGGGGCGACTAAGCGAGGGGGGGCGAGATTATTATCGAGCCCTATAACAAAAAACTTAAGACCTTGTGGTCTATAAAAGAACCCCAATGGTTGGGCATAGATCTGTGTTGTCGCCATAGGGCAATTCGGAAGTATATTCAAAAGATGTTTCATAAGGTGTTGGTTATTAAAAATGATTGCTATGCAATCCCCCATGATTGTTTTTGAAGATTGACCCACCCATTGGGCTATTCTAGCATTTTAATGATATGGCTTGCAATGTTGGTACATTTGTCATGATTTGTTCATCAATTGGTGTGTGGATTATGACAGCGCATATTGCTATTGCGGGGTGTTTGCTATAATAATCACAAATGGACATGCAGCCGGGGGCAGGTTTAAGTTAAACTTATTCTGTAGTGAGTAACCTTTACGCCCTTCCCCAAGCATATCATGCCATGCTCTAGATATAACTGTGGCTCAAGTTGTGTGTGTAGCCTGTCGATTCTGAGGTTCAGGCTGACTGGGGTGAGTAGCCTGGTTATTTGTAATGACATTTCCATAACCAATACATGTATAATCTGAACCTTATATTAGAAAGTTAGTTCTATTACTCAGAACAGTCGATTGTGCCCACAATGGCATATGGGTACTTCTAAGACCCCCCGTATGCCTCCGTATCACCTCTTTTTGCAGTGGGTCGCTCAGTCCCAACCGCAGGTTGTGGTGTGACAATGGCAGTATCTTTAAATTTATTAGCCAAGAAGACCTCTGATGTCTTTAGTGTCCTTTCGGGTATACTACCCCGCATGTCAAGCAGAGCTAGGCTAGCTTCAATTAGGTTCAGATTGTCCATTAAGGGTTGCAGAAGGCAGGACAACTATTGTGGCTCTCACAGTCCCAGGTGAAATCATTGAACGGGGATACTTCCCAACACCAGTATTCAATTTGGCGAAGCTATGGAGCCTGCCACCCCTCTTTTTTTCCACCAGTGCCTCTTCAGGTGACTCTTGATTACTGGTGCCACTTGGTAGAATTTGTGGATCCGATAACATGCCAGCAATTAGAGCGGAAGGAATAACATCTACCCGGGTCGCCATGACATCAATTAAGGGAGGTAATTGTGCAGTGGATAAGCTCTCCTCCGGACAGCCTTCTTTCTGCCCTATAAACCTCCTTCGATAATCTTCGGCAGCTCTCATGAAAAAGGACTCAAGGTGTTAAGAGCCACTGTCCCTTGGACACATGTTTTGGCCTTTCGTTTCCCCATAATAGCAACTGAGCCTCTTATAGTATATACAAAAATTCAGGGAGCCCACGTTAGAGGGGGGCCCAGCCCAGCCTCCTCTGGGCTCTGACAGGTGTAGACGGGTCCGCCCTTGGCCCAGGCTTTTCCTTGGTTATGCCCAGGCGCGTTCCTGCACTATTGCTTTTTATGTGCGTGCTGATGGTCAAGGGCTCCTGGGAGACTGACTATACTCTTCCCAGGCACACAGATATTTAACGCAGAATCACTGCTACTGTGATGGGCAGCAGTCTACATCTACATGATGATGTAGGCCAAGGCTGAGATAAGCACACAGTGGCAGACCTTTTGAAAAGGTGAGTGAGCCTGTAGGCCTCACTCAAGTGACACAGGGTAAAAGGTCCTGGTCACTATTACTGATCAGTACATGGTATGCTGCCACCAGTATGTTCTTGCTGCTCCTGTTGAAGGTGGTAGCCTTTTACCCCTGTGAAGGTAGAGCTTAGGCTGCCTCCCTCAGTTCAGTCCGACAAGACCACTATCCGTGAGACCGGCCTATGTCATGGAGCACACTGATGGAGCACAAGCATCATCCTTGTTCACTTATGACAAAAGATTGACATTAGGTATCCAGACAACAGGCACTCAGGGTAGGCTTACACGTCTTTACCATGATGAGGACTTTTCTTTCTCAACACTATATATTGTGATTTAAGGCATGCCTTCTCCTACTTCTCTCCTAAAGCCAGGAATGACCTACCCCTGCACATCAGAACAGCCTTCTCCATTCTTGAATTCCTCAAAAACCTGAAGGACTGGCTTTTAATTCAGGCCTAACATCAGCTGGACTCAGACTGTTAATGCTTCAGCACTAGGATACGCCCCCGGAAGATAGGGCACTCTACAAGTTTACATACCATAACAGATTGAGTGAATTGGTAAAACCAGATTATATGGGTGAATCAAGTAAAAAAATTACCATCATGAGTGTCCTTGCAATAGTTCCACTTGGGATCCTTGCATCAATAGTCATCCAAGAGTAGCCTACATAAGTTTAAGCCTCTGGGGTCCTGCCACACAATCAGTGCTACTCACATAAAGCCAATAAGTCATCAGTTTTCCAGGGGCTCATTAGGAGCTTCAAGTAGATTGTGCTGTGAACTTATGTAATGATGTATGTGCCTTACTCTTGATATGATTTTGCAGAAATTGTTCCTAAGCAAAGCCTTCTTCCTTTGGATATACGTCTTGACAATCTGATTTCCCTAGCGGGGCACACCCTGGATGGTATTTTTTCTAACAACCCCTTACTAGCCTTTACAAAAGCACTGCCTCTTACGTGGACGGACCACCTAGCAGTATTTTTCAAACTTAGTTTGCCACCTCGATCGGTCAACAAACCCTCTAATAAACATGTTGAAGCTAGAGCGTGGAAAAATATAGCTGAGGGTGACATTCAAAACGTCCTCACAGCCACAGACACCCCAACTCCAACCGACCTAGATCAGGCCACAGAAACCTACTTCAACTGGATAGAAGGTGCAGGGAAGAAGTTGGCCCCATTAAAATTAGTCCGCCACCACAGAACACGTCCATCTGCGCCCTGGTACTCGCAAGAGCTCAAAAACCAGAAACTGATATGTAAACAGCTAGAAAGAAATTGGAGGAAGGGTTACAACGGCGAAGATAAAAAAGGATATAAAATAAGCCAAGCACTATACAAACAACTACTACATAATACAAAACAAAAATATTACACGGATAAAATACACGAGGCCAAAAACTACCCCAAAACACTGTTTAAAACGGTAAATGACTTGGCCCAGCCCAAAAGTAAAGTCCACATTTGTAAAGCGCACAATCACCCATAAGGGTCTCTAGGCGCTGGGGGCCGTCGGGAAGATTAAGCAAGCTATTGCCCAGAGTCACATGGTGCTGGGCTAACCTGCCGCCGGAGCCGGGGATCGAACCGTGGTCCCCAGATTCCAGCGTCAGTCGCCCTGGCCGCGGCGCCACACCTCTGCCCAAAGCACCAGCTACTCCGACCAGCCAAGATCTTTGCAACAGAATAGCCAAGTGTTTCTTTGACAAAGTGAACTCCATTTATGCCACATTCTCAGACCTATCCAAGGAAAAATTAGTTAAATCTGACCCTTGCTCCAGCATTGTCCCAAATATAATAGCCAAATCGGAATTCACCTCCTTTAGTCCTCTTCTGAAAGAAGACCCACACAATTTGATGACTAAAGCTAAATCAGGCTTTCCCTATGACCCTTGTCCGCTAGTAGTACTAAAATTGGCCGGTCATACAGTGACGAGCAAACTAACAATTCATCAAAGCTGATCGGTAAGAAGACTGAGATCTTGGTGTTTGGTCCTAACAAGAACATCTGGTCGCCTGATTGGTGGCCGTCCTCTCTGGGAGACTGTCCTACGCCTACGGAGTCGGCACGGAACTTGGGAGTGCTGATTGAACCCGCTCTCTCCATGACTTTGCAGGTTAATAGAACGGTTGCTACCTGCTGGGGTATTATTAAAATACTCCGAAAAATAAAATATTATCTGTCTCCTCAGGCGCGGAAGCAAGTGGTGGTAGCACTTGTCGCTTCGCGACTTGATTACTGTAACGCTTATACACCGGCATGAATAAGAGCCTGTTACAGCATCTGCAGACTGCCCAAAATGCGGCTGCCAAATTTGTTCTGGACGCTCCCAGATTAGCGTCAGCAACAGCAGCCAGGAAGGCCTTACACTGGCTTCCCATTGAATCGAGGATTACTTTCAAAACTCTCTGCCTCACTTATAGTGCACTCTCTGGTAAGGGTGCGGGGGGTTTCAAGAAGCTGCTGCTACCTTACGTATCAGGTAGAGAATTACGCTCTTCCTCAAAGAATCTGCTGGTGGTACCTCGCTTCCGCAGGAATAAGTGGGGTGGCAGGGCTTTTTCTTCAATCGCCCCTAAGCTATGGAATACTCTTCCTTGCTAAATTAAATCTCAGCCCTCCGCTCTGCTTTTTTCGAAAGGCCTTGAAAACTTGGCTATTTGCTAGGGCGTACCCGTAGTCACTGTTTATTTGATCTTATGGTTTTGTTGTTAGGCTCCTTGATGCCTTCGGGCTTAGTCGCGCATTACAAGATTCCTTTCATTTAATTTCATTTCATTTCATGGTTGCTGGTTTAGTGTCTGTGCACACTTTTTCAATGCTAACCATGCTAAGGTGCAAGTGCTCCTACCATAAATTTGGTTAGGATTGGTTGTTCCCGATGAACATATTTGATTAACTGGTAATGCGTGTGCCCAGGGCCTGTGAATCAAATGCTACCAGTGGGAACATGTGTAGCCATTCAAATGTGTCTCAGACCTGCTACTGCAGTGTCTGCGGGTGCAGTTTTTAACTGCCATGTCAACCTGGCAAGTGCACCCACTTGTCATGCCTAATCCTTCCCTTTTATTACATATGTCATCCTTAAGGTAGGCCTAAGATAGTCCCATGGGCATAGTGCAGTGTATGCTATGGGCACTTATAATGCGCACAGCTGCTCCAGCAAAGGAGCGTCCTGGCGCAAGACAAGGTAGAACACAACACCGCTAAGAGCAAAGACAGAAGAGAGGAACAGCTGCGGGGCAGGAATTAAAATAGGAAAGTTTTAATGTGTAATGTATGTGTAATATAAGACATGCGCTGGTGTGGGTTTCATGTCCTGATAGTGAAATCCTATGCATTTCTTTTTTAACTATTGAAAGGCTGTCTTTTCCATAGGTGATCATTGAAGCTTCCTTTTAACATTTAACAAGTGTAACTTTCGATTGAGAAAAGATAGAGAAATGGAGTTTAGTTTCCTTCAGCTCAGAATTTAATAACACATATTTCAATAAAAGTGTTTGAAAATGCCACTTTTAGAAAGTGGGCATTTTCTTTCTCAATCAAGCTGTGTGCCTCTGCTTGTGGATTCACTGTCTGGTTTTAGACTGACAGGGGCTAATTATGCATTCACTCCAGACACTCGCACAGAGGGAGCTGAGGTGTGCCGTGCATATGCTGATGGACCATCCTGGGCTAGAGTGGTGGAAGGAGTTGTCACTGTCACCTGTATAGGCTGTGGCTGCTATTCAAAATGCTGTCTCCAACCCCTGTCGTGTAGTTAGATCAAGGAGGACATAACTGGTTTTGCTGAGCCAGAGGGACTCTCTGAACAAAGACTTCAAAGGGAAAAAGGGGTATATGTAATAGACATAAAACCCCAGAACTTAAGAATTCTTTTGGACTAGGGGACCTGCCAAGAAGAAGAGCTGGAAGAGCTGCCAGGAAGAGTACTACCCCTTTGCTGTGTGTTGCTCTGTTGGGTTGGCCAATAGTTGCTGCTTCAGTCTTGGGCAGTGAAAGAACTAAACTTTCTGCAACTAGTTGCCTGAGTTTCTCCAAGGGCTTGAAGTAGAGCTTGCCTCCTGTTGAAAGTTTCAAGAACATCAGAGAATTCAAGTTCATCTGCCACCAGCACTGGGAACTGTGTGTGTTTTTGCTGCTGCAGAAGAAAAACCACAACAACGCCATCAACAATGCCACTGCCGGCTCCAAGATCTGAAGGCACAGCAGAGAACATTGCCCTGCTTTGCTCCGCAACCCTGGTCTGCCCGAAGTCGCAGCCTGATGCGGCACTGAGCTTCTGATTGCATGGTGACCTGTGGGCACTGTACTTCACATCACCTCGCTTCACATCGCCTCCTGGCCTCACCGATGCCAACAGCAACTCCACTGCCTGCACGGTGGCCTGCGGACACCGCTCATGAGGTACACAAAGCATCGGCCCATCCCACACCTCAGTCCCTGGTTTACCAACATCAGCGCCATTGACTCCAGCTTTGGCAACTGGCGCCGCTGCTTGCACCACGACCTGTGAGCACTACACAAAGCATAACCCCACTTCACGCCACAACCTTGGGTCTATCCTGGCCAGTGCTTCAGCAATTATGCCATTGCAGCCTGCACCAAGACCTGTGGACACCACATGTCACATCGGCCTGCTACACACCACAGTCTTGGTCTCACTGATGACGCCAGACACCGTTCCCAAGCCGCGGCCTGCACTATGACCTAGGGCACAGCACACCGCATCATCCCGTTTTGTATTGCAGCACCAACAGCATCGATGCCAGCGCTGCAGACTTCTACCTCATGGAGTTTAATCCGCAACGTGTTTGATTTCAAAGTCCTGACGACTCCTGCACTGACATCTGGAACAGACGCCTGCAGACGCTTCCTCTTCAAAGCTCATCGCAAAGTCCACAACGAAAAGATTTCCTTGCACCTAAATGGGCTTGAACTGCATTACACAATGCTGTCTCTACCTCCTGCCAGGAAGCTAGACCAGAGAGGACAGAACTGTTTTTGACTGAGCACAGAGCCTCTCTGCCCCCAGAGATCAGAAGAAAGTGCTGTATAAATATTGGGGTCCGAGCTTTAGAATGCTTCTGGACTCAAGAGGAACCTCTGCTGAGCGGAAGAGCTTCGAAAACTGAAGGAGAAGTACTGTCCCTATGCTGTGTGCTGTCTGGGGTTGGCCTGCAGTGTCTGTTTCTGCCAATCATCAGCCAGCAAATCATCAGCCAGCAACCCCTTTTGGCGGTTCTTCCGTGAGGTGCTCTCTCTCGCTCCTCACATTTTTTTCTCACTGGATGGAATGTGGGGTTTGATGGTGGTATCTTGGTGGCGATACATGTGTTGTAGAAATTGGACACAGTGACATTTCTGGACAAATTATTTTTTAGAAAAGGGAAATAAAAAAAGTTGATGTTCCCATAGAGTCACTTTCATAGATGTTTTGTCCAGTAGGAGGAGCCTTTGTTTGTATAAATCTGCCAAGTTGAGGACCAAGACTTTGCTGTGTGCTGTGTATCCTGCTTGTTGAAGATCTCCAAGGGTTTGGTGTAGAACTTGCTTCCTGTTCTGTAGTCTCTGGGACACAAAGACTTAATTTTCTCTGTCCTCCTGCATCTGGAACTGCTGTTTTAGCTGCCACAGAGGGAAATCGCAAAACTGACGTCGGCAAGCAACACCGTGACCTGCAACGAAGATGTGGTCACCGCTCGCAAAGAGCACGTTGCACCGCCCGACTTGCATCGCAGCACCTACGACTTCCAACACCCCATCATATCGACTTAGAAGCCCTCAACGAGGCCACTGCCTGCCCGAGGGAACCACTCATGACACTAGCGATGCACCGCCCCGACTTGTACCGCAGTCCCGACCTCACTGATGCTGGTGCTTCATCATCACGGAGTTGATACTGTACGTGGGTGACATCCTGAATCCATCAACACAGCACCGTCGTGAGGAGCTACCGCCTTGCCGCCACATGACATCACATCCCAGGCAATAGTAAGGAATAGACGCCTCACCTCCCTGACAGCAGTAAGGAACGGATGCCTCACCCCCCGCATCGCAGTAAGGAGCAGAGACTTCACATCTCCTGGGGTAGTAAGGAACTGACTGATCTCCTCCCCTGTGGTCAGAAGGAACCAACGCAAGCTAAGCATCACCTTCTCGATGCCAAGCACCGTCTTTGCTTTCATCGTTTGACAAGGTACTGTTCTTTAGGGGTCTGAGTGACTCCATGCCCGACGCCGCCTCACAGTGGGCGCCGCACTTTGGATTTGTATCAGTCACGATGTCGTAATAGCTTGGTGTGGTGTCCATTTGTAGTGTTTTCACTGCATTACTGTATGTGTGCACAAAGGCTTTACACACTCCCTCAGAGAAAAGCCTGCCTGCTCGTGCTAAGCTACCAAGGGGGTGAGTAGGTGTTGTCTAAAGCGTAACTTCCTTATCCTGACTAGAAGCAAGAGTCCCTACTTGTACAAAGGTGCAAATCATTGCCAACTAGAGGCACCGAATTTTAACAGTCAATCATTCAGGGATCTTGTAAAGCACTACTACTCACCCATAAGGGTCACAACGCACTGGGGTGGACTGCTGATCCGTCAAAGTTGCTGAGGTTCAGTCGACGAACCAGGTCTTGAGGTCCTTCCCGAACTGAGCATCGACGGTGATTGCCTGAGGTGGGGAGGCAGGGTACTCCAGGTCTTTGCTCAATGTGAGAGTAGGATCTTCCTCTGGCTATGGTCTTGGGGATGCTTGGGACGGCGGCCAAGGCCAGTCAGGCAGAGCAGTGGTCTATTGTGGGTGCATGAAATGTGAGGCTTTGGTTGAGATATGGAGGTCCCCCATTGTATAGAGCTTTGTAGGCGTGTGTGCGGAACTTGAAGGTGATTCTTTTGTTGACTGGTAGCCAGTGGAGGTATCTCAGTTGGTCGGTGATTTAACTGTGATGTGGGATGTTGTGGATGAGCCTGGTGGTGGCTTACTGAATGTTCAGTAATATCTTGAGGAGTTTCTGGGTGATGCCGGCCTAGAGTGCGTTGCCGTAGTCGTGTCTGCTGCTGCTGACTGCATTGGTGACCAACTTTCTGGACTCGGTGAGGCTCCATTTGAAGATCTTTCAGAGTAGGTGTCGTGTGTGGAAGCATTATGATGGGATGGCGTTGATCTGGCAGTTCATGGTGAGTACGGAGTCCAGGATGAATCTGAGGTTTTGTGTGTGGTCTGTGGGTGTGGGGGGTGTTCCAAGTGCTGCGGGCCACTAAGAGTCATCCCAGGCGAAGAGGGTGGAGCCCAGGATGAGGACTTTGGTCTTTGAGTTGCGCCGGAGGTAGCTCTCCTTCATTCTGTCGTGGAAGTTGTTCCTGGCAGCTGTGGGTTTGTTGGTGAGGGAGGGAATAAGCTGTGTGTCATCGGCGTACGAGACGATGTTGAGCCTGTGGTTCCTGACGATGGCTGCGAGCGGGGACAAGTAAATGTTGAAGAGGGTGGGGCTCAGGGATGAGACCTGAGGCACTCTGCAGTTTATCTCTGTGGGTTCACAGTGTTACAGTGGTAGTCTGCCTTTCTGCATTCATCCGGTGTTGTTAATATAAATAGTGATTAATGAGGAGGTACATGAATGTAGGAGAAAAGCATATCTGATAAATTAGGCTTTCACTATCTGGCAATGTCACCCAATACTCCAAATCTGTGCAAGGTAGGGGGCGAGTGTTGGAACGTGCCAGGAATAACTTTGTTGCATAGGGAAACTTTGAAGTAACACAAAGCGTCTCACCACGAATATGAATGGACTTGTATGGTAGCATAATGTAATTAGGACATTTGTACATTTGTCTCAACATTCTGTCTAGAAAATGTGGCTGCTTTACTAAATGTATTGACATTTCTTTTTTCATCTAAGAACACTATCTTCTCCCAACTTACAAATGTCCCAAGAACACCGGCTAAAGACAAATTGGTCATGGTCCTTCTACATTAAAACCACTCTATCCTGAACTCAAGAGAACTGTATTTCCAGTCCACCACTCTTCTAAATGGGAATACAAGTATCCCCCGATGGGCTGCAGACTCGTGAGGCCTCATCATTGTCTTTTAGGTTGGAACCTGATGAGTGGGATGAGGACGGGGAATGATGTAGGACCAGGGCTATTATAATCTTGAATACATTGTTCTGATGGTTAGAATGTTCAAGAAGAGTTTCTTGAAGAAAAGTATCTTCATCTCCTTCCGAAGAACATGAGTGATTGAAATTTTCAGATCATGATAGTTAGAGAGTTTCAGGTCCTAGGAGTATAGCTTTATAAGGCATTCCATCTTGTTTTTTTGTTTCAGAATAATCTTGTTTCAAGCCTGTCAGAGTTCATTCCATTAGTGCTATGTCGCTCACTGGTGATCTTGATATATTCTTTGGCAGATATGATGGAACACTCAAGTTGACTTCCTTACATGTGATGCAGTAGACATTGAAGATAATGAACTGATACTCTTGTAGAAAGGCACCAGTAGAGTTATTTGAAGGTGGATGAGATTATGTCAAACTTCCTGAGACCTTTGATCCGTAAAGTAGGAGAGTCAAATATGTCTGGGATACCAGTGAACAAGTTGTTGCCCCTCCAAAGTAGGATAGGACCAGAGTACGGATGCGCTTTCTGGTGAGGTGCTAGTTACGCTGTTTCAGCGCTCTCCTGGTCGCTAATAGCGTTTTTAAATTGCCTGACTTGCACATTTGTTTTTAAGATTGTTTCAATGGAATAAATTGCACAGTTATTTGTTCTTAAAGTTTCTGTCCTGATGCACCCCCGCTAGGACTCCTTCTGGCGCTTCATGCCACGTTCCACAGCAGTCATTGGCTCCAGTCCACCACGACTTGTGCCGTTTGAGTGGAGGGCTTTCTCTGACCAATAGCTTGGGCCCCCCAGGGTGTGACACACTTCCGGGGATGGCGAAGGCGGGCCTTTCCCCTGTCACCCTCTAATTTAGGGCAATTGCGGTTCTGACGCGCTTTCTGGTGAGGCGCTAGCTGTGCTGTTTCAGAGCTCTCCTGGTCGCTAATAGCATTTTTATATTGCCTGACTTGAACATTTGCTCATTTGTTTCCAAGATTTTATCAACGGAATAAACTGCACAGTTATTTGTTCTTAAAGTTTCTGTCCCGACTCACCCCTAGGACTCCTTCTGGCACTTCGCGCCACGTTCCATAGCGGTCATTGGCCCCGGTCCACCACGGCTTGTGCCGTTTGAGTGGAGGGCTTTCTCTGACCAATAGCCGGGGACCCCCAGGGTGTGATGCACTTCCAGGGACGGCGAAAGCAGGCCTTCCCCCTGTCACCCTCTACTTTAGGGGATTCCCGGCTCTGATACTCAGCCGACAAGCACAGCGGGCACGCCGCGGGCACGCCCAAGGCAAGCCCGTCTGCGCCCGGCCGCGCCCGGCCGGGACCAGGGGCCGCGACTCCTGGCCCCCTTATTGTCTACTCTAAGCAGGGGCTGCTCTCCCTGAAGAATAAAGTCCACTCGTTGTCCGATAGACTACTAGCAAAACTTGGGCACGAGGGTCTGCTGAACTCACAAGTAAACCCAAGGAAGTTAAATAATGCCCCACTACCGGTAAAACCGTTAAAGCAGGTGAGCCATCAAGGGTGCAGGTTCGCACTGCTAAATACCCGTTCACTACAGAGGCATTGCCTTGAGGTTTTTTTGCTTCTTCAAGAAGACAGCCTGGACCTCTTATGTGTCACAGATACGTGGCTTAATGAGTCTGCTATGCGGTATCTGGCTGCGGCGATGCCCCCTAATTTTGCTGCTATTCATTTTAATTGACCTAATAATATGAGGGGGGGGGGCATAGCTTTTCTTTTTAACCATGCACTGAAAACTGAAACCCTTTGCTCTGAAAGTATTGAAGGCGCAGATGTATTGGGAGTCACATTTTGCTCCCCTACAGACTGTGCTGTATTTCTCTTAGTCTACCGCCCTCCGTATACCTCAACTAGGTTTATAGAGCCCTTCCTGGAATTACTTCATGATCTCCGTACTCGTTACCAAGAGATGGTGGTGCTCGGGGATTTTAATTTTCACTGGGAAATAATCCCAAAGGACGGCCAGGGAAAGCAGTTAGAAGAGGCTTTAATCTCTGTAGGACTCAGCCAAATGGTCGGTGGGTCTGCACATGAGGAAGGTCACACACTAGATCTGGTCTGGTCTTCCTGCCCGCTGATTGGTCCTATAGTTATCTCTCCGTGCTCCTGGTCGGACCATTATCTAATTGCTGGCCAATATCCCCTCTCCACAAAAAAGACCAATGTCATGCCTGAATGGAAAACACTGCGCAGTTGGAAGCAGGTCAACGCGACCGACCTGACAGCCATCTTATTGCACGCAGATAACCTTTCACTCAGAAAGGATAATTTGGAGTTTGAGAGCGCCACCCTATTGTATAAACTCAGGGAAGCCATCGAGGTTGTGGCACCGGCCTGTAAGATCAGATTGGTAGACAAGGGTAAGGGGACACCTTGGTTCAACACCACACTCAGGGAATTAAAACTAGCACTTTGTCAGTGTGAGAGAGCATGGCGTAAATCCCAGTGCCCACTCCGCTTATGTACTGAAGTTTGCCACCTATAAAAAAGCCATCCAATTACGGAAGGCTGAATTTTTTGAGGCTGACATCGCACATTTTATGAGGCTGCTAACCCTCAGAAAGAGGTCTTTAGGATCCTAATTAAGTTAAGGAAGGTTAGGGTGCAAAAAGCTACCTTCAGTCAAAAGGACTGCCATGATTTTCACTCCCTTTTTCTGGGTAAGATGAGGGATCTGATAACAGAAATCCATCACACCCCGATCCTTCACTGCTCAATCGAGCCCCCCCTACCCCTCCCCCAGGCTGACGAATGTATTGACCACCTTGCCCTTACTCACCAAGGAGCTTCTGTCCATCTTAGTGGGACGTGTGAAATCAGGCTCTCTAGCTGACCCATGCCCCCCTAAAATCTTTAAGATGACCTGGCCGGGTATTGAGGACAGAGTGCTCTCCCTCCTGAATCGCTCCTTGGAAACAGGGCATGTTCCCTCCAACTTTTAGGAAGCCCGGGTGATTCCGCTCTTAAAGAAACCAGGTGCCGATCCTAAGAATTTAAAGAATTTCAGGCCGATTTCCCAGTTACCTTTTCTGGCTAAAATTCTTGATCAGCATGTATAACACTCCCTTACCCACCACCTGGAGTCTAACCATCTTCTCAAGTCCAATCAGGCTGGGTTCAGAGCCCATCACAGCACAGAATTGGTTATGCTTTCTGTGCTGGACGATTTGAGACTTAGGACTGACAGAAAAATGCTGTGTGCTCTGGTATTACTGGACCTATCCGCAGCGTTTGATACTGTTAATCATTGCCAATTACTATCGCGGATTGGGGATCCAGGGATTCAGGGCACGGCTCTGGCCTGGCTGACCTCCTTCCTTAGGGACCGCTCCAAGTGAGTCCAACTAGCAGATTTGGTGTCCCACCCAGCCACGCTGGTACGCGGAGTGCCTCAGGGTTCAGCTTTATCGCCTCTGCTTTTCAATGCCTATCTGCAGGTACTGATTGAAGCACTGAACCAGATGGATTGCAGGGTTTAATTATAATCTATGCCAACGACACTCAAATTCTGATCCAGAATGACCACTCACCTATGGCTCACCTGAGAATGCAAGATATTCTCAAGTTCATCATCAACTGGATGTCGGCCAATTCGTTAAAAATAAACCCTCATAAAACTAAGGTTTTAGCGGTCACCACAGCCTCTAACCCCTGGAATGATCTTTTTCTGGCCTTCAGAACTGGGGCCCTTTTCAGAATTCGCCGTGGCCGTTAAAAGCCTTGGTATCAAAATTGATGCCTTGCTATCCATGACACAACAGGTGTCGGCTGTGGTCGGAACCACTGTTGGTCTAATGCGCCAGCTTCGGAAACTGTCTCCACTGTTTTCCTTTGCCACCCTTAGACTGGCAGTTTCAGCCCTGATTCTGACGCGTCTCGATTATGGTAAGTCCTTATACTATGGTCTACCAAAAAATCTTCTAGCCTGGCTCCAGGTGGTAATGAACGACACGGCCAGATTAATCTTCAAAAAACCCAGACATGCACATGCCACACCCTTACTGCAGGATCTACCCTGGCTCCCAAACATACAGAGAACTAAATTTAAAAGCCTCTGTATTGCGCATAAGGTTTAATTGTTCGTCCTTGGGTGGTAGAGCCTTCTCGACCACAGTCCCTCAGGCATGGAACAGCCTTCCTGTTAAACTACGTGAGGAAACGAATCTCCTTCCATTCAGGAGGAGTTTGAAGACTGTACTGTTCTTAGAGGCATGGGGGTCGCTCTGAGCAGGTCACTTCATTCTCAACTGGTGCTGGACGTCCGCCGATAGCACTTAGAGACCCCTGGGTGATAATGCCCTTTATAAATTCATATTAACGGAACATAACATAACATCTGTTTTATGGAGAAAAGCTTTCACTTTATGGAGCATGTTAACATGGTGCTAGCCGGTTTGTGTCTCTTCTTACTGAGCTTTTTGTAGCTGATGGAAGTGTTGGTTTAGAATCTTTGGGATTTGAATTAGTTGGTCAGCTATTGGGTGAAGCCATCAAGGTTTTTCTCTGAGAGCCATTCCTAAACGCTTGACTTTAGGGAAATGGCCACAGTGAATCACTCTGGCAACAGAGGACAGCCTTGCCTGGCCCCCTGCACAAGTTGAAATCCTGATGCACTGTGAGTCTCAGGTTGTAATAGTTATCCAGATTACACCCCCCATTGTAGGCCCCATCCCTGTTCTACTTAGAACATCCTCTGGGAATTCCAATCTCACTCTGTCAAATGCCTTTTCTGCCTCTAGCATAACAATCGACAGGGATCCTGTTGAATTTCACATATTCTACTAAATGGACCTCATGTCATATAATATCAGAGCACTGCCTTCCTTGCACAAATCCAACTTGGTCCACGTTGACCAGAACTAGCATGATCTTCTCGAGCCTAGAGGTCAACAGTTTAGTTAATAGTTTAACCTCTGCATTTAATACGGCTATTGGACGACATGACTTGCAAACTACAGGGTTCTACCCCACTTTAGGGATTAGTGCCGTCTCCGCTTTTCTAATCAAGGTTGTGTCAGCCACAAATTATTTGAACAACATGGTCAGTGAGCCAAGCAAAACAGCAGCATTTTGCCTATAGAAAGCTACCAAAATACCATTGAATTCTGGTCTCTTATTTGGTTTTATAGTCTTTATGACTACTAGGATCTCCTGCACCTCCATTAGTTTATCTACCTCCGCTATCCTTTCCTGCGCGACTTTTCCATCAAATAACTGAGTGAGGAATGCAGACATTGTGCATTTATCAATGTGTTCAGAGGCAGATAAGAAATGACTGAACTTGGTGAGCATATCTCTTTTCTTACTTTTATCATGCACAAGTTCACCTACCACTGTTCTTACTGTTGCTTTGGACAATTTGTGCTTTTTGCCCGTAGTCTCATAGAAAGGAGATGATCTGCATTATTACCCTTGTAAAAAGGTCCCTTTCCTCAGAGATGGGCTGTATCTGTAATTTTACTTTGAACGATTTGTAACAGACCCCTTTTCATGCTAATGTCCCTGTGTTCTACGGTGCCTACAAATTAAGTAGGACTGAGTATCTGGACAACATAAACTTCATAATATGGGAACTTAATTCACACATACCATCAGAGAATGTTTTCCTGGGTCCTAGCTAGCTCACAGTGCCCTATCTGAATCCCTAACGGTACCAGGGTACCAGATGATAATAGCAACCGCGAACATGACCACTCTTTTACTCCCCACAGAAAACGTGGAAACCGATCTACGCTTTTCTTATTTACTTTTGCATTCCCAAGGTAAATACAAGAAAGATACGAATTTATTGAAACAATCATCTTCTTGTATAGAAAGAGTGTGCGTCAATTATTAGGCAGAACGAACAATGCATTGTAACCAGTATTAAAAGAATGGTGAAAAAGAAAAACAGTTCAACCATGATAACATTACTATGTAATTATATTGATACCTAACACTACCTATACTATAGAGAGAAGAGTGGGAGTACCCTCTACCATATCCATTGGGATATCCTAACCCCCCATACCTAAGTATGATGTAGCAGTAAGCCGGCCTGTGCAGAACAGGCTATCGTTCTTTGCAGGATAGAGGCCAGAGTCAGCCAGACTGTATCTCGGCCACAGTGAGCCATGTTCCAGTACAATACCAATAGAAGTGCTCCTCTGATGAATGTAAAGCAGAGGCCATTTATATAATAAAGGCATAGTTAAAATCACACTGTGTCAAAGGTGCAGAGCTGCTGTGATGGTTAGTCCGGTGCCGTAAAGCTGTTTCCCTCTTTGCAACTAAATACAAGAACATTGCATTCTATTTTCCTAGCATTGGACAACGTTTACAAATCACATGATAATAATGCTTTCTAAGAAATTAACTGCATGTATAATAATTTCTCAATATATTATCATGTATGACTACAGCATGTAAAAAACCACCATCTGAAAACGGCATTGTAGCTCAAGTAATTGACTTGTCAAGTTATGTTCCACCAGTAAATCATCATACTGTGTCCCTGTTAGGATCACCCTAGCTACTCGTCAAATGGTCAACTTAAAAGACTCCCAATGTGTGTGCAGGTTAGTGTTTCCTGATTAATTCTCTGTCATGTAGTTGATTGTGCCGTTCTAAAGTTCCTATTTACGTACTGGGTCTTTAAAATATCGCATCTGCATTTTCCAATATCTGTGACTAGTCTCCAGTCTATACCTTCCTATTCAATCTTCACCTTAGCATAATCAGATATAGTGCCTTCCTCCAGCCTCACCTTCACCGGTCTATTCAGTACATTTCTAGAGAGGTAGATATACTCAATGTGAATATAGGTCTGTGGACGAAGAATAGAAGGAATAGTCCATATTGCTGGGCTACTGGAAGGACTTTCAAATGACTGCCTTTTGCTGTTGACTATTGTGTACTTCATAGAACTGGTTTGCTGCACCAAGAAATACTGCCCTTTGCATTCAGTAGACTGGCCTGTGCTGGAGACCTGCTACTCTGCTTGAACCCAGAAATCTGGGTGTCTATATGGGCTAGTTGACTGGCCTCCTGATCAGAGCCTCAGCAATAGAAAAGTCTTTCACTTTCTTGAACCCACATCTGGTCCCAGCCTGAGTGAGTCTTGACCCTCCAAGTAGAGCCCCTCCAGGCCTGAACCCTTGGAGCCGTGGTGCTAAATGTGCCTAGATAGCCCAAATCCAAAACTTGGTCAGATTTGTGTTGGTCAACTGCTGTGAGAACCCAGAGGAGACTGGGACCTACTTGATTGGTGTTCCATTGCAAGTAGGCCTGACTTTGCAGCTGCTCCCACTATGTTCTACTCTGCAGCTGTAAATTCTGTTCAGTGCATCTTTGCAAAAGTGGTATCTGGCCCTATGAAGCCCTCATCGGCTACAGCCTGCAGCTTTACCCCACTGGAGATTTTTGAACGTAGAATTTTGAAATGTGGCATCCTCGAGGCCGCTACCCAGCAACGATGCCTCCTCCTCCTCCTCGTATTCCTGCCCACCGTATGGCCCCACGGAACTCTTACCTTCTCAGACATTTTTCTTCAAAATGTCTTCTACGACTCATTTGAATGCTTATCCACCATCATCAAGACCAAAGACAAGGATTCTCTACTATGTCATCTGCTCTACCAACCCCCAGGTAAAAACAACTCTTTTGGAGAACAACTTTCCGACCTGATTGCACAAGACGCACTCGGCGACTCCAACAACCTAATTCTTGGCGATCTGAATCTTCGCTGGAACGAGACACACAATCCCCTAATCCAATCGCTATCCAGCCTCCTCCATGATAACAACCTTAAACAACACTGCACCGAGGAGACTCATTACAAAGGAGCCACATTCTATCATCTCAAAAAAGAATTCAATCACGGCCCATCACATCCTCCCCGTCGACTGGCCAAACCACCACTTGATCCTCTTTCATATTAATCACCCCATTACCTCACACAAACCTCCCCCGGACCCCCCCCCAAATGGACTAGAAACCTCTCACAAATACCCCTGGGTATCCTGGATGGTCAGTTAAGCTCTCTTCTTCCGGCCAACAAAGCGCACCTTTCCACCAATGAGCTCACCGACTGCTGCAATTCCGAGCTAGTGTCCATACTCGACAAACTAGCGCCACTAAATCTCAAAAGAAGTAGAGCTATCCCTTCCAGAACTTGGTTCAACGCTGACCTCAACGCAGAAAGGAGAACCCTAAGAGCCAAGGAGAGAAAATGGAGAAATAACCCAACGGCCATCCTTCGTGATCAACTGAAAGCAGCCCACAGGAAATACAACAACTACATCAAAAACAAAAAATCCAGCTTCTTCCGCGAGGCACTGGACAAAGCCAAAAACAGACCGAAGTAGCTTTACAGCATCATCAGACAACAAACCTCCAAACCACTGTCCTCTTCTGTACAGGCGTCCAAAGAACTATGCGACAATTTCGCCCACTTCTTCAACGACAAGATCACAAGAATCGAACTTTCACTCGACTTCAACAATTCACACCCCAAGAAGACCAGCTCGGCCGCCCCTCAGGCCATCTCTCCCGGCGCATTGAGCACCCCCTGGCTTAGCTTTCACCCCGTTCCAGATGCAGAGATAATCTCACTGATCGCGTCCTCCAAACCATCATCACATATCTCTGACCCCATTACTCCCTCACTAATCAAGAAAATGAAGCACACTTTTGCACCTATATGGGGCAAAATCATTAACAGCTCCCTAAAAAGTGGAATGGTCCCTGACTGCTTAAAAATGGGGCAAGTTACCCCTCTGCTGAAAAAACCAGGCCTTGACTTAACAGACCTGAACAATTTCAGACCAATATCTAACCTCCATTTACTCTCCAAAATACTGGAACGCTGCGTACTTCTGCAACTGACTCAACATCTGGACAACATCAATCTCCTAGTCCCCCTCCAATCTGGCTTCAGACAAGGATGCAGCACAGAAACAGTGATGCTGAACATCATCGATGATATCCACGGATCTCTTGATTCAGACAAATGCTGCCTCCTCCTTCTCCTTGACCTCTCCGCAGCATTCGATACGGTGGACCACAAACTCCTCACCAAGGCTCTTCAAGAGAGAGCTGGCCTCGGAGAAGTAGTTCTCAAATGGTTCTCCTCATTCATACACAATCGAACACAAATCATAAAAATAAAGAACTTCACCTCCGAAACCCAGCAGGTCAATAAGGGCGTCCCCCAAGGATCTGTGCTCTCGCCTCAGCTTTTCGATATCTATATGGAACCACTTTCCAAATTACTCAGGAAAGCCAACATCCGCTTCCACCTCTACGTGGACGATACCCAAATTTATCTGGAAACTTCCTCTCTCACTGACATTCACAGACTAAACAATGTCCTGAAAGATGTTCAACAATGGCTGACAAACAATCACCTGAAACTGAATCCAGACAAAACTGAGACACTCCTCATCTCAAACAAGGATGACAACCCTCAAATCACCGAATGGCTAAAAGCAATTGATGCCCTCAAAGGAAATCTCACTCTAGCCGACTCTGTCAAATCTCTTGGCATCATCATAGACCCCAAATTAAACATGACAAAACACATCAAGAACGCGGCCAGAGGTGCATTCTCTAACCTCAAACTTTTGAACAAGATCAAATCCTACATCCCGAACAAGGATCTCAAAATGGCCACACAGTCTCTGGTACAGTCAAGACTGGACTATGGGAACGCAATCCTAACAGGTATCCCTAAATCGAGATTGGCTCCGATCAAAACAACATTACATGCGGCAGCCAGAATGATCACCGGCATCAAAAAATCGGATCACATCTCCCCAGCACTCAAGGAACTCAAATGTCTCCCAGTGGAAATGCGAAGCAACTTCAGAACGGCCTGCCTGACCCACCAAGCCCTCCATACCGGCAAACCCGAATACCTGGCAAAAAAACTCAAAAAAGCAGGCCAATCCAGGAATCTGAGAAGCTCCAACTCCTTCCTGCTCATCCTACCTAAAACTAGAAAGAAAAAAACATCGGACTGCTTGTTCACTGGAAACGCCCCCAAAATCGGGAATTCCATCCCCCAGTACATCAGAACTATTCCATCTTTTGTGGAATTCAAAAGGCAACTCAAATCCTTGTTCCTTATCCGCTCCCTCGGTTGTGGATAACCGGGGCCAGTAAGCAACCCCTGTACTATTGTGACTACAACTAATCATGTAACCAAAGAAGTTCGGCAGCACAATCATGTTCCGCTTACTATGTTACTTCTTGAATGCTAATACCTTTCATATGTCATGTTTATGCAGATCTCTCTTTGTCTTACTGTAAAGCGCTCTGTTACCTCCGGGTCTTGACAGCGCTATAGAAAACTTCCTAAAATAAAAATAAATAGATCAGCTGAGGCCTGCTCCAATCCACTTTGTGTATCCGACCCGCATGCCTTTAGATTCAGCCATAGCTCTCGACTTTGTCTTGGTATTGCATGACTAGATGCCTGTATTGGTACTCTGATCATTTATATTGGAAATGGGTTATCCTTGGAGGGGGCACTCTCTTTGCAGCCTTTGTCGATTTGAAATCGGCTTTTGATCTTGTGCCGCGCACTAGGCTGTGGCAAGTGCTTCACGAACAAGGCATGCCACATGAACTCCTAGCCTTCCTGATCAAATTTCATGAAAACAATTATGCTCAGGTCAGGTGGGGAAAACTGGGCCAGGTCACTGACAAATTCGCAACGGAAAAGGGAGTCAGACAAGGGTGCGTCCTTGCACCAACTCTGTTTACATTGTATATAAACAGAGTCACGGAGTACTATAGGGAAGTACACACAGATGTACCCAAACAAAATGGCATCCCGGTTCCCTTATTAATGTATGCAGACGACACCCTTATACTCTCTAAAACACAAGAGGGGCTTCAGAAAGCAATTGGCTGTTTCGAGATGTTCTGCAATGATCATGGTCTAATCATTAATGTGTCGAAAACAAAATTTATGGTAATGCATAGACACAAGAAAGTAAGGGGCACAGTTTTTATGAATGGTGAGCTTTTAGAACAAACAGATAGTTTCAGCTACTTAGGCATCACACTGGGGTCTCGGTTAGAGTGGAAGCCACATATGACCTATCTAACCACCAAACATGCACAGCTGTCTGGCGTCTTACTGAGAGAGTTAAAAACCTCAGCAACACAACCCATAGCCCCAGCCCTCAAAATATATGACACAAAAGTTAGGGCTTCAATGCTGTATGGGGCGGAACTGTGGGGGTCTCTGACGTCACAGCACTGACTATAGCACAAAATAAATTCCTACGGTGCCTAACAAGGCTCCCGCAATCTACACCAATGGTACCCTTGTATATAAATCTGGGCTGTCGGAAAATACAGGACATATCTAGCTTTAGACCTATTGCATATTGGAGGAGGCTATGGGTTACACCAGAACTTTCCCACTATGCTCTAGCGCTTCTCGAAACCAGGAACATGGATTTGGGGGGCAAAATACAATGGTTTAGACAGGTTAAGCGGCTTTTTAAAGCCCTAGGAATGATGGAACTATGGGAAAACCCCTTAGAAAATACCTTCCCCTCTCAAAAGATCTTAAAAGAGTTGTACTGGGCATATATAACTCAGAAGGAGTTCCAAAAACATACAGATCCATCACTTACCAGGGATTTTTTGGCACAAAAACATACTCCTGCCTATGAGCGATACAGGGACCTCATTACCATTCCAAATGATAGGAAACTTTTTCATCAATATAGGGTGGGAACGCTTCCTATCAATTCATTTACTGGTCAAGTAACAAGTCAAGTAACAAAGGTCAAGTAACAAAGATCAGCATATGTGTCCTTTCTGTGCAGCCCAATCTGAAAGTTTAGCTCATGTTTTATTTATATGTCCAGCTTATAAAGCCCCTCATCTTAAATGGATTAGACCTATCTGTATACAGAAAGGCATCCAAAGTGGCTCTATGGCACTAAGAATTGTTAGAACAGATTGCACCGATAGTATGGTAATCGCACTTGCTAAATTCTTAAAATGGATGTGGTCAATACGCAGGAATAAATTGAAATTACAGTAGTCTGCACTATTATAAATTGGCACTGAAGAATCTATGACAAGAAAATATGGCACTGAATTTTAATGGATTTTATATTTACACAGTATTTATTTTTTAAATGAATGAATTGGAAAACCTTGTACATAGCAAAGATCGGATAGATTAAAATGAATTTCTCCTGTATATCAAGAAAAATGGATGTAGCAAGTATGAAATGTAGTTTTTAATGTTTTACTGTGCTGTCTTTCATGACCAATTGTCGAAATAAAGACTTATTTGACTGACTGACTGACATTTAGGTGCTATATTACACTTAAACTTTAAAAATGTATAACTCTGATTGAATTGTTGTTGTTTTGGAGTAAAAAAATAATTAACATTTACTCTATTGTCTAAATTGGTGTGGGATTTTTCTCATTTCTGTTTTCACTTTATTGCTGTTAGTGGATTGCATAAATAGTTTGTACATTGCCACTTAGTTAATCTTGAATGCTTTCATGCCAATCTACCAGAGGTTAACCACAGGTTAATTTAGTGACTACTTGTGGATCAACCTTATAAGAATTCTGGCTGTTGCTTGACTAGGATTTCTCTCCCCCTCAACCAACAACTTAATTTCTCAGACTGGTACTCAGTAGTAGGGTCTAGTACTTGTATTTGTGCAGTACCATACAGTATTTAGTGTAACACTAAAATCCCATATAAAATACTTTGATACCAGTTTCAACCTCTTTTTCAATTCTCCTTGTTTGGCCATTTGTGCTTTTTCCAAAGCTCTCCCCTATTCTACCTAACTGTACCTGTGACTCTGCCTGCAAATATGGAAATTGAGTTCAGTGACCTGAAGAGCGATACTGCAGCTGAGCTTAGGAGATGGGATTTCCAGCCTAAAGGATCTCCAAAAAGGAGGGAATATAGAAGGCTCTCAGAGCCTATGTGGAGGCCCGCCAATTGCTAGACACTGCAGAGGAGGAGGTAGCTATGGTGGAGAAGCGTGGCTCAGTGGTTAGAGGCGGCAGACCCGGAAGCTGAGATCGGCCGTGGACCAGGGTTCGATTCCCCGCCTCGGCGGGTCTCGGGCTCAAAAATTCCACAGACTTGACAATTCTCGCTCCGGTGCCTACTCGACTCACGGGGTCACACTCTGCGACTCTGGGCAATAGCTTGCTTAATCTCCACTATGGCCCCTCGCGGCGGGATGCCTGGCTTTCACCTTGTGGATACTCTGCCGGGGTATCTCACAGGGGAATACCAGGACGGGTTCCCTAAGCAAGCGCCTTGATACCTTCGGGTGATACGTGCGCTATATAAGTCGCAATGCATACATACATACAAAAGAGGTCCTGGGGATCTCCTTACCGACAGCACTTAGAGCTGCAACACTCAGAGGAGGACAACTCAAGCTCAGGAGTGGAGCCTCCTTGTCACAGCAGGGAGTATTCTGTCTTCCAACTGTCTGTCCCTAGAGGAGCTGGTGGACAAGAAAACCGAAATGGAGACAAGGATGTACTGCAGGTGGCTAAATTAAAATTGGAAGCAGCCAAGAAAGAGGCTGCTACAAAATGGGAGTTATTATCTAATACCTTACTGCTACCCTTGGTCCCTTCTGACTAAAAGGGTCTCCTTGTTCTGTGTTTATAGCTGCAAAAGGGGAGGCAGAGGAGCAGCCCAGGACCTTGAGGAGAAGAAGATAGCCCTGGAGGAAAAGAAGATAGCCATGGAGGATAGGAGAATGGTCCATGAGCTATGTATCATAGAGCTGAACACCAGATCTAAGTGAATAGAGTCCAGCAACAATTGTGGCTGCATTTCCTCAGTAACCACTGGAGAGGTGAAAGTCCCCATAACGCAAGACGTGGTGCCCAGTTGTTGAAACTGGGTTACTGGTTGACTGGGGTCAAACCCTGGTCTTTCAATAATCAAAATCCTAGTTGTCAGGCTAAAAGACATGCAAACCCTAAATTAACCTGTGCTCACCCTCTGGTAACTTGGTACAGAGCAGTCAGTCTTCACTTTAGAGGCAATGTGCAAAGTATTTGTGCAACACTTCAAACAGTAAAACAGGCTAAACACCACACATAAAGATTCCACTCCAGGTTAGAAAAATAGAGGGTAATTTAATAAATTAAACAAGACCAAAATGACAGAAATACAATCTATAGAGCATGAAATATGAATTACTTGGGATATTTGATTTGACCCCAGTCTTGGACCAAGCAGTAGGGTAGGCCTCTGAGGGTTCAAGGCTGGCTCCAGGCAGCAAGGCAGTCCTTCCAGGTGCAGCAAAGCAGTCTTGTGGAGTATACAGCAGGCCACTGCATCAGGCAGTCCTCTGAGAGTTCTTCCACGGGTCCAGAAAGTGAACTGAAGAGTGTGTCTGAAGGTTCATTTTTTCTACCCTGTGCCTTATTTGAACTAGTGGAAGTTTCTAGAAAAAAAAACCTTTAAAATGCTTAGAACTACCTGACTCCTGAGCCCTGGCTCCAAGTTCGCTGCAGGGACAATGCAATGGTGACAAGTCATTTTTATGAAGGCAAAGCACAGCTTATTTAGCTGCAAGTGGGGCTGTGTCCAACTAACCACTACCCCCATGCTGCCAGCAGTGGCCCATTCTGTTGGGGAGGAATTAACAAAGTCCAACTATACCCAGTCATTTGACTCAGCCCAGGTTGAATTGAATTGAATTGAAAATAAATTTATAAACGCGCAACTTTGCCCAAAGGCATCAAGGTTTCAGGAACAAAATAGCAAAGGGCAGGAAAATGCCAATTATCTAAAAGTGCCAATTTCAAAATTATGATTTAAAATCTGACTTTAAAATTAAAGAGAATTTTTACTTACTATTTCATAAATACCGAGCACAAAATGCTTACCTGTTCCCAATCATAAAATGTGTATGTATTTATGTATGTATGTATGTATGTATGTATTTATTTATTTGTTAAGCGCGGCTGCCACCCAAAGGGTATCCTGGCGCTGAGACTACATCTGTGCTACAGGCAGGACTACCATTACATTATATTTGGGAACAACAACGTCTTAAGGTCCCTTTTAAAAGAGATAAAATCTTGTCTGCTCCTCAGCGCCAGCGGGAGGGTGTTCCAAAGAGTAGCAGCCGTGAAACCGAACGCACGGCCCCCCATCCTCACTCTATTGATCCTCGGGACCATCACTAGAAACGCAGAGGAGGATCTTAAGGATCTGGTGGCACAGTACCAGCAAAAAAGATTTTGAATCGGAGTCGGCCCCTGTCCATGCAGGGCCTTAAAAACAAGACATGCTGCCTTGAACGAAATTCTCTGCTGGACAGCTAGCCAGTGAAGATCAGCCAGTGCTCCGGAGGAGGAGGCAGAGCGAGGACGAGATAGGGCCAGCTTAGCCGCCATATTTTGTATCCTCTGAAGTTTTAGGATTAAGATTTTAGGGGCCCCCAGAAGTAGTGCCTTGCAGTAGTCTAAACGACTAAGGATAGAGCTGCGCACTACTTCTGTTCTTGCCTCTTTGGGAAGAAGCGGTAATATCTTGCGTAGGGCACGAAGTAGGCCCATGCATGTCGCTATAGTTCTGTTCACAGAAGCATCAAGCTTGTGTGTTTACTAAATGTAATTAGGCAACCCAATATTATCCTATGGGACAGGGAGGCCTCACAGTAGTATAAAACAATTTAAAGACGTTTTTCTCTGCTCGGACATGTTACACTTTAATGAAAATCACAGGTTCATTTCTTGTAGTTCACCCATACAAGGATTGTAGCCTTTACTTGAGAAGGGTTTCGCTTTTCCTCAGCCAACAACTCAATTTCTCACAAACCTTTTCCAATTTGCCAGAGAGATGAAGGGACTTAATAAACGCAAAACATGGCTAAGGGCTTTGCTAACTGTCTGAGATCGAGAGAGTCCTTAAAATTTCCAGGGTTAAACTGGGATGGCTGAGTTGGAAGGATTAGATCTTTTTTTAGGAGAGAGTATTGTCCATTTTGGAGTCTTGGTCCACACAATTCTGAGTTGCTTTTGATGCCGCTAAGCCAATACCCAGGACAGGAATTGCATCAATTTGTCAATAAATTAGGTAGAAGCCTGTGAATTTAATTATGGTTGACTAGACTTCATTGGCAACATCTGACTGTTTACCCGTTAAGCCCCCTTGATCTACTCTTAGGAGGAAATCTGCTAGGCCTTGAAGAGGAGGGAAGGCCACTTTACCAACTGGATACTACTAAACCTCTGAGCACTTTTTATTACGCATACTGATTTGTGTGTCTTCAGCTTCGGATCTCTTACAGACCTAGTTGAGGGCCGGCTGAGGATGGAGTACAGCCATTGTCCCAGCCAAGTCTCTTTCCTCATAGCCTAACACTGTTATTTCGATAATTGGATTGTTCAAAAATGAAGTAAAATATGCAGATGATGTATTGACGAAAGAAAAAAGTAGATAGATAGATAGATAGATTGATGGATGGACGGATAGACAGCTAGATAGATAGACGGATGGATGGATGGATGGATGGGTGAGTGGATGGGTGGATGGGTGGATGGATGGGTGGATGGATGGATGGATGGATGGATGGATGGATGGATGGATGGATGGATGGATGGATGGATGGATGGATGGATGGATGGATGGATGGATGGATGGATGGATGGATGGATGGATGGATGGATGGATGGATGGATGGATGGATGGATGGATGGATATTGCTCACAGTAACGGAATGTCTTGCCACCACTGCATGTGTGCGCATGATACAGGAGTGAGGTAATTTAGGTTACAGCTATTCCCGCAAATCTGTCCGCCATGTGCATGTGTTTTGGTAAAAAACGAAATAAAACACACTTTTAATATTGTACCAGCATAATTAAACTGGAGAATTGAACAGCCAGCCAGATGGCGGAATCTGCTCACTGTATTTAATTGAATTTCTGTAGGTGGCACCGTTTTATTAAAGTGTCGTCATGGCCGGGGATATTTCCACTCTGTCAACAGCGGGGCTCCAGCTCACTGTATTTGTAGGAGCCATCTTCCTGGTTCCTCCTAGCCATATTTACCACTAACACACTTCATCGGGAAGTTTGCATAAAGGAAGAGGCGTCCGTCGCGTGGCAGCTGTGGCCTTTGAGGATTAATGACGGCGACCACGCGAGCTGCGGGCCAGCAGTATCACCGCGCACATGGGTGGTCTTCTGTCCGCGCGATGCTACATTTCGCACGGATATACAGCAAAACCACATCCACACACGGTGCAATGCTTTTTGGGAAGGTTTTAGTAATCCTTTATAAATTATTCATATGTCCTCTCCCGGGAGATATGTGTTCAGACCTGGTACAGTGGAATCCCTGCGTCTGGGTATGGCAGGCGGCGACAGTCACACCCTGTATCTTGCTTGGCCCCGTGGTGCAGACGCATATTTGCAGGTAAACACGCGCCTCGCATAGCTCCCAAGGCATTCGAGAGGCGCTGTGTGCGCACACGGTACGGAGAGGATGGCCGCTTCAGCTGAGCAGGTGAGTGCGGCTGCGAAAATTTATATTGCATAGACTTTGAAGAGCTATAATCCATCGAGAGCGTGCCCATTGATGTAGTGACGCAGTCACTATAGTAGTTCGTTATCCGAAATATGACACGGACGATTCCCCGTTCTCAAGGTGTCCCCACTCCCCTAGGAGCGCGGCGGAAGCAGGGATACATATGCAGCAAGCTCCATTTAGAAGCGGGTTGTATCGCAAATGTATTTATATAGCGTTCTACTCCCCTGACTAGGCTTCTAAGCGCTTTCAGTGCGGGGGTGCGAAGGTACTCTATAGTAATGCACAAATGTAATAGCAGTTTTCTAGAAACGGGAAAACAAATTAAAAACGCTAATTGGACTAATTAATGATTGCAGTGGTGCCCATTTTGTGCTTGATTTCAGCTCGATAGAGACAAAGAGTAGGTGCCGAAAACAACTGTAAGAGAAGCATATGACTGAGAGCCGATCGTTTAGTATTCAAATTGGGAAACAAAAAGTACAACTTCAAACGAGATCATGAGAAATTAGCTTTCAGAAGTCATCCTGATACAGTCTTTATACATGATTGTTAAACTTATAGTTCATGTTGCATTCATTTTTAAATATATAACTGAATTAAAGGAAAAATGTGTCTGTTCTCAAAGGTATATACCTTTAAGAACAGACACATTTTTCCTTTAATTTTTTGGACATTATGAAAAAGCCGCTAGAAAATACATTTTTGTGGGTATGATATAGCCTAACAATGAGGTCCTACGTGTACCCCTTTTATAGCACGATAAAACCTGTGAGAAGCCGTATTTCACACTACTGTTACCGTATATCTCAAAATTTGACAAAACCTCTTGTGTATAGGACAGGGCGGGTTACAGTCCACCCTCAGTCTTGGTCACTTTATGGCATTTGCCCCCAGAATACCATGTCACTTCTTCCTGTTCAGGCACACGGAAGATAAGGCTAGCTTCCCACAATCGCTCCTCTATCTGAGGTGGTGCTGGTGTTTTGACGAAGATCATTCTAGTAACAAGACCCCTCCTTCTTTCCTTCTCCCATAGTCCCTATAAATCTATTTTCTGGTATTTTCTTTCCACCTCTACAAACACCCTTCTCTGCGCTAACCCTCCAGTGTTTTGACACAGTCTCAGGACTGTATTACGTGCTTATCAAGCAACCTAGGGGCATATTATCAAGAAACAACCTAAAAATTATCGCCGCTTTAGCGGCAGAAAACTGCAGCTAAAGCGGCAATAATGGGCTTGATAATAGGCCCTTAAGAATTCCAATAGAACCCCATGTTCCGGTGTCAACATGGGCTTCTATTGGAATTCTCAAGGGCATATTATCAAGCCCATTATCGCTGCTTCAACTGCAGTTTTCTGCCGCTAAAGCGGCGATAATTTTAACGCAGTGCATGATATGCCCCCTAGTTCCCTGGACTTCTCCCCCTCCCCGAACGGACTTCGTCACAAGTCAATGTATATACCATCGTTATATTGTGTGATTTCTCTGCTACTAGTTTTTGTAAAGCGCGCCAATACTTTCGATTCATCATAGATCAATGCTTATGCTACTGCCATACTATGGTACCCCTCCGCTGCTAATGTAGTAAAGCGCTCCGATACCTTCGGGTCTGGCCAGCGCTATACAAAACTCTTAAATAAATAAATAAATACCTGCAAGCTGTGATAATTTTTAGTACAGTAAAATGAAGAAATATCCTCTAACAGACTATGTCTGCTCACTCATTTGAAATCGACCTTTGAACAGCTGCCAGCAGTGTATCCAATGGGCCATCAGCACATAACTTAAGTTCATGGATCAGAAAAACTTACATAAATAAATTGTTTCAAATCAGAATCTCACATCAATAGGTGGTACAGGGTTTTCCTCACTGAAAGTGTTAGCGAGGTGTAACTCAGGGTTGTCGAATAAACCTACAACTCAATTAAACTGTGCATCATACGAGAGCAAATTAACAGTACCAGCGATTATGTGATTCCCTGAGTGTGGATTGATGCTGGAGTTTCAGGATATTTAGAAAATAGTCGCTTGCCTGAAAAAAATATTAAGGTAACTAACTGCGTTCCTATGCGGTTATCCTAAAAGGGCTCTGATCTGATTTGGCTCTTCCCGCCCTACATGGACACCGCTGTTATAAATGAAACTACACGTAGGTCCAAAACTTGAGTGAACACTTACTAAGACTTCCATTTTTTATTTTCTACTGAGTTTTACAGATAAATATAGTCAGAAATACATCTATTTTTCCCTAACTGCATTTATTTCTTTAATATGAATAAGTACGAAAAGTAGGATTTCTTTTGGATGATTTTCACTTCTTTTTCTCATGAGTGTTAGGGGAGTAAAAAAATAATCATTTCCTAATGAAGCTAATAGAACTGCAGTAATACTGCTGTTTAAGCTATTCTACAATGCAAATGGTTTAAATTACAGTTTTTTTTACAGTCAATGGTTACAATCCATTTAAAATTCAAACACAAGTAAACATTTGTTAGTTAAATAAATGTGAAAATAATATACCCATTGCAGATACATTTTTTACACTAAATACAAAAAAAATATAGATAAATACAGATAGAAATGCCCAAAAAATAAATACAATAAAAACGGTAGCTCCACTTCATTATATACTTTGACTGTTATGGTGGTTCTCTTTGACCAGCATTTATCACTCTTTAGACCCTTGTTCAAGTCAATGAACTTGAATTCAATTTTCAAAGAAAATCATACCATTCCACAATAAAAAGTTTTCTGTGTAAACAAGCAAGTTTAAATAGCTAATCACACACATCTGGCCATAATATAAATTAAATGCAGTCACATGAAAAAGCAAATACATTAATTCATTCATTGAATCTTTATTTCGACATTTTTTCAGTCATAAAAGATTACAGTAAAAACAATATACAAGAAGGAAAGCATAATTTTTTTTAGATAAAAACAGATTTGTCATGGAATGTACACAGTCACTATATAAAATCTCCCCTGGGTGCCTCTGTAATAAGGGAGGATCTTTTGGACCACATTGCTAAAAGGAATTTTGAAAGTGCAAAAACTATGTGTGGTGATGTGTCTGTCTTAAAAACTCTCATTGCGACAGAGCATTTGTCAAAGCCCATGTTCTTACATAGGGGTACAAGCCAGTACTTTCTGGCTTTTCTGTAAGCAGGGCAGAAAATGCGCATGTGCATTTCGTCCTCCTTAGTCACACCACACCCAGGGCAGGATTTACTCATGGAAGACGACCACTTGCCTACAAATACCCCTAGCGGTAATGATCCATGCCTCCATTGGATGTATAACTTTCTTGCTCCTACTGGGTAGATAACATTCAAAAACTCCTCAAAAGCAAAATAATGTTTGAGTGTTAAGTAGGTTATTGTCAGGGAGACAGCTTTAGAATCTTACAGCCATATATTCTGTTTGTAGTCCATAAAGGACTTCGCAAGCATTTTGCCGGAAACCCCCCTACATGCTTGTTCTGGATCGTACCAGAGGTCTAATAGTCCCATTTTTCCTAGTACGTTTTTCACGAATACAAGCCAGGGGATTTTAACTGCGCTACCATGACTCAGCACATCCTTTAATTCATGCCTATAATTGGACAGTTCTGGGGTTATCCATAGCCTGCGTCAAAACCTTAAAGGTTTCAGAGCTAGCTCATCCTGGATAAAACTCAGTCCTAAGTCCAATCTCAGTGGGAGGAGAGGAGTGCTTTGGGGGAGTGCAAGTAACTGCCTCATAAACTTATTCTCCACTTTAACAATATCAGATTTACAGTGCCCCCAGAGTTCCCCGCCATAAAGTGCCGATGCCCTTGCCTTAAATTTATAGATCTCCAATGCGGGGCTCACTGGCTTGAAAGTTGATGTATTTGCCATTTTAAGGATGCCACCCGCTAAATAGGAGAGTTTGAGTTGGGCTTTCACCTGTTGGGGACCCCAAGAAAGATTTTCATTGATCGTCACCCCCAGGTATTGAAAAGTCTGTACCCTCTCCAGTCAAACCCTACCAAGGAGCGGTGTTGGGCGAGTGTGTGCCGGGGGACTGAAAATCATGAATTTAGTCTTATCAGCATTGATTTCCAGTCTCCGGCAACGGCAGAAGTCGATAAAGCCATCCAGCACTCGCTGGATCCCCATAGGGGACTTGGAAAGCAGGAGGGTGTCATCGGCAAACATTATCGCTGGCACCCTCCTGCCTGCCAATCTCGGTGCGTCATTGTTGGGAACCGCATCCAGGTGCGATATGATACCGTTCACATAGAGACAAAATAGGGTTGGTGCCAGGACGCAACCCTGCCTGACCCCCCTGGCGACCGGAAACCGGGACGACAGCACCCCTTCCCTACCACATCTAACCTGTGCAAAAGTTTGTGTGTGCAGCCTCATCAGGACGACCAGAATTGCATTTGGGACTCCCATATCATGGCGCACCGCCCACAGTTTCCCCCTAGGTACTAGGTCAAACGCGGACCGGAGGTCCACGAAAACCATATAGAGGCTGCCACCCTCCAATATTGCCGTCTTCCAGAATAGCATTAGGAGACGGAAAATCTGATCCACGGTAGATGTTTTTTTTCTGAATCCGGCCTGGTAGGGACTGAGGATATCGTGCTCGTCAATCCATTCTTGTAAGCGATCCAGGATTAGTCGGGAAAATATTTTTTGAGGGACATCTATAAGGCTAATGGGCCTGTAGTTGGTTGGGAGCAGAGGAGAACCCTTCTTAAAGATTGGAACAATCTCCGCTCCCAACCAAGTACCCGGTATCTCCATGCCTCCCAAAATCGCGTTGAAAAGGGCACAGAGGTAGGGGGCCCAAATCATCGGTTGATCTCTGAATAGATCACCGGGTAGCCTGTCAAGGCCAGGGGCCTTGCCCATGGCCAACTTACTTATGGCAGTATAGACTTCTTCAACTAAGAATTCTTGCTCAGCACCTTCTCATGGTCTAGATGTATTTGCCAGCGAACATTCTACACCTGCAACTGCTGCGTATAGGGTCTTAAAATGAAGCTCCCAGACCCCCGCCTCTATGTTAGGTTCAATTGCGGATCTAGGCTCTCCTGACCCTGAGTTAACTATTGCCCAGAATCTGCGCACGTCTCTAGAGTCTAGTGAGGAGGAAAGATTAGACCATTTGTCCATATCCCACTCCTTCCTAGCATGGTGCATTATTTCTTTGTATTGTGATCTTAGGGTACGAATATTAGTTTTATCTCTCCCATCTTTAAGGGCCCCTATAAGCTCTGATTTTGCCTTCCTACATGAGGCGTCGTACCATGTAGATACAGGCACCCTCCGCCTCTTGTTGGGGCCCGGCGGGTTAAGAAATTCTGCTAGGCAGGCAACTAGATCCTTATGTACGCGCTGCATATTATCGTTAAAATCTGATGCCAAGGGCTGCGAAATTAAGGAGCCCACTTTCTCAAGACAGCAGCAGCACTGTATAGTTTAGGCAGTGCGTCTCGTGATACAACCAGTTTGTCCCACTTGACTCTGCGACTGTTGTTGGTTGTGACCAACCCATCTACCACTTCCAGGCCAGTTTCCCTTCCATTTGCCCTAGCCCATGGGCACTCTATCCTCATGCTCAGTTCATTGTGATCACTGTCCACCCTAGGCAGTACCTCGAAGTCAAAGACCTTTGGCCATAAACATACCTCCACCATAATATAGTGCAATCTTGATTCATATCCCCTTTTGTTGAATGTGCACTTGGACGGAATGTCAGAGGACATACGACCATTAAAAGCCCTGATGGAATTATTCAGGGTTAGGGTCGTGATCTGAATGGCCAGAGGGAACCATGACTTTGGGTGTGGGGACTGGCAAGGCGGGACTCCCCAGTGTTAATCCTCGCCTGTCAGTACTCCCTCGTTTAAACCATTGATTTGCTCGTAGTGGCAATTCAGGTCCCCGGCGACCAAATAATGGATGTCCCTGCTAAGGGTGCCAAGAAAAAATGATAGCTCTTCAATGGTTTTGGACTCGTTTACCACGCTTGTCGGCCGTGAGTAAACATTTACGATGGCAAGTTTGTAAAGGTTTGGCCAGGTCAAAAGAACACAATGGATGTCATCAGAGTGCGTCGGGATAGACTCGCCCGAGCAGCCCAAATTTAGACCAACTCAGGTTGTGAGGCCCCCCGATGGACGTCCCTTGCCTCCCCATCGTGCAGCAATATTGTATGCTGCGAACCCGACTCTATGTTGGTCCTCCCTGGCCCAGGTTTCTTGGAATACACATATATCACTACCGTCCACAAAGGTACCCCACTCTGGGCAAGCCAACTTATTTGGTAGACCTGCCACATTCCATGAAAGAATTGACATAGAGTTTGTGTTCCCTATACTAGACAGTGTACAATGCGGCGTGATATCGACTCTCCCCGTTAAATTTTCAGCGCTGGTAGAAGGTAGGGGCAGTACAGGTGAGTGGTCTTCGACTGCTCTATCCAAAACATACATATTACCATTCCTAGAGTTCCCTATTGGGAGAGTTTGTGCTCCGGACAGCTCATTAGCCTTGTCTCTCTCCACCACAATTCGGCCAATCCCAACATCCACTGAAAGCGACTGGGCGTCAACCTGTATATCCTGATCGACCCTAATGAGTCAGTCGACCTGGTCCAAGCTACTGTACCTATTTTAGCATGGGATCTGGTTCTGGACGGATAGTTGGTGGCCATCCCAACTCTTCCCACCTCTTGCCGCTCGCTGGTGGGGTACGAGGGACCAGCCCTCGTCTGGATTGCTCAGTTGTTTGCTGGGGTAAAAATGGGAGAGGGGTCTAGCTTCTATCTTTATGCCAACATTGGCTAGGTTCCAGTTACATATATAATCTGTAATATGTGGATTCCTAAAATTCACCAGAACACAATCACCTGTTAAAGTTTTAGGAGTGCGCCCTACCCATCCCACCCTTCTGACCATAGATATTTCAGTACTCATGTGTGGAGGGAGGGGTCTATGCGCATTAAGCCAGCAAATAACTCTGTTTTTTAAGGTTGAAAATGATTCAACGTTCGGCGTGCTGATTTCTGGGACCCCTGTAAGAATGATTATATAGGGGCTGACTTCAGGTGGTAAGTCCACTCGGGATTCTGTTCGAGTTCTCCTACTTATACCTGTGTCCACAATGGCCCACCCATTTTGGGGAGTAATATCAATCTGTACTCCTCCTACACTAGTGGGCACTGTCTGCTGTTCAGTCCTGAACCCTCCACCCGCTTTATTTGGCAAAATATTTACTCCCCCTGTAGATTCTATGGGATTAACAGCAACTTGTTGTGTCACGGAGGTTGTAGGATTTTCATGCCTCGCAGCCCCTCCCACTTCAGTTGGCATGTGCTGGTTACTCTGAACTAATGCATTGTTAACCAAACTATTTAGAGTAGCCACTGTTACTTGTTCAAAGTTAAATAGTTGCCTTTCAGTACTAGCAAGTCTCTCTTCGAATGGGCGTAATAAGGCACTCAGATGTGCAGTAATTGTCTTGCATAGGCTTGCCTCCCATGCCAATGAATCGTTCCTGGAAGGGCCTAAACCTAGCACATTATTGCCGTCATAATTTCCCAACTGCATAGGTGAATCGGGTGCAGAAGCTGAACTTTGCGTCTCAGCATCCTTTGGGCTTGGTGGGATTACCTGTTTTCTGTGGCTTTTAGCAGGTCTTGCTCCGATCTTTCTTTCGATGGGCAGCTTTTTCTTGGGAATTGCACCCGTGCGGTTGCTGTGGAACTGGCGTGTGATTGGTCTCTCCGGAGTATTTTCCAGGGTGAATGTGTCCAATCGCACAGAAATGTCCTGTTGGATCGTTTGGGTGGAAGGGGGAGTTTTGGCCAAATCCTGTCAAGGTGAATGAATTTGGGCAGTGGTTAGAACGTTGTCCATGTGTACGTTATCCACATTTAGTGCCCTAGGAACCTCTGGTGTCCGAGCGTTCGCAAAGGGCCCCAGCGAGGATCTTTTGGCCATAGCTAGATCCTGCGAGACCATACGTTCCAATTTCTTAATACCCTGGTCAATCACTAGGTTGGTTCTTGTTATGAAGTCATCCAATGTTCCTGTAAGTTTGTTATTATGTCCTTTACTTCTGGACTCGCGTACAGCCATATTACACAGGTGCACTTTAGGAAAGCAGTACTTGTTCCCTCCACGAAGGACTTGCAGGTAGCTGGCTACGGTAGTTCCAGCGGAGGCCTCAGAGGGGTGGCCCGGTCCGGTCTCCACCGGGCTCGAACGGGCTACAACGGGCCCGCCCTTGGCCCGGGCTTTGCCCGGCGCCCACCCGCACGCGTCCCGCATGCGCATTAGTGGGCGTAACTTAATAGGGAGGCGTGGCGGGAAGAGGACCCAGGTGCGGCCGATGGCTATGCCGCTATGCTACCTGGTCCCCGCAGTCCTGCTGTCCCGCTGGTCCGGTGTTGTCACAACAAAACGTCGTCTCCTCCAAACAAACACAGCAAGTCCCCAACTGGCAAGATCGGGGAGTCTCTGATCACGAGCGGCAATTAAAATAATATAAAAAAGAAAAAATTAATAGAGCATTCCTAAAACAGACAAATAGATATCTCTTGAGTAATGCTTAAAACCCCAGTTAAAAAACAGTCGGGTCTGATATGGTTACAACCACATGCAGATAATATAGGCCTTTCTGCAATCACACTCTGAACAAAGGCCTGCTTAACCTAGATAGAGTCCTTTTTAGTAATACTCAAAGGCTCATGAAAGATGTTTAGGCGGCCCAAGTCCTTGAACGTTTTCTTTATATAAGAGACCCGTGGTATAAGGTCAGCTTTGTCTAACAGCAGATAATCCTGTAGGATTTGTATATTTAAATGTAAATCCTCCTTTGACCAGACAGAACAACACAAAAGAAGTGGGCGTACACAAAGAGGTCAGAAATGAAGGCCATTTCCAGTTCCTCATGGATGATCTCAGTGGGGGTGCCTTGACCCACTGCCAAAAGATACCTCCAAAAGGTGTTTCCAACCACTTGAATTTGATCAATTTTTCCAAACCCCTAAATTTAGAAACCCAAATTGGCCATTGAATACATTTGGACTTTTATAGTTTTAATACAAGGTCGGGTGGTTTATGACCAATACGCCTAGCAAAGTCATGCACTTTTGAAATGGCTCTTTACAAAGTTTGCCCGTTTTTCTTTACTAAAGGTGTCCAGCTAAGGCCCAAACTCAAAAGGAGCCCCTGGTAGGAAGAGTCCTCAACCCTACATAATGCCTGGCTCTGTGCAAAAAGACAGCAAGCTTTGGTATTTTTTGGGCATGCAGTCATAAAAACAGTTTTTTTTAATTGGTAGAAAGGTCCCAAATATTCATTAAAATAATAAACGTAAAATTTAAAAGCATTTGCAAACTCCTACCAGTCTGGGCAATTAAAACAGCATTGTTGGTGTAAAGGAGAACCGGGATTGGTCTTCCAACCGACCCTAGGAACATCTGCCCCCATATTAGTTAAAACACCCTACAACCAATTAATATACCTAATAAATGAAAAAGCGGCAAGGATGTAGCCCTGCCGGACACCTGTTTCTAGAGCTAATGGGCTGGTAAATTCTCCATTAGGACCATATCTGACTACTCCTGTGAGACCAGCATGGAGAGCTCTCATAAATCCCAAAAGGGGCCTAAGGCACCCCCATGGACTCCAGCTCGGCCCAAAGCTTCTCACTATGGAATTTATCAAAGGACAAACTTAGGTCCATGAAGGTCATATGTATAGCTCCCCCCCTTCACCGGGGTATATTTAGAAATCAAAAGAAGTAAATTGAGATTCTGTTCAATTGTGCCCCTACCAGACATAAACCCAAATTGCACATCAGAGAAAATGGCCCCTTAATTTTCCATGTGACAAGTCTTTGCCAGTGATCTTGACCTCCACATCGATAAGCAAAATTGGCCTATAACAGGCCAAGTTGGCTCTGTCTCCTTCTTAAATATTGGGACAATAACAGAACACTTCCAGGCCTCAGGCCGGGGGGCCTCTGAGGACTACATTGAAATGGTGGTTGATAAGAGGAGCCCACACATCCGTCAAAGATTTCAGAAGGTCACACGGGACCCCATTGGCCCGAGTGACCTTGACTAGAGGAAGTGAAACAATGGCATTTCTCACCTCCTTCCACTCAACCGTGAACGTATCAGTCAGAGTGACAGAGGTAGGAGGGGGCTAAGAAATATCCAAGTCATAGATAGATGGAAAATGATCCTCCATGACTGAGCAGGAACTGCAGCCGCCTGATCTGACAAAGGATCATTATTAGAAAAGGAGTGGCTCAGAACGCCCTAGAATTAACTGGTGTCATTCAGTTGGCTCGCCATCACCAAATGATCCCACAACTTCTTCTTCAACTGTAGCTTCCTATTTTCAGGGGCAACTTTACAGGCCACTCTGGAGCTTTTGTCAGAAGCCCTGTTCTGCATGATGCTTTTAAGTGTCGTAATCAACTCTCTTTTGGCTGTAACACAGTGCTTGTCAAACCAGTTGCAAAGTTTGGAGCAACCCCCTACACCTTGCTTGGTCAAAGTATGGTTAATATGTGCACATATACGCTCAAAGTCCATAAAGACCTGGGTATCACTGGTGTCATCCTCAAAACAAATATTAAAATCATCCCAACATGTGTGGAACATGCAGGAATTAAATTCTTACGCAATAACATTTCCCATTTAATCCTGCGCCCCTGATGCTTAGTCGTGATAGAAGTTTTATATAGACCAGTAATTCCCGCCTTCTTTTTTCCTTTTCCCACCTTGAGTTGCAGTCAAGGGATTATGATCACTTTGAGGGTACCAGACCGGTGTAAAACTCACCAAAGCAGAAAAAAACCCTAGATTCGAAAATAAAATCAATTTTGTAACCCACCCCATGCCCCTTAGATGTACGTGCTCCAGATCACTGTTACAAAACATTTTTAGAGAGAAGATTCACTAGGTTTAAGTGGGTAGTTAAGTAGCTTAACATATCCCCTTAAGCAGCATGTTACACGTTAAGCTGAACATCCGAGGCACCATCTAAATCATCTGAGTTATACCGATGATACTCTTTACAGGGTGAAGATCGAAGTCCCCCAATAAAATTACCATCACATTTTGGGATGAATGGGTGAGAAGAAAATAATTAAGAAATTTGTATACTACAAGAAGGATATACATTTTCTCCTTTCCCACGAATAGGGATATAGATGATGAGAGAAAGGATCGAGAGGTGACAACTGAGAGACAAAAAAACTTGGAGGAAAAGGGGGAGGTACAGGTAATAGTATAGGGGTTAGGCACCAGGTTTAATGTAACTAAGGTAATCAGTCCCCCTCTTGCTCTCCCGCTTTGGGAGCGAATTCCATTTACACTAAAGGATACATAGCCTGCTAAATGCCAATCGCCCTTGCTGTCCCAGTTCTGTAGATTAATAATATCATGGCCTCTAAGAAAGGAAATTGCATTTGGGTCCCCCAGCTTACCATGAGCAGCCGCTATCTTCCAGCTCAGAATTTTAAGCTGCTCTGGCTATGTGGGTACATTGGGCAAGGGGGTAATAATACCACCGGAGTCCTGTCAATCTGCGGCATTTAACCAGCTTAGGGCCTCAAAACTGTTGTGCAATGGGAGGGGAGGGTGCTGCAAACAGGGAAACTAGGGACAGATGATGAAAGTCCTGAAGAAGAGGTCTCTCTCCAATTTTAGCCTCCCCCTAACAGGGGCTTATAAAAAAACCAAAAGGGAGCATAGAAATTTTAGAGGGACTTATGGAAATAAACATAGCTTCCCTCAGGATGACTCCCGCCCTAAAAGGGTTGGCAAAATTCCCGATTATGAATTATTCCTCCAGGGACTTTGGAGAGGTCTCGATCCATCCATTTATCCTTATCATGATGATTTCATTAAACAGACATTGACTATTCAGATTAGGAAACGTCACAGCCAACCAGTGGATGACCTTGTTCTTCACTTTGGAAAAGTCTCTGCATTTCCCGTGTTTTAGAGAGGGTATATTTGTAAGTACAACTACGTTCGCAGTACATGCTGGTGGAGGCTGGACAACCATGTCATTACGAAGATGGCACAGAACCGCTGTGGTTTGAGGTTGTACATGATTGCCCTGATTGCCATGTGCTAAAGTTGTTACATCTGTTTTGGTGGAAGAGCAAGTGCTTGAACCCTTATCAGCAGTTTTGAAACTGGAAACCTGAGGAGGGGGGAATATGCAGGGTCGTGCTAAAAGAAGCTGCCACTCAACTCAATGTTTGTATGTATTTGCCCTTCCTCTGCTATAATAGAAGAAGGTAACATTGGGCCCACAGAACTTGAAGCTAAAGGAGGTTTGGAGATAAATTAATCCGCAGTAGTCAGGTGTGCACATACCATTGAGGAGGAAGCATGCTTCAAAGACAAGGCCCCAATCCCTTTACCCAAAGAAGATACCTTGGCCTCCAGCTCAGAAAGCTCTCCTAGAAAGGACATCTATGGCCTCCAAAATCCTTCTTTACAACTGTTTAAGAGCGGTGAATAACAGATGTATCCTTCCGTTTAGTGTGGGTCAGATTCGGCCCGTGGATGGAGTTTGGTGGGGCAGGGAGGCGGTGCGGGGGAGGAGCAGGGTGGGGGTTGGTAAGCAACGGAATATGGATAATTGCAGGTAAGTAAACAATTTAATAAATAAAACGAATTTCGTAGCACGCCTGCATCGCAAAATGCCTCCAGGGGTGTACCCTAATAGTATTTGGCTTAACTCCCTTCTCCTTCACTCCATGATTCTCAGCTGGTCCGGAGGTAAGACTGACAGTTTGAGAGTCTATGAGCCCAATTCTGGGGCACTGTAGTTCAAAGTTTGTGGCAGTTAAAGCTCCTGAGGCTGAAGGCAGTGACTGGCCCTCCCGAGAAATCCTGTATCGAAAGGACAATGGTCTGCAGGAGCAGAACAGGAGCTAGGTGACTATTGAGATTGGATGAGTTGTTCCTCAACATTAGAAGCTTCCTTGGTTAAAGCCCCCAATGCGTTGGAGAAAAAATATAAAATGGTATTGCTTGTCCTGTGTCGTTCTTCCTTTTCCCCATATTTCAATCCTGACCAGGACCAATTCTAAAGAACTGCTGGTACAAACAGAGAACCAAGTAAAGAAGACACCCATAAATAGGACCCCCAGCAATACACCCCACACAAATTGAAAAGGACAGCAAGTACACAGGCCTGAGCCTTGTGAAAGTAAAACATGCTGAAGAATAAACCTTAAGTTTTAAGCTGCTCTACAATGTAAATGGTTTCAAATAATTTAATTTTTTGTTTTTTACTGTAAATGGTTAAAATCCATTGGACATTTAAACATGAGTTAACATTTGTTGGGTAAATAAATGTAAAAATATACCCTTCGCAGTTTCAGTTTTTTACACTAAGCACAAAAGAAATATGGATAAATACAGGTAAAATGAGCAAACACTAAATATGGATAAATACAGGTGAAACTGTCAAAACAATAAACACCATAAAACGGTAGCTTCACTTTATTATATACCTATAGGTATACTAATAGCCTGGACTGGTATGTTTGTTCTCTTTGAGCAGCATTCATCATGTTTTAGCCCCTTGGTCCATTACATAATTAGAACAGTTGCATGCAAATGAGTAAAATACCACCGCTATTGGAGCAGATAGACCCAGACCTCTAGTCAACAATAACATGAATATCCCATATATGACATATGGCTCGGGCTCATAACTAGTGGAGGGGGCTTTAAGAACAGTTAGAGCCCTGGGCACAGGACTATCTTGCTAAATTTTGTCAGTTTCATTCAGTTTCATAAGTCTTTATTTCGATTGTTATATCATAAAAGACAGTTTATACAATAAAATTAGTGAAATACAAGAAAAATTAAAACGACAAATTTGCCTAAAACATTTCATCATTAAAAAAAACCAATTAAACAATTTATTAATCAATTAAAGACCCAATATATGAAACCCTAAAAAAGGAAAAAGGAAAATAATTTGTTATTCTACCAATCAGGTGCCTGCTAATATCTGCAAGTGTCTGGCACGAATGATCCATGCCCACCCCAAACATTTAGCCACGCCTATTACTACCATCTCTGATGTATTAGTTCATAGCGCCCGCAAGGCTTCGGTGCTTCCTTTGATTTTCAATTTACAGAAAATAGTCCTAATCCATCTAGTTCGGGGGGTATGATATGCTGGACAAGCAAAGACAAAATGACCCAGACTCTCCTTTGGTCAACACACCAGGGGCAAAACTCATTTGAGTGGCCCGTCCAATTTTTTATAAAGGATCTCACTGGCAGGGACCCTACTCGAAATTGGTGATAAAGTTTTTTATCTAGAATTTTTGTGATGACGTCCCAGTAAGTCTCCAGGAAAGGGTCTAGTTTATGGGCCAAAAATCTGCCTGTCAAACTAGTACCCTCAGATTGCACGATAGAAGGGAGTTTAACAGATGCCCAGTAGAGCACTTTAAATGCTTGCTTTGGCGGGAATATGGAGGAGCCTGGAGAGACCCATAGGTCAATTAAACCCATCTCCTCCAAAATTAATTTAACCTCTCGCAGCCAAGGGATGTTATTAGAACCTGGTAATGATCTCACATCCAACAATTCGCTTGCAAACCGACTTAGATCTGGAGACGTCCAGATCCTTCTCCACAGCGCCACTAGCCGATAACGCGCCATCTCGTTTATCAGTTTGCAGCCCATGTCCAGCAAGAGAGGTTTGGTTGGTGTAGATTGTGGGAGACCTACCAGGTTCCGCAGAAACTTATTTTGTACTTTGACCAATGGCGTGAGGTCCTTATAGCCCCATAGGTCAGCCACATACAAAATAGCAGAACTATTCTTGGCCTCATAAATCCTAAGTGCTGGTTTAACCCGTTTAGTTAGAGACAATTTTTGTTCCTGGATTAAACAGCCTGTGAGGCGAGCAAATTTTAAGTGAAGTGCATCAATCTGGGATTTCCAGCGGAGGTGATAGTTTATGGTTACTCCAAGGTAGGTCATGGCCTCAACTTGCTCTAGACTAGCACCATTTAGCGTAACAAAACCTTTGATGGGGCGATTTTTTGTTAAGACCATAAATTTGGTCTTGCTCAGATCATTTAGCTTACAAAACTCCTCAAACCTGTTTAATGCCTTTTGCAACCCTCCACGTGTCTTGGAGAGGAGTAAAGTGTCATCTGCAAAGATGAGCATTGGAAATTTGGTCCCACCTAGGCATGGTGCATCCGTAGGGGTTTCCGCAAAGAATTTAACTACCTGATCGATAAACAATAAAAAAAGGGTCGGTGCCAAAACGCCCCCTTGTCGGACACCTCGGGTTATGGGAAAACTATCCATTACTTGTACCTGACTGCCCCACCTTACCCTAGCAAAATTGTCCTTGTGTAATCTGATCACAAGGTCCAATAGATCCAACGGTAGTCCTAGGTTTCTCAGGACCTCCCACATCTTGGATCTTGGCACAAGGTCAAAGGCCGACCTCAGATCTATGAAGGCGGCATAGATGTGTCCGCCGCCCATCAGCACCACCTTCCAGTAAACCAGAGTAAGTCTGAATACCTGATCAATGGTGCTGATGCCTGATCTGAAGCCCGCCTGTAAAGGGGAAAGAACATTTTCCATCTCCATCCATCCCTGGATTCTCGCAAGGACCATCCTGGCAAAGATTTTTTGTAAGGAATCAATTAGACTGATGGGGCGGTAATTTCCCGGGGCCGAACGGTCCCCTTTTTTAAAAATTGGGAGAATTTCCGCCCCTTTCCAGGATTCAGGAATCCTTGCTCCTTTGGTAATTGCATTAGCAATCAGAGTTATATAGGGAACCCATAATTGGAGATTTGTTTTAAAGAGATCCGCCGGAATAGAATCCATCCCTGGTGCTTTCCCCGATTGGACCTGCCTAAGAGCGGACTCAGTGTCAGAGGTTGTAAAAATAAGCGAGTGACCAAGATTAGGATAGAAAGGTGTCTGCATCTCTTCCCTAATAAAAGGTTGCGGATTGGGGTCCTTAAACTGTCCTGAATAAAATTCTACCCAGTCTTCCACAGACACATGGTTTGCTGAGATTCCTACCCCATTTCACAATTTCCCAGAATCTGGCCTGATTTGATGATTGACATGCCTCAAAAAGATTGGACGAATGGCACTCATCCCAATCTCTCTTCGCCTCCCACTGTGTTTTTTGATACGTTTTACTTGCCGTTTTAATATCGCTAGTGACACTTGATTTAATGGCTGCAATTAGATTACTATGTTCTACCCTGCAGTTCTTATTATACCATTTTTCCCGTGGGCCCATTCCCATCTCCTTTCCTTGTTTGTTAGGGATGGTCAACAGGGCCTTAAGTTTGGTAAAACACTGATCATGGTGCTCACTAATCTGAGGGGCGGCGCCGGAAGTGGATGGTACATTCAACATGGCGCTCAATGTCATCGAAACTTCCTTTGAAATTCCCTCCAACAATGTGGCATCGTTCACGGCCCTGCTCCATTTTACCCTTCTTCTGTCGTTTGTCAGGACAGCCTCGACCGTTATACACAAGGCTAATTGGGGTGTAGTCAAATCACATGGGAGCTTAAGGCTCGTGACCAAAGGGTTATGGTCGCTTTCTGGGCGAGTCACAACTTCCATGTCGACAAGAAGTGGCCAGTATTCCGTTGTAAACAAGATATAATCTAACCTACTTTTGCTAACCCCATTGTCGAAGGTAGGTCGTCCAACCTTATCGGAGAGTGAGCGCCCATTTGCCTCTCTCAGACCCCACTCCAAACACAACCCTGACCAGTGTAGTGCAGCCTCCGTCCCCTTCTTGATTTTATTCAGGGCCAATTTCGGGATGTTCCACACTGCATCTACCTCATACCCCAAATCCTCTTCTTCGCTGAACTGGGGTTCAAAAGTACAATGTAGATCCCCTGCTACAAGGATTAATTTGTCTCTCCCAATTAGATCAAGATAAGAGTCCAATTCATTAACAATGACCGGGCATCGCCTACCGGGGCAACCTCGGGCATAAATATTGATAACTACTATGTCCATATGGTTCTTCTTCCGTAGCTTAATGCCCAAGAGATCTGGGTTATCCACTGCAATTTCTGTTGGTTTATAATCAATGGATTGTCTAACCCAAATCACTAAGCCCCCAGAAGCTCTACCTTTGGGACCCTGGATTGCAGGTTTGTAAAAATTTAGGAACCCTACCCGATATATTGGTTCAGGTGCCCAGCTCTCTTGGAAGATTAGGATATCAAATTCTGCTCTGGACATATCTCCCAACCATTGCTCAGGAAACCAGCATCAGACCGGATACTGTCTACAAGATTAGTTAAAACTGTAGCTGGCACTTTCTCCAGATGTTCTCCCTCCCAACTTGTCACTACCTTGTCTACTACATCACCCCTATTATCAATGATTTCACATTCACTCCCTCCATCACATACAGGATGGAGTCAATCTATACCCTCCAAACCAGATAAGGGTTCAAAGCGATTGTACAAACGAGGGTAGAAAGGGGAATGAGGAAACCCTGCCAGTTGGGGTCTTCCAACAAAACTATTCCGCATCAAAGCGTTAACAACTGGCACATTATATCTTTTGGGGTAAAAATAGGCAAGATCCAGTGACTGTACATCACCCACCCTCCCATACCTTGCATCTCTACGAATATAATCCACCACCCAAGGATCTCGAAAATTTATAATAATACAATCTCCTTCTAGATCCTTTTCACAATGTCCCACCCAATCAACCCTTCTCACGTTCAGTATCTCAGTAGCGGATGACGGGGCGATTTTTATTTAGCCAATAAACAACTTTATTTTTTAGATCCCCATGGGATTCAATTTGGCCCTCCCTACAGTGTGAGACACCTGTTAAGTTGATTGTATATGGGGTGGCTTCCATAGGTAGGTCTGTGCGGGGTGGTCCCCTTTTATTAGCCTTCAATGGAGGTGGAACTTGGGTGGTGTTAACAGCATTCCCCCCCCTCGTAGATTTGTTTTAGGATATGTCGAGGGGGTAGAACCACCCCTCACCTGGATCAAGGAACGAGTTTTGGGTATTGATGCAAGATTGCTTTGGGAGGCCGAATGATTGGATTTAATACTGGCCTTCTTAGGTTTTACGACCTGAGGGCATGGTGCCGGTACTTGAGCAACGGTATTATGAGGGTTCCCAACACCAGAATCTATACTAGCGTGGTTCTTTGGGGCTGGCCTAGAAGTTACTGGCTTACCAAGGGCTAAGGCAGACTGCTTACTACTACTAGAGGCTATACCTTGAGTTTTAGGTTTAATAGTACAGGTAGTGTTGGGCAAAGCCTTTTGGTCATTAACCAGGCTTTATAGCAGACCAGTATTGATATTAACAAGGTTCTCCAATATATCCAGTTTTGAATGCATTAGTCTAGTTCTTTCCAATAGAGGAAGCATAAGCGTTTTAAATAATACTTCCATTTTTCCAAGTAAGCCCTCATCACCACTACGACTCACGGGATTGGGATCAGAAGAACCAAGTTGGACTAATGGGGGCAGTGGGAGATCCCTGTCTATCAAAGGGGGCTGCGAACTGGGGTGGGATTCTAATTTAGTTGGGAGCCGCTGAGGGTCAATTAGTTTGGGTATTTTCGAGATCCCTCCCCTCTGGCAATCCTTCCTACGTTTTCTACGTTTCCTTTTACCAGAAAAAAGGATTGGAGAATCCCCAGAAGACAAGGAATCTAATTGTGATTGGCTAACCGAGTGTTCACTCCCCCCCTCCATACTCCTGGAGTGCTCACTAGGAATCGTATCACTATCGGTGGAAATCAAAGACGGGCCCTCCGCCTCGCAGTGAATTTCCACCAAAACTGGAACCAGAGTTGGAATAGTACCTGGTGCCATGTTTTTTGGACTTGGTGCCATTGCAAGGGGTCCTAACGAAGAGCGTTTCCCGCTGATCAGATCAAGAGAGAGCCTTTTTTCCGCAAAGGCAATCTCCTTCTCCAGGATTCCAGTGGCCTTGGTAATAAAAGCATCCAGGGGCCCAGTAACTACCCCCTTTGTGGTCTGTAATTGGACGGAACGTTCCTTCCCGGAACGTAGGGGCATGATGACAGTAGCTAGTGACAGTAGAGAAGGAAACAAATACCTATATGTTCACGATTACACACTTAATAGGGACATAGACAAAGAAAAAGCCAAGGAGGGTGGCCCAACCCAACCTCGCCCGACCGCGGACGACCGCAGACGGCCCCGCCCTTGTCCCGGGCTTCTCCCGGGACGCTCCAGCACGCTCCCGCGCAGCGGGGGTAGCAGGTTGTTGATATAGGGACTTTAATCAGTGGGGCGGGGCAGGCAGGGAGAGCGGCCCAGGTGGTGGCAATTCGGGCTAGCGGGGACTCCTGGGAGATGTAGTCCCGGTCCCGCTGCTCGCAGCCCTGCCTACACTCACACACCCACAGCAGGCTCCAAGGGGCCAACACTTCCAGTGGCCACGGACCCGCTGCAGCACACCCCACGAAGCGGGACCCGCGAAGCGGGTACCGCGAGGCGCAGCAAAGCACAAAGATTCAGGAAAGAGCACAGGGTTCCGGCAGGTACAGATACTTCAGCAGAGCGTCCCTAGGTGGTTCCAAATGCTGGGGATTTTAAGTTCGTTGGTACGGCGGGGCAGGCAGGGAGAGCGGCCCAGGTGGTGGCAATTCGGGCAAGCGGGAACTCCTGGGAGATGTAGTCCCGGTCCCGCTGCTCGCAGCCCTGCCTACACTCACACGCCCACAGCAGACTCCAAGGGGCCAACACTTCCAGTGGCCATGGACCCGCTGCAGCACACCCCACGAAGCGGGACCCGCGAAGCGGGTACCGCGAGGCGCAGCAAAGCACAAAGATTCAGGAAAGAGCACAGGGTCCCGGCAGGTACAGAGACTTCAGCAGAGCGTCCCAAGGTGGTTCCAAATGCTGGGGATTTTAAGTTCGTTGGTGGGGCGGGGCAGGCAGGGAGAGCGGCCCAGGTGGTTGCAATTCGGGCTAGCGGGGACTCCTGGGAGATGTAGTCCCGGTCCCGCTGCTCGCAGCCCTGCCTACACTCACACACCCACAGCAGACTCCAAGGGGCCAACACTTCCAGTGGCCACGGACCAGCTGCAGCACACCCCACGAAGCGGGACCCGCGAAGCGGGTACCGCGAGGCGCAGCAAAGCACAAAGATTCAGGAAAGAGCACAGGGTCCCGGCAGGTACAGAGACTTCAGCAGAGCGTCCCTAAATTTTGTCTTTTAGCATTTCTTCTTGATATATCAACTGATGACATTTATGTAGGAAAAAAATATGATCATGTATAGCCATTGTTCAGAATATTCATATTTAAATTATGACATAGAAGGATATAATGATTGTTCCAGGAGTTTGCAATTATACATGACCATTTGCCAGTTGAGGCTCTGCTCACTTCCAAATGATGTTTTAAAGAACACTCATTTTCTAATATTTGTAATTGACAGAAAGCAGAAGAAGACTTCTGTGAAAGTGCCAATACCATCTTGGGGACCATCCAGACGACAGTCTTTCCTGCCACATTTTTGTCCGTCCTGGTCATCGGGCTGATCCTAAACCTCTCCGTGATGTGGATCCTCATCTACAGAGTAAAGCACTGGAACCGCAGCACCATATTCCTTTGCAACCTAGCCGTGGCGGATATCACCTGGATTTTAACGCTTCCCTGCTTGATATACTACCATTTCAACCACCTGCACTGGATATTTGGAGATGCAGCCTGCAAGATCACTAGAACCTGTTATCACGCCTGTTACTACTGCAGCATCTACTTCGTCACGTGCCTCAGCGTGGACCGCTATTTGGCCATAGTGCACCCGCACAAGTCTTTCCTGGTCCTGAAAAAGCATCAATCACTCCTGATCTGCATCACAATTTGGGCATCCACTGGCCTATGTAGTTTGCCCGTTACTTACCTGGCCTCCACCCAGACTTGTGACAACAATAAAACCACATGCTCTCTCTATGTCTTCTCCAATGCCACCTACATCACACTTCCCTTTTCCTTGTGTACTACCACCATTGGTTGTGTGCTTCCTTTTGTGTTCATCTGTTACTGCTACTGCAGCAGCCTTGGTGAACTGCGGAAGGGCAAGCTCCGCCGGTTTCAGAAGAAAAGCGCTCTGACAAAGCTCATGTGCTCAGCTCTGATCATTTTTGGCCTTCTTTACTTACCATACCATGCGTCGAGGAACGTCTGCATCATCCTGAGAGCCTACTGGCCCAGTGCAAGCCTCCCCATTGAGGAATCTGATGCCTTCTTTTTCATTGAAATGGCGGTCTGCAGTCTCAACACATGCATCAACCCTCTTTTCTGTTTCATTAGTGGTGGTGAGTTTCGAGAACAAGTTTGCAAGCTTTTGCCATCATTTGGACACATTAGCACCTGGAGACTGAAGAAAAAAAGATCTACTGTTCACCCTAAGTAACCAATGAACCTAAAAAAACATGGAACTATGTCCATTCTTTCAGCCCTTCTGAAACTGTCCCTCGATGAAATCGCACATTTTCTGTACCCAGGGCTTTAAGTGGAATGAAAAAATTGGAGGTCTCTCTAAGGGGCTTGAACGAAGTAATTAAGGAGGTGGCTTAAAAACAAGTAATATAAAAATCTGTGCTTGGCATAGTTGCTGCCTGACTAATATTTTGCAGCTTCTGTCATTGCACCCAGATATATAATATAACAAGTAACATTACACCTACCAGAAAAGCCACGACTATTGGCTTTGTCAATGGTTGTTTGTTGCATAAGTTAAATTAGCAACAGTTATATCTTTGCTGTATATACAATTGGAAATGCTTCAGTTCTGAAATTATGAGACTATACAGGGTCTCTTTGAAGTTACATCAGAGGCAGTGGAGTGTGATGCTGAGTTAGGGTTTATCCTTTTTATCCTGTAGATAAGGACAAGAATAGAGACTCCGATAGGGACCTGTCTCAGTTCCTGCTTTTGAGAACTGCCACTGCTGAGCACTGGCAGGACCCGGCCCACTTAAAGCCCTGCCTGTAGCTTTTGTAGAATTGTGCATGGAGCTTTGAACTGCTGTTAGTGTGTTTTTTGTAGCTCTGAAATATAAAAGAAGGAGTATGTTTTGCACATGCATCAGCAAACAACTAATCAGTCGTGTTTAAATCGTTTCAGTGGCTGTCACAAATTGATTGAGTATTGTTTATTACTTTGAAATGATGCACGCACGTGTGTGTTGACCCTTGATTACACTTACATTTTTGTGCCTAAAATGTTCTGGTGAATGCAATAAGCAATTGCCACTTGTTCACAAATATAGACTGTGGGTGTTTTAGTTCTGATTAGCTCAAATCTAATACAAGTCTACGATATCCTATAAAACAACTTCACCAGGATACATTTGAGATGTTCAGACAAAGGAAGGGGCATATTATCAAGAGCGGCGTTAAAATTATCTCCAGTTTAGTGGCAGAAAACTACCGCTAAAGTGGCGATAAGGGGCTTGATAATATGCCCTGGAGAATTCCAATAGAAGCTCGTGTTCTCCCCAGAACATGGACTTCTATTTGAATCTCAAGGGATTATTATCAAGCCCATTATCGCTGCTTTAGCAGTAGTTTTCTGCCTCTAAACCGGCGATAATTTTTAACGCCGTTCTTGATAATATGCCTCTTTGTTTCTTCCTCAGAGAAGATCTCACCCATGACCTTACAATACTGGTGCAACTGAGACTCCTTGCATTCTTTCCCTACATTCTTTAACTGTGTCCTCTAATGTCATATCTAATGACATACTCCGTGTTTCATTTAGAGGAAGCCTGATGACCCAGAACTTGCTCTCAGCTGCTAAGCACAAGTACCACACACCTCCTCCCTCAAACGAATGCAAAGAACAATTTAGATCAAATGAAAATGAGACTAAACATAGTCTTTTAGATAAGATGATTTTTTCACAACTCTCCCAGATCTTCTTCTCTGAACATTCTCCTCCTTATCTCCAGATCAAACTAGCTTACCCAAACCTTTAGGTAAATCAGTCTTATTTTTGAATACAGCAACCCTGGTGAGATTCCACATGCTAAAGCCTTGAGTTTTTAAGGCATTGTTAACAATCTTAATGACATATATAGGCTTGGAAAACGTAGGGCCAACCCCACACATTGCGGGATACTCTATCAATACTAAGTCTCTCACCAAAATCTCTGTTTTCCTCAATGCTTTTCTCTTATCAAAACTTATTTTCCTGTTCTCCACCCTTGCCTCCTCTCCAGGTTGTATGTTACCCTCACCGCAAGTTTTCCATTTTAGTACTTCATATTTGCTCACCCATGGTGGTTCGAAAGAAGTGCTGGGTAACCTTCCTCGAAAATGTTCAAAGGGAATGTTTCCATTTGTGCAGTGGGGTGTGAACCTGTACATACCTATTTTTTTGATTACATCTTTCCTTCAGTTCAATGTGTTGAACTTTGCCTTTCCTATCCTTTCGTAGAGCAATTTTTTTTTAACCTATTGACTATTCCATTGGTCTCTGGGTGATAAGGCGCACATTTGTTTATGCTGGATGCCTCTACACCTTTAAGAATCTCTCTAATTCCTTATACAGAAGCTGAACTCCATTGTCGGTCAGATTAGTTTCTGGAGCCTCCTCTCTAGACACAAGTTCATACAGTAACATGATGACATGCTTGGTATCAATAGCACTTGTGTCTCCGTGTAACATTTAAAGAAAGCCTGATGACCCAGAAGGTGCTCTGAGCTGCAGGAACCACAAAGTCCTTAAACTCAGAAGTAGGTTCAGACTTTAAATAAACATTGGCCTTCATTGTGTGAAAGTTCCTTTAGGACCTATTGGAAGACAATCATGAAATCAACTAGGTGGGGGCACGTCTGGTCATGGACTCTTTGTTGGCTAACTTTAAATGCATTGACAGCTCAGAAGGCTATTATGTGAACAAATGCTGGAACATTCAATAAGTCATCATACGTGCACTCTGGCACTCATTCTTATGCACCTTACATCCATTCACTCACTGGCTTGATCTTGTTTATCCATTAACACCAAATATACAGCTGAACACAACAAAATAAAGTAAAATAGTAAAAAAGTAGAAAAATGAAAATGCACTTCTCTAAATTTGTTTTCTGAGAATTTGTTTAGCAGTATCTATCATTGTTTTAAATTTACAACATTGCCACATTTATCAGCAATGCGCTTGCCAACTTGGAGTGGTAAATTAATGGTACACTATGCACAATACCATTCCAAGATGGGTGCTCAGGTTGCCTTTGAATGGTATTCTGCATTGTGTTTTGTAGATGGGCTGATCTAACATGAGCCAACACAATGCTTAAAAATGCAGTTGCCCTCAAGGAAAGATAAAAGGATGATACACAATGAATAATACCATTCTAAGATGGCCGGCTTGTTTAGAATCATGGTGATGTTGATATAGCACACTGCAGATTAAAGAAGTGGCTAGCGAGCTGCCAGTTAGCAATGTTCATGGAGCTGCAGGATGCTGTTAAAAACAAAATAGGAAAAAAGTATGAAAGAAATTCAAAGCGAACTAATAATGCAGAAAATTCAAAGCAAAAGGCTAGCCCAACAGCCTTGGCACAGAAACATACTCTTTTTCATGCAGATTTGCACATGTTATGAGTCAAAGTTCTGTCGCTCAAGGACAATAGAGCCAGTGGCTGAAGTGGGCCAACCTATTACCCCATTCTGTATATTGCCATGGACATAGAAGAATATGAATGACACTTGAACACACCAATGCATAAGAGGGCTGAGCAAAGCTGTACAAGTATGTATTTTTGGGATTTGTATTTATTACAAGAGTGTGTTACATTACTAGATCTGTCTGGCCCTTCTAACAGGATTATCACAGTGCAACCTATCGCCTATAGGATTTGCGAGAGATGGGTAACCATAAAACTGTCTACTAAATTAATCTGGGATATTCTATGTAACATAATGCTGGTCTATGGGTTTTTCTAATTGGCTTGTTACCATATCCAGAGCGGGCCTGCTGTATTGAACATACGGTTTCTCACAGAGCAGCCAACATACTATCAAGAAATTACAAAAATAAACAAACGTTTGGCTGACCAAACAATATTTACCCCCCCCCCCCCAAGAAGAAATATTAACAAATGACAAGGATTCTCACAGTGCAAAATGTCTACACCATGGGTTGGTAAGAAGTGATTCCCAACAGCAAAATGGTTACCTACAACAGTAATCTATAAGATTCTATGTAATAAAATACTGTTCTACATTCTTTAAAACACTGTAATATTAGTCTACTCTCAAGGGCCTATTATCTTTAACTTATGTTGCGCACCTTGCTGCCTTTGTTATAATTTTACATAAGAAACAGGTGAGGCCTATGGCATTTGACATCATGTTTCTCTGTTAATCATCCATGCCTGCAGCCTACATAATTTCCTTGTCACCATCACCAACTCAGGCAAATGTTTTTTTACAATTACAGTTGGCAAAATAATATGCATCTTTTCTCAAATGGCCTAAACATGATTATCACATTCCAAAACCTCAACCCCAAGGGTGTGTCATACGAGATAATCCATACTAAACTCCTTCTCTACTATGGTAAGCTTTGAAAGTCCTGGTACTAAAGCAGAACATCTGTCTGTATACTTTAAAACAGTGCAATATCCTCAAAAACCTATTACTGTTGACACAGGGGGTTCACAGTAAATAAGCCATGCTTGCTGCCTTTTTCATAGCTTTTTACTGATAAGATCTATGACATCTGGCCTAACTTTTCACGATGAATACATCAGGTGTATAAACGTTATCATTGGCATGCTACCATAACCAGCTCTAGGCTAATACATTGAGCAAAAGCATTCCCACAAAGCAATCATCAAGCATATAGTCATACAATTATCGACCTGTAATAATTCCCGTTAGAAAAAACATTATACAACCCTTCCTAAAATGGAGTAACAAGGATTACCACAGAGACAATATTCTACTCATAACATTTATCAGAGGTAATCTGTGAGATACCATGTAACGAAATAGCTATATATAGGTGTGCACATTTTAGTAATGTACCAAAAGGCTTTCATTGATGCTTCTTTCCAACAAACAGCATATTTTGCAATGAGTCTATCTTCTTGAACCTGTTCTACTGCTTCTACAGCCCTGTACCCATTCTTAGTTTTTAGAAAGCTTGAACTTCTGCCCATATTGCACAAGTGTTGTTTGATTTTTAAGGATCACAGTTCCTCAAAAGGTAAAATGATTTGCATTTGAAGAGGGTATCTCATGGTGCAAATGGTTTGAAGAGCGTATGTTGCAAGGGGGAGTGAGCGTAGAGTGTCAGGGGGCACTGCCTGCAATAAGGATTGTTAGAAATGGGGGTCTCAACTTGGCAATGGTTTGCACCTTTGTCCAAATAGAGACCCTTGTTTCTAGTCAGGATAAGGGGGATGCACTTCAAAAATAACCCCTGCTCACCCCCTTGGTAGCTTGGCACAAGAAGACAGGCTTATCTCAGAGGCAGTGTGCAAAGCATTTGTGAACACATACTGTAACATAGTGAAAACACTACAAATGGACCCCACACCAGTTTAGAAAAATAAGTATTCTTTATCTAAACAAGACCAAAGTGCAAAAATCCACAAAACAGTGTTAAAAATAGGCTATTCAATGGTAGAAATAGTTCAGTTCAATGCAAGTTGTAAATACAACACTTTTCCTACAAAGAACTTTAGATGCATCACGCAAAGCAAACAAAAGGGTTGCCGGGAAGGTGATGCGCTGTTTCTTATACTCAGGGGAGTGGATACGTCTATTACTTACTGCAGCGCAGGGGAAGTGTTGTGTGTGGGGAGTTGATGCATCAATTTCTTACTGCGTCCCAGGTACAATGCGACAACATGGCACCTCGATGCAATGCAACAATCCAGTTTGATGCAGTAAAATGGGGGCTTGATGCGATGTGACGATCCGGTCCTATGAGTGAATTTTTGCAGCCACACGGCAGGCGCTGTGACGATATTCTCGGTGATGCGTCGAGACTCAGGAGTGTAGCTATGGCACGTTCCTTCCCCATGGCTCGGCGATGCGTCAGGTATCATGCAGATGCGCCTCACTACTTCGTTGTTCCATCGCGATTCCAGCTCCCAATGACAAACAGTCTGTAGAGGTCCTAAACAGCAGCATATTTAACAACAAGCAGGCACCTTTCTGTTGGTTAGAATTCCAAAGCAAGGAAATTCATGGGAGCTGGTGGTGAAGTTTTTGTGTCCCGAGACTTCAGACAGGAGGCAATCTCAATTTCAAGCCCTTGAAGAGCTTCCTCAAGAATGACAAAGCAAACAGCAAAGTTCTTTTCTCCTTTCCTAGGCAACAAGTTACCACTGCAGGCCAACCCCAAACAGCAAACAGCACAGGGGCAATAATCTTGCTTCAGCTTCTCCGGTTTCTTCACCTTGTTAAAGGTTCCTCTTCGTCTCCCAGAAGTTCTGGGGTCTGGGACCCCCTTTTTATACACAATTCCTTTGTCTCTGAAGGCAGAGAGTGTCTGTACCCAGCCAAAACCAATTCTGTCCTCTGGTGCAGCTTCCTGGCAGGAGGTGGAGACAGCATTGTTGAAAGCAGACATGGCCCAGGCAGTTGAAAGGAAATCTCGTCCCCCTACTCTAAATTCAACCCAGGTCCCATTCAGCCCAGCCCTGACTCATCAGACTGCTTGAGCCGCAGCTCTCTCCCAGCTCCTGTCACTCACAAGCCAGACATGCAATACACAAACCTAGCAGAGGCACACTTGATAGAAAGGCAAGAAAATATCTACTTTCTAAAAGTGGTATTTTCAAACACAGAATGTTAAAATCACCCACACTAAAAGATGCACTTTAAAATTCTGAGTTCAGGCATACTAAACTTTATTTTTCTATCTTGTTCCCTTGTTCAGTTATGTTTATAAGATGTTATGATCAAACTGCTCATTCTGGCCCATGGGAACAGATAGCGTTGCAATAGTGAAAAACTAAATTGACCGTAATTCACTATCAGGACATGCCACACACATCAGGACATGTCCTACAGAGGTACTCTGGGCCTACCTTAGGGGTGACTAACATGCAGAATAGGGAATGTTTAGGCACTGGCAAGTGTGTGCACTTGCCAAGTCGACATGGCAGTCCCAGACTGCACACAGGCTCTGCAATGGCAGGCCTGAGCCACTTTTTACAAGCTGATTCTCTGAGTGGCACAATAAGTGCTTCAAGCCCACCAGCTGCATTAGATTTACAGGCCCTGGGCACACATGGTCACTAATCCATACAACAATTTACAATAGTTCTTCTAATCCATACAACAATTTACAATAGAAAGCACTTGCACTTTGGCACTGAACATCAGTGGCAAAGTGCCCAAAGCATCTAGAACAGCAAAAACAGATGAGGCAACAGCAAAAGTGGAAGGGAGACTCACGCCAATGGTGCCAAGTCCAACATGTGTCCGCTCTGGCTGAAATGTGGGGAGAACACATTTCTTGGGCGTTCTCTTCACAGAGGTGGAAAAATCTGGACAGATCATCTGCATTGGTGTGTTCTGTACGTCGACACCCTATCCATGATCTCACCCGGACCTTGACCCCCCTCTACCCCCCATAATCCTGACGTGCTTATTTTGGAACCTATGTCCTTTTTTGCATTGATCAAATTATAAAGAAGAGTATTAAGGCTGGGTGTTTACTGAGACGGTATTTTTCAAAACCGTCCGTTTTTCATTGTAAAGACTATTACTGTATTTGTTGTCACAATTTTTTCTGATTCTTTCTCTTACTTTTCTAAAAACACATATCATTCCTTATCACGCCTGCTTTTGCACGTCCTCCCTTGGGACATAATCACCTTTGGCCAAGTTGTTGTATTAGTGTATTGAATGTGACACTTGGAAACTGTTTTTATGAATTCAAAATATCCATTGAATTAGCAATGAATTAAATTGCCTGGTAACAAATACGTCTGTTGCTGTTTTGCTTGTTCGCTGTACCATATGTAAGATTCATCTCATAGAGCTGCAGAATTACGATATGCTCTAAATAATTTTGACTGAGTAACTGTGTATTGACTCATGCTATGCTTTATTGATGGTAAGGGCCATTGTTTCTCATGGGAACAGTCCAGCCCGAACTGCCAAGCCATGTCTTCCATGGACCAGAAACAAGCATCCTGGGACCGGTTTCGGATTCATAATCCTCATCAGCCAGGCTATCTCGAATCCAGTGGCCAAGTGAGCAAGGGACTCACGTCTGAGCATACCCTGCCACACTTAGGGCGAACAAAGCGATACAAAAGGGGATGATGGACGGAGCGTTTGAGCAAATCAAACACTCACCCGCCAGTCAACTGATCTGGGTTTAATCCATCACCATTCTTTAGCCCACTCAGCCACCCCATTTCAGACATGGCCATATGCAAATCAGTCTGACCCTGTGCCTCATGGGAACAGTCCAGCCCGAACTGCCAAGCCATGTCTTCCATGGACCGGAAACAAGCATCCTGGCACCTTTGGTTTTTCTTTGTTCGACAGTAAAGTCCATCCCCATTAGGGAAATGGACTACCTCAACAGTTTTGGATTCTCACCCCTCATCTGCATCAATCATGTGAGGGGCCTGTGGTCTGTCTAAACCATGAAGTAAGTCCCAAACAAGTATGGTCTCAACTTTTTCAGTGCCCAGACCACAGCAAATGCATCATGCTCAATCACACTCCACCTCTGTTCCCGTGAAAGTAACCTCCTACTAATAAAGGCTACAGGTTGGTCTAGGCCTTCTTCATTCATCTGTGAAAGCGCAGCCCCCGCACCATTCTCTGAAGCATCTGTCACCACAATTAATTCCTTTAGGAAGTTGGGCGCCTGAAGCCCGGCTGCCGTGCACATGGCAGATTTCAGGGCATCAAAATCTTTCTGGCAGGTAGCAGTCCAGTTCACTTTTTTGGGCTGCTTCCTGGAAGTTAGCTCTGTTAAGGGTGCAACAATACTGCCATACATCTTGACAAACCTTGTGTAATACCCTGTGAGTCCTAAAAAGGCTTTCCCCTCTGTCTGGGTCTTGGGGGGGTTCCCAAGCCAGAATGGTATCAATCTTGGGCTGTAGGGGACCCACCTGGCCACTCCCAACCTGGTGTTCCTAGTACACCACAGAAGCCTGCCTGATATGGCACTTGTTCACCTTGACCGTGAGGCCTGCCCTCTGCAGCACCTTCAACACTTCCCAGAGGTGGTGCAGATGTACATCCCAAGTGGCTCTGAACACTGCAATGTCATCCAGGTAGGCACACTGAAATCCTCCAGTCTAGCCAACACCTGTTTGACCAACCTCTGAAGGTTGGCAGGGGCATTCTTCATCCCAAAGGGCATCACCCGGATTCTGTTAGTGCCCATCTGGTGTGGAGAATGCTGACCTCTCTCTTGCCCCAGCAGTTAAGGTGATCTGCCAGTACCCAGACGTTAAGTCAAATGTACTGGGGTACTGTGCAGCCCCCAACTGATCGATGAGCTCATCAGCACAGGGGATGGGGTGCACGTCAGTCCTGGTGACTGAATAGAGCCCTCAGTAATTCACACAGAACCGAAGTTCTGGTGTGGTACCCGGTACAGAATCGTGTGGCACCAAGACAACTGGGCTGGCCCAAGGACTGTTTGCGGACTCATTCAACCCTAACGCTAACATCTTAGAGACCTCCTCCTTGAAGCAAGCTCTTACCCTGTCAGTCACTCTGTAAATCTTATGTTTTACTGGAGGAATGTCTCCAGTGTCCACATCACGGACACACCACTGACTGACACCTGGGGTCAGGGAGAAAAGGTCAGGAAACTGTCCCAACAGTTGGTGACAGTCATTCTGCTGCTTAGGGGTCAGTGCGGTAGAGAGGCTCACACCATCCAATGACCCATCTTGCTCCTTGGCAGATAGGAGGTCAGGAAGAGGCTCAGTCTCCTCTTCCATCCCAGCATCTGTTGCTAAAAGCCTGCCACTTCGGACGTCAAGTGGGACTTCAGGCGGTTCACATGCAGGACTCGCAAAGGATTCCTAGGAGACTGCAAGTCCATCAAGTAGGTGATATTACTCTTGCTCTCCACCACCAAAAATGGTCTGGTCCACTTTTCCTGGAGCACACTCGGCTCCACTGGGACCATGACCCAAAATTTTTGTCCAGACTGAAACTCAATCAGAGTGGCATTCTGATCATTACAACGCTTCATCTCTTCCTGCCTGGCTTCCAGATTCGCCTGAGCGAGTTGTCTGTAATGCCAAGTCTGGTTTCAGAAGGCCAGCATGTAGCTATACACATCCTGGGGTGGTTTAAATGTAAATGTAAATGTACCGGTATTTATAGAGCGCACAGCTACTACCCTGAGGTAGTGTCCCGGCGCTGTCCGTATACCGCTTAGAAACCCTTCCTGGTTTTCCTGGGAGTGTCTACTCCTGGGTACCCCCAGGGTGAAACCAGGCATCCCAGCGCTTTTGGGGCCGTTGTGGAGATTAAGCAAGCTATTGCCCAGAGTCGCAGAGTGGGACCCATGATTAGAATGGGCACCGAGGCGAGAATTATCAGGTCCGAGGAAATTGAGCCCAAGACCTGCCAAGGTGGGTATTGAACCCTGGTCCAGGGCCAGACCTCTGCATCAGGGTCTGCGCTCTAACCATTTGAGCCACACTTCTCCACTGCAATGGAAGCTTTCTCCCAGCCTTCTTTCACCAAACTCAGAGGTCCTCTTACATGGTGACCATACAATATTTCAAATGGACTGATCCCTAAGAACTTCTGTGGTACCTCTCTGTAAGCAAACAGAAGGCATGGCAAGAGGACGTCCCACTTACACCTCATGGTTTCCTCAAGACCCATAATCATGCCCTTCAGGGTCAGGTTCAATCTCTCAACCAGCCCATTACCTTGGGGGTGGTTAGGGGTGGTGAACTTATAGGTTTCACTGCTCTCCTGCCACAGGGACTTCAAATACTTAGTTTTGAAGTTGGTATCATGGTCTGCCACCACACCTCTGGGGGACCCCACATGGGAGAAAATCCCCATCAATGCGTGACTTACCATGGGGGCCATCACAGTCCAGAGAGGGATGGCTTCCAAGTACCATGGTGGCATGGTCCATCAGGACCAGGATGAACCTGTTGCCCATGGCTGTCTTGGGATCCAGAGGCCCCACAATGTCAATGCCCACCCTTTCAAAGGGAGTGCTGACCACAGGGAAAGGCTGGAGAGGAGCCTTGTGCTTCCTCCCACTCTTACCACTTGCCTGGAAAGTCTGACAGGTCCTGCACTGAGTATCTGAACTCTTGCATATTTGGGGCCAATAAAAGTGAGTGACAAGCCTTTCATAGGTATTGTCTTGACCCAAATGTCCTTCTGAAGGCACATCATGAGCCAGACCCACTAGGAAGACTCTGAAGCACTGGGGTGCCACCAGCCCACACAGGCTGGCCCAGGCTCAGCAAACCTAGGCTCACTATACAGGAGACCATTCTCCCAGTAAATCCAATAGGATCCAGACTGATCACCTGCTGCCTGGTTTGCAGGCTGTTCCCGCAAACCCACAAGAGAAGGGCACTTCTTCTGATCATCACAGTACTCTTCCCTGGAGGGACCTCCTTCCTGCTGCCAATGGGTCAGCTCCAGCAGGTCCCCCAGTTCAGCTATGTGTCCCCCTGTAGGTTACAGGGCATCCCCCTCAAGGTCTACCACCTCTTGGACTGTGGGAACTTTGGGGCCAGTTTTCCGCACCCGCTGTCTCTTCTCTTTGAGGCAGGCACCTGTACCACTCTTTTAGGCTCCAAGTCCTCCTGAACACTCTTACCGGCTGCCATTGACTGAGTGGTCACACACACCTACTTTGGCAGACCCAACATCTCCAAATGAGGCTGTCTCTCTACCTTAGCCCAAGAGGAGCTCTCCAAATCATTGCCTAGCAGACAGTCAACAGGCATGGCTGGCCTCACAGCTACTTGAAAGGTACCTGAGACCCCTCCCACTCAAAGGCAACCTAAGCCACCCGCCAGTGGCTCACTGAATTGTCAGCGGAAATTACAGGGTAGAATGCATTGGGGATCACCTGCCCTTCAGACACCAGTCAAAAACTGACAGCTGTCACACTGGCTCCGGTGTCTCTCAGAGTCTCCACCTTGTGACCATTGATGGTCACTCACTGCCTTTACTTCTTAGTGTTATCAGGCAGTTGAGTCCTAGGGACCATCTCACTGTCTCTTAAAGAGACTAGGGACATCTCTGCAGGACCCCACCAACCTTGGGCACCCATCTCCTCCCCCAGGACTACACTAGCCATATGCCGGGGCGGTGCACCAGTGGGTACTGCGTTAACCTTGTTGGGACACTTAGGATCCCAGAAGAAGTGGCCCACCTGTCCACAACTAAAACATTTCTTGGGATCCTTCTGAACAGGCTTATCTGTCGGGCCCCGGCTTCTTCACAGTGGGAGGCTGGGAACCCTTCCCTAGGTTCCCTTGGGGATTACTTGGGGCCTTTTCTGGAACTCCTTCTGTTTATCCTTGTCCCCCCCTATCTTCTGCTGGGGACCTTGCCCACCTTTGGCAAAGTCTCCCACTTGACCCTTGTGGACCGGGGTACTGACTCAGCGGTCCACCTCCATAGCAAGCTCTCTGGGCACAGTTAGGTTACTATAAATCAGGTGCTGGCATATCACTGAAAACAATTACTGGACAAGTGCTCCCATGCAACCAAATCATTGAGCACCTGAGAATCATTTACTTTGCTACCCTTCAACCAACCATCAAATGCTCTGCAAAACAAAGACATATACTCCAACCAGGTACTAGACTCCAGCTTCTTGCAATTCCTACATTTCTGCCTATAAAGCTCTGGGGCCAACCCATACCTGGAATTCAGGCTTTCCTCATGGGGTAATAGGAATTCTGATCCTCTCTGGGCAGGTCTAACAAGGTGTCCCTCCCATTACTGACAAAGTGAACCCACAACCCCGCTCCCCAGTCCTTTTCAGGGATTCTATGGGATGTCATGGCTACCTCATAAGCCTTGATCCACTGCCCAATGTTCTCATGCTTCATAAAGTCCTTCATCACATCTTTGACTATATATACTTTCCCTTCTACAGGCAGTGACGGTTTGCTTTGAGCTCCAACTCCCTCACCACGGTCTCATGCTCTAAAAGCATTTTCCTTTCTTCCAAGGCTAACCTCTTATTTTCTAACTCTAATTCCCCCTTTTCTATGTCATTCTGACTCCCCACATTGAGCTTGGCTAGCTTCACTGCATGCACTCTACTCCTCTCCCTGTCCTCCAGCTCTTCTGGGTAGGGCCCTTTTAAGAAACACTGCTGCCCACTCTGGAAGGCGCTTTCCCCATTCAGACCCAATGGCCGCCATCGCTGCTCCTCTAAATCCTCCCCCTCTGCCATAGGAAGAGGTGTAAGAAGTGTAGCGAGGGGGCAGGGTGCCTGTCTCTTGACCAGAGAGTTCACGGTTTGATACCCCGCTCAGGCAGCAGGTTAGCCCAGCACCATGTGACTCTGGGCAATAGCTTGCTTAATCTTCCCGGAGTCCCCCAGTGCTGGGACATCTCTCCTGAGGTCGCTGTTTGCTTTACAAATGCTGGCATTTACATTTGTAGGATCTTCAGGATGCTCACTGCCAGTCCTAGCTTCCAACCAAGCCTCTGCGCCTTTTGGTATTCCTCCTTTCTAGTGAGGGTCTCATGGAGATTTTCCATTTCTTGCAAACATCTTTGAGCTGTGGCACAGTGTAGGTATCAACCCTTTCTTCTTTAAAATCAAAATCTGCAGGTGCAATGGATACTGCTTTGCTCATGGTGAAAACAAATGGCAGTTCTGAACAAAAATAGAATTTCCAAGCAAAAGACTCTACAGAAACTGTATGTGGTCGCTTAATGGTCTGCACTCACTAGTAGTGTACACCAATCACTGTATGCAATTCACAAATGCAAGTCTAAATCTACACCGCTGACCACCAATGTTAGAAATGGGGGTCTCTAGTTGGCAATAGCTTGCACCTTTATCCAAATAGGGACCCTTGCTTCTAGTCAGGATAAGGGGGATTGGCGCAAATTGATGCTGTAGATAAGTAAGTCATAGGGAAATAGACCTCTTAATCTAACTGGAAGTTTTTTTTAACTTATATTTTTTTCTGATTCTATAATCTGGATAGGGGATTAGTTGGGAAGACGTGGTTTTTGGTGTGATGGGACATGTCAAATGCCATATATATGAGCCTCGAAAAATACAAGGGTGGCTGGGCCCAGTGGGAGGGAGGGTAGGCAGGGCCACAATATTGTAAGAAAAGAACTTTTGCCTATGCCTCCAAATTTTGAATTAAACACCAATCGGTTAAGGATAAACAACACTTTATTAGTTTACCCTGACATTAATTTATGTCTTTGAATTATAACTCAGTTTACAAAAAATTGTCTTCATTCTACATAAACAGACCTAAGATCACTATCAACTTCATGTCTGGCCATATACAGTTCGAAAAAACAATGTGTGCATATATACAGTGCAAAAAAATCAACAATGAACGTTTTACAGAAAAACTTTTAACCATAGGTGCATGGTCGTGACATGGACAAATTAGTCATGAACATTGTGAGCAAAATAAACATTTCACAATCAAAGGATCACAATCATGGGGAGAGAGAAAGAGAATTTTTTTTCATTTTTTTCAAAATCAACTCCCAAAACCTGAAACAGATTAAATCGTTATTGTTCAGGAAAGTTGCCCATTTTTGCATCAGTGACGTTGACCTGAATGTCAGAAAAAGTGCCGACGCGTTTCGTATCCTGTTACATGGTTTGCAGGATTCTCATCAGGGCGGTGTGATTCAAGTCCATGGGAACTTCTGTTGTTTTTTTGCCCAAAGTTGCTCCTGTTTTGATGAAGGATCGTCTATGCCGTGGGGTTTGGACTTCGATATTCCTGACCCATCGGCTAGTGTGCCGGTGTCTGGAAACCAATCTGGATGTTGGCTCGTTTACATCTTTGTGGACGATTCTACTGAGGCGGGAAAATCTTCTCCGGTATTGGTTAATCTCTTGTTGTCGGATCGTGGAAATGTGCGGTGAGCTCCGCTTGTCAATCTTACTGCAACCCGGCACACTCTGGTTGTGGGACCAGAGTGTGCCGGGTTGCAGTAAGATTGACAAGCGGAGCTCACCGCACATATCCACGATCCGACAACAAGAGATTAACCAATACCGGAGAAGATTTTCCCGTCTCAGTAGAATCGTCCACAAAGATGTAAACGAGCCAACATCCAGATTGGTTTCCAGACACCGGCACACTAGCCGATGGGTCAGGAATATCGAAGTCCAAACCCCACGGCATAGACGATCCTTCATCAAAACAGGAGCAACTTTGGGCAAAAAAACAACAGAAGTTCCCATGGACTTGAATCACACCGCCCTGATGAGAATCCTGCAAACCATGTAACAGGATTCGAAACGCGTCGGCACTTTTTCTGACATTCAGGTCAACGTCACTGATGCAAAAATGGGCAACTTTCCTGAACAATAACGATTTAATCTGTTTCAGGTTTTGGGAGTTGATTTTGAAAAAAATGAAAATGAAAAAAAATTCTCTTTCTCTCTCCCCATGATTGTGATCCTTTGATTGTGAAATGTTTATTTTGCTCACAATGTTCATGACTAATTTGTCCATGTCACGACCATGCACCTATGGTTAAAAGTTTTTCTGTAAAACGTTCATTGTTGATTTTTTTGCACTGTATATATGCACAAATTGTTTTTTCGAACTGTATATGGCCAGACATGAAGTTGATAGTGATCTTAGGTCTGTTTATGTAGAATGAAGACAATTTTTTGTAAACTGAGTTATAATTCAAAGACATAAATTAATGTCAGGGTAAACTAATAAAGTGTTGTTTATCCTTAACCGATTGGTGTTTAATTCAAAATTTGGAGGCATAGGCAAAAGTTCTTTTCTTACAATATATATGAGCCTGGCATATTGTATCAGGGCTCATCTCTGATATAAGTGGGGAGGTTATATATTTCATTTTATTATATTTGATAAAGTTCTGAAGAGGTATATATATTCTACCTTTATATACTAAGGCGGACAGGTTTCGATTAGGACATTTCCGTTAGATGATAGGGTCTTTACATCGACGAGCAACATAACTTCTATTAATTTTAGAATTCTTTACAAAGTTTAGGCGCTTAGCATAGTATACACAAAACACTAAAAGTTGTTTATTGTTTGAATCCACTTATAGATTATGACAGGCTAACCACCGTATTTCCACCAGAAATAAATGACCAATATTAGATCCTCGGTAATACGGGATTTCGAAATCTGGATTAAAACACCCCTTTTGGGGCAATTGAGGTACGCTTATCTTGGTAAAATAAATGTAATTAAATCATCCCGATAATAGGACCTTAATGCTAATAAATGCACTATCCTTTTCAGCTTTGGCTATATAGGAGGATGCCTTGGGTGGGAGTGACTTATTCCCAGTACCACATTGATGAAAACAGAAACGGATCCTTTGATAATATACTTGGTAAGCGTCAATTCTGCAGTTATGTTTGGGGTAGTACATTCACTATGAAAGATACTTGTTTTTCATGTTACAGTCTCATTGTTGGGTATAGCACTGATGAGACATTCTGTGATGATAAATATGTACCCCATCCATTCTTATAAATATTGAAATCAAAATGGATGTAGGTCATCTTATATTGACAATACACTGGATAATTTTGCAGCTGTGTTTGGGTAATATATCCTCTCTGAAGATGATTCGTTTTTCTTAGTACAATCTCACTATTTGTTACAGCACTAATGAGATATTTCCGTGATGATAAAGATGAACCCACTTCATTCTTACCAATATCAGAATTTAAAATGGATTTAATGGTCTTTGTTATGCTTTACTGATTGACATAGTGTGAACAAGAAATATAGAGTATTTTGGACTGATAAATGTGTCACACTTGATTTGGTTAATTATGAAATTATAAAAGATTATGTTTTTAATAATATACAAATTGGGAGAAAGTAAGATGATTTTCATGTAGATTGTTATATTAAATGTTATTTATAAATGCTATTCAGCAGGTCGCTAACTGAGATATGATATGTTGTATTAGGCTGGTTGAAATTAACATTTCACATTGGAATGTTGATAAATAATAAATTGTTGTGAATAGAAAAGCTGTATTATAAAAAATGTTTTTAAATTGTATATATGTTTGTAAATATTATTGTAAATATAATACATTTTCAAATATACTTATTTGTAGCCCTGAAGAAGTCCTTAGGGATGAAACACATTGGTTATGGTTGTTTACTTTTAAAAATACATTTTTGGAATAAAGAAAAGTGATACAAGACCTGCTGAATGTATCTGAAATTGTGTTAATTTTAACTTGTCTTTTTGTTTTTGAGTGGAGTGCTGGACCATTTTTCCTTGTCAGGATAAGGGGGATACCCACCTAAAACCACCCCTGCTCACCCCCTTGGTAGCTTGACATTAGTAGACAGGCTTATCTCAGAGGCAGTGTTTAAAGCGTTTGTGAACACATACAGTAACAAAGTGAAAACACTACTAATGAACACCACTCCAGTTCAGAAAAATAAGTAATCTTTATCTAAACAAGACCAAACAGCAAAATGTCCACAATACAGTATCAGAAATAGGCTCTTCAATGGTAGAAATAGTTCAGCTCAAGGCAAGTTGTAAATGCGACACTTTTACAACAAAGTACCTGAAATTCAGCACACAAACCAAACTAAAGGGTCGCAGGGAAGGTGATGTGCCTTTCCTTACACTCAGGAGAGTGGATGTGTCTGTTCCTAACTGCAGCACAGGGGAGGTGATGCCTCAGTTCCTTACTGTGTGGGGAGTTGATGCATCGGATTGTGCCTCGATGCAATGCATTGCTCCAGTGCGATGCGATAAAATGGCGGCTTGATGCAATGCGACGATCTGGTCCGATGCATGAACTTGTTCAGCTGCACAGCAGGAGCTGCGACAATGTTCTCTGTGATGTGTCGGGACTCGGTGTAGATGCGGCACGCTTCCCTGTGGCTCAGTGATGCGTCGAGTCTTGATGCAGATGCTACACGCTTCTTTGGCGTTGCGTCGCGCTTCCAGCTCCCAGCGACAAACAGTCTCTAGAGGTACTAAACAGCAGTAGGAACCTCTCTGCAGGTTAGAATTACCACCAGAACACAGGCAAACATATTCAGTGGTCCACATTTACATTTACACAGCCACTTTGTAGAGTTGCTTTACAAGCAGGAGTGGAGGACAGTAAGATAGAATTGGATCTAGCTGAGGGCAAAGTAGAAGTCTTCCTGAATGAGAAATAGGAAAGAAAGGAAACATCATCATTATCACCATTGGCAGGGTTGGTATCCTTGTTTGATAAACCCCAAACCACTCCAAGAATATAATTGAATGTAATTCTGGTCCTTCTTTGACGAAGTTGTGTGGGCAGGCGCCACAGCTCAAAGATCGTAGCCCTGTACTGGTGAAAATGGAGGTCTATACCCTCACATACATTGCTATACCACCTGAAAGAAACAAAGTCTTGAAGGCGCATTTTTGAAAAACAAGTACCTAGGATCTGCACCTGGAATCGAGAATGTCTCCGGTTTTATTAGCTAGTCACTAGCATATGCCCGCCCTCTACAGCAGCACCCCCACTAGTTTTTTCATGTTCATTCACTAGAATTGTCCGATATGGGGATATCTGTAGCATTTTTGGATAAGGGAGCAGATAACATTTTGAATTAAGTCGAGAATGTACGGGGTACCTTAGAGATTTGTTATACACTGTAGATAATTCTATCATCAATTTTTTCTTTGTTAGATAAAAGTATGGTAAATATCATATATTGGAAGTTCTCTCAACTATTTTAATGGGGATCCAAGAACATAATCAAGTTAAGAATCCAACAAATAAGTTAGCAAAGGTCCCTGATATTATAGCCGCTCATGCCAGACATGTAACGGTGGAGTTTTCAAAGGGGAACTAAGATAGAGGAGCAGGAAAATAAGGAGGATTCTATAGGTGTACCTCCCAGAGGTAGTCCCCTGATAATTTCATCCCCTGTTAAACAACATAGAGAGAGTTCCCAGCCTACTAGTCAAGGGGGAAATTAAATTTAAAAGTAACCTTGGTTACATCCCCATTACGGGTATACACTATTTTTAAAAAAAGTATCTCAACCAACTCACGCACGACAGGTCCCTTGATTAAATAACAGTTTACTGAAGAGACTGTTAGTACTTTAGTCACTGTACTCTTAGGGGAGGTCACCCCACCGAGAGAAAGTAATACCCGACATAGTCGGAGGGGAAAGAAGAAGAACAGGATTCTACGTATCCCTAATTGGAAACAGAAAAAACTGTGGTTCCCTTATGTAATTGAGGAGTTAAATAGTACAAAATCACCATTAAGTAGGAAGGTTGCTGGGCCCTTGGGACAATATATATTGAATGTTGGTAATAATGCAGGAATAGATAATGGAAATCAGCTGACCTGTTCGAACTTGGAGCTGATTAAACTGCGGAGCCAAGAGGGTCAGGAAGAAAAAGGGACTCCTAAAGTCAACATGGGTGACATTGAGAATCAGATTTTTCCCTGCAATACTACATTAGCTAATTATGAAACAAGTAGAGTCCCTATACCAGGAAATGTATTGATAATTCACATGTCTCTGTATTAGAACAGGGTGTAGTTAGCGGAGGTGCCCCTCTTCCTCCTTGTGGATGGGGTACTTTCCCAGTACGGTTTGATCCCGGCCAGGGGAGAGTTGGGGAGGGGGACTAAATCACAGTTTGTAGAAGTAAGAGGGTTAGGCATAAAGGGGGGATCTGTCTTGGGGTCGATTAGTAAAAGGCCCATAGGGCATATAGGGCCAGGTGTCGGGCAGGTGAACAGGACTTTGCTCTTTGTTTCCCTGCTCGACACTGACCCAATGTTACTGAATAGAAATATCCTTCTTCAGTTTATATCAGAAATTTGTAACAAGCAAAGGCCTAGAATTGGTCTATTTAGACATGAGGAGGCCCCTCCAAGCACTAGAGTCACATTCACGTCAGGGGTTGTGTGGTAAATAAATAAATAATACCTCTCTTTTTGAATGCATAAATGAATAACAGATAGCTCAATAAATAAGAGTCAAGATTCGAGGTAGTAGGAGTTTTGCAGGTTTAATACAGCATAAGGACAGGAACAGGACAACCTGCACAGGAATAGGATGGCAAGCCCTGGCAGCGCTGCCGGGGTCAGGATCTGGAATGGCTAGCGTGGTATTTAATAACAGTACATGAGCATATATACATAACGCAAACACATAGCATTACATTGCAATAGGCGTAGCAGTGGGTGGAGCAATAGGCATGACGCGTAGCAGTCGCGAAAGATAAGGGTGAAAAGAGGTGTAACAGGGCGTATACATAGACATGTGATGCAAACGTAACAGAATATGTCATGAATGGGGTGGAAACCATGGAGGGGGCTACCTAAGGAGCCGGGACCTCTAACCTGATGGTGCGCGCAAACTGGCAATGACGTGTTACTAGGAGAAGCTGGGGGCTATGAACTCTGTGCTAGGAGCAGAGACTGAAGTCTGGAGAGTCAGGGCGACATGTACCTAAACAGTATCTAGTATCTGATGTTTAGAGAACATGTTGATAGAATCCAAAAGTTATCGGGGTAAAGGCGAACAGACTCTTAAGACTAGAGCATGCATTATTCTACATGTAGTGCGTGATGAAGAATATTAAATGACCATTAAATGCAGTATTTCTCTTATATGGAGACGTAAAGGCTAGACAATGACGGAAACTATTGATGCAGTTCAGTAGCTTAGGAATGCAGAGAAGGAGGGCTGAACTGATAACTGGAATCATAACATACTCTTGGCAGACTCAGAGGCAGAGCCAGGCTGAACCGGGCACTATGAGGCTGGAAGTAAGTGAAGGGTCGAGGATACAGGTGGGGGCTGTATCGCTCCTCAGCGAGGGCTTCAGGAGACAGGAGCTGAATCTGGTGTCCGGGCCCTTTTGAGGCCTAGAAACGGGGACTTTACAATGCATTAACGTGCACACTGAGAAACGTGGCAACGTAGCTTTACATAGGCCTGATATTCGTAGTATTCACGAGAACTGGAAACTGGCATACTAGAGGTGGACACAACTATAATTGCGTCTTTAATCAAACATGGGGAATACACATGCATATTAATCATGCACAGATAACATATGATGGAGGACGCGTAGGGACAAAGAACATGGCATAATTTACTTTTCCACATTCCCTCCTTGTCACTACGTTTCCTTCAGGAAACATCAATATTCATGATACCATCTATCATTTCATACAGTATCATTTGCTCGTCTCGAATTTTCTTGGAACGGGATTTAGAACGGGGCTTGGGACTAGGAATACAAGAGGTAGCACAAATGCCGCAAATCGCAGGGCCACATTGTATACAGAGGCAGCAGCTGAATATGATCGCTACTGTAATACCTAGAAAGGACAAGACTTTCCATCCCCAAGCGGAAATTATAGTCCAGAACCAACCGGACCATGTCCAGGTGCCTGGATTTTGGTGTAACAGATGGGCAATTTTATGAAGTCTGGTTATAGCTGAATAAACAGACGGCGCGTTATTTGGAATGAAAATACAGCAACTGGATCCGATGACTCTACAGGCCCCGCCCCTATCGGCCAATATGACGTCAAGGACGAGACGATTCTGGAGCACGACAATTCTCATAAAGGATTGTTCTTCGGTTAAATTACTTAGAGCAGAAGTAGTCTCAATTACTACTGCTTCGAGTGTTCTGGTTAATCTACGTATCAGTTTACTATTCACGACTGTACCTAAATAAGGGAAGACACCTTTATTGATATCTATATATTGTTCTAGAGCAGTTTCAGTATAATCGACAATCGGGAGGTTTCTCTTGTGTCTAGTATGTACTAGGTGGGAATTCCTATGGTAGTCGGGTGGGGCTAGAAAAACCGGTGGCAGTAGGAAGGCAATGTAACAGGTTCCCTCCCAATCGAGGGGCAGACGAACATATGCGGTCTGACCACAAACAAAATAAGAATGACGTGAAGCTTTGAAAATAGATTTCCCACTGTCACTATACTTGACAATAGTAGTACAATCACTATGTCCTACATGTACGGAACCATTATTTCGGACACATAATTCACCTTTGACTGGTAGTACTGAAATAGTAGGTAAGTCTGGAGTAGTATCAGACTGAACATTCAGGACCATGAAATTCGAAGAATAATTACCTAAATTGTAAACTTCGTTTTCTAGATCTAACCCTGTTCTGTGGGGAAGACCTTGCTTGTCTGGGAAACATGTACTGTTAAGAAAAGACATATCTGTTGAGGATGACGTTAACGTGGACCATGCTCCACACGAACCATTATGTGAAAATGGATAAGGAAAGAGTGGCAGAACTCCCTTCGGTGTCTGGAAAGGGGGGAGTCGACCACACACCCAACAATTAGTGGCATTGCTGGTCTGGTGTGAATAATGTAACATGCGGATAAAAGAGTTATTACGCATAGCGAGGCGGTAAGAGAGTTCATGAGGAGGCAGATCACTAAACGTGTGCTCTACTGTAACATTAGAAGACTTATTTACATGAGAAACTGGAAAATACAGGTAAAATGCATAACTGGTGCAGGAAATCATAATACTGAGAAATAATATGAAACATAGAAAAACGATACATCGGATTGAGTTTTGACTAACTCTCTCACTATGGGGGTCTATTTTATACATGTCAGAAACAGTCTAACCGTTTCACCTAGGGGAGGACTTAGACAATCAAACTGGCTGACTTATTTTACTAGACCGGAGTTTCAACTTATACTCCTGCTGCGGAGTTTTCTCTAACGGGGAGGGTGCAGTATCATTGTTCTTTGCGGGACAGTCCTTGAGAATAGTACTTTGGCAGTCTTTCAAATCCTGAGAAATGTTCTTTGAAACGGGCTTCAATCCATAAAATTTCTTTATGTGCGAAAGGTGCACCCAGCCTTTGCGTCCCTCCAACTTCACGGCTGTGCAGGTGGCGAGGAGGACCTGTCGGGGCTCCTTCCAGCGAGGCTCTAGCGGACTTGAGCGGTCAAAATTTCTCACTAAAACCATGGATCCGGGAACGATTTCATGCGGTGCCACCTCGGTATTGTCTGGAAATGCGGCGGCAACCTGTGAACGACAAGAGTTGAGGGCAGACATCAAGGAAGCTAGGTAATCTGTCAGCATATTACTTGAAACATCGGTAATACTTCGGGGTCTGGGTGTACCCCACATGTTAGGGGGGCGGCCGAAAACGACCTCATACGGGGACAGACCTGATCTGGAATGTGCGACCATGCGCATATAGAACAAAGCGACTGGCAGAGCTACTAGCCAGTCCACACCTTTCTCTTGACAAACCTTTGCAATTCGGATTTTCAGGGTCTGATTATGTCTCTCTACGAGACCGGCTGCTTCAGGATGGCGTACACAATGGAACTTCCACTGGTACCCTAACAATAGGGAAACATGCTTCATTAACTCTGAGGAGAATGGCTGGCCGTTATCAGAATATACGACCCTAGGGAGTCCATAACGGGGGAAGAACTCACGAACCAACTGCTTGGCAGTGGTCGCGGCTGTGTAATCTGGGACTGGATATGCTTCTGTCCACCTGGACAAAGCGCATACAATTACGAGGACATACTTGAAACCTCGACATCGCTCCATCTGAATATAATCCATCTGGAGGACTTCAAAAGGGTGGTCAGGAGGTTGGAATCCACCTTGTTCCACCGGGACACTTTTACCTGGATTAAACTGACAACATATCATACAGGTACGGACTTTCTGCTTGGCTGCAGCTCGTAAATGCTTGTTGAACCAAATATTCTGGATACTGTCTAACATAGCTTTTTCTCCTAAATGTGCTGGACTATGTGCGGTATTGATAATGACTTGAACCATAGAGTCGGGGAGAAACCATGTGGCTTTTCCCTTCGTCACCCATCCTTGATCTGTCTGGACCCCTCCTTGTTCGGACCATTTCTTGATTTCTTCGGGAGTAACTGGATATCTATGACATCTTGAGTAGGGTCCTTAATTGTCATACATGTAGTCGGATCTAGAGTGTGTGTCATGTTAACTGGAATGTCTGGAGTCTGAGCTGTAAGCTTGGCTGTGCGATCTGCTAGATCATTACCCTGGGAAATAATGTCAGTAACTTTCGTATGTGCTTTGCATTTCATGATAGCAATGGATGTCGGTAAACGTATTGCATCTAACAGAGCTTGAATAAGGAGACCATGCTGAATCTTGGTTCCATGAGAAGTCATGAAACCTCTCTCCTGCCAGAGCACTCCAAAGTCGTGTACGACTCCAAATGCGTAGCGTGAATCTGTGTAAACATTAACTTTCAGGTTCTTGGCGTGTATGCAGGCTTGTGTCAGAGCAACTAGCTCTGCTGCTTGAGCGGACAGGGTGTCAATACGGTGTGTTTCAATAACTTCAGTGTCAGTAGTCACTGCATACGCGGCTACTAGTTCTCCTGTACTTGTTCTCATGCATGAACCATCCACATAAAGTGTCAGGTCAGGGTCTGGTAACGGAATATCGGTCAAGTCTTGTCTTGGCTTTGTCGTAATGTTGACTACTTCCACACAGTCGTGTGTGGCAGGATTTGGATTAGCTGATGGTAACAGTGTAGCAGGATTGAGAACGTTGCAGCGTCTGATTTCTATGTGTGGCTGAAACAGTGTCAATTCATAACCTGTTAAACGTGCAATTGTCAAGTGCTGGGTCTGTGTTCGATTTAAAAGAACTTCCACGGAGTGTGGAACTTGTACTGTCAGGGAGTGTCCTAATACTATGGAATCACTTTGTCTGATAGCTAGTGCTGTGGCTGCAACTGACTTGAGGCACGCAGGCAGAGCCTGGGCTACAGGATCTAATGTGCTCGAAAAATAAGCACAGGGCTTGTATTGTCCTGCTTGGTCTTGTGTGAGGACAGATAATGCTGTACCTTCGCGTTCAGTGACAAAAAGTGTAAAAGGCTTACTGTAGTTCGGTGTAGCTAGAACCGGAGCTTGACATAGGGCTTTCTTTAACTCATTAAAACTAAGTGTATGTTCAGATGTCCAAGGGAGAACAGTCGATACGGCTGCCTCCTGTGTCGTTAACTGTATCAGTGGCTTGGCTAGAAATGCATACTGCGGAATCCATTGTCTGCAGTAAGAAGTGAGGCCAATAAAAGCACGTACCTCCTTCTGGGTCTTGGGCTGAGGAAGACTCGCTATTAACTGGATACGGTCAGGTGTCAACTGCCTACCCCTCTTGGACAGTAAGTGTCCTAAGTAGACCACTTGCTGGACACAGAATTGAAGCTTCGAAGGGGACACCTTGTGCCCCATCTCGGCTAGGAAATACAGAACTGTGAGGGATGCTCGCTCGCAAGCACGTTCAGAACGGGCTGTGATCAATAGATCATCGACATACTAGAGCAGGGCAGTGTCAGTTGGCATGTGAACATTATCAAGTTGTCTCTTAAGTGCTTGACTGTAAATACTAGGGCTTTCTGTGAAACCTTGAGGAGCTCGTGTGAACATATAGCTCCTTCCATTTAAACAAAATCCGAAAAGAAACTGGCTGTCTGGATGAATGGGAAGACTGAAAAACGCGTTCTTGAGGTCGATTACAGTAAAGAACATGGCTTCGGAATCAATGGCTGTTAATAGGGAAGAGATATCTGGGACCACTGGGTACTGGGGAATAATACATTTATTAAGTTCTCGTAGGTCTATCACTAATCGATATACTGGGGGTGCATTTGGATCAGTACGTTTCATGACTGGAATGATCGGAGAATTGCATATATTGGAGTCAGTTTCTACAACCACTCCTTGAGCGATGAGCTCGTCAATAATTTTGGATAAGGCTGCTACAGCCTCAGGTGGCAATCTGTACTGTCTGATTCGTGGTAACACTACACCTGGCTTGAGAGTCACACGATGGGGTGTGATTTGCATGTAACCTACATCAGTTGGACCTTGTGCCCATAAATGCTGCGGAACATTAGACAATCTGGGATCAAAATCTCGTAATACATAGTGACCCTTAAAGTCACGCAGGAACAGACGTATTCCCTCTGGGGAACAGCATATAACTGCACCTAATTCTTTCAGTGTTTTAATGCCTAATAGATTTTCTGGACATGACTTAGTAAGTAACAGATCAGTAGTACGGGACAATGGACCTACTTCTAGAGTAACTGGCTTTGATATTTCATTTACAATGGGTTTTCCTGAAAATCCAAGGGAAACATTTCTTGAGCCTGAGAGCGGAGCCCCTGGAACTTCGGCGTGGCTAATTGTGGTCCTACTTGCCCCTGTATCAATCAAAAACTTTCTGTCTTTCCCTAATACTTGACTGTGAACATAGGGACCTTCTTGATCTACAGGTATCTCGATGAGAGGCAAGCCTACCTCCCTCTCTAGGCTGTTTCATGAATACGGCTGATACTCTGGATACTCGGACTGTGCATACTGGTACATCTGCTGTGTAACATGCTGTGTTGCAGCGATGGGCTGCGGTGCTGTAACTGTCTGTGGTGCATTCTGTGGCTGAGGAGTCTGTGAAACTTGTTCTTGTCTAGGTGGACGTGGTCTTTCTTTAGTCTTACCAGTAGCTATGTTGTGTTTCAGAACTGCACACTCGTTTATAAAATGACCTGGCTGTTTACAATAATTGCATGTCCCTTTAACGGGAGCTGCAGGATGACTGGCTTGATTCGGACCCCTCTTCTGACTGTCTTGTGGAATAGATTGTGCAACTAGTACTTTCATTTTCGTGTCTTTCATACGCTTTCTCTCGTGTTCTTGTTCTTCCCTGATTCTATTCTGGTGGTATTGGAGCATCTGTAACATCTGGGACGGGGTATTAGCTTGCCAGGTACTTTCGACTTTCAAAACTCGATTTTTAATTGGTGGACTTGAATTCTCGACTAATTTAGTAACAAAAAGGTGAGGGTATGACTCACTACTTGTCTTGAGGCCACTGTTGATGCTAAAACATTTCTCAAATCTAGAATAAAAATCACTAATGTCTTCGTCTTGTTTCTGTTTACAGGCTGAGATTGCATCCCAGTCTTCCTTTTTCGTTGTTAACAATCTGGGTAAAACTTGAATCAATAATTCAGGTAATTCTTTACATTTCGCTCCAAGACCGGTACCTGGTACTCGTGCCTTATCTTCAGCTTCTAGAACTGCCCAATCTATCTTTTTCTCTCCCACCTCCCATTCTTTTTCCTTGAGCTTTTCATACACCCCTGCGGGCAGCAGAACCTTTAACATTTTAATTATATCTGGATACGTGTATTCTCCCATACGGAGCATGTCTTTTAATTCTCGATGGAACCCTGCTGGATCTTTATCATGACAGGGAATTAATTTTTTCATCTCCAAGAGTTCCATCTTTGTGATCGGGGTGTAAACAAACACTCGTTCTAGTTCGCCACCCGTTCCTCTAACTGGGTGGACTTCTCGTAACGGATTCTGTATCTCCATGTAAAATGGTTTACTTTCTGGGGGTGAGACATGAACAAAATGCGGGTTCAAAAACGTTCTATATTTGTGACGCTGTTCTAGAATGACACTAATTAAATCGGTACCTAGACCTTTCCATCTACACTGGAGTAACTCGTTCAGGATATCATGTAACGGGCCTGGATCAGAGTGCTGACCCTCATACAATGTAATGAGGTGCTGGATCATATACATACCCACCAGTCGCTGCTCGGCTGGGGGCAGTTTCAGAAACATTTGTGCCACTATTTCGTCTGGAAAAGTGGTAGAATCAGTAATCCATCGGACTGCTGATCGGGCTAGTTCTTGTTCATGCATAGTACTTAACTCACTGTAACCGATTCGTGATTTTAGAATGTGATCGGTAGCTTGAAACACTTGTTCTAGAGAACCTTGTTCTGGTGCTGGATGATGGAAAGTTGACTTGTGTTCTAGGCGTAAATGGCGATCTGGAAATCTAGATTTTCCTACATACGCTATTCTGGCGGGATTCTCGTCGTCTACCTCTTCAGTATCAGAGTTACTTTCTTTCTCGCTTACTTGTGCTGCTTTACGCTGTTCGTGTAACTTTATTATTTCTTTACGGATTTTCTTGTACATACTTTCCATAGCACTGATGGTCTTGTGCTTACCCTCGGCTATATTATCACTCCACTTTGTCAGGGTTCTCATTTCGACTTGATCTTTGGACGGGTAATCTTGTTCTCTTATTAAACAATTAATCAAAAACTTTAGTATCATGAGCTGGATCTCAGCTTTCCTTTGAGACATGACTTCGCCAATGCTTTCTGGATCATCCCCTGTACGGATGAAACGATATATTCTGTCTAGATCTTCTTTCATATTCGGTAGGGTGACTAGATACTCGGCCACCTTTCTTACGCGTAATGAATATAAAACCATATTATCCTCGCCTGGGACTGGATCATAGCCGCATTCGGTAAGGGCTTTCCTTATTTCTGCAACTGACTGATATCTGGGCGTGCGCTGTGACGCTTGAGCATGTAATTCGACTGACGTTAAACGCTTGTGTGGCGGCGGGGTTTGAGGAGGACCTCCTCCTGCGGCCCCTAAACTAGAATCGTCAACTGATACTCTTCGTACTAGTGTGGCGGGAAATTGAAATGCGGGCTGAACTGGTATGGCGGACTGGACCTGGGGGACCGTAGCAGGCACTGCAAGGGGTACCCCGGTGTCTGGAGGAACGGGAAGTGCCTGATTTACAGGGACTGGCGGAGCGCGAACAGGATTTGCATATTCTGGGACTGTGTCGTCCAAATAGGATGAAATGAAAATATCAGCTGCGGTCGGTTTGTGACGTAGCTTGGTCGGAACTAATGGTGGCGGGAAATTACTGAATGCCTCTGGGGTCGCTTTTGGCAAACCCTCGGCAAGAAGGGGATACATACCCTTAATAAGGGCATTCCTCTGTCTCTCTGACTGTTCGGCTTTAACTTGTTCACCTATCTCGATTAGTTCTTTTTCTTGGGCTCGTTCTAAGGATTCTCTACTTAATTCTGACTTTCTGATTTCTTTTTCCGTTCTTTTATGAGCTTCTTTGCGCCATAACTCGATGGCATCTTTCTGTGACTGTCTGGCTTTCTTTTTCCATAATGCCTCTTCTACTCTCATGATGCACTCGGCATCCCACGTACCTGATACGGGCCATCTATACTTTTCCTCTAACTCTTTGGTATACTCTACCCATAAATCTAGATATAATATGGCACTTATGCCATGCTTCTGATACATAAAATGACCTGGACTGTCCCTAAGCGGGACTGGAACTGCTGCTTCCAGCAGACCCTTTCTAGTTTTTAACTGACGTAACTTAGAAAACAAGGGCATGACTGAACTGTAACTGAGACACAATACGTAATTACACAATAAACACGATAATTACTTCACACTCATACCACAACATCAAAATACATGAAGAACATTTAGAATAACAGTTCGAACAGAATACTACCTGGAATACGAAACACAGAATACATGAATTTTCTCGAGAACAGAACTGACTAGAACAGAAACTAGATGCACTGCTGAAACAGTACGAAACTTACCGGTCTCATAAAGAGACACGTCAGGACCCGCATCCACCGAAGTGGACACTTCGTTTGTGGGTCTGTGTACCACCAACCCACGGACCAGAGTCAATTAAATTGACCCTGTCTAGATACTACCCCAGTAATGGTACTCACCGGGCAGCAAGAACGGAAGGCCTCGGACTGGACTGGACTGCTACGACGACGGACGACGAACTTCGGACTTCAGTTACGGGTGGACCTCCGGATACCTCGGACCTTGGACTCTCGGCTTGGGCTCTGGTCGGGACTCGCCGCGTTCCTCCACCGCCTCGCCTGGATGCTGGACCGCCTCCTCCGTCTAGGAAATAGAGAAATTAACATAATAGGTCCCCAAGTTCAAAGGCCCAGCAGTCCCATTGTGGAGGATGAGATTGCCTAGTGGAGCTGGGTGGCCGGTACTAATGGCTCAAAAGAAACAACAAAAATGCCTTTGTTGCGGGGGTAGCCAATTGGGAAGAATCCTATCCTCGAATTTAGCAGGGGTGGAAATAAACAATTATAAGCTTAAATCGCTATTAAAATATGACCCTAAAATAATTTGCCTCCAGTCAACCTGGAAGAATGAGGATTTTCATTTTGAGAATTATTATGTATATTGTTGTGAAGCAAAACCATCTGTAAAAGGACAGTCTAGTGGTGGTTTAGCTATTTTACTTAACTGTACCAGAAGATGGGATCCTGTGAATTTCATTCTTCCCTCAAAGTGTTGTCTTGGAGTGAAGTTGAGGATGGGTGAAGATAAATCAGGGCAAGCTGTTTTCCTTTTCCTGGTAAACGTGTACATTCCCCTAGGGAGAGCATCCAACTCACTGGTTGATTCAATCTGTACTCATGGGCAAAGGATAAGTAGCACTTGAGAATGCTAGCGGATTATGATGGTGGGTGATTTTAATGCCAAATTATCCAACGGTGCAGTCATGTCTTTTTCAAACCTTGAATTGGAGGAAGTATGGTTCATTCCAGATTTTTTACTACCCGATCATTTAAGACCAGATAATGAGGTCTGTTACATTTGCATAATTTGAGAATGTTCAACCTAGTAATGTTAAAATGGTAGATTTCCAGAGGATTCCCCAGCCTCCTATACTGGGGCCCATATGGTAACTCATTTATTGATTACATGGTGGTATCTTACCAACTGTTTGTTGCATGTACACAATTTAAGGTATTTCCAACAAGCATGAGTGATCACAGAATTCTGGCTGTTAATGTTGATATAGAAATCAAGAAGCCTGAACTCTGGAATCATAGGGACGAAAAGGTTTTATATAATCACAGTAATGGGCGCACTTGTTGGTCAACTAATTTGCTCCCAAGTTTTAAGAGACTCTTTGAAAATATTGCCTTTACTTGTACTCAAGAAACCCTATTGACAGGTTTGAGAGATCCTGGCTGCAATTAGAACTTTTATAAGAAGAAAACAAGTTCATAGTTCTGCACCACCAGTGATTATACCATGAGAAATCAAAAAATTGAATCGGTAAATTAATGCTTTAATTAGAGAATAATATAGGGTATCTACGATACCAAGGCAAAGGGAAATTAACAGACTAAAACAGGTATGGAAAATGAAAATGGTATGGGAACGTAGAAGGGTCGAAGACTCAATTTGGGTTAAACTTCGACAGGTTGCTCAAACCGGTAACACTAGGAAATATTAGGCGCTGATAGTAACATTTTGCAATGGGAAAGAGAAGTCAAAACCCATTTTAATTCCAGATGCAGAATGGTCTGCTTATATTTCCCAGCTGTATGCTTTAAACTCTGCAATTGGCTAGAATCAAGATGTTGCCTCTGCCCCATCCATGGGGAGTGAATATGGTGCACCTTCATGCCTTAAAATAGAGGGTTATGTTAAAGGGGCCAGATACTCTAGTGCAATGGGCCCAGATGATGTACCAATAGCCATAATAAAACAGGAGTGCGAAGAATGGGCAAACTGTTTACATCCACTGTTTGTCCATTGTTATACCCAAGGCGACATCCCACAACTTTGGAAGAGAAGTATAATTGTTCCACTATACGAAAATGGTCTAAAAAATTCCCCTGGCTGTTTTAGACAGATCTCTTTCCGGATGCGACTGGCAAACTATTTGCGAAAGCATCCTTTCCCATTTGCAAGATTGGGCATTTGGAAACGATCTTATTCCAGTAGAACTAACAGGATTTCGTAAAAACAGTGGTACCTTGGATAACATCACCACCTTGCAAACCTTAACTGAAAAATATCTAGTGAGCCGGGGAATGCCGTTATATGCGGCTTTTATAGATTTCCTTACAGCATTTGACCTGGTAGATCGGGGTATGTTGTGGAGAAAACTGGTCACCATGGGGATATCAGCGAATTTATTACGATTGGTTATTGCACTGCACTCCTCTACTTTGATGCAGGTTTTATTGGGGGGAAAACAGGGTCTTTCAAGAAAAATAGAAACTAATAAACGGCAGAAGCAAGGATGCCTTTTGGCCGCTCTTCTTTTTCCTATTTACATTAATGATTTGCCAAGAAGAGTGAGGCTCAGCAAAGGGGATTCGCCTAAATTAGGAAATTTAAAGTTGTGCTACCTGCTATATGCACATGATGCCATATTAATGGATTTAACTCGAATTGGACTTCAAAGGCGCCTTGCGAGTTGATTAGGTATACTGAAGAATACTATTTAAAAATGAATGTTTTAAAGCGTAAGGTTATGATTTTTAGTTATCGGGGATGTGAAGTCAGAAAAAACCTGCATTGGTTCTTGGGTAATGAGAAACTGAAAGTAGTGACGTTTTATCAATATTTAGGAATATTTTTTAAAAACAGGTGTTCCGGTAGCAATCATATGGATCATTGTAAAGGCAAGGCAATCTCACAGGCCCTCACAATTAATCGATTGTATACACACTGCAGGAAAAGACACTTCACATACATTTTATCAGTCTATAAAATAAAGATACCACCGGCATTGAGCTATGCCTGTGAAACAATAGATGCACAAGAGTGGGATAAATTTGAGAAAGGGGAGGGACGGATCTGGCACCAAACATGAATTTGAATTGCGCTGCTCCTATCACAGCAATTAGGCTTGAATTCAGTTTATCTCCACTTATGTGCTATCTATGGCTGCATGCTTAAGATAGAGCAACGCACTGGTAAATAGCTCCGATGTGAGGAAATCTTTATCAGCATGAAAGAAAAGAGTGCTCTTTTTAGGAATTATTTAAAAGCAATGACAATGTTCGGCTTAGATATGGATAGTGCAGCAGTACTCTGTAAACCTGCTCTGAAATTCAGAATTGAAAAAAACAATCTATAGGGTTTCTCGTGAAAGAAATACTAAAATGTGCGCAGACAATAGTAAAAATGATTGTATTGTGAGTAGTAGTACTTACAAAAAACCCCAAACATATGTTGTATGGTATCTTAAACATGTAGTACGTAGAGTGATTCGGTTGCTTAGCCTGAATTTACTCCCTCTAAGAATCGTAACAGGAGCTTGGGAGGGCTTTGCTAGACAGGAAAGACTCTGTCACTTATGTAACTCCTGTATACAAGACTTAAATCATGTCCTCTTTGCTTGCCCCACATTACAACCAGTACGTCGCAGATACATAAGGAATTGTTTTTTAAAGTATAATATCACCACAGCAGAAGAGGCCCTTAACTGTCTGCTGGCACCTCCATCTGAAGTTGTCAGTTTTAAATGTTCTTGCTTTTTCAAACAATTTTTAAATATATATTAGAACAGTATTGATTGATTACTACATATGTTTCTGAGCACTTGCACTTTTCCAACCTTTTAAGCTGCTAGCTATGGAGCACTGTATGCTGAAAATTGTTCTGTGAGTTTTGAAATATTCTTGCACTGTTATTATGCTGCTGGTTATCTTGTACTGTATTGTGAATTGACACATTCTTGCTTTTCACTACATGGTTATGCTGCTGATTATCTTGTACTGTATTGTGAATTGACAAATCCCCGTACTTTATTATATGGTATTGATTTTGAAAGTTTTTATGATAGCATTAGATTGTAATCTTCGTAAAAGTCTCCCAAATACCCATCGTGACAATCTGATTTATTACGGATCAATCCTCTTGGCACTTGAAAGTTTATTGAATGGTTCCCATGTATATGTTTTCCCTGTTTTTATATGATATGATATGATGAATTTAGGTTTTCACTATCTCTCTTTTTATGGAGTGCAATGTTGATTTTTTTTAATGTATCTTTTTCTTTTATGTGGAACTCTTCGGAGTCCCAAATCACAATAAATAAACTGTAAAACAGGGGAGCTTGTGGTGAAGTCTTTGGGGCAGATTTACGAGTTCTGGCACATCAGCAGGGAAGCACCAGAACAAATGCAAAATGCAAAACCACCCGTGCACGGCGTATCCCCCGGCGTAAAGGGGGCACATTGCTGGAGTCACCTAGCAAGCGCGACGCAGCTCCAGCAAGGCTCGGGGGCGCCTATGCCTAACATGCTGCGTCACTCCTTATGCCTGCCTCAAGCAGGCACAGGGTTTTGATGCAGCATGGCCGTAAAAGCGACTCAGTGAAATCTTGTAGATTTCACTGTGTCACTTTTACGAGGCATACCTGCGAGGGAACGCCCACCCTGAGCCGGAACCCCCACATGAAACCTGACGCAGGTTTCATGTGGTGCAGGGCTTTACAACGTGACGCATCTCCCTAGATGCGTCATGTTGTAAATACGGCGCATGGTTGTAAATCTGCCCCTTTGTGTCTCTGAGATTTCAGACAGGAGGCAAGCTCAATTTCAAGCACTTGGAGATCTTCCTCAAGCTGACAAAGCAAACAGAAAAGTAAATTTCTCCTTTCCTAGGCAACAAGTAACCTCTGCAGGTTAACCTCAAACAGCAAACAGCACAGGGGTAGTAATCTTCCTTCAGCTTGTACGGGTTCTTCTCCTTGGAAAAGGTTTCTCTTGATTTCCCAGAAGGGATCTACAGTTCTGTGTCCCCCTTTTTATACACACAAATGCTTTGTTTCAGAAGGCAGAGAGTGTATGTACCCAGCAAAAAACAGTTATGTCCTCTATGGTGCAGCTACCTGGCATGAGGTGGAGACAGCATTGTTGAAAGCAGACCTGCCCCAGGCAGGTGAAAGGAAATCTCCTCCCCTACTCTAAATTCAACCCAGATCCCATTCAGCCCAGCCCGACTCATCAGACTGCTGGAGCAGCAGCCCTCTCCCAGCTCTGTCACTCACAAGCCAGACATGCAGTACACAAACCTGGCAGAGGCACACTGGATAGTTAGGCAAGAAAATACCTACTGTCGAAAAGTGGTATTTTTTTTTTTTTTTTTTATTTATTGCAAGAAATAGAAAAAAAAAAGAAATCATGTTTTGTTATACATACATCATTGCATAAGTATCTGAACATAAAATAACCATTAAGATACAAGCAGAGGGTTACAGTACAAATATTCACAAGTATCTAAATCATAACAGTAATGCTAATGTGCTGGTCTCTCTAGGCAATTACATGTTTAACTAATGAACGTTCCCCATATTTTGTCCCTCCCTTTCAATGCCTTAGGACCCCTAAGTTTACCCAGTGATAACTCCATTGTATGTATTTCATGGATAAGATTCCACCTAGAGAGTGATAGTGATCCCTAAAGTGATGGGGAGCACACAGTGTTGTTTAAATGCCCCTCACACACCAACAGGCCCCTTGGTGTCATGCTTCATCATCGGGGCCTTCGCACCCCTCTACGGGATGCGGCGTGCTACGACTTCACAGATACGCAGGAGCACTTAGTAGTGACCTATGTGTATGTGTGTGAAGGAATGTGAGTGATAAGGTGAGGTGAAAAAGTGAGAGATAAAAAATACCTGGCTCGTAGGAAAATAATTATTTATTATATCCTCGGCTGGTATTAATAAAAAGGTGCAAGGTTAGGTTGACTCAATATACGTATTAGGGTATGTCAACCTGTGGAAAGCGTCGACATGTTTCGGAGTGCTGGGACTCCTTCTTCAGAACGGGGATCTGCACATAAATCCCCACCTTACTCACATGGATAAAAATGTAAATGTAAAAGGGTAATTTACAAAAAGACTAGGTGAAATGTACCTATCAGTGTTTCTTGTATGTTCAGTTGCGCCCAATTGGCGTGAGTAGAACCTGTGGAATACAAAACATACAATAAACATCACAGTCGGACGTCCAGGAACAAGGAAAAAAATGAAATCCCTGTTATCTAAGGGTATAAATGAACCAAAATGGTGGTCCAGGACCCTGTGAAACAATATTCAAAAAAGAAGACACACATTAAACAAAGACACACACGTAGTGGAAATACGCCAAATTGTCCGTCCCAAAGGACTAGCTGAAAAAGAAGGCAAAGTCTATATAGGAGGCTTACTTCTAGTTCAAGATTCTCTGACCTCATGAGCCCATGCGTGGTATTGGGGGAATCCTTCTTTACAGCTTAATATAGCAACCTAAAGAATGTTAAGGATAGGTTTTTAGGTTCAAATTGTAACACGAGGACAGAGAATTGGATAGCCCTCGGTCCTACAAAACAAACTCATGGTTATTGCACGGTCTAGTTGACTGCCTTCCCCTCAACGCGGCTCCGATGAAGTGGAGAGTCAGGTTGAGGTGGGGCTTCTTATATACTGCTGAGTGTATCAATCAGAGATTAAATTGAAAGCGGAAGCCTGCCCTTACATGGGTGTAAAATGAAGGGAGGTCCGGTGATGCGCTACAGACAAGGGCGTGAATAGCGGTTGAACTGCGCATGTGTTAGAGATCGGCGTGCCTGTGTTTGCACAATCGTGTTCATTACCCGCGCTGTACTGAAGCGCATGCGTTAGAAGCAGACGCGTAGGATCGCGCATGCTCATAGAGCTCGTGCAAAAGGTTTCAGTATCCAAAATAACAATACTCGTACCCTTGCTGAACACAACGGGGGTAAGTTGACAAAACACTATGTGGGGATAATTAAACACACCAAAAAACTGTAATTTGCCAAAGTCTAATAGCAACCTTCCAAGCATACTGGATGTGAAGCTAGTAGTGCTGCCAGTAAGACGTAACTTAGGCATATTGATATTGCGTCTTTTTTCTAATGCAGCGCTACTATGTGCCCATTCCTAGCTCTATGGGCGTATTTTCTATGTTGGAAAAAATACACCAGTTGCAAGTGTCTTATTACAGCCCTCAAAATGGGCACGGAATGAAAATAGTTATGTTGCCATTCAAGAGGATACACATCTGTGATCCTAGCTGATCAGCGTAATTGGCTCCACGGAATGGAGTCATTTAACCCAGTGGTGTCTGTCCCAAGGCGGAACACCCACCTCTGCTCCTTTTCAAATAGTCCTGTCTCTGTAGGGAGCTGTTCAATGACTGTCCAGTGTATTTCATTCACACAGTGTTGGAATTCCAAGAAATGGGCCGCCATTTTTGTAGTTGACTTCTTGCATCTTATGTTGCTTTTGTGCTCATTGATCCGTATTCTCACTTGCCTAGTTGTCATCCCCACGTATTCTTTTTTGCCGGGGCATGTTATCAGGTACACGATGTTCTTACTATTACAGTTGGTGAAACTGCGTTGTTCCCAACTGGTACCGTTCATGAAGGTGAGAGTAAGGCTCTTCTTGGTTAGATGACAACTGTTACAGTTGCCACATTATAAAATGTTATGATCATACTGCCCATTCTGGCCTATGGGACAGATAACCTTGCAATAGTGAAAAACGAAATTGGCTGTAATTCACTTTCAGGACATGCCACAAACACCAGGGCATGTCCTACCTTTCACATGCAATGCACCCTGCCCATAGGGGTACCTTGGGTCTACCTTAGGGGTGACTAACATGCAGAAAAGGGAACGTTTAGAGACATGGCAGCCCCAGACTACACACAGGCTCTGCAATGGCAGGTCTGAGCCACATTTTACAAGCTGCTTCTGTGGGTGGCACAATCAGTGCTGCAAGCCCACTAGCAGCATTCGATTTACAGGACCTGGGCACACATGGTGCATTGTACTAGGGCCTGACAAGTAAATCAAATAACCAATCATAGGATCACTAATCCATACAACAATTTACAATAGGGAGCACTTGCACTTTGGCACTGAACAACAGTGGAAAAGTGCCCAAAGAATCTAGACCAGCAAAAACAGTTGAGGCAACAGCAAAAAGTGGAAGGGAGACTCGCACTAATGGAGTCAAGTCTAATAGGGATGTTAAAGAAGAATAAGGTAAACAGGACAGGTATTACACAAGCAACAAGAATGCATGTTTTTGCAGTGGAGTCAGCTAGCGAATCTCTTCTCTTCTCTTTTTCACATAAAAGTTACCAGGATTGGACTGGCCTATTGGGCAATGTGGCAGTGCCTTATGCATCGTCAGACCATTAACTGTGGGGGCTGATTTTTTTTGCCTGTGAGCCTCTTCTATCGTCTGGGGACTGGTATTTACTGTTTATTTCCATCTCTGGCTCCTCTGTAATTGTAGAGGAGTATTGCCTCGCTGCTCAGAGCCAGCAGATAAAAAAATAAAATGCTAAAACAATTTTTTATAATTTTATTTTTGCCTAGCTGAGCCGTGTCCACTGAGTGACCCGAGTATACAGCAGGGTGAGGCCATCCCCTAGGGACAGCAGCAGGGTGGAGGAGAGTTGGGCACTGTAAGAGAGCATGTTGGTTTGGTTGACTGTTTTAGGGTGGCCAAACTGACATACACACTTCCATTTCTCCAAACCTGCTGTGTTTCATAGCCGGGTTGTAGATAATGAGAGTAGTGTCTGGATTGGGTTGGAAGCCTGTGCAGTGTGGCCTAAGAACTGCGCTTGTGATAGAAGCTGGATCCCGGCAGCGACAGGTAAGTCTTTTTTTAAGTGTTATTTCCCCCTGCACTGCCCCACCACTCTGTAATGGAAGCAGCTAGCACAAGTGAGTTCTCAGGTATTACCACAAACATTGCTTGCAGTATGCACACAGTCTGCAATACCTTTCAAAACACCCATACCGTGCAAACGTGCTCTGATTTGCAAATGTGGGCTTTTATGGCTATTTGATTCACAAATGGTGCACTTTTATTTTGGTGCCCGGTCATATTTTCTTTCCCAGTCCGACCCTGATAGTAACATGTGCGGCATCAGTGCAAATCCCCAGCACATAACAACACAACATTGCTGTCTGTGTATATTACCTTATGACTGTCACCAGTAGTTAGTTATAGTTAGGAACTGGTTTCCACAGGAAAAGCATTTTTTCATTTGTCTATAACTTTAGTTTTGTTTGACCAATTTTCATGAAATTTTCCAAAACAAGTGTCACAGAAAGTTTGGGGGTGATCAGTGGAGTGGGTCTGAGAAATAGGGGTACAAAATAAGGGTGCATTTGTAATTTTATTTCCCATAGCAATTCATTGTCGAACCTACAGACTGAACTGCTAGACAGAATTACACCAATGTTGGCAGAAAGGTAAATGTTCTTATGCAGATTGTGCTTTTTTAATTTTGTGCAAATCTATTGGAAAATATAGTGATATCTCTCGCTGTGGATATTTCACAACGATTTTGCGAGTAATCACAAATGCATGCACCAATAGAAATGCTGTAATTGGCTGTTATAGAGATATTGAGAGACTTATAAATGTTTTTATAGAGTAATTTAGATAGCGATTTATCTAGTGTGATGGTTAGAATGAATTATATAGTTGTCATTTTTGAATATGGTGGTGGCTTTTTAATTCCTGCTTTGCTTTGCATTTTTGCAATGTATTTGCGGTGATTGCAGGTGCCGACATCGTCGCAAGGTCCCGTGTCACCACAAAAGTGGAAAATAGGTTTCAGAGATTGTTTTTATAGAAACTCACAAATATGACTTTGAAAAATACAGTAATAAACCTCTAGCGCCAAAAATACTATAATATGTGTGCATAGATAAGCTTTACACATTATGAAGGAGGCATGATCGTCACAGTTAACGACATTGTCGCGACGTCCTGAATAAACACAAAAACAAAAATTAGGTTTTAAAGCTCTTTTTTCAAGAAACATAGTACAAAACATGAGTTAAAACTTTTTTTTAAAGAAGGGTGTATATAGTAATATGTTTAGTGCGATATTTGGAATGGATTTCTTTAGGTATGATTTTTGCATGTGCTGGTGGCCATTGAATGTCTGCTATTGCTTTGCAATTTCACAATTTATTCCCAACCATTGTGTAGCAAAAAATCCTCAAAAACTAAAAAAAAAATCTTTAGAATTTGTTTTTACAATATTTCTGGTACCAGGTGGCTCTGACAAGAGCCTTTGTGTTGATTGTTTGTATATGACACATACACATAAGACCGGATGCAGAGTTTCAGGTTACTTGAAAACACCTTGTAGCCTTTGTCTATAAAAGACACTCCATCATTTCTATATTTTCAATGCATGTCAAAACGCAAGTGGTTCTTATAGATTGAGCCTATGTTATGGTCTCTGTGGAATCCAGAAACTGTTTTTCTTTCCTGGCTTTGTCAATCTGTGAATAGAATAGATTTGACCACTTCCATTTGTGTCTTTGGAATATATTTGAGTATGTCAAGACATTGTGAGGGAAAAGCAACATCAGTTCTGCAAAGGTTTCTTTCATTAGGATTTCCAGCTCTTCTCCAGTCACTGTGCCTATGTCATTGCCACCACACTGCACAATCATGAGGCGAGGAGCTCGGCAATCCACAATGGTTTTAACCAAAACATGCAACTGATGAAACTTTAACCCTCTCTGGCTAAGCCAAGTAATCTCCACATTTGGCAAACCCAAGTCCCTGTCAATACCTCTCTTTTTTGCAGCCTCTTTAGCCCAATAGAAATAGCTGTGGCACAATATTCACGATATTGCTGTGACCACCAGCATGGCCCGCCATGTACAGCCATTGGGACGTCGTACATATCATGACATCATTGCGAATATTGGTAGAAATATAAAAAGACATATATATTTATCGATATACACACCCTCGCTGGTCAAAGACTCGTATACCTACTGACATATTTCACTCAGACACTCATACACCAACTCACATACATACCCAGACACTAATGCAGTCACTCACAGACTCACTCAGAGACCCATGTGCCTTTCACAGAAGCATTCACAGGCCCATGCTCGCACTCACAGATGCACTCAGAGAGACATGTGCCAACTCATATATATAGTCAGAGACTTAGATACCCACACAGATTCTGCTGCACTCGGTCACAGATCCACTCACACACCAACTCACAGACCCACAGATATACTTATGTTTCCACTCACACACTCACTGAAAGACAAACCCACTCAGACACTTATGCACTCACTCATAGATCAAGTAACAGACTCATGTACCCATTCACATACCCACTCAGACATTCATACACCCATTTGCATACCCACTAAGAGACTCATATACCCATTTACATACCCACTCATGTACCCACTCAGGGACTTATGCACCCAATTAAAGACTCAGTCATAGACCCATGTGTGAACTCACATAGCCATTCATAGGCTCATGCACCCACTCACAAACCCACTCAGAGACCTATGCACCCAGTCACACACCCACTCAGAAAGTCACAAACTGATTCTCAGATGCACTTTGACACTTATGCTTCCACTCACACACCCACTGACAGACAGACCCACTCAGACACATATGCATCCACTGATAATTCTACTTCCGGACTCATGTACCCATTCACATACCTACTCAGAAACTTAGATACCCTCTCACATGCCCAGTCAGGGATATATACACCCACTTATTCATGTACCCACTTAGAGACATAGTGAAGAACTAATGATGCCAGTCACAGACCCACTTGGAGACTTATGCACCCACGTACATATCTCAGTGAATCATTTATACACACTGTTGTAGAGATATTGAGAGACTTATAAATGTTATTATAGAGTAATTTAGATAGTAATTTATCTAGTGTGATGGTGTAGTGTAGTTCCTATATTCCCAATAGGCTATGCGCATTGGAATAATATAAACAGCAGTGTAGACGTAGGACTGAGGTCGACTAGGTCTATACTGACTATATTAGACTTAATTAGTTTTGCCAGGTAGCTCAGAGGTCACTAGAAACTTTCTCGAATGTTCAGGGAAGAGTTGACTCTCCTGATTTAGACAAGAAGGGATTAGCTTCTGACAACCGCATAAACATGACAACTTTGCTCCCTCAGAATAAAGAGTTTTTCTCTAGAGTGGTGTGAAAACAATAGACGGTTATTTCACTCAGTCAATCGTGCATACTTAGTTTCACCAGAGTGCAGAGAAATAGAGAGACAGGCGTTTTCAATAAAAGGTTTTATTTATTAAGCAGTCTTCTTTCTCATGCAAGAGAAATGAATTGCCACAATTGCAATACTTATCATAAAGTAAAGTGCGTACAGTAAAAGGAGTAGTATGAAATAATACTGTAAAAGCATTGATATGGCTTCTTAGCCATATGATACTTTAAAATGGATCAAATATATACATACATAAAACCATTAACTAACGTACTCAACTGGTGCTTCTAATCTACGCCTAAGCCTAATACGTGGGAAGGAGTAAGTAAGTAGCAGTTTTAAGTTAAGTTGGTTTTTGCCAAGGAATCAGAATCAAGAATTCTCTTAAGGATTTAGTCAGCTCCCTACCTTGGTAATAGAATGTAGGAGGGCTTGTATCTCTCTCTCAGGACTCGATCTCCCAGTAACCCGCAAGGGTGACTGGAAACACCGGAGATGGATTTTCTCGGCTGGAGAAAAAGACAGCATCTTCCTCAGTGCGTCAAAAGGGAGGGGCGGCATCCTTCGGCTCCTCGCATCAGCTGGGCTTCCGGGCAAGTAGATAGCCGCTCTGCTCCAAACCACTGTGTGTTTGCTTAAGGCAACGTTGGTATATTTATACCTGAAAGGTGCCGGGTTTGACGTAAGGTTGGACACAAGACGTCACCAAGAACTAACAGTTCTTTCTGACTCTAGGAGTTCTTGTGCAAATCAAAACAAGAGCAGGGGGATATCCTGGGCTGCTGGAGGCTTGGTTTGTTTAAAGAACGCGTTGTACTTTCTAGGAGTCTAGGGGAGTAGCCTTGCCGTATTTGGACTGCATGGGCTATTACTAAATATGGATATGATTCTTATGCCTTTATAAGAATATCATTTATTATAACCACATAAGGGCATAAATCAGGGATATCGAATTAGGGTCCTAGATAGAAACACAACACCCACTCCCCGTACTAATGTCCATTATTACTAAAAACTAAGCAATAACATATAACGATGCATGTGTGTTTTCCAACCCACCCCAAAATACATAAATCGCATTTGAAATGGTATATGGTAAATACACGAAAATGAGTATTGGTACTGTACGCCTATTAAGCAGTGTCATCATTAAGTTAAATGCATATATATCAGCTGAATGAATTGCGAAAATTACACATGAAATGGCTCTGAATATAGAAAAGAAGGTCGAGACTATTTCATCACATATTTATACAAATGCTGTACATGTGCTTGAGGCTGAGGTAAAATATTGTCTCTAGAGTTCCTAAATTAGAAGCTCTGTTCTCTAAGAATAGTTATACTTTAAGCAGATTACCAAGTGCCAGAAAAAGGGTAAATATTTTGGAAGTGGAAAAAAAATAATTTCGCTTTCAGGGGAAAAAAAATAGTTACAAATGTTTTCAGTAGTTTTGTTTATCAAAAACTGAAGGCCGAATTCAGAGTTCAGGGAACGCTGTGTGCTCATTGTTTTTAAAAGTTATTCTCGTTGACTGAAGAGAACATCATTTCAGACAGGCTTGCAAAAAATTGGTCTACGACATCAGGTGAAAGTTTGACCAAGTTCGAAAAAGTTGAAATTGTGTACATGTGAGAATGATTGCTATCATCGATGTCGGGATCAGCAATGCTCACAGAAGGTTGTACCTGTTTGGTGCTGCTTTCCTCTCGTACTTCACCGCCACCTACTCGTAGTGGTGAAGTCTCAACGAATGCCGTCATCAGAATAGGTATCCGCTGGGGACAACACGATGCATGAGTTGTTACAGGACCTAGCAAATTATCGATATCCATTGGTACTGCTGATGGTAGTGTAAGACAGATGTCCAACACGCATTCTTCTCCGCATAGCAGACATCGAAGCACAGGTAAGATGCAATTCTGCCAGATGGGTCTGAATGAAAGAAACCATGTTGCACTCAGATCTCTTAGCCGTGCTAATCCGATGACTTTAGGGATTCAGTCTCGGTAGCGTATTGCTAGGATCGTTTTTTCCATCGTAGCTGAAGCTTTGTATGTGGCTTAGCATGCCATATCGGAGCAGAAGGATCAAAAATAAAATTCCTGCTACGAGTCCCAATAGAAGAGGCAGGCCGCCGAAAAGGGAATGAACAAAATTCGGGAAAATGCCCAGAACTGTTTCAAAGGGTGCTAACAGTCCCGAAAAAATTGTCTTAAATACATGTGTGATGCCACTGGTATCCGACATGTTTAAGATTTGACCTAACATTTCTACGAAATGCACGGGGCAATTTGTTGATAATAGGGAATGTATCTCTGCCGCTGTCCTTGCAACTTGCAGATCATACGTTACTTTGGACGAGGTTAAAGGCACAGTTGTCTGTAAAATAATAGACTTCATCCTGCTTAAAGTATCAATTCGAATAGAAGAGATATTCAAAGAAGGCCATATTGCCGCCTCTATGTCTGGATTGCTGTTTGGATAAAATACTTGCATACAGCAAGTGACCATGGAACTAACGCTCACGAGATAGGCTTTTCCTGGCACCATGCCACAACAGCTGTGGTCACTTATTAGAACGTAGCTACCGTTGGAAAGCTGTCTAAAGAATGGCGCTATCTGTGTTGCAGGAGTACCATGCAGGTGACAAGAAAGGTTATTTGATGAACCTTTGCATGCTCCATGCAAGTTAATACCTTGACACAGAAGTGTACCGCTTAGTGATTTTTTACAATTGTTACCACTAAGAAATACCTCCTTTTTCCCTTCCCTATAACATTTGTGTGTATAAGGTAATTTCCATCTTGACTTGATGTATCATTTACCTAACCTTTCATACAGGCCTGCTGGTATATATTTTTGGCAATACTTAAACTGTAAAGTTGTTATTGGGATTGTAATCGTTCCGTGTATTATCCATTCAATGACAGGTCTTTCTGACATTGTCAATGGTAATCTCTCAAGTTTTTCAATGCTCAGAATCTTATAGTCTGCTCCTTTTTGTGCCAAACTGATGTGTTTATCAGTAAGGTTAAAGATAGAGAATAATGACGTTGTGTTGATTAAATGCCATGGCACGTAGCCTGAACGCAGATTTTGCAACGTCCAGACAAGTTGTACAATAGAACGCAAATGGGACTGACCATGTTGTAACATTAGTTAGTCCTGCTCTATTATATTAATAGCAGATGATAAAATGCTGTCTAGTGAATATATTCTGGAGGACAGAGTCGTTAACCCATTGTCCACTACAGAAAGTGATTTTTCCAAATTTATATGATCAATTTTCCGTATTTTTTCAGCTGTTTCAATTTGTGTTACTTTCCAAGCCTCGTTGTAAGCAGCGTATATACCGGCGTATATGAAACGTTTTTGACGCTGTTTGCGTGGTCCTAGTATGAAATCACGCAAGTCAGCACCGTCTTTAAGTAAAGATAAGTGTTGCTTAATTTCAGCCAGTGTGGATTTTTGAAGCCACTCAAGGCATAGTTTCCCTACACTGTATGTTGTAACTATCCCTGGATGTTGTCTCTGGGAATATCTTGGGTCTGGCCTGTTCTGTTTGAACCCCTGTATTTTGTTCAGGAATCTATCTTGACAGTTATTTGTGTCTGTGGGCCAGATCAACTATTTTTTCCAATCAGGATTTGTTCTGTTTTTGTGAAAAATATGGGATACGTCTATCTCCACATCTGTAGTGCTATTACTATCAGGTATGGGCTTCGGAATAGACAGTTTATTTAAGTCTTTTATCTTGGCTAGACCAAGACAGGTTGTTTGCTGAATGGTGTCATTCAGGAATATTAATTGTTCTGGGATCATGCAGGCTCTAAATAATGCTTCTAAACCTTGGACCTGCCATTCTTTTGTACCCCAGATGGTTTTTGTTTCAATGTTGTTTTTCCAGAATTCAAAACCAAATGTAGTAATTTTCTCATAAAATGTTTCAGAATAAATCAATTTAGTATTTGTCAACATTGTTTTCATTCCTGTCTTATTTAACATTTTAAAATAAAACGTTTCTGCATCACTTGTGTTAAACCCTGAGAAGTATGGGAATTTCTCATAAAATGTTTTCGAGCTGCCTTTAGGCGTTGTTGCACAATGTTCCCATTGGTTATAATTAAAAACATTTCTAGGTTGTGCAGATTTATGCAAATAGTGATGACCAAAATGATTATAGCAGTACATTTCTTCATATTTTGCTGAACCCTGCAAATAATCTTGTTCTGTGAATTTAGCTGACATTACTAAATCTGACATCACATTATTAATATTTTCAAAGTCCCAATCATCAGAGAAAGTACTTGGTTTTACAAAGTCACTTAATGAAACCTTAAACTGGTGTAGATATTTCAAGAGCTCAATCGGGCCATAAATGTCATAATCAGTTTTGTCCCATGCTACCCCACCGGGTATTGGATTGGCTGTGATGTTCACTGATGACAGTTCTCTTTTCTCGATGTGAGAGGATTTGTGAGTCTTTAGGACCAAGTTGATGTTCTGGCTTGCTGTGTCCATTGTACTATATTTTCCTTCAATGAATTTTCCCAAACATAGCACCATGATGAGCCAAAGTAGGAGGAAAAGTACACCTAACACAATCCAAAATTCAATCCATGGTGGAATCAGATATGTTTCTTTTAGTTGATGAAAAAGTTCAGTTACTTTGTTTTGAACGTTTTTGTTGCTGGCGTTTCTCCATGCTCGCTTGGATCTTCAGAAAAGTCATTGAAATTGATGAAGTAGCCAGATGCAGTTCTGTCAATTGTTGGAATTGCTTCCGGATTTTCATTTGTCTTTGGATCTTTCTTTGTTACATTAGTATAGTCTGTAGCTACATCGCTGTAGACAGGTGTGTCTTGACGAACTGTTTCAATTTGGGTTTCAAGAGGCACAAGTTCCATGGCTTTGTTGCATAGTCCTTTTTTATTCACTGCAGGTTTATCAAAAGTGATTAGTCTCTCAGTTTGAACCTCTTGGATTGTAGCAAGATTTGGTCTTCTGCTATTTCTTGGGAGTCCACTGGGCCTACTACTTATTATTGGCCACATGATTGTGGTTTTACCAGGTCGATGGATACAACTCGTTTCTCCTTTTTACCAGCAAGGGGCGGTAGTACAACTGATCTTGTTCTGCTGACAGCTAAGACAGGTACTGCTTTTCTGTAAGAAGGCCCAAGTTACTTCTTTACCGCGATCTTTTCTCTGACCAGATCCCCAATCTTTGGAATCCAGACAGGTATTGCTGGGACAGGTGGTTTCTCTTCAGTGGCTGTTGGCTTTAACTTTATATCACTCAGACTTCTTCTTGTTTCATTTAAGTCCTGTAAAACAGCCAAACGGTCTTTGAAATCAAAGGCTTTTTCTTCTACCACTGAAGTGTGACAATCAAGATCCTGAATATGCATTCTAGTACCGAACAATAGTTCGTATGGAGTGAAACCTTTTAGAGAATTTCTTGGCAGATTATTAAGACTATGTTGGACACTTGTTAAATGTTTGACCCACCCATCACCCGAACCTAATACCCTCACCGTTATAGATTGCTTTATGTCATGGTTTTTTCTTCCCACTACCGCTTTTCCCTCAGGATGGAATGGAGAAGAGTACCGCAATGCAATGCCCATGCTGGCCAATGCCTCCTTGTAAGCCCTAGAGCTTAACGCAGGACCCTGGTCAGAATGTAGCATGCCAATTGCATATGTGCCGATAAAGACTCGCAAATCTTTTATAACAGTTCTGGCGTCAGCCGAGCGCTGGTGTCTGCATTTTAAGTGAATCTAGTCTTAATATTTATGGGATCTCATTTCTCCTGCTGGATTTTTGCGTATAGATAGCCTTATGCTTTCTAATAGAGGTGTCCTGGCACTAGTCTGTTCCGGTTCACGACTGCGATCTCTGTTGCGGTTTGGACAATCCTTTGCAAATTTGTAATATTGCAAGCTCATCCCTGGCCTCCAGTTTTCTGATTGTAATTCTTTTAGAGATTCCACGATCTCTAAGTGTCTTAGACCCAATCCCATGTGTGCGTCTTCAATCAAGAAGATTCTCCTGTTCGTGTTTGGAATTATTCTATCCCCCACTCCAGGGATTTGAGCAAAAGGAACGGAATTTGCATATATTATGTATGTGGCTACGGAAGCCGGTTGAACCGCTTCTGCTGTGGCTCTGTTAGCCAATGAATTCCCTGCAACGTGAACGGCATCACATTGATGACTCAGTGTATGGATCATGTGAGTCTTTTGTAGTTCTTTCTGCAAAAGAACTACTTGTTCCCAAAGTTTTTTATGCTTTATTATGGCACCTGTGTCATCTTTGTAATCGTTTTGAACCCAGTTCTGCAAGTCATTTTTGTAAGACCTGACGCAGAAATGCGAATCGCACACTATTAGTGTCGGGAATTCACGATCGGCATTTTCAAGCACCATCTTTAAAGATCTCATTTCAGCTCGCTGAGCTGAACAGTTTCTGAGTGATTCAGTTTTGGTTATTATTGGTCTGAATTTACCAAAGCGCCAGCGACCTTTAACAATCGCACACGCTGCGTTGTAGGATTTTTTTTCTACATCGTAGTGTTGTGCAAATCTGTCCATGTAGATTACACATGTGTACTGTTCGAGAGGCAGAATTTTGATTGGCAGAGGATATTCTTCTTCATATTCTAGATCTTCTAGTTTTTTCATTTTCGGGTCAAAATAGTATTTCATGTCTTCTGCAGCAAGAGAATTTTCCCATTGTATCCATTTTTGTTCTAATGCCACAGCAGTCAAATTGCGTGGGCATGTTAATGCCTCATGGGCTGATTCTGCTGTTAAAACAGTTATCTTCCTGCCTTGGGCTTGGGATCTTTCTTTTGCTACAGCAGTTTGAACCGCAATTAGAATTCTTTCAGTAGAACTCAATTTCATTTCAGCTTGTGTGTACAAGTGTGATTTGTAAGCTATTGGTACCGTTTCTCCCTCATTAGAGGTTAGGTACGTGAATCCGCATCTTCCTGGGATGACTCGGATTACAAGGTTGCGTACGTTTTCGCATGTTTGCAATTTTGTTTTAGCTAACATGTCTGTTTGCAATGATCTTAAAATGTCTGTGTGTTTCTGAGTCCAATTTATTGGTTTGAAATCACGGTTTATTAATTCATAGAGAGGTTTAACCCTCTCTGCATAATTTAGAATGTATATTCTTCCGAAATTCAGGAAACCTAGTATTGATTGTAAGTTCTTCAGCGTTTTTGGTGCTTGGAGTACAGCACACTTCTCTAAGAAGTTGTCTGCTAGGCTTTTGCCTTCAATTGATAATTCATATCCTAAAAATAGGACAGTTAGATGGGCAATTCGTGACTTTTTAAAGTTGAATTTGTAACCCTCAGCTGCAAACCCAAGTATTATGGTGTTCACTCTTTTCAAGTGTGTCTCCAGGTCATCATCTGTGAGATAGATGTCATCGACATAAGATAATACCTCATCATCATATATTTGTAGTAACTCTGTTACCCTTGCTGAGAATAATCCTGGGCTATTCTTGAATCCCTGTGGGAGTCGACAGAAGTGTTTATGCGACCCCATTATTGAGAAAGCGGTCAAATACCTGCTTTCAGGTGCAATGTTTTGACAAACGAATCCATTAGAGATGTCTAATGTCGTTTTATATTTTTTGCGCACGATGTTATTCATTAGTGCTGCACTGTGTGAGTTTTGTACTGCAAATGTTTTGCAACAGGAGTTTAGGTGTCTGTAGCCCAAAACTAGACGATATGAATCGTCTGGCTTGGAGACAGGAAACAAAGGATTGTTCATTTGTGAGGTGCATGTTTCAATCCCCCCCTGGGGTAAACATCGTTTACCACGATGTTTTCACAACGCAGTACCTTTAGCACGCATCCCTTACAACGCAAGTCGTTACCACGACTTGCGCTGGAGGGCGCTAAAGGATTAAAAATAGTTCATTTACTATCCCAACACCTTCCCTAGGGTCCACGGGGACTGGTGTTAGAATAGTAAATTAAACTATTCGAAATCCGCACCCCCAACGCAAGTCGTGGTAACAACTTGCGTTGTAAGGGATTCGTGGTAAAGGGATGCGTTGTGATGGTACGCATTGTACCGTCATACATCTGCCCCCTGGTATTCAAGTTGATCTAAAATCTCCCTGACTTGTTTTTTAGCTTCTTGCTAAACTGGGTACTGCCTATGTGCAGTGGGCTGATTTTTTAACTAGTTTTTTTGAGGAGGAGAGTCCTCATCCCATCCTACATGATTTTTGCATAAGGCAGTGGGTTGGGCCACTGCCCATTTTCTTTCAAGTGTATATTTTTTATGAATTGGAATGTGATTTGAGAAGGCAGGCATCATCATGTCTTTGCCATGAGGGCACTCCCTGACAAACTCTGGTGGCCAGTCTTTCTCAGCTAACAGGATGTCATAGCCTTTAGATAAGTTATCCCAAAAGAGACCCCTTATCTTCCTAGTCTTGTCCCCCTCTATACACAATGTTATTTCATATAATTTATGGGGTTTGCTAACTCTGGTGTCTGCAGTTTCCACTTGAATGTATTCATTCGTGTCCACTGTCTCCAGAAGATTCATCAAGATCTTGCGAGCTATTGTCGCTTCTGCTGCGCTGTCTGGCATTGTCTGGGCCCACTCTCCATTTTTCAGTTGTGTCCTCAGTATCCTCGGCATGTTTTATTATTTTAATACTGGCTACCTTCTTTCTTGGAAATTGTAATTTTTTATTTTGATGAGCAGGTTCCTTGTCTTTGGACTTGACGTGCTCTTCCTTGTGTTCTGACCGTCCTCATCTTTCCGATTTCTGTGAGGAAGTCTGAAAAGATTGAGAGGGACGTGTATCAATATCTTGATATCTATCAGGTTTTCTCAATTTATCCCTATCTCCAAGGTTGTATCTTTTCTCAGAGGGCTCCCTCTGGGGAGATTTGTGTCCTCGGTCCGGAGATCTTTCTCTCCGGTGAGGAGACCTTCCTCTGGACTGAAAACGTTTTTCGCTGGGAGTGGATTGTTTATTACCATCCCAACTCTTCTTCGGAGTATTTAGATTATTTTTAATAAAGGTTTTTTCAGGATTTTCAGTTAGTTGGGGTTTTACTGGTTTCCCACCCAAACTATCTCTTCCTAGTTCTTCATAGGATTTTTCTATGATTCTGACAAGTTCAAAAGGTTGTTCTGCTATATCTGTTTCTTTAAATTTCTGGCGGATCGCCACAGATGTTGCTTCTCCTTTTATGTTGGCTAATAATATAGCCGAGACCTGCTTGAAGTCTTTCAGTCATTTCATACCCAGAGTTAATCTGTCTTAGTACGTCTGGTATAACCGCCATGGATGGAACACCATGTGTTTTTGTGTAAATCGAAGCAAAGACTGTGCCCCAAGTGTCACAGTCCTCCACATGTGGTGCGATCCCCATTGGAAGACAGATAGTCAGAATTCTGTGTTTGTCAGTAGGCGTAGTATTTGGAAATACTGCCTCTATCTGAGTGATTTTTTGTGCTAACCAGAATGGAATTTGTTCCCGTTTTGCGGGTATTTTGCTAATGGCTGATTGTATATTCTGTGGTGTGATTTTATTTCTGTTCCCCTGGTGAGGGGTGGTCTGTGGAATTTTTATTGCTGGTTGGACTGTTGAAGTCCGCATTACATATTGGACCAATTGTCTATGTATTTTGATTAGCAATTTTAGCTGAGCTAAAAGTTCCTGATCTGACATTGTTTCAATGTCAGGATGTGGTGTGTAGCTGGCTAGAACCGGCCAGGCCTTCGATATTCCCAGTTACCCACTTACCCTGAGGAGGTAGTTGGGTGCGGGCGAGCGAGCGCTGCATTTGCTGAGTAAACAGCGTTTTTATTTTTATGTGTATTTGCTGCTGATTACGAGCTGCTTGTACATTTTAATTGTTTTTTAGTCGCACTCTGTCACTTTATTGCACTGTCAGCGCCTGAGGCGGAAAGCCGGGCGACTTTTAGGCTCTCATTTCTACCTCTGTATTTTTAATTCTATCACTCTCCCCTCTGCTCGGGGACCATTAGGCCGGTTCTCAGCCTAGGCGGCCATCTTGTGGGGAGGTTGGCTCGCCGGTCGGCAGGTCGGCAGACTAGTGGTGCTGACTTGGACCGGTGACGCTATATAATTCGTTGCTTCCGACTCCGCGCAGCGGGCGCCTTCCTTCGCACCAAAGGAGCGCCTAAGGAAAGCCCGTCTGCGCCCATCAGCGTCCCGGAGGCGGACGGGTGTGGGCAGGAAGGCTTCACGTTCTGTGCCTATGGGTACCATGCTGAAGTATACTGCAGCAGAGCTACTGGCTCTTAAGAATGGGGTAAGCACCTGCTGCACGGTCTTTCCTGGGCGGCATAGGGGTAAGAGGCGATGCCTGGGCTGTGGCTGGCTTCCGGGCAATGCCCCGCCTCCGTCTCTGCTACCATTGCTTCCTCCATCAAGCACTCATGTATGCTCCTTAACACAAGATCTTTGAGCAGACACGCTAGACATCTATGAGCTTCTGGTCACTGAGGAACCTTTTTGTCTGTTCCTCACAGAGACGTGGCTGGGGGAGGCCTCGAACCCAGACATAGCCACTGCAATCCCCCCTGACTATGTTATTTTTAGGCAGGATAGGGCAAAGGGCAGGGGTGGAAGTGTGGCAATCGTGGTGAAGAGGTCTGTTACATGCTCCATTATCCCTACTGACATTATTCCAGGCTGCAAATCCTTGGCCTTTTCCTTATTGTTGTCACCACACCAATCATGCACAGGGCTTTTGAGCCATAGGCCACCGGGACCCATGGGCTCTTTTTATGAAGAGCTGCATGCAGTGGTTTCGGCACTGTGCCTGAGGGCAGAGCACTGCATCGTGCTGGGGGATTTTAACATCCATATGGACGATGGGGCGGATGTGGATACTATTAAGATCTATGATATCACTTCCCCCCTAGGGCTTTCCCCCTACCTTAATACACCCACTCACAGCAAAGGCCATACCCTTGACCAGGTTTCCTCCACCATTCACATTGACGTTTCTATCCCTTCCCCTGTGCTATGGTCGGACCATTTCTTGGTTATTTTCCACATCATAGGCACGAATAAACCTCTATGCAGTACCCCTTTACGACCTTGTCAGGCCCCACGGGCTTATCATCGGGTTTCTCCTGAAATGTTGGCTCAGGCGCTTCTACTTCACCCATGCCCGCTGTCTGGGACTTTGGAGAGGGATCTGGCTTCTATGCAGACATGGCTCATGGAAAGGTTAGATGATCTTGCCCCCGAGATTGCCTCCCACAAATCTGCCTAACGTGCCTCTGCACCATGGTTCACTGAAGCCTTGGCCTTGACACGGAGGCAGTGTTAGGTTGCGGAGAGGGCCTGGCATCGCCAGTATGACATCACAGCTAAGGTGGCGTATAGGGCCTCCATTAAAGCCTATCATCAGGATATTCTGCTTGAGAAGAAAGCTTATTTCTCAAAGAGAATTGAGGCGGCCACCAATTCCTGCAAAGAGATATTTACAATTGTAAGGGAATTAACTGCACCTAAAATGAGTACGCCGCTAAGTGCGCACTCGGAATCCTGGGTGTCCTCACTTGCCAATTTTTTTTTCAGCAAAATTAAGACCATTCAGGACTCTTTCTTGTCGGCTGGGGTAGTGGCTGCCCCCGCCTCCAGTGCCAGGGCAGGGTCGGTCTCTAGCTATGAGCCCACGTTTTCGGAATTTCCACCTCTAGCCGTATCTACATCACTGGAGCTCTTAGCTAAACTAAAGTCTGGGTACGCTCTGGATCCCTGCCCAGCCAAATTTTTGGCTAAAATAGCAGAGCTTATAAATCCCCTATTAATCCCGTGCTGAACCTTTCCCTCAGCACTGGAGTGGTACCGTCAGCTTGGAAGCAAGCTATGATCATCCCGTTACTAAAAAAGCCCAGTTTGGACCCGGAGGTCCTTGCTAACTGTAGGCCTATTTCCCTCTTGCAAGCCTTTGCTAAAATCGTGGAGAAACACGTACATACATCCCTCTCTAGTTTCCTTGAAAGCCACAATCTGTAACATTCCACTCAATCCGGCTCCGTACCAACTTGAGCACCGAGACGGTGCTGTTGGAAGTTACGGAGGCAATCAAGGAGGTATTGGATGCAGGATGAAAGGCCATGTTGGTGATGCTAGACTTGTCGGCGGCCTTTGACACCGTCCCCCCTGAGGGTCTCCTTACCAGACTTAGTGAGATCGGTCTGCGGGGGACGGTGCTCAGCTGGTTCAGATCTTTTTTAGCGGGCCGCTGCCAAACGGTCTGGGCCCCTCCTTTTTCAGCGGCAGTGCCGCCACTGGAGGTCGGAGTTCCCCAGGGCTCTGTTTTGAGCCCTACTCTTTTCAATATCTTTATGACCCCTCTGGCGGCACTGGCAGAGTCGTTCGGGGCCCAGATCGTGTCGTATGCCCACGATACTCAGCTCCTCTTCACGTGTGGGAAGGGGTCTGAGTTCGGCGGCGAGACCATCCGAGGGTGCCTTGGGGCTGTTTTTAAATGGTTCCAGCTAAACAGCCTCAAGTGTAACTCAGACAAATCTGAGGTGCTCTTTTTCGGCTGTCAATCTGATCCTAGCTGGCAGGATTGGTGGCCTGTAAATATATTTCCTCCTTCGGCGGCATCTACGATGGCCAAGAATCTTGGAGTTAAAATCGATAATGGCTTAACGCTGAAGTCCCAGATTCTTGGCTTAGCAGGAACATGCTTCGGCCTCCTTAAGATGCTCCGTAAGTTCCTTCCCTTGCTCTCGTTGGCACATAGGAAAATCACAGTGCAAGCCCTTATTGGATTGCGGCTTGATTATGCCAATGTCCTGTACTTGGGCCTGCCGGAGTATCTTCTCCAACGTCTACAGGTGGTTCAGAACTCGGCGGCCCGGGCCATTTTTGGCCTACATAGGCGAGCCAGAGCGTCTGACATCCTGTACACTCTTCACTGGTTGCCTATCCAGAAACGGATAGTTTTTAAGGCACTCACTTTGGCCCACAAGGCTTTTCATGCTACTGGGGCCGAATACATACAGAAGCGGCTGGCTCTCTATCAGCCTGCCAGATCTCTGAGGTCAGAGTCGCAGGCTCTGGCATTGGTCCCAGTCATAAGAAGAGTACGGACTGGTGGCCGGTCTTTCATGCGTCTGGCGCCTCACCTCTGGAATACCCTGCCAATTACTCTTCGTAGGAATACCAAATTGTTGGCCTTTAGGAAGGACCTAAAATCCTGGCTTTTTGCTCAGTAGGCCTGCTCCCTCGCCGCCTGCCACCCATGTTTCCACTGTAGGTCATAAAAGTGCCGGGACACTCCTCGGAGTAGCCGAGCGCTATACAAAACACCACCTAACATAACACTAACATGTGGCTCCTGGTCTACCTAGTGGACCGAGCCTGCTGATGTGATTTTGATGTTTTAGGGCGCCTTTAAACCAGAGCAGGTGCTCTTGGTAAGTTAGTGGGATTTCAACATCCTCAAAAGGAGTGTATTCATCCGGAGGTTCCTCTATTTTGTAATAGTGGAATTCATGTGTCACAGCGTGTGCTGCTGGAAAATTTATCCATGAATAGAATACCTCTGTCTGCCGATATTCATGGGCCTCTACCACGAATATGACTGTACCACCTCGTGATGATACTCCATTTTCTATAAGTTTTTTAGTTATAGTTCTTCTTACATTTACCGGAATGATAATAGCATTATCCATTCTCCAGTAAAAACTGTACAAAAGTTACCTCTATTCACTATTCTTTTCTTCTGGTTTTGTCTCCTCATGTTCAACACCATTTTGTTAAGCGTCTTCATTCTATTTATAATCAAAATAGTACCTACCTCTCAAAAGCAAAGACCTTATCAGCTACTCCCTCAACCCGCACTTTCTGTTTTAGTGCCTCTCTCCTTCTTCTAGTAGAATAAAAACCACTCTACTATGAAACATCCTATCTTTGATGTCCTTAAACTGCTTCTGTCTCCTGGTTAAGGTGTCCCCATCTTTGTTACATTGTTTCCTGTTCTTGTAATATACATTTTGTCAACTCTTAATCTTTCTCATAATTAGTTTTTTATTTTCAGTATTTTGTAATCTTTGCAGGTATCTACAAATATTTTTAAGAAAGGAGTCTGTGGTCTTATCAGTTGCTCTTATTTCTTTGACCACTTTTCCTGCATTTTGCTCCTTTTGTGTCTCAGTTCTGCATAGATCCCATAGTTGCTTCTGTTGCTATTTTCACCAAGCTTTTGTAGGCATTCCTCCTGCATGAATGTACATATTCTTCTGGAAAAAAACAGGATGTATATATATATAACTATATGCAGTTACTTCAATATACCAAACCACATACTTTCCCATACAACCACTTTCACACTCACTTACATTACAAATGCACCCTTATTTTGACCTCACCTATTACATCAATCATGACCTGGTCAGTAACATCAGTGATGACATCTTAAAAACATCACTCATGACATCATCCAGAGACACAGTGACACACCCACTTACACCCCCATACAATATGTCATACACCCACTTCCACACAATCACAAGCAATTCACAGAACTCATAGAAACACTTGCACAGCTTGTCATTCATCCATGCAGCCTATAATGCATCAGCTCACCCATAGAGGCACTAATAGAACTGTTAACTCACATATAAAGCCACTCATGCACCTACTCACTTACAAATACAGCCAGCCACAGATTCAGTTACAAAGACATAGACACCCTTGAACATCCACTCATACACCCATATAGCTACTGACATAATAAATCAGTTCACCATACATCGACAAACACATCTTGTTGTGTTTCTATCTAGGACCCTAATTCGATATTCTTGATTTATGCCCTTATGTGGTTATAATAAATAATATCCTTATAAAGGCATAAGAATCATATCCATATTTAGTAATAGCCCATGCAGTCCAAATACGGCAAGGCTACTCCCCTAGACTCCTAGAAAGTACAACGCGTTCTTTAAACAAACCAAGCCTCCAGCAGCCCAGGAAATCCCCCTGCTCTTGTTTTGATTTGCACAAGAACTCCTAGAGTCAGAAAGAACTGTAAGTTATTGGTGACGTCTTATGTCCAACCTTACGTCAAACCCGGCACCTTTCAGGTATAAATATACCAACGTTGCCTTAAGCAAACACACAGTGGTTTGGAGCAGAGCGGCTATCTACTTGCCCGGAAGCCCAGCTGATGCGAGGAGCCGAAGGATGCCACCCCTCCCTTTTGACGCACTGAGGAACACGCTGTCTTTTTCTCTAGCCGAGAAAATCCATCTCCGGTGTTTCCAGTCACCCTTGCGGGTTACTGGGAGATCGAGTCCTGAGAGAGAGATACAAGCCCTCCTACATTCTATTACCAAGGTAGGGAGCTGACTAAATCCTTAAGAGAATTCTTGATTCAGATTCCTTGGCAAAAACCAACTTAACTTAAAACTGCTACTTACTTACTCCTGCCCACGTATTAGGCTTAGGCGTAGATTAGAATCACCAGTTGAGTACGTTAGTTAATGGTTTTATGTATGTATATATTTGATCCATTTTAAAGTATCATATGGCTAAGAAGCCATATCAATGCTTTTACAGTATTATTTCATACTACTCCTTTTACTGTACGCACTTTACTTTATGATAAGTATTGCAATTGTGGCAATTCATTTCTCTTGCATGAGAAAGAAGACTGCTGAATAAATAACACCTTTTATTGAAAAGGCCTGTCTCTCTATTTCTCTGCACTCTGGTGAAACTAAGTATGCACGACTGACTGAGTGAAATAACCGTCTATTGTTTTCACATCACTCTAGAGATGCACTCTTTATTCTGAGGGAGCAAAGTTGTCATGTTTATGCGGTTGTCAGAAGCTAATCCCTTTTTGTCTAAATCAGGAGAGTCAACTCTTCCCTGAACATTCGAGAAAGTTTCTAGTGACCTCTGAGCTACCTGGCAAAACTAATTAAGTCTAATATAGTCAGTATAGACCTAGTCGACCTCAGTCCTACGTCTACACTGCTGTTTATATTATTCCAATGCGCAGAGCCTATTGGGAATATAGGAAGTATACTACATGGCGTCCAACGTTTGGTAAGGCGATAATCTAACGCAAGACATTAGAGTAACTCAGTCGTGCTTTTTCACACAGACCCCTTTTCCCGTAAAAACTCCAATAGACGTCTGGAGTGGGTTAAAGGATAAAATATCCGCCATAAACTGAGTAGGACGAAAAATCTTATTTATTAGTTTTTGGTTTGTTCAACGTTGAAGGATACAGTGTTCCAAAATATTGTGCACCTTAGCTTTATTTCCTTGAAACTTACTCTGCAAACTTCCTAAACAAAATCTCAGACGAAGACAATCCTGGGGGCAGTGGAACTGCAGTAAATACAAACCAACCAGGTTTTGACACTACAGGTTTCCGACATGACGACGTGGATGCTATAAACATCCCGGAGAATGTGAGGAAAGTCATAGCTATAAAGTTTTTATAAAATGGCCTATCACCAAGAGGTGGTAGAGTCATATTTGTCCTAGAGGCACATGAATATCGGCAGACAGAGGTATTCTATTCATGGATTATCTTTCCACACGCAAATCCAACAACACATGTGTTCCACTTCTACAGAGATGGAGGAACCTCCAGCGGTATACGCTCCCTTCGAGGACGTTGAAATTCCACTAACTTACCAAGAGCATCAGCTCTGGTTTAAAGGCGCCCTACAACATCAAAATCACATTACCAGGCTCGGACCACTAGGTAGACCAGGAGCAACATGGCCGGTACTAGCCAGCTATATACCACATCCTGCCATAGAAAAAATGATAGGTCCAGAACTGTTAGCTCAGCTAAAACAATTAATTAAAATACATAGACAATTGGTACAATATGTCATGCGGACTTTAACGATCCAACCTGCTATAAGAATTTCACAGCACACCCCTCATCAGTGGAACACAAACAAAATCACACCACAGACTATACAGTCAGTCATCGGTAAATTGCCCGCAAAAAGGGAACAAATTCCATTCTGGTTAGCCCAGAAAATTACTCAAATAGAGGCAGTATTTCCCGATAGTACACCTCATGAGAAACACAGGATTCTAACAATCTTTGTACCAGTGGAGATAGCACCACACGTGGAGGACTGTGACACTTGGGGTACAGTCTTTGCTTCAATCTACACTAAAAACACATGGTGTACCGTTAATGGCGGTGATACCAGACGTTCTGAGGCAGATTCAAAATGAATACGTCCAGAACCAGCCTTGAATCTTGGTATGAAATTACTGAAAGATTGCAAACAAGTCTCAGCTATTCTATTAGCTAACATTAAAGGTGAAGCAGCATCCGTGGCAATCCGCCAAAAATCAAAAGAACTGGATATTACTGAGCACTTGCCAGAATTATTGAAAAATCCTATGAAGAACTAGGAGAAGATAGTTTGGGAGGGAAACCTGTAAAGCCCGAATTACAGAAAATCCTGAAAAAGTTTTTATAAAATACAATCTAACTACTACTAAAAATAAATGGGAGAATAATAGACAGTCACTTCCTAACCAGAAGCGCTCACAGTCCAGAGGTAGATCTCCTCAAAAAGAGCACTCTGAAAAGAGGTATAACCTTAGAAATAGGGATAATTTAAGAAAACCTGATAGATATCAAGATGCTGATACACGATCCTCTAGTACCTTTCAGACTTCCTCGCAGAAATCCGAAAGAAGAGGACGATCAGAACACAAAGAAGAACGCATAAAGTCCGAAGACGATCAACACATTCCAAAAAATAAGAAAACTCAATTCTCCAAAAAGAAGGTAGCAAGTATTAAAATCAGACATGCCGAGGATCTTGAGGACACAACTCAAGAACGGGGAGTGGACCTAGACAATGCTGGACAGCGCAGCAGAGGTCACCATACCTCGCAGAATCCTGAAAGATCATCTGGAGACAGTGGATCTGAATGAATGCATTCAGGTTGAAACTGACGACACCAGGGTTAGTGTACCCCATAAGTTATATGAAGTAACACTCCGGATAGAGGGGGACATAACTAGAAAAATAAAAGCACTCTTTTGGGAAACATTATCTAAGGGTTATGACATCCTTCTGGCTGAAAAAGACTGGCCACCTGAATTTGTCAGGGAATGCCCACATGACGAAGAAATCATTATGCCAGACTTCTCAAACCATATTCCTATTCATAAAAAATACACCTATGCCAGAAAACGGGCTGTGGCTCAGGATCCAGCATTATATAAAAATCATGTGGGATGGGATGAGGACGCTCCTCACCATAAAATCCAGTTAAAAACTCAACCTACTGCTCAGAGGCAGTACCCAGTAAAGCAGGAAGCTAAAAAACATGTCAGGGAGATCTTAGATCAACTTGAATACCAGGGGGTGATTGAAACATGCACCTCATCCATGAAAAATCTTTTGTTTCCTGTCTCTAAACGAGACGAATCATATCATCCAGTTTTGGATTACAGACATTTAAACTCTTGTTGCAAAACTTTTGCAGTACAAAATGCACACAGTGCAGCACTGATGAATAACATCGTTCGCAAAAAATACAAAACGACATTAGACATTTCAAACAGTTTCTTCTGGTAAAATATCGCACCAGAAAGCAGGTATTTAACCGCTTTCTCAATAATGGGGACACAGTGCCAAAATTGCCGTCTCCCCCAAGGATTCAAGAATAGTCCAGGGTTATTTGCAGCCAGAGTAACAGAGTTACTACAAACGTATGATGATGAGGCATTATCTTATGTCGATGACATCTAACAGATGATGATTTGGACAGGCACTTAAACAGGGTGAACACCATAATACTTGGATTCGCCTCTGAAGGGTATAAATTCAACTTTAAAAAATCAAGAATTGCCCACCTCAACATCCTATTCTTAGAATACGAACTTTCAAGTGAAGGCAACAGCCTAGCGGCCAAATTTTTAGAAAAATGTGCGCTGCTCCAACCTCCAAAAATGATGAAAAACTTACAGTCAATATTAGGATTCTTAAACTTCGGAAGAACTTACATTCTGAATTACGCAGAAAGGGTTAAACCCCTATACGAACTAATCAAACCTGATTTTAAACATACAAATTGGACTTAAAAACACACAGAAATTTAGCGTTCAGTACAAACAAACAAGTTGGCAACAACACACTTACAAACACACGACAATGTACGCAACTTTGTAATCCGAATCATCCTAGGGAGATGCGGATTCACATACCTAACCTTTAATGAAGTTGAAAAGGTACCAATAGCTTACAAATCACACTTGTACACACAAGGTGAAATGAAATCCACTTCACCAGAAAAAATTCTGACAGCGGTTCAAACTGCAGGGTAGACGCATTAAAGTCGTTACACCTGTACCCGCCATAGAGGCAGTTACGAAGGCAAGCATTCCAAATGCTAAAGCTCTACATCCAAGATGGATACAATGGGTTAATTCTTTTTCTGCAACAGACATTGAATACGTTTTTGACCCTTACTTAAAAACACAAGAATTTCTCCAATACGAACAAGAATGTCCTATGCCTACTGAAATTCTACTTCTAGAACATTACGGCTGTATAATATATATAGACGGATCAGCACAGCCCGCAATTGGGGGTAAACAGGCTTATAGTGCAGCGTGCACGATTGTTAAAGGTCGCTGGCGCGATGGTAAATTCCGACCTATGGTCACAAAAACTCAATCACTAGGAGACTGTACTGCTCAGCGAGTTGAACTACAGGCACTCAAGATGGTGCTTGAAAATACCGATCGCGAATTCCCCACTCTTATAGTGTGCGATTTGTATTACTGCGTCCAGTCTTACAATAAATATCTGTAGAACTGGGTTCAAAATAGTTTTAACGATGCAAAAGGTGGCACAATCAAGCATAAAATGCTTCGGGAACAAGTAGAACTTTTGCAGAAAGAACTACAAAAGACTCACGTGATCCATACACCGAGTCATCAGCGTGATGGCGTTCACATTGAAGGGAATTCATTGGCTGATGAAGCCGCAAAAGCAGCTGTGCAAACGGCTTCCGTGGCTGCAATCACTCGTTCAAAAACAAAAATAGACAGCGACATAATGCAAGCTGTCACTGCTGCAATAAAAGACAATGGTAAAACATTACCAAAAGGCTTTCCACTCAAGTACTCATGAATAACTGATGCGAATAATGTTCTGTTTGCTTGAATCCCTGGAGTGGGGGATAGAGGAATCCCATACATGGAAAATAGATTAGGACTAATTTTAGCAGCACATGAAGGGCTTGCCTCTGCACACGCAGGCATTTCTGCCACAGTTTCATTAATTAAACAGTGATACTGGTGGCCGCGCATGAGGAAACAGACCAGAAACTATGTTTTGGAATGTGAAATCTGCCAGAAAATGAAAGTTTCAACAGTGAAACGCCCGGCGCAGACACCCCTTCTGATTTTAGATAAACCACTAGCATGTGTTTACCTGGACCACTCCCTTACAAAGAGATGGCAACTATAAATATATCATGGTTGCAGTGGATTCATGCACAAGATTCATTTGGATGTGTCCTCAGCGCTCGGCTGCAGCCTGAACTGTTATAAAAGATTTGCAAGTCTTTATCGGCACATACGCAATCGGCACGTTACATTCTGACCAGGGTCCTGCGTTTAGCTCTAGGGCTTACAAGGAGGCCAGGGCCAGCTTGGGCGTTGCATTGCGATTTTCGAGTCCATTCCATTCTGAGGGAAATTCGGTTGTGGAGAGAAAAAATTGTGACATAAAGCAATCTATGACAGATAGGGTATTAGGTTTGGGTGATGGGTGGGTCAAATATCTAATAAATGTCCAACGTAGTCTTAATAACCTGCCAAGAAATTCTCTGGGTGAAATCACTCCATATGAACTCCTTTTTGGTTCTAGAATGTTGGTTGAAGACCTCCATCGTCACACTACAGTGGTGGAACAAAAACCATTTGATATCAAAGATCGTTTGGCTGTTTTACTGGATTTAAATGAAACAAGAAGAAGTCTAAGTAACACCAGTGAAAAGCCAACGACCACTGAAGAAAAACCACCTGTCCCAGCAAGACCTGTCTGGATTCCAAAGATTGGGGATCTGGTCAGGGAGAAAATAGCGGACAAGAAGGAATTTGGGCCTTCTTACAGAAAACCAGCACCTGTACTAGCAATCCACGGATCAAGAACAGTGCTACTGCTGCCCCTTCCTGGAAGAAAGGAGAACCGGTCTGAATCAATTGACCTGGTAAAACCACACCATGTGGCCGATAATAAGCAGTAGGCCCAGTGGGCTCCCAAGATGTAGCAGATGACCAAATCTTTCTACTATCCAAGAGGTTCAAACTGAAAGACTCATCACCTTTGAAGATTCTAAAGTAAGAAAAGAAGGACTATGCAACAAAGGCATGGAACTTGTGCCTCTTGAAACCCAAATAACAGTTTGTCAAGAAATTCCCGTCTACAATGAAGTGGCATCTGACTATACAAACATGTCAAGGGAACAAGCAGCTCCAGCGATTTCAAATAATCTGGATGCAATACCAACAATTGACAGAACTGCCTCTGGGTATTTCATCAACTTCGATACCTTTTCTGAGGATCCCAGTGAACCTGAAACAGCACAGACAAACAAAACTTTCAAGGAACAATTAATGGAACTTGGTCACCAGCTTGCAAATACATATCTGGTTTCACCATGGGTTGAATTTTGGATTGGATTAGGTGTATTTTATCTCCTACTATGGCTCATTCTCGTTTTAAGTTTGGGAAGGCTGATAGATGGAAACACATTAAAAGGGACACAGCAAGTAAGAACATCAACTTGCTTTTGAAGCCACACAAATCATCTCATCGTGAACAATGAGACCTGTCATCAGTAAACATCACAGCGGTTCCTCTACCTGGTGGGATAGCATGGGATAGAACTGTTTATGACATTTACGGCCCTGTCGAGCTGCTGAAAATTCCACTCCAATTTAAGGTTTCTTTGAGTGATTTCGTTTCACCCAGCACATTTTCTGATGAGTGGGACTTTGAAACTATTAATAACATGATGGCAGACTAAGAAATGTCAGCTAAATTTGCAAAACATGAATACTTAGAAGGTACATCAAATTATGAAGAAATTTATTGTTTTAATCATTTTGGTCATCATTACTTGCATAAATCTGCAAACCCTGGAAATGTTTTACCTTATATTCAATGAGAACATTGCCCAACACCTCCAAAACGTAGTTCTAAAATATTTTAAAGAAAATTTCCATATTTTACAGGTTTTAATGTTACAAACCCAAAAAGTTTTTACTTTAAAATTGTTTATAAGACAGACATGAAAAGTATGTTGACAAATACTAAACAAATTTATTCTGTGGCCTTTTATGCTCAATTGTCCTATACGATATATTATTCCAATGCGCAGAGCCTATTGGGAATATAGGAACTACACTACAACTCTCTTATCATCATACCCAAACGAGGCCTCCTGTACTGAGCTCAGGATTTACTACAAGACAACTGTTTGGCACACAGTTAAAACATTACATATTATACAAAATTACAGGTGGCAAAGCGAAATACTATCTCTCCTAAGAGGATCTGTCAAGGATTCTGACAGTGTTCTATAACCACAGTTTGTCAGAGGCTTAACCCAGCACCAAAACCCTTGTCTACTACAGTAATCTATGAGATTCCATGGTGTGAGAAGTTGGCCTGGCATATACTGTCCCCTATTCTAGTGGGCACCTTGCACCAGTCCAAACAAACCTTATTGATGGTAGGTTAAAGATAACCTTGAATGCTATCCTAGTGGTAGCTATGGAGAGCAGCCTTCAGGCTAAGTCTTGGAGGAATGTAAAGCAGCTTGTTTTACCAGTCTGTAATCTCATGAATGACCAAATTAAAGTAGGAACACACCAGGTGTACATATAAAATATATGAATTTATTCTAAACACATCCCATTAGTCTCTATATGAGGCTAGAGGCAAGAGTACATAAAGAAAACTAAATAGCACACAGTAAATTATCACAATATATGTTGAGCTCTAGAGGCGTACCAAACCATATATTAAGAAAGTGGTGTAAGTGCCACAACTTGACTAGACACGAGACCTAGAGCCTGTAGAAGTGCTGGGGCCATAAGGAACCACCCAAGGTAGTGACACAAGGGACCCATAGAGGACGCGTGCAGTGTCTAAACACAGCTGAGTATCATCATTAACTTCAATAGGGAAAGTCACGGTTGGAAATTTGATAAAAGGGACACTTAGAGGAGGACTGTGAGCAAACCCCTTTAGACTTAAGGGGTTCTAGAGCCAGCACCCACAGGAGCACTGGAGTACTCAAGTTACCTCACCCAGGGAAGCCGGGTGCATAGGTGTCTTTTGGTGTCGGGAATCGTCGTCGTTTTCAATAGCGATCTGCTGCAAAGTGCTGCTGCCAAAGAAGTGGAAAGTGTCCGGGGTGATCCAAGCCCGGATCAAAGATGCGAAGAACCTGAAAACAGAGGGGACAGCGTCTGGGTCACTAGACAGTGACCAGGGGCACGATAGTCGAATGTTCACCGATGTCGGGTGATTTCAAATGAATAAGGTGAAGCTTGACTCTTCAGCTACAAGGACAAGGAGGTGTTGATGACAACCAGGTTCTGGAATCGAGCTGTCCCACAAAGGATGTCGAGTGCTGTGGTGTCGGTGCCCGGATTGGACCCAACAAGCCTTGGCAATAGCAACCCATGCAGGAATCAAAGAAATGCTTTGATGTGGACCAGCATGGTCCAAGGGACACATCACATGGTAGGGGGGTCAGGGCACATCTGAAACAACTAGGGAAAGCCAAGGAAAATCAGAGTTGCCTTTATAGAGACCCACCAGTCAATGGATCAGGGATCGCAAAGAAGCCTTAAGCGGAAATGCAAGAAGCGGGCTCACAGAACACTCGTAGAGTGTCGACCCACAATCTTCGGTGCAGATGGTGCTTGGGGCTTGGACTACAAGTAACCCAAAGCACAATTTCAAGAGATGTTGAGAAGTCAATACACTAGCAAATGTGCATGGTGTCCAGGAGTTCCGATTCCACATCACTCACAAGGGCTGCAGGTCTTAGCTTTGCTGGAGACTCGGGTTGGCCTTTGCGAAGTCTGGAAATCCTCTTCTTGTGTTGCAAATACTTCGGAGTCCGGCGGGAGCTTTGTAAATGGAGGCTGGCAAGATGCTTCTTTGGTGCCTGCCAATCAGGGGAGTCCCTCCTTGACCCCAATGGAGATTCTTCCGTCCTCTAGTCTTTAGTAGAGGGTCGAAGTTCCAGGATTCATTTCCAGAGTTTCGTCTAGGTGTAATCTAAAATCTTGTTGCCAGGGGTTCCTTACTTATACTAAAGGAAGGAGTTGGACATACTCTCTGGACCCACCTATGCGAGGGTCTGGAAAGAGGGGTGGCTACACCCATTTCCTTTATCCAGTTTCACGCCAGAGCAGGAGCTGGTAGCCCCTGCAACTGGTTTGAGCTGGACTATGCACAGGGACACCAAATGTGCCCCCAGTGCAGACTTCAAAGCACTCTCAATTAGCCTTGCTATCTGAGGAGACTTTTCTCTCTATTCTCCCTAATGTCAAATCTGGCTCTCCTGCAGATGCCTGCCCGGCTTATATCATGGGTGACATCTTCCCGAGCTGTCCCCTTCCCCCCTTGACCTTCCTTAATGAGTCCCTTAAAACAGGCACTGCCCCCCCTCCCATAAATCAGGCACGATTGTCCCCATTTTAAAAAAGCCGGGTGCCGACCCTACAATACTGGAAAACTACCGCCCCATCTCCCTCCTCCCCTATCTGGCAGAGGTGTTGGAGCGGCATATTACCCTTACTCTTAGTTCCTTCATTGAGTCCAGTGGGTTTCTTGCCCCCTCTCAGGCGGGTTTTCGCCCTCTTCATTCCACCGAAAAGGTGGTAGTGTCCGTTATGGACACACTCAGAGAGGGGCTTGATTCCAATATCCCACAAGCGTTGATTCTCCTCGATCTTTCTGCCGCCTTCGACACGGTTGATCATAACATTCTTCTTTCCCGTGTCGAGGCGGCAGGCGTCGGGGGCTCCGCCCTGGCTTGGGTGGCCTCATTTCTTAGTGAGCGCACCCAAGCCGTCCATCTGGCAGATTTTTTCTCAACGGCTCATAAAGTACAGTGTTGTGTCCCTCAGGGCTCGTCTCTCTCCCCTCTTCTTTTTAATTTGTATATTTTCCCACTTATTTTTGCTTTACAGCGGATGGAGGTCACACTGTTCAATTACGCTGATGACCTCCAACTTATTTTTAATTTGTCTAACTTACCCCATTCCATTCACAGCTTCCAGTCAGTGATGGTCTTTATCAGGGATTGGATGAACTCGAATCATCAGAAACTCAACCCTGATAAGACCAAACTTGTCCTGACTGGAGGTAAACTTAACCCTTGGTCCTCTGCTTTTTGGCCTTCCTCACTTGGCACCCCTCCTCTCCCCTCCTTTTCTGTTAAAACTTTGGGGATCACTCTTAATCAACATCTTACCCTTCACTCACATGTTAGCACGGTGGTTTCTTCTTGTTTCTTTGCGCTGCGTACTATCCGCAAGATCTCACGTTTTTTCTCTTCCTCAGCCCTCAAGCTCATTGTCATGGCGATGGTTCTCTCTCGCCTTGACTATGACAACGCACTGTACAATGGCATTCCCAGTTATGCCCTCCGTCGGCTTCAACTGGTGCAGAACCAGGCCGCTCGCCTGGTTCTTAGTTTACCTAGATCTCAACATATCACCCCGTCTCTCTGTTCCTTGCATTGGCTCCAGATAAAAGAAAGAGCACTGTTTAAACTTGGATGCCTGACTTTTCAGGCTCGCGCCGGGACAGCCCCAGCTTTTATTAAAGCCAACATCCACCATTATATTCCTGGTAGGCAATTGCGTTCCTCTTCCCTCTCTCTTTTAGTGGTACCCAGATTTAAGAAAAGTAGGACGGGAGGCTGTAAGTTTTCTGTCCTTGCCCCGTCCTTCTGGAACTCCTTGCCCCTCCCCATTCGAACATCTGTATCTTATATGGAGTTCCGTGGGAGACTGAAAACTTTTCTGTTCTCACGGGCCTTCTCATCCTAATCCAACTGATTCTGCCCGCTGAAGTTGGACCGACCCCGCAGCGCCATGAAACCGCAAAGGTAAACATGCGCTATATAAATATTTTAAAATTCAAATTCAAATTCAACTCTCAGAGTGTACCCACCCCGCCCCAATACACTAAAGCCTGTCTGGGAGGTGGTTACACCTCCCTGTGACAGGAAACCTATTGTCCAGTCCTCCCCTGCCGGAGTTTCAGTCAGCAGCAGGAGGCCATACTCGTGTCTGTGGCTGCAGCATCCATTTTGTGATGCCAGGGCTCTTTTAATCTGGTGCCGGGTAATCAGGTGTGTACATGTCTCTCCCTCTAGAAGGATGGAATTCTACCCCCGCTGCCAGGACTGGTAGAGGGGTAGGATTCCAAAGTGTTTGACACCAAACACGACATGTTTCCATGCAGCCATTCCAAAGTTAGCATTTACAGCGAGGTTATAATGCACTTAAGAGTATATTGTCTGGCTGCATCACAGAACAGCCCCAGAGAATAGATTCCGAAGGCTGCGGAGGGGTCCTGCTCATGCATGGGTATCCTCTCACAGGAAACCAGGCACCCTGCCTTCAGGATTTATAAAGCCTGCCATAGTGATGACTGATAGGTTTCTATGTGCAGTGATTTATGGTAGATATAGGTAACCTATATCTTAGTAAGAGGTGCATGCCCCATCTTACCCAGGCAGCAGTATCAGTCCTGTGGTGTCATTTTGGAAGGCTTACTAGGGGTGGCATAATATATGCTGCACCCCTGGTAGGCCTCTGGGGTACCTATGACCTTAGTACCTAGTGTACCACATACTAGGGACTCACAAGGGTACCCCAGTAACCAAACTGGAGTGTACCTAAAGTACATGCAATGAATTTAGAGAGGAAGCAGCTAGGCTGGGTTCCTGGATAGCAGGGACCCAGCCAGACTAAAGTAAAAAAACTGTGAAACACCAGCAAAAAGGGGGGGGGGGTAATCATAGTAAGCAGATCCTACTTTCCTACACATGGAGCAATTTTTCTATCTTTAGGCTTAAATACAGAGTAATAACAATCTGCACTAACTTTAGTTTAACTTTAAAATTTGCTTTTCACAATCAATATGTAAGTTTTGATGCTTTTAGCATAACATATCATGTAAATAATGTATTGTCAATGTAGCCCGGACCTACTGTGTTGATCATAAGCATCCTATCAGGGCAGCCATCAGGTACATCATAATAAAAGTACAAACATGTACAAACAATATAAAATCTTTTCTAATAGAGCAAAAGTGCAAATTGTCAATGCCCACCGTTATTCAGGTGGGCCCTCTTGACTAAAACCCTTGCCTGCTATTGTAATCTGTTTTGTAACCAAATACCTTTCTACAGCATGTAACATAATGTTATAACAATCTACTGTTTGAGGCATATTGGCTTGATCATATGTTTTTCATAATAAGTACGACAGGCCTAAAGCCTTCATAATAACTTTTCAAATTAAGTAGACTTGACCTTTGGCATCTGGCATAACATTTTACTGCACACCAGTCAATCCTACATCTGTTTTCATTGGCTTCTCATCACAACCAACCCAAGCCTACGTTATTGAGCGTAAGTTTAACTACATACATACAACAGTAGTGGCTCCTGGAGGGAGTGCTGCGGGGCGGTGAGGCGGGGTGGGGGGGTAGTAAACTCTGGCTCACGGCCGACCAGTTAGAGAAGCAAAGCCTAACAAGTATTATTGTAGTTCATATCATTTATCCTCATGATTTGTTCTGGTGGATCAACTACATGAAAATAAACCTTGCCTAATAGTGTAATCTTAGATTCTATTTAGCTCAATCCCTGCCAACTGACTTTAGGCTTAATGTATCCATCTTTAACAGTCTATTGTCTGTAACACATGCTTTTCATAATAAGTAGGCCAGGCCTACTGTCTTTGTCAAAACATTTCATAATAAATACCCTTTAATAATGGCTTTATACCTTTCCCAACATTGGTCAATTAAAGTGGACATAAACTGGCATCCATCAAGCATACATTTACAGAATATTAATATATGGACAAATACAGCTTGTAAACAATGCACAACCCTTCTTAAAGGTACATAACAAGAATATCACAGTGGAAATGCACAGGTTTTGTCAGAGTAGGCGGCCAACGTCCTTGTCTAATCCCCTGACAATCTGTGAGATCACATGTAACAAAGTACCTGTTTGTAGCTGGTAAAATATCATGATAATGACCACCTGTTAAGGGTTTATTGGCTTTAACTAATGATTTTCACCATTAAATAAAAAAAGCTAGACCAAGTACTTTTTTCCTGACTGTTGGATCTGACATCCTTGGAATCGTTTTTCCCCAACTTTTTACCTTTAATCCTGTTGTTGCTGACTTCATTTTTGCTGGCCTCAGGACTCTGAGCACTTTACCACTGTGATAAAGTGCTTGTGCTCTTTTGCTTAAACATGGTAAAATTGGTTTACCTGTAAGTGCCTAGTAAAGTGCTACATCCTGTTCCCATGGCCTGTAAATTAAGTTCTTCTACTAGTGGGTCTGTGGCACCATCCTTTAAACATGTCTCAGGCCTGCCATTGCAGCCTTTGTGTGCAGTTTTAAACTACCATTTGAACCTGACAAATTAAATCTTTTACCAATCCTAAAGCTTCCTTTTTAAGACACGTAAGTTACCCCTAGGGTAGGCCCAATACAGCACAGAGGGCCGAGTGAAAAGTATTTAAAGAGTTGGATGTGTACTTTTAATATTTACATGTCCTGATAGAGAAAACTCTTACATTCATTTTTCACTACAGCAAGGCCTGCCTCTCTCATAGGATAACAGTGGGTCACCCTATTACATTTAATAAGCGGTAACCTTCATTTTGGGGGCAGCTACGAATGTCTAAATAACTGCAATTTAAAACCCTCTACAGTGGTAAAGTTGGAACTTAAGTCACGATTGTAACAATGCCACTTATATAAGGTTGACATTTTCTTGTCCAAACTATCTGGTGCCTGCAGCCTGCATCCTGGCACACATGAAAAGGTGTAGATGGCAGTTGGTCTTTGTGTATTGTTCCCAGAAAGTGAGACAAATGAGGAATAGGTGCTGCCAGGATGGGTAATCTCGAATGATGAAGGGGAGGAACTATTACCTACCAGGCTTGCACATCATAAAGGCTCAGCATATTCACAAAGGGTTTCCCAATAGTCTTTTGTGTCTCCAGACAAGCTGGGGCCAAACACCTCTGGGGGTGAAACCCACTAGAAACTTCTCCTATGTCAAAGCTGGCATGAATTATAAAGAGTGGATCCTCATACCCAACTCTCTTGTACATCTTTGGATCTTTGGAAGACTCAGAGGAAGGACTGCTGTGCTGCTCTGCTGCAAGTTGAACTGATACTCTGCTGTCCTGCTTCCTGAGTGAGAAGGATTGACCTTCATCTTGAATCCAGGACCACCAGAGTGGTAGGCTGGTCTCCTGATCGGAACCTCAGGGACAGAAAAGTTCCAACCATCTAGAACTCAGCACCTGGACTCTGTCTGCTGTGAATCTTAACCCCAAAGTGGTGCCATCCAGTTCTGGTCCATTGGGAGTGGACCTGAAGGTGCTCTGGTAGCTCAACTGTGGTCCTAACAGAACTGATGCAGGGTAATAAATCACCTTGGAGCATTCCATCAGAACCACCTCAGAGTGGCACTTCTTTGACACAGGACCTCACATCTCCTCGGAACCACCGCTGCCCAAAGAACCCTCAATGCAAGAGCCTTGCCTCATATCACAGCCCCACCTCTGCTATGAACCGTCGCTGCACAACACATCTTCTACACTGGACCTCGTTAACAGGATTTAAGGTATTTTGATCAGTGAGCCTAACTTGCTCCCTGGATCAGGCCTGCGCTCCATTGCAGTTGGCCTGAACTTGTGACTTTGTCTCATTCTGTGTGACCAGATAACCACTGTTGACTCTTTGTGCTATTCACCACTAATCCTACCTACATCTTTAAAAAAGTTCATATCTCCAGTTCTACTAATTGGATGTATGTTATTTTGATGTCAAATAATGTATTACATTTTTTTTCTTATCTTCTAAAAGTGTGGGATTTTTCTTGTGTTGTATTTTAACTTTAGTACTGTTTAAAGCGTTGCATAAATGCTTTACCTGTTGCCTCTTAGTATGCCTGACTGATTTTGTGCCAAGCTACCAGAGGGTGGAGCACAGGTTAATCTGGGGTTTGCTTATGTTTCACGCTGACAAGAATTGTGATTGCTGCTTGAGTAGGATTTCATCCCCCTCAACCAGTAATCCAGTTTCCAACAATGACATTTCATAATAAGAAGACCAGATGTATGGCATCCAACATATAATTTCACAGTGAAACAATCACGCCTATGGTATTAAGTGTAAACTTGTCCATAGAGCAACTACTAGGCACACAGTCATTCAAGTACAAATGTATACAGAATGACTATTGGCTGATCAAAGTACTACCTCTCCTAAGAGATCCTATTAAGGATTTTTTCAGAGCAAACCTTCTGTAAGATTGTTGGTCACAAGAGATAAATAACACCAAAACCCTTGCCTGCTACAGTACTCTGTGAGGTTCCATGTAGCAAAATACCTATCTATTGGCTTTAACATAGAGTAATAACTATCCACATTTCAATGCCTATTGACTTTGGCATATGCTTTTCACAATAAATCTATCAGGCTGAGTGCCACGATCATTGGCTTGCCACTATAACCAACTCAGTCCTGCTATATCGAGTATAAGCTTTACCACAAGCCAACAAATGCAACTCCAGAAATTCCGCCCAATCAAATTTTCCTACTCAGGGGAACCAACAGAGCCTAAGCCCCTCGTTCAGTTGTACTCTGAAAGCTCTTTTTAGTTGATAGCATAAGGTCAAACGCCAGCTTCTCTGTCAAGCCAGATATAAAAGTCCTTGTAAATTAGTGTAACCCTGGGCATCCCACCCTGCTCTTAAACTCACAGCTGCACTCTGCATTGTAAAGTTAATGGTGGAAAGAGAGGGTCCTGAGACTGCTCCCATCTGTGCTGCTGCCAGGGACAAAACAAATAATTTAAATGATCTAATGTTCTAAGACTCTTTAACAGCATTACAGTGCTATCTGTGTGACCTGGAAAATTCAAAGGTAGGCAGCCATAATGCTACTGGCTCAGGCAGCTGTATAAATAAGCAAAATAATCAAAAATGTGTGGTGGGAAAGCCCTTTTTTCTGTTCTTTGGCATCACACAGCTTCTACTCATTCAATACACACTCTCCTGGCTACCAACATGTTAGCAGAGCTACAGCCCTGCTCTGTAATACTTTTTTTTAGGTTGATCACATTACTTTTGGTGAAAGAGGCACTGTCGAGCCAGACCTAACAAGCTTCTCGAGCTTGGGCAAATGTCACTCATTCTCTCAACACAAACACACATACAGACACACACACAAAATTGAGACAGTATAGGCAGGAGCAGTGCAAGCTTACCCCGCACAAGCAGCATGCTTAAGTTTGAAGTTTGAAGTTTATTGGTTTGTATAGCGCTGAATCACCCATGAGGGTATCTCGGCGCTTGGGACGGTGAGGAGCATCAGAGACCAGAGAGATTAGAAAGGGTGGGTTTTTAGCAGCTTTCTGAATTGGGCCAAATTTTGACCAGAACGTAGATGAAAGGGTAACTTATTCCAAAATATCGGGACAAGATAAGAGAATGCTTTGCCCCGCTGTGTGCCTTTTTGACCCTGGGAGTGCTGAGCAGAAGCTCAGTGCTGATCTAAGTGTACGTGCAGGGGTGTAGGAGGCAAGTTTGCTAGAGAGATACGAGGGGCCTTGACCATTGAGAGCTTTATAGATAATACAGCCTATTTTGAATTTGACCCTCTTTCTTACTGGGAGCCAGTGGAGTTAGTTCAGGAGGGGTACTGAGGGTGTTCTAGCGGGGGCGTCGACAGTGAGACGGGCAGCAGTATTTTGCACCACCTGAAGTTTATTTATGGAGGTTTCATTAGCTGAAAAAAGGAGGGCATTACAGTAGTCAAGTCTACTAAGTACTAAGGCCTGCATCAGCGTTTTCTTGGTGGATGAGGGTAAGAGGGGGTAGATCCTTCGAAGGAGGCCAAGGATGTAGAAGCATGAGCTTGCAGTAGCATTACCATGTGTCTCAAGGGTAAGTTTGCGATCAATCCTGACACCTAGGTGCTTGACCACTTCTTTAGGGGTAGGGGCAGTGCCAAGTTCTTCCGGCCACCAGGTAGGCAATCAATAAGTGGCAGCTCCTCCAAACAACATGATAACAGATTTGCCAGCATTGAGTTGTAAATAGTTGGCCCGCATCCAGGCAGCGATGGATTTCATACCTTCTGAGAACATAAGTTCGATATCAGGTCTATTTTTATCAAATGTGAGGAGGAGCTGAGTGTCGTCAGCATATGAAATGGGGGTAAATCCAAATGATCTCATGAGTCTGGCCAGAGGGGTGACATAAATGTTAAAAAGGGTCGGGCTCAGGCAGGAGCCCTGCGGGACCCCCTTGCTAACCTTAGTCGTGGTGGATTTAAAGGTTTCCATAGTGACGGTCTGCGTTCTGTCTGTCAGGAAGTTGGGAATCCACTTCAGTGCCAGCCCTCAAACGCCTATGTCATGGTGTCTATCCAGTAGAATCTGATGGGAGATAGTATAAAACGGCGCTGACAAGTCACGCAGCACCAAGAGTGCTGCTTGACCCTTGTCCATGGCCATGCGAATGTTGTCAGTGACCTCAATCAGGGCAGATTCGGTACTATGTTTAGCTCGAAACCCAGATTGAGAAGCATCAAGATGGTGGAAGGTCTCCAGATAATCGGAAAAGTGTCTATTGATATGTTTCTCAATAGGATTGGTCTTTAGGGGTAAAAGAGATATAGGTCGGTAGTTGATGAGGTCAGTAGTGGGAATCTTGGGGTTTTTACGTATGGGTATGATTTGAGCATCTTTCCAAGCAGGGGGGAGGCGACCAGTGCTTAGGGAGCTGTTAAGGATCGAGCAAATAGGAGGGGCGAGCTGTTCCGCAAATTTGGCAGAAATCCTGGCGGGGATGATATCCATCGGGGAGCCGGATTTGATTGTCTCAAGGAGGGATGTGACTTCCATCCGACAGAGTTGCGGGAAGGTGTGTAGTTGAGCGTATATTTACATACACACATGCCAGGGCAAACATGGGCAAGCGCAGTTAAAGGTATGCCCTCCAAAAAAACCAGACATGCCGCAGGCCAAATCGATTCAGTGACTGAATTCTATTGGATGCACACTCTATATAAACTATACATAACTGTAAAATATACACAATGAAAAGCGCTTTTCTGCACGAATTATGTGTAGATGTACGGACTCCTCTGCTGACCTCTGAAAGGAACCGACACATATAACAATCAGCTATTATAATGATATATATTATGTACAATCTGCATATAAATCTTATGTATCAGAATGATAAAAATTAATATTGTGATCTCAGCAGGCATAATATAAAACAAAATTGGTCTAAACTCTGTCTAATATTTTCATCTACATTGATATCTGCCTCCTTTTTATGCTGTTGGCTGATTGATTAGTATTATCCCTCACTACCATGTATTACCCTGTATACCTGTAGAAAGCTCCTAGGTATACAGATGGATTTTGGCTGTCTGGCACTACCAATCTTTTTTCATCTGCACCTCCCAAATCCTTCGGTGTCTTTATAGCTTTCTTCCAAATGAATGTCTACTGAGAGGGGAGGGGAAGTTCTTGTGCAGTTCCTTCTATCAGTATCACTGTGTGAACAATGTCTCAGTTATAAACATAATCAAAAAGTGAGCCATTGTATCGAAACATGGTTTCTTCCACTGTAATTCCTAGCTTTCTGAACAGCAGATTGAAATTTTTCATCAGAACATCTGTTTAATACCTCGTACTCTCAGATCTAGATGAAGGTAATGCCCTGGTCATTGCCCCTCCCCCCCAGACTCCACACTGCTCTCCTACCCCCTTAAAAGCAACCTACACAACACAGCCGGTCTCTTCCAGGGCCTGAAAGAGTATGATCACATCACCACCATTCTGCTCGAACTCTATTTGCTCCGAAGGCAATCACGCACCATCTTAAAAATCAACTGTACCCAGGGACGGCTCCTCCATGTGGGTGGAGGCGTGTCGCCCCTGTGCTTTCTTGCCATCAGTTGTTTCTGCTTCATGCGTACCATTTTATGTTTCTGCTTTTCCCACTGCGAGAAAGCAAGAGGGTTTGGTTGGTTTGGTCCTGCTCAAGGGCAGGGGAGTAGTGGCTTGCCCACTGCTGAGGGCAATAACTGCATGCAGCCTACATGAAGAAAATGGCCTCCCCATAGACGTCTGGCTGCTCGGCATCCTGACCAATCACACCGATGCCATTACAGTGTTGTGATTGGCTTGGGGAGGGGAGGGGAGGGAGGCTACCTGCTACCTGTTCAGTAAAGGAGCAGGGAGGACGAAGGACCAGGCCTGGTAAGTTAACTTTTTATTTTAATTTTAAATGTAACTTCCTCTGCGTGACCTGCTCCCTCTTTGCCCCTCTCCCACTCACCTCTCCACCCGTGAGTCATGCCAGCCGCAACTCAGTGTACCATTGAAAAAGCAATACTGACCAGCACCCTGTTTACCTTATAGACAAGCTCACCATTCCTGATGGGTCTAGGTACACCTGTAGGCCAGACACCTTCTACTGTAAACAAAGAAGTGTTAACACAATAAAACAGGCAGCACGTATTTTCCATCTCCACACCCAGGATCAACAGCAACATCCTTGAGTTCATCATAACTGCTGCAATTTAAGAAAGATTTTAAGTAACCTCCTTTAACCCCTTCCACGCTGATGACGAGCTCAGCTCGTCATGAAGTACACCTCTTGTACGCTCATGACGAGCTGAGCTCGTCATGTAACGCGGTATTTACAAAACTTCAGCGCACAGCGGGAAAACCGCTAGCGCGGATGCGGTTAACAAAATTACACTACAACGCATTACCTGCCCACAAACTAGTTACCTCTCCTATCACTTGTTGACTTAATGCTTGTTTTTCACCCTGTGTAATGCTTCACTGCCTTTTGGCTGGGTTCACACTATAGAAATTAACATACATCCCCAGTTTGTAATCTCACGTGTTTCCCCTTGTCCCTGTTTCCTGTCCTGTAACTGCAGGTTACGTTCGCCTTGATTTTACACAACGTGTTAATCTTTTCATTATTTGAATTTCTCTGTCAATTCTTTTGGGCTGTCCATCTTTCTGCACACAAATTCATGCTCACTACTCTCCTCTTCTCATATCTGCCTCCCACTACATCCGAATATGTTATATAGATTTTGTTTCTGTTCAGCAGACCCTTATTTCCCTAACTCACTAACTCACTCACTCACTCCCCACCCTCAGCTCTTGATACTACCTACTTTACCTGCATATTTTCCCTTTTCTGTTCAACAGCTTCTGTCCTTTCCGGCTCCAGCGAGTTCCTCGTTGAAAACATAGGTAGACAAAGGCCTCCATTATATTCTGGATGCAATATCGGAAATATGATTACAACTGGGCTACGAATTACAGACTATGGGGAAGATTCGCTACGTTTGCACAGAGCGCAGTAAGAAAAGTCGCTGTGTTACGTGAAAAGGTGGATAGAATAGCTCTCCCTTTCACTACTGGTACTTTTTTTTACCTGCTTAGCCCCAGTGCACACCCTTACACCATATTGCGAGGGTTTTTTGCGTCATCTCAAACATTTTATCCTACTCATAGGTTTTGCACTTTAAGGAAACTCTTCTGTTCAAACTGTTATACTAAGAAATAGTTAAACTATTTTCCCACTTTGTAGGAGTGTTGTGCAGGCCTGCAGACATAAAGTTGAAAAGCTTTTGGAACAAAATCGTTCTCAAACTTTATGCCTGTTTTGAGGAAGCTATAATTTAAAACCATGGAACACCACTGTGACGGAAAATAGCATAGAGCAAAACATCTATGACACAAACCTGGATCAAAGTGTTAGTCATTCTGCTACCAAAATAATTTGTAGCTACAAGGTTTTCAAAGGGTGCTAAAAATTGCTCAGCAAATATATGAAAAAGTGCACACTCTAAAACAGGGGGGCATATTATCAAGGGCTGTATCACCACTTTAGCGGCACTTTTTGCCCCTAAAGCGGTGATATTTTTATTGCCCTATTATCAAGCTGTCGCTAACAGCTGTTAGCGAAAGTTTACTGGCAATAGCGCCCGTTTTTTTGCAGCTTTGCATGTCATCGATATTTATCGCTAATGACAAGCAAAGTAGGCGTTCCTCACTAAAAGTAAAGGGAAACAGTTGCAAACACAAATTTCCCCTTTTATCAATGCCCTCAAAGCAATAAAAAAAAGTTTTGCTAACCGAGATTATCTCTTGATTTTAACACCTGATAAAAACTTGACTTAGCCATCTTGTCAATGGGGGGTGGATTTTTAGGTTAAGTACACACTTGCCTATTCGCAAGCTTTTCATTAGCGCAGTTAAGTTAGCGCTGGTATTCTCACGCTATTTCTGGTTTTCGCCGCTATCACTGGATTTTTTATCGCCTTAGAAATAAGCTTTGCTAATAACGCGCTATCTCGCCGATGAAATCCAGCAATCGACGGCGATAAAATAAATGCCGCAAACCTGGGTTAGCGATAATTATCGCCTCTTGTTGCTAATATGCCCCAGGGTTAACTAACTCCTGTACCCGAGTACAAAACTGGGTATCAGAAAATTGCCCACCCAGTAATTAAAGGATTCTTACACATTGGGATTTATTGAGCACAATATTTTCACCATAGATTTCTCCTACATTGTAAGTGGGGTTCTCCCAACTATACATTATAGAGGACGTTTTTAATATTGTATTTTATCTTTCATAATAAAGGGGAATGGACAGATGCTATAACAGCCAGGAAATTCACTGGGAAATAGAATCACAAGAGCAGTACTGGCATGGAGCCCACCTCGATGAAAAAGTTACAAGAAAAGTGACTTAAAGCGACTGAACTAATGATCCAACCCCAGGTGTGGCTCGCACCCCCTCACCACAGCCTAGCTTCAGAAAGATGTGTAAGGCTGCTGAAATGACACCTTTGAGATCATTCCGCATCCGGGGACATTCTCTCATCTCTTCCCTCGTGCGCAAACAATGTGACTAACAACCTTATCAGCTCGAGCTCAACAAAAGATGAATTAGTCATCTGCCTTTCTGTGTGCTGTTTGTCCTTCCTGGCCCCTATGTTTTCACCTAGTGTAATAATGTGAAAAGGAAAACAGACACCGGACGATGTACTTTCAGTCTAATGAAAGGGCGACAAATTGGGTGAGTGCTCGAAAAACCAATGAAGTGTTAATTTTATGTCAGGAAACATTAATTTACAGTTGCTTGAGGCCAGACATATACAGGGTCTGACTCGAAGAAGACTTGTGTGCTCTGTGTAATGTGCGAACATATATATTCTTACTAACAATTGAAGTTAGTACTTCATTTTGCCCCCAAACCCACGCTGCACACAGCCTTCTGTCTCAGTTGCAATACATCATATATTTGATCTTTTTGGGTGTTCTCTGTCCTGGTATTTGATACGTCTTGATTTTAGAACTAAAGTTACAGACTATGTAGTTAGTGTAGATTGATCTTTATTGTTTAAATGTATTTAAAACCCTAACAATATAGGAAAACTTACATATAATACAAACCATAAAATCATTTAATGTCACAGTTCATCAATTCACAAATGCGGCCTGCAAATAGCAAACCAGAGAAAAGCAGGTAATATCTCAATCTGTCAATTCGTACTTTGTGCCGCCCAATCAGTTCATCCCAGGGGCATTGACTTTAAATCAGTGGCTAAACTGCATAGTAATTTCACTAAAAAGCACTGATTATGTAAATGGAAAAAATGTGGAGTGATGACTGAGAATCAGAGGCCTCCACAACAGGGGAATTCCCAAAGACAGGATCAGGAAGGGTTGATAGCGCAGAGCCCGAGATATGAAGACACGTAGTATCCTTTAGGCAAATGGCAGCATAGGCAAATGGCAGCATAGACCTGGAATTGCGGCGACTGAAGTGGAAGTGAATTATAGAGCTCGACCTACAACTCTCGGAGACAGCAGTGCGGGGTGGGAGGGGAGAGATGGGTGTTGATTAACTTGTTGTGGGAAGGTGGGGGGATCTGGGAAAACAGAATCTGCATGAAAGGCCAGTTATTTGGTAGAGGGCGGGCCATTCAGACCCAAGGACCATACCGACATGTGCATGCACTATATGTACCGGGATGCAATGTTCTTGAAATTATACATATCTACTTGTCCAACTATCAGCGACACGGCTGAGTAAGATGCAATTAAGTTTGTTTAGAAAAATTAATACATAATAAAACCTAATATTACACTACTAAATTTTAACATACAATTAAAAAAAGTAAAAAATGTAAATAAACATTTTTAAATTACTCCCCACCCTTATCCCCTACAAACCCATCATCCCGCTCCTAAAAAATTAAAAAAATTGAAAGTATATACATTTTACTAAATTTTTTAAATTGCTACTTACCGTTTTCCCCTATAAATGCAACATCCAGCTCCTAAAAATAAATTAAAATACAATTAAAACAAACATTTTGACATAAAAAAAATTATTAAAAAATATAAATAACTAATACCAAATTAATTTAAAAAAGAATACAACAATAGGGAAGAGGAGCGGTCAACATAGAAGCTGGGGAACCGGGTTTGAGTCTCTGCAACAACGCTCAACATCCTGTTATTCTGGGCAAATAACTTAATCTCCTCATGCCTAACAAAAATGAATGTGTCCTGAAACTGGTGGCATGTAAAGCGCTCTGATACCCGATATCTTCGGGTCTAGCTCATGCTAAATAAAAATCTTTTTTTTTTAAATGGATAATGTTTACAACTATATATTTGCCATCAATATTTACAAAATCGATATTTCTACATCACACAAAATCAATATTTTTTAGAACAAAAAAACTACGCTCGATCGTTTACACGATCAATATTTTTGCTAGATAGTTATGCTTTTCAATATTTCGGCGTCAATACTCTGTCTGCACCGAACTTGCAGCACCATAAATACACAAACCACTATCCCCCACTGCACCAATCAGAATTCAGTTCTGTGACTCTCTAATCACAGACTGACGTTAACCAGTAGATGTTTCATATTATAAAAGAGGGCTTTTTCAATGCTTGTATTGGGCCTGGAAATTTATCAAATGAACAAAGTCATGCTACCAGGTCCTTTGAGTTCTGCTCAAGAGCAACAGATTATGGACTTGGACGAACAGAGAGCACACACGTGTACCTAACGTCCATGGGATCCATGCTGTAAGAGAGTAGCAGCACAGGGCAGGTGTCAATATAATGTGCAATAGAGTCTCATACCCAAACCTTCAATCAAGGGTAATTACACTAAATGCCCAGCACTCTGATGCATCCACCTGCCAGCAGTAATAGAAGCCAGTCTCTCGTGTTCGCCACAAGATTGTTGGAGTCGCACCTGGTAGATCTCTTTTAGCCCCCACAAATAACTCTTCAGTTTCTGAGCAAATGAGAACTATAGTAGGTGTCTTTCACTACTCCTCTCATGAGTTATGTTCTATTAGATGAATACAGAATCTATTATCTGCAGGCTATAGGAAATGGATTCCTGCTCATATTGCCAAATCAGTATGAACATACTATGAGCATACGCAAGTTTTATTTTACTGTCATGTGGTTACTTATGTTTCAGTACCTGTCAGCAAATCTTGTTTTCCAGAATGACCATAAATATTATAAACAACTCAGCAGATGATATACACATTTCAGTGATGCTGGCTCATATTTCATAACACATTCATAACAGAGATGTTTTAAGGCATGGGCAAAGTGGACTCTGGCCCACAGTCCCAACCTTTCAGTGGGCCCCCTGATGAGCAAGCTCTGTTCTGCAGAGTCTTGCCAGATTACCTTGAATAATTCTTAAACAGAGTCTCTTAAAATCGTTTTCCTTTAATTTATGTTTAACTTGGCTAGTTGTGAGTCTATTACTGACATTTTGTAGAGAAATGTTGTGTTTATGTTTCATGCAACATCCATAACAAATGTTTTTTTAGATCAAAACAGGGCCACATTTCAGAAATAGGAGTGTGCCACAAAGATTATTTGCAGTAATATTAGTAAACTAATGCTGTGTTTCAATATTGAAAACATACCTCACTATCCCTGAATATTAGATGTAAACACATTTAGGGCCTCATTTATGAAAAGTGACGCATCGCTGCATGAAAACAGTGATGCGACACTTTTCATTGCGCCCTCCTTGCGACCTGCTAGATGTGTCATATTTACAGTATGACGCATCATGTTGCAAGGAGTTACAGATACGTCAGTATTTCTGACGTATCTATATGACGCATTGCTGAAGTGTGTCACATGGGCAAGTCCCATTTCAAATGTGCCTGCATCAGTCTTACACCTGCTGTGAGGCAGGCGTAGGATATTGACACATTTGTGTCCTACAAGTGATACAGTGATATCTCATAGATTTCACTGCATCACTTCAACGAGGCTTACTTATGTCAGAACGCCCACCCTGCATACTTTATACCTGGTGCAGGTATAATGTGGCACAGGGGTTTACAAAGTGACCTATCTAACTAGATGCGTCACTTTGTAAATATGACGCCACATGGTGGATTTTGTTTGCTGCTGGTGCATCACAAAAAGTGACGCACCAGAGGCGTAAAAGGGACGCAAAGACATTAGATAATGAAGCCCCTTAGAATTTGGACGAGTGTGCCTCTGCTCTGACGGGCATGAAAGAGCTAAAATTGGACAATAAATCCAAAGCTGTTCAAAACAGGGGCCCCAAAATATGTTTGGTCTAGGGCCTCCAAAATTCTTAAGATGTCCCTGATCCCTAACCCGTTAGTCTATTTCGCACCCAAAGTGCCCTAATGTTGCCGGCCATCCAAATCATATTGTGCCAAGCTATATAGTTTCCCAGCAGAACTTATGTATCACTGGAAGTCATCCTTTCCGCATCTCTCCATAGTAACTGGTCCATGTGTATAATCTTGTCCCCAGCACCAGTACCTTATATATATCTTTATTACCAATGACATCTTACGGAACAAGCTAGGGTCTTTTTTTGCTACACAAATGTGCAAACAGTGCCCATTTTTTTAAGCATACTGTAGCTAATTTTCCGTTTTACCTTCCAGGGAGAATCTCTACTCGGCCATCTACCATTGCAGCCATGTTTACAATGGGTGCATCAGAGAAGTGAAAGTGTTCTTTCACATTCTTGTTAATGCGAGCAGTGTCATATATCAAAGAGTTTCTAAACTGAAACATTGGTAATTGACTAAACCTTTGCTACCATTGCCATTCAAACAGTTAGGGCCTGATTATGATGCTGGAGGTTGGATAGCCGACATCCCGTCGGTGGTGGTCCAACTGCCAAGGGCCCGTCCGTCTGACTGCCACATTATGACACTGGCGGTAGGGTCGAAAGTTGCCGTACAGCGACTGGGATGTTACCGGCTCGAAGGTGGTCTCCCGACCACCGAGACTACGGCCTGGCAGACTGACTGCAGGTTCGTAATCACCCCCAGTTAGTCTTCTTTTTTAGGGCCTAAGAATATTACACACATTCTTCAATATTAAATGCAGTCATGCTTCTATGCAATCACGCCTGTCTTGCAAGTAATTTGTATTATTATCACAGGAAAGCCCTGCTGCCCACAACACCTTCTTCATTATCTCCCTCTAGCCATTGTCCTGCATCAGGCCTTGACGGAGGCCTGCACCAGATGCGCAACTAGAGTCAAATTTCGGGGGAGGGGGCAGAAAAATAGTTTCAGGGGGGGCTGATTCTTCAAGCAAAAGGCAGAGTGGAGCTGCAGGGGCTCTAAGCAGGGGGGGAAACATCAAAGCCTCACTAACAAGCAAAGGGTATTTTAAAAAACCTGTGAAGTACTCGGTGCGGCTGTGTGTGTGCCCGGGAAGCTGTCACACCCCGGGCTGACACACACGACGGGGGGGGCTGAAGCCCTTTGAGTCCAATGGGCGTTGCGCGCCTGGCCTGCACAAACAGCACAAGTCAATGTACATTGATCTAGCGTGTAGGGTAGCATGTGTAATTGCCTGGGGGTGGTGGGGTAAGGTAGGTTTTGTTTAGTAGATTATTGGGATTCAGGGTGGGGGGTATATTTATGCCAGGGTTAGGTAAAGTTAAATATTGTGTACTAAGTGGTGAGTGAGGATTCTTAGGGCCAGATGTAGGAGCCCTAATACCGGTCGGTAACGGCCGAATTCGGCCGTTACCGACCGGTATTAGGGTTTTTCTGATGTAGGGGGCCTATATTTTACCAATTATGTAAATGTACCGAATCAGTAAATTTACAGAATCGGTAAAATACCGAATCGGTATATTTACCGATTCGGTAAATCCATATGTAGCAGACACTCCTAGGAGTGCCACAGGCCCTTAAAAGTCGGTATTTTACCACCCAATCCTATTGGGTGGTAAAATACCGAATTCAGGTGTGCATGCACATCTGTGCATGCACACCTGTGCAATGTGACACACAGACATGCCCTCAGGGCATGTATGTGTGCCACATGTCAAACAAGCCTGTACATGGGGTGCTAGAGGGTGTCAAAGTGACACCCCCTGCACCCTTGCAGGATACCGAATCGGTATTGCCCATTGATTCCTATGGGCTTCAAGGCCCATAGGAATCAATGGGCAATACCGATTCGGCAGCCGCGGGCCGTGGAGGGAGTTATGGTGGGGCAGGGAGGCGGGGAGGGGGAGGGGCAGGGTGGAGGGTGCTAAAAATAGGCATATGGATCGTTGCAGGTAAGTACACAATGTAATTAATAAAACGAAATTCGTAGCGCGCACTGCATGGCAAAAAGCGATGCTGTGCGCGCTACGAATTTCGTTTTATTAATTACATTGTGTACTTACCTGCAATGATCCATATGCCCGTTTTTAGCACCCTCCACCCTGCCCCTCTCCCTCCCTGCCCCACCGTAACTCCCTCCACGGCCCGCGGCTGCGATTCGGTATTTACCGAATCGGTAAATACCGAATGTTACAAATTCGGTAATTAAAAAAAAAATACCTACATCTCCCTCTTTCTAATTTACCGATTCATAAATACCGAATCGGTAAAATTCGGTATTTATGAGTCGATAAATTAGAGTTACCTACAGCTAGCCCGTAGTTATTTGAATTGGCATGGGCAAGATGGCTGGTGTTTGGGAGATGAAATAGCCACTGGGTGTGTTTTTCTGGATTAGTTTTGCTTGTATTGCAGTGCGGTCTGTTTAGTCGGATGAGTGACTTCTTTTTAGTTTGTTAGGGGCTAATTGAAAGAAAAATAAATCTATAATTACATTACAGCCATGTGTCACCAATGAGTTCGTATAATCTGCTTTGTTGTCGTGTCTTTTTTTAAATGAAAAAATATTTTTGTTTGATGTTGAATACTTCTTTATATGCACCGATGTTGTCTCAGTCACTTTTACAGATATGTAATTTTTTATTAAAAAAAAGAAGAAAAATTGGGAAATTTTAACAATAATTCCACCCTTCTCCGGACAGGAAGAGCTGAATGGTGCCAATTCCTCCTGTAGAATTTGCTACTGCGTAATTCGTAATTCCAGTGTTTTTTTCGCATGTAGAATTACATCATGCTACTCTCACATGTTTTGTGCATACAATACCGTAAAATAATTTCGCGTGGCGCAAAATCACACGTGGAAGAAGGTGCACGCTGAACACGTGAAACCATGCAGACATTTTTTTCCATGAAAACTCAGAGTCTGGTCCAAAGTCTTCCTACTGAAGTCACGGGTTAGTTACCCGGACCCCAATAGCTGGGGGTTGTGACTGAGATTGAGGAAATCGCAGCAGGAAGACGAAATGCCTCACATCTTGGGCCGAATCAATAGAGAGGTGATTTAGCACCAAATCTTCAAAAACCCAATATTAATGTTGCTGTATCGTTTTCACATAGTAAATCCAGGAGATTGCCCAACCGGAGCAGATCGAGTGAAAACGTCACAAAGAAGCAGATGCGACTATATTCTGTCATTCTGTTATCAGCGCCGAGGTTTATCCCAAAATAACATTGAGCTCACTTCAGTCTTTGCTGCCGGAAAAAAATCTGGAGATGCTAATCGTAAGAGATAACCGCTAACTAGATAGAGATTAACTAAAGCAAACGCCACAGCAATTCTGACTCTTCTTAGCACGTGATGGGATAATAATGTGAACGGAAAACAGGGATGGTTCAGAGTGCATCATTTATTACTTGCCCAAGTAAACTCGGTACGGCAAATTAACAAACATTTGCATAAGGAAGTCCGCGTTTCTATCTTCCTTTTAATAGAGTTACCTAGAAATGAGGTACAGGACTGTGTTAACCTTTTTCCTCACTGACGTTTGTAAGAAATTGAAAATGGTTGGAGATAAAGTGCAGAGTGTGCTGATTCAATGTGAAGGTTCAAAGTTCTATGCGTGCAGTCTCCAATGGGACTAGCTTAATATGTTGATCATGTGAACAAAAGGGAAGCAGTTTGCAGTGTCCCCTCAAAAGCCCACTGGGAACCAGCAATCTCTGTGATCAGTGGGCTGAAACTCAAAACTGTCCCTTTGGAGCAAAAAGTGACCAGCCCCAACAATACCTCGCTTCGAGACAATACTTCACCAAAGAAATGGAATAACCTCAGCACTGCCAAACTCATGCACACATCACACTCACACCACACAAACTGAGCTCTCAATTGGCACTCTACTTTTGCACTCTCGTTGCACACAGCAGACATCAAAAGCATTCATTACAAAACAAGACTCCCTCCTGTAGTGTCTTGTGAGTTAGAGATGACGGCACCCTATTGGTTCTTGATGGACTCCGTAGATCAGTGATGTAAGTTTGTGGGTGATAGAATTCATGATGTAGAATGTTCCGTTAACAGTTACACACTGATTAATAAAGACGTGTAGGACCAAGCTCCGTGCGTTGCATGGTAATTTGCATATACCCGGCTGGGGAGGACGCTGCAACTGGCAATATTATAGGAGATCATATAAACCTGTGGCATGAAGAACTGAGAGTGCTCTCCTGGAGAGTTTTGCTGCGGTCCAGCAAACTGCTTGTGCGCGCCACGTGTGCCTTACTAAAATATAACACCGATGGTTGACGTATGTGTAATGAAATTGTGAATCCAGCAAGTGCAAGGCCTGTGTAGAAAGTGAAAGCCTTACAGAATGTTTGTTTGTCATGGGCTAAAATTTGCGGATAAAGTCAAGACAAGTGTTACTATGCCACACCCTAACAGAGAGCCGTTATTCATACATTGCGACAGCGCTACCTGTACCTGCCAGCCAGGTACAGAGAAGGGCAAAAGAAAGTGATAGTCGAGTGTAAGAAAGTGATAAAAGCAGAAACATGTCTGATGCAAAGAATCGCTAAATGCAATTAAAACCAGATACAAGGCAAAGAGGTGATGAGGGTGAAGAACCCATGCAAGAAACCAGAGAGTGGGCACAATGACCCAAATGTCAGCATGTGGATAGTGTGTGATGAAGACGCCAGTACAAGTGGGTATCTGATGCTGGTGGTGCAAGATGCTCTCCCCACCGGAGAAAGGTTCACAGGTTATGATGCTGCTGATGCAGTAGAAAAACTGCTAAACCTTTAAAATGAGATTTTTTTTTTTTTGGCAGAGATTTATATAGCACGAACTAGACCCGAACCGAATCGGGTTTCAGAGCGCTTTACATAGCACCAGTTACGTTACATTAGGACACACATTCATTTTTGTTAGGCACGGGGAGATTAAGTAATTTGCCCAGAATCACAGGAAGTTTGGCGTCGTTACGAGACTCGAACCCAGTTCCTCTAGGGCGGAGGTCGAGCGCCCTAGCCGTTAGGCCAACTCCTCTCCCCGAATCGAATTTGACACCTTTGAGAGAAAACTATGGTAAACTAAAAAGTTCAAGAAAACTTGATTACTGCATCATAAAAGCATGTTGAATACAGTAGACTAGATGAAAATATTCACTTGAATAAAATGTTAATGTTTCACAACACTGCACTTTTATTGTGTATTGGAAATGTGTAAGTGATTGCACGTGTTATAGAGGTTTCATTAACCATGCTCAGTATATAAAAATGTAGGAGAAGAATTAATGAAAACTAATGTAGTCTAGATGATTTTATGAGCTAATGGAGAGATTCATTATACACTTCATCTTTTGCATATGAGAAAAGAGTGCATTAAGTGAGAGAAAAAGAAAATGGTGCCGTATATTCATAATTAATGCAAGTTTTTCAGAATTTGTATGTTGATACTTTAAAAATGCAGTAACATGTCACAGTTACCCATGCTATTTTCAATGAAATTAACCTGCTTTCTAAGTGCAAATAAGCTGAAAACCAGGATTTTTTCTCATATTTTAAATGCAAAAGTATATTTCAATACTTCATTGTTAGACTTGGCATCCTTGGCGTGGTTACCACTGACTTTTTTGCTTCTACCTTCTGCATTTATGACTGTGTGCTAGAATTCATTTTCATTGGCTTAGAGGTTTTGGCCCCTTTGTCACTGATGATCAGTGTCAAAGTTCAAGTGCTCCCTGTGCAAATTGTAATTATGATAAGCTATCCATTACTGGCATATTTGATTTACCGGTAAGTCCCTAGCAAATTGCACTGAATGTGCTAGTAACTCAAATGCTTCTAGTGGGCCTGCAGCACTCTTTGTGCCACACACACTAGTAGCATTTTTCAAATGTGACTCAGGGCTGCCACTGCAGTGTCTGCACACAGTTTTAACTGCCACGTTGACCTGGCAAGTGCACCCACTTGTCAGGCGCTAACCTTCCCTTGTCTTATATTTAAGTCACCCCTAAGGTAGGCCCAAGGTACCACCATGGGCATTGTGCAGTGCATGTTAAAGGTTGTACATGTACTAGTGTGTGCTACATGTCCTGATAGTGAAATACTGTGTATTTTGGGCTTCACTGTTGCAAGGACTAGCTCTTCCATCAACTATCATTGGAGCTGCACTGTATCATTTTACATGTGTAACTTTCAATTGCAAACAGCTAGAGATTTGGAGTTTAGGCTCTCTGACCTCAGAATGTAATAATACACCTTTTAGTAAAGGTGGTTTTTAAAATATTTTTATTTTAAAATACCACTTTCACAAAGTGGGCATTTTCTTGTTTAACCATCATGTAAGCCTCTGCCTGTTTGTGTGTTCAGTGCCTGGTTTAAGAGTTACAGGAGCCGGGGATATGCATTCACTATAGATAGTCACAAGGTGGGGATGAGGAGTGTCCTGCCTTTCCTGGGCGACTCATAGCCTGGCTGAATAGAACTTTCTACATTTAGAGTGCTGGGAGGAGTTTTCACTAGCACCTGAATAGGCTGTGTCTGTTCTGCACAATGCTGTCTGCACCTTCTGTAGTGAAGCTGGATCAGGGATGACAGTGCTGGTTTTAACCGAGCTCAGAAACTCTTGAAACAAAGACTACTAAGAGTAATTGGGGTATAAATATTGGACCTAAAACCCCAGAACTTTAGATCACTTCTGGAACTAAGAGAACCCTGCCAAGATGAAGTGCTAAAGAGCTGCCAGTAGTAATAGTGCCCCTTTGTGTGGATTGGCCTGCAGTTTCTGCTTCTGTCTGTGGGCTAAGGAAAGGACTGAAATATATGCCCTGCTATGGTATCCTGCTTAAAAAAGATCTCCAAGAGCATGCTGTTTTGAAGAAGTCTTAGGGAAACAATGACTTCACCTGCAGCATCCTTGAACTCCATTGCTGAGTGTTCTGACCTGGCATGCCTTGCCAACTGAAGATCTGGGCTCTTGGAGGTTGTTCGTGTTGCAAAGAACTGCAGAGAAACCTAAATATTGACACATCACCCATCCAGTGCTTGTTTTCTGATGCAGCATTGCTGTGTAAGTAGAATTTCCATGCACCATCTACATGCGCCCAAAGAGACAACATAGCGCCTGTCAGTGACGGAAAAATCTGCTGCATGCTGAGTCTAGTGCACCGACCTCTGAAGTCCGAGATCACAGAACTGACTCCAACGCAGGCCCTGCTGTGTGGCTGAAAGAATTGATGCAACATGGGACTGTGGCTGAAGAAATTAACGCAGTGCCTGTTTGCCAATGTTGCATCGATCTTCAGAGCGTCCAGATTTCCATGCATTGTGCCTTTGTGCTACGCATCCCCAAAGCAGCACTTGCAGACAGGAACTGTATTGGTATCAACACCTCACTTCCCCCTAAAGTCCCGATTTGATGCATCACTTCTCCTGTGTGTGGCATAATTGTCACATTGCCTCCACAAGGACTCAGGAATTAATGCATCACTGTGTTTTCTTATGCTTTCCTCCTCTATGGCTGTTTTTCCTCGTGGATTTTGTTGCAGTTGAGGTACATTGTGTAAAATCACGCATCCATAGATTCCTTTGACAGAATTGCTTGAAACATTTTAAAAGTTATATTTTCAATTGTGTATGCTGAGTGTTTTGTTGTTTTGGACTAGTTTGATTTAGATTAAGATACTTTATTTTTCTAAACTGGTGTGGTGTCCATTTGTGGTATTTCTACTATGTTACTGTATGTTTGGGTACAGATACTTTAGAAATTGCCTTTTGGATAAGACTGCCTGCGTATGCCAAGCTACAAAGGGGGTGAGCAAGTGTTATCTAGAGTGTGTAATTCCCTGATTCTGACTAGAAGGAAGGGTACATACTTGGACAGGGTGCAAGCCACTGCTAATAAGAGACTCCTAATTCTAACATTAGTGATATGTGGTGAGGATTTGGACTTGTACTTGGCATACAGTGATCAGTGGCCACTACTAGTGAGTGACCTCATTATGCAACCACATACTGTTTTTGATATTTTTTTCTATTTTTGTGATAACCCTTGAAGTATCCATGCACCATTTCTCCCCTGTGGCAGTTTTGCCTTGTGGATTTTGATGCATCTGTGGTACATTGTGTAAAATCATTAATTCACAGATATCTCTGGACAGAATTGCTTAAAACCTTTTAAAAGTCGTATTTTGAATTGCTTACGTTGGATTTTTGTAATTTCAGCCTTGTTTACTTTAGATAAAGATACTTTATTTTTCTAAACTGCTGTGGTGTGAATTTGTGGTGTGTATTCACTGTGTTACTGTATGTTTGGGTAAAATAATTTACACATTGCGTTTGGCATAACCTGTTTGCTCGTGCCAAGCTACCAAGGGGGTGAGCAATAGTTATCTAAAATGTGTAACTCCCTGCTCCTGACTAGAAGGAAGGGTCTCTACCTGGACAGGATAAAAGCTACTTCCAACTAGAGGTCCCCAATTCTAACATTCATATTCTTTGCTTATAGTAGCTTAAATTCAATGCAGGTGTGTCTGCTTATACACATTTCTCTTGCTGTGCTCGATTCTGTTCCCATGGGAAAGTTTAGTGAGATTGCAAGTGAATTGAAACTATGTTTTCTTTTGAGAGTTTCAACTCTCATACAAGAACTATTCAACACAAATTCTGTTACAATAGGATCCTCTGCTGTGAGAAACTGTCCTTTCGAACTCACTCATGCGCCTTTGCTAAAGATTGTTTGTTCAAGAAGTACACACCTACCTCATGACTGAGAATTACGTATTCTGCATCGCCTTTATTCCTATATATTGTCTTCTTTATGCTTCATGACAATCATCCTATACAAACTAATTAATGGACTGAGTGGTCTGACCAAATGAGGTGACCAAAGAGGTGTCACCTCGATTATTTTATGTATTGATTCGATGGAATTAAAACATTCTTGAACACCAACTCTAACTCCTTTTAACAGATGCTCTCCTGAACTTTCCTGAGGTCTTCCATACAGATTTGGTTTCATGAGAGACAGTCTTTGAGTTATTAAGGTTCATGTCCCTTCCTGAACATCCAAGAGGTTTGCTCAATCAATAACAACCCTAGATGAACTAGACTGTTTTATACTCTTAGAAATCATGCCAATATAAATTAACTTGCCTTTGATCTCCATAAAATCCAACTTTAACTTAGTCCTGCTATATCTGACCAGGAATATTCCACCCGTTGATAGTGCATTTCAATGATTTATTAATGATTAGGAGGAATAGAGATATAGGGATCTCAGAATATCAGGTACCAGCGTTATTGGTTTGCATTGCTTTAACAGAATTATTGGTTTATATTATTTTGAAAAATCTGAATTTCTTCAGGAGATTTGGTCTAGAAATGATAATGCTATATTTGTGTAGTAGAGTGATATACATGAATTTAATCAAAGGGCTGTAAGATGGTCATCTAATTCCTGGTCCTCATTGGGTGGCTGGATTGGATTCCCTATATCAGATACCTTTCGGCACACATTAAGAGACATGAGAGGACCAGTAGTGGCCCGTTACAAGAGTTCCGTGGGGCAGAAATGGGGGCGGGGAGGGGCAGGTTGGGGGTAGTAAACAACGGATTATGGATGATCGGAGGTAAGTAAACAATGAATTAAATAAAACGAATTTTGAAGCGCGCACTGCATCGCAAAATGCCAGCTCGCATTGAGAGGTGAGTATTTTGACTGCAAGAGTATGATTATACAATTGTGCATTATCCCAGAAAAGATTAAAACCCTGTTGATTATTTCTCAAATGTGCCAATACAATGTCATGGCACTACTTCTAAAGTGGTTTTTTTTTTTATTTTTTTGTATTTTATTTTTGTGAAGCCTTTATCGGCAATAAGGAGAAAGCAACACACAGCTTCGCGCCTACAACCTGTGACATCAGGCCGGCAGCACCGATAGAATCAGTTCATAACATGTCCAGCATTAGAAGTATAGCATTACCGATGTTAGACACAGCATGCCGCCTACAACCCGAAACGGGCCGGCCGCGATATAAACTGGTATCGTTGGATAACATACAAAGTAGAAATACGACTCTGGAAGTGCTGCACAGTCAAGCCTAGTGCTTTGAGGCTTCTTTTACAATTTTTTGGTACAGTACCTAACATAAACCTTGAACAAAACTAAACTCCCACGTGATATACCGCCATAACTTGTGTGTGGACAGGGGGGGAATCGCAAGACAGGGGGGGGGCACGTAACTGTCTGAGGGGGGATGCAGTGCAACCATCTCCAGGGTAAGTGATGCTGCAAACCAGTGCTATACATTAGGCTGACACGGGAGGAGGGAGATACGGAGGGGGGGGGGGGGGAACAGGAAACAGTAGTGATGCGTGTAACATGGCTATGAAATGGGCGCGGAGTCATGCAAGGAGGGCGTGTCGCATGGTTCTGAAGAGTTGTCCCCTTGCTCCTGAGGGTCCCCAGAGATCCTTGGGGCGGGACATATGAGGCATGAGATCGGCATAATTGCGTAATTGTTCTTGCCATGTGATCATTGTATTAAGCCATATTTTGAACTTGGGCGCACGGCCCCTACCCCATTTGCATGCCACAAGGCGTTTGGCGAGCAGGAGGCCTATTGCGAAAAATTTCCTATGTGTTTTCAATGCCGGCGCTGAGTGACCCAGCAGAGCTATCTTGGGACAGGGTGTAACATCCACCCCTACCATATCAGACAATGCCTCGAAAACCTCGCGCCAGTACATCGCCACAGCGGGACAGGTCCACGCAAGGTGAAAAAAATCAGCCCCTTCGCCCCTGCAACGGAGGCAGCGATCGTTTGCGCTCAGTCCGAGGCGGAACAGCTTAGAGGGAGTGAAGTAGGTGCGGTGCAAGAATTTGAAATGCAGCAGCCGGAGACGGGCATTACTGGTGACCGCATTAGTATGGGAGCAGCTTTCTTCCCACTGTTCGTCCGAAAGTGGGGTGCCAAGTTCGGCATCCCAGTCCCTGCGGGATCTAAGGGAGGGGGGGGAAGGTGCCGGCTGTGCATGCCGATATAGCATAGACACCACGTGCTTCGGGGAGTCAACCTGTAGGAGCGTATGGAGGGGGGCCAGGGTGTCTGGTTCGTCCGGGAAAGAGGGCGTGACCGCCTTGACATTTTGGCGAAGCCTGACATAAAGGAAGGTGTCCATTACAGAGGGGGTATGCTCACCAAAAAACTGAGCCGCCGTGCGGAATTGTCCCTGGAGGTACAGCTCGCCCCATGTGTGGACCGCCAGTTTTACTAGCAATTTTCGGCCGATCTCCTCACAGGCCATGCGCAACCGCGGGTCATGTGCTAGGGGCATAAGCGGGGAGTAAAGGAACGTGAATCCCATGTGTCGCGCTATTCGCTGCCAGGCCAAAACCGTGCAGTCCACTGTGGTCGGGTCTCGGTCAGTGACCCGGGGCGTGGTGTGTAAGTAGCCCGATGGCTGCACAGGCCTCATATAACCGTCCTCTACAGCCAAGTGGGCCATGAAGGGAGGAGGGTGAAGCCAGTAGGCGGCAAAGTGGCCCTGGGCACAATCATAGTATCGCTGAAAGTTCGGTACCTCGAATCCGCCTTGGTGGTACGGTAGCATGAGAGTTTGTAAACTAACCCTGGGCTGCTTACCGCCCCAAATGAGGCGTGACAGTTGGGAGTTAAGGGAGCGAAAAAAATGCGAACCCGGATTGTACGGGATGTTGGTGAAAAGATACAGGAATTTTTGAAGGATAACCATCTTGATGAGGGATATACGTCCCGCCATGGAGAGAGGGAGATGAATCCACCTAGTGATGGTATCAGACAATTTATCCAGGACTGTGCCAAAATTAGCCCTGATAAGTTCTTCTCGATTTCGGGAGACTACGACGCCCAGATACTTAAGCTCCTCTGATTCCCACACCAAGGGGTAGTCAAGGGGGAACTTCTCAGTCCTGTCCGTCAAGGGAAAAAGGGCAGACTTCGACCAGTTGATCTGCACGCCCGATATGGCACCGAATTTAGTAATTTCGCGCAGTACAGGGTTTAGGTTTTCGCGCGGTTTGTGAATGTAAAGAGTGATATCATCTGCATACAGTGCCACTAGTAGTTGGCGTTCTGGGTAGATAAGAGAGCGGTGGTTATGGTGTTGCCGAAGTTTAGCTGCTAGTGGCTCAATCGCGAGCGCGAAGAGGACAGGGGAGAGGGGACATCCCTGTCTAGTGCCTCTATGAATGACAAAGGGGGCCGATCTAGCACCATTCAGTAACACCGAGGCGCATGGGTTAGTGTAAAGTAGTTTGATCCAATCCAAGAAGCTATACGGGATCCCCATCCTCTCAAGAAGAGACAGGAGATAGTCCCATTCGAGGGAATCAAACGCTTTGGTAGCGTCCAGGAACACGGCAGCCGCCTCGCAACGGGGGTTAATGTCCTGAAGTACGGCTTGAAGGGTGCGTAAGTTGTGGGAGGTCGCCCTGTTAGGGACGAACCCCGCTTGGTCCGGTAAGACTAGTCGCTCCATCAGAAGGTTAAGGCGCGTTGCAAGCACTTTCGCTAATATTTTAACATCGGTATTGAGCAACGATAGAGGCCTATAAGAGTCACAGTTATCAGGCGGCTTGCCAGGCTTCAAAAGAGATGCAATAAGGGCCTCGCGCATAGAGGGCGGCAGGGTACCGTCTTCGAGGGCAGCGTAATACACCTTTTGCAAGATCGGGGCGAGTAAGTGAAGGTAGGCCTTGTAAAAGTCAATTGGTAGCCCGTCAGAGCCGGGTGCTTTACCAGATTTCATGGACATGATAGCGTCCTTTATTTCATCTAGTTCAAGAGTGTGATGTAGAAATTTTTGCTGAGTGGGGCCCAGCCACGCAATGGCCGTGTCATCTAGGTATTGGCGTAAGTCTATTGGTGTCGATCTGTGAGACGTGTATAGGGTGGAATAGTGAAGTGTGAGGATGCGGAGTAGTTCTGGAAGGTCTCTCTGCGGGATGCGGTGTTCATCTAGCAGGGAGGTAACAAAGTTGTTGAACCTAGGGGGTTTGACAGCCGACGCGAGCGCCCTGCCAGGCCTATCTCCCTCGCCATAGACGCGCGCGGTGTGATGTTTGCCAAGGAACTTTCCCTCCTTGTCAGCAGCCTCAGTGTATGCTGATAATTTTTCCCTAAGAAGGGCGGCAGTAGCAGCGTCGCGGGGGTTGCGAGTTCTAATCCGCTCTAGGTCTCGAAGTTCAGACTCAAGTTTATGCAATTCGCCCCGTAGTGATTTAAGGACACCTCCACCCTTGGCGATGCACCAACCTCGAGCCGTAACCTTAAAGGCCTCCCAGACCGTGGTAAGATCCGGGACTGAACCGATATTACGCTCAAAAAAGTCCTGGATGTCTTGTTCTAGTTCAGCACGGAAAGCGGAGTCTGTAAGGTGGGCGGGATTGAATCGCCAGCTCAGGTAAGGGGAGGTTTCAATGGTGTTGTATAGCTCCTATATATCCTTATATCGTGTTAAGTTAGCATGGGTACATTTGAGATTTAAACGCCATTTTTCCTTTCTTGCAACTTCTGCACACGACCCTTAATTGTTGACTTAGCTTTCAACCTAGTGGTTTGCCGTGGTGTATGTGAGAATAATATGTTATTGCTCTGATATCAGTTTTGTTTAATAAACCATGTCTGCACGGAGAATGCTGAAGTTTCAGGAGCAACACGATATGGAATTGTTATGAGGTCTGATCTCCACGCCTTCATAGTCATAACACAAGTGCAGCCTTTGCCAACTTGGGCTTGAGGCGGGATTGATATTGCTTTGCACGAGAATTGTTAACACACTTGATGCGGTGCACATGCAGAGAGAGCTGGTGTATGCTGATGTGATTCCTTCATGCTAGGACACTAAGGTATGGGCCCGCCCTAAAACAACCCAAAGAGACCTTCTTAGCTAATAATATAATATATGTGTTAGGGAGGGTGAGATATAAGTGTTGTTAACTCTTATTCATTACAGCATGTTAACATGCTGTCACCATTCGCTTTTTATGTCTTAGTAACTATGCTGATAATTTTGATACTGATAATAAGTATACTTGTATTATCTAAGATACTGCGCCTGAGAAGACGGCATTAGTAAATAAACATTTCAAATGCACATGTGTCTTCTTTACTCCATGTTCTGGTTTGTAATGATAATATAACGAAAGAGTGTTCATGAGTCCCACGTACCCTGAGGTACTGTAAGTTCATGTTCTGGTTTGTCTAAACATTGGGTGTTTGATATGTCCAATGAGACACTGTAGCTAGCTCGGTAAGGGGTGAGTTGGTTGCTAAGGTAAGTTTTGGGACATCCTAATTTGCCGAGGTTCCACTCCTCTGTGCACAGTTCTGTGTGAGTACAGAAACCCTGCAACATGGCGCCCAACGGTTTTCGGTGGTCTTATATCATGACACTCGAGTAGTTTATCGTTCATGCCTTAACCCCTTCACGTCCGTTTCCGGAAAACGGGGTGTCGGTGAAACCTACCTATTTTTTGAAATAGGTCTTTATTCAAGCTTGATTCTTTCTCAAAAGGTTTCTTTGAATTACTACCCAGTTGTGCTACAAAGTATTCTTTGTGTTTTCTTGTTTCCAATTCTGTAATGGCGGCAGCGGTGGCTATTGCGCAGCATAGTCGCGTAGCGGTACGCAACCATCTTCAGACGTACCAGGTCCCAGTAGATGGGATGGCTGTGATTTTCGTGGTATGTGCAGATCCGGCGTTTCCTTACGAGTTGTTTTACTCTTGGGTTACGTTTCCGGCTGTGGACGCTAATTCTGGTTTGTTCCACTCCTACACCGCCTCAGATGTCCCAGCTGAATATACGCCGTACAGGGCATTGGAAATACCTATTGATCATTGGCAGCATCGAGTTTGGTTTGATGGCGCCCTCCCCCACTCTATGTCCCCTGCGAGGTTAGGTCCACTCTCAATTCCAGGTACTAATTGGCCTGCGTTGGGTGGCTTTACCCCGCACCCGAATCACGGGGCTTGTACCCTGGCAGAAATTCGCAGGCTACATGTAGTTTCCATTTCCGTGATTCGTGCTTTAGTGCAATACATCGGTCGACATCTTCCTGGTGGTCCCCAGGGGGGTGCGGCCGCTCCCATGGAACGAGGCGGAATGCGTCTCAATCCAGTGATGGTAAATTCGGTTTTTGGTGCGCGTCCTGTTGACAACGATGACTTCCCATTCTGGCTAGCAGAGAAGTTTGATCAACTGGAGGCGGTTTTTCCGAATTCTACTCCTGCTGATAAACATAGAATGTTAACGATTACTCTGCCGAAGGATATTACTCCTGAACTTGCTGACTGTGACAGCTGGGGAAAAACATTTGCGGCAGTTTATACAAGGTGCTTCGGCACCCCGTCTATGACTGCCCTGCCTGAAATCGTTAGACGTGTTCAGAATGATCACGGTCCAGAGGCAGCGGTTGAATTGGGTATGCGCCTGTGTGGTTCTTTTGAGATTGTAAGTGATCTCATTCTCTCCAATGTTAAAGGAGATGCAGTTAACTTTCAGGTGTCGAATGCTTTGGCGGCTCTGCCCGATGCCGACAAACCCCGCCAGTTAGCAAAGATTGTGGTGGCCGCTTATAAAACGATTGGCCGCACAAGTAGAGGTCTGAAATATTTTCCAGTGAAGTAGAAAAAACAACCACAGGGACAATCTGCAGTGACAGATGCCCAGCCCAAGTCCAAGAAACAGAATTGGCCTAAAAAACAGACACAGGGGAAGCAGACTACGCAGACTCAGGGTCCTTTTCCTGCAATACAAGCTCCTGCGCCACCCGAAAAAGTTTATGATTTGCGCGACCGCGCGATGATTAAATCGCCTGATCGTTTTCAGGGTTCTGATCAACGCTCTCCTCGTTCCTTTCAGGACACATCGGCCCAGAAGACCGGTGGAGGAGGAGGGGGTGGACGTGGACGTGGTGGCCAACAAGGACGTGGCCAGTCCCGCCAGACGGACGGCGCAGTGAAGCAGGAGGATTCTACGCCTAGGCGTCCGCAGTTTGCGAAAAAGAAAGTCGCAGCCTTAACAGCGCATCGATATGCCACAGATAGTGAGAACGCGGCTTCGGAATCTGACGTGGGCTCTGACCTTGCTGGACAGCGCGGCGGAGATAACCATAGTCAGAGAGGCGCTGCGTCCACTACTGAGGGTGACAGCGACTGATGTCTACGTTGTGATAGAAACAGCGGATACGAGACTTGCTCCCCCTGAAAGACTATATGAAATTGTCCTGTTAATTGAAGGTGACATACAGCGTACCGTTAAAGGTGTATTTTGGGAGAATCTGTCTTCTACATATGATATTTTACTTTCGGAGGCTGACTGGCCCCCACCTTTTGTGCTCGCGGCGCCGCGAGGGGAGGAGGTAATCCTACCCAGTTTCGCGAACACTGTCTCGAAAGAGCATGCGCAGCATTTTGCAGAAGAGTGGGCTCGGGCTCTCGCGCCGGCTCTGTACCGTAACCAATGTGGTTGGGATAAATTGTCGCCTTGCCACGAAATTCCGTTGCGGTCTCAGCCGCAGCCTCAACCTCAATATCCCATTCGGCGTGAAGCAAAATCTTCCGTCGCGGAAATCCTTGAACAATTGGAATATCAGGGAGTTATTGAAACGTGTGTGTCACCGATGAATAATCCCCTTTTTACTGTGAATAAACCTGACGGATCATATCGTTTGGTTTTGGATTACCGGCATTTAAACTCGCATTGCCGTAACTGTGCTGTACAGAATACCCACGGCTCTGCCCTAGTGGATAGTCTCGTGCGTAAGCGTTTCAAGACAACGCTTGACATATCCAATGGTTTTTATGCCCACAGATTGGACAGCTTTAGCTCCCAATGGACCAGTTTTACAAGCGCTGGAGTCCAAAAGCCATTCCGGCGTCTTCCAATGGGCTACAAGAATAGTCCTGGTGTATTTACCGCTCGAATTGTCTCTATTCTGGAGGCACTCGACCCTGATGCTTTTTCGTATGTGGATGACATATATCTCACAGACGACGATATTTGGGAGCATCTGTGTCGTGTAAATTCTGTTGTTTGCAACTTCGCAGACATGGGTTACAAATTTAACTTTGCAAAATCGCACATTGCTGAACACACAGTGTTGTTTTTGGGCTATGAGCTCAACAATGAAGGTAGAGGTTTAGCTCCTCACTTCTTAGAGAAGTGCGCACAATTGCGCGCTCCAACAACACTGAAAAAATTACAATCTTTACTGGGCTTTTTGAATTTCGGCAGAACTTACATTCCGGAATATGCCCAGCGTATCAAGCCTTTGTATGCTTTGATACAACCAACTTTCTCAAAATCATGCTGGCTGCCTGAGCATTCAGCCATTTTGCAATCCTTGCAGGCTGATCTGCTCGCTTCTAAATATTTACTGACTCGTGATAACCACACCAACCTGGTAATAAGAATAATTCCTGGGACGGTGGGTTTCACCTACCTCACTTTTAATGAAGGTGACACAGTACCTATTGCTTACAAGTCACACTTGTACACCTCGGCTGGGATGCGGTTTCCCACCATAGAAAAGGTTTTAACTGCTGTACAGATGGCTATTCTAAAGGAACGAGCTCTGTCACAGGGAAAACGCATGCTAGTGGTAACACCCTGTCCTCATTTGGAGGCAGTCACGAAAGCCAGTGTACCAAATTCAAAGGCTTTGCACCCTCGGTGGATTCAGTGGGCTGCGTCATTGTCATCCACGGATGTCATGTTTATTTTTGACGCTTCCTTACGGTCGCAGGAGTACTTGCAGTATGAATTCGTTCACCCTGCTCCTCTGGCGATGCGACCTTTGGAGGACTTCCATTGCATCATTTACACTGATGGGTCAGCGCAGGTTGCGCATGGCTCTAAACATGCCTACGTTTCCGCATGCGCCATTGTGGTCGGTGCTATGTTGAATGATGAGTTCATTTCCAGGGAGGTACACACGTTGCCCCTGGGCGATTGCACCGCGCAATTGGCAGAGCTTCGTGCTCTCTTACTAGCTTTGGAGTACGCAGATCCAAGTGTTACTACTCTAATTGTAAGTGATTCTTACTACTGTGTCCAGTCTTACAATGAAAACTTGTTCTTTTGGATTCAAAATGATTTTCATGATTCCAAGGGTAGCACAATAAAACATAAAATGATCTGGGTTCGAGTGGCAGAGCTTAAGGCTATGTTGCCACTCGTTTATGTGATTCATACTCTCGGTCATCAGCGCGTTGGAGTTCACGCTGTTGGCAACTCGCTTGCTGATGAAGCGGCGAAATCAGCAGTATCTACATACTTAGTTGCAGCAGTTACTAGGTCTAAAACCAAGATTGATAGCGACATCTTGGCAGCGATTGCTGCCTCTGAGAAGGGAAGTAAACATCCTTCGGGATTCCCTTCGAAGTATAAATACCACTTAAGTCCCGAAAAGGTTCCCTTTGTGACAATTCCTGATGTTGGGGAACGGCTGATTCCCAACTCGGATCGCAGAGCAGACTTGATTACAGCGGCTCATGAAGGTGTGGCGTCTGCGCATGCGGGCGTCTCGGCCACTGTAACTCAATTACAATTACGTTTCTGGTGGCGGGGACTGTACAAACAGACGCGTGATTATGTCCTTCTTTGTGACATATGCCAGCAGATTAAACCTTCAACTGCTACGCGTCCGCCTCAGACTCAGTTATACATTTCTAATAAACCGCTAGGCTGTGTTTATTTAGATCACTGCGGTCCATTTTCATCTGATACTGCGTATAAATACATCTTAGTAGCAGTTGACTCATGCACACGCTTTGTGTGGGTTTGGCCACATCGCAGCGCTGATTCACGGACTGTCATTAGAGATTTGCGTATCTTTATAGGGATTTTTGCCTGTGGTACCTTCCATTCGGATCAGGGTCCGGCTTTCGCCTCTAAGGCGTATAAGGATGCCATGACTTCGATGGGGGTCCAAGTCAAGTTTTCGTCACCCTACAGACCTGAGGGTAATAGTGTAGTTGAACGAATGAACCGTGATTTAAAGCAATCTTTGACAGCCCGAGTTATAGGCACTGGCAGAAACTGGCTGGCTCACCTCTATGGCGTGCAGCGTGCTCTTAATAATCTCCCTAGAAGGTCTCTGGGTGGGCGGACCCCATACGAAATGCTCTTTGGCATCAAGATGTTCGTCCCTGACCTTGACGGTCTAGACTCAGTGGTTCGCGCCACTTCCTTTGACGCAGATGAACATTGCAATGTTTTACAGAATCTACAAAAGACCAGAGACACTCTTGCAAAGGAACATTTGCCCTCCACATCGGATGATGCGTTGCAGATCCCGGTAGTTGGCTGGCTACCCCAAGTTGGCGAACTGGTTCGAGAGAAGATCGACAACAAGAAAGAGTTTGGTCCCTCCTATCGAGCTCCAGTCCCAGTGCTTGGAGTGAAGGGCACAAGAACAGTCATTTTACCACCACTCCCAGGTCGTAAGGAAAACAGGTTTATTTCTATTGACAATGTCAAGATACACAGAGTGGCCGATTCTTCTTAGCATGACACCGGCTGTTTCCTGTCCTTCCATTGTGAGAAATTCAATTATGCCCACTGCTTCTAATAATGAACCTGAGGTGGCCATCGAATTACCTGCTGTTTCCAGTCCATTATTGAATAATTTACCAGGAACTAACCTTGATGAGACAGACTATACATACCCCACTGATTTGTCCATGCCTGACCTGCAAGCTCGTTTAGCCACGGAATCCAGATTTTCATTTGACTCTGCTTCCCTTGCCTCGAAAAAACCCTCTAAAATTGCAGTATATGCTAGCCTGTTTAAAAACATTTTTTGATACCTCCTTGGATATACATTTGGCTGGTCCTTTTTTCAGTTTACCTTTTTATGTCAATTGGTTTTGTGTTTTATTTTTTTCGGATTATGAATGGACACTATGTCGAGGAGAGAACTTGCATTACTCATTTAAATGGAACATTGGCCCCACTTTCCTCTTCACATTCTACACACAGATTAAAAAGAGACTTGACTTTGGTTAACATCACAGCATGGCCTGTTCTGGATGGAATCGCGTGGGATGCAGTTCGTTTTCAGATTCATGGTCCAACGGAAGTCGTTAATGTTCCTAATGTACTGAGAGTTAATATGGGGGATGTGGTGAAACAAAACATTCGTTCTGATGATTGGGATGTTAATGCTGTGGAAAGTTTGTTTTCTGATTTGAAATACTATGCTGCTTTTGATGCTGAGGATTTATATTTAGAATCTGCTAATTATGGTGAATTGTTCTGTTACCAACATTATGGCAATCACTTCTTACACAAGACATCTTCCCGAAGGGAGACTGTTAATTTTACTCAGTGGGAACATTGCCCAGCTCCTACACAAGGGAGTTCAGAAACGTTTCTTAAAAAGTATACTTATTTCACTGACTTTAACCAGTCCAATCCCGAGTCCTTTTATTTTAAATTTCACAAACAGCCACTGTCCAAGGTTAGACTTACCGATACCAAATTGTTGTACTCAAAGGCCTTCCTAGATCAATAAGTTACTGGGGGCTATGAGTTATGGAAGGAAACAATAGACCTTAAATCGGTTTGGGGTTCAAGGGCCTGGCAGGTACGAGGCACTGAGGCTTTGCACCGTGCATGTCTCATCCCGAATCATATGTTGTTTTTAAATGACACCATTTCCCAGACCACATGCTTTGGATTGGCTACATCTAAAAGGTTAAACACCCCGTCTTTCCCGGAGTTGGAGGAATATGAGAATTGGAGTAATTTTACTAAATTGTCCATTAAAGATATACAGGCTCTGCTTCTGAATTCCTCCTTTAACATTTCCAGTATGAATCCCAAGGGTTGGCTGCTTTGGCACCGTAGTGCTGATTCTTGCCAAAAAAGATTTTTAAATATAACTGACGGTTTTAAGGCTGTTAGATCTGATCCCCGTTTTGATTTGAGTCATACTGTCACCTCTTACTCTGTGGGCAAGTTGTGTCAAGCTTGGCTGAAACATTCAACTTTACCTGCGGTTAAGTATCACCTTTCTAAACTGAATGCAGACGTGGATTTGAATGATTTCATTAAAGGCCCAGCTAGTGGCAGGTCGAAAAGGTGGTTATATGGTGTTTACAATGAAATTTGGAAACTCTCACAGATTGAGGCTGCTTCACGCCTTAGGGCTATTGATCAGGCAAATCTTGAGAAAGTGCTTGCAGTGGTTGACAATAGCATTAACGTGCTTTCCTCTAGAATTTACACATTAGATAATATTGTGTCGTCTGTTGTTGATATTGTGCATGATGAAGTATCTGTATTATACCATGGTCAAAATCAATTACGTTCGATCATGCAGTTTGCATGGACACTTCAGACTCTGAAAATGGGTAAAGTTCCCTGGGGATACATGAACGTTTCCTCTTTATTTGCACCGTTTAATTTGACAGACAAACAACGCTTGCTTTCAATGCGTGATGCTTCCTTTTCTATGCTCCATATTGAAAGATTAGAGTCTTTACCTTTTTCTGTGGCAGAAGCCACTACTGCTACGTGGCTTATCCACGGTTTAATAACACTGCCTTTTGCTTTATATAAGTTTTCAAATTGTATGAAATACGTGCCAATAGGTCGTTTTGAACCCTTAGGTAGCGGTTTTCTTCATGAGGTCTGGTCACTCCCATACACATACAGATGTTTCAAGGATGAACAAGAAGTTTATCTAACAGGGGATGAGTGTACTGAGACGCCGGATCATTCTTTAATGTGCAGACACATACAGTTACACGGTTCATGTAACAAGGACCGACCGAATATGGCTTGCGTTTTACAGGGCACGCCAGTTCCTGCTATCATCCCCACGTTTAAATTGTTAGAGAATGGTAGTTATTTAATGCTCAATAATGAAAACTGCTGTGGTTTAATTAAAGGTATAGCTTTCATAGTAACGGTTAGTGAGCGAGTTATTTGCTGCAGAAATGTTCTTTATCCTCCCACACGTGAACATAGGGAGTCTTCCATTTGGCCACAGATACCGACCTTGGGAGCAGAATTCAGCGGCATGGCTAGAATAAGAGCTCTATTGTCCCAGAAAGAGGTGGCCTTGAGCTCGGCCCGTGAAACTTTCGTGCTTCACATTGCTAACACCCGTACGGAGGTTCAGGCTCTATTAAACACTGATTTGCCTTTGCATTTCGGAGCCATGGTCCGTTCTATCTTTAACGCATCCTCCACAACGGGCCTAGCGCATTTTTTTAAAGTTGTTAGCGGTGGTCTCGTGACTTCCTTTGAGAAGATATTTGGAGTCATCCCTGCCTTCTTCCATTCTATTTTTTCATCCTTATTTGGAGGGTTCCCGTTTTTGCTTGCATTAGCGGCTGGCGCATTGGTGGTTTTCTGCCTTTTTAAATATGGATGCCCTTCCTGTGCAAGACCACGCACAGCTACTACTGACGCGGTTTCGCAACCGCATGCTTGATTACTATGGCACACTGCCGTTAGCGACTCTAAGCACGGCGTTTGGATTATCTTTTCGGTTCTCCTATTTCACCTGTGTCCAGCCTGTATTTCGCTGTCTGACCTGTGATTTCCTTTGGGCCATTGATTTGTGTCTCTGCGGACCAGCATCTTCTGACGTCGATTTTGATCAACTGATGAGTCCTATCATTGCTCACGAGTTGGTTTGTTCTGACGAAAGGATTATGGCCTTGGCGGTGGCACATGGACTAATGGGTCCCTGGGATGTGTTGTCGGCAGCGCAAAATTTCTTGGACCTAAGTTTTCTTGAGAACCCACCGAGCTGTCCTCTGATGGTTATAGAGGATCCGGTGCTGGAAGATCACGTATGTTCCTTTCATCTTTTAAATTGGATGGCTGAACTGTTTTCTGATGAGGACAGTGACTTCCTCCTGGAGGCTGTTGCAGCTTACTTTTCATATACGGTCTTATCATAGACACTGCCTCAAATTGACATGCTGATTGATAGCATTTCCTTGATTTTATTGACTTTTGGTCAAGACATTTTATTTTTGCTTGCCTATTGGCTTGAGCCACATTATATTTGTGTGCTATTTTTTTAGCATTGGTTTTTATATTTGAATCTTTATTCATGCTCGTTTATAAATGGATTCTGCTCTCATGTGATGGCACTTCTGTTACCTTATTTAGTCCGTTCTCGGATCATGGGGGGGTGTTGTATAGCTCCTATATATCCTTATATCGTGTTAAGTTAGCATGGGTACATTTGAGATTTAAACGCCATTTTTCCTTTCTTGCAACTTCTGCACACGACCCTTAATTGTTGACTTAGCTTTCAACCTAGTGGTTTGCCGTGGTGTATGTGAGAATAATATGTTATTGCTCTGATATCAGTTTTGTTTAATAAACCATGTCTGCACGGAGAGTGCTGAAGTTTCAGGAGCAACACGATATGGAATTGTTATGAGGTCTGATCTCCACGCCTTCATAGTCATAACACAAGTGCAGCCTTTGCCAACTTGGGCTTGAGGCGGGATTGATATTGCTTTGCACGAGAATTGTTAACACACTTGATGCGGTGCACATGCAGAGAGAGCTGGTGTATGCTGATGTGATTCCTTCATGCTAGGACACTAAGGTATGGGCCCGCCCTAAAACAACCCAAAGAGACCTTCTTAGCTAATAATATAATATATGTGTTAGGGAGGGTGAGATATAAGTGTTGTTAACTCTTATTCATTACAGCATGTTAACATGCTGTCACCATTCGCTTTTTATGTCTTAGTAACTATGCTGATAATTTTGATACTGATAATAAGTATACTTGTATTATCTAAGATACTGCGCCTGAGAAGACGGCATTAGTAAATAAACATTTCAAATGCACATGTGTCTTCTTTACTCCATGTTCTGGTTTGTAATGATAATATAACGAAAGAGTGTTCATGAGTCCCACGTACCCTGAGGTACTGTAAGTTCATGTTCTGGTTTGTCTAAACATTGGGTGTTTGATATGTCCAATGAGACACTGTAGCTAGCTCGGTAAGGGGTGAGTTGGTTGCTAAGGTAAGTTTTGGGACATCCTAATTTGCCGAGGTTCCACTCCTCTGTGCACAGTTCTGTGTGAGTACAGAAACCCTGCAACAATGGGTATATGCAGCGATATTAGGACTGGGGAGTGATCAGAGAAAGTCCTAACAAGGTGCAGGGCACTGGTCAGCCACGACGCTAGGCTGGCCGACAGGAACATGTAGTCCAGCCGGGCCCAAGTGGAGTGCACAACAGAAAAATGGGTACCTTGCTTGAGGGAAGGGTGCAGGTGTCGCCAAGCGTCTACATAGTGATGTTCGGCAGTAATGGAGGCCAGTGCGCGCTGGGTATGGGAGAAGTGCGCCCCCTGGGGGTGAGACCTATCTAGGGATGGAGCAATGGCTGTATTGAAATCACCCCCCAGGATGACGTGGCTTATTCCCAGTGTCTGAATCCTGCCCCACATCGTGAGTAGAGGGGAGACGTCATCAGTATTGGGGCCATAATAACATGCAAGCAGGACAGTATGTGAATATAATTGCCCCCAGACCATGCAGTATCTGCCACTGGCATCCGCTTCCGTCCCAGCGGGTGTAAACCGCAGCCCTCGCCTAACAAGGATCACCACCCCCCTGGCATAGTTAGAGTAGGAAGAGAAAACTTTGCAGGAGGCCCATCTAGTTGCAAACGGGGGGGAGCTATCTGGCAGTAGGTGGGTTTCTTGAAGCATAGCAATTGACACATTCTGTCTGTCTAGATAACCCAATATTTGCCTCTTCTTCCTGGGGTCATTTAACCCACGAATATTCCAGGACACCAGTCTCAACTGTTGTGTTGGTTGCAGATTTTCTACGTCACCCATTCAAAGACATAACAGATTCCATGACACGTTATACTGTAAAGAAGCACCGGAAATCCGTTGGCGCTTCGGCGATGGACCCCCCCACCCAGAGCTCCCCCACCCAGCCCCCCCAGTGACCACACAACAAGCACAGCAAAGGCAGTAATATTGACATTCAGTTTCTTCCCACCCACACCGGCAACCCCAACTAGCCGGGCATACAACATCCTCCCCCCCACCCAACCCCACAGTAACCCGAAAACTAGAAACAGTGTGACAGCTGCCCCTCCCCATAGGGGGGAGGGGGTGTACAGGGGCTCGCCCATTAGGGGGATATAGAGCCAGGGGGCACCAGACCTGCCAACCACCTCCTTACTCTCACCCACAGACACCAGAAGTTCCGGGCGTCTAGCGTGGGACGGAGGTGGGTGACCGAGCAATCAATACTTCAAAAGACCGGTAATCGTAAAACTGTCAGAGTACACGCAGCCAGTAGCAGGAAAGTGAAGATGACAAGGGTCAATGTCTCGCCGCTCCTATTCAGTCCTGCTGTGACAGTGGTGAGGAGGGTCTGGAGCGGCGGGCGTGGGGGTCAACAGCGTCATCGCCACCACGGCCTCCCCGACCATGTTTGAGAAAGTCTTCCACTTGTTGCGGGTTCTGGAAGAAGTGCTGTCTGCCTTGGCACGTAACCTTCAACCTGGCAGGGTATAACATGGCGTATGGGAGCTCCAGTGCCTGAAGTTTCTTTTTCACCACCGAGAATTTGCGTCTGGCGTCCTGGACGGAGGCAGTAAAGTCAGGGAAGAAGGAAAGAGACGTATTGCAGTAGTTGACAGTACCCATCTCCCTCGAGCGTTTCAGCACTGCATCACGGTCCCTATAATTCAGAAAGCGCGCAATAACAGGGCGTGGCGGGGCCCCAGTGGGGGGACGCGCCGCCAGGGACCTGTGGGCCCGTTCGACGATGAAGTGCGGAGAGAAAGACTCCTTACCAAAGAGTTCTATGAGAAGATTCTCCACAAATGTCTCCATTTTGCCAGTGTTGGTAGTCTCTGCAAGGCCCAAAATGCGGACATTGTTGCGGCGGGACCGCGCTTCTAAATCCTCATTCTTATCAGCGATGAGCTTGAGCAATCTGTCCATCTGCGTGACCTGCTTATGGGATGAAGTGGCTCCGTCCTCCAAAGTAGAAATCCTGCCCTCAGCTTCCCTGATGCGACTGTCGTGCTGGTCCAGCTTGGCCACCACGCTGTCCATGCGTAAATTCATGGTATCTATTTTGGCGTCAATCGTGGAGAGGCTTTGTTTCATACTAATCAATAAAGTCTTCCAGTCGTCCTCCGGAGGGGTCGATGCCGCAGGACTACTCCCCACCTCCTGCGCAGCCCCAGTGGGCCGTTTGGATTCGAATGGGATCTTGGATTGACGGGCATCGTTGCGCCCCATGGTGCGTCTGGGCGGCAGCGACGGAGGGGGGGAAAAGAGCGCCAGATCGCTGCAGTGACAGCGCAGTGGTAAGGAGGAGGGAGCGCCCCCAGAAACTGCACTTGCGGAGGTATGGAGTCCAAAGGCCACAAATAATGGAAAGGCAGCCCACCTCTCAGATTACAGCGCCAGGCATTCACAGGCTGCGCCACTGGGGTGCTGAGAAGGCCACCGTTGCGAGAGGGGGGAGGGGGGGGGGTGACTGCCACCCTCGTTGCACTGACCGGGTGTATGGCGCCGATTCAAAGTCTTGCCGTATAGGCAGAAGTGGCGGCCAGGCAGGAGGTAGCTGTCCGTGAGTGGCCAAGAAGTGGAAGGAGGCAGTCTCCCGCTGGGTCTTCGTCTTGCCGCTTAAGGAGGTGGGGGGAGCACTGCCGAGGAGAGGGGCCCGTCGCCCTGCAATGCGTGTGGGATCTGCGGCGGCGGCCTCACCACAGGCACCCGCCGTCCCGTTGTATTAGAACCAGTGCAGCCGCTGAGCGAGTTAAGCAAAATGGCGGTTGGCGGGAGGAGGTAGGAACTCAGCGGCCTGGCTGTGCGGCGGCTCCGCGCTGGTAGGGCCTGGACGGGGACGTGGCAACACCTCGCAGGCAGCGCTCACCTCATGGCAGCAGTGGGGAGTCCCCGTCGAGGAAGTAGAGCAGTCGCTGGCCAGCCGGCGGCGGGATGTCTCGGCGAGCTGCGCCCCTCCCGCAGCGACGGAGAAGGCCTCTCAGCACCGGTCTTTCCTAGCAGGGCAAGCCGGCGGGCAGGAGTCGCGGAAATGGCAGTGGGTCCGCTCAGGCTTCCGCGGCCGCTAGCTACTCGCCGGGTGGGGTGTTGCGCAAAAAGAAGACACCGCCGTGTAGAGTTCGGCAGCGCGAAGGCAGGCAGGCAGCATTCAGGGCTGTGCGCCCGGTCAGGATCCCTGAAGGATAGGCGAGATCGCTCGGTCGAGCGGGAGCCTCACAGCAGTGCGGCCATCTTGGTCCGGCGCCACCTAGCGCCCCCCTACTTCTAAAGTGGTTGATGCTTTTGTTAACTACATTGTGAGACTTTGCGACTGTAAGTACCCCATTTAGAGACTTAACAAAACTAAAATTCTCATTTCACTGTTCAAGTAAATGTGACAAAGCTTCAAGAAAATCACATATGCAATTGAGAATGCCACTGGCATGACATACTTTGATCAAAAATTGAAGACCTAAGTTGTTGATGCAAGTCCTGTGGACTTGGACGCCATCCTTGCCCAGCACACTGGACATCCTAATGCATCAAGTCACATTGTGGCTTATTCTAGCCGAAGTTAGTCATCGACAGAACGTGTCTATTCACAACCTGAAAAAGAAAGCCTTGCTATGGTGTTGGCTTGGTAAAAATTGTATGTGTTCCTACATGGAAAGCATTTCATAGTCATCACTGACCACCAAGCACTGCTCACCATTTTCGGCAATCTGAAGCCAAGATGCCAGCTCGCATTGACAGGTGGGGTTTTTGACTGCAAGAGTTGTAGTGTAGTTCCTATTATCCCAATAGGCTCTGCGCATTGGAATAATATCTTCAATAGTATAGACGTAGGACAGAGGTTAACTAGGTCTTCTACTGACGATATTAGACTTAAGTTTTGTGTGCCAGCTAGCTCAGAGTTCACTAGAAACTTTCTCGAATAGGCGAGGAGGAGTTTAACCTCCCTGGATAGACAAGAAGGGATTTAGTTTCTGACAACCATAGAACATGACAACTTTGCTCTCCCTGATCAAGAGTATATCTCTAGAGTCGTGTGAAAACAAAAGACAGATATTTTACTCAGTCAATACGTGCATACTTAGTTTCACCAGATTGTAGAGAAAAGAAGAGACGGGCGTGTTCAATAAAAGGTGTTATTTATTGATCAGTCTCTTTTCTCATACAAGAGAAATGTATCGCTACGATTGCAATACTTATAGTTAAGTAAAGTGCATACAGTAAAAGCAGGATTATAAAATAATACTGTAAAAGCATTGATATGGTTTCTTAGCCATATGATACTTTAAAATGGATAAAAGATATACATACATATATACATTGACTAATCGTACTCAACTGGTGCTTCTAACTACGCCTACCCCGGTGTACCTGACCTAAGCCTAATACGTGGGAAGGAGTAAGTAAGTAGCAGTTTAAGTTAAAAAATGAAAAATGACCCCGCACACTATAACAGTAATTATTGCAGTATCAATCACATTATACAAATTGTTCCATTGTTTTTTCAAACATTCTCCCAAGGATTCCAAAGTCAGGTTTCTTCATTTAGACAAGATTTCTTTATTCACAATAGATATTTTAAAACCAATAGCCAACGCGTTTCGTCCGTTACCGGACTTCTTCAGGGCTTATTAGAAATCTCTGTTTGACAGAACTTCACATTGATCTTCTAGCTCTGCACTTGAGTGTTTTCAGGAAATCAGTTAGTCATCCCAGTTCAAAGGTCTACCAAGTTTTCCTTATTATTTCTAGGAATTTAGATTATATAAAGCCGAGAACAAAGTGGCAGCGTTTCGTCAAATGTGCAGTCGTCTGGTACATCGTACCAGACGACTGCACATTTGACGAAACGCCGCAGCGTTTCGTCAAATGTGCAGTCGTCTGGTACGATGTACCAGACGACTGCACATTTGACGAAACGCTGCCACTTTGTTCTCGGCTTTATATAATCTAAATTCCTAGAAATAATAAGGAAAACTTGGTAGACCTTTGAACTGGGATGACTAACTGATTTCCTGAAAACACTCAAGTGCAGAGCTAGAAGATCAATGTGAAGTTCTGTCAAACAGAGATTTCTAATAAGCCCTGAAGAAGTCCGGTAACGGACGAAACACGTTGGCTATTGGTTTTAAAATATCTATTGTGAATAAAGAAATCTTGTCTAAATGAAGAAACCTGACTTTGGAATCCTTGGGATAATGTTTGAAGAAACAATGGAACAATTTGTATAATGTGATTGATACTGCAATAATTACTGTTATAGTGTGCGGGGTCATTTTTCATTTTTGGATTTGAAAAACAAGGCTCTTGTTTTCTAATATTGGGATCTAGGGGATTGTATCCCAGACCACCAGCACCTACGCATATATACATTATAGGGATTCTGTCACCTGTGCGGGCAAAATAGCCTCAGTCCCCTATTGTGGTTTGAGCAGTTTAAGTTAAGTTTGTTTTGCCAAGAGTCTGACTCAAGAATTCTCTGTAAGGGGTTAGTCAGCTCAGTACCTGGGATTTAGAAGGCTGGAGGGCTGGTATCTCTTTCTCAGGACTCGGTATCCCAGTTACCCGCGAGGGCAAGCTGGAAACGCTGGAGGCTGGATTCCTCGGCAAGAGGAAAGGCAGCGTCTTCCTCAGCGCGTCAAAAAGGGAGGGGCAGCGTCCGTGGGGTCTCTGCATCAGCTGGGCTCTCCGGCAAGTAGTCGCTGCTCCAAGCTCATCACCACCGTGTCTCTGCTTAGGGCAGCGTCGGTATATTTATACCTGAAAGGTGCCGGGTTTGACGTAAGGATGGACATAAGACGTCAGTAAGGATGTCATTAAGAACTGATCGTTCTTACATTCTTTACAGGAGTTCTCGAACGAAATCAAAACAATAGCAGCGTGGGATTTCCCAGGTTTGCTGGAGGCTTGGTTTGTTTAGAGAACTCGGTGTGCTTTCTAGGGGGCTGGAGGAATAGTGCTTGCTAAATGTGACAGCATGCGCTATGACTTAATCTGAAAACGGGTTTCTGTGCCGTTGTATGGATATTAGTGAATTATAACCGGACAAGAGTCAGAAATAGGAGTATCGATACAGGTCCCTAGATAAACATACTACACCCACTCCACGCATTTATGTCCATATTTACTAACCTAAGCAATAGTAAACATAACTAACAGTGCATGTGTATACCGAACCACCCCAAAATAAATTTTTTTGCATTTGAAAAATGGCATTTTGCGAAATACACGAAAATGAGTATAGGTACTGTATGCATCCAAGCAGTGTAATCATTCAAAAAAATGCACATTTTGTATCAGCATGAATGATTTGCGAAAATAACACATGAAATGGCTTCTTAATACAGAAGAAAAAGTGCGAGACCACTACATCACATATAAATACAATCACTTGTAAATAAGCTAGAGGTTGAGGTAATGTATTGTCTCTAGAGTTCCTAAAAATAGAAGCTCTGTTCTCTAAGAATAGTTCTACTTTAAGCAGAAGATAAGTGCCAAAAAGGTAAATATTTTGGATTTGGAAAAAAAGTTTTCGTTTTCAGGGGAAGAAGGAAAAAGTTCTCAGTAGCTTTGTTTTTTAAAGCTGAAGGCCAAATTCAGTGTTTAGGGAACGCTGTGTGTGCGTTTGCTTATAGTCATTCTCTCTGTTCCGATGAAAACATCATATCAGACAGACTCTCAAAAAAACAGTCTACCGCCTCAGGTGAAAGTTCGACTAAGTTGGAAAATGTCGCTACCATGCAGTCATGCGCATGATCGCTTTCAATGATGTTTCGATCAGCATTGCTTACAGAAGGTCGTACCTGGTTGATGCTGCTCTCATCCTGTACTTCACTACCCTTCAATCGTAGTGGTGAAGTCTCCACGAATGCCGTCATTAGGATAGGTAGCCGCTGGGGACAGCACAATGCATGAGCCTTTACTAGACCCAACAAAGTATCTGCATCCAATGGTACATCTGATTGTAGTGTAAGACAGGTGTCCAACACGCATTCTTCACCGCATAGCATGCATCTCAATACAGGTAAGACACAATTCTGCCATATGGGTCTGAACGAAAGAAACCAGGTCATATTCAGATCTCTTAGCCGGGCTAATCCAAGGACTTTAGTTATGCGGTCCCGATAGCGTATAGCTAGGATCGTTTCTTCCATTGTTGCTGGAGTCTTGTCTGTGACATGGCATGCCATAACGAAGCAGGAGTAGCAAAAATAAAATGCCTGCTACGAGTCCAAACAGGAGTGGAAGTCCGCCAAGACAGAATGGACAAAATTGGGAAATATTCCAAGGACTGCTTAAAATGGTGTTAATAGTCCCGAAAAAACGGTCTTAAATACACTCGCGATACCATTTGTATCAGAAATGTTTAAGATTTCGTTTAGCATTTCTGCGAAGTGTAGGGGCAATTTGTTGATAACAATGTGTGTATCTCTGCCGTTGTCCTTGCAACTTGGAGATCATACGTTTCTTTTGATGACGTCAAGTGAACTGGCGTCTGTAGGAGCAGAGTCTTCATTCTGCTTAAAGTATCAATTCGAATAGAAGAGATTTTCAAACCTGGCCACATTTTTCCCTCCCTGTCTGGAGTGTCATTCGGAAACAATACTCTTTCACAGCAAGTGACCATGGAGCTCACGCTTACTAGATAAGGTTTTCCTGGCAGCAAGCCACAACATCTGTGATCCACAATTAGAATGTAGCTCCCGTTAGAAAGCCGTCTAAAGAATGGCTCTATTTGCGTTGCAGGTGTGCCGAGCTGGTGACATGAAAGGTTATTTGAAGTCCCCTCACAGGCCCCGTGTAAACTTATACCCTGACACAGAAGTATACCACTTAGTGATTTTGCACAATTATTACCACTAAGAAATACACTCTGTCCTTTATTACTATAACATGTGTGTGTATAAGGTAAGTTCCATGTTGACTTAATGTATCCTTTACCCAACGTTTCATACTGGCCTGCCTGTATATATTTTTGGCAGTATCAAAATTGGAAAGTCGTTATCGGAATAGTTATGATTCCGTGTATTATCCATTCAATGACAGGTCGTTCTGACATTGTCAATGGTAATCTCTCAAGTTTTTCAATGCTCAGAATTGTATACTCTGCACCCTTTTGTGCCAAGTTGATTTGTGTATCAGTAAGGTTAAAGATAGTGAATAATGACGTTGTGTTGATTAAACGCCAAGGCACGTAGCCTGAACGCAGATTTTGTAACGTCCAGCCAAGCTGTACAATAGAACGCAGTTGGGACTGACCGTGTTGCAACATCAGTAAGTCTTGCTCTATTATATCGATTGCAGATGATACAATACTGTCCAGTGAATATATTCTGGAAGACAGTGTCATTAACCCATTGTCTACAACAGAAAGTGATTTTTCCAAATTAACACGGTCAATTTCCCGTATTTTCTCTGCTGTCTCAATTTGAGTTTCTTTCCAAGCTTCGTTGTAAGCTGCATATATAGAGGCCGCTATGAAACGTTTTTGACGCTGTTTGCGTGGTCCCATAATGAAATCACGCAAGTCAGCACCTTCTTTAAGTAAAGTCAAGTGTTGCTTAATTTCTACCAGTGTGGATGTATGTAGCCATTCGAGGCAGAGTTTCCCTACACTGTAAGTAGTTACAATCCCTGGATGTTGTCTCTGGGAGTATCTAGGGTCTGGCCTGGTCAATATGAACCCCTGTATTTTGTTCAGGTATCTATCTTGACAGTTATTTGTGTCTGTGGGCCAGATCAACCATTTTTTCCAATCAGGATGTGTTCTGTTTTGGTTAAAAATATGGGATCAGTCTATTTCAACATCTGTAGTGCTATTACTGTCAGGTGTTGGTTTTGGAATAGACGGTTTGTTTAAGTCTTTAATTTTGGCTAGGCCAAGACAGGTTGTCTGTTGAATTGTATCATTCAAAAATATAATTTGTTCTGGGATCATGCAGGCTTTAAATAATGATTCTATACCTTGCACTTGCCAATCTTTTGTACCCCAGATTGTTTTCGTTTCAATATTATTGTTCCAGAAATCAAAACCGAATGTTTTTATTTTTTCAAAAAATGTCTCGGAATAGATTAATTTTGTATTTGTAAGCATGGTTTTCATTCCAGTCTTATTTGACAATTTGAAATAAAATGTTTCTGCATTACTTGTGTTAAACCCTGAGAAGTATGAGAATTTTTCATTAAATGTTTTTGAACTGCCTTTTGGGTGGAGTTGCACAATGTTCCCATTGGTTATAATTAAAAACATTTCTAGGTTGAGCAGATTTATGCAGATAATGGTTACCATAGTGGTTGTAACAATACATCTGGTCATAATTAGATGAACCTTGCAAATAATCATGTTCTGCAAATTTAGCTGACATTACTAGATCTGACATCATATCATTAATACTTTCATAGTCCCAATCATCAGCGAATGTGCTTGGTTTTACAAAGTCACTTAATGAAATCTTGAATTGATGAGGATACTTCAGGAGCTCGACCGGGCCATAGATTTCGTAATCAGTTTTGTCCCATGCTACCCCACCGGGTATAGGATTGGCTGTGAAGTTTACTGAAGAAAGTTCTCTTTTCTCGATGTGTGAAGACTTGTGTGGTTTCAGGACCAAGTTGATTTTCTGACTTGCTGTGTCCATTGTAACATATTTTCCCTCAATGAAATGTCCCAAGCATAGTACCATGATGAGCCAAAGTATGAGGATGAATACACCTAGTGCCACCCAAAATTCAATCCATGGAGAAATCAGATAGGTTTCTTTTAGTTGATGAAAGAGTTCCTTTGCTTTGTCTTTAAAAGTTTTTGCTGTTGTTGGCTGTTCCTCAGGTTCACTTGGATCCTCAGAAAAATCATCGAAGTTGATGAAGTAGCCTGATGCTGTTCTGTCAATTGTTTCAATTGCTTCTGGATTCCTTTTTGCTTTTGGAATTTGCTTTGTTTCATTAGCATAGTCAGTGGTTACATCATTGTAGATTGGTGTTTCTTGATGTAAGATTTTGATTTGGGTTTCCAGAGGTTTAAGTTCCATGGCTTTGTTGCATAGTCCTTGTTGATTCACTGTAGGTTTATCAAAGGTGATTAGTCTCTCAGTTTGAACCTCTGTATTTGTAGCAAACTTTGGTGTTCTACTACTTCTTGGGAGTCTACTTGGCCTACTACTTGTTATCGGCCACATGATTGTGGTTTAACCAGGTCGATGGATACAACTCGGTTCTCCTTTTTACCAGCAAGGGGCGGTAATACTACTGATCTTGTCCCGTTGATAGCCAAGACAGGTACTGCTTTTCTGTAGGAAGGCCCAAATTCCTTCTTTACCGCGATCTTCTCTTTGACCAGATCCCCGATTTTTGAAATCCAGACAGGCCTTGCTGGGACAGGAGGTTTCTCTTCAGTGGTTGTTGGCTGTTGTTTCAACTTTATGTTGCTCAGGTCTTTTCTTTTTTCGTTTAAGTCCTGTAAAATAGCCAAACGATCTTTGATATCAAAGCATTTTTCTTTCACCACTGAAGTTTGACTATCGAGGTCCTGGATCAACATTCTAGTCCCAAACAATAGTTCGTACGGACTGAGACCTCTCAGAGAATTTCTTGGCAGATTATTAAGACTACGTTGGACACTTATTAAATGTTTGACCCACCCAGCTCCCGAACCTAATACCTTTGCCGTTATAGATTGCTCTATGCCTTGGTTTTTTCTTTACACCATCCCGTTTCCCTCAGGAAGGAAGTGAGAAGAGTCCCGCAATGCAATGCTCATGCTGGCCATGCCCCCCCTATAAGCTCGAGAGCTAAAGGCAAGACATTGGTCAGGTCGTAGCATGCTCCTAGCGTATATGCCATTATAGACTCGCAAATCTTTTTATAACAGTTCAGACGTCAGCTGTCAGACGAAGTCTTCCTCGGGATCTGATGTGAAGATATAAGGGCCCACCTCTCGATACCTCCAATTCTGATTGTAATAATTACACAGAATATTGAAGTGATCAAGCGGGGGGAATTAGGGAATTAGGAAAGGAACTGCGGGGAGGGAGATCTGAAAAGGAAAAGTTATTGTTGCGAGTTTTCTTAATGCTTCACTCGACTCCTAGACAATTGTAATAATAATATTTAGGGAACAATATAATTTCTGTTGTCTATTAAAAGTTTGTTATCAGCTTTACACTTTAACTAACAACGTGCTCTCAAAAGAAAAAAAAACACCAAAGAAACTTGCGACTGATTTATCTTGTAAATAGGCTCTTTACAATCTGTGCAACTTCTTTCGTTGTATCTTAGACACATCGGTACATAATCATTTTCTTAAAATCTCAGCATAAGCATAAATGGCGAATAATTGTTCAGAATTTGCGACCATTCAATTGTGAATTGCGACCAAGCAAATTAACAGGCTTCTCGATTTATCCAAAGAACCATGAATTAGAAAAGTCTGAACATTTCTTAAACTTTAACTAAGACAAATATTTGCATTCTTATGTTTTACCATGAAATATCTCAAAGGACCTTTGCGCTAAGAGTTTCCAAAAACCAGAATAAATATACTCTTTATTATACTTTGATAGTTTAAGTTAACCTTAAATTGAAAGTTTTCACTTTCTCCTACCTGTAGAGTACGACCTACTCTACAAACTGAAGGGTGTGTCAGCCTCTCTGGATACCCGGAATCAGTCTTCCTCTCACTGCAGCTCTTGTTAGGAAAAAGGCTCTCCAAACTGGTTACCTGCTGCCAAAGACACAAACGATCTGCAAAAGACTGCCCAAAAACTCCTTCTAGAAGATTTCCCAAGTTGGAGCACCTGGGAACAGCTGCAACACCACCAAGATCCTCAGAATAGTGAGCAAAGGGGATTGGGTGTGGTCGCGTACATCAACGTGACCACGTTCCGTGTTTTCCCGTAAGAAATGCGACGTCTTGCCAAATCTCACGCATCTCGCGGACGCGTTCAGGTTGCCAAACCTCACGCATCTCGCGGACGCGTTTAGGTTGCCGAATCTCATGCATTAGGCGGACAGAGGTACATTAAACTGTTATTCTAGTTACACTTGTGCCACCATGACACCCCAAAGGAAAATAGTGAATTTTTCCACACAGGAAGTGCTTGGGACACCTGAGGGCGGGCCCTAGATCGCAAGCCGCCCTAGTAGTCCTGACAGTATTCCCCCCTCCCAAGAGCGGTCTAGGGCCCGGCTTCAAAGGATGAAGGAGGTGGAATCGCCGCACAATGCGAGGCGCATGAATGTTCTCAGCTGGTTCCCAAGAGTCATTCTCGGATCCATACCCTTTCCAGGACACAAGATACCATAGCTTGGCACCTCTGCGCTTAGAGTCCAGTATAGCCTGCACTTCGTACTCCCAATTGCCATGAACTAAAATCGGAGCCGGTCTGAGTTTTATATCCTGTCTAGCTGGTTTTAACAAGGACGTGTGAAACACAGGATGAATTCGCAAGGTTTTGGGAAGTTTTAATTTATATGTCACTGGATTAACTTGACGAAGTTGTGGAAAAGTAAATTTTGCCATGTTCTGTGTCCCTACGTGTCCCCCATCTTATGTTATGTGTGCATGATTAATATGCATATGTATTCCCCATGTTTGATTAAAGACGCAATTACAGTTGTGTCCATCCCTAGTATGCTAGTTTCCAGTTCTCGTGAAAGCTACGAGTATTAGGCCTATGTAAAACTACGTTGCCACGTTTCTCAGTGTGCACGTTATTTCATTGTAAAGTCCCCGTTTCTAGGCCTCAAAAGGGCCCGGACACCAGATTCAGCTCCTGTCTCCTGAACCCTCGCTGAGGAGCGATACAGCCCCCACCTGTATCCTCGACCCTTCACTTACTTCCTGCCTCGCAGTGCCCGGCTCGGCCTGGCTCTGCCTACGAGTCTGCCAAGAGTATGTTATGATTCTAGTTATCAGTCCAGCCCTCCTTCTCTGCATTCCTAAGCTACTGAATCGCATCAATAGTTTCCGTCATTGTCTAGCCTTTACGTCTCCATGTAAGAGAAATACTGTATTAATGGTCATTTAATATTCCTCAACACGCACTACATGTAGAATAATGCATGCTCCAGTCTTAGAGTCTGTTAGCCTCTCCCCTCCTGACTCTTAGTTTATATCAACATGTCCTCTAAACATCAGATACTAGATAGGGTTTAGGTACATGTCGCCCTGACTCTCCAGACTTCAGTCTCTACTCCTAGCGCAGAGTTCATAGCCCCCAGCTTCTCCTAGTAACACGTCATTGTCAGTTTGCGCGCACCATTAGGTTAGAGGTCCCGGCTCCTTAGGTAGCCCCCTCCATGTTTCCGCCCCATGTATGACATATTCTGTTACGTTTACATCACATGTCTATGTATACGCCTCTTGTTACACCCACTTTCACCCTTATCTTTCGCGACTGTTATTGACCACACCCACTGCTCCGCCTATCATATGTATTGTAATGCAACTGTTTTAGTATATATGCTTGTGCACTGTTATTAAAGTTAGCGCGCTCATTCCCTGTCTCCCCTGCAGGGCCCTGCCATCCTGTTCCCGTGCAGGTTGTCCTGTTCCTGTCCTTATGCTGTATTAAACCTGCAAACTCCTACTACCTCGAATCTTGACTCTTATTTATTGAGCTATCTGTTATTACTATGTCCAGTCAAACCTAGATCCGGTATTATTTATTTATATACCACATAATGGCGCCCGAACAGGGACTTGCCCTTTCCCCACGCGCCGGTGAAGCCACGCCGGCCCCCTGACCCTCTGCAGCCGTGACGGAACCATACCGTGCACGTGCAGATATTTCTGCTTCAAGTATCCCTCAGGCCCACGGAGGAGACGGAGGTGGCGGTCCAGCATCCAGACGAGGCGGTGGAGGAACGCGGCGAGTCCCGACCAGAGCCCAAGCCGAGAGTCCAAGGTCCGAGGTATCCGGAGGCCCACCCGTAACTGAAGTCCGAAGTTCGTCCGTCCGGCGTCGAAGCAGTCCAGTCCAGTCCGAGGCTTTCCGTTCTTGCTGCCCGGTGAGTACCGTTGCTGGGGTAGTATCTAGACAGGGTCAATTTAATTGACTCTGGTCCGTGGGGTTTGGTGGTACACAGATCCCAAAACGAAGTGTCCACTTCGGTGGATGCGGGTCCTGACGTGTCTCTTTATGAGACCGGTAAGTTTCGTACTGTTTTAGCAGTGCATCTAGTTTCTGTTCTAGTCAGTTCTGTTCTCGAGAAATTCATGTATTCTGTTTCCCGTATTCCAGGTAGTATTCTGTTCGAACTGTTATTTTAAATGTTCTTCATGTATTTTAATGTCGTGGTATGAAAGTGGTGTAGTTATCGTGTTCATTGTGTATTGTATTGTGTCTAGATTACAGTTCAGTCATGCCGCTATTTTCCAAACTACGTCAGTTAAAAACTAGAAAAGGTCTGTTAGAAGCAGCAGTTCCTGTCCCGCCTAGGGACAGTCCAGGTCATTTTATGTATCAGAAGCATGGCATAAGTGTCATATTATATCTAGATTTATGGGTGGAATACACCAAACAGTTAGAAGAAAAGTATAGATGGCCCGTATCAGGCACATGGGATGCCGAGTGCATCATGCGAGTAGAAGAAGCATTATGGAAAAAGAAAGCCAGACAGTCACAGAAAGATGCCATCGAGTTATGGCGCAAAGAATCTCATAAAAGAACCGAAAAAGAAATCAGAAAGTCAGAACTAAGTAGAGAATCCTTAGAACGAGCCCAAGAAAGGGAACTAATCGAGATAGGTGAACGAGTTAAAACCGAACAGTCAGACAGACAGAGGAATGCCCTTATTAAGGGTATGTACCCTCTTCTTGCCGAGGGCTTGCCAAAAGCGATCCCGGAGGCATCCAGTAATTTTCCGCCACCATTAGTTCCGACCAAGCTACGTCACAAACCGACCGCAGCTGATATTTTCATCTCGTCCTACTTGGACGACACAGTCCCAGAATATGCAAATCCTGTTCTGCCAGTCCCTGTAAATCATGCAATTCCTGCTCCTCCAGACACCGGAGTACCTGTCACGGTGCCCCCGGTCCAGCCCACATTACAATTTCCCGCCGCGCCAGCACGAAGAGTATCAGTCGACGATTCCAGTTTAGGGGCCGCAGGAGGAGGTCCTCCTGGTACCCCGCCGCCACACCAACGTGTAACGTTGGTCGAGTTACATGAATGTGCGTTACAGCGTACGCCCAAATACAAGTCCGTTGCAGATATCCGACGAGCTCTTACTGAATGCCGCTATGATCCAGTTGCAGGTGATGATAGTACAGTTATATATTCCATCCGTGTAAGACGGGTGACCGGGTATTTGGATACCCTACCGAATATGAAAGAAGATCTAGACAGAATATATCGTTTCATCCGTACAGGGGATGATCCAGAGAGTATTGGCGAAGCCATGTCTCAAAGGAAAGCTGAGATCCAGCTCATGTTATTAAAGTTTCTGATTAATTGTTTAATAAGAGAACAAGATTATCCGACTAAAGATCCGGCCGAAATGAGAATCCTGACAAGGTGGAGTGATAATATAGCCGAGGGTAAACACAGAACTATCAGTAGTATAGAGAGTATGTACAAGAGAATCCGTAAAGAAATAATAAAGTTACACGAACAACGTAAAGCAGCACAAGTAAGCGAGAAAGAAAATGACTCTTCTACAGAAGAGGTAGAGGACGAGATTCCCGCCAGAATAGCGTATGTAGGAAAATCTAGATTTCCAGACCGCCATTTACGCCTAGAACACAAGAAAATCTTTCATTATCCAGCACCAGAGCAAGGTTCTCTAGAACAAGTATTTCAAGCTACCGATCATATTCTGAAATCACGAATCGGTTACAGTAAGTTAAGTACTATGCATGAACAAGAACTAGTCCGATCAGCAGTCCGATGGACTACTGATTCTACCACTTTTCCAGACGAAATAGTGGCACAAATGTTTCTGAAACTGCCCCCAGCCGAGCAACGACTGGTGGGTATGTATATGATCCAGCACCTCATTACTCTGTATGAGGGTCAACATTCTGATCCAGGTCCGTTACACGATGTCCTGAACGAGTTACTCCAGTATAGATGGAAAGGTCTAGGTACCGATTTAATTAGTGTCATTCTAGAACAGCGCCACAAATATAGAACGTTCCTGAACCCGCATTTTGTTCATGTCTCACCCCCAGAAAGTAAACCCTTTTATATAGATAGACAGAATCCGTTACGAGAAGTACACCCAGTCAGGACAACAGATGGTGAAATGCAACGAGTGTTTGTTTACACTCCGATTACAAAGATGGAACTCTTAGAAATGAAGAAATTAATTCCCTGCCATGACAAAGATCCAGCAGGGTTCCACCGAGAATTAAAAGACATGCTCCGTATGGGAGAATACACGTATCCAGATATAATTAAAATGTTAAAAGTCCTGTTGCCCGCAGGGGTATACGAGAAACTCAAGGAAAAAGAATGGGAGGTGGGAGAGAAAAAGATCGATTGGGCAGTTCTAGAAGCTGAAGATAAGATACGAGTACCAGGTACCGGTCTTGGAGAGAAATGTAAAGAATTACCAGAACTGTTAATACAAGTTTTGCCAAGATTATTAGCCACTAAAAAGGAAGACTGGGATGCAATCTCAGCCTGTAAACAGAAACAAGACGAAGACACTAGTGATTTTTATTCTAGATTTGAGAAATGCTTTATTATAAACAGTGGCCTCAAGACGAGTAGCGAGTCATACCCTCATCTTTTTGTTACTAAATTAGTCGAGAATTCAAGTCCACAAGTTAAGAATCGAGTTTTGAAAGTCGAAAGTACCTGGCAAGCTAGTACCCCGTCCCAGATGTTACAGATGCTTCAGTACCACCAGAATAGAATCAGAGAAGAGCAAGATCATGAAAGAAAACGTATGAAAGACACGAAAATGAAAGTACTAGTTGCACAATCTGTTCCTCAAGACAGTCAGAAGAGGGGTACGAATCAAGCCAGTCATCCTGCAGTTCCCGTTAAAGGGACCTGCAATTATTGTAAACAGCCAGGTCATTATATAAACGAATGTGCAGTTCTGAAACACAACATAGCTACCGGTAAGACTAAAGAAAGACCACGTCCGCCTAGACAAGAACAAGTTTCACAAACTTCTCAGCCACAGAATGCACAACAGACAGTTCCAGCACCGCAGCCTATTGCTGCAACACAGCATGTTACACAGCAGATGTACCAGTATGCACAGTCCGAGTATCCGGAGTATCAGCCATACTCATGAAACAGCCTAGAGAGGGAGGTAGGCTTGCCTCTCATCGAGATTCCTGTAGATCAAGAAGGTCCCTATGTTCATAGTCAAGTATTAGGGAAAGACAGAAAGTTTCTGATTGATACAGGGGCAAGTAGGACGACCATCAGTCACGCCGAAGTTCCAGGGGCTCCGCTCTCAGGCTCTAGAAATGTTTCCCTTGGATTTTCAGGAAAGCCTATTGTAAACGAGATATCTAAGCCAGTTACTCTAGAAGTAGGTCCATTGTCCCGCACTACTGATCTGTTACTTACAAAGTCATGTCCAGAAAATTTGTTAGGCATTAAGACACTGAAAGAATTAGGTGCAGTTATTTGCTGCTCCCCAGAGGGAATACGCCTGTTTCTACGTGACTTCAAGGGTCACTATGTATTACGAGATTTTGATCCGAGATTGTCCAATGTTCCGCAGCATCTATGGGCGCAAGGTCCAACTGATGTAGGTTATATGCAAATCACACCCCATCGTGTGACTCTCAAGCCAGGTGTAGTGTTACCACGAATCAGACAGTACAGATTGCCACCTGAGGCTGTAGCAGCCTTATCCAAAATTATTGACGAGCTCATGGCTCAAGGAGTAGTTGTAGAAACTGACTCCAATGTATGTAATTCTCCGATCATTCCAGTCATGAAACGTACTGATCCAAATACACCCCCAGTATATCGATTAGTGATTGACCTTCGAGAACTCAATAAATGTATTATTCCTCAGTACCCAGTTGTCCCAGATATCTCTTCCCTATTGACAGCCATTGATTCCGAAGCCTCATTTTTTTCAGTCATAGACCTCAAGAACGCGTTTTTCAGTGTCCCCATTCATCCAGACAGCCAGTTTCTTTTCGGATTTTGTTTAAATTGAAGGAGCTATATGTTCACACGAGCTCCTCAAGGTTTCACAGAAAGTCCTAGTATTTACAGTCAAGCACTTAAGAGACAACTAGACAATATTCACATGCCAACTGACACTGCCCTGCTCCAGTATGTCGATGATCTACTGATCACAGCCCGTTCTGAACGTGCTTGCGAGCGAGCATCACTTGCAGTCTTGTATTTCTTAGCAGAGATGGGGCACAAGGTGTCCCCTTCGAAGCTTCAATTCTGTGTACAGCAAGTGATCTACTTAGGCCACTTACTGTCCAAGAGGGGTAGGCAGTTGACACCTGACCGTATCCAGTTAATAGCGAGTCTTCCTCAGCCCAAGACCCAGAAGGAGGTACGTGCTTTTATCGGCCTCACTTCTTACTGCAGACAATGGATTCCTCAGTATGCATTTCTAGCTAAACCACTGATACAGTTAACGACACAGGAGGCAGCCGTATCGACTGTCCTCCCTTGGACATCTGAACATACACTTAGTTTTAATGAGTTAAAGAAAGCCTTATGTCAAGCTCCTGTTCTAGCTACACCGAACTACAGTAAGCCTTTTACACTTTTCGTCACTGAACGTGAAGGTACAGCATTATCTGTTCTCACACAAGATCAAGCAGGACAATACAAGCCCTGTGCTTATTTTTCGAGCACACTAGATCCAGTAGCCCAGGCTCTGCCTGCGTGCCTCAAGTCAGTTGCAGCCACAGCACTAGCTATCAGACAAAGTGATTCCATAGTATTAGGACATTCCTTGACAGTACAAGTTCCACACTCTGTGGAAGTTCTTTTAAACCGAACACAGACTCAGCACTTGACAATTGCACGTTTAACAGGTTATGAACTGACACTGTTCCAGCCACACATAGAAATCAGACGCTGCAACGTTCTAAATCCTGCTACACTGTTACCGTCAGTTAATTCGAATCCTGCCACACACGACTGTGTGGAAGTAGTTAACACTATGACTAAGCCAAGACAAGATCTGACAGATATTCCATTACCAGATCCCGACCTGACACTTTATGTGGATGGTTCATGTATGAGAACAAGTACAGGAGAACTAGTAGCCGCGTATGCAGTGACTACTGACACTGAAGTTATAGAAACACACCGTATTGACACCCTGTCTGCTCAAGCAGCAGAGCTAGTTGCTCTGACACAAGCCTGCATACACGCCAAGAACCTGAAAGTCAATGTTTACACAGATTCACGTTACGCATTTGGAGTCGTACACGACTTTGGAGTGCTCTGGCAGGAGAGAGGTTTCATGACTTCTCATGGAACCAAGATTCAGCATGGTCTCCTTATTCAAGCTCTGTTAGATGCCATACACTTACCGACATCTATTGCTATCATGAAATGCAAAGCACATACGAAAGTTACTGACACTATTTCCCAAGGTAATGATCTAGCAGATCGCACAGCCAAGCTTACAGCACAGACTCCAGACATGTCAGTTAATCCGACACAGACACATACTCCAGATCCGACTACCTGTATGACAGTTAAGGACCCCACTCAAGATGTCATAGATATCCAGTTACATGCTACTTCCGATGAAATCAAGAAATGGTCCGAACAAGGAGGGGTCCAGACAGATCAGGGATGGGTAACGAAGGGAAAAGCCACATGGTTTCTCCCCGACTCTATGGTTCAAGTCATTATCAATACCGCACATAGTCCAGCACATTTAGGAGAAAAAGCTATGTTAGATAGTATCCAGAACATTTGGTTCAACAAGCATTTACGAGCTGCAGCCAAGCAGAAAGTCCGTACCTGTATGATATGTTGCCAGTTTAATCCAGGTAAAAGTGTCCCGGTGGAACAAGGTGGATTCCAGCCCCCTGACCACCCTTTTGAAGTCCTCCAGATGGATTATATTCAGATGGAGCGATGTTGAGGTTTCAAGTATGTCCTTGTAGTTGTATGCGCTTTGTCCAGATGGACAGAGGCATATCCAGTCCCAGATTACACAGCCGCGACCACTGCCAAGCAGTTGGTTCGTGAATTCTTCCCCCGTTATGGACTCCCTAGAGTCGTATATTCTGATAACGGCCAGCCATTCTCATCCGAACTTATGAAGCATGTTTCCCTTTTGTTAGGGTACCAGTGGAAGTTCCATTGTGTACGCCATCCAGAAGCAGCCGGTCTCGTAGAGAGACATAATCAGACCCTGAAAATCCGTATTGCCAAGATTTGTAAAGAGAAAGGTGTGGACTGGCTAGTAGCTCTGCCAGTTGCTTTATTTTATATGCGCATGGTCGCACATTCCAGATCAGGTCTGTCCCCGTACGAGGTCGTATTCGGCCGCCCCCCTAATATGTGGGGTACACCTAGACCCCGAAGTATTACCGATGTTTCAAGTAATATGCTGACAGATTACCTAGCTTCCTTGATGTCTGCCCTACACTCTTGTCGTTCACAGGTTGCCGCCGCATTTCCAGACAATACCGAGGTGGCACCGCATGAAATCGTTCCCGGATGCATGGTTCTTGTGAGGAACTTTGATCGTTCAAGTCCGCTGGAGCCTCGTTGGAAGGAACCCAGACAGGTCCTCCTGGCCACCCGTACTGCCGTCAAGCTGGAAGGCAGGAAGGGCTGGGTCCATTTGTCACATGTGAAGAAATTTTACGGACTAAAGACTGTTTCAAAGAACATTTCCGAGGATTTCAAGGATTGCCAAAGTACTATTCTTAAGGACTGTCCCGCAAAAGACAATGATACAGATTCCTCCCTGTTAGAGAAAACTCCGCAGCAGGAGTATAAGAAAAAATTAAGGTCTAGTAAAATAAGTCAGCCAGTTTGATTGTCTAAGTCCTCCCCTAGGTGAAACGGTTAGACCGGTTTCTGACATGTATATAATAGACCCCCACAGAGAGAGAGTTAGTGAGAACTCTAAAAGTTGCACTATTATTTTATGTTTTCTGCTATATCTCAGCCTTATGATTACCTGCACATGTTATGCATTTTATTTGTATTTTCCAGTTTCTCATGTAAATAAGTCTTCTATTGCTACAGTAGAGCACACGTTTAGTGATCTGCCTCCTCATGAACTATCTTATCGTCTTGCTATGCGTAATAATTCTTTTATCCGCATGTTACATTATTCACACCAGACCAGCAATGCCACTAATTGTTGGGTGTGTGGTCGACTCCCCCCTTTCCAGACACCGAAGGGAGTTCTGCCACTCTTTCCTTATCCATTTTCACATAATGGTTCGTGTGGAGCATGGTCCACGTTAACGTCATCCTCAACAGATATGTCTTTTCTTAACAGTACATGTTTCCCAGACAAGCAAGGTCTTCCCCACAGAACAGGGCTAGATCTAGAAAATGAAGTTTACAATTTGGGTAATTATTCTTCGAATTTTATGGTCCTGAATGTTCAGTCTGATACTACTCTAGACTTACCTGCTATGTCAGTACTACCCGTTAAAGGTGAATTATGCGTCCGAAAGAATGGTTCCGTACATGTAGGACATAGTGATTGTACCACTATTGTCAAGTATAGGGACAGTAGGAAATCTATTTTCAAAGCTTCACGTCATTCTTATTTTGTTTGTGGTCAGACCGCATATGTTCGTCTGCCCCTCGATTGGGAGGGAACCTGTTACATTGCCTTCCTACTGCCACCAGTTTTTCTAGCCCCACCTGACTATCATAGGAATTCCCACCTAGTACATACTAGACACAAGAGAGACCTTCCGATTGTCGATTATACTGAAACTGCTCTAGAACAATACATAGATATCAATAAAGGTGTATTTCCCTATTTAGGTACTGTTGTGAATAGTAAACTGATACGTAGATTAACCAGAACACTCGAGGCAGTAGTGATTGAGACTACTTCTGCTCTAGGTAATTTAACCGAGGAGCAATCCTTTATGAGAATTGTCGTGCTCCAGAATCGTCTCGTCCTTGACGTCATACTGGCCGATAGAGGCGGGGCATGTAGAGTCATCGGATCTAGTTGCTGCATTTTCATTCCTAATAACGCGCCGTCTGTTTATTCAGCTATTACCAGACTCCATAATATTGCCCATATGTTACACCAAAATCCAGGCACCTGGACATGGTCCGGTTGGTTCTGGAATATAATTTCCACCTGGGGATGGAAAGTGTTGTCATTTTTGGGTATTGCAGTAGCGATCATATTCAGTTGCTGCCTCTGTTTACAATGTGGCCCTGCGATTTGTGGCATTTGTGCTACCTCTTGTATTCCTAGTCCCAAGTCCCGTTCTAAATCCAGTTCCAAGACAATTCGAGACGAACAAATGATACTGTATGAAATGATAGATGGTATCATGAATATTGATGTTTCCTGATGGAAACGTAGTGACAAGGAGGGAATGTGGAAAAGTAAATTTTGCCATGTTCTGTGTCCCTACGTGTCCCCCATCTTATGTTATGTGTGCATGATTAATATGCATATGTATTCCCCATGTTTGATTAAAGACGCAATTACAGTTGTGTCCATCCCTAGTATGCTAGTTTCCAGTTCTCGTGAAAGCTACGAGTATTAGGCCTATGTAAAACTACGTTGCCACGTTTCTCAGTGTGCACGTTATTTCATTGTAAAGTCCCCGTTTCTAGGCCTCAAAAGGGCCCGGACACCAGATTCAGCTCCTGTCTCCTGAACCCTCGCTGAGGAGCGATACAGCCCCCACCTGTATCCTCGACCCTTCACTTACTTCCTGCCTCGCAGTGCCCGGCTCGGCCTGGCTCTGCCTACGAGTCTGCCAAGAGTATGTTATGATTCTAGTTATCAGTCCAGCCCTCCTTCTCTGCATTCCTAAGCTACTGAATCGCATCAATAGTTTCCGTCATTGTCTAGCCTTTACGTCTCCATGTAAGAGAAATACTGTATTAATGGTCATTTAATATTCCTCAACACGCACTACATGTAGAATAATGCATGCTCCAGTCTTAGAGTCTGTTAGCCTCTCCCCTCCTGACTCTTAGTTTATATCAACATGTCCTCTAAACATCAGATACTAGATAGGGTTTAGGTACATGTCGCCCTGACTCTCCAGACTTCAGTCTCTACTCCTAGCGCAGAGTTCATAGCCCCCAGCTTCTCCTAGTAACACGTCATTGTCAGTTTGCGCGCACCATTAGGTTAGAGGTCCCGGCTCCTTAGGTAGCCCCCTCCATGTTTCCGCCCCATTTATGACATATTCTGTTACGTTTACATCACATGTCTATGTATACGCCTCTTGTTACACCCACTTTCACCCTTATCTTTCGCGACTGTTATTGACCACACCCACTGCTCCGCCTATCATATGTATTGTAATGCAACTGTTTTAGTATATATGCTTGTGCACTGTTATTAAAGTTAGCGCGCTCATTCCCTGTCCCCCCTGCAGGGCCCTGCCATCCTGTTCCCGTGCAGGTTGTCCTGTTCCTGTCCTTATGCTGTATTAAACCTGCAAACTCGTACTACCTCGAATCTTGACTCTTATTTATTGAGCTATCTGTTATTACTATGTCCAGTCAAACCTAGATCCGGTATTATTTATTTATATACCACAAAGTACTGGATATGGGCCGATAAATTTGGGATGAAACATATTTTTGTGTTTAAAATGCAAATTCTTGGTAGACAGCCATACTTTATCTCCAGAAGTATACACTGGTCCTGTACGATGATGTTTATCATATTGTGCTTTGTATTTATCTTTACTTTGTAATAACCGTTCGTGAATCTTCTGATGAACAGTCTGCATGAGTTGTACAGTATCTTGTACCGCAGGTGCACTAGTCTCATCTTTGGGCAGGGTCAAAGGAATAGTCTTTGGTAGGTCTCCATAAAGAGCTTCAAAAGGAGAAGATCCAGTAGAAGAATGAGGTGAAGAATTATAAGCTACCTCAGCAATCCACAGTAAATCCAACCAGGACCTTTTGGAATCCTCAACATAACATCTTAAGTATTGTTTTAGTGTTTGATTTAATCGTTCTGTTTGGCCGTCAGTTTGCGGATGATAACTGGTGGACATGTTTGATGTGATTTGTAAACTATGACACCATTGCTGCCAAAACTTAGATGAAAATTGAGATCCTCGGTCCGATAATAACACTGAAGGCAAACCATGTAATCGCACTACTTCATTAAGGAAAATTTGTGCTAATTGTCCTGCTGTGGGCAATCTTTTACAAGCTATAAAGTGTGCGTACTTAGTTAGACCATCCACTACAACCAGAATCGCATTTAGATAATTTGCAATATAGATTGTCAGCCGAGTGCTGGGGTCTACATTATAAGTGAAAATAGTCTCTATATGTTAATATGACGCATTATTCATACTGGGTTTTTTCTTTTTATTGTTTAATCCAATCTGGAGCGAAACGCCATGGTAATATTCCGTCTCGGTCGCCACTGCGATCTCTGTTGCAGTCTGGGCAGTTTTTTACAAATATGTGATGTTCCAGGCTCATTCCTGGCCACCAGTATATTGATTATAATTCTTCCAGAGAATCCTTAAGCTTAAGGTGTCTAAGACTCTCACCCATATGTGTGTCTGCTATTAACAAGACTCTCCTGTTCGTGTTTGGAATTACTCTATCCCCCACTCCAGGGATTAGAGCAAAAGGAACGGAGTTTGCATCGATTATGTATGTATAATTGAGTGGATAGTTGATGGGTAGCGCTGAGCAGTCGCCTTTTGATGACGTTTTCACCGCCAGCATTGTTTCCCCGTCAATGTATTTTCCTGAATGCTTTTTTGTAGCTACGGAAGCCGATTTAGTTGCTTCCACTGTGGCTGTCTCAGCCAATGAATTCCCTGCAGCGTGAACGCCATCACGCTGATGACTCAGTGAGTGTATCACGTGAGTCTTTGGTAGTTCTTTCTGTAAAAGAACTACTTGTTCCCAAAGCGATTTTTGCTTTATTGTTGCACCTGTGTCATCTTTGTAACCGTTTTGAATCCATTTCTGTAAATCGTTATTGTATGATTTGACGCAGTAATACGAATCGCACACTATTAGTGTCGGGAATTCGCGATCGGCATTATCTAGCGCCATTTTTAACGCTATTATTTCAGTTTGTTGTTCTGAATTATTTTCCACTGAGTGTGTTTTCGTAAACAGAGGTCTCAATTTACCTCCGCGCCACACGTCTTTTACAATCTCGCATGTGGCGTTATATGCTTGCTTTCCCCAAACTGAGGGTTGAGCATGTCCGTCTGTATATATTACACAGGCGTACTGTCGTATGGGCAGAATGTCGATTGGCAGAGGGTATTTTCTTTCATATTCTAGATTTTTTTATTTTTTCATTTCCGGATCAAAATAGTATTTTACTTTGTCTGTAGCCAGAGAATTTTCCCATTGTATCCATTTTGGATTTAATGCCATAGTAGGTAAATTACATGGGCTTGTTAATGCCTCAAAAGCTGATTCTGCTGTTCTGACTGTAATACGTCTGCCGTCAGCTTGGTCTTTTTCTCTTGCTACAGCTGTTTGAACCGCATGAACAATGTTTTCCTTAATGCTGAACGTTTTTTCAGCTTCTGTGGACAAATGAGATTTGTATGCTGTTGGTACCGTTTCTCCCTCATTAGAGGTTAGGTATGTGAATCCGCATCTTCCTGGGATGACTCGGATTACAAGGTTGCGTGTGTTATCGCGCGTTTGCAGTTTTGTTTTAACTAACATGTCTGTTTGTAAAGATCTCAACATTTCTGTGTGTTTTTGAGTCCAATTGATTCTTTTAAAATCTGGTTTTATTAGGTCATAGAGAGGTTTAACCCTCTCTGCATAATTTAGAATGTAAGTTCTTCCGAAATTCAGGAAACCTAGAATTGATTGTACGTTTTTTAGAGTTCTTGGTGCTTGGATTACAGCACATTTCTCTAGGAAATTGTCAGCCAGGCTTTTGCCTTCACTTGATAATTCATATCCTAAAAACAGGACAGTTAGATGGGCAATTCTTGACTTTTGAAGTTGAATTTGTAACCCTCTGCTGCGAACCCAAGTATTATGGTGTTCACTCTCTTCAAGTGAGTATCCAAATCATCATCTGTTAGATAGATGTCATCGACATAAGATAATGCCTCATCATCATATATTTGTAGTAACTCTGTTACTCTCGCTTAGAATAATCCTGGGCTGTTCTTAAACCCCTGTGGCAAACGACAGAAATTTCTGCAAGCCATTTATTGAGAAAGCGGTCAAATATCTGCTTTCAGGTGCTATATTTTGACAAAAGAATCCATTAGAGATGTCTAATGTTGTTTTGTATTTTTTGCGCACTATGCTATTCATTAGTGCTGCACTGTGTGACTTTTGTACTGCAAAAGTTTGGCAACATGAGTTTAGATGTCTGTAGTCCAAAACTAGACGATATGAGTCATCTGGTTTGGAGACAGGAAACAAAGGATTGTTCATTTGTGAGGTGCAAGTTTCAATCACCCCCTGGTATTCAAGTTGATCTAAGATCTCCCTGACCTGTTTTTTAGCTTCTTGCTTAATTGGGTACTGCCTCTGCGCAGTTGGTTGAGATTTTAACTGGATTTTGTGAGGAGGAGAGTCCTCATCCCATACCACATGATTTTTATATAATGCAGGAGCTTGGGCTACTGCCCACTTTCTCGCAAGTGTATATTTTTTATGAATTGGAATATGATTTGAGAAGGCAGGCATAATCATTTCTTCGCCATGAGGGCACTCCCTGACAAACTCCGGTGGCCAGTCTTTTTCAGCTAGAAGGATGTCATAGCCTTTGGAGAGATTATCCCAAAATAGACCCCTTATTTTCCTAGTCTTATCTCCCTCTATACGCAATGCTATTTCATATATTTTATGAGGTTTGCTAACTCTGGTATCTTCAGTTTCCACCTGAATGTATTCATTCGTGTCCACTGTCTCCAGATGTTTCATCAGGATCTTGCGAGCTATGCTCACTTCTGCTGCGCTGTCTAGCATTGTCTGTGCCCATTCTCCGTTTTTCAGTTGTGTCCTCAGTATCCTCGGCATGTTTGATTACTTTAATGCTGGCTACCTTCTTCTTTGGAAATTGTAACTTTTTACTTTGATGAGCAGGTTCCTTGTCTTTGGACTTGACGTGCTCTTCCCTGTGTTCTGACCGTCCTCTTCTTTCCGATTTCTGCGAGGAAGTCTGAAAAGATCGAGAGGGACGTGTATCGATATCTTGATATCTATCAGGTTTCTTCACATTATCCCTATTTCTAAGGTTGTATCTTTTCTCAGAGGGCTCCCTTTGGGGAGACTTGTGTCCTTGGTCCGGAGATCTTTCTCTCCGCCGAGGAGACCTTCCTCTGGACTGGAATCTTTTTTATTTGGGAGTGGATTGTTTATTTCCATCCCAGCTCTTTTTTGGAGTGTTTAGATTATTTTTAATAAATACCTTTTCACGATTTTCAGTTAGTTGGGGTTTCACTGGTTTCCCACCCAAACTATCTCTTCCTAGTTCTTCATAGGATTTTTCTATGATTCTGGCAAGTTCAAATGGCTGTTCTGCTATATCTGTTTCTTTCAACCTCTGGCGGATCGCTACAGATGCTGCTTCCCCTTTTATGTTGGCTAGTAATATAGCCTAGACCTGTTTGAAGTCCTTCAGTAATTTCATACCCAGAGTTAAAGCAGGTTCTGGACCGTATTCATTTTGAATCTGTCTTAGTACATCTGGTATTACCGCCATGGACGGAACACCATGTGCTTTTGTGCAAATGGAAGCAAAGACTGTGCCCCAAGTGTCACAGTCCTCCACATGTGGTGCGATCCCCATTGGAAGACAGATAGTCAGAATTCTGTGTTTCTCAACAGGGGTAGTATCCGGAAATACCGCCTCTATTTGAGTGATTTTTTGTGCTAACCAGAATGGAATTTGCTCCCGTTTAATGGGTACTTTGCCTAGACAGGACTGTATGTTCTGTGGTGTGATTTTATTCGTGTTCCCTGATGAGGGGTCATCTGTAGAATGTTAATAGCTGGTTGGACTGTTGAAGTCCGCATTACATATTGGACTAATTGTCTATGTATTTTAATCAGTTGTTTTAGCTGTGCTAAAAGTACTGGTATTGACATTTTTTCAATGTCTGGATGTGGTGTGTATCCCGCTAGAACCGGCCACGTTGCTCCTGGTCTACCTAGTGGACCGAGCCTGGTGATGTGATCATTATGTTTTAGGGCGCCTTTAAACCAGAGCAGGTGCTCTTGGTATTTCAGTGATATTTCCACCTCCTCGAAAGGAGTGTACTCATTCGGAGGTTCCTCTATTTTGTAATAGTGGAATTCCTTTGTTACAGCATTTGCTGCTGGAAAGTTTATCCATGAATAGAATACCTCTGTCTGCCGATATTCATGTGCCTCAATTACGAATATGACTGTACCACCTCTCGATGTCAGTCCATTTTCTATAAGTTTTAAGGTTATAGTTTTTCTTATGTTGACCGGGATGAGTATTGCATCTGGGTCAGTCTGTAGGAGACTTGTGTCATCCGTTAGGAGTTGAGCTGCTAGTCTAGCTGCCTCCCTTTCGTCATCATTTTCTGACATTTTTACTGACAGAAAAGTTTTTTGTTGCAGATCAGGTTTCCAAGGAAACAAAGATTAGGTGCACAATATTTTGGAACACTGTATCCTTCAACGTTGAATAAACCAAAAACCATACATAGGAGTCTCCTCCTACTAAGTTTTGCGGATTTTAACCTTTGACCCACTCCAGACGTCTTTGGAGTATTTATGGGAGAAAGAGTCTGTGTGAAAAAGCACGACTGAGTTACTCTAATGCCTTGCGTTAGATTTCTCGCCTTACCAAACCGTTGGGCGCCATGTAGTGTAGTTCCTATTATCCCAATAGGCTCTGCGCATTGGAATAATATCTTCAATAGTATAGACGTAGGACAGAGGTTAACTAGGTCTTCTATTGACGATATTAGACTTAAGTTTTGTGTGCCAGCTAGCTCAGAGTTCACTAGAAACTTTCTCGAATAGGCGAGGAGGAGTTTAACCTCCCTGGATAGACAAGAAGGGATTTAGTTTCTGACAACCATAGAACATGACAACTTTGCTCTCCCTGATCAAGAGTATATCTCTAGAGTCGTGTGAAAACAAAAGACAGCTATTTTACTCAGTCAATACGTGCATACTTAGTTTCACCAGATTGTAGAGAAAAGAAGAGACGGGCGTGTTCAATAAAAGGTGTTATTTATTGATCAGTCTCTTTTCTCATACAAGAGAAATGAATCGCTACGATTGCAATACTTATAGTTAAGTAAAGTGCTTACAGTAAAAGCAGGATTATAAAATAATACTGTAAAAGCATTGATATGGTTTCTTAGCCATATGATACTTTAAAATGGATAAAAGATATACATACATATATACATTGACTAATCGTACTCAACTGGTGCTTCTAACTACGCCTACCCCGGTGTACCTGACCTAAGCCTAATATGTGGGAAGGAGTAAGTAAGTAGCAGTTTAAGTTAAGTTTGTTTTGCCAAGAGTCTGACTCAAGAATTCTCTGTAAGGGGTTAGTCAGCTCAGTACCTGGGATTTAGAAGGCTGGAGGGCTGGTATCTCTTTCTCAGGACTCGGTATCCCAGTTACCCGCGAGGGCAAGCTGGAAACGCTGGAGGCTGGATTCCTCGGCAAGAGGAAAGGTAGCGTCTTCCTCAGCGCGTCAAAAAGGGAGGGGCAGCGTCCGTGGGGTCTCTGCATCAGCTGGGCTCTCCGGCAAGTAGTCGCTGCTCCAAGCTCATCACCACCGTGTCTCTGCTTAGGGCAGCGTCGGTATATTTATACCTGAAAGGTGCCGGGTTTGACGTAAGGATGGACATAAGACGTCAGTAAGGATGTCATTAAGAACTGGTCGTTCTTACATTCTTTACAGGAGTTCTCGAATGCAATCAAAACAATAGCAGCAGGGGATTTCCCAGGTTTGCTGGAGGCTTGGTTTGTTTAGAGAACTCGGTGTGCTTTCTAGGGGGCTGGAGGAATAGTGCTTGCTAAATGTGACAGCATGCGCTATGACTTAATCTGAAAACGGGTTTCTGTGCCGTTGTATGGATATTAGTGAATTATAACCGGACAAGGGTCAGAAATAGGAGTATCGATACAGGTCCCTAGATAAACATACTACAGAGTATAATTATACAATGATGCATTTCTCCCAGAAAAGTTCAAAACCCTGCTGATTATTTCTCAAGTGTGCCAATACAATGTCATGACACTACTTCTAAAGTGGCTGATGCTTATGTTAACTACATTGTGAGATCCAGTTCCCCTGCTGCTATATCGGTAGAATGATTCATTGCATCTACAAGTACTACCAGGGATTTTCTAATACTCAAAGACATTATTACATGCAATTGTTGCAAAACATAATTGACCTCTTCATGATGACCTTAAAAACCAAAAGTTCAAAAGCGTGTGGGAAGGACTTTTAGTTACTCAAGAAGGCGTCATCTTACAAGAGTTGAGAACTGTCTTATTTGAGGGTCGTAGACAACAGGTAATTGAACTGGCTCATGAGAGACACTGTGGAGTTGTTTCTCAAAACGAGCTCTGTGGCACTGAGTGTGGTTCCCTCATCTTGATGAACGAGTTGAAAAAGAGTTAAAGGCATGTCATTTGTGCAACTGCTTGTCATCCAAGAAAATTCTACACCCATTAAACATGTCTGATCTCACAAAGCATTGATGGGAGAAGTTTGCAATTTATTTCTTTGGACTCCTTGACAACATACAACATTTCGTCAACTACTTGTGACAGACTCATTGAGAGATATAAAGTATTTTTGCAAAATGGAGTGTTCCTTTGATTTATAAATCTAACAATGGCCCACCTTTAATAGCCAAGAGTTTTTAGATTTTCTTATCTAAATGTCAAGCATCAGAAAAGCACACCTCTCTGATGTAGTTGAGAGATTTATGAGCACTCTCAAGAAGACCGTTCAGTGTGCTGCCCTGGAAAAGCTTGAACTCAAATCAGTTCTTCAGTTTACACTTCGTGCATACAGGTCAACTCCACATCGTACCACAGGTGAAAACCCTGCCACCTTCAGGTTTTGGAGAGCCATAGGCAGAAAGTTGCCACAATGGACCAATGAGAGATCTATTGACATTGATAGACTTTGCACTACTGACTTGTCTCACAAATGCTAATGTAGACTTATGAGGATGGATGCCGCTGTGCTCAGAGCACTGTGTTTAACAGAGCAGACCAAGTTATCATCAGCCAGAAATTGACACGCAAATTGATGCTGACGCACTGAGGGTTGTGACTAGTAAAGGACAAATGGTGACTGGACACCATCCTTGAAAGTCCAAAAGATGAGATCTTTGCATTTCAAGCACCTGCTTGAAAATGCCTGCTTCACCAGCTCCAGATGTTATAAGTGAGATTTGTCCACTTAGGTGTTGTCATATAGCTACTGTTAATCTGAATACTGTGTTAAGTTAGCATAGGCTCATTAAATGTTTAAACGCCATTTTTTCCTTTTGCTGCTTCTGCACACGATGCATAATTGTTGATTTAGCTTTCAACCTAGTAGTTTACATGAGAATAATATGTTATTGCTCTCAAATCAGCTTTGCTTAATAAACTACGTCTGTACAGTGAGTGCTGAAGCTACAAGGATAACACGACACAGTTTGTTGTGAGAACTGATCTCCGCACCTTCATAGACATAACACAAGTGCAGCTCCTGCCAAATTCTGGCTTTAAGCGCGTTTTATATTGCAATGCTTAGAGCACACACACACACTTGATGCGGTTCGCATGCAGAGAGCTGGTGGAAGCAGATGTGATCTCTTCATACTAGGATCTTGAGGTATGGGCCCGCCCTGCTAAAACCCAAAGAGACCTTCTTATATATTAATATAATATCCTAGTTATGGAGGGTGAGAATTAGATGTGGTTAGCACTTATTCATTTCAGCATAATAGCATGCTGTCACCATTTGCTTTCTATGGACTAGTAACTATGCTGATAACTTTGCTTCTGATAATATCTTTCCTTGTATTATCTAAGTTTGAGAAAACGGCATTAGTAAATAAATATTTCAAATGTGCACGTGTCCTCATTTACTCCACGTTCTGGGTTGAAATGATTGTATAACGAAAGAGTGTTCATGTGTTCCACGTAACCTGAGGTATTGTAAGTTCATTTTCTGGTTTGTCTAAACATTGGCAGTGTTGTTATGACTAATGAGACACTGTAGCTAGCTCGGTAAGGGGATTTCGGGTACTGAGGTGAGTTTTGGGTCACCCTAATTCGCCGAGGTTCCAGATCTCTGTGCACAGTTCTGTGGGAGAACGGAAACCCTGCTACAGTGTCTGAAGAGCCCAATGACCATACCAGTGTCTTTGTCACAGTGCCAGTCATGGACACTAGTCCTGTAACTCAGCAACCTCACATGACCAGATAGAGCACCAAAAAGAATTACTGAAGAGTTGCAATGCATATATTTATTATTGGTACTTTTCATTTAACAAAGGCAGAGATGTAGTGTCTTGTGATATAGAGAGGACAGGTCCCTTTTTGTTCCTGATGGACTCCATAGAACAGTGACTTAAGTGTGTGGGTGAAAGAATTCCTGATGTAAAATGTTCAGTTGATGGTAACACGCTGATGAATAAAGATGTGTAAGACCAAGCTCCATGTGTTGTGTGATCATTTGCATGTACCCGGGCTGGGAAGGATGCTACAATTACCACATACTTCCCTCCTTTTATACCCAGCGAAGAATACACTACTGCAGTCCGATTGCTCCCACAAGCCAGGTAGTTGCATCAACATAATACATACAATGTGCTGGCCATGCACCCAATCTACTAGCCACCTCCATAACAAATGCTTTGTAACTCATCTATTAGACAGCAAATGGTCACAGACAAAATATGACACTTTTGTAAAAGTACGATGACCCAATTTTATAGCAATATGTATGAAAGAAACTTCAACCCTTCTGGAGGCCATGCTTCTAAACTGCTAAAATTGTAACCGAGACATTTTCAACATACTGAATATATTTCACTTCATTTAAAACCGCACCATACCAAGCCACGCAAAGAGAATATCATCACAGTGTAATCTTCCCACATTACACAAGAAGCTATATAGCCTATACAGCTGGCCTAGTGACCAAGCCATACATTTCACTGTGATATAATTCTAACTAAGAATACCTGATCCATATAAAACCAGACCACTACCTAGGGAACAAAATCTGATCCCAGCTCTACAAAGATGCTCAGCTGGACAGGTGTTACTACGTAGACTTCGTCCTACATCTTCCATATAAAAAATTAAGATAGAACCACCCACTCCATGATACAAATAAGGGCCTCATTCCGTTGTTGGTCGGAAAGCATTCGGACAAACTCGGATTCAGGGAGTCCGGCCGACCGAATTTGATGTTTCTGAACACCATTCGGTTGGACTTCCTTTGACTTCAATGGGAACTTGTGTTTCGACCGACAACACAGGCTCCCATTGCAAAATGGGATGGTTGCACAAAACCTTAAAGCCCTAGGGCAAGCACCCCATGGTGCCTTCCAAACTATGAACAGTTGGAAAGAGGGGACCTATGGGACCACCGGAGGGCTCCGTGTGAAGGGGTGCTGCTCTAGGCCTATGTCTGAACTGGGGTGGCTGAGTGGGCTAAAGAATGGTGATGGATTAAACCCAGATCAGTTGACTGGGGGTGAGTGTTTGATTTGCTCAAACGCTTCGTCCATCATCCCCTTTTGTATCGCTTTGTGCTGCTCTAGGCCGCCAAAGTCAGATTCCGACAGCTGATCCATGTCAGACAAAGTGAGTTGGAAAGGCTGTCTGAATCTAACATCGCAATGCCTTGGACAGAACTCAGTCAGTAGAGTTGTACGATTCGGCTCCATGGGACTATGTTTCTCCAAATGCCGATCGGAACCGAGTTCGAAAGACCGAACGGGGCACCTAACATCGTAATCGGGCGGTCAGAAATGTTTCCAGGTTGGTCAGAAACAAGGGTATTGACACGGATTCAGACAAACCGAATGCCATTCGGAGCCTTTCTGACTGACATTGTAATTAGGCCCAAAGTGCAAAAGAGGAATTAACAGACTCGAGAGCTAATACCTGTATATGTTTCTGCATCAACAAAATTCACGCACAATACCATATATGTATTGAAAATGAATGAAGTCTAACAAATACAAATCCTCTAATTACCCTATTGAAAAAGTCCATTACAATTGACGAAGTACTCAGGGACAAAATTAGGCAGAATAAACCCACATAATTGCTGCTTTTTCGTTTCTATCCAGGCAAGCATCCAGTCAGAAACACCCTCTTACCATTTTTACTCAGTAATCTCACAAATTACCTTTCATCATTCATGATTACCTCCTACAGGGAAGACCTTATCCCAATTTCCCATTGTTCAATATCTCAACTATGAAAACACATTACCCTGCTAGAGCTAGTCAACAATTATCCCAATCAGATGTATATGTCAAAATACCATCCATAGGATTATGGATATATTTCTACTTCAATACAACGATTTGCATTATATTATCAAGGTAAGCATATATGGGAAAATATAGATTTACTATTCCTATGCCATGTATAATGACCTTGATTGTACAGTGTAAATCAATTTTTTGGGATCAATGTATGTGCTGGCTAATAATTAAAACCCAATATTTTGGTACCACACCCTAGTCAGGACACGTTCAACACAAAAGTCAACAAGGATTCCTCAGAAGAGGGGGTTATTCATATCCATAGATTCACAGGCTATCACACACATTTCCAAGCACATCAGTCAAACTTCACACTATGAGAAACACAGAAACGCTACCATCCTGGTAGTCAATGATCCATTCATGAACTTAGAAAATGTGGAAACCTGGGTGTGGCTCCTAAATATAGACTCCAGGATGTCATTCAACCACAATATAGAGGTCAAAATATATTGAGTACAATATATTGAAATTTTTAAACATCAAGGGTAAGTATATCCTTTTCTATATTAACATCAATGTTGAAAATATTGTATATTACAATATTGTGATCTTTAATATTGGTTTCATGTTTTATGTTGTGTTTATTTTTTATCAATTACTATAGAAATAAATGTAAAATTATGTTTTACTATTATAATATAGGATCTCTGGTTTATTGGGAGAGTTGTAGCGTTGTTGAAACATATTGATTATTGAATAATTTAATTTATAACAATTCATTTTGTATTATTTTCGCTACTTTTTTTGATTGCTAAGAATTTCTGTGAATTCTTTTTGCAGCTTATGGGTTAATTGTTGGAGTGTGTGAATAGTGTTTTTTTAAATATGTTATTTTGTACTGGTGTTGTTGTGCTCCTTTTGGTGGGGTCTAGCCACCAGGACTGTCGCTTTTCGACTCCTAGAATCAAAAATTTTAGATTCTCAGAACCTGGCCTATGTCTGCCTGGTGTTCTCTTCAGTCTAAGATCACCTCCAGCAGTGTCACATCAGCCCTCCAGACAGAATACCCTGCATTGCCTCACTCTCAGGTCCCATTGCCTCCAATGCCACAGACGGGGTCTCTTCTACGTCAGTGTCCTGCAAAATCCATCTTCTCTCTCCCTCTCTTTCCCCTCTCCAGCAGGTTTTAAGTGGGGGTAGAAAGTCTAAAAACGTAGGTACCACTGTTCAATCCTCAGCTGACACATCCTCACTCCAATCCTGCCCCAACACTCCAGGGCAGCGTTTTGTAACACTTTGAGATGGTGACTTGAAGTGATCTATTGAAAAACCTCTAATATAGCCTGACACCATGCCCCAAATTGTCACAGGTTCTTGGTGTCTTTACGCCAAGATTCTAACGAGGACCCTCTCCTGTAATTAGCTTCAGAGGTATAGCCACTCCCTTTTTTACTCCTTGGAGTGAGCCTTCCCCTGCCCCTGCTACAGTGTGAAAAGCAATTATCACATGCAGATTCTATTGCCTCTTTTCCATTCCTAGGAGCAGACATAAACTCTGACAAAAGGGCCTTTTGTGTGAGAAGGACTTAGATTCTCCAGCTAGCCAGTCAACTAATTAACTTGGCCCTGTAAAGGGAGCAAAACATAAGAATGTAATAATGATCCACGATCGGAGAAATAGGTGCCAGATGGACTGCAGATATGACAAAAGTGATATTGAATCTACACTCAGAATCCATGTTTATTATAGACTCTGTGCATCATCTTAGTCTGTAGACCTACCTATGGCAAAAATGGAAACACTTCGGTGCTTAATTCACCTATAATGTATAATACAGCAAAGCACACAACCTTTTCAGTTAGGACTTAAAGACTGAGATTGAGACTGAGAGCATTTTCCAGAGCAGCGCCAAGAATTTGGAACTCGCTTCCGCCATACATCAGGAAAATCTCCTCTAAACCTCTCTTCAAAAAGGAAGCAAAATTATTCTTGATGAGCAAATTCCTACCTTAAATCTGCACAATTACGACCCCAGCTACACAACCTCCTAAATTCCTCTACTCTTAAGTCACTGAGACCCTGAAGCGAAGACCAACACAAACTCAATCGTGTTTTTATTGTTTCAGAACAATTCCCACTGCTGCTATTCACCCGAACACTTTTCCTATAAGTTGCTACTTTTATGCTATTTTTTTGTACACAATGTTTTTCACTAATATGTTTTACACCTTGCTCTTTATGAAAGCGCTCTAATACCATACTTTGGGTCTGATTCGCGCTATCGAGAACTCTAAAAATAAATAAATAAATAAAATTAATAAACACACAATATTAGGCCTACACCGACTCAGCACAATTCCTGAAGAGTCCCTTCTATGACAGGCTACTGTTTTGCAGGTTCTGGGCTGAGCTCAATGATAGCTCCATCCGCTCAGCCCACACACATGTCCACATGCATATGAGCATGTTTTTCACACGCAGCCAACCTAGAGCTTGTCACCCCTGATGAACAACAATACAACAGACACATCTTTACAATCAATATAGCTCTTCAATTATTCACGGGTGGTATTACATCAACAGTGCGATTCATCGAGGGCGCTATGACAGTACATGTAATTAGTTCGTGGACAGGATACAAGCGCCCAGGTGTGCCTTCCAATTGGTAAACAGGAGTTAATACGCTTCATCCCTCTACAAGGGAGGGGACAAGCTTTGCATAGTCATCCCAACCCCAAATGATAAGCATGTGCAATAGAACAGGAACAACTAACTGCAACACTGTCACACAATTACATTACCGAATTCTCGGCCCCTCCGGCCCAAACCCCCACCCCCCTTCTCCCAACCATTTGACTCGCATGGCTCCTCATCAGGTGTTGCCTCGTCGCTGCTTCGTGTAGTGCACCGAAGGATGTGTCTGGTGTGGCGTTCTCTGCGCCCCAGCCCCTCTCGCCTATTGTATCAGCCTACTGCCCCGCCGCCCCCTCCTCCATAGCGTCCCCTGTCTCCCCTGCAGATTGTTTAGCATATATTTCCATCTCTCTGCCATAGGCTCCTTACAGAGTCCCATAGTTTCCTCCCTCCTGATGGCTGTCCACTCCGCACGAGCCCATGACGAGAGCGACAGAATCCATGCCCTTGTACTAGGTGAGTCCCTCGCCTTCCATCTCCTAGTGAGGAGTCGCACTGCCGTCACCATTCCCAGGTCGAGGAATCAAGACGACGCTTTGTCCTTAGGTGGCCTTTTGAAATGGTGTAGGAGATACTCGGGCCAATTACAAGGGATGATGCGGCTGGTGCTCCGTGTAAGTAGTGTATGAATGTCCCTCCAATAGGTGCCGAGGCCTGGACAGTGCCATAGGATATGAAGGAGGTCTGCGTTCACTTCTCCGCATCTGGGGCAAGATGCGTCCGCTCTGTGAAAGTATTTATTTATTAAGTCAGGGTTAGATAGGCCCTGTGCACTATGTATACTTGAATTTGGCAGAACCTCATATTTCTGGGGATGCGTACCGGGCTTTTTAGGATATTTTCCCATTCTCTGTCTGCCAACGCTCGCCCCATGTCTCTCTCCCATTTCACCCGTAGCGGGGCTTAGTCCTGTTCCGTATGTGTCCGTAGGGATGCAGCAAACCACTTGACTAAATGCCTGCCTCTGCCCATAACGTGTAGGTACTGTAACGTCAAATGCTGCGCCGGCTCTTCCGCAACATCACCCCATTTAGCCGCCATATGTGCCGTTAGGGATCTGTGCATTAGGAAGCTCCCTGGTTTAAGCCCAGCATCCGCGACTAGCGTCTCATAGGGTATCAATACTCCATCCTGGTACAGGTCGCCCAGCGTCTGGACATCCACCTCGTGCCATTGCTCTAGCATGGAGTGCGTGAGTGACCCCCGCCTCCGGGCGAGCCTTCCAGGGGCACCGTAGGTGCATAAGAGCGCACCCCTCTTGTGAGGTACAATGCCCTGCGGAAGCATTTGAATGCTACCGCCAACAGTAGTGGAATGGGGCGTGTCGGCGCTGCTAGTGGGTGAAATAGTGCGGTGATCCGCTCCAGCGTGTACGATGGTTCAGCCGTGGCAGTATCCTCCCTTCCCCTGTCTGCCAGCCAGCGAGCGACCCATTGGAGTTGTGCCGCCAAGTAATAGTGCTCAAAGCAGGGAGCGGCTACCACGCCCCTGTCTGGGGGTAAAAACAGTTTCCCGAGTGCTAGGCGGTGTCTAGACGCACCCCAGATAAAGTCACGTAGAATCTTGTTGAGGTTAGAGAAGAAGGACGCGGGCAGGAAGAGTGGTAGGTTTGCGAAATAATAGAGGAGGCGAGGGAGCATTACCATTTTAGCGAGGGCCACTCTGCCTGTGGACGACAGCGGGAGCGTGGACCAGAAGCCTATTTGGGCCCTGAGCGCTGTCACCGCTCTTCCGAGGTTCCCGTCTAGTAGATATGTCTGCTGGCGGTAAATCTGGATCCCCAGATATTTGAAAGTGTCCGCCTGCCATTGGACTCGCGTGCCGTTGAGGCTGTACTTCGGGTCTGCCACCCCCTCTCTAAACGCATAAAGGCACGACTTGCCTGCATTGACTCGGAGCCCCGAGAGATCAGCGAAGCGGCTCAGCAATGGGGCCAGTAGCTCCGGTAACTGGCTCACGTCTAGGATGAAGACCAGTAAATCATCAGCGTACAATGACACCTGATGAACCCCATCGCCTAGCGGGATACCATCTGTCAGAAGTTGTCTCATGGCCGCAGCCAAGGGCTCCATGGCCAGCGCGAAAAGCAGCGGTGACAGGGGGCAACCCTGCCGGGTACCTCTACCTACCGCCACTGCCTCCGAGACATACGGTCCCATCCGGATACGGACCACGGGATTGTTGTACAGAAGTCCCACCATCTGAAGAAAGTTTTCGTCTATCCCATACGCCTCCAATACTGCCGACAGGTATCCCCACTCCATGCAATCAAAAGCCTTTTCTAAATCAAGCACCAGGCATCCCGCCCTGGGCCAGGCTGACGTTGCTTCCGCTGCTAGCCGGAAGTACCTCCTAAGGTTCAGAGATGTGGATCTTGCTGGTACGAAACCATTCTGATCCGGGTGTACTAAGTGTGAAACCACCGGCGCCAGCCGGTCTGCAAGGAGCTTGGCGAATACCTTATAATCAGTGTTCAGCATCGCCAGCGGGCGGTAGGAGCCTAAGGACATGGGGTCCCTGACGGGCTTAGGTAGGGACACAAAAACGCTTCCTTCAGAGAAGGTGGGAGCCGACCGGCGGCCACTGATGCCTTATTCACTCGGAGGAGCTTAGGCACCAGAATGTCACTGTTTGCTTCATAATATTCAGCCGGCAGACCGTCTGGTCCCGGTGTCTTCCCAGACGCTAGTGCTCGAATTGCATACCCCACTTCCTCCAATGTCAACGGAGCACTGAGCTCCTCATTCTGACTTTCCGTCACAGTAGGCAGAGTGACCGACTCCAGAAATCCCGTCAGCAGGTGTGTGAGGCCAGTGCCTCGCGACCTGTAGAGTTCCCGATAGTGGTCTGTCAGCGTCCGGTGGACTTCGCGATGCGTGTACACCACCGTCCCGTCATTGGAACGGATGGCACCGATTGGAGCCATGCGTTCTGTCTTTCGGACTAACCAGGCTAGCAAGCGGCCAGCCCTGTCTGCCTTTGAGTGTGTCCTGGCCGTGTGTGCCGCATAGTTGTGGCACCTCAGCCGTTCAAGCAGGACTGCGTGCTCGCACAGGAGTTCCCCCAGTTTACGTGTGTGCTCGCCAGTTCCTTCCCCCTCCCTTTCATAGTGTAGAAGTCCAGCCTCTATGCGGGTTAGAAATTCATACACCTGCGCGCGGATATTCTATGTGGCGGCCATGCAGTGCCCACGGAGGGTCACCTTGTGAGCGTCCCATTCCACCCCTATGTCGCTCGCTGTGCCCTCATTTTCTTCAAAGTAAGATAGGATGGCTGTGCCCAGAGATGACCTAAATTCAGCGTCATCTAATGCTGAATACTATATACGCCATGTGGGCACCGGGGGCCTATCCGCCTCCCAGTTGAGATGGAAGCAGAGAGGGTTGTGGTCTGAATGTGTCCTGCCTAAGTACTCTGTACTCTGTCTTGGACAGTAGTGGGAGTAGAGACTGGGAACCTACTATACGGTCTAGGCGGATGTGGAGGCCGTGCACAGCCGAATAGTATGAGTATATTTTGTCCGCAGGGTGCTATGTGCGCCAAAGATCGTGTATGTCCCAATGTAATAACCAGTTCCTAAAGGCCTGTGCTGTTGATGTCGCTGCCACTGCGCGCAGAGGTGGGAAGGAGCGGTCCAGGTGTATGTCCATGACCATGTTAAAGCCGCCGCCTAACATCCAGGGGAGGCCCGTGTATCGCTGGAGGATGGGGTTTAAGGACGCCAGGAAAGCGGGTTGGTCTGTGTTGGGGGCATAGATGGAACCCAGCAGTATCTCCTGCCCATTAAGTCTCCCCCTAACAAAGGAGTGCCTTCCTTCATTGTCTACTTGCGCGTCTGTACATGCAAAGGGGACGCCAGCTCTCACCCATATCAGAGTACCGCGCGCTTGCGAGGAGTAAGTTGTGCGTGGAATCTGCCCCCTCCATCGCCTGCGGAGTCTTTCCAGTTCCACCTGAGACATATGCGTTTCTTGAAGGAGCGCAATCCCCACCTTGTGTCTCTGCATGTAAGCGAAGAGCGAGTATCTACGCTACGGGGTGTGCATGCCGCGGATGTTCCAAGTCATAATAGTGGTGCTCGCCATGGCGTGTGTTGTAATGCAGTCACCTGGGGGTTGGGGGGGTCGACCCTCTAGGCCAGGGGTGTCGCTTCTGAAATATGTAAACTAACATTAACATTGTAACTCGATGGGCGATTTCCCAACGGGATACACGTCCAAACCCATTAAGGCAATTACTCTTGCACGCCGGATTGACACGGATTAGCCATTGGGGCGACGCACACGCTGATCGCCCCACCCTTCCCCACGCCGGGCGCGGTTGTGTGTCTGCGGTGTGCTATGCGCATGGCGCCAGGGCCCGCTACCTGCGGTAGCAATACATTGGGCAATCAATGAAAGGATACAGTTTGCAGTATCCTCAATTCTGACAATATATCAGGTTGTCCCAAGTCCGCCTCTGGTCACATTATGAAGTCTGCTGTCTGGGGTGTAACCTCAGGCATAACAATGTCATCCGACATCGCTGTGGACGGTGATGATGGTCCGCTGGCTTATGCTTCACTTGGCTGTCCGTAGCCCAGGTCGTTGCTTATATTAACCGCACCCATCGTCGCAACCACCTCTAGGGCCTCCTGTCGTTCCTGCCGCATTTTCTACGGGCTCGGAGCGGCTTGTCCCAGACCTACGCTCCGCTGGGTCAATCTCTTCCTCCTCCGTCTCCTGGAACGCTGCGCCTGCCATCCATCTTCATCCGGGCACGCCGGTCACGTTCCCGACCATCGCCCCGTTTCTTCCAGCCAGTCCCAAAATTCTGACGGGGCCTCAAAGAAGCGCGTGCCCTCCTTGGTGACCACTCTCAAACAGGAGGGGAAGAGTAATGAATAGGGCAGTTCCAGTTCTCGCAGTTGTTTCTTCGCTGCCAGATACGAGCCACGTCTCCTCTGCACTGTCGCCGTATAGTCCGGGAAGAACAGGACTTGGCTGTTGCCCATTTTGAGGTCTCCCATCTTCCGAGTTTCGCGGAGCACCGCATCGCGGTCCCGATAATTGAGGAGTTTAAAAAGGAACGGGCGGGGCCGAGTTCCAGGCCTCTGGGCTTGTTCTGGCACCCTATGAGCTCTTTCTACTACGAAATGCGGCGACAGTGTTCCGGCCGGTAGAAGTGCCCGCAGCCAGTCTTCCATGTACTGTTCAGGGTTCTTCCCTTCTTTCCCTTCTGGCAGACCCACTACCCGGACATTGCTGCGCCGGGAGCGCCCTTCTGTGTCCTCCGCGCGATCCTCTAGCGCTGTGGTTCCCAAACTGTGCGCCGCGGTTCCCTGGTGCGCCGTTATCAGGAGCCAGGGGCACCGCACATGATGTGGGAAAGGAAGTGTGAAAGTCGCACTAAGAATGTGTCATTTTCGACCCCCCCCGCCTCCGTGATGAATAGGTTGCTCTGCCCCTAGTCTCTGCCTTTCTGAAGCAGAGCATCATGGCGGTGGGGGGGTGCACAAACAGCGCACACAGGACTTGGCTACAGACATAGCTGTGAGGCCCGCCTGCTAATGAAGATCCAGGCACTTCTTTCTCAAAGGCAAAAGATGATGCCCATAATAACGCATTTAGGTGCCTGGCAGTTTTAACCACTAAAAAGGCAGTCAACTCTTTCAGCTGCTGATGAGGTGTGAAAGAGATGCTGGTCAGAGGCAGAAAGGAAGGTGTTGCAGCACAGGAGGAGGTCATGCTCTTTGTGGAGTCACGAGCACCTTCGGTTATTTAGATGCAAATAGCATTGAAAGAGTAAATGAAACTAATTTTTTCATTTTTTTCCCCTCAATTTTTATGTAGAGCAAACCCAACCCAAACTTATTGGAGTACTATACATGAGCACCAATGACATTCCATAAGGACATGTTCCTTTTTTAGATACGGAGAGATTAAGTGATTTGCCCAGGATCACAGGATGTTGAGCCAAAACCAGAATCAAACCTGATTCCTCAGTTCCAAAGTGGGTAGCTCTGACCTCAAGCTCCATCTTCTCCCCTCCTCTACCCATGCTCAGGACCTGTCGAGGGAGTACACTCTTAATATCTATGTCATATATCTGTGGTTCCGAATGTGTGCGCCGCGGCACCCTGGTGCACCGTGAAGGGAAGCCAGGGGCGCCGCGCCGCTGTGCAGGATGTGGGTCTGAAAAAAATATATAATTATCCTCAAAATGTAGTGAAACTGCGAGCTGCAAATTTTGGAGCTGGGGAACCGGGTTCGACCCTCGACATCAGCTCAGAATCCAGTGTCATTCTGGGCAAATCACCTAATCTCCCAGCGCCTACAAAAACAGAATACATGAATGTATCCTTGTGTAACATGACTGGTGCTCTTCGGGTTGAGTTTGCGATATATAAATCTGCAGCAAAAAATAAATAAAATAAATCCAGCCGACCAAAACACAGAAAAAGGGTAAAACTTTTCAACTGTCAAATGACATTCACGAACGTTCCTATTATGACGGCTTTTTCAAATTCATGTGCAACGTTGTACCAAGTCCATTATCAGGCAGAAAAATCACATTATTGATGACATATATTTTGGATTCTTTAAATGGTGGAATAATTTAATGATTGGGAGAGAGAGAGGGTGTTCGTGCACTGCATAATAAACCTGTGGCGGTATCCCAGTGTTCTCTCTGGGAGCACAGATACGCATAAAATGACTGTCTTTAACCTCCATTGGGTGGGTGAGTGCAGGGTCAGGGTCCTGGTGGAGAGCATTTGGTGGGTGGGTGCAGGGTCAGGTCCTTGTGGAGAGCATTGGGTGGGTGGGTCAGGGGCCTGGTGGAGAGTGTTGGGTGGGTGGGTGCAGCGTGAGAGGCCTGGTGGGGAGTGTTGGGTGGGTGGGTGCAGGGTCAGGGTCCTGGTGGAGAGCGTTGGGTGGGTGGGTGCAGGGTTAGGGGCCTGGTGGAGAGCGTAGGGTGGGTGTAGGTTCAGGGGTCTGGTGGAGAGCGTTGGGTGGGTGGGTGCGGGGTCAGGGGCCTGGTGGAGAGTGTTGGGTGGGTGGGTGCAGGGTGGGGGGCCTGGTGGAGAGCGTTGGGTGGGTGGGTGGAGGGTGGGGGGCATGGTGGAGAGCGCTGGGTGGGTGCAGGCTCAGGGGCCTGGTGGAGAGCGTTGGGTGGGTGGGTGTGGGGTCAGGGGCCTGGTGGAGAGCATTGGGTGGGTGAGTTCAGGGTGGGGCCTAGTGGAGAGCTTTGGGTGGGTGCAGGGTCAGGGGCCTGGTGGAGAGCATTGGGTGGGTGGGTGCGGGGTCAGGGGCCTGGTGGAGAGCGTTGGGTGGGTGGGTGCAGGGTGTGGGGCCTGGTGGAGAGCGTTGGGTGGGTGCAGGTTCAGGAGCCTGGTGGAGAGCATTGGGTGCGTGCAGGGTGAGAGGCCTGGTGGAGAGCGTTGGGTGTGTGGGTGCAGGGTTAGGGGCCTGGTGGAGAGCGTAGGGTGGGTGCAGGTTCAGGGGTCTGGTGGAGAGCGTTGGGTGGGTGGGTGCGGGGTCAGGGGCCTGGTGGAGGGTGTTGGGTGGGTGGGTGCAGGGTGGGAGGCCTGGTGGAGAGCATTGGGTGGGTGGGTGCAGGGTGGGGGGCCTGGTGGAGAGCGTTGGGTGGGTGGGTGCGGGATCAGGGGCCTGGTGGAGAGCATTGGGGGGGTGGGTGCAGGGTGTGGGGCCTGGTGGAGAGCGTTGGGTGGGTGCAGGTTCAGGGGCCTGGTGGAGAGCATTGGGTGCGTGCAGGGTGAGAGGCCTGGTGGAGAGCGTTGGGTGTGTGGGTGCAGGGTTAGGGGCCTGGTGGAGAGCGTAGGGTGGGTGCAGGTTCAGGGGTCTGGTGGAGAGCGTTGGGTGGGTGGGTGCGGGGTCAGGGGCCTGGTGGAGGGTGTTGGGTGGGTGGGTGCAGGGTGGGGGGCCTGGTGGAGAGCATTGGGTGGGTGGGTGGAGGGTGGGGGCCTGGTGGAGAGCGTTGGGTGGGTGCAGGCTCAGGGGCCTGGTGGAGAGCGTTGGGTGGGTGGGTGCGGGGTCAGGGGCCTGGTGGAGAGCATTGGGTGGGTGGGTTCAGGGTGGGGGGCCTGGTAGAGAGCTTTGGGTGGGTGCAGGGTCAGGGGCCTGGTGGAGAGCATTGGGTGGGTGTTTGCGGGGTCAGGGGCCTGGTGGAGAGCGTTGGGTGGGTGGGTGGGTGCAGGGTGGGGGGCCTGGTGGAGAGTGTTGGGTGGGTGGGTGCGGGATCAGGGTCTGGTGGAGAGCATTGGGTGGGTGGATGCAGGGTGTGGGGCCTGGTGGAGAGCGTTGGGTGGGTGCAGGTTCAGGGGCCTGGTGGAGAGCATTGGGTGCGTGAGGGTGAGAGGCCTGGTGGAGAGCGTTGGGTGGGCGCCTTATGCCCTGATGCAGCCGTACTCTGCAAGCTTCTGTCTTTGCCTCACTCCTCGTTGAGGGGTCGTCACTCGTGACTGCTGCATGTTGGAGAGTGTGAGGGGAGAAGGGTGCAAGGCAGAGGGGAGAAGGGTGCAAGGCAGAGAGAAGAAGGGTGCAAGGCAGAGGGGAGAAGGCGGCAAGGCAGAGGGGAGAAGGGTGCAAGGCAGAGAGGAGAAGGGTGCAAGGAGGAGGGAAGAAGGGTGCACGGCAGAGGGGAGAAGGGTGCAACAGGGAGGGGGAGAAGGGTGCAAGACAGGGAAGAAGGGTGCAAGGTAGAGAAGGGAGCAAGGCAGAGAGGAGAAGGGTGCAAGGCAGAGGGCAGAAGGGTGCAAGGCAGAGGGCACAAGGATGCAAGGCAGAGGGGAGAAGGGTGCAAGGCAGAGGGGAGAAGGGTGCAAGGCAGATGGTAGAAGGGTGCAAGGCAGAGGGAGGAGGGTGCAAGGCAGAGGGGAGAAGGGTACCAGCCAGAGAGGAGAAGGGTGCAAGGCAGAGAAAAGAAGGGTGCAAGGTAGAGAGGAGAAGGGTACAAGGCAGTGGGGAGAATTGTGCAGGCAGAGGGAGTTTGGTGCAAGGCAGAGGGGGGAAGGGTGCAAGGCAGAGGGGAGAAGGGTACAAGGGAGAGGGGAGAATGGTGCACGGCAGAGGGAGAAGGGTGTAAGGCAGAGGGGAGAAGGGCACAAGGCAGAGGGTAGAAGGGTTCAAGGCAGAGGGGAGAAGGGTGCAAGGCAGAGGGCAGAAGGGTGCAAGGCAGAGGGAGGAGGGTGCAAGGCAGAGGGGAGAAGGGTACCAGCCAGAGAGGAGAAGGGTGCAAGGCAGAGAAAAGAAGGGTGCAAGGTAGAGAGGAGAAGGGTACAAGGCAGTGGGGAGAATTGTGCAGGCAGAGGGAGTTTGGTGCAAGGCAGAGGGGAGAAGGGTGCAAGGCAGAGGGGAGAAGGGTGCAAGGGAGAGGGGAGAATGGTGCACGGCAGAGGGAGAAGGGTGCAAGGCAGAGGGGAGAAGGGTGCAAGGCAGAGGGTAGAAGGGTTCAAGGCAGAGGGGAGAAGGGTGCAAGGCAGAAGGGAGAAGGGTGCCAGCCAGAGGGGAGAAGGGTGCAAGGCAGAGGGGAGAAGGGTGCAAGGCAGAGAGGAGAAGGGTACAAGGCAGTGGGGAGAATGGTGCAGGCAGAGGGGAGAATGGTGCAAGGCAGAGGGGAGAAGGGTGCAAGGCAGAGGGGAGAAGGGTGCACGGCAGAGGGGAGAAGGGTGCAAGGCAGAGGGGAGAAGGGTGCAAGGCAGAGGGGAGAAGGGTGCAAGGTAGAGGGGAGAAGGGTGCTAGGCAGAGAGGAGAAGGGTGCAAGGCAGAGGGGAGAAGGGTGCAAGGCAGTGGGGAGAAGGATGCAAGGCAGAGGAGAGAAGGGTGCAAGGCAGAGGGGAGAAGGGTGCAAGGCAGAGGGGAGAAGGGAGCAAGGCAGAGGGGAGAAGGGTGCAAGGCAGTGGGGATAAGGGTGCAAGGTAGAAAAGGGTGCAAGGCTGAGGTGAAGTAGGGTACAAGTGGAAGGGGGAGAAGGGTGCAAGGTGGAGGGGGAGAAGGGTGTAAAGCAGAGGGGGAAAGGGTGCAAGGGGGATTGTGATGAATTTAAATATGTGCCCCCCGAAAACATTTCTGCGGATACCCATGATCAGAGCCCACCTTACGTAAACTTTTTGTAACGCCAAAGAGCTCCTTGAGCCTTTCTCTAGCCTGGTTACTTTTAGTGGGAGTGCTTTATACTACTCTATGTATGCATTGAGGTGTACTTTATAAGATCTTTGTGATTGCAAATAAAGTTTTATGACAGTGATGGCTACTCTCTACATCCTTCATCACGTCTAGGCTTGATTCTTCATGTAGACGAGTGATTCCCAAAGGGTGCGCCGCAGCACCCCGGTGCGTGGGTAAAAAAATGGTGGGGAGCCACGGCCAACTGCGAATTAGGTCAAGGGAGCCACGGGTTAAAAAAGTTTGGGAACCACTGCTCTAGCGCATGAACCCTGTCGATTAGATCCTGCAAAGCAGAGGCATGGCTGTGTACCACCGGTTTGTAATTCCTGGACTGTTTAGCGCTGCACGGCAACTGACTCCGACAGTTTGCGGTGATCCGCAGGCAGCAGCGTGAAGTCGGAAGTGACCTTGTCAAGCCGCGTTTCCAGGGAAGTCTTGGTTTGCGCTAAGGTAGTCCCAATACGCTCCACTGCCGCCAAGACAGTGTCCATTTTGGCTGCCAGGGTTGTTGTGGGTTCCATATCTATCTGCCGCTGATCCTGTGGCGGGTTGGGCCACCCGGACCCTGCTGCTTCGACTGCGACTTGTCTCTCGGCCCCAAATCTACCAGGCTCGCTTCACTCGCCGGGGGGGTCAATGTTGCGTGCCAATTGGTGACTAGCGGGCCCAGGTGTGCCTTCACCCGCAAAATGCGTTGTCGAGCCGTTAGAGGACAGACCGATTTCGTTCTCGTAGTGTGCGCCCCACTCCCAGGAGTTATGCAGGAGCTGCCAGTAAAGTTCTCACAGGCATCTTACCACTTTAGCAGTATAGAAAGTTCCCCTCTTCCCGGGTTTTCACCACCGACTCGGCCACAGCGTCCAGAGGTACCAGCAGGTGGCATACACAACTGATGCAGTCGAAGGGCGGGGGCCTTTCTTCCTGTGGACGGCCAAAATGGCTCCCGGAGCAAGATAGCGTGTTCTGCTGCCCGCCTCGCCTTGGCCTTCGCTGCCCCGCTGCACTTCTGACTCCCTCCTCGGTGCCCGATGTCCCCGCAGCTGTTGGAGAGCTATTGTTCTGTGCCCCAGGCCTCAGTGACTTCCCAGGTAGCGGCGAGTACCAGCCGTGCTTATGATGCAGGTGCCCACCAGCGCCAGGCTGCACTCTTACCGGTCACCACCGGGCCGCCTCCGTGCTCCGCTGGGGTCCGTCGGCCCTCCACCGCTACCTCTAGGCCTGCGTCCAGCCCTCGGGCCGCTCCAGCTCCAGGAGGACTCAGTGCTGTCTGCCTTGCCGGTGTCCTGTGGAGTCAACTGACACAAGGCCTCGCCTCGCGGCCCCTCGTCGCAACTCCTTGGGCACCGCTCGCCGCCCGGCCTCACTCTTGCTCCGGGGCCGCTGTCACGTTCCGCAGGCCTGTCCAAGGGTCGGCGGCCCTGCCCAGGCCCGGCTCCCCCACCTCCTTACCTGTGGCACAGCCGGGGTTGTATCAGTGCGGCCGGGTCTCCGCTTTGCACACACCTTCTCAGCCTCTTAGTGTCCCCACGGCCCACCGGCCGAGTCTGCCCCCCCTCGGTCACCTACGCTGCCTCGCTACTCTCCGGTGGGCACCCAGATGATCGCTCCACCGTCGCAGGCCGGTCTAGTGGTCTGTGGCGTCAGGCAGGCCCGGTTCCCTCGCCTCCGTCTCAGTGTCCGGGTCTGCGCTTAACTACGCGTGACTAAGCCCAGGCCGGGGTCTTGCTCCTACGCCATGATTTAGCGCCTCCTATGTCCAACGGCAGATACTTCACCGCCGCGGCCCTGATGCTGGTTCGCCGCACACCGGTAGGCTCCGGGCGCCACGCAGGCTCACTCAGGAGGCCCGATGTGGTGGCCGGTCACACTTCCATTGCCTCAGATTCAGCGCCGATGCTGGGCCGTACCGCCGCCTCCGGACCCCGGCTGGGGTTTCCGCCTCCGTAGCACCCTTGGGCCGGCTCCGTCCGCCGTCTGATTTCTCGCTCTCGCGGCCAACTTTGTTTCTGCGCCGCACACCGGTGGGTTCCCCAGGCAGTCCCGCAGCTGCTCCGCCCAGCGTGGGTGATCTCACTTCCCTCTCAGAGGATAAATACAGGATAAGTCGGGCCCTGCTGACGGAGCTCTAAGGAGTCGTGTCTGCCTTGTTGCCCGGCTGGCCACGCCCCCGATGCACTTTCACCTGATGTGCCCTGGATCCCTGCCAATCAGGTTCCCAGGGCCTGTGTTCTTTCTCCCAAACTAACCCAATAGGCATCTCTGGCCTCAGATCAGCCCCTGGTAAATAGTACCCCAGGTACCCAGGGCACTGTGACCAGGGAAGACTTATTGTGCCAACCTTAGAGGCTTGTAGTCTAAACACACACACTCTGTGTGCCATGCCTACAAGACACTGCCCTGGCATAGATCAGTCACCCCCTAGCTGGGTGCACATTACCAGTGGTGAGGGTACAGGTCCATGAGGCCTGTACCGCTACAGTGTCGAAGTCCATTCTTAGACATTGTAAGTGCAGTGCTGCCATTAAGAGTATATGGTGCTGAGAGTTTGTCTTACGAGCTCCAGAGCACCATAATGACTACACTGAAAACTGAGAAGTTTGGTATCAAACTTCTCAGCCATTAAACCCACACTAATGCCAGTGTGGGATTTAATGAAAAATGCACACAACGGGCATCTTAGAGATTCCCCCTGAAAACTAACCTACCACTAGTTTCCAGGATGAGTTGCTGCTTTCAGCTGCCACCACCAGACATGTCTCTGGACCCCTGGGTTGAGAGCCAGCTGCTCTCTGGGGCCTGAAACAATGCACATCCTGAGACGAGGTGCAAAGCCTCCTCTCCAGGATGGGCAGGGTTCATGAAGGGGAAGCAACAAAGGTTTACTGCCATATTGAGCTTCCCTAGGCCACTTGCTTCTTTCGGCAACTGGTCCCCACTGGTTCTGACCCCCACTTTGGGCACGAGAACCAGCAGGAAAAACAAGTGAGGAAGAGAGGTAAACCCACCTCTGCCAGCTCCAGCCCTCAGGTGGAGGAGGCGAGATGAAACACAACTCTCGGGGTCCGATTCACAGTACTAACTTAAGACAAAATCCTAAATTTACTACCATTTTAGTATTCACAGAAGGCACCTACTCATTTCTGCATTCACAGAAGTTAGGAGTCCTAACTTTAGGACTCCTAAATGCCTTCTGTGAATACCGAAAGTCTTAAAGTTTGGATTTTTCTCAGTTTAGGAGTAGTAATGTTAGGACTCCTACTTTAGGACTCCTAAATGCCTTCTGTGAATACCGAAAGTCTTAAAGTTAGGATTTTTCCCAGTTTAGGAGTCCTAAAGGTAGGTGTCCTAACTTTACTTCCCCTAAACTGAAAAAAATCCTAACTTTAAGACTTTCGGTATTTACAGAAGGCATTTAGGAGTCCTAAAAGTAAGTTGCAGATAACAGCCCAAAAGGGTCAATTATTTTAAGACATAATTTTACATGAACCAGTTTAATAAATTGGTCATTAGGCTGCAGTGTATCCTAGTTCCAAAACAAAGAGAAATAAACTACCATCCACAGCCCTTTCATCACAGAAAAAATGTGAGAAGGAAAGAAGGCACCTCACGGTAGCAACACCAAGGGGGAAAACTGACTGGTACTCGCCAGTAACCCACTTCTCATCATTGGTTACCGTCTTTCCAATAAGGAAATGTGCATGTGTATTGAAACAAGACCTCAACCCAATGAAAGCAAAAACAGAAGAGAAAAGAAGCAACCTAAGTGTGAGTGTACTTCCTATGTGCACAAAAATCATCCACGTGTTCAAGGATCCCGTGAGAACAAAAACATAGTCCTCAACAATAAAAATTGGTAAAGCTTACTTGCTACTGATACTCTTTATTCTTCGCTGTAAGCTTTTCCATGTTAAAAATGACTCCTATCAAGTCAGAACTAATAACAACTAGCCAACATGTTTCGTTGCTATTATCAATTTGAAGCAACTTCGTCAGGGCTAGGGATCCAAATCAATGTTTTCATGTGGGATATTACATCAAACCTATGGTGGTAGTAAAATAAGACAGAAAATATAAAAGTGGGTTACCACTGCAATCTCTTTCATAACATTCCCAAGATATCGTAGTACTCCACATCAGTGTTTCAGAGGTCAACGAAAATGTCATACCTTCCGGTTGCGTAACTGCTGCATACCAGCAACCTCACAGAAATGAAAAAACGCGTCAAATGATCGCGTCCGTCTGATGACCATCAGCGGGTCTGTATCACCTATAATCAGAATTAAAAGGCAGAACAACCCAATAACCATCCATAGCAAATATTATTGAAACCCACATTCCTCATTTGTAGGGTCTTTCACATCCCTTATCTCTGAGGTAGTCTCACCACTTCGCTACACACAACGTTAACGAATATCAAGTCTCATTGTTATTCTTTAGATGCGTAATTATGACAGAATCACATTCGTTTTTTAATTCACTTAAAGCTAACCAAACTCACACAACTTCGTGCTAACGTCCTGCGCTAACAACCATACTCTTACCGCGACCTCAGACCCGGTGCGTTTTCAATCATCCGGCAGCGGTCTCTATGGCCGCTACCTTGATAAACAGGGTCTGCCAGCAACATTTTGACATCGCTAGTTGTCTGTAAGTGACACAGTCGCTCAACTTTAATACCTTATTAAACTTGAGTGCTGGCTTCACATTGCTTGTTGCCAGAGCCAACAGCTGAGGGGCAAGGGAAATCACAGAGTATAATTAAAGTTGCACATTGCAAGTTGAAATGAGGCTTTTCCTTTAGCTAGGGTTTCCTAGATGAACAGTACTGAGCTGAAAAGAGAGATTTATGGCAAAATGTTTATTTTTTCTTAACAAGATAATTATAGAAAAAATTGAGCTTCACTGCCTTGCATTACTATGCACCAGGGATGCATTCCATGGGTGGAGCGTGGGTGTTCCCACATAACCACCCATGGATGTTGGCACATTCCCTGATTTATCATTAGTAGCATAGATGGATGGATGGATGAGTGAAAGGAAGTACTTGTGGCATTTGGAACCCTCAAGTTTAGCAGCTACAGCAAGGGTGGAGTACTTAATGGGCCTCTTCTCGCTGCAACTTGACAGACAAGTTGAATGAGTGAGTGAAAAGATGGATGGATGGATGTGTGAGTGAAAGGGTGGATGGATGGGTGAGTGAAAGGATCAATTGATAAATAGATGGATGTATGCATGAGTGAAAGGGTGAATGTAAGTTTGGATGAGTGAAAGAATAAATGGATGAGTGAAGAGGATGGTGGAGGATGGATGAAAGAATGGATGGATGGAGGAATGAGTGAAAGAATGGATGGATGGAGGAATGAGTGAAAGAATGGATGGATGAGTGATAAGGTGGGTGGATGGAGGAATGAAAGGGTGGATGGATGAGTGAAAGGGGGATGGATGATGAGAGTAAGGATGGATGGATGAGTAAGTAAAAAGGATGATTAAGTGAAATGAAGGTTGAATGGATGGCTGATGAGAGGATGGATGACTGATGAAAGGAGTGAAAGGATGAATGGAGTGAAAGGGTGGATGGATAGATGGATGGCAAAAGGATGTGTGAGTGAAAGGATGGATGAATAGATGAATGGATGTATGAGTGAAAGGATGGATGGATGGATGAGTATTTTTGCAACATGGAGTGTTCCTTTGATTTATAAATCTAACAATGGCCCACCTTTTAATAGTCAAGAGTTTTAAGATTTTCTTACCTAAATGTCAAGCATCAGAAAAGCACACCTCTCTGGCCACAGGCAAATGGTGTTGTGGAGAGATTTATGAGCACTCTCAAGTAGACCGTTCAGTATGCTGCCCTGAAAAAGCTTGAACTCAAATCAGTTCTTCAGTCTACACTTCGTGCATCAACTCCACATTTTATTTATTTTTTTTTTTTTTTTTTTCGTGATACGCATCCTAACGGTCGGGAGACGCCAAGGGCTACATCCAGCCTGTCCGTGACCAGATTTCGACTTATCTCGTCGGAGCTCTACAAAAGGAAATGCCGGTTTCCAGAAATACGCTGAAATAATCGGGCTCCAAGAGTGTGAATTATTTTCTTTCTGCACTCCGAAAAAACAAAACATTGAGAAAACGAGTCTTTTACTCTAACTAAATTTTGGAAATGCCGGCTTCCAGAATACGCTGAAATAACCGGGCTTCAAGAGTGTGAATTATTTTCATTCTGCACTTAGAAAAAACAGAACAGTGAGAAAACGAGTCTTTTACTCTAACTAAAACATAAATTGACATCTCTTGTCTAAACAGAAGTGGAGTGCCCTATTTGTACATGAAATATTTTGACTATGGGAAGTCGTTTTTCTCTCTCTCTTAAAATTATTACAGTATAACCTTGTGGCTCCTGAAGAAGGCGTTTGTGGAAACGCGCGTCGAACAGAAATTAGTTTTCTGGCCACGTTTTATGTTCTTGTGAATATAGGTTTTTTTCTATACTTTAGGATTTAGAAGGAACTTTAGTTATTCACAGTTGAAAGTCTATTTTATTTGGCTATCTGTAATTTTTTTAAATATAAATTGATACAAGAAGGTTTTATGAATTGTGGTTCTTGTTCATTTTTTTAATTTATTGTGTCATAATAAAAATTCTGTTGTATTATATACATGTGTATTTACTCCCTCTTTTTACAGTGTTTTATAATAATTTGTTGTTTGACAGAATTCTATACAATTAATTAATAATTGATAATTTGATTTTGAAATGTCTTAAATTTAATGGTGATTACATAGAATGCTGATGAGTCTATACATTAGGTAATTTTGTTTTCCTACCCAGCTGTTTTGTCTGTTAGCTATTTGTCTTCAGAAAGTGTTTATCACTGTCGCCTGGTTTCCTTATTCCAAAACAGGGGGTCCTTGTTTTTTGCACCAATCAACTCCACATTTTACCACAGGTGAAAACGTGCCACCTTAATGTTTTGGAGCGCCATAGGCAGAAAGTTGCCACAATGGACCAATGAGAGATCTATTGACATTGATAGACTTTGCACTACTGACTAGTCTCACAAATGCTAAATGTAGACTTATGAGGATGGATGCCGCTGTGCACAGAGTACTGTTTTTAACAGAGCAGACCAAGTTATCATCAGGCAGAAATGGACACGCAAATTGATGCTGACCCACTGAGGGTGACTAGGAAAGGACAAATGGTGACTGCACACCATCCTAGAAAGTCCAATAGATGAGATTATTTGCATTTCAAGCACCTGCTTGAAAATGCCTGCTTCACCAGCTCCAGATGTTATAAGTGAGATTTGTCCACTTAGGTGTCTGAAGAGACCAATGACCATACCGGTGTCTTTGTCACAGTGCCAGTCATGGACACTAGTCCTGTAACTCAGCAACCTCACATGACCAGATAGAGCACCAAAAAGACTTACTGAAGAGTTGCAATGCATATATTTATTATTGGTACTTTTAATTTAACAAAGGCAGAGATGAAGTGTCTTGTGAGTTAGAGATGACAGGTCCCTTTTTGTTCCTGATGGACTACATGGAACAGTGACTTAAGTGTGTGGGTGATAGAATTCATGACGTAAAATGTTCAGTTAATGGTAACACGCTGATGAATAAAGATGTGTAAGACCAAGCTCCATGTGTTGTGTGATCATTTGCATGTACCCGGGCTGGGGAGGATGCTTCAATTTCCACATATTTCCCTCCTTTTATACCCAGCGAAGAATAGACTACTGCCGTCCGATTTCTCCCACAAGCCAGGTAGTTGCATCAACATAATACATACAGTGTGCTGGCCATGCACCCAATCTACTAGCCACCTCCATAACAAATGTTTTGTAACTCATCTATTAGACAGCAAATGGTCACAGACCAAATATGACACTTTTGTAAAAGTACGATGACCCAATTTTATAGCAATATGTATGAAAGAAACTTCAACCCTTCTGGAGGCCATGCTTCTAAGCTGCTAAAATTGTAACCAAGACATTTTCAACATACTGAATATATTTCACTTCATTTAAAACTGCACAAAACCAAGCAACGCAAAGAGAATATCATCACAGTGTAATCTTCCCACACTACACAATAAGCTATATAGCTTATACAGCTGGCCAAGTGACCAAGCCACACACTTCACTGTGATATAATTCTGACTAAGAATACCTAATCCATATAAAACCAGACCGCTACCTAGGGAACAATTTCTGATCCCAGCTCTACAAAGATGCTCAGCTGGACAGGTGTTACTACGCAGACTTCGTCCTATATCTTCCATATAAAAAATTAAGACAGAACCACCCACTCCATGATACAAATAAGGGCCTCATTCCGTTGTTGGTCGGAAAGCATTCGGACAAACTTGGATTCAGGGAGTCCGACTGACCGATTTCGATGTTTCTAAATACCATTTGGTCGGACTTCGTTTGACTTCAATGGGAGCCTGTGTTCCGACTGACAACACAGGCTCCCATTGCAAAATGGGATGGTTGCACAAAACCTTAAAGCCCTGGGGCAGGCACCCCTTGGTGCCTTCCACACCGTGAACAGTTTGAAAGAGGGGACCCATGGGCCCCACCGGTGGGCTCCGTGTGTAGGGGGCTGCTCTAAGCCCCCAAAGTCAGATTCCGACAGCTGATCCATGTCAGACAAACTGAGTTGGAAGGGCTGTCTGAATCTAACATCGCAATGCGCTGGTCGGAAACTAAGTCAGTAGAGTTGTACGATTCCGCTCCGAGGGACTCTGTTTCTCCAAATGCCGATCGGAAATGAGTTGGAAAGACCGAACGGGGCGCCTAACATCATAATCGGGCGGTCAGAAATGTTTCCAAGTTGGTCAGAAACATGGGTATTGACACGGATTCAGATAAACCGAATACCATTCGGAGCCTTTCTGACTGACATCGTAATGAGGCCCAAAGTGCAAAAGAGCAATTAACAGACTTGAGAGCTAATGCCTGTATATGTTTCTGCATCAACAAAATTCACGCACAATGAATGAGGTCTAACAAATACAAATGGATCCTTCTGTGAATACCGAAAGTCTTAAAGTTAGGATTTTTCCCAGTTTAGGAGTCCTAAAGTTAGGAGTCCTAACTTTACTACCCCTAAAGTGAGAACAATCCTAACTTTAAGACTTTCGGTATTCACAGAAGGCACTTAGGTGTCCTAAAGTTAGGACTCCTAACTTCTGTGAATACCAAAATGAGTAAGTGCCTTCTGTGAATACCAAAATGATTAAGTGCCTTCAGTGAATAACAAAATGGAAGTAAGTTTAGGAATTTGTCTTAAATCAGTTCTGTGAATCGGGCCCTCAGTCCCCGCCACCTTGCAGATGGGGGGACTCAGCCAACCAGGGACAGGCTTATGCCCCTCTCCCACTGGAGGGTGGCATAATAGGGGTTGTACCCACCCCAGGGAAGGGACCCATTGGTCTGTGTCTTTTACCTACCTGTAACGCCCCTAAATCTAGTATTTAGGGGCACCCCTGAACCTTACTTCTCAAACAGGAACCTACAAAAAGAAGAAGGAGAAGAAGGACCGAACAGCCATGCAGCAGCTAACAAGAGGAAGATGCCCACTGACTTGGCCCCGACCCTATCGGCCTGTCTCCTCCTCGAACCTGCTCCTGTGAAATTATGGTGTGTCCTGCAGCCAGCAACCTTGAAAACCCTGCAGAACCTTCCTCCTTTCAAGCACAAAGACTTTGTCTCCCATGTACACCGTATTTGTTCATCTACAACCTCTGGCTCCGGCCGACACCGCAAATCCACCCCACTCTCCATCTGCCGTCCACGGCCCGAGCTCGAGTGGGCAAACACCACAAGGAGGTCACCCCGGTAATCCTGAACCAAGATCTGGTGACCCCTGACCTGCCTCAAGCCTCTAGCCTATACCTGCAGCCTCAATCCAGAAGGCACGCATAACCGTGACCAGGAGCTGGTAAGAAGATCAGACCCCAAAAGGCACCGCTGCACCCGACGCCCCACGTCCTTGTTTGCCCAAACCAACGGGACCTAACCAACCCCTAACTTTCTAACTTACTTCTGGAAGTGGTGGTCGCACCCAGAAGACCTTCGTCCCCAAGTCTGCAGTGCCTTTGCAAACTGAAGGTTCCCCATTGAAACTAACAGTGCGCCTGACGTCGAAACAGCACCCTGCACCCGGCCGCACTATGGCCGCTGAGGGTGCCCCTTTGGTGCTACTTTGCTTTCCCATTTGCCCCGAGCTAAAGTCCAGGAGCTTTGCTCCCACAACCCAGTGGCCTGCTTGCCAGCAGCCACCAACTGGAGACCCCTATCCCCCATTGGATAACAAAGGGCCTCAGCCCTCTGCACCCGGCCGCCCTAGTGCCACTGCGGGTATAACAAGAGTTTATCCTTGATCCTGGGGGAACACTTTCTCTAACCCCAGAAGCTCAACTCCAAAGACCGATTATTTACCTGGTAACTGTAAACTTAATTTCTCTTCATAGGAACCGATTGACTGTTTTTCTCTAAAAAAAAAATCTAATTGTGGAGGTGATTTGTTTGGAAAACTGAAAAATAACAATTGTACAAAATGGATTTTACTAACCTTTTCTCTACGAAATGTCCCAGTGTGCTATCACACTGAGTAGAAAAAGTAATTTTAAAAAGTAATCACAAAAGTAATGTAAAAGTAATTTACCTGTAATATTCATTGCAAGATCGATACGTAGTATATGTACAGCATTTGACAGTGTTGCAATACCAGTAATTCAAACAGTAACCATTTAAAAGTACATTTACAACTGCATTTCAAACCATATATTTAATGCAAAGTATGTATCAACTTACCTGTGCCAGGCTTGCTTGGTTCTAGTAAATAAAATAACTAAAATAATATTTTTATACAAAACCAATCGGTCTGAAGTTCAGTCTTTGAGTGTGTGAAATCATTTGCTGATTGAGTGGGTACAACAAATGCTACACTGTACTCTGACACTACCTTACTGCTCGACGACACTACCACAAATAGAGAGTGAGGTGCTATCTAACTTTACCTCTGCCTACCTTTGGGGATCCACTAGACTCTGTGCACTCTATACCTCACTTTGGTATAGTATAAACTGAGCCAGCTTCCTACACTCTCGCACCATTGAAAGACATTCGTGCATCACGTGTAATCTATTTTAGGGCATGACAGTCTTGTACATCAAAGAATCTGTTAAGTAACACTAACGTCCGAGATGATAGGGGACTCGTAGCCAAGGATATTTTCAAAGCCGAGAAAATTCAACAAGCAGCCACATTTCAGATAATGAAGTTAATTGAAAACAATCGAGAGCATGACATACATGCCCTCACAATGCCAGTTTCCATCCACAAAATGGGATGGAATGAAATAAGATGTCATGGCCACATAGGAAAACCTCAAACCTAAAAGAGAAATAGGAAAATCGTATTTGTACTCCTGTAACCATCAGTAGTTTTGATCCAGTACATTATTCTATCTTCATTTAATGGTTCTTTCTCATGGAATTACAGAGTAGGGCCAATAACTTAATCTTCTCAATCCTTTCACAGGAAGCCCACAACATCTTTGTTTACCTTTTTAGCATCCTGCAGATTGCCGTATTCTTCTGGGTCTGTCATAACTCCATCATGTCTACATCTATTAAGATGTACATTAATCTCCTTCCTCGCCTGATACCGTTTGATGCCTTTCCCCTCTACAGCTTCACAGATACCCTTTCTTCTTGCAGTTGACTACTGAATGACCGTATACATATAAAACTGAAATTCACCGAGACAGAAATTCTTACTTCTCCAGCAATGGATCATTCATAAGATTACAAGCATAAAGCCTTCCTTGTCATCTAGGGTGACCACCACTCTCCAGGTCATTATTGATAATATTTCTAGTCCTGGACATTTGTGTGGTGGCCTAATGTATTCTGAGATTTGTAGTATTGGCGTACTCCCATTTAACTAATTTGACTAAAACATGTGAAATCAGAGATTTTTAAGTGAAAAGTTCAGGACTGGACTCAGTGTCTGCAATCACCTGTAGCCCATGGCCTCCCTGGGCTCCAAGACAAAGCTCTGGGCAAAGTAATACCTTCTAAAACCTTTAGTTATTTAGCCCTAAGGCAGAATCTTTCATGAAGGACTACAAGACTCTTCTATCTTGTCTTGCAGCTTAGGAATATGTATAGGGATGTGCAGTATACCGCATACATATATTAAAACACATGGGAGCTTGCAATCCCTGTATAAAAGCCTGTCTCAAATGTCCTTATTGCCAGCAACATTTTGACATCACTTGTTGTCTGTAAGTGAGACAGTCGCTCAACTGTAATACCTTATTACACTTGAGTGCTGGCTTCACATTGCTTGTTGCCAGAGCCAACAGCTGAGGGGCAAGGGATATCACAGAGTATAATTAAAGTTGCACATTGCAAGTTGAAATGAGGTTTTTCCTTTAGCTAGGTTTTTCTAGATGAACAGTACTGAGTTGAAAAGAGAGATTTATAGCAAAATGTTTATTTTTTCTTAACAAGATAATTATAGAAAAAATAGAGCTTCACTGCCTTGCGTTACTATGCACCAGGGATGCATTCCATGGGTGGAGCGTGGTTGTTCCCACATGACCACTTATGGATGTTGGCACATTTCCTGATTTATCATTAGTAGCATAGATGGATGGATGAATGAGTGAAAGGAAGGACTTGTGGTGTTTGAAACCCTCAAGTTTAGCAGCTACAATAAGGGTTGAGTACTTAGTGGGCCTCGTCTGGCTGCAACTTGACAGACCAAGTTGAATGAGTGATGAAAAGATGGATGGATGTGTGAGTGAAAGGGTGAATGTTAGGATGGATGAGTGAAAGTATAAATGGATGAGTGAAAAGGATGGTGGAGGATGGATGAACGAATGGATGGATGGAGGAATGATTGAAAGAATGGATGGATGAGTGGTAAGGTGGGTGAATGGAGGAATGAAAGGGTGGATGGATGAGTGAAAGGAGGATGGATGATGAGAGTAAGGATGGATGGATGGACGAGTAAGTAAAAAGGATGGATAAGTGAAAGGAAGGTTGAATGGATGGCTGATGAGAGGATGGATGACTGATGTAAGGAGTGTAAGGATGAATGGAGTGAATGGGTGGATGGATGGATGGCAAAAGGATGGATGCGTGAAAGGATGGATAGATGAGTGAAAGAAGGGATGGATGAGAGAAAGGGAGGGTAATGGATTGGCAGGGGATTGAAAATGTGGTTGGATGAGTGAGTGGATGGATGAGAGTGGTTTTATGGATGAGTGAAAGGGTAAATGGATGGTGAGTGATGGGCAGTAGAGTGGAAGGATGAGTGAAAGAGTGGGATTGATGCGTGAAATGGTGTATGAATAGATGGACGGATGAGGGAAAGGATGGATAAATGGATTAGTGAAAGGGTGGATGGAGAGTTGGATGAGGGAAAGGATGTATGATGGATATATTTGTAGATGGCTGTATAGGTTTGGATATGCTGGATAGACAGATGGAATGGTGAAAGATTGAATGATAGATGAAAGAATTAATGGATGGCAATGTGAAGGAGATATTGTGGATATAAGCAGGTGGATGGAAGAATGAATGCGTAAATGGATAAGTGCTTGGATGGAAGAGACAAAAATAGTTCTTCTGGGGGGCGTCATCATGACTTGCTATATTTCCTTGGTACCATAACAGCAAGGTGGAGTACTTAATGGAGCTCTTCTGGCTGCAACTTGGCAGGCAATATTGAATGAGTGAGTGAAAAGATGGATGGATGGATGGATGTGTGAGTGAAAGGGTTGATGAATGGGTGAGTGAAAGGAATAATTGATAAATAGATGGATGTATGAATGATGTAGGAGTGAATGTGAGAGTGGGTGAGTGAAAGAACAAATAGATGAGTTAAAAGGATGGTGGATGGATGGATAAAAGGATGGATGGATGAATGAGTGAAAGAATGGATGAATGAGTGAAAATGAGGGCAGATGGAGTTATAAAAAGGTAGATGGATGAGCGAAAGGGGGTTGGGTGATGAGAGTAAGGGTGGATGAACGGCTGATGAGAGGATGGATGACTGATGGTAGGAGTGAAAGGATGGAAGGAGTGAAAGGGTGGATGGATGGATGGCAAAAGGATGGATGAGTGAAAGGATGCATGGATAAATGGAAGAATGGATGGATGAGAGAAAGGGAGGGTAATGGATTGGCAGAGGATTGAAAATGTAGATGGATGAGTGAGTGGATGGATGGATGAGAGTGGTTGGATGGATGAGTGAATGGATGGTGAGTGATGGGTAGTAGAGTAGAAGGCTGAATGAAAGAGTGTGATGGATGCGTGAAATGGTAGATGAATAGATGGATGGATGAGTGAAAGAATAGATGGATTAGTGAAAGGGTGGATGATGGATAGGTTTGGAGATGTCTGTATAGGTTTGGATATGCTGGGGTGGACAGACAGAACGGTGAAAGATTGAATGATAGATGAAAGAATGAATGGATGGCAAAGTGAAGGCGATATTGTGGATATAAGCAGGCAGATAGAAGAATGTATGGGTAAATGGATAGATGCTTGGATGAAAGAGGCAGAGAGATCTTCTGGGGGGGAGGGGTCATGATGACTTGCTTAATTTGCTTGGTACCATAACAGTTTGGTTATAAGCGGGGGGGGGGGGGGGGGAGATATTTGAATTTTCTAGCTACATCCTTATTTTTGAAAGTTTAGGGGCCGATTAGCGAAACCCTGTAAGAGTACCTACAAAGTACTACTTTACATACTTCGAAAATGCCTTTGTGAATCAGACATCAGACCTCCTAGTGTTCGGGATTAGTTCGCCTTAAAATAAAATAACTGGATCACATTTATCACCCTCCTGTACCACATCCAACGGTTCCATACAATGAGCCCTCGCCAACTTTGAACCCCTAACAACCTTTCTTGCACACTCCATTAGTCCAGATGAATTAATGAAACTTTCATGGGGCGACATTATTATTACCTCTACAAACAGCTGTCCTCTTTAAAAATTGTAAGAAACAAACACATATGTGTCTCAGACATATGATAACTTTTCACACTCATTTTTCTACTGAATTGGTCAGCACACATATGAAACAACAAAAAATATATTTTGCCATATTTGACTTATTTACAACGTGCTTAGATTTTTCCATTTTAAAAAGTAGAACAAGACTACAGCATTTACCACCAAAGCCTTTCACCTTTCATTTCTTTTACACTGAATATGTCGATGTGATATTGCGTACAACATTAGCACCACCAAGTGGGCTCTAAAATGTATGCAGCAAGAGATGAAATAAATCTGCATGTTAATACCTCGTGAGACGTTCACGTCACACAATGCATTGCTTGTAGCATAATGCACTATGAGCAGCATATTTGCATGAAGATTCTGCATAATTACTATTCCACACAGAACCCAAGCACGGTTTAGCACATTTCACATCCTCAGCACGCTCATCATTGCTAAAATAAAAGATTATGGTAGCTTTTGTGCAAACTCGTATGCACGGTTCCAATGCATGTTTCATCACAGTTCTTTGGTCTGGAGAAGCAGGAGTTTTTTCATCCAGTGCCTCACATGCCGTTTGCTTTTACCTGCTCGAGACATGGCCTGCTTCGAGAGAGTCCATGCATTCCGCTACAAATCCCCTGGCCGTCTACAAGAGAGAGGGATTTCACAGTCTGTGTAAAAAGAGGTCGATTTCCATTAATAACAAAAGGCAGATTATAAGCACATTTAACTTTTTTGCGATTTATCGCTCCAGAGGGAAACATATGTTTGGCTACCGACAAAGCCGTTCTGCTATACTACCCTAATATTTGACTGTATACTTCCCCATTCACACCACGGGACGCACAGTTGCTCCATCCTTCTGATAGTAGCGATAGTCATGCAATATGTTTCCCTATCTCACAGTCAGTAGGTTTGATGGATGTTGGTTTCGTTCAAAATGCAGACATGTAGCGAGTCAGAGCAGCACCAGAAGAGCTCCTAACATTATAAACATCTCTGACAAATATGAGGCGAAAGTCTGTGTTTTGTAGGAAGAGGACCCTGAAATATATCATTATCTGATATTGGTAACCAATAGGATACGAGCTGTAGGAAATTGGGTTACTGTTGGAGGTTGGTGAAACCCCACTCAAGTATCATCAATTGGTGGAGGGAGAGAGAGTAGAGATCGTTTCAATCTCCTTCCAGTAATTATAAATCAATGTGGAAAGGATCACTGGTCCTGCATAACCAACCGGAGAAATTGCAGCACGATTACTGACTACAAAAGTCAAGCGAATGACCTATGTGACAAACTACTTGTTCGTCAATATCCCAAGAAGGTGATGAACACATGCAAGAAACGTGCCCGCAACCAACCAAGAGAAGCACTCCTAGAGACGTGTGCCAAATTGAAGGAGGATAGGATCACATGTGTAACCACTTATAGCCCAGTCACCAACCAAGTGAAGAAAATCATCAACAGAAACTGGAGAATAATAACATCTCACAATCTGAATTGGCCTAAACCGATGTTTGCCAACAAGAGAAGCCGCAACCTCAAGGACTTGCTGGTGCACACGAGACCCCCACCTAAGAAAAAGAAAGACACACCTGGACTGTGGAATAACAGTCCAGTAACAGGCCATTACCCATGTGGTAACTGCACAGTTTGTGACACTACAAAACCCACAAAGGAATTGCAGTTGCTTCCCAACTTTAATTGGATATTAAAAAGGCATACGAACTGCAACACAAGCCATGTCATTTACATGATAACTTGCCCGTGTCAAATGAGATATATTGGCATGACCTGTCGTAAAGCAAAACAAAGACTTTGCGAACACCGCAGCAATGTGAACTGTAAAAAAACAACCACAAAAATGTCAACTCACTACAAAGAATCTGAGCACTCTGTGAATGACCTACAGTGGGTCATCCTAGAAACCCTCGAAACTGTGGACAGGAATGCAGCTAAAATTTAATTTGAAAAAGAGCAACGTTGGGTGCACAGACTTAAGACAGACAGTGAGGGCCTGAATGATGCCGTTCCGTGGTTATGTCTTAACAAATAATTAATACTCTGTCTGAAATACAAATTTTTCCAACGTTCTTTAACCTTGAGAAAATTCAGAATGAGCGCCTAAAGAGTACATTCTCATAAACTCCATCTGTCATCTATTTCCAAGCAAGAAATTATTACAATTCTCATCTGAAAATTAGGTATAACATTTTAGTACAACTAATAAGTACACACACTCTAGTAACTCTTCAGTTTCCATCACTATGCAATAAAAGAAGACAGGTTACACACTGGCGATTGATTCCGGGTTACCAAGGGCAGAGACAGCACAAGCTGCTAGATGGGTGTTTGAAGGCTAGAGGTATTGAGGAGCCTTGTCCTTTTCGCTATGGAGTAAACCGCAAGTACTAAAAACCCCTTTACTAAACTCCTTTTTTCCTCACTCCACAACAGTGAAGCCTCCCCCTAACTGCCATGGTTCCCGAGGAGACAAGTCTTACATAATGTAGAGGTACTTTCCATAAGGTCTAGTTACGCAAAACCGCATGTGAAGACTCTGCTGTGTACTGAGTTTTGCTTAGTTTTAAACTTTTGTTAGAAGTGCCTACCTTTCGAATAGAATCTTTTTCTGAATAGGCTTTACAGAGTGCGCATTTAAAGATACTATAGCGGCAGTATGCACATGTTTGATTTTCAGAATACATGTAGAACGAGTGCTTGGTACCGTCTAATAGTGAATGCATGTACTTTGAAATAACAGTAAGAGTTTACACTCGAACAGGTATTACATCTTTATACCAATGTCTAAGATAATCGTGATGACACAGTAAAATTGATTAGCGCCTTTGACGTCATGGTAATGTAACAATGAAATTGCGCCTAAAGTAAATAGCGCTTTTAATATTAGGGTACTGTAAAGAAATGATTCCATGACGCCTAAATACGACTTTGGGATTTATACATCACAATATTCCGCATAGAATTCTGAGAATGAGTAAGTTGACGCTTAATATGAAAGTGACTCTGAGTCTAGTATTGCACAACTCGCTTTTAATTTTGTTTTTTCTAATAATATGCTTCATAGTTCTCAACTGTGTCTCTATGTCATTGTACATTGCTGAAGTGCCTTTTCCCACTTATTCGCTACCAATGTGGTTGCACTATCTCCCTTTTCTCTAACCACAGGTACAATGTGACTTACTATCACAAAACGAATCAGGTTACAAATTTACCTTTTCCTTTTTTTCACTTAATCACTTTATGGTCCTGAGGAAAGCCGACTGACCAACAGGCAGATATGGCTGAAACATGTCGACCACTTTTAACCTCACAAGTTTAGTACGCTAGAATTCCTAAATAATTCCATAGCCACACGCCTTAACCTTCTACCCGAATCCAGAAATATTAGAGTTGAACCTCTGGCTGTCCGGGTATTTTAGAACACCTTTATAGCACTATTTCACTTATTCACCATCACTACTGTTTTAACCAATGGTACAACATCCTGCCGGAGGGTGCAAACAAAAACTGACCCAAGGATTACGCACGGACACGTGTTACAAGAAGCGGGGACACATCATATACCGCTACACGACTTTGAAAAAACACGTGTATGAGGGTCTTTTATTTGGGAGACACCTACCGATCCACCTGCAGACCTTGGTTATGCAGGACCAGTGATCCTTTCCACATTGATTTATAGAAACCCCACTCAAAGCAGAAGCCACAATCCCATACAAGGACCAAGTAAGGCATGCTGAACAAAGTACCTTGGGCCTCATTTATGAGGCTGTGCGTCACTTTTACGCCGCCGGAGCGTCACTTTTTGTGACTCACCAGTGGTGTAAAAAATGCGCCTTGTTGTGCCATATTTACAAAGTGACGCATCCTGGGAGATGCGTCACTTTGTAAACCCCTGCGCCACATTATACCTGCGCCAGGTATAATGCATGCAAGGGGGGTGTATTGACGCAAGAAAGGGTCGTAGAAGTGACGCAGTGAAATCTATGAGATTACACTGCACCACTTCTAGGACGCAAATGCGTCAATTTCTAACGCCTGCCTCACAGCAGGCGTAAGACTGATGCAGGCCCTTTCACATGGGGCTTGCCCCATGTGAAAAGCCACATTGCTGGTGTTGCGTCACTTTTGTGACACACTCCAGCAATGCGTCACTTTTGCGCCGTACAGACATGTCAGGAATACTGACGTATTTGTAACTCCTTGCGCAATGATGCGTCATACTGTAAATATGACGCATCATTGGTGTCGCCAGGAGGGCGCAATGAAAAGTGACGCATCGCTGTTTTCACGCAGCGATTCGTCACTATTCATAAATGAGGCCCCTTAAATCCTGGTTTCCACTGTTTTGCGTAACTTTAGATTTTTCAAGCCATGCAGGGCAACGCAATGTGGCCTTTGTGTGGCTTGATAAATCTTACTTAGTATTTGCTTCGCCCTTGCACCCAAATATGTGGTAGAAGGGAGACCCAATTGAGTGATAAATATGCCCCATATTCTGTGTACCACTGTACAGAATTGCCAGGGTCTAAATGACAAAGTTCATTTTCAGATGGGCTTGAGCAAATTTACAGCAGGATAGAAATTTTGGAGTTTTTGCAATCAAGGGCAGCTCCTGAATGGCTGAAGTCAATGATGTGCTGGGCGCTGACCCTTAGCAAATGTGCCCAGGACAGTTCCCATATTCAGTCGACAGTCCCTAGAGCACTGAGCCTAAGCACAAAATGTAGACATTGAGGGGCATATTTATTAATGTGTTGTGTCGTCCTTGTGCTGGACTGTTCTGATTGGAGCAGGGTCAAGACTGATTTCAATATAGCTAGATCCAAACTGAGGTGTTGTGATGTGCAAAATATTGATGGATTAAGATGCGACCCTGAGTGATTGCCAGTGGCTGAGATTAAATCAAGCATTCTATTAATCACTGTTTTGTATACTTACTGTGTCACCCTAAGAGGGACGGGTACGCCCAGATGTGGGTCCCCTGTACATTGTGTCACTGGAACCAAGCTGTGCTTGGCTGATAAGCCCATAACTGGGGTGAAACCAGTCCTGGGTTGCTTGTGTTCTGGTTCAGGGAGCACCTGGCTTGGCAGCTTGGGCTGGGCTATTCGGATTGGAGTAGGGTCAGGACTGATTTGCATATAGTTATATCCAAACTGAGGTGTCATGGTGTGCAAAAAAATATGGATTGTGATGCGGCCCTGGGTGATTTTGAGTGGCTGAGATTAAAACAAGCATACTATTCTTCACTGTTTTGTATATTTATTGTGTCACCCTAAGTGTAGGAGAGATGCCCAGATTTGGGTCCCATACACACACTGTGTCACTGGAACCAAGCTGTTCACCACTGTGGTGCCTATAACTAGGGTGAAACCAGTACTGGGTTGCTTATGTTCCAGTTCAGGGAGGACCTAGCTTGGCAGTTCAGGCTGGACAGTTCTGTTTGGAGCAGGGTTAAGACTGATTTGCATATAGTTGGGTCCAAACTAAGGTGGCATGGTGTGCAAAATAATGATGGATTGCGATGCGCCCACAAGTGATTGCCAGAGGCTGAGACTATATATCAATATTCCATACATGACTGTTTTGTATGCTCATTGTGTTACCCTAAGTGGGACGAGTATCCCCAGATGTGGCTCTCGTGCACAGTGTCACTGCAACCTTGCTGTAACTGGCTGATGCGCCTATAACTAGAGCAAAACCAGCCCTGGGATGCTTATGTTCTGGTTCAGGGAATAGCTGGCTTAGCATTTCAGGCTGGGATGTTCTGGCTGGCTCAGGATCAAGACTGATTTGCATGTGCTTGGGTCCAAACTTAGGTGACACGATAAGTGAAAAAAGATGGATTGTGGTGGGGCCCTGAACAATTGCCAGGGACCGAGATTAATTCAAGCATTCCATCCATCACCTTGTTGTTTATGCATTTGATGACCTAAGTGCACCAGGTATGCTCAGATGTGGGTGCCGAGCTCAAGGTACTACAGGAACCAAGCTATATCTGCCTGTACAGCCATAACTAGGGCAAATCCAGCCCTCGGTTGCTTGTTTCCTGGTTCAGGGACGTCCTGGCCTGGCAGTTCGGGCTGGACTGTTCCAATGAGGAACAGCGTAAAGGTTGAGATGCATAAGTCTTGGTCCAAAGTGAGTGGCATGGTGGGCAAAAAACAATGAATTGGGATGCAGCCTGAGCATTTGCTACTGGTCGAGATTAATTCAAGCATACCATCCATCACCTTTTTTTTGCATTCAACACAATAAGTGCACAGGGTATGCCCAGACATGGGTCCTGGGCTCACGGAACAACAGGAACCAAGCTGTACTTGGCTGAAGACACCTAACGGAGGTGAAACAGTCCTATGGTGTTTGTGTTCCAGTTCATGGAGGGCCTGGCATGGCGGTTAAGGTGGACTGTTCCCATGAAGAGCAAGGTCAAGGCTTGTGTGCATATGGCTGGGTCCAAACTGAGGTGGCATAGATGGTGAAAACGTTGGATTGAGAACCAGTCCTGAGCGATTACTAGTGGCAACGATTAATTCAAGCATTCCATCAATCACCTTGTTGTTTTTGCATTTGATGACCTAAGTGTGCTAGGTATACCCAGGTGTGGCTCATGGGCTCATGGTACCACTGGAACCAAGCTATATCTGGCTGAAGAATCCTAACTAGGATGAAACCAGTCCTAGGTTGTTGTGTACTGGTTCAGAAAGGACCTTTGCTGGCAGATTGGGCTAAATTGTTCCCATGAGGAGCAGTGCCAAGGCTGATTTGCTTATTTCTGGGTCTAAACAGAAGTGGCATGGTGGGAGAAAAACCATGGTTTGGGATTAGGTTTAAGTAATTGCAAATGGCTGAGATTAATTCAGGGTTTCCATTTATCATGTTTTTTTGCATTTGTTCTTGAACGTATGATTTTCTTCAGGACTGCAGTATAGTAGTTGGCTCCCCTAACCAATTGTACAAGCTGCCACTGTACTCACAAGAGCCACCAATGCCTGCAGTAGCTCTAGCTTCTAAGGATGTTGCATGGACCCAGAAGGGCTTAAGGCCTAATTTACAAGAGTACTGCGCCACCAGACCATCACTCTTTATGAAGCTCCAGTGGCATAGGCCTTTCAATCATATCTATGAGGCGACGCAAAGCCACCCTTTCCATGGCATCATAGTTATGAGTTGGGGCAAGGCAGCTCAAAGTGCTGCCTTGCCTTACTCTACATCAATGAGGCTATCCATTGGTGTTGCAGTGGGTTTTCCCACGCAAAACCCATAGGTTTTAACACATTCTCAGATTTATAAGGATTTATAAACCTGGGAATGCATCAAAACTGTGCACCTCCCAAGAGGAGGCTTAACGAGGAGAAATAACTTTATTTTTCCTTATTTTTTCCTCTTGAAAAATGCCTCCATGGATTGTTTTTGTGCAGGACGGTGCCCCTTCCTGCACAAAAACAATTGTGTCAACAGTGCAACAGGCTTGCAAGGGAGCCTGGGTTGGCGCTAGGCACCAATTTGTGCACTGGCGCAGCCAGAAAGGACAAGAATGCAATATATTTAATTAATACTTCACATTCCTGCCCTTTCCTTTTGATGCAGGGCAGCGCAACAAGAAGCCTTGCAGTTCAGCCCTGCTGTCAAAAAGTTGTAAATCAGGCCGTCAATTTACAGCAGAAAGTTGCCACCACCTTCAGTAACTCTCGTCCTAACGGTTCTGCTGGGTTGTTAGTGGAATCTGTATGAGCCAGAAAATATTGCAGTGTCCCTTGCCTTGGAGTGTTTTTGCCTTTCACATTACTGTTGGCTCAATATGTATAGGACTGTACAAGGGCGACCTTAGGCATGTGCAAGCTGTGCACCTGCACAGGGCCGCCAAAACCCAGGGGCTGCCACGCCAATATATATCCTTAATATAATAATCCTCTGAGGATGGATACACATTTGCATGGCGGCCCTTGGCAGGGGTTTGGCGGCCTCCGGCTCTGTTCCACTTCCAAACACCCTGGCCCCCCCTCTTCACTGGCCTCAGCGCCTGCATTCCTCATGGTATCGCCCCGCCCGTACCTCCTCTTCCGTGGCCCCCTACCTACGCTCCCTGCCCAGTGCCGCCATGAGCCTACAACCGCCCCTGGACTGTAGGTTGAGAGGTGGGCTCCCAAAATTAGTTGAGCTCTGATTTCATCCAACGAGAGTATTTGCAGAACAGTTGTACTAGGCTTCAAGTAGTTCTTAAAGTAGCAATTCCTTTTTAGTTTACAATGTTTTAAATAACGGGAACTAGAGACGAATGAGTTTGGCTCAATGGAAGGAGCAGGGGCTGCAGTGATGGGTTGTGGTGGTACCTTCCATCCAGCAAACTGGGTGCTGTTAGTAGGATGGCAGCTGCGGTTTCAGTTTGCTACTTTGTGGTTCCAAGTGATGTTTACAAGGTCAGCAGATCCCTTTGTCGCCCTTGTTTCGATAAATCTTCTCAGGCTCAGCTGTGGAATGGAAGCTAATGATATAGCTGTTGACCCTTGCAGCATAGGGGATGGGTTGATAACTAGCATTCGATTGAGGCCAACTCCCCCCCCCCCACCCCCCACATTGGGCTGAGATCCCCAAACACTCTTACAATCATCTACATTTGGTTGCGCCCCCCCTTAAATATTTAAACTTACTGGTGTTATTCACTCGCAAATATTAGACAGTATATGAATATTAAAGTGGGTAAAGCCGTCTAACCCATTCAGCTCTCGGGCTATAAAAACATACCTTGCAATGTAGCTTTAAAGGAAAGGCAATGCATTAGATTGTGCGAAACTCTCCGAGTAAACATGTTTTATAAAACTCCCAGAGTAAAAATGTTTTATAAATCAAAGCACTTTAAAATTCATTTTAAACGTTTTACATTTTCCTATTCACTTTGCTCTCTCCGAGAAAAAAGGGAAGTTTTGTGGTATAGTTTCCACCTTTTATTTTCATTGAACTTTTGAATCACAATTTTGATTGACATGTCTAATCTTTCCTTCGTGCATCCCAGACGTTACTTCTCTATAGTAGAGAAGGCCAGATTCGATTTCTTGCAGTCCTGCCTTTTCTGATGCTGAAAGATTGTCTCGCGATAAACCACGAGAAGGCTGACAGGAAGCATTGTCTGTACCTGTCAGATAGGGCTCCAAGTCTCATCGTTGTCATGTTTTCTCAACAAGAAGTATCTCAAGACTATTGTTAACTCTTCATTGTCGAAACTGCCCATCATCCGGCACTTGGTAAAGACTGCTGATTTAATCTTTATAAATTGAGAAGTCACTGCAAAATACTGTCGCTAGATGTAAGGCCCACTTTACGCCCTGCACATTTGAATATTTTCTAAATCCATTATTTACCCGAGGAGGCGACTACGTAAAACCACTACACTCTCTCGCTCTCTTTCTCTCTCTCTCTCTCTCTCTCTCTCTCTCTATTACAATAGATATATATTCACTGAAAAAAACAAAGTGTCCTTATGGTTAGGTGAAATTTTAAACGAAAAAAATATTGAAAGCCACCAGTTATAGTCATCTCAAGTAACTATAAATACGGCCCTCAAGTAACTACATCTTCCACACCCACTATGCACAGTTTCAGATGTTGCAGTGATGTCATCAATATTTGATCAAACATGCCATAAAAGTCTTGTAATATGGGAAGTAATTAGCAGCGCATGGCGATGGCATGAGTTACAGTTGCTTGCGAAAACTATAACTGGTGAATTTCAGTGTTTTTTACATTTTAAATTTCTCCTAAAAATATTGGCACTTTGACATTTTTTTTTTTCAATACATTTCATAAATTTCCTACCAGCTTTTTGCATGATATTGGCCGCAGTACCTGGATTGTGGCCATGTCCTGCAACCAAATCAAGCAGCAAACCCCTAGCGGTGCACTGGTGGGGGGCCCTTGGTGTGGCAAACCACAAAGAGGCTCAGCACTCCAGCTGAAGAACTCATATCTCCAGCCAGGAGTGCAATAAAAATAACTATGATAAGCGCTCTTGGGGTCAACGATAAATGACCTAGAGAGACAGTTTTTTTTATGTTGCATTTTCTACAGTCCCTCCCCCTACCACCGTACACAACATTTGAAAAAATGTTGGCTGCCCTACTACTTCTTTAGGGGGCACCACCAGAAAAAATATATAGTGAAAAAATGCCCTAGGGTAATATAGGGTGCTCCTTGCCAGAAGATTGGATGATAAATAAGTGGTTCTGCCACTGATTTATTATTCATTTTTGTTCTTGTTTTTTTTTTCTGGGTGTCCCGTATCCACCCAGGACCCCTTATTTTGCTTCGGGCCGTGGCGGGACCCGCAACCCCAGCTGGCTCCCTTGGCAGATGCCGGCCTTTCTTTACTTTGTTGGTGGGTGCTCTGTTGCCCAGCTGGGTCATCCACAATGACTGGGGTGTTGGGGAAAATGGGGGAAGTCCCAGCACCCCATGGCCAGTTCCCCAGCCACCATTGTGATTTTGATTTTCAGTGTGTGCCCCGGGGTCCACCCAGGGTACTCACACACCTGCCTTTATTTGGGGCCGTGGCGTGGGGGAGCAGCAGGGCCTTTGTGGCCCAAGCCCGCTCTCCAGTCATACCAGGTGCTGGCGAGAGCTGACAACCTTTATTTGCTCCCATCCAATGGGAGCTGCTGTTTTAAAATACTCCCACCTGGCGAGAGCAAAGTAAAGTTGTCTGCCTGGGACAGTGTAAGCAGAATATACCCGCACTCTCCCAGGCGGGGAACCACAGTGTCCCTATGAAATATCGTGCCACAGGTGGTAGAGTGATTGGGGCTGATATCAGCACTGGGTGAGGGGCTTTCAGCCCCCCTCCTTTCTAAAAGGAAATTCAAAAAGAGTCTTAGGGAGGGGTCCATTTTACCTCTTCCCCTTCTTTGAAATTTAGCCCTGAGGGATAGGGTCCAAGGGGCCTCTTAGAGGCACAGGGAGGGGGACCCCTTGCCAACTCCCCTCAATATTGACTAGCCCCACTCACCGATGAATTCAACTTGCTGTCCTACCAGGCTCTCGCCTACCCCATTTCATTAAAGGCACTTTAATTTTAAAAAAATGGAACAGATTCATTGATCCTCTGCAAACGTTTGGCAAAATGTAATACAAAAACTATTTTGGCCCCAGGCACGGTCCCTCTGAGACCCTTAGCACCAAGCCTAAGGGGTCAGGGTATCCCTACTCTGTCCCCTTGTGTCTTTTATGTGTGTTTTTCTAGGACTCAGGACTGAGTCCCGAGTCCTAAGATGGCTGCTACTAAATTGTGGTTAATGTGGTTGCAGCCAATTAGATCTCAGCATAAGATCGGTCGCATCCGCGAGTCTCTGAGGCATGTTATATGCTAAATTTTTTAGCAATAATTGCTCAAATACTACTGATGGGATATACTCTAAATCACAAAAAGCACTCTTTTGGGACCAAAATCTCGTTTTCTAACAAATTAATTTTAAATCTCTTGAGTGGTTTGGACTTTAGCTGTGTCTAAAGTTCCTATGGAAAACTGAATGGGAAAACACGTATTGGGAAATCTCCTTTTTCTTGGCCCACTCTTGACTGATCACTCCAAAACTTGCCATGTACAAACGAGACAAAAGTACCCTTTTTTAATGTTTCGTGGAGCATTGTCAAATGGCACAAAAGTTATTAGCAACACAGTAAAGGCATTTCCTATGAAAACAAGATTCTAACTCCAACTTCCCAGTGGCGACTGAGAAGTTATAGTAATATAAATATATATATTAAATGTAATGATCCAGATGCAAACTTTTGATAGATTGCGGCTCATACGATAATTTTCTTATTTCAAAACTAAACTATTTTACTTAAACAGTTTCACGTCATGTTGAACATAGACCAAGGAGGGCCAGAACATGGATGTATAGTTTATGTCTGGTATTTATAAGGACAATAATGCTAATTTAATCACGTCTACACATAGAACCAAACTAAATGTTTGCAAAGAGGGATATTACAGACCAGTTTGTTCCACTGTTTGGGTGCTTGGGCAGTGAAGATCCAAAAATGTTTTCTTTACACCATTATGGTGGCAGCAGAATTATCCTTTGCTCACTAAAATGTTCTCTTCTATTATTAGCTCACGTTAACCCTTCCTTTGATCATTTACATTGCTCCACAGCCTTTTTTTGTGAGCTATTTTTGCATTATACAAATAACATACGTGTGCATATATATTCATACCAACTAAACTGTAAGGAACCTTGGCTGTCTCTTGTCAACTAGATAGTTTGGAGTGATAATTCTTAGCCATTGCTCTCTGCTTCACATAGAGGCATTCTGGAACTACTCGAAGTTAGGATACATGATCTACTTTGGACTAATGCTCATCAGGCAAACGCGGCATCCTGCTCTGCCTGCATTATATTCAGTTGTAATGTAGAAAGGCATACACAGGTTATACTTGTCAGGAACCAGCTTTAAAGGGCCCTTTGCTACAGGGCAAAGTTCATTATGGAGGAAGTTTTAGAAATGCTCCCTAATCCAATGCATACAAGGGAGGAATACTCAGTAGCAGAGGTATGAAGGAAGTTCCCTTTTTATTCCCTTCTGAGTATTCAATCACAGATAAGTATCCTGAATAATGCCTGTGCCCATACCTTTTGTAGTATATAAAAAAAGAGAAGGAAGAAACATGAGAGGGGCTGGCAGTGAAGCAGGATTAATGAGAGGAAAAGTGCCCCACAGTGTCACCTATAGTATGGCAATATTTACTGTATCTTGAGGCGATAGCCCTCATTCACTTCAACAACTTGTTCAGATCCTCTGACACTGAGTAAAAACTCTCTGCAGGCAGTTTCCCACAGAGAGTAGGAAACAGAACTCTGCCGGACTGGAAACCAGAATCAGCCCTGTCAAATAGTTTCAAAGTAGAATGGAGCATTTTGGAATGGTTGGATTATGGCAGCCCATCCTAATCTGAAACCAGACCCCATCATATTTGCCTGCTGCCAACCTAGAATGTACTAGAGTAGAAGAATATCCAGTTCAATCCTGAAACAGTCATGCATATTTGAGGAGGTCCACAAATGATATCAGCTGGACATGATGCTGTAAATCAGATAGTGGGTGTAAAAATGCCCCTTTTTGTGTAGTCACCCCCATTTGTTATTCAATTTTATTTCTGCTTTTTGGACTGTGAACACTAGGGTACTGCCATCCAGTGCTCAGTGTCTGTGTTTTAATCCCTAAAACATTTACAAATTGGTTAAGACGTGATTGGCATATTTAACTCCACACATTGAGCCTCCTCTGTAGAGTGTTACACCTCCTTCCCCTAGCTGTCACAGAACCCTAATACAGGCATTAATTATCAGCCATCTCGATTACTGCAAAGCCCTTCTTATGTCCACTAATGAATCCATGCTGAATATACTGCAGGTGGTTCAGAACACAGCAGCCCGCTTGGCTCTTAACAATGACCCCTAGAACCTCTTCCCCGCCATAAGTATGGCAGCTCCACTGGCTCCCCATCCACCAGAGAATCAAGTTTAAAGTTTGCAATCTAGTTCAAAAGTCACTACATGGCAGAGGCCCTAGCTACCTTGCCGATAAACTTACATGCTATCTACCTGGCAGATCTCTTTGCTTGGGAGATAAAGCTCTGCTAGCTCTCCCCGTTACAGAAAATTTCCGACAGGGGGCAGAGCTTTTAGATACCAGGCCCCTGTGTACTGGAACCAATTGCCCATCCAATTGCGAAAGTGCACTAATCTCCTCCACTTCAGGAAACTCCTAAAGACAGAATTGTTCAGTAATTGACCTACCTAGCTCTGCAAACACCATTCCTTAACGCGGAGATAACCCTACGGGGGCAATTCCTGTACTTTACAAATTCAATAAAAACAACATATAACTCTCCTTTAAGGTTATAATATATGGTGTAGAAACAACACCTGCAGTGTGGAATGTTAAACGTCACATGTTGACTTCAGCATTCATAGTACCATCCACTAGTGTGACAAGGAAAATGGCTTCAGGCCTCCCAATGTAGCCTGTCTGCAGTGTAAACCTACAGTCTGACTTTTCACACTAGTTCTTTTTACAGGGGAAAAAACTTCCTGTTGAAATATTAATAAGTCACCCTTGAGAACCCCTTGTAGATCATAAGGTAGAGCGCCTAGCATTTAAAAAAAGTTTTAAAAAGGGAATAGGGGGCTATGTAGAAATGTAATATTGGCATTTCCCTACTGTGACAAGCCCCCAAAAGCTATTTTCACTGTGGTAAGCTCTGGCTGTTCAATGAGGAAAACTAAAATAAAGATTAAACTATTAATTTTGCTAGCTCCGGTTTGGTACAAGCTAGAGAAATGATTCAACCACTAATATTTAATATTAATAAAAAATCCAATGCAATGGCGAAATTAGATTCTTATTAATATTTTGGAAATTTATTTTTTAGAAAGTTTCCTTTCCATGTCTGAAGCTCCTAGAGGCTAATTTGATTTAGCTTGCCAAAAACTGCCTCTGAAAGTGCGTGACTTTAATCATCTTAATGAGGTGTGATAACTGCTCGCAGAGTAGGCCAGTGGATTAGGGCTGTTGAACACAGTGGGCTAGGTAATAGGCATGTGTCACATGTCATGGAAGAGCATCTTAAAGGGATCAGGACTTTGATTTCAGGGGAAAGTGTGAAGCAAGTACTTCTACAGTGATATTTATGGGGACACCTGAGGAAGCGATGGCCTTTTTTTTGGCCCTCTTTAGCGAGGTAAGCATTAAGCCAATAGGAAGGGAGAGCTGGTCATATTCCACATTTGGTGTATCTCAGGAAGAGAGAACTGCTTGTTTCTCAAAGCACACCTCCGACTGGGCCACAGGCTTCCTTCAGGGGCAGAAGGCATGTGCCATCTTGGATATTTCGGGGGAACGTTTGCATTAATTCAAACATCATGTGATGAATAAGTGGGAACGGTGGCTCCAGGAACTTTTTCCTCATTTGTCCAGGAGTCACTGTAGGAAAATAGGATCTTTCTGGCATAGGTATCCCCACTTTTGCCTGCTATTAGTGTGTTTTGACTGTAGTTCACTGGGATCCTGCTAATCAGGACCCCAGTGACTGTGCACTCTTCTCCAAATTTGCTGGGATGTACTTTGTACCCCCCACAATTAGCATACTGGGGTACCCTTGTAAGCCCCTGGTATATGGTACTGAGGTACCCAGAGGACTGGTACACCAGGGGTCTCCCATGGAAGCATGTTTTATGTGACCCATGGGAGCCTGTGCAAACTGTGTCTGCAGAGCTGTTACTGCACACTGAGTGACTGGGTGTAGTGGCAGCTTTAGATGTAAGGTTTCCCTTATATCCTGGTCAATGCACTTAAAACCTATAAGTCAACCCATAAGGTAGGCCCTTCATGCCAAGCGCAGTTGGCATCTTAGAATTGCCTTACACCCAATAAGCACATTGAATTTACTTGTGAGTCCGTAGTAAATTTGTACTACATGTAACCAGAGCCTGTAATATAAAGACTACTAGGGTGCTTGCAGTACTCACTGTGCCGCCCACTTAAGTAGCCTTTTAAACATGTATCAGGCCTGTCATTGTGGCCTGTGTGTGCAGGTTTGAACTGTCATTTCAACCTGGCAAAAAAACAATTTTTCTCTGGCCCAAACCTTCCTTTTTAATACATATAAGTGGCACTTAGGATTTGACCTAAACAGTTCAGAGGGCAAGGTGCAGTTTGTTTAAAAAGCTAGACGTATACTTTGAGGTTTTATATGTCCTGGTAGTGAAATATTTGGTTTTCATTACTGCAAGGCCTTTGTCCCCCATAGGATAACTTTACTTTACCTTATGCATTTAATGAGTGAAAATGTTAAATTGGGAGCAAGTGGGAATGGCAAGTGTGATGTCTAAGTCATTATAATTTAAAGTCCTGTTTAATGGCAAAGCCGGATTTTAAGTCACAAGTCTGAAACTGCCACTTTTAGAAAGTTGGCATTTTCTTGTCCTAACCATTTGGTGCCTGAAGCCTGTATCATGGGTCACATTACTAGGTGTAGCTGGCAGTTAGTCTTTGTGTACTGCTTCCAGACAGTGAGACAAAGGGGAAATAGGTTTTGGCAGGATGGGCCATTTCACACTTGATAGGGGAGGGAGAATTCACTCACCACACTTGCACATCACTAGACTCTGCCTTAGCCCATTCACAAAGGGTTCCACACCAGTTTTTTGGGCCCCCAGAGAAGGCGGGGGCTGTGCAGGGCGGCAGGACATTCCAGACCTCAGTACGGGGATACTCTAGCAGCTTCATGCACTTCAAAGCTTGCACCAAGTATAAATATTGGACCCTCAGACCCAACTTTTCAGTACACTTCTGCACCTGTGGAAGACTCAGAAGAAGGACCACTGTGCTGCTCTGCTGCTAGAAGGGCCACTACTCTGCTGCTCTACTACTCTGTTGCGCTTCTGCCTGAGTGAGAAGGACTGGACCTGCATCTTGAAATGAGGACCACAAGAGTAAATCCAAGGCCTAGTTGACCAGCCTCTTGACCATAGACTCAGGGACAGAAAAAGCTCCAACCCCCTTGTAGCCTGCACCTTAACTCTGCCTGCTGTGACTCTTCAGGCCCAATTCCAAGTGGTGCCACTCCAGTCCTTGATCCTTGGAAGTGGCCCTTAAGGTGCTCTGCCAGTCCATTAGTGGTTCCTGCAAACCAACACGTATGATGGATTGCCCCAAAGCACATCGGGACCACTGCTGAGTGACACATCTCAATGCAGGACCTTGCAACGCAGCCTCGAAGCTCACCTGAACCGCTGCTGTCCAACATATCTTGAAGCAGAACCTTGCATTCTAACCCCGCAGCTCCTCGGAACTGCAGCTGCGATAACACATCCTCAACACAGGACCTCGTATCGCAGGGCTGCAACTGCTGTGAACTGCTGCTGTGCGACACAACCTTTACATGGGACCCTACAATGCTCCGCAACCAGGATTTAAGGTACTTTGTTAAGCCGACCTAGCTTGGCCCCTGTAACTAGCCCATACTCCATGGCGCGATGCCTGAACTTGTAACGTTAAACCAGTCAGGCACAACCAGATAACTGCAGTTGATGCTTATTGCTTTTAGGCAGTATTTTTACCTAAATGTTTAAAATTGCATATCTATGGTTCTACTAAATGGATTTTTGTCCTTTGTGACCAATAAATGTATTAAATTATACTCTATTTTTTTAAAATTGGGGATTTTTGTTATGATGTGGTTTCACTTTATTACTGTTTGTGTGCTGCATAAATACTTCTCACGTTGGCATCTAAGGTAAGCCTGACTGATTCTGTGGCAGTATACCAGAGTGTGAAGCACAGGTTGATTTGGGATTTGCTTGAATTTCACCCTGACAAGAGTTGTGGCTGCTGCTTGAGCAGGTTGTCACTCCCTTCATAGAGTAGCTCAAATTCCTAATGATAGTTATTGATGGTCGGATGATTTCTTCAAGAACATACAAGACTTGCACACAAAGCATTGATAATGATCATCATAATTCAGCATTGTCATACCCGCTCAGTGCATTGAAATCAAGCAGACATAATTGAATGTGTATATGCAAATCTATTTGTTAGAATCATGCTATCGCAATAACCTAGAGTGCTGAATACAAAAGCACAGGTGAGTTTTTTTTACCTCTGTCTCATTCCACTATAAACAATAGAACACATTTAATGACGTGTTCTGTTTGTTGTTCATTTATCCTGAGTTGGTGGAACAGTGGTGGACGTCTGTGTGGTCTTTATTAGCTCTAGTATGAACCACATTCTACTCAAAGGAGGGTCTACAGTATGACTTTAGAGACCCCTAGTTACAGCCTAACGAAAGGGGTTGTGTCTGAATTAAAGACCTCTAGTAATGACCTAAGATACTGAAGCTAATAAAGAAAATACAAATCTCAGAGAGACATCCCTAGCAGCATCTTAAAATACTGCAGCCTCCTACAGCAAGGATTTGTGTGTGACTCCAAGGACCTCTAGTAATAGCCTAAGGTACTTAATCCTGCATCAGAAAAGTGGTCGTTTCAACTGAACGTGCAATATGTCAATTCAAAAAAGTGCTTTATTCGAGTATTACTCATAAAAGCAGACATACATACATGTAATAAAAAACAATTAAATTTACAAGTCAATTAGACGTAAGCACATACATGATATTTAAAAAACAGTGCACAAATAAAATATCAGGTGCAAGTTCATTATAAAAAATGCCTGGTTAATAATCACGGGAGGCAATTTGCAAGAAAATTCATATCATAAAATTTCATACCGATGATACATTAAAATAGTATATTACAATTAGAAAATAAAATAAACACGAATCTAGCAGTCTCTGACCAACTTATCAACATCTACAGAGAATAAACAATAGTCTAGCAGTCTCTGGAGTTACATTGAATTGTTACAGAGAATAGACACGTGACTAACAATTTACTGGCAACTAAGCAAAGGATAATTATCCTGCCAGCAATCTCTGTCTTATGATCCAGGCCCACCCCAGGTACTTTGCGGTAGCAATTATAATCCAATTTACAGAAATAGATCTTACAATCCGCAATGCTACCATACTATTTTTTGTACCTAGGTTCCTGCACATGGGAGCCAACCATGCTCGCCTTGGTGCAGAGTACATTGGACAGGAGAACAAAAAATGACCAAGAGTCTCGTTACCTACCCCACAGACTGGACAAATTGATACACCCCCTGCTTTCCATTTAGATGTTAAGTTGCAGAGGGGGAGGGAACCTACCCTCAATTGAAAAAGCAGCTTCCTGTCCATGGGGTTTGTTATGTAATCCCAATACATTTCATAGATTGGATACAATTTAATCTCTAGGTAACTAGTGGTCATAGACCCACTGTTTGTACTAAGCATGCTCTTATTAACAACATGTTCCCAGTAAATGTTTTTTAGGGTGGACTTGGAAGGGAATGAGGCCCCAGCTGGATCAATCCATAGAGCATTAAGCCCTAATTCAAACAAAGCAATCTTTAATGTTTTAAACCATTTTATTTTGTTAAAGCAGTCGGCCTTGACAACGTCTTTAAACCCATTCGCGTAGTGAGAGAGCTCTGGCGTGGTCCATAGTCTGCGCCAATACAAAATCGGGCGCAGTTTGGCTTTATCAGAGATCGCTCTCTTACCTAGTTCATATCTTAGGGGCAATAGCGAGCTGCTCTGAGGGGCACCTATCAGTGTCCTGTAAAATTTGTTTTCTGAGGTTTGGAGTTCCTGAAGGTTTTCCTGCCCCCATAACTCCGCACCATACAAAGCAGACCCTATTGCTTTTGCCTCATAGATTATCAGTGGTGGTTTAATGGGCTTAGTGAGCGATTTCCTTTGCTCCTTAATAATTGTGCCAGCTAATTGCTTATGCCTTAGAGTAGCAATATTAAGATGTAGCTGCCACCTGTTTTCATTAGAGATATGGATCCCTAAATAAGTGAAGGATTTTACAACCTCCAGGATGCGACCACTCAAAAGAATTTTAGGTTTAAAATTCCTGTGGGGATTGAAGGCCATGAGTTTTGACTTAGACCCATTTACCTCCAGTCCATGAGCTACACAGAAATCATCAAATATTGCCAATGCTTTTTGCAACCCAGCTGGTGTTTTAGATAAAATTAAGGTATCATCGGCGAACATTAAAATTGGAACTTTCTCACCTGCAAGAGAGGGAGCATCCACTGCCTGAGTTTGCATGCAAGAAACCACGCCGTTAATAAAAAGGGTGAACAGAGTAGGGGCCATTGAACAACCCTGCCGAACCCCTCGCTCAACTGGGAATTCGTCAGTGTCATTACCGTACCCACCCCAGCGAATTTTAGCGTAATTGCCCTCGTGTAAACGCATGATTAAGGACAGCAGTTCCCCAGGGACCCCAAGAGTAGCAAGAACTTCCCACAATTTTGCCCTTGGTACCAGGTCGAAGGCAGCCCGCAAATCAACGAATGCTGCATACAGGCTGCCTCCGCCTAGCACCACGGTTCTCCACTGGATCAGTTGGAGACGGAAGACTTGGTCCACAGTGCTGGTTGCCCTGCGAAAACCAGCGTGAAAGGGGGATAAGATGTTATTATCCTCAGCCCAATCAAGCAACCTGTTAACAATTACTCGCCCCACTATTTTCTGGATAGTGTCGATCAAACTAATTGGGCGGTAATTACTAGGCTGAGCGCGGTCTCCTTTCTTATATATTGGGATGATAACGGCACCCCGCCATGATTCTGGAATATCTACACCTCTGGCAATATGGTTTATTAACAGATGAATATACTTGCACCATCTTGCGATGTCGTTTAAAAAAACGTCTGCAGGCACTCCGTCAATGCCGGGGGCCCGGCCACTGTGAACAGTTTTAAGTGCAATCAGTATTTTACTCCGCATAAATATGTCATCTTCTATCAAAGAAGACGGTGGGCGTACACTATCTATGGACTGGTCACTAGAAGCATATTGTTCGCTAAAGAATTTTACCCAGGCATCCTTGGGGACGTTGTTTGTAGTGGCGTCTTCAAGCCTGTCATGACCCCATTTGACTATATGCCAGAATAACCTGGAATTATTTTGGTCACTAGCACTCTGTAGCAGATTCCAATGTGCTTCATCCCAGTCTTTTTTCGCTTTAGCTATGGAATGCTTATATTGGTTCCTAGCTATCCTAGTGGCCTCCTTATTTTTATTCTTGATCGCATCACCCAAGCGGGCCCTTGCCCCCTTACAATCCTGATTGTACCATTTAGCAGGCCTATAGACCCCGGGCTTCTTTTTAATTGCCGGTTTTAAAAAATGGCATTTTATTTCTTTAAAAAGATCATTATGGACCTTCGTGACATTATTGTGGTTAGGAGAATGCCCAGCCTCGCCTTCAAAGGCCAGTATAGCCTTATCAGTTGCCGTACTTATTTTTTCTAAGACCAACGGGTCAGTTCTAACACTAGTCCACCTCAGCCTGCGCAAATCATTGGTGGGTACAGTCAACGGTGGGAGAGATTCAACACAAGTGCTTGAAACAACATCAGACTGCCACCATTTATGGAGAACACATAAAGGATTATGGTCACTCTCAAGCCGTTCCAGAACGACCATATCAGTGACTGTTGGCCATAAGGGCATACTACATATAACATAATCAATACGGCTCTTATTTCTCCCGTTATTAAATGTCATGGCTGGTACTCTGTCAGACTTTGTCCGACCGTTCAAGGCCCTTAACCCATGTTCAAGGCACATGGCATTTAGGCCAAGAATATCCTCAGTCCAGCGTGTTATTGGGGTTGTATTAAGTGCGGGAATATCCCATAACATATCTTCCTCCATGCCCAGATATGCATCGCCAATGTCTAAAGGTTCGAAAGTGCGATTTAGGTCGCCAGCTATTAATGTGTTTTTCCCAGATGAGTGAGTATCTAACAATTTATACAAAGACAACAGGACCTCAGATTTTCCTGCACTACCCCCTCTAGCATAAACATTATAAATATCTATCGAGGTAGATGGGTTACCTATTAGTCGTATGAGCTGGATGTCTTTTTGATGGAGCTCAATGTTTCTCACAACAAGCCTAAGAGACTGGCGCACCCATATAGTAAGTCCGCCCATCGGACGCCCCTTTGGGCCCTTGGTGGCCGGAAGATAAAAGTTCAAATAGCCCAGTGCAAATACAGGGTCACAGGCCCAGGTCTCTTGAAAAACACAGACATCATACAGGCTGACAAAACCAAACCATTCACCACAATCCATTTTGGAACAAAGCCCAGGAATATTCCAGGACAACAAATTCCCGGTAGCATTTACCATTATTGAATAGTTACTATGAGCTAGCCCTGTTAGAGTCGAATCAACAATACCAATTTCATTTATATTTGCTGCAGTTAGTCCGACTCTAGGTACATTAATAACTGACACATTTTGTGGGAGTGTTAAACAACTAGATACCTCTTTAGAACTTGCAGCCATGGGAATTTGCAGCGAGCTGGAGGGCTTAGATGGTAGTCAATCACATGCGTCTAGGTTGGAAAGAGCGGAAAATCTGTTTACCAAGCCTAGACCCCACTCACCAGGATCAGCGTGCTTGCTGCCCCTTTTAGCTACAACGTTCCATTTTGTTCTTAGTGTACTGCAGTTGGGGCCTCTGCCTTTCCTAGGATAAAAAAAATCTAGGGTCAATGGGACAATTGGGGTAAATCTCTTCTGAGGTGGGTGAAGATTGGGCAGGATATTTGGCAAAACCTCGGGGTCAGAGAAGTTGAGCACAACACAGTCCCCCTTGAATTTTTTTACCCTGTTCCCAATCCACTCAACCCTTCTTGCATTCACCAGTTCTTCAGCTAATTGCTCTTTGCCCCAGGGAGTTATGGCCATGTTATTGGTTAGCCAAGATAAAGATTTGTTTAACAATGATGAAGTTGTCTCGTCATCACCTGGGGCTAGTGGAGGTACATTTGCAAGAACAAGGACTAATGGTGAAGCTTCCACAACAAGCTCTGATGATCCTTTCAAGGAGTTAGGTTCCCCGTGAAATGAAGCAGATGGTGCATCACTGGAGGGCCTATCTGATTGGTTTGTCAATGAACTCAACATGGGGTTTGGTGCAACAACAGGTGTCGGTCCGTTAGATTTGCCAGATTGGATTTCACTCATCAATGGCTGGACACTTGTTGTAATAACTTCAGGAAGTTTTCTCACTTCCCCCAGTGTTTTTCCTAATAGACCTTCCAGTTTGCTTACCTCAGCAGTCAGTTTATCAATTTTACTAATCAGGGGTTTTACCATCCCTTTAATTTTTGTGTCCATCAGGCAACAAAGTTTCTGTAATAGATCATCAGAGAGAGTCACGTAGGTTTCCCCCAGTCAAGTCTTCCTCCTCATCTCCGGTGGATTTCCTTGGTGGCGTGGCAGCTTTGTTTTTGGATGATCTTAGACCTCCACGCTTTTGAATGGCTTTTTTTTTTTTCCCCCCTGAAACCCTTGGTGCGGGGATGGGGGGAGCGATGGAAACATTAGAGTCGCTATTTGTAGATAGCACAGTCAAAGCATCAATGTCACTATTGTCATCGATGTTGGCTACTGTGCCACTAGGCTGGATGCTATTTGTATCCTGGAGGGAGTCCTGTGCCCCACCCAGGAGGCTATTATTTAGCAAAGCAAATGAATCCTCTTTATCGGTATCCACCAATGGTGATTGTATAGGGGATTCTAACCCCAAAGAAGTCCTTCTATCAGTATTAATTTTTGTTACAACTTGAACAAGATAGTTCTCCATTGTGTTAGAGGCAGAGGTAAGTTTTTTGACAGGCATTGCTCAACAAGAGTGCACTTAAATCAGAAAGGTAATATACACAGGTGCAGTGGGATTTCTGTTTACCTGAAGGACAGTAGGCCTGATGTACTCAATCCCTGGGAGAATGTTTGATAAACAAAAAGGGGCAGAATCCCTGGCCCAACCCGACCTTGACCTTGACCGACCTCGGACGGCCCGCCCTTTGCCCGGGCTTCGCCCCGGGCGTCCCGCTCGCGTCCCGCTCGCATCCCGCGACGCGGGTCTCTTCCTCCCTTTATTTGCCTCTGTGCGCACTGCTGGCGCGTTTCGCGTCACTTCCGCGCGCCGCCGCAATGCCTGCCGGGAGTTGTAGTCCCTCCCGGAGCGGCGGCGCGGTTTCTATGCCCAAGTGTGACTCTCGGCGGTGGCGGCGGTGGCGGCTTGAGCGTCAGCTCTGGCATTTGATCTGGAGCCTGATTGCAGCCTGGAATGACTCTCGGCGGTGGCGGCAGACTGGAGGACCCAGGATATGACTTTCGGCGGTGGCGGCAGGTAAGTATGTCAATAGGTTTGGTTTGCATTTGTATTTAAAAGCTAGACCAGTTGACTTTGGCAGTGTTTGATTAATAAGACAAAATAGCAAGAACATTTGGCTTGGCCAATGCTTGTTTGTGATGCAAAATGTATTGCTAATGTTACTGAGTAGTTTTGTGCGGGGATAGTATATTGTATGTACCCCAAACATTTTAAATGTTTGCTTTTAAATTGTTTGTGTATGTTATAAAATTAATGTTTCTTAAAAAGCCATAATTAAATATTTTCAGTAAAGGATTGTTTTAAAAAATAATTTAGATAGCAATCGTGATCAAAGTTTGTGTTATGTCACTTCCTATGATGTCATCTGGTACTACAGTGCTCATCCCTTAAGGACAATAGGGGACATTGGTAAAATGTTTTCATTGCCATTACTTTTTAAATGGACAGAAAACACCTTATCAATTCTTCGTATTTGACATGTTCAAGATATATTTATGCATGATAAATTATTATTAAATTGTTCCATATAAATAATGACTTTTAGAAAGGTGCATAAAATCTCAGTATCTTTTGATGTCTTTCGTTAGTTGACAGGGTCACATAAATTCATTACTGCCTGGTTGCAAATGTACAAGATTGTGAGTGTCAATGTCAAGTGTTTAATTACTGTATTAGTCAGTATTGGTTTTTCCATGAGTGTGTAAACGCTAAAAAGTAATTGAAATAAACGGTGATAAGACTCAACCCTATCTCCTGCTTGCCTCTGCCTCACATGTTATAATCAGTCACTGAGGTGCCATTTACAGAATCCTACAGCACACACATTAATTTGCAAAGCACGACCAATCAATGTGATCTGTAAGCAAAGTACATCTCATGAGTGTCTAGAAAAATATCAACCTGAAGTCTGAGATGCTAACAAATAACTTTTCTCTCTCATAGAGGATGTTTCGAAGTTTAACTTCAATAGTATGCAGCAGTAAAGCAATCTTCTATTCTGTGGTGTCAACCGCAACAGATCTGGCCAGAAGAAGAACAAATTCTTTGAAACTGAAAGTAGTCCTGCCGAGATTAATATCACGCAGAGACAGGTTACAATCAGGGAATTGGCTTTCTTTGTTTTTCATGATATTGTTTGAAGGATTGCATACACAGAAGTAATTCAGAAGAATGTAAATATGCATGCAGATGTGCTGCGTTGCATAAAAGAGAGAGACAAGAAATGTGCCATATTTACTAAAATATGGTGCACTTTCGCTTTCTACTAGCGTTGGCATAGTTGTGACAGCCTAGCGCCAATGCAGGTACACGTGCAGCATTTTTTGGGTGAGTTTAGATGCTTTATGCTTTATGTGTCATGACATGAACCGAACATAGGGGCTTATTTACAAGCCCCTTGCGCCGCTGGTGCGCACTTATAACATGGGAAAAAGTGATGTACCAGCAGCGCAAGGGACTTGTAAATAAGCCCCATAGTTTGCATCTCTAGGTCTATGACAAACTCGCATGGCACACTTATCATATCAAATTACAAAAAAGTAACTGTGGGTCTAAAAGCAACTATCTCTGTGTTCACATGTATATATTATGCAACAATATGTAACCATATAGAACTAATAAGTTGCATAGGGACTAATCACTGTGTGGTATTGTTCCCATCAGTTAACCGTTCTGAACCGCCCTGGTCATCATTTGGGCCATTGCACAGAGTGGTATGTCCACCCTGCAAGTGCAAGTGTTCTTACTAGTGATAACTGAAAAGCAGTGCAAAAAAAAAAACGGTGAGTGAAAGTGCTGACTGTTAAAATTGGATAGTGAATTTGAAAAAACCTCATTTATTTTTGACAACAAATCACTTCCAATGTTAAAATATATCAAGTGCAAAGTAACAGTAGTTTGAACAAATATCTACTGCATGTGTATTCAGGTCGACATGTTTCTGCAGTTGTTGGACCCTAACGGTATCTACTGCTTCTTCAGGACCAATAATCTACCTTGCTACTGCTTAACAAACGGGTGAGTGCATAAGGAAACAAAAAGATTTCACCTGATACGGTCCTCGCATCTCTGTTGGTGATGAAATCATATCCATGCGTCCCATTTTGAAAGAGAAGAAAAAGAACACATAACACAGAAATAGTAAGACAACAATTCACTTCTGAATGTTATCACTTACATGAGCTGCATAGCTTAGCCCATGTCTGGTATGATAAAACATTACCTACCCATACATAAGTTAATTGGGTTACCTCTCACTCACCTAGAGTATGGAGGATAAGCGCCGCTCCTCACCTGGCTACAGCTCAGGAAATTGGCGCATTGCTCTGATCAAAGAAACCATAATGATAATGGTGAGAACCCCACACGGTTGCTGCTGTACAAAAAATCAACCAAAAGTCCTACTTTAATCGGTCTAATCTCTCAATTTAATAACTAGCCTTTAAAGGCATATATTATGCAATCTTTGAGGTAATTCACCGCCGTTATTTGGAACCATTCTCCTGCTGTTAATATAATGGTCAGCCTAGGGCGGAGTATTGCCACAGAACTCTCTGTCCCCGCTACCCCCGCGACACGCTGACAGTCAGCGGAGGTTCTTACCTGACCCAACCCTCATATATCATCTGTGAAGGGTTGGAAACGCTAAATAGACGATATTTGTGTCGTATTTCGTGGAACAGAGTCTGAGCTGAATACTTTCCATAAGTGGCTGAATGAACAGAACAGGTTTCTGCGCTTTACTGTTGAGTATTCAAAATCCAGTTTAGCATTTTTGGATTTACTCATTATAGCGACCCCCACAGGTTTGATCTCTGAGTTGTACAAGAAGCCTATGGCTCGCAACTCTTTACTTCAATATGATAGTTGTCATCCAAAGGCGCTAAGGGACAATCTGCCCTTTGGCCAATTTTTACGGATTCAACGTAACTGCTCCACGAAGGAGAGCTTTCAGAGACATGCAGATACCCTTGAAAACTGGCTTTCTCAAAAGAAGTATCCAAAAAAGTTGATTCGGAGGTCCAAGAAAAGGGCTTCAAACAACAACCGCGAGTCACTCTTGGAACTGATTCCCTCAAAACCCCAGAATGAAAGGATCACATTTGTGAATACCTTTAACACAAGGTCGAATGCAGTACAGAAAATCGTAAAAAAGCACTGGAAAATCCTGAACACTGGTCCTGATACATTGCCTGAACCACTTTTCGCATAGAAAAGAGGGACGAGCATAAAAGACCGTTTAGTGCATACTAGACCAAGAATAAGAGGGATCCACCAAGTGGGCACCCTCTGGGATTTGCCGCCCGTGGAGGGACATCATCCATGTGGGAACTGTGCGGCATGCCCTCAAACTACCCATTCTACCAGCATTGATATAGGTACTTCACAACGGTGGGAACAAAAAAGGTTTACGAACTGTAATAGCATCAACCTTATTTATTTGATCACGTGCTCCTGCCATTTGAAATACGTCGGGATGACGACGAGGAAAATTAAAACAAGAATTTCAGAACACAAAAGCACTATCAGGTGCAAGAAACAAGCGACCCGCCTCACAAATCATTTCTTAGCGGTGGGCCATAAACCAACTGACTTTACCTGGACTGTGCTAGAACAGCCATATATTATTTACAACAAGGGGTGGTGATGGACAGAGTCTCTGAATTAAGCAGAGTACTCTCACCCAGTCAAGAGATCAGGGCTAGATTCAACACCGTTTTTTAGCTCATTGCACCATCCCAGTTTCAGAACCTGGCTGTATGCAAATTAGTCTGTCCCTGGCCCAGTGCATCATGGGAACAGGGCAGACCAGACTACAAAAGCCAATTCTTACACTGGGAAGGAAACAAGCTTCCGGGGACCGGTTTCTGCCATTTCAGGCGTCTTCGGCCCGGCTTGCTTGAATCCTGATGGTGCAATGAGCAAGGGACTCACATCTGAGTATACCCTTCCACGCTTAGGGTGGACAAAATTATTTACAACAAGGGGTGGTGATGGACAGAGTCTCTGAATTAAGCAGAGTACTCTCACCCAGTCAAGAGATCAGGGCTAGATTCAACACCGTTTTTTAGCTCATTGCACCATCCCAGTTTCAGAACCTGGCTGTATGCAAATTAGTCTGTCCCTGGCCCAGTGCATCATGGGAACAGGGCAGACCAGACTACAAAAGCCAATTCTTACACTGGGAAGGAAACAAGCTTCCGGGGACCGGTTTCTGCCATTTCAGGCGTCTTCGGCCCGGCTTGCTTGAATCCTGATGGTGCAATGAGCAAGGGACTCACATCTGAGTATACCCTTCCACGCTTAGGGTGGACAAAATTATTTACAACAAGGGGTGGTGATGGACAGAGTCTCTGAATTAAGCAGAGTACTCTCACCCAGTCAAGAGATCAGGGCTAGATTCAACACCGTTTTTTAGCTCATTGCACCATCCCAGTTTCAGAACCTGGCTGTATGCAAATTAGTCTGTCCCTGGCCCAGTGCATCATGGGAACAGGGCAGACCAGACTACAAAAGCCAATTCTTACACTGGGAAGGAAACAAGCTTCCGGGGACCGGTTTCTGCCATTTCAGGCGTCTTCGGCCCGGCTTGCTTGAATCCTGATGGTGCAATGAGCAAGGGACTCACATCTGAGTATACCCTTCCACGCTTAGGGTGGACAAAATTATTTACAACAAGGGGTGGTGATGGACAGAGTCTCTGAATTAAGCAGAGTACTCTCACCCAGTCAAGAGATCAGGGCTAGATTCAACACCGTTTTTTAGCTCATTGCACCATCCCAGTTTCAGAACCTGGCTGTATGCAAATTAGTCTGTCCCTGGCCCAGTGCATCATGGGAACAGGGCAGACCAGACTACAAAAGCCAATTCTTACACTGGGAAGGAAACAAGCTTCCGGGGACCGGTTTCTGCCATTTCAGGCGTCTTCGGCCCGGCTTGCTTGAATCCTGATGGTGCAATGAGCAAGGGACTCACATCTGAGTATACCCTTCCACGCTTAGGGTGGACAAAATTATTTACAACAAGGGGTGGTGATGGACAGAGTCTCTGAATTAAGCAGAGTACTCTCACCCAGTCAAGAGATCAGGGCTAGATTCAACACCGTTTTTTAGCTCATTGCACCATCCCAGTTTCAGAACCTGGCTGTATGCAAATTAGTCTGTCCCTGGCCCAGTGCATCATGGGAACAGGGCAGACCAGACTACAAAAGCCAATTCTTACACTGGGAAGGAAACAAGCTTCCGGGGACCGGTTTCTGCCATTTCAGGCGTCTTCGGCCCGGCTTGCTTGAATCCTGATGGTGCAATGAGCAAGGGACTCACATCTGAGTATACCCTTCCACGCTTAGGGTGGACAAAATTATTTACAACAAGGGGTGGTGATGGACAGAGTCTCTGAATTAAGCAGAGTACTCTCACCCAGTCAAGAGATCAGGGCTAGATTCAACACCGTTTTTTAGCTCATTGCACCATCCCAGTTTCAGAACCTGGCTGTATGCAAATTAGTCTGTCCCTGGCCCAGTGCATCATGGGAACAGGGCAGACCAGACTACAAAAGCCAATTCTTACACTGGGAAGGAAACAAGCTTCCGGGGACCGGTTTCTGCCATTTCAGGCGTCTTCGGCCCGGCTTGCTTGAATCCTGATGGTGCAATGAGCAAGGGACTCACATCTGAGTATACCCTTCCACGCTTAGGGTGGACAAAATTATTTACAACAAGGGGTGGTGATGGACAGAGTCTCTGAATTAAGCAGAGTACTCTCACCCAGTCAAGAGATCAGGGCTAGATTCAACACCGTTTTTTAGCTCATTGCACCATCCCAGTTTCAGAACCTGGCTGTATGCAAATTAGTCTGTCCCTGGCCCAGTGCATCATGGGAACAGGGCAGACCAGACTACAAAAGCCAATTCTTACACTGGGAAGGAAACAAGCTTCCGGGGACCGGTTTCTGCCATTTCAGGCGTCTTCGGCCCGGCTTGCTTGAATCCTGATGGTGCAATGAGCAAGGGACTCACATCTGAGTATACCCTTCCACGCTTAGGGTGGACAAAATTATTTACAACAAGGGGTGGTGATGGACAGAGTCTCTGAATTAAGCAGAGTACTCTCACCCAGTCAAGAGATCAGGGCTAGATTCAACACCGTTTTTTAGCTCATTGCACCATCCCAGTTTCAGAACCTGGCTGTATGCAAATTAGTCTGTCCCTGGCCCAGTGCATCATGGGAACAGGGCAGACCAGACTACAAAAGCCAATTCTTACACTGGGAAGGAAACAAGCTTCCGGGGACCGGTTTCTGCCATTTCAGGCGTCTTCGGCCCGGCTTGCTTGAATCCTGATGGTGCAATGAGCAAGGGACTCACATCTGAGTATACCCTTCCACGCTTAGGGTGGACAAAATTATTTACAACAAGGGGTGGTGATGGACAGAGTCTCTGAATTAAGCAGAGTACTCTCACCCAGTCAAGAGATCAGGGCTAGATTCAACACCGTTTTTTAGCTCATTGCACCATCCCAGTTTCAGAACCTGGCTGTATGCAAATTAGTCTGTCCCTGGCCCAGTGCATCATGGGAACAGGGCAGACCAGACTACAAAAGCCAATTCTTACACTGGGAAGGAAACAAGCTTCCGGGGACCGGTTTCTGCCATTTCAGGCGTCTTCGGCCCGGCTTGCTTGAATCCTGATGGTGCAATGAGCAAGGGACTCACATCTGAGTATACCCTTCCACGCTTAGGGTGGACAAAATTATTTACAACAAGGGGTGGTGATGGACAGAGTCTCTGAATTAAGCAGAGTACTCTCACCCAGTCAAGAGATCAGGGCTAGATTCAACACCGTTTTTTAGCTCATTGCACCATCCCAGTTTCAGAACCTGGCTGTATGCAAATTAGTCTGTCCCTGGCCCAGTGCATCATGGGAACAGGGCAGACCAGACTACAAAAGCCAATTCTTACACTGGGAAGGAAACAAGCTTCCGGGGACCGGTTTCTGCCATTTCAGGCGTCTTCGGCCCGGCTTGCTTGAATCCTGATGGTGCAATGAGCAAGGGACTCACATCTGAGTATACCCTTCCACGCTTAGGGTGGACAAAATTATTTACAACAAGGGGTGGTGATGGACAGAGTCTCTGAATTAAGCAGAGTACTCTCACCCAGTCAAGAGATCAGGGCTAGATTCAACACCGTTTTTTAGCTCATTGCACCATCCCAGTTTCAGAACCTGGCTGTATGCAAATTAGTCTGTCCCTGGCCCAGTGCATCATGGGAACAGGGCAGACCAGACTACAAAAGCCAATTCTTACACTGGGAAGGAAACAAGCTTCCGGGGACCGGTTTCTGCCATTTCAGGCGTCTTCGGCCCGGCTTGCTTGAATCCTGATGGTGCAATGAGCAAGGGACTCACATCTGAGTATACCCTTCCACGCTTAGGGTGGACAAAATTATTTACAACAAGGGGTGGTGATGGACAGAGTCTCTGAATTAAGCAGAGTACTCTCACCCAGTCAAGAGATCAGGGCTAGATTCAACACCGTTTTTTAGCTCATTGCACCATCCCAGTCGGGCCGAAGAGGCTGAAATGCCAGAAACCGGTCCCCGGTAGCTTGTCTCCTTTCTGGTGAAGAATTGGCTTGGTAGTTTGGTCTGCCCTGTTCCCATGATGCACTGGGCCAGGGACAGACTAATTTGCATATAGCCAGGTTCTGAGCTGGGATGGGGCAGTGAGATAAATAACGGTGATGGATCAAGCCCTGATCTTTGGACTGGGTAAGAGTGGTCTGCTTAATTCAGACACTCTGTTCATCACCACCCCCTTTTCTGAATCGTTTTTGGCCACTATAGGTGTGGCAGGGTATACTCAGACATGAGTCCCTTTCTCACTGCTCCATCAGGATTCAAGCAAGCCGGGCCGAAGAGGCTGAAATGCCAGAAACCGGTCCCCGGTAGCTTGTCTCCTTTCTGGTGAAGAATTGGCTTGGTAGTTTGGTCTGCCCTGTTCCCATGATGCACTGGGCCAGGGACAGACTAATTTGCATATAGCCAGGTTCTGAGCTGGGATGGGGCAGTGAGATAAATAACGGTGATGGATCAAGCCCTGATCTTTGGACTGGGTAAGAGTGGTCTGCTTAATTCAGACACTCTGTTCATCACCACCCCCTTTTCTGAATCGTTTTTGGCCACTATAGGTGTGGCAGGGTATACTCAGACATGAGTCCCTTTCTCACTGCTCCATCAGGATTCAAGCAAGCCGGGCCGAAGAGGCTGAAATGCCAGAAACCGGTCCCCGGTAGCTTGTCTCCTTTCTGGTGAAGAATTGGCTTGGTAGTTTGGTCTGCCCTGTTCCCATGATGCACTGGGCCAGGGACAGACTAATTTGCATATAGCCAGGTTCTGAGCTGGGATGGGGCAGTGAGATAAATAACGGTGATGGATCAAGCCCTGATCTTTGGACTGGGTAAGAGTGGTCTGCTTAATTCAGACACTCTGTTCATCACCACCCCCTTTTCTGAATCGTTTTTGGCCACTATAGGTGTGGCAGGGTATACTCAGACATGAGTCCCTTTCTCACTGCTCCATCAGGATTCAAGCAAGCCGGGCCGAAGAGGCTGAAATGCCAGAAACCGGTCCCCGGTAGCTTGTCTCCTTTCTGGTGAAGAATTGGCTTGGTAGTTTGGTCTGCCCTGTTCCCATGATGCACTGGGCCAGGGACAGACTAATTTGCATATAGCCAGGTTCTGAGCTGGGATGGGGCAGTGAGATAAATAACGGTGATGGATCAAGCCCTGATCTTTGGACTGGGTAAGAGTGGTCTGCTTAATTCAGACACTCTGTTCATCACCACCCCCTTTTCTGAATCGTTTTTGGCCACTATAGGTGTGGCAGGGTATACTCAGACATGAGTCCCTTTCTCACTGCTCCATCAGGATTCAAGCAAGCCGGGCCGAAGAGGCTGAAATGCCAGAAACCGGTCCCCGGTAGCTTGTCTCCTTTCTGGTGAAGAATTGGCTTGGTAGTTTGGTCTGCCCTGTTCCCATGATGCACTGGGCCAGGGACAGACTAATTTGCATATAGCCAGGTTCTGAGCTGGGATGGGGCAGTGAGATAAATAACGGTGATGGATCAAGCCCTGATCTTTGGACTGGGTAAGAGTGGTCTGCTTAATTCAGACACTCTGTTCATCACCACCCCCTTTTCTGAATCAGAACAGCCATATATTCCTCCCCATATCACTGACATTTCAAAACACCTGTTCAAAATAGAGCAGAAATGGGTATACCGCTTGAATGCTGATAAGAGCGGTCTCAACGAAGATATCCCCTGGATGACCTTGTAATAGCTATATGATGGGCCTTTTTCCAGTACATGTGATCTCTGGGATACATGACCCTTTGCAAGATGCTATAATTTATAACTACAACTGCGCACTTTTCAGCAATTGTACTATTCAGACAGCAAATACATACTTAGCGATTACTGTATTATTCACGTTGGGACACACTTTTTAGACGTACACAAAATTCAGAACTTTCATATTGCCCGTTAAGAATTGACAGGGCATACAATTACATCTGTAAAAAGACTTAACAGTTGGAGAGTCTGATGTCTGAAATATCTGGTAGGGTAATTCGTAATCACATCCAGTCTTTTGGCTCTCGATATAGACTCACTGATCAGTTCGATCAACCTGGAGACAGTACAGTATTTGGGTACTTCAGATAGAGGGCGGTCCATCTTATCTAATCGAGCAAGCAGATGTCTCCCTACAGGAGCAATAACCTCAGAAACGACATTCTAAAGATTTAAACATTTGATTGTAAATGTATGACTATACCCAAACTCTTTATTCGGCAATTTACACGGAACGATAATACTACAAAAATATCAGAGACTACATTTCCCATGAGCCTCGAGAGCGCAATATTGTGACGCGCTGAACTAACCAATGAGAGTAAGCCACTCTCAACCGCATCACAACTGTGCGCAGTGTATCACGGGACTAGGACGTTCCGGATTAGTTTCCTTTATATGGAGGACAACAAGGGCAGGCCGGTGCCTCCCCAAACAGCCCGGATGCCCGCCTGGCATATTGACGGTCAGGTAAGAACCTCCGCTGACTGTCAGCGTATCGCGGGGGTAGCGGGGACAGAGAGGTCTGTGGCAATACTCCGCCCTAGGCTGACCATTATATTCACAGCAGGAGAATGGTTCCAAATAACGGCGGTGAATTACCTCAAAGATTGCATAATATATGCCTTTAAAGGCTAGTTATTAAATTGAGAGATTACCACCGATTAAAGCAGGAGTTTTGGTTGATTTTTTGTACAGCAGCAACCGTGTGGGGTTCTCACCATTATCATTATGGTTTCTTTGATCAGAGCAATGCGCCAATTTCCTGAGCTGTAGTCAGGTGAGGAGCGGCGCTTATCCTCCATACTCTAGGTGAGTGAGAGGTAACCCAATTAACTTATGTATGGGTAGGTAATGTTTTATTATACCAGACATGGGCTAAGCTATGCAGCTCATGTAAGTGATAAAATTCAGAAGTGAATTGTTGTCTTACTATTTCTGTGTTATGTGTTCTTTTTCTTCTCTTTCAAAATGGGACGCATGGATATGATTTCATCACCAACAGAGATGCGAGGACCGTATCAGGTGAAATCTTTTTGTTTCCTTATGTACTCACCCGTTTGTTAAGCAGTAGCAAGGTAGATTATTGGTCCTGAAGAAGCAGTAGACACCGTTAGGGTCAAACAACTGCAGAAACATGTCGACCTGAATACACATGCAGTAGATATTTGTTCAAACTACTGTTACTTTGCACTTGATATATTTTAACATTGGAAGTGAATTGTTGTAAAAAATAAATGAGGTTTTTTCAAATTCACTATCCAATTTTAACAGTCAGCACTTTCACTCACCGTTTTTGTTTTTGCACTGCTTTTCAGTTATCACTAGTAAGAACACTTGCACTTGCAGGGTGGACATACCACTCTGTGCAATGGCCCAAATGATGACCAGGGCGGTTCAGAACGGTTAACTGATGGGAACAATACCACACAGTGATTAGTCCCTATGCAACTTATTAGTTCTATATGGTTACATATTGTTGCATAATATATACATGTGAACACAGAGATAGTTGCTTTTAGACCCACAGTTACTTTTTTGTAATACAGTGTCTTAGGTAGGGGGCTGTAACTGTGCTTGGGTCTTTAAATATTCCCCTGGACCCCCTTCTCCGTATGTTGTTAATGTCATGAGCAGTTGTATAACTGCGGGTCCGTCATCCCTCCAAAAGGTTATGGTAAATCTACATATGTAAGTGTGAAACGGTGCTCCACTGCATTCTATGTGGAGTCATTCCTTTTTCTCTTGTTTAGAGTATATCTGGTGGATGGTTGAGTCATCCTCCACCTGTTTGCTGCGTACTATTTGTTCTGCCAACTGTCTCGTTAAGAATACTGATTTATTCTTCTGGCTAAAGGTCTCTCCTTTTTCTTTTTTACATCATGGCAACTAATTTGTGTTTAGCTTTCGATGAGGACGAAATCCAATCTATCCTCAATGATAACCCTAGCATGTTAGAATCAATGCCTGTTCCACCAGTGACAACTGAAGATGGGTGGTCTAAAATTCTTATACTTAAAAAGAGTCATTCGCGTACTTGTGTACACGGGATCGCGATGGCTGAATACCTCAGAGGAAATGGGGCACCCTCAGGGTTGATAGTTACCAACGCCCCTAGACTCTTTTTAGACGACAAAGATTTTTTACGGGACTGGTCGTTGATCGCATGGAAATGCACACGCGACTGGCTAGTCCTTATAATTAAAACTGCAAAGAGAGTCGCTGATAAGATCCTAATTGAGATCCATGTACTGGAAGGCCGAATTAAAGCTACAATTACTGGCAAGCTATTTACAAAAAATCAAGATGAGGGGAATAAGACGAACAAAGAGTTCAAAGATTCGATACTTTTTGCCAAACTTGAAAAGTGCCAAAAAGATTTAGCTAAATTCGCCATGGAAAAAATCTATCCTTATACCAGTGCCACATATGTACCTCCCCCTTACAACAGAAATGGACGCAAAGGTGGGTCCGCATATGGGACTTTAACTTCGGAAGACAGCTCCAGTGACTCTGACTCAAATAATCAAGGGAACACTTCCTACCAACAGCGAGGCAGAGGAAATAAGAGGAATTGGAGAGGCTACAATTATGGCCCCAACCAATCCAACCAATGGTGGACACCTAACCCGTGGATGACCGGTGGTCCCTTTCCACCACATATGATGGGCCCTCTTGGCCCCATGCCCTTCCCGCAGAATCAGAACATACAGCCTTTTTTAGGTTTTGGCCAAGGAAGGTCACGAGGAAGGAGACGGACCTCCAGAGGTCAAGTACAGTGGAACGTCCCGCCACAGGGGATGGGTCTACGGAACGGAAAACAGATACAACAAGACCAAGCAGGAACGAGTTCGGGGACAGTTTGATCATCAATCTGAGCTCTAGAGAGCTGACTATGACTGAAAAGCAGGTCCTCAATCGGGGACTTCGTTTTGTGCAAACCTCCACCGGCGACCCTTTTGAGACTCAAATTGAATTAGGAAAATTCTTTAGAAAGGTTAGATTGCACTTTTTCTTCTCCAAATCAGAAGACCCTCCCAGGGTAGGACTGAATACTAGACTTAAGAAACCCTCAATGTTCATACCATTACCCAGTACCATACCAGCCAAAGTGACCACGTTTGAGGAGGCAGTGAAACACGATATCCACAATCTGTTTGCCAGAACTGCTAAACCCTATATGAATCTTCCAAGGAATGAACAACAAGCGCTAACGGCTCTGGTTCAAGATGATGCAGTGACTATCAAACCCGCTGACAAAGGTGGTGCAACAGTACTTCTGGACACCATCACCTATAGAGAAGAATGTCTGAGACAACTGAATGACACTAATTCTTACAGGTTGTTATCAGAGGATCCCACAGAAAGAATCTCTAAAGATATTAAACATCTCGTTGAGGAGGCACTTACAGAGGGTTGGATCACTCCCAATGAGGCGGCGTTCCTGAGTACATCTAATCCGGTGATGCCATATTTTTATGTGCTCCCGAAGGTTCACAAGGAGAAAAGACCACCTCCAGGACGTCCGATAATCTCCGGAATTGGGTCTCTATTAGAACCTTTATCGACCTTCGTAGATTTCTTTCTGCGCCCTTTAGTAAAATTGATGCCAACTTACATCCAAGACACCAAAGATTTGCTGAGGACACTCCCCAACATTGAATTTGATATGACCAAAGACTTACTGGTGTCATTTGATGTTGAGTCCCTGTACACCTCGATTCCCCAAAATGAGACTCTTGATGTGATCAAGGTGCTACTACGACAACAGGAATGGGACTCCATCACACCAGTATCGTTCATAATGGAGTTGGCCACATTGGCAATGAAAGAGAATTTTTTCAGGTTTGAGGAGACTGTGTTCCTCCAGACATCAGGGACCAGTATGGGCAGCGTTTTTGCCCCAAGCCTGGCAAATTTGTACGTCCATAAGTTTGAACAGGACTGTGTACTCTCCCCGGCCAACCCTCATATATCATCTGTGAAGGGTTGGAAACGCTATATAGACAATATTTTTGTCGTATAGCGTGGAACAGAGTCTGAGCTGAATAGTTTCCATAAGTGGCTGAACGAACAGAACAGGTGTCTGCGCTTTACTGTTGAGTATTCAAAATCCAGTTTAGCATTTTTGGATTTACTCATCATAGCGACCCCCCACAGGTTTGATCTCTGAGTTGTACAAGAAGCCTATGGCTCGCAACTCTTTACTTCAATATGATAGTTGTCATCCAAAGGCGCTAAGGGACAATCTGCCCTTTGGCCAATTTTTACGGATTCAACGTAACTGCTCCACGAAGGAGAGCTTTCAGAGACATGCAGATACCCTTGAAAACTGGCTTTCTCAAAAGAAGTATCCAAAAAAGTTGATTCGGAGGTCCAAGAAAAGGGCTACAAACAACAACCGCGAGTCACTCTTGGAACTGATTCCTTCAAAACCCCAGAATGAAAGGATCACATTTGTGAATACCTTTAACACAAGGTCGAATGCAGTACAGAAAATCGTAAAAAAGCACTGGAAAATCCTGAACACTGGTCCTGATACATTGCCTGAACCACTTTTCGCATACAAAAGAGGGACGAGCATAAAAGACCGTTTAGTGCATACTAGACCAAGAATAAGAAGGATCCACCAAGTGGGCACCCTCTGGGATTTGCCGCCCGTGGAGGGACATCATCCATGTGGGAACTGTGCGGCATGCCCTCAAACTACCCATTCTACCAGCATTGATATAAGTACTTCACGACGGTGGGAACAAAAAAGGTTTACGAACTGTAATAGCATCAACCTTATTTATTTGATCACGTGCTCCTGCCATTTGAAATACGTCGGGATGACGACGAGGAAAATTAAAACGAGAATTTCAGAACACAAAACCACTATCAGGTGCAAGAAACAAGCGACCCGCCTCACAAATCATTTCTTAGCGGTGGGCCATAAACCAACTGACTTTACCTGGACTGTGCTAGAACAGCCATATATTCCTCCCCATGTCACTGACATTTCAAAACACCTGTTCAAAATAGAGCAGAAATGGGTATACCGCTTGAATGCTGATAAGAGCGGTCTCAACGAAGATATCCCCTGGACGACCTTGTAATAGCTATATGATGGGCCTTTTTCCAGTACATGTGATCTGTGGGATACCTGACCCTTTGCAAGATGCTATAATTTATAACTACAACTGCGCACTTTTCAGAAATAGTACTATTCAGACAGCAAATACATACTTAGCGATTACTGTATTATTCACGTCGGGACACACTTTTTAGACGTACACAAAATTCAGAACTTTCATATTGCCCGTTAAGAATTGACGGGCCATACAATTACATCTGTAAAAAGACTTAACAGTTGGAGAGTCTGATGTCTGAAATATCTGGTAGGGTAATTCGTAATCACATCCAGTCTTTTGGCTCTCGATATAGACTCACTGATCAGTTCGATCAACCTGGAGACAGTACAGTATTTGGGTACTTCAGATAGAGGGCGGTCCATCTTATCTAATCGAGCAAGCAGATGTCTCCCTACAGGAGCAATAACCTCCGAAACGACATCCTAAAGATTTAAACATTTGATTGTAAATGTATGACTATACCCAAACTCTTTATTCGGCAATTTACACGGAACGATAATACTACAAAAATATCAGAGACTACATTTCCCATGAGCCTCGAGAGCACAATATTATGACGCGCTGAACTAACCAATGAGAGTAAGCCACTCTCAACCCCATCACAACTGTGCGCAGTGTATCACGGGACTAGGACGTTCCGGATTAGTTTCCTTTATATGGAGGACAACAAGGGCAGGCCGGTGCCTCCCCAAACAGCCCGGATGCCCGCCTGGCGTATTGACGGTCAGGTAAGAACCTCCGCTGACTGTCAGCGTGTCGCGGGGGTAGCGGGGACAGAGAGGTCTGTGGCAATACTCCGCCCTAGGCTGACCATTATATTCACAGCAGGAGAATGGTGATAACAGAAGTGAATTGTTGTCTTACTATTTCTGTGCTATGTGTTCTTTTTCTTCTCTTTCAAAATGGGACGCATGGATATGATTTCATCACCAACAGAGATGCAAGGACCGTATCAGATGAAATCTTTTTGTTTCCTTATGCACTCACCCGTTTGTTAAGCAGTAGCAAGGTAGATTATTGGTCCTGAAGAAGCAGTAAACACCGTTAGGGTCAAACAACTGCAGAAACATGTCGACCTGAATACACATGCAGTAGATATTTGTTCAAACTACTGTTACTTTGCACTTGATATATTTTAACATTGTAAGTGATTTGTTGTAAAAAATAAATGTGGTTTTTTCAAATTCACTATACAATTTTAACAGTCAGCACTTTCACTCACCGTTTTTGTTTTTGCACTGCTTTTCAGTTATCACTAGTAAGAACACTTGCACTTGCAGGGTGGACATACCACTCTGTGCAATGGCCCAAATGATGACCAGGGCGGTTCAGAACGGTTAACTGATGGGAACAATACCACACCGTGATTAGTCCCTATGCAACTTATTAGTTCTATATGGTTACATATTGTTGCATAATATATGCATGTGAACACAGAGATAGTTGCTTTTAGACCCACAGTTACTTTTTTGTAATACAGTGTCTTAGGTAGGGGGCTGTAACTGTGCTTGGGTCTTTAAATATTCCCCTGGACCCCCTTCTCCGTATGTTGTTAAATACACTTATCATATCTTCTTTCTCTCACTTCCACCCAACCTGTTGCTGACAATTCAGTGGTGATGTGACTTCATCACTCACCTCTAACCTTATATAAGGATTCCAAAAGCATGTGACTGGCGCTTTATCATCCTCTTGGCCTTTTGTTGACATGGCTGATGCTCCCTCCCTGTGAGAGTTCTATATGTGAGAGGGGAGAAGCAGTGAAGATCGAATGGCAGGAGAGTCATGAGTTTAGAAGATGAAGGAAATGAAGAGGCCTATCAAAATTGCTTAAGGTAGCAGTTTGCATATTTAGTGTGAACATATTAGATAATTGGGAAGCAGTTGATAGCTTTTTTTTATAAAGTTCTATTTTATAAGGGAAACCTCTCACAACTAAAACACGCTTTGTATATTCAATTGAGAACTATACCAGTGCTTAATTAGAGCTGATGGTTTCCTGTGATCAGCACCAGAACTTAACTGTCAGCACTGGCACTTATGACATTTTACCACATGGTAGCGCGGTTTGTAAAATTTAGAAGTGAGCACAACACCAGTAGTTTAACTGGTGACCAAGTCATTCTTAAATCTTAGATGCCTGGAATAATCTCAACTGTTGCACTTGTAGGGGTGTGATGGTTAGTAGTTGTGATAGGACTGACATTGGCAGCGCTGGCAGGGACAATGCATGGTGCAAGCTGCAGTGGCCTCCTGGTGAGGGCCCTGGCACTTATGCACGGTTTCGAACATGGTTTCCATGCCGGCCTGTCCCACATGAAAACCATGTCTGAAAGTGTATTTGGGGCCCCCAGCAGGGACCCCTTTGGTGTACACCATCTGGTTGGAGGCCAAGGGGGCACCAATGGTGCCCCCTGTTGATCCCTTGAGGTGCCTGCCACGGGGTGCAAGGATGAACCACACCTCCCATTTCACTATGGCAGTGATCCAGCACGGTTCCAGAAATTCATCGAACCGACAGCATGTCGAGTACGAAATAAAATCAAAAAGCAAGTTTCTTTCTTACTTCCAAACGTCCTCTTTTATACCCTTTTTCCCTAACTTATCTATCTAAAACTTGTAACTTATGGGGTTTTAATTCATTCTGATTGGTTAAATCAAGGAGTGGATGAGCATAACCTCATCTCCTCATTGTTCATATTTTCGCAAAGTCACCGTTATAATCAAAAAATAAAGTCTCAATTGTCTTTTACCAGTCCTTTCTGCTTGTGTCCTCTAATTTGTTATTTCTCTTTTCTTTCCCATGCTCACGATGCGAACATTCAAATTGTTGTCACCAGCTACAACATTCAGGCCGCGCTGTCCTTGACCCATGCTGTACAGGCACAGGCTGCTTGCACTTCTCTCGAGTTTAGTCGCGCATGTGTACATCATCACAAACTCGGAGTCGTGGAAAGCCTCCAAGCCTTTTTATTGGCCGCATAGGCCATAATGGGAACTATTATAGAAACAAACACAATTAAAGGTTAATTTTCGAAGAATAGCCCTTCTGTTTACCTCCCCCCATTCTAAGGTAACCCAGTTAGTTATTACCTAGCATATTTGGCAACAAATAAGCATGGTTTACTCCCCATTCTCCATCTTTTATGCCACAATTAGACATACAGAAAGCATTATACACACAGATTTTGGTTAAATTATGACACTTGCATACGAGATTAGTGTAACAATTTCACTTAATTAGTAAATAATGATTCGCAACATACGCAAATTAGTATCCCACGTGTATTTGTGTGTGCATTCTATTCTATGTTGGTTATTTTCAAAACCACACGATTAGTACATATTACTGTAATGAGGAAATGACTTCACGAGGGGTATACAACATTTTTTGTTTCCATCCTCGCTCCATCAACTCCCTCCTTTGATGATTTATCACCAGATAACACCCAAAATGTTGTAAATTTTACCTCAACATGTTTCAAATTCTCTCAATTAGTGTGAGGTATACTCTAGTTTCTTTCTGTCTTGATAAAGTTTCTCTCTGAACTCTTCCATCTCAATATCATTTTTTTTACGTTCCTTTCTTGTCTTTATTCAAATTCTTTCTTTATAGACTTTTTAATATTTCTTCTCTTTCTGAGTTTACAACCTAATCTTAAAATTAAAATTACTACTATCATTTTTGTTACTGGAATTAGTTCCTTCCCTATTATGGATCTACCTATTTAATAAAACCAATTTCTAACTGCTGAAAAACTTCTACCAAGTTTCTCAAGAACACCATCAACCTCCAGTGGATCAACTTCCTTATGCAACTCTGTAAGATTTGTGATATATGTCTCAATGTTTTGACTTTTGTCTGGAATTTAAAAACAACAGTGTTGTACCTTTAAAATTCCACCTTTTCCTCCTTCTTTTGACAACATTATATCAAGAGCTAGTCGATTTTGCATCATCATAGCTCTCATTGCGACCATTTCGGTATTTACCATTAAAAATCCTCCAGCTGTATCTGTTGACAAACGATCTACTATCGCTGACAATTTCTGTATTCTGTTTGCATTAAAGGATATACCCACTGCTGGTATCAGTGCTCCAAAAACATCTCCTATTATTTCTAGCACACTTTCTCTTCTTCTACGACTTAAGGGTTCACCTATCTCATGAATTCCATTAGTTCCTCTATCTACATGGAACATTTTAGGAAAGACCAGGCCTATCTAACATGTTCCATACCAGTGATCGGGCAATCTATAATAAGCGTTGTTCCCACAAAGAAGGTATATCGAAGGAAAGACTGGGTCATTACCACCTTTAAATCCCCAACACCCTTTTATAATGTATATATCTTCACATTGACTTGCACCCACAAAATAATTATCATACAAAGTGTTGTCTCTCCGAATACACAGTTTCCCTGATAATGGTGTATCTATATTTATAGCTACATTCACATTATGTCCTCCTATATTATTATCCTCAAATGTCCACATTGACAATTTAGTTGGCTTTGCTTTTTCTCTTCTTTTATACTGAATTCTCCTTTCTTCTACCATATCCAAAAAGGCTTTTTCTTAATTATTCATTTTACAGGACAAATTATGTTTAAACGCATAATCATGGGTCAACTCTTGTGTTTCCCAAAAATATTCTCCAAAAAGTATTGCAGGTTTGATTTGATTCAGTTCAGCTGAAATTTTCAATTTCGCAAAAACATCATCATAATTATAATAATAATACTCTAATTTACTTCTTCAATAAAATAATATACTCTACAAGTAACTCCATATATTAATGGAAGATGATGGTAGGTCCCACCCTCTTATACTGATGCTGGCAATTTCACACAGACGTAACAATCACTTGCATCCATAGTTTTCACATATCCAGACAATAACCTTGAAAACAAATTACGAGAAAAGTCACTAATTGAGTTATCTTGATGTACTTCAGGTTTACATACATGTCACATTTCACCTTTTGTCTCATAGGTCTTCTCTTTCTAACTCTCATTTGCCTTTGCTTTCTCAAAATCAGGCCTGAAAGGAATTATAATAGCTAAAGTCAACCATATCAACATTAATAATCCAGTACATATTAACCACATTCTACACCATTTTCTAAAAATGGTACATTTCGATTTAGTTACATCATTAGTAGCCATTTTTGGTTTTTTTACACAGCGCGTTCCACAATCTTTACTGCCCTTATATTGTCTCTTCAAACCCCTTTCTTTGCACTTAGAGTGTCCTTACCACCAACATTTAAAAATGTTTGCTCTTTTCCTCTTTTCTCTTTAACAGTTTCCCAGTTTTGGTACTTTTCTTTCTTTTGAGTTACAGTTCACTCACTTTCTTTTTATTCACTTTGGCAACTCAAATTTTCTTGGCTGCTATTCACTTCACTTGTTGGAGGCAAAACAATATATGTCTATTCTGGTGACTTGTATTTTTGAATTGGTCTTCTCACTCTTTTTGGCCTTTGAACAATCTCTATCTTTTTACCCAACGACTCCTTTTGACTAGTTATTTCATTTACTTGATCTTCTGGCACTTTTTATTTATTAACCAGTTTGACTCTCAGACCATCAGTTTCTTTAGGCCAATTATCTCCTTTACGAGCTCTCTTTGTTTCAGGTCTGACAGTGTTACCTTCCACTCTCCAAGCTCTTTTTCTTGAATTTCTTCTCAATTGAGTTTCATCTCCACTGTCATCAGACTCAGTTTCAGATTTCTCTACAGTTTCATTTACGGTGAACTCTATAATGTCTGTTTCTTTCTCTGAGCTTGTTTTCTGTTTGGTCAGTTCTTTCACTCTGTTAGGAACTTCTCCATAGCTGGTACTTGAAGCTCATCCTCATCGTGAGTTATTTCCTTTACACCAGTTTTGAGATTCTGGTTCCCGCTTTCAGAGCATTCAGACTGCCCTACAGTATCTTTATTACTACCAGTTTTATTTTCACTTTGCTCAGTGTCCTTAACTGGTATCACTTCTAACCAAATCACGACTTTCAGGTCAATCTTCAGAATTTGATACTTCAATAGCTTCACTTTCTCCTTCAGACGTAGAACTTGCATCTGATATTTCCAGATGTCGACGAACAGGTCGAGCTTCAGTATCTGGATCTTTCTCTGGTTCACCCTCAGAATCTGAATCAGTTATGCTATCTCCTTTGTCCTGTGGATTTTCAGGCTCAGGCAAACGCATGGTGTTACTTGCATGGACCCATCTCTTCACTCCAGCACATTTAACTACAGTCTTGCTGACCAAAATGATTTGTCTGGGCCTCTGCCAATGAGGGACTAAGCAATTTCTTCTCCTATGTACCCTTATCTGAACCCAATCTCCAGGGAATAGATCATGGACTGGATGTTTTTCTTTCAAGTTTGCCTCAGTTCCCACCTGATGGAACACAGAAGTTACTACGTCAGACAGGTTTTTGTAGTAATCCAGTTTGATATCATCATTAATAGTTAACAGTTTATCAACTGGCAAAAATGTTTGTCTCATCACTCTTCCCATCAGAATCTCATGCAGACTATGGGTCATATGTTGGTAAATATTATTTACCTATTCTTAAATACCGAATCATACCGATTCGGTATTTAAGAATAGGTAAATAGTATGTAGGTAATTTTTCGGTAATTTTTACTGAATCTGTAAAATTCGGTATTTACCAAATCGGTATTTACCGATTCGGTAATTGTCATTCATTCCTATGGGCCTGGATACCGATTCGGTAAAAGGGGGAAAACATTGAAGGGTGGCAGGGTGTCACTTTGACACCCTGTTGCACCCCTCAATTGTGTATGGGTGCACATGTTGCAGACATACATGCCCTAAAGGCATGTATGTCTGCAACATGGCACTGTTGGAAAAGCAAAAAAAATGCTTTTTCAAAGGTTTTCATTATTTACCACCAACTTGTAGTTGGTGGTAAGCACATCTCTCTACCTTACCCTTCTCTCAAGCTTAGGTTAAACTCTATTACTCTCTCAAGGATACGTTTTGAGTCAGAATACGCAATGATTCTGTTGCTTAAGCACAAAATTGTATAGGTTGCCTTCGCTGTACATTTACCACTTTTAAATGTAAGGGTCCCTAAACTTGTAACATACGACGATGTCACCACTTTGAAACAGACTATGTGATGTGTGACTTACATTCCACACATGTTCGACTTACATGCCTCCTAGGAAGAGTAACCAGCATCCTACTTCCCAGAAGCCTCAATTCCGGACTACATATAACGCAATGCAGACTCAATATATAATGTTCGTCATACATTCTGTACATCAAAACTCTGTATACATTGCCCTCTACATTGCTTAACCTAGTAAAACTATAGCAACCAATGCTCTGCTACCAAGAAATACTGATCCAGCGCAGCTCCAGAAATTACCTGCAAATCATCACCGTACTCCTAAGGAGCTATTCTCACATTACTCGTCAGTGGGGCCCAAAACACCGCGAGTCATTTATACACATATTCACCTTGCTCCCAGAATTGGTGAAGACTAGAGGAGAGTTGCTGGATTTTAGAGGAGTGTTTTATTTCATACTTACATTTTATACACTATATACATCTGCAGTTTATCGATATTACCATGGTTTTATTTCAAGAAACATTAACACACCCCACCGTTATTGTCAATGGATTTGCTAGTAAAAGTTAACAAATGTACAAGACCAGCTTAATTCTCTATTTATTTAATTTTTATTTAGAGATTAAATCTCCTAGCAAGACCTTACTTTTATTCACTCTATTTCAATGATCATTTTAAACATTAATAACCTAGAGAGAAAGAGAAGTTACATTTAAACATTTATATTTATTAGCATAACAGTTCAGAGAAATAAGTAAAAATTATATTACCAAGATTTCAGGACACGGACATCAGCATAAGGAAAGAACAGTTCCCAAAAAACACCTCTTTATTCTTTCTTGATGTTCACCTCCCATCAGGACCCTGCACCCATTCAAAAGTCCAGAAAAATGTAAAAGTCCTTGCACCATAAAATGCATCGATCCGACAGCATGTCGTGGTGCGAAATAAAATCAAAAAGCAAGCTTCTTTCTTACTTCCAAACGTCCTCTTTTATACCCTTTTTCCCAAACTTATCTAAAACTCATAACTTTTGGTGTTTTCATTCATTTTGATTGGTTAAATCAAGGGGTGGATGAGCATAACCTCATCTCCTCATTATACATATTTTCGCAAAGTCATCGTTATAATTAAAAAATAAAGTCTCAATTGTCTTTTTGAAGTCCATTCCACTTGTGTCCTTTAATTTGTTATTTCTCTTTACTTTCCCATGCTCACGATGCGGACATTCAAATTGTTGCCACCAGCTCGAATATTCAGGCCACGCTGTCCTTGACACACTCTGTACAGGCACAGGCTGCTTGTACTTCTCTCGAGTTTAGTCGCGCATGCGTACAACATCACAAACTCGGAGTCACGGAAAACCTTCATCTTTTTATAGGTCGCATAGGCCATATTGGGAACTATTATAGAAACAAACAAAATTTAACGATAATTTTCGAAGTATAGCCCTTCTGTTTACCTCACCCCATTCTAAGGTAACCCAGTTAGTTATTACCTAGCATATTTGGCAACAAATAAGCATAGTTTACTCACCATTCTCCATCATTTATGCCACAATCAGACATACAGAAAGCATATACACACAGATGTTGGTTAAAATATGACATTTGCCTACCAGATTAGTGAAACAATTTCACTTAATTAGTAAATTATGATTCGCAACATAAGCAAATTAGTATCCCATGTGTATTTGTATGTGCATTCTATCCTATGTTGGTTATTTTCAAAACCACACGATTAGTACATATTACTGTTATGAGGAAATGACTTTACGAGGGGTATACAAAAAATGTTGTTTCCATCCTCGCTCCATCAGCAGCATGCATTACAGCCCGTTTACGGCCGCCAGTGGTGGCTGGTGACATTTGAAAGTGGCGATTCGTAAATACTGCACCGCGGGGACTGAGCATAGCGAGCAAGTCCGAACCACCTACAGGGGTTTCTGGGGGGGTTCTCCTTGAGAAAACTTTGAAAAAAAGAGTGGGCAAATGTGCATTTTCAAGCCAATTTGAGTAAGGTGTTTGGCGAACACATCTTTGGGAGTAGCCAGACAATGCTGTAAAATTCGGAGACTCCCTCGAATGCCAGGAGACTTGCCTCTGTATGCATTATAGGCAGAAAAAAGAACTTGTGTCTAAGAACTCAATCTGTATGTGTATGATAGCTCAAAAAATGGCTGGTGTATGATTTTGGATTCCTGTGGCGAATGTGTGCTCAAGAAAGCTTTGCCACAGCATTAGTCAAGTCTGATATTAAAAAAAACTGTCCCTCCTTAAAAGATTGATAGAAACCTGATGCTGCTACCTGGTGGGTATGCAGCTGCACAGTTAGAAAATAATTTTTCTGGACCCAATGCCTGGCACAAGGGCTTCAAATACTAATCAAAAAGCGTCAAAGCACTTTACATTTGACTTTGTATTGCAGATTAAAACTTATAAGAGGTTGTGCTGGTTGTGGTTGGTGTTTTAAGTTGAACAAGTAGATATTGTTTTTTGCCCCATTAAGAGTATATAATGTAATGTTCCAAAACACTGATCTCACGCCTGGATTTAGAAAGCCTTTGTGTGTGGTCATTTCCTATTTTGACGGCAGTAACTAATGTCAAAGTGCCAAATGATGGAAAAGTGGTCTCCGGACGAAGCTACTCTTCATGTAGCATAGCTCAACCATAACTAAAGAAAGTCGTACCTTCTGTACAAATGGGTTGAAATCCTGAAATATGACAATTCTCTCGGCAAACCCATTCTTTTGATGTTATAAACCTATATCACAGATTTTTACCCTCCCCCGCCCGTCTTCTTAAAATCACTTGTTTGGGGTAACTTTGAAGCAATAAGTAACACAGCGCAAAGAGGCACAGCCGGTGTAGTGCGCTATGAAAATATCCTGGTACTCAGTGCATTGAATGTTCTCATTATACAGAGTACGTGTTTACTAACGAGAAGTGTTGATACTCTCCCAATAAATGTAGTGAACCCCTACTGTAAGATGCAGGAATTTTTCATTTCAAAATGAGGACATGCCAGTATTTGGTAACTGACAGTACCTGCTCATTTACATCTAAGGGACCACCGGTACCCCAGCGCCAGCACCCAGAGGTGCCACACAAGAGCAATGTATCAATGCCTTTCTTTATGTGCGGGAATGAAGGACCACCAATGCTACAGCGCCTAGAGGTGCCATACATGCAGAGCACTGTCTAAATGTCATTATTTGCGGGATCAAAGGACTATTGGTGCCAGATCGCTTAGAGATAACACGCATGCAGTGCACTGCAGAACTGTCCATATTTGCAGGATCAAAGGACTGCTGGTACTAGAGCGCATACAGGTGCCGATTTTACAGTTTACTCTATTAACTCTCTTTTTTGCGGGATCAAATGGCTACTGGTGCCTGAGCGCCTAGAGGTGTCCACATGCAGTGCACTGTATAAATGTCATTATTTGAGGGATCAGAGAGGGCTACTGGTGCCAGATCGCCTAAAGGCAAAGCGCGTGCAGTGCACTGTCTAAATGTCATTATATGCGGGATCTTCACCAGACCCTCTACCCCAGCAAGAGCAGTGTGGATGTAGGGCTGCACTCACCCAGTGGCTCAGACCGCACTCGGCTCCCCCCATCCCTACTGTAGTGCTGCCTTCAAGCGCAACTGTTTCCAAATGCTCTGAATTTCCAGGAAAGGATTCACGAGCACTCCCACTACAGCAGAAGACAGTGATTGCAAGCACCCATAGCAAGTGAAAGTCAGGCAGCAAAATGTCACACACATCAGGGACCAAAAGAAAAGAAAATTCACTGCACCGCCTCCGCTCCTTGCCGGTCCCGGTCCCGCAGTCCCAAGTTTCCCTGCTGCTCTGCTCAGGAAACCCGCCCAAAGGAAGCCTCCCTCCCCTCCGCCAATGACAACGCTGCAATGGCAGCGTTCTGATTAGTGTGGTGTAGGCGCACAGCACCCCAGACGGGTACCTAATGGGAGGCCCTTTCCTCTATGTAGGCTGGTTACAGCCTACATAGAGAAAAGGGAGAGTGTGCATGACCCCGACCATAGCAGTCAGGGCCCACAGCAGTGGGCAAGCCACTCACCCCTGGCCCTCGAGCAGGATGGCCCACCCACCCATAACCAGGCACTTCTGCGTTCTTGCAGTGCAAGAAGCAGAAGCATAAAATGGTAGTTTTACCATTTTATGTTTCTGCTTCTCGCACTGCGAGAAAGCCATGCCCGATGGAGGAGCCGCCACCGACGGCCGCAATGCATGCTCCCATAGTGAAATGTAGGAATGCAACTGAACAGTGTTCGAGTGTTCAGCTGCATCCTAATGAGGTGGCCGGGACCGAAGACCGGGTGTTTGTCAGTCCCAGGACCAAGTCAGTGTCGGGACATTAAAATCAGGCCCTTAGTCCTGAAGCAGATACTTTGAAACTGAGCAGTCAAGGTCATTGATGTGTAGAGTAAATCTCCTAACACTGTAAAATAGTCCTGTCTATGGCTGAATTTGTGGTCGGGGAAGATGTCTGAAAAGTGGGACTACACACCAGGCAGTCTGTATAGTAAAATAGCAGAGAATCTAAACGTGGAGTTCAATTTTTTAAGAAATAGAAGGCTTTCACAGTTCTCAACTGTAAGAAGTGAGAACATACCCTTCAACTTATCCCTATATATGATGACAATACCTCCTCCACCTTTCCGAGATCAATCTAGCCTAAAAATACAGTATCCTGGAGGTAGTGCTTGGTCTACATCTGGAGCAGAGCTGCTATATAATGTTTTGTTATGTTACTGCAATTTGTATAGCGCAATAGCTGCCCCAGCAGAGGGGCGTCCCAGCGCTGACAGCATAACAACTAACAAGTAGGGGGGGGGCAAAGGCTACACATAGGAAACAGGTATGTTTTTAAGGCCTTCCTAAAAGCCAAGTAGTTGGTGTGGCTCCGAATATGGGTGGGCAGCGAATTCCAGAGGTGGGCTGCCCTACTGCGGAAGGAGCGGCCTCCTGCCCTTAAATTCAATACTCCTGGCCACCGGCAGCCAGTGTATCCAATGGATGGTGGCTGACACTAGGCAGGACCTACGTAGGCTAATCGGAGATCTGGCTGCTGCCTTCTGAGTAAGCATGGGCGGATTTTGCGGATCCACGATTCGCGGATTTTGCGGATTTGCGGATCGTGGATCCGTAAAATCCGCGGATTTTGCGGATTTGCGGATTATGAATGAGTCACTGAATTTGCGCTTCTACTAGTTCCAGCGACCATGTATGTGTTACTATGCAATAGCCCCGAAGGTCGCAGTGGTTCCTTGGGTGAGCTGTCCATCATAGTGGGTCAATGACGGGAAGACAGTGCACACCGCGATTGTGTGGGCAGGGCTTCCATGCGAGTGCACATGCCTCGTGTGTGTATAAAAGGTCTGAGACCGATCAGAGCAGTAGATGAAGAGACAGACCCTCCTGGTAACAGGAACAGCAAAGGGATTACGCTCATGAAAGTCAAGGATTCTAAGGCCTCTATCCAGCATCACAGCTGAATTTCGACGGTAGATTTGGGAAGAAGGTTACGGTGTTCTGTGCTCCTCGTCACCTGTGCTTCCATCATTCCCTGGTTAGAAGTGTACAATACCCTGAGTGAGAGTTGTGACATCACTCGATTTTGTTGCTCCCGTGTTTTTGTGTCACAAGCGGTGGTTTCACCGGATTCTGAGCCTGGCCTACTTTTGAAGTAATTAAACTGCCCATAACGATTTTACATATTCAGTATCTCAGGTAGCACACATGCTATAAACAGCACAGCTCGTGAACACCAAGCGTGATTAACTCAGAGAGACACTGAACTTTTGCGTGCACTGCAGACGGTGAATGTTCTTCCTATTTGGCCATCTGGTCCCTTACTGCTGCACCTGATAAATCCCCCCATAATGCGGTCACATATTTTGTTCAGCATGGATCGATCCACATTTATTTATGAACTTCCCCCTGACAGGCCACCCTTCGTGGTTGCGAGATGAGGTTAGGTGCATGTGCACTGTAGCTGTACACCCCACTCACTTACCCATCTGCAGAAAGAAATGACTCAGGTAACCACAGGGTAGCATTGACTGAGTGAGGCCCAGCGAGGGCGGGGCCCATTACATGCCAAACTGGCCTGCCGTGCTGAGGAACGCGGTCACATTTTGGTATTCCGGCGATATGACTTTAAGTTCGTTGCACAGATGTTTAAGGCACTTAACATATATGTCAGCAAAGGCAGCTCGTTATTGTTTAAAGGTTTAAACAGTAGGCGTCCCTTTGACAGCTATTTTTCAAAGCTTTAAGTGGTTCATTCGAAATGGATACACAATGATTTCATTGGTACAGTGGCTCAGGGAGATGCACACACTTTCTTTCCTCAATAAAAAAGGTAATGCGTCCCTCAATGTGAAAAGTCCACTCCGCCTCTGGGGAGAAAATGCTCTGGGCTCTGTGTTCATGTTGCAGGACCACAGGAAGTGACCTCACTCACCCCGAAGGGTGCAGGGGTCCCTTCAGCTCCTGGCCACAGGAACAACACGAGGATTGCGCTCGTGAAAGTCAAGGATGCAAAGGCCTCTATCCGGCTTCCATGCGAGTCTTTCTGTCTATCCATTCTTGTGTGTATAAAAGGTCAGAGACCGATCAGGAAGCACTAATAGATAAAATAAAGCAGGTCCTCGAGCACCTGCTTTATTTTATCTATTAGTGCTTCCTGTTGAAGCTAACTTAGCTGACTTTGTAACAATTTTAGGATGGCGCTGGCAGCTTGCCGGCGCCATCCTAAAATAGTTACAACTTCAAGCTTGAAGGCTTGAACTTTTGCCCCCAAATCCGCCGCTCGCGGATTCGCGGATTTTCGGTAAATTCGCGGGAGTTCGCGGATTGCGGATTTACCGAAAATCCGCGAAATCCGCTAGCGGAGCGGATTTTACGCCCATGCTTACTTCTGAGCCCGTTGTAGCCGCGCAATCTCGGTCTTATTTGCCCCTAAATACAGAGAGCAGGCATAATCCAATCTGGACAGTATGGATGCCTGCATGATGGTCTGGCACGTCAGTGAATCAAAAACACCCAATAAGGGTTTAAGCCCCTGCAAAAGCCACAAAAAAGTCCCTGCTACCTATTTGGGTTGGACTTGATCGCTGAGGGATAAGTCCAACCATACCCCCAAATTGTTGAGTGCCTGCTTGGGAGGCGGGGCGCTACCTAGGCTCTCTGGCCACCAGAGTACGCTCCACAGACCATGGTCCGTCCCCACCAACAACATCTCAAATCTACTGGCATTCAGCTGGAGGCAGTCGGCGGTCCGTAAGAAAAAACACATTTGGTGCTGAATCCAATAAAAGGTTACAGATGTCTAGTTTGTGAGCAGGCAAGGAATGGCAATTCACCAAGAACATGTGATATGTAAAGGTTGAGAAAGATACCACCGGCTGAGTGAAGTCGTGCAGGGGTGAAAAGCCACAGTGATATAAATTGTTATGGGGAAAATTGGGTCAAGATGGTGATGACGTGACTCATCTATGGGGAATTGCAGTGACCATAATTGACTAGCAGTAAAAATTACCTTGTTTTGGATGGAAGAGGCATACTCTCTGGCCCCTGGACCTAGTTAGAATTATTACTGTCATATGAGGTATGAGTGGGATCCCATGCAAATTTAGAGAGGCAAGCGGCCTGGTTTCAAAGTTCAGATCCCCGGTGGTCACAAAATCGATTAAAAAAAGTTAGAAAGTGGTAACTGAAAGGCAGGAAGAGGGGAGGCATTTGGTAAAAGAAAGTAGAAAATATGGCAATTTGGGAAGTGGGAAGAGAACAGGGGCAAATAAAAGTATTTTTTAAATTGCATTAACGGGCGATTTGGAGACATTTGAACTGCGTGGGGCAGAGGGTTGGGTGGAGAGCGGCAGGGGGGTGGAGGGTTGAGATGCAGGAATGAGAGAGTTGGAAAGTGATGCGCTCTCTTCGAGTGGAAAAGCTTAAATAAGGAACAATTCTCTCATGTCAATAAAACTCATCCAAACTATGGCAAAGAATATATGTTCCAATGGCAGACAAACACAAGAATAAGGAGAAAACCCATTGATTAAGGAGTAAGAAGCTGACTCAGAGCCCACAGAATTGTATGTTAAAGTACGGGATACAATCCTGTCTGGCACATGCAGCTACTGTTGTCAGTAGTAACACTAGTTATACATGTACATGAATCAATTAATCTCAGCCACTTGTTATCACTCCAGGCTCTAAAGCATTGTTTTTTACTCACAGTAACATTTCACAGAGGGAGCAGTCAATCACAAGTCAATGGACTCATGCAAAAAGATACATCAAACTTTTAATTAAAAAGGCCATGATGCCCCTGTAGAGGACCACAAATAGCAGCAGATATGTTTCAGCCTTTTTGGGCCTCATTCCAGTTGTTAAACTTGAATCCAGTGTTGCAGTGAACATAAGGATTCATGTTGTGGCCTATCCATCCCACTGTGGAAAATGTTATGAGAAAAACGTGGTATTTAAAATTCTGTGAATACGTTCAACTACAGGTGCTTACTGTAACCCACATTACTGTTTAGTGTTTCTGTCTACATTCTTCTTTTAGACATAAGGGCTAACTCTATGTATTCCCTCTTTGTCATAAAGGCACTTTACTGTTTAGGTCTGTGAAAGTGAGTGCTCTTTAGGTCAATTACACAACAAGCCTTGTAATCTATATCTGGGAATACCTGTGCACTTAGGGTACCTCAATGAGAAAAATAGCATGAGTCTAGAAGCTTTGTCTGCCATAGAGCTAGAAGTGAAATTGCACCTCAATGATGAGGTCCAACTACGCTGACACATCAAGGGGTGGCTTGTGTTTTCTTCCAGAATGTACGACAGTCAGCAGTTCAAGGTGGATGATATATTTTGGGGTATCTCTCACAGGGTTGTAAATGAAAGAAGCAGTAATCAGGAGTATTGTATTATGAAAGCAGGTTTCTAGAGGTAGTGATGTATGACAAGAATGTCCATGCATGTTTGTTTTGTGGCTATTTGTAGTAGTCTATTATTTTTGTGTTGCTGTATTTTTCTGTTGCATTATTGCAATGTGATGTGCTATACTATGTGGTAGTGTTGCATACTGTTTTGTTATGTGGCACCCCATGTTTTAATTGTGTTTTATGTTACTTTGTGCATGTTATTATGTCATGTTAGCTAGTGTACATATCTCAGCAAATGCTGTCACTTTTCAAGCAAAAAGTACTAAAACGGTTTTAAAGTTTGCATGATAGTCTACCACGTAAAATAGTGTTGCCCAAGCTCTTCCGACAAACGTTACCACAAAACAGTGGCAGACACCGTATCATAAATTAGCACTTGAAGCTCTCACTTGTGGGATTCAATAACAATTCTGTAAAGCATGTCATTATATATATGGGTTTAACTGCATTTACTTGTCGGTAAGAATATGTTATCTAATGGTTACGTTTGTTGACCTGGAGGATCTGCTTTCTTTGAGCCAGTGGTTGCTGGTGGGGCACACCAGCACTTATTCTTGGGGACAGGCGCTTATCTTTCTGCATCATTTATTTACGTGCAGAAGAGGGGGAAATTACACAGATTGTATAGACTGCAGGAGAGAAAGATGGCTAATTCCTTATAAAAGGTGAAAACAGGTACCTGCAAGAGTGAAACAGAGGAGGAGGGAGTGTTTGGTAGCGGATTAACGAAGTGTGAGGTAGTTTTAAAACTACCAACCTTTGTATCCCACGCCCTGATGTTTATTTTCAATGGCCATGTGCTTCCAAGCAGAACTTTGGTCAATGGCACGCTTTCTTTCACGAATTAGGCCCTGCTTGGATGCCAGAGAAATTGACTGAAATCCCGGATCCGCAGTCGTGGGAACCTGAGTGAATAACATCACTTTCCAGTACTACAAACTGTAAACATCTGTATTAGTATGTTAATTAGGGCAATGCCACGTAAATGTTTAAAAGCACATGTTCATTCTTGATAACATGTTTTACCACTTCAGCAATGTGGCCATACACGGAAACACAATTCCCCACACCCTGCCATAATAGTATGTTTGAAACTGAAAAATGAGCTTCATAAAGTTCATCCAGGTCAAATCAAACACTGCTAATCAAAATTGTGAAAAAATGGCTTTAGCATCTATCACACCCCTTCCCAATTGTGTGTGTGCTGGTATGTAACGATTACAACAAAATTTTTACAACGCACTACCATTACAACGCAGGCATTACCACGCATACCATTACAACGCATTGCGCTGGGGGGCGCTCTAGGATAGGGAATAAGTTTCATTTTCTATCCAACACCTTCCCTAGTGTCCACGGGGACTGGAGTTGGAATAGAAAATTATACTTACCACTATCCAGCACCTCTAAGCGCTATGCGTTGTAATGGTATGCCTGGTAAAAACCGCGATGTAAAGGTATGCGTGGTAAAAGTATGCGTTGTAACGTCATACATCCGTGTGTGCTTGTCCAATTAATCTTCTGGAGTCAGTAGCCTACATTGGTGAGAGCATCACTCTGCACCCGCTGGTGGTCACTTTACTTCTTCTGGGAGCTATATTCCAGGATGAATGAATTGCTTTAAGCCAACAAGCACTGCCAGCCTAGTTTTTAGGTCGAGCCTAGATCACGTTTGCGCTGTCTCTTCGAAACATGTTGTATATACTTTGTGGGTTTACAGCCCGTCCATTGCTTTTGATTTGTTAATTTGAGTGACCTCGATCAATCCTTGCTTCCAAGTGGTTAATCTTTCCTATTTGTCCCTCTTTTGCATGGGTTGTTCACACCCATGTAGCAGTACCCCATTACGTGTACACTTGCATGTGTTTAGAGACAATTTTTCCCTTTCTCTAAGAGCATTTCAGAAGAACTCTCAATGTTTTCAGTGGGTCCGAGTTCTGTAAACAGAGCTGTAATTATTGTTCTTATCTCCTATCATAGAATGTCAGAGGCAGTTTTAATTTACCGCAGCTGCCTTCAAAGTGAGAGAATTTCCATCCCACAATCCCCTCCTGCTTTGCTGCATCAGCCGTCCCCCCTTATGAAAACATCTACTAACATGGTGACGGGTGCTTCACGATTCTGTATTTTTTTTTAAATAATAGAAGATCTAAGTTGCACCAGGTCTTAGAATGACCTTGGTACGGATGTATGTCATTACTACGCATGCTTTTACGACGCATGCCTTTACCACGCAACTTTTACAACGCAAGTCTAACAACGACTTGCGTTGGGGGGTGCTGGATAGTGAATAGTTTAATTTACGATTCCAACTCCAGTCCCCGTGGATAGTAGGGAAGTTTTTGGATAGTAAATTAACTATTCCCTATCCTAGAGCGCCCCCCAGCGCAAGTCGTTGTAACGACTTTCGTTATAAAAGTTGCGTGATAAAGGTACTGCGTTGTAAAAGTTGCGTTGTAAACGCTGTTCCCCCCTTGGTACGGCTGCTCCTTAATATAAATCCTGTCAAAAATATGGTGTTTTTCAGGATCGATCTGCATCATCCCACTGCTCCTGTGAAAATGTTTATTTCCATTTTGAATCACTTGCAGTTTCTACTTAGTTTTTTTGTGAACAGAAGATTGCAGCTAGGTGGCAGCTGTGGTAATGATGATTGTGCGTACCCTACGAACAACAGAATTAGCCCACGTTAGGAAGGATTTCTTTGGTCGAGAGCGTTTGCACCCATAACCTATGCAGAATGCCTTTACGTGATTGGATAACAAAGGAGGATGACTTACTCCAGACAGCGGGGGTTAGCTGACGTGTATTTTGATCATCTTCAGACAGATTCTCGACGGCGACTGTAATTGGTGGAAAGAGCATGGTACCACCTCCATGTCAGTTCCCTGAGGGTTTCGGTATCTGTGTTTTTGGTGATGGAGGGTTCCCTGCTTAAATGGACTAATGGGTAACATTGAATTACTGATATATGACAACACTGCCATAGCTGATACTGGGTCTGAAAACCTACACCCCCACTAACACCAAACAGTGGCTCCAAAATGGGTCATGCAGGCTTCATGTTATCCAATTTGTCCCTCATGCTGTTTAAAGGCATGATTACTTCCCATTGTAAGTCTACATTTCCACTCTCAATTGCTGCCTGGGCATGAGAAATGGGCTGAGGCTACCTTAAGCACCCTATAGCTGCTCCATGGGATATTCTCCTTGGTCAGATACAAAAATCACTGAGTGAACCCTCAGAAAAACAATATAAGTCCTTGCCGCCATAGCCTGCCCATTAACACTGTAGCTCAATGCATTGTATCTCTCCAGATATCAAAGCCCAATTCTTCCCCCGTACTCCTTTACAGCTCCACACCTCATGGCTGCCCATTTCTCAATAACTACCTGACCATTTACTCACACCGGCACACCCGGCCCTTTTCCTACCTGCACATTATCTAACCTGTTACCACCTTTTCAGTGCACTATATAGACACATCTATGAAGATATTTGACATCTTTTACATGAGTCCAAATTGCATTATATACAGGGCTATTACTGGATACTGTCATGTCAATGTATGGTTTACAAACCAGGGCATGATGGACACTGGTATATCAATGTGTACTTTACATACATGGGTATTGAGGAAACAGTTATTTAAATGTTCTTCACATGAAGGGTCATCATTGAAACCACCAAGGACCTGAATGCTTTACTTGCAGGAGTCTTTGTGGAAACTATCATGACAATGTGTGCTTTACAAACAGGGTTGTTATGGAAACAAGTATTTATTTATTTATTTATAAAGTTTTATATAGCGTGAACAAGATCCCGAAGTATATCAGAGCGCTTTACAGTAGGCAGAAAGAATGAACAAGGGGGTAGTAGAAACATCAATTGGGAAACAGCAGCAAAAAAAGGAAGATAATACTTCACAGACTAGACAGGTGTCCGTATGTGAAAAAAAACAAAAAAACAGAGGAGATGATCCATTGTAGCTGGAGGCACCAAGGTGAAAAGAACAAAGTCAGACGAGTTGGATGTACCACCTCCCCTTACGGAAAGAATTTGCTCATTAGGAATCTTTTGGCTTCCAATTTGAACACCGTCATTGAGGAGAGGCTGCGTACTTCAGGTGGCAGAGAGTTCCATATCTTTGGGGCAGCCCTGGAGAAGGCTGGGTGACAAGTTCTCTTTTTGTTAAGGACGAGAGGTTGCAAGAGGAATGTAGAGGCGCTGCTTGATGCCCTCTCACTAGAAGATAATTCACGTTTTTGTGCCAGGTTCGTAGGAGTATTGAGGTGAAGGGCTTTGTGGGCCACAACTGCAATCTTAAGCTAAATTTGTGCTTCAAAGGGTAGCAGTTGAGATATTTAAGGACTGGGGATATATGCTCTTTCTTTTGGCACCTGCAACCAATCTAGCAGCGGTGTTCAGTGATGCCCTGAGTGGGGCCAAGGCATATTTGGGTAGGCTACAGAGAGTAGTACTGCTATAGTCTAACCTTGGCAAAACAAGCGCTTGGACCACCTGCTTGAAATCACTTAGAGGCAGGAAAGGTTTGATATTTCTGAGGGTTCTCAACAAGTGGTTTGCACCCTTACATACATTGCTGATATGAGACTTCATATTCAGGTGCTTGTCTAAGGTGACCCCGAGCGATTTGGCTGTATCAATTATGATCGGAGTGCATTTGAAGGCAGTGAGCGGAGACAGCCAGAGATCTAGCTTGGGGATGTGGTACGGGGGGGGAAATGAGCATGAACTCTGTTTTGGAGTTCGTGGAGTTTAGTGCTTTAGCTAGAGGTTCCAAGAAGAGTTTGAAGAGGATAGGTGACAGGGCGGATCCTTGAGGGACCCCCATGTGTACTGGAGAGGGCTGAGAGAGAGAATGATTTGCCTTGACTCTTTGTATTCGATGTCAAAGAAAGAATGAAAACCAGAGAAGCACCTGATCCTAGAAACCCATTCTGTTTTGTAGGATGGATAGGAGGATGTCATGATTAACCATATTGTAAGCTGAGGAAATGTCGAGGAGGAACAGTAGGCAGGATTCATTTTTGTCTAGTATTTTCAAAATGTCATCCATAACAAGTGCTGTGTCCCTTCCGAAAACCAGATTGATGCTGTTCAAGAAGTTGGCAAGTCTCTATGTGAGCACAGAGTTGGTATTGCACACATTTTTCAAGATGTTTTGCTAGAGTGGGGATGTTGGAGATAGGACGGAAATGATTGAGATCATTGATGTCAATGCATTGTTTACACACAGGGATATTGGTGAGCCTCCGGTAGCACTACATGCTTTACATACAGTAGTGAGAGTGGAAACTGTAATGACAATGTTTACTTTAAAAATAGGACGAGGGCAAACTGCTGTGGGTGAGTTGTGCACTGCCGCAATGTGTCCACAAAATCCGTTCTAAGTAACCTGCACATGTCAGAGCACCATGAGCGTTGACTCTGGCATTCTGAAGGGTGATATTGCCCTGCATTCCAAAAGGCGGTGTGCAGACCCCAAGTAGAGTGTGAAGACCCCAGGTAGAGTGTGTAGACCCCAGGTAAGAGTGTGCAGACCCCAGGTAGAGTATGCAGTCACTGTCATTTGCACATCAGCAATCATCTGTGACGGGCAGGCCCATTGAGTACAACTGTGAAATATCTAAACAGTACCCTTTGGGTGCATGGAGCATCATTGTACTAGCAGCACCCTGGATAATTATAGCAGAAACATCAAATAAAATAGTTAACACCATGAAGAATGAAAGTAATATTTTGGACAGGCTCGACCATGACGGCGATTTCTGACATATAAAGCAATTTAATTGGTATTTTTTTTCCACCGAAAGCCATCTTGCATTTTTTTTATAGCACTGACTAATGGTGCGCATTAAGGCACAGCATTTTAAACTGGCGCTATTTCTCCTGTCATCACCATTTTGATTATTGTTTTTTTCAATGAGACCCAGTGCTTCAGATGGCCACTGCTTCCCCTGTTCACAATATGTGATCCAATGTTTGATGCTTTTCATGTTGGCACATCTAAGATTTGCTACTGCAGATAAATATCATACTGAGGCAGACTGGAATATTTGAATTCAGAGGAAATGCCTTCGCAATCTGCAATTAATTAGCCATCACATTAAAAATATATATATATGCCGTACATTGCCCTGTTTGGGTTCTATTTTTGCAGTATTTGTTTTCATGGTAGAACCACACCCATTCACCCCTGTTTCTCAGACTGGTCGGGAGACATCTTGCAGCAAACTAGGGGCCAGCATAAATATTTTTCAAATGCCTGCTTTTTGGAATCACAGTCAGGTCCAGGAACAGGAAGAGTCCTCCCCTGAGTGACTGACTGCTGACTAGTCTTGGTCTTCATTCAGAGGTGGGTAGGGAGGCTGTTCTGAACTCAAATGAGTGTCCTACAAGGCTAAATACATATGGGGGCATATCATCAAGGACTGGCGATAACTATCGCTAATGTAGGATAGCGTTCATTTTTTATCTCCATTTTAATTCGCCTTGTTATCCATTTTAATTCGCCTTGTTAGCGACCTATTATCAACACGTCGCTAACAGGTGTTAGCTTCCGCGAAAACTTCCGCTAACTGCTGTGCGATGGCGATAGGCAAATCAGCGATAGCGGGCAGAATCCAGCCATAAGCTTTTAGCGATAACAAAATGCACGCTAACCCGCAGGTGTGGACTTTGAAAAAATAGCCTATCAGTCTACCTACCATAGAAAAGACGTACCAAAAAAAAGTTAATTACAGATCTGAGCACCCAGGGCCAAGTGCAGCACACATCAACAACCCCCTCAAGCCCCCCAGCATCCAGAATTACCAGGATGAGAGTCTGGATACCCTGCTGGACTTGCGTCTTCTGCCTGGATGCCTTGCTGAACTTGCTCCTAGTGCCTGGATGCCTGCTGGACTTGCGCCTGGAGCCTGGATGCCTCGCTGGACTTGCGTCTTGCATCTGGATGCCTCACTGAACTTGAGCCTGGTGCCTTGATGCCTGCTGAACTTGCACCTGGATGCCTCGCTGAACTTTTGTCTGGTACCTAGATGCCTCACTGGACCTGCGTCTGGTGCTTGGTTGCCCGCTGGACTTGAGCCTGGAGCCTTGATTCCTGCTGGACTTGCACCTGGAGCCTGGATGCCTCGCTGGACTTGCGTCTTGCATCTGGATGCCTCGCTGGACTTGCGCCTGGTGCCTTGATGCCTGCTGGACTTGCGCCTGGAGCCTGGATGCCTCGCTGGACTTGCGTCTGGTGCCTGGATGCCTCGCTGGACCTGTACCTGGAGCCTGAATGCCACGCTGGACTTGCATCTGGTGCCTGGTTGCCTCGCTGGAGCTGCGTCTGGTGCCTGGTTGCCTCGCTGGAGCTGCGTCTGGTGCCTGGATGCCTTCTGGACATGCATCTGGTATCTGGAGTGGGATGTGTATTAGCTGTGGAGTTAATGACCTGTGGCGGGAGACATTGATGTGCAATGATCGCCGGTACCTGGTGGTGAAGTCTGGCAGGTTGCAAGGAGACACATAGCTGACCTGTGTGAGAAGTACACCTTGCGCACCTTGGAGCAGTCAATTGCGCAGCAAAGTAGTGATGTCCACATCGCATACTACAATCCACCACTTCACCGGTGTGCAAGGAGTGGATTATTAATGGTGCGTGCTGTCTCCCTGCAATACAGGACAGATGATGTTGGGATGGCTGGACGCTATGGAGGGTGAGGCCCCTGTGCTACGCCCAACTTTTGTTGTCTGAGTGCTGCAACTACACGCCTAAGGGAGCCCTGCTGCAACAACTGCATCAGGAGGTACACCAGCGTACTACATGGTGAAAGCTGTAGCCAGCCCAGTGAAATCACAGCTGGCTCAGGCTTCTACTGACTGAGTCACAGATATGGAGAGAGTGCAGTGGATTATGCCACGGGGTCAATGTTCAAGAAAGGTGAAGGAGGGACGGGGGTGAGTCGCCCATGCCTATCACACATAGATGGCGCTCACCCAGTGGCGTCTCGACCGCTATGGCGGAAGAGCGTTGTCGCAACACCTCAGGCAGTGCAGAAGAGGAACAATCTACACATGATCATAACTCAATCAATCAATCACTCAGGGGAATTGTAAGTGCGCTACGCACCTGTGAGGGTCTCAGGGCACTGAGGGGGGGCCGAAGATCTGTTAGCCGAAGAGCCAGGTCTTAAGGGTCTTCCTGAAGGTGTTCAGGGAGGGGATACCTCTGATGTCTGCCAGTAGTACATTCCAGATCTTGGATGCAATGTGGGAAAATAATCTTTGGCCTGCTCTGGCTCTGTGGATGCACTGGGTTTAGGAGAGTGCGAGGTTGGAAGATCTGATGTCTCATTTGGGTACGTGGAAGTAGATTCCGTCATAGAGGTATTTGGTTACGTTGTTGTGTAGGCAGTCGGAGGTGTGATTGATGATTTAGTATGTGACTCTTTACTCCATGGGGAGCCAGTGGAGTCTACATAGGTGTTGGCTGATGTGTTTGTGCCGAGGGATGCCGAGGACTAGTGGTGTACTGCAATGTCTGGAGTTTGCGGAGTATGGATTTGTAAATGCCGGCCTAGAGTGCGTTTCCATAGTCCAGTCTGCTGGTAATGAGTGCATGGGTGACTGTCTTTCCTGACTCTAGGGGGATCCCTTTAAAGTTTTTGTGGAGGACGCAGAGGGTGTTGAAGCAGCTGGTGGTGACGGCGTAGACCTGTCAGTACAATGCTGAGGTTTCTGGCATGGTCCGAGGGGATGTGTGGGCTTCCGAGGGCAGAGACCAATTGGTGTTGTCCCATGCTAAAGGTGTGGTTCCAGGACGAGGGCTACAGTCTTTTCAGTGTTGAGCTTCAGGCAGCTGTTGGGAATCCAGACTATCAGGCATTCCTTTATGGAAGTTGAGTCTGGCGGTGGTGGGGTCTTTGGTGAGGGAGGGATGAGCTGGGTGTCATCAGCGTAGGATGCGATGTTGAGGCTGTGTTGTCGGGCGATGGCGTTGAGGGGGCCAAGTAGATGTTGAAGAGAGTCGGGCTCAGAAATGACCCCTCTGGGAATCTGCAGGTGATTTACATGGGATCTGAAAGGAAGGGTGGCAGTCTGATCCTTTGGCTTCTTCCGTGACAAATGATCTGATCCAGTCTAGGGCTGTTCCTTGTACACCGCCACCATGTAGTCTGGCGACTGGTGTGCGGTGGGAGACGGTGTCGAAGGCCAAGTAGGATGAGGGCTGCCAAGTGGCCTTGGTCCAGGAGGGTGCGTATGTTATCTGTTGTGGCGAGTAGGAAGGTCTCGTTGCTGTGGATGCTTGGCAATCTGGTTTGGGATGAGTTGAGGATGGTGTTGTCATCAATAAATCGTGTCAGTTCCCTGTTGAGTGTTTACTCAGCAAAATTGCCCGTAGGGGAGGGGCGAGATGCGCCAGTAGTTCTTAAGGTCAGTGGGGTCAGCTGTGTTATTATTGAGCAGGGGCCATACTTCTGTACGCTTCCAGTCGTCAGCGTAGGTGCCGGCTTTGAAAGTGGTGTTGATGGTATATTATATTTCATTGGGGGTTGGTGGATGCGCCTCTGTGGTAGATGTGAGGAGGGCATGGATTGGTGGGGACCCATGTGAATGGGCATGAACAGGGGTGCGTGCTGGTGGGGGCAGCAGCGGCGGGAAGCATGAAGTGCGGGTTCAGAGAAGCCAACCAAAAAGTACAAAATGGGAAAAACAAGGGATAACTAACTGATGTAATCATGTTATGTATCCTCAGGGGGTGGGAGGATGGGTAGGACTGCTCCAAACACAGAGCCGGGCATGGGCGGATGGGCATGCACACTCAAGTGCACAATAACTGTTTGGTCTGCCCACTCAGGCCACCCAAAGCAGTCATGCACTCTTCCCTGTTCGCAATGCAGGCTGCATTATAGCCTATATGGATTACATGCCCACCCCTCTGGCATCTGGCTGCTTGACTTGTCCCATTGCCAATTGCCAATCCCACCGCTGGTTGTGATTGACTCTGGGGAGGGAGCCTGGCTGCCTACTACATTTTAATGGAAGCAGGCACAGAATAGCAGGAGCTACAAAGACACCAGAGAAGGATTAGAGGTAAGACTTCCCTCAATATATTTCTGATGACACCTGCTCACAAACACATCCCCGCGTCCATGCACCATCCAATGTTCTTTACGGCTTTTACCACCTCACAGCTCTCTATACCCCCCGCACTACTCAATGTCGGCCGGTGTGCGCCCATGCATACTGTTCCCACTTCAGTGAGTGCAAACCAGAACTGACCTTAGCACAACAAGCCAAACGTAAACCCTGGAATTCCATTTCAGAACCCCCAAAAGACACCCAAATTTCACATTTGAGACAAATGCACACCCCAAAAATGTATTTTTTAACCCCAAAAGACCCCCCAAATTTTTCATATTTTCCCCCAAAATACACCCGATGTTTCATATTTTACCCCATGAAACACCCCAAAATTGTCCCATTACTGACCTGAGAATGTGTTGTATTCAAATGCGATGTTAAGGCACCCGTGTTGTCGTAGTTGCGTTGTTAACGATGTACTGCCTGCGTTGTAATGGTCATGTCCCATGCAAAGGTCAACCCATGGGCTATGTCGTTTGTGACCGTCTGCCCCTGGCCAGCGTTCAGCACCAAGGTGCAATCCTCTTGGACACTCCTCCGCTACGACACCTGCACCCTCCTCACCATCAACCCTGTATGCCACCTCGCCTGCAAGGACCAACCTCTGCTCCGTACCAGACATTACCTTTGCCATCACTGACAGCTGCAGTTTCACCCGCAAGGGGCAGCCCGGACATCAAGTAGGAAGCAATACCGTCACCTACAGGGCACACTCCAACTGACCATGCACTCTAATCTGCCAAGGGTGACCATGGACCACGTCAAGTTCCAGATTCGCACTAAGCCCAAGGACATCCTCTGTGGCACCCTCATGTGCTGACCCCCGGGCAATGGCCCTACATTCTTCAATCCCATTGTAGACCTCATTGTACACCAATGTCTCCCGTCCGCTGACGACATCCAACTCTGTGGACTAAAGATCCACCAGAGCACCACCCCCGCCTGTCACCGACGTCAGACGCAAGCAGCAAGTCACCTCAACAGGCCACATTGCAGGACACACGGTCGAGCACGTCACCTCCACCAGCGGGTACTTCAACTACAGCCACAACAACGGATCCTCCTGGCACTACCATCAATGAATGAATCACGTCTTCACCTTGCCCACCGGACGCCAGCGCCATCATCGCACTCCCTCGCAGCTGGATCAAGGCCACCGCAGGACGTCTCAACAACTCCCTCCGCACCAACACTCTACCAATGCTTCCAAACAATGACACAGCAGCTCTGAACCACCACCGATGGATCTCCAACTACGTTGACATTCGGGCACCCCTCATGAACAGCACTGCACCTTGAGGGTGAGGGTGAGGCAGTGCCACAGGGGTAGGCTGGCCCCATGCATTGCTGGAGTTGCGCATTGGTTGCAACACAACTACAGCAATGCGTAACTTTGGTGCAGGCGGATACGTCAGGATTGCAGAAATTTCTGTCATTACTTGCGTCATGGAGCGCTGTCCAGTGATTACAGCACATCCATGTTGTCGCAAGAAGGGGGTAGTGAGAAGTGTTGAAACGCTGCCTTGTCGCAGCGCAGCAACAGTTTTTATGACTGGGGCACACGTATGCGCACTATCTTACTGATTGTGTGCATCCCTGCACTGTAGTTTTGTCACAGGGCAGCACTGCAACATTGCTTGCAGCGCTGCCCTGCAACAAAAGCTGCATTGATGTGACCCCAATAGTTATCACAATTTTTTAGACCTGTTTTTTTGTGGCCTTAGCTTCCTGCAGCTAACGAACCTTAGCGCAAGTTTTTTTATCGCAGGTCCGGGCCATCCTTGATAATAGGGCGAAGTGATGTTAGTGTGAATTTTTGTGAAGTTTTGACAGGGAATGCCTCCCTTGCTTGTTATTAGCGATAAATATCGCTGGCATGGGAGGTGATGGAAATACCGGACGCTATTGACCAGAAACCTGTCGCTAACGCCTGCTAGCGACAGCTTGCTAATAGGGCAATAACATTATCACCACTTGAGCAGAAAAAAGTGCAGCTAAAGCGGCAATGAGCCCTTGATAATATGCCCCAAGGTTCTTTGGGGCAGTTTTCAGCTCTGCAGTCACGATAGTCTTCTAAAATGGTACGACTCTTGATGTGTGATAACTATTTACTCTGGGGTGGTGCTGTTTCTCTGATGTCATAGGGATCACGACCTGTATTATGCAACACAGACTGGGTTCCAGATTTATTAAGAGCTTGCATTGCCCTTGCATCATGTAAATTGACGGAAAGCAATGTAAGCTCTTAAATGGAAATTATTAAGCCACATAAAGCCACCTTGCATGGCTCTGCGTGGGTTAGCAAGTCCAAGGTAGCACAAGGTAGTGCATTTTGCTGCCTTATGTTACCTTGTGGGAGGGAGGCATTCTGTGGGTGCAGTATGGGCTTTCCTATGCATAACCTATGGATGGAGTAGGCACCTAGACACCTAGCTTGCCTCTTGCCTGTGGCCTCCAGTTCCTGCCTTTTCCAGACTGTACCAGTGACACCACAGCTGCCCAGGTCTTCCCGCTGGGGTTTTCCCAGCCGAGTTTTCCCACTCACTGTTCTTCCGCCAACAGGAGCCCCGCCCACCCCAGGACCTACTTAATACAGGACACAGCACGACCCCGCAGCAGACATGACCCCTGGCCCTCCAGACCCCCAAAAATACACCATTGCTTAGCTCTACACCCTCGACCCCGGACATCCCAATAAACACTGCCACCGCGCAGACCCATGCTCCACTGTAGGACTTTTCACCTGCACCCCCTGCCACTTCACTTGCTACTGCACATACACCAGCCCACCTACCAGCCCGACTCCAAACACACAACAGAAACCACCTGCACAAATCAAAAAGTGGCTTAACGCTGCCTTGTCAATAAGTTGGTGTACTTAACGCCACCAGAACGTCTTAAAAAGTGACATTCTAGTGGCGTTAAGCCTTGTACATATGCAGAGGAGCCTAAGCACTTGAGAGGAATCACCATACTCAAGCTGGAATCTCCACCCTACAGTGTTCAGTGTGGACATTCCGCCCCAAAAGATGAGCTCGTAACTTTAAGAGTTGTATGTCCCTTTGTAAATCGGGCCCTCAGTGTTTAAGCTTCTAGCTTGAAAACAACACAGCTCTAGCACCTACCTGAAGAAAATCACCCATTGCGACAGTGTATTGGTCAGTTTACCACATATCATTGCCATCCTCTGTACCAATCGAAAGACTGAGCAGGGGCTCCAACACCCTGGAACTATAAACTCTTATGTCACCGTAGGGTACGACTGTGCGATCTCATATGTAAGCCAATACCAACTGCAACAATAGATGTGATGTATGTACTCTTAATCAAATGCTAATAAAAATGTTTTACAAAAAAAAAATCATTGCTATCCTCTGCAGGCAGCAGCTCTCAGTCCTGCTGTCATGCTCAAGCCATTCCCAGTATGGCATGCCTAACATGTCTGATGCTCCATTTTCATCTCTTAAGGCAGATTCTTCTGCTGGGGAGTATATGCTTGTGTACCATACAAAAGGGCATGCTTGAACCCACTGTAGAATACTGACCACACTAACCCAAATAATCTCTGAGATTCACACATCCCTTGATAATTTAAAGAACTCATCTACTATAACCTCAGAATGACAGTCTGTCAGTGAAAGAACTAGGGGGCATATTATCAACGGCCAGCGATAATTATCGCTGGCCGTGCTTAGCGATAATTTTATTATCCCAGGTTTTCTCTGGAATTTATCGCCCTGGTAGCGCGTTATTCTCTAGGGCGATAAAAATACCAGAGATAGCGAGGTTATCACTGTTTTGCAGGGAACATCGCTGGTTTTCCAGCGATGTTCCCTGCAAAACGGCGATAACTTTGCTGATACGACCCACAGGGTCGTATCAGCATAATCCACCCCAATGTTAGGGATAGGTAAGTGTGCTTTTTAGCAGACGTTAGTTTTTGGAGAAAACAGCGGTTTTCTCCAAAAACTAACATGTGCTAAAATGCTGGGGCAGTCTTGTAAATATCGCGATGTGAACATCAGCGATATTTGCAAGGTTGTCCATCCGGGGTACGCCCAGTGATGCCCACTTTGCATCTCATTAGAGATGCAAAGGGAGGCATTGGGAAAAAGGGTGCTAACATGCGATTATGCATGTTAGCACCCTCTTGTAAATAGGGTTATAGTTTTATCTCAGCTTTTTTGGCTTTCAAGACAAAAAAGCAGAGATAAAGCCCTTGTAACTATGCCCCTAAGTAAGAGAAAGTGTGAAGCTAGGGGGCATATTTACAAGGGCTTTATCTCCGCTTTTTTGGCTTACAAAGCCAAAAAAGCGCCCTTATTACAAGAGGGTGCTAACTTGCATAATCGCATGTTAGCACTCTTTTTTCAAACGCCTACCTTTGCTGCTCCAATGAGATGCAATGTGAGCGTTACTTGGCGTACCCCAGATGGGCTACCTTGCAAATATCGCTGATGTTTACATCGCGATATTTACAAGGCAGCCCACATGATTTTGGGACACATTAGATTTTGGCAAATAACGTCCGTTTTCGCCAAAATCTAATGTCTGCTAAAATCCTGACTTAGCCATCGCTAACATTGGGATGGGTTGTGCTGATACGACCCTGTGGTTCGGATCAGCAAGATTATCTCCGTTTTGCAGGGAACATCGCTGGAAAACCAGTGATGTTCCCTGCAAAAGGGAGATAACCTCACTATCTCTGGGTTTTTATCGCGGATAATTACCAGAGATAGATGGCGAAAATATAATTATTGCTAAGCACGGCCAGCGACGATTATCGCTGGCCATTGTTAATATGCTGCAAAATCTTTAGGCTGTCGCACCTTTTTACTAGCATCTCAAAGTTTCCACATACTTGGAACTAAACGGAGGGGGGGTGAAAACGTAATCGATCCAGATTTCGGGGCATATTCTCAAGCACGGCGTTAACATTATCGCCGCTTTAGCGGCAGAAAAACTGCGCCGTAGAGAATGCCCATAGAAGCCCATGTTCGCACCAGAACATGGGCTTCTATGAGAATTCACAAGGGCGTATTATCAAGCGCATTATCGCCACTTCAGCTGCAGTTTTCTGCCGCTAAAGCGGCGATAATGTTAACGCTGTTTCTTGATAATATGCCCCTTGTTTTCTTATCCAAGCTCCAAAGAAAGGCAAGAAGGGGACTTGCTAGAAGATATGGTGAACTACAAAGCTTTCAAGGTCCACATAAACCTATCCCATAAATGTACAAATGTGAGTAGCTGGGTGAATGAAAAATGAACACATACATGTGCGCGCGCACACGTGCACCTGCAGAGCGGCATGCAGACACAACAAATACATGCGTGCACACCCAGGCGAGGGCATGCACACTCAACAACACACGCCCCCTGGCCACAAAGAAAAATGAGAAGGTTTGCAATTAGCAGAAACGCCTTAAAGAAGATTGATAAAGAAAATAGAAGGCTTGGCCTGACTTGAATGTAACCATGGGTAAGCCTACTGCATACCCTGCTGGCACCTGACCACATGCAGAAAGCAGTAGGCGTCCTGAGTTAAGCCAATAATCATAAACAGTGAAGGACAGCCGCTCGAGATGTCCGATTTACATAGCGTTATTGTGTAATAATGAGTGGAAATCACAAAAATAGAATTATTCGACCAGCCCTGTGCAGTTTTACAGGTACAGGTGTGTTTTATAATCTGTGCTTACACCTCCTTGAAACCAATCTAGAGACCGCATTTTAGTACTTTAGGCTTATTTTTCCAATGTTTGCAATATTGGCTGTATTATCTGTTGTTGAAAGCTAATGGCCTCTTTCGCGGTGCACGCACTGTGCCCTAGAGGACTTTTCCATTAGAGTAAACTAATATTACACGCCCTCCTTGTTACTGATTAGAGGAATACCTGCCATTTCCACCATCCACACAAAGGAAGGAATAGTTTCATTACTAAGAACAAGACTCCTTCAACCAAGTGCTCAACAGAGTTGCATTCACCGGTTGTTAAGAACATTTTTTCAGCAGAAACAACAAGGTTGTCAGGTTTTACACAGTCTCTTACACAAATCATTACAGATCGGGCAGTACCATTTCATTAGTAAAATGCATCCATTCCCTACAATTAAACAGAAATAATAAAATACTGAATTTTGAACAAACTTTATTTCATGGACAATATACCATATATAAGTGGACATGCGAATTACATCTATCAATTTTTTAAAACTGACGCTAGAATGTTCTCTGAAAGACGGTGACTGGCAGTGCTCACAAAAAAGGGGTCAACACGCCATGTAAATTGGAAATGATAATGTCATGGATGCATAACCATAATACTGTCACAAAATGTCGTTGCACACTTATATCATGTAAAAAATATCGTGATGTCAAAAATATTGTGAAACAAAATAACCCAGGCAAGAATATAATTTTTTAATGTGTAAAGTGTTTATTATCTTTTTTAGTAAATATGTATAAAATATAGTTTTTCAAATATTTTGTTACGTTTTATAACTTTTTGTGTAATACGTTATTATCAGATTTTATTTTCATGTATTTATTTAACTGCGGGTTGTTATGTTTGTATCCCTTTTATAATATTTTAGTTAGGCTATAAATTTAGATTTCTTAATTAATTTAATTGACATTTAATTATTAATTGGCCAAATAACATTTTTATAATTTATTCAATTTAATAGATAATGTTAGATAAAATAATCAATTGTTCTAAGTGTTAACTGATTAATTATATTAATTGTTTTGAATTATTTTATTTTCATTGAATTTATTTTGTTTTAGTATTTTTATAATTATGAATTTTAACATATATATGTATTTATGTATATATATTTATCTCTCACGCTCTACACACACACTCAGACACACACACACACATATATATATATACGTATATAAAACGCAAGGTAAAGTGGCACTAGAATTAGGTGAAAATGCCAAATGTTACATTGGCCGTGCTCAGCGCGTGGGATCCTACACCCAAACCCCCTATGGTGGCAAAGAAACCTTTGCTGGCTAACAGGTCTTGCAGTGAGCCAAGAACCTCCCTTTTTTGTGACAGTGAGGACCTAACCTGTAGTGTAGGGAAGAGGTTATCCTTCAGTACACAATTTGGCAGTATATTTCATTGTATATTTGGCTGCACTATTGTGCAGCAGCTTTTTCTCCTTGCTTCCTGAACTGCAATAGTAATGTCTGGGCGTTTGACAATGTTTGATCCCTGGTAATACAGAGGACCTTGCTTACTGACACGTTTCAGAATACTGTCTCTATCATGATAAGTGCATGAAAACAGTGCACACTGTTGAAAAGGAAAGCAAGAATAGAAAAATGAACCTTCAGCGCCATCCTCTGGCCCTTTTTTTATACATCTGCCAGATAAACAATTCTAAACCAAGTTAAACGTGATAGATAGAGCCTCCTTCTTGCCCCCTGCTCATAAATATAACAGAAAACATTTCTCAGTGAAGCTACATGAAGGCAATTGTGATAGAGAGAATGTATCCTATTTTAACTGAATTGTTCCTCAGAACTCCTTAATTACTGATCAGATCTCGATCAAGGATCCTCAGGTTAACCCCTGTATTGACAACGTCTCCTCGATGTGAAGACTTACCCTTTCTGAGATTTAGTGACCTGCTCCGACACTAAAGTTTCCCGACCTAGCCAGAATGTCAGGACCTGGCCTGACCGCAACTGAGGAAAACTCTTATTCCCTGGTTTATCCTCCCAACCTTTCCAAATCCGCCGCTAAATCCTTCAAACATTCCAACCGAAAAGTCACCCTGAGACCCTGATCTCTGACCTACGATATAACGCGGACAAGGGCACAGTAATTAATTACCTAATTTTCTACTCCAGAAGAACATCCCCAAGGCGCATAACCATATTGCACCTTTTTTATGTACACAGAACCAGGAACATTCCGAGACCCCAAGAACCTTGATCACGAGGAATTGGTGGCTCGCTGCAAGTCTGACATCCACCCCCCTTATTTCACTATGGTCAATGACATCAACAATCATTACTCCACAACTATAACTAACATAACTAACATTCTTGAGGATCTTGCCCCACTTAAATTAAAAAGAACCAAAATCAAAGACAGAAACCCCTGGTTTAATTGGTCCCTCAACAGCGAGAGGAGATCCCTCCGGAAGACAGAAAGAAATTGGAGACATCACCCTTCAGCCACTCATTAAACACTTTTCTTCCAGTCCAGAAATGCCTAGAATAGGCACGTCCTCAACTCAAAAAAAAAAATCTTCCGATCGGAACTGGGGAACGCCAAGAACAGACCTCGCAAGCTTTTCGAAATGGTCAAACACCAATCTTACAAACTGGCCAAAATCTCTAATGAAACCCCCAATCCCTAATATCATTGGAGGAATTCTCCTCCTTCTCCTCTGACAAAATCATAGCTCTTGGAAACAAACTTAGATCTGCCACCTACTCCCAAACCCTTCCGGATCTGCCTCCTCCCTCCGCACTGCACCCCCAGGCATCACCCAAAAACCAAGCGCACTGGAACCACTTCAAAGTGTGTGACAAACACTCCGTATCGAAAATTCTATCCTCCTTAAAACATTGAACAACCACTTTAATGACTCACTCCCCTCTAACTGCCTAGCTGCCACCGCTCAATCCATCATTCCTAGTTGGACGGCAATATTTAATGCCTCCCTTCTACAGGGGTCGATACCTGACTCTCTGAAAGCCGGCCAAGTCCTCCCCATCCTAAAAAAAAGTCACTAGATCCTGCTTCCCCTGACAACTTTAGACCTATAACTAATATCCCACTCTTAGGTAAAGTTCTGGAGAAATGTGTTCAACAACAGCTGAGTCAACTCATCACCAACTTCCACCTACTAGATGACTACCAATCCGGATTCAGGCCTGGGCACAGCACTGAAACCACAATTCTCCCCATCTAGGATGATGCCCTCCAAGCTCTTGACAAAGATCCTCCTAGATCCTCCTAGATCTATCCTCGGCTTTCGATACGGTCAACCATGAAAGACTACTTGAACGCCTCAAACTCAGGATATGACTGGATGGCCCTGTCCTTGATCGGTTTAGGTCGTTCCTCCAAAACCAGTCACAGAGATTCCTAGTCAACTGTAATCTGTCCGCTCCCTCTCCAATCATGGTTGGAGTCCACTAAGGATCAACCCTGTACTCCACCATCTTCAACCTTCACCTTGAACCTCTAGCCGAAGTACTATGCACTGCAAATATCTCCTACCACATGTATGCCGACGACACCCAGATCTACATCAAAATCTCGTCTCCTGAATGAGGCCTTGAAATTGAGGCCTGAATTTCTCCAAATCCCAGCCCCCCCCCCAAAACCAACCCTGACATTCAAGAATGGTTTAAGGCGATCACAGCTTTAAACTGCCCACCAACCATAGCGGACTCTGCGAAATACCTTGAAATAACCCTTGACTGTAGCCTGAACATGCGTGACCACATCAACACGATGGCCAAATCAGCCAGATTTCACCTGAGCTACCTTAGGAAACAGAAACCTTTCCTCGACACTCCAGACGTAAATTTGGCAGTCTAGGCACTACTCATCTCTAGACTGGAATATGGTTGCTCTACCCTCTCGGGTTTACCCAAGACCTCCCTGGCCCCATTAAAAGCCTGCTTCAACACGGCCGCTAGACTTCTGACAGGCTCAAGGAAATTCAACCACATTCACCGCACCTGAAAGCTCTGAACTGGCTTCCTCTTGAGGCCAGAATCCAACTTAAATTGCCATGTATTATGCACAAGGCTCTATACTCAAACTCCCCTGCATTTCTTGCCCAGAAACTCGTGGTATCCGCACGAGCCAGGAACTCCCATTCAGCCAGAGACCTCTTGCTCCGACCAGCACGCTTGCGAAAATAAAACATACAATCTGGCCTTCTCTGGGCCGCACCAAGAATATGGAACTCACTCCCGCCCGCTATTAGAAGAATGCCTTCTTTGGCACGCTTTAAAAGGATGCCAAAACCTACCTAATGGGCAAATTCCTCTCCTAAATGTTGCCCTGAAATTACCTCAGCGACCTTGTCCTACTAACGTTTACTGCTTCCGATTGGTCAATCCTGATGCTATTAACCCGGGACCTCTGGGCATCCCACCCTGGGATCTGGGACCTCCTGTTTCTCGTAAATGGTTTTACTTGTGTTTATCCCAAATGTATCCACCCCCGCTAAGTCTCTTGTATACAACTTGTGAATCCTGTAAAGCGCTCTGATACCCTAACGTGTCAAGTCTGCACTCTATAAAACACAAATAAATAAATAAAATAATTAAAAAATAAGTATGTAGGTGGCCAATAATTTGGTGCAGAGGTAACAGGGCACCAGTCTTAGGGCTGAGAAGTGGAGGGCCCACTCCACTGCAAATGTGCCTGTGGAATTGTCTTAGCCAAACATCTTCAAAACCATGTATTAATTCAAACAGTTCTTTTTTTTTCATGTGTGTAGCCTCTGCTAGACCCAAAATGTTAACATGAAAAAACCACTCCACAAGGTCTTCATTCTTAAAGCTACCACCACCAGAGTCCTTGTCACTGATGGCCTCTTGGCTATCAGTCCTTATACATTGTCTTCTAAGTACAATATACGGTGCTCCACTTAGTCTAATCACACTGTGTGTCTCTCCAGGCTTCTCTCAGTGAGAGATTATCAGTCAGGCAGACATGCTGTGTAGTTTGCCATCAATTGCTGCCAGACCTGCTTTGAAGTCATAAAGCAGTACTTTGGTATCGTTCCTCTCACTACAATTTTCATCATCCAAGTCCACATTGCCTACGCGCACACTCTAATGCTTTTACACTGTTTAAAAGACAGCTTGCTCTGCCTCTGATCAGTATTACTCATGTCAGCGAGGCTTATTGTATTGGTATTATATACAGCTTATATTTCCAACCCAGTATTGTCAAATACGAGTCAAAGAAAGTATATTCTAGTAGGGTAGGAATCGTAACGTTGAATCATAAATACACATACAGTCACCTAGTATATTCCTCTGGATTCCAGTACATCTCAGTTACAGGGGAGGCCAGACATTGTGACATTTAGGGCCTTATTACAAGTTTGTCTGCCCTCCTGCAGCATCACCACCGCTGATCTGGCAGTAGGACCGCCAAGCCTGTGGTGTTCCTGCCTGCTGGATTCTGAGTTGAATCCAGGGCGGGCAGGCAGGCAGGTTGTGCTTTGCGTTCTCACGTCTGTGGCTGTGTTAGGCTCACAGGAGAGCCTTAACAGCAGACCGCAGCCATGATAGTGCCTGCAGCATGTTCCTGCACCTTGTGGCATGCACCATGTCATGAATGCCACACTGTGTAGGAATAGGGGTGCAAGTCCAGGGGGGCGCACAACTGTACGCACCCCCAAGCCCAGAAACAGCAAGTGACCCTGTTTGGTGCCTCTTAGTTGCATCTCCACCACCATGCAATGGTCAGTGAAAATGCAACTCTGAATATGTTTGATGGGGATCACTGAAATAACCTCGACAGACAGAATATCGACTGCACAAAATATCGATGCCAAATTATCGAGCACAAAAATATCGATTGCCTATACTTAAACAACAAAACACCAAAATATCGAACCCACATTATCGATTAAAAAAAAACACGACTACAAAAATATCGACTAACAACATTATCGATGTTTAAAAAATCGAATATCACATCTTTACATGAAATACAGTCAAAATATCGAATACAAAAATATAGAATGCAAATATATCGTTTTTTTAAAATATCGAATTTACAACATACTTAAATAAATCACTTTATTTTTTTTAAAAGTTGTCATATTCATCACAAATAATCACAAAGTGTTTCTAAAAATAAATAAAACATACTATATTTTTAACAAACATTTAAAACACAAAATAACATCAAAAATATATTTTATAATACATAAACAACGTTACTAACAACTAAACATTTCTCACTTCAAATTATATATATTCCTCTACTTTAAAAACAGAAATATAATATTACCTATACAAAATAAGGCCTTACACATAAAAAAGCGTTAATTGGCGTCACCCATATAAGGAAAGCAATTAGCATAACATGTAAAAAAATTCAAATCCACAAATAAGATAAGACTATCAATTTAAACAACCAATCCTATTTCAGAAACTATTACACTAATGCTATATAAACAAGATTTAAACAAACTAAAAATGCAGACTAAATCTCCAAACTAAAGGAAGACGAAACTCTGCTGGATTTCTGAAAGAAAACTAATTGACTTCAACATAAAGAAAGCTACACCTATCTAAAGTAAGTACTACTACCTGAATATCCATCGAAAATATAACTCTCAAACCTCACACCTGTATTTAAAAGCCAAATACCTAAAACATATCTTTTATTTCTACTCTTTATCCTACAGACAAAAAGAATATACAGAAGACCTACACAACACCTGGACATCAAACTTCAAATATAAATAAGTAAGTATATAATTTAAATGTAACTTAGAAGTGTAATAGATAGGTAACTAAATAGAAACGAGCTAAAAACCCACTACCAAAAAATCATAAATACTTGTAAAATATTAGCTCACATTTTGTCTATTTCTACAGATACAAAAAGATATACACAGAAAATAACAGTTTCAAGAACATCAACACCTGACAAGAACAGCTTGAAATCATAAAAAGATACACAGGTAAATCAGAAATGTGTTAAACTGTGTGATTAGAATACAACTTTCATTCTTTAAACAATTTATTGATATTTTCTTTTAATTACCTCATAGCACTAAAATACAAGCATGACTGAAGAAGCTAAATTAATTTATTCTCAAAAAGGGAAAATGCTTCTTTGTTACATGGGATATGTCTACACTCAAGAGAAACAAAAGGATTTGAAAGTTTTTTGGAAGTGTACAAAATATTATGCCAACAAATGTTATGGTAGAGCTATAACTCAGGAAACCACTGTTACTTATACTAAGGAACATAATCACCCTCCCAATGTAACAGAAATAGAGATTAGACAAATGCTTGATTCCCTGAAAGAAGCTAGTACTAGTACTGATCAACCAACCACTGCTATTTTGAAATATCATTTAAGTGTACTTCCCCAACATGCTTCTAGCCAACTACCATCTATAGAATCCCTTACAAGAACTGTAGCTAGACAAAAAAGAGCAACATGCACTACTCCTCCCACACCTACAACTTTTGAAGAAGTGCAAATTCCCCCTGAACTCTCTGTAACTCACAGTAAAGATCAATTTATACTATATGACAACAAATCTAAAGATAAAAGAATTATACTGTTTGCCACAGCGCAAACAACATGACTAAACTTACCCAATGCCAAACTTGGATGATGGACGGTACTTTTTCTGTATGTCCAAAACCTTTTTATCAATTATACACTATCCACGGTCATTTCCAAAATGCTAATATTCCATTCCTATATGCCCTCCTACCAAACAAACAGCAAGCAACCTATCAAGAAATACTAACTGAAGTCAAACAACATACTAACGACTATTTCCCACAAAGAATAATCATTGACTTTGAGAAAGCAATGAAAAATAGCATCCTTAAAACATACCCACACACAGCAATACAAGGTTGCTATTACCATTTTAACCAATGTATATGGCGACATCTACAAAAATCTACCTTGAGTGTCCAATACGCCACAGATAGCACATTTGCTTATCAAATAAAAAAACTCATCGCCCTAGCCTATGTTCCATTGACAGATGTAACTGAACACTATAACTTGTTAATAGACAGCCCCTACTATAAAAGAAACGAAGAAAGACTAAGCCCTATGTGTGACTACTTCAAAGACACATGGGTAGGAAGGCTACACAGATCAGACCATAGAAGACAACCCAAATACCAAATAGCTTGGTGGAATGTCTACCTTAGCACACTCAATAAGGAAGCAAGAACCAACAATGCAGTTGAAGGATGGCACAATGCCTTCCAATCAACTACAGGCAGAGGAACGCCTACCCTTCACAAATTAATACAATCCTTACAAAAAGAACAGAGTTACCAGGAGCTCCGAATGGAGCAATCAGTAACCCTAATTGGACCTAAACTCACCAAAGAAACCAAAAAAATGTATAACACACTCCAAAGCCAAGTTACCCTCTATCCAACTAGCAAAGGACTAGAATATCTATCAATGATTGCAAAAACTATTCTATAAAACATTACGTAACTATACATGGTACATTAAGCATTTATTTTCTTCGCAATTCCTTCATTTTTATATGTAACAATTTGCAATTAAACTATCAAATACATATTAATAACACATTTTAAATGTATTTTGATAATGTATTTACAAAATGTTACATACAACGTAACTAAAGCAAACATTAAAGCAGTTTCCCCACCCACAAAATGTGTTGCAAATACTTACATTTCTGTTGCACCTTCAAACGTGATCCAATTGCAAGCAGTCCATACGAAACCGTGGCAAAAACCTATGCAATCCAAGGAAGCCAAAAAAAAAATGTAAAAATACAAGCAAATCCATCGCGACTCCTCTCCAATGTAATCCACACGATATACCATTCAAAACCCGAAAATAGTAATTTAAAAAAAGAAACGCTCCTGGAAAACCCGAAAACCAAAGTATGTGTGTAAAAATAAGAGTATATAATACTCGTCACACAACTCTGAGAAAAAAAAGGACCTCCTCCAAAACAGTAAAACGCGACGATAACCTGAAAAAGATAAAATACATACCCACCCACACAAATACACCCATACATACATAAAAACACATATTTATACAGCAAACATATTGATTTTGAAACATTTACACATATTAGCTAACCTCACAAACTTACAAGTAAAACGCGGTAAAAAGCAAATATTTTACACTCTACCTGACACCCAACGCACAATCTTCTCTCAATAACACTATCTAAATAAACCTAAACACGCCACACATACACTTACAATAACTTCATTAACTTATAAAATTCAATTCAAACAAACTTACCCTCTCCAACGCGAAGCAGCATCCAATCGCGATCTGTTGAAGCACCAAATAAGCCTAAATACCATTACGCGGTTAAAAAGTAGTCCCTGTATATCCCAAAAAGCTATTTAATTTCTATATTCCAACTCTTTAAAAATATAAACTCATTATTATATTATATGTAATTAATGTAAACAAATGTAGAAAATGATTTCTTAAATGTTCTTTACTTTCAAATAATTATTGAACTGTTATCTAAGTTACTTTACTAAATATATTACTATTTATATATACATTTTGAAAATAATTTATATGTTAAACAAATTTGCACGTATAACCTTGTACCAAATAATCTGTTTATAAAAATGCTAATATTATTTCCTTACTTATGTATGTATATAAAAATTTATTTGTGTGTTTATCTTTGTACAAATTAATATTATTAATATTTTCTATATTCATAATATTAATTTCCAAAACAAACTATTACTGCTTTGTAACCCACAAAAATGTTACTGTAATAAAAAATGTATACATATGTTTCTATAATTTGCCTGTAATTTACAAAATGTAAAAATGAATGTACAACAAATATAACAATATTTTTCAACATGTTTATTCTGACAATTTATTCAATGTCTATGTGATTAAAATAATTGTTATTAAATGAAAAGTACATATAATACATTTTTTGCTTTAACTATTTATGTTACAATATATGTGATTAAACCAAAAATGTATTTACAAGTCATGTTTTTTTTAAAAACATATATATACACTTAGTATATTTTTTGTGATAATAAAAACTATTTACTTACTAATTTACAATACAATACAAATGAAAAAAATAGCTCTACTTAAAAAAATTGTTTACATTTTAATAAATTGTTTTTGATTTGTTTCATTTAACCCTGTGTATGTTGCCTTCTTTAATATGCAATATAAATATTAACTAAATATTAAATGTTCTAATTAAAGATGCATTTTAGATTGTAATAATTATAAAAATGTATATATCTTTTTACTACTACAATAACAATAATTATAATTAGTACTAACGTTTTTATATTTTATTGTAAAACTTTATTATAGTAGCCTACCAATAATATTTAATATTTTTTAATTCTTTTTTTATTACCACTGCACCAATTATAAAGTCACAAAAACTACTACAAAGTAAACCCATACAAATTACAATTCCCACTCCACAAAGTATAAAGTCATGGAAGTTGCTGGACACTGAACTCATACATATTACTTTTCCCACTCCACCAAGTATAAAGTCAGAGAAGGTGCTGCACACTTAACCCATACAAATTACTATTCCCACTCCACCAAGTGTAAACTCAAGGAAGGTGCTGGACACTGAGCACATACAAATTACTATTCACACTCCACCAAGTGTAAACTCAAGGAAGGTGTTGGACACTGAACCCATACACATTACTATTCCCACTCCACCAAGTAAATAGTCATGGAAGGTGCTGGACACTAAACCCATTTAAATTACTATTCCCACTCCACCAAGTGTAAACTCAAGGAAGGTGCTGGACACTAAACCCATACAAATTACTATTCCCACTCCACCAAGTGTAAACTCAAGGAAGGTGCTGGACACTAAACCCATACAAATTACTATTCCCACTCCACCAAGTAAATACTCAGGGAAGGTGCTGGACACTAAACCCATATCAATTACTATTCCCACTCCACCAAGTATAAAATCAGGGAAGGTGCTGGACACTGAGCCCATCCAAATTACTATTCCCACTCCACCAAGTGTAAACTCAAGGAAGGTGTTGGACACTGAACCCATACAAATTACTATTCCCACTCCACCAAGTATTAAATCAGGGAAGGTGCTGGACACTGAGCCCATCCAAATTACTATTCCCACTCCACCAAGTGTAAACTCAAGGAAGGTGTTGGACACTGAGCCCATCCAAATTACCATTCCCACTCCACCAAGTGTAAACTCAAGGAAGGTGTTGGACACTGAACCCATGCAAATTACTATTCCCACTCCACCAAGTAGAAACTCAAGGAAGGTGCTGGACTCTAAACCCATACTAATTACTATTCCCACTCCACCAAGTGTAAACTCAAGGAAGGTGCTGGATACTAAACCCATACAAATTACTATTCCCACTCCACCAAGTATAAAATCAGGGAAGGTGTTGGACAGTAAACCCATCCAAATTAATATTCCCACTCCACCAAGTGTAAACTCAAAGAAGGTGTTGGACACTGAACACATACAAATTACTATTCCCACTCCACCAAGTGTAATCTCAAGGAAGGTGCTGGACACTAAAGCCATACAAATTACTATTCCCACTTCATTAAGTATTAAATCAGGGAAGGTGCTGGACACTGAGCACATACAAATTACTATTCTCACTCCACCAAGTGTAAACTCAAGGAAGGTGTTGGACACAGAACCCATACACATTACTATTCCCACTCCACCAAGTAAATAGTGTGGGAAGGGGCTGGACACTAAACCCATTTAAATTACTATTCCCACTTCACCAAGTGTAAACTCAAGGAAGGTGCTGGACACTAAACCCATACAAATTACTATTCCCACTCCACCAAGTGTAAACTCAAGGAAGGTGGTGGACACTAAACACATACAAATTACTATTCCCACTCCACCAAGTAAATACTCAGGGAAGGTGCTGGACACTAAACCCATATCAATTACTATTCCCACTTCACCAAGTATAAAATCAGGGAAGGTGCTGGACACTGAGCCCATCCAAATTACTATTCCCACTCCACCAAGTGTAAACTCAAGGAAGGTGTTGGACACTAAACCCATACTAATTACTATTCCCACTCCACCAAGTGTAAACTCAAGGAAGGTGCTGGACACTAAACCCATACAAATTACTATTCCCACTCCACCAAGTGTAAACTCAAGGAAGGTGCTGGACACTAAACCCATACAAATTACTATTCCCACTCCACCAAGTATAAAATCAGGGAAGGTGTTGGACACTGAACCCATCCAAATTAATATTCCCACTCCACCAAGTGTAAACTCAAGGAAGGTGTTGGACACTGAACACATACAAATTACTATTCCCACTCCACCAAGTGTAAACTCAAGGAAGGTGCTGGACACTAAACACATACTAATTACTATTCCCACTCCAGCAAGTAAATACTCAGGGAAGGTGCTGGACACTAAACCCATATCATTTACTATTCCCACTCCACCAAGTATAAAATCATGGTAGGTGCTGGAAACTGAGCCCATCCAAATTACTATTCCCACCCCACCAAGTAAATAGTCAGGGAAGGAGCTGGACACTAAACCCATGTTAATTACTATTCCCACTCCACCAAGTATAAACTCAGTCATAGTTTTGGACATTAAACCCATATAAAAACTATTTCTTAATCACAAAATATAAACTCTAAATAAACGCTGTACATAGAAACGATTTGATAATTAATTTCCAATGCACTATATATAAATATGTTATGGTAATAAACATTTTAATTTGAGAAAAATAATTAGTAATTAATAATAATAACTACATCTAAATTGTTATTTAATACTTAACTATTTATATCAATTTTTACATAAAACTCATAAAAATGTAGTTTACAAATCCTATAGAAATAACAAAATGTTAGAAAATAAATAATAATATAAAAAAAATATTTAATTAATAAACATTTGTTTATTCGTAAAAAATGTTATATCTTTAAACTATAAATCTTAAACTATCATACTAATAACAATAGATTATTTTTAATTCAAATTTACATGTTTTTAACAATATTATTTATAATTTTATCTAAAATGTTCTATATTGGAAAGAAAATTGTATAACAAACAATCACACACTAATCATTATTAGCACACAATACTACATTAATCTAATGATGCCATATTTTAATGTTTAAATCTTTATTAAATATTTAATTACATACATTTAAACACTTACTTTAATACACAATTAGAACAATTTTAAAAATAAAATGTTCTAATATTTGATTTTTTTAAAATTTCTTAAAAATTTTTCTAATTATTATTAAATTATAATGTAAAATTTTCGAAAATTTTTCAAATTTTAAAATCTAATTTCAAAATTAGAAATTTGATTTTATATAATTTCATAATATAAGATTTACATAATAAATTCATATTAGTTATAAAAATAATAATTTTATACCCTAAAATTACATAAATATATATTTTATTATTATACAATAATGTTAAATTTACTCCCATAAATTTTGTTATTTAATGTAAAATATAAATAATTTTTTATAAAATTATAATAATTTATTGAATATAAAGATAATTTTATATAATTTCTTTAAAATGTAATTTTGATTTTTACTTATATTTATAATAAATTTACATTATTTTTTTTTATTTATATTTTATACAGTTCAAACACTATTATTGAAAATAAAGAGAATTTTGTTTTCATTTTTTAAAATTTTAATTTTAATATTTAATTGTTTTTTTTTATTTAAAAATATTTTAATTTTATTTATATTTTGTACAGTTCAAACACTATTCCCATTAAAACAAACACTATTCCCATTTAAAAACACAACTCACTCATTTAAATTTTGATACATTTAATTTTTTTTTTTTCTTAAATTTAAATTTTTTTACAAAAGAGTACATTTTTTTAAAATATTGTACAACATTTTATTAAATATTTTAAAACACTTCCCACCCTATTCCCCTAAAAACCCACTACCCGCTCCTAGAAAATATGTTACATTTTAAAAAAAAATATTGATTTTTTTATACATATTTTTCATGTATTTGTCAATTTTGTATTATATTTTTAAGCTATTGAACATATATTTTAAAACACTTCCCACCCTATTCCCCTAAAAACCCACTACCCGCTCCTAGAAATTATTATACTATTTTAAATATATTTTATAAATATTTAATATTTTTTATTATTATTTCTAAATAAATAATGAACTAAAATACATATATATTTTAACAACAAAATTACTATTAATACATTAAATTCAGTGTACATTTAAATATTCGATATTATTAATATCGATATTATGACAGTCGATATTATGACAGTCGATATCATGACAGTCGATAACATGACTTTCGATATTCTTACAATCTATATTTTGACTTTCGATATTTTTCAATAACACGAACAAACGATATTTTACTATCGATATTACTTACTCGATATTTTTACATTCGATATTTTTTAACAGACATAAAAATCGATAATAAATACATCAATATTACTTACCTCGATATTACTGCCATCTCGATTATCTGGAGTCGATATTATGTCCATTCGAAAATAAAAACTCGATATTTAGACTGCATAACGTTTGATGGTGCCGCAGCAGCAGCACCAGCAAATACCTGCGAATAACCGCTGCACCACTGCATCGGGATCCTTGATCCTGGCCGAGGTGGCAGCAGTCCTGTGGCGGTCCAACCACCACATTCAAAATAAGTCGGACGGACCCCAGTGGTGGTTGTACCGCCACCACGAGTATGGAGCTACTCGTAACAAGGCCCTTAGACTCAGATGTCTCTTAAAACACTGAACAGAATCTCATAAGCAGGTCACAAATCAGGGGGGGGGGCACACGGGCAGATGATGTCCAGCCACTATTTTGACACAGTGACACCGTCCAGCCTGCCAAGAAGTTGGGCCCCACTCAAATGTGCTGAATTTGTCCCGGTGTAGGTTTCAGACGTCATGACACTTTGAGCAGCATCTGCACCAAGTCTGCTTTTGTTCCAAGCAGTAACATGCAAACGGTGAGGGGGCTTTCTAATTTTAAATTCCAACAGTCCCAAAAAAAAGGTAGAAATAAAGAGGCCAATGGACTTCCTTTGTTCGAGTACACTGGATTTGAGCAATGTGGAGCCTCACACCTAAATGCAATGGAGGGGAAACAAAGTCATACAGCTTTTCACTTCACAGGTATTTAAGAATTTGTTCAGCCCCTGTATATAAGAGATATCCATGCACTGTAAGAATGTCAGATGTGTTGGTCTGTCCCAGAATTGACACAAATAACAATTTAAATACCACTATTTATTTATTTTATAGTGCTGCTATCCCATTGCAGGGTGTCAGAGCCCTTCACATTACATGTAAACTTTATACATTAACAATAAATAACATGTGTATAGTTTAGTTCACAGGATGTGTGACATAAGACAGTGACAGTGAGAATTACAAAGTATAGGAATCACATATCTTTCATAACTTATTGTGCTATATTAGAAAGATTAAAATTTATGAACTACAAGTAACAAAATATTTTTGTGTTTAAAGCAATTACCCCCTTATCTAGCTACATAAAATAAATATCTGTCATCTGAATGTCACATGAAGTGCTTTGCAGGAGACATATTAACCCTCTATGCTACTTTGATTCAAAACTGAGATTAGACAAAGCACATACCTCTATCAGCAAATGCATTAACATCTAGAGTTGTCTTAACATTATTATTATTCCTTCAGATTTACTGGGCACACAAAGAGGCAGCAGGTTCCATACCTGTGAAGATATTTTGAAACGCAAACTTTGGAACCAATTAAGCAGGACAGAATTATTTACTAATTTCTCCTTGCTGCAAATTCTTTGTGGCAGGGTTTCCTCACATTTATGGCACAACCCAATGCAAAATCTTACTGTTAAATCTTGTAATGCACTCTGATATACTCATGATAGAACTGCTAAACATATGTCAGAGGTGTTAAAGATCTGATGTAATTTCTTGTCACTTCCTGTGAGGTTAGGGGTAGCGATGCCACTTCATGAGATGTCACTTCCTGTGATGCCACGTGTCATGTGCTGTGATTCTTGTGCTGTGATGTCATTTGCAAACTGCCAAACTTGGCAGGTCCCCCCACTTCTTTTTTTAAGTCTTATGCCCTGCTCATAAGTTGCAGATAACTTCATATTATAATACTTTTATTTCAAAGAAGTAAAATGAGGCAGTGCAGTAACATTTCTCAAAACATATTTTATGCATAAACATTATGAATAAAGTATGTCAAAATAAAGCTATTACTTAAATAAACATGTTTCCAAGTATCTCATTCCTGCAGTAGGTCTTGCTTTATTATAATCGCATGAGTGCAGCTTGTTCCAAATTGAAATGGCTGTCTTTGTATGTGAGGAAGGCGAATCAAAGTCATTTTTTACCAAGAGTCATAAAAATACATTCGGTAAAATTCAAACCCACGTTTAAAAATCCATTCCACGGTTGGACCGCCACCATCTTTCACGGCGGTCAGAAGATCGCACGATAAGCAGGTGGTGTTCCGACCACCCAATCACAATGGGACCGCTGTACTGGCATTCGGAAAGTGCACTTTAACACTGCAGCTTGTGCTGCGACCCAGGGAAAGGGCCGCATCACAAGCTGAAGTGTTAAAATGCTCTTTCTGCACATCCATGCACCGTGTGCCAGGCACCATGTGGTGCCTGGCACATGGTGCACCGATGTTGTGGGGGAACTACATGTGCCCTTGGGGGCCACTTTGTAATGGCCCATAGGTGAAGAGGGCCCTACTTGGGGCCCCCACCGTCCGTTTACGATAGCCTTCACATGGCAGTCAGACCATTATGAAAGACTGTCGGAAAGGTACTTTGTTAACCCTGCGGTGTTACCTGCTCAGGCACCGCCAACATGCAAGGAATGCAATTTTGGCTGCCGCTCCTATGGGATCTTAGATCCTGCCAGAAGCAGCGTTCTTTCGCCCCAACCTCTGCGGCCTGACCACCTGCATTGTAATGCGGCGGTCCGACTGATGGCCATCCACTATTTTGTCGTCAGTGATAGGCTGACTTTGAACATGGCCCCATGCTTCTGCGAGACTCGGTGAGCCACTACAATTAGCTGTTGAGAGACTGCCATCTATCAGTCCAAGTAAGTACATCATTTAAATAAAATGCCATTACTATTAACCAATTAAATGCTATAAAGATATATAAAAAAACATTGAATTCATTGACTAATACAGATTAAATCCCAAAACTATTTCTGGTCCATTTACTGGAATCCAATTAAGGTAAATCAGCATATAAAAAGAAATTGAGTATTTTAATTCATTTTTAGCAGAACTTTTTAATATTTACTTTTTTTTCCAATAAATAGCTAATTGGAATTTTTTTCTTAATTATATACTTTCCTCAGGGCAGGTGCTGGAAAGTGAGTTAAGGAGCAAAATTACTATTCTAACCCCGCTAGGGACATACCACAGGGCAGGTACTGGACAGTGACTTGATGACTTGAGGGGAAAAATTTCTCTTCTTACTTCAACAGGAGCATACCTCAGGGAAGGTGCTGGGCAGGGACTGGGGCTAAATTGCTATTCTAACTCCTAAAGGAACATACCTCAGGACAGGTGCTGGATAGCAACCGTGGGCAAAATTACTATTCTAACACTGCCAAGGGAATACCTCAGAGCATATCTGGAAAGTGACTGAGGACAAATTGCTATTCTCATTCCACTGGGGGCATTGTTCAGGGAAGATGCCTGACAGTGATTGAGGGAAAAACTAATATTCTAACCACACCGAGAGCATAACTCAGGGCAGATGCTGGACAGTGACTGGGGCAAAATTACAATTCTAACTCTGCCAATGGCATACCTCAAGGCAGGTGCTGGGCAGTGACAGGGGGCAAAATAAGTATTCTTACTCCATTAGTATATACCCCAGGAAAGGTGCTGTACAGTAACTAGGGGAAAAATTGTAATTTTAACTCCACAGGGGACATACCTCTGGGCAGGCGCTGGACAGTAACAGGGAGGGTGAATTAAATCCAGAAATCTAAGACCTTATCTACCTGTGTTTTTTACACAGTTAAACAGATACATCCACCAACGGAAACACTGGAAATTCATTGAATTACAGAACCCCAATCATCATAAGAATCACTTTTGTTTAAGAAAGTAAAATAAAAAAACATTGCAAAAACAAGTAAATCACAACAACTTCAAATAGTAATGAGATAAATCACATATTTCATCTTTTTCTCCATAAACAGATAACGTAACAGAATTCTACATCAACTAAGAAACACCAATTGCAGGGCCAAAAGTCCAAATGCTAGACTATTCCCTGCAAAAACACAACAGACCAATCTACTGATATAGAAATTAGACATTACATTACTCTTAACTTAACAATAATCATATTTTTATGTGAAATATGTAACAAACAAAAAAAAGGTTGCATTTCAATAGAGCATCTTAACCGTTTTCTTTCTCCACAGAGAACCAAAAATAAAAATACATATTTCCTTTCTCTTAGCAGGCAAAATATCAAAGGACAGAAAATTAAAACAATACTGTACATATACAATCATACTTTTTTTTAAGTTTCTTTTTCTTAACAGAACCAAAAAAAATTGCATCAGCTCAGCAAGCAAGTTTTGTCAAGTCCAGGAGACGCAATAGGTTCCTATAGTATGGTGGCTCCCTTTATTGTAAATATAGGTTAACTGAGCGCAGAAGTCAGGTAGGGTCACAGTAGGAATCCATTGACTGGTGGTACTGTTACGCGACTTGCTCAGAGGGAGTTGCACAGACACCATTGAGGGATGGCACAAAATCTTCAATAAATCTATTGGCAGGCCTCATACAAACCTTTATCATTTCTTTAACATTTTGAAGAAGAAGCAAGGTTTTCAAGGAATGATAATCGCACAGTCTTTGACAGGTAGTCTGATCCCCTGGGTAAAGAGATGTCAGAGAGACTATTGGCTACAAACAATGATTTTTCATTGATGGGTTCATTAGACTACCTGGACAACAATGCTTACATCCTACACTTCTATCGCACACTAGCAACCTCTAGTATTACTTGCCTGTTTTAAGTACACTCTAGTTAAAGTGGCTTTTGTTAAAATATTTTCTACAAATGAATATATTTACAGGGTTCCTACCTATAAATGTTTTCTTTCTTCAACTCTTCCTCACTTTTTCAATCCACCTGTCACCAAGAGTCTTCTGTACTCCAATAATCCAAACAGGATATCTGACAACCAAGTAAAAGCCAAATTCCCAAATATTTCTGTTAATTTTTTTTACATTTTATTGTAAAAAAAAAAAATACAATGCAAACTGCAAAAAGTTTAAGCCAAACTCCTGTTACGAAATTTATAGGAAAAAAGGTTGTCTCCATCCTCATTGAGAAATAATAGGTCCCAAAACAAACTTGATAAAATAAAACAATCTTTAGTACAACTCTCAAATATAAAAATGTTAACCTTCACTCACCTGAAATCCAGGTTGTTCAACTTGAGAGACGAGACGCTAATTCTCTTCCGCCCCTAAAAGCACATACTAGCCCAACTGGATGTACAACTCAGTTTGGCAAGAATTGTTTGCCAGGGGAAGGGGAAAAATGGGACAAAATAATAAACGAAAAAGAAACACTCCTCTGGTTACGGCTCACGTTGATAAGACGTCACTCCAGCTTAAAAGCCTTCAGAAAGTATTACTTCTGGGAGTTGACAAGTACATCTAAAACTTAAGCGAATATGTTATCACACTTCTCTCATAAAAACCATGTCTTGTATTTTTCTCTGTATGTTTATAACATTAGTCAAGAAGAAACCTTTGTATAAAACGTGATTCTGATTCACCATAAGGAGTTTTTATGACAAAATGCTATTATCGTTATCTATAAATCTGTGGTAATAAAATGAAAACAATCACTGACCTACACTGTTATTCCAGAACACTATATAGTATGACCTTCGCACTAACTTACTAAGTAATAACTTTCAAAAACATACAAATAGTATTCACAATGTTCACTAATATGCTCTCAATACAGTTATTTTTCTCCTCTTGTGATTTCTTTTTATGCTCAGATTTGTGATCGTGGTGACAGAAGAGTCCCGGATTATGCACAGGGATTCAAAGGTAAGTCATCGGAAGTTTCAATAAACACAAATATCTGTTCTTTCATTTTTGTAGCTCCTTCATTATTACCAAAGTCTTGTTTTCTGTAAACAATATTTTGAAAATCAAAGAATACACACTCACAAAAACAAATGGAGTTGGTAATTACCTTTTTTCCTTTATGCGTATTTCTCTCTATGCAAGCGTTTTTAAAGATCTTACTTGATTTATGATTTTTATTTCTTTTGTTGCAGATTAGACAGTTTTCCCCTCAGGACCGGAAAGGAAGATACGCCGCATTGGTGTCACCATGGAAACCCTGCTGAAGCTGGATCAGCGCCGAAACGCTTCTTGCGCTGGGAAGGTGCCTTGTAGCCTGCAGAGGAACACACAGAACTGGAGATGCTCTGGAAATCAGATGAGGAAGAGGATTCAATGAGCACAAGCGAGTTCTGTTGTAATGTGGGGCCTTTTATACTGTTTCTTTGGGTGAGGTTCTCCAGGTAGGGTGTGGTTTGAAAAACATGGGAAGCATGCTTCAACTGCCATTAAGGTAATGTGCTGGGTATGCAAATGAGCCCCTTAGCTCAAACTGAATATCCAGTTTATTCCTGCATCAGGTTGTACAAAAAAATTCACTTTGGCCTATCCTTGTGTAAAAGGAGCCAACTTGAAAACCCCTCATAGTAAAATATAAAACAAGGAACATTATTCATGACAAAGTAAAAACAAAAGACACACAGGGCCAATCCACATTACACAGTATGTTATATATTTCTTGTAACGCGCACTAATAGTCAAGACTGTCCTGGCGCGAGAGAAGATTCAAGTATCGGAAAAACAGAAAGCATGTGGTCTACATGACTTGCCTGAATAGGAAAGTTTTTAGATGTTTTTTAAAATATGCGAGGCTTGTCGTGTGTCTAAGATGGTCGGGGAGGTTGTTCCATAACTGGGCGGCTCTAACCACCAGGGATTTTCCCCCGAGACGAGCTCTCTTGAATCTGGGGGTGACCAAATGTCAGAGGGAGGCAGATCTCAATTGTAGCGGGGGATGGTAGAAAGCAAACCTATGACTTAGGTAGGGCGGGCATGGGCCGTGTAAGGCTTTAAAAGCCAGTGTCAAGATCTTAATGCGCACTCTGAGAGCTACTGGGAGCCAGTGAAGCTCAGAGATTTGCCTTCGTACGCTAAGACATCTGGGAATGTTAAACAGGAGCCTCACTGTCGCGTTCTGGACTACTTGCAGTTTGTGCAGCAGGAAGTCGGGAGCGCCCACATAAAGCGCGTTGGCGTAGTCCAGACGCGAAAGGATAAGTGCTCTGGCCACTGTTTCTTTAGCTTCCTGGGGGAGAAGGGGAAAGAACTTCCGGAGGGTGGTAAGGGTCCCATAGCAGGTCCCCGCCAATCGCATGATCTGATCTCGGAAGCATAGGTCAGCGCCGAACCAGATACCTAGGTTCTTTGCAGCCTCGCAATTCCCAGTGGGGCACGGCAGTCCTATGGGCCAAATGGATTCTTTGAATCCCGCTGGAAATTGGCCATACAGGAGAATCTCCGACTTGTCCTCATTGCATTTGAGAGCCGCCTTAGCCAGCCAGGCAAATACTGAGGACAAGCACTGTTGGACTCTCTCTGTATCGAGATTATTCTTGTCCCACGTGAAAAGGAGTTGGGTGTCGTCGGCATAAGCCATTATTTTCGCACCCAAACTCTCCGCAAGATATACAAGGGGAGTCAAATACACATTGAAAAGTAGGGGACTCAAAGTCGACCCTTGAGGGACTCCAGTATCTACCCTGCTAATCGATGAATGGTAAGGGGGGAGCCAAATTTGTTGTGATCGGTCAGTGAGAAAGGATTCGACCCATTTGAGAGCCGCGACAGTGATGCATATGTCCTCTAACCTAGAGAGCAACTGGGCATGTGGAACCGTGTCGAACTCGGCAGAGAGGTCCAATCAAATTAGGGCCGCTCTGCCGCCCCCGTCCAGGCAATCCCTGATGGCCTCGGTGACCTCCACTAGCGCGGTCTCAGTGCTGAAGGAGGAGCGGAATCCGGATTGGGCAGGATGTAGTGCCCCCGTAGATTCCACAAACTTCTCCAGTTGACGAAACACCACCTTCTCACAGACCTTGGCTAAGGCTGGGAGCAGGGAAATGGACCTATAATTAGAAGTAACCAGGGGGTCCGCTGAGGGTTTTTTAATCAGTGGGAGGAGTTTTGCTTGTTTCCACTGAGGTGGTACATTACTTGTTAGTAAAGACTCATTAACCAAGTCTGTAACTGTAGATGCAATAACCTCCGCCACACCGCTCAGGACTCTGGCTGGACAGGGATCCGCCGGGGATCCAGATTTCAGCGCTTTAAGGATAGCCAAGACGTCCTTCTCCTCAACCTTTATAAAAGAGCACATTGCCTCTTTAGGCTTCATGCCGATAGATGGAATAAAGAGTTGACGAGAGTCGTCTTGTTCTTGTCTTGCCTGAGCTGGCAGAGGGTGGTCAGAGCTAATGTATGGGGCTGGGCTATGTTCTTAGTACAAACCCTAACTAAAAAATAAAACATTTTCAAGAATCCCATAATAAAAATTCCGGTTGTAATTCATCCATGAATTTCATGTTTGTCCTCCAAATTAACCCTGTGCAAAGCACTACGCTATGCTCACGTAGTTTGCGAAGTTTGCGCTACTTCGCACTATGCGAATTGCACGTAGCACAGTGCAAACACGCATAGCGTAGCGTAGTGCATCAGTCATTTTTCGCTTGCTCGCGGTCTTCAACGTCAAGTTGGCGGCCGCGAGCAAACAAAATGACATTCCGGTGAGACTTTTTCCTTGTACGCGATCAGCAACAGCAGGTTTTCGATCGCGAGCGTGGAAAATAAACCCCCCAGCGAGATTCTCAATGCGGGGAGGTCAGGTTTCTCATTGCGATGAGAAACTATCAGTCCGCGTTGAGAAAGCTGCAGCTCGAGTAGAAATCTACTTGAGCGGCAGAAAACAACTGCTTGCACTGTGCAAGATGCAGTGTGCAGACAAGCATCTGCCACTGTGCAATCAGTGCAAACAGCATTTTGCACAGTGCACTACGCAGTTCGCGTAGCTAAGCGTAGTTCACATAGTGCGAAGTGCAATTCGCGTAGCTACGCGTAGCGCTACTTCGTGAACTACGCCCAGGGTTACTCAAAATATGTGTGGTATCTCCTGATTCAATTTCCAAAGTGGTTAAAAAACACAAAAACATTTTTGTTATAAAGGTTGGTTTAATTTCAAATAGGTTTAAAAATGTAAAACCTTCTTTTAAAAAACTTTTTTAAATCTACTATGAAAAAAAACAACTGTCCTGACGTGGGCATATGAACACAACCTGCATGGGTACTTAAAAGTGGTAAAAACAGCACAAATATACGATGCTGTACTGTCTAACATCTAACTACCTCCCACTCTCTCCTTACAGTAATATCAGTGACTTTTATGTTTAAAAATGTAAAGAAATATGTTCTTACCGGACTGCAGCTCTTCCTTGCTTCCAATCTTGACCTTGACACTCCACGGAGTGTAGAAACAGACGCACAACCATGAATGTCGTCGGCTGAAAATAAAAATGTTCTCCATTAAAGTCAGTGGGAAATCTTGGGGGATTTTTTTTTTTTAAATATGTAGAAAATACGTTAAGTTTCTTGTAAAAATGTTATTATATTTTCACATTTTTTATTGTATATTACAGTATTACTTTTATTTTTTCAGATTGTTAAATACTTTTTTTATAAAGTTTTTATTTAAAAATGCGTGGTTAATTATCAAACCTAATAAAATGATTAAAAATGTTGTTTTGTTTTTAAACTATTTTTTTGATGGTGTCTTAAATGTTTACAAATTTTACAAATTTCAGGAGTTAAATCTATCCATTAAATAATTTATTTAGTTATACAATTTGCAGTTCAATTAATTTAAAACATTAATGCTCAGGTATTAAAATCAATACCTGAGTGTTAATACACTTCCCCACCCAGTACCTCAATATCCCTTGCACACCATTACTAAAAGTTACAGTTCTATTTAAAAAAAAAATGTAATATAGTAATATTACTGTTTTGTACTGCTTAAATATTATTACTCCAGTTTTACAACTAATAACTGAGCATTATTTCACTTCCCCTCCCAATACCCCTCTAATCCGTGCCTCCCATGGCTAACAGTTTGTTTTACAATTATTTAAGAACTTTAAAAAATTATGTGAATGTATTATCATGTTAAAATATTAATACTCTGGCATTACCATTAATACCTGAGTATTAATACACTTCCCAACCAAATACCCCTGTATCCTTTACAACCTTCCATAATAAGTTAGCGTATCAACTTTAATTAATTTTATCTACACTATATACTTACCAATATACTTACACATATAATGCATGGTAATGGCATGCGTGGTAATGACATTTGTGGTTAAGGCATGTGTGCGGTAGTGACATGCTTGGTAAAGTTGCATGCTTTGTTAAGAATGCATGGTAAAGGCATATTGTGGTTGAGGCTTTGTTGTAAAGGATGTTTCCCCCATGTCCAGGCCACATGAACAACCCTGCTAGCTTCTGTGTTGTGGAAATCTACACAGGACCTTAACAGGCATAGCGAACATCAGCAAGATCCTCTGTGCACATAAATATCTTCAGTTTGATGGATGGTGTTACATCTGGGGGATTCAGTGGTTATTCAGCTCCCAACGTCGAGTTCTCTACTTAGGCGGCCATATTTCAGAACAGCAGGCCACATCCCCCAAAGATGTTATTTTACATCTATAGGTGGAAGTAATATGCTAGACTTTAGTATATCACTTTGTCTTTTTAACTCCTAGTGCATGCTCTCTTTTTATCAGTGCATACCAGTGCTGCGTCAATCGAGGGTACCTATCCAGGGCCGGACTGGCCGTTGCGGGCACCGGGCAATCTCCCGGTGCGCCGCAATGGTGGGGGACAGTTTTGGGCCCCTCTGGGCCGTTTTTGTTACAGGGCCGTTTTTGCAGCATAGCTGCAAAATCTGCCCTGAAACAAAATTGGCCAAAAACCCTCCCCGGCAAAGAGCTCGGTCACACCCCCAACCACCAACCGGGGGGCCGGACGAGCACTTTGCCAGGGCCTGTTTTAGTTCCCAGTACGGCCTTGTACCTATCGTTCACATAGATTCTGTTTGCTGTACTTGTGCAGCTCCTACAAATCAAGATAAGGATCTCATCTTAATTTTTAGTTTCCAATGTAAGCTCCTTCAAGTTTATATAGCATTTCAGAACTTTCAATTTTTAATTTCATTTTTTTACGTGTATGTACTTTATTAATCTATTCATATTATTTATTTTCAAATAGTCGCAGAACTCCTGAATAGGAATCACTGTGCTAGATCATTTTGACAAAACAGGCATACAAATGTACATTTGTTGCCAGGCAAAAACACAGAAAAGCCCAAGCTACCTAGGGGCAACAGCCGGCGATAATTATTGCTAAGCGCGCTTAGCGTGAGGATAATTATCGCCGGCTATCGCTGGATTTTATCTCTGAGATAGCATGCTATCAGCAACGCTTATCCTAAAAGTGATAACAATTCCAGAGTTAGCTGCAAATCGTGCGATTATCGCTGGAAATCCAGCGATAATGGCAAGGCGAAAGGGTGTTGATAGGGCAGGGCAGACTTAGCCAGAATATCCACCTTACATTGGATATAATGGATAAGTCAGATTGTAAGCAGGCATAAACGAATAGCGCTACTTTTATAATCGCTAAGCAGGTTAGCGATTACCTTGATAATTGGAGAAAAGTCGGTAAGCGACATTCTCCAGATTAGTTTGGCAAGGTACGCCCACTTTGCATCTCATTGGCAATGCAAAGGTGGGCGTTAGGGAAACCGGCGCTGAGGCATGGGAACAGGCGTTAGCGTGTCCATGCTGATAGTGCAATAAAATTATCGCCGCTTTTCGCCCGAAAGCGGATGCTAAAGCGGCGATAATTTTATTGCGGGACCGTAATGATATGCCCCATTGACTTTTCATAGGTAAGTATTCATGACACATACCCGGACTAAGTAAAACAAGTACCACACGGGAACTAAGGAGAGGATTTAATTTCTGCTTAAGTGCTATCAATAAACAGATACATACCCATTAAGCCCCTTAAGCCAAATTAGTTTCAGCTCATTATATCCCTAACATTGGCTTGCTCATATTCCTACATCTAGCCAGCTCATGCATGGGAGCCCTTCAAAGCAATTCAGCAACTCCAGTTCCTTAGTACTCACACCAAGATATAACCTATGATCTATTTTATACCTGACCGTCCAATCCGGTGAGCTTTCTGCTCTCCTATAATCTGTTCTCATAGAGTCAAAGTGCCTTAAAACTACCCAACATATCTCATTTTTGGACGCTCAAATGTGTTTACCACCTACAAATTGAAAAATAATCTTGAATAAGTTTCATCACTGTCCATGCTGTACTGTATTAGGTAGCTCAACAATGTTAAAGTTAATACATTTATATAGTATTATATAGCACCGCTACTTTCCATCACGAAACAGCTGCTGTGTCACTCTAACAACAAGCATCATTTATATCTCACCCCACTAGGTGGCAGCCATCGCATTAAAATGCACATTGCACCAATGGTGTGTAAGGCTCTTCGTAGTCCATTTTAAAATATATCCAGGTTACCATTTGTTCTTGAGCGACTCCATACAAATTACTGTACTGTTTTGTGAATTCAGCTGTATGTATTTTAAATAATTAATCAGTATACAAATGTTAACGTTTATTTTAAGTATTTTTATTATTTATGAAGCATTGATAAACCACTCATTGTGATCAAATTGGGCATGTAATCACTTTATCGCTACATAATGCATAATAACAGATATTTACAATTTTTAATATGGATTTGCATCTTAAATGTATCTCATATACCATCGATCATGTTTTTGAACAACAAAGTACAGAATATTATACTGTTTAATAGTATGGTATAATATGCTAAAAATAGACCAGACTAAAACATTTGTTAATAACTCGCAGAAATGATAATGGTGCCACAAAATGAATTGTTTCTCATGGTTCATGGCGTTTCATTTTTAACCATATTCCTTCTTAGATGTAAATGTTGTTTTCCATTTCGCACACATTGTAATTCAATTCTTTAATATATTACTTCTTCAATATTTGAAATACTTTCAGTTTACCTCATCTCCCCCAATAGCTTTTTAGTGGCAGGCTGTTGCATCTTTTGCCGCTTTTACTTTACAATCGGCAAGGCTCCGGTTTTTGTTCGTGGCTTGTAGACGTTTCAAATGCTTTCGCTTTACCAGCAGCAGCCATTGTAGCAAGTTCACTCATGCTACGGTCCTGGTTGGTGTTCAACTGTCTGTGGCTCTTACCTACTTATATGCAGCATTTTACAAACTATCAGCACAATTAGCATTTAAGTACATCTTGAAAAAATAATTTCATATTTCGCATACCTGGTATATGCTTCCTTTATCATTGACCCTACTTGTTATGTATTCTGGATCGGTGTTTCTCTTAAGTGAAATAAAGTACATTGGGCCTCATTTATGAGGCTGTGCGTCACTTCTACGCCGCTGGTGCGACACTTTTTGTGACGCACCAGTGGCGTAAAAAATGCGCCATGTTGCGCCATATTTACAAAGTGATGCATCTAGGTTGATGCGTCACTTTGTAAACCCCTGCGCCACATTATACCTGCGCCAGGTATAATGTATGCAAGGGGGGCGTATTGACACAAGAAAGGGTCATGGAAGTGATGTAGTGAAATCTATGAGATTTCACTGCGCCACTTCTTGGACTCAAATGCGTCAAAATCTTACGCCAGCCTCATAGGAGGCGTAAGACTGACGCAAGCCCTTTCAAATGGGGCTTGCCCCATGTGAAAGGACACATTGCTGGAGTTGCGTCACTTTTGTGACACACTCCAGCAATGCGTCACTTTTGCGCCGACAGATATGTCAGAAATACTGACGTATCTGTAACTCCTTGCACAATGATGCGTCATACTATAAATATGACGCATCATTGGTGTCGAAAGGAGGGCGCAATGAAAAGTGACGCATCGCTGTTTTCACGCAGCGATGCGTCACTTTTCATAAATGAGGCCCATTATGCGGCGTACGTTGCATCTCTCTACTGCATGTATGCGTCTATTCCGCTACAGCCTAACATAAAGTACCAGTCATATGGCTAAATACTAAAAATACATTTAGGGAGGTGGGGGAGCAGCGTGCACACTGAATCCTTACGCGGTAGCATTTACAAACAATGTTGCTACGGGCACATAAGATGCACTTACGAAGGGATATGCAAGTTTTTATGTATGCAGAAGTTGTAACACATCCTTAACGCATCCTCAGGAGGTTGTTAATATCAAAGCTAGCATCTGTTTACAGTGTCCAGACTAGATACTTCACACTGGTCAGACACATATGCCCTTTAGCACTTTGTTTGCTGTCTGGGAGGCAAGCCTCTGAATCTAATCTATAACACCATCTATTGTTCCTGATAAATTAGCCTGTGAAAGCAAAGTTCTTTCAGTTTGTAGACCATATGCTGCGACTTTTTTATGTTTCTGAAACCTTTACTTTAAGATTAGCAGACAAGGAAACCCCAGACTTAAAGGAGCCTCCAACGGCTAGTCACCTGTGGTTACAAACTATTGCATTGTGGAAACATAATAAAGGCATGCATTAAAATGTAATATGTTGTAACTGGTATTTGGCGCATTGCAAAGCAGACCCACGAGGAGTAGTGTTATACAAATGCAATGGCATTTGTTAGAAAACACTGTAAATATTAACTAATGCCCGTGTACAACCATTCCTTGGGTTGCCATGTCACCTCCTTCACACTTAGCATTTGGGCGATGGCTAAAGGAAGGAGGGAAAGCGGCACGCACCATCAGGAAAATGTAGTACGTCGGTGCCTTCCAAAAACACAGAAAGGGTCACCTAAAAGGTGTAGGTGACTTAAAAGACAGTGGGGCATATTATCAAGGGCTTTATCTCCGCTTTTTGGCTTTAAAAGCCAAACAAGTGGAGATACAAATATTGCCCTATCAACAACAGGGTGCTAACATGCAAAATCGCATGTTTGTGCCATTTTCCACTATGCTTCGCTTTGCATCTCTAATGAGATGCAAAGTGGGCGTTCCGAAGCAAAATAATAGGAGAAATGTCGATTATCAAGCTTCATGTTAACCCTGTTAGAGACAAAAAAAATCAGCGCTAACCACGGTTAGCGCTGCTTTTTTACATCTGCTAATTTTCAGATTTAGCCATGTAATCCAATGGGAGGTGGATTACATGGCTAAAATAACCCTGCCCTATCAGCAAGGTTTCGCTGGTTGCAGTGTGATTATTGCTGGATTTCCAGCGATAATCACACTGTTTACCAGCTAACGCATGGATTCCTATCGCTATCTCCGCGATGGAATCCAGCGTTAGCCTGGGATAATTATCCTCAAGCTAAAAGCGTTGAGCGATAATTATCGCATGACCTTGCTAATTGCCCCATTGTAATTTGCAACAACCTGCAAATAAAGTAAGGGGCAAAGAAACAGCAGCACGCAATCTACGCACTTTTCAATCTAGTGGGTGCTTTCGTACATTTTTATTGAAGTTCCATGTTACCACATGTGACATTCTTTTTTATTACTGCATGCATTTGCAGAACTTTTTGCTGCATTCAGTTTAACCTGTGGTACCTTTAGTTGTGTGAGTTTTACACCTATGGAATACTTTTGTAATACTGTTAATGTGTATGTGATTTCAGCACTATTTATGCTTCCAGTTTCCTGGACACTAACAGCTACGCTTTTTTACGGCGCTTTTGCTCACTAGGCGGCGGAGTCCATTATTGCCCCCTCACCCCGGTGCCGGCCGCAACTTGCCAACTTTGCTTCTGGCTGCGACCTGCTGGGTGCCCGAGGCAAGAGGACAAAGAGGGCTTCTCCCTCGTGTTCTGTGCTCTAATCCTTTCCCCTGGAGGGGTCGCCTGCGCACCTAGGTCTTTCCTACATATATACCACATTTTACAAAATATCAGTACAAGTAGCATTTAGTTAAAAAAAAGAGTCCAAACACCAAAAGTGCAGATGGGAAGGAGCCTTAACGTTTCACTAACCTGACGCTATACACCATTGGATCATAGTACCTCATTTTTTACCAACATGTAACACAATGCAATCTGTTGGTTTGTCCACAATTATGCTTTTTGCAGCACCCACCAGAAGAGTGCTATGCTCTTGTCTTCAGTGTCATGTGACATTAACATGTTTGACAAACCCCACCAATGAAAATGAGTGAATGGCTTGTGTAGCGCAGCGTGGCCTCTTTTAGTGGGGTGTGTGGCTTTAGTGAGGATTCTCTTTTTCTTCAAGCGAGGTGTGTTATCTCCCTGTGCAATTTCACACAGAGGTGCATTTTAAAGCAATAGTTTCAAACATATTAACAGATTAAACAGTCATGGTTTTTTTTAAGGCTCTTCCGAAGTGTGACATCATCTAGCAGTTCTTCAAAGTGTTTCCAGAGGTGTCATCACTTCCGCCTGCCACTTTCTATCATTTCCCCAGTTTGCACCTACCGAATGCTTCCCCCAGGCCATGACAGAGGATGTACTTCAGGTACAGCGTAGGAAAACAAAACGTTACACAGATCCCATAATCACAGTCAGTGGGAGTGGGTCTGTACATCAGGTTACAAAGCTCCCCTTGGCCCAGACACGAAGGTCCCCAAATTTATTACACCGTGCAAGAAGTTTGCATCACAAAAGTGACACAACCCGAGCAAAGTGTTTAATTGGTATTTACTTTTGCGCTGAATAGCAGTCATAAACTAACGGAAAGTAGTGTAACATTGCATCAAGGGAGACACTAAGGGTGGTGCATGGGTATTCCTATTCAACCACTTATACTTTTGATGCAGAGTTGTATCTTCTAAACTAGCATTTGCAATACAATAGGTGTCAGTTTTAGAAATGTTACCTATTGGTATTGTAAATGACAATGCCTTTTAATATTGCAGGTTTGTTTAAACAAATACATAAAATGCATTCTAATTTACAATGCCAGTAGGTCAAAATCTCACAAACGCGAGACCTATTGCACTGCAAATGCTTGTTACATGTGTCACTTGAGTGAGTCCTACAGTCTCACTCATTTAAAGTTATACTGCTGTGTACTGAACTCCCCTTGGCTTAAAACGGTTTGGTGTGTAGCGCTGCGCAGTGCAAGTGTGATGTATATGTGCTGGTTGTATGTCTGCCTGTGAATAGTACAATACAGGGATAATGCAGTACTGTACAGAGCATGTTTGGTTTTATTTTTTGATAAACAAATTTTTATTGCTTTTAAGCCGCGCAGAGTTAAAACAATTGGCAAAACCCAATTCCAATACAGGAGAAGAGTTAGCAGTATATCAATGGTTCTCAAGTCATATATCACATTTGAAAAAAAAACAAAGTAGATTACTCTGCACCAACAAATTAAAACAGATTGACTCAACCATTTACCCCACAGTCATCCATGTTTGTGGCGGCATCCCCTTGCCTCATAGACCACAAGCTCCTGTTGCATTTACCAGTCCACACCACGTCGCCAGGGAGGAGTGGGTGACATACAGTTGGCGGCAATATCACACTTAGCAACCAGGAGAGCTGTATCCAGAAATGAGCACTCAGCTCTTGTGCTTCCAGTGCCCTCAAACACCCCCCAACAAGATAATCAAAGGGTAAAGGTGAACTTCCCATCACAGGATATCTGATAAATCTCGGCTCAGCCTCAGCCAGAAGTTGGCAATAAATGAGCAGGGCCAAACCATATAGAAGAAATCCACCAGATATACCCCACAGCAGGGGCAGGAGGCCTGCTCAGTTCATTCAGTTCAGAGAGAGATACGTTTAGTAAATGGTAGGTATAAATTAACCGTAAATGGGTGGAAATAGTGAGCTCCCTGAGGGGTATTGGGGCATCTCGCCAATCCTCATCATCAATAGGGCACAACCAGCCATCCCACCAGAGCCTAAGATGTTGCAGCGATCCAGGGTAATTGATTATCAGGATGCCGTAGATTTGGGAAATTCCACCCCAGGCTAGGTTACTGTTAGATCTGGGTGTCTCTAGTTGGCAATGGTTATCACCTTTGTCCAGATAGGGACCCTTACTTCTAAGCCAGGACAAGGGGATTACTCTCCTTAATAACCACTGCTCACCCACTTGGGAGCTTGGCACGAGCAGACAGGCTTATCTCAGAGGCAGTGTGGCAGAGGGGCAGTCCAAACTCCTGCAGCTCCCTTGGTTCTTCTCCTTGGAAGAAAGGTTTCTTGTTCCAGAAGTGATCTAAAGTCTGGGTCCCAATATTTATACCAAAAAATCCTTTGTTCTCTGAAGGCAGAGAGGCCTCTGCCTAGTTTAAACCAGTTCCTGAGCACTGTGTTTACATGACTCTTCTCTTCCTTTCACTGTGCAGGGCAGAGACATCAGACGCCCCACAGGAGGTGGAGCCAGCACAGGGGAGGGAAGATGCAGCTCTGGAGTACTCTGTTGACAGGATTCTCCTTCTCCTTTCACTGTGCAGGGCAGAGACATCAGACAAGCCACAGGGGGTGGAGCCAGCATTGTGGAGGGAAGGCCCAGCCCTATTCAGGTCCCAGGTGCACTCTCCCCCTCCCATCTGGAGGTAAATCTCCCTATTCACCACTGGGCTGTCCCAGACTGTCTCCTGGAATTTCCCCAGCCCTGTCACACACAAACCCAGACAAGGAATACACAAGTCAGCAGAGGCGGGCTCAAATGGTTAGGCAAGCAAATACCTGCTTTCTAAAAGTGGTATTTGTAAACACAGAATATTAAAATAAACTTTACTAAAAGATGTATTTTATTATTCTGAGTTCAGGCATATTAAACTCGAATTTCTACCATCTTCCCTGAGTCAGTTAGGATTGTAGGGATGTAACAATCTTCACTGCCCAGTCTAATCTATGAGATCAGGTAGCCTTCAATAGTGAAAAACGAAAATGGCTGTAAGTCACTACTAGAACATGCTACACACATCAGAGCATGTTCTACCATATACTTACAATGCACCCTGCCCTCGGGCCTACCATAGGGGTGTCTAATATGAAGCAAAGGGAAGGTTTTGTGACTGGCAAGTGGGTGCACTTGGCCAAGTCGACATGGTAGTCACAGACTACACACAGGCCTTGCAATGGCAGGCCTGAGACACACTTTACAAGCTGCTTCTGTGGGTGGCACAACCAGTGCTGCACGCCCACCAGCAGCATTTGCTCTACAAGCCCTGGGCACACATGGTGCACTGTACTAGGGGCTGACAGTAGATCAAATAAGCCAATCATGGAATCCAATCAGTATATCAATTTAACATAGGGAGCACTTGCACTGTGTCACTGATTAGCAGTGGCACAGGGCCCAAAACATACAACCAGCAAAAATATGTCAAAACAGATGAGGCAATCCGTCAAAAAAATGGAAGGGAGACTCACGCCAATGATGTCAGGTCTAACAGTTACCCATTAGGAGTTTGGGCTCAAGAGGGTTGAATTCAGGTAAGTAATCAAAACCCAAGGTATGAACCTGTAGGGCGTGTCTGAGTGGAAATATTTGTAGAATTAGGTGTTTGCCAAGGTGTGTGTAGCCTGAAGTTCCTGAAAGGAACATATGCATTTCCCAGACCACACATCCCCCTATTGCGAGACCCAATGAGATCCCAAGTTTTAAAGCTCTGGAGTTTTTCCGCCTCCCGCAACATGTGCCATGCCAGAGAGGAGTCTGTTGCATAAGTTTGCCATCCCATTACACATGTCTAAGTGCAGCTCTCCAGGCTAGGAACACCACTTTAGTTACTCGAGGCATACTAGAAGGAAGTGGAGAGCCAAACAGCAGGTCCTACAGACTTGAAAAGCTCTACAGGGATAATTCTAACTCATAGGCAGGGTCAGACCATTCCCCATTAAACCAATTCTGAATAACAAGAAGGTGGGATGCTAAGTAATAAAGGTACAACTGAGTCATCCCTAGACCACCGTCATGGGGACCGCGCTGACAATGTGCAAAAGAGAGGTGAGGTTGAGACCCATGCCACAGAAACATTGTGGCCATTCCATCGAGAGGCCGGAACCACACCCATGATAAGTTGATTGGTACAATTTGAAAGAGGTACACATGAAGTCAACAGAGGCAACAGAGGCAATGCTGTGTTCCACGAGCAGGCATGAAGCCACACTGGTCCAGATGAAACAACGTAGCCAGAACACGCTTGAGCGGGTTAGCCAACAGGGAGGTGAAGATTGTAATGTCGCTGTTGAGGTGTTGGAAATGGCCCTTTTTGCAGGGTTATCCCTAAACCTTTTGCTTCTTCCTCCCTTATTATAGTGTTAAAGTGCATATGCTCTCTGTGTACATTTTAAGTGTAATTGGTTATCCATGATTGGCATATTTGTGTTACCAGGAAGTCCCTAGTAAAGTGCACTCAGAGTGCCAGGGCAGGTGATTCAAATGTTACAATGGGGCCTGCAGCACTGGTTGTGCCACCCGCACAAGTAACTCTTAAATGGTGTCTCAGGCCTGCCACAGCAGTGCCTGTGTGCAGTCTGTGAACTGCCATGTCAACCTGGCCAGTGTCCCCACTGACCAGGCCTAACCCTTTCCTTTCTGTGCACATTGGTCACCCCAATGGAAGGCCCAAGGTATCCCCTTGGGCAGGGTGCAGTGTATGTGAAAGGTAGAGCATGAACTGGTGCAGATGACATGCTCTGGTAGTGAATTACAGCCATTTTAGTTTTTTCACTATTGTAAGGCTATCTTGCCCATAGGCTATCATGGGGAATGCTGGCTGCAGTGGTTACCAGCATATCTTCCCATAGGAGGAAGACAGGACATAAATGTCTGGTATCCCTGAACTCGGAATTTAATAACACATCTTTTATGAAAGGTGGTTTTTAAATCCTGTGTTTAAGAACAGCACTTTTTAGAAAGTGGCTGTTCTCTTGTCTGACCTTTCTGTGTGCTTTGGCTCTTTGTGAATTAACTGTCTGGTTTGTGAGTGACAGGGCTCGGGGATTCCAGGAGACAGAATGAGTCCACCCAGTGGTGAATAGAGAGATCTGCATCTAGATGGGAGGGTGATGTTGCACCTGGAGCCTGAAAAGGTCTGTGCCCGCCCCCCACAGTGCTGGCTCCACCCACGTGGTGCATCTGATGTCTCTGCTCTTCACTGTGAAAAGAGAGAAGGAATCATGTCAACAATGTGCTCCAGGGTTGTGCTTTCCCTCCACAATGCTGGCTCCACCTCCTGCTGGGCGGCTGATGACCCTGCCCCTCTATCTGAAGGGAAAGGAGAGGCCAGGAAAACAAAGTGTTCAAGGAACACCCAGAACTGGTTCAGACCGGGCTCAGAGCCTTCCTGCACAAAGGGAACAAAGACTTTTAGGGGTATAAGTACAGGACCCCAGACTACAGAAAATTAGATCTTCCTGGAATCAAGAAGGAACCTTTGCCAAGGAGGAAGCTGGAAGACTGAAGAAGGAAGACTGTCCTGCTGTTGCTTTGCTGGACTTACCTACAGTTGCTTTGCTGCCAAGGAGAGGGGAAGGACTTTGCTTTGTGCTGTGTCCCCTTGCTTGAAGGAATCTTCAAGGGCCTGAAGAAGAGCTGGCTCCCTGTTAAGAAGTCCCAGGAACAAAAGGACTTCACCCTCAGCTTCCCTGATCTCTACTGAGAGAGTTCTGTCCTTCCTAGAGTGCTTGGCCCTGGTTTGGTGCCTCTGGTAGTTGTACCTGTGTTGGGAAGCTGGAAACCAAGATTTTAAAGACTTTCTGCAAAGTTTCACGCATCGCTCACTTCCGGAACGCATCCCCGACAGTGCGAGGAAATTCCTGCCACCGCGAAAGCCGAGATCATCGCAGCACCTGTTGTCGCTGCCAGAGTCGTCGCATCCTTCGCTTGCGGAACGCAACAGTCCGGTGTGGGAAGATTACCATCGCTGCGAGTATCGTCGCAGAGCCTATCATCGCTGGGTGAGATCGCTGCACCGCTTGTTTGCGGACCACATCACGACGCTGCGAGAGCCGTCGCAGAGCCATCGCATCAAGGGGCTGTCAGAGGAGAATTTTGACGCTGCACCGCACATCGTCGCCGCACCGGCGATTGTCCCCGTCCCGAAGAGTGTCGCATCGTACCTTTTGCGAGCCGCTTTCACCGAAACCTGCGCACCGGAATCCATGTAAAGTATCGCATCCCTCCCCATACATATGGGAGTCACAGCAACACGCCTGCTACGTCCAGTGGGGTCGTCGCATCTCCTCCCCATGGTCTCAAGAGTGACGCATCACTTGCTTTTCAATGCTGCAGCTTTCACTTGGTAATTTTGTCACATCTAAAGGTACTGTTGGCTAAAACGTGATGCAACTGTGGATTATTTTAACACAACCTTAAGAACACTTTTGAACTGGGTATGTTAGATTTTTGTTGTTTTGGTCTTGCTTAGTTTAGATTAAATATCTTTATTTTTCTAAATTGTTGTGGAGTCCGTTTGTGGTGTTTCCACTGTGTTACTGTGAATGTTGGTACAAATACTTTACACATTGCCTTTGATAAGCCTGACTGCTCGTGCCAAGCTACTAAGGGGGTGAGCAGGGGTAATCTAAAGAGTGTATCCTTCTTACCCTGACTAGAATCAAGGGTCCCATTTTGGACAGGGGTACCTACCTCTGCCAACTAGAGACCCCCAGTTCTAACATGAGGAGTGAAATTGGATGGTAGTCTTTTCATGATGTAGAAGGGGATGTACCTTAGGGATCAGCACTGTGGTGGGTTAGTCCAGTTCCTCATACAAAAACTGCAGGTGGAGGGATCAAGATATCATGAAATGCCGTGCAGTATTTTGTGGGTAAGCAGTGTGCTCCAGGGGTTTTTACTGATGCTAGCCCATATAAGGCCTCTACAATCTCCTTGTGCATAAAAGGTTCAGCCGGCATTTGTACTGAAGAAGAAGCAGAGAATGATCTGCCCCAGTATAGCCTGGGATACTATTTGAATTTGTGAGAGCGCCTGGCAATCAGTGGAAGGTAAAAAAGATGACGTCTATGCAGGAATGGGTGTGATGGGCTGTGTTGGTGTGCATAAATTGGCAAAGTCTTACCCCCCAGCCATTGGAGAGACCAAGGGCGGTGGTCCAACTCACAATTTCATGTGCCCCAGAACGCCTTAAGTCAGTAAGAGGTCCAGTAGTGTCACTATCTAGATTGGGCACTGCATTTAAGTCACCCCCTATCAGTGTAAGACCCTGCGGTAGGTCGAGGAGGAACCCGGAAAGGCCCCGGAGGCAACTATTAGGAACTGTGGGTGGTAAGTAGACATATATGTAGGTGATCACCTGACCCTCCAAGGCCCCTCACAGTGCAAGAAAGTGGCCCTGTGGGTCATGTATGGCATGGTTGACCACAAGGGGAAACAGGAGTCACAAAATGATAGTAACTCCACGAGACCCACAAGTACATCCTGCTTGGAAAACCCAGTCATATACCTTCCACCCTAAGAAGGGGCAGCAATCCCCCAGCAAATGATTTTCTTGAAGCAGGAGAACTTCAGGAAGGTGGTGGTGGGCAGAGGGGAGGACCGCTGCATGTTTCTCTCAGACCATGAAACCATTAACATTCCAAGACTATGTTCGAAACTTCACCATTATGGGGTGGAGGATAATCAGGTACGGTGGACATTATGGGGGGCCTGTCAGGGCCCAAAGGTGGAGCAGAAAGCAAGCCGACAGGGTGTCATGTGATGTCAAAATGAGAAACTCACCACTGGAAGTATTGTGGGAGTGTATACCAAAACCTAAAAAGTAATATAGAAAATAAACATACAAGCAATGCATATATATAAATTGTTAGAAACAGTAACATTTTGCATTGAATTACCCACCTCCCAACTCCCACCTCACCCCACACTTCTACCCCAGAAGTATCTGTTACCCTAGGAAAAACCCCTATCAAGAAAAACAATATACACAACATATTAGAATCATCAAAGGAGAGAACTCCATATTTAAAAGGAGAAAACTGTAACTGCCATTCTGCCCAGTGAAAGCAACAATGGACAGAGGAATGTGATTAGCTCGACAGTTGCTCAGGAACCTAAGCTACTGGACAAACAACAAGGAAGCCATTTTACCAATGGAACCCAAAACCAGTCAAATCGCAGGGCTGAGAGAGAGATCAGTACCTGAATGTGAGCCGCTGGTGCGAATGATGGCATGGTCAGAGGACCTAAGGATATGTGGGTCTCCATCCTCTCCCTCAGATGTGGGATGTGAGACAGGAAAAGATAGGATTGGCAGCTGCATCTGAGGGGACCGCCGAGGTGACTCCTCTTGGGCTGCTCTCCTTAGCCTCTGGGATTGAGTGTACTGCCTGTAGGGCATGGATAGCAGTGCCGGATCCCGCCGGTCAGCAAAGTGTGGACGGCACAACCTGGAGCAGCAGAGCCAACAATAAAGATGTCTTCTTTAAACCATTGCCAAGCTGACTCACAATCTTCCTAAAAGTATGACTGATTAGCATGGATGACATGGAGTCGGGCCGGAAATAACAAGTGATATTGGAGTCCCATGGCCCTGAGTTTCTGTTTCACTAATGTATAGGAATGGTGGTGCTGCTGTACCTCCCGTGTGTAGTCCACAAATAGGAGAACTTTGGTGTTGCCACATCAAAGTTCCGATTGTATCCGAGCCTCTCTAAGGATAGCATCTCTATCCCTATGCAGTGATCGGTCAGGGGGGCTCTAAGAGGAGCTGTAGGCGTAAGCACTTGACTTGCCCTCTCTATGATGAACCATGTGGATAGATGTGTGAATGGCATCCGGGATTTAATCCATTGCTCAAAGAAGTCTGCTATAATTTGGAGTGCACTGTCCTCTGTTACCTCTGGAACCCCGACTAGGAGCACATTATTCCACTGGGAGTGGTTTTCTGCATCTTCTACGCATCTATGGAAATCCACTGTTCAAAAGAGCAGGGTCAAGACCTGGTCCTTGAGAGCGGAGATGCCATCTTCTACTGTGGGGTTGCGTGCGTCAGCTTCTGTAATGCATGCAGTAGCATTCTGCAGATCCTGGTGTAGCAATGCCACGTCCATTTGCACTTCTCCAATTTTTGTCTTCATTGCGACCTGTGAAATTTGGATAGCTTGAATAATAATGGTAAGGTCACTTGGTGGAAAAGTGGATTTATCTCCGTCATACTCGCCTGACGGTACGTTGGCAGGGCTGATAGTTTATTGGTACATGAAAGTCTGTGATGTAGTAGATATAGTAGGTCTATCTTTGCCCATTGTGGCAGGATCGCAAATCACAGAGGGTCTGCATTGAAAAAGGATCGGCCCGCTGGCCACAGAAGCGCAGCAGGATGAGCAGCCATCCCCTGGGTGAAGAGTCCTCCCTCCTCCACGGCTGATGACGCTGTACATTGTCAGTGGTCAAGCGTCTCCTCGGTGCTTCTTGACCGGGGGCACCATCTCAGAACAGGACCCTAAGACCCAGTAAACAACAATGGCAAAAGAGTGCAGCTCACCAGGACAGTGATCTAGGAAGCGGCAGGCGGGTACAGCACAGCCAACAGATCTTCCCGGTTGTGAGAAGTTGGCCTGGTACATGAAGTTTCCAATTCTGGAACCACCCTGTATCAGTCCAAATATCCCCTTATGGTGTCAGGTTGTAAGTCAACCTTACAGACAAGCTATCTTAAGGGTAGCATAGACTAAGCAGCCTTAAAGGCTTAACTCAAGAGGTCGTGTTAAGCGAGCTGTTTTACCAATCACAATCCTGTAATATCAAATGAAAGGACCCCACACAAGTATATATTGTAAAAATATATGTATTTATTACTCACAATAATCCCCAGTACTCTTTATGAATAAAGGGGCACAAGCGTTAAATCAAAAGCACAGTATAACATACAAAGTTGCACAAATATGGATGAGGGCGAGGGACCACTCAGACCATATACTAAACAAGTGGTATAAGAGATACCAATCAAACAGTGGTTAGGCCTAGGGCCTAGGGAATCGCTGGGAGCAGTCGGGACAAGCAATGCTGAAGTCTGGAAAAGCCCGCGGGATTCGGGTGCAGCGCTGAAAGCGCACGCATGCACCAATGTTAGTCAATGGTGCGTAAAAGTTACACAAAGATAGTTTAAGGACACTTCCGCTGAACCTAGAGGGACAAAACTTAAGACACAGACCCTAGAGGTGTGTACCAGTGTGGGAACACCGGCGTTGCAATGTTACCTCACCCACAGGAAGCGGGTGCACAGGGTCGAAGTAGTGTCGGGTTTCGTCACGCTGATTCTTGGTGCTTGGAGCTGAAGAGGCTGCAGGCGCTGTGAAGGAGAAGTGTCTGGTGGGATCCAAGAGTGGATCGTAGTCGAAAAGTACCTGGAAGCAGAGGGGACAGAGTCTGGGTCACTCAGCAGTGACCAGGGTGGAACCAGGACGGAACCAGGCAATGTCGGGCGCAATCAGGTGGTTGTCGAGGAGCTTCTCTCCGCTGTCACGTGGGCTCTGGGGTATCTACGAAGTCCAGGAGCAGGTCACGATCTGTCCCACGCAGGCTCTCGCCGTCGGCGCTGTCGGCTTCAAGATTGGAGCAAACAACACTTGGCAAAAGCAATCCACGCGGAACCGGAAGATTGCTTCTCACTCGGACCAGGAGGTCAGAGTGGGGGCTCCTTTTCAGGGGAGCTGGTGCAAATCTAGAGCAACCAGAATCGCAAGTCGTATTTCAAGTTTCGTCGGCACAGGGGCCGCAAGCCGGCTGGCAAGTGACCGGGCCAACGCGTTGAGCCAAAAGAAGCAGAAGGGCCCCACGCAGCACTCGTCGAGTGTAGAGGGGTGAACTTCGGTGCAAGAGTGGCTCAGGGTTAGGGCTTCTCAAACCCCGGTGTACAGCTTCGAGGGTCACTCGTGGGCTGCACGGTCAGCGTCTCGTGGTCTTTCCAAGATGGCGTGCCCCACGCTTCCGGTCGCCTCCACGGGTCTCAGCTCTGCAGGGACTGTGGATCGGGCTGTTAGAAGGCAGGCAAGCTTGATCTCGTTGATCTCTGTCGCTCGAGTTCCGGCAGGAACTGCAACAAAGCAGACGTCGTGGTGCTGGATGGTGCCTGTTTGCACAGGGTGGTCACTCCTTGACCACAAGGGAGATTCTTCAGTCTTCTACGTTGAGTAGGATGACGAAGGGTCCAGAGTTTCGTTTCTTATGTTTCATCAGGATAATCTGAAGTGCATTGGCACTGCTCCCAGTCTTATACTAATTTAGGGGGCTGGATTACCTGCTAGGTCCCCTCCTATGGGTGGGACCCAGGAAGTGGGTGGATACACCCCCTTCCTTTGATCCAGGCCGCCCTGGCACGAGGGCTGGAGTGCCCCAGAATCGGTTTGGCCGGATTATGCAAGGGGCAGCCTTCTGCTCCCCATGCAGTGTCTGGTTTCTTTCAAAACTCCCTGCTACAATCCACTATCTCCTGTCTGGGGGGGTGTAATACCTCCCTGCGACAGGAAACCCTTTGTCCAGGCCCCTTTGGCTGAGTTTCGGTCAGCTTCAGGGGGTCAGACTTGTGTCTGTGGCAGAAGCATCCATTTTGTGGATCCAAGGTCATTTTAGAAATTAACCGCATTTAAGTAAAGTAACATGTCTTATCCCTCTAGAGGGGTGGAATGCTATCCCCGTCGCCAGAACTGGCGAGGGGATAGTATTCCAAATCGTATGACACCTTACACGACATGTTTTGATAAAGCCAAATCAAAGTTGCTATATAACCGCGAGGATTATGATGCACTTAAGAGTATTTGGTATGGCATTATCCTGAAACAGCTTAGGGATTTGTTCCCGACGGCTGCAGACAGGCTCAGCTCATGCTAGAGCTCCATCTCACATTAAACCACGCACTCTGCCTCCAGGATTGATAAGGCCTTCCATAGGAGTGGCTCACAGGTTTATATGTGTCGAGATATAGGTTTAGATATAGGTATACTATATCTAAGCAAGGGGTGATTACACCACCTTACCCCAGCTGAGTGATCAGCCAGTTTTGTCAATTTAAGAACCAGCCAGGGATGGCAAAAGATATGCTGCAGTCCCTGGTAGGCTTTGGTGGCACCTATGCCCTGGGCACCTATAGTGCATGGTACAGGGAATGTCTGACATAATATCGACAGACAGAATATCTACATACAAAAATATCGACACAAAAATATCGAAATCAAAAATATTGAAATTATATCTACATAATGGTAAGTACAAAAATATAGAAAAAATAATATCGTAGTACAAAAATATCGAAATTAAAAATATCGTTTTTTTAAATGTATTAATAATAATGTAAAAATAATTTTAAAATACATATAATTTAACAAATATTAAATAAAAACATTAAAACATAATTAAAAAATTACAAGTAATACATATACATTTAAAATAAATTAAAAACTTAATAATTTAATGTAATTTTTTTTTTTATTTCATTTAATTGATTTAAAATAAATTTAAATTTATTTTATTTTTACCCTGTACGCCTGTACCCCAAAAACCCAAAACTGACCCTGAACCCTAAAAATACCCCTATACCCCAAAAACCCAAAACTGACCCTGAACCCTAAAAATACCCCTTTACCCAAGAACTGAAAACTGACCCTGAACCCTAAAAATACCCCTTTACCCAAAAACTGAAAACTGACCCTGAACCCTAAAAATACCCCTTTACCCAAAAACTGAAAACTGACCCTGAACCCAAAAAATACCCCTTTACCCAAGACAGAGAACTGAAAATATCGACACATACAAAAATATCGACACGATATTCTGTCTGTCGATATTATGGCACATCGATATACTATTCCATCGATATTAAAACATCGATATTATTGTATTTCGATATATTATTTTCGATATTTTGTCTGCCTACCTGGTACAGGGGCTGACAAGGAGTCCATTTCCAATTGTGGTATGTACCTAGGGTACATGGAATCCATTTTACAGAGAGAGCAGATAGCCTGGGGCCCTGATTAGCAGGGAACCAGGCCAACTAAGTAAAAAACCAGCTAAACACAAGGCAAAAAATCTGGGGTAACCATAGTCAGGTAGCCACCTTCCTACACCGGTAGGTACAGGAGTGCAGTGGCGAATGGACGACTTGGGCATCTCTTCTCCATGGAACCACTTAACAACAGCTCCCAGTTGAGGATGAGAACGAGGCAGAGAATGCGGAAGCTCACTGAGGCTATGGAAAGGCCCCTGGCAACAGCAGCTGAAAGGGGCATGCAATAGGTGGTTAGCACATGAATGTCAAGAGTAAGTACCACTCTGAAGTAATCAGGAGCACCAGATTGTCTACCATTCACACTTGGAGATGGAGGAAATCAAGGCAGGGTAAATCACAATCTCCTGGTATCAGGCACAACATCGGACAAACAAGGCAAGATCCAGAGGCAAGGCCCAGTCCCCCCTCCACAGGCCACTCACCTCAGACACCAAGAGGAAGGGGGCCACTCTAGTGAGGCATCCCACACTGCCTTTATCTGCCAGAGAAGACCCACTATAAGTCTGATACATCACTTACCTCCAAGGCAGGACCCAGTCAGGCATCACGGGCCATGGCTGCAAGGCTCACTATGGAAACAGGCCGGCCCAAGTAGCAGGAGCCCTGGCACCATACGAGCACAGGGAGAGAGATAGTCATAGATTAATGGTGCAGGGATTCTGATGCTCTCTGTGGCACTCTAATAAAAGAGAGAGGGACCCCAGGACCAAATGTTTGATTTATTTTGTATATAATGTCTGTTTTGTGTATGTTTCCCATTTTTTAACTAATTATATTGTATGGTAATAAACTGTGCAGATCTACTTTTTATTGTGCTTTTCTTAAAATTTTTGAATATTTTGTACATTGCTTCCATGCTAAAAGTTCATGTTGTTTATTGTTGAATGTATGCATACTGGCAATAATTTGCTTGTTTGTGATAATTCGCCCAAAGGGAATTATATACTTTGACTTGTGCTCTCTGTGGCACACCTTGCACTGAGGGAAAGGAAGCAGGAGGTCCCACAGGATCATGGCCTCTCCGTACCTCTGGGGCCTAGCAGCCTCCGGGCTCACCATGCCAGTCCTCCATCCATCTGGTGCTATAGGCGCGGTGGCTCGGGTGGACGTCTGCTCATCGCCAATGGGCCCCAGGAGGAGGGGTATCACCAACAACTTGGCAGGAGTCAAGCCACTACAGGCATGTGGTCCCACAAGTCTAGTTAGGATTGGGGCAGTCTCTCCAAGACTTCAGGGGTAAGGACCATGCCCCCACCATCCACAAGGCCGAATTTGTAGCAGAGTGAAGCTCGAGGGCAGCCATCAATCCGGATTATAGGTCGAATTCCAATAAATTGCAGTCACCATGTTGGCCGTCCAAGCCATGCCCCCAGTGCATGTATGTTATATACATGTGCTGGATGTATGTGTACCTGTGAGTGGTACAGAAGGATGAAGTGATGTGCTTTGCATGCATGCTGTGTACATACGCTGGGTGTAAATGTGCCTGTCAATTGTTTATTACAGGAATAATGCAGCATTGTGTAGTGTGTGCATGTTATATGCCTGTGCATTTGTGCCTGTGAGTGGTACTATGCATGAAGGATGTAGTGCTGTGCAGTGCATGTATGCTACATGCCTGTGTGTATGTGTGCTTGAAGTAGGTACAATATATGGCTGACTCAGTGTTCGATTGTGGGCTGCATGGTGAAGCATTATGAGAGGAGTTTGAGGAAGCCCCAGACAGTTTTGTGTATTGCTGCATTACTATAAGCTGGGTGGTAGACATTGAAGAGAGGGAAGACCAGCCTCCCCTAGTACACTTCAAAGGGTGCTCTTTGATTCAGAGAGAGGTCACAAGGAAGGGGCCCGGTCACATCTCCAGGCAGAATAGAGAATCATTAAAAGTATGACTGAGATAACCTTTTGAAACACATATCACTGTGGCTGACATCCAGGTGTGAACTTCTCATCATTCTCATGGCCTATGTAGCCATGGAGCTATCAGTCATTACTGCTGTGAGAGACTGCTTTCTGGAGGAAGAGAGGGCAAAGTAGTGGGCACTTCAAAAGAAAGCAGCCCCACAACATAAACTTCATAGACTCAGGTTCTTATTACGACTGCCAAATCTGCAGTATTAGGACTACAGCGGTCAGACCGCCAAGAGACCAACGGCACTTCCAGGATCAAGAATCCTGCTGCCCCTGTGGTTTGCAATAGGCTGTAATATGCTGGTGGTGCTGCTTCCGGCACTGCTGGGCATATTACAAGTTGCATTTTCATCTCCCTTTTCATGGCTGTGATCCCGCCATTAAAAGAGTGGCAGAAAGTCAACAAAGGGTGCCCTAACAGCGCTCCTTGCTGGAGTTGGGACAGAGGTGCATGCGGTGGGAGGGCACATTTAGTGCCCCCCTTTATTTGCGCCCCCATTTTCTGCACGGTGTGGCATGTATGCATGATAAGGCATGGTGCAGTTGACGGTGTGACTGTAGCAGCCTGTATTATTGGCTCTTCTATGATCCCTTTAGAGTGCCACGGTCTGACCACCCTAACACCACCTGCCAGACCAGGATTTAACTCTTGATCTGGCGGGCGGTCGCACCACGGGTTTGGTGTTCCTACAGCGGATGGTGGAGGACTGCCGACGCCTTAGGAACACCAAACTTGTAATAAGGCCCTCAAACTCTAAATCACATTTCGTCCCTAGTATGGACTATTAGAAGTGAAGCTTGAGACCCCAATACTATGTCCTTAATTGATTGTTAAGAAAATGAGTAACAACATATAATTTTTTCTTTATGTTGTTCTGCACCTGTGAAAAGAATGAAAAATGTCTTTATGAAGAATAATTGATGTCTCAAATAGATGTCATATGTAATTGTGGTGTGCCGTGGTATGTTTTTATAAATATTTAGACACAAAGATTTTTTACTTTGTGCAATCACATCTTAGGTGGTAAGGCGTGGCATTACCCTGAGTGGCACCATTACGGACCTATTCTCTGTATACTTTGTGTTTCTATACTACGTGCCCACTAAATAGCTCATTTTACAAGGTGCGACATCTTGTTCCACTACCACCCTATGTTTTTTTTCTAAATTGTAGTGGCTGCTTCTCACTGACAGAAATAATACCACCTGCTAACTTGTCTTAAAGTGTCATAGTAGCTCTACTGCTATACTGGTGGAGGCCAGATAGGCAGGGGACAATTGCTGTACTCTCACCTCCAGCAGTCAGATAGCAGACACTCTTTCATTAAACACCTTGGGCCGCCCCCTTTCCTGCTACAGAAGTCTCTTTGGCACTGCTCTGGTACTCCCTGAGTACCCATCAATCTATTACTTATCATTCGAGCAAGTAGAAGAAGGTTGCAAATACAGATTCCCTCTTAAAGAGCACTATTTTTGTAATAGATGGTAAGCTTTCCATGTTTACAATGTAAAGGTACGTGCAACTTTATGGTGAATTTACAAGCGCCTAAAATAACAAATTACGTTAAATTTGCACCAGTACAGCCAGATCTATGTTTATATTTGCACAAAATCACCACTGTTGTACAAATAACATTTGCGGGTTTCATGCTGATGCAAATAATAATGTTTTTCTTGTTCGTCTGTGCAAATGCAATTCGCACAATTGCACCGCCTTATTGTACATGTATGTAATCTGACCATTGGGATCTCTCCTAGTTTACGGGAGACATTCACATAGGAATGCGTCTTAGAATGCGATAAACACCAACAATATTATAAACACATAAAAAACTAAAGTAAATAGTACCGTACTAACAGCCCCACCGGCACAGAAGGAAACAAAGGAATCATTGAGCAATATCTTCCACACCAAACTTCAAATAGCAAAATATGCCTTATTGTATTTTGGTCCAATAAACCACCATATCTTCCTCAGCAGGACTAGTATTTATTTGTAGGTTTTGAAAGGAGGCACAGGTGTCTGTGACTGCGGATTGTTTCATTTATTTTCCACCTCGGTCTTAGAGCCATTATCCTGTTGGTATCAGTCTCTATTTTAGTGGCATTGATTGTTAGGTTTTCTGCCACTGCTACAGCAAGACCTGAACGGCTCCTTCCTCCAGGGGATTTCATGACATTTACTTGAAGGACAATACATCTCAGGCGTCCAGTCTTGTTTTCCATTCACGTTCCTTGTAAATAAATAATACGATATGTTGCTTTGTAATTTATTCCTTATAAATCCCCCTGGCCCCGCGGCAGCCTGCCAATAAATATAGTATCTTTAAATGACAAATAATACTTTTTTCGAGAACTGATTCCTAGTACTTCTACCTCTCTCGAGCCTGTGTCTTGCAAAGCTGTAATAATACCTTTGGAAAATTCTTCGTTTCCCCCAAATGGGACTTTGTGAGAAAGCTCATTCATACTTTGCTCAAATGTTTACACGTATTCCTTCATTAGAAATTGTACAAATAAACCCATCATTTTACAGAAACAGTTGCTTAATGAATTGGAGTGTATGTAATTACACATCAGGAGCTGTAAACTATGAAAGGCTGCACTGCTATTACAAAATGTGATATAAGAACAGACATTTTGCTTCTTAGGCCCTCGGGCATCATTGAATGCCTGTTATTTTGACTGCACCCAGGAAATTCCTACCCTATAACGAGGAGTATGTACCAGGGCCCAGATTTACCGAGCCCTTACGCTGCCGATGCGTCACGCAAAGAGGCGCATTTCAACGCAAGGACTGCAGTGAGTATTTCTACACAAGGCCACCTTGCATGGCTCTGTGTGGATTAGTAAACCTGGAGTAACCCCAGGCAGCGCAAGTCCCCGCCTTGCATGGCTCTGTGTGGTTTAGTAAACCTGGAGTAACGCCAGGCAGCGCAAGTCGCCGCCTTGCATGGCTCTGTGTGGATTAGTAAACCTGGAGTAACGCCAGGCAGCGCAAGTCGCCGCCTTGCATGGCTCTGTGTGGCTTAGTAAATCTAGAGTAATGCAGGGCAGCGCAAGTCGCCGCCTTGCATGGCTCTGTGTGGATTAGTAAACCTGGAGTAACGGCAGGCAGCGCAAGTCGCCGCCTTGCATGGCTCTGTGTGGATTAGTAAACCTGGAGTAACCCCAGGCAGCGCAAGTCGCCGCCTTGCATGGCTCTGTGTGGCTTAGTAAATCTAGAGTAATGCAGGGTGCGCAAGTCGCCGCCTTGCATGGCTCTGTGTGGATTAGTAAACCTGGAGTAACGCCAGGCAGCGCAAGTCTCTGCCTTGCGTGGCTCTGTGTGGCTTAGTAAATCTAGAGTAATGAAGGGCAGCGCAAGTCGCCGCCTTGCATGGCTCTGTGTGGATTAGTAAACCTGGAGTAACGCCAGGCAGCGCAAGTCGCCGCCTTGCATGGCTCTGTGTGGCTTAGTTAATCTAGAGTAATGCAGGGCAGCGCAAGTCGCCGCCTTGCATGGCTCTGTGTGGATTAGTAAACCTGGAGTAACGCCAGGCAGCGCAAGTCTCCGCCTTGCATGGCTCTGTATGGCTTAGTAAATCTAGAGTAATGCAGGGCAGCACAAGTCGCCGCCTTGCATGGCTCTGTGTGGCTTAGTAAATCTAGAGTAATGCATGGCAGCACAAGTCACCGCCTTGCATGGCTCTGTGTGGCTTAGTAAATCTAGAGTAATGCAGGGCAGCGCAAGTCGCCGCCTTGCATGGCTCTGTGTGGCTTAGTAAATCTAGAGTAATGCAGGGCAGCACAAGTCGCTGCCTTGCATGGCTCTGTGTGGCTTAGTAAATCTAGAGTAATGCAGGGCAGCGCAAGTCGCCGCCTTGCATGGCTCTGTGTGGCTTAGTAAATCTAGAGTAATGCAGGGCAGCGCAAGTCGCCGCCTTGCATGGCTCTGTGTGGCTTAGTAAATCTAGAGTGATGCAGGGCAGCGCAAGTCGCCGCCTTGCACTGCTGTGCCCTGAGAAGGCGATCCACGGGTGGAGCGAGGGTGTTCTCACACATCCAGCCGTGGAATTTGGCACAGTCTAAGAGTTACTAAGACTAGTAAACCTGGGAATGCGTCAAAGTACTACACCCATCCTAGGTGAGGCGTGATGAGTAGAAATACGTTTATTGCTCTTTGTTTTTCCCCCCTCTTTCTATGTGTGCGGCATTCTGCAGCACACATAGAAAGAGGAACAAGTCTCGTAGCTCTCCCTTCTTGCAGAAACACAATCATGGCTGAAACCCATGCACGCTAGCACCATGGTGCAAAGGTGCTTGCACTGGTGCTAGGCGGCACTCAGTGCACCAGCAGGGGGATGGAAGGAATGTGCCATATCATAGATATGGCACATTCCTTCCATCTCCCTGTTATCTAACGCAGTGCAGCAAGTTATCTTGCTGCACTACAGTGCATGACATGTTAGTAAATTAGCAACAAACTCTACCAGGAATCACCACCCAAATCCTGAAAAGACTGCAGATTATTCAGATCTTAGCTGCCTAGCGCCAACGCAGGCCCCCCTGCACCGTAGTGCAAGGGTGCCTGTGTTGAGGAGAAGATTGTTCATGTGCAGGAAGGTCCCCCTTCCTGCACATAAACAATTTTCATATGCTATTGTGTAACTTCTATGTGTTCTGCTTAATGCAACACTCATAGAAGTTACAAAGCAGCATTTTTTTAAATGATTGCTTATGTGCAGGAAGAGACACATTCCTGCACATAAACAATCATTGGCATATTACTGTTTCTAAGTGTGCTGCCCAAGGCAGCACACATGGACAAACACAAAGACGAGGAGAAATAAAGTATTTCTTCTTGTTTCGATGGGGAAAGGCCACCTTGTCCTGATCTTTATTTTGGCACTGCCTCTTATTTACTTTGCTCTTGTAAATTGGGGGCAGTGTTAAAACTAATGGGTGTTGCGATGGAACGCCCACCACAACACCCAATGCCCACCCCTTTCACACTCAATGTAGCGTGAAACGGGGGCCTTATTGACAAAGCAGCGTTAAGCCACGTTAAGTAGCTTAATGCTTCCTTGTAAATAAGGCAAGATCCTATTGCCATCACAACACCACTAAAAGTGACATTGTAGTAGCGATAGGGGCTTGTAAATATGCCCCCAAGTTAAATTTTCTTCCGGATATTGTTCATTCTTCATTGGATAATCTCTCCCGTTCTAATGCAGTTCTCAAAACACCACTGGACAAGTCGTTAAATAATACAGTGTATCTCAAAAATTCAATTATATATAAATTGACGGGTTCATTGGGAACCACGAGCACTAAATTTAATATTGAACTATTGTGGGAAGCTGATTTTGTTTGTACTTTACTTGAAAGTGTTTGTAACAAAAATTGGTTAAAATTGCACTTTGTAGCTTGCTCCCAGCTCAGTTCAAACTTTGTTTTTCTTTTACAGTAGCATCTGTTTTACCCCAGACAAATTATCCAGTTATTTTCTGGATGAAGGACAGACATGCTGAAGATGTGATACTTCTGAAGGTTCAAATATATATATATATATTTTATTTATTTTTCTTGTCTTTCTTTGCAAGCACAATTTTTAGGTGGAATACATAATGTTTGGTCTTGTAATACTTTGCTTTGCAAAATTGGTTGATATGCTAATTGCTATTGCTTTACAGGTTATTGCCTTAAATTCTAAAACAAGACTCCAACTCTGGTGGAATCTAATGTGTCACAATCATAGATTAAATATTTATAATTTAAAGTAGCAATCCATAGCTATGAAACGTGAACAAATGTGGTTACAAGTTATTAATTATTTGTCAGATAAATCTATGAAATGTGCTTATTTCATTTCAGTTAAATTGTATGGACCGTATGTTTATCTGATTGTTTTTTTTTCTAGCTTATTTATTGCCTTAAAATCAATAAAATATGTTACTTTCATCTCTGTTATACCTATAACTCTATCTTTCTTTCTTCCTCTCTTTCTTTTTCTTTCCTTTTGCTTTCCTCCTTTCCACAGCGAAATGGACATCTAAAAATGATTAGATTATAATTATGCGCATTGTGCTGGAATATGTGACAGTTATGTCCTATGAAATGTATAATTACAGTTTGTATTGTAATTGTGATAGTAATAAGACAATGATATGTATAGCAATTCATTTGTTGACTTTTCTGCACTAAGAAAACTATTTAAACAAAATAAATTAATTCAGGATCTAAAAATCATTGATAGTAAGATAATGATCCATGTTTGCTGGTGGGGTGGGTTTGAAGCATAGACAGAGAGATATTTTGTGTGGGGTGAACAGGTTTCATGTTTTTGAGCTATTTAGAAACAGTAAATACAAATCACAAAATAAGTGCATTTCATGTCACAAATAAATAAAATCAACATATTGATTTGAGGTGCCCTGATCAGATGTTCCAAAGGCAACTCCAAGCTATCGGGCCGTAATTGTGTCAACAGAGCTCTTTTACATATGGTTCCTGTAAGAAACTGGGTTATTAGTTGAGGGATGGAAACCCAGCCCAAATAATAAACACATTCTTTGTCATGGTTAACAGCCTAAGTCAATTACCCTGTGCTTAACACTCTGGTAGCTTAGCAGAAAGCAGTCAGGTTTAACGAAGAGACAATGTGTATTTATGTAGCACTCAAACAGTAATAAAGTGAAAACACAACATAAGAAATATCCCACACCAATTTAGAGAATAGACCTAAATTAAATAAATAAAATGACACCAAAATGACGCAAATCCAATTAGTAGAATTGGATATATTCGTTTTTTAAGTTTTAGGTGAAATAACCCCAGGAGTACGTGGCGGCCTGCTAGGAAGTCCAGTCTGGAGCTCCGCCTAGTGAGGTTTGCAATGTGAGCGTAAAAGCCCAGGAATGTGGAGATATTGCTGAAAAAAAGGATTACAATTTTTAAACCACTGTGCATATACCCCGTATCTGGCATAACTTTCGAATTAAGCCTGTATGAGAAAAACGCCGGAGGAACGGCTTCCTCGTCGAGACTACGTCGGAGCAGAGGCGGATGTGAGACCCGGTGGAAAGCAGAGTATTTGCCTGCCGAAGGTGATTGGATGAAGGGGAGGCGTTTGGGCGGAAGCAGCAGCCGGATTGCAATCATGTCGGAGAGCCTCAGCAAAGTGATCTTCCGGGCCCACCCAGCGGCTGCCTTGCATGCTTTACACGCAATGCTGGTTTAGGGGAATGCGGTAAAGAGAAAAAAAAATGAAAAAGAAGAACGGAGGCACTTAGAGTGTGTGAATTCGGTAAGGAGGCGGGGAAGAGGAAATAGAGGGGGATTGACTGTTTTAGACCCTGCAACTAAGTCACTACTAGTAGATTCCCTACAAATAACACAAGCTGCAGTTCAAGCCCTGGGCTTCATAAAAGAGGGAGTAATAGACTCAAAAAACATCACCAGTAAAGATTCCACTAAACATTCCATACAAGATGTAAGCTACGCCCTAAGAAAGTGACTTCTGGTTCTGGACTCTTTAGATGAGATCTGTCAAACCACCACTGGGAAAATACATGCAACCACTCCAACCAATCCAAGAGGAGATATAGCAAAACACACTAATAAGAAGCAAAGGAGTCAGAAAACAAAGGGCGGAATTGCGGTTGTGGTGTCAACTAGAGCGGCTAAGGCTGCAAAAAAAGAACAATTTAAGAAAGGACCCAATTTAAACATAAAACGCTCCCTCTGCACTTTCTTTAAAGTACAAGAGAAACCTGTAACTAAACACATAAGACAAAAAAAAGGGAACGATAACAGAGGGGCTAAAAAATGTAAAAAATTAATACACCCCTTCTGTGACAGAACCGTGGAGTCCCCAAACCGCTTTCAAGTTCTCATGTTGAGAGACTGTATAGAGGAAAACCGTCTATATGCTGAGATAGGCTAGGAGTCAGAAGAAAATATACATATAAATATTTCTTCCAGCAACCAGGGAAGAGGCATGCAGCCACCTTTTCAGGGTGGTATAGGTGACTTGATGGGGGCATTAATGAAGGAAATGAAACTGAGCTTTGCCAAATCCGAAAAAAATCAGGAAAAAATACAAGCAACTTGTAAGGCATTAGAGTCTAAAGTTAACGCTTTAATGGATTGGGTATCGGCCATGGAAAACAAGGTAGAACAAACCAGGGAAGAGGTAAAACTTTGTCAGAGTGAAATCAACTAGTGAAAAAATTGCAAAAAAAGAGCTTAGAGAAAAGGTAGAGACTTTGGGGAATAAGTCAAGAAGTAGTAACATACGAATACTAAATATTCCGGAAGGTCTAGAAGGGCAGAATATAAAGAATTTTGCAGTAAACCTGTTAAAAAATTCTACCCAGAATTAGAAGAGAAGTAACTGGTCGAAGACATTCAACGAGTACATAGAGACCCATTTAGACTGAATAAACTAAGGAAAAATGCATGGAAAATACTTGTAAACTTTAAAACATACACTCTGAAAGAAGAGATTCTAAGCAAAGCTTTAAAAGTAGGTACTTTTTCCAGGGGGGACTATAACTGTAAAATCCGATCCGACATATCTAGAGTTACACTAGACAGACAGTGGGCGCTTGGGAACTATATGCAAAATCTGAGATCACTAGGAGCCACAGTCCAAATGAATTTCCTAGCTCAACTAAGGATTATGTTGAATAATCAAATATAAAACATCAGGGAACCAAAAGAAGTCGAGATTTTACTAGAACAGAATAAAGCAAAAAAGTAAGGGCCAGTTATGGTATAATATAAAGCCTCACGAAAACGGAGCGCAATTAGGGCAATTGGATTTGTCCAATGACAGCAGGGAGGGTTCTCCAGGGGAAGGTGAGAGGTGTAGGTTTATTTCTTCTCTTGAACACAACTTTACGTTTTTTTTCCGGTGGGTAGCATTAGGGGAAATACATTTTGTCAGATATGCAAGACTCAAGGTAGCCAGGGTCCTGATATAGAATATAACAGTGTTAACACCACTAAGCAAAGATGAGTGTACCTAAGGGTAAAAACAAAATGAAGATAATAACTTGGAATGTGAACAGGCTTAGAGTAAGGAGAAGACATCAAATAAATCTTTGAATACCTTAAATTAATAAAATGTGATGTTATAATTCTACAGGAAACCCACCTGTTAAAGTCTGAATGGCCCGAAATAATAAAACATAAAAAATGGGTGGAAAATTATGTTTGTACAAACCAGACGTGCTGCATCAAGGGAGTGGTAATAATTGTTAAAAAAGCATCCAAAATAACGAAGGGTAGATGAGCTGCTGCTAAGATTAATATAGAGGATAAGTCCTTTTTTGTAGTTGGGTGTTATGACCCAAATACAGACGACCCAGCCCCGCTTCAATCTCTATATGCTCAATTAATCAACATTTCAATTCCAATAATTCTGGGAGGAGATTTTAACCTAATATTGGACCCTAAAAACAACAGACACCTGCTAGGGAGGGCTTTGAATCTTCCTAAAATGACGAAATAGATGAACAGATTTAAAGAAGATCTGGGTCTAGTCAACATTTGGAAGAGCAAAGGCGATCAAAACAATAGATTTAATGATAAGAATCAAAAATACGGTCATTCATCAAGAATTGACTTTTTCCTGATAGATAAAATACTAAGTAAAAATGTAATTAAGGTAGAACACGTACCCACTCATTTATCCGATCAATCTTTAGTTCAAATAGAAATAATTCAAGGTCACCCCCAAGGTGAGGTAAGGTGGACGTTAGACCGCACACTTCTGTTGGAGGAACACGTTACTGAGAATTTCAAGGCTACAACAGAGGACTACTTTCAAATAAATGCCAATGATTAAGTTTCCATGCAAATAGTCTGGGACGCTTATAAAGCAGTACTTAGAGGAACTCTGATTGGCTTAGCAGCAAAAAGGAACAAGGAAACTAGACACAAAATAACTCAATTAGAGTTAGATATATTAGATCAACTCAGGATCCACGAGTTAGCAACCTCTAAAGCAAAGAGGAAATCCTTAAAAAGAAGTGTGACATATCAAACTATTTCGAAGGAAGAGTAAGGAAGAGATGGAAAGCTAGCAGCTTGTCAAATTACGAATATTGTGAAAATAGAAGGAAACTCTTGGCATGGAAAATTAAAACCGACTCCAACAGGCAATAGATGGTGGCGGAAAGGTAGAGAAAGGTAGAGAACAGGATTGAAATAGAAGTAGCTTTTGAAGGCTTTTTCCAATCCCTATACGAGGAGGACCAAGTATTTTTAGGCCACGTAGAAGACTCGTACTTAAGGTAATCCCAAATATCAAAGTTGGTGGTTTGAGTTTTCCGACATATTAAATGCAGGAATTACTATTGAAGAAGTATTGAGTGCCCTTAAAAGATTAACAAAAGGGAAAGCAGCAGGCCCAATGCCATTCCTAACGAGGTTTACGTAGTCTTAAAGGAAACATTGTCTCAGAGACTAATGGACCTTTTAAATACTATTTACCTAGAAGGTCTTGCACTACCTAAACCCTGGGATGATGCTACTATTAGCCTGATCTTGAAACCAGAAAATGATCCCCTAAAATGTGAGTTGTATAGACCCATATCCCTCTTAAATAGCGACTATAAAATGTTCACGCTACAAGACTGGGAAATATAATAGACAAACCTATACATATCGACCAAAAAGGATTTATTAGGGGGAGACAACTACATGATCTCACTCACCAATTTATTGGAGCAATTGATATTGCTACTAAAGAAAAGATTCCACTTGCAGTTCTGACCTTCGATGCTCTTACAGCATTAGACCAAGTGAATTGGTCATTTTTACAGAATGCAATATCACACTAAGGCTTAGGAGAGAATTTCTTGATAGCAATAAGGAATATGTGTACAGCCCCGGTAGCAAAAATACTAATAAACTGTAACTTATCAAAAGAAATTTAGATCAAAAGGGGGACGAGACAGGGCTTCCCTCTTTCTCCCCACCTTTTCAACTTATATATTGAACCTTTAGCCAATATGATAAGGAGATCTCAGGAAATGATTTCTTTTAAATTTAAAACTTATACCCTGATGATTTATTGGTGTATACAACTGACCTAAACAATTCTCTTTCCAGTATCACAATGCTGCTAACAGATTTTGGAAAAATATCAGGCTATCAAATTAATCTTCAGAAAACAGAAATAATGTACTGGAACTTAGAATCATCATTAGTGGGAACAAAAAAACAGGATCAAATACTCGGGGATAGAGGTCTTAAAAAACATCGATGATATCGCTCAAGTAAATTGGAACATAAAATATAAAGGAAAGGAGGAAGATATTAACATCATGGAGCTGTCTATCTCTCTCGTTTCTGGGGAGATCCAACATCATTAAAGTGTCCATCCTCCCAAAGTTTACTTTCCTATTTAATGCCATACCACTAGATTTCAAGATTCAATGGTTAAAAAAGATCCAAAGTGAAATCAATGGGTTCATATGGGCCTCTAAAGGCGTGAGAGTAGCATGGTACTCGCCCGAGGAAACATCGAGGTGGCATAGCAAGTCCAGAGCTTTCCAATTTCAGAACATAAGAATTATTTTCAGACCTCACACCTCCTATCCCTCTTATTGGAAAGCAGCTACAGAAGAAGATTATTCTCTAGACAAATTTGGACACGCAAAATACTTAAAAAAACTCAGATTAAAAGTATTGAGCTCAGCATACAAGCTTTGGTATGAAATAGGAAGAGCATGGTAGATTCCATACTACAGTCATCTAGCACCTATATGGAGGTCACCAGGAACCCGAGAATGTTTAAAGGATTCTATATCAGCTTCGTTGCAGGAAGCAGGAATAATAAAATGGGGACACTTGATTGAAGCTAGCACCTTACAAAGTAGGAACTCACTGCTGGAAGGAACAATGGGGAAAATATCCAGATTTAACTACTACCAGTTGCTGAGTTGGTCAAGCGATCAAGAGAAAAGCTTAGAAACCACTGAAAAATTGGAGAATGAAATACAATGTGATCAAGCAAGAAAGGAAGTATCAAAGTGGTATTGGCACTTGATACAGACAGGAGATGACGAATTTACAACTCCAGATGATGTATGGAAAAGATCTACCAAGCTCAAGACTTGCAACAGCATTGGCAAGTATCCTGCACTTTTTTATGGCATATTACAGTTTCTGCACCTCTTAGGAGAAATCATATTTTTACTTTACACAGGTCATATTGGACACTGGAAAATTTATCCAAAATGAATTACCAACTGGTGAAAAAATGTCCAAAATATGGGGAACCAAATGCGTACGACATTCATATGTTCCACCTGTGTTCTCAACTTGATATTTTCTGAGAAGAAGTGGGTAAGATTATCAATAAAGTTTTAGAAACAAACATCGAGGTAAGCACATTTATTATTATCTTTGGCATTTTGGACAGTAATGTTTCTACAATTGTTTTAAGTAAAAAAAAAAAATATTTGTTATTTACATTAATTTTATTAGCCAGACGCGAGATATGTGTAAATTGGATTTTCGCAATCCCTCCTAAGGTTGTAGAATGGTATTGCTCTGTAGAGAAAGTAGGGATTTTAGACAGATCGAGAGGGAAGAGCAATAGAACTAGATACTGGGAACTTTGGGATAAGAACACAAGGTAGGGTAGGGAGGAACATCAAATGATTTTATCCTATGCAACCTAACAAATTTAAAAAAGTCATCACGGTGGATCGGTGACCAATTAACTTAACAAATTTGAAGGTTCCTAAGAAATGATATGATTGTGACACAAAAGAGCGGTCTCCACTCACTCAGAATAACTCACTATAAGGCGATCTTGTCTACCATAACCTTAATTATCGCATAAATGAGGACAAAAAAAATAAAAAATAATATAGCCCCACAAATTGCTCCCTGTGGTATTTTATCGCATTTGACTGTGGGTAGTCACATGGTCAGACCAACCACAACGGAGTGCAGATCAGATACAAGGACCAGGTTAGTCCCTCTGAAGAGTTACCTTCTCAAGTCTAGCATGAAGGGTGCCATGCGCATTGGCTGGGGCTGAGAAGAAGGTATTGTTTGTTTGAAGAGTTGGTCATCACTGGAGCTTTGCCGTGGCAATTGCTCGGGCTGTCCCTATTGGAGCAAAGTGCGGTCTTGCATAGTTGGTCATCATGGATGACTACTGTCGGTGTTAAGAGCAGGTCTTGCTGCAGCTTTGTTTTGTGGGTTGATTTGTGGTACTAAGAGGTCACTTTGTGGTTGCAAAAAGCTGAAAACTTGTGTATCGTCACCTTTTATTCAGCATGAGTTCACTCTGATGTCAGCCAAGGGTCCAGTACCTGGGGGCACTTCTTGAGGATCAGCACTCACTCCAGCACAGTCTAGCAACAGGGCTCAGGCAGGTTAAGTTGGTGATGGTCAGCTAGACCGATGCGGTGAAGCCTCTGCAAGCATATTCTGTCTCTGCAGCTCAAACAGGTCAGGGAAGTGACCCTTAGAGCCACTCTGGAGACTTTGGGTTCAAGGCAAGTAGGTCTAATTTTCCTTCTTCAGGCAGCAAGGCAATCATTATTTTGAATCTTCCACAAGTCCAGGAGTGTTCTTATGTGGGGTTATGAGGTCCTACTTTTCTACCTGGTTCCAGGCTTTGTGTGGATAATTCCCTGCCCTACCTCCAAAATTGGCTTTGGTCAGTTCCTCCCCTTCCCCCTGGACTTGGCTTCAAATTGTCTAGGGTGATAATGGCAAGGGCAGGCCTGGTGACAAGTTCCTTTGTGTGTGCTGCATGCAGGGTTCTTTGAAGGATAATCAGGGCAGGGCCCAACTCCGCCTTATACATCCAGTCAGGAAGACCCTCTCCCTCAACAACTAGACCTCTTTGTTCCTAATAGCAATTAACAAAACACCACAGAATACAAAGAATACAAAAAAGGATGGATGGAATGCTTGAATTAATCTTAGCCATTGCTAATTACTTAGATTGCATCCCAGTCCAACATTATTTTGCACACAATACCACATCTGTTAGTACTGAGCCATATTCAAATCAGTCATGACCCTGCTCAAATGAAAACAGTTCTGCGTGAACTGCCAGGCCAGTTTATTTTATTTATTTTATTTATAGCATTTATAGAGCGTACTGTTACCCATGGGTGTCCTGGCGCTGTGTGAAATCTTTCCAGAGGGTCCAGCTGGTAACATGATACTTAGTAAACTATTCCTTAAACAGCCAAGTTTTTAAAAGAAAGAACACAAGCAACCTAGGACCAGGTTTGCCGTACTTAACAACCAGATATAGCTTGGTTTCAGTGATATGGTGTGCACAGGATAGTACCCACTTGTAGGCATACCCATTCCACTTAGGGTGACTCACTAAAGTATAAAAAAAAATATGATGGATAGAATGCTAGAATTAATCTCATGAATGGTAATCAGGACTGCATCCCAGTCCATAATTATTTTGCACATGATAAGTCGGTTTGGACCCAGCCTGATAGAAATTGGGTCTCTAGTTCACCCTGTCCAAGTAGGGACCAAAATCCTACTCAGGGTAAGTCAGATACACATCCTAAATTAACTTGCGCTCAGCCTCTGGTTACTTGGCACAAAGCAGTCATGCTTCACTTAAAAGGCAATGTGTAAAGTATTTGTGCAACACTTAAATTACAGTAACACAGTGTAAACTCCACAAAACTACTCCACACCAGTTTACAAAAAATTGAGAATAACTATCTGAGTAAAACAAGATCAAAACAACAAAAATCAAACTTTAGATATGAATTTTAAAGATTAAATCCTAAAACAGTGCTTAAAAGTCAATAGCACAAAAAGGTTATATGAGGTCATGCTAGAACAGGATAATCCAAAGTTCCAGGCTGACCGCGATGGAGGGCAGGCCGGCAACAGGACCCATACAGTGTCAACTAAACAAGTACCTTTGGATGGAGCAAGCGTGGGCGTGTCAAAAATTCAAGACATCTATTCCGATTCACACAATTGGGCCGATGCATTCAAGTCGAGCCTCACAGCAGTGTCTTTGGATCAGAACTGCATCGTCTTCGAGCCTAATATTTGGGACCTTGGGTCGGCACTGAGTTGTTATCAAACCTTGATGTCAGGTCAGTGTATCGTCCTTGAGCCACCCAGGGATGTCCTCTTAATGGCATTGCATTGGTGTTGGAGGGTACTGCGTCAGTTCCGATTGGAACAATGGTGACGATTTTCGTTTAAAAAAAAAAAGTTTTATAAAGCGCTAACAAGACCCATAGGGGTATCAGAGAGCTGTACAGAATTGTCAAAAACAGTGGTTACAAAACACAATGGGACAGTGGGAAAAATTACAACTAGGGGGAAACAGATCAGGTCGTGGGTTGGGGGTAACAGCGGTGCCCTAGAGCACATAAACAATTTAACATAAAAGCATACAATTAATCGCACCTGTGTAGTACAATAAGAATCAGCATATTGACAAAGCATGAGCATGCAAACAAGTTGATGCTGTTAAAGTTTGTTCAAGAGTAGCTGTATGACAAGTTTTTTGAAAGATGAAGTGGAAGGATTGGATCTGATCTTGGGAGGCAGGGCATTCAGATTGTTGGAGCAAGACCGGTGAAAGCCCGATTGTAAGATCTTTTCTTTTTGAATCTCTGCGGTTTCAAGGGAAGGGTGGACATACTTCTAAGGTTCCGGACAGAGCCCGAAATTTCAAGCTTATTTGCCAGATAGATCGGGGTGTTGTAATCTAAGGCTTTATGGATCAGGCAGGCTATCTTGAATTGGATTTTGACTTCGATAGATAGCCAAATTAGTTGCAGGAGGTCAGGGGAGATGTGGTCATGCTTTCTAGTGCCTGTGATGAGTCTAGCCGATGCATTCAGGGTGGCTCTGAGCGGGACCAAGCTAGCTATTGGAAGTCCAGCAAGGGTCACCAGACCATATTCCAGTCTAGAGATAACCAAGGATTTTTCAGCCGGCCTGATGTCTTCAGGGGGAAGGAAAGGCTTGATATTCCTAAGGGTGTTAAGTTAAAAGTTAGGGCCCCTAAGAGCTGCACTGAAGTGTTGCTTGCATGTCTTGATCCAAGGGGATGCTAAAGATTTTGCGGAGTCTACCACGAGGGGTGCAGTTCAGAGCAGTGAGTTGTTTAAGCTAGTCCAGGGTAGGAGCTGAGTGATTGGGGGGGGGGGATCAGAAGAAATTCCATTTTGAGAGTCTTTAACAGCAGATGGTTCTGAGCTAACCATTGTTGGGTTTCCGCAAGGTCAATATTTAGCGTTTTTATGGCCTCTTGAGAGGAGATCTTCAGGTACAGTTGCGTGTCATCTGCATACATGTGATACTGAATGTTAGCAAGGTTCAGAATAACAGAAAGTGGTTCCATAAAAAAGGTAAAAAGAGTGGGCAAGAGCGCCAATCCTTGAGGCACTCTGATCATGACAGGGGTACTGGATGCAAGTGAATGGTAAACTTTGATCCTTTTGTGTGGGTATGCAGGCCAGAGGCAAACCAGTTTAGGACCGGACCCAAGAGACCCATCCTTTTGTACAGAATATCAATCAGGTTTTCATGTTTGATCGTATCAAAGGCTGAGGACAAGTCCAGAAGGATCAGGAGACAAGGGACATTTTGGTCAAGGGATCTCAAGGTGTCATCTACATTGTGAGTTAGTGCAGTTTCTGTACTGTGCCCTGTTCTGAAACCTGACTGATGGGGGTCAAGGAGTTGATATTTCTGCAGGTGGTTGCATAACTGTGAGTGGACACATTTTGTTAGCAATATAGCTAGTGTCATAATGCTGGTGATAGGTCGGTAGTTGTTAGGGTCCGACAGATCCGCGCTGGGCTTCTTAGGAATGGGAGTCAATTGCCCCACCTTGAGGCAGTCAGGTATCTTTCCCTGTAAGAGGGATTTATGAATGATCCTGGACCAAAGAGGGAGAATGGCTGAATTGAGCTTTTTAGAAAACTTAGCAGGTAAAGGATCACTGAAATGGTTAGAAAGGTTTAAGGGACGCCATTTTGTGTAGAAGCTCCGTGACATCTGGGAGGAGAAAGCAGTTACAAGAGGCGTTATTTTTGAGAGAACTGTCAAAGGGCGAGGATATTCTCAAGGATTCAGCCAGCTCAACTGATAATGTGGACGGATAGTTTCAGAGGCCTCTGAGTTGGGGTGACAGGTAGTAGCTCCAGCTCACTTTGTCTTATTTTTTCAGAGAAGTGAACTGTGAAATCATCCCCACTAGGAAGCAAGGATACCGGAGTATAGATCCGGTTGGAAGAATGGTTAGCTTGTTCCTTGATGATTTCAAAGACTTTCCTTGGTCTATTTTTGGCTCAATCCAGCTGAGTCCTGAAGTGGTCATTTTAGCCAATTGGATGTGTTTGTTGTACTTACTTCTCACTTTCCTTAGTTGAGAGAGACTTGTGGTGGAGGGCGTGTTTCTCCAGAGCCTCTCTGGGAGTCTAAGATTTTGCCACTCATCATTTAGGGCACCATTAAACCAAGGTTTGGATTGTTTGACTGGCATTCTTTTGAGTTGCTTTGGTGCAATAGTATCAAGAATGTTAGACACCTTGTTAATGTAGTGATCAGAGAGATTGTTAAGGTTGGTCATGTTGGGAGGGGGCTGTTGTCTATTTTTGGTGATTGAAGTTAGCAAATTGATGTTCAGGTCTCTCATATTGCACGCCAGTTGTTTAGCTTTAAGGGGTTGGCTCTGTCTACCCAAGCCCTTTTCCAAGATGAGGAAGGGATTTTGATGATGATCCGACCAGTCACAGGGTAGGATGTTGCCTATTTGTATGCTATTGTCTTTAGCAATGATAAGATTGAGAGTGGCGCCCTTATTGTGGGTTGGACCCTTACAGAGCTGTGAGAGGTTAAGGTCAGAGAGGAAAGCCTAAAAGGCACAGGCTTAGGACCATATGTCTCAACATATCGATGGCTGCACCCAAACTGTGGAACTCCCTCCCAGAAGCACTTTCTAGTCAGGTGTCCCTCCAACTTTTTCCGTAAAGCCTTAAAGATCTGGCTTTTCTTGGATACGTCATTTTGAGCATGGTCTTTTTCTCACCGCAGCCTGATGCCTTGCAGGCAGCACATTGATGCCCTTGGGCTAAGTCAGCACTCTACAAATCATTATTCATTCATTCATTCACAGTTCCCCATTGACACAAAATGGACAAAACCCTTTGATACATCTGGCCCTATAGGATCATTTGAGTCATTCCAATGTAGGTTAAAGTCTCCGAGGAAGATGTAGCAGAGTTGCTCCGAGCTCGAGCTAATGACCTCCATGATTTGCTCTATGAAGACCAGATTGTCACCCAGTGGATGATAAATCGAGTGCAGCACACACACCTTCTTGACTTTATTCCAGATTTCAGTGACCAGCTGTTCACAGGAGGATAACACAGAACACAGTGATTGCTTTACAGTGAGGTGTGAGCGATGACTGCATGCAATGCCACCCTCCCCCCTGGTTTTAACAAGTCGGTCGCTACTGATAATGGCATAGTTAGGGGGGTTAACATGCCGAGGACAGGGGAGGGGTATCATTCAGCCAGGTTTCAGTAAGATGCGATGACATTTGCAGAAACAGCTGCAGAACCCACTTCTGAGGCCCATGAATGGAGGGGGCACCTCAGGCACATATGGTAGAGACCAGCTGCACCAGTAGTAGTGCAAGAAGGCTATTATGACCCAGAGACTTCGTAGACCAGGAATCAGCAAGCCGGTAGAAAACTTGAGTTCAAGAATGTAGAGAGCTGATCCAGTCCCTCTTACTCCCAGGCAAGAAGCAGCAGGCCAATGCAGCAGATCAGGTAGCAAAGTGGCAGTCCCTCCTGCAGCACTGCAGCTCATCTGCCAGGAAGAATGTCCTTTGTTCCAGCAAAGTTCAGATGTGGTGTCTAGAACTTATACACAGTTGTGTCTTTGAAGTGGGGGAGGCTTCAAAGAGGCTGTGGGAGAGAGCCTGACACTGAATCTCTCGGAGCCCACTACTTACCAGGTGTAGATCCATCATCCCACAGGAACCCTCTGAGGACCCAGAGAACGTTGTGAACCTTGCAAAAGGAGGACAAGGAAAGGGTTAAATCTTTTCTCCCAACCTTTCCAATGCAGGAAGTAGGAGCCCACCCGGAGAAAACCAATCCGAGAGCCTACAAGTAGGAGAAAAGGGCCTCACCCCAGAGCAGAAAGTGTTGGAGTCCGAGGTCGAGAGACCAGGAGGTGGCGGAGAACGCCAATGAGGAAAACCCTTGAGAGACGCCAATGAGCAGAGATGGTGAACCGGAAGGAGATTCCGGGGATGAAGAGAAGTCGCTCGAAGGAGGAGCGTGATGGCTACAGTGAGAGTTGCGGCACAGGCGGTGAGTGACTGGGGACATACTTCTGTTTAAAAATGGGACTCACATGGAGAGGAAAGGAGCAGGGCTGGGAAAGGGTACTGTGGGAGTGGGATCGGGATTGGGCAATGGGGGTTCTGGGTGGGATACCCTGTGATACTACACAAACCTTCCCATTTACCCAGATGGCCTAATAGAAAGGGGCAGATTATGTTTGGTAGTGCAAGCAGGCACATTACTTCATTACCTGGCACAATTTTCCTCCCTCACTGGACTCATCCAAAATAGAAACCCTCTGGCCAAAAGTCCAGGAAACGGGAGGATAATTAAAAGAAAGCAGACAGAAGGGCTTAGAGAAAGGCCTTAGAGAATCAGCTCAACTGGATTAATTAGGAAAAGTTTCTTTCATTTTCTTTTTATCTTTTGTGTTTTCCTGGGCCTGTGTTTGGAGACACTCACTGCTAACTATTTTAAGTACTACAGTGTGAGTGAGAGTGTGGAAAATGACCAGGATAAGACAAATCTCCCTTCAGTACTATTCACCTCTCACCCATCCCTAGAGAGTGTGTGCATTCACATTTGTGACACCTTTGGGCATGGTGAAGGGTACTAATTTAGTCCGAAACAGATCTTATAATCCCCAAGTTGCTCACTGCCCCTTTATTGTTTTCTTCCAAGCCTCCTGGGGTTTCCGCCTGGAAAAGTGGGACCAGGAAAAGAGAAGAAAATGGAAAAGAGTGATCAAGCTGAGGAAAACAGCTCCTTTTTTAAAATCGTCCTGTGAAGAAAGAATCAAAATTAAGAAACATATCAAGCCTCCTAACTTCTAATTCTCCTCATCCCTCCGACAGAGGCCTTTGAAGATCACAATGACCCTGCCTTACTGGCCCTGGCTCCAGACTCACTACAGGGGGGGTATGCAGCTGTTTTGGGGGCAGGCACGGTCCTGTTCAGGTGCAAATGTCAGCTCCTCCCTCCCAATCTAACTCAGGAAGGCCCATTAGCCTGGTGATGGGCCAACAGGATGCAAATATCATACACCAGCTACCTTTGTGTGACTGTCTAGAGGGAATGCACAAAGAGGAGGCACAGAATGGTTGAAGTAAGAAAATGCCACTTTATAAAATTGCCACTCTCAGACTTACAATTTAAAATTCAATTTCACCATAAGTTGTGATTTTAATTTGGAGTCCAGAGAAACCAAACTCCAAATTTCTATCTTTTCCCAATTGGAAATTACACTTACAAACAGTTTTAAGGCAATCCAAATATCAACCTATGGAAGAGATAGGCCTTGTAGTAGCCAAAAAGCGTATTTAACAGCTTTTCAATACCAAGACATGAAAAATTCAGAAGTACTTGCCTTACTTTGCAAATACACTGTACCGTCCCCATAATGCTGCCAAGTGTCTGCCATAGGGGTGACTTATTAGTAGTAAAATGGAAGATTTGGACCTGCCAAGTAAGTTAACTTAAAGATAATAAAGAAAGTGGTTGTGACCCTTGACCCCACCAGGTAGGTCTCTCCCCCTTCGCACAGCACCGCCTGTGTCTCCCTGACCCAGCTGCCGCTGCTGAGGAAATTCGAGGCCCTCTACTACCCGCAGGCTACTACCTGCACCTCATCTCTGGTGGCCAGTGGTACGCCATAGGTAGGTTTTTTCATCCTCCGCTTTATTGCTTTTATTGTATTGCCTGTATTTTCATTGTTGTGTCTGTGACTGCTGTTGTCTGTCTTCCCCCGCTGCCTGGACGTGGTCCGTGCCCCTTTTTCTTCCCTCTGATCTCCTCACTATCCCCGTGTCTCTGCCCGGTTTTCCCTTCTGTTCCCCTCGCTGCCACCGTGTCTCTGCCCGGTTTTCCCTTCTGTTCCCCTCACTGCCCCAGTGCCTCTCTGCCCGTTCTGCCCTCTGTTCCACTCATTTTTCCCACATTTTTTTGTGCCTTTCCGCCCTCTGTTCCATTCGTTTTTCCCTCGTTTATTGTGTCTTTCTGCCCTGTTCCACTCGTTTTTTCCTCGGTTTTTGTGCCTTTCTGCCCTCTGCTTTACTCTTTTTTCACTTGTTTTTTGTGCCTTTCTGCCCTCTGTTCCACTCGTTTTTCCGTAGTTTCTGTTCCACTAGTTTTTTGGGCCTTTCTGACCTCTGTTCCACTCATTTTTCCCTAGTTTTTTGTGCCTTTCTGCCCTCTGTTCCACTCTTTTTCCCCTCATTTTTTGTGCCCTACTGCCCTCTGTTCCACTGTTTTTTTTGCCCTTCTGCCCTCTTCGCCACTCGTTTTCCCTCATTTTTTTGTGCCTTTCTGCCCTGTTCCACTCATTTTTCCTTCGTTTTTTGTGCCTTTCTGCCCTCTGTTCCACTTGTTTTTCCCTCGTTTTTGTGCCTTTCTGCCCTCTGTTCCACTTGTTTTTCCCTCGTTTTTTGTGCCTTTCTGCCCTCTGTTCCACTCATTCTTCCCCCATTTTTTGTGCCCTTCTGCCCTCCATTCCACACTTTTCTTTGTGCCCTTCTGCCCTCTGTGCCACTCATTTTCCCCTCGTTTCTGTGCCCCTTTTGCCTTCTGTTCCACTCGTTTTTGTGCCCTTTTGCCTTCTGTGCCACTCGTTTTAATCTTGGTTTTTGTGCCCCTTTTCCTTCTGTTACCTTCGTTGTCCTTCACCGCCCTCGCCACTGCGTCCCCTGCGGCCCCGCCCCCCTGACTGCCCACTGCCCATTCGCTGCCCCCGCCTTCCACCTCCCAGCTACTCCTCCCTCCCACCTCCCCATATATGCCAGCCGCTGCGCGGCCACGCCTCTGGCGCGCAGAAGGCGTGCCTAAGGTGAGCCCATCTGCGCCTGTCCGTGCCCGGACTGCGACCAGTGCCAGAACCCCTGGTCCTGCACCCGCCACGACGACCACCGCCACGACGACGCCAGTACTCTACACGCTTTCAATTCTATACGGAGCCACACCTGCTACAAGGCTGCTCCTAAACGCACACACGGCCCCTTCACCTGCCGGAACTGCAGCTACACCAGCCTCAGAGCCAACGAACCACCCACCAAGAAAGACCCCAACCACCTCCGATGCATACTATTGAACACCCGCTCCGCATGCAAGCATGCTGTCGAGCTCTGGGACCTGCACAACACAACATCCCCAGACGTCGCCTTCCTAACAGAGAACTGGTTTAATGACTCCTCCGCACCCGACATTGCCATAGCCATCCCAGATGGCTACAAGATCATCCGCAGAGACCGCACCAACAGAGTCGGAGGAGGAATCGCCATCATCCACAAGAATAGCATCAGGGTCTCGACTAGCACTGACAACATACTCAGTACTGCCGAACACATGCATTTCCAGATCCAAACAGACCCTAATTCCACCCTCAGAGGCACCCTCGTCTACCGATCCTCCGGACCCTGCCTCCAGTTCAGCAACTCCATCGCCGAATTGATCAGCACGCACGCCCTGTCTTCCACAGACTACATCCTCCTCGAAGACCTGAACTTACACCTTGAGAACAATAACGACAGCAACTCCATAACCCTGAACGATAACCTCGCCAACCTTGGACTGAAGCAACTCGTTGCAACTCCCACCCACTCCGCCAGCCACACGCTCGACCCAGTCTTCTCCTCTAGCCCGTACATCTCCATCAGCCACACCACCAAACTTCTCTGGAACGACCACCGCTGCATCCACTTCACCTTCCAGAAACCCATCACACACCACTGCACCCAACAGATCCCCCATCTCTGCTGGAGCAAAATCACCGAAGACCAACTACACGCAAACCTTGCTCTCAGCCCACCCACCGAACCCTCCAACACTGATGATGCTGCCCACAGCCTCAGACGCTTGAAACGATGAGGGCCAGCTGGTTCACCCCAGAACTCCTAGCCTCCAAGCAAGCCTGCTGGAAACTAGAGAAGAAATGGCACAGTGAACAAACTCCGGGCAGCCACGCAGCACACAAGGATGCCATCCGCAACCTCCACCACCTCATTAGGGCTGCCAAGAGGACCTCCTCCAGAGACCGTCTCGACAACAACGCACACAATAGCAAGGAGCTCTTTAACATCGTGAAGGAACTCTCCAACCCAAGCACCAACACCAATGACATCCCGCCGTCGCAAGCCCTGTGCGACTCCCTCGCTATCTTCTTCCACCGAATGATAGCAGACATCACGACAACTTCAACACCCAGACAGCCCCACCAGACAGCAACACAACAGACCCTCCGTACACCATCGACCATGACCCCCTGCTAGCCTGGGCCAGCGTGAGCATCGATGACACCATCAAGTCCATGCACTCAATCCACTCCGGCTCTCTGTTGGACCCATTCCCGCACCGCATCTTCAACAGAGCAAGCAGCACCATCACACCCCACCTGCGCAATGTCATCAATCTCTCCCTCGAGACTGCGACCTTCCCAGATATCTGGAAACACGCTGAGATCAACGCCCTACTCAAAAAACTAAAGGCAGACCCAAGAGACCTCAAAAACTTCCGGCCCATCTCTCTGCTCCCCTTCCCGGCCAAGGTCATCGAGAAAACCGTCAACAGACATCTCACCTGATACCTCGAAGAAAACAGAATCCTGGACTCTTCCCAGTCAGGATTCCGCAGAAACCACAGCACCGAGACTGCCCTCATCGCCGCCACCGACGACATGAGGACCCTGCTAGACAACGGCGAGACCGCAGCACTCATCCTCCTAGACCTCTCTGCCACCGCACACTACGTGCACGCCTCAATGCCGCAGGGATCTGAGACAAGGCTCTGGACTGGACCACCTCCTCCCTTTTCAACAGAACCCTGAGCGTCCGCCTTCTCCCATTCTTTCCAAAGCTTCCGAGATCATCTGCTGCATACCACAGGGATCCTCCTTCCTGTTCAACATTTACATGGCCCCGCTCACACAAGTAGCCCGACAGCACGACCTCAACATAATCTCCTACGCCGACGACACTCAGCTGATACTCTCCCTCACCAAGGACCCCATCAAAGCCAAAGCCAACCTCCACGAAGGAATCAAGGCCGTCGCCGACTGGATGAAGACCAGCTGTCTGCAGCTGAACTCGGACAAGACGGAAGTCCTCATCCTTGACTCCAACCCTTCAGCCTGGGACAACTTCTGGTGGCTGATGGCACTGGGGACAGCCCCGACACTCATCGACCACCCACGCAACCTGGGAATCATCCTCGACTCAACACTCTCAATGAGCAAGCAAGTCATCGCCGTCTCCTTCTCCTGCTTCAACACCCTCCGTATGCTTCGTAAGATCTACAGATGGATACTGACAGATACAAGAAAGACAGTCACCCAGGCCCCCGTCAGCGGCAGACTCGACTACAGAAACACCCTCTACACGGTATCCCCGACCAATCTCATCAATTGACTATAACGCATCCAAAAGGCCTCGGCACAACTGATCCTTGACCTACCACGCCACCGCCACACCACCCCCCACCTGAGAAACCTGCACTTGCTCCCCGTCAACAAGAGGATATCCTGCATGCTCCTCACCCACGCACATAAGGCACTCGACAAGACTGGCCCAGCCTACCTCAACAGACGGCTCTCCTTCTACAGCCCCAACCCCCAGCTATGCTCCACCGACCTCTCACTCGCCACCCTCTTGGTCATCCAAAAAACAACCACCGGTGGAAGATGCTTCTCCCACCTCCCCGCCAAGAAATGGAACACTCTCCCACTAAGCCTACGATAGACCCAAGACCTGCCGACCTTCAGGAGGATACTCAAGACCTTCGACCTGTTCGATCATTAGCGCCCCCCCAGCGCCTTGAGACCCTTGCGGGTATGTAGTGCGTGTTACAAATGATTGATTGATTGATGTACTGTTTTATCTGAGTTCAAAACAATTATTGTTTAACGCTGTTGCAAGTAACAATCTAAATATCTTAAAATGAACTTTGTGTGTGAGCTGTGGAAAGGGCTCCACCCTACCCCAATGCCGTATGAATGTAGGTTAACTTACCAGGTTGAAAGGGTATTTCAAAACTGCACACAAATGCTCTGTAGCGTCAGACCTGAGACATGTTTAAAGGGTTACTGAAGTGGGTGGCACAATCAGTGCTACAGTTCCACTAGTGCAAAAGAAACAGTTGATGGAGGGAATGCTGGAAAATGCAAACAATCCCCCCCAGTCACAAGGATCTGGGTTTAATCCATCATTCTTTTGCTCATCACACTACCCCAGTTTGTACCCAGCCATATGAAAATCAGTGATGACCCTGTTCGTTGTGGGAACAGTACAGCCCGAACTGCCAAGCCAGGTCCTCTCTGGAACAGAAACAGAAACAAGCATCCTGGCACCGGTTACAGGGCATCACCCTTCATCAGCCAGGCTAGCTTGAATTCAGTGGTGTAGTGAGCACGGGACCCACATCTTGTCATACCCTTTTCACTTAGGCCCATATATGCAAAAGAAACTATTGATGGACAGAATGCTGGACAATGCAAACATTCACCCCCAGTCACAAGGATCTGGGACTGATCCATCATTCTTTTGCTCACTACACTACCCCAGTTTGGACCAAGCCATATGCAAATAAGTCTTGACCCTGTCCCTTGTGGGGACAGTCCTGCCCGAATTGCCAAGCCAAGTCCTCCCTGGTCCAGAAACATGCATCCTGGGACCGGTTTTAGGGCATCACCCTTCGTCAGCTGTGCTAACTTGAATCCAGTGGTGTAGTGAGCACTTAATGTACAAGCCCTGGACACATATAGTGCACTTTACTGTGCACTGTACTAATTGACACTCAATCTCACATAAGTTAATGTAATATGCCAAAACAAAGTGTAAACCAAGTATACAATTTTTTAGGGAGGGAGCACATGCGCTTTAGCACTGGTTAGCAGTTGTAAAGTGCCCAGAAGCCTAAAGCCAACAAACACAAACTCAGCAAAAAGGAAAGGAGGAAAGCAAAAAGTGTGGAGGGGAACCTGTAGTAAGGGCCATTTCTAACATAACCATATTCAAATCAGTCTTGATCTGGATTTAATTAAAATAACCCAGCCTGAACTGCCAGGCTAGGTTCTCCCTGAACCAGAACACAAGCAACCTAGGACCAGATTCACTCTAGTTATTGTTTGAAAGCCAGATATAGCCTGGTTCCTGAGACACAAGGTAGATGGGGCCCATGTCTGGGGATATTCATCCCACTTTTGTATATTGATGAGTCCAAACTGAAGTGGCATAGTTGGTGAAAAATGATGGATTGAGATGCTTCTTGAGTGATTGCCAGTGGCTGTGATTAATCTAAGCACTCCATCCATCACTCTGTTTGTGATGCCCTAAGCCTGACGGGTATGCCCAGACATGTGTCACTGATACCATGCTATAACTGGCTGATGAGCCCTAATAATGGTGAAACCGGTCCTGACTTGCTTGTGTAGTGGTTAAAGAAAAACCTGGCCTGGCAGTTAGGGCTTGGCTGTTCCCTTTGGTACAGGGTTAAGAATGATTTGCATATAGATGGGTCAAAACTGAGGTGGTGAGGTGGGTGAAAAATGATGGATTGGGATGCATCTTCAAGTGACTGCCAGTTGTTGAGAATAATTCACTTTGTTTTTTGATGCTCTAAATTAAAAGTGTCTCCTCTGTCCCATAGTTATGAAGGGTCAATCTCGGGTTAATTTAGTGATTTAAGTGAGTAACCCTAATTGAGATTGTGGTTATTACTTCTACCCCCTCAATATCCTAAAGTGAGTTTCCTACAAAGTACTAATTGACGCTCAATTTCACATAAATATCGAAGAACCTTGGATTGCTCGGCTCTCCCATGTATATTATTGAAGTAAATGATATCTGTTATGTTCTATGTTGTGATATGTCTGGCTACCAGGTGCTGTTCCTAGCAACAGAATGATTCCACTACTAGATTCCGGTATGTTATCGAAAGAAGCTGGAGACAGACGGGCCAGGGGTCATTGTCAGAAGCTCAATAAATCCTTTCCTATTCTACCACTACAGTGTTCTGTCTTTCCAAAATTGACAACAAGGATGGGATACTGTTCAAGAGGACACTGTTGTGGCAAGCACCTTGGTGAGATTCAGTGTCAATTGAGCCATCTGCTGTATGATAGAATGATACTACCTTTGGTTGGAGAGGGAAACGTCCCTGCCCTTTTAACACTGTCTGAGTGTACCTCTTCCATAATCAGGGCTGCTATGGGTGCAGTCAGCGCTCTACACCAAATGGGGTCAATTTGGGCCTGGCAAGAAGATTTCGCTTATTAACACGTAAGCAGTGAGTGTTGCATGCATAGCCATTTCGGCAAATGTGTCATACAGTGCAGCTACCATACTGTGGATTTTGGGAAAAGTGATTCAACTCTTCAGGAGCTACACAAAGCATTGGAGAGAGCCACGTACTGGTGTTGGTGTCTTTCAAAATGGTGAAAGCGTACTTCTCGTGACATCTTTTAAAGAGCTTGATCCATGCCCATGCTGTGGAAGAGGCTCATGGGGTAGCTAAGAAACCCAGCTGCTGTGATGTTGACATGTCTTCCTGGAGACAGTCTGCGCAGTGGAGAAGCTGTGCAGCGCTGTTCCATTGTTACTTTGGCCTACGTTTCCAGGGTAACTGCTTGCTAGAGGTGCACTACATCCTGATGACAGTCTGCACAGTGGTGAAGCTGTGGGGTGTTGTTCCATGGTGACGTTGGCCATCGTTTCCAGATTAATACCCGGGTTACTTACCTGTAATCTTCAGCTCCACGCCAGAATCGTCCAATACAATGCCTCCCATCCTTTCCCAATATGGCCGACCCATATCACCCTTGACCTCTATAAGAGGCGGGCCGGCCCAACCCTTAAGCCTGAAACTACCAAGCATAACCAGGGCCAGGGTTCTCCAATAACAGGTAAGACTTGCTCCGCCCCTCTTAGCAGCTGGATTAACTCGACCTGCCTCAGATTAGAAAGGGAAACTAAACTGTAACTACAACAGACAGAGGACTTCCATTCTTGTCTCCCCTTCTCCTTCTTGGAGGCCATCTTAGACTAGCTAGTCTTCCACTCTGCTGATACTATTATTACTAGTTTATTTTATCCCCACAGCACAGCACTACACCCACCCCCTACTTCCAACATGGAACCCATGGGAAAACACACTTATAAAATAAATTACCCCACCGGGCTCACCAAAAAAAACGCAAAACAGTTTAAGCACAACTTCTTGAAGTCCCACCCTGAAACCCCCTTTGTAGACACCTACTTCTCCCTCAACAATGGAACGAAGAGCACAGATATCATCCTATACACTACACGCAGAGCACAATGGAGAAAAGCACTCCTTACCCTACTCACCGTCTCGACCACTAGGAAAACTGCCTATGGTGTAACACTCTCAATCACACCATCACAACGCTATCCTGCTAGAGCAACCATCACCATCTACAACAAAGGCACCATCTTAATTCAATCCACAGACAGAAACCTAGACCTATTTCACATCCTGTTCCCCACCTTCAAAGAATACCTCTCTAAACCTCAGAGCCCACGCCCTCCAGCTTTCACTCCCAACACCCTGGACTCATCAGCACCTCCTAACACTAACACTCACCCACTCCCTCCCCCCATTACTCTTCTTTATCACCCTCCGTCTACAGACACCTCACACCCTTCAACCTTAGAAGCCGAACCCGCCACCTCTTGCGTCCCACACACCGCCACAGCCTCGTCCCCTCCCCCACATATCCCGCCAATCACACCTCCGACTAGCCTCTCAGAACACCCCCCTCCCCTAACTGCACCCAACGCAACATGAATCGCGCTCTTCCCATATCCCCCTACACTTTGCACTCCCGTCCCGCCCCGCACACCAATCTTCTCAGAACACCCCTCCTCCCCCAACTGCAACCCACACAACATGACGCTCTCTCCTACTATCTCCCCCCCACACTTGGCCCTCCCGCCACGCCTAGCCTTCACCCCTCCCTCAACCTCTCACCCCACATTCTCACTCCCCACTATCCCACCTCCACCCCCGCAACCCCCAGCCTCCACACCTCCCCCACTTACCCTTTCCCTCTTAGCACTGTTGCCCTGCCCAATAACACCAACACCCACCCTAACACCAACCCTCTCTCTAACTTTCCCAACCCCTTCCCCAGCACCGCCTCTCCACCCAGTCTCCCCCCCTCTCCAGTAACCTATACTCCTGTTCACCGCCAGTACCCTTCCCCAACTCCGTACCCAACACCAAGCTGGACATGATTATGTCCACCCTCCTCCAAATGAAAGAAGAACTACACACCGTCAAAGAGTTGCTCATCACACACCTCAGACACCCCCCCACCACCACCAGGATCATACCTAACAACACTCTCCCCTCACTTCCTACTCGCCTTACCACACAACAACTTACTAGCAACACTCTCCCCTCACTTCCTACTCGCCTTACCACACAACACGCCCCACTCTGGACCTCTATCCCCTCCCTCAATACCACCAATCGCCCCAGACGCACTACCAATACGCTCTCAGACCATGACATACACGCCCTTCACCACTCTTACGTCTCGGCTCCCCAAAATCGCCTAGCCTCCAACCACCTGTACATCCCAACGATTCTCTCTAACCCCCTCAGGCACCACACGCATAACACCAGAGGATCCGTCCCCAACAACCTCACAAATGTACCCCTCACTATAAAACCTTCCTCCACCCTCTGCGCCCCCAGACTCAAATGCATACTTCTCAATTGCAGATCGGCCCAAAGGCATTCCGCGGGGGTCGCCGATCTCATCATGTCTCTGGAACCGGATCTAGCCATTCTGACTGAAACATGGTTGTCTGATTCTTCTACACCTATCATGGATATCCTAGTCCCCCCCAACTACAGTATCAGTAGACTTGACAGGTCCAAAAAGACAGGCGGTGGAATTGCATGTATTTATAGAAGCAACCTCTCAGTTATTAAAGCGTCCGTACCCTCTCTTACCTCTTGTGAATACCTTTGCCTTGATGTCATCAGCGAAAGCAAACCGATATGCTCACTACACATCATATACCACCCACCTGGGGACAAGCTCTCCTTCTCCCAACAACTCATGGACTTAATCTCAACCAACTCAGGACGGCAAAACACCCAAATTTTCCTTGGCGACTACAATCTCCATTGGAATGATCGCTGTGACACAGTGGTGAATAGCCTCAAAAATTTCCTCAACGCTCTTGATCTCAACCCAAATATGCAATAGCCCGACCCATGAGAAAGGCTCTATCCTTAACCTCATCATTTCCAAAGAGGACTCTATTCAACTTGAGTCAATCCAACCCTGTGACTGGTCAGATCATCATATTGTCTCCTTCGTCATCAATGAAAAAGTTAAATTTAACCCAGCTCAACCCTCAAAGCCCAAAGTTTGGAAAAGAGACATGAAGAAACTCAACCCAAACTCCTTACAGCCTAACAGCTGTAATCTCTTACTTCCTCCGTCCGGTGTTACGGACGTTCAACTGCTGACTGACCATTATTTCAATGCTATGACCACAATAATCGATGAGGCTGCACCCATGCAACTGAAAAGAGTCGCGTCCAAGATCTCCAACCCATGGTATGACGGGAGCCTCAATGAAGATAGACGGGCCATGCGAATGGCAGAGCGCACCTGGAGATCAGCCCCCTCTGCACTGCACCTAAAAACTCTGAAAAAACTGAGAAACGCCTACTTCAGGAAAATAAAACGCTCAAAGAGAGATTTCTTCAGCCTCCAGCTCGCCCAAGCAAAAAACCGCCCAAGAAAACTGTTTGAGCTAATCAGAACACAATCCAAAGAACAACCCCAGACACTCAGCACCAGGGGCGCTACACCTTCCTGTGAAGACTTCTCTGCTTTCTTTAACCAAAAAACAGACAACATAAGAAGCGATCTCCTCAATGACGCTATCCTTTACTCCAACCCCCAACACACAGCACCGTCTGAACCAAAGAACAATGCTACATGGTCATCCTTTGGCACCTACTCCGAAGAAGAAATTGGCAGACTGCTCAGCACCCTGAAACCATCCAATCACCTCTCTGACCCCCTTCCTGCTAACGCTTTAAAAGTCTTTACCCCGTCGCTCCTCCCACTTTGGACTAAGATCATCAATAGCTCTCTTCAACAAGGATCCATCCCTAACGCCCTCAAAGTCGGACAAGTCACACCGTTACTAAAAAAAACAACAGCAGATCCCACTGATCTAAGCAATTACCGTCCTATTACAAATATTCCCACGCTCGCTAAACTGTTGGAAAAATGCGTACAGCTACAACTGGCTAATCACATAAATAATTTTGATCTCCTCAACCCTCATCAATCAGGCTTCCGAGCAGGGCACAGTACCGAAACTGCTATGACTCACATAGTTGACGACGCCCTCCAAATCCTAGACCAAAATGATACCTGCCTCCTCATCCTTCTTGATCTCTCTTCAGCATTCGACACAGTTAAACATGAGAACCTACTCGAACTATTAAAAACAAGAATGGGTATATCTGGGACTGTTCTCAAGTGGTTCACTTCCTTTCTACACAACCGGTCTCAGCGATTCAAAAGGAACAACCTGATGTCCTCCTCGGTACCTGTATCGTTAGGTGTCCCTCAAGGTTCCTCCCTCTCCCCTACACTGTTCAACTTAGTCATGGAACCTCTCACTACTCTGTTACAAGCATCCAATGTTCACTTTCACATGTATGCCGACTACACCCAACTTTATCTCAAAATACAATCCCCCAAGGACATCTTGCTTCTGAACTCCACGATCAGAAACACCCAATCCTGGCTGGCAGAGAATCACCTCAAACTCAATGCGATGAAGACTGAGTTCCTCCTGATCTCACCGCCCGCAAAAATCTCTACCGCTCAAACTTGGCTCAAGCACCTAACGACTCTCAATGTACAACCTACCATCGTTGACTCAGCAAAATCTTTAGGCATAACACTTGACGCCAATCTCAACATGCAACAGCACATCAGCAAGGCAACCAAAGGAGCGAACTTCCAAATCATTACCAAACCCTTCCTTCCAGCCAAAGACTTTCAAACTGCAGTACAATCTATAGTCATCCCGCACATAGAATACGGCAGCATCGCCCTCTGTGGGCTCCCCCTAACCACAACGGCACCCCTAAGAGCATCCCTTAACGCTGCAGCAAGACTCATCACTGGCTCAAAAAAACACTTGCATATCTCCCCTGACTTTAAATCCCTGAACTGGCTGCCTTTTGAAGCCAGAATACATCTGAAAATCGCCTGCATGACCGACAAGGCTATACACACAAACTCACCCGCCTACCTCTCTCAAAAGCTGACAATTTCGGGCGGCTCTAGAACTTCTAGAAGCACAAACAATCTTCTGCTGAAGCCTCGAAGATTTCGGAAGGTAAAAACCTATAAACGCTTCTTCTCAGGATTGGCGCCCAGGATCTGGAACTCACTCCCTCCTGAAACCAGGCTCATCTCCTCCAACAAACTTTTTAAGAAAGAAGTAAAAGCGATCTTCATGGCGAAATACACAAGAGCTATTATTCTGTACCTCCAGGACTCCGCGTTGTACTACCTTCCTGACCCCTTGGTCTATTTGTATTACTTGTATTATCAACTCACTTGACTGTATACGTTCCCTCTCTGCATATCTTATTTTATATTATTGACGTGCCTATCTGACTTTGCACCCTTTACCTACACCACCTCAAACATTACCTACTGTTATACTACTGATACTCCTGCGTGACTATGCACCCTGTACTCTCCTACCTCAAATATGCCTACCTCTATGCTATTTACAAAAGTAGTTTAAGCACACTTAAACAAGTTTATGCTCCCTCTTTATGTATTTTCATATTATTGGCGTACCTGTTTGACTATGCACCGTGTACCTCTAAGCTATTTACAAAAGTAGTTTAAGCACGCTTAAACAAGTATATGCTCCCTCTTTATGTACTTTCATATTATTGGCGTACCTGTTTGACTATGCACCGTGTACCTACACTACCTCAACTATGACCTACCTCTTATTTTGACCTACCTATGTAACTATGCATATCGTACCTAACTACCTCAACTATTACCTACTATTATGCTATCACCCCATGTCCTTGTAAAGCGCTCTGATATCTGCAAAGATCTTGTTCGCGCTATATAAAACTTTGAAATAAATAAATAAATAAATAACCATCAAGCTGATACCCAGACAGGGAGGGAGGGATGGGAATTCATGTGGCGAGGAAGACTATTCTCAGAGTAACGAAGATTCCCGGTAAGTAACCGGGACATTACCTCCTCTTTAATCTTCCTCGCCACTTGATTAACGAAGTGAGCACATACCAAGCCAAGTGGCTTCAAGGAAACTCACAAGAAACCAACCGAAAAGAAGGGGATGTCCAAGCAACAAGGCAAACCCACAAAAAGTAAAAGAAAACACAGATGAGTGGAAAAAACCACCCAAGCGACAGGCAACCACGAGCAGGAAGAACTAGGAGACAGCAAGACACAGGGAGGGCTGAAAACCCAGACCCCCGGATCAAGAAGCAAGCCAGAACCAACGACAGAAGGCGGACAGAGAAGGCACGGGAACAGACTGTATGGAGTCAATAACAACAACAAACAGGCCCCAGAACTGAAAATAGCAAGCCAGACTAAACACACCAAGACCACCCATCGGTCAGCCAAAAGTGAGAGGGAAGCCAAAAAAAAAAACTCGGAACCGAAGACAGAGAGGGCACCCCCACCACAGTGATGCAACAAGAAGCCATAGTAGTAAAGAGACGCAGTCCGATTGAAACACAGCAACACAGCACGGCGGACTACCAACAGTGAGAGATCCGAAACCATCCCATCTCCAATGACTGGAGGGAAAGAAGTAAACAAGACACGGCAGATCCGGAAGCAAATGAGGACTGAAGCAGTGTTACTAGACTCAATCGAGAGTGCAGAAAGGATTCCTGCACCCTAACCGAACAACAAAAAATGAAGGGCACCAAAACCCCACCAGAAAGTAGAAAAACAGGTGGGATACGGACCACAGCCCCACAAAGGACCCCCGGAAGGGAGAGTGACACCAATGAGAGAACCAAGGCAGGCAAAAGGCAAAACAGCCCCAGAACACAGCAGGGAACGACACTGAAGCGACCCGGCCACCATGCAAACTCCAACAATGAAAGGTAGAAAGCCCACAAGGCTGCCCACAGAGCCCTAAGAGTGGAAGGGACCAGGACCAAGGCCAAGCCACCAGAAAGGAAAGCGTACGCTCACCAGGGGCCATCAAGCACAAGAAAGCATATAGAACCCAGCAGAGAGGGGAATGCAGCACAAATGAACGAGACAGCCTTGTCTCATGTCCCACATGTAACAAACAAGCAGCCGAAGCGAGCACCCTTGGTGGCAATACAGCCAGCCAACAACCAGGCCCAACCCAGAAGAACAACAGAGAGCCATGAGGAAAGTGAGAGTACAGGGAGGGAAGGCCACAGGCAGAAACATACCAAAAGCGAGAAGTACTGTTGAGCCGGGCGAAACAAGCCACAGCAATACCAACGCCATCAGGGAAAAAACTCAAGCCAGCAGACCCCAGCACCCCAAAACCAGGGACAAAGAAAAAGAAGATGCAAAATCTCCAGAGGAAGCGCAGGGCCCCACCACGGGTATGGGGAACCGGGAAACCCAGCACACCCGGAAAAATAAAAGCAGTGCTCGAACATACACCACCACGGGGTATAACGGAAGCCGTGACAGCAGTCAAACCGATGTCCCGTGCGAGCCTGAGTGGAAGATAAACCACCCTGAGTGACAGCACAATCTCCCCTGACCCAGACAGATACACCTGCGGAAGGAGCCAATGGGAGCAAACCCAGCAACCCCCACAGAAAATGAGATAGCCCAACACCAAAAACCGACAGCACCAAGGAAACATAGGCCGAACCTAACCCAGGTGCCAACCAGATACGACACCACAGAATAGCAGAGAGCAGGTGCAGACAGGGTGGGATGGAAGGAGTCCCAGAATAACCGACCAGAACATGAAGAACCAGAAGAGCAGGGCAAAAAATCCTAGATGAGCCAAGCAATGGCACACAATACCTGAAAAAGCAGGTACCCATGTGCTGGTGACACCACCGACCCAGAACAGACCGTGGACTGGCAAAAAACAACCAATACATTGTATGAATAAAAACCACTGTGGGACACTCTGAAAAGAGTGGCAGGATAAGAACCCTTGAGGCACAAGACACACCATAGAGCTAAAGCTCTATGGCAGCACCCCCAACCACTCAAGGACTGGGCCAAGGAAAACATCCCCAGACAAAGCGCACCCATTGCCACAAAAAGTGCCCAGGGAATCACAACAAAAATCCACGGACCAGGAGCCCACGGGGACAAGGGAAGGATCACCAAAGGTGAAGAAAAGTACACCCGGCCGGCCCAGACAGAAACACCATCCAGGACGAAGGGTCCCTCATTCAACAGGGTCAAGGAGTCCATGAATATGCCATGCAGCCGAGAGTGACACCCCGATACAAGAAATGCCAATGAAACAGACGAGGAAATAAGGCAAAATCCCAGTCCGCCAGAGCACCCGAGCCACAGTCAGAATACCAACACCAAAGGAAGTAGGCATAGAAAGGAATGAGGCAGCATCCCAGAGGAGACACGCCCCCACAACCCAGTCTGAGAAGGCCAGAGCCAAACATAAGGCCACTGAAGCCAACAAAGCCAAGAAAAGCACATGCACGTTAGCCTCGGAATACACGAGACAATGTTCGGCTTAGAGGGAAATAACGCACTCGCCCACCCATTTAAGCTGAAAAATGAAGTAATCTAGGTCCTATCGACAGAACATGTAGGATACGAACCCTAGTCAGGCAAAAGCCCGTGGCACCAGAGGCCCAGGATACACCAATGAGCCACAGCTCCACAGGGTATACAACCTTTACAACAAAACTTTTACAACGAACTACCATTACAACGCAACTTTTACAACGCAAACTATTACAACGCATTGCTCTGGGGGGCGCTCTTGGATAGGGAATAGGTTAATTTACTATCCAATAACCTTCCCTAGTGTCCACGGGGACTGGAGTTGGAATAGTAACTTAAACTATTCACTATCCAACACCCAAAAGCGCTATGCGTTGTAATGGTATGCGATGTAAAAACCGCGTTGTAAAGGTATGCGTGGTAAAAGTATGCGTTGTAACGTCATACATCCCTCCAGAGACCAAATATCACTCACGGCCATGCCAAGGTAAAAGCAAACACAAAGGGCCTAAACCAAACCCGGACAACTTACCAGCCAGAAGAAAACCAATTCCCGCAAACGGGACGGTGGGCAAAAAAGACACGACAGGCACCCAAAACCCAAAAGCGACTAGGAGGAGGAATCAGAGGGAGGAGAAAAAGAAAAAAAGGCGGACAATCACAGCCGCAAAGGGCCGACACCATCCACTAGACATCTGAGAACACCTATCCCAACCGGTGCAACACCAGGAATAGAACCCAGATCCCCTGGCGGAAGCAACCGGGGCAAACACCACCACTAGGGACAGATCCACAACCCTCGACCAGAGGCACACCCGCATAAAAGGAAAGTAAAATAGCGTCTGCAGCCCAGCCCAAACAAAAGTAACCCCACATGAGGAGGAGGGGTTACCCCATAGGCCAGATGAAATAAAAATAAAAAAAGGGCACAGCAACCACAAGACCGACCCTGCACCTGGTAGCCAAGACTAGGTGGCACAATCGCCTAGAGAGACCCAGAAACGAGGAAACGTGCATCCATGCCTGACAACACCTCCTCACAATCTGCCACCAGAAGCACATAATGCGACGGGTGCCGATGGGCAGAACCGGATGCACCCACCAACACACACCAAGGATGGTGCAGGCATAGGGAGCAGTACATGCGGTCAGTGAGAGGAAAGGAGGGCAAGCCTGGCATCACCGACATGAGACTGGGAGAACAAATACCAGAAGGAAAGCCGCCAGGAACAGAGCCAACGAAAAACAATTGCACCCAAGTCCGACTGCCTACGCCACAGGGAAGCCACACCGCGTCTCCGCACCCGCCAACCTGAATCAGCCGCTCACCGGGGGCAAAAGGTCAAAAAGAACTTCCCCACGGAACCAGCACCCCAATGAGAAGTGGGAGGAGGGAGCGGGCGTGGAGGCTGCAGAAGCGGATCGGCACCTTAGCGGAAAGAGAAGGAACCAAGCTACTGTCGGCTGGGACAACATACGACCCGACCCAGCGCCGACCATTGCACATGCCTACGACACCCCCTGTGAAGCAGACACAGCTGCCAGGAGGCCGTCAGCGAGTCACCAGCGCCTGCACTCATAGAGGAGCCCCGCAGGCACAGGTACCTGCCGAGCGGCAGAGAGAAGCTTTTCGCAAAATCAAGTGCCAGTAGGGAGCAGGGAACAGCTGAAAGCCCCACATGCCTGGCAATCCTAACCAAGCGGGTACCCGGACACAAGCGGGAGCCGCCCACCAAGACTGGAGAACGAAACCTCTGAGCGCCACTGAAAAAAAGCAGCGTGGGAGAGTATACGTGCCCCGCTTCTAACACAATGCGGAGCAGAAAAAACAGCCGCCACCCGGGGCCCAACTTCGGGGGTGGAAAGAAAACAGGTGAGCCCACTAGTGCAGGGCCTAACTAACACCAAAGGGCCCGCAATCACCAAACAAAACAAATAGGCTGCCCCCACCGCAAAGCAGCTCCCCTCCACACAGCCAGAGACTGGGAGTAAAAAAAAGGGAACACAAATCCCAGATGAAAGGAGCAAACGCTTGACTGTAGCACGGTTATGCATTGCTACAGAATGGCTACAACCAGAGGCCCCAGCATTTGAATTTTGGAGAGCTAAGTTATATAATTTATATGAACTAAAATGGAGTTTGTATTCTTTAAAGGGGGCAAAAAAACGACGTGTGGGTATGTTAATTTGGGGGCAATTAAATTTCACCTAGAGATGTAATAACTGTGTAATTTTCTGATGTAAAATGTCAAGAACAATGTAAATATTAATAACTTTATATATGATTGGTGTTGTTCACTTGGACCAATTGTGGAAATTAAATTAAAAAAAGGAGCAAACGCCCGGGCAGAAGCAACGTCCCAGTGAATTGTTAACACAGCAGGGGGGTCAGAAAGTGCCGTCAGGCAGAGCCCCAGACCACCCCTGCTGCCCCCTGTAAACACTTGGCTCGCTAGGGCAGAGCCTAACCGGCCCTGACAAGAAACGGGGAAAGAAAAAGGGTAGGGTCCTATATCCCCAGAGCCCGCTAGAGCAGGACCACCAACCATGGACCCACACACCTGCTACAGCAGGAACCACTTACCTGAAAGCGCCTCTGGAGAGTCAGTGCAGAACCAAAAAAACAGGCTGAAGGGTTTGGCAGGCCCCGCCTCTTATAGAGGTCAAGGGTGATATGGGTCGGCCATATTGGGAAGGAATGGGAGGCATGGGTGGTTAACTTTTTGCTTTGGAGGATTCTGGTGTGGAGCTAAAGCTCACTTTGTAATCATGTGGCGAGGAAGACTGAGGGGGAGGTAATGGCTTGCTCAAGGTGAAAGGGCGAAGCTACATATTATTGGCTGAAGCACAGTCAACTGAAGCTTCACTGGGACGTTGCTGATGTGCACAGCTGTTTGCAGAGTTGACTTGGTATTTAAGCGGGCAATGACATGAGGGTGAGGAGCCTCGTGGGGTCCGTCTGGGTAATTTGAAAAGACGCCTCCAACAAGTGCACTGACAGGCATTAGGTGAAAGCAGCCTCGCTGATGCACACAACATCTTCAACAACATGGTCTTGCACGTGGTATGAGCATTATTTTCCTGTGTGAGTCTAAATGTATTAAGGTCCAGTTTTTGACAAATTTTAAAAGATGATGATAGCTCGTGCACAAGCGAAATTCCTCCAATAGTGAATGTAACTGCAGTGACTATGATGGTCTGGTTTGGGTAGACAGAAAAAACTTTTTGGGGGTGTGCACAATTTATTTACTACGGAGTAACTGCCAGTTATTCATGGTACTTATACATATAGATTTGTGTACCAACCAAGTCATCCCAATCTATAACTGTCCCCCAATATCTTTTATAGGATCCTGGTCTGCCCTGCATGATGTGGAAAGAATGGAAGGAGACTTTTCACACCTTTTTGAAAGCTATATGGAGAGATAAGTACATTGCCAAGAGGAAGTTGGCTATTCTCAAACGTAGTTTGGGTGTTGCAGGAAGAAAGGTCCTGAAAGTGTGGCTGTGGGGTCAGATGATGAGGAGGAAGATGAGTATGTGAATGCTCTCAAGCGCTAGAAGAAAAGGACGGGGAAAAATGTAGCACTGCTGTCGAAAGACGCACATTTTTTTCTTGTGCACAAGAGCTGTACAAACTACAGGTGGTACAGAATACAGCAGCCAGCCTGGTTTGCAATCTTCCATTTAGATCCTCTTCTGCTCTAATCCTGAACTCCTTGCACTGGTTTGTGTAGCACCTGAGCTTGGCTACTCAGAACACCTTGTATGTCATCAGGCTTCCTTCAAAAGGAACCCTGTGTGTGTCATTAGCTATGCCATGGAAGGGCTGAAGAAGGATTGTTGGGACTGCGACAGCTGCCTTCAGTATTTATGTGTGATGGGTGACAGCTTGTAAGTAGAATGAACTTAGATCTTCTAACCAAATATATGTATCCTGTGCAGTGCTTTTTATGAATACCTCACTGGGCTAGTCGGCAGGATGCAAACCTTAATAGGGAAACCCCAATGGATACCCTCTCACGACTTGCTCCTAAAGAGGACCCTACTATGATGGATGATGATCGGTTGGAGAATGAGTCTGAGTGGGGAGTTTATATGAAAGATTATGTGACAATGGTGTTCATTTTGTTTATAAGGAAATTGAAGAATTCCGGTGAAAAAGAGGCATATAGCATAAAAGATTTGCACTTACTAACTCAGAGACCAATGGCATGTTCGAAAGGTTTAATAAAGTGCTCAGAGAAACAATAGGCATGGGCAAGTCCAACTCACTGAACTGGAGAAAAGAGGTACTTAGAAAATTGACATGTACAGGTTTGACACCTCACAGCACAACTGGAAAAACTCATTTTTAGTTTTTATTTTGGGGCGGCTTTCCAACATTTCTGTTGAACCTTCATGGATAAGCAACTATGAAATGTTACGAGGAAAAATGCGTAGTGAGGGTGATTTACAAACTAGACATGCGTCATGGATAATAAGCATAAAAATATGTTAATTAAAAAAAAAAAGCAGTGAAAAATGCAGAAGTCATGGTTGGGGACTTAGTAATGACAAAATGTCCCGTAATGTGTGAGAGTCGTTTTAAGTTTTCCAAGCATACAGATGTGATTAAGATTTTTAATAATGCTGTTAAAACCAAAGTGTATCACATTTGGAATCTTAGCCGAGTTACAGTTTCATAAAGGAAAACAGACTTTCCTGATGTTTTAACCAAGTTGGGTCATTTATCTAGTGATTTGGAGAAATTTTTTGGCACAGAGATATCTGATTGAGATATAGGAAAAAATGTTGTAACAAGAAAATCTGAAAGGGCTATGAGACAACCATTTTATCTGAAAGATTCTGTTTAACCTTTCTTTCATGTTATGTAAATAGTTTACACTGTATTGCTTTGAAGGATGCGTAGTGAGTGGCATCTGAGATTGGCTTCTCAGAACACCTTGTATGTCCTCAGGCTTCCTTCAAATGGGACTCGATGTTTGTAATTAGCTATGTAGCAGGAGGACTGAAGAGGGATTGTTGGGACTGTGTCAGTGGTGGGTAAGATCATGTATGTAGAAGAAACTTGGATCTTCAAATAAACTATATGTATCATGTGAAGTGATTTTTGCTGGTGCCTCAGGTACCTACCAGGAAAAGGGTAATCTTTAAGTTATTATTGCCTTACACATGAGTCATTGAATGGGAATGCTCCATCCCACCTGTAAAACAGGCTCAGACAGCATGACCTGACCGGACTGCTGAGATCTAAAGTCAAAGCTTTTTTGCAAATTCAGCAAATTCTCTCAGCCAGATATGGCGGGAGATATTTCTTCTATCTCACTTCCCTACACTGGAATAAACTATCTTTGCATATCCGTTTATGCTCGGAACTTGGAAAGTTCAAAAAGCTGTTAAAACATCCCCATTCTAGTTGATTGGTCTAGCTCAAATATTGCTGCTTTTCTATATTTAGTCTAGAGCCAAGATACTCCTATGGGTGTGATTCATTTTGAACTATATCAAATGCAGTTAACATAACATATGTGGTCACACTAAGAACACTGGCAGTCACATGCAAATGTAGGGATCTCAGGGATGAGATTATAAGAAAACAATTAATAAACAGGATAATTAATTTGAAGATCTACATAATTGTTGGATCTGAAGGATACCACCTTGGACAAGACTATTGATGTAGCCAGATGCATGGAGAACAACACATGTTATGTGAAGGAGTTGGGTAGACCCGGGTCAAAGCGTATTGTAGTGTCTGAAAAAGTGTGCGAGGTGACTACAGAAAAGAAATATACACAAAGTGTAGATGATAAGAAAAATAGTGAAAGCCACGAGTTGAAAAGAAAACAATGTTTTTAGGTGTGGGTGCATGAGGCATACTGCTGAAACTAGATATTATCCAGCTACTAAGAGTAAACGCTCTAAACGTAAGGAAACAGGCCATTTTTTAAGTGGGTGTAGAATTGTAGACTCAGTGTTTACAAGAAATCAGTGAATTGGATAAAGGACTCAGAAACATGAAATGTGTAAGAGGAGTCTGACATGAGTGATGGAGACAATGTAGAGATGTTAGCTGTGAACAATGTGAATGCTCTCCCAAGCGATATCTCTGCAAAGGATTGTGATGTGTATCGTCCTCCACAGTGCACAACCCCTGTGAATAAGAAAGTAGTGGAAATTTTGGCAGAATCATATTCACCTTTAATCTCATTGACAAATCCATCTGGCATGTTTTAAATACAGGTGAATTGAGTGCCACGGACATGGAGCCAGAGGTAATCTGGCAACAAATTACCTATGTTGGGCTATTTTGTAGTGAGTTTAGAATTTCAGGAAATAAAGTCAAGAGGAAATGTTTATGTTGTAAAAAGAGAAAGGTCTCTCCCTGGTTTTAAGGAACAACATGCTTTAGAGATGATTCTCAAACCCAATCATCTGGAGCATGTATTAACAGAGAACCAGGATGTGGAAGATTGGGATGCTAGGTTTGCTAAGATGTTCATGAATGAATTAGGGTGTATAAAATTATTTGAGCACTGAATCATTTTCAAAAAGGAAGCTGAAACTAAGGTGCACAAAGTGCGGACTATACCGCTTGTTCTGAGGAATTCTCTGACGAATGAGCTATAAAGAATATGCAAAGAAGGGGTGCTAGAGCCCATAGAAGCTTTGAAATGGCTAAGTCCCATTGTTATCAGAAGGAAATCAAACGGCAACAACCACATGTGTGTTGACTTAAGGGACTTGAATGAATGCCTCTGGATAGACTGACATCCTCTTCTCTGTAGTAATGAGATGCCTGCAGTGTGTCTGTAGGAAAGTGATTTACCATTCTGGACCTGTAAAGTGCCTACCCCTTGGTGTGGGGAGTGGATAAGGTTCAGCATGATGTGATACCATTGGAAGTACTGAGTAGGTTGGAAAAAGCAGGACTCACCATGAGCCTGCAAAAATGCAAATCCTGTAGGTCAGAAGTAGAGTACCTGGGACACACCTGAACATTGAAGGTGTCAAGCCAAAACACAACTTAGCCATACAAAAGGATGAGGATGGTTGGGTATTAATTGTGCGAAGTTAAGGTGAAGTCAGTTCACAATATCTGTTTGCTCTAAGGATACAGTAATTGCCACCAACCAATTACCAAAGACGTAGACACTTCTACAGCACGATGCACAAAAAATGGGTTGTATCCTGAGCATGTTCCTCAAAGTACAGTTCATAATAAACTTTGACACCATTAATCTTCTTTTTTCCTCTTTATTTCTTTATGATTCTACACAAAAAAAGGGAAGGTCCTAGCCGCCAACACATGTGTCGTCTCTATGTCGTGTAAGCCACCGACTTCCTCAGGGCCAATATCACACAAAAGTCCAAGGTAAATATCAATATTCAAATTTAAAAAGAGTAATCATGTGTCGTTTTTCAAAGTACTATTAGCGTCCTAGTCCACGGGACAGTAGTAAAGTAAATCCAGCTTTTATGTCAATTCATCTAAAGACTGTATTATAAAGGCAGCGTGTTCCCTGTATAGGACGGCGTCTACATGCTGGGGGTGAGAAACCTCAATGTAGATTGCTTGTCTAGATTTTGGACAGTGAGGAGATGTGTGCAGAAGAATGGGCAGTGGCAGAGTTATCTGAGGTGTGCCAAGCAATAGGAGAATCTAATGGAAGGATGCCATTAGGTTGAAAAGGTTGTGGAAATGTTACCAAAAATTCAAGGTTAGAAATTGGATGAAGATGTGATGTCCTACTAAAATGAAGGGGGAGGAGCAGTCACTGGTGGATGGAATTGTGAGTAGGTGTAGAAAACTAGTTGTGCCAACCTCCATCGTGATAAGGTCCTTAGTACCAATCATGGCTATCTCGTTGCACTGTATCAGGACTAAGCCAAAACTGTTGGCTACCGCAATAGAGTGCTGGTCAAATAAAAGGACTAGGTTTGTCCTAGTGGAAACTTTACCATACAACTTAGTCCAGTTTTCATACAAGAAGCATCAGCAATGAGGTTGTCGATGGTCGAGTTGCAGGCTGAATCCAGAGGAGGGCTCGTAGACAGCGAGTTGCTAAAGTTGGTTGGAACCTTGCAATGCTGGTGCCGTAATCGGCAGCATGAAGAGCTGGTCGACAATTGGAACTTGGTGGAAGTTACATATAAATGCAGAATGTCAGTGTTCTTTAGTTTTTTTAAACAGTAGTATTTTCTCAGTAATCTTTTGGTGAATTTTTAAGGATTTTTAATGTAAGTTAAAATATTACCGCCTACCTCATGTATAACTCCTTTGATTTTTTTCAGTGACTTTCTATGCGTTTTTCATGCAAAGTAATATATATCTTATTATGATGTGTATGTGGCAGTAGCCACTCTGTAGTTATAGTTCCCATTGACATAGGTGTATGGGGTGCAAAGAAAAAAGAGGAACCCAAAGCAATTTTGGAAACAAATACATTTTCAAGTGACTTTGTACTCATGCATAACGTTACATTGCCTCAACAGATTGTAGTGAAATTTGCCATGAACATAGATTAGAAAGCGTAGATGATCCTATCTGGTGTTTGACTTGCATGCCTTCAGTAGTAACTAAGGGGCTTATTATGATGTCGGTCAGAGTTGCCTCAGACTGACACTGTCTCTGAGTCAGGACTGATTGCCTGATTAAGAAGCGAGCAAACACTGTTCGGTCGGATACTCCCATTTCTTCATTGGAGCTTGTATTATGGCAATAAACTAGCTGTAACACACAGGCTCCCATGAAGGAATGAGGGTGTGTGTAAACCCCTATACCCTCTGGCAGGCACTCCATGTTGCCTGCCACAGAGTGCATGGATTTACAGGAAGGGTACCCTAGGTACCCTCTAGTCTGCCAACCGTAGGCTGCGGAGGCAAGGGGGCACAGCTGGAGGTCCCCAGAGTTGTTTTTTTGACAGGCCGGTATGGAAAGGCTGTGGAAAACTGACATCATAATTCTGACTGCAGAAACTTCATCTATAGGGGAAAACAGTCCGGTTCCAACTGGCAGGTAGACTCAGCTAGCCAGTCGGAACTGTATCGGAATGACCAGACGTTTTTGTTCCGACTGCCGACATCATAATTGGGCGGTGGGAGCATTAACCGACCGTGTCGGTCAGAAATCCTCCAACTCCGGTTAGAAAGCTTCCAACTAGTGGTCAGAGGCTTTCTGACCAACATCAAAATTGGCCCCTAAGTTATAAGGCAAAGTAAGTTTTATTTATCTGTAGATGTGGTAGTAGCGCTGTAGTACGATGACAAAAGAAAATAAACCAAACTATTCAACAATAAAAGGAAAATCATGTTGATAACAGGACACTTTGTATGTGTTCTTTAAAAACTATTCAACATCTCTTATGGTGCACTCTACAGAAACACATGAGGTGATGTAATACACAGTGTAGTGATAGCTCTAATTCATTTTACATGTTAATGCCTTTTAAAAATATATTTAGAAGTACCACAGTACTATTGCAGTAGTATCTAGAAAAAACAGCTGTATCAAAAAAAATGAATACAATTTGACAGTAATTGAAAATATTTTATGTAATATAGGGTGGCTCTTAAAAGAGCCATTGTTTTTTTTTGGAAACATTACATTTCCTCAAATTTTTGGATAAGCCAACATTTAAGGTTTGAAAGAATAAATGTTTCATACTTGGTGAAATGTACTCCACCTGCCTGATGTAGTGCTGTGTAAGAAGAGCAAATATTTAATAAAAATAGAGGAAATTCTGTGATCTCACAGGAATAAAGACACTGTCTTGTTTGCACGTAGTAATAATTGTCCAAGTCAATCAGGATTCAACCTTTTACCTCCAGGTTAACATCAATAGTGGCTCAACACAAATAAACAACTTTAGTTTCATTCTAGCCTTATGATGAAGCACTTGGTAAACATTCTCTGTTAGTACCACAATGTTAGCCATCACATTTGTCAAAGTCAAAGTTAAAGACCAGCTTTATTCGGTTGTTGTACAACACAATCATAAAAGCATTACAAAAACATAATTACAATAGACATCTCATATTTACAAATGTAATTCATTATTAATGCCCATCATAATTAAAAACTTAGGTAAAAACAAAATAAAATTGCAGCACGTGAGACGGATTTAAAAAATGACAAGAAGATGCTGCGTAAGTCAGTAAATTAACAATAGATTTTCTGAAGCATACCACTTTTTTTTAAAAAACATTTTAACTCTCCATATCACATGCGAGTTAACCAAAGTCTGTAGAGCAATGTACGCTGGGTGGCACTGTCTGATGCCCATAGATTTCAAAATAGGGAGACTCCACACTTTCCTTATGTGACAACAAAATCTACAGAAAAAAATAACATAGTAGATTGTTTGGAGGAAATGTCACAGGGACATGAAGTCATTGTTCTTGACATTCATAGTGGGAAAGCTTACAATTCTATGCAATATTCCCAACCTGAATCTTGTTAATATAAATCTATCATAACCTCCAAGTAAAATTGTTAAATATGGTTGAATGCTAAAAACGCTTAAAATAAGTAGATTTTCTTGTACAGTGGGTTTCAGAATTAGGCCTTCCTTTTTTAGATCTTTCCTACGTACCTCGCGCATGCTAGTAGGTTCAGGAAAATAATCTGTGTGGCCTAGATTCTGCATAAAATCACAGACATATCTGTCCCAAGGAATCATTAAGACCTTTCCCATCTTCAAAATATCAGTTAAGATATCCCTATTTAATTTAGCCTCCTCCTTGGTCCACACCTGATGCCATAAGAGACCCGGCTTAAGTTTTATAAGATCTGACAAATGTGAATGGCCCAGTTCTGCATGGCAAACAAATGATGAGGTGCTTCTGGGTACTGATACATTATATCTAAAAAAAAAATTCAACGATCTGAAGTGGTTGAGTATTTGCCAGACCCCACACCCCTGCTCCATACATTGCTGTTGGGATACTTCTGGCTTGATAAATACGCAAAAGCTCTACAGGGGGTTTTCTCCCTAGTTTTTTCAAGAACTGGACAAGTGCAGTAGTGGTTCTTAGAAAGTCTAAATTTTTTGATAAGACAGCCTGAGTCCACAGGTCATCCTTATGGAATAATATTCCTAGATACGAAAATGTCTTGGTTACCTCTATTTTTTTGCCATCCATGAACAAATCCCGACAGTTTCGACTCCCTCTGCCACATCTCATTACGAACGTCTTAGAGGTATTCACCAAGTGTCCTAAATTACTCATAAAATCTGTAAAACCATTTAAAACCTTTTGTAAACCTGTTTGTGTCTGTGCCATCGGCATAGAGAAGGGCAGGTATCGGGCATCCATTTACCCGAGGGTAATCGTTCTGTTCCTTAATCAATGTCACTTCCAGACCATTTATGTAAAGATGAAAAAGAAAGGGGGCCAAGACACAACCTTGCCTGGCCCCCCCTTGAATTGGAATCAGAGCGGTACAACCACTGCTAATGCCAAATCGTACTCTCATCCTAGCATTACAATAAAAGTAGTAGTGTGGATCTACATCAATCTCATCTAAAATCTCCCAGAGTTTGGCGTGTCTACCTGAATCAAATGCAGAGGTGAGATCCACAAAAGCTAAAAACAATCTTCCTTCTTTTACCCGTGTGTATTTACCCCCCAATAGGGCTAAATTTAAGCCCTTTCAGTGGTTTCCACACCTTCTCTGAACCCAAATTGAAGATCTGAAAGAACATTGGTGTCCTGTGCCCTCACATTTAAATGTGCTAAAATTATGCGACCCACTACTTTGGTCAGTGAGTCCAACAGCGAAATTGGTCTAAAGCAGCCAGGATCCTGACGGTTATCCTTTTTAAAAATGGGGACTATAATTGCCTCTACCCAGGTAGGCAAAAAACATACAGAACAACTTGCATTAACTACCTGTGTCACCACTGGTCACCATACATCCATATTTGATTTGAATAGATCTGCTGGGACACCGTAAGGTCCTGGGACTTTTCCTCCTAGTGCAACCGAAATGGTCCTTATCACCTCCTCCAGTGTAAACTGGAGGTCGGGTATTGTTTTTTTTTTTTTTAAACATACTTTTATGGTTTTTTCCTACCATAGGTCTACATGTCATTCCGTTGTCTTACATTTGCACATATTTATCCGCATTGTAACAAATATTCATATCTTTCCTTACTCTGTTGGTCACATCACATTTCTATTACATTCTGTGCTATATTATTCACCCATTACCACCAGAACACAGCCGCTATATTCCAGGAAAGCGATACAAAAGAGGATGATGGACGGAGCGTTTGAACAAATCAAACACTCACCCCCAGTCAACTGATCTGGGTTTAATCCATCACCATTCTTTAGTTCACACAGCCACCCCAGTTCAGACATGGCTATATGCAAATCAGTCTGACCCTGTGCCTTATGGGAACAGTCCAGCCCGAACTGCCAAGCCATGTCTTCCCTGGACCGGAAACAAGCATCCTGGGTATCGCTATATTCCAGGAAAGACATAAAACCAAACTTCCCAACAATGCCCCCCTCCCCCACCCCAGGTCCTGTGCAAGTTTAGGTATACAGTAAAATTGTCACCTCCATTCTCCTCTGCTCCTATGAAGACTATACTCTTGTGAGTAAATACAGAAGTATTTGTGTAGTTGTCTTGCCCGATAGGTGCTCTGCGAGTTATGTGGTTCATTGTGTGCAGTCAGGGGTAGGATATTGCTCCACCTCCATCGCCTTAAGAGCCTCCAACATAACATCCCACTCCAGCGCTATTGGGACTCTACGTAGTCCTCTCAGTTCTTCTTGGTGCAGGGCAGCGCTCTCCGCTCTTCCCCATCTGAAGAAGTCAGAAGTCAGAAGATCCTGTATAGCGCAAACATATCACCGTTAGGTCTCAAGGCGCTTGCGGACACAGTCAGACTCACCAGATGGCTTTAATTGGGGAACAGCAAGGTCTTTAATTCCTTGTGGAAGGACAAATGGTCTGAGATGGACTGGATATGTGGGGCGAGCTTATTCCAGAGATGGGGGGCGAGATAAGAAATGGATCGACCGCCATACCTTGCGGTATATATCCTTCGCGGAGTTAAAAGAAATCTAGGACTAGATCTGAGAGTTCTAGTAGGCTGATATTTTCATCGCTATTTGCCAAAATACCCTGGACCGGTGTGATAGAGACTCTTGTGTGTTATGCAAAGAGTCTTAGATTTGCCTTTCAACCTAATTGGTAGCCATCTGAGTAGTTCAGAATGCAATGTGTGCCGTGGGTGGCCTACGTGACTTCCAGCGCATTGTGATGGTGCGTATCACTAAAATATGCACCAGATCTACAAAACGGAATTGTACTTTATGTTTCGATACATGTGCATGTGCACCGTAGGTTGTAATTCACGCCGTGAAGTCTCACAAACTATTTACCTAACCGTATCCCAGAACCCCGTTATTTTGGGACAAGCCCATACATATGCAAAAAACCAGCCTCTGTGGAAACATTTTATCCAGTTTATGGGGAGTAAGATATACCCTATGAAGGATCATGGTATGAATACATTTAAATATTACGTTCCGCGATATCTTCTTGGGGCGTTCCACAATGACCTCCCATTCCTTGTCTTTCAAGGCTCGCCCGATATCCTCTGCCCATGCCACTTGCAATGGGTTTATACTAACCTCTGTGTGGGAACAGATTCCTACATACAGCCATTTAACAAGGTGCGAAACCCCTGCTCATATAGTAGAGCATTTTAACCAGTTCGTGCGTGGGGTGCTACTGCCTCTGCGGGGTCTATTGTATTTTCACATATTGAAACAGCACAGCATGTAATAAATACAAATGCCCCGGCGCTCCCGTTTCATTCACAAAGGTATCATGGTCCAAGAGCATCCCATCCCCAAACAAATCAGCTACTGTACTGATCCCCAAATCCAGCCATGGCATTATCCTACGCTGAGTTACTTGGCCATCCATCAACGGAATTCCCAGTAATGGGATATTACCTGCATAGCAATATGGGTACTGGTATAGTGTAATGCCGCTTTCTCACATTGAAGTGTAGTGTGCAGTAGCGTAGGGAGACATCTCGGGAGCTTGCTATTGGGCAGCAGCAGAGTATGCATGGTGCTGCATTCTATATCATGGCCCGTAAACCCTATCTCGTGCAGGTTACACCCAGCAGTCCAATAGGACAACCATTGTAGTTGGCATGCGTAGTAATATGCTCTCAAGTCAGGGACACCCCGACCCCCCTACTCGTGCCCAGTTGTAGTTTCTTAAGGCTGATACGACATCTGCCCATTCCCCATATGAGGTCTGTGAGCAGGGTATTCAACGCTTTGAACATGGTATGTGGTATCAAAAGAGGTAAATGAGTAAAATAATAGATCAAACGGGGAGCACCACCATTTTCGCCAGGGCCGTCCTCCCCATAACCGACAATGGCAACGTAGTAAAAAATAGCCACACTAGAAAGCAAGGCCCTAATCGCCCTATTCAAGTTACCATCCAGCATATCTTTATGAGTCCGATATATCTGGATACGCAGATATTTGAAAGTGTGTTGTGCAACTTGCAGACTGCCATCTCTGAACTCACCAGTGCGGGTATCCTCATGTTTTGTGAAGTAAAAAACATGTGATTTTGTTGCATTTGTGGCAAGGCCTGAGATCGCCTCAAATTGTCTAAACACCTCGTATAGTGGGACCAGGGGGAGGTGAAGATCCCGGAGATACAGAATAATATCATCTGCATACACAGAAAAAAGGTATGCCGTACCCCTTATGTAATGCCCATATCGTGCAGTTCCTTACGTACGTTGATTACCAGGGGCTCTAGGGCCAATATAAATATAAGAGGCGACAATGGACATCCCAGCCTGGTCCCTCTGTTTATTAGATATTCATCCATGATTTTGTCACCAGTACGAGAACGCACAGTAGGTGCAGAATATAACAGACGTAGCCAGGCTATGTAATCCGCTGGGATCCCAAAGTGCTCCAGTACACAGAACATATAGTCCCAATGAAGAGAATCAAACGCCTGATGTAGGTTGAAGGATATACAGCCTGCATGTTCATAGTGGCTCGTGGCTTCTGTTAGGAGGTAGTGTAGCTTCCTGATTTTCAGGGACGTACTGCGGGCGGGGAGAAAACCAGTCTGATCTACATGAACTACTGTACTCAGAGGAGGGCAGCAATCTATTGGCCAATACCTTACTTGATATGTTATCCTCTGTGGTCAATAAGGATAGCGGGCGATAGCTGGTCATGTCTGCAGGGTCCCTGTCTGCCTTCGGGAGCGAAACCACTAACGATTTTGCCATTGTGTGGGGTAAAGCACCTTTCTCTAGTGCTGTATTGTATAATATTACCAATTGGGGCACCAGTGCATCGGCATATGTAAAATAAAATTCAACTGGAAGGCCATCCTTTTTGATTATGTCGAAGACCCTTCATAGCGGCTCTGATTTCGGACTGTGTAATAGTTCCCACCATGGCTCTCTGGGCCTCAGCCGTTAACTGGGGGTATGTGAGGGAGGAAAAAAAGTCCTCCATGTGGGCTGCCTTGCTGCTATTAGGCTTGCTATACAATGTTGCTTAGTATTGGCAAAATGCAACATTAATATCCCCCTGAGTAGTGACTCTGTCCCTTCCCACGGTAGCAACCTCATTTATAACAATCATAGGGGAAGTGTCCCTTATGAGTCTAGCAAGCAATGTCCCGGATTTATCTGCTTCAGTGTGATTCAGCTGTGAGTACCTGTGGTAGTCTATTACTCGGAGATCTTCTAGCAGTTCCGCATGTCTGATTCTTGCCTCTTGTAACGCAGCGCCCTTATCAGTGTTGGTTATAGCTTCCTGCTCCAATCTACCCATGTTGTGCTCTACCTCTGTAAGTGATTTATGGAGTTCCTGTCGGGCACCAACTGTTGTACTAATTGCCTGCCCCCTGACCACCGTCTTAAAGGCGTCCCATTCAATTAATTTATTCACTGCAGTGTTACTATTTTCAGCAAAATAATGTTCAATGGTGTCTGACATCGTTGCCTTGAATACCGAATCCTCCAACATCTGCGGCCACAGGCGACAGGTGGGTACCGGGGTAGGTATTCATCCCCAGTTGAGAACAATCTCCAGTGGATTGTGGTCCAAAAAGGTCTTTGCCAGATATGTTGCCTGGGACATCTGCATTGCTATCCGGTTGGAACAATATATCTTGTCTATTCTCATGTACGGTACATGAACATTGGAATAGAATGAGTACTGCCTATTTGTGGGGTGTCGCATCCTCCATACATCACACATCTCCAATCCCCCAGCCCATGTACCCAATGCTTCCGCCTGTTTAATCACCCCTGCCTCATTCAATCAATCTATCAATCAATCAAACAAATTTGTAGAGCGGCTTCCTCACGCAATAGGGTCTCAAGGCGCTGGGAGGAGGGGAAGACACTACTGCTCGAACAGTCTTGAGTTGTTTCCTGAAGGAGAGATGGTCCTGTGTCAGCCATAGGTGGGTGGGGAGGGAGTTCCATGTCTTGGCCGCCAGGTAGGAGAAGGATCTTCCTCCGGCGGTAGCTCTGCGAATTCGTGGGATGGTGGCGAGGGTGAGGCTGGCAGATCGGAGCTGGCGGGTGGGTGTGTAGAATGTGAGGCGTCCGTTGAGGTTTTGGGGCCCATGTCATGGAGAGCCTTGTGTGCGTGGGTGAGGAGTCTGAACGTGATCCTCTTGCTGACGGGTAGCCAGTGCAGGTCTCTCAGATGGGCAGAGATGTGGCTGTGACGGGGGATGTCCAGGATGAGTCATGCAGAAGCGTTCTATATGCGCTGGAGTCTTTTCTGGAATATAGCTGTGGTTCCCGCGTAGAGGGTGTTCCCGTAGTCCAGTCGGCTGGTGACGAGGGCCTGGGTGACCTTCTTCCTGGTTTCGGTGGGGATCCACCGGAAGATCTTTCGGAGCATGCGCAGGGTGTTGAAACAGGATGACGAGACGGCGTTGACTTGCTTGGTTATCGTGAGGGAGGAGTCCAGGATGAAGCCCAAGTTGTGTGCATGGTCCGTGGGCTTGGGGGTGGTGCCCAGTGCAGGGGGCCACCAGGAGTCACCAGGAGTCGTCCCAGTCAGAGGGGGATGGGCCCAGGATGTCAGAGGTGGATGGGCCCAGGATGAGGGCTTCTGTCTTGTCTGAGTTCAGTTTCAGACGGCTGAGCTTCATCCATTCCGCAACGTCTTTCATTCCTTCCTGGAGGCTGGCTCTGGCGGTGGCGGGGTCGTTGGTGAGGGAGAGGATCAGCTGGGTGTCGTCAGCGTAGGAGATGATGTTAAGGAAGTGTTGGCGTGCGATGGCTGCGAGGGGGCTCATGTGGATGTTGAAGAGGGTGGGGCTGAGCGAGGATCCTTGAGGAACGCCGCAGATGACTTCGGTGGCTGCGGATCGGAAGGGGGTGAGGCGGACTCTCTGGGTTCTTCCGTCGAGGAACGAGATGATCCACTCCAAGGCCGTCCCTAGGATTCCGGTGTTGCTGAGGCGCTGTATCAGTGTGCGGTGGCATACGGTGTCGAAGGCTGCTGAGAGGTCCAGGAGGATGAGGGCAGCTATTTCCCCGTTGTCAAGCAGGGACCTGATGTTGTCGGTAGCTGCGATGAGGGCGGTCTCGGTGCTGTGGTCTGCTCGGAAACCGGACTGCGAGGGGTTGAGGGATCGGTTTGTCTCGAGGAAGGCGGAGAGTTGTTTGTTGACGGTCTTCTCGATGATTTTGGCAGGGAAAGGGAGAAGCGAGATGGAGCGGATGTTCTTGAGATCCGTGGGGTCCGCGGTGGGTTTCTTCAGGAGGGCGCTGGGCTCGGCATGTTTCCAGCTCTCCGGGAATGTGGCGAATGCGAAGGAGCTGTTAATGTTGTCCCAGAGTTGGGGTGCGATGATGGAGTCGGCTTTGTTAAAGATGTGGTGTGGACAGGGGTCGATTGGAGAGCCGGAGTGGATGGTGGTCATCATGCGGGTGGTGTCTTCGGTGCTGACCGAGGTCCAGGTGCAGAGGGTGGTGGTGGGGGGGCTGGTTCGGTGGTTGGGTGCGTGGTCTGTGCGCTGAAGCTGTTGTGTATGTCGGCGATCTTGCGGTGGAAGAACGTGGCGAGTGAGTCACAGAGGTCTTGCGAGGGTGTGATGTCATTATTGCAGGCGCTGGGATTGGAGAGCTCTTTAACGATGCTGAAGAGTTCCTTGCTGTTGTGGGTGTTGTTGTCCAGTCGTTCTCTGAATGTTGTCCTTTTGGTGGTTCGGATCAGCTGGTGGTGTTCGCGGACAGCGTTCTTGAGGGCTGTCATGTTTTCTGTTGACTGGTCGTGGCGCCAGGCTATCTCGAGAGTGCGGCAGTTTTTCTTGGAGTCTTTGAGGTTGTTGGTGAACCACGAGGCTTTCTTCCTGCCGGGTCTGCTGGGAGGATTCTTCAGCGGTGCAAGGTCGTTGGCGCAGTTGGTGAGCCACTGTGTGAGGTTCCGTGCTGCTTCGTTGGGGTCCATCATGTTGGTGGGAGGGTTCTGTCTAAGGGAGGTGGTGAGCTGGTCGGCGGTGATCTTGCTCCAGCTTCTCCGGGGAACCTGTTGCGGGTGGTGGTGGGTCGTGGTTCTTGTGAGAAGTTGGCTTGGTATATGATGCTCACTAGTTCTAGTGATCACCTTGTACCCTGCCAAGCAACCCTTATGATGATTGGTTGTAAGTCAACCTTATAGACCAGCTATCCTAGTAGCGTGGACAAAGCAGTCTTAGGCTAAACTCTGTAAAGGCATGTGAAGCAAGCTGTTTTACCATACACAATCCCCTTGAATACCAAATGAAAGGACACCACACAGCTATATATTGAAAATATATATATATTTATTTACTACAAATATCCTCTATACTCTTTATGAGCACAGAAGCAAATGCGTTAAAACAAAACACAGTTTAAATATACAAAAGTTGCACAATATGGATGAGCCCTAGGGGCCACTAAAACCATATACTAAAATAGTGGTATAAGAACCACCAATTGGAAAGGAAATAGGCCTAGGGCCTGGGGAATCGCTGGAGCTATTCGGGACTAACAGTGAAGAAGTCTGGAAAGGCCCGCGGGACTCGGGTGCAGTGCTAAAAGTGCACGCATGCACCAATGCAATGTCAATGGTGCGTAAAAGTTATAAAGTTACTGTTTTAGGAACATCCGACTGACCTAGAAGGACAAAACTTTAGACCTAGGCACTAGAGGTGTGTACCAGTGTAGGAACACCGGCGTTGCTGAGTTACCTCACCCACAGGAAGCGGGTGCACAGGTGCCAAGTAGTGTCGGGTTTCGCTACGCAGGTCGATGGTGCCTGGAGATGAAGATGCTGCAGGCGGGTCGTCGAGGAGAGTTCCGGTGGATCCAAGAGTGGATCTGAAGATGTGAAGACCTGAAAGCAGAGGGGACAATGTTCAAAGTCACTAGCCAGTGACTACTGTGGAACCAGGATGGAACCAGGCGATGTCGGGTGCAAACAGGTGAAGAGGTGCAGCTTGTCTCCGCAGCTACGTGGACACGAAGAGGTCGAGGACGTCCAGGAGTCGATCACAAGCTGTCCTACAAAGGCTCTAGCTGATGGCGGTGTCGGCAACTTGATTGGAGCAAACATGCCTTGGCTAATGCAAGCCATGCAGGAAGTGAAGAAAGCTTAGTTCTCGGACCAGCAAGGTCAGAGGGGCTGCTCCTTTTCAGGGAAGCAAGGGCCAGTCTGGAGGAACCAGACCAGCGGTTTAGATTGTAGATTTCATCGCCAAGATGGCCGCTAGCCACGTGGCAAGTGGCCAGGATGGCGCGTCGAGTGGCAAAGTGCAAAAGGGCCCCACGCAGATCGTGGAGATGCTGGGGGGCTGATCTTCGGTGCCAATGCTGCGCGGTGGTGAGGCTTCTCAAACCCCAAAGCACAGCATTGAGGGAGCCTCGGGTGCTGCGCAGTCAGCATCTCGGGGGTCTTTTAAGATGGCCGGTTTCACGTCTCTCAATGCCTCCACGGGTCTCTTCTTTTCAGGGACTGTGGATCGGGCACTGAGATGTCTGGGAATCCAAGTCTTGTTGGGCTCTGGGCTCGGGCTCCGGCGGGAGGCGGCGGCAAAGCAGACGTTGAGTTGCTGGTTGGTGCCTGTATTCACAGGGTGGTCACTCCTTGGCCACAAGGGAGGTTCTCTTCAGTCTTCTGTGCAGCAGAATGTCGAAGTCCAGTTTTCTTCTTAATTTCAAGTCGAGTTCAGGATGATCTGAAGTCTTGGGACACAGCTCCTACTCTTATTCCAAATCTAGGGGCCGGATTATCTGCTAGGTCCCTCCTCTGGGTGTGACCAGGAAGGGGGGTGGCTACACCCCCCTTCCTTTGTCCATCTCCGTGCCTTGACTGGGGCTGTGAAGCCCCAGCACCGGTTTGGACTGGCTTATGCACAGGGACACCTTGTGTGCCCCAGGCATGTCTCATTCTATTCAGCCCTGTCCTACCCAATACACAAAATCCTGTCTGGGGTGGTACTAGCACCTCCCAAGGCAGGAAACCCTTTGTCCAAGCCTCCCTCGCTTGAAGGACTCCCAGCAGCAGGTGGTCAGACTTGTGTCTGTGGTGGCAGCATCCATTTTGTGATGCTGAGGCTTATGTTTAACTTTAACCGGGGTTCAGGTTATGTACATGTCGTGTCCCTCTAGAAGTGTGGAATGGTACCCCCGTCGCCAGAACTGGCGAGGGGGTAGTATTCCAATTCGTATGACACCTTATTCGACATGTTTTGATAAAGCCAAACCAAAGATAGCATTTAAACACAAGGTTCGTAATGCACTTAAGAGTATATGGTATGGCAGTATCATGGAACAGCTAAAGGACGTGGTTCCGAAAGCTGCAGACAGGCTCAACTCATGCTAGAGCACCATCTCACATATTTCTAAGCACTCTGCCTCCAGGATTGATGAGGCCTTCCATAGGAGTGGCTGATAGGAACATATGTGTCCATTTTAAGTTAGATATAGATATACTATACCTAATTAAGAGGTGATTACACCGACTTACCGCAGCTGATTAATCAGCCAGTTGTGTCAAATATGGAGGCCAGGCCAGGGGTGGCATAATACATGCTGCAGCCCCTGGTAGGCCTTGGAAACACCTATGCCCTGGGTACCTTGGGTACACTGTTAGAGGGGCCTATAAGGTGAACCAGTTCCAATTGTGTATGTACCTAAGGTACATGGAGTCCATTTTAAGGAGAGAGCAATTAGCCTGGGGCCCTGAATAGCAGGATCCCAGGCCAACTAAAGTCAAAAACCAGCTAAACACCAGGCAAAAAGTTTGGGGTTAACCATAGTCAGATATCCAAACTTCCTACACAACCCCCCCCCCCAAACGAAAGGAGATAAGGCTATCCTTGACCAGGTAAGCCTATATTGCCTAAGTGGCCATATAAGGAAGTACCAGATCTGGCTTGGTTACCCCCTGTTTCATGGTCCACTAAGCAATCCCTCACCCTAAGGGTATCTGAGGGTCTCCACCATAGGGAATCTCTACCTGTGGTGTGTTTTGGCAAAGTTAAAGGCTGGTGTTGAGATGGAGTACTGAAGTGAGATTCCCCTGTAGGACTCAGCTTCCTCCAATCACTCTCCACCATGTAGGCCTTTCTTTCCTTGACTGAGTTGCACTGTGCTCTCGGGGTCAACCTCTGGCTACCTAAAGCTGGAGGCTGGGTCCCTTCTGTTGGCTTACTGGAGGGACTGGTCAGGTTTGGGGCCTTGGGGTCCCAGGTTTGGCTGTGCCCAACAGTGTCCATTTGGGGGAGGTCCCTAACTAGTTGTAAGGGGGATCCCTCAGAAGTTTTTAAAGTTTTCACCTTGCTAGGGCTGCTAGCTTTGGTGCCCCTAATCTGCTGATGGGGGTGCTTTATTTGACAGGGGGCCCTTTGGGGCTCACTGACCTTCTTGTCCTCTGCAGTCCTGGGCTGGCTGAGGCAAGGTAGAGAGGGGCAGGTTACCTACTCCAGACTGGGTCCCACCTTGGAAGGGTCCACTGACATCAGGGGCTCTGCCAGGCTAGGCCTGACTACCTCTGGGGCAGTTTCTTCACAAGGGGTAAGATCGGTTCCCTGAGGAGGCTGATCCTTTCCTAATGTCTGGTGGGAGGGAGATTTCTCTTCCTCCTCAATGCTCTCTGTTTGTGTGGAGTGATCCATAGTTTCAGGCTTCACAACGCATGAATCAGGATGAGTTTGGGCTGTGGCCATCACAGCCCCACCAACCTTTTCAGGAAGGGACTCAGTTTGGGTATGGGCTGTTACCATAACAGCTCTGCTAACTTTCTCAGTAAGAATTTCTACTGAAGATGGGGATGAGATTTGCTCAGCCCTACCAACCTTTTCAGGAAGGACATCTTGTATTGGGGCGGTGGCCAGCACAGCCCCACTAACCTTTCCATGGAGATTTATCATTTTAGAATGGGTTTGTTGTTCAACCTCAGCCCAGGCTGAGACTTCCAAATCATTCCCCAGTAGACAATCTACAGGCAAGTTTGGGGACACTGCCACTCTCTTTGGGCCAGTGACTCCTCCCCAGCTGAGATTTACCACTGCTATGGGATGGTTTTTCTGAACTCCATCAATGTTTGTCACCTGGTATGTGGCACCAGGTAAAGGTTGCCTAGAGGGGACTAGATTCTCAGTCACCATGGTGATACTAGCCCCTGTGTCTCTGTAGGCCTCAACTTTCAAACCATTGATGAGGGGTTCCTGTCTATACTTGCTCAAAGTGTTTGGGCAAACCCCATGCCAGTTTCATAGGCAAGATCAGTTGGGGACCTGGTTAGGCCAGAGTCCACCTGTGTTCCAAAGGTAAACCCACCCAAAATCTTGGGGGTGCTCCCACCACCTGGGGGACCACTGCTAACAGTGACAGGAGGTGTTGGAACTTTACCTGGAGGTATGTTTTCCTTATTACTATTCTTTGGACAACAGCTGTCTGTTTTCCAATGGCCAACCTGTTTACAGGCATGGCAGTAAGGCTTTTTCTGTGTAGAGGAAGTGTCTTGGGACCCACCCCCATCCTTGGAGTTTTGGGGCCCTGGGGTAGTCTTCTCTTTGGTTTTATCCCCACCTTTCTCTTGAGGCTTGGTAGTCTCTTTCTTTTGGTCACCACCCTGGTTATTAGGCCTGATCCTGGTTCTGACCCATTTGTCTGCCCTCTTACCCAATTCTTGTGGAGAGGTCAGATCAGAGTCCACCAGGTGCTGATGTAGAAGCTGGTTTTGACAATTATTTAAGATTTCCTCTCTCATCATCAAATTATACAATCCTGTATAGTCTGTAACCTTAATTCCCAGCAACCAGCCCTCAAGAGCCTTAGTGGCACATTCAACAAATTCAGACCAGTCCTGAGTCCGTGTCTTCTGGGTTTCTCTGAACATTAACCTGTACTGTTCAGTGGTTAAGCCTAACCCATCTATCAGAGCACTCTTCAGGACCAGGTAGTTTCTAGAATCCCCATCACTAACTGTGAGGAGTCTGTCTCTGCCTCTACCTTCAAAGGAGAGCCACAGGATTGCTGCCCACTGCTCCTGAGGGATGATCTGCTGTACTCTGCAGGCCCTCTCAAGTGCAGTTATCCATTTGTGGATGTCATCCCCAGCTTTGTAGGGGGGCACAATCTTACTCAGGTTTCTATTGTCATAGGACCTGTCTTTATCCTTAGGGATAGTGCTGCCACCAGTGGATCCTAATACACTCTCTCTAGGCTGTCTTGCTTTAGCAAGCTTCTCTTGGATCAGGGCTACTTCCAGCTCTCTCTTCTGGATCCTAAGCTCAGCCTCTCTCATGTTGGCCTCATGTTCCCTTCTCTGAGGGCTTGTCATCCCCCTTCTGGAGTGACCATGAGAACCTCTAGAAGCATGGGAAGCATTGGATTCACCTGAGTGATTCCTTCTCCTCCTAGACTCCTGGTTAAGTCCACTTGGGGGTCTGAGTGGGTTGGACCCTGACTCAGTCCCAAATTGGCTTAAGTTAGCCTGGCTAAGTCTCCTGACTGGCACCTGACTAAGTCTCTCATCATCAGAATCACTTTCTTCCTCCTCCTCTTCCTCTTCCTCATCCTCAGGCTGAGTATCTCCAGTGTTCTGGTCTTCCTCATCTATCTGTACAACATGGACAGGTGTGTCAGTATTATCATCTTCAGTGGGAGAGCCTCCTTCAACATTCCCTGTGGGGTCTGTTTTAGAGGTCTTTAGAGCTTCAGACTGGTCTAAAAGCTCTCTGAGGTGTGCTGTGGTAGGGGCTGGACCCGTCGTGAGACCTCTTAAGTTACACAGCTGCCTCATTTCTTTAAAGTTTAACATAGCAAATTTGGATGGTGCCCTTGGAGGGTCACTCTCAACAGGGACAGGTCCAGTGGACCCCTCTGCTCCAGACATTGCTCTAGTGTGGGTGGATATGTTGCAATCTACCTACACTGGTAATTACCTACTAAACCTATCTAGTAGTTGTAGTCAGGGTGTGCTACTCCCTATCCTCTACAACAACTAAGTGCAGTAGAACTTAAGTATACTTGTCTTGTTTTATATGTACCTAACAGGTACCTGTCTGATCTTTCAAATGATACTCTCAAAGATTGTAATGGTAAAACAACAGCAAGCTCAAATCCCAACCGCTGCTCACCAATGTGAGAAGTTGGCCTGGTATATGATGCTCACTAGTTCTAGTGATCACCTTGTACCCTGCCAAGCAACACTTATGATGATTGGTTGTAAGTCAACCTTATAGACCAGCTATCCTAGTAGCGTGGACAAAGCAGTCTTAGGCTAAACTCTGTAAAGGCATGTGAAGCAAGCTGTTTTACCATACACAATCCCCTTGAATACCAAATGAAAGGACACCACACAGCTATATATTGAATATATATATTTTTTTTACTACAAATATCCCCTATACTCTTTATGAGCACAGAAGCAAATGCGTTAAAACAAAACACAGTTTAAATATACAAAAGTTGCACAATATGGATGAGCCCTAGGGGCCACTTAAACCATATACTAAAATAGTGGTATAAGAACCACCAATTGGAAAGGAAATAGGCCTAGGGCCTGGGGAATCGCTGGAGCTGTTCGGGACTAACAGTGAAGAAGTCGGGAAAGGCCCGCGGGACTTGGGTGCAGTGCTAAAAGTGCACGCATGCACCAATGCAATGTCAATGGTGCGTAAAAGTTATAAAGTTGTGAAGCCCCAGCACCGGTTTGGACTGGCTTATGCACAGGGACACCTTGTGTGCCCCAGGCATGTCTCATTCTATTCAGCCCTGTCCTACCCAATACACAAAATCCTGTCTGGGGTGGTGCTAGCACCTCCCAAGGCAGGAACCCCTTTGTCCAAGCCTCCCTCGCTGGAAGGACTCCCAGCAGCAGGGGGTCAGACTTGTGTCTGTGGTGGCAGCATCCATTTTGTGATGCTGAGGCTCATGTTTAACTTTAACCGGGGTTCAGGTTATGTACATGTCGTGTCCCTCTGGAAGGGTGGAATGCTACCCCCGTCACAAGAACTGGCGAAGGGGTAGTATTCCAATTCGTATGACACCTTACTCGACATGTTTTGATAAAGCCAAACCAAAGATAGCATTTAACCACGAGGTTCATAATGCACTTAAGAGTATATGGTATGGCAGTATCATGGAACAGCTAAAGGACGTGGTTCCGAAAGCTGCAGACAGGCTCAGCTCATGCTAGAGCACCATCTCACATATTTCCAAGCACTCTGCCTCCAGGATTGATGAGGCCTTCCATAGGAGTGGCTGATAGGAACATATGTGTCCATTTTAAGTTAGATATAGATATACTATACCTAAGTAAGAGGTGATTACACCGACTTACCCCAGCTGATTGATCAGCCGGTTGTGTCAAATATGGAGGCCAGACCAGGGGTTGCATAATACATGCTGCAGCCCATGGTAGGCCTTGGAAACACCTATGCTCTGGGTACCTTGGGCACACTGTTACAGGGGCCTATAACGTGAAGTTGAAGTGGATGCAGCTGTGATCTGTCCAGTGTAGTCCGGTGGAGTGGCTGAAGGAGATGTGCTTGCTGGAGGAGAAGACGGGGTCTAGCGTGTGGCCGGCGTAGTGGGTGGGGGTGTTCACCAGTTGCTTGAGTCCAAGGTTTGCGAGGTTGTCCAGCAAGGTGGTGGTGTTGTTGTCATTGATGTTCTCCAGGTGGAAGTTGAGGTCCCCAAGGAGGATGTAGTCTGAGGAGGTGAGGGCGTGCGGGCTGACGAAGTATGCGATGGCTTCGCTGAATTGTGTGCGTGGCCCCGGGGTTCTGTAGATGAGAATGCCTCTGAGGGTGGTCTTGGGTCGGTGTGTATCTGGAAGTGAAGTTGTATGCAAGAATTGTCGTTGTGAGTAAGTGTGGAGTGAAGTAAGCAATGTTTTAAATTATGTGAATCTTTTCTAAATATGTTCTGATAAAATATGAGATAAAAATAATTGATTTATTCTGGACTGAAAAATTTGTCTCGAGACTTACTGTTTAGATCAGTAGGTTGAGTGGTCATTCCAGGCCCCCGTAGAAATTAGGTGGCAATATTGGTGCTCGTTTTGGTTTTTGTTGATCCCAGGAAGGAGGCAGAGCTGGAAGAGCGGTCAGGGCAGGCAGAGCTGCAGCGGTGGGGGAGCGACCTACCCAAGGCATGTGGGACCTGTCCAGGGTAACATCCATCACTGTGTTACAATCACCCCATATGATCTATGGGTGGTGTTCCCAGCCTGTTAGCGCAATATTTAATATGCCCCAGTATTTGTCTTGTTCAATGTTGGGTGCATATATATTGCCCAAAACTACATGCTGTCCATCCAACGTCCCCTGTACAAAGATAAATCTCCCTTGCTTATCTATCCGCTGCTCCAGCACCGGAAATGGTACTTCATGCCTAACCCAAATGGTGACCCTCCTCGCAAAACTAGAATATGTGGTGGAGAAGAGCTGACCTCTCACTTTCCTACGTAACTTCATCACTTCACCATCCGCTATATGGGATTCTTGCAAACACACCATCTGCGATTCGTGGCGCTGTAGCTTCGTATATATTCTGTGGCGCTTCTGCACAGAGCCTAGTCCCCGAACGTTCCAAGTTAAGATAGTGTACCCACACAGTGTATGCATTGCAATGTAATTAGCGCCCGCCTACCTGCAGGCAGTGTCTTTAGACATTCAAACCTAACCAAGCCAATCTCCGCAATCGGACCGTTTACCCCCCAAAACTCCCCAATACTCGGTCCGATCGAAGATCTTTACCGGACTACATAACGTAAATGCATACAAAAGACTGTAGCTAAAATCATAACTTACAGAAACATTTTACATTTCAGAAATGCAATCAAGTATAGCGTTCAATTTAACCAAATAAACCGTTAGTTGTCTGCAGAGTCACAGTAGGGAACAGGGCAACCCTCCTCTCCGAGTCTGTGTACCGTCTCACAGCTCCTCTCTGTTTTCCCCGGCTCACCAATTGCAGCCAGTACCTGATTCTGCCCTCCGCCACGTTGCAACGTCCCAATGTGCAGGCCAGAGGAAGCAGGATACAGTTAGGCCTCACTCATGGCATCTTCCCTGGCCGGAATCCCGCCCTGTGGCGCGCAGCGCTTCACAGGCTCCTCAGCCGTGGTGCAGATATCCCACACGCCTCAGGAGTCTACCGCTGAGTCACACCCCATGCATGGACCATCTTCCAGCACCTCCGCTAGTTTTTCCAATGGGCCGCCAAGTCCGTCATTGAGGTAGGCCGCGTCGCATCCCCGGGCTCTCATAGCTGCAGTGCCCCAGTCCCACAGTCACCTCTGATCTCCTCCCTTGTTTCGGAAGACAGATCACTGCTGGCTTCACCTTCTGGGGTTCTTTGCAGTGGCAGGTCGTCTGCACCCCAGGCCAGGACAGGTTCCAAGCCGCCCGGTAGTCGTCTGGGTCCTCACACGCTGTCCACGCTTCCACACTACCTCGCGTCGCCTCGTCTGAGCGCATGGCAATCTGCTCTCTCCACCGAAAGATCACAGCTGAAAAGTGGTTCTGATTATCGGCCCAGCCTCAGGCAGTCTGCTCCCTCTTCCGCAGACTCCAAAATTCAGCGTGCCTCAGGATAATAGTAGGATAATGTAGCCCAGGTCTGGAGCTCATCTAAAAGACGACCGCCATGCTCGGCCTGAAGCCACGTCCCACAAAGGGTATTGGTAATTATAGGCTGACAAAGTTTCATCTAAGTTATTAGTTGCCCTTCCCATTAAAGATCATTGTAAAATGTTGGATCCACTGTTCCTCAGTAATAGTAATCTCTAATGACGGACCGCCTTCCGACTTTAGAAAAGGAGCTCGAACCGCTTTCCAGAAAGTACTGCTATCACGGTTTAAAGCCGCCATATGAAGCTAGTCCCACGCTTTGTTTCTCAGGGTTATTTTCCTTTCTATATTTGCTGATTTATACATCCCTCTAGCATGTCTTTTTTGGGATAGTGTGGAGAGTGTCTTTTAAGTTAGAATAAGCTTTGGGCACTTCGAGTTGAACCATCCAGATGAATTACCTTTACTTGATTTCTGTACATGCAATACCTCCCGCACCAAACTGGATACAAATGAAACAGAATCCAGGTTCTTCATAGGAATTGATGTCTCAATCAAACAGACTACAAGTGCATTTTTGCAGTTATCTACCACCTGTTTGATAACACATTTAGCATGAACCATAGACCATTTCAACGTTTAACCATTGTGCTTATCAAGGACAACCGAATATAAAATCTGGTCACATTTATTACTATTAGTTGGGTGATTCAACCACAAAGCGACTGTCAGACATAGTGGAAAATGGTCACTCAAGGAAATATCATCAATGGGAAAAGAACGGGTTATTGAAGCATAGTTATTTGACATAAGTATAAAATCTATAGTAGAGCACAAGCCCCTGTCATTAAAAGTATGGCCCATAGTAACAGAATTTGGGCACATGTCATTTAAAAAACCTTTAATCTAAAAGACATTACATCTTATTAAATATCTCCCCCTGATTAGAATGACAGAAATGGGTAGTGTTAAACTCCTCTTCAGCTTCACGGCCACAGATATTACTTTCAGAATGCGAACATAAAACACAATTAAAATTCCCACCCAAAATAACAACTGTTTCTTTGGCAGAGTTTCCCCATACGGATTGTACATCACTGCATACCTTTTTAATAACATGATCAATGCTAAGTGCTGGGATATTATTATAAAAGTTAATCAAAATCAAATGTTGCTTACAGTCTAGTACAATCTTGATTAGCTGATAGTAAGTGTCCTCAATATAAAGATCAGCCTGAACATTTAAACTATTGGATATATAAGTACGGAGCCCATCTTTAGGTCTTCCTCTGTGTCCTTCAATAGCCCTAGTATGTAAGGTTTTAAACCCATTAATGTGGTTTGCATCTCTAGCCCATGTCTCCTGGAGACAAAAGAAATCTTGATTTAATAGGAACTCACACCAAATGGGCTCACGCAACTTTGAGCGCAGGCCAGCAACGTTCCAAGACACCAAATTGCAAAGGACTTTCTTGTTAATGACGTTTGGACAGTTGTACTTTGTGAATGCCATTTCCGTGGTATCAGCAGTATCCGATACTTGTACTGAAATTATGTAAGGAGTTTTCACTCTAGAGTCTTCCTTGTTCTCGATAGTAAATCTCGTACATTCTTTCTACGGTGATGGCTTGGTATTAAGCATTTCTATGGTAGGGTAAACTGGAATAACATTATCAAATAAGGACAATTTTGGGTCAAGAAGTCAATCGATATCTTCCAAGGAATTAAGGAGTACATAACGATTGTCTGTTAGTACCGCATAGGAATTTCACCTATTCTTTAGGGGTAACCTTCCTCCCTGATCGCAATCTAAACCAATGTTGAGTTGATAAAAGATCCCCTGGGGTAAGATGTTAATACCATTTGGGTCAACCTGCCAGTTCCCTGCCCTGTCAAAAATAAGCAAAACCAGTCTAGGAGACCCAAAGGTTAAGATCACGCAGTCACCTTGTGAGCGCCTTATGGACCTGCCTATCCATGATACTCTGCGGACCATTTTAAACTCTGAGAAGAGCTCACTAAATTGACTGCTTTATTACGTAATGTTGACCAGTGTTCAGGGTCATTTGAAGCTAGGAGTGGAACATTCGCTAAAACAACAGTATATGGCATGGCTTCTGGAGGGAGATTTAAACTAAAATTATTAGAAAGATCGTTAGCCACCCTTTATTTTGCTACCTGCATGTGTGACTCTACAGTGTCCCTTATCGCAGCCCCATCCCTAGGACTCAGCCTATGATTTGTTAGAGATGGATACTGAATGTGTGATGTGGGACGAAGCCTCCCTTCTGAATGTAGGGAGCTGGTGTGCGCTAAATCAGTTGTCGTGGAAAGGACAGGTTGAATATTTGGGCAGGGCTCATTTATTATAAGATCGTCCCTTACTTTACTCAAAGTATTCATCAGCGAAGGCATGAGACGAGTAGTTACGCCCCCACAATTACATGTATTGGTATTCACTGCCCGTACTTCGGAGCCAATTTGCTCTAACTTATTCAACCTGTCTTCTATTTGGCACAATTTCTGCAGTAATGGGTCTAGTAGAGTAGATATCATTAACTGAAGTCTTTTACATATATCGGCCTCACACATCCTAGTGTGCTCGTATTAATATTAGCGGTAATAACCGTGGGTACTGATGTGCTTCTAGGTATGTCACTAATATCGGAAGTATTAACTTGTGCTTCAGGTTTACGACTTACCCATTTTGGTTTCTGAGCCAATGTTTTTTTCCTCCTGGTAACAGGGTCCTGCCCTTTAATTAAACTTGCCTTCTGCCCTCTCGTACTGACTCCATGCTTACATACTATAGGTAGATGTTCATTAGTAGGCTTCACTATGGGGTTTGTTTCATCAATTTGCAAATCATTAGGCGTAGAACCTGAAGAATTTGAGGACCACTTTTCTAAGTCAATGACTGGAGGAGCTGGAATTGAGGCTCCAGAGACAACCAGTGAGCTCTATCTCATGCATAAGGGCAGATTCTGCTCGAACAAGAAAAGCATCAAGGTGCATACTACCCCTGCACCCACCCCTGACTTACGCCTACTCATCTTCAACTGATTACAAGACAACAAATTAAAGAACAAATATCTAATCACACAGTACCTCCTAGCCCACACATACACGTATACAGGTTAAACTGTCCGATACCAGTCCACCGGTGTCCACAGCTGTCAATAACTTGGCCCAGCCCGGCCTCCTACGAGCTCTGATGGGTACAGACGAGTCTGCCCTTTGCCCATGCTGCGGGAGCCCAGTTGGCTATTTAAGCGCTGCCTGGCATGTCCTGATGTCCGGTACTCTGTGCGTGCCTCTAGGGCAGAGGTCTTCAAACTTTTGTAGGCTGAGCCCCCCAGCTGAATTTTTTTAGATGTTGGGGCCCCCCCACCACCTGATGGAAATGTCTGGAATCGATCCCCACACGCATATTCCGGGCATATCCAGCATATAATGTTCAATACAATGCAGGTTTGTGAGTGGGTGTGGTAAAATGACAGAGGCTTATTGCACAGCTCAAAACATCACTTTCCATGATAAAATGTGCTCAAATTGTTTTTACAAGAATGCTTTTTTTTACACAGAACATAGATTGATAATAACACCACCAACATAACTGTGACAGGTGTGCCTGTTTTCCAGAGACTGTCAATCTTTGGATGGATTTTTGCTACTGCCATCCTCAGGTTGTGCTCCACATCCAGTCTTGAACCGTACTTAGCCTTTAATATTGCAAGTGCTGAGAACCCAATCTCACATAAATAAGACGAGCTGAAAGGCAAGACAGTTTCGATAGCAGTTTCTCCCCAAGCTTAATATTCTGCAGACATTTTCAGCCAAGACAGGGACCATAAGGGAAACAGTGTTGTCAGACTTTTCAAGCACTCCCTTGCTCAGAGCTGATACACCAGAAACAAATCTTCTCTAGAAATCATTTACAAACGTCTTAGGCAGCATTATAATGGGATTATTGCCCACCAACCAGTTATGGATTCTAAGACAGTTGAAAGTCCGCAGAGAGGGCGCTGAACGAATACCTAATTGAGAATTCCTTAGTGGTACAATAAGTTGCTTGCCTGAAGTAATGGGGTTTCAGGACACGTCAGGCTTATGTTATGTGTGACTACAGGGTAAGCTACAGGGTGAACAGTACAAGTGCATTGTGAGTGCAGAGTGATCACTGTGAGTGGAGGGTAAGTGGGTAAATGGTGTGAGTATATCAGAATCAGTGTGAGTGCAGGGTGAGGGTGAAAGTGAAGGGCGAGAATGAGGAGCGAGTTATCTGAATGCAAGGTGCAATCCCAGACACTTGAAATAACTCAGCATGTTATTGACGGCATTGTAGGGTTTCAAATGAACTATTGCTATTATGGCAGTGATCAGGGTGGTGGAACGAAATAATGTGCTCATACCTCAACAAACTTCCAATCTTATGATTAGAGTTGCCAGCTTATTATTTTGATGTCACAGATGGTATAAAAATAAACAGTCACCTACAGATAAATTTTCAGCACTTGCCTGTGCATACTTTGAACAGCAAATATAAATAGAAAGAACTTTTAATTGTTGTCTAGAGCTGCCTGAAGGATCCATGACTGATAATAACAGGGAACAAAGACAGAAAAGTCACATTACAAATGAATACGTACAGGCCGGTTTAAGGGCAGCGCAACAGGTGCGGCCGCACTGGGCGCTGACCTATGGAGGGGGCGCCGACCTCATGGGGAGGCGCTGTGTTTAGCAATAAGTTATGAATGGCATATATGTCTGGTGGTAGTGAGAGGATCCGAGGAGGCAGTCATGGGGTGTGGGGGCACCAGAAACGATTCTCGCACCAGGCGCCACCAGCGCTAAAGCCAGCCATGAATACATACTTTTTAGTGTCAAGACAGGCAATTTGCAGGCTGTTTAAACAACACATGGCTGGTTGGTATTTTGCGAGCCTGCCTGTGTAATTTTCAAAGAAACTTTCAGGGACGTTTTAAGGATTTTGGGGGCCCTAGGCCAAATGTATTTTGGTGTGAAGGATTCTGGTCTCCTGCCTAGGCTGAAGCACAGAAGATAGGCAGAGGAAAAAGGCAAAAAGAGCATCACATTTGTAGTTTCCTCACTGTTAGTACATTCACAACTGTAGTTAATGAGCAACAGTAGTTATATCACTGTTAGTAATGTACATTGTTCGACAAATGGATTTATTTCAGTCTCTTTTTGCCTCTACAGGTTTGCACACAAGTAATATGGTGAGTCTACCAAATTCTACTGTGCAATTTACTGCGTGTGAAACCTGGCGTATTACCACCAAAGATAAGTTAGTCTTTCAGTTGTTGTAATAGGATTCATTTCTCATTTCCACATGTTGAAGACAGGTTGGAGAGGGAGCATGGAGTGGAGGAATGGAACAAGCTCCCTCTTCTGTGAGTTTCCACACCAGCAAGCGGTTTCTAGAAACAAGCATGGCCTTAAATAGCGGCAACCCCCTCATTGGCCACCAAATCTCATAAGACCTCCAGTCTTGTGAGTAGTTAAATAAGTTCTCTTTTGGCTGTATTTCCTTTATTTAAGCAGCTGGTTAGGCTTTTCACTGTGAGCAGGGGCAGTAGGGGAGCATCCAGGTTCTTAGCATTCCGGGCATGAGCCCTAGTCAAGTCAGTGGTGGGCTTGCTGCTCTGACAGCAATATCTTCGCTTGTCACATGAAAATTATCATCATTATGCACTTTTTTGCATTCTCTTTAGCCCAATAAAAAAAACTTATGTCCAACAACCCAAACACAAATTATCTTGCACATACATTCATATACAAGAATAACAAGTAGTCACCAACAGAAAGTAAAATATGCTGCTTAGCATCATTGGCTAATAATAAACAAGATTACTATTACGACTTCTGAAAGGGGGCTGCTGATTGGGTGACAAACCTGTTGGGTTGCATTTGAAGGACAATACTTCTAAATTGGACAGTTATTTGCTATGTAAACCATACTGCTAAGCTAGAAATATATATGTAGTACAATATCTAAAATTCTAACAAAACACATTTATAAACAAATTATACTAACAATGAATATTGCAGTACATTACAAGTGCAAATAATACATTACGCAATCTCCGTCTTATATTAAGATGCTTATTAAGCAGCCTAGTGATACTTACAACTCACTTCAGATCAAATGACTATGAAAATTAGAAAAAAATTAGACTGCATCTCATTGCTTCATATTTGTGATTGGGCTATCAACACAGCCCAATAATACCAAATTATACTAAAACCCATTGCCATATGCTGACTGCGCCAAAGCTATACATCTGACCTTATTCCTGATACATATTACTAGGATGTTTGATTACAAACTAGATTGATTACATCAGACATTTTGATGCATAATATAGGTAAGTGCATTGGTTTTATATTGTTTTTCAAATACATTAGTACAGTTACAGTAACGTTGCACTATACTGTTTTACTACTACGACTAAATGCATCAAATTTTCCATATGTTTTTCTGGCTGAAATACTACCTTCAACAAAATAGTGCCTGATAAAGAAAATAGGAACATAAAATAACATGTGTATTTGTAAAGCGCAAGTTCACCCGTAGATATCTTGGCCCTGAATAGCAATGTTTATTGTTACCCAACTCAATGGAATCTTGGACAACAGGGAGAGAAAGTTAAAAAACATTTTAAAAGGTAGAAGAAAGACACCAATTGAAACACAATACTAATTGTAAGAAAACTAATGTCTAATCTAATAATTGTTGAAATAGTGTTTGGAGTACAAAACAAACATGTGCTAGACAATTGCCACATAAACATGTAGTCTCTGGTAAGAATTTAAAACAATCTTCTGTAACATGGTCACGAATTTAAAACTATCTTCTGTAACATGGTCACTAAATAAAATTCACTTTTACAGGAAGAGACAACATTTGGAAAATAACATCAAAGCACTACAAAAACTGTGCTCAATAATCTCCTTCAAACACTTCCATTTTTAAGGAAAAAGAAGGAGAAATTAAAATACAAAGAACACATTTTGGGTTATTGTGGATTACAATTATTAATCAAATGAAAAGCCTACATTGTTTGATTGCAACTTATAAAATACATAAACTATGAAGAACTAAACTGAGTAAACTGAACTTATACAACATTTTTTAAAGCACAAGGAGACACTTATCAAGCACTGAATCATACTTTCAAGAGGAATGTTACCATCAACACACACTTTGTGTCCTCTCTGTCACATGAAGGACAATGTAATGAATTTCCATGTGGAAATGTTTTAAGAACAGAAAACAAATTAAAAAAGTAGAAAATGGGGGGCGTGGCTAACCACCAGCCAAGATGGCCGCACTCTGAGAGAGCTCTGTGACTGACGAGCCCTCCTCTCGAAATCCGACAATTCATCCGCACCTTTAGCAGTTGCTAAACTGCGGGATCGGAAGCCTCTCACCTTCCGGTGCACTTTGCTGTTACCCGCATCTCTGTCCGAGGTTCCCCGGTGACACTACGTCGTGCGGAAAACTGCGGCCTATTCTGGCGCCAAGAGCCGGGGACTCGCGTACGGACCGGACCCGAAGGGCCTCACACACAGCGGCACCTGCCGTCTCCTGCTTGTCGTCGGCCACCTGAGACGAACGGACGATCCCGCTCACACACTACCCGCAGGTATTGCCGAATTCCCAGACGGAGACTATCCTCCACGCAGGCTCCGAGGATAACGCAGCAGGCAAGTGTAATTACCGGCGTACCCGGGGGGCGGGGAGGACTGCTGAGGAGGGAAGACGCAGCCCGCTCCTGCTACTCAGCGCGAAGGACTGATTGATCTATTGCAACGAGCCCACGCCGGAAGCTCCTTCTCCGGCTTCTCGCTAGACATGCAGCGGCTCATGCCTGATCCTGCGGCCCCGATCCCGCCCTTGCTCACCCGGGCGCTATTTCACAGGACTGTTACCGATACACCCCGGAGGTGGAAGAGAACACAAGGAAGGGGACTGCCCTGACACTGCGCAGCCAGCCCACGCCAGCAGCTCATTCTCCAGATCCCCACTAGCCGCGGCGCGGCTCGGCCCCGACTGTGGGACCTCCGATCCAAACCTTGCTCACCCGGGTGTATTCGCAGCCACCACCCCACAGGCCTAGTTGGGAGATAGAAGCCACAGACTGGCATAGATTGCGACAGCATCACGCAACACCGCCGACAACAGTGAAGCTCACCTCTCGCCAGACCTAATTAAGAGGACACTGCACTAGACAACCCGAACACTTTCTTGCGCCCTACAAACGACGACTGCTGCGATGAGTGGAAGGGGGACAAGGGGCCAACAGGCCTTGAAACTGGAGAAGTACGCATATAATAGGGACCCACCGGACAATGCGAAGGGGGACCCTACTCGGACGCCACCCCAATCAGTGGGGGACGCGAACAAAACAGACAAGATCACTGTCCACGACATCATGGCGACCCTAAAGACAATGCAATCCTCGATGAGCACGATCTCAACAGACGTCTCCCTGATTAGAGCTGACCTCAAAAAAATGTCTGACCGCCTTGTGGAGGTCGAGAAGACAACTACCGACCTCGTGGGGGACACATCGGCTCTAAAGCGTAGAGTCCAAAGGTTGGAAGATGACAATCTCCTGCTGAAGGCAAAGCTGGATGACCAGGAAGGCCGCTCGAGGCGTAATAATGTGCGCCTGATTGGCGTACCAGAATCTGAACACGGCCCGGCCCTGGACCTCTACGTTGAGGACCTCGTCACTAAGCAGCTCAAACCCAAAGGACTGTCGAATTATTTCTCGGTGGGACGTGCCCATCGAGTACCTGGAGGACAGCCAAAGCCCGGGGCACCACCTCGGCCCATCCTGGCTCGAATTTTTTACTCAGGGACCGGGACGCCATTTTACAAGCAGCGCGCACTCGACCTCCGATCAAAATCGATAACTCAGAAATCCACTTCTATCCTGATTACACAGCGGCAGTGGCTCAACAATGCCGAGGCTTCACGGAGGTCAAGAAAGAACTGCGTGCTCGGGAGCTAAAATACTCGATGATCTTTCCGGCGAAGTTACTTGTGGAGTCCGAAGGAAAAACATGGTTCTTCGACACGCCGCAAGCGACTCAGGAGTGGCTGGAGGGATGGCGACCGGCGAGAGGTACGAAGAACCGCGATATGCAACGGAACCACGGAGATAGAAGCCCTCGGCTAACCAACGATGCAGACTGAACATGGATCGTCGCACTACAAACTCCGTCACTGTCACCGGTCCCTTTCAACCTTTTAGTTTTGAATAAGACATCCATCCACTCTTCAACAGGATGAAGGTTGCTGGATATCCAGAGAGAGGGTGAGACGGCGGGCCATTTACGGCTGCCCAATTATGGTGAGACTTTGGTCCTGCACGACGAGACCCATGCAGGTAGGACTAAATAGTTAAGACTGGCACTGCACGAGTACTCAGAGAGGGGAGGGAACGGCAACGGACACAGAAGTCTCACTCCCACCAACAATCTTCATGTGTTGGGACTGTCAGCACTCTGCTCAGTTGGGGAGGTGGAAGGTTTATTGTCCGCCGGGCAGGGAGGCGGGGGGGGGGGGTGTAGGGGTTTCTACGTTTTGACTTTGTTTAGTTTCTGTTTTAGTTGTAAGTTTCTAACATGGTTGGCTCTTTACATGCACACGCGACACACGCACCGATTCTTCTTTACGCACTCAGACACGATGACCCGGCCGCGGCGACCCTGTGGGAGCTGTCGGTCACGGTCTACACGACATGACACCCACCTTAAAGACACACTACTAGACGCACGGGAGCACACTCTGGGCTCTCGCGCACCCCGGACCTTGGTCCGCGTCTTAAATCCGATGACACTGATGCACTTGCTCACCAGTGACCATGGCTAGTCACGATGTTTCGACACTGGACCCCCAGTCCCAACCACTGGTCTCCCCCTCGCTAACAATTATTTCGTGGAATGTAAACGGACTAGGTCATAAAATTAAACGGGGGCTGGTCCTCCAATATCTCAAGAGAAAAGCACCCACACTGGCTCTGCTCCAAGAAACACATCTGGTGGGGACGGCCTGCAATGCTCTTAATCGCTGGGGTTTCAAGATGGTCACGCACGCAGAGTTCTCGGCTGGTTCCCGTGGGGTGGGAATCCTCGGCCAAAAAAACGCTCCACTGCTAATCAAACGCACTTGGACTGATGACCAAGGGCGCTTTGCTGCGCTCCATTGTCAATGGGAGGGTCGGCCATACAATGTACTATCAGTATACATCCCCCCCGACGCTACACCAAGGGGCTTTCCAAGACCTGGGTAAACTACTGCTTGAACTCCAGGAGGGTGAACTAATCATTGGAGGCGACTTCAACGCAGTATTGAACGCAGCAGTTGATCGGCAGCCTCCTCGTGAGACTACTAGATCTAACCAAATGTTTAACTACTTCCTGGAGGCAGTGGGACTGGTGGATATGTGGAGACTTACACATCCCCATGACCGTCACTACACATTTCACTTGGGGGCCCACAATAGTCTCTCCAGAACATGCTGACATTGGCGATCCCCCCGGAAAAAATCACGGCCCTGGATCTCCTCCCAAGACGGATATCAGATCATTCCCCGGTGCACCTCACCTACACAGCACAACCTACCAGACGACAAAGAATATTTCCGATTTATCCCGGCTATCTTAAAAATATATCTATTATGAAAGCACTGACGACCTCCATCACGCACTACTTTTACGAAAATCCAGACTCTGTAGATTCGCCCTCGGTTCTATGGGAGGCGTACAAGGTTGTACTTAGAGGACAGGCTATCTCCACCATTACCAGGCACAAAAAAGAGCAGCGGGCGACAGTTGACGCACTTGAAACAGCAGTGCAGACCGCAGAATTGGCCCACGCCTCAGATCATACGGAAGACACGGCCCACACACTAACACTGGCGTCACAGGAATACAAGGCGTATGTGGAGGACATAACTAAGACAAGACTGACTGACACACTGCATAGAGTCTACGAATTAGGTGACAAGACTGGGAAAATGCTCGCATGGATTGAACGGAAGGACAGGGCCAATAGATGGATTGCCACGTTAGCGCTCCCAGATGGTACACGCACGACTGCTCCCCCACAAATAGTGGAAGAATTGGCCACATATTATGAAACCGTATACACTGCATGGGGTGGGAGGTCGGAAGACGATAGCATCCAGTTCCTGAAAGACATACCCCTGCCCACGCTATCCCAGGAGGACGCACAAACGCTTGAGGACGACTGAACAGGAGAGGAGTTGGGAAAGGCCCTAGCAGCACTACATACTGGAAAAGCGGTGGGGCCGAACGGCCTACCCGTAGAACTTTATAAAACACTGGCACGACAGATAATCCCCTACATGCTTCCAATGTATAACGACTGCCTGTCAAGAGGCGAGCTCACGGCTGACCAAAGACTAGCCACCATTGTCGTAGTACACAAACCTGGTTAACCACCTGACCAAACGTCTTCATATAGGCCGATCTCCCTAATGAATGTGGATGCTAAAGTCCTGGCGAAACTCCTGGCGCTACGAGTACAGCCCCACCTTACAGACCTAATACACCAGGCCAATCGGGCTTTATGCCCGGTAGAAACACATCACTTAACCTATGACGCATTAATGGAGTCCTACATCGTGTTCCCATGCTGCGGGAAGACGCGGACGATGTATTGGTTTATCTGGTGTCACCTACCCCATCCCTGACAGCTTTGATGGACATACTTAAGACCTACGGCGAGGTGTCGGGATACACCATTAACTGAGCCAAAACGCTTCTCTATGTCCTACGGGGCCAAACACCCACGTTGCCCCCGGACTGCACCCTACAAACGGTCACCAGGGGCTTCAAATACCTGGGAATCTATGTCACACCACAGGAATCCCTATTCGTAGAAGAAAACTTGATGAAACCTCTAGAGAGGCTAAAATCAGATGTAACACATTGGCGCTCTTTACCGCTCGCGCTGCTGGGGAGGGCCGCACTATTTAAGATGCTATCACTTCCAAGATTCCTTTATGCATTGCACAACACACCCTTTCCGGTCCCTCTCACCTATTTTAAGTCAATAGACGCAGAAATCTCTGCACTCTTATGGGACGGAAAACCGGCCCGTATAGCACACTCCAAATTAATCCGATCCTGGTATGACGGTGGAATCGCCCTACCCAGTGTTAAATTGTATTACTGGGCAGCACAACTAATAGCAGTAAATCAATGGCTACATGCTCCACAACTAGACCCAGCCTTGACCGGACTGTCCTACCACCTGACCAACTCATGAGGGTGCTCTACACGAACAAACGACGCAACACCTTCACAGGCCCAACAGCTCACACCATTAAGATTTGGCACGCGACACAGAGAGCCCTGGGATGGGAAGGAGTGCTCACACTCGCTACGCCACTTTGGGACACGCGGCGTCTGGGTACCCTATCGAATACAAAGGGTTTCAGGCAGTGGGACCTAATTGGTATTTCCAAAGTCGGTGACCTATGGATAAGGGGTCAAGTTATCAAATTCCCAGCCCTGAAAGAAAAATACGGGATGGCAGATACCGAGCACTATCGCTATGCACAAATCAAACATGCTTTACAGGGGGCCATTCCGACAGGCACGCAGCTAGCTGCATCCTCCCCCCTGGAGGATAGACTCCTCACCGAATGCATAGATAAAAAAGCGATCTCACTCACATATCGCAAACTTCTCAACAATCTTCCAGACCCCACGGCTGTCCTCCGAAGCAAATGGGAAATAGAGCTAGGGGACATAGTGGATGAAGATTGGTTACATGCTCTAGCATCTGCTAGGGAAGCCTTCATACCATCACGACTTAAGCTAGTGCAATTAAAAATATTACACAGAATATACTATTCCCGCACACTCCTACACCGGCTGGGCTGCATCCCGGAGCCTACCTGCCTGCGAGGGTGCGGACTCCCGGGCACATTCTTTCACACAATATGGGACTGTCCCAGGATACAATCGTATTGGGTCCAAGTTCTCTCCGAAATATCAGAGGCAAGTGGTGTTGAATTGCTAAGAGAACCTAGATGTTGTTTGCTAAATATCTGGTTGCCCACTGACATGAATCGGGGATTACAGACATGGACAACGCTGGGTCTGGCCCTTGCAAAACGGAACATTGCCAGGAACTGGGGCTCTGGTCTGGCGCCCTCATGCACAAAAAAAGGGGAAAAGACATGGACGCAGCTATGTTGGCAGAAAAGGCGCTATATGTTCATCGGGGCTGCCCCAAGAAATGGACCCGGATATGGGGGAAATGGAATGAATACAGAGGACAACTGTGCGACCCACCACAAGAAATATCTGACCTTGAAAATAGTCTATGACGTAGGGAACGTGAAATGCTAATGCTACTATGACCATGTGGTTTGTTGGCTGGGGGGGGATGGAAATTCCTTGTAACTCTTACTGTCGGGACGGTGGGGGGGGGCCGGGTGCCGGCTGTACGAGGGTACCAGTATTCTCAGAGGGATAGAACTTTAGGAGTGCCCACGGCTCACTATTGTGAAGACAGCCTAGTTTTGCACAGAATATGACGAACATTGCTTGATGTATGAACCAGAAATGTATATCACGACGAACTAAGTGTATGTATCCAAGAATTGAACTTCGAATGACAAAGTATTGTGTGTAACATGTTAAAAAGCCAATAAAATATAAAATAAGAAAAAATAAAAAAGTAGAAAATATTACATAATGAAGATAAGACTTAAGGAAAAATGCAAAAACCCGTATATGAATGGAATTGCACTTCTATTTTCAACATACAAGAAAACTCCACAGAGAAGCTTAGAATATTTCGGATCACATTTAGAAAATCAAGACTACTTAATAAAATAAAAATGCTACAGAACATAGACGTTTTACCATTTAGACCAATTATTAACATACAAGGGCATTCCTTATCTTGTCTGAGAAATCACGCGTGGCACCATCATCACATTAAGATGCTTTCTACACATCATTTAGCAAATAGTAAAGTGTCATTATTAGATTATGTACAATTACTGTGTAGGAATAGACCATAAATGGATGCCTCCATGTGGGATTCAAAACAATATGGAAATCTATCCAATTCCATCAGAACTAAGTCAATGTAATTTATTTGAAAACATTCAAACTGTATATCCTTTCCTCACTATTCTTATATTGCAACCTAAATCAGGACTAATCCAGCCATTAGAATTAGTACATGCACTAAAAGGTAAAGTTACTTTTCTTCCAATAGATTTCCCAAAAAACATCAACACACTTGCATTCAACAGAAAACAGAGCAGCCTTCAGTGGTTTTGGATAATGGAGTTACTACAAAGGACAAATCAATTCGACAACAGTAAATTAGCATAGACTAAGTTCAGAAAGCTATAGTTGACCTTCTACATAACAACACACACTGCAAAGATTTGAATATCTGTAACCTGATCTTTTCCAAAACGTAACCCTTTCAGAAAGAACATGAAAGTGGACAATGTCAACAATTTGTTCTTGAAAAAGCAGAACAACTATATGAACATTATATTAAGCACCCGCTTCACTCAACAGGAAGGATGGGTGATGCTTTAGAGCTTTATCAGGAAAGACAAACTACAGGAGCAACTATTTAAGTGTGGGGAGAACAACTATAGAGGCAAGATGTTATCCTGAATTATTCTCTGATGGAAAAGTTGGTCAATATGAAGATTGTCCTGTAAGAAATTATGCATCGGAGTACACAGCAGCTCGATTATTTCTGAGGATGCGCATTTTGGTTAAGACATTCCTTATATTTTCACACTCCTGTGTGAAAGTGAATTTTCAGTCACTTTTTATGCCGTTGCACATGTTCTATGCACTGGAACTGGTTTTAACAAAATACCAGCACCAGATTTAATTTCAAAGTTGAACAAGAAAGATGAGAATGTGGAGTATAATTTTATTAATAATATGGCATGTCAGCCGAAAACTAATGAGCATTGGTTTAGAAGACTTGAAGAGTTAAAATGTATGCTGAGAAACTTAGAACCACCAACATGGGTTATTACTTTGAACTGTGCAGAATATGCATGGAACGACTTGTATCTATTTCTACTTTTGGCAAATACTAACATTGAAGATATTGACTCAAATATCCTGATGAGTTTTGTTCCTTGAATCCTGCTAATGTCTGTAGATATTTTAACCACATTTCACACAATGCATCAATTTTTGACCAACAAAAATAAAACTCCCCTTGGAGAAGTATTTTATTTCTTTTGTAGAAAAAAAGCATCAAGCAAGAGTAGCACCTCATATTCATATGTGTTTATGAAGAAAATATGCACCCAAGTTTGGTTACGACTCTGATGACTATACTTTACATTTCTTTGAATGTTATATCACTTGCGATATACCATGAGCACAATTAAATTCTCTTTAATAAACTGTTATGCTATCAATCTCACAAGTGTGGTAAATACTACATAAGGAAAAATTAGAAAATATCAAAAAATTACTTTAAGTGTCACTTTGGATTTTCTACACCAATTCTACAAAAAGGAACAGTTTACTATTTCGTGTCATTTGTCAGCAATGCAATTACTGGAAAAACACCAAAGAATGGTTACGATCTTAGCAGATCACAATGCATCAACTACTACAGCCCTTTAATACAACATATGTGGGATGCTAACATGAGTATACAATTTTTTGCAGATAACTCTACAGTTGTTGCACATTATGGTACTTCCTATATTACAAAAGTTGAAAAGACAGATATAAAGGAAGCATGGGGAGAAATATCAGCAGACCAATCTATAAATAAATAACTATATCAATCAATCAATCAAGTATGTATAAAGCCTAGTAAATTACCTGTAGAGTTTTAAGGTGCTGGAGATGTTGGCTGCTGTATTTAGCATTAAAATGTCATCTCACCAAGAGGTCAGTGGCTATGAGGCAACTGTTTGAGTTCTTCAAGCGTATACAGTAAATCCTGTGCTAATATGTTTCTTAGTCTAGGGTTATCTTCAGGATGTCACAGAGTTCTCAAAAGCCTACCTGAAACTGAGTACCTTGCAAGTTTTGATCCAGCGAACACAGACATTGTAGAAACAAATATATTGAACACATACTACCCAAACAGAAGTCCTTCGTTAAAAAAGTAATCACTATATGAAGTTTCTCAATTCTACACTGTGAGAAATTGGGTTGTCTTTTTGACGGGGGTATGAGTCTTGGTTAAGCAACAGCCACAATCTCTTGCAGGGTGTACCACAAAAAGTTGCCAAATTAACCTGTGCTTAACCCTGGCTAGGTTGGCACAAAAAGCAATCAGGCGTAACTTAGAGGCAATGTGTAAATTATTTATGCAGTACGCAAACAGTAATAAAGTGAAAACATTAAACACAAGAAAAATCCCACACCAATTCAGAAAAAGAAAGCAGTTTTTAATAAATTATTTGGCAGCTAAATGACAAAGGTCCAAACAGTAGAACCTTCCTCCCGGACCTTGAGACCCTCACGGGTAAGTAGTGCGCTATATAAACCCCCTGACTGATTGATTTAGTTATAATTTTTTTAGTTTTTAGTAAAAAATGAGCACCTAAAAGATTAAAGCATCCTCTGTGGACATCTAGCCGCGTGAGCCTGGGTAAAAGTTGAAAGATATGGCCAACTGTGATGGAGTGTGGTTTGAATACAAGAACTGGATTGGGCCCGGTCAGCCCTTACCTTTGGACGTAGAAGACATTTTGAGTCAAATTTTCTGAGAAGTTAAAGTTTATTTTGGCAAGGCTGCAGGTGGTGTCTGATGAGAGAACATCATCCTCTGTGAGCCTGGGGTCGAAGCCATTGTGAAAATTTTTACTTTTGGACTAAGTCTCTTTTTTGGCAGAACAAAATCTCCAGCAAGACCCTTTTGGTGAAGGAACCCAGAACAGGATTTGCTACTGTGAAGATGAAGATAGTGGAGGCAGCGGCAAAGTCAAATTGACTGGCGATGGACCTTGGGTGGATAGCTGAGCAGATTGGTCCTGGTCTCCTCCTGGTTCTCAAAGCAGTTTCTAGCCAAATATTTTAAGTATTACGTTTTTTTTTGGCTATCTGAGCACCTTCATCACCACAACCAAGGGTTCAGGACTGATGAAACACAACGTGGGGAGTCAGGGCTCACTCAGGCTAGGTCCAGGTGCTGGTTCAAGAGGTGGGAGCTTCTTGTGTCGCTGTGGCTCTGAACCTCCATTGGAGTCCCTCTAGTAGTACTGGATGCAGATGAAGATGCATGGCTTAGCAGCAGGGCTGGCTTTTGAGGGTTCATGGCAGACTGCAGGAAGCAAAGCAGGCCTTCCAGGTACAGCAAAGCAATATTTCAGAGTCACAGCAGCCAACAGCAGCATCAGTCCTCTGAGAGTCCTTCTATAGGTCCAGGAGTAAACTGAAGAATAGATCCTAAGCTACGATTTTTGTACCCGGTGTCCTTCCTCTGGAGGGTGGGGATGCTTCTCGAACGTTTCTTTGAAGTTCATGGAATTTCCTCAAATTCTTGCCCTGGCTGCAGCTGGCTGAAGTTACAATATGGAGGAGATATGTATCAAGGCAAAGCACAGCCTATTCAGTTGCAAGTGGGGCAGTGCTCTGCTCCACCCCCATCCTGCCAGCAGATGGCCCATTCAGGCACACCTAATCCCTGTATTGCGTGACTACCCAGGAGAAATTCACACATTCTAACTGTCAGTTACACCCAGTCATGTGACCCAAGACAGGCTGCAGGCACAAATGCTAAAGGAAGGAAAATGCCAAGTTCTGTGTGAATTGGGGGGTTTGGCCCTTACCTACAACCCCCTTGGGCCTTAGACAATTGTATACACAAAATAACATCAGGTGGTTGTGAGATTTAAATACATCTTTACTTATGCATGAGGTACATATTACTTAATAATCATGACCTCTTATTTGTTTTAGTAATGATTAGACACAAACGTTTTTTTAACTTTCACATTTGGTGCGATAAAAGAAAGGCAACCAAATGGTATCCTATGGGACATGTAAGCCTCACAGTCCAAACTTTTAATTATAATTCACCCTGCCATATGGGCTACTTACGGGCAGTTGTATTGCCAAATTGAATTGGCAATTTAAAACTATATTCATGCTGCAATGGCAGGCCCGAGACATGTTTTGAGGTGCTGCTTAAATAAGTAGAACAATAATAGCTACATGGCCAGTAGTAGCATTTCATTTAGACGCCTTGAGTATTTTGCGCACCTCTCTAAAAGAGGCTTATTAGTAAATTAAATATGCCAATCAGGTGTAAGCCAAGCAGACAATGTTTAGATAAGTGGGCACAGCCACTTTAGCAATGGTTAGTGGTGGTAAAATCTAAGGACCAACAAAAACAATTGTCAGCACAGAAATGGAGGTAAGTAGGCAAACTATTTGAGAGAAGACCACCCTAATGCTAACAGCTCTAACATACACATATAGAAATATGTACCTGAAGATACCAACACTGGTAATGTCTGAGTTCAAGGGACTAATGGATGTTTAATATGTCATAGCTCAGTTGTGACACAGCAGAAAAAAATAATTCTACTATTTAGCACTTCCATAACTATTTAAACCATGGCGCAAAGAAGAAAACATTGTCATTGGCAGTCTTACAGAAAAAGCAAACATAATACTAAACAAATGAAGACTAAGTATACTGTTTCCTAAACGTAATACTCCTGCTCAGATAATACGTTCTCCTATTCCACAATCAGAATCTGTGATTTGCTTAATGCCAATGGTTTTTGGATGTACTGAAATTAATAACGCTATGCTACTTCTGAAAAACCAAAATATTTTACATTTAGCTTGCAAGGATAAAGTTGAAAGTCACGGTCTAAATATGGAGTTCACCAAAAGATTTGCTTCTAAATTACAAAATATGGAAAAATAATTTTCACAAACAGCAGGATTGAAAAAAGATTTATATTTGTGTAAAACTTGCTGTGTTATTTTGCGCCACAATTTACATGTAAAAGAGGTACTTGTAAACAGAGCAATCGAAATTGCGGTGGACTTTACAACGGTGGGAACAATTGAAAAAATAGAATTTATTGTGGTAAAGTTTGATCATATTGAGGACCAAAATAAAATGGTTTAAAGTACAGCTAGATTCTTCCTTGTAAAAGATTTATATGTTGAACAGAGCAGTATCATCTTTATTTAGTTTACGCGGTTCAAATTCACAAATTACAAGAACTTAGCTTGGATTAGGCAATAGTTAACATTGGATCTACAGTATTCAAAGAGTGAATGAATTGCATATGTGGCTCAGTCTTGAAATAAAAAACTTGTCAGGAATGTATATTATTTATTTAGATGAAACAAGAACTAATGCAGACAGTAACTGCCTGAGCAAATACAACTGTTTATGAGAAATATAGTTTCTTCATCGTAGTGAATGTCCAATTTTTACAAACCCCAAATTTTCTTTTGAATGAAAAAATACATCAACATACAATCATGAAGAGGATGTGGAAGAATTAATAAAGAAAAAAATAAACCAGAAAATATAGACATTACGGGGCTTCCTTTTGAGAATCAAAATGGAAATCATTGCTATAGCAATGTTATTGTTAATGTGCTTCTCTACTCAACATTAATGAAAAAGTAATTAAGCAACATATGAATAAAGCAAATATTTAATGTCCCTTTATTAACTGATGCTCTCACTCAACTTCACACTTTTTATTTACCTTACAATTACCTTTTTGTTAGTATTTAGTCTTCTATTAGTACAAAATCTTCTATTGTATAATGTAGTAACCTGAAGAAAAAATTACTCAAATAAACAATAGCTCTTTATTTTTTGAAATACGTGGGTAGTTTATATAGGAAACGTTTTTTCCTTTTTTTGTTGTTTTGAATTTTTTTAACTTATTGTAATTCAAACAGAAAAACAGCTTCAATAACAAAATAAGAAATTTCAAACAGCACGATCCATGAAGAGAAAGAAAACATGGTTAAAAAAATACCTAAGGATGTTGGGGAGACATTGGTTTGACATCACCACTTGCGGGTGTATGTTAAAATAATTTTCAACAGCCACAACAACTATATGGCACAGAAGGCAATACACAAATGTATTAGAATACTGGTCACATATAAAGCGATCCTGGTGTAGATGCTGTGCAGGAACAATTCTACAAGGAGCTGGTATTGATGCTATACCCAAAGGAGTGGATGAGGCTGCAGAGGGAGTTGATACTCCTGAAGCTGACACTCTGTCTGATTCAGAAGTGGTAGCCACTACAGATGGTCCAGTAGCGGCCTCCTCCAACTACACCTCTTGCCTTCGCTCTGCAAGCGCAAACCTGCTGGAGTGCATTGACTGAAATTGCTTTCACATACCAGAGGTACCAAATGAGTACTGTTGTCTAGTACCCCTTGAAATTACCTTTGTGCAAAGGTGGCATGTTACAACGGGTGTGTTCCCCTTCTTCTCTCCTGCAGGTATACTAAAGCCTGTCACACAACAGATTCTTTTAATTTCTTGCACCACAAACCCTCTTCCTTTATCTACTGTAATGCCTGCACCTCCTATACGTTCTCCTGCTCCACATCAGGATGTTCCTGTTCAGCCACTGGAAAAACAAGAGCACAGTGGAAAGGTCCACAAAACACAAGCCTCCCTCTTCAATCTTTCACTAGAAATACTGAGAAAGAGGTGCCAACTTCCTGTTTGGTTGAATCACCACCCTCTACAATCTATCAGAATATGTTTTCAATAGCGGCAAGTACCACAGTACTTCTGTAACAGTATGTAGGAGGTACTGTGGTACTGACAAAATAAAAACAAATGAAAAAACCTACACCCTTCCATAAGACATATTATTACAAAAGTATTACAGATAAAACATACACTTTCATATACACTATGCACATAATACATATATGTTATTAAAATTAAAATGGAATAGCCTAAATATAGCACAAACACTACTACTGTAGCCAATTACCAAAATGACAGGGGAATGAAAAGCAATATGTAAAAAAACATCACATTAACAAAACCATTCAAATTTTCAGGAAAAACCTATATGACCTGGCGTCTCTCGTGGTCAGTGCTAAATTGCTTCTAGGTCCTGTACTATCAAAAGAATTGACTATTATTGGCACTTTTTACACCTTAGTGCTATTTTCACTTATCATAACTTTAGTTCCTCCTATTGGATTTTTGTCATATTCTTCATATTTTTATAATTTGCTTTGAAAATGTTATTGTTTTGCATTCTGAATTTATTTGTGTTTTTATGCTGCATAAATACTTTACACATTGCCTCTAAGTTAAGTCTATGCTATGTCTCAAGCTAACAGCGGGTAAGCACAAAAAAATTTAGAGACATTTGAGGTCCACCCTGACAAGTTTTGTGATTCGCATGTAGGTCGGTTAATACCCCCTCGCTCTCCATTCAATCCAAGTACTTTGCATGATTTAGAATGTGCATGTATGGTTACTGGATTAAGGGTGACTTGGAGGTATGTTTATGACAGGCAGACAGACCGATAGGCTGATAGGCTGATACAGACATGGATAACAGATCAATGTACTGATAAAAAAAATGCATTGAGAGTGTAAATTTCTCTTTTTGTATGGTCACTCCCAAGTTTCTGGACTAATTCTACTAGATTTTTGACTCATTGGGCCCGATTCACAAAAGTAATCTGAGACAAAATCCTAACTTTACGACTTTCGGTATACACAAAAGGCATTTAGGAGTAGAAAAGTTAAGATTTTGTCTTAAGTTTGTCTTAAGTTTGTCATAAATTTTGGTCTTTAGACAAAATCCTAACTTAAATTAAACTGTAATTTTAGAAGTTCTGATAGAAAATGCTAAACTGTTGCTTTTACTGTGTAAAAGCTTGGTCGCCCAATTGGCAAGTTCAAAGTTACGCGATGACCCCTTAGCTGTGCTAACTCTGGAACAATGTGACCAAAGTGGTTCATCCAAGGTATCAAATTACTCATTATATTTAGCCCGACTTGTATTAGGTCAAAATTATTGTAACAAATAGCAGTGTGCAACTTTAGCAAGGTTACCACTTTGTTGCCTTTTGTTCCCTGTGCCTACACTGGTTGCACACAGGGTCCTGTCACTGAGACAGCTTTCTGCCATCCTGTGAAGACATGCTAATGACTCCCAGGAAACAATAGCGGACTGCTCTGGAAGGCAGGAATCCATTTGGGAGTTGCCTCAAAAGGTGAGCTTCAAAGGAGAAGCACCCACTGAAGGGCAAATAGGTAACACTTGGCAGAGGGGGTGCTCTATTATTCAGGCACAGTGGCTGTCACTTGGGACAAGAGAGTGGAAGAGGCTAGTGCAGAAGGGTGGATTACATCTAGAGAAGCTCAGTTCCTTGTTACTGCACATCCCATAACACCATATTTTTATACTTTGCCGAAAATCCACAAACCTGTGAGACCACCCCCTGGACGACCTATAATTTCAGGTATTGGGTCCCTCCTGGAACCTTTGTCATCTTTCGTTGACTTCTTCCTGAGACCATTGGTGCGGACTATGCCCACCTATCTTCAGGATACGAAGGACGTATTACGCCTTTTGCCTGATACAGAGTTCAACACCGAGACTGACTTGCTTGTGAGTTTCGATGACGAATCTCTGTATACCTGCATTCCGCAGGAAGAAACCTTACAAACCATAAGGGACCTCCTTGAGGGACAAAATCATGAAAGTATCACACCGATCAGCTTTATCATGGAGTTGGCAAGGCTTGCGATGATGGAAAACTTTTTTCAGTTTGAGGACTCCCTGTACCTACAAACATCGGGTACTTCAATGGGGAGTATTTTTGCCCCAAGTTTGGCAAATCTGTACGTCCACCATTTTGAGACACGGTACGTCCTCGACCACAATAATCCATATTACCACCAAATGGTGTTGTGGAAGAGGTATATCGATGACGTACTAGTGGTGTGGCGTGGCGATAGTGCCTCTATAATTGCCTTAAACACTCGAAACCAATTTTTGAGATTCACGGTGGAGCACAGCGCCACTGAACTCCCTTTTCTTGATTTACTGATTTTTCCAAAAGATGGACATTTGGCCAGCAAACTGTACCGAAAGCCAATGTCGAGAAATTCTCTTCTCCGCTTCGACAGTTACCACCCACACTCTCTCCGAGAGAATTTGCCCTTTGGCCAATTCTTGAGGGTACAAAGGAACTGTTCAGAGAAATCTGATTTCAAAGAACAATCTGAAGAACTTTGTTCTAAATTTAACCAATGATTATATCCCAAAACGTTGGTAAGAAGATGCTGTAAAAGGGCTTCAAATAACCATTGAGAGGCCTTACTTGCTCCTCCTGTTGTTAAAGCTCCTTTGGAAAGGTTAACCTTTGTAACCACGTTCAGTACGGTGTCCACGCAGGTGCAAAAGATCATCAGGAAAAACTGGCGTATTCTCAACACTGCGGGCAATGAGATCGTGACACCTAGGTTCTCGTTCAAGAGAAGCTCTAATTTGAAAGATGAGTTGGTACACACCAGACCACGGTCTGAACCACAGGAGTCTCTGACAACGCTCTGGAACATGCCACCGGTTCAAGGCCACTATCCGTGTGTAGCGATTACAAGGGGTACTAGGTTCAGAAAGGGACACACAGTGTTGGTCAGACGATGTATTACCCGCATATCGCCACTGGAGGGAGCCTGGCGGTTGCGGAACTACAGTCCCCAGAGGCCCAGCAGACACGGAAGCGGAAGCGTTGTGTCGACAAAAGCCTTCCGAGGTAACGGCTCGGGGCTTGTCAATCAGGACCTTGAGTGAGAACGGGACGGAGCCCTTGCCTGCTCCTTTGAGTGGATTTCCAGGTACTTTGTTTGCCTTAAGCAGAATGATTTCTGCTTTTTTGTACATCTAGAGACTGCCTTCTGCATCCAGTTACGTGAGCGAGTCCCCCGCATCTATAAGACGGGCGGCCTCGCTATTCTTTGAGTGACGTTTGTGAGACCCGCGCAGGAGCGCGTTGTCGTCTCCGTCACTGGTGTTTTTTCATGGGACATTTCCTTTAGTGAATCCTGGCGTGCCGGTACCGGTACGTGCTGCACAACGAGACTCCTTGCTGATTTTATTTCTTCTTTGTTTTTCATTTCCTTGCTGATTTTGCCTACGTTGAGAAACCCTTGCTGATTTTGTACTGCCACCAATTGTCCAGCTGCTTCGGAGGAGGCTATTGTTTCCACTCGGATATTCTGCTGTTCGTGGTTTGCTTCCCTGAGGGTCTTACAGGCGCTCCAGTCCACCACATCATATACCACCGGGGGTTCTTAGAGACCGGCGAGAGAGTGGGTGGACGGCATACTGACGTACCTTCAGAAGCCCCTCTGGACAACCTTTATTATTTTATCCACTCCCCTTTTCCCCGGGAGGCATACATACATAGTTGTGTTCCCCTTACACTGTGTGTTGTGCATTCTGGAGAGGAGGGGGGATATTCATCTATCCATCGTTCCTGCTGACATCTCTCAGAGGTTAGTGGTATATCGCCATTGACGTCGTGACAGATTGACAAGCCCACGTATTTCTTCAGCCTGAGCGATGGATACGAATACTGTGTTGGCTTCCTTGTTGGAGAGCTTATCTGCTCTCCAGCAGGAAGTACATGCCACACGACAGGAGAACCATGACCTTAGAAATTAAGTGGGTTCACTTAGACGTGAGGTGGCTGGCATCGCTCGGAAAGGGAAGAGTTATATCAGAGAGGGAACGCTTCCCCCCCCCAACACAAAACCCGGATGGGGCGTCTATGGGGGGTGGGTTCTTTGCTTCTCAACCCACTATTCCCTCTCCTTTAGGTCCCGTTCCCACCGTCCATGTCATCCAAAATCCTGGTATACCATTAGCGCCTCCTGAGCGATTCTATGGGGACACCAAGAAGTTTGAAACATTTCTAAATCAGTGTAGGCTCCATTTCCTCTGTAAACCTACCGTTTTCGTGGACGATGCATCAAAAACATCGTTCATGATGTCATACATGGGGGGCAATGCTGCCAGTTGGACTATTCTGTTGATGGAAAGGAATGACCCAGTGCTACACAACTTCCAGGATTTTTGTGGTGAGATGAGGAAGCTGTTTGATAGGAAAACACACATGCTGTCTCTAGACCGTGAATTGATGACTCTTCGTCAAGGATCACAGGATTTGTTGACTTATATCACCACCTTTAATCGGCTAATAGTGGAAACGGAATGGCCTCCTGAGAAACGAACCTCTTTGTTTTATCAAGGATTACGTGGGGAGTTGAAAGACATGCTCTCCCAAGTTGTACAATTGCCCAAGACATGTGATGAGATGATAGACCTTGCTGTTCAGCTTGACCACAGAGTGCAAGACAGAAAAGGTGACAAGAATAGAGGGGAAATACGTTCTTATTTTCCGAAGTCTCGCCCTCCTCCAGAGGACTATTCCAAACCTGGGATTGGAGTAGAATCCATGCAAATCGGAGGGGTTAGGGGTCCTTTGACTCCTGAAGAAAGAGAGAAAAGACGCCTACAAAAGCTGTGTCACTATTGTGGGAAAAGCGGCCATTTCATCAGAGAATGTCGAGCTCGAGGAAAAACGTCAAACCCTAGTATGGGTCCCCGGAAACAAGTCGCCGTAACAAAGGAGTCGGAAAACTGAAGAGCCCAAGTACGGACGGGGTCTCCGTCTTGGGTTTGGAAGAAGAGGAAAAGATCCCATTATACCTTGCAAATACCATGCAAACTTCAGTGGCTCATATGAACATTACCGTTTCTCTGAGAATTACTGAGGATAATTCGCTTACAGTGTCTGCCTTATTGGATTCAGGGGCCACAGGGAATTTTATTGATCAACAGTATGCCTGGAGGATGGGCATTCCCTATGAGAAGAAAAAAATTCCTGAAATGGTGAAAGCCGTGGATGGAAAGGCACTGACCTCTGGGCCTGTTCGATATCACACAGTACCCCTTGTAATGTACGTGGGTACGAACCATCAGGAGATCATACAATTCGACATCATTGACGCTCCCCAGTTCCGCCTGATCCTCGGCATGCCCTGGTTAACCTTACATGATCCAGTTGTGAAATGGGCTGCACGTTCAGTGTCTTTGACATCCCAGTACTGTCGGGAACATTGCTGCCCTCTCGAGGTGTCCGATAAAACCAATGAAACACAGGCAACTCTTCTCGCCCAGGGATGCATAGAAGGAGGTACTGCTGTGCTACCTTTCTTCCTGGAGAGTACTCGAATTATCAAGATGTCTTCGACAAAAGGAAAGCAACTCAGCTACCGCCTCACAGACCTTATGATTGTCGGATAGATCTTGTTCCAGGGGCGGATATACCCTGCAGTCGAGTGTATGCCCTCACTGAGCCTGAAACACGTTACTTGAAGACTTATTTGGAGGAACACCTTGCTACGGGGTTTATTCGTCATTCCACCTCCCCGGCATCTTCTCCACTCTTCTTCATATCGAAAAAAGACTGTGATGAACTCCGAACGTGTATAGACTACAGGTCTATAAACAAAGTGACCATCAAGAATAGATACCCGTTGCCCCTCATACCCGTACTCTTGGACCAGCTTCGAGGGGCACAGGTGTTCACCAAATTGGATCTTCGTGGCGCCTATCACTTGGTACGAGAGAGGCCAGGTGATGAATGGAAAACCGCCTTTCGTACAAAGTTTGGTTTATTCGAGTACCAAGTGATGCCTTTTGAGCTATGCAACGCCCCTGCCGCTTTTCAGTACTTCATGGATGAAGTATTGAGAGGACTATTGGAAACAATTTGCATCGTTTATATCGATGATATTTTGGTCTATTCTCGTAACATCCCAGAACACATCTGCCATGTTAAGACAGTTCTGGATCGCCTTCGGGTCCATTCCCTGTTCGCCAAGCTGGACAAGTGCCTATTCCATGTCAGCGAGGTGGATTTTTTGGGATATGTCATCAACGCCCAGGGATTCCAAATGGACATGAGCAAAGTAGAAGCAATTACACAGTGGGCAGCCCCTACTCATGTTAAATCTGTACAGAGTTTCCTTGGGTTTGCTAATTATTACAGACGATTTATCAAAGATTTCTCTCGCATTATCACTCCAATATCCAGACTACTGAGAAAGAATGTACCCTTTGAGTGGACTCCAGAAGCAGATCAAGCATTTGAAACGTTAAAAAGGCGGTTCACTCAAGCTCCTATCCTGCGGCATCCAGATCCCAATCTGCCGTTTGTGGTGGAAACGGACGCCTCACAGTATGCATTGGGTGGGGTATTGTCCCAGCGACATCCAGATACGGGACAACTACATCCGGTGGCCTTTTATTCCAGCAAGCTTACACCATGTGAGGTGAACTATTCTATCACAGACAAAGAACTGCTGGCTATTAAACGGGCCTGTGAGGAATGGAGGCATCACTTGTTAGGGGCTCTGCATACTGTCGAGATGTATACGGATCATCGGAATCTGTTATTTCTGAAAACAGCAAGAGCACTGACGCCAAGGCAGTTAAGGTGGTCGCTCTTTTTCTCGGACTATGATTTTATCATTAAATACAGACCTGGACCCCAGAATGGTAAGGCAGACACTCTCTCCCGTAGGGTCGACCTCACAGGACCCCCTCAGGATGACGATACAGTACCTCCTACCATCCTTTCTCCCTCGGCTTTTCCAGAATCGACGCTGGCTTTTGTGATGTCACATGACTTCTTGGAAGATGTTAAAGTAGCGGTGTCTGGGATTGATGGCGCTTCATGGATACAGGAAGATCCGGTACATAGAAGCACCAAGGATGATCTGTTGTACCATTATCATGCATTATACATTCCATTGAGCACGCTCCAGGAAAAGATCATGCCTTGGTGTCATGATTCTACGTTGGGAGGTCATCTGGGAGAATACAAGACCATCGCCAGTATAGAACGATCCTTTTGGTGGCCCTCCCTGCGAAAAGATGTTAAAGACTATGTACAGAAATGTGCTGTTTGTGCTCAGAGTAAATCCAGCCATTCCAAACCTGTGGGGTTGCTACGTCCCATCCCAATTCCTCCTTCTCCTTGGCATACAGTATCGATGGATTTTATAGTGGAATTGCCCCCTTGTGAGACCTATACCACGATTCTAGTCTTGATTGATCATTTGACGAAAATTGGTCATTTCATTCCCCTGAAAAAACTGCCTACCTCTTCCGAATTGGCCTTGGTGTTTCTCCAGCATGTAGTGAGAGCTCATGGTATACCTAGAGTCCTAATCACTGACAGGGGATCCCAATTTACCTCTCGCTTTTGGAAAGCGCTCTGTCAGGCTTTACATATTGAAGCTCGGTTATCGACCAGTTTCCATCCCCAGACAGATGGTAAAACCGAGCGACTTAACCAGTCCCTGGAACAATACTTACATTGCTTCACACTGCAGAACTCGGATGACTGGTTCCCTCTGGTATGGATGGCGGAATTCGCCTACAATAACGCGGAACACTCCACATTAGGGTGCTCACCTTTCTTTTGTTTATACGGGTTCCATCCTGATATGCTCCCCTTTGAATGGCCAGTCACCTCCACTCATCCTTCCATTCAGGAGCATCATGCTCACCTCCGGGCTGTATTGATTGATGCTCGAAGCCAATTGGCTCTATCTCAGGCAGCCCAAAAGCGATGTGTGCGATGAGTCTGCCAAGAGTATGTTATGGTTCTAGTTATCAGTCCAGTCCTCCTTCCCTGCATTCCTAAGCTACTGAATCGCATCAATAGTTTTCGTCATTGTCTAGCCTTTACGTCTCCATGTAAGAGAAATACTGCATTTAATGGTCATTTAATATTCTTCATCACGCACTACATGTAGAATAATGCATGCACCAGTCTTAGAGTCTGTTAGCCCTTACCCCGATAACTTTTGGATTCTATCAACATGTTCTCTAAACATCAGATACTAGATATTGTTTAGGTACATGTCGCCCTGACTCTCCAGACTTCAGTCTCTGCTCCTAGCACAGAGTTCATAGCCCCCAGCTTCTCCTAGTAATACGTCATTGCCAGTTTACGCGCACCATTAGGTTAGAGGTCCCGGCTCCTTAGGTAGCCCCCTCCATGTTTCCGCCCCATTTGTGACATATTACGTTACGTTTGCATCACATGTCTATGTATACGCCTCCTGTTACACCTACTTTCATCCTTATCTTTCGCGACCGCTATTGATCACACCCACTGCTCCGCCTACTGTAATTCACTGTAATGCAACTGTTTTAGTATATATATGTTGTACATTGTTATTAAAGTTAGCGCGCTCATTCCCTGTCCCCCCTGCAGGGCCCTGCTATCCTGTTCCTGTGCAGGTTGTCCTGTTCCTGTCCTTTATGCTGTATTAAACCTGCAAACTCCTACTACCTCGAATCTTGACTCTTATTTATTGAGCTATCTGTTATTGCTATGTCCAGTAAAACCTAGATCCGGTATTATTTATTTATATACCACATAATGGCGCCCGAACAGGGACTTGCCCTTTCCCCACGCGCCGGTGAAGCCACGCGTGCCCCCTGACCCTCTGCAGCCGTGACGGAACCATACCGTGCACGTGCAGATATTTCTGCTTCAAGTATCCCTCAGGCCCACGGAGGAGACGGAGGTTGCGGTCCAGCATCCAGACGAGGCGGTGGAGGAACGCGGCGAGTCCCGACCAGAGCCCAAGCCGAGAGTACAAGGTCCGAGGTATCCGGAGGCCCACCCGTAACAGAAGTCCGAAGTTCGTCCGTCCGGCGTCGAAGCAGTCCAGTCCAGTCCGAGGCTTTCCGTTCTTGCTGCCCGGTGAGTACCGTTGCTGGGGTAGTATCTAGACAGGGTCAATCTAATTGTCTCTGGTCCGTGGGGTTTTGGTGGTACACAGATCCCAAAACGAAGTGTCCACCTCGGTGGATGCGGGTCCTGACGTGTCTCTTTATGAGACCGGTGAGTTTCGTACTGTTTCAGCAGTGCATCTAGTTTCTGTTCTAAGTCAGTTCTGTTCTCGAGAAAATTCATGTATTCTGTTTTCAGTATTCCAGGTAGTATTCTGTTCGAACTGTTATTCTAAATGTTCTTCATGTATTTTAATGTCGTGGTATGAATGTGGAGTAATTATCGTGTTCATTGTGTATTGTAATTACGTATTGTGTCTAAATTACAGTTCAGTCATGCCGTTATTTTCTAAACTACGTCAGCTAAATACCAGAAAAGGTCTGCTAGAAGCAGCAGTTCCTGTCCCGCCTAGGGACAGTCCAGGTCATTTTATGTATCAGAAGCATGGCATAAGCGCCATAGTGTATCTAGATTTATGGGTAGAGTATACCAAACAGTTAGAAGAAAAGTATAGATGGCCCGTATCAGGTACGTGGGATGCCGAGTGCATCATGCGAGTAGAAGAAGCATTATGGAAAAAGAAAGCAAGACAGTCACAGAAAGATGCCATCGAGTTATGGCGCAAAGAATCTCATAAAAGAACCGAAAAAGAAATCAGAAAGTCAGAATTAAGTAGAGAATCCTTAGAACGAGCCCAAGAAAGGGAATTAATCGAGATAGGTGAACGAGTTAAAACCGAACAGTCAGACAGACAGAGGAATGCCCTTATTAAGGGTATGTATCCTCTTCTTGCCGAGGGCTTGCCAAAAGCGACCCCGGAGGCATCCAGTAATTTTCCGCCACCATTAGTTCCGACCAAGCTACGTCACAAACCGACCGCAGCTGATATTTTCATCTCGTCCTATTTGGACGACACAGTCCCTGAATACGCAAATCCTGTTCTGCCAGTCCCTGTGAATCAGGCAATTCCTGCTCCTCCAGACACCGGAGTACCTGTTACGGTACCCCCGGTCCAGCCTACGTTTCAATTTCCCGCCGCGCCAGTACGAAGAGTATCAGTCGACGATTCCAGTTTAGGGGCCGCAGGAGGAGGTCCTCCTGGTACCCCGCCACCACACCAACGTAGAACGTTGGCCGAATTACATGAATGTGCGCTACAGCGTACGCCCAGATATCAGTCCGTTGCAGATATCCGACGAGCTCTCACTTAATGCCGCTATGATCCAGTTACAGGTGATGATAGTACGGTTATATATTCCGTACGTGTCAGACGGGTGACCGGGTATTTGGACACCCTACCAGATATGAAAGAAGATCTAGACAGAATATATCGTTTCATCCGTACAGGGAATGATCCAGAAAGTATTGGCGAAGCCATGTCTCAACGGAAAGCTGAGATCCAGCTCATGATATTAAAGTTTCTGATTAATTGTTTAATAAGAGAACAAGATTACCCGACTAAAGATCCAGCCGAAATGAGAATCCTGACAAGGTGGAGTGATAAAATAGCCGAGGGTAAGCACAAGACTATCAGTAGTATAGAGAGTATGTACAAGAAAATTCGTAAAGAAATACTAAAGTTACACGACCAACGTAAAGCAGCACAAGTAAGCGAGAAGGAAAATGACTCTACGGAAGAGGTAGAGGACGAGAATCCCGCCAGAATAGCGTATGTAGGAAAATCTAGATTTCCAGACAGTCATTCACGCCTAGAACACAAGTCAGTTTTTCATCATCCAGCACCAGAACAAGGTTCTCTAGAACAAGTGTTTCAAGCTACCGATCACATTCTGAAATCACGAATCGGTTATAGTGAATTAAGTACTATGCATGAACAAGAACTAGTCCGATCAGCAGTCCGATGGATTACTGATTCTACCACTTTTCCAGACGAAATAGTGGCACAAATGTTTCTGAAACTGCCCCCAGCCGAGCAACGACTGGTGGGTATGTATATGATCCAGCACCTCATTACTCTGTATGAGGGTCAACATTCTGATCCAGGTCCGTTACACGATGTCCTGAACGAGTTACTCCAGTATAGATGGAAAGGTTTAGGTACCGATTTAATTAGTGTCATTCTAGAACAGCGCCACAAATATAGTATGTTTTTGAACCCGCATTTTGTTCATGTCTCACCCCCAGAGAGTAAACCCTTTTACATAGACAGACAGAATCCGTTACGAGAAGTACACCCAGTTAGGACAACAACTGGTGAAATGCAACGAGTGTTTGTTTACACCCCGATTACAAAGATGGAACTCTTAGAGATGAAAAAGTTAATTCCTTGTCATGATAAAGATCCAGCAGGGTTCCACCGAGAATTAAAAGACATGCTCCGTATGGGAGAATACACGTATCCAGACATAATTAAAATGCTAAAAGTCCTATTGCCCGCAGGGGTATACGAGAAACTCAAGGAAAAAGAATGGGAGGTGGGAGAGAAAAAGATCGATTGGGCAGTCCTAGAAGCTGAAGATAAGGCACGAGTACCAGGTACCGGTCTTGGAGATAAATGTAAAGAATTACCAGAACTATTAATACAAGTTTTGCCCAGATTATTAGCAACTAAAAAGGAAGACTGGGATGCAATCTCAGCCTGTAAACAGAAACAAGACGAAGACACTAGTGATTTTTATTCTAGATTTGAGAAATGCTTTAGTATCAACAGTGGCCTCAAGACAAGTAGTGAGTCATACCCTCATCTTTTTGTTACTAAATTAGTCGAGAATTCAAGTCCACAAGTTAAAAATCGAGTTTTGAAAGTCGAAAGTACCTGGCAAGCTAATACCCCGTCCCAGATGTTACAGATGCTTCAGTACCACCAGAATAGAATCAGAGAAGAGCAAGAACATGAGAGAAAACGTATGAAAGACACGAAAATGAAAGTACTAGTTGCACAATCTGTTCCACAAGACAGTCAGAAGAGGGGTCCGAATCAAGCCAGTCATCCTGCAGCTCCCATTAAAGGGAACTGCAATTATTGTAAACAGCCAGGTCATTTTATAAACGAGTGTGCAGTTCTGAAACACAACATAGCTACTGGTAAGACTAAAGAAAGACCACGTCCGCCTAGACAAGAACAAGTTTCACAGACTCCTCAGCCACAGAATGCACAACAGACAGCTACAGCACCGCAGCCTATTGCTGCAACACAGCATGTTACACAGCAGATGTACCAGTATGCACAGTCCGAGTATCCAGAATATCAGCCATATTCATGAAACAGCCTAGAGAGGGAGGTAGGCTTGCCTCTCATCGAGATACCTGTAGATCAAGAGGGTCCCTATGTTCATAGTCAAGTATTAGGGAAAGACAGAAAGTTTCTGATTGATACAGGGGCAAGTATCATCAGTCACGCCGAAGTTCCAGGGGCTCCGCTCTCAGGCTCTAGAAATATTTCCCTTGGATTTTCAGGAAAGCCTATTGTAAACGAGATATCAAAGCCAGTTACCCTAGAAGTAGGTCCACTGTCCCGCACTACTGATCTGTTACTTACAAAGTCCTGCCCAGAAAATTTATTAGGCATTAAAACACTGAAAGAATTAGGTGCAGTTATTTGCTGCTCCCCAGAGGGAATACGATTGTTCCTACGTGACTTCAAGGGTCACTATGTATTACGAGATTTTGATCCGAGATTGTCTAATGTTCCGCAGCATCTATGGGCGCAAGGTCCAACTGATGTTGGCTATATGCAAATCACACCCCATCGTGTGACTCTCAAGCCAGGTGTAGTGTTACCACGAATCAGACAGTACAGATTGCCACCTGAGGCTGTAGCAGCCTTATCCAAAATTATTGACGAGCTCATCGCTCAAGGAGTAGTTGTAGAAACTGACTCCAATGTATGTAATTCTCCGATCATTCCAGTCATGAAACGTACTGATCCAAATGCACCCCCAGTATATCGATTAGTGATTGACCTTCGAGAACTCAATAAATGTATTATTCCCCAGTACCCAGTTGTCCCAGATATTTCATCCCTATTGACAGCCATTGATTCTGAAGCCTCATTTTTCACAGTCATAGACCTCAAGAACGCGTTTTTCAGTGTCCCCATTCATCCAGACAGCCAGTTTCTTTTCGGATTTTGTTTAAATGGAAGGAGCTATATGTTCACACGAGCTCCTCAAGGTTTCACAGAAAGTCCTAGTATTTATAGTCAAGCACTCAAGAGACAACTAGACAATATTCACATGCCAACTGACACTGCCCTGCTCCAATATGTCGATGATCTACTGATCACAGCCCGTTCTGAACGTGCTTGCGAGCGAGCATCCCTTACAGTCTTGTATTTCCTAGCCGAGATGGGGCACAAGGTGTCCCCTTCTAAGCTTCAATTCTGTGTCCAGCAAGTGATCTATTTAGGCCACTTACTGTCCAAGAGGGGTAGGCAGTTGACACCAGACCGTATCCAGTTAATAGCGAGTCTTCCTCAGCCCAAGACACAGAAGGAGGTACGTGCTTTTATCGGCCTTACTTCTTATTGCAGACAATGGATTCCTCAGTATGCATTTCTAGCCAAACCACTGATACAGTTAACGACACAGGAGGCAGACGTATCGACTGTCCTCCCTTGGACATCTGAACATACACTTAGTTTTAATGAGTTAAAGAAAGCTCTATGCCAAGATCCAGTTCTAGCAACACCGAACTACAGTAAGCCTTTTACACTTTTTGGCACTGAACGTGAAGGCACAGCATTATCTGTTCTCACACAAGATCAAGCAGGACAATACAAGCCCTGTGCTTATTTTTCAAGCACATTAGATCCTGTAGCCCAGGCTCTGCCTGCGTGCCTCAAGTCAGTTGCAGCCACAGCACTAGCTATCAGACAAAGTGATTCCATAGTGTTAGGACACTCCCTGACAGTACAAGTTCCACACTCCGTGGAAGTTCTTTTAAACCGAACCCAGACTCAGCACTTGACAATTGCACGTTTAACAGGTTATGAATTGACACTGTTCCAGCCACACATAGAAATCAGACGCTGCAACGTTCTAAATCCTGCTACACTGTTACCATCAGTTACTTTGAATCCTGCCACACACGACTGTGTGGAAGTAGTTAATACCATGACTAAGCCAAGACAAGACCTGACAGATATTCCATTACCAGATCCGGACCTGACACTTTATGTGGATGGTTCATGTATGAGAACAAGTACAGGAGAACTAGTAGCCGCGTATGCAGTGACTACTGACACTGAAGTTATAGAGACACACCGTATTGACACCCTGTCTGCTCAAGCAGCGGAGCTAGTTGCTCTGACTCAAGCCTGCATACACGCCAAGAACCTGAAAGTTAATGTTTACACAGATTCACGTTACGCATTTGGAGTCGTACACGACTTCGGAGTGCTCTGGCAGGAGAGAGGTTTCATGACTTCTCATGGAACCAAGATTCAGCATGGTCTCCTTATTCAGGCTCTGTTAGATGCCATACACTTACCGACATCCATTGCTATCATGAAATGCAAAGCACATACGAAAGTTACTGACACTATTTCCCAAGGTAATGATCTAGCAGATCGCACAGCCAAGCTTACAGCACAGACTCCAGACATTTCAGTTAACCCGACACAGACACTTACTCCAGATCAGACTACCTGTATGACAGTCAAGGACCCTACTCAAGATGTCATAGATATCCAGTTACATGCTACTCCTGATGAAATCAAGAAATTGTCCGAACAAGGAGGGGTCCAGACAGATCAGGGATGGGTAACGAAGGGTAGAGCCACATGGTTTCTCCCCGACTCTATGGTTCAAGTCATTATCAATACCGCACATAGTCCAGCACATTTAGGAGACAAAGCTATGTTAGACAGTATCCAGAACATTTGGTTCAATAAGCACTTACGAGCTGCAGCCAAGCAGAAAGTCCGTACCTGTATGATATGTTGTCAGTTTAATCCAGGTAAAAGTGTCCCGGTGGAACAAGGTGGATTCCAGCCCCCTGACCACCCTTTTGAAGTCCTCCAGATGGATTATATTCAGATGGAGCGATGTCGAGGTTTCAAGTATGTCCTTGTAGTTGTATGCGCTTTGTCCAGGTGGACAGAGGCATATCCAGTCCCAGATTACACAGCAGCGACCACTGCCAAGCAGTTGGTTCGTGAGTTCTTCCCCCGTTATGGACTCCCTAGAGTCGTATATTCTGATAACGGCCAGCCATTCTCATCTGAGTTGATGAAGCACGTTTCCCTGTTGTTAGGGTACCAGTGGAGGTTCCATTGTGTACGCCATCCAGAAGCAGCTGGTCTCGTAGAGAGACATAATCAGACCCTGAAAATCCGCGTTGAAAAAGTATGTCAAGAGAAAGGTGTAGACTGGATAGTAGCTCTGCCAGTTGCCTTGTTCTATATGCGCATGGTCACACATTCCAGATCAGGTCTGTCCCCGTACGAGGTCGTATTCGGCCGCCCCCCTAACATGTGGGGTACACCTAGACCCCGAAGTATTACCGATGTTTCAAGTAATATGCTGACAGATTACCTAGCTTCCTTGATGTCTGCCCTACACTCTTGTCGTTCACAGGTTGCCGCCGCATTTCCAGACAATACCGAGGTGGCACCGCATGAAATCGTTCCCGGATGCATGGTTCTTGTCCGGAATTTTGATCGTTCAAGTCCGCTGGAGCCTCGCTGGAAAGAACCCCGACAGGTCCTCCTCACCACCCGTACAGCCGTGAAGTTGGAGGGGAGAAAAGGCTGGGTGCATCTATCGCATATAAAGAAGTTTTATGGACTGAAACCTGTTTCAAAGAACATTTCCGAGGATTCTAAAAATTGCCAAAGTACTATTCTTAAGGACTGTCCCGCAAAAGACAATGTTACTGAACCCTCCCTGTTAGAGAACACTCCGCAACAGGAGTATAAGCAAAAATTAAGGTCTAGTAAAATAAGTCAGCCAGTTTGATTGTCTAAGTCCTCCCCTAGGTGAAACGGTTAGACCGGTTTCTGACATGTATAAAATAGACCCCCATAGTGAGAGAGTTAGTCAAAACTCAATCCGATGTATCGTTTTTCTAAGTTTCATATTGGTTTTCAGCCTTATGTTTACCTGCACCAGTTATGCATTTTATTTGTATTTTCCAGTTTCTCATGTAAATAAGTCTGCTAATGCTACAGTAGAGCACACGTTTAGTGATCTGCCTCCTCATGAACTTTCTTATCGTCTCGCTATGCGTAATAATTCCTTTATCCGCATGTTACATTATTCACACCAGACCAGCAATGCCACTAATTGTTGGGTGTGTGGTCGACTCCCCCCTTTCCAGACACCGAAGGGAGTTCTGCCACTTTTTCCTTATCCATTTTCACATAATGGTTCGTGTGGAGCATGGTCCACGTTAACGTCATCCTCAACAGATATGTCTTTTCTTAACAGTACATGTTTTCCAGACAAGCAAGGTCTTCCCCACAGAACAGGGTTAGATCTAGAAAATGAAGTTTATAATTTAGGTAATTATTCTTGGAATTTCATGGTCCTGAATGTTCAGTCTGATACTACTCCATACTTACCTGCTATTTCCGTATTACCAGTCAAAGGCGAATTATGTGTCAGAAATTATGGTTCCGTACATGTAGGACATAGTGATTGTACTACTATTATCAAGTATAGTGACAGTGGGAAATCTATTTTCAAAGCTTCACGTCATTCTTATTTTGTTTGTGGTCAGACCGCATATGTTCGTTTGCCCCTCGATTGGGAGGGTACCTGTTACATTGCCTTCCTACTGCCACCTGTTTTCCTAGCCCCATCCGATTATCATAGAAACACACATCTAGTACACTTTAGACATAAAAGGGAGATCGAGTCCCCAATTGTCGATTATACTGAAACTGCTCTAGAACAGTATACAGATTTCAATAGAGGTTTCTTCTTCTTTATAGGACCTATCCAGAATAGTAAGTTAATCCGTAGGTTAACAAGAACCCTCGAAGCAGTAGTGAATGAGACTGCCTCTGCCCTAGGTAACTTAACCGAAGAACAATCTGCTATGAGATTTGTCGTGCTCCAGAATCGTCTCGTCCTTGACGTCATACTGGCCGATAGGGGCGGGGCCTGTAGAGTCATCGGATCTAGTTGCTACATTTTCATTCCTAATAACGCGCCGTCTGTTTATTCAGCTATAACCAGACTCCATAAAATTGCCCATATGCTACACCAAGATCCAGGCACCTGGACATGGTCCGGTTGGTTCTGGAATATAATTTCCGCCTGGGGATGGAAAGTCTTGTCCTTTCTAGGTATTGCAGTAGCGATCATATTCAGTTGCTGCCTCTGTATACAATGTGGCCCCGCGATTTGCGGCATTTGTGCTACCTCTTGTATTCCTAGTCCCAAGTCCCGTTCTAAATCCCGTTCCAAGACAATTCGAGACGTATGAAATGATAGATGGTATCATGAATATTGATGTTTCCTGATGGAAACGTAGTGACAAGGAGGGAATGTGGAAAAGTAAATTTTGCCATGTTCTGTGTCCCTACGTGTCCTCCATCTTATGCTATGTGTGCATGATTAATATGCATATGTATTCCCCATGTTCGATTAAAGACGCACTTACAGTTGTGTCCACCTCTAGTATGCCAGTTCCCAGTCCTCGTGAATACTACGAATATCAGCCCTATGTAAAGCTACGTTGCCACGTTTCTCAGTGTGCACGTTATTTCATTGTAAAGTCCCCGTTTCTAGGCCTCAAAAGGGCCCGGACACCAGATTCAGCTTCTGTCTCCTGAGCCCTCGCTGAGGAGCGATACAGCCCCCACCTGTATTCCTGACCCTTCACTTACTTCCTGCCTCACAGTGCCCGGTTCAGCCTGGCTCTGCCTCTGAGTCTGCCAAGAGTATGTTATGGTTCTAGTTATCAGTCCAGTCCTCCTTCCCTGCATTCCTAAGCTACTGAATCGCATCAATAGTTTTCGTCATTGTCTAGCCTTTACGTCTCCATGTAAGAGAAATACTGCATTTAATGGTCATATAATATTCTTCATCACGCACTACATGTAGAATAATGCATGCACCAGTCTTAGAGTCTGTTAGCCCTTACCCCGATAACTTTTGGATTCTATCAACATGTTCTCTAAACATCAGATACTAGATATTGTTTAGGTACATGTCGCCCTGACTCTCCAGACTTCAGTCTCTGCTCCTAGCACAGAGTTCATAGCCCCCAGCTTCTCCTAGTAATACGTCATTGCCAGTTTACGCGCACCATTAGGTTAGAGGTCCCGGCTCCTTAGGTAGCCCCCTCCATGTTTCCGCCCCATTTGTGACATATTACGTTACGTTTGCATCACATGTCTATGTATACGCCTCCTGTTACACCTACTTTCATCCTTATCTTTCGCGACCGCTATTGATCACACCCACTGCTCCGCCTACTGTAATTCACTGTAATGCAACTGTTTTAGTATATATATGTTGTACATTGTTATTAAAGTTAGCGCGCTCATTCCCTGTCCCCCCTGCAGGGCCCTGCTATCCTGTTCCTGTGCAGGTTGTCCTGTTCCTGTCCTTTATGCTGTATTAAACCTGCAAACTCCTACTACCTCGAATCTTGACTCTTATTTATTGAGCTATCTGTTATTGCTATGTCCAGTAAAACCTAGATCCGGTATTATTTATTTATATACCACAGATGTGCAGATCGGAAGCGGGTCCCTGAACCCGAGTACAAGGTTGGGGATTAGGTTTGGTTATCAACTAAGAACCTGCGTCTGAAAGGGAGGGGTAAGTTGGCGCCTAAGTACATAGGGCCCTATGGTATTGAGGGGCTGGTTAACCCTGTGGCGGTCCGTTTGTCTCTCCCCCGTTCTTGGCGTATCCACCCGGTGTTTCACGTGTCTCTACTTCGTCCCTGTCGGGTGGGTATGCGTCTTCCCTCGCGTCCTGGCCCCGTTGAGGTGGACGGTGATGAGGAGTACGAGGTGGAGGAGATCCTTGATTCCCGTCTGACCCGTGGGAGGCTGCAGTACCTTGTAGCATGGAAAGGGTACGGGGTGGAGGATAGGACCTGGGAACCTTCCGCCAATGTGCATGGTCCCTTGTTGGTGGAACGGTTTCATGCAGCGAATCCTGGCAGGCCTGGTCGACCGCCGGGACGTCGGTCCTCGAGAGGGGGCTCTGTAGCGATTACAAGGGGTACTAGGTTCAGAAAGGGACACACAGTGTTGGTCAGACGATGTATTACCCGCATATCGCCACTGGAGGGAGCCTGGCGGTTGCGGAACTACAGTCCCCAGAGGCCCAGCAGACACGGAAGCGGAAGCGTTGTGTCGACAAAAGCCTTCCGAGGTAACGGCTCGGGGCTTGTCAATCAGGACCTTGAGTGAGAACGGGACGGAGCCCTTGCCTGCTCCTTTGAGTGGATTTCCAGGTACTTTGTTTGCCTTAAGCAGAATGATTTCTGCTTTTTTGTACATCTAGAAACTGCCTTCTGCATCCAGTTACGTGAGCGAGTCCCCCGCATCTATAAGACGGGCGGCCTCGCTATTCTTTGAGTGACGTTTGTGAGACCCGCGCAGGAGCGCGTTGTCGTCTCCGTCACTGGTGTTTTTTCATGGGACATTTCCTTTAGTGAATCCTGGCGTGCCGGTACCGGTACGTGCTGCACAACGAGACTCCTTGCTGATTTTGTTTCTTCTTTGTTTTTCATTTCCTTGCTGATTTTGCCTACGTTGAGAAACCCTTGCTGATTTTGTACTGCCACCAATTGTCCGGCTGCTTCGGAGGAGGCTATTGTTTCCACTCGGATATTCTGCTGTTCGTGGTTTGCTTCCCTGAGGGTCTTACAGGCGCTCCATTCCACCACATCATATACCACCGGGGGTTCTTAGAGACCGGCGAGAGAGTGGGTGGACGGCATACTGACGTACCTTCAGAAGCCCCTCTGGACAACCTTTATTATTTTATCCACTCCCCTTTTCCCCGGGAGGCATACATACATAGTTGTGTTCCCCTTACACTGTGTGTTGTGCGTTCTGGAGAGGAGGGGGGATATTCATCTATCCATCGTTCCTGCTGACATCTCTCAGAGGTTAGTGGTATATCGCCATTGACGTCGTGACACCGTGTGGCAATTGCTCAGTATGCCCACAAACTAAAAAGATTCTGACAGTAGATATTGGCACCTCACGTCCTTGGGTACTAAAACGGCATACAAATTGCAATAGTGAAAGGGTGATATATTTGATCACCTGCCCCTGTTCACTACGCTACATTGGTATGACATCCAGGAGAGTTAAACTCAGAATTCAGGAACATAAAAGCACCATTAGGTGCAACAAACAGGCAACACGACTCACAACCCACTTTCTAACTATGCGACACTCTGTTGAGGATATGCAATGGTTAGTTCTGGAACAACCTTTTATTCCGCCACATGTGAGGGATATTTCTAAATATCTTTTTGTGAGAGAGCAAAGATGGATTTTCAAACTTAAGTGTGACATAACCGGATTGAATGACGAAATTCCCTGGACTCAACTTTGATGTCCCTCACAGCATCACTGGCATCTGTGCCCTATTTGTATGACAACACATGAGATGTTTTCAATACTGATAGAGAAGCCACGGCTTCTTTGCAGTTTTTTATCGGCTGTATTTTTACCCACTATGTTCCACCAATATGTAGTGTCTGACCACGAGGGAATACCGTTATCTCTCTTGGTCTGATCTGTAGCTTTAAAATACATGGGTAACATGAAGCTGCTATCCCCTGTTTGGTTTATATACTAACTTCATGTGAACAACAGGGGTTGTTATAATCTACACGTAAGTGTGCGCTTTCTCTCCGTGACCGATAAACATTGACCACGGAGATAGGATTGCTACATTCTCGACTGAATTCTTTGGTCGCATTTCAACTTATCATTGATCTGAAGTGGGTTCGTGACAGTCAAACTCGTGCAAAACAATCTCTCACCGTGTAATGTTGTGCATTTTTCCCATGTCTGTTATAACTTGTCGTTGATTGGGATTAAGTTTGTCAAAGTTCTACGCGTGTGTGACAATCTATTACGGTGCATGATTGTGCATTTTCCTCAGGTCCGCCACAAACATTCTAACGTATCAGGCGTACCTATACGTAGAAGGCTCGACTCTTTTGATGTATTTCCGGTTGCATTCCCTTCCGGTTTTTCACAAACCAATCATAGTCCACCATGCCCCTCTACGACAACCTATCACGGTATATTCGTGTATGTCTCCTTCAGGTCCGCCACATTATTCCAACGCGTTAGGCGTGACTTATTAAAGAAGGCTCTATCTTTTCATTGCCGGGTGCTTTTTCTTGCTTTTTCTTACGGTTTCTGGTAGAGGTTAAAACCAATCATAGCCAAACATGCCTATCCATCACGGCACACTATTATTGGGTTCCCTTCAGGCCCGCGACAATACGGTGGGCGTGTAAGCTGAGTTAAGTTCATTTCCGGTTCCTTTCGACATAACAGCCAATCAAGGAACAATAATATGTGTTCCCCTCAGGTCCGCAACGCGGAAATAAAGCAAGTCGGAATAGAATGCCCCTCACCTTCCCCTCGGCTCAGATGATAGCCGGAGGTACCGACAGAGAGGTGGGTTTTCGTTTCTTTTCTTCCTCTACATGAGAACTCGAGGTTAATGGGCATTATGTCCACTAGACTGCTTGCAATTAATATAGACTGTGCTTCAATTAATATAGACTGTGCCACTGTTCCTTAAACTGAATCTTTGGTATTTTTATATATATATATTAAGATAAGTCAGCAGTCTTATTTTAATAGTTATAATGGTTTTAGAAGATTTTTTCATCACCATTTAGGCTCCTAGAGGTCTCCTCTCTCTTTTTTGTTTATCTAAAACCCCAGAGTGAGTTCATTCAGTTGAAAATAATAGGGAGAGATATAAGGATAGTAGATTACTGCCTTCAACCAACAATATTTATCTCCTCCTTTTCTTTCCTTCTCCCCCCCCCTTCTTTAGAGCGGGCCTCATTTAACCTGAGCGAGCGCCAGGCGAGGTGAGGTAATCTCCCTAGAATTTTTAGGTGAGTTTTTTCCAAATCTCATAATTGCAGATCTTTGGATTTGGATACACACAGACATCTTTGCAGTTAATGTCCAAATAATTGTTATAGTCTGTGTCATAATTGTTTTGTTTTTTAGGAGAGTTTCTTTAATCACAGAGATGCAAGACCACCTTATAGCAAACTACAAATGGTAGGTCATTTCTTATTTCTTCATGTTGCAGTAGTGTAATTAGACAGGTCCTGACGAAAGCCTTGGTAAGGCTGAAACATGTTGACCAGATAAATTCCAAAAATTGATAGTGATATTTGTTTTGTACACTATCTTCACGCTGCTTTTAACCTTGCCACTATGATGGTCTCCCCCAATAAAGTATTTTTTTGACATCATATTAGGCAATTTTAACACTTTCTCTTTCACTACTTTATACACATTTCCTCGCACTGCAACTTTCTTGTTCCCTCAGACCCTCAAAAAAACGTATCCTGTTGACTTTCTCGCACTGGTGGATCTAAGGCTAGTATTCCTCTACACATCAGAGAGGTACCTAGCAGATACCAGTCTCAAAACAACCCAGAGGATGAGATTCCGCCAATAGGTGGGCTGATGGGTATCTTTTTTCAAATCTTTTTGTCTCTCCTTAAAAACACTAGCTACTCACCTATATTATTGAGTATACACTATTGAGTGTACATAATTTTTAGACCCTTCGCATCCCCGTATGTTTGTAGACAAGAGAGTGGAAAGCAGTTGTTGAAGTGATTTTCCAGGGGCATGCAGCTCCGTTGGTAGCCACATTTCTGGGTAGGGCTAGGGAGCACCGTACACTGGGAGAGGGGTCCTACTATATTAGAAGTGGGCATCCTGGGATGGCCAGATGCCACACTTTAAAGGAAGTGGTCATCATGTTGGAGGGAACCTGGTAAGACTTGGACTACCAACCGCATCCTGTCCTGAGGGCATTTTCTGAGCATAAGGAGGGCACTCTTGGCACCTCAAACTTAGGTATTGACTATACTGGAAGATGGACCAACGAAGAGATGCCCTGCTCTTCTGTGGAACTGGCAAACAGACGCTGTACCGGCATGGACTGCACCTGCTGAACCTGGTGGCTAGCAAAGAGAGAGTCTTTGCACGCTGTGTCCTGCTATGGAACAGTTGTCTCCAGGACCCAGCTAAAGCCAAGTGACTCCAATGGTGAGTCAGATGGCCTCCTGTTCATTGCACGGAGGCACACCTGCTGAGGAGTCTGTGGGGTCAAGTTGGTAGCCAAAGTCTTCAAATCGGCGTAAACCACCGCCGTGAAAGACCAGGGACCAGGACACAAGGCACAAAGTTGCAACTGAATTAACTGAGCCCAGGACCGTTGTTGGAATGCCTCGATGACCTGCTGGGGATAGGTTATCAGCCCAGGAAGGATTGGCCTGTGACCACGATACTGGCAACCGGTAGCTCAGTGGCAGCTAGACTTCTGCCAACACCAAGATGACTTCGAGGAATACCAACTTTTGACCTGGAAAGCTTCACCTCTTTTTTTGACCAAAGAGTAGGCATTTGCCACACCCTGAATATACCTCTTAGGAGGGGTGGAGGTTTGGCAGTCATCTTTTACAACTCCCTTATGACTACCTTCACCACTGTTCCTGCTACCACTTAAGAAGCTCTTTCTTTTAGCTTTAAATATTCTAAACACTTCTTCTGTAAGGGAATTCTACTTTATAGACCTCTGGGCCCAAAAGCACCTTTGTTTTAAATTTGAGAACTTTAGTAGAAGATGGCCTTTGTACAAATAATTTCACCATGCTTTGTGATTTTAATTTCCTTTTAGAGTCTTCCATGGACTCGTAAATGGTAGGCCTCATGGATATCATGAACAGTACTGGGCTATCACTATTAGTGCAAGGCCCTACCCACAAAGCAGGTCATACATTGGAAGGCATTTTTTCTAACCATCCTCATCCTCATCCTCATCCTCATCAAGTACATACGCATTGGAAGATATCATAATTCCACGGGCCTTAAAATATTCTAGATATCTCCTTTTGGGGGATTTCAATATTCATGTTGACAACTCGGACCTCTCGGAGACGGCCCGCCTAAACGAAGCCCTTGCAATGGCTCAGTTAAAACAATGGGTTGAGACACCCACTCATTCAGGCGGACATGTCCTTGATTTGGTCTGTACTAATTTTAACATTGACATGGCCCGCCCTGAGATAGTGACATGGTCAGACCACAGGCTGATTAGGTTCGCCTGGACTCTGACCCGCTCAGCTGACAACAACCCCCAAGCCGTTCATGCACAAAAAATTAATGTAGATACTCTGTCTGATTGTTTATCCACTTCCCGCCCAGCTCTTTCCCATGAAATTGAGTCGGCTGTCAGCTCATTCAATTCATGGATTAAGCTGGGGACTGCTGCATCTATAAAAAAAAGCCGGGTCTGTAGACTTTGTTCTACTCCCTCTAAACCCTGGTTCTCCCATTCTCTTCGCGACCTTAAATCAGGCTGTAAAACACTTGAACGGACTTGGAGACAAGCATACCTTCCTGAGGCAAAGAAAGAACTGAGGGTGGCACAAAAAAAGTACTACGCGGCTATTAGATATGCAAAAAGCCACTACTTTGCAGGGCGAATCAACAAAGCCAATAATAACAGCAAGGAAATCTTTGCTGTTGTAAAAAGCTTTGTTTCACCCTGTGCAGCTCAACCTCTGTTGGCCTCTTCAGAGAAATGGTGTGAAGAACTCTCTGTGTTCTTTGTTGATAAAATCAAAAAAATTCAGAATGATCTGCTAACTGTCTGTAACAGTTTTCCATCTCAATTGGCCACTCCCTCCCCTATAATGCCTGATCCCATAGAGCAGTTTACTAACTTTGTCCCGGTAGAGAAACTGGACATTGTTAATGTCCTTGATACCTTAAAGTCAGGATCCCCCTCTGACCCTTGCCCAGCTAGAGTTTTTGCGGAACTGGCAGATTTAGTCGGAAATGAGGTGACTCATATTATTAACTGCTCTTTGCTTACCTCAACTGTCCCGGCCTGCTGGAAGCAGGCGAAACTGCTCCCACTTTTAAAAAAAAACGGGCTAGACCCCGCTGTCCCTTCTAACTTCCGGCCTATATCACTACTGCCAGCTCTTGCCAAAATATGTGAAAAGGTCGTATTCAATCAACTGGACACATTTGTTGAAACATTTGTTGAGCTCAATCAGGTTTCAGAGCGGCCTACAGCACTGAGACTGCACTAGTTGAAATATCAGAGGCTATTCGGGAATGTTCGGACGGAGGTGGCAGAGCGGCTCTGATTTTACTAGACCTCTCTGCCGCCTTCGATACGGTACCACATTCCCTCCTGCTCACCAGACTAGCTGCCATAGGCATTTCAGGCCCCGCACTCGACTGGCTGACATCTTTTCTAGAAAAAAAAACGCAACAAGTCTGGATGCCCCCCTTTGCCTCCTCTCCTAAGAAACTTACTACAGGTGTCCCTCAGGGCTCCACTCTTAGCCCCCTGCTTTTTAATATTTATCTTACTCCCCTTATCTACCTTGCTGAACAGTTGGGAGAAAAAATTATGGCTTACGCTGACGACACCCAACTCCTGTTCACATGGCCGAAAAACAACTTGGATACGTCGGCGGCCCAATCCTGCCTAACATCTGTGTTTCGTTGGCTAGCCCTCGCCCAGCTAAAATGCAACAAAGGTAAATCAGAGATTCTGTTATATGGTACCTTTCCAGATAATTTTAGCGACTCTCTCTGGCCTGCTGATCTGCCATGTCCCAAATCTATTGGCGGCCCTGCTAGAAATGTAGGAGTTTGGTTCAATAATGATCTGAAATTTGAAGATCATTTAAAAAAACTTACAGGGGTCTGTTTTTCTACCCTGAAGACACTACGTAGATTTTTTCCACTCCTTCCTAGAGAGGCTAAAGAGACCATCATCCGTGCTCTTATACTCTCTAGATTAGACTATGCAAACGGCCTATTCTGTGGTCTACCGACTTATCTTATACATCGCCTCCAGGTTATTCAAAATGCCGCTGTTCGACTTTTGTTTAACATACCCAGAAGCTCCAGTGTCCGCCACCATCTTCGTGCCCTTCACTGGCTTCCAGTCGCTCACAGGATTATGTTTAAACTCCTCGTTCGCTCCTACCGCGCTGTCCATCAGATTGGTCCAGTGTACTTGAGAAAAAGATTCTCCCTTTATGTTCCCAACCGGCACCTTAGGTCGGCCAATTTATGCCAAATGACAATCCCTAAATTTAAATACAGCAGACTAGGCGGCCAATCCATCACAGTTAGAGCTGCGAAAGCTTGGAATCTACTCCCTCTTCATCTAAAAACAGCTCCTACCATCACTGTTTTTAAGAAAGGACTGAAGACCTACCTTTTTAATATCAGTCTGTAGGGTCCCCCTTTCTCCCCATATTACCATCTCTGGATCCCTTCTACTCTGCCTTCTCTCTTTTCGCGCCAGGATACTATTTTCTTAGTAATTGAGCGCGCTACAAAAGCCTTTATAATAATAATAATATAATATAATACAGGCTCCTGTCCAATTACTTGGTTGGGTCATTCAGAGATCCTATTTGAACTATGTTTTCCATCTATGCATCAAGGCTGCTCTATTCCCAATAGTCCACTAACCACTTGTGCCAGGGATAAAATCGATCGGCCATACTAGAAAAAAAGCTTTCTACCTCCCTTTCACCATTACCCAATAACATTGAATTGGCCAGAATATTGTACACTGATTGGATTCACTCAGAGTGCAGCTTCTTGGCACCTGAAAAACCGCCCAACTCAAACGCCCATATACTACCGCACCTTGGTACTTGGAGGAACTCAAGGAGCAAAAACTCATCGGAATGCACCAGGAGTGCAGCTGGAGAAAGAGGTACAATAGCTCAGAGAAGGAGAAATACAAACATTTTCTCTCCTCAAATAAAGCACTGATAATTAAAACTAAGACAGATTATTCTAGTCAAATTACCGCTGCAAAACAGTCCACCAAAGAATTTTTTAGGACTGTATCTAAACTTGCCTCTCCCTGCACACTGAATCAGCCAAATTGTATGTAATGAGATTACCTCTTTTTTTTAAACAAAGTGGAACAATTCTCCATACTTTTAATTGCTCAAAGGGTTGTGATAAATAAGGCCCCCCTATGCTAGATGATGAAAGCACACAATCAATATCTTGCCCACTGGTGTTCCGAACTGCCTTTACCAAATTAGCCCCGCTCTCATCAAAACAAAGCATAGACTTATTCCAACTCATTAAATCAGGTTCCCCCTTGATCCTTGTCATGTAGCAGTGATCAAAGTGGCCCCAGAACCAATAGCTGAAAGACTTACTTCACTGTTCAACTTTATGTTCAAATCTGGGCTCTTTCCCAAAATGTGGAAGGATTCAACTATTAGATCCCACACCATATGGCTTCAGAGGAGGCCATAGTACAGAATCATTTTTTATCATGTCCTCCGAAGAAACCAGAGAGGCTGGGGACACTGCTGCTTTGATAATGTGAGACTTTGTGGCGGCTTTCAATATGGTCCGTCAGGATCTTTTGCTGGACCGTTTGACAGAAATAGGCGTGCAAGGTACTTCCTGGCTCCATCCTCTCTGAGAGGAAACAATCAGTGGGTCTGGACTCCTTTGTCTCAAAATCTTGCTCTCTTCCGTGCCTTGTCCCTCTGGGGTAATTGCTTATTAATGTGTATGTATCATCCTTGATGCAATTAATCAGATAGTTTGGTTTGCATCTGACGTCTTATGCTGATGACACAAAATAGTTGTGTCTTTGTAGTCAAATCAGGAAAGAGAAAGAGGTGACAAATGTCACGATTTCCTGCGGGCAGTAAGCAGGACCGTAGCCGGGAGTATTTGTTTGGGGGTGCTTGGCCTCCTATAATGACAAGAGGAGGTTCAGGAAGGTAAAGTAATAGTTTTCTATCTACAGAATTTGTTTGAAAAAAAATATTAAAATTTTGATGACAATTTAAAATAGGCAATATATATTATTGCATATTTTTTAATATGATATGATTCTCAAGTGTTGTGGAGAAAATGGGAGACAAATAATTAATTTTAAAACAAGCTATTCAATTTTTTTTAAAGTAAAGACACTCCAGCTGTCATGGAGTACCTATAAAACCTATACAGGAACTAAGCGTTTAGACAACATACACTGTAGGATTGGTACCAGACTTATTCTGAGCACCCCCACCGGTATGTTAGCCTGTGTACCAACTAGCTCACAGTGCCACTAGAAATTCTTCTTTACCAAGGAAAGAATGGTTATTGGCAAATATATAACATGACAACCCTGATCCCTCAGGACCGTGGAAATAGTGTACTACTTTTCGCTCAGTCACTCATGCTCACTTAGTCTCAGAGAGATACACGGAGTAAACAGTAGGGACGTTTTCAATAAGTATTTATGGAACAGTTGTTATTCTGGTGTAAAATATGTGTGCTGAAACAATCATTAGAGAGTAACAGATATAGATGATTAAAAGCACTATTTATTTGAAAAGTTTTATATAGCGCTTCAAGACGTAGCGGAGCGCTTTACATGAGCATTAAGATTCCAGTTGGTACAGTAGATTCAGCGGGATCAAAAAAAAATATTCAGACATTACACATTTAACAAAAAACATTTCTTAAATAAGCAAAATAGACTAACAGATATGGCCAGGAGTAGAACGAAAATACGGGACAAGACTTTCGTATATGCAGTTAAATAGGCTAGGTCTTATCAAATATACATTGTCCGAAACATGCAGCACAGCTCAAATTAGGAAAGAGGGAGAGGAAGAGATCGGGTCTGTTGTGAGGAAGCGAAGAAAAATCGAGTGATATAGGGTGGGAGGGAGCAATAGAGAGGAGAAGAGAGAAACGAGTTAGGGGGAGAATTGAGGAGGAGTTAGAGGTAAGTGTTAAAAGGAGGGAGGGTAGCATTAGAGTGGAGAAAAAAGTCAAGGAGGGAGAGAGAGGGGAGAAGAGTCGGACAAGAAAAAGAGTGTCAGAGGGCATAAATAACAGGGGATGAATAAAGGGTTGAATGCAGCGATTACAGACCCCTGTAATTGCTGAGAAGGTGGAATTTGAGGTCTTTTTGAAAGCTGTGGTATGAAGGGTTGCAGCGCAGGTCTCTGGGGATGGCATTCCAGATGATCCGGGTGTTTCCCGAGAAGGAGCGGGATTGTGTGGAGCTCTTATTTGATAGGGGGGACGAGAAGTAGAGCATTAGGGCTTCCCGTCTGCCGGGCACAGCCCGCTTTTTCAAGTTTGTCAGAGAGATATAGCGGGGTTTGTTGGTGGAGGGCTTTGTATGTAATGCAAGCAGTCTTGTATGCAGATCTTCTCTCAACGGGTAGCCAGTTTAGGGCCTTGATGGCTGGGAAGATGTGGTTGAAGCATTTGCAGTTGGTGATTAGCCTGGCGGCAGAGTTAAGTACAGATCTCAGGGGGGCAAGGTGTGTTTTGAGGATTCCAGTGAGGATAGCATTACCATAGTCTATTTTGGAGAGGACTAGGGATTAGACAACCCATTTAAAGTCATCAGAAGGAATTAATGGTTTGAGTTTTTTGAGATGCCGAGGGTGCAGATAGCTCCTTTTACCGCATCCTTAATGTGGTTGTTAAGAGTGAGTTTATTGTCGATATTGAAGCAAAGTGATTTTCTTGAGTTAGATATGGAGAGCGAGCAGTTCAGGGCATTGAGGTCAGAGAGCCAGCCTTGGATGGGGAGCTTGTTGTTTTTGGGTGAGAAGAGAATGATTTTGGTTTTATTAGGGTTAAGTTTGAGGTGATTGTAGAAGAACCAGGATTGGATCATACTCAGGGCATTGTTAAGGTGGAGAATATCAGAGTGAGATTTGATCTTGTAGTACAGTTGGGTGTCTTCCGCGTAGAGATTCCTGCTGGTTTCAGAATGAGGGTAAGGGATTCCATATAAATGTTGAAGAGGGTGGGAGAGAGAACAGAGCCCTGGGGTACGCCTAGGGAGACCGGCTTGGGGTTGTAGAGGCAGTCCTTGTTTTTAATTTGTTGTGTTCTGTGATGAGAACCATTTGATGGATGGTATAGTTCTACCATTTTGCTCTGACCATGAATGTGGGCAAGTATATAAAATACATGACAATAAAATGTGTACTCCTATGATGCAATCCTAACTAGATGTTCCTAAGTGTACCTAGCATATATGTAGGTGTTAAGCTAAGAAACCCTATAGGATAAAGTCAACCCTCATTACCTGAAGTGAGAAACTGTGGGACCCCGTCCTGGTCTTGGGTTGGATGTCCCACAAGGGATGTCAGACTGCTGCGAGCTGGAGTGCAGGGGCTTCAGCGTCTCACTGAAGTGTGTCGGCATGGAAGTTCTGATCCCCGCTCTCTAAGCAAGATGTGATGTTTATATACACGAAAGCATGCCTACACGAAAGCATGCCCTGCTATTCTATCTTGCTGGGCCGCTGTCGGACTTAGTATGACCTCTGGAATGAACCTTTTACATAGTTATTATGCAGGAGATGGTAGCCCTGCTGATTTTCCAAGAATCCAAGGATCCTCATTCATAATGTATGTGGCTAGTATTCATGGAAAACACCAGGTTCTGTGTGCAGTACTGTAACTAGGTAAAGGATCAGTCGTAGCAGCCCGTTATGTATGTAAAGTAGGGATGAATATAGGTGATAGGTTGGGATGTTACCCTAGCCTGTATTTGGGTACCTATATGGAATATAACACAGCTGGTTGAGACTATTAAGAATGATTTTTGAAATATTTGCACCCAGTGTTGCAACTTAAAGATATTATGCCAATTGCTGTGCACAAAACCGAAAAAGAGTTAAAGCCAGCTGTACAGGAGGATTGGGGATTACTCCTAAGGACTCTTTATGATAGTTTGTGTGCATATTGCATAATAAAACATACTGTAGCAAACACATTGATCAAAGTTACATATAATTTAGATATCACTTCACAATGGATTTGGGGTTTCTTGCCCAAACCTTTTCAGCAAAATGGTGGGCAAACAACACATGGTTCAATAATACACGTAAAAACAGGATTTTATTAAAGAAGGTTTCATAGGTGGGATGGCTGTTGGATCACAAAGAATAGGTAGAGTAAATATATGTCACTACTACATTTTAAAGCACATCTGGTCAAAAGAAGCAGTGCACTGTAGTTTAATTTTAAAATGAATGCAATAAAACAAATTAGCTCAATAAACATAAAGGTGTCTGCTCACCCCTGTGTGACCCAGAACATATGCTTGTCATATACTTGTACCCACTTGGTGTCTAAAAATAATGATGCGAACATCTGACCCTGACAAATTATTTCCAGTTCAGGATCAGCCCTACAAATTTTTGCCAATATGTACAAATGACCAAAACTATAAGTAGTGTCCCAGTTTTGTGGTGTTTATATTTTTGGCATTTCCATCTGTATTTATCCATATTTCTTTTTTGCTAATTTTACCTGTATTTATCCATATCTATTTTAGGTTTTGTGAAAAAATGAAGCTGAAATGTGTATATTTCTGCAGTTATTGAACCAGTTAATGTGCACTTGTGTCTGAACGCCTGTCAGACTTCAATGCTATATACACACTCAGATGGTAAAATATGCACTTGTAAGAAAAAATGCAAATTTTAGTATCAAGGTTCTGCAAACTACTGCTGTTTAAGGCTCTTTACTAAAATCCCTATATTTTTTTAGTCCCCTTGCCTGTTAATCTGCACAGCTATTCTCCTGGCAGTCAGGATTGACAGTATTTGGAATCAATCAATCAATCAATCAGTACACTTGTAGAGTGAGCTACATACCTGTGAGGGTCTCTGCGCGCTGGGTGGGGGAGGGCGCTGCTACTTATCGCAGAGCCAGGTCTTGAGGAGTCTTCTGAAGGTCAGTAGGTCTTGGTTCTGCCATAGGTTGGTAGGAAGGGTGTTCCAGGTCTTGGCTTCGTGGTGGGAGGATCTGCCACCGGTGGTCATTCTACGGAAGCGGGGGACTGTGGCGAAGGAGAGGCCGGTGGAGCGCAGCTGGCTGGTGGGGATGTAGAAGCTGTCGTCTTTTGAGGTATGCTGCGCTGGTGTTGTGGAGAGCTTTGTGTGCGTGGATGAGGAGCTTAAGGCTTATCCTCTTGTTGATGAGGTGCTAGTGCAGGTCTCTCAGGTGGGGGGAGAAGTGGCTGCGGCGGGGAATGTCGAGGATTAGACGTGCCGAGGCTTTCTGGATGCGTTGCAGTCATCTCAGGAGCTTGGCCGAAGTTCCTGCGTAGAGGGCGTTTGCGTAGTCCAGCCTGCTGGTGAGAAGGGCCTGTGTCACTGTTCTTCTTGTTTCAATGGGGATCCACTTGACGATCCTGCGGAGCATTCGGAGGGTGTTGAAGCAGGAAGAGGAGACGGCGTTGACCTGCTTGGTCATGGAGAGGGTGGAGTCGAGGATGACCCCCAGGTTGCGTGTGTGGTCGGTGGGTGTCGGGGCTGTTCCTAGAGTTGTCAGCCACCAGCAGTCGTCCCATGCTGAAGGGTTGGAGCCGAGGATGAGGACCTCCGTCTTGTCCGAGTTCAGCTTCAGTTGGCAGTTCCTCATCCATTCGGCGACAGCCTTTATTCCTTTGTGGAGGTTAGTTTTGGTAGTGTGAGGGTTTTTGTTGGGGGAGAGGATTAGTTGAGTGTTGTCGGTGTAGGAGATGTTGTTGAGGTCATGCTGTCGGGCGACGCGGGTGAGGGGTGCCATGTAGATATTGAACAGCTTCGGGCTGAGGGAAGAGCCCTGGGGTACGCCGCACATGATCTCAGTGGCTTGGAGCGGAAGGGGGGGAGGCGGACGCTCTGAGTTCTGCCAGAGAGGAAGGATGTGGTCCAGTCCAGGGCCTTCTCTTGGATCCCGCTGTCATGTAAGCGTGTTTGTAGTGTGCGATGGCAGACCGTGTCGTAGGCGGCTGACAGGTACAGGAGGATGAGGTCTGCTGTTTCTCTATTGTCAAGTAGGGTCCTGATGTCATCGGTGGCGGCAATGAGGGCGGTTTCGGTGCTGTGATTGCTGCAGAATCCGGACTGGGATGGGTCCATGATACTGTTTTCCTCGAGGTAGTGTGTCAGTTGTTTGTTGACGCTTTTCTCGGTGACCTTCGCCGGGAATGGAAGCAGGGAGATGGGAAGGAAGTTCTTGAGGTCCTTGGGGTCCGCTTTGGGCTTCTCTGCGTGCTTCCTGCTTTCCGGGAAGGTTGCTGTCTCAAAGGAGATGTTGATTATTTTCCGGAAATGGGGTGTGATGGATGTACAAGCTTTGTTGAAGAAGTGGTGAGGGCATGGGTCTAACGGAGATCCAGAGTGGATGGTGTACATGATCTCTCTGGTGTCCTCCCCATTGATGCTGGTCCAGGAGAGCAGGCAGTTGGTGCAGGTGGTGGTCGTGAGGGGTGGTGGGTGTCGAGGCGGGCGTGGCGTTGAAGCTGTTGTGGATGTCGGTGATCTTGCGTTGGAAGAAGGTGGCCAGCAATTCGCACAGATCTTGCAAGGGCTGGATGTCATTGGTGTTAGAGCTGGGGTTGGAGAGTTCCTACACGATGTTGAAGAGGTCTGTGCTGTTGTGTGCGTTGTTATCTAGGTGGTGTTTGAATGAGGCCCTCTTGGTGGCTCTGATGAGTTGGTGGTGTCTGTGGGTTGCGTTATTGTGGGCTGCGTAGCTGTTATTATTAATCGGGTTTTATAGAGCGCAAACAACCCGGAGGCCTCGTAGCGCTAAGTACCGTCATACTAAAAGGAAAGAGAGGTTAACTGAACAGGTGGGTTTTCAAATCCTTCCGGAATTTTAAAAGGTTAGGTTCACTGCGAAGGGAGGAGGGCAGGGAGTTCCATTCTTTTGCGGCGTTCCAGGAGAAGGAACGTCCGCCCCATCTGGTCCGTCTGATTTTGTTGACAGTGGCCAGGAAGGCAGTACTGGATCTTAGGGGCCTGTGAGGAAGGTAGGGTTTTGCCAGGGAACAGATCATAGTTGGGGCATTCTTCCACATGGCTTTGTGCATAAAGCAGAGAGATTTAAACAGCACTCTGGCCTTAACCGGAAGCCAGTGCAGCTTCCTTAAGGCAATGGTGGCTGAGTCTCGTTTATTGAGGCCTAACAGGAGGCGAGCTGCAGCATTTTGAGTCACCTGTAGCTTTTTGATTGTAAAAGCGGGGGCACCTAAGTATAAGGAGTTCCCGTAATCTAGGCGGGACAAAATGATGGCTTGAACCATTATTCTGCGGGCTTCAAAAGGGAGAAGAGGCAACACTTTTCTCAGCATACGCATTAGCCCAAAGCATGTGGCAGAAAGAGTGGTAGCTTGCTGCATGAAGCTGAGGTTGGAGTCCAGCCAAATGCCTAAGCTCTTTATATGGCATTTTGGTTGAGGCGTAGGGCCCATGCATGGTGGCCAATCTAACAAAGGAGTGGGAATGGTTGAGTTACCTAACACCATGAGCTCAGTTTTCTCGCCATTTAATTTTAAATGCGAGGTTGCCATCCACTGAGCCACTGCTACCAGGCAGTTACTTAGATTGGAAGGGGAAGAGTCTGCCTGATTCATAGATACGACTAATTGCGTATCATCGGCGTAGGTTATTATATCCAGACCGAAAGAGTGCACTATATCAGCTAACGGCTGCATATAAATGTTAAAAAGAGTAGGGCTCAATGAAGAGCCCTGAGGTACACCTTGATCCAGGGGCCAGACTTTTGAATAGGTAGTACCCTCAACTACCCTAAAGGAGCGATTCTCCAGGAATGACTGGAGCCAGAGCATGGCCTTCCCCGAGATTCCCATCTTGTTGAGGCGATGAAGGAGAATGCTGGTGTTGACGGTATCGAAGGCGGCACTAAGGTCAAGCAACATAATTGCTGTGGTGCCGCCTTGATCCATTTGCTTCCTGGCCAGCTCAGTTACCGCCAGGAGGGCTGCCTCGGTTCCCAATTTTGGACGAAAGCCAGCTTGGGAATCATGAAGAAGATAGTTGTTCTCTAAAAATTGAGTAATAGTCGAGTTGACATGTTTTTCTAGAAGTTTGCTGATCCACGGAAGGAGGGAAATAGGCTGGTAGTTGGCCATGTTTTCCGGGTCCAGTGTGGGTTTTTTCAGCAAAGCCTTAACCTGTGCACATTTCCATGCAGTGGGTACTGAGCTAGTGGAAATGGAAGTGTTTAGTATGTTGAGGATAACAGGTTTGACTGTATTCTCAATTTTTACTATCTGACAGGGAGGGGCAGGGTCTATAGGAGATCCTGATTTTATTTTCGTCATGATAGCCACAAGTGAGTTCTCATCCAGCAATGGAAACTCATCTAATTTTGGAGTTGTGACGTTAGGTGGACTGGTTCCCATGTCCTGGGATAAATTAGGTGATTGAAAGGCGGAGGCAATTTTTGGTATTTTCCTGAAAAAGTACTCAGCTTGACTCTCACATCGAGCCTGAGCTTTACTAGGGTCAGCGGGAACCAGGGGGATATCAATCAGGGATTTTACTATTTGAAAGATTTCTCTAGAGGAGTTGGAGGCAGTTAAAAAATTTTCCTCGAAGTATAAAGTTTTGGTTCGTCTAATTTCTAACTTATACTTTTTGATGGCTTCGAGATGTGTAGTTTTATCTACCTTACTACAAGAGATCCTCCAATTTCTTTCAAATTTTCTGCACGCCCTTTTTAGTTCTTTAAGATGAGGGGTGTACCAGGGGGAGTCCTTGGATTTAGTTTTCTCTTTAAGGGCCTTAATAGGTGCAATAGCGTCCAAGGCTGAACACAGCCATGTAATATAATTCTCATATTGCAGTGCTGGGTCTGTCGCCTTTTGGGGGGGGGCAGCCGAAAGCAGGTTAGCCCATTGGTCTGGGGAGACTTTGGACCACTCTCTGCCAATTAGGGTGATGCGAGGAAGGGGCTGCAATGGCGTCACTGGAGTCCACTGAATGGGTAATAAATAGTGGTCAGTCCAGGTAAGAGGTAATGGGGTCCCTACTTCCAGTCTGTTGTCGTTACTGAAAACACCATCGAGGAGATGTCCCTTTTCATGCGTGGGCTCAAAGCCTTTCTGTATAATCTGGAGAGCTGCCATACCATCCAAAAGTGCCTTGGCCGTGGCGTTGTTAGGGTCCTCTAGGTGGATGTTTATATCTCCTAGTGTAGAGAAATAGGATTTACTAACCACCAAGTTGGCTATTTTGGATTGGAGTGATTCAATGAAGTCTCCTATTTGATTGGGGGGACGGTAGATAAGTACGCCAGAAAATGAATCTATAGGTGAGAATTCAAGAGTAAATAGCATACTTTCACAGTTAGAGATATCAGCCGATGAAGTTCTACAGCGGTAGTGGTTTTTATGAAGGATGCCTAGGCCGCCTCCTCTACCTTCTGGTCTATCTAATCTCTGCAAGGTGTACCCTGTTTGCAGGATGGAAGTAATATCCGAGTCAGAGGCGTCTTTTAACCACGTCTCCGTCAAGAATACTACATCTGGCTCGTTTTCCTCCAGCAAGAGAGTCATTTGCGTGGCATGTTTGGTCAATGACCGGCAGTTTAAAAGGAACATTTTGTAGTATTTGCCAGAGGGAGACTTATCTTGATGGCTGGTCAATGAGAATGTACAATGAGAGCAGATCCCAGAGTGAGAGTCAGGGAGAATGGAGTGCCGACAGGTGTAAGTAATCGGAGGCATTAAGTTTTTTAGTGTGGTAAAATCATACCTCATCGGTCTACTACATTCTGGTCTGCTTTGCACAGGGGGTATGGCCCCTGGTCCCGTCCGGTCGTGGACGGGCGCAGACGGGCTCGCCTTTGGCGCGCCTTCGGCGCGCCGCCGGCGCGCCCGCTGCGCCCGCCCGCTGCGCCCGCCCGCTGCGCCCGCCCGCTGCGCGGACGGGGGACTTTGAAGTTTATATCCACTGTAGGGGGCGTGAGGAGGGTGGGATCGTCGATCATCTAGACCGCGATCCTACCCCTACCCAAGATGGCGCCCAAAATGAGTTAAGCGCCGAGCGCCTGAACTAGCGACGCTTGTCAGCTGGAGAGGGGGTAAGAGGCCGCCCTGGGCAACGTAAATCTTGCACCAGAGGTAGGACCAACAGGAAGATTAAAATCTATCCAATAAAATATTTTACAAGTTTTAAAAGTTCAGCTTGAGTTCGAAAATTCCTGTTCGTATTTTGTAAGTTCAAAGGAGCAAGAGTGCTCAAGGGCCCCCGGCTTCCGCCTCAGGGGTGAAAAGGAGTATAACAAATACCTCGTTGCAGTGAAGAGGGACTCCTTTTGTATCCTGGGAGGGCGGGATCGTCGATCATCTAGACCGCGATCCTACCCCTACCCAAGATGGCGCCCAAAATGAGTTAAGCGCCGAGCGCCTGAACTAGCGACGCTTGTCAGCTGGAGAGGGGGTAAGAGGCCGCCCTGGGCAACGTAAATCTTGCACCAGAGGTAGGACCAACAGGAAGATTAAAATCTATCCAATAAAATATTTTACAAGTTTTAAAAGTTCAGCTTGAGTTCGAAAATTCCTGTTCGTATTTTGTAAGTTCAAAGGAGCAAGAGTGCTCAAGGGCCCCCGGCTTCCGCCTCAGGGGTGAAAAGGAGTATAACAAATACCTCGTTGCAGTGAAGAGGGACTCCTTTTGTATCCTGGGAGGGCGGGATCGTCGATCATCTAGACCGCGATCCTACCCCTACCCAAGATGGCGCCCAAAATGAGTTAAGCGCCGAGCGCCTGAACTAGCGACGCTTGTCAGCTGGAGAGGGGGTAAGAGGCCGCCCTGGGCAACGTAAATCTTGCACCAGAGGTAGGACCAACAGGAAGATTAAAATCTATCCAATAAAATATTTTACAAGTTTTAAAAGTTCAGCTTGAGTTCGAAAATTCCTGTTCGTATTTTGTAAGTTCAAAGGAGCAAGAGTGCTCAAGGGCCCCCGGCTTCCGCCTCAGGGGTGAAAAGGAGTATAACAAATACCTCGTTGCAGTGAAGAGGGACTCCTTTTGTATCCTGGGAGGGCAGGATCGTCGATCATCTAGACCGCGATCCTACCCCTACCCAAGATGGCGCCCAAAATGAGTTAAGCGCCGAGCGCCTGAACTAGCGACGCTTGTCAGCTGGAGAGGGGGTAAGAGGCCGCCCTGGGCAACGTAAATCTTGCACCAGAGGTAGGACCAACAGGAAGATTAAAATCTATCCAATAAAATATTTTACAAGTTTTAAAAGTTCAGCTTGAGTTCGAAAATTCCTGTTCGTATTTTGTAAGTTCAAAGGAGCAAGAGTGCTCAAGGGCCCCCGGCTTCCGCCTCAGGGGTGAAAAGGAGTATAACAAATACCTCGTTGCAGTGAAGAGGGACTCCTTTTGTATCCTGGGAGGGCGGGATCGTCGATCATCTAGACCGCGATCCTACCCCTACCCAAGATGGCGCCCAAAATGAGTTAAGCGCCGAGCGCCTGAACTAGCGACGCTTGTCAGCTGGAGAGGGGGTAAGAGGCCGCCCTGGGCAACGTAAATCTTGCACCAGAGGTAGGACCAACAGGAAGATTAAAATCTATCCAATAAAATATTTTACAAGTTTTAAAAGTTCAGCTTGAGTTCGAAAATTCCTGTTCGTATTTTGTAAGTTCAAAGGAGCAAGAGTGCTCAAGGGCCCCCGGCTTCCGCCTCAGGGGTGAAAAGGAGTATAACAAATACCTCGTTGCAGTGAAGAGGAACTCCTTTTGTATCCTGGGAGGGCGGGATCGTCGATCATCTAGACCGCGATCCTACCCCTACCCAAGATGGCGCCCAAAATGAGTTAAGCGCTGAGCGCCTGAACTAGCGACGCTTGTCAGCTGGAGAGGGGGTAAGAGGCCGCCCTGGGCAACGTAAATCTTGCACCAGAGGTAGGACCAACTGGAAGATTAAAATCTATCCAATAAAATATTTTACAAGTTTTAAAAGTTCAGCTTGAGTTCGAAAATTCCTGTTCGTATTTTGTAAGTTCAAAGGAGCAAGAGTGCTCAAGGGCCCCCGGCTTCCGCCTCAGGGGTGAAAAGGAGTATAACAAATACCAGCTGTCTGGTGTTCGTTCATGGAGGCAGTTCTTCTCCAGTTTTTGGCATGTTCTTTTGGAGGCCTGGAGGTCTTTGGTGAACCAGGTGGCTTTCTTTCTGGTGTGGCTGTTGGAGGGTGACTTGAGTGAGGCGAGAGTGTTGGCGCAGTTGTCGATCCATTGTCTGAAGTTGCGGGCGGCGGTGTTTGGGTCGGTGGAATCGGCGGGTGGGCTCTGGGCGAGGATGGTGGTTAGCTGGTCTTCGGTGACTTTGCTCCAGCAGCGTTGAGGCATCTGTTGACTGTGGTGGTGCGTGGTGGGCTTCCTGAAGGTGAAGTGGATGCAGTGGTGGTCGGTTCAGTGGGGTTCTGTGATGTGGTTGAAGGAGATGTGGGGGGCTTGCAGTGAAGATGGGGTCGAGCGTGTGGCCGGTGGCATGGGTGGGTGTTGTCACGAGCTGTCTGAGCCCGAGGTTGGCGAGGTTGTCGATCAGGGTCTTGGTGTTGGTGTCGTTGTTGTTCTCGAGGTGGAAGATCAGGTCCCAAGGAGGATGTAGTCCATGGAGGCGAGGGCGTGTGCACTGATGAAGTTGTTGTTGGGGTCCGGGTGGTCTGTAGATGAGGGTTCCTCTGAGGGTGGTGTTAGGATCAGTGTGGATCTAGAAGTGTAGGTGTTCGGCGGTGCTGAGGGTGTCGTCGGTGTTGGTCGAGACTCTGAGGGTGTTCCTGTGGACGATGGTGATTCCTCCTCCTATGCCATTGGTACGGTCCCTGCGGGTGATTTTGTGGCCGTCCGGGATGGCTATGGCGATCTCGGACCTGAGGTGGGGTTCAACCTGGTCTCCGTCAGGAAGGCGACGTCTGGGGAGGTACAGTCGAGAAGGTCCCAGAGTTTGATGGCGTGTTTCCGGGTGTAGCCGGTGTTGAGGAGGATGCATCAGAGGTAGTGGGGTTCTTCGGATGGTGGCTTGGAGGGCCGTGTGCTGGTGAAGCTGCAGTTCCAGCAGGTGAAGTTTCCTTGGGTGCGCTTTGGGGTGGCTCTGTAGCAGGTGTGTTCTCGTCCGCAGTTGAGTGTGTGGGGGATGCTGGCTGCGTAGCGGATTCGGGTGTTGTGGTGTTAGTGGGGGCCTGGTACTCTGACACTGGTCACGGTCCAGTCGCGGACAGGCACAGACGGGCTTGCCATAGGCGCGCCATATATGGGAGGGAGGTGGGAGGGAGGTGCAGCTGGGAGGCAGGAGCGGGGAAGCCAAAGGGAGACGAGGGGTTAGGAGCCACAGGGGACGCAGCGGCGGGAACCGGGAATGTGCAGAAGCGGCGAGGTAATACTAGAAGGCAAAAGGGTAGACAAATGTAGAACGCTACAAGAGTAGGGCAGCAGAAACAAAAACCGGGCACAAGAGAAACATGGCAATTAACACAGGCACAATTATCGCAGGCACAATTATCACAGTTGACTAAAAATTTGCAGATCCTACGGCGGGCTAAGAACCCTGTTCACCGCGGCAGCAGCAGGGCTGGGGGCACTGGCACAGACAGGTGGAGCTGCGCGGTGTGAGGAGCGACCTGCCTGGAAGCAGGATTACGGGTCGCTCTCACTGCCGCACAGCGGCCGCCATATATGGGAGGTGGGAGGGAGGTGCAGCTGGGAGGCGCGAGTGGGTAGGCCAATAGGAGACGAAAGGGGCGGTGCCGCAGGGGACGCAGCGGCGGGAACAGGGAATGTGCAGCAGCGGCAAGGTGAAACTGGAAGGCAATAGGGGAGACAAAAGAAGAAAGCTACAAGAGTAGGGCAGCAGAAACAAAAACCAGGCACAAGAGAAACACAGCAATTAACACAGGCACAATTATCACAAGCACAATTATCACAGTTGACAAAAAATTAGCAGAGCCTATGGCGGGCTAAGAACCCTGGTCACCGCGGCAGCAGCAGGGCTGGGGGCACTGGCACAGACAGGTGGAGCAGCGCGGTGTGAGGAGCGAACTGCCTGGAGGCAGGGTTATGGGTTACTCAAAAACAACCCAATTTCCGCTTTTATGCACATTTAAAAGTAAATGCAGACAGGAAAATAAATGGCTTTCTGTCTGTATTTATCAGTAAAAATAAGTAAAAACGGAAAACAGGGAGCCTTAATTATAAGCCTGGCCCCTAAATAAATGACAACTTTGAGTGTACTTACACAAGTTTGTACTTAATTGCACACTCTTTATAGATTGAATATTTCTATGCATTCAGAGCTTTGTGTCCCTAATTTTGGCTCACATATGCCCTTGAGAATTTGAAGGACGTCAACAAAATGTACTGCCTCCCAAACACACACTCTATTTTCTCAGGATATAGCAGACATCAATGCATGATATACAAGATAGGGGACCAGCAAGGGACTTTGTTCTGTTATTATTTATCAGCGTAATAGGACTCTGTTGTAAAAAATCAGAATACCTAAGACTGTTCTTAGTCAGTAGCTGTAATGAGTCAATAACTTCAGGCAATTAGTCACATAGGATCTAATAAATACAGTGTTACCACACTAACACAGTAAATAATGCGAAGAAACCAGGGTTTTATGTTGTCTGAAGATTATTATTTTTTTCTTTTTCAAGACAGAAAGTATATTTTTATAAAAAAGAAGAAATCAAACTTTTACTAAATAGGGTACATACAAAAGTTGTCATTAGATATACAAGGTACAGGTTATTTCGTCCTTTGATATATCTAAAAAAAAGGTCCAGACTGCTAAACACAAGATAACACTATGATTCCAACAAAAAAACAGAAGAAAATCAAAGATGATACGATGAATTACATGCAGACTTGGACTGAATAGTCGACGTTTCGGTCTTGTAAGGAATTGTTCATAAGACCATCATCAGGACAAAGAATTTCTACATACAGTAGATGACCCTCTGTTGAAAAAACAAGATTATATTAACATATATTTAAACCTGGTTAAAAAAGTTTTAATAAAATTTCATTCCAAAACTGAACTTTTGTTTTAATTGGAAAAATATGTTACACTTTTATGCAGTCGGTGTGGCGGCTGCACAAAACATATTGTTTATCTATATTTAAATCAAAACCATCATTTATCATTCAATTTAAACAACAGTAAATAACTCACTTTGACACGAATAGAGATAGTTCTTTTCTCCATGCAAACAAAGCTAACCGCAATTCCAATTATTTTGACGGTGTGAGACACAGAAATTGATTCTTTTGTATCCGGATTACTGAAAAAATAAAGAAGGAGCTGCTAATTACAGTTTTCAAGGAAAGGCATTCCCATTATTAACCTCCAGGAAAGGGCCCAACTATATTTACCTCGTGTTCTAAACTGCAGTTATTTCAGTTATTCAACAAGCTGCTTTATGGTTGCTGATTGATGAGGGGACAACCATTCGGTTCTATTTAAAAGAATTGAAAGAAAAACCATAGTAACCATTCCTTGTATTAGGCTTAATTCAACATGCAGATTTTATGGGAATCATTTTGTTTTCAACTCCATTTCTATCGAGTTGGACCGCATATTTATAAGTATTTAATCAAAACTTGCAATATGACAAAGCGTAATCTAATCACGTAGCTTTTCAGTTTGAAACAGCATGTCTACACCCTGAAAGGTAAGGAATTACCAGACCTAAGGCGCTGTATGTTTAACATGAAATGGCTGCTACAGGATTTAGATGTATTCAGAGTTAAAAAATGCTTTGTGTAATTAAAACATTATCACCGCAGTTATATATCGAGTTTTACTACATGCTGAATTTAGTTTAGTTGACTTGCAGGCATTTATTTCAAACTAGGTGAAAAAATGGGATTGGCGCTAAGTTTTTTATATATTCAAAATTTAGTAAAGGAAAAAGGGGGGGGTTTCTTTTAAGAGACAACCCTCTCAAAGACAATCATACATGTTACTTACTTTGCGAAAGGTGAAAAAGCGGCAATCTCGCTCTTGCGCTCGTCGGACCACAAAGCAATTTCGGTTCCGGCTTGCAAACTAGGCGAAAAAAATGGGATTGGCGCTAAGTTTTTTATATTCAAAATTTAGTAAAGGAAAAAGGGGGTTTCTTTTAGGAGGCAACCCTCTCAAAGACAATCATACATGTTACTTACTTTATGAAAGATGAAAAAGCGGCAATCTCGCTCTTGCGCTCGTCGGACCACAAAGCAATATCGGTTCCGGCTTGCAACAATGTTACTGAACTAGAATTTGTTTTTAAATACGATATTACCCGCCACGTTACCACGTGGTGTTACGGGATTACGTGGTGACAAAGGCTCGCCACCGTGTTTGTTATTGCGTAATATCGCGGTATGTTACTGCGTGCTGTCAGAAGCTACTACAATGACATGAGCTCGCCGCAAAGACGGCGGCCATCTTAGCCCATGTTGCTTCTATATAGAAAATAGTCACGTTTTTAAAAAATAGATTACAAGACAGGCATCAGCAAAGCTTGTTCAAAAATTAAAACGATATCTAAACGTTGGAAATCAATTCCTGTATTCACAAAGTTCGACAAATATATTTTCTAGAAAAATTGGATTGTATTATTATTAGGCATAATGATGTTATTCTCAAGGTTAAAGGTGTATCTCAAGACGTAATACATTTAGAAACCTGTATTAATTTCAAAAGTGAAGGTCTTTGGGTCTATCTGTAAGCCAGTCTGCACTCATAACACAAAACCTGTCGCCTGAGCAAGGGCGCTCACAATCTACATAATACATATGAAAAACATGATAGATTTAGTAAAGAAGCACAAATCCACTTTACAGTCATATGGCATTGTCCAGTCACATTGGCTAATATAAATCACTTAATGGAATATGCATATATATATTTACCACTTCTGATACATCACTATCATAGCTTATTAGAAAAATTAGAGACATAGCCTATCCTCAAGACATAGAGCTTAGGGGACCCAGTGGGAAAGATGTTATGTTAAACATGCTAGGGTGTGCCATTCTGTGCAGGAGTTCATTCCATTCTTGACACTATCTGCGATTTCCATCCAGCGATTTTCTTTGATAGTTAGAATTTTATCACCATTTTTATGTCTGATAGAGGGTTTTTCAACATCAATAACCCACCAGATCATATCTCTGTCAGAGTGTTTAGCAAGAGAATAATGTTCAACCAATGGGGCATTTTCGATAGTGCGTCGAATGCGAGATTGATGTTGAAGGATTCTCTGCTTGATCATTTGGGTGGTTTTACCAATGTAAAGTTGTCCACATGGACATTTAATACAGTAAATTACATTGCTCGTTCTGCAGTTAGAAAAGTGCTTGATGGTAATTGTCCGGCCATTGATCTCGAAGCTTTTGATGTTTGTTGTGGTATTGCAAGCAATACAATTGTTACACTTATAGTGACCTTGTATTGGGGACAGTTGTTTCATATTGTCCACCATATTTAGATCCGGACGGTCATAGGCATGTACCAACCGGTCTCTAAGATTAGGGCCTCGTTTGAATGCAAACATTGGTCTTTCTTTTAGTTCAGGTAATTCTTTTAAAAGAGGCCAGCTCTTTGTTACAATTCTTTTAACTTGTTGGCTGTATGTTCCAAATGTCGTTACACATACCAATGGCACCTGGTTATTCCTTGATTTTGTTTGGAGTAGTGCTTCTCGGTTATTATACCATGCACGTTTCATGGAATTCTTGAGGAGCTTATTTGGGTATCCTCTGTCACGAAACTTTACTTGTAGAATTTTTGCTTCATGAAAATAATCAGTCCGTTTGAAACAATTTCTGCGCAGTCTCAGAAACTGTCCAAAGGGTAACCCATCGCGTAGAGATTTAGGGTGATGACTGTTGTATTTCAACAACGTATTGCGTGTGGTTGGTTTTGTATACAAAGTTGTATAAATAGTATTGTCATCATTAGCTTTAATGGTTAGATCTAAAAAGTTTATTTCATGTGCATTGTATTCAAGAGTGAATTGTAGATGCGGATTTCTTTTGTTCAACCAATCATGAAATTGTGCCAATAGGTCTTTATTTCCTTTCCATATGAGGAACACGTTATCTATATATCTCAGCCAACGTGATATGTTGGCTGAGAACGGATTTAGATTATCATAGATGAATTGTCTTTCGAAGTTGGTGACATAGATGTTCGCTAAATTGGGGGCATAAACTGCCCCCATTGCCACACCATTCAATTGCTGGTAAAAAGTCTTCTCAAAGAGGAAGAAATTTTGACACATAGAAATTTCAATACATTTCACTATGAATTCGCTAGGGACAGAGTGTGGTCTTTCACGGCTGTCTAAAAGATCTTTGAGTAAAAGAACCTCATCTTGCGGAATATTCGTGTACAGACTGGTAATGTCCATAGTTACTAAATATTCCTGATCTGGGTCGTAGTCATGATTCTCTAGTCTGGTTATCACAGAGGTGGTATCTCTGATATACGTGTCTGCCTCCGTTACAAATGGTCTAATAAAAAAGTCTGCGTATTGCGCCAACGGCTTTAGAATAGAATTACAGCCGGCAACAATTGGTCTCCCCGGTGGTTCAGTGGCATGTTTATGAATCTTGGGGAGGATGTATATGGCTGGTACTGTTGGGGATTTGTTGATAAGAAAGGCAGCCTCTTTAGTACTGAGCCAACCTTCCTTAAGTCCATGTTCACTTAAACTCTTAATTTCGGCTTCTAATTTGGGGGTGGGATCTGTTCTTAGCTGTTTATAGTTGTCAGCCACTGATAGTTGTTTCAGCATTTCGCTTTTGTAGGCTTCACGGTCCCATAGTACCAAACCACCGCCCTTATCGGCAGGTTTAATTACTGTTTCTGTCAACGATTCAAGATTTGTAAGTGCAACGTGTTCCTCTTTGTTCAAATTGTTCCTGCAAAAAATCTGTTGTTTAAACAATGTTTCAATTTCAATTAAGACCGCATTTTCAAAAGTTAAGATGTTCTTTGAGACCATATTATATGAAGGAAAGAATACTGAGGGTGGACGAAGACCCGTCAGATTTCTTTCTTGTGTGTCCACTTTGGATGCAAAAAAGTTTTTCAGCCTTATTGCTCGAAAAAATTTATATAATTCACATTTAGTTTGAAATGAGTTGTTCCTATATGTTGGAACAAATGATAAGCCGGAGGTCAAAACAGATATTTCAGTTTGGCTCAAGATGTGTTTCGATAAATTAAAGATCGGAATAGTTGACATGTTGTTTACCATTGGTAAAATTGGTTGCGGGTCTGACGTTGGCCGGGGGTGTATTGATTCCTGTACCAACCGCGTCTCCCTCCCCTCGATCTCCGTGGAGGGCCTCTTCCCCTCCTGTTGTCCTGACCTAAAAAAGCCTGCCGTGAAGTTGATGGCTGTTGGTCAAAGGCTGATGTAAACTGTCCTGTAGATAATTGTTCACCTTCTGATTCAGAACCTGTATCAGAAAATGTTGTACGTTTATATTGTTGATGATTAGAAGTTGGTCCTCTAGAATTATTATGGGCCTGATAGAAATCTTTCTGTAAATATGGATAAGTAATCTCTTTGTTATATTTTCGGATGTCTTTCTGAAGTTTGTCAGTTTTTTTTGAGGAATTGAAATCCTCGAAGTCTTTAATTGTTTGTGCAATTTTCTCCAACAGAGTTTTTGCGTTGGTAATACTTGAGTCACTGTTGATTTTATTTCGCAAGGGTATATTGGGTCGCTCACCATAATATTTTGTCTTGATCAATGCATGATGGCATAAAGATTCAACAAAGCGAGGCAGTCTTTGGAGAGCAGTGAAAATAGAAATTGTGTAAACCCAGAATGTCGGAGCAGTGGTGACTGGTCATGTTTTAAAGACCTGGGGCATAAATGCTCACCCCAAACTGCACTGAGCAATCAAGCACAGTTCGTAAACTTCACTGCCTCCAAACTATTTGGAGGGCTGAGTGGTTATACCCGATAATCTTTTCAAATAGTGGGAAAATAAAAATGTTAGGAAGCCTACAATCTTATGTACACACTGCAAAGCCACATATTTTTCATAGTGGTATTCCCTAGGTCATAGATCTCTTACAAGTTTGAAGAAAGCACTACCAACAAAATAAAGATCGACTGGGACAAGCTCTTGATCCAAAGGAAAGGGAAACTGTTTATTTCAGAAAGTGACTTTTATAACTGCTGTTCAAGCATTTGCATTGTTGCATCTCAATGGTGGAAACTCCCTGTATCATCGCCTAGCAGACTTCACACTGGAACTCCTTAAGGCTTCCTACATGCCACAGCCAGTATAATCCAGGGCCTGAAGAAATAAGCAGCAGTAGTCGCTGAAGGTAAGGGCCGAGGGTCCGGCTTGGGGGGATTTCGAGAAACGACCACAAGGGAAAAATAAATAAATAATTAGTTTTCCCTCATGGTCTTCTCTCAAAACCCCCCCTCCCCCAGCCAGCCCCACCGCCCTACCACTCTTACCTGCAGCAGACGCAGCTGGAAATAAGATCACATCACTCCCATCCTGAGGGCACTTCATTGCCTCCTCTTGAAGCTGGCCTCATCTCTAAAACTAGCAGCATCATGTACAAAGTCATCACGACCAACGCTCCACTTATCTTACAGACCTGTTCAAAATTTCTGATGGGTGTGTTGAGTCCCAGACATGACACCATCAGAATGCAGACTAGGAAGTGTAGAAAAGTAAAGACAAGGCAGCATGCATTTCCCCTCTATGCACCCAGGATCTGGAGTAGCATCCATTAGAACATCACCAACTCTGATCCAATTTAAGAAAGAGTTAAAGACTTTCCTTTTAAAAGAACACTGCATCACATTGTATTACCCATCCACAACCCTGCTACCTCCACTATAACTATGACTTTATGATTATCTTTGATCCTAGCCAGCGCACTACTAAAACTGTCTTGGTTTGTGCTATAGAAGTACAATGTACAGACATGCATACATACAGTTTACACCAATCATTCAACCTGCATTCTCAGACTACAGTAGTAATTGTCATTTAAATATCAACTTTAAATTGATTGTCAATATTTTTTTAAGTTTGTCCAAAATCCTCAGTTTTATAGTTTCTAATGAATATGCACTCTTTTGTTATTGAATGTATGCTTTTCATTGTATGCGAATATACGCAATCCCCTGAAACAAAAGCTTATCAGTGTTATGAAATGTCAGCCTTAAACAAAGTCATGCACACTCATATCCACCACAATCCTCACACATGCCCCCAACACACACACTGCCCCCGCACACACATTCCCACAAACAACACACACACACAGACATACACAGACCATTGAAGACATATATATATATATATATATTTACTGAAAAAACCATAGGTTTCAGCCACGTTAAGTTTGGAATTAGCATTTAAAAAAACTTAGAAATTTACTTAAAAAAACATAGGTTTCACACATGTTATAGTTAGCTGGACATTTCACTCATACAAAACCATTGAAATTCCCCCGTTATAGTCAGTTCAGCTAACTATAACTGGCGCGCCCGCAATCCACTGCTGATGACGTCACATATTACATCACTCATGACATGGTCAGTGACATCACTCATTACAACACTGACAACAACCCCCTGGCGCGTTTGCAGAGGGGGAAGTAATTCCCCTTGAATACTGCTTTCTTGTGCCTCGGTTCTACCGAGGCACAAGATGGCTGCCAACACTTCCTGGTTTGGAGAGTTGACAGCCAATTAGAATAAAGCTCGTGCTCGGGAGGGTACGCGTACAGGAGTTCGTCTATAGATATATCTATGATTTTCTCAGGAACTACTGAATGGATTTACACCATTTAACAAAAAGCATGTGCTGCTAACCGAACTCTACCTTTTTGCCAAATTTGGTGTAATTCCATTCAGCAGTGTGGGCTGTAGCCATGTCTGAAGGTCCCTATGGAAAATTGCATGGGGAAAACACGTTTTGGGACCCCCCTTTTTTCTCGGCCCCCGCTTCACGAATCACTCCGAAACTTTCAGGGTAGTAGCGGAGCGGAGCGTCCCATCTTCTTTGAGAATTTCGCGAAGATTTTTCAACTGGCGCCAAAGTTATTCCAAATCAAATGTTGCGGATTGTTTATGGAAACTAGGTCCTAATTATAACTACCTACTGGCGACCGCCAGTAGGTATAATATATATATATATATATATTGAAAATATTTTACAGTTCTCTGAGAAATATAGTTTTTAACATCATAATAACAGGCCCCAAACCAATGCAGAGCTTTAACATTGTCAGGACTACTAGGGTTAGGTGACAAAGTGGTGCATTCACGACACACCTGAAAAATAAGATTGATGCACCCTTAGTGGTTAGTGGCTTCATAAATCTTGAATAAATTAACGCAGTGCAAATCGCTGCAATTTCTAACTCTGCTCTAGGGATTTGTACCGTGGGCATTGTGTGGGTGTTCCCATGCAACTACCATTGTTTTTGGCACATTCACAGATTTATCGGAACTAGTAAATCTGGGAATGTGCTAAAAAGATACACCTTCCAAAGAGAGGTGTTACGAGGAGAAATGTCTGTTCCTGTGCTTCTGAAAGACTTGTTGAGAGTGCACTCTAAAAAGGCAACTTGTGAAACGGTATTAAAGACGGCCTGCCAGGTCGGGGAGAGCACCTTTGCAGGAATCTGTGCAAATCCTGTACAATAACTTTCCGTGACTGTGCAAGTAATGCTAAATAAAAGAAAAGTATGCTGTTTAAATATTTCATGTTCTGTGTTTCCGGACCCACGAGGGTTAAATAGGGACTCCAACTCCCGTGATTCATTTCATTCAGGCCCAGCTGGGCAGGATATAAATCAAAGGGGATATGTCAGTTGGAGTGATTACGGAAAAGAACAAGGTTTTGCATGCTGCCTCTGAAGAAAGGGTTGTTTACTCTGAAACGCGTCAGGCAAGGCATGCTACTATTATTTTATTTGTGCTTCACGAAGGCTGTTCCTGTGCTTCTGAAAGACTTGTTGAGAGTGCACTCTAAAAAGGCAACTTGTGAAACGGTATATATATATATATATATATATATATATATATATATTAAGTGATTGGAAAGCAAGGGGGTTAATAGAGAATGATGAATACAATTACCTCCATGTAAAATATCCGAAATTATCTGCACTTTATTTATTACCTAAGTTGCAAAAAACCTTCAGACACCCCCCGGCAGACCAATTGTTTCATCTGTGGGGAGCCTCTATGAAAACACGTCTAGATACATAGACCACTTTTTGCAGCCTTTTGTCGCTAGTTTGCCCTCATATGTGAGGGACTCACCAGATTTTCTGAGAATTATAAAAGATACCACATGGAATCCTGAGTACTGGTTGGTGAGTTTTGACGTCACTAGCTTGTATATCAGTATTCCCCAAGAGCTAGGTGTAGAAGCATGTAAATATTACTTAAAGGAGAGATCCATCTCTCATCTGTCACATACCAACATGCTTCTGGATATGATGTGGGAATGCCTGACTAATAATTTCTTCGTCTTCAACAAACAATTGTTTAAACAAACCAGGGGGGTGGCGATGGGTACTTGCTTCGCCCCCAGCCTGGCATATCTGTATCTGGGGTGGTGGGAGGAGTTGGTGGTGAACAAGATCTCCCACTTCAGTACCCACGTCATCCTCTGGAAAAGATATATCGATGACATTTTCTGTATTTGGAATGGCACCCTCCACCAGGTACATGAATTTGAATCCATCCTGAACCAAAATTCCCTTAACCTGAGGTTTACCAGTGTGATCAGTAATGAACAGTTGGAATTCCTGGCCATAAAACTTGAGGTCATTGAGGGAACTTTAAAAAGTTCCTTATTTCGGAAATCTACAGCTGGAAATAGTCTTCTTCATGCGGGTAGTTGTCATCCCCCCAGCCTAATACGCAGTATACCAGTAGGCGAGTTGATCAGAGCCAAAAGAAACTGTAGCTCGGCTGAAAGCTTTTCCAGAGAGAGCAAGATAATGGTGGAACGGTTCTCAGAGAGGGGCTACAGTCAAAAGGTGATCCACCAGGCCTTAGCAAGGGTCAATACCATGGACAGAAATGAGCTGCTAGTCCCCAAACAACAGAAAACAGACGAAAAAATATGTTATACATATAATAGCCAATCTTGGAAACTGCGTAAATGTTTAGGAAAATATTGGGATACACTTAAACTTGATAAGGACGTTAAAGAAGTTATTCATGACATTCCCTCATTGACCTTCAGGAAAGCTAAATCCTTAAAAGATGTATTGAGCACCGCATTGGTAAAAGAGAATCAAAGGACAAACACAATACAAGGATTTCATCCATGTCGCAGGTGCAAGGCGTGTAAATACAGTAATAATTGCAAAACAATACAACTGTCTAAAGAACGTTGTGCGCACAAGATCACTAAACATCTCAGTTGTACTACTGAATATGTAATCTACGCACTGGAATGTCCTGGCAATAAATTTTATATAGGGTGCACCACTAAACAGGCCAAGTTGAAAATTTTGGAACATCAGAGAGCCATCAGGAATGTGAATCAACAATATCCTGTAGCCAGGCATTTTGCCAAGGAACACAATAGGAACCCCAACTTGATGAAATTCTGTGTCCTGGACGGCGTAGAGAGCAATGAGAGGGGGGGGTAACAGGTGGTTGGAGTTGAGGAAATTGGAATCGAAGTACATTATAATGTACAACACAATGCAGCCTGTAGGACATAATTTGGGGGAAGAGTTAGCAATTCACCTCCAGAACTGAAATGAGTTATACTTGGTGTATTGAGAAGCTGCTGCCTCTTAGGTAACTGAATTCTGGTACTTTAATAATGTTTTTAATGGTACACGGATCTGTAAAGAAATAACTGGTATATATAGCATTGTCCTCTTCTCTTTTCTTGCAGGAAGTGGAACACTATTGTGATTTTGCCCACTCGGGCTGAATTTGGGAAGTCGCTGTAATGGTGAAATCGAGCCATGCGGCATAAGCCCACTGGGGCGGTATTGTTAATCAAGGACTATTTACATGCTCACTGTTTGTGTGCCTTAACACAAATATAGCAAACTGTTGCCGGGAAATAATTAACACGAGCAGGATTGCATTGTGAAATTTACATGGCTACAATATGAATCTTAGTTGAACACTTAATTTACCTTGAGGTTACTTGATGCCTTGAAAATACGGCTACCAAATGAAATGTGACTTCCATTGTATGTTTTTCCTTTCCTGGATAAAGACATGATATGAATATTTAAACGAAACGTTTATTTAAACAATTTTGGGGACACTGCATTAACTCAATGTTTTCTTTGTGTCTATGATCAAGTGGTGTAATTCAAAACAAAGTATGTTACTTTAAATGAAGGATGGTACTGGTAAGCTCCACCCGTGAGCAAGAGATCGGCTGATCTCAAAACGCGTTGGGTGTGTTTTTTTCTGCTGATTAAATCTGAAAGCACCGTACTACATTTGGGCTCCGACTCTGGTTTTTTCACGAAGGTAGGATTGTAAACCAGGAGTGTGTGCATATATATATATATATATATATATATATATATATATATACTAGCAGCCCGTCCCGACCTTGTCCGGGAGCAATCAGGCTTCCCGGACCCCCGCCCGCCCCGACATTGTGCAGCAGCCCGGCCCCCCGCCCGCCCCGACATTGTCAAGCAGCCCGGGCCCCGCCCGCCCAATCCCCCGCCTGCCCCGACCCCTGCCTGCCCTGATCCCCGCCTGACCGGAGCCTTACCTCAGCCGCCGCTCCTCCCCCGCGCTCCTCATTTCACCGCTCCGCCGCTCCTCGCCGCTTACCGCTCCTCCCGCCTGTCCGCTGGTCCTCACCGCCATTCCGCCGTTCGTCACCGCTCCTCCCCCGCGCCATGTCCGCCGCTCCTCTTCCGCTCCTGCACGCCGCTCCTCCCCACGCTCCTGATGTCACCACGCAGGTCGCGGCCGGCGCTGCTTGCAAGGGACCACTTTTTTTTATCGAGAATTTTTTAAATAACGTATTTTTTTTGTATTTATATAGCCTATGGCTATATGCACACCCTGACGATTACAATGATGTATCTGGTATGTGGATTGGCGCTGTGGTTCCCGAGTTTACCTGCCTCAAAGGTGCAAAGAAGTTCTTCCTTTATTATAGTAGTATATATATATATATATATATATATATATATATATATATATATATATATATATATATATATATATATGTATATATATATATCCTTGCCTCGAAATTATGCACCAGTTTATCTAAATTACGCTTCATAAAATCCAATTTTTGTAGCATGTTCTTTGACAGCATTTTCATTCAGCTGTGCTAGGAATGTTTTTTTAATCTATCTGTATATTAGGAACATTATAGGGCAAATTATATAGCAAGTACTGTAATTTCATATTTATGTTGTAAAATCTGTAGTCACAGAAGTGCTTAAATAACGAAAATAGAACTCAAGCAGCTGTTCTTTGTGTTTTTGACTTTTTTACTTATACACTCTTGCATTCAAAATGGACGCAGGGACTCATTCCATGCTCAATAAAGAGCAAAAAGCTTTAGATCTGCATTTTACATAATTTCCACAAAGTAAATTAAGCAAATTCCACACAGGCCTAATAAAAGTTTGAATTGAGCACCCACTTGGAGTTTAACCGCAGAGCTAAACAGAGGCAACTAAAGTGGCAACATTACTGCACTGAACTACCGCACTAGGACCCACTCCAAGATAATAACTTATCATTCTATTGGCCCTAATATCACTGCTTAGTAGTTTAGAAAGAGTGTGAAAAAGAAGCGTTACTATTAGCAACCCAGAAAACAGAAAGGTTGGAATGGCCTTCTTAAAGATTCAACACTATGACCAGAAAAACACAAAGCACTTGAGATGCTTGAGAAATACTGCTTTACAGAAAGGACAATAAAAACACAGAAAGCAAAAAGTAAACAAAACTCATAAAACTAAGCTAGTGACCCATCAGTCTCAGAAATGTATACTTATTCTAATTCTTCATAGATTTACAGGTTATTCAAGAGAGTGTAGTGCCTAAGATCAGGGTTCACCTGAACCACTGAAAATGAGTTAATTATTGGCACTGACTGGCCTATTCTCCCTCCAGCAGTGATTGAAATGCAGTGTTAAAAGCAGTTTGCTCTTAAATTATGTTGTTAAGTAGCTTCATTGCAGGCAGAGGCAGATTGCGGAAATCACTCCCAATTGGACTGAAGACAGAAAGCAAACTCCTGGCCTACCGTAAAACCTTAAAAACCTTGCTGTTTAACAACTAGCTGTCCGGTCTCCTCATACTCTCTGTGCAGACTCACACATCAGGATGAGCCCCTGTATTGTTTGTTATAAATTCAAATTTAATTTAATTCATTCATTCATTTCTAAATTCTGGTCTACAATGCCACACCAGCATTGTGTGGGAGGGAGTTTGGATGCCCCATGGATGCCTTATAATCAGTCCTGCTAAGATTCCAAGGTACATGCCTGGTGTACTTTTCCAATCCAGTTTTTGTCTTTGAATTCTGAGACTTATAGTTGTGTTTATTCCATTATAAAACAGTCCTACAAGTTCCAGAATTCAAAGAAAAAACTTTGGCTGGAGCAGGACATCACATATGGTCCCGGGAATCCTGCCAGCTGTGCATATTAATGGCAGACGATGCAAAATACCCATACCAGAAAGTGTGTAAGTGCCGAACTAATGGTTGATGATCATGTACACAAATATCTAGCAACATTACTGTTCAGACTTACTATGGGGAGGGCCCCTCTGTTCTTATTTACTAAACACAAGTGCTCAGATGTTTTCTAGTTTCTTGCATGAGGACCTCGTTCAGTAACTGTTTTCCCTTGTATTCTGGAACTTTTAGTCCCAATATTATGTTGAATTACACTTCACCTACAAAAATGCAAAGGCATCTCATGTATGGAACTTGTTAACTTGATATTTTTAAAACAGTGATCTGTTCTCTCCATACAACCTACATGCGATCTCCTGGGACAGGTTAAATTATATTTAGGACAGAGAAAGCAGCATATCTGTGGGGGACTCACCTAAAGCCGTGAGGTGAACGGCCAGCGTGACCAGGCTCTAGCACCGCCGTGAGGGAAACGGCCAGCGCTCCCGGGGAACTACAATACCCAGGTGCCCCGGCGGCGGGAGTGACGCCGCACAAGCGGCCGGAGGCGCCTTAAAGCACGGAGCGCCCAGAGCTCCTTGGGGGACTCACCTAAAGCCGTGAGGTGAACGGCCAGCGTGACCAGGCTCTAGCACCGCCGTGAGGGAAACGGCTAGCGCTCCCGGGGAACTACAATACCCAGGTGCCCCGGCGGCGGGAGTGACGCCGCACAGGCGCCCGGAGGCGCCTTAAAGAACGGAGCGCCCAGAGCTCCTTGGGGGACTCACCTAAAGCCGTGAGGTGAACGGCCAGCGTGACCAGGCTCTAGCACCGCCGTGAGGGAAACGGCCAGCGCTCCCGGGGAACTACAATACCGAGGTGCCCCGGCGGCGGGAGTGACGCCGCACGAGCGCCCGGAGGCGCCTTAAAGCACGGAACGCCCCTCGCACCCGCGAGTCGCGCGCGGGAGAAGCCCGGGACAAGGGCGGGGCCGTCTGTGGCCGTCAGGGGCTGACAGAGGCTGGGCTGGGCCAGGTCCCCAACACCTTCTATACCGGCCCTAAAAGGTACTGTGACACTGTTAGAGGGCAAAACACCAACCATGTCCACTCGCTCTGGGAAACCGCTCAGAGCTGTAGGAGAAGGGGTTGGGGGGAACCCAATGATAGGCACTATGGATAGGTTCATAACTAGAGTAGCGGCAGTCATAGAGAAGGAGATAGCGATGACGGAACGTCGCCTCTCCGGGGATCTCTTACCACCTAGACGATCCTCTCTTGGTCCTGCGGCTCAAGCCTTGTTACCCCCCACAGTTAGGGCTCCATCTCCACCTATTGTGGAAGTGCCTGAGCATCCCCGACTATCTGAAATAGGCGGAAGCATTGACAGGCTAGAGAACTTATTAGTACAGCTAACACCAGTGGTTGCTAGTGATGATATTGAGGGAGGGTGTGTCTTACCTCTACTTTCCCCTGTTACTAGCCAAAACTTCCCGTTGCCAGACCCTGTTCCTCCTGTGGGCACCTCATTGCCTTGCGTGTTTCAGGGTGCTTTTAAACGTGCCAAGAGGAAAAGAGTTGTGAGTACACGAAAAGGCAGTCACCCTATATTGTATAAGCGTTTTAGGAAACAAGGGGCAAGGGCCACGGGGGAAAAAACAGGTAATGGCCAGAGTGCAGAGCACTTGGATGTGTCGTTCCAGGCAAGGGGTCTTGATACTAATAACAAGCATTCCTCAATTCAAGTCCCAGTTTGCCTGGACCAATTCATTAACGTGCTCAATCGCTCTTTGATACCACTCATAGACCAAGTTAAGAGGGTGGAGGCCAGAGTAAATAGTCTCGAGCAGTCGACTCTTGACAACTTTTACTCACTCAAAACTCTGATCAAACAACAGATTAGAAATAGTCAGGACCCCACATGTGGCAAGTTGGGACATGGAGCAGCTGTTGCAGGTGCTCCGCTACAGGATCCAGTCAAGCCAAAGACGGTGTCTTTAATAGCATCAAGTGTAGCACCAACTTTAACTAATATTGCCCCACCTACGTCCAACCCAGGTCCCGCCCCGCAATCTAATCCACAGCAAGGGAACTCTACTAACGTCCCTAAAGCTCATAAGACAGCAACGAAACCAAAGGCCTCACTGGGTGTGCAATATCCTAATTCCAAACTTAAGCAATTACCCTCAAATAGTACTAAGACCAAGGGAGATGGGGCAGCTTTGTTAGCTAACTCTGCCGAAACCCACTCGGCAGCACATGCTCCAGCTGCACCCGCCCTGAAGAAATATCCCCGCACCCCATGTACTGACCTTCCTCCGGATTGCCACCCCTATGTAGTTGTACTGGTTAAAGCCCCACCCCTGAAAGATAATCAACCAGAGACCCACCAGGCCTTAAAAAATAATTGCCTCCACTGGCTAAAAACAAATAGACCACTCCCTGCGGGCGTCGATGGACTAATCCTCGGTGTCCGCAGGGTGAGCTGGGTTGGCAAGAGCAAGAAGCAGCTGGAAGGGGACTGCGTTATTATTAACTTCCAGGATAATAGAGTGGCCAGATTGATATGTAGTCAAGATCAAACGGTGGGGGGCACTGGAATTAGTGCAGTGGACCTGACCTACTTTTACCCGCGGCATTCAAATCCTACAATTCTAAGGCCTGTGTTGGGGGAAACAAGCAGGGGTGCCATTGGTGGAATGTATAGTATCCCTGTACCCCTTTTATATCCACAGACTAGGTGGCTCGGTCAAAACGGTGGCCCTACGAGCCACTGACTTGAAGTAATGGGAGATCTAGATAGGGGGAAATGGGCGAGTCCCTACATGATATAGCACTGTCACCTACCTCCTCCTCCCTTGATGAAACCAAAATTGTACCACTGGTAACTTTGGATCCTTCGGGGGACTCAGTTTCTAGTGATCATTGGGGAGCATTGCTAGGTAGAGATAGGCACGACTTCATGCCAAGAAATAGTTTCCCGTTGCGCTCCTGCTGTGACGGACCAAGTCTTTAAGGTCTTCAGCTGGAACGTTGCAGGAATAACTAGAAAACTGGCACTGCCGGACTGGAATGCATTAGTGGAAGAATATTCCATATGCATCTTCCAGGAGACGTGGAGTAGGGAGCCAGTACACAGGGTGGGGTACTCTGCTTGTGCCATTCCTGCTGTCTGCCCAGAATCGGGCAGAGGACGACCCTCGGGGGACTCCTTATCTGGGTAGCTTCATCCCTAAATTGTAGGGTAGTGGAAATTAAGACCAATAGCCCAGATCTACTTAATATCATATTGAAGGATGTCAGGGGCCGTGTTGTTTTGAATATATTTAATGTTTATGCCCGTGGCACTAAGGGAGGGAGGCAGTCTCCCACAATTGCTTTGCTGGAGGACTTGTTAGGGGCTACGCCACACAGAGCCTGCAGCTTTGTTGCAGGTGATGTAAATTGTACGTTCTAGCCTTTGGACTCGGAAGTTACTCAGGACCAGGATGAGGAGGATGGCAGGAGGGGGATACCTGTCTTAGAGCTGCCCCCGATCAAAAAATGGTCAGAGGTGGCACTGCAGCTAAACGCCCTTAGTACAGAGTACGGCCTGAGGGCCCTAAATGGAAGGACAAGCTCGGACAGGGGGGGTGCCCATACATATAATAGGCCCAACCACACATCAAGAATCGATTACATCTTGCTTGATGTGTGCTTGTGGAGCTCAGTGAGGGATATGGTAATATTACCTACAGTTGAAAGTGATCATAATCTGTTGTCCCTCACTCTGGCTTCGTGGTGGTCTGTCATTAGTGGGGGTCCCGTATCTAGCGCCATAGTTGACTTGGGTGAGGCGGAGGTATCCCTTTGCGGTAGACGCTTGAAGTGGTCAAAACTTCTCCTGTCTGCCGGAAAACTTGAGGCTGTGTCCCAATTATTGGCCTTAGCCCACCAGAATTTAGGCGTAGTTGAAGGGGGCTCGGGGGAGGCATGTGAAGTATTTTGTGGACTAACTGGGGCCTTGACAAATTTGTTTACTGTGCGTAAGAGGCATGGTGGGGCAAAAGAAAGGGCCAACAAAAGAGACGGCTGGTACAACCATAACTGTAGGGAGGCGAAAAAAAACCTAGTTGAGGCAGTCAAAGCAAAATCTCAAGTTAGGACAAAGGAGGCTAGGAAGGTCTACTCCAAATTGATCCAGTTAGCAAAGAAGGAATGGGAGGAGAAATTCTGGGCAGAGCTGTTGGTTGCTAGTAAGGATAAAGATGCTAGGGGGTTCTGGAAATTGATAGGCTCCCGTAATAGACCCGATGACACTCTGAGCACTTGTACCATCCCACCCCAGAACTGGTTCCGTCATTTCGGGGCCTTATATTCAGCGATAGAAGGGCCACTAAACGAGCCAGCTCTACTTTCCTTTTCAATGGAGGATAGCTCTTTTGGCTTGTTCACATCCCGGGAGGTTGAGAATGCCATCAAAACCGTGGTCCCACTGAAAGCTGCAGGCCTGGATGGGCTCCCAGGGGATTTACTGCGGGCCTACCCATCGGATTGGGGTCAAATAATTTCGGCCCTCTTGAATGCTATCTTGGAGGGCGGCCCGATCCCTGAGTCGTGGAGAGGGGCAGTGGTAGTCCCCATATACAAAAAGGGAAGTAGAAACATTCCAGGGAACTATAGGCCAATAAGCCTGATTGACTCTACACAAAAAGTAGCTGGAAAAGTCATTCTGGGGAGAATTCTTCAATGGGTGGATGAGAACCAAGTCCTATCGGACTTTCAAGCAGGCTTCTGCCCAGGAACTGGTACAATTGAGCAGGTCTTTAGGCCAACATTACTGCACTGGAAGGTGGTGGAACTGGGCAAGGGCAGTCTTTATTTGGCCTTCATTGACTTGAAGACTGCCTTTGACCTAGTTCCCAGGGAAGAACTCTGGAGGGTTCTCCAACACCTGGGCCTGCCCCCGTACATTCTTTTCCTTCTAATGAAACTCCACACGAGCAATTTTGCTCAGGTTCGCTGGGGGAGAAATGGCGAAACAACAGATAGGATTCCTGTCTGTAGGGGTGTCAGACAGGGTTGCGTATTAGCTCCCACACTTTTTTCCCTCTATGTAAATGGTGTGGTGGAGCATCTGCTACAGGAACCTGCGGACGCACCCTGTTTGGGGGTGTGCGGATCCCAACATTATTGTTCGCGGATGACACTCTGCTCATTTCAAAGACCCCTCAGGGGCTCCAGAAGTTGTTGACCCGCTTTCAGGACTTTTGTGAATCCAGAGGGCTGGTGATAAACGTAGAAAAAATGAAATATCTTATACTACGCCCACCAAGGAAATTAGGTCGCCCTCCTATTCTGAACTCAGTCCCTTTGGAGAAGGTGACCGAATTTGACTATTTGGGCTTACGCCTGAATGATAAAATGAGTTGGCCTTCACACATCGACAAGATGGTCCTCTGTCACAAAAGGGTAGGAGGTGCTTTACTCAAAGAATATCATGCATCTCCTAGATCATCAGTGGCGCCTGCAATTGAGATTTACAAGGCAAGGGGGGTCACATCTGCCCTGTACGGTGCGGAGTTATGGGGTCACTGCAATTTGGAACCCTTATCCAAGACTGAAAACAAGTTCCTGAAGGACCTCCTAGCTCTCCCCTTGAGCACCCCAACAGTTCCAGTGCTCTTGGACTTGGGCTGCAAAAGCATTAAAGACCAGGCCCGTCTTCGTCCATTGCTCCTATGGTCCCGCATATGGAGGGTCCCGGAATTAAAATCCTATGCCGACGGCCTATTGGAAATATTGAACATGGGGGGCTGGAACAAGATCAAGTGGCTGAGGGACACAAAAACTATTTTCGGGGAACTGGGCCTAGGAGATTGCTGGACTTCAAGATCTGCCCCTCCTAAGGCAGTCCTCAAAAAATTATATTGGGATTGGGTCTCGTGTCAACTAATTGGGAATCCACATCATTGTAATTCGACGGTAGCGTTTCTTAAAATAAAGGATGTGGTATTATACGAACCCTACATGGACCTAATTACTATGCCACTGGATAGGGCCCTTTACTTCAAATTTAGAGTTGGCACCCTTCCGCTAAAAGCAACTATATCAAAGTGGAAGTCCTATGCCCATTTATCCCCCTTTTGCGCTTGTTGTCCAACTAGGCCTGAGACGGTGGCACATGTGCTCTTCGAGTGCCCAGACTATATCCATCCAAGGAGATACTGGTTGAAACCCATTTTCAAACGCTTGGGAACACGTATGCATTCGGTGGCTCTTCGAATTTTATTGACTGATACCTCTCCACCTATAGTCTGTGGTGTCTCTAAATTTTTAAAACGTTCCTGGTTGATTCGTTGCAATAGATTGACTATATCGGTTTAATTCTTTTTTAGCTAATTTATCTTGGGGAGCTCCCTAAAATGTTTATATATTTTAAGAAATGTATGACATACTTGTATTTTTTTTTTTTAAATGTTGTTTTTAATGTATGTTATGCTTGTAAGATATCTTTTGCATATCGAATAAAGCTTTCAACCAGCATATCTGTGCATGTATTAAGTTTTTGACCAACATCAAGGGAGTAGCCCAAAATTTTAAATACCCCCATTTTGAACTAAAGCTCTTATGGCACCAAGGAAGTGAAGCAAGTCAAGTCAAGTCAAAAAATATGTTTATTTAGACCATTTGATCTATAAACCACAGTTCATCCTTTATCATTTAAAATCACATAACACAAATTCATATTCTGAACAGTAAAAATTATCCAAAAAACAACCTTTATACAATTTAAAGCCAGAGTTCATTTGGATTATAGGGCTATTGGCTATTTTGGGCCTCCAGTCAGATCGGGAACTTATATACCCCCTGCATAAATTTCCCGATGGCTATCGCAATGTCAAGATTTTCCATATCAACTAGAAGCTCCCGTGCTTTAGTGCGATCCTCAACCTCATATTTTAAAAATATCGGACGAAGAAACTGTTTACGTAAATTTAAAAACATATAACAATCCAGTAAGATGTGCAAAATATCACATTTCATTCCTAGTTTACACACACATTTACCATCAGGATACATTACGGCAGTTTGTATTGCACTATTTGTAAATAACGGATTAATACCTATTCGTAATTTAAGAACTTCTGCTCTTATCCAACGGTTTGGTAGCAAGTCTATATATGGGAAGTTTGAGTCTTTCTCCCAACCTGAGCTCATAAACTTTACAGAGTCTTTCTCTCTCAGATACATTTGGTCTGTCGCCCTAGAGATTTCTTTACCCTGCACTTTAAGAACATTCTTTATTACATTAGTTTGGAGTGTCATAGGGTCGATGTTCACATTCAGGTAATCGCAAATGGCCAGGAGTTTCCTTCTTGTTGCCTTCGCCTACTTTAACTCACTGGTCTGAATTTCTTTCATTCACCATTGTGATACCTTAGTGACTTCCCCTTGACCCAAGCGGTTCCAGAATCTAAGGAGACTCATCTGCACCTGGACATTCCATGCGGTTAGGCCCAATTCTACTCTAACTGCCTGGATCATGGCCGACCCCGGGAGGGACAGCAAGGCTTTTAAACATTTTCCCTCCTTTTTATCCCAGGTGCTTTTTCCATCAATGCAGAGAACTACAGCCCCATATTGGAATTGTGGCGGGACCATAGCTTTAAAGGCAGTCAGGAGAGGTTTATGTGACATATCGCCATAGCTATGGTTGAATCTTTTCAGCCTGCATACCGCTAAATGCGCTTTTAATTTCTGCGCTTCCAAATGGGTATCCCACTTCAGAGACCTTGTAAACCATATTCCGAGGTAATTATATTCACTTAGTGTTTCTAGCTTGGTTTGGCCCAAGTACCAGCTAAATTTCGTACTCTTCTTCCCAAGGCATAGAATTTTTGTCTTATCCATGTTTACTGTAAGTCGCTTTGCGATAGAATATTCATTGAATACATTTAACTTCCTCTGAAGCCCTACCTCTGTTTGATCCATTATTACAAGGTCATCTGCGTACAACAGACAGGACAGATGCTTACCATTTATTTTAGGGCTCGCTCCTCTGGCTGTACCCAGGAGAAGGGGCAAGTCTGCTAAAAATATGGCAAAAAGTAACGGGGCCAGAACACAGCCTTGCCTCAACCCATTATCTATCGGTATTTCCATTGTAAGGCCGCCAGAGGTATCTTTAATTACCCATGCCCAGTTATGGCTATGCAGTTCTTGGATAATCAGCAAAAGATCAGCAGGAACATCATACTTTCTCAATGTCTCCCACAAACAGTCCCTATCCGCCAAGTCAGAGGCTGCGCGAAAGTTCACGAAGCAACAAAACAATTTGCCCTGTTGCTCTATGGACTTCCTCGCTACAGCCCACAGTGCGAAGCAGTGATCAATAGTGGAGTGCCCCTCCTTGAAGCCACCTTGCTCTATTGGAACTATTGACCGCCGCTCCATCCATTCCTTCAATTTTCCAAGGACTATTTTAGAAAAGACCTTTTCCCCAATATCTAATAGGTTAATCAACTTATAGTTCTTAGGGTCTTTCTTTTCCCCTTTTTTATGCAAGGGTCTAATTATGGCACCTCTCCAGGATTTGGGGAAATGACCTGAAGCCAGGATTGCCACAAACATGTGGGATAAAAATCCAGCCCACCAATCTGTCTGGGTTTCAATTAGGACGGCGGGAAGATTATCTGGGCCTGCTGCACGTGATAGGTTTAATTTTTTAATAATTTCTTTCACTTTCTCTATAGAGAAGTCTGGTATTAAACCTTCTACACCCCTTATCCACGTTGATCTATTCTTCTCGCTTTCCGGGGACCTTTTAGTATTATAAAGGTTACTTAAGTAGTCTACCCATGCTGCCTCCTCCACAACGCAGCTCATAGTACCTGGTACCCTTCCTGCAGCATCCTGTATCAACTTCCAGAACCCTTTTATATTTTTATTTTCAATTGTTTCTATAAGGGTTGCCCAGCATTCCTCTTTAAAAATCCCTTACTGCTTCTTTACTAGGGATTTATACAACTTCTTCAACCCAAGCAAGAGCTCCACTTTCCCAAGGTCATAGCTGATCCTCTGGCGTCGCTCTAATTTTCGTATCACACTTTTTTTTCTCTGACATTCCTGATTAAACCACTTGGACTTTCCTTTCTTGGGTTGTGCAATTACCTTGACTTGTTTCTTATCATTTAGGTACACTCTTATGCACTGCACCGCCTGTACTATTATATCCTCGTACCATGCTACCTGGTGCCCTCCGATCCTTTCCTTTGATAAGTTTTGTTGAAAACGTGCCAGTTTCTCAACATACTCATCCGTCAGTCTTGTGGACATGCGTTTGGGATACTCCACATTTTGGGGGATTATCCCACCTACAATTTCACAAAACAAAGCATTATGATCGCTATACCTGCGCTTAACTACGTGGAATTTTTTTACCAATACATAGTTCCACGCCTGGATCAAGATATAGTCTATAGGGCAATGTTGGTTTCCCACTCTAAAGGTCTGTGTAGCTGGTCGATCGGTATCCTTCCTGCCATTAGGCATATTAAACCCTTTGAACCCAAGAACTTTCCAAGAGCTTCATCCTGGCTAGAGGTTGGACATAATGGGAAATTTGCTGGATCTATGTTATAGGCATCAGCATATCCTCGAACCAACGATCAAACCTTCCAAAATTTAATTTATGAATAAAATCGCCCATTATTACCAAGGTTTCCTTCTCATACTTTTCTGTCAAGTCAATTATTTCCTCTTTAAAGAGGCTTAATTCTCTCTCATATTCTTTTTGAGACCCCCATTGAATATATACGTTTATGATAATCAGATGGGCATCCTTCCCATTGGTCCCTAGATGACATACATTACAAACCAACAGCCATTTACATAGTGAGCCGATGAGTTTGGACTCTTTTACAAAACTGGTTGAAGCAAGTGTTACCATACCCCCTGAGGGACGTCCAAATTTTTTATTTTTGCTAGCTGGTTTGTGAAAATGAACGAAACCTTCCGCTACCTGGGTGTTGCCGCATAGCCATGTCTCCTGTAGACAAATGACATCAACATAATTTGCAAGCTGGTTTAAATTATCCGCCTTTGTTGTTCCTCCCAGCCTGTTTATGTTCCATGAAATTAATTTCAGGCTATGCGGCAACTCAGTAACCTAATCGATCTCGCTGAGACACCCTGACTCGTTCAGACCCCATGAACAAACACTACTATCCATGTCCCAGCTACCCCCAACTGTACTAGGCTTCAGATTTTCTACCGCTATGGTAATATTAGCCGTCTCCCCCCGTCCCCTGGTTACCCACCTCACCTGCCTTTCCCCTAGTCCTGCATGGAATCTCAAGAAGCCTCCCTTTCGCTGTTTCCCTGCATCCACTTCTTCTTCCGAGATCATCCTTATACCCACTTTTAAGATTTCTTTTTCGGCTTTCTGAATTGCCGCTTTAACAAGGCCTGAGTAGACTAACACCTTTGTGTATTCTGCGCCATTGTTATCACTGCAGAACCCTATCTGTCTCAGGTCCTTCGTCCCAATTTCTTTTAGGGATGGGCATTTTGCAAATGAAAATAGGAGCTGGAAACGATTCAGTGGGACTAACTTTCTTTGTATTTTCCCTCCAGACACTTTTTCATTGGGTTTAAAGTAAATCCACATTTTATTATCATTGCTTTTATCTGAGGTTTTTGCATCCCAGTCACCTCTTCTTGTGGGTACTTTCCCTCCTAACTTGTTATTAATGTTTTTTGGGCTCACCACCTCCATAAAGGGGTTATGCGTAGTTTTCCGTGGTGCCCTTTTCCTTTCAGCTTTCGACTACTGCTCCTACAAAGGCTGATTGCCTCCCTATATTGCTACTTTCTCTTATCTTATTTTTCCGCAAGGCATTTCCTTTAGATATTTCCCTATCATGCATTCGTTTGCCACTCACTTTATTTTGAGCCTTCAGCCTCCCCTGGACCTGACAAGGCCTTTTATGCGAGTACCTATTGTTCTGATGCCTTAAAGTCTCTCCTCGCCTCCTTACCAACATAGGCCATCTAGAAATGTAAACATTATTCTGTGGGCCGCCTTCCACTATTGATTCGATGTTCTCTTCAATCTGGTCATCTGTCTCTGGGGCTTGTACTGTTCTAACCATTGTTGGCATCAGTTCCCTTATCCCCTGCAGTTCTTCAATCATTTTCTTAAACTGTAATTCATGATTGTTTAACAGGGTATTATTTAACACAGAAACCTCTAATAAGCCTTGCAGCATTTTTTATAGCATCAGCATAATGTCCAACATCGAGGCAGAGGATGAAGTTGTAATATCATATCCAATGTACCATTCCGTAATATTTCATTTAGGGAGTCTAGGGGTTTCGGGCTTTGAAATTCGACTTGATCCAAAATTCTGTCAAAAATAGTTCTTGCCGAGGGATTTGACATATTGGAGCAGTCCCCCTTATCTATGGACCCGCGACCTGCCAAACCTTCCTCCTCTTCCCTTGGCGAAGAGAAAATCCGTGGCGAAGAAGAGAGTCTTGGTTCTATGGGTAACATCCTACGATTTAGGTCACTCTGTGTGTAAGGGAGGGGTCCACAATCTCCACAACCTCTTCTACGATTGGTAGCTCTTTATTAAACTCTTGGACTTCGACTTGGGCTTGAACTAGGGCTTGACCTTTGCCTGGAGTAAGTGTTCTCTTGAACCGAAGCTTACCCCAAAAATCTTTTATTGATTTAGACACTAGGCTACCATCTTTCTCGCTGCCTTGTAATGTATTCTCCACGGTGGGCTTCTTGGCAGTCTTTTTCCTCTCCTTTTTATCATTTATTTCGGGGGGTTTCATTATAGCAGCTTCAGGCCCTTCTGCGACTGTTGTAGCGTCGTACTCATCGGCTTTTACCAATGGCTCTAGGCATGTTTCCTTTTGTTTTACCCTTCTTGGTGCCATATTCGAGCTTCTCGTCTGTTCCGTGGATTTTACCTAAGCCACGTAGATCACACAGGGTAACCTTTCCTTGCCCCCCAACAAGTTCTACCGCCCTCGATTTTATAACACCCACTAATCCAAATACTTAAAACAAATTTAAAATATGATTTAAAAACACTTACCTTCCCTGTGAGCTAGTTTGCTGACCGTGGCAGACCTTGGATCCTCTTAGTTCCTCTTAATGCTATCTTGACCCTGCCTGGACCTCACGGGGGGCCCTAGTCGGGCGTCTCCCCGGGGCTTTAGGCCACAGGCTATAAGCGACTTTTGCCAATACCGGCAAATAGCAAACTTCTCCGTGAACTCCACAACTCCAAAACTCCTCCGCGCCATGTTCCGAGGGCTCTGTGCACACCAGCGACCCCGTCTGCACCTGCAAACAATGAAACGGGCTCAGGGCAGGCGGCGGAGCCCTCGGTCGTGGCAATTGCAGTGGCTGCGTTCTCAGCCGTTTTCAGCCGGGCAGCCCTCCGTCTTCAACACTCCCGGGCCAGCGCTTTCCTCCACAAACCCCCCGGGGGGGGGGATTATAGCCCGGTGTGATGGCGGTGTAAGTCGGGATTTCGCACCTCGATCCTCGATCTGGCTTGCGCTTTCTCTCCGTCTCCCCATCTCTCCAATGGGCGTAGCACGTCCCCACATCCGCTCGTCAGCACGACCTGGCCAGGTCAGCTCGCTACACAGGGAAGGTCGAGTAATCTAGCCAAGTCATCAAGACCCTCCCAGAAGGAATTGCTTGTCTCTTCCTTCCTAGCATCTGTCTATTCATCTTTTTATCTTTCCATCCAACTGCTGATAATCACCACTTCACCTTTACATTATGTCATCCATTCAGCCTTTCAACCAACATTAAGTTTGTCACCATTCCGTCCATCCATCTACACATCTATATCCAAACCTATGCATCTATCGTCAAACCTATCCATACAACATATCCATCCTTTCAGTCATTCATGCTTTCACTTATTCATCCCCTTTCCCTTTAATTCATTCATATATGCTTTTGCTCATCCATCCACCATTTTGTTCCTCCATCTATCCTTTCAATCAATCAACCATCCTCCCTTTCGTTCATCATCAATATTTTTACTTGATCCAACCATCCATCCTCCCTTTCACTTATCCATCCATCCTTTCACTCGGCCATTTATCCTTTCACACATCAACCCACAGTTTGACTCACCAATACTCTCATCCATCCATTCAGTTACCCTTTCACTTATTCATCCATCATTTCACTCATTCTTCCATCCTTTCATTCATCCATACATCCTCACTTTCACTCATCTATCCTTTGTTTATTCATCCATCCTTACATCCATCCTTACATTTATCCATCCTTTCACTCAGCCTTCCATCCACCCATCGATCCACCCAATTTCCCTATCAGTCATCTAGCCATTGTTTCACTCACTCATCCATCTTTTCTCTCACCAATCGAACCATCCTTTCACTCATCCATCCATTCACACTTTTACTCTTCTATATTTCCTCCCTTTCACTCATGCATCCTTACATCCATACTTTCACTCATTCATCCTTGCACCTGTCCACTCATCCTTTCATTCACCCATCCAGGATTTCACTCACTCACTCATCCATCCATTTACCTTTTCACTCATCCCCTCTTTCACTAATCCTTCCATCCATTCCCCCTTTCATTCAGCCAGCCATCTATCCTCCCTTTCACTCACCACTTGTCTGTCCTTCCATCCATCCTTTCACTTATCCATTTATCTGCTCACTCCGTCCCTCTATAAGCATTTCCTTCTACCATTCATTAATCAATTTGCCCTTTCACTCATCAGCCATTGTTTCACTCACTCACTCATCCATCCATCCATCCTTTCTCTCATCATCCTTCCATCCACTCTTTCACACATCCATCCATTCATACACCCTCCCTGCCTTTCACTCATCCACCCTTCCATTCATCCTTTCGCGGATGTATCCATGTAGCTATCCATCCACTTTCACTCACCCACCCAGCCTTCATTTTACTTGCATATCAACCCTTTCACTCACTCACCTTCCCACTCTTGTTGCAGACAGGTGAAGCCAATCAATACCCCCACTCTGCTTTAGCTGGAAAAGAGGGAGGGCTACTAGCTCTTTACTCCCCTTTAAGCCTTTGGCATGATAGTAAAATAATGCTATTCTTTGTAAGACACACAAAGAACGTTATGAATGAGCTGCTTTACAATAGTGCCTACTAGAAAGCAGCCATATTGAGCAAAATGAGTAGTAAGTTGTTTTTGGGTTAGAGAGTTAAAATAGACAGCACTTAAGAAACAAAAACACTCCATTTGTAGTGGGAAAGAAAAACAGGTCACGGTTGCTGTTCACCTCACAACGGCTGGATCATTTGCCGTCTGCCCACTTTCTGTGTAAGACAGGTCACATGGAGCAGCCACCGTCATGTGCTGGTGGTGTTGGTAGTTGTTAGAATTGGGGGTTTCTAGTTGGAACAGGTAGGTACTTGTGACAAATAGGGACCCTCTCCTCTAGTCAGAGTAAGGTGGATTACACTCCTAAAATAACCCCTGCTCACCCACTGGTAGCTTGGCACGAGCAGCAAAGCTTTATTTCAGAGGCGTTGTCAGTTAAGCATTTGTGACCACATACAGTAACCCAGTGACAACACTACAAATGGACAACACACAAGGTTTTATATCAAGTTCCAGAATTCAAAGAAAAAACTCTGGCTGGAGCAGCACATCACATATGGTCCCAGGAATCCTGCCAGCTGTGCATATTAATGGCAGACGATGCAAAATACCCATACCAGAAAGTGTGTGACTGCCGGACTAATGGTTGATGATCATGTATACAGATATCTATTTTATATAGAGTTACCACAAGACCAATAAACGACAAAAAGAATCCACAGTACTACTAGATTTCACGGGTTCTTGTAAAAAGGCTTAAATCAAGGTTCTGTGCGGGTCGGTAGCCCGGACGGGCTACAGCGTTGTTGAAAATAACACAGAGTCTAACAAATCCAGCGGACCGCGTTGGTACGGGCCCACTCAAATGTCGACAGACTCAGTCACAGTACCTTTTACTTGAGGCGGCCAGCACGGATGTGCGCGGGTTCTGGTGTTCATCGCGGTGCAGAAAGGAAGCGTTGCAAGACACGGTGTCCCTCGATGCGGTGCAGGCAGCGGCCCGTTGACAGTGTTGGTGGATCCAAGGCTTGCATTGCAGGACGAGGCGAGGCGGTGCTTCGATGCGGTGCTTGCAGCTTGCGGTTCGGCGATAGAGCCGGAGTTCGGGAGCTGGCGTTGATCAGTCCGGAAAAGCTGTGCGAGTCAGGCGGTGCATCTCAAAGCGTGCGAGGCGGTGCCCAACTCCGGTGCGGTCACAGGACTCGGGGTCAGCAGCAGGGACCTCTTTGTTCAGACCAGTACGAGTCGGTGTAGCGAGGCATTGCACCTCGCGGTGTCCACCAGTTGCGATGCAGGCAACGGCTCAGTGACGGCGTCAGGACAGAGTCGGGGAGCGCAGAGCCTGGTTGTTTGAGGTGGATGTTGCTTGATGCAGTGCCTACAGGACACTGGGCCAGTCGTGAGAGTCGGTCACGGCTCCCTGCCTCTGTCGCCACTGAAACAGCGTTTCCAGCAACAATTCACAAAGGCTGGTGAAATCCACTTGGCCTGGGACTTCAGTCAAGGGGCAAGCTCTCTTCCAAGCCCTTGGAGATCTTTTGCACAAGTTGAAAGAAAAGTACACAGAGTTCTTTCTCCTCTCTTTGGCAGTCAGGCAACCACTGCAGGCCAATCCCCCAAGCAGCACTTCAGCTTGGGAATAGTCTCTCCTCAGTTTGTTCAGGTTCCTTCTCCTCAGAGGAGGTTTCGTCCTGTAAGTACAGAAGTGATCTGATTTCATGGGATCAGGATCCCAATTCTTATACCCCAAAATCCTTTGTTCTCTGAGGGGAGAGGGGCCTGTGCCCAGTTCAAGCCAGTTCTGTTTACCAGACTTCTCCTTTCCTTTCACTGCGCAGGGCAGGCACATCAGACGCCCCACAGGAGGTGGAAGGCAAGTACAGTCCTGGAGCACTTTGTTGACAGTCTTCCTTCTCTTCTTTCAGTGTGCAGGGCAGAGACATCAGATGCACCACAGTAGGGGGAGCAAGCATTGTAGAGGAAAGGCCCAGCACTATTCAGGTCTCAGGTGCAACTCCTCCCTCTCATCTAGATGCAGATCTCGCAATTCACCACCGGGCTGCCCCAGCCTGTCTCTTGGGATCCCCCAGCCCTGTCACTCACAAAACCAGACAAAGGAATACACAACCTCGCAGAAGCAGGCTCAAATAGTTAGGCAAGCAAATACCTACTTTCTAAAAGTGGTATTTGCAAACACAGAATATTAAAATCAACTTCACTAAAAGATGTATTTTATTATTCTGAGTCCAGGCATGCTAAACTCGAATTTCTACCATGTTCTCTCAGTCTTCTAGGAATATAAACATGTAATAATCTAGTAGCCCATTCTGGCCTATGGAGAACAGGTAGCCTTGCAATAGTGAAAAACGAAAATGTCTGTAATTCACTATTAGGACATGCCACACTCATCAGGGCTTGTCCTACCTTATACTTACAACGCACCCTGCCCTTGGTCCTACCATAGGGGTGACTCATATGAAGACAAGGGAAGGTTTAGGGACTGGCAAGTGGGTGCACTTGCCCAGTCAGCATGACAGTACCAGACTGCACACAGGCTCTGCAATGGCAGACCTTAGACACGTTTTACAAGGCCGCTTCTGTGGGTGGCACAACCAGTGCTGCAAGCCCACTAGCAGCATTTGGATTTACACGCCCTGGGCACACTCAGTACACTGTACTAGGGCCTGACAAGTAACCCAAACACCCAATCATGGAACCAATAATCAATACCTCAATTTACAGTAGGGAGCACTCGCACTGTGACACTGGACAGCAGTGGCACAGTGCCCAAAGCATCTAACACCAGCAAAAACACCTGAGGCAACAGCAAAAATGGAAGGGAGACCCACGCCAATGGTGCCAGGTCTAACAGTAGTCAATTATACAAACGCAGAGCAAGATCAAAATGCTGCTGTACTGCGCACTGCTATGCCTACACATGCAGTGCAATACAGGCATCAAAATGTGTGCTAGGTAGAGGCCTAGCATTGCCAGCACTCACCTTGCATATGTTTCCTTGCAGATACTAGTTAAGTACTGGGCAGACAGGCTCTGAGACACAGGAGAAGTGTATTTATTCTGCATGTCACACTGCTGCAGTGCCCTCATTTGTGGATGTGAGACTTCAGCTATCAATAATAGTTGTATCAATCAGTACACCTGTGAAGAACTGCCTTGGGCCCATTTCCCGTGCCTCTGCCTCCCTCTCTCTCTCTCTGCCTGGTTGTCTTACTTTAGGTAGTCTGAGCTCCTTTCAGTTTCAGTATAAGTATGCTGTCAGGACAGAGGCCATGGTCCCTATGCACTGTCAAACTTAACTACATTTTAAAGCAACAGAAACTCTGTTTCTGGCCTTTCAAGTGGGGGAGGACTGGAAAAAGGAAGGCGCTCGCTGCCCCCCCCCCGTGGCTACAGCCCGGGCAGTTACCACTTGGATGAGAGAAATATGCTTAAAGTTACACTTGGGTAAGATCGAGGTGATCAATTTTGGTTTCCTAGAAGGTGGCCAGATGAATTGGTGTCCAATCCGATGATAGTCAAAAAACTTAGGAGTACTAATTGACAACAGACTCACTTTTGAGGATCAGGTGAATGCAGTGACATCATCCACTTTTTTGACACAAAGGATGATTAAAAATATATTACACCTACTACCCCACGAATGTTAAAAAATAGTATTAAACTCCCTCATCCTGTCAAAACCTGACTATTGTAATGGTTTATATGTCAATATGCAGCAACAACATCTGAATAAATTGCAACTCTTGCAAAATTCAGCAACCAGACTACTAACAGACATACCTAAGATTAAGTATGTACAAAATTTAATCAGAAAGCTCCACTGGCTTCCGATTAGTCAGTGCATTAGATTTAAAGCTCTTTGCACTGTCTTGAATGGCCCATGTCATCTCAGGCAGCGTTTCAGATGATATATTGTTGTGTGTCGATTTAGATACTGTATATAGATTTCCCGATGTATGCCCTTATATAGGTACAATTCACATTGCTCTTATTTAGGCCATAGAAATCCAGCCCTTATTTAGGCATTGCCCATGCCAACCAAAGACAGGCATGGTCAACTACATTCGTTCATCTACCTTCACTTGCCATGGCAAACAACGGTTCGGCTGCCTACTTGCACGACGCAGCTTGCCGCGGCAAGTTCGGAAGGAAGTCAAGTCCCCGCTTGATGCACTGTCATCATCCTCGCAGAGAATCCAGCGCCAGTGTTTCTGACTACCATTGCGGGGTGTTAGAGATCGAGACCCGGAAAGAGATTCCAACCTCACTCATTCTAAGGTATGGAGCTGACTAGATCCTAGAGAAACTTTTGCCAACTCTTGGCTACACTAGACTAGAGCTAAACAGCACCTACTTCTTCCCTCATACTACACTTAGGTTAGGTACACTGGGGTAGGATTCTTTTAGAAGCACCAGATGAGTATTTTAGCCTGTGTTATTTATGTATGTATTTTTATGCATATGTCATAGCTACACACCATGCTCTTGCAGTATTAATTTATCTTACTGCTAACACTGTACGTATTATACTTCGCATTCTGTCTTACGATTGTAGCAGTTCATATCTCTTGCATGAGAAATAAGACTGTTCAATAAACCCTTTTTTATTGAAACACCCATCTCTCTGTTTCTGTGCAACTCTGTAGAAACGAAGCATACACGATTGACTGAGTGAAACTGTTATCTATTGTTGCCTCGATTCTAAGATTGTTCCGATTCTAAGGGAAACAAAGTTTTCATGTTTATGCGGTTGTCAGAAAAGTATCCCTTCTTGTTTATTCGAAAAGTTTCTAGTGACCTCTTAGTTATCTGGCACACACAAGTAATTAAGTTTAATGTACTCGATACAGACATACTGACCTCAGTCCTATGTCAAATCTATAGTGTATATTTATTATTCCAATGTGCAGAGCCTAACAGGAATATAGGAACTACACTTCAATATTCCTAACAGAACTCTTTGCCCCTTATCAGCGAAGATGGTGGTTGGCCCTACATTTAAACCAGCTACCTGGGGCAGCAGAAGCATTGTCATCTGTATCGCCAAGGCTTGGAATCAACTTCCTCTTCACAGTCATTCCTCTCCAGATTTGATGTCTTTCAGGAAAGCATTGAAAACTTGGCTTTTTTACAACTAGAACAATCTTAGTCAAATCCTTCATTTTGTCATTAGATATTTTGACCTCACGCCAGGACAGCCTTCCGTAACTGTTGTGCTTAATAAGTTCATTTAACATAGCACACACACACATATCGAGGGTAACGTAGTAGGAAAAGTCACCAAAAGATTAACACAATTAAGTAACAAGACCAATGTTTCGATCGGCATAAAAATGGATGCAGTAACAAAGCAAAAAGAGAAATGCCAAAACAAGGCATAAATAAGGCGGCCAGAATGGGTCTGGGGTAGTGGGGCGAGGGGGTAAAGAGATATAATGGTAAAATAAAAAATCACTTACATCCTCGCCGATCTGTCCCACGTTGTCCCTCCTCCCCGAACAGGTAGAAACCAGGCTCTCCTGAGCCAGTTGTGATTGGCTCCTCTAAACCAATCACATCCTGCAATGCAGCGCTGTGATTGGTCGACGTCTCTCCTCCACAGAACAGGAAGCAGCCAGGCTCCCCTGAACGCCTCTTCCCTGAGCCATTCACAATGCTGCAATTCAATGTTGTGATTTGTTCCCCTAAACCAAACACAATGCTGCAATGCAGCACTGTAATTGGCCTAAGCGCCCTGGTTCAGCACTCTGATGGGAACTGGGGGCCTGGGCATGTGGTCAATGCAGGCTGTAATGCAGCCTGCATGGACAACATGCTTAAGTGTGCATGACTGTTTGGCCCCCTGAGAAGGCCGGTCAAAACATCATGTGCACTTAAGTGGGCCCACCACTCCTTCCAAGCCCGGTTCTAGGATTCTTGCTCAGGGAGGGCCATGAACATCGATGGGTGGACCACAAAGATGAATGGGGCATTGACAGTGGTACAAAGTATTGCATAGATTTGATATATTAGGTACTTACATTGTCTACTTTTGACCTTTCAACATCATAAGTCTCAACCAACGATGTGCTACTTCGCTTTCCCTGCTTTACTTATGGCTTTGTGAAAAGGAAGGGATGAGGCATACAGACAGGCTGGAGCCTGCTCCTAGCCATGTTCAGCAGCAAAACATTCCTGCTGCCACACATCTCTTTGAAGCTTTTCACGTTTTTTTTGTGTTAAATGTCCACTTGGTAGTTTGCAAAGCACTGAAGTTTAAAAGAGTGGTGCAGTAAGCCCTCTGACAACTTTGCACACCCCTGCCTAATAAAATAATTAAGACTTTACAATTATTTATCCTCCCTTTCTATGCACGTGGTCAATCAAAAAAAACAGTTAAAGACTGAGTTACGGTTTTGCTAAAAGTGCAAAACCAATGTAACTCACTAGTTATGTCAACCAACACACACATACCTCACATTCCCCGTCATGCTCAAAACCCTTTGTCAACTGGGCCTTCCTCCCATCTCTTTTGAGGGCATCCAAGTTTTGTGTTTCCGTTTTATGGTAGAAAATCACTATTTGTAAGACAACTGAGTAAGTGCATCTGGAATAATATGATCTTCAGAAGGTAGTGTTACATTTTTAATGAGATCTTAAAAAAATGTTTAAAGTGTGTACGCGCATGTACTGGTGTGTCCTTGTTGGGGTTTGAGTGCTCTTGTGTATGTGTGACCCCATCTGTGATTTTGCATATACGTGTCTCATTTAGTTCAGTGTGCGCATCTGAAGTATTGCACCGTTCTGAGTGTTTCCTTCCGCCAACCACAGGAAAGAGATTAATGTTAAGCTTCATACGTTGCAGTTCGCGAGGCAGCCACCTGCAGACTCCTTGGAATTTTCACTAGGTGGCACCCTTCACAAGATGTTATCTCTAAATGTCGGCTGTGCACTGTTAAGCGAGACAGAGTAGTCCATCCCACGGGTCAACCAAGCTTGCTTGCATTTGGTTTGTAGTGAATTCGAACGGGTTTTAGATTCATAGGTTAGCTCTGAGATTAATCCATATCTGTTTTCAGCATCATTGGAACAAGGTGATTTACGAATTTGTAGTAGAAGATGGCCTGCGCCTGTTTCCATTTCAATATCAATACCTCTTTCCTGTGTGTCCTGTGTGCTAGGCAGGGCTTTAAGAGGGCCGAAACGGGTATCTATCGGCTCTTCAATTTTGCTCGTTGAGGTAACTTCAAAGAGACTCGTTATAGTTCTTTTACAGTCTCATCTTTTCAGAATGGAAGTATTGTCAATATTATATGCAACAAAGCCATAGTTATTGCTTGTGTATCTTATGCAACTAACAGCCATTGGTAAAGCCAATAGCCCTAGCTTGGTTTAGGTAATCTTACTTATTGTATTATATATCTGGATGCAATTCCAGAAGCAGAAAAATGCCAGTCAGGCGGCACACTGTGCTAAGCACAGAATTTTAGCTTACGCATTTTAAGCCATGCCCCTTTGAGAGATCCCTAGGTGTTTTTCATCTCTCTGAAAGCCTTGGTGTTAGGTGACACTGGACGATGGAGGCCATCACGCCTCCGTTTTTGTGCGACTAGCCCAAAAGACTTGGGGGCATATTAGCAAGGGCGATATCGCCGCTTTAGCGGGACTTTTTTCTGCTAAAGCGGCTATATTTTCATTGCCCTATTAGCAAGCTGCCGCTTACAGCAGTTAGCAACAGCTTATAGGTGATAGCTACAGGTTTGGGGCCCGCTTTGCATGTCAGCGATATTTATCGCTAATGATATGCAAAGTGAGCGTACCCAACCTGTTATCGACTGAAAGCAGTTGCTAACACAGCTATCGCCTATTAGCAAGGCAGGCGTAGCGATAAAAAAATTCACGCTAAGAGCGAATATCGCCAGAACGACTGCTCGGGTCCAGGACTTAACCTGTATATCCAATGGGAGGTGGATATTCAGGTTAAGTCCCCACTAGCATTAATGCCTGAATATCGCTGGATTCACGTACTGAGCCGCTATCGCCGGATATTTTATCGCTTTAGAGATAAACGTTGCTCATAGCAGATTATCTCTGAGATAATATCTGGGGATAGGCGGCGATAAAAAAATGCGCTAAGCGCATTTAGCGATAATTATCGCTATTTGTTGCTAATATGCCCCTTGGTGTAGTTGAGAAGTGACCCTCAGAGATTTCACAGCTGGACAAAACATATGAGATGCTTAAGCCAAGCAGAGCTCGTTACGATGGGGCCCAAAGGTGGCCCGTAAAAGTTCTATTCGCAGGGGACCCTTGCACATATTGAATCGATTGGCTCCTTGCATAATGACATACCTTGTTTAAACAAACAATTGACGCAAACCTTGTTGAATGTCTTTTTGAGCAATGCCATAGGTGCACATGCCCAAATGCAGCAACACACTTAAGTTTAAATTGTACGTGACTGATTATTGCTGAACTGATAACAAAACAGCCGCTGCCTGCATTTGGTAGTTTGATTCCCCCGCATGTCTACCTTAAAATACTCTGAGGCTTATGTACAAGTCCCTTGCGCCACAGGTGCGTCGATTTTTGAATAGAAAAAAATGATTTACTGGCGGCGAAAGGGTTTTGTAAATAAGTACCATTATATAGTTATTTAATCTTCAGTGTTCCCATCCGACATTTCTGCTGTTCTGCACCTTTGCGGCAACGGGGAAGCTGTTTCCCCAATGCGGCAAAACGTGAGAGTAATGTACTCTGCACCCTCTTCTGTAAGAACAAGGTCAGTGCTTGCGTCAGAGCTGGAGGGGGGGATAGAAGGAGGCAGACCAAAACGTGTCAATTTTTAATAACTCCAGCGTTTGCCACTTTGCAAGCTCAGGGAAATCTGGGAGGGGCGATGCCTTCCTTCCTCTGGTTGCCATAGCACCCACGCGCGGGAGCTGATCAACCTTTTCCGTGCAAGGCGAACCGCCCAAATCCCAGAGAAAGTTGTGCGTGGAAACCAGGGCAGGTGAAGAACTCTCCAGGTGGTGGATGGCGCACGCTGCTTCGGCACAGGCTGGGAATTATCTGAGCTGTGAACAAGAAAGGGCACCAGGTCGCTGGTTTAGACAGGCTCCAGCGATGCAAACAGGCTCCTTTTCAGAGAACTTCTCTGTCCAAATAAAGGGAAAGCCCGATGAGGACCGCGCATTGAGCTACCAGTGGTTCTGATATATTTTTTCCAGTGACACGATGTTCTTTTAATGTACAGTCCTATGTGCACAGTTCAAACACTCAGCCTGTGGCATGTGGTTGAGCCCCAGCTTGTCGGTGCGCAGTCCACAGTGCCGAAACACAGCTTAGTGTCCAGCCCGTGACGCGCTGAAGAGCCCAACCCTATAGTACGCAGTCCATAGTGCCTTAACATGTCCCAGTGCCCTGTCTGAGATGCGCGAGGAGCGCAAGCCAACTAGTGCCTAGTATATAGTGGCGAAACACGGCCGAATGCCCACCCTGTAAGGCCATGAGGAACCTCAGCCTCAGCCTCTCAGTGCCCATACCATGGTGCCGAAACACGGCCCAAAGCCCAATCTGTGAAGCGCGGACAAGCCCAGCCCCTCAGTGCACAGTCCATGGTGTCGAACCGGGCCTCTGACGCGCTTAGGAGCAGCTTCTTCTCTCTGTGTGGTAGTGAAGCAACAGAGCCCGGTACCCTGCCTGTGACGCGCGGCGAAGTCCCAGTCTCTCGGTGCACAGTCCATAGTGAATAAATAGGGCCCTGTGCCTTGCCTGTGACGCGCGGAAGAGCCCCAGCCAACCAGTGCGAAGTAGACGGTTCCGGAGCACGGCCCATTAATCTCCCTGTAAAGCCCCGAGGCTCCCATGCCTCTCAGTGCGCAGTCCATATGGCCGAAACACAGCCTACTACCTAACCTGCAACGGGCTGAGGAGCGCAGACTTCCTGAGCTGTCCATAGTAAAGAAACACTGCCCAATACCCGACCTGTGACGCTGGAGGAGCCCCAGCGTCTCAGTGCAGAGTCCATAGAGCCGAAACATTACCCAGTGCCTTGCTGGGAAGCGCTGTGAAGCCCAAGCCTATAGTAGTTCGTGATGTAGTGTCAATATACACAGTCGAATGCCCTGCCAGTGAGGCGCTGAGGAGCCTCTCGCGGAGCGCTGTCCGTGGTGCTGAATGACCCGCTTCAATCCACTGCCCAGTAAGCGTAAAGGAATCTACGCCTGTCTCGAGGTGCGCTGTCCGTGGTGCTGAATGACCTGCTTCAATTCTCTGCCCAGCAAGCGCAACGGAATCTACGCCTGTCTCGAGGTGCGCTGTCCGTGGTGCTGAACTGCTGCGCGGCTGCCTTGCTAAGTAGTGTTTGCAGTGAGCTGCTGTTCATTACTCCTGGATTTCCCAAGCGTGCGACCCACCCACCCAAGGATTATTAAACTAATGAATTCATAACAGGCAGTGCCATTTCCGGTCTGCTGCAGCCTTTGCTTCTGTGAATGCATTTCTGTCTGGAAAGAACCGATTTACACGGAGCTCGAGTATACTTTTTTGGCAGTATTCTTTTCCAACCCTTACTTGTCTTTGCAGTCACGATTGACGCCATTTCCACGGAGAAATAAGGATCTCTCTAAACCGGATGTGTAAATGCGCAGCTGTCTGACAAGCAGTGGTCTGGCAGGGATGAGCCTACCTGCGCCTGCAGTGGGAGCCGCCTGCGCTGCGCGCACCTCTTTCTAACTGGCGCCTCTGAACTGCCTTTTGCGAGCAGGGAATCCGTGGGCTGCATGCAGACGGGCAGGTCTCTCTCGCCACACTCCCCCTGCCTGTCTGCCTCTGGAGGTGCTCGGCGGCGGACCCCTGCAAGGAGCTCACGCTTACAACCAACATGAGCACCTGTGCCTGTTTGTAGCGTCTCAAACCTGAATCATTTTTAAAAACACAAGCAGCTGCACAGACCGCAACAGACAGACCCGCCAGCCGCAAAGATGAAGGCTGTGACGCATCGGATTTTGGAAACCGGGAAGACTGAGATGAAGAATTTAGCAGGAAAATCGCTCGGCAAGCTCTACAGGTAAGGGGGCAGCCCACTTTCTTTATGCAGGGGACGGCGATGCTGCAAGCCTGTGTGTGTGGTGCATGCACGCGAATGTCTGGAGGCTTCGTGCACGGACTCTGTGCACACCTTGCTTTCCAAATCTAAGAAAAAAATACGGCATGCGCAGAGACGGGTTGCATTTCGCCCACCGCGCTCATTAGTATAAATATTCTAGCCACCAGATAGGTGCAAAAACACAGATTTATTGTGTAGCAATTCAAATATATCAGGGAACATTGGAAACAGTGTTTTTTTTATAACTGAGTACTAAAACACAAAGAGAGAGAGTTAATTTCAGAAAGATCGTCCTTTGTGGCGCTGTACGGTTTTAAAATATCCTGGCACACTTCGAGGTACTCACAGTAGCTCACTCGTGCACTCTCTAACTCGCTCAGTCAGAGTCACCCATTCTGCTTTTGTAAGACCGCAACGCATTCAGTCCTTGTGAATAATTAATCACTTTCCAAGAGGACGTTTTACATTCCCATAATGCCCCGGCGCACACGGGGGAGATGAATGTTAAACAGATGCTCTGGAACGTCTGAATCACGGACACACCTGTGTGGCACGGGCTCTATATGGGCGGCCATATTGCTTTTATTAATAAACCATGGCCTTCAATGTGCAGACTCGACTTAATTATAGCTCTTACAATATATATAGCCCCCTTGAGATGCCTGGGTGCTTGGATACTTGTGATACGTTTTGAAGCCTGGTAATCCGTTAAGTAGCATGTATTTAAGAGTAGTGTGACGTAGGTGAGTAGACATGGCGGACTCGTGCCATTTGCCCTAAGCAGCCGTACTACACCAGAACGAACCGTCTTGTGTGGACTTGAGGTGGATTGCACGGAGTAATGCGCAGTACAGGATTTTAGAGTTAAAATGACGTTTAAAAGTTACCGAAACATCATTTACTGCTGCCCCTGGCAGTATTTATTGCTCATTATGATATATCTTCATCATTATTCGGTAATGATGGGTCTTTATAGTGGCAAACTCTGCATTTATTGTTTGTTTTATTTTTTTAAGTGCTTGTAATATTTTTGAAGCATGCTGTCAGTTTATAAGAGTACTCATTTTGGGATAATACATGCAAGGGTTTGCAAACGTAAAGGCCCCATGTTCTATCTACCCTTGTCAATGAAACGTGAAGGCGCTAGTGGAGAGTGTGGGCTCTCATGGTGCGGTGACGCTGACGGCCTCATACGACATTTTACCGAACCTTACACTCGGTTTATATTTCGTGTTATCACACCTCACTGTACTAACAATACATCAAACCGTGTTCCATATCCACGTACATCCTCATTCGATTTATTTGAGTATTATAAACCTAAAAGCAGCATGGATGAATTCAGCGTCATAAAATTATATCTACAAATTGATTATTTTGGATCGAACTGTATACAACATAGGACCTTGTGTGTATACATTTTCGAAATCATGTATTATTGAATTATGGACCCAGAGTCATATGCAATATAAACGTGGATTGCAACATGTGACATATATGGGCATACATGTGTGTATAAGCGCGCGCACACACACACACACACACACACACACACATATATATATATATATATATATATATACACATATATGTATATATATATATATATATATATATATATATATATATATATATATATATATATATATATGTATAATCATGACCCCAAAAATTAATACTTATATTACACATGCCATATTCCTCTATGTCAACATTTTCGACGATTTATATATTCTGCATCTTCTTCCGCACATAAGACGACATTAAACAGTTGTTGGCAACTATTAGGCAGGAATCTTCTAATACTTAATTTGTTAGAAAGGCAAACGAATACTAGTAATAATAATAGGTTCTTAAGCACAGCCTGCCTTCCTTAATCATATTTAGTGTGTAAAATATTGTAGGTTTCTTGTAAAGTTAAGCTACATTGACTTAGTCTTTCATAAATATTTCCAAAATGCCAATAATTCTTTTATTTCACGAATCGACATGTAAAAGGGCTCAGAATGCAATACCCCTTTCCTGCATTACAGGTAATCGACGGATCACCTTATAATATAATATTGTTTTGAGGAGAGGCCGTTGCAGCTCACGTCGTTTGGTTTCTTTACAATCCATTTGCTGCTGTGTGCATCTATAAAGAAGACATTTAAATGGATATATATTCGAGAAGTGCCGACATATTATCTTCGGAAAGTACATTATAGTAATAATGCTATACAAGAACAGAACGCTAGTCTTCGAATTAATATTCGAATAATATCGACGGTAATTTTACTTATGAGAACTAACCAACATTAGGAATATGTTCTGTTGGTGGCAAAAAACACATTTCTAAAACATCAAATAAAAGTACATTATTGACACTAGTCAGTGAGCGCGAATAAAAGCTTTTCTTCCTCCGTGTATTTCGTTTGAGCCATATGAACCCTTTTTTAATGTGAATTTATTTGTAGAATCTGGTAAACATATGTAATGACACCTGCTGTAATGTGGGGCAGTCTGGGCTTTGGGATTAGCATATTAGCCAAGAATGCCACCCATCGTCTCAGGTGCGCTGAATCTCTGTCGGAATTAGAGGAACTCAAACATTATCTGTAGGCACACAAGGGTCCCGCCATACTATGCTATGGTATGTTGTGATATGTCGTGACATGGTAATAAAATATAAAGGAACTGGTACAAGCAGCGGTGCTTATGAGATCAGGACAGTTGGTGATGGGTGGTGATGCAAGGATTTCACATGGCTTAATTTCTGCTTAAACATTCCCACATGTCAGATACTGTCATGCCATATCACATGCCATTTAATGTTATAGCACGTGTGTGATGTTATAGAGATATGAACACAGTGGTAGACGCAACAGGGTGCAAAGGGTGGCAGGAAGGGTGGTAATGAGCAGGGGTGCCATGTTCTCATGTGGAGTGAATTTCTGCACCTGTAACTACATGTTATGTTGCCATGTCATGTAACATGTGGATATGTTGTGTGGAAGAGTCATGGACGTAGGGGCGGACACAGCAGATGACACAAGGTGACACGACAGGGTTTCTTGAGCATGGATGGCGTGAACACATGGTCCTGGGTGTTATGTTGGTTTGTTATAGCACCTTATCTTGTGTTATTTTATTTTATAGCTCTAAGAAAGAGCTATGAGGAAGTGACAGTTGCAGCAGGGGCACACGAAATATTGCGCAGGGGTGGCAGGATCTAATAGCCCTTTATGTTATGTTGTTAAGTTATGTTACGTCATTTGATGATGTTATGTCGCAGTATGTGGCGCAAGTAGGTGTTATACAGGGGGGAGGAAGTTGAGGAAGCAGGAAGGGGCACGTGGTGACAGGACTGGTGGCAGTGGGCAGGGATGCCATGCTTGCCACTGTGTGAAGACTATTTCACGAACGTGTTGCCCCATAAAGGAGTGAAGTGTTGTAATAAATGTGCCTGTTCGGCTTCGTAGAGGTACATGTGAATGAATGTGCTGGTTGTTCCTCCTGTGACGGCCTCGCGGCCTTCTGTTGGAATAACTCTGCCAAGATAGCGGCGCGCACAGGTGTCCGGGCCCGGGAGGCCTGACCTTGAGGTTAGCGCCAGGCTCGCGGGGGATCTCGCGCAGGGCCCCCCGGTTGCAGACGTTGATTTTGCCTTGTTGTCTTTTTGGTCACAGGGTGCTGGAGAAGAAGCCGAAGGCCGGGGAGACCATCGAGCTGACGGAGGATGGGAAGCCCCTGGAGGTGCCCGAGAAGAAGCCCCCCATGTGCGACTGCTCGTGCTTCGGGCTGCCCCGCAGGTACATCATCGCCATGATGAGCGGCCTGGGGTTCTGCATCTCCTTCGGCATCCGCTGCAACCTGGGCGTGGCCATTGTGGACATGGTGAACAACAGCACCAGACATGACGGGGACAGGATCATTAAAGAGGTGAGCGCCTCGAGGCTGTCCGTGGCGCTACAGAGAGTTCCGCTCCCCTCATACACGAGACCAGGCGCTCGCCCGGTCATAGCGTCGCGAATAAGATGACTGCGCGCTGTATGGGACCAGACAGACGACAGCTGTGAATCAATTTGTCCATTCATTCATTCATCCAGTTATCTACCCACATACTCATAAACACTCATCCACCGCGCCACCCATTAACCATATATCTATCATAATTCCCTGCACCACGGTGTGTAACTTCCTACCTCTCTCCGCAGCAATATATTTCCTTCTCTTAAAAGGCGGCCTCTTTCCGGCCCCTGCTCTGTCTGCCTCCCGTTCACATGCTACTGTTATTGCAGTCCCGCCTCTCACCTGTCTTCTTTTACCTGCTGCTCTCAATGTCGGTTCGTTGCTGCTTCTGATCTCCCACTACCCACACGTCCTTGTCTGTCTTTTTTTACGCTTCTCTTCTAGCCTCACTGTGCATTTCTGTACTGAGTGCCTGCTGTCTTGCACCCTGAAGGTTTACACCTTTCGTCTGTCTTACATCTCTCTTGATGGCAGATAGCGATCGGTCTACCTGACAGTCTCTATGTCGGTCTCTTTGCCTGGCTATCTGTACATCTATCTAGCTGTCTGTTTATCCAGCTCTCTATCCATCTATTGGTCTTTGTTAATCAATCAATCAATCTATCTATCTATCTATCTATCTATCTATCTATCTATCTATCTATCTATCTATCTATCTAACCTCAGACATATTATTGAGAGAGATTCACAGACAGCAAGACAAGACAAATAAATGGTGCAAGCGCATGGGTGGGTGAATGAGACAGACATGTTCTTTCAAGCTGGTGGTCACAGTTCTTTCTTCAATCGATTATCTCAATACGTAGGTTTCAAACTAAGTGACGGTTTACGATAAACATAATCATATAAGAATTGTGTGTTGGTGGAAGCAGCCCGTGTGTGTTCAGTTGATGAATGGTTGTGGTTGTGCTGCGGAGTTTGAGCTCACATCATCCCGAGAGGCTCCGGGGATAAGACTCTGCGCTGTCAGAGCTGGTGCCGCCAGGGGGCGTGTCTCGTCCAATGAGGTGACCGTGCCTCTCTCCGATTGGTCAGGGGCCTGGATTTCCCATCGAATACACCGAACCTCTGGAGACTGACTGCACGGGGAGCCCACACGTGCGCGTGTTAATTCACTCTGAATGGTCTTCCTGACCTGGGCCCGGGTTCAACGCGTCCTTCACGCGGGGCCGAGTCCGGGCTTCTCCTCTCACACACGCACACAGCTGTCTTTGAGTCAAGGGATCCGAGGTCGGGGTTATTTGAGAGTGAATTTTGTGTGCGGGCTGTTGCGATCTGATGTGCTTCAATGTATACTCGCGTCTCTGAGACATGGAGGGATGCCTCCATGTTCTTGAGCGTTGATCCAGCGGGTTGAAAGGTTTGGAGCGCTCGGTGAATCACACATCCTACATTGTTACCTCAATATTTGAAAAACGACCACAGACAAACACACAGTTAAAAACAAGACACCCGTCGCACCTTTGGTTATGACAGCAATGTATAAGTCAAGGAAAAACATACAGTCTTCACATCTCTGTCGCCATTGCCTCGTGTTTGTCGAGCACAACACAGGAGGCATGACTGCAGTCGTATAATTAAATAAATACGACGACGTTGTGTATTAATATGATGAGATATTTATAGTTTAAGTAGTGGAGTTTGTAAAACAAGCCTCTTTCAACTGGAAGGCACGTACATTATCGCATCCGTGAAGCGAGCCATAATTCTTATAAAATAAACGGGTGTTTGTGACTTAAAAACGTTGCATTTTTCCGTTGTATTTGATCTGGTTTATTTCTACCCCGCCCTCTAATGCTGTCCTGCATTCTATGCAACATTCTCTCCCACCCCCTCGTTACATTATCTGAGATTTAAAATACCAGTTGTTATTCGTTATTTGTTTATTTTTTCCTTCTCCATTCGTTATTTCTAACGTTGTTTTCTTGCTTGTCTCCCTTCCTCACACACAAAGAAAGCCAAGTTTAACTGGGACCCGGAGACGGTGGGGATGATTCACGGATCCTTCTTTTGGGGTTACATCGTCACCCAGATCCCCGGAGGGTACATTTCATCCCGGCTGGCGGCGAACAGGTAAGGGCGGCTTCCTCAAACGTGCCCTGAAGCCAACGAAGTGTCACCACGGAGCTATGAACAGAGTCCTCGGCTCAGAAGTGAGAGGAGGCCGCTCGTCAGGTGGGGCCGGGCCTGTGCATGTATGGGGTTTGTGTATAGCGCTGGGCCTCCTGCAAAGGCTGCGGAGCGCTGCACCGGGAGTCCTCTATAATTATCCATGACTTGTTAATGGCAGCACACGCTGCCCCACCCTTTGAATTATAGATGCGTCGAAAAAATGTAGAAACACGAAGGCGAATCCTGTAACAGACATCGGGCACAAAAAAAAAAACCTCATACACACCGACTGTTGTTTCTGAGCGCCTATCTACGGAAGTGGAATCAGGAAACAAGATTGACTGAGGCAAATGATGTGTGCTAGTCCAACTAAAGGCCTAAAATATTAATAACGTGTGTACAGTTTTAGGTTATTTTTTTTACATTTGAAATAGTGAAGTACTCTAGTGCATATTTCAAAATATGATTATATGACTATATAGATATTCGTATTTCCCGTTGCTATTTCGTGTGCGCTCTCTCTCTCTCTCTCTCTCTCTATATATATATATATATACACACACACACACACACATATAAATATATTTATCACGTTATCGTATATTACAATGATTTATCTATCTATCTATCTATCTATCTGTCTATCTATCTATCTATCTATCTATCTATCTATCTATCTATCTATCTATCTATCTATCTAATATAAATAGACCTACGTACGTTTATATTTATTTTTTATAGCAATATTGCATGTAATATTATTATTGTACTTCAGACACGCTTATGGGCCTATAAACATACAAGCGTTAATTAAACGTTTTAAACCGTGAGTTTCAGACAGTATAAATTGTACATATAAGAAGAGAGGTGTCATTTTAAGTCATGCACGTTTTAAAAGTGCAGTTCGCGTGTTTTCAATCCCGTGGTGTTCTTTCTGTGGCAGTCCGCCTTCCTCGCCGGGTCTCGGGGAGTGCACGAGCCGCAGTTGACACGGGGATGTTCCTTGAGGACTGGGCTCCATTTTGTTCCTCATTAGCGCTCTTTCAATGGAGCCCACGGATCGTAGGCCGTGACTCGCTCACCTACGGATGCGCCTGTGCGCGAGCCTCGCTTTAGTTCAGACGGAGCCTTCCTGGCACGCTCTTCCGCTAATGAGCGTCCGGGCGCAGATGGGGCCCAGACTCGGCACGCGCCTCCGTTTCTATGGTTTTGGGTGATATTTCCAGCGCCGGGGTGTGATTCCACCTGTTAATTAGATCCGCCGGGGATTGGGCACGGATAGAGCCCTCTGATCCTCCCTAGATGCTGGAAGCTGCGCGCGTGCAGGAGGAGGGGCGTCTTAGCGCCTCCTGCTGCGGGCTGCGGCTCGAGGCTCTGGGGCTGCAAGCACGATGACAAAGAGGCACAGGGAGGAGACTCTGTTTGGGGGACAATTTGTATGTATTTACGTGATTTTATACTGCTCGAGGTAAGTCAAAATGAGCCTCAGAGCGCCATGCAACGTTGAAACATACAACTATATAACACATACTAGCAGTCCCATTACTATCAATACAAAATCAACAAATTGTGTAATAACAAGTCCAATAATCAAATACAAAATTATCAAGAAATACTCTCAGTTACATCTAAGACGTATAGTTACCATGCTATATTAGCTGTCAGAAGGGCGCTGCTTTTAATGGAAACGGGAGTCCGGAAATATGCTAATTAACCGACAGTCACGGGTACGTCGCAGAAGGGTTTCTTATGAGCCACACTTATTTTAAGGAAAGTGGAGAGTATTGAGAGACGGAAGAGGCTGAGGGAGGGGCGGGATTCCCAGTGCCCCCCTCACCTTACCTCAGCTGCATAACGCAGCCCCAGGTTTGCCGAGCCAGAGTCTACAAAGGGGCCCAAGGAGGGGCGGGGGCCGCACTGCCCCCATGTACTGCAGAATGCAGCTTCAGGCGTTTAGAGACAGGCAAGTCCCATGAGTGTGGACTCGGGGCCCTCATTCCAGGACCAAGGTCCTGCATCTGTAGGCATTGGCAACAGGAACACACGTGGAACATTGGGAGGTCCTGGGGCCTCATTTATGAGAAATGACGCATCGCTGCGTGAAAGCAGCGATGCGTCACTTCTCAGTGCACACTCCTTGCGACATACCTGAGGCGTCATATTTAATGTATGACGCATCATGGCGCAAGGAGTTACAGATTTCTGACGTATCTGTGAGCGCAAAAGTGACACATTGCTAGAGTGTGTCGCAAAAGTGGCGCAACTCCAGCAATGCTTCCTTTCACATGGGGCAAGCCCCATGTAAAACGGCTTGCGTCAGTCTTACGCCTGCTGTGAGGCAGGCGCAAGATTTTGACGCAACGGTGTCCTAGAAGTGACGCAGTGAAATCTCATAGATTTCACTGCGTCACTTCTACGACTCTTTCTTGTGTCAATACGCCCCCTTTGCATACATTATACCTGGCGCAGGTATAATGTGGCGCAGGGGTATACAAAGTGACGCATCTACCTAGATGCGTCACTTTGTAAATATGGCGCAACAAGGCGCATTGTTTAAGCCACTGGTGCGTCACAAAAAGTGACGCACCGTCGGCGTTAAAGTGACGCAAGGGCTCATAAATGAGGCCCCTGGTGTCACCTACTGCACGATTCACGGCCACTCTTCTAGGGGTGGCAGAGCAAGATTACACGAGGGCAGAGTCCCAGTGCCCCCCGCCCCCCCCCACTTCAGACTGGAGCTCATGTTTGGAATTAGACAGCACACTAAGAAAGCTGCCCTGGTGCCACTAACTGGTGCTATTTGTAAAGGACCAATCTGTGTAGAGAAGGTTTCTAGGGGTGGGTGGAACTCGCTAAGTTTCATTCACGTAAACTCAATAGGAATCCGCAGAGTTCCATGAACAGTCAGAAATAGGCACCTATTGCTGCTCGCACTGATTTTGAGCTCCAGGAGAACATTCAGCACTGAAAAATCAGCACAAACAGCACTAGATGGCACTGCTTCTCGAGTTGGTTTTGCTAACAGTTGAGTAGATTTTCTACTCGAGCGGCAGCTTTCTGACCTCGAACGGTTGAGAACACCCGCGACTGCCTCTGCTGTAGAAATCTCACCGGGTGCTCTCCTAGCAACCGAAAATCGCCCAAATCCTGCTTGTGCTTATCAACATACTGTTGGTGAGCTGCAAGTGAGAAAAAACTCCACCATGTGGCAGTTGGCAGAATTTGGGTAGAATGTTGCGTTACAAACGTAACATTGAATGGCAAAAATTCCGCAAACTCTGCCAGCGGTTGATAAACCAACACAAAGGCAGCAGTACTCAAAAAGAGGCTGGGCTTTAAATCATATTAAAAAAACATGTTGTTCGTTTCTAACAATTCACTGTGCACTTAAATAAATAAAAGCACAATGGCAAAATACAGAACATGATAGAAGGTGGTCAGGGAAGAATTAACACCAGAACTTGTGCAGGGGGCCCCCGAAGTGAAGACCGCCTGCCAGGCATCTGTTACAGCCCATACTAATATGGCTGGCGGTGTCTGATAGATACCGCCACCATATTAAACCTTTTCCACCCCGGTGGCAAAGCAACCGGGTGGAAAAGCGGCAGACGGACGGCAGACGGTCTTTCCGTCTGCCGCGGACCCCCCAGCCATGCTAATATGGCGGGGGTCATTCTGGTTAGGATGGCGGGCGGATTGCCCCCGCCAGGCCGGCGGTGGCAATCCGCCTGCCATCCTAATGGGCCCCTAAGTATTTTTTAAATAATTTTTTTATGTTCTTCTCACTAGGTGTCCCTCACACTTTTTAGTCCTGATGAGACTCCATATTCCATAGTGGGTTGCAACATCATCGACAATACCAAACGAACTATAATATCTAGTCCTTTGGTTGGTAGGATTGCTGTGAGACTTCTATGTAAATTAATGTGAGGCCATTTGTTTTTTAGTGTTGGAAACCCTTGTTCTTCTGTTTGTATTGTATTATTGTACATCATGGAGGTTTTGTATGTAATTCTTGGGTTCTTTTTATGGATAATTCATATTGCTTGTTTTGTTATTGGATAATACAAATCTGAATATCATTACAACGGATTGTTTGTGTTTGAATCACCAATTGGGCAAGTTCTCAGTGTTAAGTCTTCCCTGACCACCTCCTACCATGTTCTGAATTTTGCCATTGTGCTCTTATTTATTGAAGTACACAGTGAATTTTTTATGAGATTTTGCATTCTTAAATAGTCCTTTGTTTGAAAATGTCTGGTTAGGGTATGGATTCATAAGTGACCTTTGATAGATAATAACTATTTAAGTTAGGGTTTAGAATGTCCTATGTTTCATGCTGTTTGGTTAGGTTTTGGATTTCAAAGTGAGCTTTTTAGATAAAGTTTGGATTTAGAATGTCCTATGTTTCATGATGTGTGGTTAGATTTTAGATTCCAAAGTGAGCTTTGTTAAATAATTATTATTTAGTTTGCGCTCCAGAGTATCTCGCGCTTAATGATATCTGGTTAGGTTTTGGATTCTTAGAATGACTTTTCTTTGATGACGATAACTGGCCTGGTTTTGGATTACAAAGTGATGTTTGCTAGATAATATCTGTTTAAGGTTTGGGATCCAAGATGTGCCTTTGTTTGACAATGCTTTTTGGGTTTTCTGTTCCAGAATGTCCTATGTTTCTTGATGTCTGGTTAAGTTCGGCTTCTTCAAATGTCCTTTCTTTGGTGATGCTTGGTTAGGTTTTAAAAATAACGAGGAGTACCACGGCTCTGGTACTCAAAATCTTGACAGATGTAACATTATTACTAATGGTCTATATTTTTAGCTCTATAGCTTCTTTGACAACTGACACAAGATAGTAAATAGGACACAAAGCCCCTTTCATAACCTAGTCAATTATATTAAACACAGACGTGTACCTGTCAGGATCCGCCTGAAGACCCTCGCTGGTAAGATTACTCTGTGCATGACTGAACACGAACATTCATTTATTCAGAGGAATACATTTCTACTTAAAAATAAGTTGAGAGAAAGAAGGCTCACATGCATCATTTGATGAATGATATATTGTATCGTATTGTAATTGCATTTATACAGCGCTTACTACCCCTGACGAGGCGTCAAAGCGCTTTTTTGGTGAGCAGCACCCTACTCCGGAACCCATAAAGGATTATTGTTGAATTAGAATAGTGAAATATGAAAGTAATTTAAGTGGTGGAAAGTTATTCAGTTATTTGGATAGGGAAGGATAGTGGAGGGATAGAAGAGGGAAAAAGGTTTGCATTCATATAGAGTTTGTTACCCCTGATGGGGTGTTGAGGCACTTTTTTTGGCAATTAGCACCCTACTCCGGAACCCATAAAGGATTGGTGGTAAATTAGTACAGTGAAATTTGAAAGTAGTTTGAGTGGTGGATATTAGTCCGTTATGTGGATTGAGAAGGATAGCAGAAGGATAAAGAGGGATAAAAGGTTTGCATTTAAGTAGTGCTTGTTACCCCCGATGGGGTGTTGAAGCATTTTTTTGGCGAGTAGCCCGCTAATCCAGAACCCATGGAGGATTAGTGTTGAATTAGTAAAGTGAAATATGAAAGTATTTTGAGAACTAGATATATTAATCAGGTATTTAGATTGAGAAGGGTAGCAGAGGGATAGAAGAGGGGGAACAAGTTTTGCCTTTATATAGCACTGGTTACCTCTGATGGGGTGTTGAAGCACTTTTTTGGTGAGTAACAGGCTACTCCGGCATCCATAAAGTATTAGTGGTGAATTAGTATAGTGAAATATGAACGTAATTTAAGTGGTGGATATTAGCCGGTTATTTGGATTGAGAAGGATAGCGGATGGATAAAAGTGGGAAAAAGGGTTGGATTTATATAGTACTTGTTGCCCCTGATGGGGTGTTGAAGTGCTTTTTTGGCAAGTAGCACACTACTCTGGGACCCCTAGAGGATTAGTGGGGAATTAGTATAGTAAAATATGAAATTTGAGAAGTGGACATTTTAGTCTGTTATTTTGATTGAAAGGATAAAGGAGGGATAGAAGAGTTAAATATTTTTTTATTTTTTTTGTTTTGGAGGTCATAGCAGTAGGAGGAGGCTTGGGATGAGTAAAAAGGGATGTGGAGGGGAAGAGTCAGAGGGAAGAGTTTAGAAAGGCATATTTTGGGGATCAGTATAGTAAAGAGGTGTCAGATGATGCAGGGTGGGTAGAGTAGGGGAGAGTCTAGAAAGGGTTATTTTGGGGATCATAGTAGTGGTATGGGGTTTGGGTTGAATGAGAGAGTGGATGTAGAGGATATATTGATAGAGGTTTAGGGTGAGAGATAGGGTAGTGCATTGGAAAGAGTTGTATATAGAGGTTTGAGATGAGTCAGAGAGTTGAGGTAGAGGCTACATTGAGAGAGGTATAGGGTGAGAAATAGGGTATTGCATTGTATGCTTTTTTAGGAGAAAAGTAATAAATATGTGGATCAAGTACATGGAATGTATATAGATGCATAAAGTAGGTAAGGATTACAAAAATCGAACTCTCACTGGCCGATTTCAACACGCAGCACGCAAAGAGCAATGCGGCTGGGTCACCAGACCTTTCACCTGTTCTCTCTCCTGGTCCCTCCCCCAATTCCTGGCTCAGTTTCCATCCTATCCAAGAAACTGAGATAATCACGCTGATCTCCACCTCCAAACCCTCAGCCCATGTCCTTGATCCCATTCCTCCCCTACTGACCAAAAAAATGAAGCACGCTCTAGCCCCGCTCTGGAGCACAATCATAAATAGCTCCCTGAAAAGCGGAGTGGTTCCTGACTGCCTCAAAATGGGCCAAGTCACACCCCTGCTGAAAAAACCCGGACTAGATGTGACAGATCTAAACAACTATAGACCTGTGTCGAACCTCCCCCTTCTCTCAAAAACACTTGAAAGATGCGTCCTACATCAACTGACCCAGCACCTGGACAACATCAGCCTCCTGGACCCCCACCAGTCTGGCTTCAGAAAAGGCTGCAGCACAGAAACCGCGATCCTCAATATCATCGACGATATACATGGATCTTTAGACTCTGACCAATGCTGCCTCCTCATTCTCCTTGACCTCTCGGCAGCATTTGATACTGTTGATCACAAACTCCTCTTAAGGACTCTCCAAGAAAGAGCCGGCCTTGGCGAGGTTGTCCTCAAATGGTTCTCCTCCTTCCTCCACAACCGCACACAAAAAATAAAAATAAAAAACTTTACCTCCGACCTCCAGCAAGTCAACAGGGGAGTCCCTCAAGGCTCGGTGCTTTCACTGCAACTCTTTAATATCTACATGGAACCTCTTTCCAAACTACTCAGAAAAGCCAACATTCACTTCCATCTCTATGCAGATGATACCCAGATCTATCTGGAAACAACCTCTCTCAAAGACATACAAAGACTCAATGATGTCTTGAAAGATGTCCAACGTTGGCTCACAAGCAATCACTTAAAACTTAACCCTGACAAGACAGAGACACTCCTCATCTCAAATAAGGAAGACAACCCACAAATTGCCGAGTGGTTAAAAGCCATTGATGCACTTAATGGAAATCTGATTCTAGCAGACTCTGCCAAATCCCTAGGCATTACTCTCGATCCAAAACTGAATATGACGAGGCACATCAAGAATTCGGCCAAAAACGCGTTCCTTAGCCTAAGACTACTGAACAAATTAAAACCCTACATTCCGGCCAATGACCTCAAACAGGCCACCCAATCTCTGGTTCTGTCAAGACTGGACTATGGGAACGCAGTCCTCTCAGGAATTCCAAAATCACACTTGGCTCCCATCAAAACAACGCTACATGCGGCGGCTAGAATGATCACCGGTATCAAGAAATATGATCATATCTACCCCGCACTCAAGGAACTGAAATGACTCCCAGCAGAAATGCGGATTAGCTTCAGAACAGCTTGCCTCACCCATAAAGCCCTTCACACCGGCAAACCAGATTACCTGGCAAAAAAACTCATAAAAGCAGGTCAGTCCAGGAACCTAAGAAGCTCAAACTCCCTTCTACTCATCCCAGCTAAGACCAGAAAGAAAAAAACTGCTGACCGATCTTTCACTGGAAGCGCTCCCAGAATCTGGAATGCCATCCCCCCGCATATCAGAATCATTCCCTCTTATGTAGAATTCAAACGCCAACTCAAAGACCTGTTCCTCAACCGCTCCTTTGGAAATGGATAGTGGGGAGCAATTAACAATGATCGAGCTCCGCTCCAGCTCTAAGACTCTGAAGTTCCCTGAAAATGTAATTTACCTCAATGTGTTGCTCTTTCACTACTTTTTTCGCTGCTCTGTGGATATGTCTCCCCTCTATTCTTTATCTGTTGATAATCTGTGCTGTACCGACTGTAAAGCGCTCTGATACCCTGGGGTCTGGCTAGCGCTATAGAAAACTTCTTAAATTAAATTAAATTAAATTAAATTAGATTAAAGATGCATTATATAAACTGGTTTTTAAATGTACTTAAAAAATATTTATTTATTAAAAAAAACAATTATTTTTCATGTTTATTCAAAGCAATACACATATATAGGTACATATTTATACAACAAATAACTGCTTATATATAGAGTGATATGCTGTGTGTTTCTGTTTGTGTATGGTGCTTATGTGGAGAAGTGCCAATTCTTGAGTAGTTTTCTGAAGATAAGTTGGTTGTCCGTGGGTCTTATGTTAGGGGGTAAAGAGTTCCATAGTTTGGCTGCTTGAACAGAGGATGAACCACCCATAGTTTTTTTCTTGTATCTTGGGATTTTGATGCGAGGTGCCATTCTAGCATGGAGGTTCCTTTCTTGAATGTGTTTTGTGATTTTATTCCTGATGAAGAGCGGTCCCATTCAATGTATCGCTTTGTTTGTGATACAAAGCAGCTTGAACGTTGATCTTTTGGCAATCGGCAACCAATGAAGGGCTTTCTAGGCAGGGGAGAAGTGGTCTCACAGTGCAATATGCAATAGAAGTCTGGCAGCCGAATTCTGAATCTGTTGTAGTCTTTTCATGGTCATTAAAGGTGATCCGTGGTAGAGGCTATTGGCGTAATAGAGTTTGGACAGAACAAGGGAGATGATAGCTTGGACCTTGTGTGGAAATCCCAAAGGCCTTTTGTGCCTGGGACTTTAGAAACAGGAGGCCAGCTTTTCTGAAGCCCTTGGAGACTTTTCTACGGAGGGACACAGCACACAGCAAAGTATTTCTTCAAGCAGAGGAAACAGCACACAGCAAAGTCCTTTAGTTCTCTTCTCAGTAGAAACAGCAAACTGTTGGCCAACCCCAGACATACAGCAAGGGCAGTACAACATCACATTCTCTTCAGCTGATCTTTTTTGGCAGTCACTCCTCTTGATCACAAAGTAGTTTTGTAAACTATTATATACATGTGTTTCCACAACAGGAAGCCAGATCTTCTCAGGTCCTTGGAGACTTTCCATTCAGGGCAAAGCACACAGCACAGTCCTCTCTTCAAGCAGGGGACACAGCACACAGCAAAGTTATTCTCCTCCCTTTGGCAGAATTACAACTGCAGGCCAACCCCAGACACACAGCAAGGGCAGTTTTCGCCTTCAGCCCTTCAGCTTTTCTCCTCAGCAAAGGTTCCTCCTTGACTCAAAAAGTAGTCTAACTTTCTGGGGTTTCAGCTCGCATATTTATACCCCAAAAGTCTTTGTTTTATATGTCTGAGGGGTCCTGGACCCAGTCCAAACCAGATCGGGTTGCATTCTGCCCGTGCCCAACTTCTTCCTTTGTCAGTGTGGCCCAGGGTCATCAGACGCACCACAGAAGGTGAAGCCAGCATCGTGGAAGGCAGGCACAGCCCTATTCAGACCCTGGTGCTATGCCTCCCACCAATCTATATGCATATAGGTCTATTCAGCCTAGTGCTGACTCACCCAGACTCCTGGAGCCACCCCAGCACCTGTCACTCTCAAACCAGACAGTCAATCCCCAACCAGACACACAGAAAGGTTGAACAAGAAAATAGCCACTTTCTAAAAGTGTTTTTTTCAAACACTGAATTTAAAAACCATCTCTCCTAAAATATGTGTTATTAAATTCTGAGTTCAGGGGTGCCAGATTTCAATATTCTATCTTGCTTCTACGGGAAGATATGCAGGTAAACATGTTACACATCATTCCCCATTCTGTACCATGGGCAAGATAGCCTTTCAATAGTGAAAAACGGAACTTGCACTATTTCACTATCAGGACATGTTATCCACACTAGTACATGTCCTACCTTTTACATACACTGCACCCTGCCCAGGGGTGTACCTTGGGCATACTATAGGGGTGTCCTAGGTGTAAGGAAAGAGAAGGGTAAGGCCTGGCAAGTGAGTACACTGGCCAGGTCGACATGGCAGTTAGCAAACTGTGCACAGGTACTGCGATGGCAGGCCTGAAACCTCTTTTCAGCGCTACGTATGTGGGTGGCACAATCAGTGCTGCAAGCCCACTAGTAGCATTTGAATTACCAGCCCTGGCACACTCAGTACACTTTACTAGGGACCTTCTGGTAAAACAAATGAGCCAATCGTGGATAACCAATCACAATTACAATTTACACAGCAATAATATTACCTTTAGCACTGATCAGCAGTGGTAAAGTTCCAAGAGGCCTATAGCCAACAACCACAGGTCAGGAATAACAAAGGAGGAAGAAGCAAAACGTTTGGGGATAACCTTACAAAAAGGGCCATTTCCAACACCTACTACCAATAGCAAACCTAACCCTAGTCCCTAGTCTCATCTCTATATTAACTGAATCACTGACCCAGGAACCAATCAGAATCCTCGAATACCCAATCAATGAGAACACTAACCCTAATCCAATAGGTCCCAGCGACCTCAGACAAGGTTTGCTGGCCAGGGAGTTGGAAGCTGCTCCTCTATTCAGAATCTCCTAGGAGACAGACAGGCTCAATCCACACTTTGAACTTCTGCACGTAATAGCTCAATACTACTGTTTGTATAAAACATTACTCACTAGCCAAAAAGTGAGTGGACAATCCCTACAAACACAGCTTAAACAGCTCACAACAGATTACTGCTGTCTCAGAGCATCCTCTGTTCACATTCCGATTTGGAAAAATCCTTGTTGCTAGGGGAGGTAAAAGGGGGGGTTGGTTTCACTCACTTGCTAACACAAAATGGGAGCTGGGGGTGGAGGTCTGAGCACAGAGAAAGGAAGAAATTATGAGGGAAAAATAGATAGTCACAGGGAATGAAAGGAAAAAAGCTACATATTTTGGACTACACATCCCTCAATTCAACAGGTTAAATAAAAACAGGGCCCAGTAAAAACCACAATTTTCAACAGAAAACAGATGGGAAATTGTGCAATCACAGGCAAGTTAAAATTACAATTTTTAATCTGTTACGACCACAATCAAAACAGCAAAAAAAAAGGCACTCATAGGTAAGAAAAATCATTTTTTAAACTTTTTTTTAGGAAAGAGACAGCACTAGTCTGCCGCTTTACCACCTCCTGATCGTAGGAGCACTGTTATCTGGGCACAGGGAAACTGCAGCTCACACAAAATGGAGGTGAATGTTTTTGGGGTTCACCCAGCAAACCCTTAAGCGGCCTGGGCAGGGGTTCAGGGTTGCTTGGTAGCTGGGGAGCCAATCATCAAGATTAGGTTTGCTGGCCAGGGGCACTTGAGTATATTATGCCACATCAAGTGTAAAAATGTATGCAAGAAGTCATAAAGACTAAATATGACACAATAAGACAAGGCAGTGTCTAATGACTAGGCCAAATATCTAAAACATTTGATTTCACCAATATTCCAAGATTTAGAACCCACTCTTACCATGCCATGATCAAATGTAAAAACCGCAACATCTCGTCCATGATGAATGTGATTCCGTCTGGTAATTGGATTTCCATGATTCTTCACCCAAATCCCAGCTAATGTATTATTGGAGATTTTATTGTCTTCATAAACCCCCTGTGCATGATCAGTATATGAAACTGACACCATTAATTTGCCACGTTAATTTTGCAGTATTTGTGAAATGTATGCATTTATATATGTATCTATGCATGTATATATGTGGTATTTGTGCAACCCAGACCTTAGTGAATGGCAGAGGGTCCTATTTAAGGTCACACAAATGGTACAGTCAATGAGTGCAGTGGTTACAGGTTTTGGAGAGAGGTATATCGAGGTCAAACCTCTCACAGTCACAAAATAAATACTCCCATACTTTTATATGAACTAGGATTGGATGTTTTGTATAAGAACAGATAATTTGTGAATGAATAATTTTGTGCTTTTGCGTTTTACTTGCTACTGCTTGTATTGCTCATTTATAGCCCTGCACATACATAACGTATGGTGGTCTTCCCCCAAACGTTTTGCCTCTCCTCTTCCATTTTGCTGAAATAATTTTTGTTGGCCTTAGGATTCTGTGCACTCTATCACCGGTATCCAGTACTAAAGTGTTTGTGCTCTCTCCTCTAAAACATGGTAACATTGTCTTATATTCTCTCCTCTAAAACATGGTAACATTGGCTTATACCCTAATGACATATTTAATTTACTCATAAGTCCTTAGGAAAGTGGCACTACCTGTGTTCAGGGCCTGTAAATGAAATGCTACTAGCGGGTCTGCAGCACTGAGTGTGCCTCCCACTTAAGTAGCCCTTAAAACATGTCTAAGGCCTGCCAATGCAGAGCCAGTGTATGCAGTTTTAAACTGCCCTTTTACCCTGGCATAATAATCATTTTGTCAGGCCCAAACCTCCCTATTTAATACATATTAGTCATCCCTAGGATAGGCCCTGAACGGTCCAAAGGGCAAGATGCAATGTATTTCACAAGCAGGACATGTACTTTAACATTTTATAAGTCCTGGTAGTAAAAAACTCTTAAGTTCATTTTCATTACTGAAAGGCCTATCTCCCCAATAGGATAACATAGGAGTTGCCTTATTCTATTTTTATAAATGTAAATACCAAGTGGGAAAAGATAAGCAGTTCATGTTTGGTGTCACTGGAATCACAGTTTACAATCCTAACTTATGCTTAATTTAGATTTTAAATTGCAATTCTGAACATGCCATGTTTAGAAAGTTGTCCTGTTGTGGGTCACATGACTAGGTGTAGCTGACAGCTAAACTTTGTGGATTCATCCCGGATAGTCAAGTCAGGGACATTTGTATAGTGCACAAATCACATCCGGAGAGTCTCATGGCGCTTGCAGACGACTCTGACAGGAGGGGCAGGACAGTTAGTTTGCAAAAAGCCAGGTTTTTAGCTTCTTACAGAAACAGCTGTGTTCTGGGATAATACAGAGGTGGAGGGGCATTTTATTCCACGAAGCAGGAACTGAAAAAGAAAATGCACGGCCGCTGTTTCTGGGGGTTTATATTCATAAAGGTGTCAGTTGGAATTCATTGCTGGATCTGAGTTTTCTTTGAGGCTGATACCATCTTAGTTTTTTTGACCAGTATCTAGGGACTCTTTCATACATGTGTCTATGGGCCAGGCATGGAGTTTTAAAAAGGATACGCATTTTCACCGGATGCCAATGAAGGCTTCTCAGGCAAGTGGCTGATGAAGTTCTTCACGGGAGGTTTTGTACCAGCCGAGCTGCAGTGTTCTGAAGAACCTGGAGCCTGCTCAGATGGTGTTTCTTTAATGGTGGCTAAGAGCGCGTTCCCGTAGTCCATTCTATTTATAATTAGACCCTGAACTAAGGGTTTCCGGGCCTGAACGGGAATCCACTTGAAAATCTTCCTCAAGCTACGCATTAGTCTGAAGCAGGTACCTATGATGTGGTTGATTTGGTTTTCCATGGACAATATATTGTTCATGTAGAAGTCCAAATTTCGAACTGATTCCTTAGGCACTGGACAGTTGCCTGAATTATTTGGCCACCAGTAATGAGTCCAGTGTTCTGCCGCTTTGCCGAAGAGCATGATTTCTGATTTGCTGCCATTTAACTGGAGGTGATTGATATTCATCCATTCCTCGACATGAGTCAGGCAGTTTTTGAAACGTTGTTTGGTTTCATTTGGATCAGGGCCCAGTGTGACTAAGATCTGGGTATCGTCGGCATAGGACAGAACATCATAGCCATAAGTTCTAATCACTTTAACCAATGGGGTCATATAGACATTCAAAAGCGTTGGGCTCAAAATAGAGCCTTGTGGAACGCCCATCTTAACAGGTCTTTCGTCTGCTCTGTTTTTATCGATCTGGACCGCTGTTGTGCGATCGGATAGGTAGCTGGATAACCATTTTAGGGCGTTTCCTCTGACACCAATCTCCCACAGCCATTGAATTAAGATGCGGTAGGAGATGGTGTCAAAGGCCGCAGATGGGTCGAGCAGGATGAGGATGGTTGACTGGCGTTTATCCAATGCCAGTCTGATATTGTCAGCAACCTCGACCAGCGCAGTTTCCGTGCTCTGTAGTGCCCTAAAATCAGATTGCGAAGGGTCCAGGAGTCCATGATTTTCGAGGTGGCTCACAAGCTGATTATTGACAAAGGATTCGAGCATTTTTCCAAAATATGGAAGTAATGAGATGGGCCAAAAATTTAAAAGAACGTTGAGGTCGGCCGCAGGCTTTTTCAAAATAGGTCTAATTTTTGCTGCTTTCCATATTGTGGGGAAGTCTGCATCCGTGAATGATTTGTTGAAAAGGTTTGTGAGATGTTCCACTAGTGCCAGCGCAAGTTTTGAAAAAAGTTTGGGGGAAATGTGATCAGAAGGAGACCCAGACTTTATTTTCAGCCCCACAGACATGGTCACATCGCAATCAAATTTTGCAAATTCATCCATTATGTAGGAGGGATCAGGTAGCGATGTTGCCAGGGCATCGGACTGAATTGGGTTTTGATGGGAAGGAAAAGAGACGTGAATAGTAGTGATTTTGTCCTCAAAGAATTTAGACAGCGCGTTGGCCCACTCTATGGAATTCGGAGTTACTAACGGACTACTGGAGATGGTAAATACTTTCATGATTTGAAAGAGTTCTTTAGAGGAATTTTGAGCTTTATTTATCCGCTCCGTAAGGATTGCTCTCTTTGTTGACTTTATGTCACTCATATAGCTAGAGAGCAATAATTTGTATGTTTTCCGGTCTGCCTGATCTTTACTTTTCCGCCATTTTTTCTCCGCAGTTCTGCATTTAGATTTCATGATTTTCAATTGCTCTGTGAACCAGGGGGCAGTTCTAATCTTGCGCTTGACTTTGCTCAGAGGAGCAATTTTATCCAATGCTGTCTCTATGGCTTTGTCAAATTGAAGTGCTGCAATACTAGCACTTGAAGTAGAAAATTGTGTGTCTAGATGAAAAATTTTTAAGAACATGGGCAGGTGATTTTTATCAGGGGTCTGCATAATGTGAATTCATTTTCTAATGCTGTTTTTGTTATGGTCATGGGAAAAGAAAATTTAAATAAATAGTGGTCTGTCCAGAGTAATGGGATGGGAGGGTCTGCTATTATATCAGGGGAATTCGAAAAGAGGAGGCCCAACGCGTGGCCAGCTATATGTGTGGGGCCTGTGACCTTCTGATCAAGGCCCAGAGTGTTCATGTTGGTTAGCTTTCCGGTGTCCGAATCAGATTGTATTTCCGCATGATAGTTGAAATCGCCTACTAGAAGAAATCTATCAGAGGCTAGAACATGTGGTGCAATTATTTTAAGTAGCTTATTTGCAAAGTCTCCTTTGGCACCAGGGGGTCAGTACATTAAGGCTCCTTTCCAAACATTGTTCGGTTGTCCCTCAATCTTAAATATGATAATTTCTAGATAGTTGAAGACAAAGTTTTCCAAACTAACCACATTTACATTTATTTTAGTTGCAGTCAATAATCCCCCCCCCTAGTTTCTTTCCTGTCGAGTCGTGTTATTTTGTACTCTGGCTGGAAAGAGCTATGTATATCGGAAGTAAGCATGGGCGGATTTTACGAATTGGCAATCCGCGAACTTGCGTATTTACGGATTCGCAATCCGCAAAATCCGCGAATTTGCGGATTTTCTTTTGTGTTTGCAAGGATTTCTGCCAGTTCGCGAGGGTTCTGTACCAGTTCGCAATTGCGAACTTACTTGTCGGCTCGCAACGGCCGCGACTATGTTGTTTCTACATCTGGTTCATCATCACAGGTTCACAGCACCCTCTGTTTCACCACTGCCACCCTCTGGTACACCCATGCCACCCTCTGGTACATCACTGCCACCCTCTGGTTGGTTTATCACTGTAGATTATGGGGGTGAAAAAAAGCAAGCACACCTGCCCTGCTTCAACTGACATGAATTAATTTGGGGTTGATTAATGTGTCACTGAATTTAAACTTCCAGTCTGGCTGGCACCTGCTTCCTTATCTGTAATTTGCTGAACTCTGAAGGGGCCCCTCAGGAAGCACTACAGGGAATGGTTACTAATGATAAGATTGAACTTTTGCACCTGCTGAGTTCTTTCAGTTTTGTCTGTAATTGCTTTCTGTTGCAGTGCAATTTTTTTTATCAGGACCTTTGTTGTATACTTGTAGCTATTCTCTGAGCCTGCTGTGAGGGTCAGAGCAGGGTCATAGAATAGTTGCAAGTAGGCAAATGAACTCTGAAGGGGCCCCTCAGGAAGCACTACAGGGAATGGTTACTAATGATAAGATTGAACTTTTGCACCTGCTGAGTGCTTTCAGTTTTGCAAAAATCCAAATATCCAGCAGCATCCACAAAAGTAATCCTTCCAGGTCAAGATCCAAATCATAGTAACCAGCACATGAAGAAAGCACTGGGAGGAGCCTGGTGGACAGGAACAGGAAGTTGGAGACTGTGGGGCACTTCCTTCCTCCCACCCCCACCCCCCAAAATGGACTCCTTGCAAAGAAAAAGTGCAGGCAAATGTCAACCTGAGGAGTTATTCTGATAAAAATCATAATTTTCAAGGTTTATGCTGCCTGCTGGTGGATTTCTTGTGTGAAATTGCAAATTTTGCAATTTCGCAATTGCGAGATTGTCGCTGTCCGCCGCATCTACGTGTTCGCAAGTATTTACTATCACGAAATTGTATAGTTTTCTAGTGGGCAAGTGCGACCAAGCAAAAAATCCGCTTCGCACGGATTTTACGAATTTTCGGCAAGCTCGCGAGAGTTCACGGATTGCGAATTTACCGAAAATCCGCAAAATCCGCGAGCGGAACGGATTTTACGCCCATGCTTAATCGGAAGTGGCATATTCGTGCAACCAAGTCTCAGCGAGAAAACAGATGTCTGGGGCTGTTAAGTCAAGAAGAGACCAGATTTCCAGTGCATGTTTGGGGATAGAGCGGGCGATTAAAATATATGGCATTCAGTTTTTCCGCGGGATAGCCACACAATAGGGGGTTTAGGTGTGCCAGCCAGGGTCATCTACTGGCAGGATGGGGGCAGAGCTGAGCACAGCCATATTGCAACTGAATAGCTTGCACTCTGCCTTCACACAAAGGGTCTAACAACCCTGCACTTCATCCAGCTTGGAGCCACGGCAAAGGAGGCAGGAATTCCATACACATCAAAGCAACTGTCTAGAAGGTTCTCCTTCCTTCCAGAATAAAGGCACCAGGGTATAAAAGGAATACCCCAGACAGCAGCTCTTCAGTACACTTCTGGACTTGTGGATACTCTGCCAGGAGAAAGAGTGCTGTGTGGCTACAAAGAACTGCCACTCTCCTAGACAGCGGCTCAAAAGCTTGCTGCCCTCTTGCCCGGGAAACATCCTGAACCCAGGAACCCAGAGTGACTCAAAGGGCTAGTCTGTTAGCCTCCAGATCTGAGCCTCATGGACATAAATGGCTCTTCCATCAGTTCCAAGGCCTGGCTGCTGTAAGTTCCTGACCCCAAAAGGGTGCCTCTCATGCCCTGGACCCTTTGTGCACAAAACATGAGCAGGTAAACCCACAACAGGGCTAATCTGGGACTGTATCTGACCCTCACTCTAACGCGGTCGGCCTAAACTATTGACTTTGACCTGGTTCAGCATGACCAGATAGCCACACTTTCTGCTTTTAGGCACAATTTTAGAGTTTATTCTTCAAAACCTCATTTACTCCAGTTCTACTGATTGGATTTTTGTCATTTTGGTCTTATTTTAATTATTAAACTCAGCTCTATTGTTCTAACCTGGGTTTTTTATGTTTTCACAGTTTTACTGTTTGAAGTGTTACACAAATACTTAACACATTGCCTCTAAGTTAAGCCTGACCGCTCTGTGCCAAGCTACCAGAGGGTTGAGCACACACTAATTTGGGTCCCTGACTAGGATTGTGGATGCTGCTTGACTATGGCTCACACACCCGTCAACCAGTAACCCAATTTCTTACATTGGTGGCAGCGGTGGGATAGTACTTTTGTTTGTGCAGCGCAATACAGTGATTTGGTGTACACCACAGTCCCATATATAAGAACAATTAACACTTTAAATTCTGCCTGATTAGCCTTTATATTGTTTTCAAATGTGTTCCTGCTCTACATGATTGTGTCTGTGGCCCCACCAGCAAAGATGGATTTTGACCGTATCAACATGGAGAGCTATACTCTGGCTGAGCTCCAGGAGTTTTGCCACCTTCCCAAAAGGAGCACTGGGAAGGTGGAGCTCCAGAAGGCATTGAGGGCATTGATAGAGGCCCACCAGTCACCAACAGATAAGGAGAAGGGAGAATATGACGAGGAAAGATCGGAGCAGGACCTACAGTAGGGTCTTGGAGTGAAGCCTGTTAAGGAGGAGGGAAACCTACTCCCAGAATTAGAAATCCCTGTCCATCCAGGAAAATGTGTCTTCCAGGGGCTTGGCCTCAAATGGAGTTAGAGGACAGAATGGAGGAAAGGAAGCTCAAGCTAGAGCTGGCTAGGCTAAAGCAGTAGAAGGAGGAAAAGAAACTGGCCATGGAGGCGAAAAAGGATGAGAGAGCATCGGAAAAAGGAATTTGGATGATTTTACTGGGCTGTACTACCTAATTCTGAGAGAGCACATGTTCAGTACTTGTTTTCAATTGCTGCAGCAACATTCAGTAAGTAGCAGGCTTACTGATCCCAGTAAGCTTGCCGAGGAGACATGTATGCTACTTCAGCGTCTCTCCACCCTCGTGTCTCTGTGAAATGGCAACCGTACGGGTTGGATTTTGTCTCTGCATGATTCATTTCCAGTAAATATTTGTGAGTCTTGTTTGTCGGTGAGTAATTGTTGGGTCCCGACCTTTAGAATACTAAGTCCCAATTTCATTAACTTTTGACAGATTGAACACATATTGGGGACACACACCTTGTCTTCTCCTAAGTCAGGTAGTTAATGTGCATGTTTACTTTTTGCATGGTACCCCATGCTGGTGCTTCACAACCTTTGCCACCTGGATGTATATAATATTAAATTCATTGATACTATATAGATCCTGTTCCGCTCCTTTTTCCCAGCGTCCATGAACTTTCATTCTAGTTGATCACCCGGATTCGCTCATTTGATCTATGGTACGCAATCTCTACCTCCATCTAGGTCAGTTGTTGAGCTTTTCCTTGGGCTCTTAGTACCAAATGTAATTACTTTTACATTAATTTTAACCCTTTTTATCGAAGGTTGAGCCTTGGTTGGATTTCCTATATAGTGATAGCTTGGCACCATTTTGCCTTCTGCAACATGGTCAGTTTACCCAACTATTAGCCTTGGTCTGGCTGTCTTCCATTTACTTTGATTGTTTTACTGGCCCCTAGTATAGATCTTTGTAACTCACAAGAGGAACCTATTAGCATGTATCCACAAAGGAGGGAGTTAGAAGGGCAATATTTTACGGGGTCCAGTGTATACGCCCTTGAACCATAAAAACAAACATAAGAAATACACTGTTCCCCAGGAGGAGGTACTGAAACGGCGTAACCAAGCGGAACAAAGGCAGCGTGCAGGGGGAAGAGAAAACAAGAACCAAGGAACAGTCTGAGATCATTATCAGTGTGACATTCTTCACTAGAAACTCCACATACCATAAGAATACCATAATCATTCATTGGTACATCATTAACTCGGGTGTTCTTTCACTTCCCCGCCCCAGGTTAGCATTCAAGCGTACAGCTAATCTTAAAGATCAACTAATACACACCAGACCTAGGAATAAGGAAGCGGTGACTCAGAGAACCCATTGGAATCTGCCCCCAGTGACAGGTCACTTTCCCTGTGGCGGGTGCGCCATCTGCAATCAAACTAGCCCTAGCAAGGAGCTAAAACTCACTGAGACCTTCACGTGGAAACAGAAGCGACACACAAACTGTAAAACGCCCAGGTGTATCTACCTCTTTACCTGCCCCTGTGGGAAGAGATATGTAGGCATGACCATGAGACAGGTCAAGCTGCGTATCAATGAACATAGGAGCAATATCCGATGCCACAAAACACACACAAGACTTTACCCAGCGGACAGCCTGCGGTGGACAATTCTGGAAGAACATCAGCAGATTACTCATCAGGCGCTCTTCAGGATACAGCAGAGGTGGGTCCACCGTCTAGGTACTGATTCCAATGGGCTTAATGACTCCATTCCTTGGGGTTGTCTAACTAGGGCCTAAAACCCTATGTCTCATTTTAACCACACTGTCATGTATCTACCTTACTCCTTAGTCTCCTCATGGAGGGTGATGCAGTCCTTTGATACCATACTGGAGGTCACCTTTAGGGGGGTTGGATAACGCATGGGAATCGTTTCCCGATATCTTTAACACCCCTCCACGCCTATTCCATGAGTGAGTTGTGACATAGCGCAACCAGGCGGGTTGCAGTGATCAGCATTCACACACACTACAACATGGCTGCCACTGTGACAGGGGCATCCACGAGCCTTGCTTAGGAGCGACGCCCCCTTGGGCCACGCCTTGACATAACCCCCGTTGGCCCCGCCCCCACGTGATACAGGGTCACGAGAGTTCCGGTACAATGAGCTAAAAAGTAACGTTCCAGTGTGCCACAGTGCCCCGGCTTCTCTCTGACACCGATGTATGGGTAGGTGATTCGGCGTGTTCTGTACTTCGGACAGGTAAGAGGCCCCTCAGGGCCGATCTAATGCAATGACCTTCTTTGCCGCCAGCCCGCAGCCTCCCAGTATTGAGGGTGACTCTGTGGTTGCCTCGTGCGTGCGGGATGCTTTATCTCCTTGATACCGCATGGACCAGGGAGCAATTGTCTACTGTGTTGTGCTGTGGGTATGCGTCTTCTACGGTGGTCCGGCATCTCCTCTTCGTTGACCCCTCTTGGTTGATGGGGGTGTGCGGCGCGGGTCCTCCAAGGTGGTGTGCTGCCTTTCTGCCCACATGGTCTACCAACGGTCCCTGCTGTCTCACCGCGAGCAGCTTGTTAGAGTGGTATGTCCACCTTTCTGGCTTCCGCGGTGTACCCCCGGTGTGTGGGTCTGTTTATAACTACGTTTAGCGGGGCCCATTACCTTTTTCCCTGAAGATGTCTCCCATTTCCCTCCAAGGTACCAACCACTCTGGTGCCATGCTTTACAGAGAAGACTGGAGACGCCCATGTCGGTCTTAGTAGGGTGAGACATCCGAACAATGGGTGACACTTTTTATTGTTCACAATTGAGTCATTGTATCATTCACAATTGAGGCATAGTAATCCATAGTCTCACTGATTTTTACTGCTGATGTCTCCCTTTTATTAGATTGTTTAATACAATCACTGTGTACTTTAAACCTCATGGTACAGGATGGGTAACCCCATGCTCCTTACTCACTGGCCATAAACACTGTAACTGAGCTGTTGCGACCTGCACCAACTATAGAGCCTATTGAGGGTTAATTCTTTTCCCCTTATGTCGCCCTTTCTTAGGTCCCACTTAGACTGAGCAGGACCATCTGGCCTGCAGTCCAACTTCTAGAGGAAGGTAGTATTTCCCCTTCCTGTTTGTGTAGCACTTTTTTATTTTATATTGTAGGTCCTGACGAATTGCTCTCAAAGCATGAAACATGTCCATGTCGACCTTTAGGTAAGATAGACACTACTGTATCTTTGCACCAGCTGTCGCCTCACTGTTTAATTTAAGAAGGTGGTGTACCACACCAATAAAGATTGCCGTGGATTCAATAACCTTTTTTAATCTTCACCACTCTCACTCACGTCTACACTTTTCCTGCAGCCCTCATACCCATATGCACCAACTGGCAGGAACAAAAGATCTCCGATAAAGAGCCCCTTTATGGGTGCCCATCAAACATTGCAGCTCCAGTCTGACGAGGAGCAAAACCCATATGATGAAGCATGACACCTAGCTTGCTGGGTGTGTGAGGGTTTCAGTTCCGAAAGGGGAATATCCCCCCTTTTTTCTCTTCCCCCTGCACGCTGCCTTTTTTCCGCTTGGTTACGCCGTTTCAGTACCTCCTCCTGGGGAACAGTGTATTTCTTATGTTTGTTGAACCTATTAACATGCCTGAACAATGTCATTAGTCACCTAGGCTACTTCTGCATGGTTCATTATTCATGTACAGCATCTTAGATACTTCTACATGTGTAAAACCTTTCCTTTTTTTCTTACTTTCCTTTCTTCTTCTTCCAGCAGGCATTTTCCTCAGGCCTTACTTGTGTCCTGATGATGATCCCATTATTATGTTATGGGATTGAAACATCGTCGACCTCAGTACCTTGACACTAATTATTGATTGTATTTCAGCCATACGTTGCTATGCCTGAGTTTGGAAACTTGCGCTGAATACTGCCCCACTTTTCATGGTTTCTTTGTTTTTGATTAAATACAATTACAATTTCCATTGGGAGTTCTATAACATAGACATCATTGTATATCTGTGTACACAAGAGTCTATAACTTATGTTTTGAGCGACCAATGTTCCTTTATAATAACTAGCGGATCTACAGCAGTAATTCTGCCACTCATATAAGTAGTCCTTAAAATATGTCTAATGCCTGCCATTGCAGAGCCTGTGCATACAGTTTTAGCTGCTCTTTCGACCTGGAAAATACACTTTGCAAGGCCAACACCTTTATTTTTTAATACATATAAGTCACCCCTAGAGTAGGCCCTGGACAGTCCAAAAGTCAGGGTGCAATATATTTAAACACTAGGATGTGTCCTTTTACGTTTTACATGTCCTGGTAGTGAAAAGCTCTTACATTTTTTTTAAACTACTGCAATAATAATCTCACCCTTATGTAAACATTGGTGTTGCCTTATTACATTTTATAAGCGTAACTTCCAAAAGAGGTAAGCAATTCAAGTTTTAAGTTTCTGGTAACACAGTTTAAAATGCTTCCTTATGGTGAAGTGGGATTTTAAACTGCAATTCTAAAAATGATACTTTTAGGAAGTTGGCTGCTGTAAATGGGGGTCTGTAGTTGACAATGGCATGCACCCTGTCCAAGCAGAGACCCTTCTTTATAGTCAGGATAAGTTAAGTACACATCTGAGTTTGCCTGTGCTCACCCTCTGGTAGCTTGGCACAGAGCAGTCAGGCTAAACTACAGAGGCAACGTGTAAACCATTTATATATAACCCACAGTAACACAGTGAAGACAACACAAATGGACAACACACCAATTTAGAAAAATAAAATATTCTTATATAAACCAAACAAGAGCAAAACAACATAAATCCAACACACAGAACTCAAAATATCACTTGTGAAAGGTTTCTGGTAAACATGTAGCTCTTAGAAGACAATAGGTAAAGGAGTGTGGCTTAATGGTTAGAGTGGCAGACCCTGATGCAGAGTTCTGGCCAGGGGACCAGGGTTCGATTCCCGCCTCGGCGGGGTCTTGGGCTCAATTTCCTCAGACCTGTTAATTCTCGCCTCGGTGGCTGTTCTAATCACGGGCCCCACGCTGCAACTCTAGGCAATAGCTTGCTTAGCCTCCACACCGGCCCCAACAGCGCTAAGGATGCCTGGCTTCACCCTGGGGGTGCCCAGGAGTTGACACTTCACAGGGAAAGCCAGGAGGGGTTCCACAGCGGTATGAGTATCAGCGCCAGGAAGCCGAATAGGCGACACCGCATGGTGACCGTCTGGTGACAGTGCGCTCTATAAATACCATGACATTTACATTTAGCTCCAATTGATGCCATCTCAAGGTGTGTGGACCGGCCATGGAGTCACATCGACCCCCAGAGAAACAGTAACTTTTGTGATGATCCAAACAATGGTGTTGCACGGTGTCTGGGAGGTGATACAGTGCCAGGCAGCATCAGTGCCTTACTGCTATGGGGATGAGGGGTCAGATAATTACTGATACGCAGGGAGGTAGAGGTGTCGGTTCCTTACTGTTGTGGGGGGGGGGGTGAGGCATCGGTTCCTTGAGGTGATGTGCCTCGGCGTGTCAATTCCTTACGACATGCCGTGTTGGGCAGTCACTCACATCAGTTATCGGCTCCGCGATGGTGTGTGGGAGGCATCAGTCGGGGTCGGTCAGTGCTTTGTGTGCTCCACGTTAGCACCCTTGGCCCAGGTGCAGGAAACAGCATCGATGACTGGGTCAGAGTCAATGCGGGGACGACTTCTTTTGGTAGGCCCAGGAGGGGCAAAGGTGCCACCAATGCATTTGTTCAGTTTTTAAGGAACTGTCAGGAGCAGTATAGCCCCCCAGATTGTTCCCCACCAAAAACATTCTAGGTCTCCCAGATCACAATAGTTGGTCTGGGGAGGTAACTGTTCATTTTTAATCTCTCCATGAGTCTCTACTTTTGTACTTGTATTGTACTTGTAGTTTTCCACGTTTGTACATGTGTAGGGAGCATAGGGGCCTCACATGACTGGTCCTAAAATAGCAATAGCAGTGAATACAATTAAAAGAAAGACTCTGAGACACATTTTTCAAGATAATGCTTTATTGATAATGTGAAGGTTACAATGCAAGGTTGAACAGAATAATGAATTTTGTTGAATATTTGTACTACCTCCAATGACTTCAATTGAGGGTCATAACATGTATAACGGGTTGGTACTTTCCACTGCATCTTCAATGCTCTTGAATTTGTGACCCATAAGATGTGACTGCTTTTGAACATTTGATGAGGTTATACCCTGACAAAGGAAGAACTCCTACCAAATTGGTAATAACACACCCTTATATTGTGATATTGCATTTAGAATAGGTGAGGTTTTTGTGGTTATTGGATTCAGGACCCATTACGGGTGTAACATGATATGAGGGTGTCACCAAAGGTATGTCCAGCAACCTGATTGTCTATAAATGTAATTTAATGTATACTTTTTTGTAGTGTTTTGTAGTGTTTGTGTAATAAAAGTACTTTACATTTTTTAAAAGAAAGAGCATGAACTGGATAATAATTCATTGATTGAAATTAAGGAAATAATATGCATTGTGATCTATGTTTTTTACTGTGATACAGGTACCACTGATTGCTTAGTATGCATTTAGTTGGTATTAATGAATTCCTATGGGTAATTTAAAATTTGTGTACAGTCAATTCCCTAGGGCTTTGTATTAATTCAACGTACAATTTTAAAGAGTGAAAAATATTTTAGCTTAAATTTGATACCATTACGTTTTTATTGAAGTATGGATTCTCTGTATACGTTGTTTATTGTGCTTTTACGGTCAATTGACCAAATTAAGATAAATATGATATTAATTCATTGAACTGGGGTTACCAGCCCACACCACCTTCCCTTAGGAGACTTTAGATTTCTCTGCTTCGTTACCCTGAGATAGCCTAATGTTACAATGGGTACTTGGTCCCTAGTACTAGACTGCAGTCATATTGCTTGTGAAGGACTCACATCCATTGTAACTAATAACCCAATTACTTACACTGTGGATCTGTGATACATTTTACAGTGAACAGCGCCTTCAGAGTAGTTTTATGCCAGAAATGGGATGTAGTTACTTAACATGGCATATTAGCATAATTTAGTGAATTTCACAAATTTAGGAACAAGGGTAATGTCAAATTCTACTAAACACACGACTTCTGCCGACATAACACACATTTCACCTGAGCCTAATACTGGCTTGTCTGTTAAAGCACAGCAACAGTTATATTTTGCTGGCATGACTAAAGAGCAGACATTAAAGGTTGTTTTTGTTTTATCTCCTGTATGACGCATATTGAGTTCATGCACACACACAAAGTCTTTTATCTTACTGAGAAGGGATCGGTTGCTGCACTCACTCAGCTTACACTTGAGGCTGAAGGTGTAGTTAGCATGACGGAAAAGGAGTTGTCTCTCTCCTGGGGGCCCATAAACCTGCTACGAGCACTATTCCTGAGGATCAAATATAGGGTAGTAAATAAATTAGCGTTGTTACCGAAGACTGCAGCATCAAAATGTTACCAAAACTTCTGTGATTTGATTGCATCAGCCTTTAAATTGGAAGTAATGGAAATCTATGACGCTTTCATAGCCACTTCCAATCACAGTACTACTAAATCTCCCTTATGTCCCGAATCCTAGGGGAACTACTTTTGTTTGTTCTCCCCAATTTCCTCTGATGTAGTAAAACAAATATTAGAAGCTAAATCCGGGTCGCCAACTGACCCCTGCCCACCTGCAGTCCCTAAAGAGACAGTGGAGGTGGTAAGCTCTGAACTAACACAGATATTTAAACCATGTTCAGCTTAGGCAACTTTCCATCCATTTGGAAAGATTGCTCCATTCTCCCCTTATTAAAGAAGCCCAATTTAGATGTGTCTAATCCAACTAACTATCGTTCTATTGCCCGTCTACCACTCCATGCCAAAATAGTTGTAAAAAGTATGAATAAACAACTATCTCAATTTATTCAGGACAATGATTTCCTCGATCACTCTCAGTACGGATTTCGACAGGAGCACAGTACTGAAACTGCTCTGACCAATGCCATTAAGGAAATCAGAATGGTGACGGACAGAGGGGGGGACAGCCGCCCTGGTCCTCCTCACATTTGACACTGTGAACCATAATATTTTGCAACAGCGGCTAGAATCGATGGTGGTCTAGGGAATGGCATTGACCTTACTGGCCTCCTTTCTGAAGGAAAGGAGATTAACAGTCACAGTGGACAGTTACCAATCAGAGCCATATGTTTTACCTTGTGGAGTCCCTCAGGGATTATCGACTATCTGGGTGTCATCCGCATAGGACGTCAGACTGAAACCAAATTTTCGAATCAAAGGGGCGAGTTCCGCAACATATATATTGAAAAGAGTTGGACTCAAGGAATTGAGCTTGGAACTAGCCATGCCGTAACGCCGTAATCGAACAGCTTTCCGACACAGTACCTCAATCAACCTTGAGCCAATACGACAAGTGGAATACCCAAATCGATCTATGGGCAGGAGACAACAAGTCCTAGAAAACGTGACAAGATAAGGGGAGATAAAAACCACAGATTTTTAAGAATTATGTCGGAGTGAACAAAAGGAAGGGTATAGAAAAAAGACAACATTAACGTGATAATTGTGGAAACTGCTGAACATAAGACATCAAAAAGAATTGCAGTGCCCTGAAGAAACTCCTTGGTAGGGAGTGAAACGCGTTGGCTGAATTCGTGGTATATTTTATTGATGATGTGTATTTTACTGGATAAAGATAAATAAAGAACATTTTCTACGTATTCTTCTCTGGACTTCTATTTTTGGTGCGCCCCCATGAACAAGAAAAAAATGGTCTAACTGATCTGGAGAACACAGCGACGCCAAACAGCAGCTGGTGTCGGGGTTGGCAGCACAGAGGAAAAAAAAAAAAAAAAAAAAAAAAAAAGATATATTGAAATATTGACTTATTGGAACTGGAGTTTAGGTGCGGCACTCTAAGGTCCGCTGCTGCTTTTTTGTATAAACACAGAACTGCACTGCAGCTTGGAGAAAATGTAATACAAATGTGCCAAGTTTTATTCTCACAATCTCTATTTTATTTTTGCATTCCCTACTTTAATTGTATATTGAGATGTTTATATAATAGAAGAAAACATGAGCACATTTAGAGTCTTGTCTTTTCGTACTTTCAATTTCCATTAATCTTTTAAGGAAATGGGACAGAATGGTTTGCCACCTTATGCTTTTGGATAAGCATTTGGGGCCTTATTTATGAGCCCTTGCGTCTCTTTTAAGCTGCCGGTGCGTCACTTTATGTGACTCACCAGTGGCGTAAAAAATGTGCCTTATTGCACCATATTTACAAAGTGACGCATCTAGGTAGATGCGTCACTTTGTAAACCCCTGTCTCACATTACACCTGCGCCAGGTATAATGTATGAAGGGGGGGCGTTCTGACGCAAGAAAGGGTCATAGAAGTGACGCAGTGAAATCTATAAGATTTCACTGCGCCACTTCTAGGATGCAAATGCGTCAATATCTAACGCCTGCCTCACAGCAGGCGTAAGACTGACGCAGGCCCTTTCACATGGGGCTTGTCCCATATGAAAGGACATATTGTTGGAGTTGCGCCACTTTTGTGACACACTCCAGCAATGCGTCACTTTTGCGCCATACAGACAAGTCAGAAATACTGACGTATCTGTAGGTCCTTGCGACATGATGTGTCATATTAAAAATATGACGCATCAATCATGTCGCAAGGAGGGCGCACTGAGAAGTGACGCATCGCTGCTTTCACGCAGCGATGCATCACTTCTCATAAATGAGGCCCTTGGTTTTTAAAGCACATAACTATCAGAGATAGTGCTTTTGTCATTGCCATTTTCCTTACGTTACTTTAATGTTCAGTATTTTCAGATGAGATACCCACATAACAATTCTCCTTACAGCAGGCTTAATGCTAAATCTATCACGGGGAGCATTGTTTAAAAAAAAAAAAATAGCAATGCAATAGGGCTGGCTTTTTAGGGAATGCTGCATAGTAATACGAATCATTAAAAGTAGATAACATGGAATGGATATGTATATATGTGGAAGCAAAGAACAGTAGAATAATATTGGTGTATGTTAAATGGTTAAGCGATAGTTGCACTGTTAAGCAAGACCTAAAAATACTTGTAGGTTAATGACTGCCCTCCTCCGAATAGTGCTGCTGCTAAAGAAAAGAAAAAACTCCATAAATGATCTAGTTATGCAGGACACTTTAAATAGCAGTACAATGTCATGTGTGTGCCCCTGAAAGCTCAAGCACCTGCAGCTGAATAAATAAACAAATAGTCACAGCTGTGTGGAGGACAATCACTTTTTCGTGGAAGCAAACAACTTTCTAAAGAGAACTTGTTCTCCTGGCTCCCAACATGTGGGTGGAGCCAAACCCCTCTCCTGGTGATGCTCACGTAATTGTTTGGCTGTAACAGCACTGTCGAGATAGACCATCACATCAGACATATGTTCACCATTTAGAGCAGATGGGCTTGTTTCCTCGCTGATATCACATTCTCTCACACTTTTCAACATTTTGATGGTGGTATTCTCTGCTAACATAAAATAAACCAGGTTACATTGTGCAAATCTGATCTATTGCAGATTTGTACTAATATTTACTATGCACACAAACGACATTGTCATGTAGTGACTAATGCAATGTTTGCACCGGCCAGTCTATTCGTGGTACTGTTGGAGTCAGAGGTCTTTATGTCGCATGCAACACATTACATGACAAAACTGTTACATTCACGACCTCAACTACCATTCAGCAGTCAAGGTAAGTACGTGTCCATTTTATGATTAGTAAATATACCCTTACCTTGACTACATAGTTTTAGGAGATAAAGTGATGCAAACTTTAGTATGTCGATATTCTTGACCTACACATTGTGAAATATAATATAACTCTGTTAGATGGTGAAAAAGTGGGGATATATTGATTAGTAATACTTCCCACTATGTAATGGAGCCCATCACATATCCTTGTCTCTTCATTCTGTGATGTATTCCTATAGGTTCTGTATCGATCCCCCTATTCCTGACCCTATTCTGGTTAACAAGTTAACTAGCAGCCATCCCATGAGGCAGAAAACCCCCATGATGCAGGAACCGTTATCTGATAAAGCCACACTACGGCACAGGAACGTGTTATCTGATTAGGTCATAACGCTTGCCATCTAATTAGACAAGCGATATTCCTCCAGCCCCTGATAAGGCATACGGAGTTCTCAAAACAAATCAAACCTATGACAGACCTGGGAAAAACCCTGCAGCCATTGTTTTGATTTCACCGAGAACTTCAGCAAAAGAATGTGCTAACGACCAGGTCGTATGACATCCTTATTGACGTATCTATGTCCATCCTTACGTCAATCTCGGCACCTTAAAGGTATAAATATTACCGATATTGCCCTATGCAAACACACGCGGTGGTGACGAGATCGGAGCAGCCAGACTTGCCGAAGCCCAGAGCAGAGCAGACCCCGCTGGCGCAGCCCCGCCTTCCTGACGCGCTGAGAACGAGACGCTGCTTTCTCCTGCCGAGAAATCGCTCCGGCGCTTCCGGGTAGCCCTCGCAGGCAGCCTGGAATATCGAGACCAGAGACGAGAGATACCATCCCTCATTCATCCTAGATTCCAGGTACAGAACTGAATAACCCCTTGCAGAGAATTCTTTAGTCAGTCACTTGGCAAAACAAACTTAACTTAAACTGTAACTTTTTATTCCCGCCCACGTATTAGGCTTAGGTCAGGTACACGGGGTAGGCGTAGTTAGAAACACCAGTTGAGTACGATTAGTCAAATGTAAATGTGTATGTATTCATTTTATTCATTTTAAACGTTCATATGGCTTAGAAACCATATCAATGTTTTTACAGTATTATTTTATACTTCTGCTTTTATTGTATGCACTTTACTGAACCATAAGTATTGCAATAATATCGATCCATTTCTCTTGTATGAGAAAAGAGACTGATCAATAAATAACATCTTTTATTGAACACGCCCGTCTCTTCCTTTTCTCTACAATCTGGTGAGACTAAGAATGCACGTACTGACTGAGTAAAATAAGTCGTCTTTTGTTTTCACACGACTCTAGAGATACACTCTTGATTAGGGGAGAGCAAAGTTGTCATGTTCTATGGTTGTCAGAAACTAAATCCCTTCTTGTCTATCCAGGGAGGTTCAACTCCTCCTTGCCTATTCGAGAAAGTTTCTAGTGAACTCTGAGCTAGCTGGCAAAACCCAAAACTTTAAGTCTAATATCGACAGTAGTAGACCTAGTTAACGTCTGGTCTAGGCCTATACTATTGAAGGTATTATTCCAATGCGCAGAGCCTATTGGGATAATAGGAACTACACTACATGGCGCCCAACGCGTTTGGAAGGGCGATAAAACTAACGTAAGACATTTAGAGTAACTCAGTCGTGCTTTTTCACTCAGACCCCTTTTTTTCCCATAATACTCCAAAGACGTCTGGAGTGGGTAAAAGGTAATATCCGCCAGACCTCGCAGGAGGAAACTCCTATGTATGGTCCTTGGTTTAGTCAACGTTGAAGGATACACTGTTCCAAAATATTGTGCATCTAATCTTTGTTTCCATAAGAAACCTGATCTGCAAACAAACTAAATAACCTTCCTGTCGGTAAAATGGTAGACAGTGATGAAGAAAGAGAGACAGTTAGGATAGCAACTGAACTCGCAGCAGCTGACAATGCACTGCTAGACACAGACCCGGATATAATACTCATCCCGGTCATCAAGAGGAAATCTATAACTTTAAAACTTATAGAAAATGGACTGACACCTAGAGGTGGCACAGTCATATTCGTGATTGAGGCACACGAATATCGGCAGACAGAGGTATATTATTCATGGATACATTTTCCAGCAGCAAATGCTGTAACAAAGTACTTCCACTATTACAAAACAGAGGACCCTCCTAATGAGTACACTCCTTTCGAGGAGGTGGAAGTACCACTTAAATTTCAAGAGCATCTGCTCTTATTTAATGGCGCCCTAAAACATAATAATCACATCACCAGGCTCGGTCCATTAGGTAGACCAGGAGCAACGTGGCCGGTTCTAGCCGGATACACACCACATCCAGACATCGATGGGATGTCTGCAGCAAACCTTTTAACACAGCTAAAACAATTAATAAAATTACATAGACAATTAGTCCAATATGTGATGCGGACTTCAACAATTCAACCAGCAATTAAAATTCCACAGCTGACCCCTCACCAGGGGAACACAAATAAAATTACACCACAGAACATACAATCCTGCCTAGGTAAGGTACCAGCTAAACGGGAACAAATACCATTCTGGTTAGCACAAAAAATCACCCAACCTTAGAAATAGGGATAATATAAAGAAGCCTGATAGATATCAAGACATTGATACACGTCCCTCTCAATCTTTTCAGACTTCCTCGCAGAAATCGGAAAGAAGAGGACGATCAGAACAAAGAGAAGAGCACGCCAAGTCCAAAGCCAAGGAACCTGCTCATCTAAAAAAGAAATTACAATTTCCAAAAAAGAAGGTAGCCAGTATCAAGGTAGTTAACAATGCCGAGAATACTGAGGACACAACTGAAAAACGGAGAATGGGCTCAGACAATGCTAGACAGCGCAGCAGAAGTGAGCATAGCTCGCAAAGTCCTTATGAATCTTCTGGAGACAGTGGACACGAATGAATATCTTCAAGTGGAAACTGCAGACACCAGAGTTAGCAAACCTCACAAAATATATGAAATAACTTTACGTATAGAAGGGGATAAGACTAGAAAAATAAGGGGACTATTTTGGGATAATCTCTCCAAGGGCTATGACATCCTTCTAGCTGAAAAAGACTGGCCACCAGAGTTTGTCAGGGAGTGCCCTCATTGCGAAGAAATAATTATGCCTGCCTTCTCAAATCATATCCCAATTCATAAAAAATACACACTTGCAAGAAAGTGGGCAGTAGCTCAAGCTCCTGCTTTATATAAAAATCATGTAGGATGGGATGAGGACTCTCCTCCTCACAAAATCCAGTTAAAATCACAACCTACTGCACAAAGACAGTACCCAATTAAGCAAGAAGCTAAAAAACAGGTAAATGAAATCCTAGATCAACTAGAATACCAGGGGGTGATTGAAACTTGCACCTCACAAATGAACAACCCTTTGTTTCCGGTCTCCAAACCAGACAATTCATATCGTCTAGTTTTGGATTACCGACACCTCAACTCATGTTGCAAAACTTTTGCAGTGCAAAACTCGCATAGTGCTGCACTAATGAATAACATAGTGCGCAAAAAATACAAAACAACATTAGACATCTCTAATGGATTTTTTTGTCAAAACATAGCACCAGAGAGCAGATATTTGTCTGCATTCTCAATAAATGGCACTCAAAAACAATTCTGTCGGTTAGCCCAGGGGTACAAGAATAGCCCAGGGGTATTCTCAGCTAGAGTAACAGAATTACTACAAACATATGATGACGAAGCATTATCTTATGTCGACGACATATACTTAACAGATGATGACTTGGATACTCACTTGAAGGGAGTGAACACCATAATACTTGGGTTCGCAGCAGAGGGTTACAAATTCAACTTTAAAAAATCCAGAATTGCCCATCTAACAGTCCTGTTCTTAGGATACGAATTATCAAGTGAAGGCAAAAGCCTGGCTGACAATTTCCTAGAGAAATGTGCCGTACTCCAAGCACCTAGAACACTAAAAAACCTACAGTCAATTCTAGGCTTCCTAAATTTCGGAAGAACATACATTGCAAATTACGCAGAAAGGGTCAAACCCCTTTATGATCTAATAAAACCAGATTTTAAAAGAACCAATTAGACTCAAATACACACAGAAATTCTGAGATCCTTACAAACAGACATGTTAATTAAAACAAAATTAGAAACACGTGATAACACACGCAATCTTGTGATTCGAGTCATCCCAGGAAGATGCGGATTCACATACCTGACCTCTAATGAGGGAGAAAAGGTACCAATTGCATTCAAATCACACTTGTACACTAAGGCTGAAATGAAATTTAGCCCAACGGAAAAAATTCTTACTGCAACACAGACAGCTATAGCAAAAGAACGAGCCCTGGCACAAGGTAAACGAATAATAATCGTGACACCAATACCAGCCCTAGAGGCTGTAACAAAAGCAAGCATTCCAAATGCTAAAGCGCTCCATCCTAGATGGATACAATGGGCTAATTCTCTTGCTGCAACAGACGTGGCATACGAATTTGATCCTAACTTAAAAACACAAGAATTTCTCCAATATGAATTTGAATGTCCTCCGCCGACCGAAATTCTGCCTCTAGAACATTACGGCTGTATAATATATACAGACGGATCAGCACAACCCGCAGTAGGGGGTAAACAAGCTTACAGTGCTGCGTGCGCGATTGTTAAAGGTCGCTGGCACGAAGGAAAATTCAAACCGACTATCACTAAGACACAATCTCTAGGAGATTGTACAGCTCAGCGAGCTGTATCTACTAGCGTTTAAGATGGCGCTTGAAAATACCGATCGAGAATTCCCCACACTCATAGTGTGCAATTCGTATTACTGCGTTCAGTCTTACAATGAATACTTGCAGATCTGGCTTCAGAATGGCTTTAAGGATGCAAAAGGAGGCACAATCAAGCATAAGATGCTCTGGGAACAAGTAGTTCTATTACAAAAAGAACTACCAAAGACTCACGTGATACATACGCTGAGTCATCAACGTGATGGCGTTCACGTTGCAGGGAATTCATTGGCTGATGAGGCCGCGAAGGCAGCTGTGCAAACGGCTTCTGTAGCTGCCATCACACGGTCAAAAACAAAAATAGACAGCGAAATATTACAGGCTGTCAGCGCTACAGAAAAGGATTCGATAGAAACACTCCCGAAAGGCTTTCCAGTAAAATACTCATACATAACTGATGCAAACAATGTTCCTTTTGCTCGAATCCCTGGAGTGGGGGATAGGGCAATTCCAAACATGGAACATAGGTTAGGACTGATAATAGCGGCACACGAAGGGCTTGCTTCTATACATGCTGGCGTCTCAGCCACAGTATCATTATTAAAACAGAGATACTGGTGGCCACAAATGAGAAGACAAACAAGGAACTATGTTTTAGAATGTGAAATATGTCAAAGAATGAAAGTATCAACGGTGAGACGTCCAGCGCAGACGCCCCTTCTAATCTCGGATAAACCATTAGCCTGTGTTTACCTAGACCACTGTGGTCCCTTACAAAGGGATGGTAACTATAAGTACATCTTGGTTGCAGTGGACTCATGCACGAGATTCATATGGATGTGGCCCCATCGAACGGCTGACGCCAGAACTGTTATAAAAGATTTGCGAGTCTTTATCGGCACATACGCAATTGGCATGCTGCATTCGGACCATGGTCCTGCCTTTAGCTCTAGGGCTTATAAGGAGGCCATGGTCGGCATGGGCGTTACATTGCGGTACTCTTGTCCATTTCACCCTGAGGGGAACGGAATTGTTGAAAGAAAAAACCGTGACATAAAGCAATCTATTACGGCAAAGGTATTAGGTTCGGGAGCTGGGTGGATCAAACATCTAATAAGTGTCCATCGTAGTCTAAATAACTTGCCAAGAAATTCTCTGAAGGGATTCAGTCCGTACGAATTATTATTTGGAACTAGGATGTTAGTCTTAGACCTCGACAGTCAGACTTCAGTGGTGAAGGAAAAATGCTCTGATATCAAAGATCGTTTGGCTGTTTTGCAGGACTTAAACGAAACAAGAAAAGACCTGAGCAACATAAAGTTGAAACAGCAGCCAACAACCACTGAAGAACCACCACCTGTCCCAGCAAGACCTGTCTGGATTCCAAAAGTCGGGGATCTAGTCAGTGAAAAGATCGCGGTAAAGAAGGAATTTGGGCCTTCTTACAGAAAAGCAGTTCCTGTCTTGTCTGTCAACGGGACAAGATCAGTTGTACTACCGCCGCTTGCTGGTAAAAAGGAGAACCGAGTTGTATCCATCGACCTGGTAAAACCACAACATGTGGCCGATAACAAATAGTAGGCCAAGTGGACTCCCGAGAAGTAGTAGAACACCAAGATTTGCTACTAACACAGAGGTTCAATCTAAGAGGCTAATCACATTCGAAACGCCTACAGAACTACAACAAGGACTATGCATTAATGCAATGGAACTTAGACCTCTGAAAACCCAAATAAAAACATTTAGCAGAGACACACCAATCTATAATGAAGTAACAAACGACTATGCAAGAAACAGTAATCCTGAAGCAATTGGAACAATTGACAGAACTGCATCCGGCTACTTCATAAACTTCGATGATTCCTCTGAAGGCTTCACTGAATCAAAAACACAGCCATCAACAAAAACCTTTAAAGATAAAGTTAAAGTACTTTTGAAACAACTGAAAGAAACATATCTAATTTCTCCATGGATTGAATTTTGGGTGGGTTTTGGTGCATTTATCCTCATACTTTGGCTCATCATGGTACTAACTTTGGGACGCTTCATTGAGGGAAAATATGCTAAAATGGACACAGCAAGTCAGAAAATCAACTTGATCCTCAAACCACACACATCTTCACACGTCGAGAAAAGAGAACTTTCTTCAGTCAACTTCACAGCCAATCCTATACCGGGTGGGGTAGCATGGGACAAAACTGACTACGAAATTTATGGGCCGGTTGAAATCCTGAAATATCCACACCAAATTAAGATCTTGTTGAGTGACTTTGTAAAACCAAGCTCATTTGCTGATGATTGGGACTTTAAAAGTATAAATAATATGATGTCTGACTTAGTGATGTCTGCTAAATTTACCAAACATGATTATTTGCAGGGGTCGACAAATTATGATAGTATGTACTGTTATAACCACTATGGTAACCATTTTCTACATAGATCTGCACAACCTAGAAATGTTTTAAATTATAATCAATGGGAACATTGTGCAACCCCTCCAAAAGGAAGCTCAAGAACCGTTTATGACAAATATTCATACTTTTCAGGTTTTAACACAAGTAATGCCGAAACATTTTATTTCAAATTGTCAAATAAGACAGGGACAAAGACCATGATAACAAACACGAAATTGATATATTCAGACTCATTCTTTGAACAAATGAATACTTTTGGTTTTGATTATTGGGACAAAAATGTTGAAGTAAAAAGTGTTTGGGGTACAAAAGAATGGCAAGTACAGGGTATAGAATCTTTGTTTAGAGCCTGCATGATCCCAGAACAAATTATATTTTTAAATGACACTGTTCAACAAACTACCTGTCTTGGCTTAGCCAAAATCAAAGACTTAAATAAACCGTCTATTCCAAAACCAACAATGAACAGCAATAGCTCCACAGATGAAGAGATAGACGTAAATTATGTATTAAACCAAAACAGAACACATCCTGATTGGAAACAGTGGTTGATCTGGCCCACAGATACTAATAACTGTCAAAACAGATTCCTGAACAAAACACAGGGGTTCCAAATGACCAGGCCAGACCCTAGATATTCCCAAAGACAACACCCAGGAATAATAACCACCTACAGTGTGGGCAAATTATGCCTTCAGTGGCTACAGACTTCCACACTGGCAGAAATTAAGCAACACCTAACTTTACTTACTGATGGTGCTGACTTGCGTGATTTCATTATGGGACCGCGCAAACAGCGTCAGAAACGTTTCATAGCAGCCTCTGTATATGCAGCATACAACGAGGCCTGGAAGGTGACTCAAATTGAGACAGCAGAAAGAATACGGGAAATTGACCGTATTAATTTGGAAAAATCACTTTCTGTAGTGGACAATGGGTTAATGACTCTGTCCTCCAGAATTTTTTCTCTGGACAGCATTGTATCTTCAGCAATCGAGGTAATATCGCAAGACTTGCTGTTGTTACAACACGGTCAGTCTCAATTGCGTTCTAAAGTGCAGCTTGGCTGGACGTTACAAAATCTGCGTTCAGGCTATGTGCCTTGGCGTTTAATCAACACAACGTCACTATTCAATATCTTTAACCTTACTGATAAACAAATCAGTATGGCACAAAAGGGTGCTGATTATACAATTCTGAGCATTGAGAAACTCGAGAGATTACCAGTGACAATGTCAGAACGACCTGTCAGTGAATGGATAATACATGGGATAATTAATATTCCAATATCAACCTTCAGGTTTCAATACTGCCAAAAATATATACAGGCTGGCATGTACGAAAAATTGGGAAAGGGGTACATTAAAACAACATGGAACTTGCCCTATTCACATGCATGTGTCAGTAATAAAGGACAGAAAGTGTTTCTTAGTGGCAATAATTGTGCAATGTCACTGAGGGGTACACTTCTGTGTAATGGAATTAGTTTGCATGGAGCCTGTGAAGGGAACTCAAATAACCTTTCATGTCACCAGCTAGGCGCACCTGCAACAGAGATAGAACCATTCTTTCAAAGACTCTATAATGGGAGTTACATTCTAATTGTAGATCGCAGATGCTGTAGTCTTATGCCCGGGACTCCTTATCTCGTAACTACGACTGCGAAGGTCAAGTGCTGTGGATGCTTATTGTTCCCCAGCTCCCTTCCAGACAGGGAGGCAAGGGCATGGCCCAACTTGAAAATTACTTCTATTCGAATAGATACTTTAAGCAGAATGAAAACAGTGCTTCTTCAGACGCCGACCAGACTCACGTCATCAAAAGAAACGTATGATCTCCTAGTCGCAAGGACGACTGCAGAGATTCACTCCTTATTATCAACTAATTCCCCCATACATTTCGCAGAAATCCTGAATGAAATCTTAAATATTTCTGATACCAGTGGAGTCTCAAAAGTATTTAAGACAGTATTTTCGATGGCATTAACACCATTCAAAGCCATACTGGGTATTTTTCCAGATTTCGTCCATTCGATTTTTGGCGGACTTCCCCTCATTTTAGGACTAATTGCAGGAATCCTATTCCTAGTCCTTATATTTCGTTATGGCAAACCATGTCACAGACAAAACACCTGCGACAAGGGAAGAAACAATCCTAGCCATTGGATACCGGGACCGGATATCAAAAATCCTGGGACTATCCCGGCTTAGAGACCTGAACATGACTTGGTTTCTTTCATTTCGACCAATGTGGCATCGATGTGTTTTACCTGTATTAAGGTGCTTGCTATGCGGAGAAGAATGCGTGTTAGACACCTGTCTGACTCTACAATCAGATGCGCCAATGGATGCAGAAACATTGTTGAGTCCAATAAAGGCTCATGCTTTGTGCTGCCCTCAACGGCTACCAATCCTGATGACGGCATTCGTGGAAGCTTCACCACTACGATTAAGGGGTAGTGAAGTTCAAGATGAAAGCAGCATTGATCAGGTACGACCTTCTGTCAGCAATACTAATCAAAACGTCAATGGAAACAATCATGCGCACGAATGCATGGTTACATCTTTTTCCGAGTTGGTGGAACTCTCCCAGGAAGCTGTTGACAGCTTTTTTGACAGTCTAAATGATATGATGTTCTCACCAGAGCAGAAATAGAGACTTTTGAGCAAGCTCGCACACGGCGTTCCCTGAATTTGGCCTTCAACTAGAATAGCAAAATACCATGAACAATTTTCCCTCCAGTTCACGGACAGCAATTTTTTTTTTCAGCAGCCCCCAAATATTTTTACGAAGTTTTCTCGACACTTATTTTCTGCTTAAAGTAAGAACTATTCTTAGAGAACTAAACTTTCTATTTTTAGATACTTTGTAGACATTAGCTGCCCGCTGGTATGTTCATAATTATTTTCTTCTGTGATGGAATGGTCTCGAACCTTTTTTCTGTATTAAGAGCCATTTCATGTGTAAATTCTCGTATACAAATTAGTGATAATGTACAGATATGCGTGATTACTTTAGCGTTATTCTACAGCTTGAGTGCATATATTACATGTGACTGTTTTTTCCGTATATTTGATAATTTCAAAATGCATTTATGTATTTTGGGGTGGTAAGGTATACACGATACTCTACAGTATGTTTTACTATGCATAGATTCGTAAATATGTCCATAGTTAGCGTGGAGTGGGTGTGATGTATTCCTATAGGTTCTGTATCGATCCCCCTATTCCTGACCCTATTCTGGTTAACAAGTTAACTAGCAGCCATCCCATGAGGCAGAAAACCCCCATGATGCAGGAACCGTTATCTGATAAAGCCACACTACGGCACGTGAACGTGTTATCTGATTAGGTCATAACGCTTGCCATCTAATTAGACAAGCGATATTCCTCCAGCCCCTGATAAGGCATACGGAGTTCTCAAAACAAATCAAACCTATGACAGACCTGGGAAAAACCCTGCAGCCATTGTTTTGATTTCACCGAGAACTTCAGCAAAAGAATGTGCTAACGACCAGGTCGTATGACATCCTTATTGACGTATCTATGTCCATCCTTACGTCAATCTCGGCACCTTAAAGGTATAAATATTACCGATATTGCCCTATGCAAACACACGCGGTGGTGACGAGATCGGAGCAGCCAGACTTGCCGAAGCCCAGAGCAGAGCAGACCCCGCTGGCGCAGCCCCGCCTTCCTGACGCGCTGAGAACGAGACGCTGCTTTCTCCTGCCGAGAAATCCAGCTCCGGCGCTTCCGGGTAGCCCTCGCAGGTAGCCTGGAATATCGAGACCAGAGACGAGAGATACCATCCCTCATTCATCCTAGATTCCAGGTACAGAACTGAATAACCCCTTGCAGAGAATTCTTTAGTCAGTCACTTGGCAAAACAAACTTAACTTAAACTGTAACTTTCTATTCCCGCCCACGTATTAGGCTTAGGTCAGGTACACGGGGTAGGCGTAGTTAGAAACACCAGTTGAGTACGATTAGTCAAATGTAAATGTGTATGTATTCATTTTATTCATTTTAAACCTTCATATGGCTTAGAAACCATATCAATATTTTTACAGTATTATTTTATACTTCTGCTTTTATTGTATGCACTTTACTTAACCATAAGTATTGCAATATTATCGATCCATTTCTCTTGTATGAGAAAAGAGACTGATCAATAAATAACATCTTTTATTGAACACGCCCGTCTCTTCCTTTTCTCTACAATCTGGTGAGACTAAGAATGCACGTACTGACTGAGTAAAATAAGTCGTCTTTTGTTTTCACACGACTCTAGAGATACACTCTTGATTAGGGGAGAGCAAAGTTGTCATGTTCTATGGTTGTCAGAAACGAAATCCCTTCTTGTCTATCCAGGGAGGTTCAACTCCTCCTTGCCTATTCGAGAAAGTTTCTAGTGAACTCTGAGCTAGCTGGCAAAACCCAAAACTTTAAGTCTAATATCGACAGTAGTAGACCTAGTTAACGTCTGGTCTAGGCCTATACTATTGAAGGTATTATTCCAATGCGCAGAGCCTATTGGGATAATAGGAACTACACTACAATTCGAGGTGAAGTTCTTTCAGCATCCATGGGGCACATGCATCATTGGTTTTTGCATTTGCAAACGGTGCGAATCGCAAAAATCGGCCGTAGGCGAATGCAAAAATCATTTTTGGGATGCATCATTTTTTTCGTTTTTCGCAATTTAAGAAATCGCAATTTTTAGCGATTTCTTAAATTGCTAAAGCATTTAAGAAATCGCAAATTATGCGATTTCTTAAATACTATGCATGATTTTTTTTTTATTTCGAATTCGAAATTAGGAAGGGGAAAATTACCATGAAGTCAACCTTCATGGTAATTTGCAAAAAGTTTTAAAAGTGCACAAAAGTGCATTTTTGAAACTTCTATTTCACACACACACATGCCCTTGGGACATGTGTGTGAGTAAAATGTACTTACGTGACATTTCAGGGGTGCAGGGGGGGGGTCCTTTGGACACCCCCCCCTGCACCCTTGAAATTGCATTCTCATTTTGCGATTCCTTAATTGCGAATTCGCAAAATGAGAATGCCTTGCCATTGATTCCTATGGGCCTCTAGGCCCATAGGAATCAATATAATGCGATACCTTAATTGCGATTCGCAATTAAGGAATCGCAAATACAGAAAATTAAGGAATCGCTAAAACTTTTGAAATATATTGATGCATAGGATTTTGCAATTCCTAAATTGCGATTCCTTAATTTTCGCAATTTAGGAATCGCAAATTCCTACAATGATGCATGTGCCCCCTAGTCTCCCTATTTTTAAAAGATGTATTTATTTATTTAGTACTTATGAAGAGCAGGCTATTACCTGATCTAGAGCATCTTGGTGCTAAAAAGAACCTTATAATTCGGTGCACTCCGAAATTCCCAAAAAACACAAGATCATATGAAAGGATAGTGTTACACAATCAATAATATTATTGGAGCGAGAAAAGATGTTTTAAAGCTTTCCCCCCAAATGCATTGTCATCTTGTTCCTTGTACATTCCAACATTTTGAAATAGGAAAGAGGAGAATTTTGGGAAAAAAGGGAGGACTGCATTTTCGACATAGATTTTAATTGAAGCAGACGCAATTTGAGATGGGAGACAAGGAAAATGTAAGCCGCGTCTTACAACATCGGGAGTCTCCCGCCGGGATCTGTCAGTTGGCATGTATGCATGTGCTGGCTGCAGCAGCAGAGAAGGTTGGCCTTCCAGTTTGGGACGTTGAAACCTTAGCATAGTAAATGAGGCGATATTTCCAAACCTGTATTATGCACAGTCCTAACAATGTAAAGATGATGCCACTGGTAACCGATGGAAAACAATGTGATCTCTGCCTAACATGAGCCTGCATTAATTGAACCTGCCTGTAACCTGTTGTTTAGATAATCTAGGAACCCTGGGTAATAGGTATTTACAATAATATGGTCTGCAAGTACGTAAGCGTTTATAATAGCTCCTTTTGCGATAAGGAGATCAGCTGGAAAAGTAAGGCTGAAATTAGCATGCCTTGACGACTGAAAACCCCTGAGGTGTAGAATTAAAGCTGACTCTAGTCTTGACTGCCAGATTTTTCACTAGAGAGACAGGTGCTGGTTCGGGCTCTAATGAGTCTAGCCAAAAACAGAGGCTCCAGTATGAGATATTCTCTTAGGACATAGAATCTTAATTGTATTTTCACTTAGGCAGGGCTTTAAGTGGGATGAAAAAAATGGGGGGTCTCTCAAAGGGGCGTGACCAATGCAATTAAGGGCGTGGCTTAAAACACATAAGCTAAACAGCTGTGCTTAGCAGTGTGCCGCCCGACTTGCATTTTGCTGTTTCTGTCTCTGCATCCAGCTCTATGATACAACAAGTAACATCAAAACTACAACAAGTCAGGACAATTGGCTTTGCCAATGGTTTTTAGTTGCATAAGATAAATAAGCAGCAACTATGGTTTATATACAATATTGAAAATGCTTCCACTTAAAGCCCTGGTGACACCACGACAATGTTGCTGCTCCTGAGTATCAAAAAGAGAAGTGGCAATTTGCAGTGTGCGCTATACAATAGGGCCCCCTGCTCGAAACAGCGCTCAGAGTCTTGTGTTTTAAAAAGCAAACACATGGGAGAAGCAAGGATTTCCCTTTCCCTACAATGCTCACTTGGCATTACATCATGCCGTTCTTCTCCACAAGTGAGCAGTGTACATCGCTGTGCCTGCTGTTGCTGCAGTCTGGACAACAATGGACCACTTCTGCCAGGGCAAAAAACAGAGCCCGACAGAGACCCGTTTCGCGGCCCCTTTAAAAAACTGCCGGTGCTCAGACCCGGTGAGACCCGGCCCACTTAAAGCCCTGCACTTAGGGTTAAATGGTGCTTGAACATGCACTACTCAACTTGGCACAGGCATTTCTAGAGAATGTCTGATGCCTCTCTCAGATCTTCAGAGATTTGCAAAATATTTATAAGCTTACATATACAGATCAAAGTGGAAGAGGTGTGGCGCCGCGGCCAGGGCGACTGACTCCGGAATCTGGGGATCATGGTTCGATCCCCGGCACCGGCGGCAGGTTAGCCCAGCACCATGTGACTCTGGGCAATAGCTTGCTTAATCTTCCCGACGGCCCCCAGCGCCTAGAGACCCTAACGGGTGATTGTGCGCTTTACAAATGTGGATAATAATAATAATAAAGCCCTGAACTTGAATTAGATTAGTAAGTGGGGTCATATAAGGAAAAAAATATACAGGCAATGATATACAGACCTGTGGGATTACACAGTGTGGCACCCCGACTTCAGGGAGTGCACACATATAATGCCTTAAAAAGCTTTGTCCAAGAGGGAGCTTTTGACCATTCCCATTCCAATCCCAGGATACCAATCTCACTGAAAAGATGCAATCAGGTGATTGACACTATAGAAGGCTATGGATACAGCTGGTGTAATTTAGGGGCATATTTATAAGGGCTTATTACCACAGGAACGCCACTTAAAATGGCTTAACGCTGCCTTCTAAATAAGGCCCTCTTTCAAGCTACACTTAGTGTGAAAGGTGCGGGCAATGAGTGTTATGGTAGGCACTCCATTGTGACACCCATTGAATTTGACACTGTCCCCTATTTCCAAGGGAGGAGTAAATGTGGTGAACGTCAACATTAAGACAAAAAATAACCTGGTTTTAACATAATAAAATGAGGAGAATTTATTCATTTCTCCAGTTTTTGCTGTTTCTATATGTGCTGCAATGTGCAGCACACCTAGAAACAGCTAATCACCATGAATGATTGTTTTTGTGCAGGAAGGTGTCCATTTCTGCACGTAAACAATCATTAAAAATGACAATGTGCAACTTCTATGTTTGCTTCTCTTTGCAGCACACATAGGAGCTACAAATCACCATTAGTGATTGTTAATGTGCAGGAAGAGACACCTTCCTGCACACAAACAGTAATTTCCTGAATGCAGGCACCCTTGCACTATGGTGCAAGGGTGCCTGCGGTGGCTTTAGGCAGCTAAATTTAGCGCCAGAGCTAAGGAAAATGCAGGGGTGCACCGTATCATTGTAAATACAGTGCATCCCTGCGTTTTCATAATGGCGGAGGGCGGCGTTAGCCATTTTTGCTTAACGCTGCACTTTATCCATTCTATTGTAAATGTGCCTCTTGGTTTTTACACTGGTAATAATTGCCCAGCACATCTACTACTGTGTCCATGCTCCGAACTACACTGAAAGCAAATTGTGCTGAGTGGAGTGCGTTCTTTTGCTCCACAATGACTTCTGTCTGGAGAAATATCTCTTGCTCAAATATCTTACAAAAAATGGTAGTTGTGAGATAGCTATCCAGATCTTTGGAATTTAAGGAGGATTTTTTAGAAGCAATAATACAGTTCTAATTTAAACTTCAGGAAAGTGCCCCTTTGTGACATGGTCACCCCCACGTTTTGCCTGGTATTTATTGTAACTTTGACTGAAGTGCACTGGATTCCTGCAAAACCAGGTACCCAGTCCTAGTGCTCTTTCCGCAAAACAAGGTAACTGCTCAATTGTTTCTCAATTGGTAAGACCTGTAGCACCTCCCTAGTAAATGGTTCTTCTGCTAACTAAGGCATGGATACTAAAGAGGGTCCTAAGGGCTAAAGAATGTTGATGCTATAAGAACAAGGTTTTAGTTTGTAGGAAGAATGGCACTCAGTTTATCAACGCCAGTGTCTATGATTGAAAAAAGTGAAGTATGGTGCTAACTGGGAAGGGGAAACCTTTCTAACCCTTTATTCTGTGTAGAAAGAACCTACAACATATTCATTTACCAATCTCCCGTGCACACATATATTACAACATGACGTAAAAGTGTTAGTTAGAGCAAAATAGATCAGTATTCTTTGTTTATGTCTTTGGTTCTTTAATACAAGTTGAATAGCACAGCAAGCCGACACGTGTTTTGTCAGGGAAACAGGTAGTTTCCTGACTCTTCAGGGCTGTATGGAAATACCAAGTCTTGGGGTAGCTCCTAGACCAGTGAAAATTCCAACCTGGTAGGGTGCAAGCGGAGCTGTGGAAACTTGGTGGTGGTGCTGTTTGATGACTGTCAGGTGAGTTAACGAAAGGTGTAATCGTAATGCCGGTGATAATTCCAACCCAGCACCACTGTGCTGGGTTCCAATGTGACTGGAGAAATGGAATCAATCTTATATTTAGAATGTGGGTGTACAAAAATCATAGCAGTAATATCGCAGTTGAGAGCTAATATTGAAACAGAGTTAAGAGCGGTAGTTGGTGCGTACGTAACAATCAGACACAAATGTGTGTCTATCTGGTCAATTTTTAGGGTGAAGGTTGCTGGCGTCCTGGTGGCTCCATGGAAGCTGTGTTACTGGCGTGATTTTTGTACACCCACATTGTAGACATAGCAACTTGTTTTAAAGAACCAAAGACATCAACAAAGAGTACTGTTCTATTTTGCTCTAAGTAACACTTTTACGTTGTGTTGTAATAATATATGTGTGCACGGGAGATTGGTAAAGGGCTAAAGAATGTATTGTGCCCCCCTAAGGGACCCACCACTAAAATCATGCAGACTTTGATTGCAGTGTGCATGCCATAGCGCAAACAAATGTGAAAAAACAATGTGCCATGCCCACAGACACTCCATGCAATATATATATCACCACTAGAGCATGACTCATAGCCCTAAGACAGGGTGCATTATATTACATTTCAGGACATATCCACATGAGCAAATATTACCCTGTGCTGTCTAGTTCAATTGCTAGATAGTACTAGTGAACAGGGATGCCATCTTAAGTCCATGCCCTGGGCACTGGCCATTATGAGTTTCAGCTACATGATAGATTTAGTGAAACGTAGGGTGTTTGGTGTCAAACAATTTGTCTTAATAAACCATACTGATGCCATTAGTGGATTTATTAAAATATGCACCGAGAGGGCACCGTAGAGGTGCCCCTGAACACCTACCAATCTCTTTGTGTGCTGGCTGACTGATATCTTCCAGCATGTCACCACAGGTGGTTTCCTGAACGCCGGGAGGTGAAGGACAGCGCTCTTGGAGATCATAAACAATGCATGCTCTGGCAGGAGGTGTTTACACCTCCTTTAGCAGGCTAGCTAGTGAATCTGCATGCAAAGGCCAGATGCTTTAAAACCTCTGCCACTTTTGATATGCGACCCCCAGACTTGGGCAATGCTACCTCTTGCCTTAAGGCCTATTTGGCACCAGGGCAGGCAGGAAATTACATATTCAAGTAGGCGCATTGCGCCACCAGGCTAGTACCACTCCTAAGCCACCTTAGAAGTGGTGGTGTGCTCCACAAAAGAAGGATTCCACCATCTTGATTTTGGTGGAATTAAGAACTCTGAGACAGGGTTATGCCCACTCTCACAGGAAATGGTCATATAGGTGTAAGTAGCCTAATGCCTACTACCCTACATTCTCCTTATACACCTAAATTCAGTATTTAGGTGGCTCTCTGACACCAGAAACTCAGATTCACCTGACAAAAGAAGAAGAAGGACAACGAAGAGCCAAAGAAGCAAGAACTGTAGACTACTGGTTGACTTTGGCACAAACCCTGCCTGACTGCTCCTGTCCGGACAATCCCAACAACCCGAATTGTGCTACAGCTGCCGATCCTCCAAAAACCTCATAGGGCCATCAGCACTCCACCAAGCCATCAGACTCTTCTTTGAAGTGGAAGAGCCACTTCTCTGCAACCTGCAGGCACTGACCACAATGCCTGGTTCACCTTTCTGCTGACCACCGGGTCCACTGATTAAGCAGCCAACCATGAGGAGGTCATTTTTCTTCCAGAGGTCATATCCATCTCTCCACCAAGATTAGAGACTCCCAGGGTCCACACTGCACCAATACCTGGACTACCAGAACCCTCGCAGAAACCAATGCTTGTTTGAAGTCCATTCCAGACTCCAACACTGCAAAAACTGCCCAGCTAACAAGAGAAATTAGCCTTGCTGTGGCCGGACCTGAGAGTGGCCCAGCTGTCCTGTTTTGTTTGAGGACCCTGAGCACCTACGCAAACAGCCCAAAAAAAACCACTGCACCTGTTCTCCCCAGCATGGGTCTATGAAGTCCGATGGTGCCCTCTTGCTCCCAAGACCCTCATGAACCGAGCCCCCAATTGAGAGATCCCGGGCTTATCACCAAGTCCCCCTCTGCAGCCTGTTTCTTGGGGGCCCTCCTCTTTACCTACAGTGCAGCAAGCAATGCTACCAACCTGTCTAGCACCTCTGCACCCAGCCTACCCAGGGCAGGTAACCCTAAACTGCTGGTGGATGTTGTATCCTTGACCCTAGCACCTTAAGTCCTAAAAAAGTCTCCCAAAATATGACTAAAAGTACTTATATGCAGTATATATATTTTTTCCTCCAAAGAAAAAACCACCACGTAAAATCACATCCGTGTGCCATTTTTGTTTACCTGTAAAAATTGACACCACAAAAAGTACTGACCCATTACGAAGTTCTTGGTGTTCAAAAATACATAGAAATTGGTCTCAAGTTTCTTCTTCGGTGAGGGTCTCATTTATTGACCTCCCTTCCCCACCTTAATGCCTTGAGTCCCTCCCGGGTGAGTAGCCTCGCTCTATAAATCCCTCAGTGGAGTGACTGATTGACTCTATATGTTCAACAAATACTTAACACTGCCCTCTGATAAGCCTTAACTGCTTGCCCATACTACCACAAAGAGATCGTCTTGATTATTAATTTTAGCATTGTAAGCCAATAAGGGTCGTCTGGACTTTGTACACACTACATGTTGGAAAGGGGTTTATTAGTAGGGATAATTAGGGACTTACCACTAGGTTCAGTCAAGGAATCAATACATTATTCCCTTACTCAACCCTTGATGGCTGGCAACAAGCAGGCAAGCCTGACTTAGAAGACAGGTGTGTAAAGCATTTAAAACACCAATACATTGAATTAGTAAGACACAATACACAATAAAGATCCAACACCAATGTATAACAATAGTATATATTTTTATGATTAAAATGACACCAAAATGTCAAAAATCCAGTGTAGGGAGCCAGAGATATGAATTAATTTTAAAAAAAAGTAAAACTAGCGCATAGAAGCAGATTGGGCTCATATCAATCAATCAATCAGGGGTTTATAGAGGCGTGCTTCTCACCTGAGAGTGTCTCAAGGCGCAAGTGGGGGGGAGAGGGTCTCAGCTCCGGATCAGTCGAAGAGCCAGGTCTTGAGGTCCTTCCTGAACTTGTGTAGGGTCAGGGAGCATTTGATGTTCACAAAGAGCTCGTACCAGGTCCTGGCTGCGATGTAGGAGAAGGCTCTCCCATCAGTTTTGTTTATGCGGATGTGCGGGACCTCCAATAGGGCGAGGTCGGCGGAGCGGAGGTTCCTCTTGGGTACATGGGGGAATACTCTCTCGTTGAGGTATTTGGGTCCGATGTTGTGGAGGGCTTTGTAGGTGTAGCTGAGGAGTTTGAAGGTGACCCTCTTCTCGACGGGGAGCCAGTGGAGGTCCCCTAGGTGTTGGGTCATGTGTCCGCGATGTAGTGTCCCAAGGAAGAGTCTGGCTGCAGTGGTCTGGATGGTTTGGAGTCTGTGTAGAAGAGGTCTGTTGATTCCGGTGTATAGGCATTGCCATAATCCAGTCTACTGGTTATGAGCTCGTGGGTGATGATCCTTCTACAGTCAAAAGGGATCCATTTGAATGTCTTAGGGAGGATGCGCAGGCAGTTGAAGCTAGTGGAAGCTACGGCGTTTATCTGGCAGTTCATGTAGAGGGAGCAGTCCAGTATGATGCAGAGGTTATGTCCGTGATCTGTAGAGGTGGGTGGATTCCCGAGGGCAGAGAGCCACCAGGTGTTGTTCTAGGCGGAGATGCAGGGTCTGAGGAGGAGTATCTCGTTCTTCTCTAAGTTGAGCTTAAAGCAGCTGTCCTTCATCCAAGCTGCCACGTTCTTCATTCCTTCCTGGAAGCAGAGTCTGGTGTCTTCTAGTTTCTTCATGAGTGAGAGGATGAGCTGGGTGTCGTTGGCGTAGGATACAATGCTAAGCCCATGCTGTCTGACGATGGCGGTGAGGGGGGCCATGTAGATGTTGAAGAGCCTGAGGTCGAGCGATGATCCTTGAGGTACTCCGCAGTTGATATCTGTTGGTTGGGAGAGAAAGGGAGGGAGTCTGATCCTCTGGGTTCTGCCGGAGAGAAAGGATAGGATCCAGTTGGGTAGTAATACCGCACTACAGGTCCCAGAATCCTGTGAGGACTAAGGATCACCTGTTTATTTTCGATAGCCTATCAGAAGTCAGTATTGATTCAAATAAAGGGTGTGGTGGAAACGCTCTGTGTTTGGTGAACTATGCCTATGAGGAAGGGTGCAATATATATATATGCCAAGTTCTTGTGGGGTGCAGCGCCAGAGAAAGCCAGACCAAGCGTATTATGGGGCCCATCCGAGGCCAAGCATTGGGGACACCATGGACACGGCACCCATTTGTGTAGCAATACCCCACTACAGGTCCCAGAATCCTGTGAGGGACTATGGATCACCTGTTTATTTTCGATAGCCTATCAGAAGGCAGTATTGATTCGAATAAAGGGTGTGGTGGAAACGCTGAGTGTTTGGTAAACTAAGGATCACCTGTTTATTTTCGATAGCCTATCAGAAGGCAGTATTGATTCAAATAAAGGGTGTGGTGGAAACGCTCTGTGTTTGGTGAACTATGCCAATGAGAAATCACCTGTTTATTTTCGATAGCCTATCAGAAGGCAGTATTGATTCAAATAAAGGGTGTGGTGGAATCGCTCTGTGTTTGGTGAACTATGCCTATGAGGAAGGGTGCAATATATATATATATATATATATACCAAGTTCTTGTGGGGTGCAGCGCCAGAGAAAGCCAGACCAAGCGTACTACGGGGCCCCTTCAGGGCCAAGCATTGGGGACACCATGGACACGGCACCCATTTGTGTAGCAATACCCCACTACAGGTCCCAGAATCCTGTGAGGGACTATGGATCACCTGTTTATTTTCGATAGCCTATCAGAAGGCAGTATTGATTCGAATAAAGGGTGTGGTGGAAACGCTGTGTGTTTGGTGTACTATACCTATGAGGAAGGGTGCAAACCCGAAATGCCTGGTCTACTGGAGATTCGCTGCAGCTTGAGTGCTCCCTCGCATGTGGGTGACTTTGGAGCTTTCATATATATATATATATATATATATATATATATAATATATATATACGTATGTATATACAGGTGTATATATTTATATACATCACTGCTGGCATATATAATTATTAGTCCTTTCCTTCTATTGTTTATTGTATTTCTCAACATACCCTTCTCCACAATTCTCTCATTCTCTCTCTTGGCTAACCCACACTACGTCTGGCTTTTATTCATGTTGTCTATCTGTGTTTTTGCTTGTGGTTAAATCCATCTTTTTGCTTATCCACATCAATCTGTATCTATCAGGCTGGCAAGCTGCTGTCTGGCAATATGCCTGTCTGCCTGCTTGCATAAAGCTGTCAGCTTGTCTGACTTTCAGACGGTCTCCCACTCTGTCTGCTACTCTCTCTTTCTCTTTCTCATTTGCTAATTCCGCTAACTCTATATGTCTCTCACCTTTCACCCTCTTTGGCTTTCACCCTCACCTTTGGTTTGTCTATTTAAGAAGTGTTTATCTCTTTCTTTCTTATTTTGTATTTCTCTCTCCTCTCTCTCTTTCTGTATATATATCTATCTATATCTATATATATATTCACTGAAAAAACCATAGGTTATAGACCATATATAGTTAGGAATTAGCATTTACAAAACCTTGAAAATTCACTGAAAAAACCATAGGTTATAGACCATATATAGTTAGGAATTAGCATTTAAAAAACCTTATTTTACTCACACAAAACCATTGAAATTCCATATATAGTTAGTTGCACTAACTATATATTGCGCACCCGCAATCCACTGCTGATGATGTCACATATTACATCATTCATGACATGGTCAGTGACATCACTGATGACATCACTGATGACATCTCAAATGACATCACTGATGACATCACTGATGACAACATCCAGTGACTATGTTTCTGTAAAGTTAAAATATGTCTTACATATTGAAGAATGAGTGGATGTATAAGTGTCTGGACGAAGGATTTAGTAGGTGCATGACTGAATGTATGAGTGAGTGATTAAATGTGTCTCACTGAGTGCATGGGTTAGTGACTAAACTGTCTTAATTTGTGCATCATTATGTCTGTTGTTCTGTAAACTGCTGCATGTGTTGATCAGTAGCTATATGAGTAACTATATGGGTTATTGATTGATTGCCCAAGTATTTGCATGGGAGACTGAGTGTGTGTGTGGCTGGATGGGAGGTGTGTGACTCTGTACAGATCAATGTGTACTTGTATCAATGATTGTATAAGAGAGTAAGTATGTGTTAGTATATGGTTGAAAACGTAAGGTGCTCTATGTTTAACTGTATAGAGTAGAAAATGGAAGTGTGATTGATTCTTTACAGGACTGACTAGGTGTGTGAGTAACTCCATGGATGAGTGGCAGAGTGTGAGTGTCTGTATAGGTGTATGAGTGCATATGATTGTGTTGTAAACATGAGTGATTGTATGTATGAATGATTGTATGGGTGAATGAGTGAATGTGTGTGTAGACGTAGGAATCAGTGAGTACGTATGTAGTAACTAGTATTGGTGTGTCAATGGTTTCAAAAATTATACTCTGTTTTTAACACTGGGTGAAACAGAGGTTATATTAAAATGTGAGGAGATGCATTGTATTGTCACATGAATGATATCATCAGTGATGTGGTCATTGATGTCAAATGAGATGTCATCAGTGATGTCATCAGTGATGTCATTTGAGATGTCATCAGTGATGTCATCAGTGATGTCACTGACCATGTCATGAATGATGTAATATGTGACATCATCAGCAGTGGATTGCGGGTGCGCAATATATAGTTAGTGCAACTAACTATATATGGAATTTCAATGGTTTTGTGTGAGTAAAATAAGGTTTTTTAAATGCTAATTCCTAACTATATATGGTCTATAACCTATGGTTTTTTCAGTGAATTTTCAAGGTTTTGTAAATGCTAATTCCTAACTATATATGGTCTATAACCTATGGTTTTTTCAGTGAATTTCAATGGTTTTTTAATAGCAAATATCATAAGCTGTCGAATGTCAAGTACGTGGTAAGAATTTTTTTTTTCGTGTTTATGCACACTGATCTGCTTTGATTGCTGCCCCCCACCCCTCATTTCTATTAGGAGTACTCTCTCTTTGCAGATAGTGAAGGGTAGTTAATGCAGCCCTTTCCCCCTTTGTAATCCGTCGTGCCTGCTTCTCTCTCCATTTGATTGATTGTTCTCTTTGGTTCATTCTCTATTTACAAACAAGCACAGAGTCGCAATACTCCGTTTAGTCTTTGCAGATAGCGAAAAATCGTGTAAAAAAACAAAAGGAATCGAGCAAAATCAGTAGGCCACTAATGGGATCTCTTTTGACCTCGCTAAAATAGAAACATTAGGAACAACCTGTTGAAAATAGCAATGCGTATGTATATAAGCGGCGTTCATTTGTGTTCACAGTACCCCTTGTTGATTGTTTCAATCGAGCATTGAATTGTTCGAAGTTAATTCTCTTAACGATCTTCTCTACCTGCAAACGAGGAAGAATAGGAATATTCTATCTCCCTTTGCAGATAGTGAAGGGTAGGTAACGCAAGCCTTTAACACGTCGTACCTATTTCATTCCTCATTGATTGATTGATTGTCCGAACATTGACTGTTTGGGAATTAGTTCTTTTTGGAGGTATTCCCTGTTTGCAAATAAACGTAGGAAAATCTTTGCAAGTAGTGAAAGGGTACGTAATGCGGACCGTTCTCCCCCGTTGTAATCTGTCATGCCTATCTACTCCCCACTGATTGATGCACCTTTTTCACCCGGACCATTTACTAGAGATACGTCATCTGGCCCGACCAGAGAGCACCCCTAGTGAAAAGGACATATGCAATAATAACGAAGTGATCACTGTATCCTGTTAACAGAAACTTTACCATGAAACAACCTGGAAAGAAAAAAATAGGAAAACGAAAATCAGTAGGCCACTGATGAACATGAACTTTTATTAAACAACGAACAAAGAAACGATAACATAACGTAATGATAAAACCTATTAATGTCCTAGAAACAAGAAAACGTTAAAATATGCCAGTGGTGAGAGACCAGAAAAACAGTAAGAGAAACCAAATCACCCCTCGCTGTCCCACCGCCTGCCACGCCAAAAAAATCGATAGACTAGGGAAAATGCAAGTCAGTAGAACATCCACCCCCACTCTGGAAACTTCCAAGGTGGGGCAGGGTTCCGGCTACGCCCAGCCGGGAGCAGCCCATATAAGGCAGGTTCTGCTGCCACGCCTCGGCCAGGAGATCCTAACGTAGGGTGTAGCCGGAGGAGAGGCCGAGACCAGCGGGACCCGGCCAGGGGATTGCCTTTACAACGCTGAACAGTTGCAGGGGGGGGGAATGTCTCCTCGACCCTCCCCTCTCTCTCCCAGTCCGGCCGCGGTGGCCCTTGAGAGTTGCAGGTAGTCCCGCCACATGCTCTTCCGGTCCGACCACCAACGGTCGGGGGGCCGAGGCCGACGGGATCCGGCTGCAGCCGATAAACCAAGAAACCCGTTCATGGGGCCAGAGCCAGGGGCGTCCGGCCGACATCCACCGGAAGCCCGGCCCGAAGACGGACGGGACACTTCTTTCTTTTATAATGGCTGCGACAACACTGGAGGGGGATGTCTTGCACATGCCTCCGACCCCCCCTCGTCCTCATCGCCTGGTCCGGCCATAACAAATCTCAAGCGAGACGCCGTGGGGTGCACTGGGAGGGAGAGACGGTGCGAACAGGCCTCTCCCGCCTCCCCAGGTGGAGGCTTCCCAGCTGCACCCTCAGCGCTCCAGGCGGTGGCATCCTAACAACTCCAGTGCTGCACAGTTTCGGAACGACCTAGATAACGGTTCTTCCACTGTGGCCATGCTGCAACGTCTCGCCCGGCAGGGTGGAGCCCGTCCGCTCATGTGACCCCGCGATCGCCGGTAGCTGCCGAACTCTCAAAATGGCGGTCGACCTGGCAAGAGCGGGCCCAACATAAAGAAATGGCCCGGTCACTGGTTGACTCCACCACCGTAGTCCTCCACGACCTTGAAGATTCTAGAGGAGCCGCGGGAGTCTCCAACCCCCGATGGGGAATGACTGCCATGATCGCCCGTGGAGTGACGAAACTGTATCCGCGGGACGTCGGCGCTCCCATGCTGGCGCCAGCCTCACTTTGAATTACTACAATCCTGCAGACCTCACTTCCGGTGAAAGCACAGTGTGACCCGGTAGGAAAAATTATTGCACCCCCTCCCCTTTTTGACTGATAGTTCAAACCACCGATCCTTTCCTTTGCCCTTTTAACGGAACTTTGGACTGCCTCCCCCTCTTTTACATTTTCTAGAGAAAACAAAACATTAACCACTACATTAGCATAGCAGTTGACACCAGAACTGTTTTCAAATTGAAAACCAACAACATCTTCAACAGAATCCTTTTTGTTTCTGCTGTGACCCTGCTACAGCACAGGCATTGTCCCCAGCAGTAATTCTGCAATGCCGGTAAGAATAGCTGTGGTGCCTACTGGACTCACTCACCCCCGCGGCGCCCCACGCCGTTATTTGCTGGGCGGCAACTTGCTAGACATCACTTTCGTGCCATCTAGATTTCAGCGCGTTCTGCTGCCTTGGAACTATTCGCACAACAGACCGCTACTGACAAGAATATTTCATTATTGGTGCTGTCAATTTCAATAAATCTATTGGATAATTAAAAAGAAATTGCCACGGTCTCTTCGTTGTTTAAATGTTTTTACTGTTTTTGTTTTGTTGTATATATTTATATGTTATTAAAGTTTTATATTCCTACTACTTTGTTGGAGTGCTATATATTTTTAATGTGACACATAATTGTAAAAACTTTGATGTACAAAGAGTCATTCCTGGAATCTTCCGCTTCAGGCTCGGTCCTCTCCCCAATCACAATACAGGATGGTTTTCAGATAGTAGGAACGCGTGTGCTGTGACGGATCACATCGGGTGTGGGCCTTGATCTACTATAACTCCTTTGAAGAGGGGTGATTCTTTACAGCTGGGGCCATAAACTACATCTGCAGGGCTAGCTGATAGCCTAGGACCGGCCTGGACATTCGGACACAGAGGAAGAGGAGTGTCAGAGGGTGCGGTAGTGAATAGGGCGAAAGGGAGGTGTCGGGCGGGCACAGAGTGTGATTCTCAGGGAAGAGCAGCGCAGATGGGGGAAGGTTTATTGCCCATGCATAAGACAGAGAGCGGTGGTGACCAGTGCCTGGGGGAGATGCTTACGAGGGTGAGGAGCCATGCTACGAATCGACAGCGTGCAGAGAGTGGGTCTGGTCAAGACATCTAAAATGGCTGCCGTGCACGACAAAAGTGTGGCATTTCAAAAAAGGCAAGATGGCGCAGACAATGTTTTTCAACACTTCCTCATTTCCTTCGAATCGAACGTTAACAGACGTTGGGGCATATTACCAAAGTTAAGCGATATTTATCGCTAACGATGCTTACCAACCAATTTTTTACCACTAAGCATCGTCAGAAATTATCGAAGATAAACCTTACTATTATCAAGGTTTATCGCAAATGCGATAATAAACGGCCGCAATGCATGAATATCGCTAAAAACTCAGCGATATTCATGCATTACCGAGCTAATACTCTTAGCCATGTTATCCACCTCCCATTGGATAACATGGCTAAGAACTGCTCAGGGCAGGTGTTACTTTTTGGAGATATTCGCGCTTAGCGCGAATATCTCCAAAAGTTGGTAATAGGAGATAGATATCTTGCATGTTGTAATGCAAGTTATTGTGGTATATGGAACTCATACCATAATCTCTCAGGAAAGCAGAAACTGATCCTTTTGGGACCGCCTAAAAAGGCCTAGGGGGTGAGGAGTACTCTACTTTGCCCCCTTTTCACGTTCCGAACTATTTTATTTTACTCTCTTCTGTAATTACACAAAATACCAGCGATAAGATGCATCGGAGACACACAGTGAGAGAAAGGAGGCCGGAGATGAAGAAGACATGTCAAATACACATTGGAGATAATATAGTGGCAGAAGGGAAGTAAATATGAGTAAACTTACCATGTAACATAAAAATGTTGCACTCTATACTATAAGTCTCATTTTATACTACAATCACTTCGCTACAACCTCATAAATTAAAAATAAAAATAAATAATGTCTCAAACAATTTTTGATTTCTAAATATAAATTTATTCTTCAGAATTTTCTAAATTTGAAACAACTACTAACATGTCCTCATCAGTAATTTCCTCTTCAATCATCTCATCTGGAATCTCCTCATTAAAAGTCTGCAATGATGATTCTTGTAACTCTATGGTCTCCAAACACTCGATAAATTCGCCATCAAGAGATTGATCAAAAAAATCATTCAAGTCATCTCCTCCTTCTGACAATATTTCATTATTGGTGCTGTCAATTTCAATCAATGTAGTGGAATCATTCAAGTCATCTCCTCGTGACAATATTTCATTATTGGTGCTCTCAATTTCAATCAATGTAGTGGAATCATTCAAGTCATCTCCTCCTTGTGACAATATTTCATTATTGGTGCTGTCCATTTCAATCAATCTAATGGAATCATACAAGCCATCTCCTCCTTGTGACAATATTTCATTATTGGTGCTCTCAATTTCAATCAATGTAGTGGAATCATTCAAGTCATCTCCTTGTGACAATATTTCATTCTTGGTGCTGTCCATTTCAATCAATCTAATGGAATCATACAAGTCATGTCCTCCTTGTGACAATATTTCATTATTGGTGCTCTCAATTTCAATCAATGTAGTGGACAATTCAAAAGAAATTGCCACGGTCTCTTCATTGTGAGCCATTTTATTTTGAAATTGCTTGCTGTAAATTGCAGAAAAAAATAATCACTTTCATTTATCGTTTTTAGTAATACATAATATAAAACTAACTTCATCAAGTATTTAGTATAACAGAAGGACAGCAAATAAATAACAGAAAACATTTTTCAAATTATCTTCAAGTGTACAACATAGTTCCCCTTACAAATTAACAACTCACCTTTTTAAAAGTAGCAGAAGTGTTAGTACTGTGTAAATCAAACACCAGAAATTCACCACCAAAAATTCCTCACAAATGTACCTCAGACAGTAGTATCACAAAATGGCTGTGGTTTCCTCTCATTTGACATATATACATAACCAATTAACTTTCATCACACACAAATACAAAACCAAAGTAACATTTTAATTGGTTCTAAATTTCAACACTTTCAAATGTGTTTTCCCCATGCAATTTTCCATAGGACATTTACATACGTCTACAGCCTGAATGGCTGAACGGAATTACACCAAACTTGGCAAAATGGTACATCAAACCTAAGAGGTCAGGAAGGATCTACTATGCCCCCTTATGGTCATTTCCCCCTTCGCTTTGGCCTCCTCTTGTCTCTCAATCCTACCGAGGGACAAGATGGCGGCCGCTACGGACTGTTTGGAATGTTGACAGACGCCGGAGAACCAATCAGCTTCGCAAAGCTCCGTAACGCGAAAAGTACGCGAAGCGGAGCGCTGTTACAGATATATATCTTTTTTTCAACGTTAATTTCTCAAAATCCACTGGAGCACATATATTGAGACCTAGCAAAGGCACATCGGGCTACCAGTCCCTAATATTTTGCCAAGTTTCGTGCAAATCCATTCAGCCGTTCGATTATTATTATTTTGGTTTTTTTTTGCCCCGCGGGGCCCTTTTAAAACCTCCACATCAAACCTAGGGGGTCAGCGAGGATCTACTATGCCCCCTTATAGTTATTTCCCCCTTTGTTTTGACCTCCTCTTGTCTCTCGATCCTACCGAGAGACAAGATGGCGGCCGCTACGGACTGTTTGGAATGTTGACAGACGCCGGAGAACCAATCAGCTTCGCTTCACAAAGCTCCGTTGCGCGAAAAGTCCGCGAACCAGAGCGCTAACCGGTCCGCTGTTACAGATATATATCTTTTTTTAAACGTTAATTTCTCAAAATCCACTGGAGCACATATATTGAGACCTACAAAAGGCACATCGGGCTACCAGTCCCTACAATTTTGCCAAGTTTCGTGCAAATCCATTCAGCCGTTCGGGCTAAAAGTGAGGCCAACCGCCCTATGGAAAACTCAATGTTAAAAACACGTTTTGGGACCCCCCTTTTTTCTCGGCCCCCACTGGACGAACCCCCCCCAAATTTTCAAGGGCTGCTCAGAAACAAAATGTGCCATTTTCCTGACAATTTCAGCCGATTCCGTCCACAAACGCCAAAGTTATTAGACATAGAATTTTCAAAAAACCCATAGAGAAAAAATCCTAACTATATATACCTACTGGCGACCGCCAGTAGGTAATATATATATATATATATATATATATATATGTATATATATATATATATATATATATATATATATATAGATATATATATATCTTTATCTATATATATATATATATATATATATATATATATATATATATATATATATATATATATATATATATATATATAACGCTGAGCCTCTCCTCGGCAGAGCAATATGAGCATAGTAGTGTCTATCGCACAATATCCCTGCTGGCAAAAGTTACAAGCCCCCAGATGGGCCTCGATGTGCTGGTGTGTGCTCAATCCATTACTGCTCCACTATAGAGGCCTGTTAAATAACAAAGCACGTGGCCCCCATCGATGTCGGGAGGTGCTCCTTCACCTTCAAGACCTACATACGCTGACTGGTCTCCTGAGAATTACAGTGACGCTCATCCCTACCGCATACCTACCTCAGACCCTCCCTGTGGAATCCACTGTTTCCTTGCCCAAGCATGCTATGCTGCACCCTGTCGCTCGCCTCCTTCTTCCTTCAGCACCCCTTACTTGACCACCCAGTTCTGAAGATGATCCTGAATAACTAGGATCGAAATGCTGTCGACATTTCAGCGCAATCCACTGCGCAAATTCAACTTTCATTCTCACACAAAATGTCTATGTAACTATGACCAACTACTGAAAATAATCCATTGTGAAACATATATTCTTGTACATATCAGTCACTTTTTCACATTGCGCCTACGGCTATATTCTCTCAATTGTCACTTGCACCGTCACCTTCGTGCATCACGTGAACAATTGTGCACAAAGGTTTTGGATTGCTAGTGCATTCATTGCCTACAGTGCTGATACAACTGTTTAGTATGCCCTTTACCATTTTGTCTTACTTCAATTATATGATGCCATGAGCACATTTTACAATGAACCAGGAGTCTCCTATCTTCTTCTCCTTGTAATGTCTTGTACATACAAGTATAATTGCCTTTCTCAATAATACCGTTTGAAACATTGTTGTTAGTCTTTGCAGGTGCACTAGTAGCATTAAATCTACAGACTCTGAGAATATGGTATAAAATGTTACTACGGACATCTAAGTACATTCAATAAGCCAATTAGATGTAGGCCAATTTTACCAGGTTTTAGGGAGAGAGCACAAGCACTGTAGTACTGATTAGCAGTGGTAAAGTGCACAAAGTCCTAAGGCTAACAAAATGAATTAAGTAAATAGGAGTGTGAAAGCAAAAGGTTTGGGAGAAGACCACCCAAAAGCTGACAGGTCTAACATATCTTAATAGGGCCTGATATTAAAGTACCTTTGGCAGATGTCTTTGCTGCAAGTGTGGTGGAGTAGTTGTCTGTGACACAATGGAGGAAGAAGTGGTGGCTCCTCCTCTAAGGCAGAGGAGCGTCGCCCTACTGCTTTGATAGCAGTCCAGAGTAAAAATAAAATGATAATAACTGAACGTTATTATCATTTAATGTTTCCATTCCTAGGTGCAAGGATGGGCAGGGCTGGCCAAAGCAGGGGCCAGGGGAAGGAGTTGTTTTCACGCCCTCAGTGAGCATGTACTGTTTGGCCGGCACTCTTGGGTCGACCACACAGTTCATGTGCACCTTTTATCTTCCCCACCACCTTTCAATGCACAGCCTGGTGAGGAACGTTCCAAGGCTCCCTGGCCCCATTGAGCGCCGAACTACGACGGTCAGACCAATGACAGTGCTGCATTACAGCGTTGTGATTGGCTTAGGCGTACCAATCACAATGCTGCATTCCAGCATTGTGATTAGCTTAGGGGAGCCCGGGTGCTTCCTGCAATGGAGGAGAGGTGGCGGCTCCGACCTGACCACAAGTATGTTTTCTTTTTTTTTTTTTCTTTTCTATACCTCCCACCTCCCCCCTTTCCCAATCAGCCACCAATGGGAGGAAGAAAGTTTTCTGTATTTCAAAATGGCCACCATAGTATTGAGGTTTTCTTCCACAAAAAGACTTTCATGATGGCAGATCTAGTGGAAGATTTACCATCAAGAAGAGTGCTTTTCACTAACCTTATAAAAATGTGACAGATTGCTGGATAGGACACACAGGACTTCTGCCATTCTTCTCGCATACATCCTTTTATAGCACTCTTTTAAATCGGCCCCTTGTTTCATTGTCTGCTTTCTGTCTTACTGGCCATCATATTTCTTATACAGGTTCTTCTATATTTCTCTTCTTCCCCTTTTAATATCATTCTTTATCTGCCCATTTTTCTGCCTTAATATCCATGTATAATTTTTCATTTTAAGTTACTTATTTTTGGTCAATTGGCTGACTCATTGAATAGACGGCCATTTTGCCTATTCTGTTCATTTTTCTTTTGGACTATGCTCATACCTTCTATTTTCCTCCATCTATTTTTCTGTCTTTCTGTTTCTGTCTGCCTGTCTCTACTTTGGATTTGTTAGTCTCACATTTTATGCGTCGCTTAAAGACCGTTGTTAGCTATTTGTTGTTGAAAGCCTATTGTGCGAAATACCAGTGCTTAGAGTGTGCTTTGAGTAAGCCCATTGCTTATCATTTGGTGACTTCCTTGTCAATCTAATTTTTTTGCTTCTTATTTACTGGTTTTACCTCCTGTGCTTGCCCTTCCCTGGAACATAGCTGTTTTTTTATGCTTTGGATAGAATAACTTACATACTTCCATGTGTCCACATCAGGGATCTAATGCTTTACTTTTTCTTTCAGCATTCCATGGTTCCTTCCCCCCTGTGCTCTCTGTGGTGTTCCCCTCCAAGCTCATCTGTTGTTTCCCTCCCGATACAGGTCCACTTTTTTGCTGCTACTTTAAAAGTTAAATCCACCCAGCTTCTCTGTTGCTCCTGTGCCCTTTCCCTATGCCATTGTCACCCACTAGTCCGCAGCATTTACTAGCACCCCCTAGTCTCTACCTGCTCCACCACTGGTCACCTGCTCCTCCTAATCACATTCCATTTTAACACTTATTTTCTTTTTTGATAGACCTGTCAGCTGCAGTTAGCTAATATGTTTTTCTTTTCTAAATAAGGTACTGTCACTTTATATATTTTTGGTTTGCCATTTCAAGATGGGTGTCTGCCATTTTGGAAGGGATGACTAAAAAGAACAAGCATTTGCAAAACAATAGGTCTCGCATTTACGCGAGTTTAAGCTGTTGGCATTGTAAATGTCAATTGGTTTTATTTATGTTTTAAAAACCAAAATATAAATAAAACGCATCATCATTTACAGTGCCAATATGTCAAATTTGCGTAAATGCGAGACCTATTGCATTTCAAATGCAAGGCATCACGGACAATGGGAGGGCGGGCTGTCTGGGACTGGAAGGGAGAAGGCATGGACAGCGTGCAGGCAGTCGGGCAGGGGAGACTGGGGGGAAGAAGGCACGGTAGAGAGGGAGGGTGAGGGGATAAACAAGGCATGACAATGGGAGGGATGGAGGTGGGGAGTAAAGAAGGCAGCAAAGCATGGCGTGCCTGCAGTAAAAGAAAGTGAATAAAGAAAATAGTGCTCACAGTCTAAATAACACGTACCATGTAACAACCAAATTAAAGGGGCCAGTCGTCATGGGAGGTGACAAATGAAGAGAGGCGGTACTAAGGAGGGATTAACAGGCCTATTTTCGAATCAGAAGCCAGCATTTAGGACAGACAATGACACAAGCCAATGGCAAATATGGGCGGAAAGGGAGGAGCTTCTATTTGCTACTCCACCACAAAAAGTATCACAGAGCAGAGCATACACGCTGGCTCTAGGCTCGACCTAAAAAAAGGTACTCTAAAGCTTCATAATCAGGCACGGCCCGTGACGGGCATGTCACCGGGCGGTGACGTGGGGCGGGGGAGTGGTAGGGTAGGGCGTTGTAAAATGCGGGAAACAGACGATTTAAGGTAAGTACTGAAAAAACCCCCAAAAACGAATTTTGTTGCGCGCGCTGCATCGCCAAATGTGATGCAGCGCGCGCAACAAAATTTGTTTTTGTTTTTTCTGGTACTTACTTTAAATCGTCCGTATCCCGCATTTTACAATGCCCCACCCTGGCCCTCCCCTGCCCTACGTCACTGCCCGGTGGCACGCCTGTCACATGCCGTGCCTGATTATGATGCATTAGAGTCCCTTTTTTATAGGTCGAGCCTGATCATAATACACACATGCATGCATTGTTAATCCTGTCCACATATGTCATCCTACTGAGATATAAATAACAAAGGTTTAGAAGAGGGTACAAGGGCAAAAATGTAACGACCTACACAAAGACACAAGCCCCAATCATACAACATAACAACAAAGAGTGTCTGGGGGTCAAGCAAAGAAAAACAGGGGTTCCTACGTGTCTATAACTATGTGGCGCAACAAAAGGTGACTAGGAAAAAATGGTAGTGTAAATGTATAAACGAAAACACTACATTCCTTGAATTAGGAAAAAAGTACCCATCAGTTTTCTACTCGGTACCGCCCTATTCATCATTTGGGTTCTCCGTAACCCAGGAGAGTGTCTGTCACCAGATGTTTGTATGACATACAAATAATACAGAATAAATATGTGTATTTTTAAGGGGTGATACCGGAAGTATTAATAATGAATAAGGGTAACTTAGTTGCAGTGTGAAAATTAGTTATAGTGAACAGTAGTGACAATATAAAAATGGGTAGAGATGAGTAGAATTTTTTTTTAATGGTTTTCCTCAATTCTCCCAATGTTAAAAACAAGATAAAGTGACAACAGATTTAACAGAATATCTGTTAGCAGGAGGGGTCAACATGTTTCAGCATTAGTGGCAAAAATCCGCCACTGCTTTCATCAGGACCAGAATGGAACAACTACTGAAATAAATATGAAGATTATATCACCTGTATGCTTTAAGTCATACTTGGTATTCTCCAATACGCTGAAGAGAAGCGTTGCGCCCAGAAACAGGAAACATGAAAGACCACACAGAAAGAAAAAGAAAAGAGACACACATTACTGCGTTGTCAAACCATATAATACAATTTGTACCACATGTCATGTAAGTGTGGTAAACTATGCCATCACTCACATCTCAAGGTTCGCTTACCAATTCGGTAGGAGAACAAAACATCACCCCACCTGGCTGTCTCTCAGGCGAGTGGAGCAGCGCTCTAAACAAACAAAACAAAACAAAACAAACACATTCACAATCACAGGCATAAGACGCCAAAAGTCAGTTGAAAGCGATCTCAATTCCATTAGATTGCGTCCTTATTCTTAATAATGCTTCTTTGTATGAATCGTACTTTGCGCTCTATTGTGTGCGCATATCTTTAATGCCATAGTATCAAAGTGTAGTTGTATAAACCTTACAGAGCACACTGCAGTTTAATGTTACTCAATCGTTTTTAGGGCAAAAATGGTGGCATTCTCAATGTCAAATTGTGTCTCCTAACTGCCATAGTATAATTAGACCTTATTATACACCTCGTAGTTTACGCCTTCCTCGATGCTACTTGATCGTTTCTGTGGCCAATAAAGTAGCATTCTCATTATTAAGTCGTCCCGGTTATTAATAAATGGCAGCCGTGTAAACCCTACCCGATTTTGGTCAACTCCAATATATATTGAACAAGTGAGAAAATGAGCGTGATCACCGACATGCTACAGGAAGGTGAGCGCTGCATGCACTTGAGATCCTAAACTACAGCGTCACTCACCTTTCTGTCGGTACATCCCACTGAGATAGCCATCATGCCATGATACATACGTGCCGGTGTGCGAAGATGTATGTTTGCATATAATTCTTTGTGCTTTGATTTTTGGTGCTGCTCTTCAGCATCTTCAAAACCCATTTTATTTCTTTATTTTTCCGATCCTGAATGGCATTCAAGGTGAGACCTTTTGCCTTTGCCAAGGCTTTTTGGTCTAATTCTATTTCTTTATCTTTTCCTCTGTTTTCAACTTTTCTTTTTATCGTCTTATCTTATTTAATCTTTGTCAGCACATATTTAAATTTGTTTATCAGTGTGTTTAATTGTAGTGCATATTAACTTAACATGGTACTATCATTTTATTTCAATGATAAATTGAAAAATGTACTATCAAAGAAAAATAGTGTGTTTAGTATGTTGACTTCATATTACTGCACATGTACCAAATATTCGGAAAACCTAACAGTTCTGACTTCATGTTCACGAGTTATGTCGTTTGGTGCTCTGAATTGACACCCAATGAGCCCAGAGACCACCTCAGCGGTGTAGTGCTCCTTAGCAGTGATGCCATCAAATAAGACCTATTCTGCGAGTTACAGCTGTTTAGATGACTTAAAATAATTATATTTTGGGAGGTCATGGCCACATGGATCCAACAACATGCTGATGTGCCAGGTAGCCAGTGCATATGTACAGTTTAGTGCACAGCAGGTGTTCTGTGCATTAGGGTGTTCAATAGTATTTCTGTTCCTCACAATGGGGTGTAGTGGGTAAATGATGTGTTCAGTGCTAACTACCCACGGTGCAGGGGGTTGCTGTGTCTTTGAATCGTTTTGTGTGCCATAAAACTATTAGGACTTGGGTACATCGAGGTAGACATGGGAGTGACCTGCTCATCACAAATCGTATGAATAATATGAAAAGAATTAAAATTCAACATTTGCTTTTTATGGGCACCTGCTACCAAAACGCTTGAGACCAACTGGACTTGTATAAAAACCGTGTATAATATTTGCAACCTCATTTATCATTATTCCTTATTGGATAAAATCAAAACCTTTGGAAGCATTTCAATTTAGATGTTTCCCACATAACCGTACCATGACCAACTCCCTGATTCTGAATAATTTGACAAAGTCCCCTTCATCCCGTCCCTATTGTGATTTAATTGGCCAGGAGTTTGCATTTGATGCCACCACTACAAATAGAACAAATGTATGTCTAAAGCTCGTGAAATTGGCAACAAAACATTGTTTTAATCAAAAAGGAAGGCTGCTAATTAAATAGCCATCATATCTACATAAAGAAGGGTCAAACGGAGTTTCCTTGCTGGTCACCTCCTGAACGTTTTAGCTGATTTACACTTTAAAGTGACAATTGGCGGGATTTATCTCAAAAGTGTGGGCACTTTAAGAACTAGCACTTTTCATGATGCTGTCATGGATCTTGAAGGAAAGAGTTATCGTTTAAGCACCTTAGAAATATGAAGTAAAGACAATCTCTTCACAATGAGATTGCAGAATTAGAAAACGATGATGTTTAGATACTCCAGGTCAAACGCGGTTTGATCTCTGGGAGATGGTACATTACTAGTTGTTTCAGAGGTTTGCTAAGGTTGGGTCACCTTTTTTTTAACAATATTCTATGTTGTATTATCTTATGTTACATGGGGTCCCATCTCAAAGATGTCTCTTGGCACGAAGGATAGACTTATTACAAACGCATAGAATGAAAGGAATTACATTTGTAAGTGAAAGGCATTCCATAAATTGGGGGCTTGGACAGAGAAGGTTGTGCTGCTTAGTCTAGAGATTTTACCGCAGGGTATCGAGAAGTTTATTCGAAAGACAAGGGTTCTAAAGGGATTATTCCATAACATATTTCGGCAAAGAAAAGCGGGAAGATTGCCATAGGTGGACCTGTGCATCAGGCATAGAATCTTTCAGGAGATGTGCTGCAGAATTGGCAGCAATGCAGAGAGCATCAATTACTATCAGTATTTCTTCTAATGAAACCTCCCAGAACCATGTGGGCTGCTAGTACTGGGCAATTTGGAAGCCGTGCAGCAAGGAGACTTTATGCCTAGATAGAATCAGCTGCAGTTGTCAAGTCTTGAACTTAAGTGGAAACAACTATTTTTCTACTGACCAGTGGAATCATCTTAGATAAGGGAAGGATATCGTGTCTTGGAAAAAACAAGGGGCCAGTTGAGCGAAGTTTTTAACAGCTGGCATATGGCCCAATTGGCCATTTGTGACAAGTAAAATACTTTTTGCCATGTGCCATCCCTGTTTTGCATGGTGGTAACCTATTACCGACTCGCAAAATACAGTTTGCGAGTCATTATTAGGAAAAGGGACTTGTTAAGGACATCCCTTCCTAATAGTTAGACGCACTGGTATGTAGGAATGTTGTGCGACCTGCAATGTGGTTGCAAAACATTTGCAGTTGGTGCCAACTTCAAGTTGATAATAGCCCATTTGCAAACTGGTAGTGGTCCCTAAGGGACCTTTTCTCCTTTGTGGATGTTGGCATCAGCATTTCTTAAGAGCAGGCAGTGGTCCCATTGAAGGTAGCTTTTCATTTTTCTTTTTGTAATGCAGCCTGTTTTCGTTTTAGGAAAACAGGCTGCATTACAAAAAAATACTAGCTTTATTTAAAAAGCAATCATAGACATGGTGGTCTGCTTACCCCGGCAGGCTTCCATCCCTGTGAGTGCAGGACATTCCCAATGGGTCGTAAAGCAAGACTTACATCATGACATTAATGCTGAAGGTCTATTTATAACCCACTGGGAATCACAAAATGTGTCCAAGACACATTTGTACATAGATGTTAGCGATTTCCAAATTGAGAATTGCTAAATTTTGAAATTAGGAAAATGCAAACTGACTTGTTCGCACATCTGGCCTCAGGATGAGGCAACAGGGAGGGCCTGGGATGTAATTTGAAGAGTCAATTTTAATACCAAGGCTCTTTACCGCATTAACTGATGAGGAGCAGTTATCCATAGATGATGTCCCTGAGGATCGTTCCAAAGTGAACAGCGGTCACCTGTAACTAATATTTACATCTTTTCAAGGTATAATTTCAAATAATAGTTATCCATACCTGCAGTGCAGTTCTTTCAAAGTGCAATCGTCATTTTCAGAAATAAGTCAAATTTTAATATTACAAACTATGAGCCTTATTCTCGACAATCCTGAAGTCAGTAAGCTCATAACTAGTCTTAGTTTAATCGGTCTCTCCCAAAAGGTGTTGGGCTCCACTCATCGTGCAGGCCACGCTCTTAATCTAATTTTTACGAACATGGCACCCCTTAGTAGCTACCCCCCATCTCCCTTAACTTGGACCGACCATTTTATGGTCATGTTCACCTATCAACCCCGTCTACCCTGATTTCTATCCAAATTAGGGAACGGTAAAAGAAGGCATTATGAAGACCCTGGAATAAACTATCTTTGGAATCTTTCAGTGAGGGCTTCAATCCTTGGCCACAAGAGTTTGGGTCTGATGACCTGGATGTATCTAAAATGTTGGAAGGCTTCAATTCCGATCTAGGGACTGCCTTGGATTGTACAATTCCCCAATACCAATATAACCCTGTTCAGCAACAACACTCTGCGCCTTGGTTCACACCTGAGCTAAAAACTGATAAATCAAAATGTAAAACTCTGGAGAGACAGCAAAGATTCACTGGACAGACAAGCTTATAAAATAGCCCTGGCCGGCTATCATCAGAATATAAAAACTGCCGTACGTACTTACATCACGGGTCAAATTGATCAGGCCAATAATTCCGCCAAAGCCCTCTTTAATATAGTTAAAGACTTCTTATCACCTCAAGCTTGCAGACAAACTCCAGATGAATCACAAGAACTTTGCTATGCTCTAGCCAGTTACTTTCAAGAAAAAAATGATGTCAATCTAAGTGAATTTTCCTACTAGCGAACCCCAGGAATTGGCTTTTTTATACAGAGGAGATGTACTTGAAACTCCATTAGTGAACACGCTGGACCATTTCAAAATAACTACACTTGACGAAGTGTCTAAATTATTATATACATCAAAATCTGGCTCCCCAGGTGACCTATGCCCTCCAAAAACTATGGCGCTTCTATTTCCTAGTTGTGCCCCAGAAATCCTCAAAATTGTTAACAGCTCGATTAGATCCGGTACTATTCTTACTGCCTGGAAAGAAGCGTATGTCCTTCCCATACTGAAGAAACCTACAGCCGACCCTCAGGCACTTGGCAACTATTGACCCATATCTCTTCTACCTTTGTTGGCTAAGCACCTGGAAACTATCATAAACAGGCAGCTGAGTTCATTTCTCGAGTCTTATAAAACAATCTTGGACTCCTCTCAGTCGGGATTTTGGCCAGGCTTCAGTACTGAGATGGCCATTCATGCAGTTACTGACTCTCTGAAGCAGGAAATAGATGGTGGGGGATCTGTCGTTTTGATCCTCCTAGATCTCTCAGCGGCATTCGATACCATCTCTCACACTTTGCTTGCGGAGAGACTATATCTATGTGGTATTCGAGGCTCTGCCTTGAAATGGCTGAGAAACTTCCTGTCCGATAGATGCCAAGGACCATGCTAGGACCCTACCTTTCGCAGATATATAGCTTGGACAAGGGTGTCCGACAGGTTTCCGGCCTAAGTCCTACATTAGTTAATATTTATATGGCCCCTATATTCGAACCGTTTGGATTTGAAATTATCTCTTATGCTGATGATACTCAGCTGATGTTTCCAATCGGTTCTGATTTGGAGGATGAGAAAACCCAATTTGCAATAGGCATGCTTGCAATTTCTTATTGGATGACAGAGAACTGCCTCCAATTGAATCGCAGTAAGACTGAGATTATGCTCATGGGCAAAGCGTCAACCATCTGGACACAAGAGTGGTGGCCCGACCAGCTGGGAATTGCTCTCATTCCAGCTCAAGCTGTGAAAAACCTCGGACTGAAACTGGATCCAACACTAACCATGAAGGATCATGTGGCGGCCACTATTAGTTCCTGCTATTACAGCCTTCGCCTCTTACGCAGGACACTTCCTTACTTTTGAACTGAATATCGGAGAACCCTGGTTCAGATGATGGTGATGAGTCGCCTGGATTACGTGAATGCAATGCTGGCGGAAGTAGGTGAGACATTGCTTGCCAAATTGCAGGTAATCCAAAACACTGCGGCTAGGATGATTTTAAACTGTCCCCCAGGCTCTTCCTCGGCTCCTTTGCTGAAACAGCTACACTGGCTGCCAATAAAGAAGCGTACCTTCTTTAAGATCTGCTGTCTCACTTTTAATGCCGTGAATGGCAAAGGCCCCCTTTGCCTGCAGAAGATATGTATTAAGCAGGTTTTGGGCTGCAACCTAAGATCCAACTCTTTGGCTTTGTTAAAGGTTCCTCGTATCCATTTCAGCCGCACGGGGGGAGACCCTTTTCATATCTTGCCCCGCGATACTGGAACCAGCTTCCCGTTGCCCTGCAAAAATGTACTTCGTACATTGCTTTTAGGAAACAACTGAAAACTTTCATTTTTAACATACCCATTTAATGTGACCGGACTTCACCCTCATTTCGCTAGGTAAGCGCCGAGATGCCCCCCGGTGATTCGCGCGCTATAGAAAATGAAATAACATAACATAACATTATGATGATGGCGGTCGGACCGCAAAAAGCTATCATGGCCGATAGGAGACATCCTGACAAGCAGTCAGCTGGCAGAATGCCGAATCATGATGAGTCCTTTGTGCTGGAAGTTGGAAAGTGCACTTTAACCCTGTGACTTGTGCTGTGGCCTAAGAATAGGGACGCAGCACAAGTGTTAAATAGCACTTCCTGCACATAGTGCCAGGAATACAGTGCTTGGATGTGTGTGGGGGCACTACATGTGGCCCAAGGGCACTTTAAAGTGGCCCACTGGGGACAGGACTCTGTCATAGGTCCCCAAAAGTAAGATTGCCATGAAAAGCTGTCGGAAAGCAACAACGTAATTCCGATGGCAGTGCCTGCCTCGGTACCTCCGTCATTGGGAGTTGCGATTCCGACTACTTACCCGTTCGCATCAGTTGATCCTGTCGAATGCGGTCTGTTCCCATCTGACAATGGTCTGACTGCCTGCATCATTATGTGGAGGTCGAACTGAAGGGCTGTCTGTTGGTGGAACGGAACCGACGGCCTATTGGTTGGGGTCGCACCAACATCATAATAAGGCCTTATGTATTTAATGGCCTTGAAGAATTGAAAATTTTAACCTTACAGTGTTTTATCCCCCAGATGCATCAAGCATCCTTTTTGTGATTCCTTATTAGAGAAAAAGAAGGAATCGCTAATAAGGAATAGCAAAATGCAATGCAAGAAGAAATCACTTTAAAAATAGCGATTTCTTAAAATTCCTTAATTGCGACTCGCAAATTGCGAGTCGCAATTAAGGAAAACCTCCCCATTCATTCGGAATGAATGGGAAGACATTCTCAATTTGCGAATCGCAATTAGCGAATCTCAAAATGAGAATGCGATTTCAAGGGTGCAGAGGTTTCCAAAGGACACCCTGTTGCACCCCTGAAATTGATCTGTGCACATATGCTGCGCACACACATGCACTTAAGGCATGTGTGTGCACAACATGAAACTTTGAAAAATGCACTTTAGTGCATTTTTCAAAGTGTTTTGCAAATTACCATGAAGTTGAACTTCATGGTAATTTGCGAGCCCTATTAGCAAAATCGCTATTTTTTAAAACTTTAATGCATTGCATTTAAGGAATCTCAATTTGAGATTCCTTAAATGCAAATAATCGCAATTTAGCAAATTCTTTAATTTGCGATTTTTGCATTTGGGATGATGCATCCCAAATGCAAAATAACTGGTCGCAAAGGGGCATAGTATGAGAATCTGCCCCTTTGCGAGCGGTTTTTAGCTTTTTGCATCTGGGCCTTGTGGAAAAGTAAATTTTGCCATGTTATATGTGCCTACGTGTTCCCCATGTTATGTCCTATGTGCATGATCGATATGCATATATTCCCCTATGATCGATTAAAGACGCAATTACAGTTGTGTCCATCTCTAGTATGCCAGTTTCCAGTTTTCGTGAATACAACGAATATTAGGCCTATGTAAAGCTACGTTGCCACGTTTTACAGTGTGCACGTTAATTCATTGAATTATCCCCGTTTCTAGGCCTCAAAAGGGCCCGGACTCAGATTCAGCTCCTGTTTCCTGAACCCTCTCCGAGGAGCGATACAGCCCCCACCTGTATCCCTGACCCTTAGCTTACTTTCATGCCTCGCAGTGCCCGGCTCGGCCTGGCTCTGCCTCCTAGTCTGCCAAGAGTATGTTATGTTTCTAGTTATCAGTCCAGCCCTCCTTCTCTGCATTCCTAAGCTACTGAATCGCATCAATAGTTTCCGTCATGGTCTAGCCTTTATGTCTCCATGTAAGAGAAATACTGTATTAATATTCATAGAATATTCCCCGCACACGAACTACATGTAGGATTATGTATGCCCCAGTCTTAATGTCTGTTAGCCTTTACTCTGATAACTTTTGGATTCTATCAACATGTACTCTAAACACGAGATACTAGATATGCCTGGGTACATGTCGCTCTGACACTCCAGACTTTAGTCTCCTCTTCTAGCGCAGAAGTCATAGCCCCCCAGTTCTCCCTAGTAACACGTCATTGTCAGTTTGCGCGCACCACTAGGTTAGAGGTCCCAGCTGCTCAGGTAGCCCCCTCCATGTTTCCGCCCCGTTTATGACATATTCTGTTACGTTTGCATCACATATCTATGTATACGCCCTGTACACGCCTTCTTGTTACTTCATTTCACCCTTATCTTTCGCGACTGCTACGAACTCCGCCTACTGCTACGCCTACTGTATTGAATGCAATGTATTTTGTTTAACTATAAATATTGTGCACTGTTATTAAAAGTTACGCCAATTGCCTATTCCTGCCCCCAGATGCGCATCATTCCCAGATCCCGTACAGGCTGTCCTGTTCTTGTCCTTTATGCTTAATTAAAGCCTGTCAACTCTAGCTACCTCGTATCTTGACTCTTATTTATTGAGCTATCTATTTGTATGAGTATCCCGAAAAATAGAACCGGTAATTAATTATTTATTTACCACATAATGGCGCCCGAACAGGGACTTGCCCTTTCCCCACGCGCCGGAGAAGCCACACAGGCCCCCTGATCCTCTGCAGCCGTGACGGAACCATACCGTGCACGTGCAGATATTTCTGCTTCAAGTATCCCTCAGGCCCACGGAGGAGACGGAGGTTGCGGTCCAGCGTCCAGACGAGGCGGTGGAGGAACGCGGCGAGTCCCGACCAGAGCCCAAGCCGAGAGTCCAAGGTCCGAGGTATCCGGAGGCCCACCTGTAACTGAAGTCCGAAGTTCGTCCGTCCGTCGTCGTAGCAGTCCAGTCCAGTCCGAGGCCTTCCGTTCTTGCTGCCCGGTGAGTACCGTTGCTGGGGTAGTATCTAGACAGGGTTAATTGATTTGTCTCTGGTCCGTGGGTTTGGGTACACAGATCCAACACGAAGTGTCCACTTAGGTGGATGCGGGTCCTGACGTGTCTCTTTATGGGACCGGTAAGTTTCGTACTGTTTTAGCAGTGCATCTAGTCATTCTAGTAAGTTCTGTTCTCGAGAAATTCATGTGTTCTGTTCTCAGTATTTCAGGTAGTATTCTGTCCGAACTGTCATTTTAAATGTTATTTCATGTGTCTTTAATGTCGTGGTATGAATGATTCGTTTTTCAGTTATTATTGTGTTTATCGTGTATTGTATTGTGTCTAGACTTCAGCCTAGTTATGCCTCTGTTCTCAAAGTTACGTCAGTTAAAAACTAGAAAAGGTCTGCTCGAGGAAGCAGTTCCTGTCCCGCCTAGGGACAGTCCAGGTCATTTTATGTATCAAAAGCATGGCATAAGTGCCATATTATATCTAGATTTATGGGTGGAGTACACCAAACAATTAGAGGAAAAGTATAGATGGCCCGTATCAGGTACGTGGGATGCCGAGTGCATCATGCGAGTAGAAGAAGCATTATGGAAAAAGAAAGCCAGACAGTCCCAGAAAGATGCCATCGAGTTATGGCGCAAAGAATCTCATAAAAGAACAGAAAAAGAAATCAGAAAGTCAGAACTAAGTAGAGAATCCTCAGAAAGAGCCCAAGAAAGGGAATTAATCGAAGTAGGTGAACGAGTTAAAGCCGAACAGTCAGACAGACAGAGAAATGCCCTCATTAAGGGTATGTATCCTCTTCTTGCCGAGGGCTTGCCAAAAGCAACCCCGGAAGCACCATGTAATTTTCCGCCACCATTAGTTCCGATTAAGCTACGTCACAAACCGACCGCAGCTGATATTTTTCTCTCGTCCTATTTGGACGACACAGTCCCAGAATATGCAAATCCTGCTCCGCCAGCTCCAGTAAATAATGTAGTTCCTGTTCCTCCAGTCACCGGGGCACCTGTTACAGCACCTGTTACGGTACCCCCGGTTCAGCCCATAGTACAAGTTCCCGCTACATCGGTCACTCTGCCAGCACGAAGATTATCAGTTGACGATTCTAGTTTAGGGGCCGCGGGAGGAGGTCCCCCTGGTACCCCGCCGCCAAACAAACGTATAACGTTAGTCGAGTTACATGAACGTGCGTTACAGCGTACGCCCAAACATCAGTCCGTTGCAGATATCAGACGAGCTCTTACTGAATGCCGTTATGATCCAGTCCCAGGCGATGATAATATGGTTTTATATTCATTGCGTGTAAGACGGGTGACCGAGTATTTGGACACCCTACCGAATATGAAAGAAGATCTAGACAGAATATATCGTTTCATCCGTACAGGGGATGATCCAGAAAGTATTGGCGAAATCATGTCTCTAAGGAAAGCTGAGACCCAGCTCATACTATTAAAGTTTCGAATCAATTGTTTAATAAGGCAACAAGATTATCCAGAGAAAGATCCGGTTGAAATGAAAGTTCTGACAAAGTGGAGTGATCATATAGTCGAGGGAAGACACAGGACACTCAGTAGTATAGAGAGTATGTACAAGAAAATTCGTAAGGAAATAATAAGGTTACACGAGAAACGCAAAACAGCACAAGTAAGCGAGAAAGAAGATAACACTGATACTGAAGAAGTAGAAGACGAGAATACCGCCAGAATAGCGTATGTAGGTAAATCTAGATTTCCAGACCGACATTCACGCCTAGAACACAAGAAAGTTTTTCACCTTCCAGCACCAGAACAAGGTTCTCTAGAACAAGTATTTCAAGCTACCGATCACATTCTGAAATCACGAATCGGTTATAGTGAACTTAGTACCATGCATGAACAAGAACTAGCACGATCAGCAGTCCGATGGATTACTGATTCTACCACTTTTCCAGACGAAATAGTGGCACAAATGTTTCTGAAACTGCCCCCAGTCGAGCAGCGACTGGTGGGTATGTATATAATCCAGCACCTCATTACACTGTATGAGGGTCAACATTCTGATCCAGGTCCGTTACATGATATCCTGAACGAGTTACTCCAGTATAAATGGAAAGGTTTAGGTACCGATTTAATTAGTGTCATTCTAGAACAGCGCCACAAATATAGAACGTTTCTGAACCCGCATTTTGTTCACGTCTCACCTCCAGAAAGTAAACCATTTTACATAGACAGACAGCATCCGTTACGAGAAGTACATCCAGTTAGGACAACGGGTGGTGAAATGCAACGAGTATTTGTTTACACCCCTGTCACAAAGATGGAACTCTTAGAGATGAAGAAATTAATTCCCTGTCACGACAAAGATCCAGCAGGGTTCCATCGAGAATTAAAAGACATGCTCCGTATGGGAGAATACACGTATCCAGATATCATTAAAATGTTAAAGGTCCTGTTGCCCGCAGGGGTATATGAAAAACTCAAGGAAAAGGAATGGGAGGTGGGAGAGAAAAAGATTGATTGGACAGCTCTAGAAGCTGAAGATAAAATACGAGTACCAGGTACCGGTCTTGGGGAGAAATGTAAAGAATTGCCCGAGTTATTGATTCAAGTTTTGCCAAGATTACTAGCCACGAAAAAGGAAGATTGGGATGCAATCTCAGTATGCAAACAGAAACAGGATGAAGATACTAGTGATTTTTATTCTAGATTTGAAAAATGTTTCATTATCAACAGTGGTTTGAAGACAGGTAGCGAGTCATACCCTCATCTTTTTGTTACTAAACTAGTCGAGAATTCCAGCCCACAAGTTAAAAATCGAGTTTTGAAAGTCGAAAGTACTTGGCAAGCTAGTACCCCGTCACAAATGTTACAGATGCTCCAGTACCACCAGAATAGAATCAGGGAAGAGCAAGAACACGAAAGGAGACGTATGAAAGACACGAAAATGAAAGTACTAGTTGCACAATCTGTTCCACAAGACAGTCAGAAGAGGGATCCGAATCAAGCCAGTCATCCTGCAGCTCCCGTTAAAGGGACATGCAATTATTGTAAACAGCCAGGTCATTTTATAAACGAGTGTGCAGTTCTGAAACACAACATAGCTACTGGTAAGACTAAAGAAAGACCACGTCCGCCTAGACAAGAACAAGTTTCACAGACTTCTCAGCCACAGAATGCACAACAGACAGTTCCAGCACCGCAGCCTATCGCTGCCACACAGCATGTTACACAGCAGATGTACCAGTATGCCCAGACAGAGTATCCAGAGTATCAACCGTATTCATGAAACAGCCTAGAGAGGGAGGTAGGCTTGCCTCTCATCGAGATACCTGTAGATCAAGAGGGTCCCTATGTACATAGTCAAGTATTAGGGAAAGACAGAAAGTTTCTGATTGATACAGGGGCAAGTAGGACTACTATCAGTCATGACGAGGTTCCAGGGGCTCCGCTCTCAGGCTCTAGAAATGTTTCCCTTGGATTTTCAGGAAAGCCTATTGTAAACGAGATGTCAAAGCCAGTTACTCTAGAAGTTGGTCCATTGTCCCGAACTACTGATTTGTTACTTACGAAATCGTGTCCAGAAAATTTGTTAGGCATTAAAACATTAAAAGAATTAGGTGCAGTTATTTGCTGTTCCCCAGAAGGAATACGATTTTTTTTAAGAGATTTTAAAGGTCACTATGTATTACGTGATTTTGATCCAAGATTGTCAAATGTACCACAGCATTTATGGGCGCAAGGTCCAACAGATGTAGGTTTTATGCGAATCACACCCCATCGTGTGACCCTCAAGCAAGGTATAGTCCTGCCACGAATCAGACAGTACAGATTGCCACCTGAGGCTGTAGCAGCCTTATCCAAAATTATTGACGAGCTCATTGCTCAAGGAGTGGTTGTAGAAACTGACTCCAATGTATGTAATTCTCCTATCATTCCAGTCATGAAACGTACTGATCCAAATGCACCTCCAGTATATCGATTAGTGATTGACCTTCGAGAACTTAATAAATGTATCATACCCCAGTATCCAGTAGTCCCAGATATTTCATCTCTATTGACAGCTATTGATTCTGAAGCTATATTTTTTACTGTAATAGACCTCAAGAATGCATTTTTCAGTGTCCCGATTCATCCAGACAGCCAATACCTTTTCGGTTTTTGTTTAAATGGAAGGAGCTATAAATTCACACGAGCTCCTCAAGGTTTCACAGAAAGTCCTAGCATTTACAGTCAAGCACTTAAACGACAACTAGACAATATTCACATGCCAACTGACTCTGCCCTGCTCCAGTATGTAGATGATCTACTGATCACAGCCCGTTCTGAACGTGATTGCGAGCGAGCGTCACTTACAGTTCTGTATTTTCTAGCCGAGATGGGGCACAAGGTGTCCCCTTCGAAGCTCCAGTTCTGTGTCCAGCAAGTGATCTACTTAGGCCACTTACTGTCCAAGTGGGGTCGGCAGTTGACACCAGACCGTATCCAGTTAATAGCGAGTCTTCCACAGCCCAAGACACAGAAGGAGGTACGTGCTTTTATTGGCCTTACTTCTTACTGCAGACAATGGATTCCTCAGTATGCATTTCTAGCAAAGCCACTGATACAGTTAACGACACAGGAGGCAGCCGTATCGACTGTCCTCCCTTGGACATCTGAACATACACTTAGTTTTAATGAGTTAAAGAAAGCCTTATGCCAAGCACCTGTTCTAGCTACACCGAACTACAGTAAGCCTTTTACACTTTTTGTCACAGAACGTGATGGTACTGCATTATCTGTTCTCACACAAGATCAAGCCGGACAGTACAAGCCTTGTGCTTATTTTTCGAGCACATTAGATCCAGTAGTCCAGGCTTTGCCTGCGTGCCTCAAGTCAGTTGCAGCCACAGCTCTAGCAATCAGACAAAGTGATTCCATAGTATTAGGACACTCCCTGACAGTACAAGTTCCACACTCCGTGGAAGTTCTTTTAAACCGAACACAGACTCAGCACTTGACAATTGCACGTTTAACAGGTTATGAACTGACACTGTTCCAGCCACACATAGAGATCAGACGCTGCAACGTTCTAAATCCTGCTACTCTGTTACCGTCAGTTACTTCAAATCCCGCCACACATGACTGTGTGGAAGTCATTAACACTATGACTAAGCCAAGACAAGACCTGACAGACATTGCATTACCTAATCCCGACCTGACACTTTATGTGGATGGTTCATGTATGAGAACTAGTACAGGAGAACTAGTAGCCGCGTATGCAGTGACTACTGACACTGAAGTTATTGAAACACACCGTATTGACACCCTGTCTGCTCAAGCAGCAGAGCTAGTTGCTCTGACCCAAGCCTGCATACGCGCCAAGAACCTGAAAGTAAACATATATACAGATTCACGTTACGCATTTGGAGTTGTACACGACTTCGGAGTGCTCTGGCAGGAGAGAGGTTTCATGACTTCTCATGGAACCAAGATTCAGCATGGTCTCCTCATTCAAGCTCTGTTAGATGCAATACATTTACCGACAGCTATCGCTATCATGAAGTGCAAGGCATACACGAAAGTTACAGACATTATTTCCCAAGGTAATGATCTAGCAGATCGAACAGCCAAGCTTACAGCTCAGACACCAGACATTCCAGTTAACAAGACACAGACATCCACTCCAGAACAGACTACTTGTATGACAGTTAAGGACCCTACACAAGATGTCATAGACATACAGTTACATGCTACTCCTGAAGAAATCAAGAAATGGTCCGAACAAGGAGGGGTCTAGACAGATCAGGGATGGTTGACGAAGGGAAAAGCCACATGGTTTCTCCCCGACTCTATGGTTCAAGTCATTATCAATACCGCACATAGTCCAGCACACCTAGGAGAAAAAGCCATGTTAGACAGTATTCAGAACCTTTGGTTTAACAAGCATTTACGAGCTGCAGCCAAGCAGAAAGTCCGTACTTGTATGATATGTTGTCAATTCAATCCAGGTAAAAGTGTCCCGGTGGAACAAGGTGGATTCCAACCTCCTGACCACCCTTTTGAAGTTCTCCAGATGGATTATATTCAGATGGAGCGATGTCGAGGTTTCAAGTATGTCCTTGTAGTAGTATGCGCTTTGTCCAGGTGGACAGAAGCATATCCAGTTCCAGATTACACAGCAGCGACCACTGCCAAGCAGTTGGTTCGTGAATTCTTCCCCCGTTATGGACTCCCTAGGGTCGTGTATTCTGATAACGGCCAGCCATTCTCATCCGAGTTAATGAAACATGTTTCCCTTCTGTTAGGGTACCAGTGGAAGTTCCATTGTGTGCGCCATCCTGAAGCAGCCGGTCTCGTAGAGAGACATAATCAGACCCTAAAAATCCGTATTGCCAAGACATGTAAAGAGAAAGGTGTAGACTGGCTAGTTGCCCTGCCAGTTGCTTTATTCTTCATGCGAATGGTCGCACACTCCAGATCAGGTCTGTCCCCTTATGAGGTCGTATTCGGCCGCCCCCCAAATATGTGGGGTACACCTAGACCCCGCAGTATTACAGATGTTTCCAGTAATATGTTGACAGATTACCTAGCTTCCTTGATGTCTGCCCTACACTCTTGTCGTTCACAGGTTGCCGCTGCATTTCCAGGCAATACTGAAGTGAAACCGCACGAGGTCATTCCAGGGGACCTTGTTCTCGTAAGGAACTTTGATCGTTCAAGTCCGCTGGAACCTCGTTGGAAGGAGCCGAGACTTGTCCTTCTGACCACCCGTACGGCCGTGAAGTTGGAAGGCCGCAAGGGTTGGGTCCATCTGTCCCATATCAAGAAATTCCATGGAGTCCGGAAAAAGACATTTTTAAAGGACATTTCTAAAGACTGTTCCATTTCTAAAGACTGCCTGAAACCAGACATTGATTTGAATCCCGAACTGAAAGTTCCTCTGTTAGAGAAAACTCCGCAGCAGGAGTATAAGTTGAAGCTACGGTCTAGTAAAATAAGTCAGCCAGTTTAATTGTCTAAGTCCCTCTCGGGTGAAACGGTTAGACAGGTATCTGACATGTATGAGATAGACCCCCATAGTGAGAGAGTTAGTCAAAACTCTATCCGATGTATCGTTTTTCTAAGTTTTCTATTGTTCCTAAGTTTGATGGTTACCTGCACAAGTTATGCATTGCATTTATGTTTTCCAATTTCTCATGTAAATAAGTTTTCTAATGTTACAGTAGAGCACACATTTAGTGATTTGCCTCCTCACGAGTTATCCTATCGTCTTGCTATGCGCAATAATACATTCATCAGAATGATACATTATTCACACCAGACCAGCAATGCTACTAATTGTTGGGTGTGTGGTCGACTCCCCCCTTTCCAGACACCGAAGGGAGTTCTGCCACTCTTTCCTTATCCGTTTTCACATAATGGGTCGTGTGGAGCATGGTCCATGTTAACGTCATCTTCAAATGATATGTCCCTTCTGAATAGAACATGTTTTCCAGACAAGCAAGGTCTCCCCCATAGAACAGGGTTAGATCTAGAAAATGAAGTTTATAATTTAGGTAATTATTCTTCGAATGTTATGGTCCTGAATGTTCAGTCTGATACTACTCCAGACTTACCTGCTATTTCAGTACTACCAGTCAAAGGCGAATTATGTGTCAGAAATAATGGTTCCGCACATGTAGGACATAGTGATTGTACTACTACTGTCGAGTATAGTGACAGTGGGAAATCTATTTTCAAAGCTTCACGTCATTCTTATTTTGTTTGTGGTCAGACCGCATATGTTCGTCTGCCCCTCGATTGGGATGGAACATGTTACATTGCCTTCCTACTGCCACCAGTTTTTCTAGCCCCATCTGATTATCACAGAAACACACATCTAGTACACGTCAGACATAGACGGGAGATTGAGTCCCCAATTGTCGATCAAACTGAAACTGCTCTAGAACAATATACAGACTTCAATAGAGGTTTCTTCTTCTTTATAGGCCCTGTCCAGAATAGTAAGTCCATCCGTAGGTTAACAAGAACCCTTGAAGCAGTAGTGAATGAGACTACTTCTGCTCTAGGTAACTTAACCGAAGAGCAATCTGCTATGAGATTTGTCGTGCTCCAAAATCGTCTCGTTCTTGACGTCATACTGGCCGATAGAGGAGGAGCATGTAGAGTCATCGGATCTAGTTGCTGCATTTTCATTCCTAATAACGCGCCGTCTGTTTATTCAGCTATAACCAGACTTCATAAAATTGCCCATCAGTTACACCAGAATCCAGGCACCTGGACATGGTCCGGTTGGCTCTGGAGTATTATATCTGCCTGGGGATGGAAAGTATTGTCATTTCTAGGTATTGCAGTAATGATCATATTCAGTTGCTGCCTCTGTATACAATGTGGCCCTGCGATTTGCGGCATTTGTGCTACCTCTTGTATTCCTAGTCCTAAGTCCCGTTCCAAGACAATTCGAGACGAGCAAATGATGCTGTATGAAATGATAGATGGTATCATGAATATAGATGTTTCCTGATGGAAACGTAGGGCACAAGGAGGGAATGTGGAAAAGTAAATTTTGCCATGTTATATGTGCCTACGTGTTCCCCATGTTATGTCCTATGTGCATGATCGATATGCATATATTCCCCTATGATCGATTAAAGACGCAATTACAGTTGTGTCCATCTCTAGTATGCCAGTTTCCAGTTTTCGTGAATACAACGAATATTAGGCCTATGTAAAGCTACGTTGCCACGTTTTACAGTGTGCACGTTAATTCATTGAATTATCCCCGTTTCTAGGCCTCAAAAGGGCTCGGACTCAGATTCAGCTCCTGTTTCCTGAACCCTCTCCGAGGAGCGATACAGCCCCCACCTGTATCCCTGACCCTTAGCTTACTTTCATGCCTCGCAGTGCCCGGCTCGGCCTGGCTCTGCCTCCTAGTCTGCCAAGAGTATGTTATGTTTCTAGTTATCAGTCCAGCCCTCCTTCTCTGCATTCCTAAGCTACTGAATCGCATCAATAGTTTCCGTCATGGTCTAGCCTTTATGTCTCCATGTAAGAGAAATACTGTATTAATATTCATAGAATATTCCCCGCACACGCACTACATGTAGGATTATGTATGCCCCAGTCTTAATGTCTGTTAGCCTTTACTCTGATAACTTTTGGATTCTATCAACATGTACTCTAAACACGAGATACTAGATATGCCTGGGTACATGTCGCTCTGACACTCCAGACTTTAGTCTCCTCTTCTAGCGCAGAAGTCATAGCCCCCCAGTTCTCCCTAGTAACACGTCATTGTCAGTTTGCGCGCACCACTAGGTTAGAGGTCCCAGCTGCTCAGGTAGCCCCCTCCATGTTTCCGCCCCGTTTATGACATATTCTGTTACGTTTGCATCACATGTCTATGTATACGCCCTGTACACGCCTTCTTGTTACTTCATTTCACCCTTATCTTTCGCGACTGCTACAAACTCCGCCTACTGCTACGCCTACTGTATTGAATGCAATGTATTTTGTTTAACTATAAATATTGTGCACTGTTATTAAAAGTTACGCCAATTGCCTATTCCTGCCCCCAGATGCGCATCATTCCCAGATCCCGTACAGGCTGTCCTGTTCTTGTCCTTTATGCTTAATTAAAGCCTGTCAACTCTAGCTACCTCGTATCTTGACTCTTATTTATTGAGCTATCTATTTGTATGAGTATCCCGAAAAATAGAACCGGTAATTAATTATTTATTTACCACAGCCTAAATGTTTTATTCTAATAAGTTTCAATATTTCATACTACACCCAGTCTTTTCAAATGAATTCCTACCTTTTTGTTTTTCCCTGCTCCGTGCTACATTGTTACTTGCCTACCACATCTTGGTGATCGGCTACGATTTAATGCAGAAAAAATAGACCTGAGAAAGAAAGCAAAATGTATGCCTTTTACTTGAGGCTCTGGACTGCTGTTTGGGGCTTCTTATGGTTGCAGTGTCCCACTGATTAGTATTGAACCTTTTTATATGTTATAATCTGGATGCATGTATATGTATGATAATGTTTTAGTCCGATTATGGTAATGATTTTAATTAATTGTGCTAAATAAAATCTATCTATCTATCTATCTATCTATCTATCTATCTATCTATCTATCTATCTATCTATCTATCTATCTATCTATCTATCTATCTATCTATCTATCTATCTATCCATCTATCCATCTATCTATCTATCTATCCATCTAACTATCTATCTGATTCCTTTGGACAATTGTATAAGATAAGTGTACTTACACATTATTTAGCTCTGTTACAAGCTTCAGTGGCATTCCTAACAGACATAACTTTGCTTCTGAAGCATAAAGAAATTGTCCCATAGAAACCATGCAAGTGACGGAGCAGGGATCAGTAGGGTTGTTTTTAGACTTTGCTATTCTAGTAGAAATTAAGCGTCCGATTCGCAAAGGGCCTCTGCACTCATGGCGGAGGCCCCGCACTCGTGGCTGGGGGCCTGCACTCAAGGCGGGACCTCCTCAATGTGAAACTGCAATGCAGAAGTCCCCCCATGAGTGGAGGCCCTCTGCCACAACTGCAGGGTCTCCACCACGAGTGCGGAGGCTCTATGTGAATCGGGCCCTAATTCTATTTGGTACAGAATAGAGGAGTGATTCCCAAACGTTTTAGAACCACAACCCAATTTTTTGTACAATAATTCTTTGTGATCCACCTAGCTTTAATGGACAGGAGGCAGGCGATATTTTAATGAAACTAAAGCATCATGTGGTAGTGAATTGTCATTAACAATCAGCACATTTTCCATTGAAATAGTCACTAGATTTTGAACAGACATACAGTTTTACTGATAAAAATTGTGAGAAAGTCATAATTTTTGCCCCAATCACCCGCATGATTTGACTGATACTGGTGGTTTCTGATTCTTATTGTTCCCGGGGTGCTACTAGGCCCGACCCAGGTCCAGTGCTCTGTTAACAGGTATATAGTAATTAGGTCCAATTACAATAGGCATGATTACCTTAGCTGTAGGCCGCTAGTATTTGGTAGGGCATGTAGGTCGAGAGCCCCAGTAGATTTAATGCACTTAAATACTTAAGACAGCAGGCACTACTGTTGTGCCTGCTGTCATTTTAAAAGCCACCCCATTAAACTTAAATTATATGCAAATTCGACAATGGAATTAAAGGTACTTCCAAAGTCTCAAACTACCTTATTGTTACATATAAGGCACCCTAAAGGTCTCCCATAGGTGCCCCAGTGGTAGGGTGCCTTGTAACTTTAAGCAGGAACATTATAAAAGGTTCTTTTATAAGTCCTTGTGAGGAACAAACTGACAACTTCGTTTTCCCCCATTGCAGCACAATGCCTCTTTAGGCTAACATAGGATTACTTTCTAAAGCATAACTGTTAGAAATGGGGGTCTTTGGTTGGCAATGGTTTACACCTATGTCCAAGTAGGGACCCTTCTTCTTAGTCAGGGTAAGGGTGATACACTTCTAAAATAACCCTCTTTCAAGACAAAGTCCCTTGGATGCGTCACAATCATAAACAAAAACATCCTCAGGTAAGGTGATGCATTGGTTCCTTACATCTGGAGAGGTGATGCATCTGTTCCTTACTGCCAGGCAGGGGGGGTGATGCGTTGGTTTCTTACAGTGCCCGAAGGTAATGCGTTGGTTTCTGACTTTGGTCCCGGTGCTGCTGTCGACTTGGCGCCCCGGTGCGATGCATGGGCATAGGGGATGCATTCGTTCTCGATGCGGCGGCAGCTACGGCACTGCATTGGTTTCTCCAGCCGCAGTTCCACGATGCGTTGGTTCTTGCAGCCGCACAGCAGGACTTGCGTCGTAATCAGTGCAGTGACCTCATACTTTGGAGATCGGTGTATGCGATTTGGTGTGCAGCAATTTCTCTAGCAACGGGCAGGCGCTGCATCGGTTTCTTCAGCTGCACATCGGAAACGAGTGTGGATAAGTCGCGCTTATCTTCGTAGTGTCACTTTTCCAGCTGCAAACAGCAGAAACAACTTCCAGAGGCCCTACACAGGACAGGAACAGGCACCTCTTGGCAGGTCAGAACTCCAAGTAAGGAAGTATTTGCATACCTGAGACTTCAGAACAGGAGGCAAGCTCTACTTCAAGCCATTGGACATCTTCTACAAGCAGGATATAGAGCACAGAGCAACGTCTTCATCATCTCCTGTGCAGAAACAACCACTGCAGGCCAACTCCAGACAGCACATAGCGAAGAGGCAGTACTACTCCTTCAGCTTTCCCAGCTCTTTTCCGTTGTAGAGTCCAGAAGCATTCTAAAGTTCTGGGCCCAAACATTTGTACCGTATTTTCCTTTGCTCTCTGGTGGCAGAGAGTCTCGGTGCTCAGTCAAAACCAGTTCTGTCCTCTCTGGTCCAGGTTCCCAGCATGAGGTGGAGACAGCATTGTGTAAGGCAGACCAGGCCCATTCAGGTGAAAGGAAATGTCCTCCCCCTACTCTAATTGCAGCTCAGGTCTATTCAGCCCAGCCCTGACTCATCCAGGAAAGGCAGACACACCTCAAACCTTCCAGTGGCTGTCTAATGAATGCACATCCCCAGCCCGGTCCCTCTGAATCCAGCCAGACAATCCCCAAACTAGTAGAGGCACATAGGATGGCTAAGCAAGAAAATACTCACTTTTTAAAAGTGTCATTTTCAAACACACAATATAAAAATCATCTTTACTAAAAGATGCATTTTTATACTCTGAGTTCACGCATACTAAACTCCACCTTTCTATCTTGTCCCAATGGAAATTTATACTTATAAGATGTTATAAATAAACTCCCATTCTATCCTAAGGGACAGATAGCCTTTCAATAGAGAAAAACTAAATTCACTGTAGTTCACTATCAGGACATGTTACACACATCAGGACATGTACTACCTTTCACATACACTGAACTCTGCCACTGGGGTACCTTGGGCCTACCTTAGGGGTGACTCACATGTAAGAAAAGGGAAGATTAGAGCCTGGCAAGTGGGTACACTTATCATGTCGGCATAGCAGTACCAAACTGCGCAGAGACACTGTAGTGGCAGGTCTGAGAACCTTTTGCATGGCTGCTTGTGTGGGTGGCACAATCAGTACTACAGGCCCACTAGCAGTATTTGTCTTACGGGCCCTGGGCACACTGTACTAGGAACTTAGTAGTAAGTCAAACAAGCCAATCATGGAAACACCAATCCATATTCACAATTTACATGGGAGCACTTGCACTTTGGCACTGATCAGCAGTGGCAAAGTGCCCAAAGCATCTACACCAGCAAAAACGAAGTCCAGGACACAGCAAAAACGTAGGAGACAGAGACAAAAAATACAGGGGGAAACAACACCAGATATGCCAGGTTTAACAATAACTATCAAAAGAAAGGAGCTAACAATATACTTTAAAGTATCAAAATGATAGAATAAATCAAACAACTTGCCACTGAGTTATTATAACTGTCACAGAAAAGGAGTTATAGAACTAACTTTTCTGAAGAGCCAAATCCAGCTTACAACAGCCCTTCTATGATTGGCCAGTCTCTGCCAGGGTGAACCAAGCTGTCTTAATTTGGTGTGAAGTGGCCTTAGATGGGACGAAGGAAGCCTCCAGAGGAGGAGGTCTGCAAGCTGCTGAGCAAAAGGCAGGAAGGGGGCTGGGTAGCCAAACTGATCTTTAAAGAGGGAATGACAGTTGAAACAGGACACAGGCTCGCCCCCACATTCTGTCTCTCCAGCCAGCCAGGAGCCCCAATAATTAGATAAGCAGTGGAGCTTGAAGGAGAGTATTAGGGAAGCTTAGCCACACCAGTGGGATGGCATAGCCAGAGTTTAACCTCCAGGAGAGAGTTTATCCAGTTTGGATATTGGAAGAATAATGCTTTCTGGGTCAAGAATGTGCCGCACTTGGAGGAAGTTGGCATACCTGAGCATGGCACCCTGCTCCAGATTGGTCTGGGGTGCTCCTCTGCTTGTTTACCCATGAACACTGGATAAAATTAGAAGAGCTGCCTAGCAACTCAGATCCCTGCCTGAAACTACAAGGTGAAGAAGGACTGCCCTGCTGGAACCCTGGTCTTCACTCCAAAGGACTACACTCTGAATGCACACTGTGGAACTACAGCCCTAAGTACTTTGGGGCAGATTTATGTTAACTGGCGCATCCCCAGGGATGCACCAGTTAATGTGCGCCACAGTGCGCCACTGCTCCGCCACCCATCTTGTGATAGTGGCCATTTGGCTAGAGGTAGGTCTCTACCTACAACTACTAATAAACTACTTTCGAACGAAATTAAATTGCACATGTTGGACATAGCCCTCTCTGCAGGGTCACCCCTAAAGGTTTTGCTTTCACCCTACTGTTCTCTGTTGACTTTTAGGACATTGTGCACTGTACCATGGCTAACCAGTGTTATAGTGCTTGAGCTTCAGCTTAGACCAGATTGGCATATGTTATGTGGTACTACATGTACCCAGGACATGTACATTAAATGCCACTAGTGAAGTAGCGGCACCTTTTGTGCCACCCACTTAAGTAGCCTTTCCAAACAAGTCTGAGGCCTGCTATTTCAGCCTATATGCAGTTTAAACTGCCATTTTGACCTAGCAAAATAAACCTTTTGCCAGGCCTAACACTTCCTGTTTAATACAAGGTAGGCCTTAAACAGCCCATAGGGTAGGGTGTGTTGTACTTGAAAAGTTGTTCATGTAATTTCACGCTTTACATGTCCTGGTAGCAAAAACTACCAAATGTGTTTTTCACTACAGGGAGGCCTACCTCTACCATAGAATACCATTGTGTTACCTTTTACATTTAATCAGCAATAACCTTTGTTTGGGAGCCGGTCAAAATGTGATGTTTGGTGTCTGAAGAATTGCAATCTAAACCCTCTTTAATGGGAACATTGTATTTTAAATCACAATTCTGATTAGGCCACTTTTAGAAAGTTAGCATTTTCTTTTCCTAACTATTTGTTTCCTGCTCCCTGTTTCCTGGGTCATATTACTAGGTGTAGTTAGCAGTTGGCCTTTGTGTATTTCTTGCACACAGCCACACAATGGAGAGCCTGGGTGTTGGCAGGATGGGCGATCCTTTCTTGATGAGAGTGGTAGAGATGTCACTTGGCACACTTGTACTTCAAATACACTTCCTCAGGTCACACGCATAGCATTTCACACTACCTTATTGTGACACCAAACAGTCTGGGAGGCAGGAAATTCCAGAGAAATCTGTAAGGGGAAAACTCCAGAAACTGTTCCCACTTCAAAGGGGACACCAGTTATAAAAATAGACCCTAAGACCCACGTTTCAGTAGACTACTGGTCCTGTGGATACTCCAGAAAAAGGACAGCTTTGCTGCCAAAGGACTAGCCTACAGAATGAGAAGGAAGACTAGATCTGCAACCTTCATTCTAGACTACATGAGTGACTCCAACTGCTAGTTAGCTGGCCTCCTGTTCTGAGTTACAGGGACACAACAAGCTCTAGAGGTCTCCCTGCATATGTCCAGCTGCCCTGTTGCAACTGGACTTGCCTGAGCCCTGCTGGCCTCTGCTGTAGTGAGTTTCTGATCCCAAAGAGGTATCTCCTAGGTCCTGGATGCTTGGTGTGGCTATGGTAGTACTCCTCCTAGAAGAAAAGGAGAAATCATTTAGTTTTGGACTGTTCAAACTTCTAACGGGCGTACTCACTCCAAGATCTTCCCATGCTGACTACAAAATCAAAGCTCCTGTTAACCTGACTCTTCACTCTACTGCACCCACCAGCAGTGTCCAGCAATGCAAGATCAGCGCTTTGTGCTTAAGCATCCACCACCCGCGGTGGCTGCCAATGCAAAGCCTCAGCAATGACTGTCCATGTTGTCCAACAGGATCTTTGCACTACATCAAACGGCCATCTACAGCAACTGGCTTGCTTTTCACGCTACTGCCACGACCATCTGTGAAATGACATCACAGTATCCTGCACTACTCTCCCCTCCCAGGACTTACTTAATGGCAGCTGCAACACAGACATACCTTTGGTGCACCAAAGGCGTGCCAAAGCTTGTCTGTGCCCATCTGTTCTAGGACCGTGCCCAGTGATGGAACCCTGGTCTGGGAACTGCCCAGCATTACTCCACATCATTACCTGGGACACTAGACCCAAGAAGCCATTCCCCCAACTGCTATTGAGTCATGCCTCACACCATAGTAGGAACTTTCACCTGCACCCAGTGCCGGTTCTTCACTAGTCACCCACCAATAACCCCCACACAAATGCTAACAATGCCCTCAACACCCCCTCCTAACACACAAGCACCAACAACGCAATTTCCCCACTGCACTACACATGCAACAGCAAACCCACACGTCAACACCCCCTCGTATGCATGCTTCTCAATACATGTTCACTCAGAAAACATACAACCAAAATATATGACCTGATGAGCAGCAATGCAACTCACATCCTCTTCATGACAGAGACCTGGCTCAACCCCTCATTGGCTCTTGATGTTGCCATGGCAATCCCACCAGGCTACAAGATCACTCAATAGGACCGACTTCTCAAGCCAGGATGAGGACTTGCTATCATCCACACAGAATCCATCAAATACATACATCCATGACACTTTATTCATAGAACACCTGCACTTTAAACTGCACATCTCTGAAAATTCACCTTGAACAGAACCCTTGCCTACCAACCACGTAGATGACAAGCTACCTTTACCAGCCTCATCACCAACTTCGTCACTCTGCTCACCTTCGACTCCATAACCTACTTTCTCCTCGGTGACTTCAACTTTCACCTGGAAGACCAAAACGATCCCGGCTCCACAACACTCCTCGAAAGCTTGAGCAACATTGGACTCACCAAGCCCATCCTAGAACCAACACACACCCCAGGACACGTACTGGACCCCCATCTTCACCACAAGCAACAGCATCAAATACAACTTCCCCACAGCACTCACATGGACTGACAACTTCATCATCCACTTCCAAATCAACACACCTCAAGTCACCACCCTGCCCTGGTTCAATGTTCCAAGTGCAGCCGGGGGTAACTCACAGAAGCAGACTGGTTCCGTTATTTCAGCATAGATCAACCTAACTCACAGACAACCTCAACAAAGATGTCAACAACTATGTCAACTCATCAACCCATCAAGCTCAACAAGCATAGTAGATCAAACAAGCAGCCCAGCCGGTACACAGAAGATCCCCAAGACACCAAATAACACCGTAAACAGCTATAAAGGAAATGGAGAGCTACCTACAAGGCTGCATTTAGAAACTATCGCTAGCAAATAAGAGATACCAAGAAAAAGGAACTAGTGTACCACATCAGAGGTAGCTCTAACAGCTACAAGGAGATTTTCTTGATAAGGAATTCACCTTGCCCTTAGCCACTGTCAACAACATTGCTGCCTACCAACAACGCTGTGACCTTATCCAACTTCTTGCACAGCAAAATTGCCAACATGTACAGCAACTTTACACACAAGTCCTACCTCAGAGAATTTGTTGCTGACCTATTCATCACCAACCAAGATAGCCACATGACCAAATGAACAACCCTCACCAGAAACGGCATTGTGGCAATCATGAAGATCATCTTCTCAGATACCCCAATGGACCTATGCCCCCACTACATCTACAACCTAGGAGTATGATCAATCAGCACCACCCTGACTCACATCATCAATACCTCCGTCATGTCTGCAACTTTTCTGGATGAATGGAAACTTGCAGAAAGCAACACCCTCCTCAAGAAGCCTACAGCTGACCCAAATCAACTGAGCAACTTCCGACCCATCTCCCTACCCCCTTACCAGCCAAAGTGATAGAGAAGGCCAGTAACAAGCAACTCACAATCCACCTCAAACTTCATCCTCTTCTAGACTGCACTGAATCAGGATTCATAAAGAACCGCAGCACAGAAACAGCACTCATTACGGCCACCGACAACATTCAAATCGCCCTGGACTGAGAAGAAACAGCAGCCCTCATCCTGCTCAACCTCTCTGCAGCCTTGGACACTGTCTCCCATGACACCCTCATTAGAAGACTTCACGTGATTGGCATACAAAGATCTGTTCTGAAATAGATTGGTAACCCCGTCACGGGTACAACCCTAGTGGTCAGGATACCACCCTTCACATCAGAGACCAAGAGATTGATATGCGGAGGGCCACAGGAATGATCCCACAGTCCCACCCATTTCATACATATACATGACACCGCTCATCAACTTCATCCGTTCACAAGACATCACCAATGACACTCAACTCATCCTCTTCCTGAGGGACAAGACAATCACTACCAGTACCAACTTCACGTACTGCATAACCAAGGTAGCAGACTGGATGTGAACCAACTGCCTGTAACTCAAGTCCAACAAGATGGAGTACTAGTCTTTGACAACAAGACCTCCCCGTGGGCCTCGTGGCTATCTGAGCTAGCACAAATATTCACACCCACAGACACCGCAAGAATCTAGGGATCATCCTAGGCAACCAGCTCAACATGATGGCTCAAGTCAATGCAGTGTGCACCTTCTGCTTCCACAACCTATGCATGCTATGAAATATCTTCAAAAAGTTGCCTCAGAACACCAGACAGACCGTAACACAAGCACTAATCACCATCAGGCAGGACTATGGCAACACTCTTTATGCTGGAATCTCCAAACAACTCCTACACAGACTTTAGACCATTCAGAATGCCACTGCAATACTCAGTCAGTCAGTCAGTCAAGATTTCTTTATTTCGGTTAATAAAAACCATAAAAGCAATGCAAAATTCATAGTTACAGATGTTAAAATTATAAAGATTGTGCACATGATTACAATTCAATGTTTACAAAATAAAATAATTAAAATCTTTGATACAAAGACAGAGTAAAATGGGTATCATAAATTCATTAACCAACCGCAAATTCAGACAGTCCACGGTGCTTTATTAAATAAATACATTTGCTTTTTAGGGGATTTCACCCTACAAATGAATTCAGCTAGGGGAGTCTCATTTTGTTTAGGTGCGCTGCCGCTACCAAAAAGCTGGCTACACTGTAGGTGACCTGGACAGAATCAAGCATTTGTAGGTGTAGGAGGGCAGGCCTCACCTGGACAAATTTTAATTCCTTCAGGATTGGATTTTAAAAAAAATTACGGGCCACCGAGTAATGCTCACAGGACATCACTAGATGGAGCGTGTCCTGTATGGAAAAATTATCACAGGTACCTGGTGGAGTATCTTCTGGAGTCCCGCTTTTAGGATAAATGCCCAATGTAAGGTGAATGAGATTGAACCTAAATCTAACCAGAAGGAAGCGATGGTAGGGCTTAGTCACATACTTCAAGTACGGTTCCATAACTGGGGAGATTGCCAGACCATAAATTGATCTCACTGTGGGTTTCCTGAGTTCAACCTCCTCCCTCTCTAACTCCAACAAATTGCGAAAGTTATGCTTGATCCACCCTACATCCTCATTCCTTAGGCCCTGTGGTGATAGATATATTTCCGGACGCCCTAGCCTATCGCATGCCACTCTAACATACGAGAGCCTGGGTATTCTATCCGCTTTGTCTAGGGCCACACAGTCCTTGAGTATCAGGTGGTTTAATGTAATCTCCTCATTCAACCATGTTTTGACCCATCGTAACAGCGGGACCATTTTCAGATGGTCAGAAACATACCCCAGGCCCACTTCACAGTGAATCGAAAATGTGGGGGGATGATTGAGGGAGTGACAAGAGTGATCTGATAAACTTATTTTCTACGATATCGATCCCGGGTGATGGCACATAACCCCAGATGACAGACCCGTATGAGGCAATTGCCATACACTTTGACTTATAGATCCTAATCATAGCCTCCATGGGTCTTGCTCCCAGTCTCTTGGAGAAGTTCAAGAGAGCTGTGGTAGATCTAGCAACCACATTGCTCTTAAGCTTCAACTGGAGACCCCAGTTTCCCCTTTCATCAAATACAACTCCCAAGTAACAAAAAAAAGGCACCCTTGAAATTTCTATACTGTTACATGTGAAGGTTTTAACCTTCATGTTCTTTTTGTGTGTTCCGGTCACCATTACATGGGATTTTGAGGTATTAATTTTTAAGTCCAGGGCTTCCATAAAAGTACCAAAGTGGTCTAACAATCTCTGCAGCCCCATGCCTGTACGTGCAAGTAGGACGGCATCGCCAGCGTACAGGAGGACCGGGATGCCCGACCCGCCCATACGCGGAACGTCCAAGGAGGCCAAGTCCAATGATTTGTCCAGGGCGTTGATGTAGATCGTAAATAGAAGAGGGGCCAGAATGCAGCCTTGTCTTACCCCTCTTCCCGATCTGAATTGCTCAGTACACCTGCCATCCCTTGTTACCCTAACAGAAGCCGACAGGTTCTGATGGAGATCACTTAAAAAATTAACCAAGGAGGCATCTAGACCCATATCCCGCAAAATAAACCAACGGGACGGGGGTGTTTATGGTGACAATAGTAGGTTCCAATGGAATGCACTGTGCATGTTCAGGGATGAGTCCGTGGTCTATACCAGAGATATTTTTAGTAGGTTCGAGGCCAAGTTCCTTTTCAGCATGAGCTATTTCCTTTGTCAAACCCCCCACCGCAGAAGTCAAATATGATATAATGGATTCAGATTTCCGTGGAATCTTGCCACCCTTACCTTCCTGGTCGCCTGACATGTCTGTTTTCCCTTCCCCATGGCAGGTGTTGGAGGGGTGGCCCGACCCGACATCTGCTGGCCCCTGATGGCCACAGATGGCCCGCCCTCTGCCCGGGCTCAGCCCGGCGCCGCCCGCGCGCGTCTGCGACGCGGAGGGAGCCTGCTGTGTTTAAGCACCTCGGGGCGCCAAAAGTGCCAAGAAGTGGGCGGGGACGCCGCTGAGCATCCTGGGGGCTGTAGTTCTCCCCGTGCCCCTGCCACGGGCTGGAAGCGTCTGTGATGCGGCATCGATGGGGTGCTAGCCCCTACCCCTGCAGCAATCAGGTAGGGCGTAGAGCGTTTGTAACTTCCCTGCAATACTCAAACTCGACCTCCCACAGTGCACCAACATTACTCTGCACCTCAAGAAGCTTCACTGGCTCCACATTCACAAGCGCAGCCACTTCAAACTTCTCACGCACACATACAAAGCCCTACACAATGCAGTTCCAGAATAACTGAAGTACCAGAATACCTGAACAGCAGCAACTCACCAGACACCTATGCTGTGTCTCACTCTCACTTGCACACATTGCCTGTATCCACAAAAGCAAAACTGGAGGTTGCTAATTTAATTACATCGTAGCAAAGACATGGAATGACCTCTCCCAACACAGTTCTGCAAGTAACTGAAGACCTGGCTCTTTGTATAGGCACTTTGGGGACCACACACCTACACACCTGCCAAAGGTCCTAGATACCCTCAATGGTAATTAATGTGCTATAAAAATCGAAATAACATGACATGTCATCTGCTATGCTCTCACTACTCCTTCACTGCGAACACAACTCTTTGTGCTGGAATTTAGAAGGTAACTTTTTGGTAGGACTAATCTGGCCCCTGTATCTGACTCAAACTGCATCGCGGTTGGCATGATCTTGTGACTTTCACTCAGTCTCGCACGACCAGATAAAGTGGCACTTTGTGCTGCTAGTTCTAGGCTATACTTACCTTAAATCTTTGAAATTGCATATCTCCGGTTCTGCGGAGCAGACTCAATAAATGTATTAAAATGTACTCTATTTTTTTTAATTTGTGTGGGATTTTTCGTATTTGGTTTTTTACTTTATTGCTGTTTGAGTACTGTATAAATACTTTACATATTGCCTCTAAATTAGGTCTGACTGCTTTTGTGCCAAGCTACCTGACGATTTCGCACAGGTTATGATAGCGACTTTTGTGATTCACCATGTCAAGGATTGTGGCTGTTGCTGGAGAAGGGCTCACCCAACAACGCAATTTCTCACAGCATACAAATGATAATGTGAGGAAAATGGGTGTTAATGTATTTTTCTTATTTCTACATCGCCAAGTAAAATCTCTTGATTTGTTCTGATGCTATTAAAATCTTTGTTTCCATCGCATTTCAGAATTACAAAAAATGTGAATATGTACAGGTAATTTACAAGTATTTATATTTTGTTCTATGTTATGAAAAAATAACAACATGCAACCTTTCATTTCACACTTCATGTACTCCAGAAAGTTTGGCACATGGCACATAATTAATTGTATTTCTATTTCTCTGACTGTGAAGTGAGAGTTTGCAAACACCAATCCTCATATTAATAAATAAGCAGCAGAAGACTTTAGCTTACATTTGACCTCTGTATTTGAAGCACCGTAAATGTAATAGGATAAATACAGAATTTAAAGGCATGATTATTTTATTGCTTGGACATTTGCGACTAACCAACAATCGGCTCTTGGTCCATTGGTAAGTAAAGACCCACAATTTGGGAAACACTGGAATCGAGCATGAGTAGCACTTTCCACTTTTCAGCACCATCACTCCATATTTTTCACCTTTTTTGTACCCCTTTTTGCTGGTATTAGGACTCTGTCCCCTGTGACTGGCATTATGTTCCAAAGTGTGTGTGTTCCGGCACTAAAATAATGCTGGTAATTTGTTTTCCTAATCTGTCTATTTAACTGATCTTTAAAGACATGGTAGATGCTGCAGAAAATGCATCAATGGCATAGCAGTTATTGTCATATGTGTGCTTCAGTGTCTCTTTTTGCCACCCATAGGAGCACCCTTTTTGTGCTGGCTGTGTGCAGCTGCCACAGTAACACATACAAGGATATTTTATATATATTAATAAGATACCCCCATATTATGCCATGTAATCCCAAAATGCAGATTGCCTAGCATATAAAAAAAAGTGTTACTGTATATATTTAGAAACTGTCTCATAGCGACTGAAGGCCAAAAGCTATGTTCAGTGTTGAGCTTCTGTTACATTTAAAAAACAAAAACAGGCTTAGATCCGATAAAAATATTTAATTCTACTTTGTCACCTAAAAAAGTTTAGAAAAATCATTTACATTTATTTTCTACTAAATTCTCGAAATCTGATTTATCGGTGAAGTCAGAATATGATAACTTTAGTGGAAAAGTAACTATAAAAATATAATTTAGGGTCCATGAGCCAAAACTTGTGAATGACCCTTGCTCAGAAGACAATTGCCTGCCTCTGAGCCCAGGAAGGACAGGAAGGTGATAATTACTAGACACTCAGAAGGGATTAGATATCAGATAGTGCTGTGGTACAGCTAAGAAAACAAGGAGCGGCTAACTGCTTTTACAGTTGGAGATGTCAGAAAGAGCCTCTCTTATTCATGCCCAGAACCCACCTAGAGAACCTGGCTCCAGTCAAAGTGAGGAGGATAACCATTTGGCAGCCCATCATTGTCCAAATAGAGAAGTGACTAAGGAGCTGAAGAAAGGCTTGCCTTGCGCCAGATGGCTTGTATTTTTCAGAAAGGAGAGGAGGAAGTGTTGCAAAGGTGGTGAATATAAGGTGAGAATGTAGACATTATAGCACAGGTAACCTTCTACAATTATTGTCTAGTGAACAGTATAAGACTGTCACATCACCACCACCTCTTCAGAATATTTTGGACGTAGGAAACTGGGTGTTTTTTTATTGTGTGTTGTTTTCTTGACTTTAAAATTGTTGGTACTGCTTGAACGTTGCCTCAAGGTCTATCGGGGATGGAATAGAAATTCTCTAAGAAGAATGTTTTACCTTACCATGGTGTGTTATTAAGTTGGTAGGGGTCGTCTACTCCCAAATTAGTCTTTTCAATTTCTGACGACATGGTAAACAGTAAGAGAAGAGTTTTAAATAAAGACGCCTGTTGGTGTTCTGCCTTTTTCTTGTTTTTTGTAGATGTTGAAGTTTCTCATTAAACCAGGGAGCAAGCTTAGACAACATTTTTGTATTTATGTGTGTCAGAGGATCAATCTTTTCTAACACTGCTACAAAAAGTGTACATTAGTATATATAATCCAAGATAGCAATAGGCAATCAATTCAATAAAAGACTTGGTGGAGGCAGGAAACCCGTGGAAAAAAGCGAGTCCAGTGGTAAAAGGGGAGAGAATTGGCCCTCCAATTGAAAATGTGGATGCCCTTCACCATGTTTTTTAACTAGGTGGCTCAACAGTCGGCCCAGTATCTTTTGTGGGTAGTATTAGTTACAGCCAGACTACCCCAATCTTTAAACTGTGTTTGTCTGGTCACAAGTACGTCCAAATCTAAGTCACTAATCAATTCAATAATGCAATGAGAGTGACAGGATAGTGAAAATAAAATTAATAGAACTAATTTTAATTGGTACTGTTTCCTAAAATGAGTAGATTTGTTGGCTTCAGAGGAATAATGAGTGGATTTAGCTATATTCTTGTCAGAGGTTTTGTATTTGAGATTTTAGTTTCATGTGTTGTAATTCTTTTAGCCATCAGAATATTAAGCTCTAATGTTATTTTATTAGTAGAAGGCTGCAACAAAAAGTCATCACTTTAGAAGGTGACTAAAAATCTACAAAATATTTGATAGTTATTGACAGATAACTTAACTAGGCAGTGTGACTCTAAACTGGTAACACTCCTGGGCTCTAGCCACCCTCAGGTGCATACAGGAGCAGGATGGTTGTCTTTGGCATGGCTTTGGCCCACTGTCAGTGCCCCAGCTGTGCAGATGTGCTGAAGGGTGCATTAGATAGCCCACCATGAGTAAGTAATGGGTGGGGCAGCATGAAGCCTAGTGAGCACAGGAAGTCAGGTACCCAGGCACAAGCTGGGAATGAGAAATACGAGTAATTGAAATATTATATCATGTTGTTCCTGCAGAGGATTCAAATAATCAGTGCCGAGCACCTCCCAAATAAGGTGAGATAATGATGCTTACAAGCTGGCATCTGAGTGCAGATGTGCTGGAGTGTGCATTTATTAGCCCATCATGAAGAAAAATGGGCAAGGCTGCAGGAAGCGAGGTGAGCCATGAAGTCAGGCACCCAGGCACAAGAGGCTAAAGATAGAAAAGAGACTGTGCAAAGCAAACCAGCTTGTGAACGAGGGCCTGGTTTAAAGCCTTAAGAAATGGCTTCCTTAAATGTCATCAATATTTCCACGACTCGGGGAGACCACTCTTGCGAGCATATAAAACATATATTGTACCACTAATATTCTATCATACTCCATTATAGTGGATCTCAAGGGGGCGTGAAATGCAGAGCCCCCTGTTTTAATAACACAGCACTTGGATGTTGATCAGCTATTCGAAAACAGGCCATATTGCTTGAGTTCCAGCTTGTGCTAAATATTAAAATCACCTTTGTGATTTTCCTATTTGATCAAAAACTCTGAAAAAAACTCAGTGATTAGGTAATTGCTCAATGGTCTGATGCAATCGTCATTTTACAGGTGTCTCACTCATGACTCGACAGGTTTTGTATCTGTAACATTTGATAGAAGGGTAAATTATTGCAACATTTATGCAGTTGGTCTAAATTAGAGTCACATTGTGTTTCTAGAAGGACCTAAAGTACTCACCGACTAACATCTGTAAGAATGCTATCTTGGTTGCGCACCAGTATGGTACCAGAATATTGACACCAAAATATTGCCTCAGAGAAATGTAGTGCTCTATATATTGTTTACAAAATATCAACCGCATGGAGATAATATTAATCTTCACCCAGTGCGGTGATTGATTCTTTAGTAAATAGTAAACAATACTTAAAACACTACTTATCTGATCTTGTTGCTAATTATATTCTGACTTCCAACTCTACCTACATCTATTCATGCTCAGGCATAATGTGCTGAGCACTGTCCTCTGATTTACGGAAAATGTGTATGTGAAAATAAATAGGTTGACTTAGTTACTTTATTTAATCTTTCTGGAGATCACTGTGAGTTAAATTATTGACTCTTTGTCTGACTAATGAAGCTGCAGTTGAAATACTATTAACTTTCAAGATGGAAGAATCCTCCAAATCGGCTACTCAAGAGTGGGCCAGTCTACTTAATTAAACTGTCCTACTGTTCCTGCTATGATGTCTATATTAAAATCAGGAATCAATTGGTATATATCAGCACTCTGGCAATTGTTATATCTCAGCACTGTGGGCACTATAGCAAACAAGGCCCATATTTAGGAAGCCTTTGCATTGTCCGGCTGCAATAATATCGACAAAGCCACACAAGGCCTGATTTGTGTCCCCTTGCATGGCTTTGTAAAGGAATACAAGGCAGCTGCTTGTGCTGTGTTATGTTACATTTCAACTCGGAAGGCATTCCATGGGTGTTACATGGCCGTACCCATGCATCCATCCATAGATTGTGGAGCATTCTTAGATTTACAAAAACCTGTAAACCTGGTAATGTGCTAAAATGCTACTCCTTCCCAAGTGATGTGTAATGAGGAGAAATATCTTCATTTTTCCCTTGTTATTCCTCTTTTCATGTGTGCTGCATTTTGCAGAGAAAAACACCTATAAGGAGTGATATATGCAGGAAGGTGCCCAATCCTGTAGAAAACAAATTCTGGCTGTCACGCAAGGGTGCCTGCCTGGGCACTAGGCAATACACGGTGCACCAATGCAAGGGGAGAGCAGAAATGCTCAATATCTTTATAAACATGGAGCATTTCCTTTTCCGCTCTCTCCCTTTCACACAACACAGTGCAGCAACTTTGCTAACTGCTCTGCATTACATGTAAGTTTAGTAAATGTGCCCCTTAATCATGTAGCCAATGAGACTGCTGTGATCTAACATGCGCTTCCTAAGCTAGCTGAGTTAATATAGACTACTGTATCTAAAAAAAAAAAAATATTTCCCATACTTGGTAGACAATTGACTAATCTCCCACTTAACAGCAGAATTCTTATTGTCTAATAAACAATGCTCACAATTAATAAAATAGTTTATATTGCCAAAGTATGTATATATTCACTGCATACCTATACCATTTCCCAGTATGCAACTCGCCATTGCTGTACTAGTTTTACACAATTCCAGTGTGTAGAGTTTTATTTCTTTACCTCAATCTAGAAGGCACAATTGCCAAGCCAAATATCACACAGACTTTGCATTCAAAGAAGCACCAGCTATCATGATTACCTCCTCCTCATTCTCTCTGTTAGACCTGGCATCCTTAAGGTTGTCTTCCATCCTACTTTTTGCCTACCCCCTCCACTTTCCTGACCTAGATTTTGGCAGCCTTTAATTTTTTTTATTTATTAAGTTTTATATAGCGCATCTCAGGCAAGATGGCGCCGGAGTGAGTGGTCGCAGCAGCAGCGCTCTGTGAGCCTGGGCAGGCTCGTCAAAAACTCTAACCTTGACCTCAACCCTTCCGTGGTACAGATGGCCTAAGAAAAGCCAGATGTAATGAAAGGCATAAAGGTTGAGCCTTCTCAGAGAGACACTGAAAAAGAAACCCGTGACAGTCTACAATCTTTGCAGCCGCCTTGTTACTTGTATCCCGTCACCTGATACTGGAGCTCGGAGCTGGGAATCTGGAACTTGCGCAGTGTTTGGGACTGAGATGCCTTCTCTCCTTTTTTGGTGCTCGTAGCTGTGACTGTGATCCTGTGCCTGTGTCTCAAATAAAGGGAAAGAAAGGCAGATGGTCTTGGCTGTGAAAACCGTGAGTTACCCGTGCAAAACCCTCCCGTGCATATACACATATATACTTTCAATGTTCTCTCTAACTCTGACTCTTAGACGATTGGTGGGTTTCTATGACCCTAAAAATTTAACTTGTGCTCAACTTGTACTTTGCCTTTTCACCCCCAAGGCTGGAGTGTGTTTGAATTATGGAAAAGCGCACTGCCTGTAAAGCTGGAGTGGAGCTGGCGTTTTTTTGATCGCGTAAGCGAGGGGAGAAATGGAGAATAAAGGGTAACAGAGGCTCCTGCTTTTCTGCTGAATTTTCTATTTTCCCTGGCTTTCTTCAACCTTCTCTGCCTGCCTGTCCACCGGCCCGTCCTGCTCTTTGCCCGCTCAGATTGCTCATGCATCGGCCTCATTCACTCTTCATCTCACCTGGTGTTTCTCGGCGTCTGACTCGGCCGACTTGCCCGACTCGAACTCTGTCATCTGCTCACAGGTCGACAGGCGCCATAAATCTCACGCACAGCGCGTATCCTGTGCATCTCGGTGCCGTGGAAAACGTGAGAGCCTATGCCTATTAATGCAAGGAGAGAGGGGCAAACAGAAAAGAAAAGAAGCAGAATAAAAGGGGGCGAAAATAAGGGGCGAATGCAATTTAAAAGGCAATCCAAAAGGCCGGTGTGGCAGGAAAAGCCTCCAGATTATTTCGGAGAAACTAAAAAACATTTTGAAACAGCAAATAAAGACAGTGTTACAATAATAGTGAAAATCCATGTTTTCAACACAGACTGGCATTTTGCAGGTGTCCTGAGCAAGCAAATTAGCACATTTAAAGGAGGAGCTTGGAAAACCGTGAAAGCAGCGCCAAAAGTGCCCGGAAAGCTGATTTATTGGTGTACCAAAAGGGGCAGAGAAGGTAGAAAACTACCAAAACAACCTCAAAACTGGTGGCAATTACGGGCACAGTACCAGACAAAGAAAGAGGCTTCATTTCTGAAAACTACACAGGATATGGAGAGAAGGGAGAAAAGAGATGCTGCTGCCGGAGATGTCGGAACGGCAGCGGAGGCACAAATAACTGTGAAGCATACTACAGCACTTACCGGAGATAAGGGGGGAAAGGAAGCAACAGCTTTGCAGAGCACAAGTGAGGTCCAGACACGAACCCTAGAGGATCTAGAGTTCTTGAGAAACTCACAGATTCTGGAAAACAATCAACCCCCACAAAACGCTGAAATGGAAACGGTATATGCTTCGCAAATAACTAATGATAGACAGAGAGGCCCTGAAACAAGAGGATCCAAAGCAAAGGAAAAGGAAAAAGATGTGGAAAGGCAAGAACCTCATGAGAGTGGAAGAAATAAAAATGCGGAAAAAAAACTAGAGAAGGAGAAAGAAAAAGCAAGACAGAAAGCCAAAGAGAAAGAGCGTGAGAATGAGAATGAGAAGGAGAAGGTGAGCGATATAGAGGATACGCAAAATTGGAGTTAATGGCCAAGAAAGCACAGAGGCTTCAAACAATAAAAAATCTAAAGGCCGCCGCAAAAACCACAGGCTCCCAGGCTACCTCCCAGCCCAGAATCTCTAATATCTTTAGTCCCCTACCCAAGGATGATCCGACCAATGCTTTAAAAAATGAAAAATCACAGATCAAACATCCAAGCGATCTGAGCGTGGATGTCCAAGGTGTGCCCCTAGAGAACCTCGATGTAGGGGAAAATAACACTTTAGATCCAGAGCTAGGAAACCAAATCGCAGATCCTAGTGTGGACATGGAAGGGAATAGGGCTCCCATAGGGGTAAAACCAGTGAAAACTAAGCAAAGGGAGCAAACAGACAAAAGCAAGAGGTACCCTATGGGCATTCTAAATATCGAACATCCCTCTTCTTCTCTTAGTACCCAAATGCTTCCACGGGGGAGAGATCTACATCTAGGAAATAAATCATTCTCCAAGGAAGATTCTGATTCGGACATCTACGAAACAGGGATGTCCATCTCAAGTGAGTCAAGCGAATTAAGTGACACATGTAAAGCAAGCCCAGGCCTACAAATGGGGACCTTATCCTCGGAGGTCTCCGGCTCTTACGAATCGGGAAAACCCAGCGAAACAAATTCCAGGAAAAAACGGGGAAAAAAGAGGACGAGATGCAAAAGAGAATGTAATCCTCCTAACAAAGAGACAACAGATCCAGGCACTAATACGGATCACGCCAAAGCCAGAACGAACTCCGCACGAAGAAGCCAGATTTCAAAATCATTGGGAGAAACACCACGTCAAAACCACAGCTTGGATGAGATAGAAGAGGGAAGTCAAAAAACAACGGGAAACAGAGGCGGCCTTGGAATAACAGCAGAGCCCTCATTGAGTGAGGTGTTGAGCTAAATAAAGAATTTTCATATGGATGTCAAAAAAGATAGCCAAAGGAGCCGGGCTGCCATTGAAAAATTGCAAGGCACCGTTAAAAAAGTCGGCAACATATGTACTGAGATCTCAGAGAGAATGGCTGCAGTAGAAACTCGCACGGAAAATTTGGAAACTGATGTCGCCAAACTACAAAAAACAGAAAAGGAGCACGATGGAATAATAAAAGACCTCATGGCAAAAGTCGAAGATCACGAGAACAGATCCAGACGAAATAATCTAAGGTTTCTTGGTATCCCAGAAAATTTTGAAGGAAATGACGCAAGAGGGACAATGATTAATTTACTCAAAACAGTGTTCCCGGAATTGGAGGCCTGGGATATGGACAGAGAGACACAGCGTGCCCATCGCTTTCCTTTGACGCTACCAAAACACGCTCATAAGGAACGCCAATATCACAGGGCCATGCTGGTTCATTTTGGGAACTTCCTTCTTCGTGAAGCAATCTATAATCTTGCCAGACCTACAAGCCAAAGGGAATACAAAGGGTTTAAGTTTTTTGTAAGACCAGATTTTGCCCATACCACCGTAGAGCGAAGATGGAAAATGCGCCAACTTTTCGCGCCTGTTGAAAAAATTGGAGCGACAGTTTTTTTACAAAACCCGGCACGGCTGAAAATTATATTCAAGGGCTCAACAAGAAGCTTTACTAGCGAAGTGCAGGCCGAGGACTACTTAAGAGAAATTTCAGAAACTGGGAGACGAAACTCAGGGAAATAATAAAATAAAAAAAACACACTTAAAGGAACTATAGAAAGAGATGGTCATTGAAGTTAGGTGTCCTAAATAGCCTTAGAAAGCGTTAAGGTTTGGAAGTATGGGGAATCACTAGAAGGGTACAGTGGGGTGGAGAAGAATATAAGCTAATAAAGCAAAATTTTGTAATGTTATCTGAACAAGTATAAAGACTCTGGGAAACACTATAATCCATTAACCTGCCCAGGCCACGGGGTCCGCTGTGGCGATCTGAACATACGGACGCCCACAACTAGGGCCCGGGACCTAGGATGCCTCATAGGATGGTAAGTGGGGGTGGTGGGGGGAATCAGGGGTGGGATGAGGGAGTAGAGGGGGGAAGTATAGGACCAAGAAATTCCAAGCATATGAAGGATAGAAAAGACTTTGTTACTGTGGCGCCAGATAATTCTGTAATGACCAGGAAATAGGACATGGATATGATGCAAGGCAAATGATAATAATATTCATGATATTATGGCTCAGTTGAAAATTGCTTCACTAAATATATGTGGCCTCATTGATATTAAAAAAAAGGCAGAAGGTAGCAGCGGGGCTGCAATTAATGGAAGCTAATATCGTTTGTTTACAAGAGACTCATATTGAAGGTTCTCAGCATTTCTTATTGAAATCATTGGGGTATAACCTTATCACCGCCTCGACACAGGGAGTCCGAACTAAGGGGGTGGTAATTTTAGCAAAAGGTGTGGGGCTCCAATTTGACAGAGTACTTTCTGATAAATTTGGTAGATGGGGAATCGCCGAATGCAAGTATAATAATGGACTGAATAAAATGACAATCTGTACCATTTATGGGAGTGTCTGTGATGAACCCGAGACGCTTATACATGTTTATAATGAGTTAACTCACTGGCCCCTACCTCTCATAGTTTGCGGGGATCCTAATTTACATCTCCCCGGTGACTGGACAATGGGGTCGGAATTTAAATATCACGGTAGGAAACCTAGAGTTTTTCGGGCACTTAAAGACTTGTGTATGGTACATGGCCTAATAGATGGGTGGCAACATAATCATAGTGGAGATCCTGGCTTCACGTTCTATTCATATCCACACTCGCGACATGCTAGATTAGATTACATGTTTATGTCAAATTCATTGAAAGCTGCATGTACGGTAGATAAACTTCCGCGCTTATTATCGGACCATAATCCTCTAATTCTGAACCTATCTTATACTTTGAATAAACGTCAAATTACTACCTGGATGTGTGAACGGGCTCTGTTAAAGAATGTCAATTATTGTCAACACATGAGGGGGTGGATCCCGGGTTTTATAGCAGATAATCTTGGAAGTGCTCCCGTAGCAATAGTTTGGGATGCTCTAAAAGCTGGCATAAGAGGGGAGACACTGCAATTCTCGCTTAGGTCTAATAAGGAAGGGAAACTCCGCCTAGCTGTACTACAATATAACCTGGGTAAAGCCGAGGAGGATCTGATCACTGCAGCCCAACAGGGCCAAGTGCTGGATAATGCATTGGCTCAGGTAGCCATCGCGAGAAATCTTATCACAGAAATAATAGTAGAAAAGGCCATCATCAAAGCATCAGTTAATAAGGAGAAAGTGTATGAGCTGAGCGAACTGGTTGGGCATCAGCTGGCGGTGTGAAGTGGAAGTGGCATCAGCAAGCACTATTAAAGAAATTCAGGACCCCAGATTAGGCTTAAAAGCTGAACCAAACGAAGTAAGGGCCGCATTTCAGAGATTCTATCAAGAACTCTATACAGAACCCATAGTGGGGCTTGGGGACCCAGATCTATATTTGGATGTAAATCCAGGGCCTATTCTCGAGAAGGAAGATCAGGAAATGCTGGATGAGTTACCTAACTGGGATGAGATCCTGCTCTCTTTAAATGCGCTAAATAGTGGGAAAGCCGCAGGACTGGACGGGATTCCATCAGAGTTCTATCTGAAATTTGCCGATCAATTAAAAACAATAATGATGGCCTTATTTGCTCATATTTTTCAGGGAGGGACCCCCCCCTCCTCATGGTCTGAAGCTAAGATTTTGGTCTTCCTGAAAAAAACTAAAATCCACTCGATTTAGGTTCATATCGCCCAATTACTCTGATTAATGGGGATTCAAAAATTTACTCGAAACTTCTAGCAGCTAGACTGGCACCACTAATTAATAAAATAGTCTCCAAATATAAACATGGGTTTATACCAGGACGGTCAACAACTGACCATGTTCAACGGGTGATCTCGCTATTTGATTATACAGAGTCAACAGGAGACCCTATGGCGCTTATCCTCCTTGACGCGGAGAAAGCGTTTGATAGGGTCTCCTGGAGATTTTTATGGGTGGCAATGTTTCATTGTGGAATTAATAACAGATTCATCATGGCTACCCAAGGGCTATATAATAAGCCAAGTGCTAGAGTATTGGTTAATGGGCTCCTGTCAGAGAACTTTGCGATCACGAGAGGAACCAGACAGGGTTGCCCATGCTCACCTCTGTTGTTCGCGATCTATATTGATCCTTTTATTCGGTGGTTAGACAATTGTGTATCTATACCACAGATTCAAATACGTACTTATAACACTAAAATTTTGGCATACGCCGATGATATCGCGCTTGTCACTAGAGATCCTAATTTAGCCATGCCAGTTATTGAAGAAGAGGCACACCTATAATGATTAGTATCTGGATATAAATTGAACTCCAACAAAACCCAGATTGTACTCAAAAATAAGATTGTGATGGTAGATTCAAGAGTGACGGAGGAGGCCGTATACCTAGGTGTTACAATAAGTGTAAAAATTCAAAATATTGTGGATATCAACTTAAACCCATTGATCTCTCGTACTGAGAAGGAGTTGGCCCAACAGTATAACCTACATTTGACCATAGGGGGCCGCTGTAATCTGATGAAGATGCTTTTTTTCCCCGTTTTTTATATTTCTTCAGGACCATTTGCCTTGAGTTCTACCCCAGAATGTTTAGGATTATTGAGTCCATGCTTTCAAGCTTTATTTGGGGATATAGGAAACCCCGAAGGGCCCTTAAACAGCTGGTACTACCAAAGGAAAGAGGAGGTTTATCTCTACCTAACTTTCAGCTGTATTATTGGGCCAATGTCCTGAAATATTGCGATAAACTGATTTCACATGATGGTATTAACCTAGAGATCCCGTCGCCTCAAGAACTTATACTAGGAGAAGATTGCGCCGGTTGTTTTTGGCGACATACCAACGATAGCTACTTTAAGAAAGTCAAGTTTAAAACTATTGTAGGGGTTTATAAAGTATGGTGTAGTGTCCGTAAGATTTTGGGGTTGGGGCGATTTTCATTTTATACGCCAGTGAACAGCAATAACGATCTACCCCCAATATTTCACGATAGCTGTATGAACAGATGGGCCTCGGTAGGGGTGGTGCAGCTGGGCTGTTTTTATAAACAAGGCTGTCTCAAGATGTTTGAAGACCTACATGAGGAATATAATATTAGCCATAGGGACTTCTTTAAGTTTCTGCAGGTCAGAGATTTCTTAATAAAGAAAACTGGCGGGCGGGAGAATTTTCAGAATAATCAACTGATTGATAATTTATGCAAAAAATTACCCCCAGGATTGGGGACATTTATGAAATATTTGAATCTAGCCTCCCCAGATGATATGGATAAACAATGCACTGTTTGGCAGGCTCTGCTGGGATTCTATATTACAATCCCCCGCATGGCCTATGATTTAGCCCTAAACTCGTTAATGTCGATAAAGCTACAAGCACAATTTTATAAAACATTTTTTTTCCTGTATTACACACCTAAGAAAATTGCCAAATGGGGAACAGGGAAGGGAACTACGTGTCCTCGCTGTGCACTCTATGGGGCTGATATTGTTCATATGTTTGCCACTTGTAACACGCTCTCCGGCCTGATTGCAGATATGTCAGAATTTCTTTCTGAAGTATGCCAAAGAAGAGTAGAAGTTTCAACAGAGGAAATCATGCTGGGGATAGCGAATGGTGAACAGCAGATAAACACACAGGGATTGATATTTGTGGCTATGGCAATATTCCGACTTAGTATCGCCTCCGCCGGGCTAGATCCTAACCCACCAGTATTCCATCAATGGAGGGCTAGACTATTAGCGACCTGCAGTCTGGAAATGGCAATCTATAGGAACAAAGGAGCTAAAAAAAGATTAAGGGGCATGCAGATCTGGGTACCGCCCTTGCTGTGGATTCAGAGACATACATGATTGTATTCTGTTTGTTTATTTCTTTTTCTCTTTCTATGCTCAGGAAATGCGAATCATAATGGATTAATTTCAGATTTATGAATGTAATAAGTCGTTTCTCTATGACATGGACTTGGTTAGGGTGTCGGGGGAGGGGTGGGTGGAAATGCATTTATTAAAAAAGATTTATATAGTGCAAATAAGATCCCAAAGGGTATCAGAGCGCTTTACAAAGGAAGGTGGGAAAGACATAAATCTAATATTGGCAACAGTAAGAATAGACAACAGGAATTCTTGCCTAAATCCCAGACAAATAAATGCCTTAATCCCAGAACAAAGAAATAAAGGAGAATAGTACAATAAACTAGTAAGTAGTGTACTGAGAAAGGAGGTAAACAATGTGGAAAAGGAGCATAGATCCAATATCGACATCAAGTAGGAATATACCAAAGGAATACTTGCCTGTTTTCCAGAACACATGATTCACAAAGAGTAATAAGAAAAACAAGAATATAAAGGGCTGCGAAGGGGGACGTAGAATGCGGTAAAGTGAAGCTGTATCACATGCGGGTACAATCATTGTAGGAACAGAGATTTCGAGCAAGTGATCCGAGCACAAATTAAGGTAAAAATGTGTTCATTAGGGAACTTTTGGCTTCCAGTTCGGAAGCAGTCGTTGAATAAATTATGCCTACTTCCGGTGGGAGAGAGTTCCAAATCCTTGGGGCCGTGCCAGAGAAGGCTCGGAGACCGGTTCTCTTTTTCCTAAAGATGGTGGTTTCAGGAGGAGAGTGATAGCCCTTCTTGATGCTCTTCCACCGCAGGATAATTCAAGCTTTTGCACTAGGTACCTGGGAGTTTTGAAATACAGGGCTTTGTGTGCTTGAACGGCAACCTTTAACTAAATTGGAGCTTCATAAGGCAACTATTTAAGAGATTTTAGGATTCGGGATATATGCTCACTTCGTTTGGTACCAGTGACCAGTCTGGCGGCCGCCTTCAGTTAAGGCTTCACTGCCACTTTACCACTGTTAATCAGTGCTAAAGGGATGGTGCTCTCTTCCCTATGCGTGGTAATATTGGCTCATCCCAAATTGGCAAATTTGATTTTCTTCTAGGTCCCTGGTAAAGTGCACTACAAGTGCCCAGGGCCTGTAAAATAAATGGTTCTATTGGGCCTGCAGCATTGATTGTGCCCCCAACTTAACCCCTTTGCCGCGGGGCTAATCCCCCCGCGGCGCTGGGGAGTGGGGGGCGAGCGCAGCGCCGTGGTGCTTGTGAAGAGCTCGGCTTATCACACTGCATGGTGGCGCTGTGCTCATGACGAGCTGAGCACGTCATGACCACGCCCGTTTGCACAGAATGTTCAGCACAGCAGGTGACTTATCCCCGCGTGTGAGCGCCGTGGTGGTCATGACGAGCTTAGCTCATCATGAGCACAGCGCCACCATGCCTCATGACGAGCTGAGCTCGTAATGAGCATGTAAGGTGTTAATTTTCCCTCTAACCATGTCTGAGACCTGTAATTGCAGAGCCTGAAAGTGTGCAGTTTTAAACTGCCATGTCGACATGGCAAAATAACCCTTTTGCCAGGTCCATACCATCCCTTTTTATACATATGTCACCTCTAAGGGAGGCCTTGGACAACCTATAGGGCAAGGTGTAGTGTATTTGAAAGGCAAGATATGTACTTTTAAATCATACATGTCCTGGTAGTGAAAAATTCCCAAGTAGAATTTCACTACTGCCAGGCCTATGTCTCCCATAGGATAACATTGGGATTACCTTATTTCATCTTATAAGTGTACTTCACAATCTGGAAGAGATACACTTTTCAAGATTTGTGTCTTCAGAATGGTGAAGTCAGATTTAAAGTTTTAGTTCTGAAAATGACACTTTAGGAAAGATGGCATTTTCTTACATTGAGCTAATTGGTGCCTACTACCTGTCTCTTATCATGTCTGGGCTGGGTGATGGTTGGGCTTTGTGTATTCCCACTAGACAGACACACACAAAGGGAGCATAGGTGTGATTTGATGGGCCATCCTAGCCAAATGGAAGAGGGGAGCTTGACACAGCCTCATTTACACCTGAATAGGCTGTGTTCTGTTCCCACACGAAGGGCTGCATACCCCCCTGTAATGAGTCTGGAGCCAGGGCAAGAAGGGCAGAGAAAGACATGTATTTGAATTCTTCTCCACTTCAAAGGCACCACTGGGTATAAGTATTGGACCTCAGACACCACCTCTTAAGTGCACTTCTGGACATGTGCTTACTTTTCCAGAAAGAAGGACTGCTGTACTGCTGAAGGACTGTGACTCTGCTAGACTGCTGCTCTGCTGCACCCCTGCTTTGCTTTGCTGCCCTGATACCTGCAGTTCACCTGCTTGAGTGGGAAGGACTGGGCCTGCATCATTTAAACCCAGAGTGACTTCAAGGGCTAGCTGACGGGCCTCCTGATCTGAAGTTTCAGGGACATAAAATCATTCCAACCACCCTACTTCTGCACCTGGACTCTGCTATCTCTGAGTCTGCCCTGGTAAGTGGTGCCACCCTAGTACTGATCCCTTGGAAGTGGACCTAAGGTGTTTACTCCAGCGGAACCTACGCACCCACTGTTGAACCAACACATCTCTGTCAAAGCCTGGATCAAAACCAGTAATTTGCAGCTACTGTGTGGATCGGCAAAGACAAATCACCACTGCTGCTTTTTCTGACTCAGTGCATCGCCTTTGGAACCACAATCGCTCCACGCTTTTCCTGGGGCATGGTCCTCACATCCCCGTCAACGGCTGCCGGTACTATGATACCAATACTCTGCATTGCAGCTTTCCCGCTCCTTGGTACCGACACATTACCTCAATTGCACAATGCACCCTTGACACCGGAATTCGCATTGCAAGTCCCGTCAAGAGGATCCTTGACGTTGATGCATCAGAATTCCACACCGCAGCCTCGGCGCAGCTCAGAACCATAGCATTGCCTCTGCTGTGTTTTGCATCCTTGACCCGACCTCACTCAATGCTCTGCAACAAAGAATTAAGGTACTTTTGTTCAGCTGGTGCAACTGGGTCCCTGAATCTGGCCTGTGGTACATCATGGTCAGCCTGAACTTTTGACTTTTGACCTGGTCCGGTGTGACCGGATATCCCATTTTAGCACTTTGCTCTTCTTAGCTCTGATTTTACTTAAAACCTTTAAAAATCAATATTGCAAGCTCTTCATATTGGATTTTAATATTTTGGTCTTGTTTTGTTTATTAAAGACAGATACATTTTTTAACTTGGTGTAGTATCTTTTTGGGTGGTGCATTTACTGCTTTATTATTTGAAGTGTTGCACAAATACTTTAGACATTGCCACTAAGTTAAGCATGACTGCTCTGTGCCAGGCTACCAGGGGTCAGGAAAAGGTTAGTTTAGGGTTTTCCTGACACTTACCCTGACTAGGATTGTGGTTGCTATTTGATTAAGGTTTACACCCTAGTCAACCAACAACCCAATTTCTAACACTCTCCATTCGGACTTCTCATTGCCATTTGTCCCAAATGGGTGTTGGGGTTGTGGGATCTGTGACACTGATCAGTAGGGGAAATGTAGGGGCTGCTGTAGGATTTGAAATACTATCAAGAACAGGTGCTGATGCAGGATCGAGTATTGGATGATCAGGTCCATCAAGGAGAGGGAAGATTTTGTATTCTTGCTCGTTTCATTTGAAATAATTCTCAGCAGGTTCCATCATACCATTTGGTCCCACTCTTTCAGAGAAACATCAACAGAGGAAAAAGAAAGAATGCTTGGACAGTAAATTCAGAATGATCGGAGGTAAATTTGAGAGACCAGGACTGTGGCCCAGCTCATTCAGGGCCAGGTCACAAACGTTTTTCAATAACTAATTGTGTTTTGGCTCAGACGAGATTTACTCATGTATTTCCAAGCTTAAAATATGTTTACAATTAAATTACTCCTAAATAACTAGGCTTTATACTAAAAATCTTTATTCTGAGTTGCTGTGTCTTAGTCCAGCATTGTGTGAGATTTATTTTCTCATGAATTTGTATCCTTAGGACATGCTTATATATGGGAAACTGGTTTGTGATTCACGCAGCTTATCTCTGTGAGTAAATATGTTGTACCCTGCTAATACATGAGTACCTCACACTTGACTCTAAAGACAGACAAAACTTCTCACAGAAGGTACTTTGCATGGTTCGGATATTCACAAATAACACATGTGAATAATTGGACACCACCTGGAAGCTTTGTTGGAGATGAGTAATCTTTTCATTCAGGTGTCAACATAAGACAAACACTGAGGCAGTAACAACGAGGAACATAAAGTAGTATTAATTTACAAAGCTTAGAAACTGTAAAAGTAGTTTATGAGCACTCTCTATTCCCTTTGTAAAAGGTTGTTTGGATTTCTAATGGTTAAGAGCCCACGGCATGGGGTACCTTTCAGAGGTGGCTAGGTTGAATTGGGATCCTAGACATTTGGGTCTTATTTATGAGAGCCCCCCCGCCCATCAGATTTGCACTATGTAAAGTGGTACTTGTGTGACTCAGGGCTCTTAATCCAATTTATGAAGCAACACAAAGCCACCAAGCTCATGATAAGACCACCACTTGCCACATATCTTGTCATGTTTCACCAGACAAGCCCTAGCAAGATACATTGGTTGTTCCTTTTTGCCACACATGTGTACTCCCCATGCACCACTCAACGTGGGTGGGGGGATAGAACATTTTCACTTGGGGGCAATGTTGCCTTTGGCCAGCATTGTGGTAACCCCTACCATGCTCCATTCATAAAGCGGGCCACCGATAGCCTCCATTATTCCAACAATTCCCACAGGGTTAGATCCCACCATTCTGTCCAAAACTCTGAGATAATACCTTCCATGTACCCTACCAAAAACCCACTAGCTGGGTAAAGGCCAACCATGCAGCTGTTTATGTGCACCGAAAACAGGTAGGCTACCACAAAGTCTCAGACTTCCATAAGCATCGGAATGTAAAGTATGCAGTGTGCAAATAATATAGTTGAAGCAGTCACATTCTAGGGGAGATAGCTATTTCACAGGGAGCTGTATGGGTGTCTCACCAGTCCTCATTCTCCAGTTATCCCAGCCAAGCCTCTGGTTTCTATCAGACAGCAAGGGCCCGATTCACAGAACTAACTTAGGACAAAATCCTAAACTTACTACCATTTTTGTATTGACAGAAGGCACTTACTCATTTTGGTATTCACAGAAGGCACTTACTCATTTCGGTATTCACAGAAGTTAGGAGTCCTAACTTTAGGACTCCTAAATGCTTTCTGTGAATAGCGAAAGTCTTAAAGTTAGGCTTTTTCTCAGTTTAGGAGTACTAAAGTTAGGAGTCCTAACTTTACTACTCCCAAACTGAGAAAAATCCTAACTTTAGGTAGTGCCTTCTGTGAATACCAAAATGAGTAAGTGCCTTCTGTGAATACCAAAATGGTAGTAAGTTTAGGATTTTGTCTTAAGTTAGTTCTGTGAATCGGGCCCCAGGAGTGTCTCTGGGGCATTGTTAAAAAGCATGCAATATATCAACAATATTGCTCCCTTGCATAGGCACCCCTTCAGTAGTTTTTCCCTACATGTGGGAGGTGGATATATGACGTTACAACGCGTTCTTTTACCACGCAGACCATTACCACGCATTTTTTACAACGCAGGGCCCTTTACCACGCATACCATTACAACGCTGGTATTTTCAACGCAGGTACTATTACAACGCATACCATTACAACGTAAGTATAGGTAAGTAAATAATATGGTAAAATAATTATTAATAATATTTTTTTAATTAATAAATTATTATTTTAATATTTAATATTTTAATTATTTATATTAATATTTATTTATAAATTTTTTAATATATATGTTAAAAATACCCCTGTACCCCAAAACCCAAACCCAGCCCTAAAACCTAAAAATACCCCTGAACCCCAAAACCCAAACCCAGCTCTGAACCCTAAAAATACCCCTGTACCCCAAAAACTGAAAACTGACCCTGAACCCTAAAAATACCCCTGTACCCCAAAAACTGAAAACTGACCCTGAACCCTAAAAATACCCCTGTACCCAAAAACTGAAAACTGACCCTGAACCCTAAAAATACCCCTGTACCCAAAAACTGAAAACTGACCCTGAACCCTAAGAATACCCCTGTACCCCAAAAACTGAAAACTGACCCTGAACCCTAAAAATACCCCTGTACCCAAAAACTGAAAACTGACCCTGAACCCTAAAAATACCCCTTTACCCAAAAACTGAAAACTGACCCTGAGCCCTAAAAATACCCCTTTACCCAAAAACTGAAAACTGACCCTGAACCCTAAAAATATCCCTTTACCCAAAAACTGAAAACTGACCCTGAACCCTAAAAATACCCCTTTACCCAAAACCTGAAAACTGACCCTGAACCCTAAAAATACCCATTTACCCAAAACCCAAACCTAAAATATTTTAAATAAAATTATATACTTACCAATACTTACGTTGTAATGGTATGCGTTGTAAAAGTACCTGCGTTGTAAATACCAGCGTTGTAATGGTATGCGTGGTAAAGGGTCCTGCGTTGTAAAAGTTGCGTGGTAAAGGTAGGTCGTGGTAAAAGTTGCGTGGGAAAGGTTGTATACCGTGGGAGGTATTCCAGTAGGGTGGTCTGGATTTGTATGTGTTGGGATAGGGCATGTCATAGTTGTAGAAATTGTGTATGTGTTAACGAGAACTGTTGTTGTAGTACCTGGAAGGAGTGTAGGTAGTGCCCATCCAAGGCATGTCCCAACATGGTGATTCCGATATGGTCCCATTGCCTAAAGTCTTCAAGGTGAGCAGTGTGCTATGGACTCTCTCACTCCCACAGCAGAATTAGTTGTGTGAGCTTCTTATCCCATCCCATGAAGTTCAGGGCCACTTGCTAGATCTACCGCTACAGTCAGGCACAGGTGTAAAAGTCCCAGCCCGCTTGCTTCAGCCCCAGCCCCTGGAGGCAGAGATGTATGTGGATGGAGGCAGCACGAGCACCTGAGCTTGTGACCTGGATAATCAAACTGCTTCCCAGCGTAGATTACCTCTCACCTCTCGTTCCTCGTTCAGGAGCAGGATCTTGGGGGCCTTGTGGCTGTCTCCCAGGTGTACATTTGAAATTATTTTTACAAGTTATCACATCATTCGTATGCTTTACTTCCTCTCTTGCATGTCTAAATGTACTTGCTGTGCATTTTTGTGGTGTGCAAGGCTAGCAACGCCACATATTTCTGTTTAAACCAAAGCATTCCCACTGCTGCCTGGGGCCACTAAAGACAATGGAATAACTGGCGATTCTAGGCAGCTTCTCAAAGTGTTCCCTGCTATAGGGGCCATTCATTTATGCACAAAGTTTCACTGCTGGCCCATCTGCCCGAGACCCCATACACCTCGTGTGACTCTTCCCACACCTTTGATGGACCATTGACACCCAGCGTGGTCTTGTCCCCATACATTGCCCTTAATGCCAGGAGGGTGCAGCCTTAACGAGAAGCATTTTCTAGTCCGAGATATCCCACTCAGTTGCAGGAAATATTTATAGAATGGAGTAGAGGCTAACTATGTATTGGAAAACTCTGCTTACAACGCATAGGCTGAAATTTTCCAATTTGGTTTGGCTCCCCCAGATTTAAAAAAAACGTGCATAGATATCCTTAGTAATTTTATACTTTTTACATATGGCACAAACATCCTGTTCTACTTTAAAAATTTTCTCTTTAATGACCAAAAACATTTTTCCACATGGAAAACCCTCACCCCCTATTTGTTTGGCAGTATCCCTACTTGTTGCCCCCCTAATAATAGCCTTACTTATGTTCTTGGCCAGAGTAAATCTGGAATCGCATGCTGGGTAGGAATGTGCTTTGTAAATGATGGTGAATACCCCAAAGCTCAGTATTATGTCGGTGTCAATCAAGTTAGCAAGTCTTGTTTACCTTGCCATGCTCACTCGCCACCCTATATCCTCACACGTAACATTGCACCACGCTGGTGTAATATTGCATATAAGCACATTTCCCTGTGAGATCGGTCATGTTTTATGCATCCGCTGTCCATTTTCACGCGTAATAAAAGACAGTTCACCCAAGTTGTGCAAATGAGTTTGTGAATGTGATTGGAATGAATATTATTAGATTTAACATTAACATAATGAACCGCTGGCTCATTCGATCTATATCGAACATCTATTTAGAAGTGGGAAACATAACTAACTATCGATGTACCAGGATTGCAGTTGCTACAATAGTTAATCAATCTGATTCTTAGAATTTGCTTTTTTGTCTTATACGCAACTGCTTTGCACTTCTAGCCGATTTCTGTATTTAAAGCAGAATGTCAAAATGCAATCTAAAATAAAAAAAAATACAGAATGGAAAAAATGCTGTAAAATACAACCGTATTGTTTTGAGAATGCAACATTCTTGCAAGCCGTGTTCAAAACAGAGTACTGTTCAAGGTGACATTGACAAATCTCACCTCCATGATTAATCTCAATGCAAGATGAAAAATCCAGCAAGCGGGCAAATTTGGAGAGGGAAAATGTTAGCCTGCCAATACAAGGAAAAACAAAACACTCCCTGCATATTAAAAAAACACAACCACCTCCTCTCTCCATTTAACCTGTAAAACGCCGGACACCGTTTGTGGAATACTGAATTACTTCAGGCAATGTCTGATGAGGAAAAAGTCGGGTTGTGTCTGTTTTCCCCTAAACTAATGATTTTGCTGGCCCCAATGAAATCCCTGGTGGTTTCCATGCACCAGCAAAGAGCAACCTGCAAACGGCAATTGATGGCTTACAACTGCAAATTATATTTTGGTCTGACATGCTGAGAGTTGTAGCTTGCCATATGCTCACTCGGCTTCTAATTTTTACTGCCAATAATGAAGTCATCGTCTGCAGCTTAATAACTCGCTCTGGGATTCGCTTTAATAAACGTGGGCCTCAGGTGTGTGACAATAATGAGTGGCAGCCTAGCTTTATTAGGTTAGACGTCTGTGGATCTTTTATACAATTCACGCTCCATGATCGAACAAAAGGACACAATATATTCATTTTTAGACAAAGCTCGTGTGATTGCACGAAGAATGCATCACTCTGGAAATGCATGCGTAGTAAAAAGGCATAGGTTACCCAGAAATAATTTGTGGGGAGAACATACAACATGTCAACAGCTTTATCTGTTAGCCACAACACTGGGTGCCCCCCATTTAAAGCTTTTATTTGTTTTACTTTGCAGGGGATGCTTTGCTTGCAATTTTGGATTGGGAGATACTTTAGTTTCTCATTGACAGTTATGCACCACACCACCTTAAATCAGTTTCACTGAAATGTGCAAACTACTAATTACGTTCATTTTTATTTCACTTGTGTTCAATAATTTTCTTCATCCTGCCTGCGGAACAGACTATAATTTGATATGAAAGGGAGATCTCAATTGTTGGCATTAGTTGACACGAATACGCTCTATTAGATATTTTAACCACACAGAAAAATCTTAATTTAAGCGCCCATATGGTGCAAATTCATAATATAGACTCCTATATATTGGTTTTTATAGTTGTCAATCAAGGGTAAACGCAAAATTAAGATAACTCATTAAGACAATAAAAATGAAACTAAAGATGAAATTTATTGGAATTTGTAGCATCAGAATCCCTGTAGTGCTGTTCTTTTTAGGGTGCACAGTGAGTAACCAGATTCTGGTTAAATTTAATTCGTTCTTAAGAAAAAGACCAAATCCAGGGAAGAAATCGAGCTGTAGCCGAAGGTCATCGTGAATGTTTTAAGCTTTTGTTAACTAATAGTTTTTTACATGTTTTAATGTTTCCTAGTCAATGGGAGCAACGTATATTTTTGGCGCTTCGCTGTAAAACAAGTCTTATACAATCGCCTTAAGAGCAATATTTTGACATAACTAAATATTATTGAATAGGCTGGTCATTCGGTGACTCCCTATGGATGGTGATTTTGCCAATCGACTTTATAGGACATAGGTCAGTTCTCAAAAATCAGATAACATCACAAGGAGCCGGTGGAGAATTTAAGACCACTTTTTGTGATCGGTATCTTAGCACATCAGGCTGTTAGTCGCTTTTCTATTGCGCCAAATCCTGCAGTAATGCAAAACTGAAAGCAATTCCTGAGCAGCAGCCTACAAAGTTGGATACAATTACTGAGAGCGCCCTTTGAACCAGAGGGCTGTGAGCAGGACAAATCTGTTTTAATTAACCGACAACGGTACATCTTCCTGGGGCAAGACTTGTCCTGATTCTCCAAAGGTGTAAACATTTCAAGAATGTACATTTTTTTGGGAATGTTAGGAATGTTCCTTCTTCTCAGTCCTTCAACTCCCAGGTCCTCTGGACAGGCACCAGCTATCTCTCCAGTCAGGGTTCAGAAATCAATGACCCGGCAAAAAGGAGGACAACCACGTGGGCCCTGGAGAGCAGTTCCAATTCCCGGATGCCATCAGAAGTCATTATTTCATGATTCTTTGAGCGAGTCCTTCTTCTAGCATGAGTAAGAAGTTAGGAGTGAGGACTTCTTTTCCAGCAGGGTCTCCTTTTGCAGGTAAAGTCTTCCTTGGAATGTTACTGGCTACCCCTCTAAATGTATGATCTACCCTCCAATCTCATGGGTCCAACCTGAATTTCTGTTTCACTTCGATTGGAGCCTGGCAGTCTAGGATAGTACTGTGGATGAACAGAAAAATTCCTATCTGGCATTTTCATGTCAAAAGAGTCAGTGCTAAGGTTGTTCTTTGTTCTGCTAACTGTTCCTGTCCACTTCCAAATAGCTAATGCCTACTAAGGGGCCTTTTACGTTGTTGGTCAGAAAGGCTCTGAACGGGATTCAGAGATTCCGATTCGGAACCTGTTTCCGACTGAATCGGATTCATTTCTGATTGACCGATTACAATGCAAGGAAACTGTTACTGGCTGTCCGATTCAATCGGCATTTGGATAGCCCAAGTCATAAAGAGCTGAATTGTAGAGCTCTATGGACACGGTTTCTGACCGATTGATTATGATGTCTGATACTGACAGCTGTTCCGAATCGATTTGTCCGACACAAAAAGCCTGTCAGAATCTGACTTTGGGGGCCCATAGTAGGCCACCCTTCACCCAAAGGCCTCCGGTTGGGGACTGTGGGGGTACCCATGGGACCACTCTTTACCACCATGCACAGTGTGGCAGGCACCATGAGGTACCCGTCACAGGGTGCAGGGGTTACTTCAACCACCCCTTTTTTAAATGTGAGCGTATGTTCTTGTTTGAAACACAGGCTACCTCTGAAGTCAATGCAATTCCGACCGAATGATGCAGAACCCAATTCAGTCGGGGTGGTAATATACATTTTAATTATACATTTCTGCTGGTAAAAATTCTGAAAAAGTCATTCAAAGGTATCCCCCATTTAATTTTCAAAATATGATTTAATGGTGCAATCATATTTTTTATAACTTAAGTCGAGTGGAAAGTAACTTTATAAAATGTGCTTTAGTCTGGAATACTGTTTTGACAGTCACCATTAAATCATATTTTGAAAATTAAAAAGGGGATACCTTTGAATTACTTTTCCACCATTTTTACCTGCAGAAATGTATAATTACATTTTATATCAACCAACCTCCAGACCTGTCATAAGTAAAATTTAACTGGACCTACACATTGAAATGGCCTCTAGCTCTTCAGTCACTGCGATTCGTTTTTCCTTGCTGTGTTTTACTGCGGTGGCTTTAAATTGCAGTCCATCCAGAACACATTGGTGCTCCTGGAAGACACATGTCATATGTCTGGGTGATATAAATGTTAAACACTGTCAACATATGACATTTTACATGCCATTAGGCACATTTTTAGCACTATATACAATGGATTCAAATGAATGTTAAATAGACCCCACAGGGAGTTCCATTTCACAGCTTATTGTTTTACGGGAAACATAGGTGCTTCACCATTGTTTTGCACTGGGGAATGGGCACCAGCAAAATCAGAAAAGAAAATTTGGAGGACAACAACAAAAATAAGTTATTTATGTAAGAGTTTGTGATCTAATTTAATATTTCTCATGAGGTGAATTGCTTCTGGCAGCTCAGCCTGGGATTAAAGCATCTTTACATGCACAATGACATACATGAAGACTTTGATTTGCTCACTTTATTGATCACCCTGTATTTAATCAGCTTTGAATGGCACTTTAGTTCATGTTTGAAAGCAAGAAACTGATTAGCTAATAGCCTTTACACATCAGGGATTTCTTTGAGAGGTTGGTTTTTATTAGTGAACAGCTGATTAGTTGGCGTGGCAGTGGCATATGTGTGGGATAGAACACAGTTTCCAGGGCTTCAAATTCCTCTGGATCCGGTTCTCAAATAGGGCTGATTCTTATTTTGTTTCCTGGACTATCAATTCCAATTAACGTCTCTACTTAATCTGACTTTTGTGGCCATTGTTTTTAGGCATAATTTTAGTTGAAAATGTCAACTGCTAAGAATGTAGAGGGTAGTGAGTCATAATTATGGTAAAGGAAATATTTATTTAAGCATTCATCATGAAAAAGTAATTCAATGTGATATAGTCCATATCTTAAATCGATGTGCATGCGATCAATCCACGTAATTTGGCAGTCAGTCTAAGTTCCCTCCTGAGTTATCTCATCTTATTGTAAATTTGTTTTAAAGCCTTCTCTTCAGAAACTGATAGCCAAAAGCATAAATACATTTTGGCACAGCTGCTTTGAATGCACATGTATGTGGATTTTGATTACAGGCTTTTTCTGATCTTGAATCATACTAGCAATGTTTATGATATACAAATGTCCATACCTATTTACAAACAAACACCTAAATCTTTGCTGGGGTCTAAAGAAGAACAGGGTTCTCTTATCTGCTGCATTAGGAGCACCTGCACACCTACCATAGTATTGGAAAAGGTAATTTCCAGCATTTTCCACAAGGACTTGTTGCACCAATCATTTGCTATCCGCCAGGCTAAAGAAGGTTGGTTCCTGCCAGAGAGGCCCTCTGTAGAACTTCCCTTCATTAAATGGAGGGTGCAGTAGTCTTGGGAAATGTTCAGTGGACAAGAAGGAACTAAACTTTTCTTCTAAACCCGAATTCAGGGTTGCACACAAGCAGTCAGGCTTAACTTGGAGGTACGGTGTTAAGTATTTATGCAGCAACCAGAGAGTAATAAAGTGAAAACACCACACCAGAAAATTCCATACCAATATTGAAAAATAGAGAAAAGCTTAGTAAATAATTTGACGCAGTACGACAAAAATCCAATTAGTAGAACTGTAATCGGGAAATGTTTGCGTTTTTAGTAAAAACTAGCGCCTAAGCAACAAAGCAACAACCCTGTACATCTAGGCAAGTGACACCTGGAAACAGTCGAAAGTTATGGCTGTCCACGATGGTGCACGATTCGGAGACACAAGGTGGATTAGACCCAGTCTCTGCTTAACCTCAGACTTAGAAGAATTTTGGAAGAAACTTTTCTGAGGAGGTACATATCAGGGGCAAGGCAGCCGGCGGAGTCTAAGAAAGAGGCTTCAGCAACACGAAGCCGCTGGACAAAGTTGTGGTGAAGATTCCTGCATTTTTAGCAGGCAAAAATCTCCAGCAGGACAAGGCTGCAGGCTTTAGCCAATGAGGGCTCCAGGAGGCCAGATACCCTTCTGAAGAGAAGCAGCTGAACATGATTTGCTGCTGCGGAGAAGATAAAGGAGCAAATCAGGCCGATCGGCTATGCACCTTGGGCAGATCGGCAAGCAGGTCTAACCAGGTCTCCGTCAGTTCTCAGAGTACTTTTTGATCGAAAAGTCCCAAGATTTGGTTCTTGGCTGTGTGGGCACCTTTAGCACCATTCCCCCAGGTACAGGGCTGGGTGGGACCCACTTGGAGGACAGGCAGAACTCATTTCAGGTAGGGTTCCTGTGCAGGTTCAAGGTTGTTGGAGCTGTTTATTGCCATAAAGTTCAGAACAGGAGGCAAGCCAACTACCCAATCGGAGTAACTCTGAAAGTTCTATAATGCCTCAAGAAGCATGGCAGAGCTCTGAGGGTACAAGGCAGGCATCAAGTAGCAGGACAATCCTGTGGTAGCAGCAATGCAGTCATCTGAAGTACAAAGCAGACATCAAGCAACATAGCAGTCCACTGAAGTACAGGGAGTCCTTCTGTGGGTCCTCCACAGGTCCAGGAGTGAATGGAAGAATTGGTCTGAGGGTCTTATTTTTATACGTGGTGCCAGCTTTGAAGTGGAAGAAACCTCTAGAGGTTTATCCACACAGATGGTTCTAGAATTTCCTTTCTCCCTGACCAGGCTCCAAGAGATCTAGGATGCTAAAAGACTAGTGTGAAGTTCTTTGTGAGTGTCCTTTGTGTGGGAGGGAACAGCTCTGTCCCACTCATCCTGGCACCATGGCCCATCCTGCTAACACCTAGTCACCCTTTGTCTCACTGTTTGGGAGACATAAACAAAGGCCAGCTGTCATGCTAATCACAGTCATGTTACCCAGGACACAAGCTGCAGGCACCAAATAGTTTGGACAAGGAAATTAAAAGCTTCTAAAAATGGCATTTTGATAATTGTGAATTAAAATCGAACTTTTCCATTAAAGAGGGTTTTAAAATCCTTTAGACAACAAACACAACATTCCCACCTGCTCCTAAACGAAAGTTAGTGCTTCTTAAATGTAATATGGTAACACAGTGTTATCCTATGGTAAAAGTAGGCATCACAGTATTGAAAAACAAATGTAACAGTTTTTCACTACCAGCACATGTATCACTTAAAGGTACATGCCCAACTTTTTAAAATATAATGCACCCTGCCCTGTGGGCTATTTAGGGTCTACACTAGGAGTGACATATGTATTAAAATGGGATGATATGGCCTGGCAAATGGTTTATTTTGCCAGGTCGAATTGGCAGTTTAAAACTTCACACACGCTATAGTGGCAGGGCTGAGATGTGATTTAAAAGGGTACTTAAGTGGTTGGCACAATAAGTGCTGCAGCCACACTAGTATTATTCATTTACAGGCCCTGGGTAGATGATATACCACTTTTCTAGGGTCTCATAAGTAAATTAAATGTGCCAATTGGGTGTAAGTCAATTTTACTATATATAAAGGAGAGAGCATAAGCACTTTATCACTGGTTATACAAGTAAACAAAAATCTGGTTCCGAAACCAGGAAGGGAGACATTTTTGGAGGAAGACCACACTAAGGGCTATCACATATAACAGTGAATAATTATACATTTTGGCAAAGCGAGCTGGAATCTAAGTTGACAGCCTTGCGGATTTAAGTACCTTTCCTCAAGCTATCATTGGTAGCTTAAGTTAGAAACTTTGGACTTAGAAAACAACCTTCCAAACCATTTGGTAATTGGGCCCCATTTTACACCTGCAAGGTGTGTTAATGGATTTACAGTAAAGCAAACACACTACACTGCAATTCACCTGAGGTACGAAAGAGGTACCCCATTGTGATAAATAAACTGCAATGGAAGTGGTTTAAGTAGTGTAAGCTTTTACAGTATTTAATGAAAATTGTGTTATATATAAAATATATTTTGGAATTACATTAAGATAGAGCTATTGAATATTCACATAAATATTGTTACAGTTAAAATCGAATACAAATAAACTAAATTGTCTGTCAAAACACCTGTCCATCCACTGCTCCATCAGTGTGTACAGCATGCTTATTGAACCTTAGGAAGACTGATGATTGCCAGAAAGGTGGGTCAGCACCTGGTTGCACTCACTTTTTGGTGGACCGATCTTCCATCAGTGAATAAGACATCAGTGAATGAGAGTAGGGGTTTTATGCACAGAGCAAGGTTATTTAGCTGTGCTTCCTGTCGATGAGCTATGGAATGCTTTATTTGGTCTGAATGAGAACTGTGAATCCCCATATGTTGGAAACTGGATTACTGGTTGAGGGGAGTGAAACCCTACTCAGGCAGTAACCACAATCTCTGTCAGGGTGAAATACAAGCAAACCCCAAATTAACCTACGCTTAATCCCCAGGTAGCTTGGCATGAAAGCAGATAGGCATAACTTAGAGGCAACGTGTAAAGTATTTATGCAGCACTTAAAACAGTAATATAGTGGGAACATAGAACAAGAAAATCCCACACCAACTTAGAAAAATAGAGTAAATATAATACATTATTTGATACTAAAACAACAAAAATCCAATTAAGACAATCAGAGATATGCAATTTCAATGTTTTAAGTAAAAACAGTGCCTAAAAGCACAGAGTGCCAACTGTGGGTATTTGGTCGCACCAGACCGGGACGATATCACAAGTACAGGCTGTTGGAGCATGGGCTGCATACAGGGACCAAGTTAGGCCTACTGAGCAAGAGTACCAATTGCCAAAAATTCTGCAATCCGCGGCTACGTGAATTTTTTTGCTTGTTCACGCTTTAAAAATGCGCGTTAGCTAGATATTTCTCTACGAGCACGCAAACAGCGTTCGCGATCAGGAAAAAAGCATTGCGAACAGGCAGAAAAAGCAATTCAGTGTGTTTGCGTAACTCTGCACGAGCTCGCAGAGATTTTCTACCATTTCACGGAGCTCTGAATAGCTCAACTACGCAAATTCCACCCACTCCTATTTATGATACTAAGCGATCAAAATAAAGTTCTTTGATTGATTTACAGCCACAACCATATGTTATTTGTTTACGTTTTCTGAAACGAGTTGATGTGGCACAAGTGCGCTACTAGAAGCATACCCTGCTCCAAATGAGATACAGAATTAGTATCAGCCACACCCCTTTGAAAGAAAGAAAAGGCTTCTCTTGAATATTGGCACTTCAATATTGCCTGTGTTTTGCCATTAAAGAAGAAGCCATTTACACAGGTTCTGCCAGTGCTATGAAATAATCCAAGCCTGTAAATATCTGCGAGGTTCCAGGCCATAGCACTAACAAACCTAGTTTAACACAAACCATCAGACAGGTACCTTACATGTCACCATACTCTCTTCCCCTTTGAGGCAAAATATTTTGTATCCTACATCAGAAAGATCAATCCTTGTTGACTGGAGATCTGTATAGTGTAAATTTCTCCCTGCTTCCATGAGTACTATGCAAATATTGAGATCTTTCCTTGATTAATGCTCTATTCTTTGCTTGACTGTTCCTTATTTTTTTTTACATATTTGATTTAATTTTAATAATACTGTTAAATATCCTGAAATACTTTCAAATTGGAATATGTTAGCTTATTTTCAAATAATAAAAAAATATACATGCTGTTAATCTTCATGGTGCGTTTACCTTCAGAGCTTCCTATTTACATAGTACAGTTGTCTTTAGAGCACTGGAATGGACTTCATGGCACCCTGCACTCCTCCACCCTCCCAGGAGTTACTTAATGGGCACTGCAAAATAGAGGGGCAGCGGATGCACACAGCAGGTGAGCCACTGGCTTCCTTTTGACGCATCAAAGACACGCCTGATTTAGCCCGTCTGTGCCTGGACATGCTTGCTATCAGGAACCCTGGTCTGATCACCACACAGCGATATCCACTGTACTCCTCAGGTCACTAGACGACAGACGCAGTTCCCCCAAATAGTACTATGCTCCACACCATGGTAGAAGCTTTCACCTTCACCCACTGCTGGTTCTCAAGCAGCCACAACCCCACACCCTGCGCGAATACTAACTACACCACCTCCCAGCACTCATGCCACACAAGCCCCAACAACACCTTCACCTCCACCCTACACCACGTGCCACAGAAAACCTGCACATCAAAACCCACTTGCATGCATCCTTCTCAACACACAATCATTCAGCAAACACACAACCAAAATATGGGACCTACTGAGTTGCAATGCACCTGACATCCTCGGGCCATTAAGAAGCAACTCATAACTGTACCTAACCATCTTCTAGACAACACTCAATAAAGATTCAAAAAGAATCACTGAATCATCCTAGACTGAGGAGAAACAGCGACCCTCATCCTGCTTGGCCGCTTTTTGGCAACACTGTCTCCCATAACACCCTCAACAGAAGACTCCACAAGATTGACATACAAGGATGCGCTCTCAAATAGGTCTGTTCCCTTTCCACGTGAAGAACCCAAAGGATCAGACTGCCACCCTTCACATCAGAGACCAAGAAATTGATATGCTGACTCCCACAAGTATAATCCCTCTGCCTCATCCTTTTCAACATATACATGACACCACTCACCAACATCATTCGGTCGCAATACATCACTGTCTTCTCCTGCACCGATGACACCCAACTCATCCTCTCCCTGATGTAAAAAACAAATACTGCCAGAACCACCTTCACCAACTGCATGACCATGGTAGCAGACTGGATGCAAACCAACTTCCTACAATGCAACCCATAAGAGACTGGAGTACTGGTGTTCAGCAACAAGACCACCCAATGGGCATAGAACCTAGAACAAAAAACCAAACCACAGATCATGCAAGAAATCTAGGAATCATCATAGATAGGAAGCTGAACATGATAGCTCAAGTCAACACAGTGTACACTTTCTGCTTCCACGCTGCAAAAAATCTTCCAAATGGATGCCTCAGAACACCAGATGGTCCGTCATGCAAGCATTCATCAGCAATAGGCTGGACTACAGCAACATCCTGGTAGTGTGCTGGTAGTGAAAACCCCTTAAACACGTCTTCACTACCTTGAGGCCTACCTCTCCCATATGATAACATTGAGTTGCCGTATTAAATGTTATTAGTACTAACCTTTTTTTTTTTTATTATTATTTATTTTTGCTAAATACATGAATCGGTTGGTATGAGTCATTCAAATACAATATAAATTTCACAGAGCTAATCATAACATGTCGAAATACTACAAAAATCAAAAATCAAAACAAAACATTTAACACCAAGCGAACTTAACACTGTGTATTGTGAGCAATCAAAGAAAAAAAAGCACACCGTAATAATCTACGGAACAATAAGAATTAAGACATTTAACTTGATTCTACCAGATGACACAGGAGAAAAAATGAAACCCTATTTTTAAGACTCAAGATAATGTGTGACTAAGCCCCATATTTGTTCTCCAAGTTTCTTTTTCCGTATACCCTTAAGAGCATATAGACTATGTTCCATGTTATGAATTACGAAAAACCTAGACCGCCATTCCTCGAATGAGGGTGGTTCCTGTTGTAACCAGAACGATGTAATACATAGTCTGTAAACAGCTGTCGCTACAAATATTAGTTTAGCATGCTGTTTCGAAGATCCGATATCCAATAAACCCATTTCTACCCCATGAAGAATCTGTGTTGCAGACAACTGAATTAGGTTACCTACAATTTCCGATAAACATCTTTCTATCTTCACCAAGAGGGGTACCAAAGATGGGCACGCAAACAAGATATGTACATCATCTGCGGAAATATAACCGCAGCGAAAACATTTCCCTATCGCATCACCAGGCCATTTTGACACCTTATCAGGTGTGTAATATAAATTAAAAAGTGATTTAAAGTGCTGCGCAGAGAGCTTTGCAGACAGGAATAAATCTTTCGCCATTCCCAGAGAAGTTTCAATTTGAATATCCTCTCTGTCTAATTTAGCCCCCCATTTAAGATTCTGCTGCTCGATATCATTAGCTTTAGTGCTTAACATAAGGTTATATAGCATGCCAATCTTTGCCCCTCTTGATCAGGGGATTTGGTTGAAAAATGAAACCACTGTTCTCCAAATATTCCCTGATGTGCAGATATTTAGAAAAATTCTCTCTGGGAAGCTGATGTTGTATCCGTAGTTGTTCAAAAGATTTGAGAGAACCAACAGAATACAGATCTCCCACCACTCTTATTCCTCTCCTCCTCCAGTTATACACCACTCTATCCCATAAATCAACTGGTAGGAATATTGGCGATACCAACGGTGTGTAATATGAAATTTTCTCAAAGCCAAACATATCCCTGACTGCTCGCCAGACCTTGTGTGCTGCTACCAGGGTCTTGAACCGCGTTCGCTTGTAATAGCTCCTTTCCAGATACAGGAATAAGCAATTTTTTGCTTTTGTCCCCAATAACATTTGATATATCGAGGGGCGTTCCGCGAGCTGCACCGGTGCTGCCCCTATCAGCAAAATGCCCAACCCTTGTAACCTACATGCATAATAGTATAGTACAAAATCCGGTACCGACCATCCTCCTAGCTCTTTTGGCAATTTCATAAAATGCCTAGCCCGTCGTGCTTTGCGCCCTGACCACATGAAACTCATACAGGTTGCTTGCAGTTGTGCCAAGCTAACCTTAGGGACATCCAAGGGTATACTACGAAAATTATATAGAATTTGTGGGAGTATCATCATTTTTAATAAATTACATCACCCCACTAGGAAGAGGTGCAAACATTTGGCACGATCTAATTGTTTCTTTACTCCGACCAAAAGCGGATCCCAATTTGCTTTGACCAAAGTGGTTGTATTTGTTCGTAATTTAACCCCCAAATATACAACCTCTTGACACAACCTTGGATCAGAATAATTCGGAATATTTGCACTTAGTAACTGAGTCTTGGCAGAATTCAGCTTATAGCCAGATGACTTACCAAAAACTGTGGCCAATTGTTCGATTGCCTGCATCACTACAACTGGATTCGGTGTGACCACAGCCACATCATCTGCATATGCTAGTACCTTAAATTGGTAGGACTGTATAAGTAAAGGAGGTATACGCCAACTGGATTCTAGCATCCTTAAAAAAGGTTCGATGTATAAAGAGAATAAGAGAGGGGAGCAAGGGCAATCCTGCCTAGTACCTCTGTAAATTTCTACCTCATCCGACTCAAGTCCCATAGCGTTAATACAAGCGACAGGTCGATGATAAAGTGTCTGCAATGATTTAATGAACTGTGGTCCAAAGCCTAGACTTCTCATAACGTCCCATAAAAAGCACCATGTAACGTGGTTAAAAACCTTCTCGGCATCTAATAAAATTAAACAAAATGGTTCCCAAGTAACTTTCACATAATCAAAAAAAGTAATCACACGATTTATGTGGTTTGTTGTACCGCATTGAGGAATAAACCCATGCTGTGTTGTCGATACTAATCCTGAAATAACTAGGGAGAGTCTATTGGCTAAAATCTTTGAATATATTTTCCCATCTGCATTTAAAAGCGAGATGGGCCTATATGATCCAGGCATATTCGCCGGCTTGCCCTTTTTGTGGAACACTACTATAGATGCCTCATTCCATGTTTTAGGGGCTGCACCTTTCTGTGCCTCTAACATTGTTGACAAAAGATCTGTCTTTAGAGCAGGGAAAAAGATTTTATATATTTCCAATGGTAGCTTATCTGGCCCCGCCGCCTTCCCTAGCGCTAGCCCATTTACTGCTTTTTCGAGTTCTTCTGATGAAATTGGAGCCTCTAATAGTTTGCTCTCATCTGCCAAAAGATCCCGCATACAATGTTGAGTGATCAAAGTGGCAGCGCCTACCTCATCGTATGCGTCAATTTGATACAAAATATCATAAAACTGTCTAAATACCTCCAAGATTCCCTGATCATCCTTAACAGAGTCACCATTCACATCTAGCACTTCGTCTATACGCTGGGCTGTCTCCCTTGATCTAACTTTTTTGGCGAGACATCTGCCACTTGCCTCGCCATATTCATAATGAATTTGCTTCTTAATAAAAACTTTTTTGCTGCCTCTTTAGACCAACTCAAATTTAGACTTGCTTTAAGCCGTGCCACTGCCATAACCTGGTCCGTTGGGTCTGTCCCGGCCTGTATACTTTGCATGAGAGCTTCCTCGGCTGTTATCAGCTCCTGATATAATTCTTTTGTTTTGGCTGCCTGCTTTTTTTTGGTTATATAAACCGCAACTTAGCGCCTCTCCACGGAAGGCGGCCTTAAAGCAGTCCCACACTCCACCCACACTGCTACTCCCTCGGTTAGTATTAAAAAAAAATATTATCCATTGTTTCATATGGTCAATAAATTGCTGTTCCAATAATAGTTTACGATCAAAAGAGAAGTTGGCCGCATCATTGATGCTATACTTGCATTGGACAGAACTACTGGCCCATGGTCCGAGGTGATTCTCGGATATACCTGAATCTTTGCCTGATTTAACAATGATTGAGAAATAAAAAAATAGTCTAAGCGGACAAGCATCCGATGGGGAAAAGAAAAAAAAGTATATCCAGGTGCCCCCCCCGCTTAAAAAGGCCCAAGCATCCACTCGCCCATGATCACCCGTTAATGCCTGTAATGCTTTGAACACACGTGGTTTCCTGCCAGTATACCTCAGCTGTTCATTGTTTAGGATATTAGGTGCTAAGTTTATATTAAAGTCCCCACATAGGATCAGTGGTGTGGGCCAAGTTGCTAATTCAACATTCAAAAACTCAAGGATAGTTGCTTCATCTAAGTTTGCCCCATATACTACACAAATCGTAAATTTAATGTGGCCCACCAGACATTCTGCGATTGCCCATCGACCTAACCCATCAGATAATATCCTACCAGTATTGGCTATGTGTTTTTTGGCAAGAATTGCTACTCCTCTCATGGCGCCGGAGTATTTAGTACAGGTAATTAAGTTAAATCCTAGTTCTTCTAACATTTGTCTCTTTGACCATACTATGTGCGTCTCTTGCAGACATACTATATCACATTGAAGAGCTCGTAATTCCTGTGCGACCCGTCGTAGTTTCTTCAGTGAGTTCAACCCCCTCACATTCAGCGTGCCTAACCTAATCCCCCTGACTGCCATCTAGCCGTGTCTGATTTTTTTCCATTTGTCCGCAATTTAAACAGAAAAACATTACTGACTGCTCTATCAAAAAGACTCTTTCCCAACCTAGCTTCATGTATTATTTTCTTTTTCCTGCCCAATTCCCTCCCACTACCCCCCACTCTCCTGCCCACCCTGCCCTTCACCTTCCCCCCACCCCTCCACCACCCACAACGAGGCTTAAGGACCATGTCCTCTGCGATGTGGACGTGCCTACACCCATGCCCCCCTGTTTGACTCCCCAGGCCCCCACCCTCTGTCTCTCTCCCACCTCCTCCCAATCATAAGCCTAACATCAGGCACTCTATCAATTAGAAACTCTGTTCCCCTTTGCATTTCTTTGCATATATCAGCATCAAATATTCTCCCTTAAGTAAAAAAAAAAAAAAAAAGCACACCAAAAAAAAATCAGATAACGAGAATACATTTTGGAAAACAGAAAAATAAGTCCTATGGGAAAGAGAGAGAGCCCCTATAATATATTTGTATCATCACATTACATTCCCGGTGCGTATAGAACCCAACAATCAAACAATCCATTTCAAATGTTAATACAGCCACTTCTGTTTTAACGCCATTTCCATTAACTATTCTTTGTAGTACTCAAGTTTGGACTTTTTGATTGTTTATCCATTTCTTTTAAATACGCCTGTGCCTCTGAGCAAGAAGTGAAATATCGGGTTTGGCCTTTACAAATCGTCTTCAATTTTGCCGGATTGAGCTAGAAGCATTGAGCCCACTTTGCTTGAAAAGGTGCAATTAACTTCCGCAATTGCCATCGCTCATGCACCGTCGTAGGGCAGAAGTCAGGGCGCACAAAGAATTTGCATCCAGCACCTTTCCATTTTCGCTCAGGCCGGGCCAAGTCTTATAATGCCTCTCCCAGTAGATAGTTATTGAGGCAGATTAAGATTGCCCTAGGGTATGCGTTTTGATCCTTACCACGTTGCCGTATCACAAATGGGAACCTATGCACCCTAATGACTTCAATATCCCAGTATCAGGCATTAAGTTCGGGAAAGGCTTCTTTGAATAACTGAATAATAAATTTGCGTGAGTCTGAGCCTTCCTTTCCTTCGGCAATTCCTAATACGTGCAAATTATTGCGCCTTGCCCGGTTCTCTAAGTCTGTGAGCTTCCAGTCCACATCTGACTTGGATTTTTGCAGGTGCTCAATATCTGTCTGTTGTTTAGCCAAGGTGTCTTCTGCTGAGGAAATGCGGTCTTCAACTTCTACCACCTGTGTAGTAACCTCCGCACAAGTTTTCACCAAAGGTCTAACTGTATTCTGGAGCTTTCTCACTGCTCCTTGTGTACGCAAGCCCTCGGCTCTGGTCTCATTCCGATGCGCCATTATACTTTTGTAGACCATTCCTAGAGTTATTGAGTCCTCCTCAAAATCCTCCTTATCCTAGTTAAGCTGGGCCACTGATGGTACTTGATCATGCCCTGAGTTTTCTATAATCTCTTCCGTCTCTGCAACTCTCCTTACTGTTCCATGAGACAATGTATATCCAAGCAACTCCTGATCCTCCCGGTCTTCTTCCCAGGCGTGTCCCCCCAATCGCCTGGATTGCTAAGGCTGTCTTCATCGTTTTCTTTATCAGATGCCATTGTTAAGTCTGACATGGAATTAAACTTACCGTCTGAGCCATTATACTCAGACTCACTACCAATCTCGGTTGCAGGACAGTTAGTGGATTCTATATTACCGGCCTCTCCCGTTATAACTCCATTATTTTCCACTGGAGGTTCGCTTAGAGAGTCCTCTCCCCCTGATCCCCCTGCTTGGTCCACTGGAGCCACCTGCATTGAAGAGGGGTTCGCACTCTCAACTATTGACGGCACATGCTGAACAACCGCCGTCACTTGAGCGTTTTGCGACTCCGCACTTACTCTGGGTTTGGCTTTACTTCCTTTTTTATTAAATATTGCTGGTACAACCCGTTGTTTCAATGTAGCATCTTGAGGTAGTTGAATTTGGCCCCCCTTATGAGCCTGATAGTCGCTCTGCCCTCTGGAATTCAGCGTGTCAACTGGTTGCAATACTTTGCAGCTCCTGTCGCCACTTACAGTACTGTCCGGGCGGAAATTATTGCCTTCACCACCCCCCGCACTCTCCCGCTCCACTACCACAGTCATTGCCATCCCCTCAGTGGGAGTACTCACGGAGGCGGGCACAGCTGTTCGTCCACGATTTCTCGAAGCTCCTCTCCCCCTTGCCAGTGTCAAAATTCTAACGGCTGCAAATGTTCAATTCCGACCGCGGACCACAGAAAACAATCGCGTCCAATCGCGTCCAAACACCTCTCGAGGTCCCCTCCGGACACTCCATGAACCTCCACAGCCAAGTCCCGATACTGCTCAACGTGCCGAACCAGGCTCTCTCCGTGCGAAACACAGCCATGCCTCAATGAGCCTGAGCCGCCACAGCTGCAGCCCGCTGCAGACTTCCGACGAACCGGTCAGTGTGGGGAGCCAGCCGGCCAACCAACCGCCACAGAACGCCACTGCTGAAGACTGCCAGGAACCAAACCGCACGGTAAGCACCCGTGCTCTCTCCCGGTGTATTACTATCACCTCAGGAACACTTCACTCCGGGAATGGGAAAAGCCAGAGGGGTTGTTGAGGGTCCATTGAGGAGTCAAACGGAGCATAGCTTTGAGCACCTCACACGGCCACTGCTGCGGCCGCCATCTTGCCTCATCTCGCGCACTTACTAACCTTTTATGAGGAACAGATGAGCATTTCATGTTAAGTGTCTAAAATGGAATCCTCTTTAATGGTAAAGTGGGATTTTAAGTTATCATTTTGAAAATGACACTTTTGTACCAATTTTGGCCGCCATAAGTGTGGCAGGGTATGCTCAGACGTGAGTCCCTTGCTCACTTTGCCACTGGATTCAAGCAAGCCAGGCTGAAGACGGCTGTAATGCCAGAAACCGGTCCTCGGAAGCTTGTTTACGGTCCAGGGAAGGCATGGCTTGGCAGTTCGGGCTGGACTGTTCCCATGAGGCACAGGGTCAGACTGATTTGCATATAGCCAAGTCTGAACTGGGGTGGCAGAGTGGGCTAAAGAACAGTGATGGATTAAACCCAGATCTTTTGACTAGGTGTGAGTGTTTGATTGGTTTGGATGCTCCGTCCATCACCACCCCCTTTTGTACCGCTTTTGGCCGCCATAAGTGTGGCAGGGTATGCTCCGACGTGAGTCCCTTGCTCACTTTGCCACTGGAGTCAAGCAAGCCGGGCTGAAGACGGTTGTAATGCCAGAAACCGGTCCTCGGAAGCTTGTTTCCGGTCCAGGGAAGGCATGGCTTGACAGTTCGGGCTGGACTGTTCCCATGAGGCACAGGGTCAGCCTGATTTGCATATATCCATGTCTGAACTGGGGTGGCAGAGTGGGCTAAAGAACGGTGGTGGATTAAACCCAGATCTTTTTTTTTTTTTTTATATTATTTATTGAGACCAGATTTTAAACAATACAGATAAACAATTAGACTACAGAATCGGCTATACAAAATTCTTAAGCAGAACAATTAAAGTAAAAAAAAAAAAAAAAAGAACAAAAACATATACATACAGCAAACATTGTTTCCCCATATGAGAGGGATAATACACCAAAAATATACAACCCAAAAGGCACTTTTCAGGAACATATGAATAGAGTAAACATAGAAACATATTATCCGACTATCAAGGACAATTTAACCAATCCATTCGGTGATAGGTGCCCAGACTTGAGTTGCCAGTTGCCTGCGTCTCCCCCCTCTGCAAGAAAATACTGAGAATTCTAAACAATGTATGGCAAGTAATCTTGCCCGCCACTTTACAAAAGTTGGTGCATCCGGGGAAAGCCACTGTGAGGTAATACATAACCGGGCCTGTGACATAGCAATAAATATTAAGGCTAATTCATTGTAGGTGTTTCTGCTTATTGAGATATTTCCCACATCTACACCAAACATCACCAAAGCAGGTGTTATTACACACTGAATCTTAAGCATAACATTAATAAACTGCTCAATGTCATCTAGGAAGGTCCGGAGCGATAAACAGGAGTAGAACATGTGAACTGAATCAGCTGCATACAGCCCACATCGCGGGCATGTATTACCTCTTGTGGCCCCCCATTTTGCTATCTTGGCAGGCGTATAGTATAAGTCTAACATTGCCATATAGCTCTGAGTTTTTAAAGAACCGGATACTATAACCTGATTGGCAAGTTCTATCACCAAACTTAAATCAATACCTGTTAAACCCAATTTCAATTCCCACTTAGCATTTTGAACAATTAAATCATCAGGAGATGTTGATAGAACATAATGATATATATATATATTTTTTTTAATTTGAATTTTTTTTATTTGCATCAAGTGGGCACACAAAACAAATCGACCAAAAAACATTTCGATTTACAAGAAATATAAAGCAACTCTCAATAGCTACAGTAAGCAATTATAAAACATAACATAGGCCATAGCAAGTAAAAAGGTCGTACAAACATAAATTTGAAAGAGAAAATTATTAAGACATAAATAAGCCCCAAATTCTATCAATTTTTCTTTTGGCCTGTAGACCCCTTGAATCCGCAATAGCAGTCTCCATATTATATGTTTCCTTAACTAGGCTCCACCATTCCAAAACTATTGGTGGTTTTTTTTTAATCCAGGCTCTAGCAATAATTAATCTTGCACATGTAATTAGAATATTCAACAAATCTCTGACCGCACTGTTACCCGCATTAATGCCCACCAACACATCAATACATGAAAATGAAATGGATTGCTCAAGTCTATCAGCAATCACCTTAATTATTCCTTCCCAATATTCACTAAGACGTGGGCAAGAGAAAAACATGTGGGTAATATCCGCGCCACTCAGGTCACATTTAGGGCATTTCGTGCGATCAGAATAATTATTATTCGTTGCCCATTTAAGGATCCTCTCAGGAGTATGGTATAGTTGACAAACAGTTTTAAACATTTGCAGTTTTAAACTAGAAGATTGAACAGATAAATTTAGACTTTTAAGAGATGTAGTAATTAGATCAGTTGGTACAGTCAAAGCCACTTTTCTATTCCATTTCTCTGTTAAATTTAAGACATCACTAATCCTGAGGTCAGAAAGAAGCTTGTATCCTAAACTAATCATGGATTTGTCTACATCTCTGTAAATACAATCCCATAACTCGGAATCTAATACCGTAGTGAGTTCTAGTTTCTTCACAAAAAAGTCTTTAATCTGATAACATTTAAACCTGGCCAGTTCGGATAAATTATAGCAGTGTTTCATTTTATCAAATGCCATAAAACCCTGATGATCATATAAATCTCCCAAAAATCTAATACCAGAATCTGACAATAATCGACAGGTTGAATCATGAAAAATTGAAGGAAAACCCGGATTGCCCCATAGAGGTGTTTTACAATGTAAAGAAGAAGTATTGCATTTAGCCATAATAGACCGCCAAATACTCACGGTATCACGTATAGTCTTAAATTTAACCCTTTTGAAGTAATTAGGGTCATTCAGCCTATAAAGAAACATATTAGCATCCGGTCCTAGTAGAAACCTATGAAAATACAAACATTTATCAATGACTGTCAAGCTACGTAGCCGAATCAGAAACGCTGACCAATAATAGAATTTGAAGTCCGGGAGCGCCAGTCCCCCTTGACTAAAGGGGAGTTTAAGTGATGATACGGCGCGTCGGGCTTTTTTATATCCCCATACAAAGCTGCTAATAATACCTTCTAATCTAAGAAAAAGAGAATTGTTAACCCGTAAGGGAATCGCTCGGAACAAATATAAAAACTTAGGCAACATTTTCATCTTAATTAAATTTATTCGGCCAATCATGCTAATTGGCAATTTATGCCATTTCTTAAGTTGCATAGCGGTCTCTTTTAATAGAGGTTCGTAGTTTAATGCTGTAATAGAGTCAATATCAGAAGAGATTTTGACGCCTAGATAGGATGCGGCGCAACTCGTTCCAGAGATAGGGGCGGCTGACTGATAATTCATAACAACTTGAGTTTTTGTAGTATTAAGTCTGTAGCCAGAAACAGAACCATATATACCTGCTTCTATTATAATGCCTTTCATAGTTTTAGAAACATCTGGTGAAAAAACTGCAATGTCGTCAGCGTATACAGTGATATCTAATTTATTTGAGCCATTAATAAAAGGACAAATTAGAGCTTGGCGTTGAAGTGCGATTAAGAAAGGTTCTATCCCTAAAGCAAAAAGCAGGGGTGATAAAGGACACCCCTGTCTTGTCCCCCTTTTAATTGGAAACATAGTAGAGCATTTCCCCATATGCGAGATCTTACCCATGGGGTTATCGTATATCGATTGAATCCATCGTAAAAGTTGACCATTGATGCCAAATGCCTGTAAAACTGCCCACAAGAAACCCCACCCCACCCGGTCCAATGCTTTTTCTGCATCTAACAAGATCATACCGAGTGGGGCGGGTTTAGTCCGTGCAGCATCAAAGGCGGATATGGCCATATTGATATGCGCTGTAGTGTCTCGCTTTGGAATAAAACCGTGTTGTTGGGGAGCGACAAGCTGGGACATGAGTGGCGCTAACCTGGTAGCCAGTATTTTGGCAAACATTTTTGCATCACTGTTAATAAGTGAGATTGGCCTATATGATCCTCTCTCTTGGGATGCCTTACCTTTTTTTAAAAAGAAAATAATTTGTGTTAAATTCCAAGATCTGGGTGCTTGTTGCCCTTTACCTATAGCACAGATCACGTCAGTAAATAATGGTATCAGTTCCTCAATACAGTGTTTATAAAGTTCCAAAAGAATAAGATCTTCCCCTACAGCTTTGCCCATCCCTAAAGATTTGATGGCGTCCCTAATTTCTATCACTGTAATGTCGGCCGCTAATTGAGCAGATTGTTCCGGCTTTAAGTTTTTGACTTTATTTAAGTTTATATAATTATTAATGCTATCATCTGCGATAGCAGCTTCTGGTGTATATAAAACTTGATAGAAGGAAGCAAATTGTTGTAAAATCGATTTTGAGTCACAAAATAATTGATTATTATCCCCTTTAATTTCTTTGACCATATTTTGAGATCGATCTTCAGCAACTTTGTAAGCCAGTAGTTTACCACTTTTATCACCATTTTCATACTGATCTAGTTGATATTTTTTTAATTTATTAATACTTTTACCCCTAAGAAGATCTTTCAGTGCAGCTTTAAGCTCAATTAGTTTGAAATTTAGTACATCTAAGTTTAAAGCGCCATTACAGATGGCATCAGATATTTGAAGTTCGATATCACGAATTTCAGTAAGCCTTCGCTCATTTAAATTTCGAAGTTCTTTATTTTGTCGCCAAATGTATTGTTGAGTGAATCCACGTATACTTGCTTTGCAAGAGTCCCATACTATCCAGGGTAAGCTGGATTGTATGTTTATATCAATAAACACTTTTATATGCTCTTTAAGTTGAGTTACAAACACCATGTCAGAAAACAAATATCGAGGAAATGAGAAGAGACGAGGGGCAAACTCTTCAGTTGCTAGTACAAATGTTAAAGAAATTGGGTTATGATCCGAGGTTACTCTTGGGTGTATAGCCATTGAGCAGTTGCCAAGAATCAAGTCTGAAGCCCATATCATATCTATGCGTGAGCATACCTTATGCGCAGCAGAGTAAAAGAACATAATGATATAAAATACCAATTCTAGATCTCTTGCTTATAAGCTCAATTATGGGCACTTCCTCCAAAATACAAGAATTTGACCTAAGAGTTTTTTGTACAAAGCTTTGGATTTGGAGGTACTTAAAAAAATCGCGTGGTGATAACTGAAATTTATCCCTTATCTCACTATATGATAGAACACAGCCGTTCTCTGTAATATCACCGAGCACAGCAATACCCTTATTTTGCCATCGGTACATGACATTATCCTGAAATATAATAGGAAATATTCGTGTAGCACTAAACGATGTGTATACATTCACATTTGGGATGTTTAATTTCCGCCTAATCTTCTGCCAAACATAATATGCTGCTAACAAAACCTTAAATCGGGTCCTCTTATAATAGCTAGGCTCCAGTACTTCAAGTAATATACCTTGTGCAGCTGAGCCTAACCCAATCTCATATATAGTGGGAGAATTGCATATTGGTATAGTTGCTTTATCGCCACATAGCAATAGACCCATTCCCTGCAGCATTGCAGCCCAATAATAGTAAATGATATTCGGGACCGCCCAACCCCCTCGATCCCTAGGAAGGTACATCCATTTGGCTGCCCTTCGTGAGCGTTTATACCCCCATAAAAATCTATAGCAAGCTCTATCCACTTTTGCCAAGGAAGTTTGAGAAAATAAGAGAGGAACAGTCCTAAATAAATATAGAAACTTAGGTAGTATTAGCATTTTAATGACACTACACCGCCCATACAAGGAAAGGTGAAGACTATCTAATCTTTCCAATTTTTTATTGACTTCATCTATAACAGGTATAATATTTAGATCCGATATTTTCTCCACTGCAGAGGTTATACACACCCCTAAATATATAGCTTCCGTGACCACTGGGGCATCAGAAATAGCCATACTTGGTGTCTGAATCACCTGTGTCTTTAAAACATTGAGCTTATAGCCCGACAGTCCCCCAAACTGCTACACCAGTAACTGAATTTCCCTGAAAGCTGAAGACACTTCCGAAGTTATAACTACAATGTCATCTGCGTATGCTAATAAACTGTACAACATATTATTAACATTTATCGGTTTAATACGCCGATTGACCATGATCTTAGAAAGAAAGGGATCTATATAAAGAGCAAATAATAAGGGGGAGCATGGGCACCCCTGTCGCGTACCTCTAAAAATAGGAAAAGAGCAAGTCAGCTGACCAGAGATGCGAAGTTGGGCCCTAGGAGAGCTATACATTGTGTCAATTGCCTGTATGAATTCTTTAGGGAAACCTTTCCATCTCAAGACGGCCCACAAAAACCCCCAGGAGACCCTGTCGAACGCCTTTTCGGCGTCCAACAGGATCAGCCCTAGAGGAGATCTAGTAACCTGGGCCCAATCATCAATACACCGTTTGACATGATCAGCAGTATCTCGGCCAGGTATGAACCCATGCTGAAATATTGAAACCAGAGGGATAATCACCTGTACCAGTCTACTGGCCATTATTTTTGAGTAAATTTTTGAATCGCTATTGATTAAAGAAATAGGTCGGAATGACGATGGTAACAGCTCCGCTTTGCCTTTTTTTTTTAAACAAAACTATAGTTGTGTTTTGCCATGATTCTGGTATCCTACCCCTCTGGGCCGCTCTTAAAACCTCCAAAAAAACTGACCAATTTCAGGTAAAAAAGACTTATAGAACTCAAGAGGTACAGCATCTGGTCCACAGGCCTTACCATTAGCCAATGACTTTAACGCCATCTCAACCTCCTCCAATTGGATGGGTAGGGACAAAAATTCTGCCTGTTCAGAGGTGATAACAGCAGTCCGTAAATCTGTCAAATAAGCTTCAGCAGCTCTCTCAATATTAAACCTAGTGATATCCTCTCTATATAAAGAAGAGTAGAATCTTAAGAAAACCTCATTAATCTTTTCCTGTGATTCATGTGTTACCCCATATTCATCTTGAATTCTTACTACCTGACTCTGAATATTCCGCTGGTGAAGTCTCTTAGCCAAGACCCTACCGGAATTCTCCCCAAATTCAAATATTTCTGTACGATACTGTAGAAATTTTAACGCAAGATCTTCCCCCAATGGCTTCAACAGAGCAGCCCTAAGAATTGCTATCTTTTGTAAACAGGGATCTGTATCATTCCCATTCCTGACATTTCCGGCCAATTCTGTTTCAGCATCTCTGAGCGCATCGACTCCCTTACGCATCCGCTCTTGCTCTCCTTTCCACCTAAATGAAGACCAACTTTTGGTCTCCCCACGTAATGCAGCCTTCAAGGTGTCCCAAACCACTTGGTCTCTAGTAGATCCTCTATTAATACTCAAAAAGTGAATTAACCATTTCCTAATATGTACGCGATACCCCTCATCAAATAGAAGCTTCCTATTAAAAGTCCAATCTCTTGGTGGTTTTCGAACATAAGACCAGGGGCACTGAGCGATCAAAGGGTTATGATCTGAAAGAAAACGTGGTAAACATGAAACATTGCTGGACGCTGCTAATTGTTTAGATAAAAAAACAAAATGTAACCTAAATTTTTTTTATGAGGCATAGAATAAAACGTATATCCATCTTCAGTTTTCCTATGAAGATACCATAAGTCTATAAGACCATGCTCTTGAAGAAGAGATTGAAGAGCCCTAAAGACTTTTGGTTTTCTCCCAACATAAGTATTAGTATTAGAAAAATTAATACCACTTGGCATATTTATATTCATATCACCACACAAGAATAATGGATTAGGCCATGCTGCCAACTCAACATCTAGAAATTGAAACACTTCGGGATCATCTACATTCGATCCATATATATTACAAATTGTTAACCACTTCCCCCCAATGCACAGTTCCGCTATGGCCCACCTACCCATTTTATCGGCTAATGATCTTTTGCATTTAGATAGGCCACACCTTACATATATTGCGACCCCTCTAACCATAAATGTCTGTTTAGAACAGACTACTAACTCAAAACCAGGGACTTTCAGACAATCCCTCTTCCCCCACGGAATATGTGTCTCCTGTATACATAGTATATTAACATGCATAAAATCAACCATTCTACGAAAAAGAGCCCTCTTTTTAGCATCATTCAGGCCGCATATGTTCCAAGTCCCAATAATAATTTTATCCTCCCTCATCTAAACAGTGAAACAGATAGCAAAGAATTTGTCCAGCCAATTCTACAAGATGGGTCTCAGTTTTTATTTTTTTTCCCCACCCTACCCTAACCCCCCCATTCCCTCCCCCTGCTTCCATCACCATCCTACCTCCACCTACCCCTCCCCAACCCCTCCCACACCACCCAAAAAAAGGCTTAAGGACATAGTCCTCTGTGATGTTGAGATGCGTCAACCGTTTCCCCACTTGTCGAGTTCCCAGCTCAAAATATATAATACTCTCTTACAGTTGTTGTCAAATACTATCAACTTTTAAACGTTAAATAAAAGTATTAAATCATTATTTACTAGACAAAAGAGTCTCTACAGACCCATCTATTTATAAAGAGAGATATAATGTAAAAAAAAAAAAAAAAAAAAAAAAAAAAAGGGGGGGACATTAATCCTGCCCATCAAATTAAACAATACTTACTAACAATTGTCTGTTCTGTCTCAGATTATTAAAACATCATATCTGATCGAATCGGCTTCTCCTATTAATACATTTTTAGCCAAAATCTAATTCAACCTTCCTTCTTTTTAATACTAGACAGATATTCCTGTGCCAGTCGACTAGACATAAAAAACTTTGTCTGCCCATTAAAGATAACTTTCAATTTGGAAGGATTAAGCAAAAAAACTTGGGCACCTGCAGCTTGAAAGGGAGTAAATAACTTCTGCATATGCCATCGTTCATTTACCGTAGACGGACAAAAGTCCAGGCGCACAAAAAACTCACAGCCCATAGCATTGCGCTTTTTTCCAGGCCGGGCAAGATCATAGAGGGCTTCATGCAACAAATAATTATTCACACAAATCAATATAGCCCTTGGATATATATTTTGGGCAGTCTGTCTATCCCTCGCACGCTGTCGTGCCACAAAAGGAAATCTGTGCGCCCGGATCACCTCCCTTTCAAAATCCCAACTAGATAATTCGGGAAAAGCCTCTTTAAACAATTTCACAACAAACTTGCGAGGGTCTGTCCCCTCACTTGTTTCTGCTACACCCAAAATTCGCAGGTTATTGCGTCTTGAACGATTTTCTAAGTCTGTGAGCTTCCAGTCTATGTCAGTTTTTGCATTTTGTAAAGTTTCAACAATAACTTGTTGCTTCCCCACAGTATCTTCTACAGAGGAGACTCTCTCTTCCACTTCCACCACACGAGATGTAACTTCTGCACAGGTTTTAATTAAGCGCCGAACATTATTCTGTAATTTCTTCACTGCACCTTGCGTTCGCATACCCTCTGTTTTTGTCTCGTTACGATGAGTCATTATGGTCTTGTATATAAGTCCAAGTGTAACAGCCTCATCCTCCAACTCTTCATCCAAGTTAATCTGGGCAAATAATTGTTCTTGGGCTACTTGTAATAATTCGCCAGTATCTTTCCCCTTTCTTACTGTAACCTGGGTCTGAAATGACTCTGGGTCTTCTCCATCCTCGTATTCAGGTAGATCTGCCCAATCCCCAAGATTACTGGCACTATCCATTTCTTGCTCTTTATCAGAGAAGTTAGTTAAATCTGACATTGAGTAGAATTTCCCTTCTACCTCAGATTCCATATCTTTATCCGATGCAGTTTTTGCGCTAATCTGAGCAGTCACACCTCCTGCGGACTCAACAGTGTCTTCCTCAATTCCATCCTCTACTGCAGCCTTCCCCGTATTAATCTGACTGGTGGGTTCAGTATCAATGTCCATAGTTTATTTTGGACGACCCCCCCGTCTTTTATCAAAGATTGCTGCTACAGCGGTAGTCTTTTGTTTAACTGGTGTTCCTTGCAACTGCGGCTGATAGGCTGCCGAATCTCTATAATTTACCTGTAAATCCCCTAAGGCTCCTTGCCCATTTTGTGCAGATGGCTGAACAGTAGAATGAGGTTTTACATTTCTTGCGTTAATCTTTCCACCTATTACCTCATCTGTAACTGTCAGGTTCTGTCGCTTTTCTGCCTCAGCAACCTTAGATTTACAGGTGGCTCCTCTCGATTTTACTCCTCCACCATTCACCTCAGGTTGCTCATTCCTTACAGGTGTTCCAGCCGGAGTATCAACCACTCCTCCACCTTTGTTTTTTGAGTTTCCCCTTCCCTTTGGTGCCATTGCAAAAGTCTATGTAGCAAAAAAAAGCCTTTTTTTCCCGTTTTATGTGCAAACCAGTGTTTTTTTTTTTTAAAGCTTTTTTTAAAGTCTCACTGAAGTTTAGCTTAAATTGTCAATGGCTTGGTAATGTTTTTTCTTTACACGGTAATGACTTTTAAATGTCTTTACACACTCGATACAATGTTTCTCCTACCAAACCGAGTTGCAGCCCAGCGCTTCAATTCCACCAGGCACCGTTCGTGTCAGCGATAGCAATGGCTCAGGAGCAAGGCGCCGGCTCCTACCTCCGTCCGTCGGTTCAGCTCCACACACAGGTGAGCACTTCAGCTGCGACCTCCAACCTCAGAGACCAAATGCGGGAAGCCAGAATCTAGTCCCCCGTCACGTAGCTCTGCAGCTCGGCTCTCGGGAAAACACAGCTGAACAGCACTTCAGCTCCGACCTCAGGTACCAAACCTCGGCAGCTCCGCTGAAAGCCCGCGAATCTCACGCCACGTCCAGCTGCCGTCAAGCAGACCGATAAACTCAGCTGAGGCCGGTGAAGACAGGAGAAAGCCCTATAGACTGGGAGCTCGACTGAGGAACGACGCAGCACCTCACACGGCCGCAGTGACGGCCGCCATCTTGCCCCAAACCCAGATCTTTTGACTGGGTGTGAGTGTTTGATTGGTTCGGATGCTCCGTCCATCACCACCCCCTTTTGTACCGCTTTTGACCGCTATAAGTGTGGCAGGGTATGCTGAGATGCGAGTCCCTTGCTCACTTTGCCACTGGATTCAAGAAAGCCGGGCTGAAGACGGCTGTAATGCCAGAAACTGGTCCTCGGAAGCTTGTTTCCGGTCCAGGGAAGGCATGGCTTGGCAGTTTGGGCTGGACTGTTCCCATCAGGCACAGGGTCAGACTGATTTGCATACAGCCATGTCTGAACTGGGGTGGCAGAGTGGGCTAAAGAACGGTGATGGATTAAACCCAGATCTTTTGACTGGGTGTGAGTGTTTGATTGGCTAGGTTGCTCCGTCCATCACCACCCCCTTTTGTACCGCTTTTGGCCGCCATAAGTGTGGCAGGGTATTGTGGAAAATTGAATTTTGCCTTGTTATATGTGCCTACGTGTTCCCCATCCTATGTTACATGTGCATGATCGATATGCATATATCCCCCTATGATCGATTAAAGACGCAATTATAGTTGTGTCCAACTCTAGTATGCCAGTGTTTAGTTCTCGTGAAAGCAACAAGTATTAGGCCTATGTTGCCACGTTTTACAGTGTGCACGTTAATTCACCGCATTGTCCCCGTTCCTAGGCCTCAAAGGGCCCGGACACCAGATTCAAGCTCCAGTCTCCTGAACCTACTCCGAGGAGCGATGCAGCCCCCACCTGCATCCCTGACCCTTCACTCACTTCCTGCCAAGCAGCGCGGTGCCCGGCCTGGCTCTGCCTGCCTGTCTGCCAAGAACATGTTATGCTTCTAGTTATCGGTCCAGCTTTCCTTCTTCACATTCCTAAGCTACTGAACCGCATCAGCAGTTCAGCTATAGTCTAGTCTTTCTGTCTCCATGTAAGAATTTCTGTATTAATATTCATGGAAGAATCATAGCACACGCAATACATGTAGAATATATGCATGCACCAGCCTTAGTGTCAAGTAGCCTTTGCCCTGATAACTTTTAGATTCTATCAACATGTACTCCAAACACCAGATACCAGATATGCTATAGGTACATGTCGTCCTGACACCGCAGACTTTAGTCTCCTCTTCTAGTGCAGAAGTCATAGCCCCCAGTTCTCCCTAGTAACACGTCATTGCCCGTTTGCGCGCACCACTAGGTTAAAGGTCCCAGCTGCTCAGGTAGCCCCCTCCATGTTTCCGCCCATTCATGACACTTCAGTGACGTTCTCATCACATGTCTACGTGCACGCCCTGTGCACGCCTTTTTTCACGCCCATGTCTTCTTATCTTACGCTTGTCACTAGTTACGCCTACTGTATGTAATGTAATAGAAATGTCTTACTATATATATGTTGAATTGTGATGAAACGGGTGCAGCTGCCTTCCTCAGCATTTTATTTCAGGCTGTCCCGTTCCAGTCCCTTCCCTTTTGCCTGAATAAAGCCTGTTCAACTCGGACACATCGGATCCTGCCTCTTATTTATTGAGCTATCTGTTATTGTTAATATATTCAAAAATAGTACCGGTAATTAATTATTTATTTACCACATAATGGCGCCCGAATAGGGACGAGCCCCTTCCTCACGCGCTGGCGATGCAACGCCGGTCCCCTGACCCTCTGCAGCCGTGACGGAACAATACCGTGCACGTGCAGATATTTCTGCTTCAAGTCTCCCTCAGGCCCACGGAGGAGACGGAGACTGCGGTCCGACATCCAGACGAAGCGGTGTGGAATGCGGTTCGTCCCGACCAGAGCCCAAGCCGAGAGAGCAAGGTCCGAAGTATCCGGAGGCCCACCTGTTTCTGAAGTCCGAAGTTCGTAGTCCGACGTCGTAGCAGTCCAGTCCAGTCCGAGGCCTTCCAGTTTCTGCTTCCCGGTGAGTACCGTCGCGGGGGAAGTATCTAGACAGGATCATTAGTTTGTTCCTGGTCCATTGGGTTTGGGTACACAGATCCAGTCCGAAGTATTCACCTAGGTGGATACGGTCCGACGTGTCTCTTTATGGGACCGGTATGTTCTGTACTGTTTTAGCAGTGCATCCAGTAATTCTAGTAAGTTTCGTTCTCGAGAAATTCATGTGTTCTGTTTTCAGTGTATCAGGTAGTATTCTGTTCGAACTGTTATCAATGTATTTTTATGTCGTAGTATGAGAGATTTGTTTGCTATTCTATTACTGTGATTATTGTGTATTGTGTTCCAAGAGTATTACCGAAATGCCTCTGTTCTCGAAATTACGTCAGTTAAAGACCAGAAAAGGGTTACTCGAAGAAGCAGTTCCTGTCCCTCCTAGGGACAGTCCAGGACATTTTATGTATCACAAGCATGGCTTAGATGCCATAATATATCTAGACATATGGGCGGACTATACTAAGGAACTAGAAGAGAAATATAGATGGCCCGTATCAGGTACATGGGATGCCGAGTGCATCATGCGAGTAGAAGAAGCATTATGGAAAAAGAAAGCCAGACAGTCCCAGAAGGATGCCATCGAGTTATGGCGCAAAGAATCTCATAAAAGAACCGAAAAAGAATTCAGAAAAATAGAATTAAGTAGGGAATCCGCAGAAAAAGCCCAAGAAAGGGAATTAATAGAAGAAGGTGAACGAGTTAAAGCAGAACAGTCAGACAGACAGACAGCTTATTAAAGGCATGTATCCTCTTCTTGCCGAGGGCTTGCCAAAAGCAACCCCGGAAGCACTCTGTAATTTACCGCCGCCATTAGTCCCGATTAAGCTACGTCACAAACAGACCGCAGCTGACATATTTCTTTCGTCCTATTTGGACGACACGGTCCCAGCCTATGCAAATCCTGTTCCGCCTGCTCCCGTTAATAATGCAATTCCTGTCCCGCCAACTACTGTTCCCGGGGGCCAAGTTCATGTTCCAGCACCCCCGGACCAGCCCACAGTACATGCACCCGTTATGCCAGTCACTCTACCAGCACGTACAGTATTCACCGACGATTCTAGTTTAGGAGCCGCGGGGGGAGGTTCTCCTCGTACCCCGCCTCAACCAAGACATCTGACGCTACATGACCTAGCGTTACAGCGTACGCCAAAAGTGTCTACATATGTAGATATCATGCGAGGTCTTACTGACTGTCGTTATGATCCAGTTCCAGGCGAGGATCACATGGTCATATATTCATTACGTTTGAGACGGGTTGCCAGCTATCTGGTCACCCTGCCCGATATGGGAGAACATCTAGACAGAATATATCGTTTCATCCGTACAGGAGAGAATCCAGGAAGTATTCACGAAGCCATGGTTCAAAGAAAAGTCGAGACTCAGCTCATGATTTTAAAGTTCCTGATTAACTGTTTAGTAAGAGAGCAAGATTATCCAGAAAAAGATCAAGAGGAACTGAAAGTCCTGACTAGGTGGAGTGACAATATAGCCGATGGAAAACACAAAACACAAGGTTGTATAGAGAGTATGTACAAGAAAATTCGTAAGGAAATCATAAGTATACACGAGAAACGAGAAGCAAAAAGAGCAACCGAGAAAGAGTATGACTCTTCTAGTGAAGAGGTAGATAGCGAGAATCCCGACAGAATAGCGTATGTAGGTAAAACTAGACTTTCCGACCGACATTCACGCCCAGATTACAAGAAAGTTTTTCCTCCTTCAGTACCAGAACAGTGTTCTCTTGAGCAAGTATTCCAAGCTACCGATCACATTCTGAAATCACGAATAGGGTATAGCGAGCTTAGTACAATGCATGAGCAAGAACTAGCCCGATCAGCAGTCCGATGGACTAGTGATTCTATCACTTTTCCTGACGAAATAGTGGCTCAAACTTTTCTGAAACTGCCCCCAGCCGAGCAACGTCTGGTGGGCACATATATGATTCAGCACCTCATTACACTGTATGAGGAACAACATTCTGACCCAGGTCCTCTACATGATGTATTGAACGAGTTACTCCAGTACAGATGGAAAGGTCTAGGTACCGATTTAATTAGTGTCATATTAGAACAGCGCCACAAATACCGAACGTTTCTGAATCCACATTTTGTTCACGTCTCACCCCCAGAAAGTAAATCATTCTACATAGACAGACAGAATCCGTTACGGGAAGTACATCCAGTCAAGAAAGAGGGTGGTGGTCTAGAACGAGTATTTGTTTACACTCCTATCACGAAAATAGAACTCTTAGAAATGAAAAAGTTAATTCCCTGTCATGATAAAGATCCAGCAGGGTTTCACCGTGAATTAAAGGACATGCTCCGTATGGGAGTATACACGTATCCTGATATCATTAAAATGTTAAAGGTCCTGTTGCCTGCGGGCATATATGAAAAACTCAAAGAAAAAGAATGGGAGGTGGGAGAGAAAAAGATAGATTGGACAGCATTAGAAACTGAAGATAATACACGAGTACCAGGTACCGGTCTTGGGGATAAAGCTAAAGCTTTGCCCGAATTGTTAATCCAAGTTTTGCCAAGATTACTAGCCACGAAAAAGGAAGATTGGGATGCCATCTCAGCCTGTAAACAGAAACAAGACGAAGATACTAGTGATTTTTATTCTAGATTTGAGAAATGTTTCATTATTAATAGTGGTCTGAAAACAAGTAGTGAGTCGTATCCCCATCTTTTTGTTACCAAACTAGTCGAGAATTCAAGTCCACAAGTTAAAAATCGAGTACTGAAAGTCGAAAGTACCTGGCAAGCTAATACTCCGTCACAGATGCTCCAGATGCTCCAGTATCACCAGGACAGAATCAGGGAGGAGCAGGAACACGAAAGGAGACGTATGAAAGACACGAAAATGAAAGTACTAGTTGCACAGTCTGTTCCGCAAGACAGTCAGAAGAGGGGTCCGAATCAAGCCAGTCATCCTGCAGCTCCCGTTAAAGGGACATGCAATTACTGTAAACAGCCAGGTCATTTTATAAACGAATGTGCAGTTCTGAAACACAACATAGCTACTGGTAAGACTAAAGAAAGACCACGTCCGCCTAGACAAGAACAAGTCCCACAGACTTCCCAGCCACCACAGAATGCACAACAGTCAGTCACAGTACCGCAGCCTATAGCTGCAACACAACACGTTACACAGCAGATGTACCAGTACGCACAGTCAGAGTATCCAGATTATCAGCCATATTCATGAAACGGCCTAGAGAGGGAGGTAGGCTTGCCTCTCATCGAGATACCTGTAGATCAAGAGGGTCCCTATGTACACAGTCAAGCATTGGGGAAAGACAGAAAGTTTCTGATTGATACAGGGGCAAGTAGGACTACCATCAGTCATGACGAGGTTCCAGGGGCTCCACTCTCAGGCTCTAGAAATGTTTCCCTTGGATTTTCAGGAAAGCCTATTGTTAATGAAATATCGAACCAGTTACTCTAGAAGTTGGTCCATTGTCCCGAACTACAGACTTGTTACTCACGAACTCTTGCCCAGAGAATCTATTAGGCATTAAAACTCTGAAAGAATTAGGAGCAGTCATATGCTGCTCCCCAGAAGGGGTCCGTTTGTTTCTCCGTGATTTTAAAGGTCATTATGTATTACGTGATTTTGATCCAAGATTATTGAATGTACCACAGCATTTATGGGCGCAAGGTCCAACTGATGTAGGTTGTATGCATATCACACCCCATCGTGTCACTCTGAAGAAAGGTGCTGTATTACCACGAATCAGACAGTACAGATTGCCACCTGAGGCTGTAGCAGCCTTATCCAAAATTATTGACGAACTTATTGTTCAAGGAGTGGTTGTAGAAACTGACTCCAATGTATGTAATTCTCCTATCATTCCGATCCTGAAACGTACTGATCCAAATGCACCTCCAGTTTATCGATTAGTGATTGACCTTCGAGAACTTAATAAATGTATCATACCCCAGTACCCAGTGGTCCCTGATATTTCCTCACTCTTGACAACCATTGATTCTGAAGCTACGTTCTTTACAGTTATCGATCTCAAGAACGCATTCTTTAGTGTCCCTATTCATCCAGACAGCCAGTTCCTTTTCGGATTCTGTTTAAATGGAAGAAGCTATAAATTCACACGAGCTCCTCAAGGTTTTACAGAAAGTCCTAGCATTTATAGTCAAGCACTTAAAAGACAACTAGACAGTATTCACATGCCAACTGACAATGCCCTGCTCCAGTATGTCGATGATCTACTGATCACAGCCCGTTCTGAACGTGACTGCGAGCGTGCGTCACTTACAGTCCTGTATTTTCTGGCCGAGATGGGGCACAAGGTGTCCCCTTCCAAATTGCAATTCTGTGTCCAGCAAGTGGTCTACTTAGGACACTTACTGTCCAAGAGGGGTAGGCAGTTGACACCTGACCGTATCCAGTTAATAGCACGTCTTCCACAACCCAAGACACAGAAGGAGGTACGAGCTTTTATCGGCCTCACTTCTTACTGCAGACAATGGATTCCGCAGTACGCATTTCTAGCCAAGCCACTGATACAGTTAACGACACAGGAGGCAGCCGTATCGACTGTCCTCCCTTGGACCCAGGAACATACACTTGTTTTCAATGAGTTAAAGAAAGCTTTATGTAATGCACCTGTTCTAGCAACACCAAACTACAGTAACCCTTTTACACTTTTTGTCACTGAACGTGATGGTACTGCATTATCTGTTCTCACACAAGATCAAGCAGGACAATACAAGCCCTGTGCGTATTTTTCTAGCACATTAGATCCAGTAGCCCAGGCTCTGCCTGCGTGCCTCAAGTCAGTTGCAGCCACAGCTCTAGCTATCAGACAAAGTGATTCCATAGTGTTAGGACACTCCTTGACAGTACAAGTTCCACACTCCGTGGAAGTTCTTTTAAACCGAACACAGACTCAGCACTTGACAATTGCACGTTTAACAGGTTATGAATTGACACTGTTCCAGCCACACATAGAAATCAGACGCTGCAACATTTTAAATCCAGCTACACTGTTACCGTCAGTTACTATAAATCCTGCCACACATGACTGTGTGGAAGTTGTTAACACCATGACAAAGCCAAGACAAGACTTGACAGACATTGCATTACCCGATCCCGACCTGACACTTTATGTGGATGGTTCATGTATGAGAACAAGTACAGGAGAACTAGTAGCCGCGTATGCAGTGACTACTGAAACCGAAGTTATAGAAACACATCGTATAGACACCCTGTCTGCTCAAGCAGCAGAGCTTGTCGCTCTGACCCAAGCCTGCATACGTGCCAAGAACCTGAAAGTTAACATATACACAGATTCACGTTATGCATTCGGAGTCGTACACGACTTTGGAGTGCTCTGGCAAGAAAGAGGTTTTATGACTTCTCATGGAACCAAGATTCAGCATGGCCCCCTCATTCAAGCTCTGTTAGATGCAATACATTTACCGACAGCTATCGCCATCATGAAGTGCAAGGCACATACGAAAGCCACTGACATAATTTCCCAGGGTAACGATCTAGCAGATCGAACAGCCAAGCTTACAGCTCAGACTCCAGATATTTCAGTTAACACGACACAGACACACATTCCAGATCAGACTACTTGTATGACAGTTAAGGACCCAACACAAGATGTAATAGATATACAGTTACATGCTACTCCCGATGAAATCAAGAAATGGTCCGAACAAGGAGGGGTCCAGACAGATCAAGGATGGTTGACGAAGGGAAAAGCCACATGGTTTCTCCCCGACTCTATGGTTCAAGTCATTATTAATACCGCACATAGTCCAGCACACTTAGGAGAAAAAGCCATGTTAGACAGTATTCAGAACCTCTGGTTCAACAAGCATTTACGAGCAGCAGCCAAACAGAAAGTGCGTACCTGCATGATCTGTTGTCAGTTCAATCCAGGTAAAGGTGTCCCAGTGGAACAAGGTGGATTCCATCCTCCTGACCACCCTTTTGAAGTCCTCCAGATGGATTATATTCAGATGGAGCGATGTCGAGGTTTCAAGTACGTCCTTGTAGTCGTATGCGCTTTGTCCAGGTGGACAGAAGCATATCCAGTTCCAGATTACACAGCTGCGACCACTGCCAGGCAGTTGGTTCGTGAGTTCTTTCCCCGCTATGGATTACCTAGGGTCGTGTATTCAGATAACGGCCAGCCATTCTCATCCGAGCTCATGAAACAAGTTTCCCTTCTGTTAGGGTACCAGTGGAAGTTCCATTGTGTACGCCATCCTGAAGCAGCCGGTCTCGTAGAGAGACATAACCAGACTCTGAAAATCCGCATTGCTAAAGTGTGTGCAGAGAAAGGTATAGATTGGATAGTAGCACTGCCAGTCGCCCTTTTTTACATGAGAATGGTCGCTCACTCCCGTTCAGGTCTGTCCCCCTATGAGGTAGTGTTTGGACGTCCCCCCAATATGTGGGGTACACCTAGACCCCGTACCATTACCGATGTTGACAGTAATATGCTGACAGATTACCTTGCCTCCTTGATGTCTGCACTACAATCTTGTCGTTCACAGGTTGCCGCTGCATTTCCAGACAACACCGAAGTGAAACCGCACGAGGTCGTTCCGGGGGATTTCGTGCTGATCCGAAATTTTGATCGTTCAAGTCCGCTGGAGCCCCGCTGGAAGGAGCCCCGCCTCGTTCTCCTCACCACCCGGACAGCAGTGAAGATTGAAAACCGAAAAGGGTGGCTACACGCCAGCCATGTGAAAAAGTTCCATGGACTTAAAGCTAAAACTTTTCTCAAGGACTGCCCAGATAATGAATGTAAACTTCCCCTGATAGAGAAAACTCCGCAGCAGGAGTATAAACAGAAATTAAGGTCTAGTAAGTCAGCCAGTTTAATTGTCTAAGTCCCTCTCGGGTGAAACGGTTAGACAGGTTCCTGACATGTATAAGACAGACCCACACAGTGAGAGAGTTAGTCAAAACTCTAAGAGATGTATCATTACTCTGTTCTTTTTATTATTTTTGAGCCTTATGGTTACATGCATAAGTTATGCGTTACATTTATGTTTTCCTATTTCACATGTACATATGTTTTCTAATGTTACAGTAGAGCACACATTTAGTGACCTGCCTCCTCACGAGTTATCCTATCGTCTTGCTATGCGTGATAATACTTGTATCCGAATGCTGCACTATTCACACCAGACCAGCAATGCCACTAATTGTTGGGTGTGTGGTCGACTCCCCCCTTTCCAGACACCGAAGGGAGTTCTGCCACTCTTTCCTTATCCTTTTTCACATAATGGTTCGTGTGGAGCATGGTCCACGTTAACGTCATCCTCCACTGATATGTCCCTTCTGAATCGAACATGTTTCCCAGACAAGGAAGGTCTTTCCCATAGAACAGGGTTAGATCTAGAAAATGAAGTATATGATCTAGGTAATTATTCCTCGAATTTCATGGTTCTGAATGTTCAGTCCGATACTACTCCAGATTTGCCTGCTATTTCAGTTCTACCAGTTAAAGGCGAATTATGTGTCAGAAAGAATGGTTCCGTACATGTAGGACGCAGTGATTGTACTACTATGGTCGAGTATAGTGACAGTGGGAAATCTATTTTTAAAGCCTCACGTCATTCTTATTTTGTGTGTGGTCAGACCGCATATGTTCGTCTGCCCCTCGATTGGGATGGAACATGTTATATTGCCTTCCTACTGCCACCAGTTTTTCTAGCCCCATCCGATTATCACAGAAACACACATCTAGTACACGTTAGACATAGAAGGGAGACTGAGTCCCCAATTGTCGATCAAACTGAAACTGCCCTAGAACAATATCAAGACTTCAATAAAGGTTTCTTTTTCTTTATAGGTCCTGTCCTGAATAGTAAGTTAATACGTAGGCTAACCAGAACCCTTGAAGCAGTAGTGAATGAGACTACTTCCGCTCTAGGTAACTTAACTGAAGAGCAATCTGCTATGCGTTTTGTCGTGCTCCAAAATCGTCTCGTTCTTGACGTCATACTGGCCGATAGAGGAGGAGCATGTAGAGTCATCGGATCTAGTTGCTGCATTTTCATTCCTAATAACGCGCCGTCTGTTTATTCAGCTATAACCAGACTTCATAAAATTGCCCATCAGTTACACCAGAATCCAGGCACCTGGACATGGTCCGGTTGGCTCTGGAGTATCATATCTGCCTGGGGATGGAAAGTATTGTCATTCCTAGGTATAGCAGTAATGGTCATATTCAGTTGCTGCCTCTGTTTACAATGTGGCCCTGCGATTTGCGGCATGTGTGCTACCTCTTGTATTCCTAGTCCTAAGTCCCGTTCCAAGACAATTCGAGACGAGCAAATGATGCTATATGAACAGATAGATAGTATCATGAATATTGATGTTTCCTGATGGAAACGTAGGGCACAAGGAGGGAATGTGGAAAATTGAATTTTGCCTTGTTATATGTGCCTACGTGTTCCCCATCCTATGTTACATGTGCATGATCGATATGCATATATCCCCCTATGATCGATTAAAGACGCAATTATAGTTGTGTCCAACTCTAGTATGCCAGTGTTTAGTTCTCGTGAAAGCAACAAGTATTAGGCCTATGTTGCCACGTTTTACAGTGTGCACGTTAATTCACCGCATTGTCCCCGTTCCTAGGCCTCAAAGGGCCCGGACACCAGATTCAAGCTCCAGTCTCCTGAACCTACTCCGAGGAGCGATGCAGCCCCCACCTGCATCCCTGACCCTTCACTCACTTCCTGCCAAGCAGCGCGGTGCCCGGCCTGGCTCTGCCTGCCTGTCTGCCAAGAATATGTTATGCTTCTAGTTATCGGTCCAGCTTTCCTTCTTCACATTCCTAAGCTACTGAACCGCATCAGCAGTTCAGCTATAGTCTAGTCTTTCTGTCTCCATGTAAGAATTTCTGTATTAATATTCATGGAAGATTCATAGCACACGCAATACATGTAGAATATATGCATGCACCAGCCTTAGTGTCAAGTAGCCTTTGCCCTGATAACTTTTAGATTCTATCAACATGTACTCCAAACACCAGATACCAGATATGCTATAGGTACATGTCGTCCTGACACCGCAGACTTTAGTCTCCTCTTCTAGTGCAGAAGTCATAGCCCCCAGTTCTCCCTAGTAACACGTCATTGCCCGTTTGCGCGCACCACTAGGTTAAAGGTCCCAGCTGCTCAGGTAGCCCCCTCCATGTTTCCGCCCATTCATGACACTTCAGTGACGTTCTCATCACATGTCTACGTGCACGCCCTGTGCACGCCTTTTTTCACGCCCATGTCTTCTTATCTTACGCTTGTCACTAGTTACGCCTACTGTATGTAATGTAATAGAAATGTCTTACTATATATATGTTGAATTGTGATGAAACGGGTGCAGCTGCCTTCCTCTCCATTTTATTTCAGGCTGTCCCGTTCCAGTCCCTTCCCTTTTGCCTGAATAAAGCCTGTTCAACTCGGACACATCGGATCCTGCCTCTTATTTATTGAGCTATCTGTTATTGTTAATATATTCAAAAATAGTACCGATAATTAATTATTTATTTACCACAGTATGCTCAGACGTGAGTCCCTTGCTCACTTTGCCACTGGATTCAAGCAAGGCGGGCTGAAGACGGCTGTAATGCCAGGAACCGGTCCTCGGAAGCTTGTTTCCGGTCCAGGGAAGGCATGGCTTGGCAGTTCGGCCTGGACTGTTCCCATGAGGCACAGGGTCAGACTGATTTGCATATAGCCATGTCTGAACTGGGGTGGCAGAGTGGGCTAAAGAACGGTGATGGATTAAACCCAGATCTTTTGACTGGGTTTGAGTGTTTGATTGGTTCGGATGCTCCGTCCATCACCACCCCCTTTTGTACCACTTTTTGAAAGCTGGCATTTTCCTGACCTAAACTATTTGTCACGTGTAGCTTGCCTTAGGTCAAATGACTTGGTGTCGTTTACAGTTGAATTTATATAGGGACTTATAAATAAATTAAATATGCCAATCTGGTGTAAGTCAATTTTACAATGTTTGAAAGAGACAGCTCAAGCATTTTAGCACTGGTTACCCAGGGTAAATTGCACAGAGTCCTAAGTCTAACAAAAAAAAAATCATCAAAAAGCATAGGGAAAATGCAAAAAGTCTGGGGGAAGACCACCCTAAGGCTGAAGGTCTAACAGTAACAAAGCAGTGAGAGAAAACAGACTTAGAATTGAGTGCAACAATGCCTTTCAGTAGGAAAAGAATGTCAGAGTCCGATCAACCCAAAAAAACTTACTTATAACTTGCTGCCTAAATAGAACCATGAAAAACACATTATATCACAAACTGTTTTGTGAGTGGCACCACAAATGTATGGGTATGAATTGCAATAGCAAGATTATCACAAGGAGTAAGGCAATCACAGATAGTAATTGACAGAGGTCGAGAAGAATCCTCAGCATTACCTCAGACCCTCTTATTCCACACAATTCAATACCTACCTGAGAGTGCCCACATCCTTGGACAATATTGCTTAGAAATGTGATGATCTAAAAATATAAAGAAAATTGCTCTCCTAATTATTTGTGACTTCTATGCCTGTGTCACAAAAGTAGTGTAATTAAAGTATGTGCATAATGAATTGACATGTTATGTTAAGTTAAAAAAATGTGTTAAGCGCACGTTCACCAAACGGTTTCTTGGTGCTAAGCGGGATCAGTTGCACTTACAGTAGCAGGGAGTTTAATTGAAAGCTTGGGCGAATTACCATGTTTTAAGTAGTTTCCTTAATTGGATATAGGAAGTGGCTAAGCGCAATTCAGAGTGAAGGGAGATCCAGAATTGAGGTGCCAGGGTAGAGAATCTTAGACCTCCATGTTTTTTGCTTTTAAATACACAAGGGGTCAGCAGGTTCATGTTTGAAGAATGAAGGTCGTGGGAGGGGACATACTGCTGAATTTTGGAGGCAATGTAGGCCGGGCTGCGATCAGAAAGGGCTTTGTAGATCGTACAGCCTAGTTTGAAAAGGCAACGTTAGGTCACAGGGAGCCAATATAGGCTCTTCAACGGAAGTTTCACATGGTGAGACTTAGCTTGACCATAGACTAGCCTGGCGGCTTGGTTCCGCACCAATTGCAGCCGGAGTAGTTGGTAGGTTAGAATGAGTTAGCGTAGTCAATACGCGACATAACCAGGTCTAGGATGACTTGGATCAGGGCCTCAGTGGTTAAATATCTGCTTATTTTCTGAATTCTTCACAGGTAGAAAAAGCAAGCAGAGACCACTGAGCTTATCTGGACCTTCATGGTGAGATCATCGCTGATCACAATTCCCAGGCTTTTGACCGAGCTGACTGGGGGTGGGGGGGCACGCCAATGGTGGAGGCAAAAAACTGGAGTTTAAGGGATTTTCTGGGCCGCCTGTGAGAATCAACTCGGTTTTATCGGGGTTTAAATTTGAGTTGATTGATGTTCATCCAGTTGCTAATGAATTTCATTGTAGAATGAAAACTCTCCATAGACGAAGGGGATGAGTCAATGTTAAAGTCCAGCTGGAGGTCGTCAGCATAATTAAAGGTTCTGACTTCTCTCTTGCGAAGGGCCTTAATCAGGGGAAAAATATACAGATTGAAAAGAAGGGGCGATAGGGATGAACCTTGTAGAACCCCACAAGTTATTCTTCTTTTTGCAGCCAAAAAGCTGGCAAGGCGGACAGCTTGAAAACGATCACCAAGGAAAGAGGGGATGCACCTCAGCGAGGGGTCCCGGATCCCGGCGCATCCGACACGGTCGACCAGCAAATGGTGGTCGACCTTGTCGAATGCGGCCAAAAGATCCAGGAGCACCAGGGCTTGCGTGGTGTTCTGGTCAGCCCCCCTGCTTAGTTCGTCATGAGCTGTAAAAATGACAGATTCTGGTCTAAAGCCTGCTTGATGTGAGTCCGGGTAGTGATATTGCTCTACAAAGATGCTGAGGCAGTTGGCAACATGGGCTTCTAGGATTTTTGTCAAAAAAGGGCTACAGCGATATGGGGCAAAATTTACTAGGAGTTAAAGGACCGGTGTCTGTTTTTTTCAGAATTCGAACAACTTCAGCGCTCTTAAATAGATTTGGAACAATGCCTTTGGTAAGGGAGTTATGCAGGAGCAATATTGGGGGTTCTGGGCCATTTTGGAAAACTTCCTGATGGATGTGAGGAGGACAACAGTCCATTGGGATCCAGAGCAGACTTTTTTAGTAGGGAAAAAAGGCATCTTCAGTAGTAAGGGGAATTTGATCAAGCTAATGAGAATTTATGTGTAAGTCATGAGGATCTAACAGTGCGGTAGCCTTAGAAATACTAGATTTAATGGTGGCATTTTTGTCAATAACATTTTTATTAAGAGAATCGCATAGGGATTGTGACGGTGTGGGAGTTGCAGTGACAGGGTCTGGTTTGACAAGTTCATCTACTATAGTGAAGATGTCCTTGGCTTTATTAGTAGATTCTAAAATTCTGGTAGAAAAGTATTCAGATTTAGTCTTAAGGATGGCGCTTTTATATCCTTTGAGTGCGGATATAAAAGTGGCTTTTTTGTTGTAGCAGTAATCCAGTCTCCACTTGCGTTCAGTATGTCGCAAGGCCAGTTTCTCCGCCATCAAAATGTCCGAGAACCAAGGTTGAGGGTTGTGAGGCCTCTTAGTTTTAATTTTCTTCAGGGGAGCAATGTTGTCCCTGGCAGATTCCAGCCAGCCGTTGATATTTCCTGCCTCGGTGTGAGGAGATGCCGACTGACCAGAGGGTGCAATAGCGGCTAGTAAGGCGAGAGTTCTGTGTGTCTACCCGGCTCCAGTTTCTGGCCATGATATGGCCTGGGGGCAAAAGCTATCGAGGAGGAGTATTCGGGATGGAGAAGGTAATAAAATAATGATCCAATCATGTGCAAGGGGAAATTCGTAGATCAGTAATCTCTAAGTTAGAAGTCCAGACCTGGTCTAGGGTAAGTTCCCTTAATGTGGGTGGCTACCTTAATATGCTGGGTGTAGTTCATTCCCATTAGCAGGTTGATAAGTTCAACCGAGCAGGGGCTTTCCCGTACATCATTAGGCCACTAGTTAAAATCACCAATTATCAACACTCTAGCGTAATTTATAACCAATTCGGCAATTGCATTGCCCAGTACTTGCGGGAATGTAGGCATGTGGAGCGGAGGCCAGTAGAGTAAAGCACAAATGAAGGGGGAACGATTGGATTCAAACTTGAGTAAAAGGCTATCAACTGATGGAATACCAAGTGAGACTAGAGAGGTGAAATTGTGTTTCTGTGATATTACAGCTGCAACCCGTCCTCTGGCTTTATTCTCTGATCTATTAGTCTGGAGGATATAATAATTATCTGAGATAGCTGCTAGAATATCAGGACTGGACTCGGCCATCAGCCAAGTTTCCGACAGGAGAAGATATCAGGTTTGTCAGTATCTAGAAGATAGAAGTTCTCAATTCAATTCAATTTTTATTATGATTTGGAATTCCATGGAATTCCACATAAAATACAGAATAAAAACAGCTTTTTCATACAAAGCAAAAAGATAAAAAACAATTTCACAATTACACCTATCGATACAATATAATTAGCCTCGTAAATCTGGTTTACTGAAAAACATCAGTTGTTCAGATACATAAATTAAAACCTCATTTTCACTAAATTTCAACTGCGAGGGTAAGTAATCTAATACGTCACATTGAAGGGCAAAAGTATCATATCAATCGGCTTTTAGTTTAAAAATCATCGGTTATCAGCAAAGACAAACATTTCAAAAGACAATGGGTGTTAAAAAAGTTTTTTTGTTAGGAGATGAACTTGTCAAGAAGAGAATCAAAAAAAAAAGCAGCAATTATTTTCAACAGTACTAACTAAAGTGCTAATGCGTTAATTAAAGTGCAAATGTTTTACTAATACTTTGTAATGCAACACACATAGTTAATTAACATTCCCACAAAGATGATCTGAAGCAGTAAGGGTTGAATGGTGTTATTATTTTTAACGGTCTAACAAAGTGCCAATAGTGCTTCAATAAAATACTGATACAAAAAATGATTACACACAATATTTTTTAAAATATCTACAATTCACCCATACCCATTCATTTTTCTTTTAATAAACATTTAAAAATTCTTTAAAAAAGCAGAACATTTTAAAACACATCAGTTCAGATGGGGGGAACATAAGAAAATTGCGGGCCTGTTCTGCCGTTGCAATATTATACTGTAAAAAACCATGCCTTAAATATTTACGGCGAATTAGGTGGAGTGCCGGACACACTATCAGGACATGATTAAGGTCTTGTACACCGCCATTGCATAGATTACAGCGTCTTTCATTTTTGGGGATACCCTCCCAAGCACCTGTCACAATCCTCAAAGGAAGCATGTTCAATTTCAATAATAAGAGCACGCGGCGTGCTCCATGATACAGGTTCCAAAATACATATGGCTGAGGTTTTTTGACAATAAAGCTCCCCATAATGCAATCTAGCCTTCCATTCGCATTACATGTTTGCTGATCTCTTCTACTTGAGATCATATATATAGATTTTTAATAATAAGCTTTAGAGCTGATTTATCTAAACGGAGTACTTCTTCAAAATCAAGATCAAAAATACTTAAAGATTTTAAATAATTTCTAAAAATTACACTTTTCTTTAGCAGATTAACACAAATTTCCTTAAACAATGCAGCCCTTAATAGATTCTCCTGCCCATTCTGCAGAGCCTTACACCACCGCAAACACGCTGCCATTGAAAGCACATATGTAGAAGGGAGGCCAAATTCAAGTCTAAGAGCTGCAATGGGCGCAGAATAATTTAGATTACATATTTGGCGCCAGATTTTTCCTTCCACCTTCTCAAACATTGCCCACTCACCTTCATCTATTGTTTCAATTGCATAGTTTAGAGTCGGAGAAATCTTTATTTTATATACTGCAATAGTGTGAGAAAAATGTCTTTTTCCACATTGCAAGTAAAGGCGATTATTACCAGATGCTTGCGAGATGGCTTTACTTTTGCAATGGTCCAAATGTCTCTTAGCAGAGCACCTATTTGTAAAAAAAATTCCTAAGTACTGATAACATTTTACTATTTCCATTCTTTCATCTCCTAAAAACCATTTCAAGTTTGGTCTAACCTTACAGCCACTATGACTAAAAATCATCACTTTGCTCTTCGAAATGTTTATCTTTAAAAAATAATCCTTAGTATACCTGACCAATTCCGTTAATCGCCTCTGGAGTCCAATTGGGGTTAGATCCATTAATATTGCATCGTCCGCATATAGCAGACAGCTTATTTTTAGATCACCCACTTGTGGAGGATCCCCCTTACATTCCCCTAACCGGCTTGGTAGATCATTTATATAAATTGAAAAAAGCAATGGGGCTAATAGGCACCCTTGCTTCAGGCCATTATTAGTGGGAATTTTCTTTGAAAGGCCCTGAGTCCCTCCTAACAAGACTTGAGTACATGTTGATGAGTGGAGTGCTATTATTACTCTTAACAAGTCTCCAGGTATTCCCATAGCAAGCAATTTCCTCCACAGCGTCCCTCGGTCCACCCTATCGAACGCTGTGGAGAAATCAATAAATGCAGTATACAATGGGGACCTCCGACCCACAGGATATTTATCTATCAGGGTCTGCAGGACAGATATATTGTCTAATGCACCACTGTTCTTTCGGAACCCTGATTGTTCAAGAGGAATTAGATTATTTCCAAAAACCCACTCTTGTAGGTGTACCAAGATGCTTTTTGCAAATAGTTTTCCAGTTGCATCTAGAAGCGAAATTTGCCTGAAACTTGCCGGAGTGTTTTTTGGGCCCTTTTTATATAGCGGAACTATAATGCTTCCCTTCCAAGAGTAAGGGATGACCCCAAGATTGTAACAATGGGCAAACAGAGGTTGTAATAATTTTGCCCAATCGCCACTGTCATTCTTTATGATGGCCACGGGGACATCATCTGGCCCCATTGCCCCAGAATATCTTGCCCCCTTAATATATCCTTCAATTTCCTTCGTTGATGGGGCTTCGACATCACCTACCAATTGAGAGATTTTAGTAAACCCGTCATCATCTTCAGCCCCTGTATTTGTGGCATACAATAGAGATATATAAGTTGACCATTCTACTTCTGGAATTACCATGGGTTGGGATTTTAATACACTATCGCAATATTTGGCTATTAACGCCCAATATTTCCTGCTGTCCCCTGAAAGCGCCACTTCCCGGAGTTTAACCCATTTTTCACCTTCAGCAGCCCTACGATCTGCTGCTACTTTCCTTTTCCTGACCTGTTTTAATCTATATATCTCTTTTTGTCTTAGTGCTATAGGGTCTTTAAATTGGACTCTAATCAGCTCATTTATCTTTCTATTTAATATTTTAATGTCACTCGGCAGAGTTACTGAGGGGGTGCCTCTTCCGCTATGCTGCTTTTTGCCCAGCGCTTTTATTGCAATCATAACTTTTTCATATCCCACAATCACGTTCTCCCGATCAAGACCAGGTACAATATTTTTAAAAACCCACTGAAAATTCGGAAGGTTCTTGTATGACCAAAAAGTGCGACCATTATTTCGAGAATAGGATATATTATCATTCCTCTGATTCCAGAGTTCAGGCTTCTCGATACATATGGCTAGATTTACCGCCAAATGCCAAAACTTCGTTGGAACCACTTTGTATTACGAGCATGCCCCAAACAATTATAAAGACACAGCCATGTAATCAAGAAGGGAGTGGCCAAAAGCCCCATGAAAAGTAAGTGCTGCTGGTAGATCTTCTGCAAATCTACCATTTAATAAAACGAGGCCAAGCTCCCTGAGATTTTGCAAAAGTGAGAGGCCCCGTTTATTGGCTTTTAAATTGGGCGGGAATACAGAATCTGGTACACCAAACCTCCTCCAAATCCTCATTAGAAAACGCCAAAATAGAACTATTACTTATTTTAGCGTTAAAGTCACCGACCATTATTATACACACTCTGTCTTCTGAAGTTCTTGAGTTGATGCTTTACCATTGATCAGGTGTTTAAATAACAAATCGACGGTCCCTCCTGTCCCAGACATACAGGAGTATTAGGAGCTTTATGATGCTCACCATTATGGCAAAGGTAAGGCAATTAAAATAGTGACATGCACCAATAATAGAAATTATTGTTGATGATTCTTTAGGTTTTGAAGTACCACTGGTTTATCCTAGCTTTAATCGGGAATTTGATTTTTTTTTATATATAACTTAATGAAAAAAGTTCACTCTTCTTTTTTACCTTCACTCGTCTATATGTATTTCCCTGATTTGTGGCATTTACATGCGGCGCTAATGAGCTTCATGACAATTTTTGAATATTTTACAGGAATCTTAAGGAAATGCATGTGAAATGTCAAAAACCCAATCGCTTATCAGTGTATTATTTTCACTTAGTACTTTGCTCAATATTTTGAATCGTTTTTAGACATTATTTTGCCTATTTAATAACCTTGACTATGTAGGTCTTATAAAAGCCATCACATTCGTTGAGAAAACATGGGGCAGTTGTGAAATCATTTGCTTGACTCCAAAATGTTGTCTACTCATGGCTTGCGCCTCTGAATGTGGTCCTTCAGCCTCAAAGGTATCCACAATTAGATGATTTATTGCACGATCACAGCTCTGAAATCACCACTTTATCTAATAAAGACAAAATACTAGGTTATTCTTATTGAGAGAGTGGCATGTCCTTCACTGTCATTATCCGTGCAAAGTAGCAATTGTTTATGAATGTTGCAATAGGGAAACTGTATATCCAGGACAGAGTTAACAGTGGTTTGTTGAATGACAAAAGGGGTCATTAGAAGTTTAGCGATTAGGAGCACTTCTGTAAATCGTCAGTGCTTTACCCAGCAAACTATTTAGAGTAGGGTAACACTGTTTTCACACCCGGGCCAGTAAAACACTAATAATTTACAGAACTCTGATTCACTTCATTTTCTCTTTCATTACCTTAACTCTCTGCTGCTCTGTCTCATTTCTTTGTACCCGCTTATCTATTTTCTCTTACTCACTCCACCTCACCTCTCTCTCTCTCTACCACTCTATCTTTTATGTTTCTATGACTTTCCGCCTCTCTCTTACTCTCCACTCTTTCTGTAACTAACCTTCTCTTTCTAACTCTTTATCAGCCTCCCATCTCCTTCTCTACCTCACCTCTGTCGCTCTACGTCCTCTATGTCCTGTCTACACCTCATATATCTTCTACTCTACATACACCTCATTTCTATCTTTCACTCTGCTCCACTACTGTTTTGCCTGCATTACCTCACCTTTCTAACTGATTACCTTTACTACTCTCTTCTCCTACTGAATCAATTCTCTTTCTACCTAACTTCTCTTAATATATCACCCTTCTGTGCACCACACACCTATCCCTTTCTCTACATTTAGTTCTCACTGGCTTTCACTATGCACTCCACTCTAAAATCTTACCTCTCTTCCTGGATTTCTCTACCTATATACTCAAAAATCTTTATAGCTTGTTACTTGCTACCTCACTTATCCCTACGACAACTGTTTCTCTACTTCATCACTCTCACTCTACCCCCTCTCCTCTCCCATTATGTCACCTGTCTAACTATACTGTTCTCTTCACTAATCTGTCATTCTCTTATCGCCAGACTTCTACCATTTCCCTTACTCAACAGAGCAGGCAAGCCACATCATTTTGCAAATAGAAAGAAGTGACCGGACAAAACAGGGGTAAGGAATTCAGAAGAAAAATAGGAAATTTCACCAAGGGGATTGCGAAAATCCTCAGAGAAGAGCTTTGATTTTTACTGTTGCTTTGAGAATGGCAATCTCAAATGCTGATTTATTTATGATTACATATATATGAAAATGAAAGCTACAGTCAAAAGTGCTATGCGTATATCTCTTTGGCATGTATTTGTGACTCCAAATTTCAGACAATTTAAACTACGAATTCAAGGGCTAGGTACATATCCTATGCGTTAATAATGCACAATAGTCCACTAACCATCTTCCAAGTCATACTTATTTGTTCCATTACTGAAATGGGAGAAGGATGCTTGTTGGATACAGAATTGCACAAAAAATATTGTGCTCAAAATGTTTCAAGACTGACAACATTGAGATCCAAGAACAAAAAGAAATGAACTCATCAATGTTTGCTCACATTTTCTCTTATTATTTAACTGGTAGAATCCTGTTTTTTGTTAGATGCCTTGTCTTTTTTTTGCATGTCCAGTTTCTGGAAGTTTAATTTATACGCCAATATTACTTGGCCTTAAGTGGTTTGGAATTATGAGTAATAAATGTAAAGTTGTTCTGAACAAGCGCCCTCAAAATATGTCTTGCAGAGTAACTCAAAAATCCTTAAGATGCCACTGCCTTGTGTGTATTTTACACTATCATTTTCACTGCAGCTAAATGAGGCACTTGCCCTGTATGTTGTCAACCGTTGACAGCTACTGCCTGTGCTGCAATTCCACAAACCTAACAGACTTCTTTGCTCAGCCGTACACCTATTCTCAACCCCCCATACGCAGAACCAGATCCAGCAGCCTTCTCCTACCTTGCCCCTAAGGCCTGTCATGACCTGCCCCTGCACATCGGAGTCTCTCCTCAGTTCTTGAATGCCCTATTACTTACAGGTAATCTTCATTACTTCGGGTCCTATTGTCCTCGTCCCCTGAAGGAAGTCCGACCCCAAAGTCACCCCACACCCCAACGCACTGGCATCTGTCATGAGGACCACCGGGGGGGGGGGACTGCAGAGGCAGACCTCTGGTGAGATTGTCCGACAACGTCCACCAGCGCAGAGCAGGGAGGATCGAGAGAGACACAGGATCCTAGAGGACTTGGAATGAGGAGCACCCCCTATCTGCAGCAAGGTCTCTTTAATGAGCCTCTTAATCTGGGCATTTCCAACCCTTCTTACGCTGCCTGTAGCGTTCAGGAGAAGGCGAAGAAGAAGAAGCAGAGGAAGAGGAGGAGGACACATCAACATGCCTGCTCTTCTTGGCATGTTTATCCATGGCGACCAGGAGCTGGACCACAGGGAACAGGAAGCACAGCAAGCCAGAAAGACGACTGGCTGTAGAGGGTCACAGCCAAATAAGCCCACCAGAAGGACACTGCGCAGGAACCACAGGTCTCCAATAGTAGGCAGACTCCACAGTGGAAGGAGGCAGGAGAGAAAGCGAACCGACCCAAGCAGGTTTCGCCCAACAGCCCAACACACCGTAACACCAATGTGTACTACAGAGCAACAGCAGTCCCCAAGAAGAAACACAGCCACCAAAGAGCATAAACAGCCATCACAGGGAACTTGCACCGATATATATAGGAAAAAACTTCTATGTGGTACTTACAAGAGGGCCGGCAAGCACCCCAAGCCACCGCCGCCAGCTGCAAGTGCAGAAATGCCTGACTTCCTGTCCCAAACAAAGGAAGGCAGGCATCCCCTGGAAGGTAGCGCCCCGCCACACGGGGGCTGCCGCACTCCGCAGAGACCAGAGCAGGAACCGCCGTGCCCCCTACGTGCCCAGCAACCCAGGAGGCAAGGCAAAATACGCCAACAGCGGCAGAGATCCTCGACCAACACAGAAACCGCCGGATGTGTCAACAGGACTCCCCCCCAAGCCCGGCAGGGGGGAGACCAGGAAAACCAAATCAAATCCGGTGCCCTGGAGCAGGTAAGCCCCAGGAGCCTCCTGGCTCCTGGTGCTCTTCATGCTGTTGGAAGACAGAAAAAATGAACAGGAGGAATGCTGGGTAGAGTACGGTCATGTACTCCCAGTAGGGGGGGAGGGGTGTACCAGCATTCCTTCTTTTCTTTTTTCTGTTCGTGAGATAGATTATCTCACTTGCTAAGTATGAAGGAGATGAGGACAGGAGGGACCTGGAGGTAATTCAGGTAGAAACTGATGACCTGGCTCTTCACCTAACCGCAACCCTCGCTCAGCCCATACAGCTCCTACTTCAGCGTCCGAGTATCCTCCTCATGAGTTGTGTGTTATACAAATGCACAAGACACAACAGCAAAAGATAGAGACAATCTAATATGAAGGAAAAAGAGAAAACAGAGAATTCTCCCTAGAAATATCATTCCCAACCAAGAGGACATAGAAAAATAAATTAGTCACACGGAAATATTGATCCCCAAGTACGAGAAAGCCTTAGATAGCCCCTGTCCCCTTCAATTTTCAGTGCAGCAGATTTCAACTTGAAGTAGTAGTGCAAGTAACAAGCCAGGAGTCAACAGTAGGTGAAAACTCACTTCTCTTTTCTTGTGCAATACAAATCCTGGTGCTAATAATGGAGAAAAGAAAAAACTGAACATTTCTGTAAGATATGCTTAAAGTTATGGAAAACATAATATTCAAGATATCTGTTTCTACCTTAAACCATAATTTGTTAGAAAGCCAGCAGCAAATTTCATCCCATTAAGCTTGAATACAGGGGCATATCGCAAATATATGGACACTATTTGCAGCAAATACTGCCTGAATCCTCCCCTGCCCACATTACCAGACACTGTGGTGTACAATAGAGCATTCCAATAGTGTTATATTGTTGTTACTTCAACCTAGAGGATCTTACGTACGTGGACGATATAGCAAAAGCCAAGATGAGCATTGAGCAATCCACCACTTGCCCTACTTTAGGACACCATTTTGCAGCCAAATGTCTCCTGATCTCTTTTCCTGAACTCATTAAAGCAACTGTATAATCTCTGAATGTGAATCAGGTCTTCTGCTTTAAAGATTAAATCCAATAATTTATGCCCGCCCTCTATACTGATAGAATGGCAACATAGGAAATGAAGCATCTGGAGAGTTTGAAAAAACTTTTAGCAGGGAGTTAAAATTCACCTTGTAAATTAGAGAAGGAGTGGATAGTTTCAGATGAAAAGAATTGGCTGACAGTTTTTAAAACCAGATTATGTGATAAATTAAATCACGGAAAATAAGCAGAAAGAGATTCTTTTTGTAAAGTAATGTATAAGGGTGAGTTTGCCGTAGTTGCATTTTTTGTCCCAATCCATTCAAATGGATTAGGCATCCCGCACCATCTCAAATAGGACCCTCTTGAATTAATTACGATAAAATCCGGAAATGCACGTTCCCGCTTCTGTCCCAAACTTCCCTAATAAATGTGGCGCATTTTATTTTCACACTTCTCTGATACCAAGCAGTGGATACATTCCCCGAAGGCAGCCCACAAATATGGCTGGACATCCAGGAGGGCCCATTCACCCTCTTCTTTTGGTGTTTTTCGCCATTTAAAGACTTGTGTGACCAGTGCTTAGTTTGAGATGGTGGTTTCCGGTACTCGTCACCGGTACTTAACTGGAAGCCCCAGCACTTATGACATTCTGCCACATGGTAGGCTCTTTGCCTGATTTAGAGTGAGCTCAACAACATTTGTTTACTAATTGAATATATGTAAAAAAATACTAATACCTGCCGCCCTTGCTAATATTATTGCTGTGGCCCCGAAATAGTCTGAATTGCCACACTTGTAGGAGTGTAATGGTTAGTAGCTGGTTGGGTGCTGTCATTGGTAGCGCTGGCAAGGGCAATGGGTGGTGCAGCCTGCAGTGGCCTCCTAATGAGGGCCTTGGCACTTAATTTTTCTTTTTTTTACAAATTAAGCACTTTGTTTAATTTCTCTTTTTTTTTTTTCTTAAGCACTGTGTGTGCCTCTCCGATACCACCACAGCAAGCTACCAATTACAGAGTACAACCTCTTAAAACAGGAATTGGGAATGTATAACACAGAACAAATGGAGAAACTTCGGGGACATCCGTTTTAGTAATAATACATCTATGGATGAGAGATGTGGGCAGCTGACGATACAGTTTCATCAGTGCAATAGGTGTAGAGAGCAAAGCCTGAAGCGTAAAGACTTCTTGCATATTGCAAGAAATGTCGATTCAGAGATAAGTTTTAGGAGTAGTCACAGGGGATTCTGGAGCAGTGATAGGATAGTTCAATAAATAATTTGTGTTTTAGTCTTATATATCCTGATATCTTGCCAAACTCTAATCCCTCCTGCTCAATGATGTTTTCTCGGTAGTGTTCTGTCTCTATTCTGCTACAAATACTAAAGATGTGCAAGTTATGTCATCCTTTTTAAAAACAATTTCTCCCACTTTTTTGCTTCATTATTCTTTATAGCTCTAATGCTTATTAAACATAACATAACGTAACGTAACTAAACGTAACATTACATTCACAGCCAGGCAGTTTACTTTCATTGTTTCGCTGACTGAACTAGGCACATACATCACTGAACATTGTCATGGCAGCGCCATGTATGAGTTCAGCCCCCCCATGCAGCACCCCTTACTTCTGAATGGACCAAAATATTTTGTTCAAGCGGAGCCCAGTTTTAAATATTTGGAGACCGCTATTCTACTATGATGATGGGACGATCCTTATAAAATACGTATACCTTAATCCCTACAGGGATAATGAGATGGACAGAGGCCATGCAAATAGTGATGGAGGAAGAGAGACAATTGGAGAGTGTAGCCGACAGACAGACAGAAAAACAGGCTGACCTGCACCACAACGCACATACACACAGAAACAAAGTTATTGGAACAGTTTGCTTACAAGTGTCTAATGCTTTCTGATCTTGCTTGGATCTTACTTTTTAAAACTAATTTCAGTTTATATGAGATTTCATTGTGATCCATAGATGTGCTGTCCAAGACACAGTCAAGAAAATCAAATGTTTTTAAATTAGTTCTTGTGACTGCTTATGGTAATGTAGCAATAACACAAATCTGGTTTTCATTACAGGGTGTTTGGTGCTGCGATATTACTCACTGCCACACTCAATATGCTGATCCCCTCTGCAGCTAAGGTGCATTTTGGCTGTGTCATCTTTGTCAGAATCTTACAAGGACTTGTGGAGGTAAAGTACTGAAATGAATCTAATTAAAAATTGAAAAATATAGTAATGTAATTTGCGTTCCACGTGAAATAGACATTCATGCTTGTGACTAAATCCAGAAGTGAGTCGAGCGAGTCTTCATCGCTTTATAAGTCCACTGAAGGGGTATATGAGTGCATTTATGAAAGTGTAGGTGAAAATATGCTGTGAAGTTAAAATGAATACATTTTAGTTGTATGACAGAGCTATCGGCATAATAATCGCAACACCTACAGCTTGCGAGATGTATGCCTTAATGATGGCACTAAGCACAGAAATGCACGCAGATAGTTTATTTTAATTCAGATTCTTCTGACAGTTCTTACAACGAACCCCCGTGGATTTGGTCTTTCTGACAGAAAACCTTCATTAGGTCTCGTTTTTCACAGCGCATGCGCTGCATGCGCTGTCTCAGCGAGACTAAAGTAATCTCTATATTGGCTTCACCTCCATGTAATTTCTCCTGCCCCTCGTGATTGGTTTAAGTTAGGCATTGCTGTTGTTTTCTTGATTTCTATTGGCTGTTGGCCCTGTGGTCACTTCTGTGTAGTCCCGAGGCAGCGGCACCTAACTACAGTTTCACTCCGCTGGCACTTAATTGCCTGCAGTGTGCCATCTGGTTGGGGGCGTGGCCCCCTCCTCCCCTTCGTTCCGTGCGATCGCTTGTTTTTTTTCTTCCATGTTCTGTAGCTGAGAGGGTTGAAATGTGCGCTCCTGCTCAACAGATTGCTCTGCCCTGTCTGCCCTTTGACCCCTCCTTCACAAGGCAGCTGGTCTGATCCAAGATCAGTGAGTAACTTTGCACTTAGCACCTCGTAATGCAACAATGCAGAATTGCTTAAGAGTTTAAAAATTCTACACTCTCCTCCTAAACACAGAAAGATTCATAATTAATAGCGTTTTTCTTCTCGGCGCTGTGGTGTTGTGTCAATAGTTGCTATGAGTTGACTTGCTAATGTCTCTGTGAGTTCTAAATTGTAACACATTGGTTTCTCGATACTCCGCTGCCTGTCTTGGGCCGGACCCTCCGGATGGTTTCCTGCCGGTAAAGAACTCACTTGATTTCCCGAGACCGGCTTTGGAGACTGAGCGAGGCATTTATTCTGCGATGTGCTATCAGGAAGGCTCATATGCACCTCAGCTGCACATATTAATATAAACCTCCCCTGCTCTGAGATTTTATGCTGACTTTAGAAATGGAGCGCAGTTTATTCCAGGCGCTGTTGAGAATTTCCTGTGGTTTCCGCGTCCCTGGTTTTCCATCTCTCTGGCTTGGATGTGAAGCAGGTTGAAAGAAAAATACAATTTTGTTTTTTATTGACATTTTCAGTGCTCTGAGCATGGGTAATAATATCGCTCCATAGCTAAGGTAGGTAGAGAGCACAGAGCTGTGAATCTGGTTGACAGGGAGTATTAGGGGGTGTTTGGAGGGGTGCGGACGAGGCGACTGCTAAATGAACGTAAAACCTAAGAGGCAGTCCGCCTACAAATTATACTAACTATGCAAAGGCTTGTGTTTGCAAGGGGGTTTCACTTCTTTTTGTTTTTCGTTCTGTTTGTCTTTATGTGCTATAGATGTGACTGCCTGCTTGCAAGGCCAATAAAGACTCAATGCTAGTGATGTTAGTGCTGGGAGCCTCGCCTTAGCTAGGCCCCAGCCTAGATCAACTACTTACACTCTCTGCTTCTCATTGAAGCCCTGCTCCTCTTAGGCACCAGGCTGGTATCTTCTGCTTAAACTAGGCCCACTCTAGGCTACCACACTGAGAACACTGCAGGCTCTGACTGACCCATAGCGGGAACACACTTACAACTATATATAGGGTGTAGGTGGTTCCCCTGAACTGCATCTGCGCTAGGTGGACGAGCCCTGTGAGTGCGTTGTCCTGGAAGTGATCCCAAGGCCCCCGAATATATTAAGTTCATTTTATGTTTACATCGTGTATCTGATTCCAGTGCGAGTCACCTTTCGGAAGAAGCAAGTTAATATCAAGCACATTTGCAGTGACGCTTACATAAGGCAAAAAACTTCTGAATGATGGTGTTTACAGAATTAGCGCTAAAGCTTTAATATTTTTCTACATAGCACCCAATAGTCTGCTTCGAAGCGCTGTCAACTTCTGTCAGATAAGAGTAAGTAACTTTCCGAAAGGACTTTGGGGCCATGTCTACAGCTTTATTCTGAAGTTTGGGCGCTAGGAAAAGTTGGTGCTACTTCAGTCAATTCAATTATATATTTCGTGACTATTGTAGTGAAATATCTTCATTTATGTTTTAAACAAAAATACATCATTGTAATGCCAGACCGCCAAAGAAACGACTCATGGCCATTACTAACCCCCACCCTGCCCCCCCTCCTCCCCACGTCACCGCCCAGCCGGTACTCCCACTACCGGCTGCGGCTGTGTAAACATCCGACGACCATGCTGCACTGCTTTGAACCCTCGTCACGGGCGCCCTCTCGTCCCTTTAGCATAGTGCACCAATGGAGAGCCAGCATGAAGTCTGGCTGAACTTCACTGGTCGGCTCACTCTAACTCGTAGCTTGGGCCTGTCCGGAGAAGCCACCCACCTCAGGGACCAGCTGTGGCCAGTGAACGAGCAGCTGGCCTGTGGGGCCATCGATATCGGCTCTAACACCAGCTCTCTGTCTTGGTGAAAACTGTGAAATGCTAAATTCACTTCCTCGCTCCATTCTTCCGGCCATAACCGTAACGAGGAAGAATGCACTCGAGGAATGTAATTGTTGCCCATTCTGAATCCACCCCAGAAGGATGAATGGCGTAGACGGTTTATTCTCCACGCTCTCTCGCAGAAGCGCATGGTGCAGAACACGTCAACCAGGAAACATGCAGGCTCGCCTTACACTCCCCCCTCAGCCCAGCCCTCTAAACTCCACCATAGCCAATAGGTCGCGCTTGTGGGACCGTCTAAGCATTTAGTTATGCAGCACAATTTTCGTGGTTTTATAGTAGTTCCTTCCCCTAGCGTCAGCAATAATTGTTAAATATTGCATCCCCCTAATTAACAGATACCCAGGTATTTAGGGGCTATAAAGGAGAGAATCGGGACTAAGTGGGTATTCTCATCGGGATTCTTAGCAAAGTCAGCACACAAGGCTACTTTGCAAACCTCTGCAAATTAGGGAAAAACACAGTACTTGACAAACTCCCACTGTCTAATTTTTTTAAGGCGATGTCCTAATAAACCCCGGATTTTTTATTTATTTTAAATCCAACACCCTTTGGAGTGCATGTGTCTTCTCACTCTATCCTCTGTATGCTACTCACAGTTCAGGTCTTCCCCCTACCCTCTACATGTGACACCCTGACTCCCCAAAGTTTATAGCTTCCTGTGTCCCTACTATGTGTTATTTATTTATTTTACACGCAGCTAAGTCAGGTCCTACCTCGCTGCTCTCCAAGATGGGTGTCTTACCATCTGAAAATGGTAAACTAACATAGGGGACACCATGTCCTGGTGCATTTGCACACACATATAAGTTTGCAGGTTCCATATTCTATGTCTTTGCTTTTAAATGTGTATATTTATTAAATAATAGGTAGTCCCTGTCACCTGCTACACATTGCACCTAGCATTTTGTGGAAAATTATATTTTGCCTTGTTATATGTGCCTACGTGTTCCCCATCCTATGTTATATGTGCATGATCGATATGCATATATCCCCCTATGATCGATTAAAGACGCAATTATAGTTGTGTCCAACTCTAGTATGTCAGTTTCCAGTTCTCGTGAAAGCAACGAGTATTAGGCCTATGTTGCCACGTTTCACAGTGTGCACGTTAATTCACCGCATTGTCCCCGTTTTCCAGGCCTCAAAAGGGCCCGGACACCAGATTCAAGCTCCAGTCGCCTGAACCTACTCCGAGGAGCGATGCAGCCCCCACCTGCATCCCTGACCCTTCACTTACTTCCTGCCAAGCAGCGCGGTGCCCGGCCTGGCTCTGCCTGCCTGTCTGCCAAGAATATGTTATGCTTCTAGTTATCAGTCCAGCTTTCCTTCTTCGCATTCCTAAGCTACTGAACCGCATAAACAGTTTCAGCTATAGTCTAGTCTTTCTGTCTCCATGTAAGAGAAATACTGTATTAATATTCATAGAATATTCCTAGCACAGGCAATACATGTAGAATATATGCATGCACCAGCCTTAGTGTCAAGTAGCCTTTGCCCTGATAACTTTTAGATTCTATCAACATGTACTCCAAACACCAGATACCAGATATGCTATAGGTACATGTCGTCCTGACACCGCAGACTTTAGTCTCCTCTTCCAGTGCAGAAGTCATAGCCCCCAGTTTTCCCTAGTAACACGTCATTGCCCGTTTGCGCGCACCACTAGGTTAAAGGTCCCAGCTACTCTCAGGTAGCCCCCTCCATGTTTCCGCCCATTCATGACACTTCTATGACGTTTCTCATCACATGTCTACGTGCACGCCCTGTGCACGCCTTCTTCTTCCACCCATGTGTTCTTATCTTACGTTTGTCACAAGTTACGCCTACTGTATGTAATGTAATTGAAATGTCTTACTATATATACACTGCACTGTTAATGAAATGGTGCAGCTGCCTTCCTTCCTACTTTATTTCAGGCTGTCCCGTTCCAGTCCCTTCCCTTTTGCCTGAATAAAGCCTGTTCAACTCGGACACATCGGATCCTGCCTCTTATTTATTGAGCTATCTGTTATTGTTAATATATTCAAAAATAGTACCGGTATTTAATTATTTATTTACCACATAATGGCGCCCGAATAGGGACGAGCCCCTTCCTCACGCACTGGCGATGTACGCAGGTCCCCTGACCCTCTGCAGCCGTGACGGAACTCTACTGCGCACCGGCAGATATTTCTGCTTCAAGTCTCCCTCAGGCCCACGGAGGAGACGGAGACTGCGGTCCGGCATCCAGACAAAGCGGTGTGGAATGCGGTTCGTCCCGACCAGAGCCCAAGCCGAGAGAGCAAGGTCCGAAGTATCCGGAGGCCCACCTGTTTCCGAAGTCCGAAGGTCGTAGTCCGACGTCGTAGCAGTCCAGTCCAGTCCGAGGCCTTCCAGTTTCTGCTTCCCGGTGAGTACCGTCGCGGGGGAAGTATCTAGACAGGATCATTAGTTTGTTCCTGGTCCGTTGGGTTTGGGTACACAGATCCAGTCTGAAGTGTTCACCTAGGTGGATACGGTCCGACGTGTCTCTTTATGGGACCGGTATGTTCTGTACTTTTTTAGCAGTGCATCCAGTAATTCTAGTAAGTTTCGTTCTCGAGAAATTCATGTGTTCTGTTTTCAGTGTATCAGGTAGTATTCTGTTCGAACTGTTATCAATGTATTTTTATGTTGTGGTATGAGAGATTTGTTTGCTATTCTATTACTGTGATTATTGTGTATTGTGTTCCAAGTGTATTACCGAAATGCCTCTGTTCTCGAAATTACGTCAGTTAAAGACCAGAAAAGGGTTACTCGAAGAAGCAGTTCCTGTCCCTCCTAGGGACAGTCCAGGACATTTTATGTATCACAAGCATGGCTTAGATGCCATAATATATCTAGACTTATGGGCGGACTATACTAAGGAACTAGAAGAGAAATATAGATGGCCCGTAGCAGGTACATGGGATGCCGAGTGCATCATGCGAGTAGAAGAAGCATTATGGAAAAAGAAAGCCAGACAGTCCCAGAAAGATGCCATCGAGTTATGGCGCGAAGAATCTCATAAAAGAACCGTAAAAGAATTCAGAAAAACAGAATTAAGTAGGGAATCCTCAGAAAAAGCCCAAGAAAGGGAATTATTAGAAGAAGGTGAACGAGTTAGAGCGGAACAGTCAGACAGACAGAGAAATGCCCTTATTAAAGGTATGTATCCTCTTCTTGCCGAGGGCTTGCCAAAAGCAACCCCGGAAGCACCCTGTAATTTTCCGCCGCCATTAGTCCTGATTAAGCTACGTCACAAACCGACCGCAGCTGACATACTTCTTTCGTCCTATTTGGACGACACAGTCCCAGCCTATGCAAATCCTGTTCCGCCTGCTCCCGTTAATAATGTAATTCCTGTCCCGCCAACTACTGTTCCCGGGGGTCAAGTTCATGTTCCAGTACCCCCGGACCAGCCCACAGTACATGCACCCGTTATGCCAGTCACTCTACCAGCACGTACAGTATTCACCGACGATTCTAGTTTAGGAGTCGTGGGGGGAGGTTCTCCTCGTACCCCGCCTCAACCGAAACGTCTGACGCTACATGACCTAGCGTTACAGCGTACGCCAAAAGTGTCTACATATGTAGATATCATGCGAGTTCTTACTGACTGTCGTTATGATCCAGTTCCAGGCGAGGATCACATGGTCATATATTCATTACGTTTAAGACGGGTTGCCAGCTATCTGGTCACCCTGCCCGATATGGGAGAACATCTAGACAGAATATATCGTTTTATCCGTACAGGAGAGAATCCAGGAAGGATTCACGAAGCCATGGTTCAAAGAAAAGTCGAGACTCAGCTCATGATTTTAAAGTTCCTGATTAACTGTTTAGTAAGAGAGCAAGATTATCCAGAAAAAGATCAAGAAGAACTGAAAGTCCTGACTAGGTGGAGTGACAATATAGCCGATGGAAAACACAAGACACAAGGTTGTATAGAGAGTATGTACAAGAAAATTCGTAAGGAAATCATAAGTATACATGAGAAACGAGAAGCAAAAAGAGCAATCGAGAAAGAGTATGACTCTTCTACTGAAGAGGTAGACAACGAGAATCCCGACAGAATAGCGTATGTAGGTAGAACTAGACTTTCCGACCGACATTCACGCCTAGATTACAAGAAAACTTTTCCTCCTCCAGCACCAGAACAGTGTTCTCTTGAGCAGGTATTCCAAGCTACCGATCACATTCTGAAATCACGAATAGGGTATAGCGAGCTTAGTACAATGCATGAGCAAGAACTAGCCCGATCAGCAGTCCGATGGACTAGTGATTCTACCACGTTTCCAGATCAAATAGTGGCACAAATGTTTCTGAAACTGCCCCCAGCCGAGCAACGTCTGGTGGGCACATATATGATTCAGTACCTCATTACACTGTATGAGGAACAACATTCTGATCCAGGTCCGCTACACGATGTATTGAACGAGTTACTCCAATACAGATGGAAAGGTCTAGGTACCGATTTAATTAGTATCATTCTAGAACAGCGCCACAAATACCGAACGTTTCTGAATCCACATTTTGTTCATGTCTCACCCCCAGAAAGTAAATCATTCTACATAGACAGACAGAATCCGTTACGAGAAGTACATCCAGTCAAGAAAGAGGGTGGTGGTCTAGAACGAGTATTTGTTTACACCCCTATCACGAAAATAGAACTCTTGGAAATGAAAAAGTTAATTCCCAGTCATGATAAAGATCCAGCAGGGTTTCACCGTGAATTAAAGGACATGCTCCGTATGGGAGAATACACGTATCCTGATATCATTAAAATGTTAAAGGTCCTGTTGCCTGCGGGCATATATGAAAAACTCAAAGAAAAAGAATGGGAGGTGGGAGAGAAAAAGATAGATTGGACAGCATTAGAAGCTGAAGATAATACACGAGTACCAGGTACCGGTCTTGGGGATAAAGCTAAAGCTTTGCCCGAATTGTTAATACAAGTTTTGCCAAGATTACTAGCCACGAAAAAGGAAGATTGGGATGCCATCTCAGCCTGTAAACAGAAACAAGACGAAGATACTAGTGATTTTTATTCTAGATTTGAGAAATGTTTCATTATTAATAGTGGTCTGAAAACAAGTAGTGAGTCGTATCCTCATCTTTTTGTTACCAAACTAGTCGAGAATTCAAGTCCACAAGTTAAAAATCGAGTACTGAAAGTCGAAAGTACCTGGCAAGCTAATACTCCGTCACAGATGCTCCAGATGATCCAGTATCACCAGAACAGAATCAGGGAAGAGCAGGAACACGAAAGGAGACGTATGAAAGACACGAAAATGAAAGTATTAGTTGCACAATCTGTTCCACAAGACAGTCAGAAGAGGGGTCCGAATCAAGCCAGTCATCCTGCAGCTCCCGTTAAAGGGACATGCAATTACTGTAAACAGCCAGGTCATTTTATAAACGAATGTGCAGTTCTGAAACACAACATAGCTACTGGTGAGACTAAAGAAAGACCACGTCCGCCTAGACAAGAACAAGTTTCACAGACTTCCCAGCCACCACAGAATGCACAACAGACAGTTACAGTACCGCAGCCTATAGCTGCAACACAGCATGTTACACAGCAGATGTACCAGTATGCACGGTGCTGTATTACCACGAATCCGACAGTACAAATTGCCACCTGAGGCTGTAGCAGCCTTATCCAAAATTATTGACAAACTTATTGCTCAAGGAGTGGTTGTAGAAACTGACTCCAATGTATGTAATTCTCCTATCATTCCAGTCCTGAAACATGCTGATCCAAATGCACCTCCAGTTTATCGATTAGTGATTGACCTTCGAGAACTTAATAAGTGTATTATACCCCAGTACCCAGTGGTCCCAGACATTTCATCACTCTTGACAGCCATTGATTCTGAAGCCACATTCTTTACAGTTATCGATCTCAAGAACGCATTCTTTAGTGTCCCCATTCATCCAGACAGCCAGTTCCTTTTCGGATTCTGTTTAAATGGAAGAAGCTATAAATTCACACAAGCTCCTCAAGGTTTCACAGAAAGTCCTAGCATTTACAGTCAAGCACTTAAAAGACAACTAGACAATATTCACATGCCAACTGACACTGCCCTGCTCCAGTATGTCAATGATCTATTGATCACAGCCCGTTCTGAACGTGATTGCGAACGTGCGTCACTTACAGTCCTGTATTTTCTGGCCGAGATGGGGCACAAGGTGTCCCCTTCCAAATTGCAATTCTATGTCCAGCAAGTGGTCTACGTAGGACACTTACTGTCCAAGAGGGGTAGGCAGTTGACACCAGACCGTATCCAGTTAATAGCACGTCTTCCACAGCCCAAGACACAGAAGGAGGTACGAGCTTTTATCGGCCTCACTTCTTACTGCAGACAATGGATCCCTCAGTACGCATTTCTAGCCAAGCCACTGATACAGTTAACGACACAGGAGGCAGCCGTATCGACTGTCCTCCCTTGGACCCAGGAACATACACTTGTTTTCAATGAGTTAAAGAAAGCCTTATGTAATGCACCTGTTCTAGCAACACCGAACTACAGTAAGCCTTTTACACTTTTTGTCACTGAACGTGATGGTACTGCATTATCTGTTCTCACACAAGATCAAGCAGGACAATACAAGCCTTGTGCTTATTTTTCTAGCACATTAGATCCAGTAGCCCAGGCTCTGCCTGCGTGCCTCAAGTCAGTTGCAGCCACAGCTCTAGCTATTAGACAAAGTGATTCCATAGTGTTAGGACACTCCCTGACAGTACAAGTTCCACACTCCGTGGAAGTTCTTTTAAACAGAACCCAGACTCAGCACTTGACAATTGCACGCTTAACAGGTTACGAACTGACACTGTTCCAGCCACACATAGAAATCAGACGCTGCAACATTTTAAATCCAGCTACACTGTTACCGTCAGTTACTTCAAATCCTGCCACACATGACTGTGTGGAAGTTGTTAACACCATGACAAAGCCAAGACAAGACTTGACAGACATTGCATTACCTGATCCCGACCTGACACTTTATGTGGATGGTTCATGTATGAGAACAAGTACAGGAGAACTAGTAGCCGCGTATGCAGTGACTACTGAAACCGAAGTTATAGAAACACATCGTATAGACACCCTGTCTGCTCAAGCAGCAGAGCTTGTCGCTCTGACCCAAGCCTGCATACGTGCCAAGAACTTGAAAGTAAACATATACACAGATTCACGTTATGCATTCGGAGTCGTACACGACTTTGGAGTGCTCTGGCAAGAAAGAGGTTTTATGACTTCTCATGGAACCAAGATTCAGCATGGCCCCCTCATTCAAGCTCTGTTAGAAGCAATACATTTACCGACAGCTATCGCCATCATGAAGTGCAAGGCACATACGAAAGCCACTGATATCATTTCCCAGGGTAACGATCTAGCAGATCGAACAGCCAAGCTTACAGCTCAGACTCCAGACATTCCAGTTAACACGACACAGACACACATTCCGGATCAGACTACTTGTATGACAGTTAAGGACCCAACACAAAATGTAATAGATATACAGTTACATGCTACTCCCGAAGAAATCAAGAGATGGTCTGAACAAGGAGGGGTCCAGACAGATCAAGGATGGTTGACGAAGGGAAAAGCCACATGGTTTCTCCCCGACTCTATGGTTCAAGTCATTATTAACACCGCACATAGCCCAGCACACTTAGGAGAAAAAGCCATGTTAGACAGTATCCAGAACATCTGGTTCAACAAGCATTTACGAGCAGCAGCCAAACAGAAAGTGCGTACCTGCATGATCTGTTGTCAGTTCAATCCAGGTAAAGGTGTCCCGGTGGAACAAGGTGGATTCCATCCTCCTGACCACCCTTTTGAAGTCCTCCAGATGGATTATATTCAGATGGAGCGATGTCGAGGTTTCAAGTATGTTCTCGTAGTCGTATGCGCTTTGTCCAGGTGGACAGAAGCATATCCAGTCCCAGATTACACAGCTGCGACCACTGCCAGGCAGTTGGTTCGTGAGTTCTTTCCCCGCTATGGATTACCTAGGGTCGTGTATTCAGATAACGGCCAGCCATTCTCATCCGAGCTCATGAAACAAGTTTCCCTACTGTTAGGGTACCAGTGGAAGTTCCATTGTGTACGCCATCCTGAAGCAGCCGGTCTCGTAGAGAGACATAACCAGACTCTGAAAATCCGAATTTCTAAAGTGTGTGCAGAGAAAGGTGTAGATTGGATAGTAGCATTGCCAGTCGCCCTTTTTTATATGAGAATGGTCGCTCACTCCCGTTCAGGTCTATCTCCCTATGAGATAGTGTTTGGTCGTCCCCCCAATATGTGGGGTACACCTAGACCCCGTACCATTACCGATGTTGACAGTAATATGCTGACAGATTACCTTGCCTCCTTGATGTCTGCACTACAATCTTGTCGTTCACAGGTTGCCGCTGCATTTCCAGACAACACCGACGTGAAACCGCATGAAGTCGTCCCGGGTGACTTTGTACTTATAAGGAATTTTGATCGTTCAAGTCCGCTGGAGCCCCGTTGGAAGGAGCCCCGTCTTGTTCTTCTCACCACCCGGACAGCAGTGAAGATTGAAAACCGAAAAGGGTGGCTACACGCCAGCCATGTGAAAAAGTTCCATGGACTTAAAGCTAAAACTTTTCTCAAGGACTGCCCCGTTCTCAAGGACTGCCCAGAAACTGAATCTAAACTTCCCCTGATAGAGAAAACTCCGCAGCAAGAGTATAAATCCAAGTTGAGGTCTAGTAAGTCAGCCAGTTTAATTGTCTAAGTCCCTCTCGGGTGAAACGGTTAGACAGGTTCCTGACATGTATAAGACAGACCCACACAGTGAGAGAGTTAGTCAAAACTCTAAGAGAATACGCTATCGAAAGAATCTTTGCAGCCGATGTATAGTTACTCTGTTCTTTTTATTATTTTTGAGTCTTATGGTTACATGCATAAGTTATGCTTTACATTTATGTTTTCCTATTTCACATGTACATATGTTTTCTAATGCTACAGTAGAGCACACATTTAGTGACCTGCCTCCTCACGAGTTATCCTATCGTCTTGCTATGCGTAATAATACTTTTATCCGAATGCTGCACTATTCACACCAGACCAGCAATGCCACTAATTGTTGGGTGTGTGGTCGACTCCCCCCTTTCCAGACACCGAAGGGAGTTCTGCCACTTTTTCCTTGTCCGTTTTCACATAATGGTTCGTGTGGAGCATGGTCCACGTTAACGTCATCCTCAACTGATATGTCCCTTCTGAATAGAACATGTTTCCCAGACAAGGAAGGTCTTTCCCATAGAACAGGGTTAGATCTAGAAAATGAAGTATATGATTTAGGTAATTATTCCTCGAATTTCATGGTTCTGAATGTTCAGTCCGATACTACTCCAGATTTGCCTGCTATTTCAGTTCTACCAGTCAAAGGCGAATTATGTGTCAGAAAGAATGGTTCAGTACATGTAGGACACAGTGATTGTACTACTATGGTCGAGTATAGTGACAGTGGGAAATCTATTTTTAAAGCCTCACGTCATTCTTATTTTGTGTGTGGTCAGACCGCATATGTTCGTCTGCCCCTCGATTGGTATGGAACATGTTACATTGCCTTCCTACTGCCACCGGTTTTTCTAGCCCCATCCGATTATCACAGAAACACACATCTAGTACACGTTAGACATAGAAGGGAGACTGAGTCCCCAATTGTCGATCAAACTGAAACTGCCCTAGAACAATATCAAGATTTCAATAAAGGTTTCTTTTTCTTTATAGGTCCTGTCCAGAATAGTACGTTAATACGTAGGTTAACCAGAACCCTTGAAGCAGTAGTGAATGAGACTACTTCTGCTCTAGGTAATTTAACTGAAGAGCAATCTGCTATTAGATTTGTCGTGCTCCAAAATCGTCTCGTTCTTGACGTCATACTGGCCGATAGAGGAGGAGCATGTAGAGTCATCGGATCTAGTTGCTGCATTTTCATTCCTAATAACCCACCGTCTGTTTATTCAGCTATAACCAGACTTCATAAAATTGCCCATCAGTTACACCAGAATCCAGGCACCTGGACATGGTCCGGTTGGCTCTGGAGTATCATATCTGCCTGGGGATGGAAAGTATTGTCATTCCTAGGTATAGCAGTAATGATCATATTCAGTTGCTGCCTTTGTTTACAATGTGGCCCTGCGATTTGCGGCATGTGTGCTACCTCTTGTATTCCTAGTCCTAAGTCCCGTTCCAAGACAATTCGAGACGAGCAAATGATGCTATATGAACAGATAGATGGTATCATGAATATTGATGTTTCCTGATGGAAACGTAGGGCACAAGGAGGGAATGTGGAAAATTATATTTTGCCTTGTTATATGTGCCTACGTGTTCCCCATCCTATGTTATATGTGCATGATCGATATGCATATATCCCCCTATGATCGATTAAAGACGCAATTATAGTTGTGTCCAACTCTAGTAAGTCAGTTTCCAGTTCTCGTGAAAGCAACGAGTATTAGGCCTATGTTGCCACGTTTCACAGTGTGTACGTTAATTCACCGCATTGTCCCCGTTTTCCAGTCCTCAAAAGGGCCCGGACACCAGATTCAAGCTCCAGTCTCCTGATCCTACTCCGAGGAGCGATGCAGCCCCCACCTGCATCCCTGACCCTTCACTTACTTCCTGCCAAGCAGCGCGGTGCCCGGCCTGGCTCTGCCTGCCTGTCTGCCAAGAATATGTTATGCTTCTAGTTATCAGTCCAGCTTTCCTTCTTCGCATTCCTAAGCTACTGAACCGCATAAACAGTTTCAGCTATAGTCTAGTCTTTCTGTCTCCATGTAAGAGAAATACTGTATTAATATTCATAGAATATTCCTAGCACACGCAATACATGTAGAATATATGCATGCACCAGCCTTAGTGTCAGGTAGCCTTTGCCCTGATAACTTTTAGATTCTATCAACATGTACTCCAAACACCAGATACCAGATATGCTATAGGTACATGTCGTCCTGACACCGCAGACTTTAGTCTCCTCTTCCAGTGCAGAAGTCATAGCCCCCAGTTTTCCCTAGTAACACGTCATTGCCCGTTTGCGCGCACCACTAGGTTAAAGGTCCCAGCTGCTCTCAGGTAGCCCCCTCCATGTTTCCGCCCATTCATGACACTTCTATGACGTTTCTCATCACATGTCTACGTGCACGCCCTGTGCACGCCTTCTTCTTCCACCCATGTGTTCTTATCTTACGTTTGTCACAAGTTACGCCTACTGTATGTAATGTAATTGAAATGTCTTACTATATATACACTGCACTGTTAATGAAATGGTGCAGCTGCCTTCCTTCCTACTTTATTTCAGGCTGTCCCGTTCCAGTCCCTTCCCTTTTGCCTGAATAAAGCCTGTTCAACTCGGTCACATCGGATCCTGCCTCTTATTTATTGAGCTATCTGTTATTGTTAATATATTCAAAAATAGTACCGGTATTTAATTATTTATTTACCACAATTTTGAGAATCTTTTTTTGTATTTGTATTAATCCATTCACACCCTTTACGTTAATGTAGCCATAGCTTTACTGTATATTTGCTATAAAAGCACACATTATGATATACTGTGCACTCTTTTCCTTTAAATAATCACTCCAGTGCAACAGAAACAAAATTGCCATTTACAATGCTAATGGCTCCAACTCCAACAAATGCGAGACCTATTGCATTGCAAATGCTTGTTTTGGGATTTTTTCATCACCACCTAAGCTGAGAGCCCTTTTCCTCAAAACCTCCACGAATCTGATACTTTCTTGCCGTTGGGTGTTTTTTTTCTTGGTGGGAAATGTAAAATATTTGGATGATGCACCAAACATTTGGACTTTATAGGTGTTTCTTGCATTTGGCATGGCCACAGTCACGTCACACTTTCTTACCCATTTATCAGCCTAATGTAGTACCCCAATGCAGTGCAGAGGTAGAGCAACATGTAACATACACAATAATGTGCATAATGTTTGTAAACGAGGGCTTGAATAAACAAAAGGTACCTATTTGTGGTTTGAAGAAAACAACAAACACACACAGCGTTGCTTCTTGCACAGACAGGGGTCAAGCCTCTCACCACACAGCTGTGTCATCTGTCTACTTTGCATACATGCCTATGTTAGAGTTAATTATTTCTATTTGCTTATTTGCATTTGATGTAGCGCAGACAAGACCTGAGTGAATGTCACACCCCTTTATATCATATCAGTTACACATATAATCCCTTTAATTTTGTCACACTATATTTTGCTGGGGTCTCAGGTTACTACCAAGCAGAAGTAGATTGTGGATTTGTGCTAAAAATTCTTTTTAGTCCAACGCGTGACAAAAACTGTATGAGGCATTTGTCTAGTGAGATCCCCTGCCTCTCCAAGCCATTTACCACCGAAGGCCTTGGAGTTTCATCGATCCTACCTAGTCTCACCTATTGCTCGCGTTGTCAGGGGCGAGGAAATCCATGTAGTGCTCAAATGACGTATCTTCTCAGCATCTCATCAGTTAGAGGCAAACTCTTGAAATAGATTCAAATGTTTGTTAAGGTTTTAGACTTCCTCGTAGATCAGGAGAATAGAAAGGTGTGAGGTGGTAAGCTCAAACACTGATTGGCTCCTGTTTTGGCATACTATGCAAGCTAAAAAAAAATTCTCCCCTTGTTGTCATCGGACACTAGGAAGATCGTGGTTCAGGCTTTAGTGACTTCAAAATTGGATTAAGCAAATGGCCTTTACTTAGGCCTACCTGACTATCTCATTCAGTGTCTACAAGTGGTGAGGAACGCAGCGGCCAGAGCGATCCTTAGACCAAAGCCTAGATCTCACATGACTCCTATTCTCAAATCTCTGCACTGGCTCCAAATGAAAGAAAGAATTAAGTTTAAAGCCATGGTGATATTCTTTAAAGCATTCCACGGCCTAGGCGCTAAGTACCTTAAGAAGTGTGTTATCCGCTACATTCCAAATAGGACCTTAAGATCCTCTACTGTAGACCTTGCACGCTTCCCCAAAATACGCTAAGCGTGCTTAGGATGGAGATCCTTTGGTTTCTCAATGCACAAACATGGAACAGCCTACCCGCCTCATTCAGAGCCTCAGCTGACCTGGCAATGTTCAGAAAACATCTTAAAACCTGGCTTTTCAAGAATTAGTCTTAGCTTAGTATTCTGCCACTATGTCCACCTTAGCACTGATGTCCATCTTAGCTCCAGGAAAGAAAATGAGTAATACATTTTCTTTTTTTATTTATTAGCAGGCAAATAAAGAAAAACTAAAATATATTAAAACAGCAAAAACATAAACTTATACTTTCGAGTTCTCTTTCTTCACAGAACCAACATCAATGGCATTACCTAATAAAGCAAACTATATGAAATTCCAGAGAGGCAAGAATGCTAAAGCATGCTGACTACCTTTATTGTAAGGATAGGTTATGTGAGCACAGGAGCCATTGGAGGTGCATCGAGTACTTTTCATCCCATTGCACAGACAGAGCGGTTACTCTGGAAGACACTGTAGGTAGGACAACTGAGCATGACTACTCTGCCTCTGCAATGGAGATCGTAGTACGTGAAAACATTCAAACAATTACTTCCATCCACCTCCAAGGAACCATGTGGCTCCATTTTGAGACAGGTATCTGAAACCATTCCCATGCATATAGCCAGTAGTATTCCCAAAATTCCCAATATTAGGAGAATGGTACAAAGACAAAAACAGGCATGTAATACCCAGCGAATAGCACCACATACTTATTCTGACATTAATATCCCCCTGAATAAACTATCACTTTCTCTGAAGAACCTTTTTAACTGCATGACAATGAAAACCCTCAAAAAGAATTCTAATAGTTAGCACAAACCATAAACTTTTAACACTTGAAAATAGTGACATTTGGATAATGGATATTACGTTTAAATCAACACCCCATACATTTGCCCACTTTTACTCTATTCATGCTAACATAAATAACCCAACTGTTCCATTAGTCCATAGTTTACTCCCTGATAAGCAATCCTCTATATACATTGAATTATTAAAAGTTGTAAAATCAAAACAATGATTAAAAGTCCTAGAAAAGTAAACATTTATCAATGACAAATACTATTACCAAAATGTAAAACTCCACTCAAATTCAAGTATGTTGTTTTCAATTTTCTCAGGCATATTGGTGTAAAATCCCAAAATCATCTTTAGTTGAGGATTACTTATCAAACAGTAAACTTCATTTTGAATTAAGAAAAAACTACTTGCCTTATGCTTTGTACCTCCTCACAGTGTAGACAATTGCTACACAGCAGTTTCTGAATCACAATATTTTACAAAAAATGAAGAGAAATTTGGTGCCACCACTAAATTATTCTAAATATACGTTGATTGGCCATCTAAGCATGTCAGGTACAGGAGGAAGCCAAGATTTCCCATTGAATGGTGGAAATGTTGCATGACCTGCTCAGAGGGAGGTAAAAAGATATAACCTGTATAATTTTTTGGGGCAAATTCTGAAGAAGGAACAAAGGGCAGTCAGACTGTCCCCAACAGGTCATCGGTTGCGGTCTGACTGCCGACAGCTCTTCAGTCAGACTGCTGGATTACAATCCAGGTGGTTGCACCCACTGTGGTTGGGGAAGACCGCTCCTTCCACCAGGATCACTGATCCTGACGGGGTGGTGGTCAGAATCATATTCCAGAATGGCAGCAGTACCAAGGCAGACCCCACTGTCTGGATTACGATATATCTTTCTGACAGCCTTTTCATGTTGGGAGCACTACCATGAAAATGCTGTTGGAAACAGAATTTGGGGTACCCCAAACACGGTCCGTCTGTCATGGGCCACTGCAAAGTGGTTTTTAGGGCACATGTAGTGGCTCCAATCACGTTGGTGGACAACATGGTGCATAGCACACAGTGCATGAAAGTGCAATATTTCCCTAAATTACTTGCCTGTTTTAACAATTGTGTACAATTCAATTGCCATTTTTCATTTTTTTACCAAATTAAAATGATTGTGAGTTCCTACCTGTAGTTGTCTTTTTTCTTGGCGACTTTTTCAAACAACGTGTCACCAAGAGTCAACAGTACTCCAATAATCTATATATGTACAAATTAGCATCGACAGACAAAAAAGAATCTAAAAAAGCATTGTTTTAAAAGCAAAACCATCACCTGCAACTCAATTATTAGAAATATATGGATTTTGAGTCTAAAAATGCAGTTTGAAAATGCAAAAGCAGTAAAAAAATATTTTTATGTAACAATAGCCAAAAAAAAATCCATATTCCAAAACCAAAATGATTACCCAAAAAAATCAGTAGGAATACAGAAATGTGGATGGAAAAATAGCAAAAAGCAACATCCATATTGGAAACTCTGTTAATAAAAACAAAACCTTAAAAAATTGACACTGTTTCCAAATCGATACATATCCCAAAAATAACGCTCTAGAACTGGATTAAATACATCCATCTTCCTTCTGCAGCCACATGATCTGCATTCCAAGAAGACTCCAAATATTCTAAAAACAAGTAGCCCAAAAAGTTGCTTTTATTTCATATAAGTTTTTAAAAGATTGCAATGCTATCTTTTAACTTTTCTAAACTTACTTACTTTGGAAAAAAACAACCATCGCTATGTAAGCAGGTGAACACAACCTACATAGGATTAGAAAATAGATAAAAACGACTAAAGGATACAACGTATCTCTATATACCATCTAACTATTTCCTCTGTACCTTGAAAATAAACTTTGTCATCTATATACTTAGTAATGTAAAGTTTTGTTCTTACCTGACCGCAGCTCTTCCTTGCTTCCGATCTTGACCAAGACAGGCCACTGTCTGTAGAAACATATGTTCAACCGCGAGTATCAAGCACAAAACTAAAAACTAAAAATGGACAATATTTTCCATTGAACTTAATGGTAAATCCTGGGAATTTTTTTTATAAAATGTAAAAAAAAAATGTTACAGGTTAGAAACTAATGTTTTTTATATTTATGTAAAATGTTATTGAATAACTATTTATTTGTTTTGATTTTCATACTATGTCTAAATAAATATTATACCTTTTTATTAATTACATTTTTCCATATAATGTATTAAAATGTAACATGCCATTTAATATTTTTTAAATTAATAAATAATATTTTAATATTTAGATAATATAGATTTGTATTTCATTAAAATTAATATTTAATAGACTTCTATTTCCACTTACATAATTTAACTTTACTTATTAATATTCAGCTACTACAATTAATACCTGAGTATAAATACACATCCCTAGCCAATACCCCTATATCCCTTGTATACCATCCCTAATTACTAATGTTGCAATTGTATAAAATAATGTAAAATTATTATTAATTTACAACAATTACCATTCATAAATGTTAATACTAAAGTACTAAATTGAATACCCGAGTATTAATACACTTCCCCACCCAATACCCCTATATCCCTTGCATTCCATCTCTATAAATGAAGGGCCTGATTATGATTGGTGGTCTGGCGGTGAACCGCCACACCGGGGCCTTGCTGCAAGACTGCCAAAGCCATACACACCACACCACCAAACTGTGAGTTTAATCTTGGTCTGGTTGGCGGTGCTTTGGTTGTCCCACAGCGGTGCCGTTCTAAGGCTCATATCTGACTCTTAGAAAGGCACAGCAATGTGTTAAAGCATGTTCCTGAATGGCATGGACTGTGCAGTTCATGCCATGCAAGAACAGGGGGTGCATAGGGTGGATACTGACATGGCACACCATGGACCAAAGGCAATAAGGAGCCCTTTACGGCCCCCTTTGTTTCACACCACCACCCTTTTCTTCATAGCAGGCTCACCACAATGAAAAGGATCACAGTGAAGAAACTCATAATATGCTTGGCGGTGCAGCAGTGGGACTGCCGGCATGTTGCAGCGTCACACGATTGCAACATTGCAGTGGAATCACAGATCCCTGGCAGTTGCAGCTGTCCTTTGTTGGTCCGACTCTCAAACTTATGAGAGGGTGGTCGGACTGCCAGTGCGGCAGTGCCCACCCGCCACCAATCCACAGCAGTCTGTAGGACCACCATAGTCATAATTAAGCCCTAATTTTGCGACTTTATAAAATAATGTAAAATTATTATTAATTTACAATAATCACAATTTATAAATATTAATACAAAGTACTCAAATTAACCATAGAGTATTAATACATTTCCCTACCCAATACCCGTATATCCCTTGCATCCTATGCCTAAATATTAATTTTGCAATTTAATAAAACAATGTCAAATGTAAAATTAATAAATAGTTTACAATTACAATTCAGAGAAATTAATACAAATGTATTACAATTGATACCTGAGTATTAATAAACTTCTCCACCAAATACCACATATCCCTTGCATCCCATCCCCAAATACAAATTTTACAATTTTATAAAATAATGAAAAATTGTACATTATTATTAATTTAACAATTACAATTCATAAATAATAATGCTGAAGTATTACAATTAATGCCTGACTTCCCACCCAATATTCCTATATCCTTCGCATCCCGTACCTAAATACTAATATTTCATTTTTATAAAATATTGGAAAGTTTAAAATTATTATTAATTTACAACAATTACAATTCATAAAAATAAATACTAAAGTATTAACACCAACACCTGAGTATTAATATACTTCAACACCAAATACCCCTATACCCCTTGCATGCCATCCCTAAATACGAATTTTGTAATTTAATAAGGTAATTTCCAATTTATAAGAATTATTAATATACAACATTTACAATTCATAAATTAGAATACTAAAGTATTATAAAATACCCAAGTATTAATACACTTCCCCATGTAATACCCTATATCGCTTGCCTTTATTCTCTAAACCTGATTATAATTTCAAAAATATATATACATAAATATCTGAGTATTACTACATTTCCCCACCTAATAACCAAATATCACTTACATCACGTCCCTAAAAGTTATCATTAAAAAAAATACAAAAATAATTATAAAATGTATATTTGCCAAATACCTATAATATATACTTACTAATATACTTACCCATATAATTATGTATTGATGCTTTGTAAAGATACTTGTGGTAATGCCACTAGTAGTAAAACACATAAGTAGTAATGACACTAGTGGTAAATAAATGGGTAGTAATGAGAGTAGTGGTACATACATGCATGCTAAATATCTAAATCTAAACATTTGTGAAAACTCATGAGTGTTAATAACACTATTGGTAAATACATAGGGCCTGATTATGACTTTTTGCTGGGCGGGGACGGCTCGCCCGCCACCGCCGCATCCCACACCACCAAGAGTCGCTGTCACTCCCCATATTATAAGTAATTGCGTGGTCGGGCAGGGGGCATGGCGTTTACTGTGAGAGTGCCTCTTTCAAAGGTGTAGGTGCCTTTGAAAAAGCCACCACAATGCGAATCCCACACAGGTTCCTGCATAGCAAGGACTGTGAAGTCCATGCCATGCAGATACTGGAGCTATAGCACACCGAGGGGTAAATGTTGTGCCCTCCTGCACCCATCCGCAGGCTGAGGGGGCACAGAGGGCCCTGTAGGGCCCCCTTTGTTTCAGCACCACTATCCTTTTCGTGGAGGATAATGCTGGTGGTCCTGAAACTTGCAATTTGCACGGCATTGCAGCAGTAGCACCACCTGCATCTTTCAATGACCTTGACCGCTGTGCCACCACCAGGAAACGGCCAATTACGGTCCGATCGCCAAACTCATAATAGGGCGGTCGGACTGCTCGTGCAGCGGTGGCTGGATTGCCACCGCCACACCACCATGGTCTGGTGGTCCCAGACTACCAGACTCGTCATAATTAGGCCCTTAGTAGCTGTAAAACCTTGAGTGGTATAGACTAAAGCATGTTTACAACTTTATTGTAGAAGTGCATCCTGTTATGAACTGCGTTTTAAATGCTGTTCCCCCCCTGATGTTGTGTGATGTTGACCATCCTGGAATAAAGCCAGCTTGATCTGGAAGGGCCTGTTGGGGAATTTATAGTATTAATCTATTAGCTAGTATTTGCCGAAACATTTTCGGATTGGTGTTTATTAAGGAAAGTGGTCTGTAGTGGTCATGCTGTGTGGGTGACCTACTGTGTTTTAGGAGCATGACAGTTGTGGATAGGTATAGGTAAGGACCCCACTGTGGAAATTAGAAACCAATTGTTTGAAGTCATCCAAAAAGGCTTTGACGAAGGATTTGTTGGACCCAAGGAATTATCATTCCTACAGAACAAGAACCCTCGAACTCCGGTATTCTATGCCCTTCCAAAACTGCACAAAGATGAGCATAATCCACCAGGCCGCCCCATAATATCGGGTTGCGATTCTCTCTTTGAACCGGTGGCTAAATATATCGATTTTTTCCTAAAACCTTTCATCGATATGATTCCAGCCCATTTGCAAGACACCACCTCATTTCTAAATCGACTAGCCAACACTACCTTCGACCGTAGAACCCAGTTATTGGTTACCCTTGATGTAGTGTCGTTGTACACACAAATCCCACAAGATCAGGCTCTGGAAACCATGACTTTTTTCTTGAATAGTCGAGAAAGACCAGTAAGGGTCCCCACTGAATTCATACTGGATTTATCCCGATTTGCACTGCAGAAGAATTTTTTCACATTCGACTGTGAGTTTTTCTTCCAAACAAAAGGGGTAGCTATGGGCTGCCCCTTTGCTCCAGAGCTGGCCATAATGTTTATGGGATTATATGAAGAGAAATTCATATACAACAACAATCCTTACAGTTCTCGCATCACCAATTATATGCGGTATATTGACGACGTTTTCCTGACCTGGACTGGCAACCAGGAAGAATTGAGCCAATTCATCGAATGGCTGAACTCAAGATCCATTGATATTCAATTTTCAGCTACAGCTTCCAATGAGTCCTTAACATTTTTGGACGTTAAAGTGGAATCCACAACACAGGGACTTACTACTACCCTATTTCGAAAACCATCTGATAGAAATAAGGCGTTACATTATACCAGCAACCATCCGCGCAATTTGAAACAAAAGCTTCCTTATGGACAATTTTTACGAATTCGTCGTAACTGTTCAAATAAGGAAGAATACTTCAAACATGCTGGCGAGCTGAAAGAACGTCTCATGCAAAGGGGTTACCCCAAAAAACTTTTAAGGAACTCCCTTAAAAGAGCCTGGTGGACTCCTAGAGAAACCCTATTGGAAAAGAAAGTCAAAAAAGATCTCAAAAGACTTGTATGCGTTACCACATTCTGCCCAGCAGCTAATCCATACAAAAAACTGATCCTTTCCAATTGGCATTTACTCAAAGATCTCCATGAGGACTTCGTGTCCCCCCCTCTGTTTGCTTACAAAAAAGAAAAGAGCATAGCCAATCATGTAATCAGAGCTGCCCTCCCTACAACTAAGGCACCAACTTTGCAAAGCCTATTCGGACTCCCACCAACCAAGGGCCACCACAAGTGCGGAACTTGCACTTGTTGCAATGAAACTATTGAAGAATCTGTTTTTAGTATTAATAACATCTATTGGAAACATGAAACGTTTACAAATTGCAAAAGCAAAAATGTAGTTTATGCCATTGTTTGCCCGTGCCCTTTGGTGTATATTGGTAAAACTACACAGGAAGTCCGACACAGGATCACCCAGCACAAATCTAGGATCAGGAAAGGGGTTGAAAATGCCCCACTGGTCAACCATTGGTCCAGGATGAAACATGAGCAATCTGACCTGAAATGGACAGTACTCTCAAAAATCGAGAAGGATCCGAGAGGAGGAGACGTGGACGCGAGATTGTCCCAACGTGAGGCTTTGCTCATCATGAAATTTAACACAGCGTCCAAAGGCCTTAATGAGATTGCTGAAATTTACAGAAATTCCAGCTAAATCTTTTTGCCAAATTTCGGCTCAGTGCAGATACCTTTAGGTATCCTTCAAATTTGTAGTTTCTGGCGGAATCTAAAAACTACAAGTCCCATACTGCCATGGGGCTATTTAACAGGAAGTTGCCCTTCCAACCGGCAGCGTTTTCTCCGCCACTCGCATTTTGGAAACAAGGACAGACGCCTGTTCTCCATCGGTACGTCCCCAGACTCACGTCACAGCTAGATAACCCCGCAAGTGTTATTCACCACTTAGACTTATGCCCCCCTTCGTTCTTTTTTCAGAAAATTGTACACCGTCCCCCAGAACGAAGGACAAGCAGGGACCCTCCGGCAAGCTTTAAGCCGGATGAAGCGCAGGTAAGAACCCCGCTCAGGGAAACAAAGTTTGGATGAGTTATAGTGAATGCTTGATATTAAAACCGCACACGTATTTCTTTTTGATTCTAGCCACTGTCAGCATTCTACTTTTTACCATCTTGATCTGCCGCTTTTTGAATATTGATGACTCTTTGGTCCATTGGCTAAGGTAGGATGTGGTTCCCACTGGGTTTTTGAGTCTCTCATTCTTAATCGTGTCTGAACACTCCCCCCTAAGTTCGTTTCTTTTTATTTTTGCAGAACCCTTTGGTCCTGAGGAGAACCCCCCTAACAAGTGGGGTTCAAAACGCGTCGACCACTCTACCCCCGTATTTGGTCCTTATTTGCTGTTTTAAAGATAGAACATCTTTAAGTTTGTTGTGAGAATGACTCTCCCCGTGTAAATATACTTAAAGGACTGTAAAAACTGCATTATCCCAAGGGATTCTCTCCAATTTATGTTTGACCAATACGTGGTTCCATTTGGATTTTCTTGTTTCTTTTTGTTCACTGATTACGGTGTTTTATGTATGAATGTTTGTGTATGACTGGACGGCCATGATTGATTGAATGTCTGAAATATTCATGTTTTGTATTTACTGTATATATGAAACTGTTTGCTTCTCCTTGCACTCATAAAAAACTAAGTAAAAAATAATTTGAAAGAGAATAAATCTTGATACATTGCTAAAGAAATCAAACCCCTATTGTTCCCCCCAGTTTTGTGGGCTAACTTTGTCTCAGCATTGGCGCTCGTGTTGTTTTTCTACTGTGTTTTAGGAGCATGACAGTTGTGGTCTCCCTGAGGCATGGAAGGAGGAGTCCCTGTAGGGCTTCCTAAAAGACCTCAAGGAACCCCAGTGTCAACATGGGGGCAAAACTCTTGTAAAATTCAGAAGGAAATTCATATTTGCCATGAATTTTGCAAGTGGGGATAGCAGAAACAGCTAAAGTGATGTTGTCTAATATGATGAGTTCTGCCAGAAATTTTCTTTGGGGTACCTTGAACCAGGCTAGGGCCACACGGTCTAGGTACACTCTACATTCTGCTTACGTCGACGGCATGTTGTCTAAGTGATAGAGAGAGCTTCATGAGTCCTCCTTCAGGTCTGTAATGGTCTGGTTGGATAGTGGAGGGTGCATCATGAATGCAAGCATTCAGCTTGGCCGATCTGCTCCTCTATATGATCTTGTGCTGGCATGTTCATGTAGATGCTTAAGTGCCAGCTCAACCTCTTTAAATTCAGAGAGTATGGTGCAAATGTCCACCAATGTTATTGTATTTAGCCCATTCATGTACTCTCGTTCAAGGATGCAGATATCTTGCTCCAAATTATTTAAACTGTCCCAGAATTCTGTTTTGATATTCACCCCCCCACTCATCTATGCTTTATATTTTGTCCGGAGGAGGCCCAGGAATTGGACTAATGTTTCATTGATCCAGAAAAAGATCTGGATCTCTTCTTATATATACCTCCCTTTAAAAGGTACGATCTAGCAGTGCTAATGGGGGAAGGCACCAGTTAAATGCCATATGCTTGGACGCAGGTGTTTTGATTGTTCAGATCTACGGGGAGTGATCTGAGAGTGTACATGGGTGATGTGCTGTACATTTTCTCCAACTGCAATTGTCTAGTGAGCCAAGCCAGTAGTCAAACCTAGCCCAGGAATCGTTGTCTATCAAGAAACTGGTGCCCTTCCTAATGTCCGGGTGGTGGTGCTGCCATAGGTCCAGTAGATTATGTGTATTCATAATATGATGTAGGGTAATTGCTGCAGCACGGTGTGTGGTATGTGTGTATCTGCATGCGTGAACAGTCAGTGTATTTGTACACAATATCAAGCTGCGCTAGAGGGCCATACATGTTTGCCAAACCAACTTAAAGAAATCGGGATGATCAATTTTGGGACCATAAGTGTTGATGTTGGTCACATCTACATTGCCCACCCAGGCTTGCACCAAATTGTACCTGCACCGCATTTTATTCTTCTCCTGCGGTTAGGTGAAGGGGAGCTGTAATGCACCAAGAAGGCTTTGCTTCGTGTATAGGTTTAGTAGTTAGCTCAGGAAGTATGGCTACTACATCATGAGGCGAATGTCAAGGGTCTTTGCGCACTCATGTGTGTCTCCTGCAGGAGGGCTGTGCCAATTTTGAGGCGCTCAAGATATGCCAGCAAAGCTCTGGCCTTCCTAGGGATGTAGAAGTTGCGGACAATACATTTTAGGAACTAAATAGTCTGAGGCATATTAAGTTGTGGGCCCATGCATGGCAGATAGAATCAAGTGAGAAATGTAAAACCACTTCCCATTTCCAGGAACGTAATGCCTTTCAAGTGTGTTTTGCAAGTACTAGGCTAAATGTTGCTAGTGTTTCAATGTTAGCTATGAATTTATTTGACACTGTTACCGTGGTCCCTCCCCACCACCAACACCAGCCACTGAATACCCATACTTGTTGGACTAAACAACCAAAACAAAGTATCACATATACTTTACACAATCTCATTGGTATCAGTCAGTATCTCTTGGTATCAAAAATATTACAACCATCAAGTTGGTACCCTCCTACGGTCCTATGTCCACCATCTGGGCATGGTCAGATCTTGTACCCTTAATTGAAAAATCTTACATGAACGGTAACCTTTTTGTGACTGTCCCAGCTTTCTGGTCCTTTCTTTTACAGTGGCATTATTGAAGAGTTTATTTGAGTAATTTTCAACTGGCTGACTGTCCATGAGTCATAAATGGCTTAGATTTCTAAATTGACCAGACATTTAATAATTTAATGGGGTCAACCACATTCAGAACAATACTTCATTATTTCTGGAAACCAAATTTTTGTTGTAAGCAGACCCTAACTGTTGCTTGATACTACTGGTACGTGCACCGTGGCCATGTAATGTCATGTTTTGTTTGGGTTGAGATTAGAAGTGGGCAACACAGCAATGTTGTTTTTTCCTAAATTTTGTGAATCATATGCAAAATGATGTGAACCTTATGGAAATGTACTTGCTGTCATCTCACATCAGAGCTGAACACAAGCAATACTTTTCCTTCAAAAGCCATAAGAGATAATGGCTGGAGACTAGTTCAAGGAGACCATGTTTCCAATGTTCTTTCAAGACACTATCTACTTGAACCAGTCTCCCATGGGTCAAAATCATGTGAAATTTCTCACTCAGAAACTTATATACAATGTAATGAAATTAGAGTAACATAAAATTATTAAATCTCTGAAGCTTTTATTCAAACACACATTTGGCTTAGTCTTGATCATAATCCACAGATGCATGTCTCTCTTCATTTTATTTTAATTCCAGTTGCTCACGTTTTTGGGGTGAGGTTCCATGTTTCCTTTAAGGAATGCTCAATTTCACCTCCAACGGTTGAAAATTGGTCAGTAAGTTTACTGCGAGGTTCGTCCTATATTGAGAGGTAAGTACCTCTTCGTAAACCCTGGCGGAGAGGAAACTATTGACATGCTTGGTGCTATTGTGGCAGTCCCGCCAAGCATATTGCTGCCTCTTGACCACCATGCCACTACCAGAGAGTGGCGGTTCCCTGGCTGCATCAGCGGTCCGAGGGCGATCCAACCGCCCAACTCATAATGGGGTGGTTGGACGGAGCCCCATTGCGGTGTTGGCTGGAATGCCACGGCCGTGGCCCCGAGAGTCTGGTTGTCCCCGGCACACAAGACTTGTAGTTAGGGCCTAATAGTTCACATTTATTGGCATAATGAGGGTACCTTAAAAATGATTGTGGCTATATTTGGCATCATGGTATCTCAGCCATAATGGTTCACATTCAAGGTATATCATGGGCATTCCTGGCATACCATTGGTTATCCTTGCTAAAATGGTTGACATAGAATAATTGTGCTCTTCTCTGAGATACTGTGGTAATTCTTGACATGATTGTATATTTCATAGCATGACAGTGTATGTGGCCTAATTGTGCTCATTCTTAATATGTTGTGGGCATTCTTTAATTAATTATGGATATCTGTGGACCTGCCATAATGGTAACCATTCTTGACATATTGTGGGCCTTGTTATAGTTAGTTTAAGGGACCCATGGTGCATACCACTGTTTGAATCCCATAATGGAGCTGCAACCCCATCGTTTGCCAACCCAAACCAGCACAAAAAATTAGGATAACGAGTTAATAGAAAATTGGTTTTAAGTAATTCTGACAAGAGATCGAAAGAGCATAGGTTTAAAAATATTTACAAAACCCAGTGACCATTGAGCAAAACAAAACAATGTCCAGTCCTTAAGTCGTGAATTTTATAAATAAAAAACTGAATTACATATATTCCTGGGTCAATATAATAACAGCATTCCCGCCTGTAGCACCATTGTTGAATATAAAGTTAATACTAAATAGAGAGATGTGATTTAATGGCATGGAACAGACACTCAATACCCTAGCGCAGACCACAAACATTTATAGCAGATTCACATCCAATATTTGTATAATTCTACATCTAATACAGGACTTCCTGGCAATGTAATGCAGGTCTAGACTCACACAAAATAGTAAATGGATAAATTGACTTGAATGATCTATCTGCAATTAAAAGCCGCAACCTGCAGTCTTAATGGAAGGAAAGTATTTACTGCTGCTGGTTGGGCAGTCAATATTTCTGTTTTTCGCTTCCATATACCACACAGTGAATATTACACAGATGTTTTGATATAAAATTCGATTTCGAACTACTACTGAGTTTCCTATTTCAGGGACTCGAGACAACAAAAGGGGCTGACATTTAAATATTTATATCCATTTAAATATATCATTAGGAGAATGCGATCAAATCAAAGATGGGCATTCATTTTGTTTGTTAAAGAAATGGAAAATAATGTACTTATCGAATTATTTTATTAAACCGTTTCCTGATACAAACAGACTGTTGAACTTCTGCAGACTAGTAGGTTAATTTACCTGGGTGTGGTCTAAAAATGGACACATATGTTTGACCGGAGGTCATTTAGACAGCTACCGAAATAAGGAAACCATAGTCACATTTTTACCTTCCATGTCACAAATAAAATTACTGTGGCTATTGCATAATACACTGTGCTCTTAAAAACTTCTAGGATTGTATGTTTATCAGATGCATTGACTACAGGTGCACGGTTCTCCGTACAGATCAGAACATCTGATTGACTTACTATATTTTGGCATATTATTCCAGAGGACTTCTTCAGGCGAAAATAATGTTACAACACTCGTTATTTAGCGACGAAATAGGAGTTTAGATCTGTCACTGTCAGAAGGGAAGGCAGCTTAGCCATCATATTTTAAAAAAAAACAAATCTCACCAAAGCTGAGAATGTTTCTTTACAAGGTTGTAAGACTATCTTTGTCTAATGCAGCTGTAGACCAACATTTTCATGTTACTTTTTCATTCCTTACAGACTACCACCTAGTAATACAACATTCCCAGACATATTGCTAGAGACTGGGCCTAAATACAAATTTGGTGGTCCGACCACCCAACGACCGGGGCCACATTCTCTAGAAGACCGCAGTGCTGGCACATATTATGACTTGACTGCAGTATCCGCGGTGTCTGTGGTGTGGCAGTCTTGCAGCAGTAGTTACTAGTTTCCCATACATATCGATGCCTGTAAGAGCAATTCAACTGCATCTGTGTCGAATGCACAAATATGCATGATACTGGAAAAATACCACCTACCCATTGCTGGAGTACGATCCCTATGTGGTCAGTCCAGGCAATAGGTATATGGTACAAGGAGCATTATGGTACAAAGAGCAATTAACCTGTGTATAGCAGTGAAGGGGGGACCTGGAGAAAGGGATCATCGTTTAACTCTGATGGGAAGAACAGGAAAGGGGTGAGTATGCACTGCAAATATTTTGTTTCCACCAACTTTTAGACGGCAGTCCCACTGCTGTGATTAGTTTATCGGAAAGCCAACTCATTATATGGACAGTGGTGAGACTACTCTGTACTGCCCTCTGGCAGCTGAATTTCCCCAACCGCAACTGCAGCGGTCTGCCAATGGCTGGCTGTGTTGGCTGTTACACCAAGGTCTTTACAAAAACGATTCCACATATTTGTAATAACGAGGTCATACTGCTGAGTTATCAGTGGTCGGACCGCGACCGTGGCCACAGCGGTTCACAAACTGCTGAACTCATAATAAGACCCACAATTTCTAACCTTCTTACAATATACTCAAACCTTTGCATCCTTGGTGACCCCAACATATGTTTTGAAAGAACTAATATGCCACACCCAAGAACCATCCTCATTGAAATAGATATACACAAACTACAGAAACTCATTCCTTATCCCACACACATCACTCAACACACATTAGACATGACCTTTGCCATTCAAGAATCACTCGAAAGAATTACTCCTCTCATGTGGTCAGACCAATTCCTTGTTGCCTTCCAACACAAGACACCAAAACCCCTCATAACTAAAATTATCATACCAACAACCTCAACCTGACCATAAAACAAGCTGGATTTGGAGGAACTAGAAAATCTGCTTAGCTCCAAAACAGATCTGGTCACCTACAAATCTGTACAAAAAGAGAACTTTTAAACTCCAAAGTCCTCTGAAGAACTTAAGCATAACAAAAGAAATGATGCCTCTTGGATGAATGCAGAATTAAAAGACAAAAGTCTGAACTTCAACTCAACCGGCTTAAACCAAACAACCCTTAAGATGAGGTATTCCTTACATTCCTTAGAGACACAACAGAATGTTCAAGTCAACAATCAAAAAAGCAAACAAAATCTATATTTTTCAAACCAAGCCCACAAGTTTCAAGTTTCAAGTTTATTTTTATTTGCTTTGGTACTCCACTGAGGACCACAAATATTATACAGATAAGATTCAATTACTAACCCACAATGTAAAGGTACCAATGAAGACTCTATAAAATAATCACTGAATTCCACAAGGCAAAGCACACAGGATTTACCCATCCAGTTGCTCACATTTTTTGTGACACACTGGCTAACCAGTACACATCTAATTAAGTATGTTGGGCGCCTACTTAAACAACAAAAAAACTAATAGCTGTAACCCATTTCCAATAATACTTTCGAGCAAAAGGCAAAGACAAGTCACAAAAAAGACAGTGCATGTGCTTCCTACTAGAGAAGACCTAAACATATTGGGCATTGCCCCAATGTGCTAGAATCTCACCAGGTGTAATTTTACAGATGTACAATAAAAGGCAGAAACGCAAACTTAAAATGATATACAAGAATTCATCAAACACAGCTTACCAGGTGCAAACTTAAACAGATATGTGAATTGCAGAAAGTAAACCTGCATCCGTTTGAGTCAGTAAACTTGCAAGTGTAGATGTACTAATTTCTTCATGAATCTAACACTACATGTTTGACATGATGTAACATTCACTGCACAGTTCATTCATCCTTTGATATTTGAAAAGTGTAGTAAAGAAAGTCGTGCTCATTTCATTCACCTAGATTTCTTACTTTTGAAAACCTGGTTTTTAGCTGTTTACTGTGGGTGAGTCTCACCCAGGGTAAATTCAATCACATACTAGTTGGACTGCACATGTTTACCGCCAGTGTTCGCTATTTAAGATAAGGCACTATGATGCAGCTAGTGTAGGAGGCACTGGGCTGGTCGCCCAAGCACATGTGCTCATACAGGTTTGTGGATTGCACATGTGAGACTACCATCGTTGGTGCCCAGTAAATGCACACAGGTATCCTGGCACTGAGGGGACTCTATTGGTGTTGATCTGAGGGTATACCTTATAATATTAGAAAGAACACAAAGATAATGTCAGTATTACTGGATTATCTGGATAACTGGATTAAGGCATATTCCCCCATGTACGTACATGGGGGAATATGCCTTGAATTGCAGTTGAGCTTCCCTTAGGTTGTCACAGTTAGGTATCAAACTGGGGTGAAAAATACACACTGAATTTGAATATGCAAGTCCCAAGAACATACATGGACACGTTATGGGTCATCCAGAGTTGTCATATTTGCAGGCTCAGCCCAGGATCAGATTCCAGGTATTCTGGCACCCTGCTGGGCTAAGTTAATTACTCTGCTCCATTGCAATGGGAACGACAGTCTCCCCACATAAAAGGACCGATTATCAGTGCTTCACTCAGCTTCTATGGAAGATGGGGTGAGAAAGAAAATCTGCAGCTGGCAATCAGCTGTCACATTGTACCAGGGTTGAGACAGTACAGGCTCACTAAACAAAGGAAGAAGCGCAGACATCTGGTATCAACACAGGTGGGGCTTTGGTTTTTGGTGAGAAATTTCCTGGCGGTGATGTCAACTAGGGGTGGAGCTGAGGTCCCCAGAGGAGATGTGCACATAGACCAGTTGACAGAGCAATATTGAATTGTACCATCATGTGGTGCAGGAATGTTGGGACCGAGTGGAGGGCTTATGTGGCAGCCTAATATAAGCCAGAAGGGCTTGACATCTAGAACTTCCCACCTGCACATATAAACTCTTTCTCAAGAGAGAGACAGGAACTTGAACAGTGGTAACACTATGCGCATCTGGAAGGACAAGACCTCTGAAGTGCTGGCCAGGTGGGAAGCTGGCTAAGCTTTTGGGGGCCTTGGGGCTCTTCTTGCGGCCTTCACTGCAAAACCTGCCTCAAGGGTGTTACAGGTAGCCCCAGGCACCACTGTTTCAAAATGAAAACTAAGAAAAGCTGCTTGGTGCCACACAGAATGCAAATACACAAATCAGTCGAAGCTGCTATTTAAATTTTCAGTGCTTCCTTCCTGGGAAGCATGGCACAGCTTCTTTTGCCCATGATATTGTTCTTGAGATGTCCCCAGGAGAACAGGGGCACCACCAATGCTATTTTAGATGTGTTTAGGGACCGCAGGAGCACCTCATCCCCCCACCACCAGGTGATTGTGTAACATTAACCCTAAGTCTATCAGGTCACAGGAAGTGTGACCTGGGGAGATTTTCCATCATTTTGTAGTGTACTCCTATGGTTGGAACATTTGTTCAGGGACCTCTAGCGGTTGGTTCTATGGCTGAATTTTATGTGGAATATGTGGCCTAAAGTTTTCAAGAAAGACACAGACACAAGATATGTTGTTTAAAAATGCTTTATTTAAAAATGTATTGCTGAAAATGTTTTTGAAAACATCATTGCATGTAAAACAAGGTCACTGCTTTCAGTGATGGAATGGTGATTTTCAGCATGTGGTTATTGGTCTTTCTATGTGGTTACTCCCTTCCCAAAGCCAATAGGCCCACTGCATTTTAAGTGACACCCCCAATATTGTAAGTGCTGTCTGGTATCGGTGGGCATGAGGGGGTCTGTGATGTTGGTGGTCATGATCCATTAGAGGTCAAAAGTGATTCCAAAATGTCACTAAAGGTACTTGCAACAACCAGTCCATAGTCAGTGCGCTTTATTGCACAGCAGGTGCTAAGATGTAAAGGTTGGACCTAACCTCGCAAATCCCTTTTTTCGCCAAAAAACTGTACCGCACTCCAGGAATCTCTATTTTTTAGTAGCAGTAGTAATTAGCTTTATTTCGATATAGTTCATATCATAAAAAGCAATACATATACATAAAAACAGTAAAAGCCAGTGCGTGAGTAATAAACATACAATTCGTACAGCAAATTACATAAGAAGTTACATAAAAACAATCTAAGATACATATCAGACAAGGTACAAAAACCTATTGGATCTAATACGCCATGCCCAGCCTAATAATTTCGCCAATCCACTTGCAAACAGGGGCCGAGGGTCCGTTTTTAAAATTCTTAAGGCCTCCTTATGGGATCTAGTCCCAAGTTCTCTGCAGAGTGGCTTCAGCCATCTGCGGCGAGGGACTGCGTAGGCCGGGCATTCGAACAATAGATGCGGAACTGACTCAATTCTGTTCAGGCAGCAAGGGCAAAAGGGAGTTGTCTGCGCCGGGACCTTCCAACTGGCAGTGAGTTTCCCCACTAGAAGTAAGCCTACCCTAAATTTAAAATATAGAGCCCTGTCCCAGGTGATTAGGATAGTATCCAGATAAGGCTCGCAGAAATGCACCTCCTTGACCAAAAGAAATTCCACCGTGGACCTGCACAAGTTGGCATTACTATTTCTGCCATCAATCACCCAACTCCAAAATAGCTTCTTCAGGATTGACTTGGGCGGGGCAGTTCTAGTAATCCAGGCATCTTCAAAGCCCAGGTCTATAAGAAGGCGCTTGACTTCCCTTAGCCAATGGACCTTAGCCCAGCCAGGCATTAGGAGGATCTCTTTTAAACCTTCTGCGTAGCTGGACATTTCTGGGACTCTCCAAATACGTGCCCACAAAAGGAGTGGGCGCAACCTCGCCTGATCACTAATGGGGCGGGTGCCCATGTCTAAAAGAAGAGGAAGAGTTGGTGTGCTGTGGGGAAGGCCAATTAGATCCTTATGAAATTTGCTTTCAGAGCGGGCCAACTGGTCCACGTTCTGAACACCCCAGAGTTCTGCCCCATAAAGAGCTGCACTGGCACCTCGTGCCCTGTAGATATCGAGAACCGGTGCAATGGGTTTGAGGGAAGAGGCACATTGTTCCTTAAGGAGGGCCCCCACCACCCTCTTGTGGGTCAGCAGCATCTTTTGGTGATGGGGTTTCCAACTCATAGAGTCGCAGAGACGAATGCCGAGGTAATCGAACTCCTTGACCCTCTTGAGTGGAACTGAATCTGGGGTTGGTGGTTTAACAGACTTCTTCGGGGGATTTAAAACCAGGAACTTAGTCTTCCCTGTGTTTATAACTAGTCCCCTTGAGTCACAGAAGGTCTTAAAGCTGGTTAGGAGGCTCTGCAGACCCGCTGGTGTTTTGGAGATCAGGAGGGTATCATATGCAAATAAGAGGGTAGGTATTCTCCTGCCAGCCAGGGATGGTGCGTCTGATGGATGTTCCAGCAAGTGCTCCACCACTCCGTTAACATACAGTGAAAACAGAGTGGGGGCTAGCACACAACCCTGGCGGACGCCTCTATTTACAGGTATTCGTGAAGTTTTTTGTCCCTGATTACCCCACCTGATCTGTGAAAAGTTGTCTGCATGAAACTTTATCAGCATATTTAGTAAGTATGGGGGGATACCTAATGCATCGAGTACACTCCAGAGGTGGTTACGTGGGACCAGGTCAAAGGCAGTCCTTAGATCTATAAATGCAAGGTACAGGCTGCCTTTGCCCAGTACAACCACTTTCCAGAAAAGCATCATTAACCGAAATGCTTGCTCGATCGTCCCCATACCAGTTCTAAAGACAGCCTGAAAGTCTGAAAGAATATGGTTCTCCTCAACCCACTGCAAGACCCTTCCTAGAACCACTTTGCCTGCCACCTTCTGCGTGGAATCCAAGAGGCTTATAGGGCGGTAATTAGCAGGGTCATCCCGACTCCCTTTCTTAAAGATCGGGACGACCTCTGCGCCCTTCCATGAATCCGGGAGAGTCGCACCAGCCAAGCCGGCATTCATTAAGGAGGCAATAAGTCTCCCCCACTCGACTGGGTTAACGCGGAGCAGGTCTCCCGGAATGCCGTCAGGGCCCGCTGCCTTGTTGGGGACAAGGAACTTAATCGCCCCTTCTACTTCCTTGGGTGTGAATAGGAATTCCTCATTAAGCTCTGGGCGAACTATGGGGTGCTGTTCCATCAGGGTAGCCTCGGAGCCCGCAACCATTGTATAAAGCTGGGAGAAGTGATCAAACCACACTCCCTCAGTTATATTGCATGTTATAAGAGAGTCCACGGGTTTGTCCCTAGCTCTTATTAGGTCCCAAAAACCCTTGGAGTCCTTCCTTGAGCTGGCCACCTTCAGATCGTACCAAAACTGGTTCTCATGCTCAGCCCTTGCCTTAGATAAAGTCCTTCTATAGTTACTCCTTGCGATACTAATCTGGCCCCCATCCTTTGCTTTCACCGCTTTAATTAACTCTCTTTTGGCAACACGACAGGCAGAGGAGAACCAGCCCACATTACCCATGGGTCTACCTCTTGCATTGCCCCTTGTGCCTGGAGAACGAACCATAAACAGTTCGCCTAACGCATTTATGGTTTCGGCAAACAAAATTGGAACCTCATGCATGCTAACTCCGAAGGAGTCTAAACGCAACGCAGTATTAGACATTATGGATTTTACACCCAGGATCTTTCCCTCATTTGCAGCAATGGTATTCCATTATAGACGCCTGCCACAATTAGAGGGGTATACCTCATGCGTTGTTTTCCACATGTGTGGGGTTTGGGCTGAGGTCACACCCGTCCATATAGAGGACAGGGACAAAAATAGAGGGTTGTGGTCGCTGACAGTAGACTGTAAAACCACCATGTCTATCAGGTGAGCCCAAAGACTATAGTTCTGAGTTTGATCTACCGTTGGTTGCCCTGAGGCCATATTCCAAACAGAGGGCATTAAGGTCAATGGCACTTGTGTCCAGCTTCTGATAGGGGCTAGTGTAAGGGGAGGGATACCTCTCCTAGCATCATCCTCCCTAGTGCCCAATATATCCTCCCTAGCCAGGGGTTCAAATGTACAATTGAAGTCCCCAGCCAGTATGACAAGGGAGTCAGAAACACAGGAACTAAGACCCTCCTCAATGCCCGTAAGGGACAGTGTGGAGGTCCCACCCCTTGTTCCTCTGACATAGATGTTAAAGAATTCGAGCTTCCTCCCCCCAGATGGCCCTCTAACTGAGATTCTCTGTAGGTCAGGCGATTTGGTGGCTATAGGCCTGATGGAGAAACCCAGGGAGATACTCGCCCAAATTAGAAGGCCGCCGGAGGGGCGGCCCTTCCCTCCAGGCGATTGTAACGCAGGCACAAAGTAGGTGGTATAGCCCACCTTATGGCGTGGTTCCAAGCACCAGGTTTCCTGGAATAAACAGATCCCGAAGGATTCAACAAATGAATTCCAATCGGGTATGCCGATATTCCGTGCAAGGCCCGCTATATTCCAACTAAGCACCTTCAGGGCTTCGCCACCAACTCCTCCCAGACCTAACATATGATCACTCGCATGAGGGTCAGAAACAGTGCTAGGGGCCTCATCCGGGATCAAAGATAGGGCTTCCCCCTCAGGGACCTCCGAGGGGGACCGGGCAAGCTCCCCCCCCATAATCAACAACAATAGCGGGTCGGGACTGCTGCCAGGAGATCCTTCATTTGGGGTGGCTACATCCGATAAAGGTGGCACCGGAAAAGTCAACACATCGTAGGGCAACCTACATATTTCATGCACCTCCCTTTGAGAGAGATTACCCTTCACACCATGTTCGACTGGTACCACCAGGCCTATCTTATCGCTGGAGAGCTTGGGGACTGTATCAATATCTATACCGTTGGATGCTCCCCCCCCTGTAATCAATTCCATACTAACAGGTGGATTACTATTTTCATGGTTACATGGAATTATCGTGGGCTTAGGGCAAAATGTAGAAAATGTGCCATCAAAACAAGTTGAACAAGCTATCTTTGGGGTGAGTCAATCTACTTCTTCAAGGCAGCTAAATCTGTTGTAGGTTGGTGCCCCATTCCACCAACTTTGATTGCCCTGCCAGCCGTCTCCAGTCCCACCCCGAACATGATTTCTAGCCGATGCCCAATTCCCCCCGTAGTTAGAGCGTATTCGCGGGAGATAAAAGAAAGTAAGTGGTCTAGCTTCAATGGGCGAGTTCCCCCCATAGTTGTTCCATGAGCATATTTGATGTACCGTGTTTGGGTCCTCAAATGAGACAATAATACAATCACCTGGAATAGATTTATGTGAAGTGCCTATCCATGGTACCCTTCGCACCATTAGAATTTTGCTTCTCAGATGATTGGGTAGCGGCCTGTTTTCATCCAGCCAATGTGTTACCTTATTCCTAAGTGACCAAATGTTTTCCTGATAGTGGTTGCCAATTTCCGGTACTCCTGTTAGCACCACTACGTACGGCCTTGCATCTGGGGGAAGATCTATAAAACCCCCACGCTGTTTCTCACTAAATTTGACCCCCTGCAGATTAGGTTGGTGTGTCTTAGATTCTTTAACCTTCAGGGCAGCGGTATCTTTCTGAGCTAATACAGATTGTGCAGGCAACTGTTTAGATACCTCCGTTACTGTGTTATTAACTTTGGTTTCGTAAGCCTTAGACCGGGGTTTAGGTATGGGTTTGATCAAAGGTATTGTGGATGAAATGACAGTGGGTGCTGGTGTGGTTTTATTTACACCGGGTGTGCTGTTAGTTTTATTTTCCACTATACTAAGGGTTGCTAAGGTTAGAATGCTCTTTTCTGCCTCGAGCAGCTGATTTTCTATGCGTGATAATCTAACTTCCAGAGGGGTTAGGAGTTTTTTTAACATTTCCCAAACGATTTTCAAGAATTCCACATCTCTTCCCTCTACCACACACACTGGTACCCCGTCATTCTCACCTACAATTACTAAGTCTTGCTCCCCTTCTGCTGCAACCAGGCTATACTCATCGGCATTCGGACTATTTATTTCAGTAACTGGGGGTACATGAAGGAGTATACCACCCCCCCTTCTGCAGTAGGCTTCCCTCCATTGAAATACTGGGTCTTTGCTACTTTAGCCTTCTTCCTAGAGTAGGCAGATGTAGTGTTACGCTTTCTTTTTTGAATAGCACCCTCTTTAATAACACACAAATTCCTCCCACATGCCCCCTTTCCCTTAGGAGTTATCTCTATGGGTGCCCCCATTGCCGGATCCACCCCACCCACGGATGGACTTAGATTGATAGAAGGATGGAGTAACCCCAAATTAGGGACTGGCAAGGGGGAAGTTATGTTCAAGGTGTGATGGACATCCGCCTGCGTCATAATTGATACTGGGCCAGTCCGACGCTCGGGGGTTTTAACAGATGCAATATGACCTAAAGATGATTTCTTAGGCATTGCCAACTCCTGGGACATTCTTCTAGCCGCATCTAGTTCCATAGAAACTTTCTGTTGCATTTTATTGATCTCTACATCTATAGCTGTATTAGTCCTGGTTATAAAGTCGTCGAGGGTCCCATTTAACTGCTTCCCTTTAGCTGCCCTGCGTCTGCTTTCACGCATGGACATTGTTCCTTGGTTCCCGCGAAGAACTAATTAGGTCAGGACGATGATAATATTACAGAGCTAAAAGCCAAGAGGGGTGGCCCGGTCCGGTCTCACTTGGTCTCTAACGGCCTCAAACGGCCCGCCCTTTGCCCGGGCTTAGCCCCGGGCTGGGTCCCGCACGCGTCCCGCGACGCGCGTTGGGAGTTTCAGTTAAGTACAAGATGGAGATAGGGGCGGAGCACGCCCGGGAAGAGGCACCAGCTGTGGGTGGAATGGAGAATGCTGGTCCTCGCAGTCCCGGGTGGCCGCTCGGTCTCCTTACAATCAGGAACTTTTCCCCCGTGCAGTTCCGGCCTCACAGCACCCAATGTCAGCAACACAGCAGGAGTTAAAAGTGTCTCCAGGCAGGGGAGAACAAAATTCCAAGGGTCCAGCAACTGCTACGAGCGGCACCCCGCTGATTTCCTAGCACAATTATCTCCACCACTGACATTTCAACCAAGAAATGGTTTTGTTCACGGTAACCGTGAACAAGACCATTCCTTGGTCGAAAAGTCGGTGATGGTGGTGATAATTGTGCAATGTAATAAATGAAATCATAGAGAATCCTGGAGTGATGTGCAGTTTTTTAGTGAAAATAAATAAATACCTAAATATATATCTATAAATATATAATCTGTAAGTTAGTGTGTCGTACTGAGTACTGCGTGTGTAATAAATGTACATTTCCTTTTTTTTTTTAAATAAAAGCATAGACTAGGCAAACCTTTATTGAGAGTTATTATAGCATGCCACAAATGGTGATTACTAGCTGTCACCAACTCCCGTGAATAGGCCTTGGACTGCTCTGCTATGCTACCCTAAGATAGTCAAGCATTACATTGGGGTGCTTCTCTCCCACCTAAGTGATCATTGTGGACATATTACCTGTGCAGGCCTTGTGCAGGCCTCCCATTTGTGAAGGTTTTTTCAATATGTTTGCCAGATGAATAGGAGTCTTGCTTTATAATTTAAATTCATGTATTATCCACATAGAAAATAATTAAGATCAAAAGGTAAACATACCAAATGAATGAACACAATGAATTTATTTGCATTAAATATTCAGATCCAAATTGATATGTATCTGTTGTCTTTTAGCAGATACAGAATTTCATTACACATAGTATGTAATACTGAAGTTTTAATTAAGTCAGATTCCCAAAATGTATGTAAGTATATTTGCAAGTGACATTTGTATAATGCAGACTAAGGGCCTGATTATGACTTTGGCGGTCTGGGAGTGGGCCGCAAGGCCAGCAGCCCGCTTCCAGACCACCAAAGTCGACCACCGGCTGCTTTCTAGATTATGAGTTGTTTTATAGTCTGCCAGGCGTGCGGCATGGCGGTCCCACAGTGATACCTTTCAAAGGGCCGTGCAATGGGAGCGCCATAGCCCGTACATGCTCGGCATGGACTGGCCAGTACATGCCGTGCAGATATAAGGGGGTGCATGCATATAGGGGAGCACAAATGTGCCCCCTGCATGCATCCCCTTTCATAGGGGCAACAGGGGGGCCTGTAGGGCCCCCTTTCTTTTCCCACGCCACACTTTTCATGGCGGACCCACAGCCATGAAAAGGCTTGCAGTGGGGAAAGTCGTAGTAGGCTGCAGGGTCACTACCAAGCATATTGTTTCCCCTGATTGCCACGCACCCACCAGGGGTCCAACCACCGAACTTGTAATTCAGCCGCCAGGCAGACTGGTGTGGTGGTCCCCGACCAGCACAACACCTCCACTGTTAGTCCTATGGACCACTATACTCTTTACCAAAAGGTTTGTTGAACTGTTCAAGGTCAATTAGTGATCAGAGATGTAGCTAGTTTGTGAGCTGCTAGCACAGGGTGATATTCTCTGTAGACCAGAGTAATCTGTATCACTTTGTCCACACCTTAAGTCATTTTTAAATGCTGCATGTACATTTCAATGGAGTTATTGTTTATTGTTGTTGCTCCTCAAAGCATTCTTTGTGAATTATTATATAATTTAATACACTTTAGCTTCAACTATTCCTCTGTGTTTATTTCATGTAAAAGACTAACAGAAAAATGGTTCGTTTGTGTGTTTCAGCTTGTCAAAGTACTTTCATTTGTTCATTCATTGTAGGGTGTCACCTATCCTGCGTGCCACGGAATGTGGAGTAAATGGGCTCCTCCTTTAGAGCGGAGTCGTTTAGTAACTACATCTTTTTGTGGTGAGTAGTCATACAATAGTATTTTGCCATTTTTTTTTTTTTAAGAATGACATTATATGATTTTTTTTTTCTTCAAAAAAATGCATTAACTCACGTTTTTTGTATCTTCTTCAGGCTCTTATGCAGGAGCTGTTATTGCAATGCCATTAGCTGGAATTTTAGTGCAATATACCGGGTGGTCGTCTGTTTTTTACCTCTATGGTAAGAATTGTTTTTTAGCACTCCAGTGTGTATAAGCTTACCTTGATAATAAAGGTATTGTTGCTTCTCTTCTCATTTGCGATGAATTGGTTGTGCTTTGCTAGCTACTGAAAATTGACCTTTTCATTAAATAGTTTATACAATCTATAATAATGAAGTAATGCCATTGGGGAAAATGTTTATGAATATCAGTCAATTTAAATTAAAGTGATATTGAAGGGACGAGTGCACACTGAAGTAAAATGCAAATGTCGAATCTCTCTTGGGGATAAATATTAATGATCAAAAGCATCTTAAGGGGAAGCCAGAGCAATACAAAAATCGATGCTAATTTATTGTTTTATTGGTAGTTTGACCTACCGAGGGCATCATATAATGAAAAGAGTAAGAATATGTAGACCGAGCTCATGCTATATTTATGTAGGTTCAGTTTTGGGGTATGTGACAAACCTTGTGATGGAGCGTCATACTGTACAGAACTAGGTGCTGATTTTTCTATGGATTTTACAGTTCCCAAAATCACAGCTTGTGCGACTCCAAAATAAAATAATCAAAGGCAGTTTGTGACTCATTATGAATCACAATTCGGAGGGGATGTGAAAGTGGTATACTTTCCTAATTGTGATTCTTAATGAGGAAATGTATCAAGGGTATTTTTTTTACTCATTATGAATCGCAATTAGGAAGGGAAAGTGTCCCCTACTAATTGCAGTTCTTAATTAAATGTATCAATGGTTTATGACTGCATTGAAATGTTTCTGACTACAAAGGTAGAGTGGTAATGAAATGGAAAGGTGAAACTTTGTCCATAGTGCAGCTTATCCTTTGGGAATTGTGTTGAGCTGCCACACAGTAGTGGCAGTAGTCCGGGAGACGTAGGCTGCTTAAAAAAATCCCATTCGGGAAAAGTTCCTTGCAGTCCACTATCTCTGCGTTTGCACGCAACTGTGCTGGCAAATAGTTAACGTTAATTAGGCAGATGCTTTTGTGAACACCTGCAAAGAGGAAACATATCTGTTTGTGTATCTCTCTCTCTAGCCATCTGTCCCTCATTTACCTATACCTCTGTCTACTGATTTCTGTGAAATGTAGGCTTTGAAACCACTGGTAGACATTCAGTAAAAACGCTTATACATATTTGAAATGAGTAAGCCTTCTTACTGACTATTTCTCAGTGATGTCAAAGTTCATGTTTTTCATAACATTGGTCTAATTGTGAAATATTTCCCATATTACATTGTGATGAATTAAGTTGCGGCATATGTAGCTTTCCTAAGCACATAAAAAGTTAAACACACAATTTCCTATTTCTTTCAGTGCTGGTAAAAACAAAAACACATTCACAATGACAGTGCTGGGGTCGTCCGATTTGCGCAAGCGTAGAATTCACCCGCACAGTGGGGAAATGTGTGCCGCATGGAAGCGGTTAAAAAGAATGTGAGATTGTATGGTGTGAGGCATAAAATCAAGGATTTGAGCTCATTGAAAAAAAAATCATTCATGCGATACCCTTGAAACCTTTTGACACATGAGATGAAACCATAATCTTGATGGATGCAAGCCAGATGGGTCTAGGTGCTGTTCTTATTCAACACAGAGATGGCAGAGATGAAGTGGTAGCTTTTGCCTTTGGTAGTTTGAAGGGTGCAGAGTCATCTTATTCAGTAATTGAGAGAGAGTCCGAAGCATGTTGGTGGGGCATTGTTGATTTCAAAATGTACCTATGGGGTTCACATTTCACTCTTTGTGTTGATCACAAGGCCTATGTTCAACCTTTTACCACCAAAGGTATGGAACGTATCACACCCAGTATTGCCAAATGGCAGTATAGGCTTCTGGAATGCGAATATAGATTGGAATATTTACCCAGAGCTAAAAATGTGTTGGCAGAGTGCATGTTTCGTCTTTCTGGTTGTGAGCAGAGTGATAATGGTGAAATCGTGAAGATTGAAGATGTGTCTTCATGTAATGCAACTGGTGCTATGTAAAGCGCTCTGATACCCAATTCTGGTCAAGTTTGCGCTATATAAAACTCTGTAAAATAAAATAAATAAATAAATACAGGCGGATCTAGGGTGTACTATTGAATGTCACTAGATCCACCATGGTGACAGTGTCATATCGGAGAGTGAATGGCTCACTGCAAGTGATTTGGTTGAGCAAATGAAGCAAGCTAGAGAGAGTATTCTCCATGGTTGGTCACAATGGAAATCTGATGGAGTAAAAAGTGATGTTTCCAAGCACATTTTGAAGAATTGTCAATTATCAATGGGCAAATGTGTTCGTAGTGCCTGTAGAAATGAGAAACAGAATTATGGTTTTAGCTCATGAGGGGCACCTAGGAATGCGAGCGATGAAAAGATGGATAAAGGAGAACTTTGGTGGCGAGGGCTGGACAGGAGTGTAGCGCACTATGTGATGGATTGTATCAGTTGTGAAAGTAGTGACACATCTCAAGTCACAGTTCCTAGTCCTGTGGATACCATAGGAGTGCCCCAAAAAGCTTAGAGCAAATTGGCCCTAGATATAATTGGTCCCATGGTTCTTTCTGGTGTGTTGGAGTATGGTAATGTTGTTGTGTATTTTTACAGCCGTTGGGCGGAAGTCAAATTGGTGCAATCGTTATAAGTCATTGAGTTTTTGGAATACATTTTAGACAAGTAAGGTATTCCTGAGGAAATTATGTTGGATAATGGCTGTTAGTTTACAACTTCAAAGGGTGGGCAGAGTTGGCGGAGACGCCAGAGCAGGTAAGTGTTTATTTCCTACTCTTTTCTGGGCATGGGTGCAGGTGATAACTCTGCTCCGCCGCGGAGTCTGAGTTTTTGCCTGAACTCTGCTTTTCTTAGGGAGCGCAGAGTTGGAAAAACTCTGCAAACTCCACTGTCGGAGCGGAGTTCATCACCCGAACTTAACATCTTCATAATTTTCAGAGTTTTTGAGTTTTTCCAGAATCAAGCACACTAAGACTTCTTTATACCATTCAATGAGTAATGGTCTAGTTGAACGTTTCAACAGAGTTCAAAATTACAACATACAGTTAGCGAGAGCTAATGGATTTAACTGTAAGAAAGAATTAAGGAAATTATAATGGGATGTACGCACTACTCCCATCACAGAAACATGCATTTTGTGCTATTTAGGGGTAGAGATCCTGCGTCTAAAATGATAAGACAGTGGATGGGGGGGGGTTTACTATTTCTAAGCATTGTTGGAAAATGTGAGTAGGAAAAGAGAACAAGCCCAGGACGGAGCAGAGGCTGACTCTGCTCTGTGCACTCCCTCAGAGGTCTAAATTCCTTGTCTACTTGGTACACTCTCTCACAGGTCTCTGTGCACCCTCCTCTCTGTGCACTCTCAGAGGTCTCTATTCACCCCCCACTCTGTGCACTCTCTCTCAGGGGTCTATCTTTATCCTCTGTGCACTCTCTCCGAGGTATTTTTTCATCCTCTGCTCTGAGCACTTTCTCGGACGTCTCTGTGCAACCTTTGCTCTGTGCACTCTTGCAGAAGATTCTGTTCATCCTCTGCTCTGTACACTCTCTCAGAGGTATGTATATGTGGATGTGGGTTATTATCCCCACATCCACATATACATACATGAACTCAATAAACCCACAGAAATTCACTGGTTGTAATTAGCAGAGCTAACAATAGTTTGCACCCCCACCATGCACTGCTAATTACCTCACGCATTACATCACTCATGACACGTTCTATGACATCATTGCTAACATTACTGATGACACTGATGGGGCCACCATTTTTCCCCAGGGACCCCATCCCCAGGATTATTTCTTTAAAAAGAGATGGAGGTGTGGGGCTTCTCTCCAAAAAAACACCTTTGGGCCCCAGGATCCCCATCCCATGAGACTAAATTCCTTATAGAAGGGCAGTGGGGCCATGCAACCCCACTCTGTGCTGGTATTTTTTAGGGGGGTCCATATCCCAGGACGTGATACTACACAGAGTCCAAGGTAACATACCCTCAGGACACTGTTGGCATACTCGACCCACCATCTACCAGGCAGGAAACTCTTTTGTGCTCCCACCTGGTGGGTGCAGTGAAAAAATGCTACTCCTGCCTGGGTGGGAGCATAGCCCCCCTTCCCTAGGCCGATTTTGGCCCTGAAGACCCCATCCCCCAGGGCCTGGCCTTTTTTATTTTCATTTTGAAAAAGGTAGGGGGCTTTGTGCCCTCCCTCCGGGCCAATTTCGACCCGGGGACCCCATTCCTGGGGCCATACCTTTATTTATGTTATTTTTTAAAAAGGGATGTGGTCCAGGTCTATTTCGGTCCTGGGGTACCCATCACCCGTGGCCAGGCCTTCATCCTTTTCCAAAATAAATTGTGGAGGGGGGTCAGCGTGCTAATATTGCCCCAGTGACCTCATCCCCTGGGACATTGCCACCATGTTGTTGACGGTGGGGGGAGCTTCAAGGCTCTTGCAGTCCCTGCCGGCTCCCCACTTCCTGTGGGATCCAGCATTGCTTTTGGCAGAGGCATCTCCACACATGCTGCTCCCTCTCTCCAAAAGCATTTCTGCTCAGCTTCATGGAAGCAAGAGCATTTCCAATGCTTTCTCTTCCATGAAGCAGAGCAGTGTTTGCTATGGCTCGGAAGCCACAGCAAACTGCAATGTCCCTGGGGGGTGGTGGTCCAGAGTGCCATCTACAACTCCATGAGGGAGGCCCCCTACAATAAAAATGAATTCCAGAGGAGGTGGTGGACACCTGGTCTGTGGGAGCCACGTGGACCTTTATTTAATTTAGCAGTTCTAGTTGCCCCTGGGAGGTGCCTGTCCCTGGGGCAGTGTGGGGGGGCTTGTGGCTCCCACATTTATGTCAATTAGCCCCAGGAGGTGGCAGGCACTGGGACTGTGTGGGGGGGCTGGAGCCCCCCAAGCACTATGATTTATTAATAATGCCCGGGTGTGGCCATCCCAGCATTCCTTTTTGTTTAGCACCGGGAAGGTGATGGTCTCCGGGGCAGCGGGGGCCCGTGCCGGGCCCACAATCATTTTTTTATGTGCCCTGGCAACCTGGGGGGGTCTTCCTTATTTGTTTAACGTTTTTTCATGTGACTCAGTTCAACCGAGTCACAAGATAGCTGCCAACACTTCCTTATTTGAAGTGTTGGCAGCCAATCAGATCTCAGGCACAAGCTCGGGAGGGGTTGCAGATCTACAGCAACCACAGTTGTATACCTGAGAAATCTTTACATTTCTTAGCAACTACTGAATAAATTTACACCATTTAACAAAAAGAGTACTTTCTGGACAAAGAGCTAACCTTTTGCCAATTGTGGTGTAATTCGGTTCAGCAGTTTAGGCTGTAGCCGTGTCTAAAATTTCCTATGGAAATAAACATGGTGAAAAAGGGGTTTGGGACCCCCCTTTTACCCAGCCTCTGCTTTACGGACCATCCCGATATTTTCAAGACAGCAGCTGCAGTAAGCATCAAACTAGTTTCGAAAATTTCACTAAGATTTGACAAACGATGCCAAAGTCATTGGCAAAATGAAAAAAACTTTCTTCCTGTGGAAAGTGCATCCAAACTATAACGACCTACTGGTGACCACCAGTAGGTATAATTTATATATTTATGTATATAATATAATATAGTCCTGCATTGATGAGGGAGAATTATTGCAAAGAGTTATACTCCCTATAAATGTATTTCTTGCTGCTACTGAATAAATGTTAGTTCAGGAAATTATGACCTTATTTGGTTGTCTTGAGAATTCAGCAATAAGCAGCACCTTATTTGGTTGTCTGGAAAAATATGCTCTCAAGTGGAAGTTGTCAACTCACCGAATGTATTCTTTTTTCTCTGAAGAACTCTTCATCATGTCTTCATTAAGGTGAACGTACGGTCTGAAAGATTGAAAGGTAAAAAAATACCCTCTGAGAAATTAGGTGTGTAGTCGAAACACTGTTCTCCAGGCAAAGAATTCAGTTAAAGTGTGCCACATGAGCTTCATGCAGGTGCTATGATATTTAAAAGTTTATTGAGGGCCATGGAAGACATGGCTTGGCAGTTCGGGCTGAACTGTTCCCATGAGGCACAGAGTCAGACTGATTTGCATATAGCCATGTCTGAAATGGGGTGGCTGAGTGGGCTAAAGAATGGTGATGGATTAAACCCAGATCAGTTGACTGGGGGTGAGTGTTTGATTTGCTCAAATGCTCTGTCCATCATCCCCTTTTGTATCGCTTTGTTCGCCCTAAGTGTGGCAGAGTATGCTCAGACGTGAGTCCCTTGCTCACTTGGCCACTGGATTCAAGATAGCCTGGCTGATGAGGATTATGAATCCGAAACCAGTCCCAGGATGCTTGTTTCTGGTCCATGGAAGACATGGCTTGGCATTTCAGGCTGGACTGTTCCCGCGAGGCACAGGGTCAGACTGATTTGCATATAGCCATGTCTGAAATGGGGTGGCTGAGTGGGCTAAATAATGGTGATGGATTAAACCCAGATCAGTTGACTGGGGGTGAGTGTTTGATTTGCTCAAACGCTCCGTCCATCATCCCCTTTTGTATCGCTTTGCAGGTTGAGTAGAGCACAGATCCGATTGAAGTTTGCAGAGACCAAATTGGAATTCCGCTAGGCATCTGGAAATCAAAATCTTCAGGAGAAGGCATAACAGAAACCAGGAGAAAGGTAACTGAAATCTCCAATGGGGGTACCTATTAGTCACGAGACTTTTTCTGTTACTTTTTTTTACTAGAAATCGAATTTACTTTCCTGACAGAAGCTATCCCCTTACCGCCATTTGCAGCAAGGGGCTGGCAGTCTGCAAGTTGTTGGGCTGTAGGCCAGGCCCTACGGCCAACCTCATGTTGTACATTACATGGTGGGGGACAGATATAGTTATTTATGGAAATAAACGTTGACTTCACATTGTTGAAATCAAAATGCCCTAGAAGTTTTCCTAAAAAGCAAAACTTTAAGTGATGTTATAGTTAAGTATGGTATTAATATCTTCCTTCACAAATCAAAAACCTTAAAAATGCACTACTATTCCAAAGGTAAAGGGGAAGGTATAGTTAGCTGAAAATGTCAGTTTCAGCATTTTAAACTAATACAATCCACTGTAATTCACAAGTTGTAGTCAACTCAATAAACTATTACTTCCACCCTTGCCAGGCACTGCCTTTGCCTCACATATTGCAACACTCATGACATACTGTATGCTATCATTGATAATATTGCTGATGACAACTGAATTTACATCATTGTTGACAACACTGTGGAATACAGGAAGATTGTAGTATACTCATGTGTAGTGGAGTCAAAGCGCAGCTGCAAACACCATATGTGGCTCATTCTTTTTGTTAGAGTGACAGAAATGAATTCTGTCATTGTACATTCTCACCCAAAAAATCTTAATTTAATTAATATGGATCAATGCCGTTTCATCAACGTTGACCAATATTTTTCTGATCCCACTCAAAAGTAGCTGTAAAACGTCATTTCCTTTTTCAAAGACTGTAAACATAATTGCTGCTGGGAGCTCATTGTACGTTCATATTTATGCATACATGCAGTTCGGGTGGGCATACAAATAAGCTGCAAATGTATTCACCTCGCTGTTTAGATCAGCTACTCGGCTGAAAACTTCACCTTGGAAGAAGCTAGCTGAAGATAAAAACATGTTTGCCCTTGGAGAATTACATACTCTGTACTTTGTTCTTTTGTCGATCTCTTTGGTCCTTGGTCTGGCTAAACCGCAGATAACACATTGAATATTCTTTATTTATTTATTTATTTATTTATTTATTAAATTTATAGAGCGCAACAAATACCAGGAATGGTGTCTCGGCGCTAAGCAGGCAGAGCAGACAGAGAGGCACCTCTTATGCATTATTGGATAAATAGCCAAGTCTTTACTTGCTTTCTGAAAATCATCAGTGATGAGCTGTTTTTTATATAGAGGGGCAAGGAGTTCCAAGGCTTCGAGGCGGCCACCAAGAAGCGTCTGTCTCCCCATGTGACTGTTCTCACCCGTTGAATGCATAGAGATGCGGATGAGGCCGATCTTAAAGTTCTATTAGGGGCATACATCGGCAGTGATTCCCTAAAAAAATCAGGTCCTAGGCTGTTCAAAGCCTTGTAAATGATACATAAAGCCTTAAATTTAGTTCTCTTTTTTACTGGAAGCCAGTGTAGTTGATAAACGATGGGAGAGATGGATGAGAACTTGGGGGTTTTGGTCAGAATTCGAGCTGCAGCATTTTGCACCATTTGTAGTTTTTTAAAAACCTGCTCCTGGGCATTCAGTAGAAGCCCATTACAGTACTCCACCTTGGATAACACCAAGGAGGACATAAGGGTTTTCCCGGCAGATAGAGGAAGGAAAGGTAGCAACTTTTTCACTCTTCGTAGCATAAAAAATGAGGAGGAAACTACTGCATTGGCATGATTAATGAAGCTTAGTTTATTATCAAACATTACTCCTAGGTTTCTGACCTTTTCGACTGGGGTGGGTGGATTCCCCATTTCTGGCGGCCACCAGACCGGGGACCAAGCTGGTTTTAGGTCTCCGAACACCATTACCTCGGTCTTATCGGTGTTCAGTTTTAGACAGTTACTGTCCATCCAACGGCTAATGGCTCTCATGCCTGTTTGAAAGTTGGCTGCCACCTCACTCCCATTTTTATGCACTGCTAATACCAACTGAGTGTCGTCGGCGTACGAAGTCACTCCCACTCCATGGATTTTAATGACCCTCGCCAAGTCCGACACATAGATGTTGAAAAGTGTCGGACTTAGCGAGGATCCCTGGGGGACTCCGCAAGGCAGTGAAAACGTTGGTGAATAATAATTCCCCATCTTTACCATCTGTTCTCTATTATACAGAAAGGAAGCCAGAAGCTTCACAGCTTTGCCCTGTATGCCCATCGCTGTGACACGGTCGATCAGAGTCTTATGATCGACCGTGTCAAACGCCGCTGAGAGATCCAGCAAGATCAGGACTGCCGTGCCACCCTGGTCCATGATCTGTCTGATTTCTTCTGACGCCTTTATAAGAGCCGTCTCCGTTCCGTGGCCTCTCCTAAACCCGAACTGAGTACTGTCTAACAGGTTGTTATGCTCAATGTAGCCGGCCAGCTGTTTGTTTATAACTTTTTCAAGTATTTTCGACGGGAATGGGAGGGCTGCTATAGGGCGATAACTTTTCACTTCCAAGATGTTAAGGGTGGGTTTCTTTAGGAGTGGTTTTATTATTGCTGTCTTCCATATTTGAGGAAAATTTCCTGATTCGCAGATAGTTCTGCAGATGTTCTCCAGAATTGGGGCTACCACGTCAGATATTGATTTAATTACTGTCGGTGGACAGGGATCCAGAGGGGAACCCGACATTGTGACTTTGATAAGATCCTTTATTTCTGACAGTGATGGAGGGAGGATTTCGTTCAAAGAGGATGTGAGCTGTGCAGTCTTAAGGCTTTCTGATGATTCTCCTATCGTATTGATGTTAAATTTGTCAAAGATTTCTGTGACTTTGGCCCTGAAAAAATCAGCCATTTGATCACAGAAATCTTGGGTAATGTCTGTATTATTAGCTGTAGGTAAGGTTGTTAATGTTGCCACTACCTGATATAATTGTTTGCTGGAGTTGTGTGCTTTTTCTATCTGTTCACAGAAATATTTGCTCTTTTCCAGTCTTAACAGCTTCCTATAGCCCGACAGTGCATTTTTATATCTATCTTTATCGTTGTTATCATATTTAACTCGCCAGCACCTTTCTAAATTACGGCATTTCTGTCTTTCTAACCTTAAAGGTTCAGAGAACCAAGGGGCTGACGGTGTTACACGATTTGGGCGCACTTTCTTTATAGGCGCTGCTTGATTGAAGGTGTCTGTGAGCCATTGGTTGTAGTTATTAGCTGCTAATTGAGAATCTAACACCTTGGGTGGTTTATTATTTTCTAGTTTTTCAGATAATATTTTGACATCTATATTTCTCCAGTCCCTGCATGTCCTGAGTGGTTTTTTTGCCACATGATGATTTTTGTGTTTTCTAACAAGGACATAAAAAACCACCGCTGCGTGATCTGACCATATGATAGGAACAACCGTAGGGGGGGTAATAGCCGGATTGTTCGTAAATAAGCCATCAAGAACATGACCTGCTTTGTGCGTGGCTGAAGTAACTAACTGCATTAGGCCGACGGCCTTAAAATCCTCAATAAGGCTCTGTGTATCTTTGTCCGTAGTTTTTTCTAAATGAAAATTAAAATCTCCAAGTATTGTAAAATCGGAGACTTCCGGCACTGTTTCTAATAAAGTGCCGATGGATTGGAGAAAGGGCGCTCGAGCCGCTGGGGGGCGATAGAGCAAAACTCCATTAAACGTTTGAGTAGGAGACAAAATAATAGAAAAGGCTAGTGTTTCTGCAGGAATGCTATCAGGTGTTCCTTTTTTTAGTGTTAATTCTAGCCGTAAAATTATGGCAAGGCCACCTCCTTTTTTCCCTGCAGGTCTATCTTGTCTGACGATGTAATAGCCCTCAGGGGTGGCTGATACAAGGTCGGGATCAGAAGCTAAGTCGGCCCAGGTCTCTGTTATAAACAAGATACCCAGATTATGTGCCGAGATTAGTTCTGCCACTTCTTCACTGTGTTTACACATTGATCTGGCATTTACCAATGCGCATTTAATGCGTGTGGCCTCTTCACAAGACGCCCTTGGGATATTCCTAAGAGAAAAGGTGGTTTTAAAAGTACACTTTGGGCAAACTATCGAAGGCATGTTAGTGCATTCTTCCAAGTCAAAGTGTGGACAATCGGCCAAAAACATAGTGTTTTTTATATCTAATAGGTCGGAGAATGTATATTTTATTAACTTACTGGGATGACATGGTGACCGGCAAGGAAATGGGGCACTGAGCGCGGGTCCAGCGCGGACTGGCGCAGACTGGCACCCCTTTGGCGCGGCTTCGGCGCGATGACGGCGCTCCCGCTGCGCTCGACCGCTGCGCTTCCGTGTAGCCATTTTATGCTCTAAGCCCCGCCCCCAGCTAGAACGCTAACTCCGTTCTGGACGGGGAGCCGGCTCTGAACAATGGAGCTCACCCTGCCCTCCACACAAATGGCACGAAGCCGCGATGGAACGGGGCTGAGGGTCCACAAAATTATTAATGGTGAGTTAAAATGAATCACAATTCGTACATCAATTGTAACCAATTTAAATGAAGTTCACAAATACAGTTATTAAAAACCGCGTTAAGCGTTGTCAACTGGGCTAAGCAGCGTGCAGAGGAGGAGCCCCTCGCAGTCTGCACGTACTCTTTAGCAAAATCACCCAAGGAGCTGCCACCACCTTGTTAGCTTTCTGCTCAGTTGTTGGAGATGGATAAGGGGTAGCCATCGGTCTTCTAAGAGGATCGGCATTGTGTTTGGTTATTGTCACTTTCTCAGAAGGCTAGGTTTATTTTTGTGATTTACTGGTTTCTGCTTTTTTTGGACAATTTTTTTCCAGACATTTTCAATTGTATATGACTTGTAGCACTTGTCATTACAATGAGAAAATATTTGATCCTCTTCACCCATCAGTTTCAATCCTTAGTGCACTTCCTCTTGACATATTTCTGCATCATCCCAAACTCTGAGCCGCAGTTCATGTTTAGTTTGGCATATGATACATTTTACTCTGTTGAAGGAGTCCTCGGATTTTGTAGTAAACAAGACTCTGTCAGGTGGTAAAAGTTCCTCTACTACCACTTGCTTTATAAACTAACAATATGATGACTAAAACACATCATTACAGAGTTGCCATTTCTGAAAATGGCAGACGGGTTGCTCTGAGGAGTTTTTTTCTGTCTCTATAAGACTACTAGACCACCAAATCCTATGTTTTGACACCAAAATGAAATATATAAGTCTCATGGTTCCTGAGAAATTACATCATCACTGCAACACATCTAACATTTTAAAAAATGACAGCCTGAAAGTTTTGGCCCGAATTCACAGTGTCTACTCAAGCTAGATCACTTCTCTAATGACACAAAAACACATATCAAAAATGAAAGTCTCTGGCCAACAATTTTTTTTTACGAAGGCAGATCGAGGGGCAGAGACTAGACCTGGACTTTCGCCCATTGGAAAAAGACTGAGAGCCTGTTTTGGAGTTTGACAGGTTTGTCTGGCCAACAATTTTTTTTTACGAAGGCAGATCGAGGGGCAGAGACTAGACCTGGACTTTCCCCCATTGGAAAAAGACTAAGAGCCTGTTTTGGAGTTTGACAGGTCTGTAGTCGCTCATGTTTGTGATGGAGCACCCATCTGTCAAATTCTAAATCTGGTCCTAAGTCTGAAAGTAGAAATTTTGACGGGCGAAAACGTTAAAATTATCTGACTGATCTCATACTTGACGACTTAACCATTTAACTTGTGCAATCTATGAGAACATATGTCCATGAGTTCATGTAAATCTGAGAATGGCATTTAACGGAACTACTGCAGTGTTTTATTGATATACTTTTCAACTTAAATTGCTGGCTAAAATATTCTCCAGGTACATGAAAGTTTTTCTAAAGAGAGGTACTAGAAAGAGATTTGTTTAAGAAGAATTTTGGTGACACAAGGATGTACATTGAAAAATTCTAGATTACAGAAAGTTAGGAGCAGAACCAAGTAAACATTTCTGTATCTGACAAAGGAATTATAAAAGGACCCACTTCAGATTATGCAGAATCTGTTTTGCGGAAGTATTGTGGGAGGTTTTTAAAAAAGCACATGCAGCTTCATTCTGCACAGTTTATTTCTGTGTATCCTGGTATTTAGAAATTTCAAGGTACATAGAGTTGCAATAATTAAGCTGAGATCCAACAGTAGCTTCAACAATTGTCGTGCTGGCACTTAATCACAAAAGAGAAAGTATAGGATATAACATAGGAAAAATAGGAAACAATAAGAGACAAATGAAGTATCTTTACAATAAAGTCTCAACTTGGAATCAAGTTTCAAACGATGACTTTTTGCATAGGTTTGAGGTTGAGGTTGTAGTTGAGCAAGAGGACCTAAGATAGTGGGCCATGAGACTGCATGCCAGGAAGGAAGAGCTATACCTACAATACGATCTCAGTTTTATTCATATTTATTTAAATGCAAAAGCTGTCATTAAATATTATAAATTCCTGCAAGGATTTTATAGGAAATGTGTATTTATACTTGAAGCCGGGCAAAGGTTTGTTTACCAGGTACTACCTCTCAGTACTTTGTACTTCCTCTCCCTCCCAGCATCCAAGTGATTTGTATGCTGGATATGCTGCATCTATGGTGTCACTCCTGACTTCTGCTTTTACGTTGCAATCACCATGCTTATCCTTATTTGTCCCTGGCCCAGGTACCACCTTTAGGCCTTTCAATCCCATTTCCTGCATACTGGAGCTATTGTTTTACATCTGCAGTCACACTTTTATTCTATTTGACTGCCTCTCTTTCTCTGCTGTCACCCGCCAGTATACCTCTCAGCTTCCTATTCATAGGCCATGCTTACCATTTGCCTGTTCCTGCACAATGCATCCACCATGAGGTGACATGGGTCGCTCATTGTTAATTTCTGTACTCCTGTTTTTCCACTTCCCTTTATGTTGGCAATCAAAATGCATAAACTTCAGCTGTCCCTTACATTTCCTGCACATGACAAACCTGATGCAATGTCACCACTGATGGTTTGCAGTTAGTATGTGTCCTGTCCTCACTCCTGTCTTCATTTGGCATCTGCTACTTTGCAGGATTTCCATATTTATTTCTTGCCCCTATGGTATAGGTAGTAGTTGATGGTTATGTGCAGTTATTTATCCCACTTTGCAGTCATCCCCTACAGTTTTCTTCATTCCCTTAATGTCTCTTTATCGTTATTCTCCCCTCTGTCACGGTAATCAGGAGTTCTTACTCAAGTGATAAGCAGTGAATTGGCTGATGGCATTGTTACACACACTTTATAAACAGACAATGCACAGTTATGCTTGGATTACCTCCAGAAGAATTGTCTTTAAAAAATTGAGTTCTAGCTCTTTACCAGCTTGGCTCCCCCCACACCATAAGTAAACACATTACCACCTTGACCCTGAGAAACAACTCAACAGAGGCCTCAAGCCAAGAGTCCACAGGAGTAAGATCTGAGTGGTTTTGAATCAAATTCCTTGATGCATGATGCACAATTAGGTAGGTCAGTTAAGGTCAATGGGACGTTTGAGAATGTGGAAGACTCAGGTGGTGCTCCTACACACATGAGTCAAACCTTGTTAGTAAAATAATATTCTCACTAAAAGATTGAGATTGTGCACCAATGTTTATAACCTGCACCCTGAGAATCAAACTGTGCATGTAAGGGTGGCACTCATAGCCAGTGAGAGACACAGTTCTTTAAGGTGTGGATCATACACCAACATAGTGACAGTACAGTTGTGTGTGAGATCCAAATCTAATATGTGAGATTTTTCCCCATGGCTTGGGACTTGCAGCAAATAAATCAAGTATTCTACAAGAAATAAGACATACAAATTATTAGTGAGACTGCTTCAAGAAATGATGTCTACAAATAAAAAGTGAAAATGTACTCCAAAAAGTGAAACTTGCATGCAGTTAGTGAGACTGTAGTTATTTCTCCAGTCAAACACTGCCAAACTTTAAAGATGTTACTCACTTAGACCGGAATCCCCAAATGACATTAGTCACGTAAATAGTTTGCATGCTGCTGACCCTCCCCTCAAGGTATGTAACACATACTTGAAAAGTGTGCAATTTGCCTGGGAAGGTTTCCTGGTACTGAAAAATCAATAGCAGCCTGGACGGAGATGAGCCTGGCCTAAGTGAAGAGCATTATCTTCAGTTTCTTGCAGAATTCAGGAACTGAGGAGGTGGCTCTGATTTGCATGGACAGATTGTTCTAGGCTCTGAGAACAAGATAAGAGAAAGACTGTAAGCCAACAATAGGCATTTAAAAAAGATGTCCCACTTCCGTCTCAAGGGCATTGACAGACCCATGATCACGCCTTTGAGGGACTTATTGAACCTTTTAACAAGCCCATTGACCTGGGATGGTTGGGTGTGGAGAACTTGTAGGTTACCCCACATTATTACCACATTGCCTTCATGTTCATGGAGATAAAGTTGGTAGTTCTTGAGGGAAACCCACCCAGGGAAAGATCCCCGTCAGTGCCCTGGATAATGCAGGTGCAGTCGCTGTTGTCAGTAGTATTGTCTAAACATACTGAGTGGCATGGTCCATCAACAGCAGGATTTATCTGCTACTTAGGGCTGTCTTGGGTTCTAGGGGCCAACAGGGTTGATGCCCAACTTTTCAAAGAGGGTGCTTATGACAGGAAGGGGAATTAGAGGAGCCTTTCACCATTCTCTCGGTCCTCCCACTGGTCTGACCGATTCAGAAAAGGGGGTGGTGATGAACAGAGTGCCTGAATTAAGCAGACCACTCTTACCCAGTCCAAAGATCAGGGCTTGATCCGTCACCGTTTTTTATCTCACTGCACCATCCCAGCTCAGAACTTGGCTATATGCAAATTAGTCTGTTCCTGTCCCAGTGCATGATGGGAAAAGGGCAAACCAAACTACCAAGCCAATTCTTGTACTGGGAAGGAAACAAGCTTCCGAGGACCGGTTTCTGCCATTTCAGGCGGCGTCGGCCCGGCTTGCTTGAATCCTGATGGTGCAATGAGCAAGGGACTCACATCTGAGTATACCCTTCCACGCTTATGGTGGACAAAATGATTCAGAAAAGGGGGTGGTGATGAACAGAGTGCCTGAATTAAGCAGACCACTCTTACCCAGTCCAAAGATCAGGGCTTGATCCATCACCGTTTTTTAGCTCACTGCACCATTCCAGCTCAGAACTTGGCTATATGCAAATTAGTCTGTTCCTGTCCCAGTGCATGATGGGAACAGGGCAAACCAAACTACCAAGCCAATTCTTGTACTGGGAAGGAAACAAGCTCCCGAGGACCGGTTTCTGCCATTTCAGGCGTCGTCGGCCCGGCTTGCTTGAATCCTGATGGTGCAATGAGCAAGGGACTCACATCTGAGTATACCCTTCCACGCTTATGGTGGACAAAATGATTCAGAAAAGGGGGTGGTGATGAACAGAGTGCCTGAATTAAGCAGACCACTCTTACCCAGTCCAAAGATCAGGGCTTGATCCATCACCGTTTTTTAGCTCACTGCACCATCCCAGCTCAGTACTTGGCTATATGCAAATTAGTCTGTTCCTGTCCCAGTGCATGATGGGAACAGGGCAAACCAAACTACCAAGCCAATTCTTGTACTGGGAAGGAAACAAGCTTCCGAGGACCGGTTTCTGCCATTTCAGGCGTCGTCGGCCCGGCTTGCTTGAATCCTGATGGTGCAATGAGCAAGGGACTCACATCTGAGTATACCCTTCCACGCTTATGGTGGACAAAATGATTCAGAAAAGGGGGTGGTGATGAACATAGTGCCTGAATTAAGCAGACCACTCTTACCCAGTCCAAAGATCAGGGCTTGATCCATCACCGTTTTTTAGCTCACTGCACCATCCCAGCTCATGCACTGGGCCAGGGACAGACTAATTTGCATATAGCCAGGTTCTGAGCTGGGATGGGGCAGTGAGCTAAATAACGGTGATGGATCAAGCCCTGATCTTTGGACTGGGTAAGAGTGGTCTGCTTCATTCAGACACTCTGTTCATCACCACCCTCTTTTTTGAATCAGGTAGGACAAGACCAGCAGAATCTATCTGATGTCAACCACATATAGAAGTGGATGACAAGCCTTGCAAAGGTCTTGTCTTACTCCAGTGGTCCTGCCATGGGTACATCATGAGCTAGTCACTGTAGGAATGCTCAGTGGCACTGGGTTGTGTCAGGTTTAGGAACTTGAGACTTGCTATACTGGAGATCATTCTCACAATATTTATGGTGATCACCAAAGTTATACACTACATACTACCCACTCTGAACCCCCAAAACCCCTTTCTACCTCTATAAACTAACCACACCATAACATATCTATATTTATTCCGTGTGGTCTACACAAATGATCCATTGCTGACATAATTTTTTTCTCTTTTTAGAAGTTTGTTCGTTTGTCAATGTGTTATACACCTGTTTAACTGCGAACTACAAGTTGGTAGAAACCATGAGAAAATGCAAAAATTCTAAATAAAAATGATTTCTCAGCCTGTTCCTGATAGATTGAAGGATGGTGATCTTTGCACAGCAAACATTTTGTTGATGCTACTTTAAGAAAAATATATTCTTTCTTGCACAACAACTTTTTTCCATTTTTAAAAAAAATATATTTTTTAATATGTTGTGTTTTTACTATTTTCTTGATTTCCTCCAGGATAATCCACAAATCGTCTTTATCTTAAGAATTCCCAACATGGGGGCAATAAGGGGCACACATTTGACTAGGATGCCTTTTGTAGAAAGGAAGTAATGAAGGCTTAAACAGAAATTGCCCCAAACATAAAACAATAAGATCAACATTTGAGGGGCTTGCGATCTTGCCTCCATTGCGAAAGGATTAGGTCAACAGATCCTTAGACTCAGCCTATTTCATAAGCTATGAATTAAACATCAAATTCAGTGTTTATTTAGTAATGGTATTTTTTATAAGGAGGCATGTCTATCTATCAGTTAATCAACTCAAAAGCATAAGAGTCAGAGTAGTACCAAATCAAATATAAATTGTGATAACTAGATCTGATGGTCAAGGTTATAATCAATGAATATCGACAGTATAAATATGTACATGTTATACTTCATTTATGTTTATGATTTGAACAATATTTATGTATTTCTCATGTATTTTCTATGTGTGGCAGCAGCCCACATGGAGAGAGGAAAAAGAGACTTGTGATTATTTTTGTGCAGGAAGTTTTCCCTTCCTGCACAGAAACAATCATCCCTGCAATGCAGGCACCCTAGAACTATGATATTGTGACCAATATAATGAACACATTGTGACTGTAATCAATATATTTTTAACTGACAAAAAAGATAAAACAAAATATATATATATATATATATATCAAACAACAGTTGCCTGTCAAAGAAGCAAACCTCAAAAAGGATAATGTTTTCGCCGTTATTTAATCAGGAGGCAAACAGCGTAGGGAAATTCACAGCATGCACAACAGTGTCAGTCCTGCCTGACGCGTTTCGTGACAGAGCACTTCCTCAGAGGCACAGGACTTCGAGGTAAATGGCACGTCGATTTTCGGAACCTCTATACCAGTGTTAGTCCCGCCCGTATGGGCGCGGCCACCCCGTGGCCTTATGGTACTTGTGGTGTCCATATTTCACTTGTGTGACCTCCGTGCAAATTCTCCTTATACAAGTTCATACCCAAGTGGGTTGCATTTCCATGTTCTCACCGCCGCTGTTTCACTCGTTCCGCCCAACCTGGCTCCTCTCCCAAACGCAAGGTTGTTTGTTTGACGTCCTCTCTGTTTGCCTCCTGATTAAATAACGGCGAAAACATTATCCTTTTTGAGGTTTGCTTCATTGACAGGCAACTGTTGTTTGGATATATATATATCAGTATACGATTTTGTTTTATGTTCCAAATTTTCTTGATTTACATTGCTGCATGTATATGATCACTTGTTTTCTAACAGGATTGGTTATTATTTGTTCCGTTTTTTTCGGCCCCTTTTATTATGAAAAACTATATATATATATATATACGTGCGCGTACCCTTACATGCGAGTTTCTGATTGGCTGGCAGTCGACTGTCAACATTCTAAACTGTCCAAACCAGGAAGTGTTGGCCACCATCTTGTTTTTCAGGAGAACTGAGGCACAAGAGAGCCCAAAACAAGAGTGGAAAACACAAAAAGGGGGTAGGGTAGAGACCCCCCAACCCTCTAGCCCTTCTCAGGGGGTCCCAAAAGGACCCCCAAGGGCAAAAAAAACAAAAAACAAATTTCGAAAAAATCACGGGGTACGCGCACCTTCTGGGACCCCCTGAGAAGGGCTAGGGGGTCAGGGGGTCTCTACCCTGCCCCCTTTTTGCGTTTTTCACATGACATATGTTGAAACAAACAAGGGTCTTAAGTACTCTCACTAGTGGGCGCGGCATATCATACTTGTATTTAAAGTGACAAGTGCCTATCTGTTAATTCCAGTCCGGATTGCGGGCAAGTGCCCATTCATTTCAATCCTAAACACTTCAACATTTCTATTGATGATTATGACAACATTTTTCCACTTTGATGTACACAATTAATTTCATCTGTACATAAGCCATAAAATCAATCATCTATATACACATTTCCATATCAGAATATAAAACATTTCCTCTATTTTACAAAAAAAAATATATATATACCTCTCAATATCTATATACAAAAAGCACTACCTTTATATACAAATATAAACATTACAATTTCTCATGTATACATTTGCTGTGGAAATTTGATATTCTGCTTGTTTCATCTTGTCTGTCTAGTATATAATAATCAGACTTTTTGTACAATGGTTAATCTTCCATCATTATCCAAAAGGTGATTTAACCAGATTTTGCTGATACGCCATTAGTTTCTCAATTAATTCATGTTAATGACAGGACCCTTGAAAAGCAGCTGTGAAATATATAAAATCCAAAAATACTATAAAGTGCTCGTGCTATTTAGTTACATTCTCTTTAAGATAAAAGAAAAGAAGAAAAAAGGAAATTCTTCACAGTGTGGACAGAAGTTGCGGATTCCAGAGTATTTTACTAATCCATGTGGTTATGTAATGGTTGTGTAAGGATCAATCTAACACATTAACCAGGGTATACTCAGCCAACCCATGTATATATATATATCCTGACCAATCCTGAGCAATCAATCACAAATGCCAGGCGCTGACGCCGTGGAAGTTTGACACTGTAGTTTATTGTTTTCACAACAAAAACCTTTGCGCACTTCGGTGTTGAGCCGCCTTGTTCATATATGTATAGTATATTTTGAGGAAGGAAAAGGGAATTTCGGTTGTGTTACCTTTCAGTTAATTTATCATAAAGTAAAGGAGCCAATCGATGTTCAATAGGCAGAGGTGGGACAAATGTTCTTCCTACAGCAGGGCTTTTTTTTTACCCTTTTTAAGTATATTTATCAGTTTTTGTATTGCTAATGCCTAGATTGCTATAAAGTATTTGTCTTGTGATGTATTGATTTAGAAAGAAACAAGCAGAAATCGGTAGTCCGGGCCAGATGCACAAAGAAGTGGTCATAACATTATGGCCACAATTTGTTACTATCGTTTTTGTGACCATAAATAATTTCATGAACCGATCTATGTAATAATATATTAGTTCATAAAAAATCTATATGGAATGGGTCACAATCCAACCTACCTTTTGAATATTAATGAGGTAGGCGGCAAATCACAACTAACTTTGATTGAAGGCTATGACAGGGATGGGATGGTAGCCTTTCAATATGGAAATTTGTATTAAATATACCCCTTTTTTTTTTTTTAAAGCAAAGATCAAAGATTTGTTTGTCTTTTAATAAATTTGTTTGTCAAGTCCCCCTGGACCACTGCACAATCCCAAACATATTTTCTTTTAACATTTAGAAAGGAGGTGTGCAGTACCACTCCAACTTGAAGATCGGCAATTTTTCAATGTTTTGTGTAACATGGTATGGTAGCAATACATTGACAGATTTGACACCAATCCAGTATTTGGAAGGGATGCATCCATCGCATCCCTTCCACATACCAAAATGGTATTTGAACAATCTCATGTTCGAGTCTGTAAATATTTATTCAGTTCTAAAATAGGAATAGTAGATTCAAAAATCAATTTAAATGGTTGTAAATCCCAAATCTGAGTTAAAATTTTTATAATTCTTACTAGAAACAAAATGGCTGCTTTTGATTTTAACCCAGACTTAGGGTGTTATTACAAGTACCATGGTCCTTAAGGACAACCGTATTCATGGTGTTGGTCTGACCACCACTACCTTGGCAGTCTATATTAGGATGGTGGTAGTGGGACCCCCACAAGACTGCTTCTACTGCCGTGATAAGGGTTCCCACAGCGGTGGAATTACCACCGAGCATATTACGACTTGCCTTTCCATCGCCCATTTCACAGTCGGGACCCCGCCATGAAAACTGTGGTGGAAAAACAGGTACGGGTGTTCTAACAGGGCCCCTGGGTGAATCTACCTATGTGGGTGTGCGTGCGGGGGCACATGTTGTGCCCCCCCCTACAATTGTACTTTCATGCATGCACTGTGTGGCTTGCATGACATGGTGCATGCCACCCAGTGCACATACTTGTAGTAGGCTCGCCTATGTGCCTAACATACCAGCCATTGTGACACCACCGCAGCACTGCCTGGCCACCTGCCCTGGATTAAACTCATAATCCAGTTGGGTGGTGCACCACAGGCTTGGTGGTTTTCCTGTGACTGCCATGTTGGCGGTCCCAAAGAAAGACTGCCAACCTTATAATAAGCCCCCATAGTAACATCCTAACTTTCTATAATTCATAGTAAAGGATACCCAAAGTTAATTTGAATTTGGCTGCTGATTACGTATTGACCTGTGCTTTTGGTTCTGACCACAGACAGCTTTTTTTCAATATTAAAATGATATGCACACCGAAAGTTAGACTCTTGACCCATTGAATAGTATAATTCACAGACCAAAAAATGTAAAACAGGTATCCACTAAAGTTCATTATCACTCCATATGGGTAACACAACGTCAATGTAAATATCATGAAGCCTGACTGGGTGGTATTCTTCAGTGAGAGGATTGGCCTGACCCTACTCTTGCTGTACTCCAATTGGCTCTTTGCAAAGTTTCCTTTTTCCCTTTTTTGTATAGGAAGCTTTGGAATGGTCTGGTACATGTTCTGGCTGTTGGTGTCCTATGAGAGTCCAGCAAAGCATCCCACTATCTCAGATGAAGAGCGTTTATACATAGAAGAAAGCATCGGGGAGAGTGCAAGCCTTTCGGGCGCTTTAGAAGTAAGACTTTTACTTATGAGCATGTTTCCACATTTAAAAACTGCTGCTTCCACAAGTGACAGTCTATTTATGGATGTGTTTTTACAATGAAATAATAGTTAAGTGTGTCATTTAATACAAGTGACAGTCTGTTTATGGATGAGTTTTACAATCAAATAATAGTTAAGTGAGTCAGTAAATACAAATGACAGTCTGTTTATGGATTAATGCTACAATGAAATAATAGTCAAGTGTGTCAGTAAATATGCAATAATAATTAATGTGCCACTATGTGTTTCATTAATCTATACACTCATTATTGTAATTTAGCTCATCTAAATTGTCTTATTTTCTGGTAAAGCTTTCTTCTTTCCCTGATAACTTGGTACTTTCATAAATGTCTTTCTTCTTTAATAATCTCTTCAGCACAGCCAACTGGATCAAGGTCCACCATGGGAAAGGGGGTGGAAATGTATCGAAAGTTTAGGAGAACTGCACTCACATGCCAGGAAACACTAGAGATTGATTGTAGCACTAGACATGCTGGTGCTGACAATGCACTTGCACGTACATTTAAATGACCCTGAATGATGGCGCTAAAATTCCCCTTATCATAGGAATTAGTAGTATTTCCACCATGGATTTCACTGCCCAGCAACTCTACACATGATGGAGTCAGGTACTTTGGTGAAGAAACCTCAGACGCACCTGGATAGAACTCAAAATCTGGCAGATTGTCCATATCACTAATGTGGATGCAGTAACTCCACCACAATGGTAGTGAAACATTTTGACAGCAAAACGATGTCAACTTTCAGTTAGTGAGCTTTGTCTCATAAGAATATTGTGAATAACACAGAAGAGCAACATTATGGAATAGTCATACTTTAATTAATTCATTTAATTTGAAGTTTATTGTCGAATGCACGCATAACCCAGCTCAGGTAGTCTGGCAATAATAATAATGAGCATAGTAGGAAGATGATGTTACAATTTTCTATTGACATTTTGAGAAAATTACATCATAAGTACAATAAAGTTCATAATAACCTACCATTTGAATATGAATAAATATACGAAATATATGGAAAAGAAAAGAAAAAAAGGCATATGACATTTACTAAGCACCACTAAATAACACAACTATAAAGATAAATAGCAAGGTATACAGTTGAATTAATATGGTGTGAGAGACGTTAAATATTTAAATAATGCAAGCAACATATATAAGAATTATAAAAGTCTTAAAGAATGATTCCTATGTTAACTCAATAGATATATAAATTGAATATATAAATTAAGCATTATATATAACTACAAATATAGAAAATAGTACCATAACAAATCTCCTCAGTCCTTGGAGTAATTCATCTGGAAAGTCGAAAATTGCAAAATATATCAAGAAAAATGTATTGAATAGAATATAGAAAAATAGTTGATATAAGAACTAACAAAGCGTATCAATAGAAGTTATATGAAGAGAAATGAGAAATGAGATGTCAATACAATATATTATGAATAAAAGAAAATTAGAAAAGATAGAATAATAAAATAATAATACAACACAACTACAAGTTAATATAATATTAGGAAAACATGAAAATCAGGGGTGAAAGGAGGGAAGGAAAAGAGAAAGAGGGGTATATTGTCAAATATCAGATCAAGGGGTATTGGTATCCACTCCTGGAATGTTACCATCAATATCCATGCCACTATTCAGGTTCAGGAAAGGTGACCAAACACGAAGAAATACGTCAGTTTGATTTTGAAGATTATAAATTATTCTCTCATGAGAAGCTGTTTGGAACATAGTTTTCAACCATTCTTCTTGCGAAGGAGGAGATGGAGATTTCCAATGGCGTAAAATACATATTTTTGCTGTGGCCATTGCTGTGTGAAAAAGACGACATTGAGGTTTGTTGAGTTTTGGAGATAACTGAAGGCCATGAAGAATAATAACAGCAGGTGTGAAAGGAAGGTGTAAAGGCATTGTAGAAGATAAGATTTTTCCCACATATGCCCAGAAAGGTTGAATCAACAGACAATCACATATAATGTGTGCTGAGTCACAGTTAGTGTTATCACATCTCCAGCAATTGGCATGGGAAATTAAACCAGCTTTCTTTAATCTTGCAGGAGACCAATGCCAATCATGAAGAATCTTAAATAGGCAAAATTTAAGTCGAGCTTCACGGGTTCCTTTATCTAGATTCTCCATTATTATCTCCCATGCATCAGTTGTGTAAGAAATTGAAAGTCGTGACTGCCATTTAAATTGTAGTGTCTGTGTTAGAGGTTGAGAAAAAAGATGTGATGTAAAAACTCTGTATAAACCAGATATCACTCCTTTATGCTTACCCCAAGTATTTAGGTAGGATACTATCTGTGAATTTAACAGCACCGGTGAATGTGAACCTAATTGTTTTTCCAAACATTGCTTGAGCTGATTATATTGTAGGGATTGATGCGATGGAAGACCGAATTCTTCTTGTATTTGTGTGAATGTTTTAAAGTCACTATTATAAAAAATGTGATCTAATGTTTGAATACCTGCTGCTTCCCATACTGGCCATGATAATACCTTCTTATTAATACGAATACCGGAATTATTCCATAAGGGTGCCTTTTCATGAATATGGGAGTTTAAAGCTAATAAACGGTGTGCTCTTTGCCACAATTTGGACATAGCCAATAAGATTGGGTTTGTGGGTTTTTGACGTGCAATTTTAGTGCCATAAAGTGCAGAAATATCAGAACCCGAAGAAAGAAGATGGCGTTCTAAATCGACCCATTGCGGAACATCAGAGACTCCCGGTAACATATATGATAATTGAGAAATCTGCAATGCTAGGTTATAATGTTCAATGGATGGAAGACTCATAACTCCAGAAGAATGGTGAGCCTTTAATTTTGTCACAGCCAAACGAGGTTACATTGAGCCCCAAATAAAAGTTTTTATTTTGGAATCTATGAGTCTCAAAGTAGACAAGGGAATATGAAGAGGGAGCATACCTAAGGTATATAGAAAACGAGGAAGTGTAACCATTTTAACAGCTTGAACTCTACTCCACATGGAAAGATTCAAAATTTTCCACTTGTCAAAGTCATGTTGCATTTGAACAATTAGTGGGTTTAGGTTATCTGTATTCATACCTTCCATACCCTTATTCACTAAAATACCGTGAGGGTTGCCAATGAAAGGGGAAGTTGTGTATAGCCGCTTTAGTGGTGCCATCAGAAATAGGTAAAGCTTCACTCTTATCCCAATTTATTTTATAACCCGAGAATGAAGAAAAAGTGTCTATAATTTGAAGCAAAGATGGCAATGAGTTAGGGAGGTCTGTTAAGGTGAGTAAAATGTAATCTGCGTATAGATAAAGTTTTGATTCACTTATAGGGAGGGATATACCTGTAACTGCTTCTGATTGACGAATCATGGCTGCTAAAGGCTCCATTGCTAAAAGAAAAAGAAGTGGGGATAGAGGACATCCCTGACGTGTTCCTCTTCGGATCGGAAATGATTCTGATATGAAACCTCCACAATTAACTTGTGCGGAAGGATTATAATATAATAGTCGTACTTTCTGAATAAACTGGTTTCCAAATCCGAAACGCTCGAGCACTTTAAAAAGATAGTCCCATTCTATGCGGTCAAATGCCTTTTCAGCATCTAGTGATAAAGCTAATGCGTCTTGAGGGAGATTTTTAGCATAACATAGGGTATGTGCCAATGTACGTAAGTGATTCCTGGAGGAACGTCCTGGAACGAATCCTACTTGAGTTGAGTGAATTAAGGAAGGTAATACCTTTTTAAGACGAGAAGCCAAAATGCTAGCAAATATTTTAATATCGCAATTCAGGAGTGAAATGGGACGGTAACTGGTACAAAGCAAAGGGTCCTTTCCAGGTTTAGGGAGTACTGCAATTATTGCCTTGTTAGAAAGAGGATTTAAGGAGGTATCCCGCTCTGCTTCTTCAAAAGCAGCATAAAGGGATTCAATTATATTATGTCCAGCCCAACAATAGAATTCAGCCAGAAACCCATCCTCCCCAGGAGCTTTATGGTATGGCAATTTTGATATCGCTTGCGGAATTTCTTCCCTGCTAATATCTCCCTCAAGAAAATCCCTTCCATCATTGGAAAGGTATGGAAGATCTACTTTTGAAGGAAAGTCGTTTAGTCTATCTGTGTTTACTTGTGTGTCTGGTGTGTAGAGGGATGAATAAAAGGAAGCAAACTCAATCACTATGTCATGTGGTCTTGTAAAGATTGGACCGTGAGATGATTTAATAGCTGGGATTGCCATGGCTGCTTCTCTATGCCTTAGTTGTGCCGCTAATAATCTACCTGCCTTTTCACCTTGTTCATAATGTCTTGTTTTCATTGTTTGAAGGGCAAATTCCGCCTTAGATGTGTTAAGCTCATTTAGCGCCATTCAAGCTTGCTCTAGAGATTTACGATTTTGCAGTGTTGGTGCTATGGTATAGTGACGGGTATAAGACTGAATGTTCAGTTCTAATTCTTGTTGACGTGCAGCATTTAGTTTGTTGGCTAATGCTGCCTCGCGCATCAATTGACCTCTGATAGTAGCTTTAGCCACAGCCCATATCACTTTACTTGAGGTTACCGAGCCCTGATTCATAGAAATATAGTCTTGAAAAAATGTTTGTAATTGGTGTTTACCCTCTGGAGACTTGTGTCGTTGTATGTTCATGCGCCAGGGTTTACGCCCTGGTCTGGGCATGCCTACTTCAATGGCTAAGAGGACCGGGGAATGGTCAAATAGTGCTGCTTCCAAAATACAAGATTCTTGAATGGATTGAACTAATCTTTGCGATACTAAAAAATAATCCAAACGAGAGAGGGTACCATGTGTTGGAGATGAAAATGTGTACTCAGTATCTGACGGATGTGAAAGACGCCAGTGATCAATTAATCCAGTATCAGATAAGATGTCGTCCATTAGTGCCCTGTCAGCAATATTATTTTTATCTAAGGGTCCTGTTCTATCTAATATTGGTTCCCTTACAATGTTCCAGTCGCCGCCTATGAGATATTGTGGTGCACCTATCTCAACTAACAAACGATTTAAATGAAGAAAAAATGATTTTTTTGATCCAGTTGGAGCATAAACAGAGCCAACACAAATGTAGGTATCTCCAAGACGTAACTTGGCAAATACATAATGTCCTTCAGGATCTGTCCATGTTTTTGATATTGTGGCTTGGAGAGATTTACGGATTAGAATTGCTACTCCACATTTGCGTGTGGGGCCTGCAGTTGCATGTTCATCCCTTTGTATACTACTGTGAATTACTTTGCCTACCCAATCTCTACAAAGTTTCTCTGCTTCCAATGTATCCAAATGTGTCTCTTGAAGTAATGCCACATCTGTCCTTTTGGATTGAAGATATGACAGTACTTTCTTTCTTTTGATGTAGTGAGTAAGTCCATGCACATTCCATGTAATTACAGAAAGAGGGCGTGTGGTGGGCGTGTTGGACATATTTACGAGGTGCCAATGGGTTTAAATAAAAGTAAAAAATAAAATAAAAAAAGGGATTAGAAAGGAGGAGAGAGGGTAGAAAATAGGAAGAGAAACTCCTTTATCAGAGATAGACACAAAGGGAGGAGAAGTTGTGAGAGTAGGAAATTTCAAGAGACAGAAAAATTAAGAAAAATAAGGCAAATATAACTTAGATATTGGTAGAAAATAATGTAAGTACCAGAAATACTAAACTGTGAACCGCGGGTCTATCTCCCGAAGCTCCACCACGGAGATGAGCCCCGAAGGGACAATAAATACTGCCAATCCATATATTATACACATCATTGCAGAACATGGATTATCATAATATGCTGAATCTATAGGAAAGCGCATAGTGCAAATACCTATATAAAATCATATAACTAGGTCAATTGAGCTTGCTGTATGTTTCATCTCAAACATTCAATAGATATAATATATATTAGATATGAAAACACTCATTGCTATATATAAATGCACACAAATGAAACATTACTTGATCTAATATAAAAAATATACAAAATAGAACAGATAAGAAAGTAAAAAGCTGATGTAACTATTATTAAATATTATAGTACGGTAAAATGGATCATGCTAATGAAACAGTATAAGTCAATACATATTATAAAACATGGTGAATAGATAGCATTCTAGTATGCAAAACTTGAATTATTTCCATCTATATCCATCTATATCGCATAGATTTACACTCTCTAATCAATTCAACTCTTACAATAAAAATATATGTACTGCAGTACCTATCTTATTTTAAATTAAATTTCAACAATATGAATACTTATTTAAAAACTAAATTTGTCATATTACAGTTGTCAGTCGTCTTCTGAGGCAGGTTTCAAAGGGGAACAAGACTTATTTCTTCTCTATCATACGTACAAACTAGTGGAAAAGGAAGGGGAAGAGGTTTGAGAGAGAGGAATATAATATAATATAGTATAATATAAGACACTATAATATAATCCGATACAATATATTAAACTATACTACGTAATGAACATAATATTATGAGTAATACAAAACAGAAAAAATAAATATACAGATACTCATCAGGTCGAAGTTTAGTAGATAGCGAAGTAAGTGACTTCTAACTGCTCTACAGTGATAATAAAAATAGAGAATAAGCCAAAGTTCAGGAAACACCGTCTTCCGATGATGGAAGAGATTTTAGAGGAGATCGCGATTTGTCTCTATCTCTTTCCTGTGTCAGAGAAGCTACTTCTTGTAGGACTTGAGCTCGGTCTCCAAAAGAGCGCATGTGTTGATCTAGGTCTCTTCCTCTGCTTTGAGAGCGATTTGTATTGTGCTGACGTTCGTCAGGAGTTTTCTTAGATATCAGGGAAGAAAGTAGAGATTGAAGTTCTGGTATGAGCAAATTACATTCCATATTTTGAGGAATAAGAGTGTCTAAAAAGAGACAGAGATCTTCTGGGTTAAAGAAGTCTTTGGAGATGCCTTCCTTAGTGATCCTTATACGCGCTGGTTCAAAGAGGCCATATTTAATGTCTAGTTGACGTAAACGGGGTCTGAGAGAAAGAAAGGCTTTACGGCGCTCATTTGTTTCTTTTGAGAAATCTGCTGTTATTCGGATCTGATGACCCTCGAATTCATATGGACCATGCGTACGAGCTGCAGTAATTAGTTGACGAGTCTGTTCATGTCTTAGGAAGCAGACAATAAGTGTACGTGGGTGTAAGTTTTTCCCATTTTTGAAAGGTCCGATGCGTTGTGCTCTCTGCATTTCTAATGGTTGATCAAAAGCAAGTCATGTAATTTTTGAGAGGGCTGTTGTAAGAAAGGATTTGGCGTCTGAACCTTCCATTCCTTCTGGAAAAACAGAGAAGCGTACATTGTCACGACGATTTCTGTCTTCCAAATCTATCATTTTACTTCTGAGGAAGAGAAATTCTTGATCTCAGTCTGGTATGGTAGGAATACGACTCTCAACTGCGGTTACTCGTTCATTAAGTCAATCTAGCTTATTCTGAAATCCAGCTATATCTATGCGTATCGATTTGGTCTCAGTAGTTAGGGCAGATATGGACGCCTCCATTCCCTCTAAACGTCGTCCAACTGCAGTGATTTCCTGTAAAATCTTTTCCATGATGGGGTCTAGTACAGTTGACATCAAAGAGTTGGATGGTTTTCGGGCTGGGAGAGTGGTTTTCCAGGTTTCTGAAGTAGAACGGCTCTGATTTGGGATTTCGGAGTATGAGTGATTTTTAATGGATTTAGCAGGCGCTTTACCAGAAGGCATTCCCAATTGCTCACTTGACAGTAGGCAGAGTCTAATCAGCACTGTTGCAGTAATAAGTATTTTCACTGCGCCAATAATTAAATAAATTGAAAAGATATTTCTCAGAGAAAATATGTAGCTTACTGCGGAGTTATTAATATTTGTTGCAGAAAGCTAAGATCGTTAGCAGTGAGTCTCCTCAGGCAGCTTTAAGATTCAGAAGCTGCGCACTGTGTATCAAGGAGGCGCAAAGTCGGTCAGATGTGTTCTGTCAGCCCTAAAGAATCTCAGCTGGTAGTGTTTCCCCATAACACCGGGCACATAGGCGGCAAGACAAATGTATGTAGAACCACCAACCTTCACTTCACCTTATCAGCAACACCTAGAAAGACCGAGAAGACTGCGCAGAGCAAAGATTTGTGAGGTACACAGGATAGTGGGTTGTGTCCAGTCAACAGTGCCCCAATCACAAGCACCGTCACTCTGCCGAGAATGACATGAGGCGTAAAAACACTCCAGAGAAAGAATGTAGCTTAGTACAAAGAAAACATTTCTATTGAAGAGAACAAACCTCACCAGTAGCAAAATCTCCTCAGGTGACTTTAGGATTCAGAAGTCTGCATGCCACTATCCAAGGAGCCACAAGATCTGACACCTATATCTTGTGAACGTTGATATGTTGCAGCTGATAACAGTTCCCTTTGACACCTGACACATTGGGCGGCTCCAAGGCAATTCAGTTGAGTCAGTCTTGTCTTTATTGCCAGAACATCACAACATAGCAAGATGTCTGATGTGAGGGATACCAGACAGGACCATGTTCTGTCAATTAGGCAAACAAAGCGGGACTTGGGCAGAACGACCATAGTGTTACAGCTCAACACTATACCTGTATTCTGAGGGACATGAGATAAGGCAGCTGACCCCTACCAAGACCTCACAGGATTGCAGTAAATAACTAAAGCCTCCTTGCCTCCCCTGTCAATATGAAAGTCAGAGCTGCGCAGCACACTCCAAGAGGCATAAGTTCAGCTGTCCCCCACATTACTGAAAGTAGCGCCGTAAAAAATGAAATTGTGGCATACCATGTGTTCAGGACAGTAGTCAGGCACTTTCATATCAGGAAGTCTTCGTCGAGGAAGTCCGCATAGGCGTCTGTAAAGCAGCGCCACTCATTGCATTCCTGAGAGCACGAGCACGGACAGCTGGTTTCTGTCATTAGTATCACCGTAAATAATGTAATGGTGGCATACTATGTGCTCGGGACAGCAGACAGGCGATTTTAAATCCAAAAATCTTCATCCGAGGAAACCAGCATGAATAAACATCGAAGCATTCCTGGAGGCGCAGTGACAGACATCTGGTTTCTGTCAGAATTGAAAGGCTGCAGCTGAAAATGGAAACATCCACTTAACTTGGAGAAGAATTGATGTATTGCACTGAAACTTTCACAACAGCGAGCGCGGCTGTTGAGACGACCTTTGATTTGAAAATACATTTAAGTCCATGATGAAAAATGCTGCTCAGTGCCATCCGGGGCTCCCCTCAGCACGGAGCTCCGGTATTAAGCGGCCATCTTGCATCGTGGCCAGACCACGCACCCCATAGTAGGAAGATTAACCACCATAAGCGGGAACTAAACACCATGCTGAAGAAGTAATCTTAGATGAGCCAGGTCCTTATGGCATGACTGAAAACAAGTGGGTTACAAATTAGGTGATTATGACTAGGAGAGAGATAAAAACTTAGCAATAGAAAATGCAAAGGATGGCCCACCAATCCTATATTGACAGATACTAGGTAGAACCAAAATGCAAGAAGATGCTGGCCGTCAAGGACTCTGCTGAATAATATTGAGTGATAGCATGGCCAAAAATACGGGGGTGGTGTCACAAATGACCTTACGATAAAAGTCTTATACACTTAAATTTAGTGTCCTTAGCCAGACAGCCAGCGTAGTTGCTTAAGATAAAGAAAAATATATGAGCGGTGAAGTTCACCTCAAAAGCAACCTGTGAGATTTAGAATTATTATTATTATTATTATTATTATTATAGAATTTCTGGAATGTGGAAAATACCCGGAAGGATTCCTGGTGATGAGGAAAGGGGTTGAAAGCTAAACAGACCGAAGTAACTGGAGTCCAATTGATGACATATGGATTTTAGGGCTAGAGGCTAAAAATGCCTACGCTTGGATACACGGTGGGAGGTTGAGGAGCCTCCTAAGTGAGATTTCTTAAAAGAAGTGATCACAGTGAGGTTAGCTGGGGAGGAGCAGAGACTGCGAGCAGCAAGGTAAGGTCAAAAGGTTTTGCTTATATAAATAGGATTGTTTCACAGATAGGTCTATGGATGAGGCCTAGGACTTTGAAGTTAGAACATCGTCTGGTAGGTAGGATAGGCAAACAATGAAGATCCTTAATATAGGACGAGTGTTGTACTTGATAGGATTGGATGTGATGTTGAATGCCGCAGAAATGTTAAGCAATATGAGCGTGGCAGAGTTTCTGTGCTGTGGAATGGGTGAAAGCTGTGGAAAGGTTGAAAGATGGATTGGGTGTAGTCAACCTGTCAACTGACTTCTAAAAAAGAGAACATCAATTGTCTTAAGTTTCTGCAATCTGATATTCAACCAAGAACTGATTAAGTACATTGGCAATAGTCAAGCAACAGTGTGAAGGCAGTACTAGTAGGATTTATTTAGAACCCTCAGCTGAAAGAAAAGAGCGTCCCAGACTGGAAGGAGCGCCGGGGTAGGCTACAGGCTATCCTGAGTTGGTGTCATACTTTATCCTCAATGAGGCCATGACCACCACCAAAAAGTGTATGTAGGTCCATTTTTATTCATTGGTCCTGAAGAATTGCCAACAACTGTATCAAGACAAGAAACATGTCGACCTTTTTCACCAGCACACGTCCCCACACACCTTAGAGTGGGAGGCTGCGTCTTTGTATTTTGAACCAGGGCAGTGGCCACATTTCATTAAAATAATTCTGAGTGGACCCCTGTTCCCTGGTTTAACTCACACTACACTGAAATCATCACCTACACCCGCCTTTAAATCTAGGGCCCTTACACGCACTGCTCCCAACGGCTTGAAAGAAGATCTCCGCCAAGTAGGCCCCTTACAGGGCGCCTGATCGGGTATTGCACCGCCGACCCGAGTAGAAGCAGGCCCGATGATGAAGCAAGACACCCGCTTGTTGGGTGTGTGAGGGTCTTTTTCAGTATAGGAGGAACCCTTCCTCCTGATTTGAGTTTTTGTCTGACATTGGGGTTTATTTGTCCTCACACTACTGACCTAGTTTTCACCTGCTCTCTTTACAATTTCAATAGTTTTCCCCCAGGAACTATATTTGTTACACTAGCCTGTGGGCCTGTATGTTGGACCTTCAAAGCCTGCTGTTCCCTTCCATTGATACGACAAAAGAGACAGACCTGCCTTTGATCAAAACTACTGTCATATGAGAGTTGAGCTTCTGACTGTTGTCATTATCCATCAGCAACTAAGGTAAGGTAGGACTAAAAGTTAGAGTGTGCAGCCAATAATTCCTCATCCAGCTTTAGGACGAACATGGTATCTTCAGCATAAGCCATGACCTAAAGTACAATGGACCTTATGTATGAAAAACGCGTTTTGCGATTTTCAAATTGCGATTTTTAGGGAATCGCAATTTGAGAATCGCAAAATGCAATGTATGTGGGATTTGCAAATAAATTAGCAAATCCCACATATGCCTTATTTGCGAATCGCAAATTGAGATTCGCAAATAAGGTATACCTTCCCATTCATTCCTATGGGCTAGGAGGCCCATAGGAATGAATGGGAAGGTATTCCTTATTTGCGATTCTCAATTAGAGAATCGCAAATTGAGAATGCAATTTCAAAGGTGCCAGGGTGTCAAAAGGACACCCTGTTGCACCCCTGAAATGTGCATGTGTACACATGTGGCACACATACATGCCATAAGGGCACGTATATTTGCCACATGGCACCTGAAAAAATGCAAAAAAGTGAATTTTTTAAAGAAATCGCTAATTTCCCCCAACTTGAGTTGGTGGTAATTTACGATTTCTTTAGGAGAAATCGCACAACGTGGGTGCTTTTTACATCACATTTAAGGAATCTCAATTTGTGATTCCTTAAATGCTTTCGCAAAATAAGGAATCGAACATTTTGCTATTTCCTAATTTGCGAGGACCTTTTGGGATGATACATCCCAAAAAGCTTTTTCCCATGCTCAAACGGGACGATTCAAAGAATTGGCCCATTTGCCAACGGGAAATGAACTTCATACATATGCCCCAATGTGCCTTATCAGCTTAGTAAGTAGAGCTACACATATATTAGTGAGGTATTATGGAACTCTACAGGAAAGATCACGAAAAGGGGCCTCGTAGATAGGAATGGTGATGGCTTAAAATTAGCCAGATAAAAACATTCTAATCTATTCAAGTACCTTATGAATCACCATGACCTCATGCAGTCGCGTAATCAAGACTAAGTGAGACCCTGTGTCATAAGGAGCCTTGGCGGAGTCCAGAATGGCATTAGATTTTAGGAAATCTATTCATTGTCGTTTGACTTTCACTTTACAACTTTCCCCATCAATGGAGTTATAAACATTAGGCAAAGGTTGATGGCAACCATAGGATTTACAGTCTCTTGTGGCACCACAAAAGCCTGCTTCCAACAAGCAGGAACACTAGCACAAGTTAAATATGAATTAATGATAGAATAAATAGAGGGGTAAAAGTATCACTTGCCAGTTGAACAATACAAGGAGGACAATGATCAAGGAGAGTGTCAAATTTGGTAGCTAATTTTTGCAAGCATTCTCTGTACTGATAGGAAAGAACTGCCTAACGATATAGACTGAAATATCAATATCGACTTGGTTTTTAAAAGATGAATAGATGGCCGAACATGGCGTCCGCGTCTCTGTAGAGCTCCGCTGTTCGCTCCCTCTATGGGGCTTTATCCGACACGATCCTGAGCCTGACTTTGGAGGGTCCTTAGTTGCGGTGCCTGTTGTGTCCCAGCAGAAGAGTTCTGGCAGCTGCGGTGGGTCAGATTCACTGTGGGCGGCTACCCGACTGGTGACCGCCGTGCCTGTGATGGAAGGCGGGGCACTCGAGGCCATGCCTGGGGTGGGCCATGTGGTCAGAAAGGTGGCTGCCTATCCTGCCTCCATCGGAGTCTGAAGCTGAGTGGTGTCTCTGCTTCAGCGCGGCCCCGCACGCAACCAGCCATAGGTTGAGGAGCCTGGGGTTCCTCCCCCACTTCCTGCATCACAGCCTGGTGTGGCCTTGCGTAGCTCCTGCGACCCCGGATTGGGCACGAGGGAGTCCTTAAGTGTGCTGTGGATCTCCATTTTAGTGGCGCACCCCTCTTGAAGACTCTACTGAGATTACCCTAACTGGAGGCACAGCTGTGATGGTACGGTGCCGCCGGAGAGCCATCACTGGTGCTGTGAGGAACCCCGCGCTCACTTGACTCAGGTGAGGGGTGCCCGGTAACTGGCATTTTTTCATTTTTTTTTCATTTTTCATTACCGGCTTGCGATCTCATGAGCAGCCCCGGCTCAAATGACTGCCTGGTTTCTGGCACCTTGGTGTGACACTGTGCTGTGACATCGGGGAGGCCTCTGTCCCTCTCTGGGAACTACCATATAGGGCCTGGCTGCTCCTGGGAAATGTCCCCCTATATAGAGAGCGCTACTGCTGGTGGTCCCTGTGAAATTGTCTGCAGTGCGTGTGTTGGGCTGCAGCAACGCCCTGCACTGGAGTCTGGCCCGGACTGCCCCTTGCTTATATCTGCTGCCTCTCACTGTTGCCTACTACATTGGTCGCCAGGCTGTCCCCGGTTGCCATGGGCAAAGATAAACAGGGTGCGGCGGCCCCCAAGCAGCATACTATTGACCGCTATACCACTACTGCTAACCCTCACGGGGGGAATCTGCAGAAGGCTTATCATCGGATGCGGCAAAGTTGTTGGAAGCGATCAAACAATCGCGGACGGCCCTCAAGGCTCAGATCGGGGCCGTGGGTGCAGAGGTGACTTTCCTTCGCCAAGATCTGCGGAAAGCGGTCAACCGCATCACGGAAGCAGAGACCAGGGTCTCCACTGTCGAGGACCCTGTCACGGGACTACAGCAGGAAGTGGACAAATTGACCGAGCAATCGCAGGAGCTGGCGGCACGGGTCGAAGATGCGGAGGGGTGGGCCCTTCTCAATAATCTGCGCTTGGTGGGCTCCCCGAAGGGTTTGCCAGGTGGCCTCCATGGACAAGTTCATCTCAGACTGGCTAAAGGCACTGTTGCCCCTAGAAGACAGGTCCTCCTATTTCGTGGTAGAGAGGGCCCATCGTGCTCTGGCTAAGAAACCGCCACCAGGGGTACGTCCGAGGCCAGTGATAGCCTGACTCCTTAATTACGAGGATCGGGACGTGTACTTCGAAATGCCCGCCTTCATAAAGATAAAATGGTCTTCGACTGACACCTCATCATGGTTTTTCCTGATTACACCAAATTAGTGCAGCAACAGCATCAGTCTTTTGTGGCTGCCAAGAGAAAGCTACGTAAACTGAATTTATCCTATGCCTTGCTGTTTCCGGTACGGATGAAGGTGATGTTCAATGCACAAACATTTTTCTGTGATACCCTAGAGGGAGTCTTTGAGTGGACTGATGAGAGACATATCCTTAAACCCAACACGCTGCCTCCGGTGGACTCTGATTCCTCCCAGGGCTCGCTTAGGAGTGGTCGACAGGGCAGAGATGCAAGATCTAGGCGACATCGATCCCACTCCGATTGGCGTGCCCCAGAGCCGCCGGGCCTGGAGACTGAACTGAATTGGGACCTATTACTTTGTTTTTCTTATGTTCCCTTCCTGGGGTGGGTCATGACTACAGGCTAGGGCCACACGCTAATTTGACTAGGCCATAAAGATGGGGTCTTTACTACAGGCCCTGGAGGGTTCAGAACTTGGCTTGCCCCTAGACATTTTGGGTGATGTTGGGTAAGTTGGGTGGGAGGGACCGCTTGGGTCATCCTGTTGGTGCCCAGGGTGGGTCTCCACCACGACAGATACTCCTTGTTGCAGGAAGTATGGGGGTTGGGGGCAAGGAGGACAGGGGACAGTTTCTCAGTTGTTTTTTTATTTCTTGAATGTTTCCGCAACTTGCACACACCACATTGCTACACCTTACATGCACCAGCTGCTGCTATCTTGTTGGACACCTAGGGATGGCTCACACGACTGGTAATACACCTATGGGGGAGCTCAATAGTCTCACCTGGAATGTGTGTGGCTTGCTTAATAAAGTTAAACGAGGAGCAGGGCTCCACCTGGCAAAGCGTTATGCAGCAGATGTCCTATTGCTCCAGGAAACACACCTCCAGGGCACGAAGGCCCCGTGCCTAGCACGTTACAGTTACTCCACAGTATATTGTTCCGGCTTGACACGGGGCAAGGTGTACTGCCATTCTCATTCACCGTAAGGTGCCACTCCAAATCACAAAACATTGGCAAGATCCAGGGGGTCGATACACAGTGGTGTCGGGTACCTTGTCCGGGGAACACATTACACTGGGTATTGTATACACCCTCCGCCTCTTGGCTATACGTTTATAGATAAAATAACGCAGATTTGGGGGGACCTCCCAGGTGGCCTTATGTTATTGGGGGGTGATTGCAATGATATTTTGGGTCCATTGAATAGGTGGTGAGCCCGACAGCCTGATACACCCCCCACATCCAAATTAAATGTTCTCGACACATACTCTGGGCTGGGTGGACACGTGGCGTGCCTTACTCCAGATGAACGCTGGATTTTCGTATGTATCATCGGTTCACCCCACACTTTCACGTCTAGATTATTTATTCCTTCCACAGAGCTATATGCACAGGGTGACACATACATTCATTCTGCCCCGTGGCCTACCGGACCACTCGCCAATCCACCTTAAATTGCGACTGCTAACTTACAGGGCCCTTATAGGTGGCATATGTCCCCCTGGCTGCTCCGTGATGAGGCATACAGGGAGATGCTAAGTCAGGCAATCATCGATTACTTCCTATACAATGCCGGCACATGCCAGTCCCCAGTTATTTTATGGGAAGTGTTTTAGCCCACAATTTGAGGTGCAGATATAAGTTACCGCACCGGGGAAAAGCGTCGCCGATTGTCCCAGGTACATGACATGGAGAGCAGGCAGGAAGAACTTCAATCCCTTGTGGTAGGAGGCTCTGACCCCGTGGCCTGCCGGAACCTGCTGCACATGCAACAAATGCTCTATCAAGCTCACACAGACTGTGCCAAAGACGCCTGGCTGGCCAACCAGCATAGTGTCTACCAGTGGGGCGATAAGTCCAGCCAAATTCTTTACAGGCTCTGCCAGGATAGGGTGGCCCCGATGCAGGTACCTCTTCTGCGGTCCCCAGCAGGAGTTGCCTGTGCATCCCCCGAGGTGGTTGCTCAGGCCTTCGCGGATTTTTGTTCAGCATTGTATGAAAAATGGGAGGTTATCTCAGAATCCCATACAGATGCCTTTTTAGTGAATATCCCTTCCCGCCGCCTATTGGACGAGCAGCGCGATGCCCTAGAGGAGCCTGCGGTCGGTTCTCTCCAACATCCATTCTGGTCTTGCGCCAGGCCCAAACGGGTTCCCATGTGACTTCCTGAGACCTCATCTGGAGACTCTGGTGCCTCATTTGTTCGAGGTGATCATTGACGCCTCGGAGAAGCATATTCTCCCTCTAGATTGGAGACACGCAGAGGTCATAGTGTTTCTAAAACCGGGCCACCCACCTGCTGACCCAGGTTCTTATCACCCCATTACATTACTAAATTTTGAGCCCAAACTGCTAGGGAAAATCCTGGAGGACCGCCTCTGTACCTGTATACAGGAGCTGGTACACCTGGATCAGTCGGGCTTCATGCCAGAGCGCTCTACCAGACATAATATCAGACGAGCTCACATCCCGATGGCGGAGGATCACCGTCTGGGACGTCCAGCAGCAGTCCTGTTGGCCGACATCGAGAAGGCTTTCGATTCATTAGGCTGGATGTACCTTTTTAAGCTCTTGGAGGCGGTTAACTTGGACCCCCATTTCCGGGTCTTCGCGAAATTGCTTTACACGGACCTCACTGCATCGGTCAGAGTGGCTGGCCATTGCTCTGCTCCCTTCCCCATTCGGTGGGGCACACAGCAGGGTTGTCCGCTCTCCCAAATGATGTTCACACTGGCTATTGATCCCCTGGCGGCATGGGTGCACCTGGACTCTAGCCTACGGAGTTTGGATTGGTCTCCGGAGTGCTCTGATAGGATTGCGCTTCATGCTGACGATGCCCTGTTTTTTATGTCAGACCCATGGGTCTCCGGACCCCGGGTGATGCAGATTCTGAGGGTCTTCGGGGTGAGCTCCTGCCTCTGTGCTAACCCATCCAAATCCACTGTGTTTCCGATTTGCGGGGACCAGTGGTACAAAGCTTGGTCCTCGCAGTTGGTGGGTGCTGAGACAGGCTTCTGGTAACTTGGGTGGTTATTACACGATGCCCAACTGAAGATTGGTCACAGAATATTGCTCCATTACTGCCTACAGTTCGGGATGAGATGACGGTGTGGTCCCAACTCCCTCTCTCTGTCAGGATTAGACGATAGAGACGCTGCTCGGTATCAGCGTAAGCCAAGAACTACAGTTCCCAGCATGCTTGGGCCGTTCATTGCGTGCCTGACGTGATGTACGCAAAACATTCAGGAAGTAAAAGCGGCTCCCGAGGAGATGGCGGGGCCGATAATTCTTGGAGTTCTCAGAGGCTGTGGGTTACGTCTTTGAATACCGGTAAGATCGTTTAATGGTTCTAGGAGCAGAGATTGGAGAACCCCATATTGGATTTGGTTACCGGATTAATGTGCACTTGAGGTAACGTGACTCGTGGGTTTGGTTTTCCCGGTTTGTGTTCTTTCGGCTGAAAGAACAGGTACATCACGATTCCCCGAGGGTGGAAACCAATCCCCTTGATGTGCTTTTGCAGAAAATGAATCAGTGCCTATTTCTGAGGGAAAAAAACAACTAATGACACACGAGTGCATCTGTGAGTAAATAGCATATATTTGGTCGGGGATCCGGCCAGCGTGATATTCGTACAAACGAATAACTTTGGACTCACTGTAAGGTTTTTCACTTCAAGACATTTTGGAACCAAATACATTAAGCAAGCGATATTAAGAAGTGATTAATTATTGCCTGCTGTGCTTATTTTCCTTCTAACACTATTGATGCACATCTTTATTTACGAGCACAGGAGTGTTGGACTGAGGGAGATATAGAGGGATTCATCGTCATTCAAGCTGTGAACCTTTGTATATATAGGTATGTTGTGGGTGCTTTAATAAGATAGAAACAGTATTCATGGTATAGGAGTTCTTTCACCTATTGTGTGTTCTTTATTTACAATCAATGAATCTATGGTCTCACCTCATTCTACACCCCTGATTTACAGCATTCACCTGTTTCTTTACAGGTAGGGAATAGGAGACTTCAGGGTTGGTTAGAAGTATCCTTACTTGGTGTATGAATAACACTCATAGAAGAACAGGGTGTAAAGTGTTGGTTCTTGTCGTTTCAGGTCTCCTTCCCTGCCATCCCCTTCCTTTCCTTCCCTCGTGTGACTAACCTAACAGTCTGTGTTTCATCTTCAGACTCTTGGGGACGTCGTGAGGGGGATGGTATAGGTATTTCAGCACAATCCCGAAGGAATTAGAAGGTGGAGCCTGACACTCTCGTTATACGGAGATTGGCCATTTTTTAAATGGAATCTTCACCTCGCATGCTTTATAGGCTGCAAATCCTCGTCATGGTTTTATCAAATTAATGCATTACTCAATAGGTTTCTCTGGTGGGTCGGAACAGTTTGGGTGGCGCTCCCGGCCTGTATCCAATCTACCTATTGTGGGGGGGTAGCGGCAGCAGATGTACAGGCGTATTACCGGGCATCGCATCTCCTTGTGATAAATGACGGGTGATACTGCTCACAATCGGACCCTGCTTATGCTGTGGAATGACTCTTCATTGCCGAAACCCTGTTACTTAACTTTTTGTATAGCTCCTCGTCTCTGACGGAACTTCCCCCGGTGTGTAGGACGACCATTCAGTTCTGGAGGCGAGCTGCCCGACTGATGGTATGGTGGGGCAAACTCACTGGTGCTATGCCTCTTTGGCGCGGCACACACCTCCGGCCAGTCGCAGCTCTGGTGGGTTTCCGTAGGTCAGTTGACATTGGGATTTCTGTGTTGGGAGACGTAATGCGGGGGTCCACATTCAAATCCTTTCAGCAGCTTCAGGCTGACTTCAGCCTCCGTAAAACGCAATTTCACAGATATTTGCAACTCAGACTCGCTAGATACCCTTTGATAAGGGGCCTCAGAAGTCTCCCTGAGTTCCACCCGTTAGAGGGCGAGTTGCTCATGGGGGATCTAGGTGCCCACAAGATTCGTCAAATCTATCATACACTAACCACACACTTCACGACCACTATACACCAGACTCAGGTGGCGTGAGAAGCAGATGTTCCCACATTGACGGATGACGACTGGGCAGAAGCACTGGCTAGCCCCCGGTGCTCTGCGGTCTCCGACCGATATCGACTGATCCAGTTCAAATATCTTCACAGGACTTACTTTACATGTTTACGCCTTTACAAGATGGGCTCTATTCAGTCCCCTATGTGCCTCCATTGTGATTCAGAGGAGGGGGATGTTTCTCCATACTGTGTGGACCTGTGTGCACTGCAACATTTCTGGTCGGGCATACGGTCCTGCTTGGTGCAGGTGTTGGCATGGTGCATTCCGGCAGATCCTCGATTGATACTCCTACACAGTACTGAGGACATTGGGGGAACAGATATAAAAGGCATTAATTGTTTTAGGGCTTTCACTAGCTGAACACGACATTGCACAACACTGGACGGCAACAATCCCACCTAGTATAGGTACCTGGAACAAAGCAATGGATAGGTGCCTGTCTGCTGAAGTTGCAGTATTTCAGGCTCGGGGATGTCCGCAAAAACACAAGAGGGTCTGGGCCAGATGGGCTACGTACCATGGCATGGACCTGTCACTTCTGAAGTCAGTGGCTTCCTGAGATCCAATTGGTAGGTTGGTTGTGAGCAATTCACCGATATAGGATAATGGTGTTGTGTAGAGGTAAAGAAGCACGTTTAGACTACGTTTGTATAATGTTGTATAAATGATGTATGGTGTGTGGGGGAGGAGGTTTAGGGTCTGCTGTTCTACAGACTTCATTGGGGATGATATATGGTGCCTTGCTAGTGTATATTATAGCTATACATGCTTCACTGCTCTCTGGGCTTTGCCCATATGGTAAATCAATAAAATGTGTTATTAAAAAGAAAGTTGGATAGATTAGTTTCAATTTACTATACAAAATATGATGTAAGAGATTTATAGATGTCCTTAGATGAGCTCTGCTTATCTTTGTTATATCCAAGAGTAAAATCTGGCTGACTTGGATTTAAAATTGGAAGTTTTATTAATTGGAAAAAATCTGTCCTATTCCCATATAATACCTGATCTGGTTAATAAAATATTTAAAATCCGTAGGCTGGGAGACTGGAAGTCAATGCAACCTGCGTACACTGTATTTATGTTTGCAGTATTATATAGCACAATCTAGGTCCATAAGGGCACCAGAGTGCTTTCTATTGCTACAGTTTATCAAATGTAATACATAAAATAATACGTTATACTTAGAATTAACATTTAGACAAGGAAATATTCAACATAGTTTCTTGAACTTAACCAAAATAAACAGCCACCTGAGCAACAAATTGCCTGATATCATTTGGAGATGCACATTCAGTATATAAAGAAATATACTATGTATAGTTTTACAGCAAGCATAATAGACTACATAGAGTTTAGACTCACAAATTGTATATTTGACCACTAGACACCTACTCAAGTGTAATTCCATATTTCTTTCTGATTAATCTAAGCTTTATAGCCCATACCATCAGAATTGCGACAGGTCACAGTTGAAAGTAACGATGGAAAAGTCGTTTTTTAAGCTCTCTATTCCAAATTAAGTAAGTGGAGTCTCATTATTACAGCATGATGGATGGACTCCTTGAGGAAGCCTGCTTTGAAAGGGATGTATGACGATACATTGCAAAATAAAAACAGCGCATGCCTTTACATCGGAGTTGTTAGTTAGCATGTACTGTCACAACGCAAGTCATAACATCGCAAACCATTACTACGCATTTCCTTTGAAATGCATATAAACCCCTTTGCAATGCACACCAATCCCCTGCATGCTCTTACATCGCAATTGTTTTGCTGAGTTAACCCCCAACACTAATACACTACCCTACATTACACACACTCCACAACACTACTCTAAAGTACCAAACAATACAGTACCCTAAAGCCTAACACCTAAACCCTTAATCACTACCCTGCACTATGACCCCCTGACATGACCCTAAACCCTAAAGCCTAAAACAGTACCCTACACAACACTAAACCATAAACCTTAAGCCCTAAAGCCTAAAACAGTACCGTATCCAACACTAAATCCTAAGCCCTAAAGTCTAAAACAGTACCCTACACTACATTAAACCCTAAGCCCTAAAGCCTAAAACAGTACCCTACACAACACTTTTGCATTTCAGTATGTAAACGATGCAGTGCTTGGATGGCAAGAGTCAGAGTCCCATTGTTCATGTAATTGCCTGGGATGAACGTGCAACTGGATGCACTAGTCTTAGCACACACCCCGCGCTCCATTGGGGTCATCAAGTCCAACACATACCGATGTTGCAACACTATGAGGAGGATGACTATTATTTCTTTGTTGATTGTGTTAAGCCAAGCTCAGTACTATTCATCCTTTTCATCCTCTCCCATCTGGTTATTTGCAACCAGCGGCCATTTGATTTTACCCACACTGTTGAGAGGTGTATGGACCCTCCTCCATTGATGTGTGTGTTAGAAAACAGTCTGAGTTCTTCTGAAATGTCCTTAAACTGAGCCCAGTCAACATAATCAGCAGTTCTTTTTTCTTCAGCCTGATGTAAAAGAGCAGTTTTCCACTGTAGCAGATGTTGGTACTACTCTGACAGAACTTCTCTAGAAATGACAAGGGTAGAGGTGTGTATGGTGATCAGGGAGCCATCCGGGGACAAGCTGGGTGTAGACAAATTCACTGCATTGCCAGTAAGTATTCATTAAGGTGGAGGTGCCCAATTGCATGTCTGATACGTACAGTATTGAGCCACAGTTCTCTTTAGTGTTGAGTAAATTAATTCCTTTATCTCTGATACTCAAGGAATACAGTGTAAGTTTCCATACAATTAGGGGTTACCCCTTCCCTTACAACTATGTGAACCTATCCATCTCAGTGTCCCATATTTCCTTACATGGGTTATCTATGCTGGTATTTAATACTCACATTTGAGATTCATTTCCCACTTGCATTGCTGAGGTGGATGGCCCTACACTAAAACTGCATGTCTGGCATATATTTGCCAGATTGTTTGGTACAGTAGGACAGTACCAGACATGCTAAGGGCCACACAGGGACCACAGGCAGAAGCGGAGGTGTCTGTGCACTGGTGCAGTGGCTTTGCTACCTCCAAAAGTCTTTTTTCTGTAAAATTTCAGGGCCAAACATTATCCTTCCCCATCGTGCCCCGCCTCCACATCATATCTAGCTCTGTTTGAATCTCACTTGGATCGGTGAAGCAGTGGTGTGGATTGGTCTTCTTATGGGTTACGGTCACTACTGCTCTATGGGGTTCTACTCGGTTGGGTTGTAACTTGGTGCTAATCCCACATAGGTACAGGTGGAGAAGGCATTTCTCTTTTTCGGGGACTATATCTTGGGATAAGTAAAGCCTGTCTGTGCCTACTGCATGTGGTATCAATGAACAGACATAGCGCAACCTAGCTGACGTCTGTGTGCCCATGACAGTTATGTGCTAATTAGATGTGTTGTGTAAGTATGCGCTGTATAGTGCGTGTTGAATAATAGTGTTGTGTTCAGTGTAATTATAGGTGACATGGGAGTGGTCCCTATGCAAGCACTCTGCAAATGTCGGGGTGGACTGCATTTGACTAGGCAGATCTTTGGCAACATATGGTTGCAGCTACACTCACAGTAAACAGAGGGTATACAAATGTACAACAATATATAACTTGTGGAACATTGCAGAACTTGGGAATGGATCTATGAAAGATGTCTATGGTCCTCATGTGATTGGAAGATTTCTTTACTTCGGAGAAGTTTGAAAGAGTTCGGTGAAAAAGTTTGATAAAAGATCGAAGTCTTGGACTTGCATGCTTGCGTCTTTGTTAGGATTATTAGAGTGGTTGCGGGAGAAATGGTGGGTCGCTCTATGGGTGGTGCACTTATATGGCTCAATTGCAGATCCTTTGGCCCAGAGCTGTTGCTTGTTGGCTAAGTTTTAGAAAATATTTGCATCCTTATACATCTCAAATCAGGTGGGGAAGGATCACTTATCCTGCATAACCTGGGTATGTAGGTCGCGTACCGATTTGTCCCAAAATTAAAAACCCTCATACACGTGTTTGGTCTTACGTTTGAGTGGTATATCTTGATTCTCCGCTGCTTATTCACATGTTTGCATAATCACAGGGTTAGCAGTTATGCATCCTCCAGCCGGAGGTTTACCCCTGGTTAAAACAGTAGTGATCAGTGATGTGTGGGGTATGTCTATTAAAAGTACTCCTACAGCCAAATAATTGTCTTTAATGGGTCTGGATTCAAGTTTGTATCAAAAAGTTCGTTGGTGTGTGATGGAGAGTGATTAGGGTTCTCACACACTGTGATTAGTGATTAAAAAGGTCGACATATTTCAGCCCTTGGTTGCCTGGTGGGGTCAAGGGGGCTTTCTGCAGGACCAAGTGAAAGGTGTAAAGCGATCGAGGGCGTCTCAGTGAATGTAATCTCCTATAAAGAGGTTTGGCTGTTCATGTGGAAAAGTGGGAAGATGGATATATTAATCCTTCTCCTGAATAGGTCTCAAGGTACCTGAAAGACAGAGTGACAGACATACAGAGGGTGGGGTAGTGGGGAATTATTTTAAGACTTGTATACAGATATTACTGTTTGTGTCAAACTTATCTGTACAAATGGCAATACTTCAAAAGAACACACATCCCCATCGTCAAGAATCATTCACTCATTCCATGGTTCTATACTTGGATATTTATAAATTCATCGTAAACTTATAGCAACATTTCTCTACTCATTCTGTTAACGGAAATCAGGCATTCTTAATTTTATCGGGCGTCTTATGTTTAAAATATCTCATTCAGGTAATTATTAGAAAACGCGGTATTGCACGTCAACTCGCGAACTTTCCCCAAATGTGCCGAGTATCCACATTCGCACTTGAGATTATAATTAGGTCATGCGTGGTGCTTTTTTACCTCGATGTTTCCGCAAGGTCAACGCTATTGATAAGCATGAATAAAATCTCACGTTTTTTTTGTTTTAACTCACAGCCATCCATCAAGTGTTACAAGCGATCACATAATCATACAAGGTCTTAATTTAAAAATGCGCGGTGCCCCCATCACCCGATGATTCACTGCGGGCTTTGCTATGTAGGGACAAAAGTGTGTTCTCAGTCTTAATGTGAACTTGTTATATTTGAGAAATGTCCAAGCGCTCAATGCGGCAGTATTTTGCACGTACATTAGTGGATTTAAACACGTGCCTCAACGGGTCCCTCAGTAGGCCGAGAAGGCCTACAGGGATAATTATAGAAATTTTAGAGAGGATTCAATAATAAGTTACGGTTTTTCGGCGTTTTATGACTCGTCGTCCTGCTACCTGAGGTCTTTCCTCATACACGACTTGTGCTGATTCTGCCACTTAGGGCCCGGGAGAAGGGAATCACTCCCGGGTCCCATTATATCATGCTTGTGAGGTTGTCGGAGTCTGAAGAAAGACTTGAAGTGTTAAGTCTGTTTTTAATTTAGGTGCTTAAACCTATGTGTGATTAGATTTGAAAATCAAAAACTCCTATAAAGTTAATTCATTGCTTAGATATTAGTCAATTTGTTGGAGTATCGTCTGGGTTTGAGGCAAGGAAGACCTAAAATCTCGGGTCAGTGATCCCTCGTTATGAGCTTGCTGAGCTGCTTGTCTTGTGTTCCAGAGGGAGCGATTTGGAGGGTCAATAGTATTATTCCTGTAAATCTTTATGGTCACCGCGCAGCACTTATCATCCATTTTTTAGACGTAGTTCTGTTAAAAAAGGTGGGGTGACAACTTGGAAAAAATGTTGATATTGTAATGTCTAATTGCTCAGTCTCAGCCAAGGGATGTTATCATTCAATCCCTCAGAGTCCGTTTTAAGTCTGTGCACCCATCTTTGTTCTTTTTCGAAGAGGATTTTCTCAGCATTATGTTTTTTTTTGGTCAGGGTTTCAAGTATACTCCAATTAATGTCTCCTATTGTGTGGCCTGCCTCAATGTAGCGAGTAGACATTTTTGTGGTACCCTTCTTGCATTTCACATTGCTGCGATGTTCGCAAATGCGTTGTTTCACCTTTCTGTAAGTCATGCCAATATAGCGCTTCTTGCAAGAACATGTGATCATATAGATGACATGACTGGTATTACAATTAGTATGGTTTCTTATTGTCCACTTGAAGTCTATTAGTAATTGAATTTCTTTCACTGGTTTCATCAGTGCACAGACAGAACAAGAACCGCAGGGGAAATGTCCAGTCTCTGGCTGGTAATCACGTAGTCCGGGGACTTCAGACTTCTGTTTTCTAGGTGGTGGTCTTGTATGGACCAATATGTCATGAGATTACGAGTTCTTTTATTCGCGAATCTTGGGTTTGGCCATTTGATATTTACAGATGTTAGGATTCTCCAATTTTTGTTAATTATCTTCTTTATATTGTTTGAAGCAGTACTGTTTGTAGTTACACATGTCATTAGGTCTAGTTCCGTCTTTGTGCTGATTCCAACAGGCTGTCCCTATTCTGGTTTCTTGCTCTTTTCTTGCATTTATTGATGACTCTTTGGGGGTAGTCATGATCCTTTAGTTTCTCACAGAGTTCGGATGCTTGCTTTTTGTATTCCTGGGTCTTATTACAATTCCTACGTAACCTGAGGAATTGGCTGTATGGAAGATTTTCCTTGAGGGGACGAGGATGGAACCTCTGGTATGAGAGAAGGCTATTTTTCGTAGTTGGTTTAAAATATGTTTTTGTCTGTAATGCGTGATTTTCTGCGTAGATGTTGCTCTTCGAAGTTGCTGACATAGAGCCCTGCTACGCTTTCTGTCAGCAACTTCGAAGAGCAACATGTCAACAACCCCAACAATCCCTACCAACAAAGGATATTGTTCTGGCGGCGATATATTGATGATATCATCCTCATCTGGGAAGGAGACATAGAAAGGTTTCAAGCCTTCTGGGAATGGATCAACACAAGAGATGAATGGTTGAAGTTCCCGTACACAGCAGACAAACGACAACTCGACTTTCTGGACATCACCATCTACGCCGAAAATCACGCATTACAGACAAAAACATATGTTTTTGATTTTGAAATTTAATCACACATAGGTTTTAGCACCTAAATAAAAAACATACCTAACACTTCAAGTCTTTCTTCGGACTCCGACCACCTCACAAGCATGATATAACGGGACCCGGAAGTGAATCCCTTCTCCCGGGCCCTAAGTGGCAGAATCAGCACAAGTCGTGCACGAGGAAAGACCACAGGTAGCAGGAGGACGAGTCATAAAACGCTGAAAAAACGTAACGTATTATCGAATCCTCTCTAAAAATTTTATAATTATCCCAGTAGGCCTTCTTGACCCACTGAGGGACCCGTTGAGGCACGTGTTTAAATCCACTAAGGTACGTGCAAAATACCGCCGCATTGAGCGCTTGGGCATTTCTCAAATATAACGAGTTCAAATTAAGACTGAGAACACACTTTTGTCCCCACATAGAAAAGCCCGCAGTGAATCATCGGGTGATGGGGGCACCATGCATTATTAAATTAAGACCTTGTTTGATTATGTGATCGCTTGTAACACTTGATGAATGGCTGTGAGTTGAAACAAAAAAAACGTGAGATTGTATTCATGCTTATCAATAGCGTTGACCTTGCGGAAACATCGAGGTACAAAACACCACGCATGACCTAATTATAATCTCAAGTGAGGATGTGATTACTCTGCACATTTGGGGAAAGTTCGCGAGTTGACGCGCAATACCGCATTTTCAAATAATGACCTGAATGAGATATTTTAAACATAAGACGCCCGATAAACTTAAGAATGACTGATTTCCGCCAACAGAATGAGTAGAGACATTTTGCCATAAGTTTTCGATGAATTTATAAATATCCAAGTATTGAACCATGGAATGAGTGAATGATTCTTGACCATGGGCATGTGTGTTCTTTTGCAGTATTGCCATTTTCCAGTTGCTGTACAGATAAGTTTGACACAAACAGTAATATCTGTATACAAGTCCTAAAATAATTCCCCACTACCCCACCCTCTGTATTTCTGTCACTTTGTCTTTCAGGTACCTTGAGACCTATTCAGGAGAAGGATTAATATATCCGTCTTCCCACTTTTTCACATGAACAGCCAAATCTGTTTATAGGAGATTATACTCACTGAGACGCCCTCGGTCTCTTTACACCTTTCACTTGGTCCTGAAGAAAGCCCCCTTGACTCCACCAGGCAACCAAGGGCTGAAACATGTCGACCTTTTTAATCACTAATCATAGTGTGTGAGAACCCTAATCACTCTCCAACACACACCAACAAACTTTTTAATACAAACTCGAATCCAGACCCATTAAAGATAATTATCTGGCTGTACGAGTACTTCTAATAGACATACCCCACACATCACTGATCACTACTGTTTTAACCAGGGGTAAACCTCTGGCTGGAGGATGCATAACTACTAACCCTGTGATTATGCAAGCATGTGATTAAGCAGCGGAGAATCAAGATATACCGCTCAAACGTAAGACCAATCACGTCTATGAGGGTTTTTAATTTTGGGACAAATCGGTATGCGACTTACATACCCAGGTTATGCAGGACTAGTGATCCTTCCCCACCTGATTTTGAGATATTGAATAATCAGGAAGCTGAATGGATCACGCCTTCCTTCTCCCTCCACAATTGATTTTTTGTCATCCTTATACATTATCACCAGTCATTCTTGAAAATTTCTGTGCCTTTCTTTTTTAGGAGAATACTATTACATTCATGTGTCTTCTTTTTGGTGGGGCACCGGAAAGTGGCCCACAATCAGGGTGTCTACTTTTTTGGAGACAACAAGTGTTTATATTTGGGTCAACCTAATTCTTGCTCACAGGTCATCACCCACCCTCAACAATATACGAAAGGATATAGTTTTGCGGGTGCCGCTCGAGGCTGAGGGAAATCACTGACTGCGGAGTATTAAGGACTTACCAACGGGAGTGTGCTGAACGGGCTTCCAGGGGTGCGGAAAGAGGCAGAGTCACCAGCTACAGCGGCGCAGCGGGACTGCGAGTCCCAGGTTTCCAAGCGGCTGCTGAGACGCCGCACCTGGAGACTCTTCCCAGCTGGCCGCGCCTCCTCCTCTGGGCGTCTACTTGCCTTGCCTGGGCTGCTAAAACCGCGCCTCGCGGCCCCCGCTCCGCGGGAGCCGCTCGAGGCTGAGGGAAATCACTGACTGCGGAGTATTAAGGACTTACCAACGGGAGTGTGCTGAACGGGCTTCCAGGGGTGCGGAAAGAGGCAGAGTCACCAGCTACAGCGGCGCAGCGGGACTGCGAGTCCCAGGTTTCCAAGCGGCTGCTGAGACGCCGCACCTGGAGACTCTTCCCAGCTGGCCGTGCCTCCTCCTCTGGGCGTCTCCTTGCCTTGCCTGGGCTGCTAAAACCGCGGGAGCCGCTCGAGGCTGAGGGAAATCACTGACTGCGGAGTATTAAGGACTTACCAACGGGAGTGTGCTGAACGGGCTTCCAGGGGTGCGGAAAGAGGCAGAGTCACCAGCTACAGCGGCGCAGCGGGACTGCGAGTCCCAGGTTTCCAAGCGGCTGCTGAGACGCCGCACCTGGAGACTCTTCCCAGCTGGCCGCGCCTCCTCCTCTGGGCGTCTCCTTGCCTTGCCTGGGCTGCTAAAACCGCGCCTCGCGGCCCCCGCTCCGCGGGAGCCGCTCGAGGCTGAGGGAAATCACTGACTGCGGAGTATTAAGGACTTACCAACGGGAGTGTGCTGAACGGGCTTCCAGGGGTGCGGAAAGAGGCAGAGTCACCAGCTACAGCGGCGCAGCGGGACTGCGAGTCCCAGGTTTCCAAGCGGCTGCTGAGACGCCGCACCTGGAGACTCTTCCCAGCTGGCCGCGCCTCCTCCTCTGGGCGTCTCCTTGCCTTGCCTGGGCTGCTAAAACCGCGCCTCGCGGCCCCCGCACCGCGGGTGCCGCTCGAGGCTGAGGGAAATCACTGACTGCCGAGTATTAAGGACTTACCAACGGGAGTGTGCTGAACGGGCTTCCAGGGGTGCGGAAAGAGGCAGAGTCACCAGCTACAGCGGCGCAGCGGGACTGCGAGTCCCAGGTTTCCAAGCGGCTGCTGAGACGCCGCACCTGGAGACTCTTCCCAGCTGGCTGCGCCTCCTCCTCTGGGCGTCTCCTTGCCTTGGCTGCTAAAACCGCGCCTCGCGGCCCCCGCTCCGCGGGAGCCGCTCGAGGCTGAGGGAAATCACTGACTGCGGAGTATTAAGGACTTACCAACGGGAGTGTGCTGAACGGGCTTCCAGGGGTGCGGAAAGAGGCAGAGTCACCAGCTACAGCGGCGCAGCGGGACTGCGAGTCCCAGGTTTCCAAGCGGCTGCTGAGACGCCGCACCTGGAGACTCTTCCCAGCTGGCCACGCCTCCAGGGCCTGACTAGCTATATCCTAACCTCCCCAGCCGCGCATCGCGGGACGCGCGCGGGCGGGCGCCGGGCTAAGCCCGGGCAAAGGGCGGGCCGTTTTAGGCCGTTAGAGGCCGGAAGAGACCGGACCGGGCCATCCCTCTGACTCTTGGCCTCTTCGGATATCTGCCCTTGCTTTGCTAAGTTTGCCCTTCCTGTTTGATTCATCTTCATGGCTTCCAGAGGATCCCGGAGTAAGTCTGCCCAACAGCATGCTAACACTCTTGAAAACTTCTTCCCCAAGGCTAGCGCTGCGGCCAGGAAAAATTCCATAGTGACAGAGACATTGCTTGAGGCGAATACCGAAAATCTGTCTCAGGAAATTCTGGTTTCTCCGTCAAATGAAGCCAGTACTCCAATAATTCTTCATAACACTCATATGTCACTCCTGGATAGCATTGATGAGACAATTGAGTCAGTGCTCCAACAACTTAGGACCCCGACAACTCTACCAAGGGACAGTCAGTCCTTGTGTCCTTCCGGGGTAGTGGAAACCACTCCGTATGTGAACTATGTGGAATCAATCGAGACAATGGAGGAGGGCCAGGCCCTACTGGCAACAGACTCTGTAGGTCGTGGAAGGTCCCATCCACCGAAAAGGAAAAGGTCAAGAGAGATAACAGGCTCAAAAAGGGCTAAAGTGGATACGACTACTCTAACACTGGATGCCAGCACGGACATGTCGGCATCTTCTGATAGTATTGGTTTGGGCTTTGAGTCTGATCATCCAGATTCACCTTATGTTGCAGCTGAACCAGGGTGCTTGGGGCCATTCATATTTGGGGGGCCCCCACTCAACCCTGCAGATGATCTAATTAGTTCACTCACGGTCATTTTTAAGAATTTGTTGGAACCGCTATCTATAAAATTAGACTCTATAGACGCTAGACTCACAGCTATAGAAAATGCGCATATGCGAAACACTTCTGGTGGAGGGTTGGATGTAAGCGCACAGCTGGTTCCTCGAGAATCTGGGGGGAATGGTCATCCTACTGTTGAAACATCTACACAGGCCCAGACGAGGGTACCAATTAGCACTATAATTAACCATGCCCCCCCACTCCCTCCTTCACAAACCTGTAGGCCCCCTATTCCCGCACCAAGAAGATCCAAGCCACCAGTAGCACCTGAGTCAAGGAGTGTGGGGCGCGACACTAATGCACCTTCTGGTCACATTTCCAGTCCTAATACCAGGCGTAGGGTGGTTAATCTGCCCCCAAAGGCAGTGCCCTATACGGCAATAATGGTGGGAGTTCCTGAGCTCACTGGTGGTACCAGAGAGCCACAGGACTCACTTCGCAATAAGGTAATTAGTTGGCTTAATATCAACAGACCCCTCCCCCCAACATCAAAGGAGATGTCCTAATGGTTAGAAGGATTCCATGGATTGGAGTCACTCCCAAGAATAGGGCTGGGGACTGTGTCATAATTAGCTTTAAAAGCCCACTAGTTGCTCCCTACATCTGCAACTGGCTGGTAAGGCCGGATAAGTCTAATATAGAACTAGTGCCCCTCTCAGATTTCTATCCATATGTGACCAACCTACCCACGGGGAGGGAGCAGAGCTGGACTAGAGTGGGCTTTGCAATTGATGGTTCACGGTACAGACCCAAGTATAACCCAATCCCCGCTCTTGGTAACTTTGTTCATCAGAACAGATTTTCTTGCCTGGACCATGTTGATTGACCACAAAGGGGAGTTATACCAAAACACTCTGTAAAATCTCCCCATGCGATCTCAGTTAGAGGGGCGGACCTTCTCCACCCAGTAGCTGAGGTAATGATCCAGGCTCTTCCCAATGAGGGGGGGATCTCTGAGGGATGTACCCAAGTGCAAGTGCAGGAACCACTCTACTCATTCTCTGTCCCCATATCGCAACAGGAGGAGCGTGCTGTATCATCCATCTTGCAGCCTACTACACCTGGGCCGGGCGCTTTGGCAATGCACACATGCGATATTGTGTCCGCATCAAGCGAAGTCGCCCCCCAACCCCAAGGCTCGGCACTAAGTGACGTTTCCCCGCAATCCCGAGGCTCAGGGCTGGTTATTCTGTCATGGAACGTGGCGGGTATTATGAATAAGGTGGGTACTCCGGAGTGGGAGACCCTGGTTGATGGGAGTGACATTCTTCTCCTACAGGAGACGTGGGCAAGGGAACCGCAGTATATGAGGGGGTATGATATTTATGAAATCCCGGCAAAATGGAATGGTAGGGGGAGACCTTCGGGCGGGCTGGCAATTTGGGTGGCGAGCCACATTGGGTGTCAGGTGGAAAGTATGGATACTCTCTCCCAGGACATCCAGTGTGTTCGCCTCAACTGGCCTGGTAAAGGGTCCTGGGCAATTGTAAATGTCTACTCTCGACCAGTTGCTGTGGGCAATGAATCTTCCACCTTAGTCGAACTCTCATCCTTTCTAGGTCAACTACCAGCTGACCTGAAATTAGTGATGGGAGGGGACTTCAATTGCCACTTTGAACCACTCGAGGGTCTAATGGAGGGACCATTTACAGCTGAGGATGATTATTGGGGAGTTCCCCCCTCCTCCTCGCCTCACCCTAAAGCATGGTCCCCGCTGGCAATACAACTCACTTCCCTTACCTTGAACTTTGCACTGAGGGCATGCAATGGGCGCACTCCCTCCGATACTCCATCGGTGTGCACATTTAATAGAAAGGGGCACGAGTCCAGGCTGGATTATATATTTATTGATATATCCTTATGGCCTAAAGTGCAAGATTTCAAAGTGGCATTAAGAACAGATAGCGATCACAATTCTCTCCTCTTGGAAATTCAGCACCCAACCTCCGCTGTAGGGCTAGCAACCACTGACGCCGGAAGTGATCAGGGGGACATACTCCTCACCACAAGTAGACGACGGGTGAAATGGGGGAAGCTGGTCAATAATGAAAATGCCATGAATAAGTTATACGGCATAGCACTCCCCATGTTTCAGGAGGTGGATGCTCTCATTAGTCAACCCAGACTCTCTGACTATAATGAGAGACTTTCCGGTATCCATCAGACTTGGTCAGGGACCTTGCAGATGTTTTTAACCCGGTGGTGCCCTCAAGAAGGAAAGTTACCCGTACTGCGACTTGGTACACTCCTACCTGTAGGAAAATCAAATCCGATCTACTTTCAGCCATCAAAGAAGGTAGTGATAGGGAGAGGGTTGCAACCCTGAGGAGGGACTACAAATCAGCAGTGGCCAGCGCTAGGGCGGAGTGGGATTGGAACCACTGGCAGGAACTGTTTGAAGCCCTGAAGTGCAGAGACTCTAGGAAGTTCTGGGCTCTGGTTAATAACGGTACTGGGGTGCTCACGCCTGCTGTAGAGCCTAATATTGCCCCCTCTGTTTGGGGGGCCCACTTCGGAGCATTATACCATGCAACCACACTATGGCCCGATGGGTTGGCGCTGGATTTTCCCTGTCCCTCAGATATGTCCCTGGAATTCTCTCTAGGTGAGGTGAAGACCGCACTGGAATGTCTGGCCTTGGGGAAGGCACCGGGGTTGGACAAGCTACCCGGTGATCTGTTTAGGTACCATCCCGATATCTGGGCTCCGTACCTTCTAATTTTATTCAACGCTATACTAGGAGGTATGGTGGTTCCTTCCTCTTGGTTAGGGGCCGAAATTGTGCCAATCCATAAGAAAGGCTCCCCTCTGAACCCAACTAACTATAGGCCAATCAGCCTTATAGACGTCCCCCAAAAGCTCTTTGCGCGTCTTATTCTGAACCATCTATTAGACTGGGTAGAGGACAACGACATCTTGAGTCCTCTGCAGGCTGGCTTCAGGAAGAACACGTCGACCATGGACCAGATCTTCCGCCTTGTCCTCCTTTACTGGAAGACCGTGATCATCGAGGGGGGAAGACTGTACATGGTCTTCGTGGACCTGAGGTCAGCCTTTGACCTAGTCCCGCGCGGGAAGCTGTGGGAGGTGCTGGAAAAGCTAGGAGTTCCCCCCCAGCTACTTAACATCTTAGTCAGGCTGCATGAGAACAACTATGCGCAGGTCAGGTGTGGGAAAGATGGCAAATTGTCATCTAGGTTCCCCGTTTCTCGAGGGGTGAGGCAGGGTTGTGTCCTGGCACCAACCCTGTTTTGTTTGTACATCAACCATGTCATCTTCCACCTGGAAAATGTCAATAACAACGACGCCCCTTGCCTGGCAGGAAGGAGGGTACCGGCAATTATGTTTGCCGACGATACCCTCCTTCTTTCCAAATCCCCCATGGGGATTCAGAGGATCCTGGATGGATTTGGACTTTTCTGTGCTCAGCACGGGTTGGAGATAAACACAGAGAAGACAAAGTACATGATTTTTAATCCACCCACTAAAACAAGACCTAATCCCACCCTGGGGACGTCCAGCCTCGAGAGGGTGTCCACCTTCATATACCTGGGGGTAACATTACAGGAACACTTATCTTGGGACCACCAGATAGCACGCTCAAGGGTAAAACTGTCTCAACTGTCCGGTGCAATCCTGAAGGTGGCCAATTCTTCGTCCTTTAAGCCTGTGAGTCCGGCCCTTGAAACCTATAGGTCCCAGGCCAAGGCAGCGGCCACTTATGGCTGTGAACTTTGGGGGCATAAAGCGGCGAAGGACTTGTCTACAGTTGAAAATAGTTTTTTAAGGCGCTTATTGACTCTTCCGCGTGCAACGCCACTTTTGCCCTTGAGAATGGACTTGGGGCTCCCCCCTATTGCAGAGGAGCTTGTGTCCAAACCAGTGAAGTTCTGGCACAGGCTCTGGTCCACGAATGAACTGCACCATTATAGGGAGGACCTAACCCACGTCATGAGCCTTAATTGTGGTGGAAAAATTCCGTGGCTTGTCTCTGTGAAAAATGAACTGACTACAATGAATCTCCGTGACCTTTGGGAGGACCCAGCGCGAGGCTGCCAAGCAATCTCGCGCAAAGCCCTGTCAACATTTTTTAAGGACAGGTCTCTTGCACTCTTGGTAAATGCGCAACACAGTGGCACCCTATCTTTGCGATTTTTAGAATCCAAAAATTCATATATTTTCGAATCTTTTATGGATTTTATTTTTCCCATCCTGGCGAGAAAACTTTTTGTCCAATGGAGGCTTGGCACACTGCCTACTAAAACTTTCACATCCAAGTGGTCTAACACGGCCGATAAATCTTGTCCATGCTGTAAAACCCACTTGGAAGATGACCTTCACATCTTGTTTGTGTGCCTCGCCTACCAAAGGCCTAGGAAACGCTGGATAGCACCACTTTGTAAAAATCTAGGGTTCAGAGAGTATGCACAGGCATACAGGATTTTGAAAACCAGTACCTTGGGTCACATTGTGTTTGCTGTCTCGAAATTTCTTATGGCTATATGGTTGATCAGGAAAAAAAAATATTTGCTGAACCCTCTTGAACTTTTAGTCTCTTAATTATTCCCACGCCGGGATGGAGTATTTTATAATATGTATTTCTCTTAAATATAATGTGTATTTTATTGTATGTGCTGTTTTTTATTGTCTCTTTTATGGTCTATATGACCGAAATAAAGAATTTTTGGATTGGATTGGATATAGTTTGTTAGGGGTGGTTTTCGTGAGCTTGCGGATGATCTGTATTCTTTAACATTCATGGGGTGTTGCTGGATTTCTAATAACCTTTCTTCACTTGAGAGGGAACATGCCGTAATTAGATATTGTGAGTGATCGCAGTGTGCTCTTGGGTCATGTGTATATCCCTCTAATCCCAGCATGTGGCTTCTAGTAGGACCCTCCCTAACCTGCTGGTCACTTTGGGGTTTCCCTGTCTGACCTCACTGGGCTAAGCGTACGGTGCATTCAGGTTACTTTGGGCTTGGTTTGGAGGATGGGGATTATTGCTGGGACTGATCCAGATTTATTTTTCTCTGCTTGTGATGAGCTTTTAAGCGGTATTGGCCTGCCATGTGGCCCATTCGGTGGCAGTAATAACATTCTCTGAGGTTCGGCTGCTGCCAACCTCCCTGACCTTTGCTGTTGTAACTGGGTTGGAACCCTCTGGGGTTTTGTGGTGGAGCCCCCCTCAAGGCAGGAGCCACTTGTATGCTACCGGCCAGCACTCCCTTCTCAAGGGTGTTCTTTTTTAATTTGTGCTGGACCAATTTGACAGTGGGCTTGCTCCTGCTTTTCCCTGTCCTTTTCCTGTTGCGTTCCGTAATAGTTTAATATGTGGGCCTTCATTTCCCACCGAGGTTAGGTGTCTAGCTCTACTATTCTGTCCAATCCACTTTGTATTTCGGTGGGCAGCCTCTTTTTGAGGATATTGTGGAAAAACACAACCTAGGGGACCATATTGGTTCATGGCAGGGCTGCCTCTTGTCCCCGTTGTTCCCTCATTCTGTCTAGAAAGTCCGTTAAGATCTCCCCAGGCTTAATACTTTCTGCCTTTAGTCCTCCTACATCTGGACAATCAGGGCCGTCCATATTGGGTGTCTGTATAAATTAAATGCAGCCCCGTTATGCTCGGTGTTTGTCAGCATGACTGCTAGGATGCGAGTTCAGGTCTTGGTCTGCTCTATGATGAGACTGCTTAGCAGTCATTTGACATAGCCTATTGCTAGGTTTATCCCCTCTACGTTCTCCCAAAAAATGAGACCCACTTCCCTGCCCCATCAGTCAATAGCAGCAGTTTGGTTCTGAACCCTTCTTTACCCATCTCAGCCCAAGGCACAGAGATGGTACCTGATGTGCTCCTCTGCAGTAACTAACCCATTTCCTTAGGCAATTCTTCATGTAGGGGAAGTTTCACTTGGGGTCTCCCCCTATGTGCCAGATACAGTGCTCCGCAATAGCCATGTCATCAGGTTCATAAGGAAACTTCCTTTGGTCAGAGTCTATCACACTGGCCATCCCTTTCAGTCCAGGTGGTGGCAAAATGATTACGTGAAGCTCTCGCCATCCTCTCTGGTCACTATCTCCCTTGGGGTCAGTTTGTCTATACTGACCATGCAGGGGGAGCAGTGGGCGTTGATGCTCTCCTCGTGCGCACATAAAGGTGCCATGTTGCTTCTCCTACATCTTAATGTCTGAGTCTGTGCCAGGCCACCTTTATCCCTGTTCACCTGGTTGGTCCCTCGCTTACACTGATGATCTGGTGAGGCTCAAGCCCCAGGGAGAAGCCTTCCTTCTAGTTCTGCCTCGGACTCCTCTCAGAGCAATGCTCTATTCCTACTCCATACTCCTCAAGTGGAGGGCTTGATGCTCTAGTCTCTCGTTGAGTTCCCAGGATGAGAGCTCTCTTTCTCTCCAGTCTTAATTCATGCCTCACCTCTAACTCTCCTTCTTTCTGAGCTGTCCACTGTTTTTTCTGGGTAGGAATTTGCCCACAAACGCACTTTCTGTTGTCCCTTCAGCTACCTGAACATACCCTGCAACACCCCCCTCATTGTCTAATATCAGACTACTGGGGCCCCTCTCTTCACCCCTACTGGTTGTATCGCTAACCAGTAGTGCTTTGTATCTTCCGGTCACCCAAGAGCATTCACCCAGATGAGTGGGAGTTAATGTTCTCTGTGTCACTGTGGTTTGATAGGCCAAGTGCAATGGACAGGGGGTTGGGCTTCAGGGAGCTCTAGCACAGGACTGTGTTGATGCTGGGATTACCTGGACCTAATTGCCTGTTGGTCTCCCTCGTCTAGATCTAGTAGTTTGTGGTTCAGTGAGGCATTACAGCTCCCTCCACTTGTGGACTGGCATAACCTAATGCAGAGACTTCAGGCATCGAAGAGAGCACCTCCATCCCTATATATGGCGGTGGAGGTGCGGATACCTTACGTGCAGGTTCTGGGATTCAATTGTCAGTGTTGGCCTCCTTAAGGATAGCTCCTAGTACTAACAGTGCCTTTCTCCTGGTCTTCTTTTGTCCTACATATTTTGTCTGAATGTGTGTTCTCGTGTATTTGATTATGTTAGTGTAGAGGGTTCCCCCTCTGGCGAGGGGAACACATGTACCTTGGTGTGTGTTTCAATTAATATTAGCATCTACTCTGACTGCTGGAGAAATAAATACACTGGGAAACTTGGTTTCAACTACTACTATGAGCTCAATACTATTTACATAAATGCATCAGGATAGACATTAAACACAAGCAAAAAATGCATATGAAGGATCACAACTTAGAAGCTAGTGTAATGGATAGTACAAAATTTGTGAATTCAGCAGAAAAACAGCAGATATGGAGAGCGATTGTAAGAATTACGGGCGCCTTCATAAGCACATTATGCCATAAACAAAACACAACAATCAAGACAAGGCGTGTAATTGCAACAATTTACCAGCACCACAACATCAAGAATACAGCAATTAATAACCCGAATGGAGAAAGAGAGTAGAGGAAAAAATGACTGACATAAAAAGATGATCTCGTCAACATAAAAAAACTTAGCCCGCTCCTTAACGCATGCCACCTGATGACGCGGGGAGGGTTTGTGCAGTACATAGGACTAAGTGAGCCTGATAGTCTGTCAATCTCGGCTCCAAGACAAAGATAACAACAATTTACGTGGAAACAAGGAACAACTTGACAACTACAGGCTCCCCTTGACCAATGCATAAGCAACACCTAAAATCCAAGGTCCACATTTTACCCTAATATCCAAATTACAACCTTTATCACACCCAGAGGTCATGCATACTATTTGTATCATGCCCAGCATTCCAAGCAAATAACACCTCTCTCTTCTTTCAGAAACCAGCAGTGTCAGGAAATAGGTAGCACTGAGAAAACCCATCAGACTAAAAAGCAAGTTCAAGGTGCTGACCCTACATCACATCCATGGCATATGCGTATCATCTGTATCACACTCAGCAGTCCAATCAGTGAAGCCTGGCCCTTGTATCACACCCAGGGTATAAGTGTATCTACTGTGTTATGCCCAGTGCTTCAAGCGACAAACAACCTTCACTCTTCCTAGAGTGTTGACTATCAAAACAGGTGACCTCATAGGAATCGTCTCCGATGCCGCCTTGTGACTACTCAGTTAGGACACATGAAGTGTGCAATATGTCCGATTTCTGTCTGCGGCAAGGCCCTCAGGTTACATTTTTGTGCTTCTTCCTAGTTTGCCATATGCCAAATGCTGGGACTAAGGATCAGATGTAGTCTTTTACCCAATTGATGGCGGCTTCAGGCTGAAACTTCGCCTTGTTGATTCAGGAGAACTTTCAATCAGTTGCAGCGTCTGCTCACCTTCCTTGCTGGTCCATTGTGAATTTGTCAGAGGTTGGTCCTTTCCTTTAGCTTCAGTCAGGTTTGAAGCACCAATCTCTTCTATCTGGCTCACCAAAATGTTGCTCGAAGATCAATCTTGAAGAAACAAAGACAAGAGGTGTTTGACAAAACAGAAAGAGATGGTTTAATCAAACACTACGGCCAGGAGCACTGTTACAGAGGTGGGGTCTGAGGCCTGTCTCACATTACAAAAGTTTTTGATGTCTGTTATGCATTTCCCAAAGATTCATAAAATAATTTGTGGTTTCTGTTTTGGGAGTGGAATGTGATCCTAGTCATGAAGCCATAAATTCCTCCCACCAGATGACAAATGCAGGTGGATCTCGACCTTGCGTAGGCACAATGGGAGCCAGTGGGCAACATGTCCAGATGTCCAGCACGAGGAGCGCATGATCACTGATTTGGTTGTGTGAGCTGTATCCTGATTGGCTGAATGTTTCTTACTTCATGTGACATCTAACTTTATGGTGTTTTGAGAACACTCTCCCCTTCAGCCATGCGGATTTTATTGGGGCCAATTGCCCAGGACCATTGTGGTTTTTATGCCTATCTGTGGGTCTAATACGGATTTTTCCTGTTCCTGCGTTTGCCCTGCTGGTTACCTGCCAACCCTACCTGTAACCTGTCGATCAGTAGCCTTAGGCCTAGGGTGCACAGTCTGACTGACCAAGTATTTCATATTTGCAGAAGAGGTCATATTGGGACAGTATCATTGCCTACATTGACATCAATATTAACATTACATTAAAAGCAGAATTTAAATTTATCATAGAGTCGTCAGTAAAAAGAAGTGATGAAGTGATAGGTTCATACCACTGCAATGTAACATGAAATGTATACTGTGTAATCGTGTCTAATCTCTTCTCAATATATGATCCAGGGCCTGGTGCCTCTGAATGTACGTGCAGTGACCAACTGATCAAGAATAAGGCCTCCTAATTAGTAAGGAAATATTAGGCCCAATTCACGAAGGTTAGTTTATAAGTACAGGCAATTTACCCTTGTTGTGCTTGCTTTAATCCTATCTTACTCATGCATTTTGTGAGAATACGAAGGAACACTCCTGGCTTACTCCTGGAACTCAGGAGTACTATAAGAGTAAGTCAAACAATCGTGATACTGGCCCATTGTGTTGAATCCAAGACAATTGAATTAATTAATATAATTACATCTACAACAATTGTTAGATAATGTGTGCACGTGAGTCATGTAGAAATTCAGTAATAGATTGAGTAGTTTTCGCATTATATGAATTTGCATCCTCTGATAGATTTGTAAGGAGTGTATATGCAACCAAAAAGTCTTGATAAAAAAACTAGAAAAATAATAATTTAGTACCCACCGAGAACATGGCCAGAAGCACTCGTGACATCAGTTTGGTGCTTAGCAGATAAGCAGGGTTTTTTTAGAAGACCTTGGAGAGAAAGTAAATTTCCATTCTGTTCTGTTGGTGCTGATTCATTGATAATAAGAGGTGTGCAGATGTGTTTTGAGTCTTAAAGGGTGTGAAAATGTTCAGATTTAATTTGTTTTGCCTTACAGAAATACAAGACTCCATGGAGGAAATTTTTTACTTCAATGCCAGTCTATGCAATAATAGTTGCAAATTTCTGCAGAAGTTGGACGTTTTACCTCCTGCTAATTAGCCAGCCTGCATATTTTGAAGAGGTGTTTGGATTTGAAATCAGCAAGGTGGGTAGGATTTCTTTTAAATACCAGCAACTCATTGTATTTAAACCTAAGAAAATGCGTAGCACTGCCATAATAAAGCCATAATCCACGTTGCCATATTTAAGCTGCAGTCTTCTTATTTTCTTATATTTAAAGTGTTAACTATATATTTTTGTGCCATTTTGTAAGATTGTATAGTTTCTCAAACTGCTATGAATCATTACATACTCAACTGAAGCACAGCTTTATCCAGAGCATAATGTAGTCCCACTGCCCACAATAATAATCTTTGGAAATCCTAATGGGAGGCAAGCCTGCATCTCCTGAAAGCAGCTCCATCAAGCAAGTCGTGAAACAGAGAAGCAATGAGTTTGATTGTGATTAAGCACTGCAGAAGTAAACACGTGAATGTACATTCGAGACAGTGTCTCAATTTTCAACATTCTTCGGTGTTGGCAGAGGTTTGAGAAGGACACTTTAGGGTTTGATGGATAGGAGATTCGCCATAAATTGGTAGATCTTCCAGGAAACGACCCTGTTTCCATTGGAGGAGCCTCAGCCGGCATCACTGTCACGTACCTTGAGCCGCCCGGCCATCTGCCAAGAGCTGCTGTTTAATTCATCTCGGAAGGTCTGCCTTGTATTTGGCATCAAGGTAAGCAGTCCTAGGCAGAAAAAAGCTGAATATCTCTGATGGATTGGGTAAAATGTCCCGCTTGTCAAGACTTTTTTGTGTGTTTTCAGAAATAAACATCGACTTAGAGCTCTTGCTTCTAAAAACATAAACATTGGATGAGAGCGCTGCAATGACATCAAGGCTCCCACAATGATTCTTCATCTAAAGCACCCCACAATTTGGTTGTTGGTCTGCAGCATTGAAGGCGGCTGCAGGGCTCGCTAGTGTCCAAATAACGGCATATGTCCAGTGCTTAATTTTAGCCGGTGATTGCCTTTAGGTGCCACTGCCACCTATTTCTGCAGGCCGGCACTTATTGTTGCTCCTCAAACATTACCGAGCCATGAGGGAAACTCACACAGACCAACTGGATGGGGGAAGGTAAGGGACAGCGAAACAATCACGGAGGATAAAAGCAGGAACCTGCAAGAGTGAAAGGTAGGGGCTAGAGATGTCTGACAGTGGATAATAGAGACATGAGGTGGATTTCAAACTACCAGCATTGGCATTTGGTGTGCTGACGTTTAGTTGCACTGGCATGAGGGCTACTGAGCAGAGCTGCAGGCAAGGGCACTCTTTTTTTGCAAATAAAGCACTGCCTAAGTCTGCTGAACATAGGGCTAGGAAATAAGTGGGGGACTGTCCTAATAATACCTGTTGACATGTCGAATGTGGATGTGGCCTGAAGTCGATTCCGTTTCTGCATGTAGCTCCCTACTGATTCCGTGGTAAGATTGACATGCGTTAGTTATTTCCCTCATAGAGAATATTACATGGAGGAATTACTCTCTATATAGGACTTCAGTTTTAGTGTCACTGTAGTGTGTGGAGGGGTACTTGAACAGAAATACAGACTCCCTATAATGGGTGATGTAAGAAACAGGACAGAATGATCACAGGACAGTGGAGAGCCACGTCTGTCTCTCTCAGGTTGTCTGACTCTCCTGGGAGAAAGACCAGACTGCACTCCAGCGCCTGTCAGCAGTGCCTGGCACCTTGTATGGAGATATCCCGAAAAATGCAAGATGAATTCCCAAAATAAGAGCACAGGTTCATATCATTCTATGAGCGCATAGTTAACCAATTTGACAGCAAATCTAAATTTGGACAGTGTGCTGCTTTTAACTGTTATGCAAGCGCAACTCTGTTGGGATGGTGGAATGGAACAAGTTTTCTAGGAGTTTAAAAGTGCATTCTATATAATTGCTGTTCCTGCGTATGTTGATCTAAAAGTCAAATTCGTGTACAAGGTGCCCCCGTTTATACCAACGAGGCACTCCTGTTTAAGCCAAATGTAGTTATTCTCTCCTGTGTCACTTGATCGTATTTTTTAAATCGTTCTTGCAACCTAACTCTGGTTTCTACTGAAACTTGATGCTTGACTGAGTCTAAACAGATTGAGTCCGATCTGCCTTCTCACTCAGTCTTTGCTATATCTCTAGCCACATCTGAAAAGTTGCTGCCAAGTGGTATGGTGCAGTTATCTTTCTTCCAAATTCACATTCAAGAGGCCTAAAGCAAGGCAAGCTCAAGTGTACAATGCCCTCCCATACTGTTTTCCATATACTTGTCTATGTGACATTTGTTGCAGAAAACATCATGTTCTGAATAATCTGCTGATTTCAGCAACAAACGCTTGTTTCTATGTCACATTGACCAATTGTCACTAAGAATTCTGCACAAAGAATACCGTGTAGTTTTTCTTAATATGCAAAAAAGGTTAGCTGATCTCATTTTAACTTTTGAATAAGATGTTGAGAATTTAATGTGGCCTCAGAGTGCGTTGTTGACCTTAGTGCATCGATTGAAGGAATGATTTATCTTTACCTACAATGAGGAGTACAAACCTTACAAATCAGTATCTTTCAAACAGAGTGGAAATATTTTCTCATGAACATATTTTGTTTCACAATGGATGCTATGTATACAGTGTCCTTAAAACTGCCAATGTTTCAAGAAAACACTGCAATTAGGAACTGAAGAAATATTATTCTCCTCTGTTAAACATCTGAGGTGTTGAATCATAAATGTCTGGTGTGAGACACTTCCATTAGCAAAGTCCAACACTGGTTATTTTTAGACAAATTATTCTCTATTGAAGATAATAAAAATGCTAGTAGTAAAAGGGCGTTATATGATTTCTTAAAGAAAGACAAAACCAGATTGGGAGTAACGTTATTATTAACAATAATATCTCTGTAATTTGTATAGTTTTGTTTCGAAGGAACTGTTTGTATTTTCTAAAGCAATAGGATCTGTTTTGCTACAATCAGAATGCATCAAGAATAGGTCAGGGGCACGGATTGGGGTTCCATATTGGAATGGTGCCAAACCCCTGGGATGAGTGGATGATTTACTTGGGAGATTCTGAATGTGGTGGTGAGACAAAAATGTGGCAGAAATGAGGTAATGTGCATAGCTCAGCACTCACGAGGTAGGGTGCCCTGGCATTGAAGTAGGCGCTGTGTGGGCTGAGCCAGGACCAGGGCTATGTGAAGAGTCAGGTCTTCAGTTTCTTCTGGAATTCAAGAACTGAGGAGGTGAGTCTGTGGGACTGGAGCTCTGGGAGTGTGAATGTAAAAGTTTGGACCTCCTAAAGATTTAGCACTCAGGTATCGAAATGGAAGGAACTGGATTAGGATCAAGTGGCAAAATAAATTACTTTGTTATTCCTAATGATTTTGGTGAAGTTTAGACTTCCCAAGAGTGGTAGGGTACTTTGCAGAAAATTTTGTTACAGCAACTGGATCTTTGCAGACTTAAGGTTGTTGCGTAGAATAGTATCGCAGGAAGATCAAGTTGTTACTAAATTACAGTAATAGAATAAATGAATCAATTAAAGCAATTGTGGCTTTTATGTACATATAGTTGTAAGCCTGCTACTAATAAGTAAAAGCAGTGGCATGTGTATATTTATTTATATAACTTAATTACAGTTATTCAAAACCATAAAAAATTTACCACAACATAAATGTGGACAGCAAATCATTTAAATATTGCCTCTTCACTGTACATATGGGTATTTATATAGAGGGGTGTAATCAAGCAACCATAATTTTACCAAATACCATGTTTATATTTATGTATGTATACCCTATTTACATTTTGCTAAATAAAAACTAAGGAAACTTCCTCCCTCTGTGTCATCACAAACCTTCTTGACTGCTATGAACTGTCAAACATATTTTCTAAACTTTCACCCTCCCCTTCTTAGCCATGACACCCAACTAACAAGCACACAAGACCACTATCTACAGAACACTTACCACTTCCCTGTTTCAATTCTATTCCTAACATTCTATCCCTACTGCAAACATCCCCTTTTCAAATCCATTATTATCATTGTATCCCTACTCCAAACTCTACTAAACACGGATGAAATCAAGAGCACACGCCTAACATTACTAATGCATAAGAAACAAAATTGTACTAACCTACTAACTACTAATCTTACTACTCACCGAAAAAAGTGCTTCAATTAACGCCAGAGTTGGCGAGAACTATATAAATACATTTACAATTTACAACAAGGAAAACAAGACACACATTGCAGCATTGTTTACTACATGAGTGGCAGGAGTGGACATATGTTGCCCCCCCAACCAAAAATGGGATCTATCTGGGAAGTTATAGGTCTGTCAAAGGGGATGGTAATGTTTATCGTTTACTAAAAGTTTGATATAATCAGGGACATTTATGTTCAAACAATATTACAGTAACCCGCTCTAACCATACATGAGGTGGCTCTGATGTCATAAAGATAAGTAATATGGATAGAATATTTTATAGTAGCTAAGGGTACCCCCGTATTTGACGTGAATATGGATAGAATATTAAAAGCAATTAAAAAATATATAACTCCACGAAAGTCCAGATATTAATTTGCAGAGCTCAATTCCCATGAAGAATACCGCATCCTTCTGATCAGGTCTGGCCAAGTGTTCCCACGCCTGGATTTTCTGGTCGATTAAATTGTTTTGAAAACTTGTTCAGCAGTCCCTATAGGACCTTCTGCTAAGGGAATGCTCCCCCTGCAAGGCCAAGTCGTTCATCCCTAACCCACCCTCTTCATTCCCCTCCCTCCACTTATTCTGCACGGAAATCTGTGCACACATATACCAACAGCTCAGTGTAGGAGTAGATGTGGGTGTTAAAACCTACAGAATTAGGAACACCATGCTGAATTTCGTCTGGTAAGGCATGTTCCTGCTCACTTAGGGAAAGATGTATCAAAATATCTATTTGCGATTCTCAAATAGCGCTTTTTTGAGAATCGCTATTTGAGAATTGCAAAGTGGTATGTATCTAAAAAAATCGCATTTTTTAGTGATTTCTTAATATTCCTTATTTGCGTATTCGCAATTAAGGAATAATTTCCCAGTCATTTCTATGGGCCAGGAGGCCCATAGGAATGAATGTGAAGTTATTCTCAATTTGCGATTCGCAATTTGAGAATCGCAAATTGAGAATAATTTCAAGGGTGCAAGGGTGTCATATGGACACCCTGATGCACCCCTTAAATTTACATGTGTGTGCATATGGCGCACATACATGCCCTAAGGGCATGTATGTGCGCCACATGCCACCTTCACAAATGTAAAAAAGTGCATTTGTGAAAGAATTCACAAATTACCACCAACTTCAAGTTGGTGGTAATTTGCGATTTCTTAATGAGGATTCGCAAAAATAAAATGCTTGATGCATAGCATTTAAGGAATCGCAAAATTGCGATTCGTTAAATGCTTGAGCAAAATAAGGAATCGCAATTTTTGCGATACCTTATTTTGCGATTTGGCTCATACATACCAAAACACCGTTTGCGATTCGCAAACGCCGGAATTCTGCTTATTCCGGCGTTTGCGAATCGCAAACGGCTTCTTGCATCTGGCCCTTATTCTCTAATCCGTGGGGCTGACTCGTACTCATTCTCATGGGTGTTGGTGTGCACTCTGCCAGTGCTGGGCATCTTGTAAACTGGCCTATGAGGAAGCCACTGTGCATCTAATTGCAAACTTCAGATTAAGTAAGTCTACTTTTGGATAGCTTACTCACTGCTTACTGTTAACATATAGGAACTCAGTCAAGCTACACCTCACTAACAAAGATATTGAGGCAGAAACTCGCCTCTGGTAGTTTGTTAATCTGTGCCCAGTGTACAGTGCTGAGCAATTTAAGCTGCCTCCTTTCCACTTGCATAGAGCAGTTCCATATCCCTGGTGGCACACCGAAGATTCTAAATTATGAAATGCTGGTCGAAGGGCACTTGAGAGGTGTGCTGACTCAAGCATTTGTGTTGCATTTAAGTGTTGCCATACATAAATGCATTAATGCCAAGATGCCTGTCAGGTGATAGTGCGCTATAGAAATTAAATAAATAAAATGTCATCAAATATGGGAAACACCCATTACAGCGGTAGCACTGCATCGCGTTGCTATCGCATCGCGACTATTACATCGCAGATGGCATTACACCGCATGCTACCGCGCCGCATGCTAAGACGCCGCAATGACTTTTAGAGCGCAAGGCATTACATCGCATTACAGGGCAAAGCCATGACATCGCCACAAAACGGAAAACGTATAAGAAATATACCCAGGAAAGCATAAACGACCCACAAAACGGAAAACGTACACCAAATAAGAAATATACCCAGCAAAGCATAAACGACCCGAAAAGCAGAAACGAAAGCTAATAATAGGAAAACACCGAAGTTGTTACGAAAAATGAAATGTACACCAGTTATTACGAAAATAAATAAGAAATATACCCAGGAAAGCATAAAGGGCAACGTGGGAAAGATTTACGAGCACAGCGATGGAAAATTAAGAAATATACCCACCTAAGTTATTACGGAATATGTACACCTTAGTTATTACGATGGTAAATTAAGAAATATACCCACCTAAGTTATTACGAAATATGTACACCAAAGTTATTACGGGAAATGTACACCAAATAAGAAATATACCCAGGAAAGCATAAACGAGCCGAAAGCATAAACGGCCAGATGGTCTGAGGGCAAGGGCAACGTGGCAAAATTTACACCAAAGTTATTACGAAAATTAAGAAATATACCCACATAAGTTATTACGGAATATGTACACCAAAGTTATTACGGGAAATGTACACCAAATAAGAAATATACCCAGGAAAGCATAAACGAGCAGAAAAGCATAAACGACCAGATGGTCTGAGGGCAAGGGCAACGTGGCAAAGATTTACGAGCACAGCGATGGTCTGAGGGCAAGGTCAACGTGGCAAAATGTACACCAAAGTTATTACGAAAATTAAGAAATATACCCACCTAACTTATTACGGAATACGTACACCAAAGTGATTACGAAAATTAAGAAATATGTGGCAAAATGTACACCAAAGTTATTACGAAAATTAAGAAATATACCCACCTAACTTATTAAAGATAAACAAGACGTGAATTAAACAAGCAATTCAAGCATAAACAAGCATCATTAACACATCATATTTAATTAATGCTAACATTTACATATACATATATATATATATATATATATATATATATATATATATATATATTTTAATTACCAAAACGTTATATGTTATAATTACCCCATCATATATGTTTACGTTTATTACGATGCAAACAAGACGCGAATTAAACAAGCAATTCAAGCATAAACAAGCATCATTAACACATCATATTTAATTAATGCTAACATTTACATATATATATATATATATATATATATATATAATATATAATATATATATATATATATATATATATATATATATATATAATATATATATATATATTCACAGAAAAAACCATAGGTTATAGACCATATATAGTTAGGAATTAGCATTTACAAAACCTTGAAAATTCACTGAAAAAACCATAGGTTATAGACCATATATAGTTAGGAATTAGCATTTAGAAAACCTTATTTTACTCACACAAAACCATTGAAATTCCATATATAGTTAGTTGCACTAACTATATATCGCGCACCCGCAATCCACTGCTGATGATGTCACATATTACATCATTCATGACATGGTCAGTGACATCACTGATGACATCACTGATGACATCTCAAATGACATCACTGATGACATCACTGATGACATCTCAAATGACATCACTGATGACATCATGACACACCAATACCAGTTACTACATACGCACTCACTGATTCCTACGTCTACACACACATTCACTCATTCACCCATACAATCACTCATACATACAGTCACTCATTATTACAACACTATCATATGCACTCATACACCTATGCAGACAGTCACACACTGCCACTCATCCATGGAGTTACTCACACACCAAGTCAGTCCTGTAAAGAATCAATCACACTTCCATTTCTTCATCTATACAGTTAAACACAGAACACCATACTTCAGTGACATCACTGATGACATCACTAATGACATCTGAAATGACATCACTGATGACATCTCAAATGACATCACTGATGACATCATGACACACCAATACCAGTTACTACATACGCACTCACTGATTCGTACGTCTACACACACATTCACTCATTCACCCATACAATTACTCATACATACAGTCAGTTATTATTAGAACACTATCATATGCACTCATACACCTAGTCAGTCCTGTGAAGAATCAATCACACTTCGATTTCCTCATCTATAGTTAAACACAGAACACCATACTTTTCACACATATACTAACACATACTTACTCTCTTATACAATCACTGATACAAGTACACATTGATATGCACAGAGTCACACACCTCCCAGCCAGCCACACACACACTCAGTCTTCCATACATCCACTCATTCTTCAATATGTAAAACGTATTTAAACTTTACAAAAACACACAGACACTAGATGATGTCATCAGTGATGTCATTTGAGATGTCATCAGTGATGTCATCAGTGATGTCACTGACCATGTCATGAATGATGTAATATGTGACATCATCAGCAGTGGATTGCGGGTGCGCGATATATAGTTAGTGCAACTAACTATATATGGAATTTCAATGGTTTTGTGTGAGTAAAATAAGGTTTTCTAAATGCTAATTCCTAACTATATATGGTCTATAACCTATGGTTTTTTCAGTGAATTTTCAAGGTTTTGTAAATGCTAATTCCTAACTATATATGGTCTATAACCTATGGTTTTTTCTGTGAATTTCATTGGTTTTTTAACAGCTAATATCTGTAGCTGTAAAATGTATTCTTCTTTAAATCCAAAAATATATTTTATATGTTTATGAATAATTTTTTTTTAAAATATTTTTTTTTCTTCGTTCCCGCTTCGCGAATCGGGAAGCTTCCCGTTAGCTGACCTTGATGCCGCGAAATAGACCGCGAGCCGGTAAACGTTTCTTTACCGCAAGTGCCGCGTTAGAAAACAACATCGTGACGCCTCCCGTCCGCATGACGTTTCACGTTGTCGCGTGATACGTCATATGACGTACAACGTTAGCGAACTGGTACGCGAAGCGAGTCGCAAAGCGCAGGTTTCTGGAAGCAAACCGGGAGGCCCTGCAAAGCGCTTAACGTAAACACAGCAAGTCATGTGACTTGGTAATAACACTTTTCATTGGTTCATTTCACTTTTGGTTTCCTAATGATGTAAGACTAGGTCATATAATCTAAAATGAACACTTTTGATTGGTTGAGAACTCTTGTTTTTCCCAAATGATGAAAATCCCTCCTTCTTTCCTCACTCTGACTTTCATCATTGTGAGAGAAAGACCCTTTGTGATCACTGAGCAATGGCTTCTTTAGTAGCTTCAGCTGGTGCTTCCCCACCACCTCCACCACATCCAAGGAAGAGTGGACCACCTGCTCAAGTTATAATTCAACAAGAAGAGGAAGAAGAGGAACAGGAGGACGAGCACGAAGAGAGGCAGTTTTTGCCTGAGCAGCCCAGGACGTCTCACCGGAAAGAAAACTTCATTTGGCAATTTTTTAAAATTCCCAAAGGTCAGAAAAAAGTAAATGCAAGATACGTAACTTGCCTTATATGTCAAGATAGACTGTCCAGAGGGACCGACAAAAAATACAGTTTCGGAAACTACACAATGCATCGCCATATGACTAGGTGGCATCCTAACAACTACAGTGCTGCACAGTTTCGGAACGACCTAGATAATCTCCCTATTATGGCCAGAAGATCTGTTGTACCGGAAGTAACGGGACCAGAGGGCAGGGAGATGGTGCCAAATATACAAATGAGATTTGGTGATGTAAAACACATCTGCGTATTTTGCGATGGATTCATTTCCTACGGAGAAAAAAGCATCACTCTGATCAACAGAGCTATTGACTATCATATGCAAGTTTGTACGAAACGCCCAAAATAATAAATACTTCTTTTTTTTGTTTTGTTGCTCCTGTTGAGCCCTTTACAATGAATCGTTTTCATTGCCCCCTCCAAGAAAAACCCCAAAAAATATAAAACTGTTCAGAAAAATTCAAAAAAAGTAAAACAATGTACTGAAAAAAAAAAAAAAAAGTTCTTTTCAGAACTACCTCCCCGTTATTAAAAAATTGGTACAATATTTGGAACTGTGCCAACCTCTATTTCTCTTAGTTCGCTTCCCAGTTCGCTCCCCGGTACGCGAACCGGAAGCGAACCAAAAACAGTAAGTATAAGGGAAGGAAACAGACACTTATGTTAAAAGAAAGACAGCTATAGGGGAGTAAACTAGAGATACTATTACCCGTAATCCACTGCTGATGATGTCACATATTACATCATTCATGACATGCTCAGTGACATCATCAGCAGAGGATTGCGGGTTTTTTGGCAACGTGCCTTATCCACGGTTTAATAACGCTGCCTTTTGCTTTATATAAGTTTTCAAATTGTATGAAATATATACCAATAGGTCGTTATGAACCTTTAGGTAGTGCTTTTCTTCATGAGGTCTGGTCGCTTCCATACACATACAGATGTTTCAAAGATGATCAAGAAGTTTATCTGAATGGAGAGGAATGCACTGAGACGCCAGATCATTCACTAATGTGTAGGCACATACAGTTACACGGTTCATGCAACAAACACCGACCAAATATGGCTTGCGTGTTGCAAGGCACGCCAGTTCCTGCTATCATCCCCACGTTCAAGTTGTTGGAAAATGGTAGTTATTTGATGCTCAATAATGAAGATTGTTCTGAGTTAATTAAAAGTATTCCTTTTATCGTAACAGTAAGTGAACGGGTTATTTGCTGCAGAAATGTTCTATTTCCTCCCACACATGAACATAGGGAGTTTTCAATCTGGCCACAAATACCAACCTTGGGACAGATTTCAACGGCATGGCAAGAATAAGAGCTCTTTTGTCTCAGAGAGAGGTGGCCTTGAGTTCGGCCCGTGAAACTTTCGTGCTTCACATAGCGAACACCCGTACAGAGGTGCACACACTTTTCAATTCAGATTTGCCTTTCAAATTCAGCAAGATGGTTCCGACTATCTTTAACGCATCCTCCGCAAAGTCCCTGGCGCACTTTTTTAAAGTTGTTACCAGTGGTCTCGTGACTTCATTTGAGAAAATCTTTGGACTCATCCCTGCTTCCTTTCATTCTATTTTCTCCACTCTGGTTCGTGGATTGGCATTTTTACTTGCATTACCAGCGGACGCTCTTGTGCTTTTTTACATTTTTAAATATGGATGTCCCTCCTATGCAACCTCCCACCCTGCAGCTGCTGACACTGTTCCGCAATCGCATGCTAGAATATTATGGCACAATGCCGTTGGCGATATTAAGCACGGCATATGGATTATCTTTTCGATTCTCCTACTTCACCTGTGTCCAGCCTGTATTTCACTGCCTGACCTGTGATTTCGATTGGGCCATTGATTTGTGTCTCTGCGGACCGGTTTCTCCTGACGTCGACTTTAATCAGCTGATGACTCCTATCATTACTCACGAGTTGGTTTGTCCTGGCGAAAGGATTATGGCTGTGGCATTGATGCATGGACTACTTGGTCCCTGGAATTTACTGGCGGCAGCACAGTCTTTCTTGGAACAGAGCTTTCTTGAAAACCCACCGAGCTGTCCTCTGATGGTGATAGAGGATCCGGTGCTGGGAGAGCACGTATGTTCTTTTCCGCTTTTAAATTGGATGGCTGAACTGTTTTCGGATGAAGACGGTGACTTCCTATTGGAGGCTGTTGCAGCTTATTTTGCATACACAGTTATGTCATAGACCTTTTTCATGTTTGATATGCTGAGTACTAGCATTTCATTGACAATTCATTGACTTATTTGTCAAGTTTTTATTATTTACCTTGCCTATTGGCTTAAGACTCGATAAAGTACTTGGCTGTTTTATTTTTCTTTAGCATTAAATTTTCCTAGTTTTTAATGCTTTACCTTGCGGACCGTCCACATATAAACTTGCAATCTGCTCTCATGAGATGGCACTTCTATTATCTTATTCAGTTCGTTTCCGGATCATGGGGAGGTGTCATCTAGGTCCTGGATATCTTTACACCGTGTTAAGTTAGCATGGGCTCATTACCGGTTTAAACGCCATTTTTCCTTTTTTGCAACTTCTGCACACGACACTTAGTTGTTGCTTTAGCTTTCCACCTAGTAGTTCATCGTGGTTTACATGAGAATAATATGTTATTGCTCTACTATCTGCTTTGCTTGTTAAACTATATCTGTACAGCGAGTGCTAAAGTTTCAAGAACAACACGATACAGAATTGTTATGAGGTCTGATCTCCACGACTTCATACTCATAACATAAGTGCAACTTCTGCCAATTCTGGGCATGAGGCGGGTTTTATATTGCTTTGCCGAACACACATACACAACACTTGATGCGGCTCACATGAAGAGAGAGCTGGTGTATGCTGATGTGATTCCTTCAAATCTAAGACACTAAAGTATGGGCACGCCCTAAACCAACACAAAGAGACCTTCTTAGCAAATAATATAATATGTGTATTAGGGAGGGTGAGATATAAGCAGCCGCGGGCCGTGGAGGGAGTTACGGTGAGGCAGGGAGGCGGGGAGGGGGAGAAGCAGGGTGGAGCCCTCTCTACCTTGCCCCTCCCCCTCCCCGCCTCCCTGCCCCACCGTAACTCCATCCACGGCCCGCGGCTGCTTATAAGTGTTGCTAACTCTTATTCATTTACAGCATGTTAACATACTATCACCATTCGCTTTTTATGTACTAGTAACTATGCTGGTAATTTTGCTACTGATAATATGTGTACTTGTATTATCTAAGATACTACGCCTGTGAAGACGGCATTAGTAAATAAACATTTCAAATACACATGTGTTCTTCTTAACTCCATGTTCTGGTTTCTAAGAAATATATAACGACCGACTGTTCATGAGTTCCACGTATCCTGAGGTACTATAAGTTCATATTCTGGATTGTCTAAACATTGAGAGTTTGTTATATCCAATGTGACACTGTACCTAGCTTGCTAAGGAGTTTTTGATTACTAACGTGAGTTTTGGGACACCCTAATTCGCCGAGGTTCCAATCCTCTGTCCACAGTTCTGTGTGAGAACAGAAACCCTGCGACAGGGGCACCCCCTAGCCTTGCTGGAGCTTCATCACACTTGCGATACAACTCCAGCAATGCGCCACCTTTACGGCACAGATACATCACGCATCTGTGCTGTTTTTGCCCCATGATGCGCCGCATTGTAAATGCAGCACACCATAGGTGACGGAACAGCGGCACAGAATGACTAACACATCCCTGGTGATGCGCCAGTCATCATAAATGTATCCCTATGCTTCTTATCTTGTTAGAGATGAACCGCCATATGTATCATCAAAGTTTTTTGCATTTCCTAAATAGCGAACTTTAAGGAATAAATAGCGATTCTTTACCATTCCTAGTTTGCGATGAGCTATTTGCTAATTACAAATTACCCATTCATTTCCTTCATTTCCATAGGGCGGTTGGACTCACTTTTAGCTCGAACGGCTGAATGGATTTGCACGAAACTTGGCAAAATTGTAGGGACTGGTAGCCCGATGTGCCTTTGCTATGTCTCAAGATATATGCTCCAGTGGTTTTTACGAAAATTAACTTTGAAAAATATATATTGGGCTACATTGGCCTATATATATGTTGGAGCCCAAATGTAGCCCAATGTAGCCCAATGTAGCCCAAAGATGGCCGCCAGACACACAAAAAAACAAATGTAGCCCAAATATCAGCCAGATGTAGCCCAACTATAGCCCAGTGACAGAATGACCAATCAGCTTCGCAAACCTCCGTTACGCGAAGCGGAGCGCTGTTACAGATATATATCTTTTTTTGAACGTTAATTTCTTAAAATCCACTGGAGCACATATATTGAGACCTAGCAAAGGCATATCGGGCTACCAGTCCCTAATATTTTGCCAAGTGCAAATCCATTCAGCCGTTCGATTATTATTATTATCATTTTTTTTTGCCCCGCGGGGCCCTTTTAAAACCTCCACATCAAACCTAGGGGGTCAGCGAGGATCTACTATGCCCCCTTATAGTTATTTCCCCCTTTGTTTTGACCTCCTCTTGTCTCTCGATCCTACCGAGAGACAAGATGGCGGCCGCTATGGACTGTTTGGAATGTTGACAGACGCCGGAGAACCAATCAGCTTCGCTTCACAAAGCTCCGTTGCGCGACAAGTACGCGTCCTGGGCCGCTGCCCAGTCCGCTGTTACAGATATATATCTTTTTTTAAACGTTAATTTCTCAAAATCCACTGGAGCACATATATTGAGACCTACAAAAGGCACATCGGGCTACCAGTCCCTACAATTTTGCCAATTTTCGTGCAAATCCATTCAGCCGTTCGGGCTAAAAGTGAGGCCAACCGCCCTATGGAAATTAACATGGGAAAAACGCGTTTTGGGACCCCCCTTTTTTCTCGGCCCCCCCTTGACGAACCCCCCCAAAATTTTCAGGGGCTGCTCAGAAACAAAATGTGCCATTTTCCTGAAAATTTCAGCCAATTCCGTCCACAAACGCCAAAGTTATTAGACATAGAATTTTCAAAAATCCCATAGAGAAAAAATCCTAACTATATATACCTACTGGCGACCGCCAGTAGGTAATATTTTAATTACCAAAACGTTATATGTTATAATTACCCCATCATATATGTTTACGTTTATTACGATGCAAACAAGACGCAAATTAAACAAGCAATTCAAGCATAAACAAGCATCATTAACACATCATATTTAATAAATGCTAACATTTACATATATATATATATATTTTTAATTACCCTAACGTTACATATATATGTTATAATTACCCCATCATATATGTTTACATTAGCGCGTCAATAACAGGGACAGGATGTGCTCTGTATATTATAATAACCACATAATATATGTTGCAATTACAGCGTCAATAGCTGTAACAAGATGTGGTCTGACGGATAGCACAGCAGACTTTCGTGCTGTCAGACAAGGTTCGAGCCTCATATCAAGAGCAGATACGAACATTTACAGAAATTGGTTATCATTAACACATCATATTTAATAAACAAATACGAACATTAACAGAAATGTGTTATTTAAAGTTATGGGAAACGTATAGCAATGTGCAACCGTAAACGGTACAGTTGTAAAACCCTAGAAGAAGAGAGCACAAACAAAGCGCACCAAGTAATGTGCCTATGACGATACCATCCCACGTTCTGAAAAGAACTGATCAGCAATATTGGAACTGCTAAGAGACAGCGTGACTGTATGTGTCTGTAGTACTGGTATCAAAATATGTTTTCAGCCAGTCAGCTCTTGAATTTAGAATCCGTCTTTATTATTATTATTCTTTTTTATAGTTTTATATAGCGGGAACTCGCCCCGAAGATATTGGGGCTTTGAACACCAATTTTGTTACACAAGGACAATTTCTGTTAATGTCCGTATTTGTTTATTAAATATGATGTGTTAATGATAACCAATTTCAGTAAATGTTCGTATCTGCTCTTAATATGAGGCCCACATAATATATGTTGCAATTACAGCGTCAATAACTGTAACAATATGTGGTCTGACGGATAGCACAGCAGACTTTCGTGCTGTCAGACAAGGTTCGCGCCTCATAGTAAATACACACCACCCAAAAAATGTAATAGAAGTTTTAATGTGGGGGGGTGGGGGGTAGAGGCGGGTTCACGCGGCAAACACAACAAACCGCGTTGTTTTGACCTGCGACGTAATGTACTGCGGGGCAAGGTTCGGGCCAATGACAAGCAATGCAATCGCGTTGCAAAGGGATACGTTGTCTTGGAACGCGATGTAATGGAGGAAGCGATGTAAAATACGCGATGTTAGAGCGTGCGATCTAGCTGATCGCGATGTAGCGTCATACATCCATCAAATATAGGTCACAAAACTCCTAGATGCGAATCCCATGTACCCTGGTCATTGGATGTATTTTTTCACCTGGTTTACATCTAGAAGAGATAAGTGTCTTTATCCTTGATGCATGGAAGGTGCCACTTTCAATCTGCATGTCTTTGGTCACTCAGACCGGAAGCAAAGAGACCGGTAGAGGCAGTGAGTGCTCCAACAAGCTGCATTTCCGAAGCGCAATCAGAGCTCTGCTGCCTGGCATTGGTGAAGAAGAAAAGGGATATTTATTAATGTTTTGTACAGGTGCTCTAATGCGGAAAGGTGTTGCAAAATGACATAACAATTGCATAGATTTACATATAATTAAAACAATCTATGAATGCAGTACCAAACTCAGTAGTGGCACGAGAGTTCCTGCACAACCCTCAGTAAATTACTGCCAATGTTTCAAGAAGGCAAGTGCTGTGCTGCAATCTAGGTTATACATAGTAATAAGTGGAGTCAACCATTCCCTGCTTTCTACAAATGCGTGCAAATATATTTTCAGCCTGTTTATGGTGTATTTTTTCATTGTTGCCCTCTTTATGTGTGCTGTTAATACCAGCACTGTCAAAAAGTCATTTAGCGCAATTTGTGTTCAGTTCACAACAGGCGCTCTGCCAAAGAACAGTTGTAAAAACATATTAATCCTGTTTCTGAATTGCTGCAGTGTGAGAAAGTGCCACTCTGCGTCATCACCACAATTTTCTAATGACTGGTATTGCTGTGTTTTTAAACTCTGCACACTTGGGTACTGCTGTATGACCCTTAAAGCATAGTAAGGCTGGCTACCTCTCACGTGTCCTTCTCTAACTTATTGTAAGACCATTGTATATGGTGTAGGAACAGGAAATCGGACAGAATATTGGCACAACAAATATCGTGCTACACAAATGTGCAGACAAAAATATTGATGACAAAAATACTGTCTACCTATACTTAGATGGTAAGTTCAAAAATATCAGAAGTAAATATAGTTGATACTAATATAATTAAATAGAACACAAAAACATTTATTTTTAAGTATATATGTAGTATAAAATATTAAATCTAATTTATTTTAACATATAACATTAATATAATGTAAAATAAATAATTTTAAATATTTTAAAATAAGTATAAATATATACTCATAAAAAACGCACACACATATGAACATGTTTATATATACATATATAATGTAATGGTATTAATAAGAAGATATATTTTATTTTGTATTACATTTTTCAAATTATTGTTTTTCTAATCTACTATTATAAAAAGCATAAATATATAAATATATACTTAAATAAACATAAAAGATATGAAAACAAAAGAACAAAACACAAAAATAAATTACCAAATAATTAAATATAAAAGACTATCAGCTAAAAACAATTATTACAATTATTACAAAAATTAAAAAATCTATATATAAATAGACAATATAAAATTAAACAAAAAAGCGCTAGACTTGAGAGGGGTTAAATGTACTATTCCACCTGCAGTCTATGCAACCGAATGAAAAGCTTTGGGCTTGAGAGGGGTAAAATTCCCTATTGCCACTCAAGTATTTGAAACAGTAGGGAAAGCGGTCGAGTTTGGAGAAGTAACATTTACTATTGTAACCGCAGTCTGTACAACAGTAGGGATAAAATTGGACTTCGAAGGGGTTACATTTACTATTCCCACTTCAGTCTGTGCAACAGTAGGAAACGCGTTGGACTACAGAGAGGTACAATTTACTGTTCCTACTCCAATCTGTGCAATAATAGGGAAAGTACTTCAACTTCATGACATATTTTAATAACCCTATTAGTTGATCAAAAATATAAAAAGCTTAATGTAACATATACTTATATAAAATTAAAATACAGATTAAACAATTTACATGATTGAAAACTGTAATAATTAATTTTGCTTTTTTTATTAAAGTATTATTTATTAAAGTTCACACACTATACTCTCTCAAACCTAGCAGCCCACACTTAGAATATATTTAAAATAAATAATTATAACACAATTAACCTATTTAACAATCAGTTAAGTAATAAAGAAGAAATTAATAATTATTTATTAATCAATTATTGCTTAAACAATGTCCCACAATCTACCCCTATGAACCCACCAACCTGCACTTAGAATATAATTTGAAAAATATAATAATTACACAATTTAAATTGTTGACAATCAAATAAATAATATTAAATTAATAATTAATTAATAATCAAGTATTGCTCAATTAACTTACCACCCTATACCCTTACAAACCCAAAAACCTGCAACTAAAATACACATTTAAAGCAATAAAACGTACACAGTTTACATAATTAATTAGGAATTAAATAATGATTAGTTAATGTAATAATGAATGATAATTAATTATAGTGAATCATACTTAATTAACTACCCATCCTGCTCTATAGAATTCCAATAGAATCCCAGGTTAGATGCCCTTCTAACCTGGGCTTCTATTGGAATTCTATAGAGCATATTATCTAGCCCATTATCGCCGCTTTAGCTGCAATTTTATGCCGCTAAAGTGGCGATAATGTTATCTCCATTCTTGATAATATGCCCCAATGTTTCTGTAGCCCAACATTTCTAAATCGATACTATGTCCAAATACCATAGAAAAACACACCACTGGCATGGGAATGTTAAAAGTCACCTGTGGACTACAGCACTTTAAAAAGTTAAACGTTGTCTGACTTAACCTCCAGTATGCTAATAATCATTAGCCTGGCAGCAGTTTGCCTGCCAAACTCTTCCTTAACGAGATGAGAAAACTGCTTGCAGAGCATAAATAATGCCTTCGGCCTTTGGTGAGGCCTACCCATAAATAGTTAAGTGTAAAAGAGAAAAGAAACCTTTTGCTTCCTAGGCTGTCGGAGCCATCTTGGCATCAATCAACTAAGAAGGAGACTTTTCTCAGAACCAGTAAGGTGTCGCTGAGGTGGAGTAGACATCTTATTTCCCACGACATGCCCTTTGCTGTACACAAGCAATCTCCAAGGACAGAAAAGCAGTGCCACCTTGTATTTCACTTAAAATTGTGCACAGTGAAATCATTTGTGGCAAGACAAACAGGATGTGCTGCAAAAATGGGAAGGTTAGCTCTTGGGAACCTTTTTCATTAGTTAAGGAGGATCAGGGTGTCACTCCACCCTACGGCTTGGGAATACTACAGAAGTGGCACCTCCGACATAGCTCATCAGTATCCTCTCCGTCCCTGTGGATGAATAGAAGAAGATTGTACTTGCTCTTTGAAACCTCTATGGAGATGTAAAGGGCTGGACCTGCTCCAACTTCTACACATGATCAAGAAGTGGTTTCCAAGGGACAGTTAGCTGCGCCCCTGTGTTCAGTGCTTAACTTGTTAAAGAAAGAGAGACAGTGCTCAGAACTCTGCTCAGAAGCCTGCAGTTGATGCAGCTGTATGTGGACACACTGTACACCAATGCTACATAGTCCTAATTCTACTAGGTGTCTATTTAATCCACTACCAGACACTTTCTGCCTTTACATCTCAATGCATTCTCCCGCTGTGACAGTTTTTGGACCTTTCTCTTCCTCCGTTTTTCAGTTTTGTGGGTGTTCTCCCTCTCTTACTCTTGGATGTGGCAAATAAATGCCAGTCCCCAAAAATGAGAGCCAGTGGCTCCCACCAGCTACCACTTCCTCAAAGTAAGCACTGTCTGTGTGGCTACAGGGCCAAAACAAGCTGGATGAAGCATTTTTCCTAAATTGCTTGCCGACCAGTAGCTCCTGAACCTGAATTGGCTGATGCTGGGTTGAATCCTGGCCTCCACTTGCTATCCCTGAGAATCAACCATGAGGAGCTGCTCTATAAACTCTAAAAAAAAGTTGGAAATTCTTTGGACTTCCAATGCCACCGGATTGTCAGCAGAACCTTGCAGAAAATGTGCCTGATTTTGAGTAGATTTCATCAGATTCAGCTTCTGGCTTGCACTGCTGGATAATTTAAAGCTCAATCAAAAACGACTTGGAGTCTGATTTCTATTATTTCATATGCAACAGTGGTTCTCATTGGTGTCATTCAGACAAATCTCAAGCAATGAACATTTTAGTGACACTGAACTCACAAAAGTACACCACAATGTAAATGAAAACAGTTTTTTGCATCAGTTTATACTAAAAACAAAATACATTTTTGCAGTAAAACAGAATACCAAAGTAGTGCAATGTGACTAAAGTGTAAAGCCAGTCACAACACAATCTACAGCAAACATATAAGAATCAAAAGTACAAAAAGGGGCCTATGAGCAGATAACTACCTACCAGTTGAATTTCTCAAATAGCCCGCGAACCACTAATTACATGATTAGTTCGATTTTTACACCTCTTTGTTGACAACGTTTCAATCCATACTCGATATTAGGGTCTTATCAGGACTATTATAATGTGGGCACGTCTATAATAAGGATCAAAACCAGATAAAAGTGGTGGTGGTCCATGAGGAGCCAGAATTCAGTGTATAGGAAAGGATGTTGCCTGAATGATCTGTAATTGACTTGCAAACTCTTGTTAGTTCTGTATACCCATTTCCCTAAATTTAGCCTGTCTGCTTTGTGTCATAGCTACCATGAGTTTGAGCTAGGCTCACATTATTGAAACTGTCTTTTGACAGTGGAGAAGTGTGGCTCACCGGTTAGAGGAGGCAGACCCTGATGCAGAGGTCATACCGGGAACAGGGTTCAATTCCCGAGGCGGCAGGGACCTGAGCTCAAAATGTCCACGGACTCGATAATTCTCGCTTCGGTGCCTACTCAAATCAGGGGCTCACACTCTGCAACTCTGGGCAATAGCTTGCTCAATCTCCACTACGGCCCCCGCAGCGGGATGCCTGGCTTTCACCTTGGGGGTGCCCAGTAGGGGCTATCTCACAGGGAAAAACCAGGACGGGTTCCCACAGCAAGCGCTTTGGGGTGATTAGTGCGCTATATAAGAAGCCAACATTACATTACATTCTTTTACCTTGTAGTGCACTCCCATCCACACCAATTAATTATCCACTCCCTTACATGCTGGGTTTCAATGACCAGGCAGGTATTATTCTTTGCTTCCAATCAGTTTTAATTACAAACAGTCCCTGCCATTATCATAACTCGATGTAAGGACTGAGACAGTGCAATGCCGGAGATATGGTACCCATTTGCATTTGGAGGCTGACAGTGCTCGTTTGCCACAGTAGCTCTGCGCATATGCTCTCCTCCGATGAAACACTTAGCAGCTTGAAGCGCATATTGTGTTTTCCCGGGCGCGCTCTTTGTGTGCAGTCAGTCGCATGTGGCTTTGAACAGTAACAGCGCTGCCTCATTCCGCGGCCAGCGACGGCGGAGCCATCTCCCGCGCCACGGATCTGAAGTGGGAAAAAGCAAATGAATTCTATGCAGCAAAGATGCGAGGACACATCTTTCACCATGTCAGCCACAGAGAAACATAATGAAAAGGTTGCAGCCAACAATGACTGAGGCGCAGGCAGCCTTCGAGAATGTTCCCTGATATTCTTTTAATGAATTGCATTTAGAAGGGGCTGTGTAGCCCTGAGAGACGCAGCCCATCCGTACTCCAGCTTTGTTTCTTTCAGCTTTCTCAAGTGTTTACATTAAACCGAGCCAGGAAAAAAAAATGATTTTTCTTCCCGCAGCTGGTTTATATTTTGTGCACCACAGATGGTGTCACAAATATTACACCCATTTCATACAGGCATTTTACATTTGTAATGTTTTGACTTCACTCATTTCGCAATTCATTTGACAGTACAACATGGTAACAAAGGTTATACCTTCACTGGATGATAACAAAGGCACGTTCTTTGTTAATAGCCGTTTGGAAAGCAACAGATTTTTGTTAACAGGTGAGTGAGTGTTCACCTAACACAACATTCTAATATAATTAATTTACAGTGGGTATAGTCTATAAAAACGTGTCACTACTTTTAGAAGGTAGGCAACACGCGAACACATAATACTGAGAAAAAAGAACTCATTGTAAAAGGTGGGCAGTGGGACACACTGCTACTGTTTTTGATACTACTGCTAGACCTTCCAGTGCTACTTACTACTACCCATCAGCACTGGTACGATTCTATAATTCTTATCAGCGTTATTATCTATAGTAGTGCGGGCAGAGAAGCGGGCCATCTATTCCTCTTCAAATATGTCCCTGTCACACACCTTGACTGAAGTTAAACTCAGAAAGCAGACAACTCTAGTTAGTGAGAGTTTTCTACACAAGATGCTGAGGGCAATACAACTATCAGCAACCTGCCAGTGCTACAGGACAAAAATGACTACATGCTGCAGGTGATCTTTGTGGAAATTTGTATGGGATTGTGAAGTCTATGAGCAGACCTTTCTTTTGTCATGGAGGACATGAAGGCAGAGGGAGGAAAAATGAAGAGAGAGGGGGAAAATGTTTGCGGTGCAGGAAGGAGCACCCAATGGAAAGGGATCAGTGGAATCAGCACGTTTTCAATAGGATGTCATTTCCACAAGAAATAGCACAAACCTGTATTGCGCACACATCAAGTGGCCTAGCTAGACCTATGACCACCTCTGAATTTGCCGCCCTGCAGCCGTCTGTAAGAGCGGGGATGGGTGCTGTTGATTTCTTCGGTGACCAACTGTGACTGCAGCAGGTAAGAGAAGGGGGGCGCTGCCCAAGGTGGACCGCACCCCCACCACCCCTTGCTGCACCATTAAACCCGTCATACAGACAGAGACGTTTTAAGGCATGGCCAAAGTGGGTACTAGCCCGGGGACCTAGCCTTTCAGTGGCAATGGTAGAGTCAGCTCTGTTCTGCAGAGAGTCTTGCCCTGCTGTCGTAGAAGAGTTCCAAAACAGATTATTTAAATAACAGTTTTCCCTTTATTTATTTTAATGTGGGTGATGTGTGAAAGTTTATTACAGACATTTTGCAGAGAAATGTTATGTCTATGTTTAATGCAGCATCCATAGAGGACCTCACATTAGAGAAATGGGGTGTGTGACAGATTATTTGCAGTTATATTAGTGAGCTGCTGATGTTACAATATTCACAACACATATTTAGAATTAGGACCACTGTGCCTGTGCATTGTCTGTGGCCTGGCATGAAATAGTTGAAATTGGATCATAAATTAAAAACTGTTCCAAGCGGGGGCCTACAAAGTCCTTAAGATGCCCCTGCGTACAGAGACATGTATATTGACTCTGCCCCACTTAGACAAAATGAGAAAGAAGAAAGAGATACTTTCAACCTCCTATCCATGTCCTGGGTGATCATTTTGTTCATGTTGATTTCATTGACCCGTCAACACGTTCTACAGACATCACGCTCACCGCTCACGGTTTCTTCGCTCCAGGAGGAGCATCCTTGGTTTTGGAGACAAATATATATAATACATGGTTTGTCATGTGATCAAGGCTTGTCTGAGCCGAAACGTGTAATGGCTGCATAGCAATAAAATAATGTATGCACCAATCTGGTGGTCCATGCCCGTGTATAGGAGGAATCAGGGGAAGACAATTGAATCTATGATATATATATATATATATATAAATATATATATATTTTACCTACTGGCGGTTGCCAGTAGGTAGTTATAGTTAGGACCGAGTTTACATAGGAAAAGCGATTTTTGTATTCTCCTCGAGCCCTTGATGGCCCTTGGGACCACCACCCTCCAGGGCCGGCATCTGCAGTGTCCCGTAATGCCCACCCTGGGACACTCCTGTTTGCTATGACTGGCCGGGCGCCATGCTGCACCCGCCCTGTCATAGCAAGCGGCTTTGCTTCATTGAAGCGAGAGCAGGGAAACCTGCTCTTGCTTCAATAAAGCAAAGCAGGATTGCTTTTCCACAAGGGGACCAGCATGTCAGCAGCTCCCCTTGTGGAAAAGCAATGCGGGTTCATGCAGGACATGGGGAGCCGGCGGGACAGTTGGGGAATTGGGCCTCCCCCACGGTCCCCAACAGAAAGGGACGGCCCCGGTGGACGGGGTCCCTGGGGCCAGAAGTGGCAGGGGAGGGGGCCATGTGGCTACCATCCCCGATTAAAAAATACCCCCAAAAAACTATATATAGAGGCACAGCCCCAAGGGAAGGGGTCCTCGGGGGCAATAAAGGCCTAAGGAGGGGGGTCACGCCACCCCCTCCTTAAATATATTAAACATGTGGCTATGCCCCAGGGGATAGGGTCCCTGGAACCAGAAGTGGCCCGGGAGGGGGGCAACGCGGCCCCCCTCCCCAAATATTAAAAAAAACGAGGAAAGGCCAGCTCCAGGGCATGGAGTCCCCTAAAAAAAAAAACAATGACATTTATTTTATAAAAGGCCTTGCCCCTGGGGAAGGGGTCCCCAGGGCCTAAATTGGCCTCAGGAGGGGCGCCATATGGGCCCCTTCCTGATGTATTTAAAAACAGTGATTTAGGGGGTCAGGACTTGGGGGATGGGGTCCCCGTGGCCATAAATATTGTAAAAGAAGGGAGGCCACACAGCCCCCCTTAAAAAAAAAGAAAGAAGCCGGCATCACACGTTAGGCCCCGCCCCCTCCCTGCAGCACTCTGCAAACGTGCGTTCTAAGTTGGGATATTACGTCCCCTTGAATACTGAGGGTTCCTGGGGGTCAACTAGCCCACCAGGTACGTCCAGTATGTACCACGGAGCTGTGTTGCAGAGAGGTGGTCCAAGGCATGCCCTTTTTACACCTCTCTGCAACGCAGCTATGTGGAGCTTACTGGAGGTACCTGGTAGGCTAGTTGTCCCCCAGGGACCCTCAGGATTAAAGGGGACTTAAACGCCCAACTTACAACATGCCAGGGGGTGCGTTTCCACAGTGGCGCAGGGAGGGGGCGGTGCCTGATATGACAAGTGAGCAAACACACACCCTGGCACACTGCAAATTAGGGGGATTAAGTCCCCTTCAAACCTGAGGGTCCCTGGGGTCAAACTAACCCGCCAGGAACCTCCAGTAAGCACCACAGAGCTGCTTTGCAGAGAGGTGGTCCGAGGCCACACCCCTTCTTACACCACTCTGAAAACGCGGCTTCTGGTGCACTGCTGGTGGAGCGATGAGGTCCTCATGTGTCCTGAGTACCTCAGGACACATGAGGAGGATGAGTCCACTTGTGTCCTGAGTGCCTCAGGACACAAGTGGACTCATCCTCTGAGCAGTAGTGCACCAGAAGCCGTATTTGCAGCTTGGTGAATAAAGGGCCGTGGCCTCGGAACACCTCTTTGCAACTCAGCTCTGTGGCGCTGACTGGAGGTACCTCATGGGTTAGTTGGGCCCCAGGGACCCTCAGGATTCAAGGGGACTTAAACACCCAACTTACAACATGCCAGGGGGTGCGTTTCCACAGTGGCGCAGGGAGGGGGCGGTGCCTGACATGACAAGTGAGCAAACACACACCCTGGCACACTGCAAATTAGGGGGATTAAGTCCCCTTCAAACCTGAGGGTCCCTGGGGTCAAACTAACCCGCCAGGTACCTCCAGTAAGCACCACAGAGCTGCTTTGCAGAGAGGTGGTCCGAGGCCACACCCCTTCTTACACCACTCTGAAAACGCGGCTTCTGGTGCACTGCTGGTGGAGCGATGAGGTCCTCATGTGTCCTGAGTACCTCAGGACACATGAGGAGGATGAGTCCACTTGTGTCCAGAGTACCTCAGGACACAAGTGGACTCATCCTTTGAGCAGTAGTGCACCAGAAGCCGTATTTGCAGCTTGGTGAATAAAGGGCCGTGGCCTCGGAACACCTCTTTGCAACTCAGCTCTGTGGCGCTGACTGGAGGTACCTCATGGGTTAGTTGGGCCCCAGGGACCCTCAGGATTCAAGGGACTTAATCCCCAACTTACAATCCGGCAGGGGGCGTGTTTGAACACCTGTCATATCAGGCCCCACCCCCTCCCAGCCCCATTGTGGAAACGCACCCCCTGGCGCATTGTAAGTTGAGCGATTAAGTCCCCTTGATTCCTGAGGGTCCCTGGGGGCCACGTCATGATGGGCGTGTGATTAGAACAGCCGGGGGCCGTCCAAATCCTTCGCGCTCATTAATTCTCCCACACAGCTGGCAAATTATTGCAGCGCGCAAGGGGTTAAAAAGGTTAAGAAATTGGAAGCCTAAAACACCTTGCAAACCAGCCTGTTCCAGTAGACAATGCTAAAAAATCAAGCTTTCTGATTGTATAGTCAGCCATTAATATCGCATTCTTGATGAAAAATTATAATAATACTAATAATAATATCAACAATAACTTGTTATTATTATAAACATTATAATTACAAATAGTGTAATGACGATTGTACTACTACAACTACTACTACTTATATTATTATTAATAACAAACATCACAATAATTGACAAATGTACTTCCCCATGATCACAGCAACAAAACTGCACAGAGCCACATCAACCCCTGCACACCACCTAGTAAATCTAGGACCTAGTGTGTACTCTGACGGAGATCCGACAGGCTGGTCTGAGAAATCTCACAGAGGTAAGCCAGTCTAAGACATACCACACTAAGAGGTCTAAAGCAAGCTTTAAAAAAATGGGCAGAAACCACAAACCGAACCAAAAACAACAAACCGAAACATATCCACCATTTAATCAGAAATGAATAGGGATGGTAAAGATCACATTGGAATCCTAGTGTTGTCAAGTGCCTGCAGCTGAACAGAGCAAGTAACTTGAGCCTCCTAGAGGATTTACCTTGAGACTCAGAGCTTCATCTAACATTCACTGCTCATACACTCAAGACAAGTCCAGCTAATTTGTGCAACCATTTTTGCACCAACGTTGTTTAAGAATGGAAAGCGACTAGCTCTTACTCTGGGATAATATTCCACATTTGTCGCACTGATGAATAAAGCAACATTCAATGCCATTGCAATTGTTTTGGTGCAAAGTTACACCTCCACCTCAGTGTACTATTTTTTGTATTCACAAACATGCTCATTTGAGGGGAACGTTGTTTTCCATGTGGAGAACGGTCTTCCCTTACATCCCAAGCAAATCTGGGGATGGCGTATTCCAATTCCCATTCTGGAAGGGGAGTTACTCTCCATTGCCATTGTGAGATGTAAAGTGGCATGCATAGGATGTAGCTAATTGGTACCTGCAGTGCCGGACTAGAGAGCAGTCCTCCAATTGGCCAACGTTATGTGCCAGACTGCTTCGAGCATTCCATTTCTGTTCAGCTGGTGATGACTTGCATAGGTGCTCATAGAGCACTGACTAATGGATAAGAGCCATAGCGGATAGGTCTTGTATGAGGGTATGAGCATTAGGCAGGAAAAGGGAGCGATTAACCAGCCTGCATAAGCTATTAGTGGCTGCACACTGCTGAGCGTTATGGTATTATTGTGGGTCAGAGTGGTTAGATAGGAGTTGACATTACTATATAATTACCTGGCTAGTGGCTAGCAATATATCGGCCCTCCTTGTTTTACCTGTATATTGGAAATAGTATACTGCTTGGGCTGTTTAATTCTGTTAGCTGTAAACTGCAGAATCTCATTGATGCACAGAAGTGTGCTACAGACTTGAAACTGTATACACTGTTAAGGCATAATTGTAGGGTTGACGGAGGCACTGTCTTTGACATACAGAACATTTTCTATTGACTGGAAGCAAAATGCCAACATGCAGTTTTACTGATAAAACTATTTAGCGCACAAATACTAATGTGTGGAAATGTGGTTTAGGCAAATATGTTATCATTTGAACATCACCAAGTAAAGTGTCTTCATTGTTTTGATCCTATTAAAATTCTGTTTCCAGTACATTTCTGAATTACAAACAAGTGGTCCATTTAAGGTTTCCTAACTGCTGATATGTTTTTGAAACATTTGCGCAGTTTATTAGCAGATATTTAAAAGTTGTGTGCTACAAACAGACAGCTTATAGCCTTTGTTTTTGCACCCCAAGACAATTTGGGAAACATGGTGGATTCTACAACACAATTCTCCTTAAATATCATTGTATTAGTTTCTAAATCATAGTATATGATGACTTTACTGTGCACCAGGATTCGACAATCTTTGATGGGGCTCTTCAATGATTCTCCCACTTTCACCAACAGTGTCTCTCTCTCACATGTGTTTAATTTGTTTTATAGCTCCTCTCATACCATTGTAGGGTGCCATAGCCCCTTACATCACACACACATACAGAGACAGCAAATCATCTGTTTGTAAATCAGTGTATAGAAAATATTACATAAGACAGAGGGGACTACAAGGTGTAGGATGCACGTCACCCATACAGGTTGGCATTTTTTAAGAGTGCTTGGTTAGAAGAAGAACAAACTCAGGATTCAGAACATAACACAGTAGTTAGCATTGTCTTTAATAATACAAATGTATTACTACCCAAACAAACCTTTTTTTAGAAAAATCAGGAAACTTCGAAGAAAACATAACTTTGTAACCTGTCCCATGCAGTTTGTATGCACTCTTTGAAAGCAGCTCATAGCTCACTGTGCTAGATTATATATGTAAATTATGAACTGCACAGTAACAAAAGAATCTCAGTGACAAAAGCAGTAACCCCGTGAACTCTGCAAATAAAATTCTGGTCTTTGATATGCATGGTACACATTCTTTGCAGCAGGCATATTAACCCTTTGTGCTACCTTAGATGATTTAAAACTGCCACTAACCAAAACTCTCATCTCTCTCCAGCAGGCACTTTAGTCACCAGAGTCATCGTAACACTTTTATTGTTGCCTGAAAACTGCTAGATATACGAGGAACTTTTGAGTGCCAGCCCCCAGTAACAAAACCTCCCCCCACTCTTCCAGCCTTGCAGGGAAATGTCTAATACTGGGTACAGCCAGGACCGCCTTGCTACCACCCCTCAATGGTGCCCCTCATCTTCATATAGACCTTCTCTCATTTGTATTTAATTTCTTTTATAGTGCTATTAATCCGAAGTATGTACAGCAGGGTATCAGAGTGTATTACATTACACACATAAGATATAGAGATAATGACTCATAAATGTGAAAGACAATGTATAGGAAATGTTACTTAAGACAATGAGGACTACAAGGTGAAAGGGTCAGATGTCATCCATAATGGTAGGCAATGGCGGAGCATGGAAGGGGCCATGGGGCAGTTGCCCCGGGTGCAATTTTCTTAACCATTTACCCTTTCACCCTACCAGCCATCCTTTCACTTACTCATTCATCCAGTCACTGATCCGTCCATTCGTCCATCCATTCAACATTTCACTCATCCATCCATCCTTTCTTTCAGCATTTCACCCTCCCTTTTACTTGTCTATGCATCCTTTGACTCATCCATCCTTATATCCTTCTTTTCACTCATCCATACACCTATTTAACCATCCATCCTAGCAATCATCGATCCAACCTTTCACTCATCCATCCATCCATGCTCCCTTTCTCTCTCTTTTCCCCCTTCACTTAGCCATTCTGCCACCCATCCATCCATCCATCCACCCACCCATCCATTCAGTCATCCACTCATGAATATGGCTTTGTTGTACATAATATTGAAAATGCTTCAGTTCTAAAATGATGAGATTATGAAAGACCCATGACCCCTTCTTTTTAACTTCTTTTGCTGGTTACTATACATGAACTGGACTTTGCACATGTCTTTCATTTTGTGAGGTGCAACATTTTTCTTAATGTACTGTTAAAACAGAATGCCCTGCCCTAGACGGAGGCAGGAGGTGGCCCACCACATGCAAAATTCCAGACAACAGGCATCTGTGAAAGGGATCATCAAGGGCAACAGACGTGAGATACAAATTATGGATGGTCCGTGAAATTTACGGACAATTGGTCACCCTAGGACTGAATTGTAAGCTCCCCTCTGCTTCGGAGGGAGTCAGGGAGTCGCCACTGGATGAGGCTTCTCTGCAGTTGCAGTACAAGCCTAAACTATCCTCATTAGCATCTGCTTGTTTCAGGTGCAGGGGTGTCGCCCTTGTTTTTTTCTGAATTATTGCACAATGTATTGTATTGCCATCTTTAACTTTCATTTTAGAAGTAGTATGTTTAAAATTAGTGTTGAAGTTGGCAATACATTGCCGTAATTTAATTTTGTTTGGCTGTCGTTCTCGGACACTCACTTTAGCGAGGGACAGGCAGTCAAGTACCCTTTAACAGGCATATTTATTGGTGTGCATGAGCTTGTCTTAGAGTGCAGCATTTATAGTAGGATAAGGGTTTACCGTTTTCCAGCACAGGCCAAACTGGTGGGTCTTCAGATCCTCCCCTTTATGGCACACAGTAGGGTGATTTTAAAAGGCAGCCCTGGGCACCTTGGCAATAGGACTCTGGGCACTTTACCACTGCTGACCAGTGCTAAAGTGCATATGCTCTCTAGGTAAATTGTTATTGTGATTGGTTATCCATGATTGGCATATTTGTATTACCAAGAAGTCCCTAGTAAAGTGCCCTGAGTGTGCCAGGGCTGGTGATTCAAATGCTACTAGTGGGCCTGCAGCACTAATTGTGCCACCCACATGAGTAGCCCTAAAATGGTGTCTCAGGCCTGCCACCACAGTGCCTGTGTGCAGTCTGTGAACTTCCATGTCAACCTGGCCAGTAGCCCACTGACCAGGCCTACCCTTCCCTTTCTGTACACATTGGACACCCCTATGGAAGGCCCAAGTTACCCCCCTTTCAGGGTGCAGTGTATGTGAAAGGTAGAGCATGTACTAGTGCAGGTGACATACTCTGGTAGTGAATTACAGCCATTTTCGTTTTTCACTACTGTAAGGCTATCTTGCCCATAGGCTATGATGGGGGAATGCTGTGTACAGTGATTACATGCATATCTTCCCATAGGAGCAAGAAAGGACATAAAAGTCTGGTATTCCTGAACTCAGAATTTAATAACACATATTTTAGGAAAGGTGGTTTTTAAATCCTGTGTTTGAGAACAGCACTTTTAGAAAGTGGCTGTTCTCTTGTCTGACCTTTCTGTGTGCCTTGGCCTGTTTGTGAATTGACTGTCTGGTTTCTGAGTGACAGGGACCGGGTGGCTCCCAGAGGCTGAGTGGGATATCCCTGGGCTGAATAGCTCCATCTGCATCTAGAGTGGTGGGAGGGGGTAGCACTTGGGCCTGAATGGGAACGTGGCTGCCTTTCACAATGCTGGCTACACCTCCTGCTGGGCGGCTGACAACCCTGCCCCTCTCTCTGAAAGGAGAGGAGAAGCCAGGAAAACAAAGTGCTCAGGAAACACCCAGAACTGGTTCAGACCGGGTTCAGAGCCCTCCTGCACAAAGGGAACAAGGACTTTTAGGGGTATAAGTGGACGCAAGACTACAGAAAATAAGATCCTCCTGGAATCAAGAAGTAATCTCTGCCAAGGAGAAAGCTGGAAGACTGAAGAGGAAGGAATGTCCTGCTGTGTGTTTGTGGGCTGACCTGCAGTTGCTTTGCAGCCAAGGAGAGGGGAAGGACTTGGCTTTGTGCTGTGTCCCCTTGCTTGCAGCGATCACCGAAGGCCTGAGTAGAGCTGGCTCCCTGTTAAGCAGTCTCCGAACAAAAGGACTTCATCCCCAGCTTCCCCCCTCAACTCTACTGAGAGAGTTCTGTCCTTCCTAGAGTACTTGGGCCAGTTGTGGGTGCCTCTGGAAGTTGTACCTGTTGTTTGGGAAGCTAGACAAGAAGAAACGAAGTCTTTCTGCAAGTTTCACGCATCGCTCGCTTGCGGAGCACATCCCCGTCAGTGCGAGGAAATTTCCGCTACCGCAAAAAGATCAAGATCGTCGCAGCGCCTGTTGCTGCTGCAAGAACCGACGCATTCTTCACTTTTGGAACGCATCGCTCCGGTGCGGGAAGTACCATCGCTGCGAGTATCGTCACAGAGCCTGTCGTCACTGGGTGAGATCGTCACACCGCTTGCTTGTGTACTGCATGTTGTCGCAGAGCCATCGCATCGAGGGGCCGCGAGAGGAGAAGATCGACGCTGCGCTGCACATCGCCTCCGCACCTGAGAATGTCGCCGCCCCAAGATCGTCGCATCGTACTTTTTGCGAGACGCTTCCTATGAAACCTGCTCACCGGAATCCACACAAGGTATTGAATCCCTCCCCATACATACCGGAGTCACCGCAACATGCCCGCTGCGTCCAGCGGGGTTGTTGCATCACCTCCCCAGGGTCTCAGGAGTGACGCATAGCTTGTTTTTCATCGCTGGAGCTTTCACTTGGAACTTTTGTCGCATCTAAAGGTACTGTTGGCTAAAATATGACGCAACTGTGGATTATTTTAACACAACCTTAAGAACTCTTTTGAAACCATATTCTTGAACTGTGTATGTTGGATTTTTGTTGTTTTGGTCTTGTTTATTCTAGATTAAATACGTTTATTTTTCTATACTGGTGTGGAGTCCATTTGTGGTGTTTTCACGGTGTTCCTGTGAGTGTTGGTACAAAAACTTTACACATTGCATTTGATAAGCCTGTCTGCTCGTGCGGGGATGAGCAGGGGGATAAAGAGTGTATCCCCCTTACCCTGACTAGAGGCCAGGGTCCCTATTTCTCACAAGTACCTACCTGTGCCAACTAGGGACCCCGAATTCTAACATCAATCATCCCTGTCTCTGATGTTGGGGTCACGTGCAGTTAACACTGCCTCACTGCGCATGATCCAGCACAGGATGCAACCTCTTGGCCCTCGCTCATGCATGCATCCTGCCCACAGGTAAGCCCTTCTTTCTTTATCATGCGGTACTGTTTCAGTTAATTTCATTAAATTATTACACTGAAGCCACTGCTAGAGTAACAATTTAATGCATTAAACTGAAACACTTTTGCATGTTAAAGAAATGCAGTATTTCTTTAACATACTGAAGCAAATAAGTGTAGTGCTTTAAATGATTACATTGCTGCCGCTACCAATGTAACAAGTTAATATACTAAAATAAAATGCTTCGGCTTGATAAAGAAATACTGCATTTCTTGAACATGCAAAGCATTTCAGTTTAGTGCATTAGATTGTATTTTTATCAGAATTGGTAGCCTCTGACGGCACCAACTTGTTGGCGATGCCAGTAACCACAGAAGGACAAATTATTACCATGTGCTCCTTACATTTGGCTTGGGTTGCGATGCTAGATGGTGCAATATTGTAGTCTGTTAGGTTTCAGCCTAGAACCCATACTGAAGTATTTTAAGATAATCTATTAGTCATCGCTTCCCACTCGGCCAGATTGTGTGACCCTAGGCAAGTTCCTTTCTTTCACTGTGCCTCTTTGTCCTTTATCATCACATTTGGTGCATAAAATGAATTGCCTAGGATCACACAGTGTGATGATAAAGGACAAAGAAGCCTAGTGAAATAAGGCAATTGCCTTGGATCCCACAATTTGGTCTGGGGAGGCTTGGATTATTGACAGGTGGTTTCTTGCTTTAACAAAACCCAATTATCCAATTTAGCTACCAGAATGATATTTTTAAACAGTGTGCTCGAAAGTGCTCCATTGCTCCCAAAGGTATAACATATTTTCCAGAAGAGAACCTCCTAAAACCCCAGTGAAAAAACCCAGCTTGTTTGCTATGCTTACTCACCAAATTTCATTTATTTGACTTACGCCCATCCACTTTTTTTCACCAGCCGCCACTGCCTATCAGGTCTAGATCCATTGATCCTGGACCCCAGGAAAAACAGGCAAGGAAACAATAGACCAGTTATGGTCGTATGAAGGCAGTATTCCAGACAGGAATTGTACACCACCCAACTCGTAACTTGTGACTAAGTAATCAAGGAAACAGTCACTATCTTACAGCCTACAATACACTCTACAATGAGAATAACAGCCATAAAAACAGACAGTCCTTAAAAAACTCCCAACCTTGACTTCACCAAAGAGAGGGTAGGCAAAATATTGTCATAGTTACGGTTTTTAAAAATTACAGCTACCCATGGGAGTGTTATTCTGCCTCATATAAAGGCTTGCATAAGTAGTGAACTGTAGGTACAATTTAAGGCCGAATCACAATCTTTATTGAGAAAAAATCAGTTTCCATTCAAACGCTCCAGCAATTTTGTGTAATATCCAAAATTGGAAATTGCTGATAATGCATACTCGTTACATGTGTGAGTACTCCTAACTTGCATATATTACAAAGGATTCATGGATTGTATGAAAATTACACATAAGTGAGAAATGTGAAAGAGGTTGAGCCGGATTCATACTGAGCGCTGCAAAATTGTAAGTTGTGTAGAAAGCACCCTGATGGACATTTTGTAAATGTAATATACAAATATAATTGATAATACATTTATATAATAATTAAGTATTGTATATGTCTATGTTTATGTGCGCCGGTGCTATGTGTAGTACAGAAAGGCTGCATAAGTGTCTGTGACCACTTCTGTAATACAAAGTACTCAGGGGGCGCACAAACCAGGCCCACATGGCCATTGCGCCCCTTGGGATACTTTCTATAATACCGACCCGGATGTCCTACCCTAATACTGGCCTACTGGCAAGCAGTTATTGATTTTGGACCTGCAGTTGAATTCTGATTAAGCCAAACCTATCCCTTTAATTATTTTTCCTAAAATGTTACCTTCAATGTTATGTACATGCTCATCCGACAAAACAAATACTTTTCAGTATTAGTCTTAGATGAGTTCTCACATTCTCGTTTGTCAAGCCATGTATCTGCCATTTTTCTTTCATTAGGTGGGCCTTTTATCTGCCTTGCCACATTTAGTGATGACAATTATTGTGCCTATTGGGGGACAAATTGCAGACTTCCTGCGAAGAAAAGAAATCCTTTCAACCACCACTGTGAGAAAAATGATGAACTGTGGAGGTAAGCCAATCTTTGCCTTGTATGTGTTTAATGAAAGTTATACCATAGTTTCAGTATCTTATCTTGTCTTATCTTCTAGTGAAGATTATCACTGATGCACAGTAAAGAAGTCAGTAAATCAAGGGTATCAAATATTTGTCAACGAGGATCAGAGTCCAGAAAGATTAGGACTGTGGAGAAAAATAATATAAACATAATTCTTCAAATTGCTTTGGAAAAATGAGGCCAGACTCAAATAACATTAGCTGTCTTACCATTAAAGGTGACACCGGGATTGCTGAGGTAAAAGAACAACTTTATTGTCCAAAGGGATTTTACTTTAGAGGATCCAACCTATTGCTGAACTGTTTAAAACGAACTGCAGTCCACTTTACTGGAAGGCAACCTTTTCTCTCCTAAACTATGACCGGGGTCTGGTGCGTGTACAGTAGATCAACATGGAATGTCCATTCACTTCCAAAGACATCCTCAAGTATCTGATAACAGTAGCTAAGCATGACCCAGACCGGTGTTAGAGCACGGCCCAAAGACATGTCAGCATTTCGGGATTATCACCAAATATCTATATTATCATTTAGATTCACAGCGTATTCATTTTTTTATGAAGATCTATGTGACACTACCACCTATTCACCAAGGTGTAATATACTTAGACTATCTCAATAATTCCAGTTAGAACACACTGTATATGAATTTAACATGTGATTATCGGACATTACTCCACTAGTTGTCAGACCTTTAGTAATAAATGTTGTGCACAGTAGATGTTATCAATCAATCAATCAATACACTTGTAGAGCGCGCCACTCACCCGTGAGGGTCTCAAGGTGCTGGGGGGTGCTACTGCTCGAAGAGCCAGGTCATGAGGTGTTTCCTGAATGTGAGGTGGTCCTGGGTCAGTCATAGGTGGGCGGGGAGGGAGTTCCACGTTATCCAAATGTATGTGAAAGTAAATGTCACATTTACATTTTTTTTAGAGGACCCATGGTTTGATCTGGCATTATTGTTGCTAGTGCAGTTGCGTGCTACAGCCATGCACGCATATAATGTAATCATAAGTGTACGGTAGAGATTTTGTCATTCAATTAGAGTCTAATTATAGATATTAGACAGGGCCCTGTTCAAAAATGGCATTGTATGCATGGTACATTCATGTGTTATAAATGTAGTTGCTGCCCTCAGTTTTCTTTTCTCTGTCTTTTAGGGTTTGGGATGGAAGCAACTCTTCTCCTGGTCGTAGGGTACTCTCACAGTAGAGGAGTAGCTATTTCGTTCTTGGTTCTTGCTGTGGGTTTCAGTGGATTTGCCATATCAGGTAAAACAGTAGTGCTGGCCATTAGTGTATTCCACCCTGTGTGTAACTTATATCATGTGATGTGTTATTATAATAGTATAACATATGAGCCTGCCATCAAGCAAAACAAAGAATACCTGTTGCATGACGGCAGATGGTGGATCAAAACCTAAGCAGATACAACTGTAATATAACTTATGTTTTCTAACACTTTGTAAGACTGGAGATTTATTTATTGTCACAATTCGAGTTGAATCTTATTCCACAGGGTAACTCCTTCCAAGGCAAGCAGAAGACCACCTGCTCTGCACTTATCATTTTGTAGGGATTCAGACCACAGAGCCTATTATTTGTCATCACTACTAATGAAGGCATTTTTGACCACAGTATTGTAGATCCTGAACCCAGTAGCATTCAGAGATAAGGCATGTTATAAACTGGAGATAAGGCATATCATAAACTGGCTCATCTTGGTCATAGATACAAATGAAGGTATTTAAGCATCATCCTTGTATTCAGAGCGAATGTTAGGTTCCATAAATTTTGAAGTAGTTTGAAGTATACCTCTGAAAGTTGATTATAAAGAATTGCAATAATTTATATAGGATCGCCACTCGCCAATGATTTACGTTAGTTTGTTTAGGATCTACAAATACGTTAATCACACACCAAACAGCTTAGAAAAACACTTGTTTTTAAAGTTGTGCATAATATATATCAGTCAGCACCTAAAGACATTTCTGGGAATCCAAACGCATTTGGGGATGAAGAAATCAGGGACCAGGAAAAAGGGAAGCGTACAATGCTTATCCCTGTTGGGAAAAAGTCCTCTTCCCTTCTCTACTGCCAGCCGCGGCCCGTGGAGAAAGTTGCGGTGGGGCAGAAAGGCGGGGCGGAGGAGAGGCAGGGTGGGGGTGCTAAAAACCAGAATATGTATAATAGGAGGTAAGTAAACAATTTAATAAATAAAACGAATTTCTTAGCGCGGCCTGCATCGCAAAATGCGATGCCGCCCGTGCTATGAAATAAGTTTTATTAATTAAATTGTTTACTAACCTCCAATTATCCATATTCCATTTTTTAGCACCCCCCACCCTGTCCCTCCCCCGCCCCGCCTTTCTGCCCCACCGCAACTCCCTCCACGGGCCGCGGCTGTCTACTGCCCCCAACCCATCTCCCCGCCCCACCCCATTCACCGCCTACTGAATACTTTTACCACTAGTACAGAGCAATTGGTAAATGTATGTGTAAAAACCCCATGAAATGGCAAAATATGGAAGGTGTTGTGTTCGGAAAATCAGACCCACATGGTAACTCTCCATTACATGGGGAATTACCCATAATTATACAGTGCTAGTCGATTGACCAAACAGTAACAGTACATTTGCATGACAATTTACCATGCAGTCACATCACCCCACTATTGTCTCAACCCAAATTAGGCCTAAGTAGAATTTTGTAGCACTGTAAGGTCCCATGCATATTAGTTCATCATAACATTGACAAAAATCAGTCTAAAGTACAATTTATAAAATTCTCAGCAGTTTTTATTTGATCATATTTAAAATCAAATGACCACAGCTAACATATATAATTAGACAAGCATGATTTTCAAGTATCTTATTCACAAATCAATGGAACTCCACAGTTATGCCCATAAGTTTCACTTTTGAATCTATTCATATTAAATTAAAAGTTGTATTATGTACATATTGTAAACTACGATTCTGAATCACTATCAGCTCCTTCACTCAATACATATCTTCATTATTTTCATGTTTGCAGTGACAACAATAAAAATGTTACTGAGCTATGTAAACATTTATTCATTCAGCATTATTACTGATATTCCCCAATGTAATTGTCACTTGAGGATATGAAGGGGCAGATTTAGCAACATTTTGCAAGGGTGCTAAGTAACAAAAGGTGACGGAAAGAAGGTTCAAAGCTCTGATTAGTTATTTACTTTCAGTGCACATCTTTGCCTATAAGAGGGGTTTGTACCACTTTAAATGAAGAGGGCGTCCCATAGTTGGTACATGCTACCACCCATGATTTCTGATCCAAAGCCTTATCAACTAATATTTGCATGAGGGGCTTTACGCCCAAAAACGTAACACCTCTTCGAGGCAAGTCTTAATTTGGAGAAATGTTTTTATGTCTCGAAACTTTTCAAAATTTGCAATTGTGTTGCACTGTACACACATATACAATGTTTGAAAGTTATGGGCCTGGTTACGAGTTTGCCAGATGGCATATTCCATCACAAACGTGATGGTTATCCTGTCTGCCGTATTACTAGTTCCATATGATATACGGTAAACTCGTAATCAGGCCCTATGTCTTAGAAAAGTTTTTTTGACCATGAAGAGCAGGTAACCACTAAAAGACCCATGCTACACCACTCACGCACCTTTGTATAATAGTGCAATGGTATGTGCACAGCTATAGGCTACTTGAGCGACAACAGCAGCTCCACATCTTTATAGATATTGGTCTGTACTGATTTTCCCCATTGCACAATTTCTTACACAACTGCAAACACCAGTGTGCGTCCTCCGTGTATGATAAAACATATCTTAGGGTTAAACTACAAGATGGGCTTTGGGTACCTGCTCATGGCATAGAAGCCATAGCAGGATTGTGCTTTTTCTTCTGGTATATTAATGCTAGCCTGGTCATCGTGGAACCATTGCTTGGCATATTATGGGCATATATTCACATGCACTGCCACTTGGATGTATGACGTTAAAATGCATACTTTTACAACGCTTACCTTTACAACACATTTTTTACAACGCAACATCCATTACAACGCAGTCCATACAACGCATGCCATTACAACAAATTTTTAAAACTACCTTTACAACGCATTCCATTACAACGCATACTACCTTTACAACGCATACCATTACAACGCATAACATTACATTGCATGTATGGTAAGTATTGGATAGTATAGGGGTAAAAATTACTATTCTAACTCCAGGGGGTGCAACAGTAGGGTAAGTGTTGGATAGTGTGGGGGTAAAAATTACTATTCTAACTCCAGGGGGTGCAACAGTAGGGTAAGTGTTGGATGGTAATGTTATGCGTTGTAATGGTATGCATTGTAATGACTGCGTTGTAATGACATGAGTTGTAGTGGTATGCGTTGTAGTGTCATGCGTTGTAATGGTTGCGTTGTAATGGCATGCGATGTAATGGATGTTGCGTTGTAAAAGTTACGTTGTAATGGTAGTGCATTGTAAAGGTTGTTTCCCCTGCCACTTATGTGCAAGAAACTCTATGGTGAATTGAAATAATTTTTCAGGGCTTGTGAAATTGCTTTTCCTACTTATTCTGCTAATGGAAAGCCACACCTCAATGCTGTGTAAAAAAAACTGCACAAATCATTAATTTTTTCATTTAGTTCAACTATATTGCCCATTCATTCACACATAAAAACACTCATTCATTAATCAATGCATTCACTCACTGATCCTTTCCTTCACTTACTCTTTCCCTTTTGCACCCATAAGTCACCAATTTTACATTCCTACCCCTGATACAATCTTTGCTTGTCAAAATGCTATCTTCCTTGTCTCAGATGCCACACCCTACCCTGTACCAGACACTGTCTGTGTGCCACAAACTGCACATGCTCCATTCATACAGTCATGCACTCACCCACCATTCTGTCCTTCAATAGTTCTTTTTGCATTTGTCACCCCGAGTGGGACAGGTATGCCCAGACGTGGGTCCCCTGCTACCCATGCCACTGGAGTCAAGCTATCCTGGCTGATTAGGGCTGGAAGCCCAAAACCGGTCCTAGGATGCTTCTTTCCAATCCAGGGGAGGACCTGGGTTGGCAATTCGGGCTGGACCGTTCCCACTGGGCGCCGGGTCAACACTGATTTGCATATGGCTGGGTCCAAACTGGAATGGCATGGTGAGCAAAAAAACAATAGATTTAGGCCTAGATATCTGTACTGGGGGTCAATGTATGACATTGTTGTGCATTCTGTCCTTCAATTGTTCTTTTTGCATTTGTCACCCCAGAGTGGGACGGGTATGCACAGACGTGGGTCCTGTGCTCCTCATGCCACTGGAGTCAAGCTATCATGGCTGATGAGGGATGAAAGCCCGAAACCAGTCCTAGGATGCTTATTTGTAGTCCAGGGAGGACCTGGCCTGGCAGTTCGGGCTGGACTGTTCCCATTGAGCACAGGGTCAAGACTGATTTGCATATGGCTGGGTCTAAACTGGAATGGCATGGTGAGCAAAAAAACGAAGGATTTAGGCCCAGATCTCTGTACTGGGGTGAATGTATGGTATTGTTTTGCATTCTGTCCATCAATTGGTCTTTTTGCATTTGTCACACAGAGTGGGACGGGTATGCCCAGACGTGGGTCCCGTGCTCCTCATTCCACTAGAGTCAAGCTATCCTGGCTGATGAGGGCTGAAAGCCTGAAACCAGTGCTAGGATGCTTGTTTCCAGTGCAGGCAGTTTGTGCTGGACTGTTCCCAGTGGGCGCGAGGTCAAGACTGATTTGCTTATGGCTGGGTCCAAACTGGAATGGCATGGTAAGCAAAAATACGATGGATTTAGGCCCAGATCTCTGTACTGAGGTGAATTTGGACACAGTTCTGCATTCTGTCCATTAATTGTTCTTTTTGCATTTGTCACCCTGAGTGGGACGGGTATGCACAGACGTGGGTCCTGTGCTCCTCATGCCACTGGAGTCAAGCTATCATGGCTGATGAGGGATGAAAGCCCGAAACCAGTCCTAGGATGCTTATTTGTAGTCCAGGGAGGACCTGGCCTGGCCATCCAGTCAGAACTGTTCCCATTGGGCGCAGGGTCAAGACTGATTTGCATATGGCTGGGTCCAAACTAGAATGGCATGGTGAGCAAAAAAATGATGGATTTAGGCCCAGATCTCTATACTGGGGTGAATGTATGACATTGTTCTGCATTCTGTCCATCAATTGTTCGTTTTGCATTTGTTACCCTGGGTGGGACGGGTGTGCCCAGAAGTGGGTACCGTGCTCCCCATCCCACTGGAGTCAATCTATCCTGGCTGATGAGGGCTGAAAGCCCGAAACCGGTCCTAGCATGCTTGTTTCCAGTCCAGGGAGGACCTGGCCTGGCAGTTCGGGCTGGACTGTTCCCATTGGGGGCAGGGTCAAGACTGATTTGCTAATGGCGGGGTCCAAACTGGAATGGCATGGTGAGCAAAAAAACAATGGGTTTAGGCCCAGATCTCTGTACTGGGGTGAATATATGACCGTGTTCTGCATTCTGTCCATCAATTGTTCTTTTTGCAGTTATTTTGACCAGGCATAATACACTTTCTAATACATATAAGTTAGCATGGTTGGAGTTCACAGAGTCCGCCTACGCTGAATGCAAAACAAACTCCACCAGGTTACGTGGAGCTCCGCGAGCAGCGGAGAGCGTTAGATAAATGCTGTTTACTTTTATATTCGTGTCAGGTGCTTGTCTGCACTGTGCAGTCATAGCGAACGGCACCATGCACAGTGCAAGCGGGCACTGCTTCCTTTCTGCCACTCAAGTAGATTTTTACTCACGTAGCAGCTTTCTTAACACGAACGGACGGTTTCTCAGCAAAAGCGGTTGCGAGCATACGCGACCACTCGTAATGATAAATCTGATTGCCCACGTTGAGAAATCTCTCCAAGAGGTAGATTTTCCACGCTCGCAAACTTGATGTTGACGATCGCGAACAAGGAAAAATATTGCTGGGAGGTAGATTTTCCTCGCTCGCGATCTCCAACATGACGTTGACGATTGCGAGCGAGGAAAAAACCTCAGACCCGCGGAGCGCAGTTTTCGGAACTCCGTGAGCTCTGCGTAATGCAGAGTGCGGAAAACTCCGCAACCTCTGCCAGCAGAGCGGAGTACACTGCCCAGACTTACATATATGTAAACTTTAGGGCTGGCTTTTATAAGAATTGTGGTTTCTGGTTGACTAGGGTATGAGTCCTGGTCCAGCAGCAACCACAATCCTTGTCAGGGTAAGGCACAAACTGGAAATTAACCTGTGTTCAACCCCATGTAATTTGGCACAGAGTTGTCAGGCTTAACTTAGAGGCATTATGTAAAGTATTTGTGCAACACTTCAAACAGTAAAATAGTGAAAACAGCACACAAAAAGACCACACACTAGTTTAGAAAAGTAGAGCAAAATTTAAGAAATAAAACAAGACAAAAAACAACTAAAATCCAATCAGAAGAACTGGAGTTAATAATTTTTATAGAATAATAAGTCAAAATAGCACCTAAGGGCATTAAGCGACAACCTTGCTATCTGGTCGCGCTGCACCAGGTCAAATTCAAAAGTTCAGGCCGGCTGCTATGGAGCACAGGTTGTATACAGTCCTAGATTAGTCCCACCAAAGTTTTATCTTCTCCATTTTTTTGCCAAGAGTCTTGTTTGTGTTGAAGTGGTAAATGAGGAGCAGAGACAGCATCGCGGGAGGCGGATGATGTGACACATAGAGCAGGCCTGGCGTTGTGGATGCTGATGGTCCTCCACAAGCACTAGATGCTGCAGTGTGAAGAGACATGCTGGTGGAGGTTTGTACTGGTTTTCAGTGCAAGTGAGTGCTGCAGTCTTGGTGCGTACAGGCCTGTTCACAGTCATGAAGAACCCAAAAGCTTGGTTTAAGCTCACTGAGCCACACAAAGGGTCGAGAACCTCAGAGACACAACTTGGAGGTCAGGAACCTGGTGCAACTGGGTCTAGGCCTTTTAGGTCCCTGCAGCTCAAATGAGGAGGTCATCAGTCTAGTCCTTGGAGTCACTCAGGGGTCCTGGGTTCAAGATGACGATGCAGGTCTACTTCTTCTTATGCAGGCAAGAGGGCATCAGGCATCTGGCAACAGGTCAGCTGAGCAGGGCAGCAGTCCAGCAGAGTGGTAGCCTTTGAGCCGCACAGCAGTCTTTCTTCCTAGCAGAGTATCCACAGGTCCAGAATGCACTGAAGAATTGGTGTCTGAGGTCCTGATTCAGGATGGTGGGAGAAGATTCTAGACAGTGGCTGTGAAGTGCATGAAGTTTCCGTTCTCCCCTGCCCTGGCTCCAAGCTGGTTGAAGCGACAATGTAGGGTCAATAGGCTTTTTGTGTGGAGATAGGATACAGGTAATTGAGGTGTAATTGGGGCTGTGCTCAGCTCCGACCTTCCCATCCTGGCATTGGATGGCCCAGGCAGCCACACCTAACCTATCAATTTTGTGACTGGGAGGAATTCTCAAAGTCTAACTGTTAGCTGCTCCCAGTCATGTGACCCAAGACAGGCTACAGGCACAAAAAGGCTAAGAACAGGAAAATGCCAACTTTCTAAATGTATATCAAAAAGAATCAGTAGTTCTTGTAGATAATGCAAAATATACTTGGTAATAACTATGCACAATGGCAAATAATTCTGGCACAAGAATGCTGAAAGAGAAACAATCATATAGAACTCAATTAAGAGACCAAATACTGTTTACACAAAAATTGCAACTGTATTGACAAACGACTACAGTGTGCTCAGTGTCCCAAGTGAAAATAGAACCAACACATTTTAAATGACAAAATGTGACATGCAACAAGATTTCTTAAAGCATAGAAACAACCATTATGAAACGCACCGTGATTTGTAATGCCTTCTTGTTATTTTACAGAGGAAGGAAATGGTTTTAAGATATTTCACCCCACAAATAATAGGGGGGTCTCATCAAGACCTAAAAATGGGGGAAATTTGAAGCATTTCAATTATTTAGAGCCAGAATGGTGAAGTGCACACCAACCAAGTGAGGAAACTAAAATGAAGGGTACTTTACTCACATGGGGCCCAGCCAGGTGCTCAGTGAGGCGGAAGAACGGTGATTCTCTTGGGCAAGAGTAGGAAGAATGTCAAAGGACGGCACGTCAAGTATAAAGATAAACTGTGTTGAGGACATGGGAGTGTGTGTCTATTCGCACTGTCGGGAGTGGATTTGCTAGGCTATCGTAGATTGAAGCATCTGGTAATGAGACGTTTCCAGATCAATGGGAGAGGGCGTGTAGGCCACAGAAGTCAGCCACATGCTGCCATTGTCAAATTATGTACAACTCATATCTATGTGTGCTGTAGAATGCAGCACATAAAGAAAGAGGGAGAAAGGGAATAAATAATAGTATTTCTTCTTGTTGCACAAATCTAACGCCTGCTATTTAGTAGTACTAGTTTTTGGCATTGCCTCAGATTTACACATCCTTGTACATCTGGGGCAGCCTCAAAAAGCAATGGGTGTTGCAGTTGAACGCCCACAGCTACACCCATTGCACGCCCTTTTCGCACAGATACCTGTGTGAACGGAACAATATTTACAAAGTGGGGTTTGTAAATATGGAGCATGGCACTGCACCACCAGTACGTCCGAAAAAGTGATGTTCGGATGGTGCATTTGCCTTGTTAGTATGCCCCCAAGTAAGTACAAGGCGATTATGTGACAGAAAACACTGAAACATTAATAACTGTAAAACTATGTTAACATGGGCAGTCTTTAAAATACTCTTGAGATCAGTTGTGCTGGCTCTACATTATGTTGCAAGGCGTTCTGGTAACTAGTCCCAGGTAAAATTAGAAAGTGCATGGCAGTGTCATAACTGATAATTCTGATTCAGCATTTTACAGCGAGAACCAGGTCACACAATTAGCAGGCAACATGACAACAGGGGAGGGCTCATGAAGAGTCCTCGTCCACGTATATAATGCACCTGCTCGCCCTTAGCACTTACTGCAAAGATTGACAGGTGCTACAAAAATACTAACACAGGCTCCCTCACCGCCCCCTCAAATCTAGCAACACTGCCAACGTTCTGGGACTAACAAGAGTTATGATTTGTTAGGTTTCAAAATTAGTCATTTGCACATCAATGACAACCCTTAAAATTTACATCGTATAACCTTTGTGCTGTGGCCGCAGCAAGGAAACTGCCCGCAGACTGCACCGCTATACCTCAGGCTTCAAGGGTTTTAAGATATTAGATGCCAAACTGCAAACCGCAGCTTCCTTATAAAACAGATATCAGAGCTTCTTCTTGGGCTTGAGTTGATGCACAAAAACAGCTGAGCTATTCCTATGCTGTGACCTCCGACAGCAACCCCAACAGGAGGGAAATTAAAACACTCATTTGCTTCAGGATATGGATACTGCAATAAATAGACATTTGAGCTCTGCCTGCTTCACAGAAACGTTGTCACTCATAATAGCAGCAGGGATTTGGTGTTATTGGACATGAACAGAAATAAGCTCGGGCTGATCACCTTCGCTTGCTGCCTCTGCAATCTCTTTCTTCATTCCTCATTGTATTTCTACCTCTTCGTCTGCTATTTACTCTACTTGCAGTCCCAGTTCTACCTTCCATTTCCCCACACTCAGTCCCTTTTTACCCTGTATTTTCTGCTCCTCTGCACAGTCTCTAGACATTTCTGCTGTAAGGAGTTCATCCGCCCACTATTTCCTGTGCTTGGTACTTGTAGTTTGATATTATAGCTCAAAATAGACAACTACAAATACCAGAATGCAAAGTGAAAGTAGGCTGACTCTCTCACATCTGATTTGCAAAAATTACATATATGTATCTGTCTGCTGTCTTTCAGCCTCTTTATCTCGTCGTTTCATTTCCCTCTTTGACATCCTTTCCTTTTTTCCTCCCTTCTTTGACCATGCTTTCCTAACCCATTTCTACTCCTCAGCTCCCTTCTCCCCCTGCCTCACTATTATCACTCACTGCCTGCCGGCAGCCTTCAGGATTCAGGGAAAGAGATGCATGTTTGAAAATACTGAAAGCACCGACGCATAAAACGAACACTAGCTGCTTATAGAACACCTTTCTGTACATATTTTGTAATCATTTATCTTTTCAGATTTATCTGGCTGAGATATTGAAAATTGCCATTGCCCTGTTGAGAAGACAATTGATGTAATGTGGTGGTACAATCCATGCACTAATTAGCTGGGATCTAAGCCATAAAGTGGCCCCAACAGCTAAATCCTGCGGTTTTTAGTCTCCAAGGGGCATATTTATGAGAGCTTTGCATCATAGTTGCACCACGTAACATGGTACATGCATGACTCAAACCGCTAAATCATATTTTTGAAGCAACGCAAAGCTTCTTTATGGAGTAATGCAACGCATCACAAATTTCTGCGTTGCATTGCTCTGCGCAAGAAAGGCGCTCCATGGCAACTGCGGCAACTGCGGTGGGTGTTACCAAGCCACTCCCATGGTTTTTCATCCTTTCCAAGATCTAACAAACCACGTAAACCTTGGAATGCGCCAAAAAGATGCACCTCCCCAGGGGACGCGTACCGAGGATAAATATGTTTTTATCGCCTCTTTTTTTCCTCTTTCTATGAGGAAAAAAGCCTCACAAGATTGTTTTTTGTGCAGTAAGGTGCCCCTTCCTGCACAAAAACAATCCTGCCTACAGCACAGGTACCCTTGAACCATGGTGCAAGGATGGCTGCATTGGCATTAAATTGAGGCAAGGATTGGGATAGGACAGGAATGCGCCATATTGGATAAATACAGCACATTCCTGCCCTTTCCCTGTAATGCATGGCAGCGCCACTAATGTCATAAATATACCCTATGGTTTCATTTAGATTGCATTGTAAAAAATACATTAGGGGAAAAATGTATGTAGAAGTCATGTAGCTCAGTGCATCAAGTCACCTTGCTGCACTAAGAAGCGTGACAGGGAATGGGCAGAAATTCACTGCATTTAACACAATACAGCACATTCCTGCCTTTCCCCAACTTAGGCACTCTTGCACCATGGTGGAAGGGTTCCTACATTGTAAGCAGGATTGTTTTTGTGCAGGAAGGGACACCAACCTGCAGATAACAATCTACTGAGGCATTTTTCTCTTTCTATTGTGATGTATTCCTATAGGTTCTGTATCGATCCCCCTATTCCTGACCCTGTTCTGGTTAACAAGTTAACTAGCAGCCATCCCATGATGCAGAAACCGTTATCTGATTAAGCCACACCACGGCACAGGAACGTGTTATCTGATTATGTCATAACGCTTGCCATCTAATTAGACAAGCGATATTCCTCCAGCCCCTGATAAGGCATACGGAGTTCTCAAAACCAATCAAACCTATGACAACCTGGGAAAAACCCTGCGGCCATTGTTTTGATTTCATCGAGAACTTCAGCAAAAGAATGTGCTAACGACCAAGTCGTATGACATCCTTATTAACGTATCTATGTCCATCCTTACGTCAATCTCGGCACCTTACAGGTATAAATATTACCGGTATTGCCTTAAGCAAACACACGCGGTGGTGACGAGATCGGAGCAGCCAGACTTGCCGAAGCCCAGAGCAGAGCAGACCCCGCTGGCGCAGCCCCGCCTTCCTGACGCGCTGAGAACGAGACGCTGCTTTCTCCTGCCGAGAAATCCAGCTCCGGCGCTTCCGGGTAGCCCTCGCAGGCAGCCTGGAATATCAAGACGAGAGATACCATCCCTCATTCATCCTAAATTCCAGGTACAGAACTGAATAACCCCTCGCAGAGAATTCTTGAGTCAGTCACTTGGCAAAACAAACTTAACTTAAACTACTACTTTCTATTCCCGCCCACGTATTAGGCTTAGGTCAGGTACACCGGGGTAGGCGTAGTTAGAAACACCAGTTGAGTACGATTAGTCAAATGTATATGTATATATATATTTTATCCATTTTAAACCTGCATATGGCTTAGAAACCATATAAATGTTTTTACAGTATTATTTTATACTTCTGCTTTTATTGTATGCACTTTACTTAACCATAAGTATTGCGATAATATCGATCCATTTCTCTTGTATGAGAAAAGAGACTGATCAATAAATACCATCTTTTATTGAACACGCCCGTCTCTTCCTTTTCTCTACAATCTGGTGAGACTAAGAATGCACGTACTGACTGAGTAAAATAAGTTGTCTTTTGTTTTCACACAACTCTGGAGATACACTCTTGATTAGGGGAGAGCAAAGTTGTCATGTTCTATGGTTGTCAGAAACTAAATCCCTTCTTGTCTATCCAGGGAGGTTCAACTCCTCCTTGCCTATTCGAGAAAGTTTCTAGTGAACTCTGAGCTAGCTGGCAAACCCAAAACTTTAAGTCTAATATCGACAATAGAAGACCTAGTTAACGTCTGGTCTAGGCCTATACTATTGTAGGTATTATTCCAATGCGCAGAGCCTATTGGGATAATAGGAACTACACTACATGGCGCCCAAACGTTTGGAAAGGCGATAAAACTAACGCAAGACATTAGAGTAACTCAGTCGTGCTTTTTCACTCAGACCCCTTTTTTCCCATAATACTCCAAAGACGTCTGGAGTGGGTGAAAGGTCATATCCGCCAAACCTCGCAGGAGGAAACTCCTATGTATGGTTCTTGGTTTAGTCAACGTTGAAGGATACACTGTTCCAAAATATTGTGCATCTAAATCTTTGTTTCCATAAGAAACCTGATCTGCAAACAAACAAAATAACCTTCCTGACAGTAGAATGTCAGATACTGAAGAAGAAAGAGAGATAGCTAGAGTAGCAGCTGAACTCGTAGCAGCTGATAATACTATGCAAGAAGCAGACCCGGATTTAATACTCATCGCGGTCAACATAAGGAAATCTATAACTTTAAAACTTATAGAAAATGGACTGACACCTAGAGGTGGCACAGTCATATTCGTAATAGAGGCACACGAATATCGGCAGACAGAGGTATTCTATTCATGGATAAACTTTCCAGCAGCAAACGCTGTAACAAAGGTCTTCCACCATTACAAAACAGAGGAACCTCCTGAAGAATACACTCCTTTCGAGGAGGTGGAAGTACCACTTAAATTTCAAGAGCACCTGCTCTTGTTTAATGGCGCCCTAAAACACAACAATCACATCACCAGGCTCGGTCCATTAGGTAGACCAGGAGCAACTTGGCCGGTCCTAGCCGGATACACACCACATCCAGACATCGATGGGATGTCTGCAGCAAATCTTTTAATACAACTAAAACAATTAATAAAAATACATAGACAATTAGTCCAATATGTAATGCGGACTTCAACAATCCAACCAGCAATCAAAATTCCACAGCTGACCCCTCATCAGGGGAACACAAATAAAATTACACCACAGAACATACAGTCCTGCCTAGGTAAGGTACCAGCTAAAAGGGAACAAATACCATTCTGGTTAGCACAAAAAATCACCCAAATAGAGGCGGTGTTTCCAGACACCACTCCTGTGGATAAACACAGGATTCTGACTATCTGTCTTCCAATGGGAATCACACCACACGTGGAGGACTGTGACACTTGGGGTACAGTCTTTGCTTCCATCTACACAAAAACGCATGGTGTTCCATCCATCTCGGTAATACCAGATGTGCTAAAACAAATTCAAGACGAATACGGTCCAGAACCCGCTTTAACTCTTGGTATGAAATTACTGAAAGACTTCAAGCAGGTCTCGGCTATATTACTGGCCAATATAAAGGGAGAAGCAGCAAACGTGGCGATCCGCCAGAGGTTAAAAGAAACAGATATAGCAGACCAACCAGCTGAAATTGCCAGAATCATAGAAAAATCCTATGAGGAACTAGGTAGAGATAGTTTAGGTGAAATACCAGTAAAACCCCAACTGATTGAAAGTCCTGAAAAAATATTTATTAAAAATAATTTAACATCACAAAAGAAGAACTGGGATGGAAACAAACAATCCAATCCGAAAGAAAAGAGATTCCAATCCAGAGGAAGGTCTCCTCGGCGGAGAGAAAAATCTCCAAACCAAGGACACAGGTCTCCCCAAAGTGAGCCCTCTGGGAAAAAATACAACCTTAGAAATAGGGATAATATAAAGAAACCGGATAGATATCAAGATTTTGATACACGTCCCTCTCAATCTTTTCAGACTTCCTCGCAGAAATCGGAAAGAAGAGGACGATCGGAACCCAGGGAAGGGCATGTCAAGTCCAAAGACAAGGAACCTGCTCATCCAAATAAGAAATTACAATTTCCAAAAAAGAAGGTAGCCAGTATTAAAGTATTCAACAATGCCGAGAATACTGAGGACACAGCTGAAAAACGGAGAGTGGGCTCAGACAATGCTAGACAGCGCAGCAGAAGTGAGCATAGCTCGCAAAGTCCTTATGAATCATCTGGAGACAGTGGACACGAATGAATACCTTCAAGTGGAAACTGCAGACACCAGAGTTAGCAAACCTCACAAAATACATGAAATAACATTACGTATAGAGGGGGATAAGACTAGAAAAATAAGGGGACTATTTTGGGATAATCTCTCCAAGGGCTATGATATCCTTCTAGCTGAAAAAGACTGGACACCAGAATTTGTCAGGGACTGCCCTCATGGCGAAGAAATAATTATGCCTGCCTTCTCAAATCACATCCCAATTCATAAAAAATACACACTTGCTAGAAAGTGGGCAGTAGCTCAAGCTCCTGCTTTATATAAAAATCACGTAGGATGGGATGAGGATTCTCCTCCTCACAAAATCCAGTTAAAAACACAACCTACTGCACAAAGACAGTACCCAATTAAGCAAGAAGCTAAAAAACAGGTAAAAGAAATCCTAGACCAATTAGAATACCAGGGGGTGATTGAAACTTGCACCTCACAAATGAACAACCCTTTGTTTCCTGTCTCCAAACCAGACAATTCATATCGTCTAGTTTTGGATTACAGACACCTTAACTCATGTTGCAAAACTTTTGCAGTACAAAACTCGCATAGTGCAGCACTAATGAATAACATAGTGCGCAAAAAATACAAAACAACATTAGACATCTCTAATGGATTCTTCTGTCAAAATATAGCACCAGAGAGCAGATACTTGTCTGCGTTCTCAATAAATGGCGCTCAAAAACAATTCTGTCGGTTACCCCAAGGGTTCAAGAACAGCCCAGGATTATTCTCAGCGAGAGTAACAGAATTATTACAAACATATGACGAAGAGGCATTATCTTATGTCGACGACATATACCTAACAGATGATGACTTGGATACTCACTTGAAGAGAGTGAACACCATAATACTTGGGTTCGCAGCAGAGGGTTACAAATTCAACTTCAAAAAATCCAGATTTGCCCATCTAACAGTCCTGTTCTTAGGATATGAATTATCAAGTGAAGGCAAAAGCCTGGCTGACAATTTCCTAGAGAAATGTGCCGTACTCCAAGCACCTAGAACACTAAAAAACCTACAGTCAATTCTAGGCTTCCTAAATTTCGGAAGAACATACATTGCAAATTACGCAGAAAGGGTCAAACCTCTTTATGATCTAATAAAACCAGATTTTAAAAGAACCAATTGGACTGAAATACACACAGAAATTCTGAGATCCTTACAAACAGATATGTTAATTAAAACAAAATTAGAAACACGTGATAACACACGCAATCTTGTGATTCGAGTCATCCCAGGAAGATGCGGATTCACATACCTGACCTCTAACGAGGGAGAAAAGGTACCAATTGCATTCAAATCACACTTGTACACAGAAGCTGAAAAGAAATTCAGCATTAAAGAAAACATTGTTCATGCAGTTCAAACCGCAATAGCTAAAGAAAAAGATAAAGCTGACGGTAGACACATCACAGTCATAACAGCAGAATCAGCCTTTGAGGCATTAACAACCCCGTGTAATTTACCAACCACAGCATTGAATCCAAAGTGGATACAATGGGTGAATTCAATTACAACGGACAAAGTATACTACTACTTTGATCCAGAACTAAAGGAATTAAAAAATCTAGAATATGAAAGAATATTCCCTCTGCCGGCCGACATTCTGCCATTACGACAGTACGCTTGTGTAATCTATACAGACGGACATGCTCAACCCTCCGTTTGGGGAGTACAAGCATACAACCCCACATGTGAGATTACAAAAGAAGTGTGGCGCGGAGGTAAACTAAGACCTCTATTAACAGAAACACACTCAGTAGAAACTAATTCAGAACAACAGACTGAAATAATAGCATTGAAAATGGCGCTAGATAATGCAGATCGCGAATTCGCGACACTTAAAGTGTCCGATTCATATTACTGCGTCAAATCATATAACAACGATTTGCAGAAATGGATTCAAAACGGTTACAAAGATGACACAGGTGCAACAATAAAGCAAAAACTGCTTTGGGAACACATAGTTCTGTTACAAAAAGAACTACCAAAGACTCACGTGATACATACACTGAGTCATCGTGATGGCGTTCACGTTGCAGGGAATTCATTGGCTGAGACAGCCACAGCGGTAGCAACTAAATCGGCTTCCGTAGCTAGGAAAAAGCGTACAATGAAAAACATTGACGGTGAAACAGTGCTGGCGGTGAAAACGTCATCAAAAGGCGACTGCTCAGCGCTACCGATCAACTATCCACTCAATTATACATACATAATCGATGCAAACTCCGTCTCTTTTGCTCGAATCCCTGGAGTGGGGGATAGAGTAATTCCAAACATGGACAGGAGAACTTTGTTAATTGCAGACGCACATATGGGCGAGGGTCTCAGACACCTCAAACTAAAAGATTCTCTGGAAGAACTACAATCAGTGTACTGGTGGCCAGGCATGAGCCTGCAGCATGACATTTTTGTAAAAAAATGCCCGGACTGCAACAGAGATCGCAGTGGCGAGAGAAACGGTATACTACCTTGGCGTTTCACTCCAGAAAGAATCGAAAGTAAAAAGTAAAGCGTCCGATTAACATATACAGGCTAGTTTCCACTTATAATGTAGATCTGGACTGTTATACAAAGATTTGCGAGTCTAAATGGCATATACGCTAGGAGCATGCTACGTTTGACCAATGTTTTCACTTGAGACCTCAAGCTTGGGGGAAAGCTCGGCCAAATGAGCATAGCACAGCGGGATTCTTCTCACTTCCTTCCTGAGGGATACGGGATGGTGTAAAGAAAAAACCAAGGCATAAAGCTATCTATAACGGAAAGGGTATTAGGTTCGGGAGCTGGGTGGGTCAAACATCTAATAAGCGTCCAACGTAGTCTAAATAACTTGCCAAGAAATTCTCTGAAGGGATTCAGTCCGTACGAATTATTGTTTGGAACTAGGATGTTAGTCTTAGATCTTGACAGTCAGACTTCAGTGGTGAAGGAAAAAAGCTTTGATATCAAAGATCGTTTGGCTATTTTACAGGACTTAAACAAAACAAGAAAAGACCTGAGCAACATAAAGTTGAAACAGCAGCCAACAACCACTGAAGAACCACCACCTGTCCCAGCAAGACCTGTCTGGATTCCAAAAGTCGGGGATCTAGTCAGAGAAAAGATCGCGGTAAAGAAGGAATTTGGGCCTTCTTACAGAAAAGCAGTTGCTGTCTTGTCTATCAACGGGACAAGATCAGTTGTACTCCCGCCGCTTGCTGGTAAAAAGGAGAACCGAGTTGTATCCATCGACTTGGTAAAACCACAATCATGTGGCCGATAACAAACAGTAGGCCAAGTGGACTCCCGATAAGTAGCAGAACACCAAGGTTTGCTACAAATACAGAGGTCCAAACTAAGAGGCTAATCACATTCGAAACGCCTACAGAAAAACAACAAGGACTATGCAACAATGCATTGGAACTCAGACCTCTAACAACCCAAATAAAAACATTTAGTAGAGACACACCGACCTACAATGAAGTAACAAACGAATATGCAAGAAACAGTAATCCTGAAGCAATTGGAACAATTGACAGAACTGCATCCGGCTACTTCATAAACTTCGATGATTCCTCTAAAGACCTAAGTGAATCAAAAACACAGCCATCATCAAAAACCTTTAAAGATAAAGCTAAAGAACTTTTGAAACAACTGAAAGAAACATATCTGATTTCTCCATGGATTGAATTTTGGGTGGGCTTCGGTGCATTTATCCTCATACTTTGGCTCATCATGATACTAACTTTGGGACGCTTCATTGAGGGAAAATATGCTAAAATGGACACAGCAAGTCAGAAAATCAACTTGATCCTCAAGCCACACACATCTTCACACGTCGAGAAAAGAGAACTTTCTTCAGTCAACTTCACAGCCAATCCTATACCAGGTGGGGTAGCATGGGACAATACTTACTACGAAATTTATGGTCCGGTTGAAATCCTGAAATATCCACACCAAATCAAGATCTCGTTAAGTGACTTTGTAAAACCAAGCTCATTTGCTGATGATTGGGACTTTGAAAACATAAATGATATGATGTCTGACTTAGTGATGTCTGCTAAATTTACCAAACATGATTATTTGCAGAGTTCGACTAATTATGATAGTATGTACTGTTACAACCACTATGGTAACCATTTTCTACATAAATCGGCACAACCTAGAAATGTTTTAAATTATAATCAATGGGAACATTGTGCGACCCCTCCAAAAGGAAGCTCAAGAACCTTTTACGACAAATATTCATACTTTTCAGGGTTCAACACAAGTAATGCTGAAACATTTTATTTCAAATTGTCAAATAAGACAGGGACAAAGATCATGCTAACAAACACGAAATTGATATATTCAGACTCATTTTTTGAACAAATGAATACTTTTGGTTTTGATTATTGGGACAAAAATGTTGAAGTAAAAAGTGTTTGGGGTACAAAAGAATGGCAAGTACAAGGTATAGAATCATTGTTTAGAGCCTGCATGATCCCAGAACAAATTATATTTTTGAATGACACTGTTCAACAAACCACCTGTCTTGGCTTAGCCAAAATCAAAGACTTAAATAAACCGTCTATTCCAAAGCCAACAATGGACAGCAATAGCTCTACAGATGAAGAGATAGACGTAAACTATGTATTAAACCAAAACAGAACACATCCTGATTGGAAACAATGGTTGATCTGGCCCACAGATACTAATAACTGTCAAGATAGATTCCTGAACAAAACACAGGGGTTCACATTGACCAGGCCAGACCCTAGATATTCCCAAAGACAACACCCAGGGATAATAACCACCTACAGTGTGGGCAAATTATGCCTTCAATGGCTACAAACTTCCACACTGACAGAAATTAAGCAACACCTAACTTTACTTACTGATGGTGCTGACTTGCGTGATTTCATTATGGGACCGCGCAAACAGAGTCAGAAACGTTTCATTGCAGCCTCTGTATATGCAGCTTATATATATATATTATGTATATGTATATGCAGGCCTGGAAGGTGACTCAAATTGAGACAGCAGAAAGAATACGGGAAATTGACCGTATTAATTTGGAAAAATCACTTTCTGTAGTGGACAATGGGTTAATGACTCTGTCCTCCAGAATTTTTTCTTTGGACAGCATTGTGTCTTCAGCAATCGACATTTTATCGCAAGACTTACTGTTTTTACAACACGGTCAGTCTCAATTGCGTTCTATTGTACAGCTTGGCTGGACGTTACAAAATCTGCGTTCAGGCTATGTGCCTTGGCGTTTAATCAACACAACGTCACTATTCAATATCTTTAACCTTACTGATAAACAAATCAGTATGGCACAAAAGGGTGCTGATTATACAATCCTGAGCATTGAGAAACTCGAGAGATTACCAGTGACAATGTCAGAACGACCTGTCAGTGAATGGATAATACATGGGATAATTAATATTCCAACATCAACCTTCAGGTTTCAATACTGCCAAAAATATATACAGGCTGGCATGTACGAAAAATTGGGAAAAGGGTACATTAAGACAACATGGAACTTGCCCTATTCACATGCATGTGTCAGTAATAAAGGACAGAAAGTGTTTCTTAGTGGCAATAATTGTGCGATGTCACTAAGCGGTACACTTCTGTGTAATGGAATTAGTTTGCATGGAGCCTGTGAAGGGAACTCGAATAACCTTTCATGTCACCAGCTAGGCACACCTGCAATAGAGATAGAACCATTTTTTCAAAGACTCTATAATGGGAGTTACATTCTAATTGTAGACCGCAGATGCTGTAGTCTTATGCCCGGGACTCCTTATCTCATAACTACGACTGCGAAGGTCAAGTGCTGTGGACGCTTATTGTTCCCCAGCTCCTTTCCAGACAGGGAGGCAAGGGCATGGCCCAACTTGAAAATTACTTCTATTCGAATAGACACTTTAAGCAGAATGAAAACAGTGCTTCTTCAGACGCCAACCAGGCTCACGTCATCAAAAGAAACGTATGATCTCCTAGTCGCAAGGACGACTGCAGAGATTCACTCATTGTTATCAACTAATTCCCCCATACATTTCGCAGAAATCCTGAATGAAATCTTAAATATTTCTGATACCAGTGGAATCTCAAAAGTATTTAAGACAGTATTTTCGATGGCATTAACACCATTCAAAGCCATACTGGGTATTTTTCCAGACTTCGTCCATTCGATTTTTGGCGGACTTCCCCTCATTTTGGGACTAATTGCAGGAATTTTATTCTTAGTCCTTATATTTCGTTATGGCAAACCGTGTCACAGACAAAACACCTGCGACAAGGGAAGAAACAATCCGAGCCATTGGATACCGGGACCGGATATCAAAATCCTGGGACTAACCCGGCTTAGAGACCTGAACATGACTTGGTTTCTTTCATTTCGACCAATGTGGCATCGATGTGTTTTACCTGTATTAAGGTACATGCTGTGCGGAGAAGAATGCGTGTTAGACACCTGTCTGACGCTACAATCGGATGCGCCAATGGATGCAGAAACATTGTTGAGCCCAATAAAGGCTCATGCTTTGTGCTGCCCTCAACGGCTGCCAATCCTGATGACGGCATTCGTGGAGACTTCACCGCTACGATTAAGGGGTAGTGAAGTTCAAGATGAAAGCAGCATCGATCAGGTACGACCTTCTGTCAGCAATACTAATCAAAACGTCAATGGAGACAATCATGCACATGAATGCATGCTTACATCCTTTTCCGAGTTAGTGGAACTCTCCCAGGAAGCTGTTGACAGCTTTTTCGACAGTCTAAATGATATGATGTTCTCTCCAGAGCAGAAATAGAGACTTTTGAGCAAGCTAGCACACGGCGTTCCCTGAATTTGGCCTTCAACTCTAATAACAGAATACCATGAACAATTTTCCCTCCAGTTCACGGACAGCAATTTTTTCAACAGCCCCAATATATTTTTACGATTTTTCGGGACACTTATCTTCTGCTTAAAGTAAGAACTATTCTTAGAGAACTAAAATTTCTATTTTTAGATACTCTATAGACATTAGCTGCCCGCTGGTATGTTCATAATTATTTTATTCTGTGATGGAATGGTCTCGAACTTTTTCTTCTGTCTTAAGAGCCATTTCATGTGTAATTCTCATATTCGATTAGTAATAATGTATACATATGCTTGATTACTTTGGCATTATTCTACAGCTTGAGTGCATATAATACATGTGACTATTTTTTCGTATATTAGATAAATTCGAAATGCATAATATGTATTTTGGGGTGGTAAGGTATACACAATACTCTACAGTATGTTTTACTATGCCTAGATTCGTAAATATGGCCATAGTTAGCGTGGAGTGGGTGTGATGTATTCCTATAGGTTCTGTATCGATCCCCCTATTCCTGACCCTGTTCTGGTTAACAAGTTAACTAGCAGCCATCCCATGATGCAGAAACCGTTATCTGATTAAGCCACACCACGGCACAGGAACGTGTTATCTGATTATGTCATAACGCTTGCCATCTAATTAGACAAGCGATATTCCTCCAGCCCCTGATAAGGCATACGGAGTTCTCAAAACAAATCAAACCTATGACAACCTGGGAAAAACCCTGGGGCCATTATTTTGATTTCATCGAGAACTTCAGCAAAAGAATGTGCTAACGACCAAGTCGTATGACATCCTTATTGACGTATCTATGTCCATCCTTACGTCAATCTCGGCACCTTACAGGTATAAATATTACCGGTATTGCCTTAAGCAAACACACGCGGTGGTGACGAGATCGGAGCAGCCAGACTTGCCGAAGCCCAGAGCAGAGCAGACCCCGCTGGCGCATCCCCGCCTTCCTGACGCACTGAGAACGAGACGCTGCTTTCTCCTGCCGAGAAATCCAGCTCCGGCGCTTCCGGGTAGCCCTCGCAGGCAGCCTGGAATATCGAGACCAGAGACGAGAGATACCATCCCTCATTCATCCTAAATTCCAGGTACAGAACTGAATAACCCCTCGCAGAGAATTCTTGAGTCAGTCACTTGGCAAAACAAACTTAACTTAAACTACTACTTTCTATTCCCGCCCACGTATTAGGCTTAGGTCAGGTACACCGGGGTAGGCGTAGTTAGAAACACCAGTTGAGTACGATTAGTCAAATGTATATGTATATATATATTTTATCCATTTTAAACCTGCATATGGCTTAGAAACCATATAAATGTTTTTACAGTATTATTTTATACTTCTGCTTTTATTGTATGCACTTTACTTAACCATAAGTATTGCGATAATATCGATCCATTTCTCTTGTATGAGAAAAGAGACTGATCAATAAATACCATCTTTTATTGAACACGCCCGTCTCTTCCTTTTCTCTACAATCTGGTGAGACTAAGAATGCATGTACTGACTGAGTAAAATAAGTTGTCTTTTGTTTTCACACGACTCTGGAGATACACTCTTGATTAGGGGAGAGCAAAGTTGTCATGTTCTATGGTTGTCAGAAACTAAATCCCTTCTTGTCTATCCAGGGAGGTTCAACTCCTCCTTGCCTATTCGAGAAAGTTTCTAGTGAACTCTGAGCTAGCTGGCAAAACCCAAAACTTTAAGTCTAATATCGACAATAGAAGACCTAGTTAACGTCTGGTCTAGGCCTATACTATTGAAGGTATTATTCCAATGCGCAGAGCCTATTGGGATAATAGGAACTACACTACACTATATGTGCTGCAGAAGGCAGTACATAAAGAAATAAGAACAAATGAGGTGATATAAAGATATTTCACATTCTCTGGGAATGCAAAGCATTTTGGCGCACTCCCAGGTCTACCAGCAATGGTAAATATGGGAATGCACCAAAATCCATGGGTGTTGTACCACCCATGGAAATACCCCTGGGGCAGGGTAACACAACCGCTGTGATTTGCACTGCATTGCCTTACACTGGATTTATCAAACCACTCAGGGCCATGGAAGGCAGTCCTGTGTTGCTTGATCAATTGCATTTATTTTAGGGTTGCATCGAGCATGCAGTCTGATGTGTGATGCAAAAGCGACGCAACATGTACATAAATATGGCGCTAGGTGATTATTAGTCAATGCACAATCATTTCCGTGGCTAATAATGATGTAAATTACTTGTCAATCAAAATGGCGCTCCCCTTTCTGGTGCATAGTCTGAGACACGCTCACTGTCTGGATGTGGCCTTGAGCGATCCACCTCCCATTTATTATTACCTTTCAGCTGTGCTCAACCTTCGGGGTGTGTGACTAATCCTTTCATTGGTAGAGGCCAGGTGGAAGTCTACATCGTTCCCCACATTAGTCCTTAGCCATGTCTCTGGCTCTTGATTGCGCCACACATAGTCTTTGAGGAACCTGCTTGGTTTCGTGTTTATCCTAAAGTGGCACAATGGTGTGGAACTGCTCTGGGCCTTCTGAGTGCCCTCCAAAACCTTGCTTCCCTCCATCTGAAGTGATTGGCTCCTGGCAGGGCATGGGGAAGCATTCTGCGAGTACCTTGTTCTACCTTCTGTGTTTGTGGTTGAACCAGGAAGCTCACCTTCTTTCATACTACAGTCCACTTCGGAGGGGGGCTGACAAGGGTAAGTAATGTCTGGCCATGCTGCTCAGTGGGCTTTTTTGAAGCAGGACACGTTCCTGGTCATGGTTTTCAATTTATCATTGCTTGTGACCATGTTCCCTTGTATCACGTACTGCTTCATACAAAGATCTTAGCTTCGGGGTCTCCCAACTGAGGACATTTCATGTACTGTTTATGGTCCATGATATGTCATTCAGGGCAGGTACCACCAAATTTCCATCCATGATCGTGTACATGGGGGCCGGCTTCTTGTACTCGTTGTCCGGGTGGCCGGTGAAGACGTTGAAGACGTCTTCACCTTCACTTTTGGGGTCACCCGAGATGCAGTGGGTCCCACTGCTGCTCACGTGGGATATGTTATTGTCCAGCATGAGGTACTACAATGTGGCCGGCCTCTTGCGCTGGGAATTGGGGCCTTTGGCTTTGTCCAGTACTCCTGCAGATGCCGGTGAATTAACTAGTCCTCCCACACTTGAAGCAGAATCGAGTTGGTGTTTGTCTATGCCACAGTTTCTGCACTTGAGCAGGGTAGCTGCCCATGTGGGCATCGCCGGGGGTCTGCCGGCACCTTTATATACTGCATGGATCCTCTTCATCTTGACCCTCAGGGACCCTGGTTCTAATGTGCCAGGTCATGGGGAGACTAGTTGAAGGTCAGTTCCATCTCCTCTGCCTGACTGATGGAGAACTCGCATGAGCAGGCCAGGACTAGGATGATGTCCAGCGATATGCCAGTTTGGCATATAATGAGTTCCCACAGGATGGCGCTCCTGCAGCCTTGGATGAGCTGGGCGCGCGCTACATTGGATTGAATATCAATGACACATGCTGGTGTTGTGTTGCAATCTGGGTTGAGCTGTGGGTCAAAGTATGCATCAAGGGCCTGTACAGCTGTGTCATAATTGTCCTCGGTTGACCGTGGGTGGCAGGGTCTCAAACGGTTTGTAGACTTTATTTCCCCCAAAGTGTAGGAGGTGGGAACTCTTCACTGTGCCATCCGTTTCACACCTGCATGGAAATAGTTGTTAAACCTGCCCACCCATATGTCCTTCTGGGTACGACTGTGGCCGTGTACGCCAGGATGCTTAACAGCTGCAAATTATGCAGTAACATGAGGGGACGGTGACCATGTGGCACTGGGGGACCAGCCATGCCTGTATGCTGGTTATCTGCCCTGGCGTAGAACCATCTGCTGGTTGTGGAGAGGTGGTGCACTCACGTATTCCCCTGTGGCAGAAGATGCTGCAAAGTTGGTGCTCAAGTCAGCTGCTAGGAGTTGGGACGCTTGTCAGAATATCACACTAGATAGTCTCTGCTGAGGGCTGTGTAGGCAGCTTACTCCTCTGGATGCAGGTCGCAGTGAGACCCAGTAGCTAGCAGGTGTAGTGTGGGCCTGGAAGGATGAGGTCCTGGATCAGGCTTACCAGGTACTCAAACCTCTGCAGGTGGCAGCTGAAGTTATTGAGGGAGTGCAGGTATGACAATGGATCTGTACTAGATGAACCCGCGCATTCGGGCTGCAGAAGGACCAGTGGGTAGAAGTGGGGGATGTTGTGCTCTGCTAGCAGCATCCCAGTTAGCTAATTGGGCCTGGGGAGATGGGTGGGAGTCAAAGGCACTCAGCTGGGAGACGGACCGGCGACTATGAGGCAGTAGAGTGACACAAATGACCCTCCTTGTTACCATTGTAATGAACCGAGGCCTTGGGTCAAGTTGGCCATGAACTGGAGAATACAAACTCAAACAAGGCACTCATGTTCACTGTCCAGGTGTGTCCTCAAGCAGACCACTACATGTTCATTTATCCCTTTCAGCTGCGCCCTGCCACAAGGTGTGTGCTTACCCCTTTCATCAGTAGGGGCCGGTGGCACTCTACAGTGCATATAACCACTTGGCAGCATTGAATACCTTACCAGAAGCAAGGACTATGTCAGCTTACCATTTTGTTATGGCCAGCAGCAACATGTGTTATTTTCAGACTTTTCCTTACTCTACGTAAACTGGTTAGGTGCATAGGGAGGAAAATAAAAGCACTCTCCGCCTCTAGATCTTCAGCAGGAAATAGGTGGCTGTCAAGGGACTAGGTGACAAGTCGGGGATTGGAAGGTCAGTCCTTTTGCTGACCTTTATTCCCTCAACATCCTCTGATATTACCTCTAAAGGGCTAAGGTAGAGGGTGTGGTAACTATAGATTGGAAACACTGCTCTTGGGGAGCAGTATGTGCTTTTTGCTCTTGATGAAAGCTGGTGACCCATGCAACACAGCTCACTAGGTTGCTAGGTCAGTACAGGGGTCACAAAGATTAAGCTGCTACTTCTGGTGACCCCTAATTGGTGTCCATGGCGATTATACAGTCTGAAATGTATGCAGGTTTTTCACTGAGCAATAGCACCATTTTGCTAAGCAACTGCAGTTGAACGAGAAAAAGGACTAATAGACTTCCACCATCAAGGACCCCATCTAGGGCCAGATTTGCAATGATTTTGTGTTGGGGTTGAATCTCTTTTTTGATGCATACTTTTTGATTATTAGAAAGCAACACAAATGTTGATTCTGCAGCACACATACAAAGAGAAAAAAAGACACAAAGGGCATTTTGTATGCAGAAGGTGCCTGTTTCCTGCACAAAAACTATCTTGATCATTAACGCAAGCACCCTTAGACTTTGACCAGAACTTCACCATTTCTTTAAAAATATTCCACAGTTCTACTCTCTCCCTTTCACCCAACACAGAGCAGCTACTTTGCTTGCTGCACTGTGTTGAGTTCAATGATTGTGAATCTGGATCCTTGACTTGAGCAGAAATATCATGTAGTGCAACAAACACCTACTCTTACAAATGTACTAATTTCTGTCTCAGACTAACCTATCTTTAGTCGAGTTATGTATTTTTAGATGGCCCCCATGCTCCATGAATGTATGAAGTAGAGCTATGTCCATCCTAGTATCAATCTGAATATATTCAGCACTGTTTACGGCTAAAGCGAAATATCAAAATAATTGAAATAGATGGGCAACTGTCTGCAGGCATACATTGAAGACATACAAACACAGAAAGGGGTCAAAGCTTAAAAATCCATCACCAGACGTCGCTATGTATCATGGCCTATTAATTCTTCACTATAACTTGGTGCATCGGGTCTAGGATGTGACCCACATACATCCGAAAAGGGTCGTATAAAAACCACCACTAATTAACCCTGCACAGACGGTCGTATTTCTTGATTGTAGAAAATATTATCCTTTTTAATCTAAACACTTCCTTCCTTAAAAAAATTAAAAAAAAAAATTGCTTGCCAACGCGTTTCATCCCACATGGGACTTCTTCAGGGAAAAAATGATGTTCATGTTGTCGGCATTGTATCTGCATGGGCGACAGGAATCAACAAGGTGTCATATAAACCGGTATTTCAGTGTAATAATTTGGGAATATGTAAATCCCTCTGCATGTATGTAGTCGTCCAGTTCCCTCAAAGTAGAAATAGATGGGCAAGTGCCTGCAGGCATACATTGAAAACATGGGGTTTATGGGTGTGCCAGCTGTGGTCCGTGCAGGTAACATCTATGGGTGGTGGGGCCACGTGGGGGGAATTTCAAGGGACGATGCTGAGGGAAATTAAATAAATAATACATTTTCCATCTGCATCGTCCCTCGAAATCCCCCCCACGCAGGCACGCAGCCCCGCCTCTGTTACCTGGACGGACCGCGGCTGGGGTGTACCTTGTGGAACTCCCATCGGAAATCTTCGGCGGTCGAGGTAAATGAAGAGGAGATGAAGTGTAGGAGAGACCATCTTGAAAATAAAAAGACAATTTGAGGCCAACCCCAAAGAAGAATACTTCTGTCAATCAAAGGAACAGCATTAATGAATGTGTTGAATGTAAAGGAAAGGTCAAGATTTTAACTATCTGCATGCACAGCCATGGAATATTTAATCAAACATATTTTTGCAATTTGGTCATTTAGTGTTTTAGGATAACAGCATGTTAGAATCGCTTTTCCAAACATGTAGCTATTTTATTGAGTTATATTGACACCTACGTTTTTAAGGTCATCAGAGCTGATATTTTTTCTTTGTAATTTTGTTATTCTAAAATAGCAATATTTTCTATTCATATGATAGTTTATTCATTTATAATTGTGATTAACTTATTGACGAATAGCCCGTGTTATTTATGGGAAAGCACACAAAATTCAAAAACAGTTGTATTGTGCCATAACATGCTTTTACTAGATTCGAATTGGTGTAATATTTCTAACCTAAGCTATTTATTGCTTTAATTGTAGGATTCAATGTCAATCACTTGGATATTGCACCGAGATATGCCAGCATTCTAATGGGAATTTCTAATGGAGTTGGGACATTATCTGGGATGGTGTGCCCGATAATTGTTGGAGCTATGACAAAACACAAGGTAGGTGTTGGGGATATGCAATCTCTAAATACTGTATAATAAGTTATTCTTCTGTCACTCTTGAAATATCCCAGAAATCTGTCACCTCATTGAAAGCACCACGCTAGTCATGTGACTAATGTTGTGCTGCATTCCTCAGCAGCTTATTGCAGGAAGTCTTCTTACTGAAAACAAGGATCAAGCAGATTACAATTCATCAACATATACCTATCTCTTGGGGGAATTCACTAAGGATCTGAAGGCTGGACATGCTGCCAAGCTAGAAACTTTTTAACTCATTGCCATAATTTCTAGGGAGCATATTATCAAGGAACGGCATTAAAAGTATCGCCGCATTAGCAGCAGTAAACCGCCGCTAAAGCAGCGATAATGGGCTTGATAATATGCCCTTGAGAATTACAATAGAAGCGCATGTTCTGGTGTTAACATGGGCTTCTATTGGAATTCTCTACAGCATATTATCAAGCCCATTAGCGCCATTTTAGCAGCAGTTTCCTGCCGCTAAAGCGGCGATAATTTTAACGCCGTTCCTTGATAATATGCCCCAGTGTCCTTCATTAAAGGCACTTTATATTGTATTATTTTTTAACAGTTCGGATGTTTCGCACTTCACAGCATTAATGGTTATGGTGAGGCTGTGCTTGTAATAGCTAAATTATTTTAAAGTCAATTGGAGATCTGTTATCCTTTATGTGGTGGATCACAGAGCTAATGATGTAAGCCCAACTGCTCGTCTTGGTGAGGACCAGCTGTACTCTTTGATGTCCTGTCTTTTATGATGGGGGTTTAGTACCAGAGGTATCTTGGCGGGTGGAAAAGTCTCAATTCATTTTCTATTTATTGCCTCCATGAATTTTCTAATTATTGAAAACTGCCGGATTTCTGAGATATAGGTACAAAAGTTACACCTGAATTGACCTTCAATCAATCAATCAATCATAGCATTTGTATAGCGCGTGGGTCTCAAGGCGCTGGGGGGAGGGGTCCGTTTACTGCTCGAAAAGCCAGGTCTTGAGTTGCTTCCTGAAGGCGAGATGGTCCTGGGTTCGCCGAAGGTTGGTGGGGAGGGAGTTCCATGACTTGGCTGCCAGGTAGGAGAAGGATCTACCTCCGGCGGTGGCTCTGCGGATGCGCGGAACGGTGGCGAGGGCGAGGTTGGTCGATCGTAGCAGGCGGGTGGGCATGTAGAAGGTCAGTCGGTTGTTGAGGTACTTGGGGCCCAGGTCGTGTAGAGCTTTGTGTGCGTGGGTGAGGAGTCTGAACGTGATCCTCTTGCTGATGGGGAGCCAGTGCAGGTCTCTCAGGTGGTCGGAGATGTGGCTGCGTCGGGGGATGTCCAGGATGAGACGTGTTGAGGCGTTTTGGATGTGTTGGAGTATTTTCTGAAGTTTGGCTGTGGTTCCGGCGTAGAGGGTGTTTCCGTAGTCGAGTCGGCTGGTGACGAGTGCCTGGGTGACCGTCTTCCTGGTATCGGTGGGGATCCATCGGAAGATCTTGCGGAGCATGCGCAGGGTATTGAAGCATGATGATGTTACGGCGTTGACTTGTCTGGTCATCGAGATGGAGGAGTCCAGGATGAAGCCCAGGTTGCGTGCGTGGTACGTTGGCTTGGGAGTAGTGCCCAGGGCGTGGGGCCACCAGGAGTCGTCCCAGGCAGTGGGTGATGATCCCAGGATGAGGAATTCCGTCTGGTCTGAGTTCAGTTTCAGGCAGCTGTTCTTCATCCAGTTGGCGACATCTTTCATCCCTTCGTGTAGGCTGGTTCTGGCGGTGGCGGGGTCGTTGGTGAGGGAGAGGATCAGCTGGGTGTCGTCGGCGTAGGAGATGATGTTGAGGCTGTGTTGGCGTGCGATGGCTGCGAGGGGGCTCATGTAGATGTTGAAGAGAGTGGGGCTGAGTGATAATCCTTGTGGTACGCCGCAGATGACTTCTGTGGCCTCTGATCTGAACGGGGGGAGGTGGACTCTCTGGGTTCTTCCGGTGAGAAATGAGATGATCCATTCCAGTGCCTTGTCTTGGATTCCGGTGTTGCTGAGGCCCTGCACTAGGGTGCGGTGGCAGATGGTGTCGAATGCTGCGGAGAGGTCCAGGAGGATGAGGGCCGCCGTTTCCCCGTTGTCGAGCATGGATCTGATGTCGTCTGTGGCTGCGATGAGGGCGGTCTCGGTGCTGTGGTTGGCTCGGCAGCGGTGGAAGAATGAGGCGAGCGAGTCGCAGAGGTCTTGCGAGGGAGCGATGTCGTTGTTTCCAGCGCTGGGATTAGAGAGCTCTTTGACGATGCTGAAGAGTTCCTTGCTGTTGTGGGCATTGTTGTCCAGTCATTCTTTGAGTGCTGACTTCTTGGTGGTGCGGATCAGCTGGTGGTGATTGCGGGTGGCGTTCTTGAGGGCAGTCATGTTGTCTGTGGTCTAGTCAATGCGCCAGGCTTTCTCGAGGGTGCGGTAGTTCTTCTTGGAGTTCTTGAGTTCGTCGGTGAACCATGATGCTTTCTTGCTGCCGGGTCTGCTGGGAGGGGTCTTTAGTGGTGCGAGTTCATCTGCGTAGTCGGTGATCCACTGTGTGAGGTTGTTGGCTGCTTCGTTGGGGTCCGTTGTGCTGGCGGGGGAGTTCCGGCTGAGGGAGGTGGTGAGCTGGTCAGCGGTGATCTTGCTCCAGTTTCTGCGAGGGACCTGTTTGGGGTGGTGGTGGGTCATGGTTCTTCTGAAGCTGAAGTGGACGCAGCTGTGGTCAGTCCAATGGAGTCCGGTGGAGTGGCTGAAGGAGACGTGTTTGCTGGAGGAGAAGACTGGGTCAAGCGTGTGGCCAGCGTAGTGGGTGGGGGTGTACACCAGTTGCTTGATTCCGAGGTTGGCGAGGTTGTCCAGCAAGGCGGCGGTGTTGCAGTCCTTGTTGTTCTCCAGGTGAGATTTGCAGTTAAATCTAAACAGAGGAATCAAAGCACCGTCTTGATTTGTAATAAGTCGAACCTCCTTTAAAACCTTTAGCTCAGTTGCTTACCTGAATATCTACGTTTCTGAGTTTAGTATGTGGCTTATCTCTTTCTGTTAATGAGATCCTAGTAAAACCAAAAAAAATTCTATTCATTGGAAGGTTTGGGATGTGGAGTGAGACGTGTGCATTGGTAAGAATATGAAATTACTACCACAACAGCTTTTAGACACTGAATTTGAATTGAAAAACAAACTGTTCTCTGAAGTTGAACTGACTTGCCTCCTACTGACAAAGTTACTTGTTGGTTGGAATGAATAAAGGGAGCCTGACCTGCCTGCCTTTGCTGAAAAAATAACAGGACTTTGCTTACTGAAATTCGAGGTGGAAGCCAGCTGCAAGATGCAAGTGTTCCACTGGAACGTTACACTTGGGTAAAGCACAAATGCGGAGAAGTAAAATCAGGTATAGCAAGTTTGTGAACTGAGAAATGTGCGCATTGGTAAGACTGGGAAATAGTTACTATGACAGCAGCTTTTAGACACTGAAGTTGAATGGAAAAAAAAAGCTGTTCACTGAAGTTGAAATTAAAGAAGAAATACTGCTGAGTCAATTATAAAATACAGAGCTTACCCATGATCAAGGCTCAGGGAAATACAAACGCGTTGGGTTAGTGAGCAACTTACAGCATATCTCCGATGTGAATAAAGCACTTCAAAGCTGTCTAACTGGGATTTGGCGTACTTCATTTCTGGTGCAGAGAGAGGTATATGTGGTTATGTATACAGGGTGGCTTTGTTCCAGTGTCTGCCACGACTTTGTTAATTTAATTTATTATAGCATGCTTAAAGAGAAATTGGGGCTCGGCGCAATCTTTTCAAGTAAGGATTGATCGGTTCTGGATTAAGAAGGTTAGCAACCTTGCTGGTAGCCCGCCACCACAAAGAGGCAGAGGGTAACACGAAGTAGGGTTTGGAGAAATACCTATCTTGATTATATGCCCGAAGAGTACTATATATATATAGTTGCAGTTATACCAGCGTGCTGCCAAAGTGCTTGTTAATGCATACAAAAACATCTACCCACTACAGTAAAAGAGGCGGCACTCCGGGGCAGAAATAAATCAAATCTGTTTAATGGTCACTCTGGACAAACAGGACGAGTTTTGGCAGCAGCTTGACCACCAGCCAAAACGCGTCCTGTTTATCCGAAGTGACCATCAAACAGATTTGATTTACTTTTACCCCTGATATGTATATATATATATATATATATATATATATATATATATATATATATATATATATATATATATATATATATATATATATATATATATATATATATATATATGTGTATTGGAAGAGGGCATTAGTATTGGCATAACTTTGGAGCCATTTACCAATTTTCACAAAACTTTCCCCCCAAAAAGTTAATTTACTTCAGCTCCTTCCTCGAACGTTTTGGGATGATCTTCGAGTGAGGCTGAAAAAAGTGCGAGGTATCAAAACATATTTTCCCCATGCAAATTCTTTACTCCATAAAACGGTGCTAAAGATAAGATAAAGATTCAATAGAAATTGTTTATTTGCTCACTTATTGTAACTAATATCAATACATGTCACCAGCACTTTTCTTTAGGTGTCATTTCTCTTGCAATGATGGGTGTCTGAAGTAGGGTGTGTAGAGGAACTGGTCTCTCCTTTCAGACATCTATCTCAAATGACAGGTGTGCATAGTACGTGTGGGGATGGACTGCCCTCTACTTTCAAACCTCTCATTCAGATGACATGTGTGCATAGCAGAGTGTGTGGTAGGACTGGCCTGTCTGCTGAGACCTCCCTCTGTAATGATAACTGTGCATAGTAGGGTGTGAAACTTCGATCTCAGATGATGGATGAGCATAGTAGGGTATGTGATTATCCTTAACTCTACTCACAGCTCTTCTCATAGCATTGACGATAAATAGTAGTGTCTCATAAACACCATCTCCAGTAAAAAGTGTGCATAGCAGAGTGTATTTAAACATCTCCTACTCCTTCCTACTTTTCATGTTCCTGTAAGAGTCTCAGGAGATAGTAACATAAAACAAAAACAGATTTAACCTTTTAATCTTCACAGTGCTTATCTTACAAACGTTCTCTCAAAAACAAGGACCATATGATGTGTTTTTCTACGAGTAGAGTGTATTGAGAACTCACCTACTTCTTTTTACCATTCACGATCCCACGAGAGTCCTGCGAGATTGTAAAAATTAGCCAAAACAAAAACATTTATTATCTTCACAGTAGACACTTAGTATCCCTTAGACACCTCCTTTCTAGATCTAGAGGAACAGCATGCCTTTCGGCTGCCCCTATATAGACTTTTGCTACTTAATTTCCACAACATCTCCAATTCTTCACAGTAATGGTGGCCATTTCATTTCTAACTGTCCTACAGGCGCCAATCAAAGCACTCACTCTTGCGAGACTTGCAGGAGGGAGCATGAAGGCCTATGGGAAAAATTGGCTCTCAACCAATCACAGGCCTTCATTTATAATTTTTTCTCTCACGGGACACCTGCGAGACTCTTGTGAGCCCAACTGCCAGAATACACAATTATTTTTTCCCCCTTAATATAAAAAAAGACTCAATTGATCTACACCAAATCACAAAATGCACAATCTGCGGACCAAGATCTAGCTTCCTGCCGAATTTGGTGTAATTGCGTTTAGCAGTTCTTGCTTTAACATGGTTTAAAGAAGTCTATGGAAAATGCAAGGATATTTTACATTTGTGACATCCCTTTTTCTGGGCCCCATTGTGACATGTCTAGTAGGGAGCTTGGGAAGGGTAAAAAGAGCAAATTGGTTGCAGAGAGTGTGAATAAATGAGGCTTTAGAGTTTACTGATAGATTAAATGCTTGGATGCTCCCTCGATATATTCTGGTGAACGATCCTTTTTTCAGATGTTTCATGCTTTGATTTTGAGGTTTCCAGTGTTGAGAATGAAAATGTCACATGGAGATTTTGCGATTGTTTTTAAAACTCTCTTTTAATTCATAAGCTAAAAAAATATAAAGTGTGTTGCGGTGATGACGTACTACTTATGCACTCAAGAAGATCAAACACAGTCAAAGCAATCATTGATTAAAAAATTGTGCTGTTCAAGCGTGTATTTCTAAGAAGTTACAAATGTGTTGTAAGATATATAATGATGTATTAACTCTTTTATTTTGGAATATTACTTTTTTTAAACATAATATTAGAAACTCGGATAACCAACATTTTCTCACCTCATCACCCTGTCTGTGGGGTCTATATAGCTTACTCTGTGATGGAGAATTATAACAATAAGTCTGTTTGCAAGTTAGATATTTATGTTATCAATATCTAAAAAAACATGTGTTAGCTTTGCATGAAACTATATACTATGACTATCCTAATATTAATATTAACAGTAAAATATGATGTCTATGTGCAACGTATCACATGGGTTCATGAATTTGATAGAAAATGTTGAGTGTCAATTGCATGAGATATGTAGACACTACACCTTATGAAAGAGACAATGAAACATTGTATTAGACTAATAATCCTGTATCCAACATATCCTGGACTGTTTTGCCACTGACAAAGTCAAGAGCACAGTTTTATGATGTTTCACTGTGGAAATTAATTTAGATAATCTCAACTGCTATTCATTCCAAAGGTTAAGGTGTAAGGTTGGTGAATAATTTATATTCTTCACTAAGATATATACAGTCTCATTAGATCTCTGTAGTACACAAATAGTGTGACTAAACCAGAGCCACCTACAGTCTGTTTTAATGCTCCATTGTGATTGTTTTCTTTTTCAGACTCGTGAAGAGTGGCAGTACGTCTTCCTGATTGCTGCACTAGTTCATTATGGAGGTGTTATATTCTATGGAATATTTGCCTCTGGTGATAAGCAGCCCTGGGCTGATCCAGAACAAACAAGTGATGAAAAGTGTGGGTTCATACATGAGGATGAACTTGCTGAAGAGACAGGGGACATTTCTCAAAGTTATATAAATTATGGTACCACAAAGTCTTATGGTGCTACTACAAACCAAGCCAATGGGGGATGGCCTAGTGGATGGGACAAACGAGAAGAATTTGTACAAGAAGAAGCACAAGAACCATACCATTATAGGGAAGGCGAAGACTATTCTTAACAAAGCGAAATAGTATATATATATCTATATTTTGTAGTGTTTGTGATTAAACCCATTGTGACTGTTTGCACAAAAATGTGGAGTAAACATTAAACACATTAAGAACCAGAGTATACTATCAAAAATTGAATCAGAAAATGTGAACATTAAGTGCAATCTGTACAATTTGTGAAACATTCCCATGTCCAATCAAGTATATTCTTTGAAACATTAGCTATTTCAAAGCTTCCTGATTAAACTTTTAGTACGGAATGGCTGCCTACATTTATACAAGCAGCTAAAACAATGAAAGCACAATGAACAAAATGTCATTATGCTACCAGTGGTAGCCAAATGAAACTACTTAACAATTGATATTGCACTTATTCGTTTGTTACACTGTTTTCAAAACTATGGACAGCTGGTTGTGGTCAATGTAAGCGTTTATTTTAAAAGGGATTTAAACAGTAGATTTAGCATCAAGTCAACACTTCATTCAGGGAGTAATATTTCCTCCTCATTTATGGAAGAATATTATAATAACCTCAATGCGAATTTTGATGACTATATTGGGGTAAAGGTAAAAATATGTCATACAGCACAAAGAAGATGTTTATTTTAAATTGTATTTGACTCTAAGTGTTCTTTTCCTTTCATCAAGTGCTCTGTAGTCATCATGGCACAATATATATACACTTAAATAGTACATGTGGCAAAAACATACAATTGGATTTGGTTCCATTTTTATAAAAGCAAACACTAATGTAACATATGTTTGAAAAATGTACCTAGATTCTCACTGATATCAGCTGATTAAGAACAAATATCAATAAGGGGATTTGCCAATACAACAATGCTCCAACAGTATATAAAAGGCATCTCAGCAATATATCACTTTTTATTATGCATTTGTTGTGCATTCCAGTATGAAAGTCACTGTAAGTAATAGCAAAGCTTAAATTATCTTTTGTTTGATAACATTTTAAATGATGACAGATTTTTATTGACAGTACAATTGAAACATAAGTGACTGTAGAGCTAGAAAACTTAATTTGATTGGCCCACTTTCAAAGCTGTTTATGCACTAAAGGGGCATCAAATCAACACTTTGGTGATCAAATAGCACCATGTACATTTGCAACTTCAGCTTGAATTTGTACTCATATATGTATTTTCTCTTTTAAAATACCACCACTATAGTGCATTTTTGTGTCTTCACACATCCCAGCAGTGTGGGTTTCCAAGTTCCAGTATAAACCTGTAAAATTTTAGTTTGAACCACAAACACAAATATTTGTGGAAATTCATTGCCTGAACCGCATATTGTTTCTAACATTGAAAATTATATTGATATTTTCTTCTGTTTATGACTGGTAAAGCAGATGGGAATCGGTGGGCCCGTAGACAAAAGAGTTTCTCCGCAAAAAAGTGTTTGCCTCCTGGAATAAAGAAATTGATGGGAATTAATTTGTTATTTCTTTGTGTCGAGAGCTGGTAGTAGTAAATTATAGGATCAAGAAAAATTATATTAACAGAAATTTACCACCAAATATTAGGTTCAAATAATATTAATATCTTCCTACAAATCATATTTTATTAATTTCCGTCTAGCTTTACCAAAATGGATTTTAGTAATATAAACATGCTCACATAATTCTGTGTGATAGTAGTGAAAATGTATCATAAAGCTATTACCAGACATTTTAAACATTTATACACACGTAGGTACGTTTGCTATATCCGGCATCTTGCACCTCTCAAAAGGATGGAAGAAACAGCATGCAAATCAATAAAGAAAAATATGAGTCATGCTGCATTCTTTGCACTGTAATTTTAAATCCAAGGGTAATATCATGTCAGACTATTTTTACCACCTCAGGCTCCTGACCGAATATGTTGAACAGCTTACTGGACAATTCCCTAGCAAATGAATATATGGTGAAATGACGACAAATTTAGGTTTTTCAGTGCATTATTATTGTAAACAACGGAATTTTTGAATTAGTGCAATACCAAAATCTCACAAAGTACGAATTCTTGTACCTTCCTTGTAGAATCCCTTGATAATTAAATATTTTGGATTTCTGTAAAACGTATAGCAAATTATAATAAATGTACAGCGTAAATGGTCTCCATTGCAGATGCCGAATAAGTTCCTGAGACCCTCACAATAATTCAGTGGTCAATATATGTTGATTAAGGAATCTTATTACTTCTATTTTGCATTCTCCATCAGGGGCTGAAACAACTCAATAAAAATTGCAACATTTGTGTATCAAGCAATAAGTTCATGCATTGTTACATTATTTTCATTTAGCTTGTTGTAGATGTTTACGAATGCTGGGACAAAAAAAACGTTATCCATAGTGGACATATTTTCTTAATATGAACAGTTCTCTGATACAACGCATATCACAACGAAAATTGGATCATTATCAATGTATGTATGTGATTCCTTCTGGATTTCTAAGCAGTTCTTTGTACTGTGCTGGGCGACAAATGCCCTGCCAATGCAATACACAACCTGAGGACTGAAAATCAAATGTAAATCATATATGACCTTAAGGAAAACCATTAAAATATTTGCTTTGTGCCTCAAAGTGATGTCAAATGTGATCATAGCTTTTGCTGTGTTTAATGAAAAGATGTGGACTGTGTCACTTTGTTTCTGCAAAAAGTGTTAATAAAATGCTATATTTATCCTTTTATAAAAACAAGGTTCTTTATTTGATCATTTATTTTACAACTACCTAGGAGTCTTGTGTGCCCATCAGTGAAAGAGCATTTTTGTTTCTAAAAGAACTTTCAGTATTTAGTTATTTACCTTAACAAATCAAAACAATGTACACACAGGTGTCTCATGATATTCACCACATGCCTTATGACAAATTGTGTTTCATTGCTTCTCTGTGAATGGGAGCTGTTTGTCAGAAGTTTAGACTCCCTTCGCCAATACATAATCACATTGAACACATATATTGTTTCAACAGGGTTCCGGCAACGCAAAAGTATAAAATGGACATTAAAATGAAATTGTTAGCTTAGATAGTTAGTAACTACTACGAATTAATTGCAATGGATCTCATTTGTTACTACAAGGTGAATACAAATTAGATTAAACATTGGGAGGAACAAGAGCCAGCAGGGAGTTAAAAACCATAGGGCAAAACTAGCTGCTTACTTTCAAATATTTTACTTTTGAATGGATTTTCCGTATACCATAAATCTGTACACATTTCACTCACTCTTTCTTTTAGTCACAAGAATGAAGACAGTAATTCTAGAGCATATTCTATTTGTGTTTATACTTGTTAGCAATGGGGTCTCGATGTGGGAAGAGGTATGCATACTGTCGCTAGGAGCATGGTGAGCATCACTGGTGATTGGGCGCGAAGAGCCACTGGGCGTAGTGGACAGATGGGCTAGGGCCTCACAGTCACGAGCGGTGATGCTGCAGTGCAAAGAGAAGGACTCGACCCTGCTCATGCTGATCCTTCAGGCACAAGTGACCCGTTCCGGAGTGAATGGGTCTGTTCCTGGTCAGGAAGAGCCCAAAGGTTTAATTTTAAGGTGTTGTAGTGCAGGCAACCCACTTCTGGGATCTCTGGGATCCAGGTCTTGAGGGGGTAGCTCACGCAAGGGTAACACTCACAGATGGCAGAGTCCAGCAGCACCAGTAGAGTAGCAAGAACACTTTTGTCACCCTGAGAGCCAGCAAGCCCTTGAAAAATCTTGGGTTCAAGGATGTAGAGAGCAGGACCAGTCCCTCTCATTCCCAGGCAAGGAGCAGTAGCCAGCAAGCCAACACAGCATAACAAGTTGCAAGCACAGCAGCTCTGCTTCCTGGCAGAATGACCTTTCTTGCAGTCGAGTTCTGATTTTGTGGTGTCAGAGCACCAGTACATATACCCATTTGTGACCTTGAAGCGGTGGAGACCTCACACAGGCCTTTGAAGATCACAAGGTCCTTGCCTGTCCTGCCCTAGTTCCAGATACACTATGGAGGCCACAGTTTTTTGTGTGGAGACAGTCAGAGCTCTATTCATGCGGCCAGTGTCAGCCCTCCCTCCTAATCTACCACAGGAAGGCACATCAGGCTGGTGATGGGCGATTAGGATCCTAGTGTCATAACCTAGCTCTCCTTTTTGTGATTGTCTAGAGCAAAAGCACAAGGTCCATCTGTCACCCTAACCAAGATGTGTATTCAGAGACAGTCAGAGCACAGGATGGTTACGGTAAGAAAGTGCCACCTTCCTAAAAATGGCATTTGCAGACCTGCAATTTAAAAACCAACTTTACTAAAATATATGTTTTTAAATTGGGACTTTGGAGACACCAAACTCCAAATTTTTTTCTGCTCCCAAATGTGAATTACACTTAAAATATGTTTAAGGCAATCCCAATGTTAACCTATGTGAGACATAGCCTTGCAGCAGTTACAAATGAATGTAAGAGGGTTTCACTACCAGGACATGTAAAACCTAAAAGTGCATGTCCTACTTTTCAAATACACTGCACCCTGCCCTTGGGGCTACATAGGGCCTACCTCAGGGGTGACTTGCATGGATAAAAGGAAGGTTTAGACCCAAAATGTAGGTTAACTTGCCAGGTCAAAATGGTAGTCTAAACTGCACACCAGGCTCTGCAATTGTAGGCCTGAGCAATGTTTAAAGGGATACTGAGTGTGTGGCACAATCAGTGCTGTAGGCCCACTAGTAGAATTCAATTTATAGGCCCTGGGCACATATAATGCACTTTACTAGGGACTTACACTGGAATTAAATATGCCAATCATGGAAAAGCTAATGTTACTATGTGTTAAGGAGAGACTGTATGCCCTTCAGCACTTGCATTGGTTAAGTATCCAGAATCCTAAAGCCAACAAAAACAAAGTCAGCAAAACAGGAGGTCAGGTGGCAAAAGTTGGAGGAAACCACACCAAGGATTCCATGTCAACAATACTGAAGCAGCTATTTTCATATTATACAGATCAGTGAGACTTCATTACATTTTTCTTACTGGTTTCACAGCAGCATAAAATGAATAAATACATTAAGTTGGTGCTTTGACCAAAATGCCAATGGGTCTTTTTACTTGCATGCTGTTACTTTTAGCATGTCTTCCTAAGATCACTGTCTGTCTGATATGTAGAAACATCCAGTCAGGTGGATGTACGTCTCTGTGAAGATGCAAACTGTTCTTGTCAATTTTATTTTTGGCAGTATGTTACCATTACAGATATTTAGGGCTATTAGTACTAGGAGTTTTGCTTGGATGAGATCATGTTTACTTTCACTAATGAGAAGTTTTAATAATTCATTCTACAGAGCAGTTACAAAGATGTTGATCTTGAGCAGAAAGCACTACCTTCAGCAAGAATATTCTCAGATTTAGGCATGCATATTACCTTTAATAGGAAATACTCTGTAGTATAGTGCATTGTCCTGAGAATATAAACAGAACCAGTATATGATAACTTGTTATATTGGTATTGTGGTAATAGTAATACTTTGCTGTAAAATGTTGTTTTTCTGGGTATAGCAACGACATATAACCATTTGTTATTCAGGTCTATCTTTAGTCATGCGTGTAATTGTAGAATAGTTTAGTGCATTTAGAATGTTGGAAACTTGGTGGATCTTCCGCCATTCTATACTTAGGGCTACAATTAGGGGTGTGCGGAAGTCGCGTATGGGACTATCGCAGAGAGGCACAGAGATTGAACCAATCTCCGTGCCCCTCCGCGATATTTCTGTTATGCGCCGCTCGCCCGTCTGCCGCCCACCTCCCGCCCGCCTTAATAAATTATATGTAAAAGCCAAATTAAACTTAAATAAAACTTACCTTACTGCGGCCGCATCCTCCTTGCCCATCGCGGCTTCATCTGGAAACTGCGCGTGCTCGGGAGCCTACACATGCGCAGTCTGCACCAGGACTGCGCATGCGCAGGCTCCCGCACAGTTTCCAGATGAAGCCGCGCAGTTTCCGGATGAAGCCGCGACGGGCAAGGATGCGGCTGCAGTAAGGTAAGTTTTATTTAAGATTAACTTTAGGCTTTTACATATAATTCCATAAGGTGGGCGGGACGTGGGCAGGAGGCAGGCGGGCGGGTAATTTCTGCTCCGCCCCCGAATGTGTGGAGATTTGCCGCAAATTTCCGCCTTCTTTGTGCAAGGGCAAATCTCCGCACATTCCGTGGGCAGAACGGAGATGTCCGCCCACCCCTAGCTACAATGGCAAACTTAGGAGCTTCTGAGTACATACACTCTGTACAGCAATTTCAACCCTGGAATGGGTAGGAGTAACCAGGAAAATTGCAAAGGGATGTGTAGCAATGAACTCCATCAAATGTATAAAAAGAGAAAAACCTTTAATATGCAAATTCATATTTTTCTTCACTTGCTAATACTTGTTTCCACCTAAAATCTCATAGAAGTCTGTAACTATAACTGTTGTAGATCTTAACAATAACTTGTGTTGCTCTTTGTGAATCAATAAAAACTCAGAAATCGTTTCAAATGTAGAAGGAGGCCTATTAAAGCACATTTCTAAATTTCCTTTATTTTTTACTTTTATGATTAACCAACTTAGTTTCAGCCCTATGAATGGGTTATACCAGAAGAGGTAAGTTTATTTATGACCAATGTGCATCAGGTGACCAAAATGATGTTGTTAAATTTACAAAGCAAAACAGGAACAGTTTGTTCAATTATACAGAGCGGTTGGGAGAACGGTTACAGGCGCAGGGACTGAGGACTGTCTCAATATACAATCTGCCTGCGGTCTCTTTCTATAGAGAGTGGATTGGAAACTATAATGTATTTCTGGAGGTCAATGTATGGTAAGGAATGTAACTTGATGCCTTTGGAGTCATAAATGAATTGCCTAATGAAAAGTACAAGGGGGCCTGGACTTTGCGTGGACAAAAATGTAGTCATTGAGTAATATGTCCAGATGTCCTGCATAGGGAGTGTGTGATCACTGCACTTGCCGTGTCATCAATGTCAATATATTCCTAACCCATGTGGCATCTGAATTTATGGTGTTTTTGTGAACATACGTACCCGTTGGGCCATGTGTGCTTTATTCGGGCCAAACTCCCTGGACCATTGTAGTGTGGCACACCTATCTGTGGGATTGATCTAGGGATTCCTGTTCTTGTATTTGTCTGCCGTCTATGTGCAACCCCACCGGTGACCTATCAATCAGTGACATCAGGCCTTGGTTTCAGTGCCTGTCTGACTACATATTTATGAGTTGGAGTTGATGTAGAGTTCACAACAGGTGCATTCATTAATAAAGATGAGATTTTGTTCTCATACATGAATGTAACTCTTTTCATATTAGCATAGACTTTTTCCATATTACCATTCCTCATCTAGTTGATATGTCAACTACACTATCCAACTCATACCTCTTGACAGTTAGTTTATTGTGTACATGTTGCTTCTTATGACTGCTCTGGACAATTACTACTGTGCTAGTTGTTTGTATTTTTCCCATTTTGGGCACTGCAGTGTTACAGTAGGTAATCTCCAAATGAACAGACCTGCACACATACAGAAGCACAATGAAAACTGGCAACGGCGATTTGCACAACCTGGAGATCCACTGGGGGAGCCAGAAGAACCAATTTGAAAAACCACTCCTGCATAGGGGGACCTCCCTCCTCAAGCATGTCTCTCTGTAAGTGGTACAATGCTTGGATGGCTAGTGTCCATGTACCATTGTCTGCGTCATTCCCTGGAATGAGGGTGCAGCAGGCTGCACAGATTTTGGCACACACCCCTTTCTCCATCGCCGTCATCAAGCCTAATACATATCGGTGCTGCACTTCCATGAGGCGGATCACTCGCCATCCATCCTTGATTGAATTGAGGCCGAGCTTAGTGCTGTTGATTATTTTAAGCATTTCCCACCTGGTTATATCTGCAACCAGCGGGCATTGCCTTTTGTCTGCAGGGTGAAGAATGGTGTCGACCTTCCCGCTGATGCTTGTGTATCAGTAAACAGTGTGAATTCTTCAGGAATGTCCTTGTACTGAGCCAGGCCAAAACAGTATGCAGTTCTCTTTTTGTAAGCCTGGTGCAGCAAGGTTATCTTTTTCCTTAATGGGTGCTGGTATAAGTCAGATCACTCTTCTCCAGGAACTACCAGTGTCAGGTGTGTAAGGTGATCAGGGAATAGAGTCAGCATCATCTAGGGATGAGCTGAGCATAGGCAAACTCACTGCACTGCCAGTAGAAATCCATCAGCTTGGAGGTGCCCCATTGCATATCCGAAATGTACATGCGTGTGCCGCAGTTATAATTTGTGCCCTTTGGAACCGTTCCTTTACTTCTAAAACATAAGGATTACAGTGTTGGTTTCCGTGCAATTAGGGGTTGGCCACTCTCTGAAAGGTTCTAGTGTATCCACCTCGGTGTTCCAGATTTCCTGACAGGGGAGTGACATGCTCTCATTCAACACCCCCCCCCCCCCCGTGACTAATACCACTACCAATCCTCGACGTGGGCTGCCCTACACAAGAACTCCATGTCAGGGACCAATCATTGTTAAAGAAGGCTGCCCCAGATACAATAATGGCCACCCTCGGTCCACAGATGGATGCAGGAGCTGATGTGTTTGTGGGTTGAGTTGGGAGTTTTGCTACCCCCCCAAGAATCTCTTCTCTGGGAAGTCTTCAGGCCAAACAGTATCCTCCAACATGGATGTCACTAGGCTCACTGAAGAGGGATAATGCAGTTGGGTTGGTTTCGTATCAGGTCAAATTTACTACTACTCTGTCTGTTTCCACCTTGTTTTGTTAGATCTTAGCCCTTATCCTGTATAAATATAGGTGAATAAGTCATTTTACTTTCTCTGGGGCTACCAGTTGGGATTAGTAAAGCCTGTCTGTGCCTACTGCATGCAGGATGAGCGAAGAGACATAACGTGGGAGCCAACAGTGGTAATGTGCAGGTACCATGTGTTGTGCAAGAGGGAACTGTGCAGTGTGTGTGGGATGCTGGTGTTCTGCATAGTGTAAACGTAGGTAACATGGGAGGGGTCCCTATGCAAGCAATGTTATAACTATTTTAATGGACTCCAGTTCCTTGACACTGAATAGGTGTAGTAGCATCCATAATAGTCAGGGGGTGTATAACAATACAAAAATACATACCTTTTTATTGGACATTGGAGGTCTTGGTATGGGTCATCTGGGCAGAATCTGTGTTCCTCCGGTGCCTGTGGTTTCCCTTAGTTCAAAGACAAAATGTGTGGTGTTAGTTTCAAGTTGTCAAATGCAATGGGCTATGGTGTTAGCTGTGGCATCTGGATGTTGATACACTTGAAGATTCAGTGGTTAAACTGTTTGGATAATAATGTGGTTCATTGTTAACTCAGAAAACATTACAGGTTTGCAGTAGTTGATGGTTTCCCTGGGTTCATGTTGTTTTCCCTAGGGGTGGTCTTCCACACTCAACTAGTTGCTATTTTGTGAGGCACTGAATAGTTCTGGGAGAAACGGGGAGGTTATTTGTTATACAGGCAGTTTAGTCTCATTTATGAACCATATAGCCCCTCCTTCCTTTTTCTATCCCCATATGGATGCCTCAATTAGTGCAATATATTTGTGAGGTGGTCTTCAGAGGTTTAGGGACGGATAACACCAGGCTTCTGGGAATTCTGTGGGCATTACTAGTTCTTCCAGGGACGTGTTACTTTTGGTATGTGCACGGATGCACTGTTGGTGTTAATTTCGTCTTTTTGGTCTACATGCGTGCTGGTGGTTGCAACGTGCCCCGTGATTCATTTGTGTGTGTATCTCTCTGTTCCCGGTATGTGGCATGCTACATGACACTCCGTTGTTGGTGCCAGGTATCTCAGCCACCCTTTTCCCTGGAAACCTCTTTTTGGTCTAACTATGGGCTGTTTTTCATTTAGTTTTGGGTGTTTGCCTAAGTTTTGCATGATCTACTGTCTCCTTTGTCACATGTGTGAAGGGATTGTGGGCCCCTTTTTACCCCTATATATGTCATCTTGCGGTGTCCATGGTTGGGCCGACTGCTTTCCCTGAATGGTGCATGCAAGGTTTGGAGCATTTATAAGTCACTACACTGGATACGGGAGTGAGTGCATTCAGTATCCTACCTTCATCGGGAGCTGCAGTGGACATTTGGGACCCCTCTACCAGGGCACCCCACTCTCCCTCGGACCACACCCTGCTTCCTCTCATTTCACTTGGGCATGCTGTCCCTAGCTGGTGACAAAGATCACTATGGTCGTGCGTTATTAGGGCATGGCATGGTGACTGAACCTCCGAAGGAAGGATAGTTAAAAAAACATAGGAGAAGGCTGGCTGAGTCATTATTTGCCTTGTGTCTACAAAAACGTGGAACTCTGGGGTTTGATCAAAAATTTCAAAATGTCTGCTGGGTGATGACCAAAAGCAACATTCAGCTATACAGGGATGCATGGTCACCCTGGTGAACCCCCCATAACTGGAGGCTTGGACTTGGCATCATATGGATGCCTTTCAGCCTAGTGAATATATGTGCGTGCCTTGTGGAGTTTTGGGGGGTTTTACCATCCCCAGCACACAGGAATCCTGGCCCCTGTCATTAAGGACAGCTTTGTTTTAGAACAGAAAGGGGGCCTCCATTGGGCAGAGGATACTATCTCTTTGAAGGTGCTGTTGAATCTACAGGCTGTATAGGAGACATTGGTCCCAAGCTGAGTGCTCAAGAAAGGGGAGCTTTTGACCTTGTGAGAGGATCCCATCCCTATTGACTTTCAACACAGGCTTCTGAGTATCTGCTTTCTAAATACTTTCTCTGACAGCTACCCCGCCTGCCCTTCAGCCTGCCCACCCCCTAGGGATTGGCCAGCAAACCCTGTCCTGTGGGATCTGCAGCATAGTAGATGCCTTGCTCCCGGAGGCACCTCTGATGTCGAACACTAGTGAGGAATGATCGACAGAACACATATGGCAGCCCAAAGCTCCTGAAATATAAGATAAAATCCATGGATCACTATTGCTGTACGGTTTTCTATCTTTTTTTCAAAAGAAGGGGGCTATTGGTTGTCTGCTAGGGTTTTGTTGCTGGTATTGTTAGTACATATCTAGTCTATTGTGAGTTTTGGTTCTGATGTTTTGTGAGGTTGTTAATCCCCATACCCTTACCCCTCCCTGCAGGGGCTGTTGCCCGGATGTGCTCAGTTCTCTGCCTTTGGTTGTTGCTGTCACATGTTTGTCCAACTATGTGTTCCTTACTGCGGGGGTGCAGCGGATGGTGAACCTCTGTGAGGGTTGCCAATTTCCCTGGTCTCTACTGCCATAGCTGGGTTGGAACCCTGTGGGGTTCTGCTGTGGAGTTTCCCTGTAGACTGGTGCCATTTGCATGGTGGCAGACAATGCAGCCCCGTCGATGGTGGTCTTTTTCAATTTGTGTTGCACCAGTTTAGCACCGCCGTTCTGGGCATCTGTTATCCGCTATTTCTTTCTTGCTTCTTTATGTGGTAATACAATAAGTGGGCTCGTTCTCCTGCCAGGGTTTGGTATATAACCAAACCACGCTGGCCAGCCCACTATGTATCTTGTTGGGTAACCCTTTTCTCTTAGAATATTGTAGAAGAATGCGACCTGTGGGCCTGTGTTGATTCATGGTTGTCCTGTCTCTTGTGCCATTGTTCCCTCATTCTATCTGTCACAATATGTCAAACCGTTCCAGCTCAGAAACAAGCACAACAAAGAAAAACATGGTTGAAAGCTAATAAAAGAGTCTCGCACAAGAGAAACAAATTAAAAGTGACTAGACTTTTTCTTAAACGGTGCATTTTAACTCTGCAGAAATCCTATATGGCGAAGACTGACATTCTCACGGGCAGAAGATTAGCGTTCTAGTCTTTTTGCCTCACGCTCATCCAAGTGCTTATAATGCCAAATTTGAAAAAAGACTGCGCACTTCAACAGTCAACGCACTGGAGTAGGGTTCTCCGTATATGCGTTTTGGTTGGGTTACTTGAATTTTTCCGAGTTTTAGTATGGTATAGGAATTGGATTGCCGACTCTCGTTGCGTATTCATTTTCCCGTATAGCTACAGTTCCGCTATGAGCTTTTTCTGAGAACGCATGCGCAATGTGGGATTTTAACGCCGCATCTCCGGATCAAGCATGAACCAAGACTGCAGTCCTGTTTAGGCAACATAGTATCAAGTTCCGGCGAAGCAGTGGTGAGAGGTGTACACACCAATTTGAGGCTGCCGTTGACAAACTTCTTGTTTAAGTATTTTTAGGACTAGAGGCTCTTCTAGCCAACGATAAATATTTTCTGTTACATACAAGCCATTAGGTTCAAGTTAGGATAAGGATTCAAAACAACTTCAGAGCTGTATTCTGAAAAGGTACTTTAGCGGTTAAGAAAATTAGCGATATACCATACATTCATAATTTATTTTATTTATTTATTCAAAGTTTTGTATAGCGCGAACAAGATCCTTACAGATATCAGAGCGCTTCACAAAGACAGGGTAGGGGCAGTAGGAATGAACAGAGAAAATGGGAGCAATATAATAGTCATTAACATGGTAGGATAATAATAACATACATAAAACATGTCAGTATACAATCAGGTAAACAAGTAATATCAGATGGCACAGTCATTGTTCCCACTACAGAGGAGTTCAGGTACACCATGGGTGTGTGGATGGCTTAAATCAGTGTTTTAGTATAGAGAGAACTGAGTGGGGGCATCGGGAGAGTGAATCAGTAAACCAACGTGTATCATATATTGGTCGGTAGTAAGAGAGTAGCGTAGTGGTGTCCCCATCACGTAGAAGTATAGTGCCAAAGGACCAGGTGAACAGTGATGCAAAGCAATGCAGAGTCTCTGATCCAGCACCTATCAGGTTCAGGAGATCTTGGCCAGAAGGATGGTTTTCACCTCTATCTTGAAAAGTGCAGTGGAGGAGATAAGCCTAGTTTCAGGAGGGAGCGCATTCCAGATCCTGGGTGCCATTCCTGAGAAGGAGCGCTTGTCTGTTTTCTCTTTCCGGAATCTACGAGGTTTCAGGAGTAGATTTTTTGTACTTCTATTGGATCTTGAGCCTCCTGATATAGACAACTTTTGAGCGAGGTAGTTGGGTGCATTGTGGTGCAAGGCCGCGTGTGTCATAACTGCAATTTTTAGCTGTATTCTGGCTTCAAAGGGCAGCCATTTTAGAGACTTTAAGTCTGGGGATATATGCGAATGTTTTCTTGAGCCAGTAATGAGTCTCGCGGCAGCGTTCAGGGAGGCTCTTAAGGGTGCTGTTGTGGATAGCGGGAGTCCGCTGAGGGCCACAATTCCGTAGTCTATTCGAGGGATGACTAAAGCTTGTACAGCAGTTTGGAAGTCTTCGGCCGGGAGGAAGGGTTTAATTTTCCTCAGTGTGTTGATTTGGAAATTAGCTGCTTTTGTGGCTTTGCTAACGTGCTGCTGCATGTTGAGTTTGGCGTCGAGTGTGATGCCTAGGGATTTCGCCGAATCCACGATGGTAGGTTGGACATTGAGTGCTGTTAGGTTTTTGAGCCAGGTTTGGGTGGTGGAAATTTTCGCCGGGGGTGAGATGAGTAGGAACTCAGTTTACAGAGCATTTAGTTTGAGGTGATTATCGGCCAGCCAGGATTGAGTGTTAATAAGCGTGGAATTCAGATGTTTGATATCTTCCGGGGATTGTAGCTTTAGGTAAAGTTGTGTGTCGTCGGCGTACATATGGAATTGGACATTGGAAGCTTGGAGCAGGGTGGCGAGCGGTTCCATGACAAGGTTGAACAGTGTGGGGGAGAGGGAGGATCCTTGTGGAACACCTAGATCTGCAGGCACAGGTGTAGATAGCACATTGTCGATCTTGAACTTCTGAGACCGATTGTGAAGGAAGGACGAAAACCATTTGAGAACAGTTCCCGATAGACCCATTCTAGAGCTTAGCAGCTCCAGCAGGTTCTCATGTTTGACCGTGTCAAATGCTGACGAGAGGTCAAGAAGGATGAGGAGGCAGGACTCATTGCGATAAAGAATTTGGAGGGCGTCATCAATTATGTGTGTCATAGCTGTTTCCGTGCTATGTTTCGCTCGGAAGCCTGATTGATGAGGGTTGAGGAGGTCAAATTGGTCAATGTGTTTTGTTAGTTGGAGTTGGACACATTTCTCCAGCAGTTTGGCCAGGGTGGGGATATTGGTGATGGGCCGGTAATTGTTTAGGTCAGACGGATCAGCTGTAGGTTTCTTGAGTATAGGCGTGACTTGCCCCACCTTGAGGGAGTCTGGAATGAGACCTTGTTGCAGGGAGCTGTTGATGATTTTGGTCCAGAGAGGGAGGAGCAAGGGGATGAAGTCTTTTACAGCATTAGCAGGTAGAGGGTCTGTGAGGTGATTAGAGGGCTTCAAGGTGCAGAGCAGTTTGTGTATTGCTTCTTCCGAGTAGGTATCGAAGACCAGCCAAGATGCCTTGTTTTTAGGTTGAGTGTTAGCCATTCTGGTGTGGTTGGGGAATCGGATTACATCCATGATGAGGTCATTTCTTATGTTGTCAGTCTTTAGCTTAAAGAAAGCAGAGAAGGCTTCACAGTGTGGGGTGTCGCTTGTTGTGCTGTTTGATTGTAAAGGTTGTGTCTTTGTTTGGGTCTTGATTAGTTCGAACAGCTTTCTTGGCCTGTTTTTTGCTTGATCCAACTTGCGGCTAAAGAAGTCCGACTTTGTGCGTTTTATTTTCCTAAAGTAGGCATTTCTCTTGTTCTTAAGCCTTTTGAGGTGAAGTGCTGAAGGGTCCGATCTCCAGGTGCGCTCTGCCATTCGCATAGTACGCCTGTCGTCATTGAGCCTATCATCATACCAGGGGTTAGAAATTTTGGTGGAGACTCTCTTCAGTTGAAATGGGGCGACTTCATTGACTATTGTATTCATAGAGTCAAGGTAGTGGTTGATCAGTGATTGAACATCCGAGGCACCAGAAGGGGGAAGGAGGAGATTGCCGATGTGGGGAGGCAGGGTAGAGGGGTTAAGATTCTACATGTTCATTTTCCATGTTTTGGATTTGATTGGTTGAGTTATATACATAATAGTTAAGTAGAGTAAGTGTAGGTTTTTTTTTGTTATTACAGATACAGAAATACATCTCCAAATACAGTTCTTATCAGAGAGAAGCTAAGGTCTGGACAAAATAGGTAATTGTGGGTTAGAAATATAAATTGAAATTTAAAGTAATGCAAGTTTACATGTTTGCTTAAAAAGGTTATATTTCCACTACAGCCACAACACGCGACTCAGCTGTTCCAATGTGTGTTCAACATCAACTACGATGCCAGGCTGTCTCTCTCTTTGTTCTCCACTCCCCCTTCCCCCCTGCTGGTGTGCTGCTTTGAAGTGTTTATACCTTCTGGAGGTTCACGGGTAGGTGGGCGTTGGGTACAGCATCGACTCCGGTGGTCTGGTCTTAGTCAGTGGCAGTTTGAAGTGCCACGACTACCACCTGAGTCGATATGGCTGAGGGGGTTGACCTAAAAACTTTAGCTGGCATTCTAGGTGGGTTGCAAATCCAGTTGACACAGTCAGCTGAAGAAAATAGGAATATCAGGGAAGAGGTAAAAAGGTCCCAACAGGAAACTCAACACAATAGATTCAGGATGGAAGAATTAACCTCTGAAACTTCCACCTCACCTAGATTAGGGACTGATAGAAGATCCGCTTCTGAGGTAGCAACTCAAGTCATACATTTAGTAGCGCCAATAGTTCCACTGGCTACCCCAGAAAGATTCAGTGGTGATCCACATAAGGCCCAAGTCTTCCTCACCCAATGCTCTCTTCATTTTTTATGTCGATCTGCTGTGTTCACAGAATAAAGTTGCATTTTTGCTGTCTTACATGAGTGGCATTGCTGCCGCCTGGTCAATTCCCATGATAGCGCACAATGACCCTGCCCTTTTTGATTTTGATCGTTTCAAAAAAGAATTTCGGAGAATTTTTGATAGGAGGACTGCATATCAGGCCACCGAAAACGAGCTGTTAGATTTAAAAAGAGGCAATTGAGACTTGGTGGCCTACATTGCTCAGTTTAACAAGTTAATTGTCGAAACAGACTGCCCCGAGAGTAAACGGTCAGCGATATTTTATTGTGGCCTAAAAGATGAGTTGAAAGACGCCTTGGCTCAAATTCCTAAGAGGCCACAAGAAATATCTGAATTATTTGATCTATTGCTTCAATTAGAACATCGTCTTTTTGAGAGGAAATCCGAGAAGAAAAAAGACTACCGCAGTTTTGTTCCCCGTTTTAACCGAGCTAAATCCGAAAACAGTAAACCTGAAACTTCCTCCGGCGAAGAACCGATGCAGATTGGATCTGTGAGGGGTCCTCTCACTAAGGACGAAAAGGAAATGAGACGTTCAGAAAATCTCTCTATGTATTGGGGAGCTTCGGGACATTTTGTAAGAGACTGTCTGAAAAAAAACCAAGACTAGCCAGGGGTTAAAAGACAGATCCCATCAGTAGAAAGAGTTGCCCTGATGGGAAAGGTTCAAGGGTCAACTCAAGAATCTCAACAAATAGCTAACACATTACAACCAGCTGCTCCACATTTAATAGCGTCTTTTACCGTCAAGTTTGGGTCCACCATAGTACAGGCGGTGTCAGTGATGATAGATTCCGGAGCCACTGGGAATTTTTGTGATCAGCAGTACGCAAAGAAAATTGGAATACCAGCTATCAAAAAGAAACAGTTCGAATTGGTAAAGCCGTTGATGGTTCTGATCTCACTTCAGACCCTATTGTTGAGGAAACTGAAACTTTGGAATTAATTGGTTTGCAGGGTCACTGTGAGTACCTGCGGTTCAATCTCATAGACGCACCACAGTTCCAGCTAATCTTGGGGTTGCCCTGGTTGTCTGAACATAACCCTAAGATAGATTGGGAAAAAAGAACGGTGGAAATGACATCAGAATTTTGCAAAGCCAATTGTTTTGCCCGAGACAGAGAAAGACATGTGAATACGGCTGCCACAAAACTAGCTCAGAGAACTAATCATGTGTGCGTACTGGACTTGAAGGAAGTTCCAAAAGAATATCAGGACTTGGCAAGCGTTTTTGACAAAAATAATGCAGAGCAACTTCCACCACATCGCGAATATGACTGCAAAATAGAGTTGGAGCCTGGAGCAAATTTGCCCTGCAGTCGTATATATGCCTTGACAGAAGCAGAAAATTTGTATCTAAAGGAATATCTTGAGGAATATCAGAGAATTGGGTTTATCCGACCATCACAGTCTCCAGTTTCATCACCTTTATTTTTTCGGCCTAAAAAGGATGGAACCCTCTGTGCATGCATTGACTACAGGGCTATGAATTTGGTGACTGTGAAAAACCGATACCCTCTGCCATTGATTTCACAGCTTCTGGATCAGGTCAAGGGGGCAAAGGTGTATACTAAACTTGATCTTCGTGGGGCATATCACCTGGTGTGAGTGGCGGAAGGTGACGAGTAGAAAATGGCTTTTCGCACTAAGTATGGTATTTTCGAGTATCAGGTGATGCCTTATGGGTTGAGCAATGTACCAGACGCGTTATGTGAATTTTTGGATCGTGTGGCAGTAGTTTACATTGATGATATTTTAATCTTCTCAGATTGCGTGGAAGATCATGTAAAAAGGTTCACGCCATTTTGGAAAGACTTCTGGAGAATCAACTTTTAGTGAAGCTGGAGGAGTGTTCATTCCATGTTGACCAAGTGGAGTTTTTGGGATTTGTGTTGTTGGCTGAAGAGGTGTCAACGGGTCCCACCAAGGTCCAGGTTATACAAGATTGGGTTTCCCCAAGGAAGGTGAAGGAGATCCAAAGCTTCCTAGACTTTGCCAATTTCTATCGAAGGTTTATTCCCAATTTTTCTACTAAAGTCTCCCCTATCACTCAGCTGTTAAAGAATGGAAGGAAATTTGAATGGTCGGAAGACACAGAAACAGCTTTTTAATTCCTAAAAAGGGCTTTCACTACAGCACCAATTTTGGCCATCCCGATCCGGAACAAGCATTTTTTGTAGAAACCGACGCCTCAGACTTCGCTACAGGAGGAATCTTGTATCAGAGGGATAAGCAGATGGGACAACTTCATCCAGTAGCTTATCGATCCAGAAAACTGTCTGAACCAGAGATAAATTATTTGATAGCTAATAAAGAATTATTAGCCGTTAAAGAAGCCTTTCAGGACTGGCGTCATTACCTTTTAGGAGCCAAACATTGCATAACAGTGTTCACAGATCATCGGAATTTACAGTTTCTAAAATCTGCGAAAACGCAAACCCCACGCCAACTGAGATGGTCTCTATATTTCTCTGAGATTAACTTTGTAATTACCTACAAGCCTGGAGCAAAGAATGGGAAAGCTGATGCTTTGTCGCACATGAATATGTCAGAAGAGGTGAAAACTCCATCCGAGGACCCGATCATTCCTTTGAATAAAATCATCGGGCGATTCATCTAAAAGAATTTTCTGAGGAGGTTACCCATCATTGTTCAATTCTTGAGTTAACTACATGGGTTGAAGACGATGAAAGAAAAACACTCAAAGATAGTGTCCCATACTATGATGAAGCTCTGTATCTACCGACCAAGGAGTTACAAGACAAGGTTTTGATAGCTTGACACGATGATCCTCTGGCAGGTCATAAGGGCACTAAGAAGACTCTAGCTTTATTAAAAAGACATTTTTGGTGGACTGGTATGGCGACTCATGTGGCATAGTATGTATCCACTTGTGGACTATGTGTTAAAGGAAAATCTAGCAGACAAGCACCCCAGGGCTTATTACAACCTTTACCTACTGCACGACACCCATGGCACACTGTGACCCTAGATTTGAATGTAGACCTTCCACCTAGTCAAGGGTTCACCACAATTTTGGTCATGGTAGACACTTTGTAAAAAATGCGTCACTTCATTCCGTTGAAAGCTGTTCCAACTTCCCTCCAATTAATTCAGTCATTCAATCAGCATATCATTCGGGCTCATGGGAATCCACAGATTCTTATTTCAGACAGGGGCACCCAATTTATGTCCAAGTCATGGAAAAAATATATGTACGGGTTGTGAGATGACATGCGATATTCTACCAGTTTCCATCCCGAGACAGATGGGTAAACAGAAAGAGTCCATCAAGAATTGGAACAGTATTTGAGACTCTATATGTTGGAATGGGAGGGAAACTGGTCAAAATGACTTTGGACAGCTGAGTTCGCATATAATAATGTGGTGCATGATTCAGCAGGTTATACCCCATTCTATTTGTATTCTGGCAGACATCCAAGTTTAATGACAGGGAAAAAAGATGACACAGTTCCAGTTATTCAAGACATGTTAATACAATTAGAATGCTGTCATAAGAAGGCTCAGGAGAATTTACTGAAGGCTAAGACTAGGTACAAAAAACTAGCTGACCGGAAAAGGAGAATAGGTCCAACTTATGAGGTAGGAGATCGAGTTTGGCTGTCTACTAAACATCTGAGGCTGAAGGGGAACAGAAAGTTTCAACCAAGGTTTATAGGCCCTTTTAAAGTGGTCAAGAAAATTAACCCAGTGGTAGTGAAACTAAGGCTCCCGAAACAGTTAAAAATTCATCCTGCCTTCCACATCTCTCTTTAAAAAAAAATCCACCCCAAATGAGACTAAAATAAAATCCTAGGCCATTACACGTTAATTCAGAGGAGGAATTTGAGGTCAGCCAGATATTAGATTCAAGATTAACTAGAGGGAAGTTGTATTATTTGGTTGACTGGAGGGGTTTTGGTCCTGAGGAACGTTCTTGGGAGCCAGCAGTCAATGTGCATGCACCTAGATTAGTAAAGGGTTTCCATAAGAGCTTCCCATCAAAACCAAAGATTGGGGAACTTCCTTTGAAAGGAGCTACTGTCACAATCTGTCAAACCGTTCCAGCTCAGAAACAAGCACAACAGAGAAAAACAGGGTTGAAAGCTAATAAGATAGTCTCGCACAAGAGAAACAAATTAAAGGTGACTAGACTTTTTCTTAAACGGTGCATTTTAACTCTGCAGAAATCCAATATGACGAAGACTGGCATTCTCACAGGCAGAAGATTAGCGTTCTAGTCTTTTTGCCTTGCGCTCATCCAAGTGCTTATAATGCCCAATTTGAAAAAAGACTGCGCACTTCAACCGACAACGCACTGGAGTAAGGTTCTCCGTATATGCGTTTTTGGTCAAGTTACTTGAATTTTTCCGAGTTTTAGTTTGGTGTAGGAATTGAAGCGCCGACTCTCGTTGCGTCTTCATTTTCCCGTACAGCTACAGTTCCGCAATGAGCTTTTTCTGAGAACGCATGCGCAATGTGGGATTTCAACGCCGCATCTCTGGATCAAGCATGAACCAAGACTGCAGTCCTGTTTAGGTAACATAGAATCAAGTTCCGGCGAAGCAGTGGTGAGAGGTGTACACACCAATTTGAGGCTGCCGTTGACAAACTTTTTGTTTAAGTGTTTTTAGGACTAGAGGCTCTTCTAGCCAACGATAAATATTTTCTGTTAGATACAATCCATTAGGTTCAAGTTAAGATGAGGATTCAAGACAACTTCAGAGCTGTATTTTGAAGAGGTACTTTAGCGGTTAAGGAAATTAGCGATATACCATACAGTTATAATAGTTAAGTAGAGTAAGTGTAGTTTTTTTTGTTATTACAGATACAGAAGTACATCTCCAAATACAGTTCTTATCAGAGAAAAGCTAAGGCCTGGACAAAATAGGTAATTGTGGGTTAGAAATATAAATTGAAATTTAAAGTAATGCAAGTTTATATGTTTACTTAAAAAGGTTATATTTCCACTACAGACACAACACGCGACTCAGCTGTTCCATTGTGTGCTTAACTTTAACTACGACGCAAGGCTGTCTCTCTCTTTCTTCTCCACTTCCCCTTTCCACCCTGCTCGTGTGCTGCCTTGAAATGTTTATACCTTTGGGAGGTACACGGGTAGGTGGGCGTTGGGTACAGTATCGACTCCAGTGGTCTGGTCTTAGTCCGTGACACTATCCAAGAAATCGGTTATGCTTTCCCTTGGCTTCATAGTCTCTACCATTTATTTATTTATTTTATTTATTTGCAAAGTTTTATAGAGCGCGAATAAGATCCTTACGGATATCAGAGCGCTTTACTCACAGATGGGATAACAAGAACAGAGGAATAATAATCAAACAAGTCATTTAGTGCAAAGATGAGCAAATGGTTATCAATAGAGTCAAGGCAAGGTAGTAACGGTGCATAGGTGGTCAGGCTGGACATAGTCATGCGATGAAAAATAATGAGTCACGAGATTTCTTTAGTCTATATTCAAGTGAGTTTAGCTAAGAGGAGTGATTTTACTTCTTTTTTGAAGGATGCCGTGGATGAGATAAGTCTGATTTCTGGGGCAGGGCATTCCAGATCCTGGGTGCCATCCCTGAGAAAGAGCGTTTATATGTTTTTTTCTTGTGGAATCTATAATGTTTCAAAAGAAGATTTTCTGCACTTCTTGTGGTTCTTGAGCCACCCGAGATTGTCAGTTTCCAAACGAGGTGACTGGGTGAGTTGTGGTGTATAGCCTTGTGTGTCATGCTTGCGATTTTCAGGTGTATTCTAGCTTAGCTTCGTATGGCAGCCAGTTCAAGGATTTTAGGTCAGGAGTGATGTGAGAGCGTTTTTTTGAGCCAGTAATGAGTCTCGCTGCAGCATTAATAGAGGCTCTTAGGGGTGTGGTTGTCGATGTAGGGAGGCCACAGAGGGCGACACTTCCATAATCTACTCGAGGGTTAACTAGGGCTTGGACTGCAGTCCTGAAGTCATTGGCTGGGAGGAAGGGTTTCAGCTTCCTCAATGTGTTGATTTGGAAATTAGCTCCCTACGTTACAATGCTGATATGATGCTGCATGTTGAGATTGCATTCGAGGGTTATGCCTAAAGATCTCGCTGAGTCCACAATGGTAGGTTGCACGTTGAATGCAGTGAGATGATTCAGCCAACCCTGAGTGATGTGGACTTTGGTGGGAAGTGCTATTAGGAGGAATTCCGTTTTTAGAGCGTTAAGTTTGAGATGATTCTCCGCCAGCCAAGTCTGTGTGTTCCTAAGCGTTGTGTTGAGTAGTTTGATGTCTTCAGGGGTGTGTATTTTAAGGTAGAATTGGGTATCGTCTGCGTACATGTGAAATTGCACATTAAATGCTTGTAGTAGTGCGGTGAGTGGTTCCATAACTAGGTTGAACAATGTTGAGGATAGGGAGGTTGCTTGTGGGACACCCAATTATACTGGAATGGGTGTGGACATAGTATTGTTAATCTTAAATTTCTGAGTCTGATTATGTAGAAAGGAGGTAAACCACTTGAGTACTGTCCCTGATAGACCCATTCTGAGACTCAGCAGATCGAGTAAATTCTCATGTTTGACCGTATCAAAGGCTGATGAGAGGTCGAGTAGGATGAGGAGGCAAGTACTGTTCTGATCAAGAATTTGAAGCGCGTCATCAATTATGTGTGTCATTGCTGATTCCGTGCTGTGGCCTGATCGGAAGCCTGATTGGTGATAGTTGAGGAGGTCAAAGTGCTCGATGTGTTTTGACAGTTGGATGTGTACACATTTTTCTAACAGTTTGGCCAGGGTAGGGATATTGGAGATAGGGCGATAGTTGTTCAGATCGGTGGGGTCTGCTGTGGGTTTCTTTAGTATGGGCGATACTTGTCCTACTTTGAGGGAGTCTGGGATGCATCCTTGTTGAAGTGAGCTATTAGTGATTATGGTCCAGAGCGGGAGGAGCAGTGGGATGAAGTCTTTTACAGTGTTTGCGGGTAGAGGATCAGGGATGTGATTGGAAGGCTTCAGTGTGCTGAGATTCTTGCCTATAGATTCTTCCGAGTAAGTTTCGAAGGAAGACCTCGTAGCATTGTTTTTTAGATCGAGGGTCGTTTTGCTCTGGGGGCCAGAGTATGGGCTTAAATCAGTGAGGAGGTCTTTCGTGATGTTGTCTGTCTTTAGATTAAAGAAAGTAGAGAATTCTTCACAGGTCGGTAGTGTGCTAGAAATGTTTTGCAGTCGTTGAGGTTCATCCTTTTATTGAGTTTTGATAAGCTCAAACAGTTTTTTATTTTCGGTTTCTCGCTTCATCAAGCTGGTGGCTAAAGAAATCTGCTTTCGAGCGTTTGATTTTTCTAAAGTAAGCGTTTTTTTTTTCTTTAGTGTTTTGAGGTGCATAGCCGGAGGGACTGATCTCCAATTGCGGTCAGCCAATCTCATAGCTCGTCTGTCTTCTTAAGCAGCCCGTCGTACCATGGTTTAGAGTTTTTAGAGGAAACTCTTTTTAATTGAAGGGGGGCAGCCTCGTTGATAATGGAGGTCATCGACTTGAGGTAGTGGTCGGTGAGTACCTGTACGTCAGAGGCTCCGGTAGGGGGTAGGAGAAGATTGTAGCTGGGAGAAGGTAATGTGTTGGGATTGAGTTTCTTCCGGTCTGTCTTCCAGATCTTTGGTTTGGTGGGTTGAATCGGGTTAGATTTTACGTTTTCATTGATGAAGAATGTGATAATGTGGTGGTTAGACCAGTCACAGGGTTGGATTGACTCAAGTTGAATGGAGTCGTCTTTGGAAATCATTAGATCCAGGAGGGAGCCTTTATCGTGAGTAGGGCTGTTGCAAATTTGGGTGAGGTATAGAGCGCTGAGGAGGTTTTTGAGACTAATGACTACAGAGTCATTGTGATCGTTCCAGTGGAGGTTGAAATCGCCAAGGAATATTTGTGTGTGTTGCTGTCCAGAATTCGTTGTGATCATGTCCATGAGGCGTTCAGTTGTAGATAATATGTAGGGAGCATACAGGATTGCCATCGCTGTTGATGTCGAGGCAGAAGTGTTCACAGGAGGAGAATATAGGGGATATGGCTCTAATAACTGAGAGGTTGCTCCGGTGAAAACATGGGATTCCACCCCCGTTTTGCCATTCCTATCCAGTCCAGTGGTAATTAGGGGGTGCTAAAATGTCAATGAGTGGCAAGGAAGATTCTGTTAACCAGGTTTCGGTGAGTATGGTCAGGTCTAGGTCATGTGCAATAATGAGGTCGGCAGTGTCTGGGGGCCGATCTACAGTTGAGGAGTGTGCATTTAAGCCACGGAGTGACAAGAGAGGAGGTGGGGTCTAGAGTGAGTGTGACTTTTTTAAGATTATTGACAACGATACCTCTGTCATTTTGTGTGGAGGACCTGTGAGGGTTGGGGTGAATAGTAGGGATGGGAAGGTGTGTGGGGGATATGTGGGTCGTGAGAGTGGGATCATAACAGCGCAGGAGGGAGCGAATGTCGTACACTGAGAGTGGATTGATGCTTCGCAGAGGACGAGTGGCAGAATTATGGGAAGGAATTGAGGTCCAGTAAGGAGGATTATGTTTGTGTGGATGTAGAAGAAGGGTGGTGGGCTTGTTGGGTGAGAGGGTTTTGGGAGTGTGGGGTGCCTGGGTTGATTCGAGATCAACTCTTTGAAAGTATGAAGTTCGTCTTTAATTTGGAGAAGAGTGGACATAATCTTGTCCAAAGTGGTGTTTGGAACGGAAGTGGTGTTGGACCACGGTGTGAGTTGAGGGGGTTTGGCTCGGTTCGGTGTGAGATCTGATGAAGGCGAGGGAGGAGAAGGGAGTGATGAGTAGAGGGGTGGGCATATCGTTGGCATGGATGTATCGGTAGTTGGAGTGATTGGTGGTGTAGAAGTTGGTGGAAACGTATTAGAGGGTGTAGGGTGTGTGATTAGGAGAGTTGTGGTAGCAGCTAACTGGGTAGTGGTTGTGTTTGGTAGGGGGAGGGGTGTGGGAGAAGTAATAGGGGGTGGGATATGTTCTAGAGGAGGGTTAGAGGGTGGTGGTACGATCATTGAGTGGTCGTGGTCGGGAGAGCTTTTATACACCACCTGGTGAACACAGGGGTGTTGATTGGGATGGCAGGGTGCAGAGTTCGAGGTGACAGAGTGGAATAAGGAAGGAGTAGAGGAAGAGAGAGTAAAGGTGGGAGAGCTGTTAGAGGGGAAGAGGTCTCTGGTTGGTACCGGTGGGGGAACAACTTGTATAGTTGGTGAAGGAGTGGGTTCAGTACTGGGTTGGGGGAGGAAGAATGTGTTGTTGCGAGGCAGGGCGGAGGTAGAGGGAAGGATGGTGATGGAGGAGGAGGGACTAGAGGTGGTTCGCTCGGGTGATCTAACAGATTGGTTAAGGGGTGAGTTTGTTGTTTGGGTCGTGCAAGTTGGAAGTATGTGAGGGTTAGGTGAAGAGAGGAGATGTCTGTTGGAGGGTAGGGTAGACTGGTTGAGGGAGGTGTAAGTCTCAGAGCTCCTTTGTGGCAGGAGGGTAAGGGGTGGGAGGGTGGAATAGGGGGTAGGAGTTGTGGTGTCTGGGGTGCTAGGTGTGAGGGTCAGTTGGGTGGAAGTAGATGGATTAGATACATGCTCTTTAATAATCGGGAAGATGTTATCAAATAGGAATAGACTACGGTACGTGGACTGAATGAGAATAGTTCCGTTGTTGTAAATGGTGATGGTTGCTGTCGCTTGGAAGAGTTGTGATGGTGCATTGTAGATCATTAGACTATGTGCGGATTTCCTAGTGGAGGAAATCACGAATAAGGCTAAGAAGGCTTTCCTCCATTGAGCTCTACGTTTAGTGTAGAAAATGATATCGGTGGTCCTGATCCCATTATGGTGTGAGAAATATGGGTCAGCAAAGGGCGTTTCTGGGTGAGATTTTAAAAAGTTGTATTTGAAGCGTTTGGCAGATTTTTTAGTGAGTGGGGGGGTAAATGATTTTGTAGGTGTGAGTCCCTGTGAGTTCCATGCTGAGAGCTGTGGTGTAGGTGAGGGAAGTGTGTTGTGGTGTGTGGTGTGTGGTGTGGTGTAGGCTAGAGAGTCATAGATGGCTGGGGTCAGTGTTGAGTCTGAGTAAGTGTAAGAGGGATGTGGAAGTGTTGGAGTCAGTCTACAATATGGGCATTCTTAAATACCAGCAGGGATAGATCGAGCCAAAAGTGGGGGGGGGGCGGGGGTCAGTGTTGAATAGGGGCTAATGTAATAGGGATATGGAAGTGGTTCAGTCAATCTAAAATACGGGCATTCTTGAATACCAGCAGGGACAGGTCAAGCCAAAATAGGGGGGAGAATGCACTGATGTTATGATCTAATAAGTGAAGGAGGTGAGGTCGGTAGCTGAAGAGCCTGAAGAAACTATGATTTAGGGACTAGTTTAAGATGGCCAACTGCCTAGGAGAGCTAAATAATGGCTATGTAGTCCTCTGTTTGTTTCCATGAGTTATGAGATAGAGTGTTGTCCTGTTTCGCTTTCTATCCTGGGGGTGAGGAGATAAGTCCTATTTCAGTTTGGATGATTTGGTCAAGAAGAAGAGGAGTCAAGTCCTATCTCCGTTTTGGTGACCACAGGTCAAAAACAAAGCTATTACCCATGCTGAGTACCGGTCAGTGGTTGGGGGAGGCAAATTGCAGTTGTAGTTTATAACCCCAGCCATTTTGTACCACTGCCAATGTGGAAAATGCTTAGTTAAATGAAAGGGAGACATTCAAGAGAGGTAGCAAATAAATAAATCCAAGGTAACTTTGTGCAGAGCGATATGCCATCTCTGGAGTTTGTTGAAACAAATAAAGACAAAATTGCAGGTTACATCGTGTGACCCATTGGAAGTAGAGGGAGGTAGAGGGAAGTGCTGATTCAGAACCTGGGCACTGTGTGTATCATTCTTTGAATCACTAGCTCCGATGTGAGCGCTGAATGTGGATTCAATGCTTTTGTGCACAGCTACTCCTGAAGGGGCAGGGCCCCGCGGAAAGCCCGTTCCCATGCACACTCCCCGGTCTCGGAGTCCTCAGTCAACCGAAGGCGAATAAAGAGAACATCCAGTGCCCGCTGCCTGCGCGGCCCGGCAGCTCAGCCACCGTGCTCTGATCCGATCTTCGATCTCGGGTTACCGGGGGCACATTGCTGCCTGGCACGAGAAGAGGGGAAGAGCTCTCCCGCCTCTCGTCCAGGTCCACGGCTGCCTGGTAGTCGCCCTGCCAAGCTGTTGGGTCAATCAAGGATGCCTCCGCTCAGCGACCCCGCCAGGTCAGCAGGGATCCTGCCTCCTTGCTGCCTCCTTGTTCCTGGGTTCTCCTCCCCTTCAGCCCCTGTTGGCTGGGCTTTCTCCTTCCCCTCCACCCTGTGCGCCGGTTCCCCCTGCCCCGCCGCTACCGATCTGGACCTTACTGCTTCCCTGCAGCACCGCCGCCCTGCACACCCATTTGCCTTTCCGGTCCCACTACCCAGCTGGTCCTCCCTCCCAAGCCACCTCATATGCAGGCTGCGAAGAGGCCGCGCAGCGAACGCATGCAGCAGGCTTGCCTTAGGCGCGCCGAAGGCACGACTAAGGCAAGCCTGTCTGCGCCCGTCCCCGCCTGGACCACGCCCAGCGCCAGAACCCCTGGACCCCGCAAACGTCACGACACCAGAATCCACTATGACTATGACGCCAGCACCCTCCACGCACTCAACGCCGGCCGAAACTACACCTGCTTCCAGACTGCCCCGAAACGGACCCAGGGACCCTTCGCCTGCCACACCTGCAGCTTCACCTGCGACAGAACCACCAAACCTCCAAGGACTGGACCCAACCACCTCCACTGCAAACTCCTCAACACCCCCCTGCACGCAAACACGCCATCGAGCTCTGGGATCTGCTCGACACCTCCCCCCCAGATGTGGCCTTCCTGACCGGGACCTGGTGGAGCGACTCAGCGCCCGACATCACCATAGCCATCCCGGACAGCTACAAGATCACCCGCAGGGATCACGCCAACGGAATCGGAGGAGGAATAGCCATCGTCCACAAGTCCACCCTCAAGGTCACCACCCATGCAGATGACACCCTCAACACCGCCAAACACCTGCACTTCCGGATCCACACCGACCCCAACACCACCCTCAGAGGAACACTCATCTACAGACCCCCGGACCCCAGGCTCAGTTCAGAGACTCCATCGCCGACCTCGCCAGCAGCCATGCACTCGCCTCCATGGACTACATCCTCCTCGTTGAGGGTGGCGTCCAATGTCACCTATCGCTAGCTTGATTCCTACGGTGTTCTGCTTGAAACATTAAACCCATTTCCCTGCTCCATTCACCAATGATGGCAACTTTGTCCTTAACCCCTCTTTATTCATCTGAGCCCATGTCACATATATAGTCACCGATATATCCATTTCCCTGCTCCATGCAGCAATGATGGCAACTTTTTCCTTAACCCCTCTTTATCCATCTGAGCCCATGTCACATATATTGTCACCGATATGTCCTTCTCTAGGGTACATTCTTACTTCAGGTGACTCTGCGTGTTTCTCACTGATATGGTGTTCCAAACTTTTGAGGCATTCTTGCATGAAGGGGAAGTTTCAATTGGCTTATCCTCCTCCGTGACAAATCCAATTCTCTGCTAAAGCCATGTCCTCTGGCTCAAACGATCCTTACTCCAGCCAAGGTCTATCATATTGGCCCTATTCTTCAGTCCAGCAGGCTAATACGTAGCAAATGAGGTACACAAAGAACTCACCTTCCTCTCTTGCTACTATCCACCTCGTGGTTAACTCACCTGTGTTGTGCACTAGTGTGGAGCAGAGCGCATTCTCACTGTTGCGCCCCATCATCTGCACCCTAACGTCTTGCTTGGATTAGGGCCAAGCTGACTTGGTCTCTTATTTCTTTATTCAGCCCCTCACCAACTGAGTGTTGAAGCTCTGATCCCTGCCAAAAGCCTGTCATTTAATTCTGCCTCTGATACTTCCCTAATTTGTGCCCTGTACCTAGCCCTGATTCCCTTATATGAGGAGCGCACTGTCTTGTGTTTTTGCTGTGCTTCCTGGATGCATGCTCTTTCTCAATGTAGCCTCAGCTTGTGTCTTTCTACATTGCCCTGTCTAGTTTGCCTCCTCTGCTCTGAACTATGCGCTGTTCTTTTCGGCCAAGCTTTTCCCTCAATCTTACTCTCTGTCATTTTCTCTACCACCCGAGCAAATCATGTAGCCTCGTCATCGGTTCTAGGGGTAGTGGGGCTCCCTGCCTTCCCCCACCTGCTGTGTCATTATTAAGAAATGCCAGAAATCTCCATGTCACTTGTATATGTACACTCGAACCACTGGAAGTGCGTGTTCTCCATGTGGCTGATGTACTATGTGTTGAACGTGGTAGATGAGGGGTCAAGCTTTTGGGGACTTTTTCTAGGGACTTGGGTTGCTTGGTTCATCTAGTGTTTGTTGGCCTTTTGGTTACTCATGCTTGGCCTACCTATCCTTCCTTTGGTGGGTAGCCTGTCAGCTCCTACTATTGACTAGAATATCCTACTGCAGGAGGAGCTGGCGTGAGCACCTCTATTACTGCATATGGTGGGAGAGGCATTGATGTCTTGCTTGCTATCGGTAGTGTAGGGTTAACAGTCTGGCCCTCTTTGAAGATGGCCCATAGCTCTGGTAATGCCTCTCTCTTGTCTCTATTTTTACCAGTGTATTTAGTTTGTATGCATGTTCTAGTATGCTTAATTGCATTAGTGTCAAAAGTTCCCTCTTTAAGCCGAGGAAATGTGTGTGCCTTTGAGTGTGTTTGTGTGTGCTATGCTTGGCAAAATGTACAAAAAGTATTCGCCTATGCAGGGAACCTCGTTTCCATGTGTTTTAAGGGGACATTCAAGATAATGTTGATAGTTTTGTGGACAAAATATAACGTAACTCTTTTTGGGGATTCTTTGTTTTGATCTAATCATGGGGATAAACATATGTGTTGCACTCTTACAGTTTTACCTACTATGAGCTCAGCACTATCTATTGATGCATCAAACAATTCAATATGAACCTTTCAATAAACACAGATGTCATAGGTGAAACAATGCAATAAAAACAGTATCTGCACAATGTCAACTTTATGAAAAATGCAGTTTGCAATGAATAACGGCACCCTCATATGAAGTATAAAAACATAGGTGAAAAAGCTTGCAACATTAGGACAGTATCTGCGTGATATCAATTCTTGTACTAAATACAGTCTGCAATAAATAGTAGCACCTTCATATCATATGTACATTTCACCAACTCAACAAAAAGCTGACAGAAAAAATGATTGCTTTGTCAAAAATCTTTTAGGCCGCTCCTAGCACAGGCTATCTTGTGACCAGCAGAATTTCTGCGCTGTACACAGTGCAAAGTGACCCTGATAGTCTGTCAATATCAGCTCCGGGACACAGGTAATGGTAATAGATACGGAAAAAGGAATAACTTGAGAACCACAGGCCCCTATTGACTCTATCACAGAAATAGTGTCCTGAGAGCCATAAAGGGCTATACAAACACTGAATCATTCAATCAAGTGACTTGTAAAGTGCAACTACTCATCCGTAAGGGTCTCAAGGTGCTTGTGTGGGGGACTGCTGATCCATTGATGGCACTTTGGTTTTGTTGTGAGGAAGGAGAAGGATCTTCCTCCTGCTGAGGTCTTGCAGATATGTGGGATGGCAGCCAGGGTCAGTTGGGTGGAGCGGAGGTCTCTGGTGGGTGCGTGGAATGCGAGGCAGTGGTTGAGGTACGCAGGTCCTGCATTGTGTAGGGATTTGTAGGCATGTGTGAGGAGCTTGAAGGTGATTCTTCTGTTGGCAGGTAGCCAGTGGAGGTCTCTCAGGTAGCCACTGATGTGGCTGCGGTGGGGGATAATGAGGATGAGTCTCTTGGAGGTGTTCTGAATGTTATGTCATTTCTTGAGAAGTTTCTGGGTGATGCTGGCATAGAGTGCATAGCCGTAGTCAAGTCTGCTGCTGATGAGTGCGAGGGTGACCGTATTTGTGGACTCAATCAGGATCCACTTGAAGATCTTATGGAGAAAGCGTAGCGTGTGGAAGAAGGATGATGAGACGGCATTGATCTGGTGGTTTATGGTGAGCGAGGAGTCCTGGTTGATGCCGAGGTTTTGTGCCTGGTCTGTGGGTGTGGGTGGAATCCACATTCTGCAGGCCACCTGGAGCTGTCCCAGGTGGAGGGGATGGAGCACAGGATGAGGATGTTACCCGTCTCTGAATTTAGCTTGAGCCAGTTGTCCTTCATCCAGGAGGTGACCGACTTCATCCCGTCATGGAAGTTGTTGATGACTGTGAGTTTGTTGGTGAGGGAGAGGATCAGCTGGTTGTCGTCGAATTAGGAGACGATATTGGGTCCACGGTTTGTGACAATGGCTGTGAGTGAGGTCATGTAGATGTTGAAGAGAGTGGAGTTCAGGGAGGAGCCCTGAGGCACTCCACAGCTGATCTCTGTAGGTTCAGAGTAGAACGGTGGTAGTCTGACTCTGTGTTTGGTCAGTGAGGAAGGAGGGGATCCATTGCAGTGGTTTGTCCAAGGTGCCGGCAATGTGTATTGGATGCGGTGCGATCTGGTCTCGAAGGCAGCTGAGAGGTACAGGAGGATGAGGGCTCTTCACCTCAGTTGAGGAGGGTACAGACATCGTTCGTGGTAGCGAGGAGGGCGGGCTCGGTACTGTGGTTGCTTCTGAAGCAGGATTGGGAGAGGTCCAGGATATGGTTTGCTACGATAAACACGAAAAGTTGGGTAATGATGGCCTTCTCTATGACCTTGGCTGGGAAGGGGAGAAGAGAGATGGGTCTGAAATTTTAAAGGTTCTTTGTGTCAGAAGAGGATTTTTCCAGCAGGAGGTTGATCTCTGGGTGTTTCCAGTCTTCCGGGCAAGTGGTGGAGTTGATGGAGCAGTTGATGGTGCGGCAGAGTTCAGAGGCGATGGAGCTGCCAGCTTTGTTGAAGAAGTGGTGTGGGCAGGTACCTGAGGGTGCTCTGGAGTGGTTGGTCTTCATGAGCTTAAGGGTGTTGTGAGCAGTGAGTGGAGTCTAGCTGAGTAGGGTCTGCTGTGGTCCAGTGTTATTAGGTGTGGTGGTTGCGAGTTGGTGAGAGAGTTTTGGGTATTGAGGCAGTTGAAGCTTTTGTACATCTCCTTAATCTTGTGGTGGAAGAATGTGCTGTGGTTGTTGCAGATGTCTTGGGGGGTAGGATATCTGCTGCCTCTGTGCTGGGATGGGCAAATTCTTTGACCATGGTGAAAAGTTATTTGCTATTAAGTGTGTTGGCATTGATTCTTTCTTGTAGGGCCACTTTCCTTGTTTTTTTAATTAGGCGGTGTCAGTGAAATTAGTTTTGAAGGTTGAACGGTCTTTCGGGATCTTTTTGCTCCTCTATCCCTTCTCAAGCCATCTACAGGGGCACCTAGACTCATGAACGGCAGTGGAGCACCAGCTGGCTTGTTTTGAGTGTTGCTTGCCTGGCATTTTCCTGAGGGAAGCCAGTGTGTCCTGACACTAAATATTCACCTTTCCTAATGTGCTGACTATCGAAAAAAAAGTGACTTCAGTGGAATGGCCTCGCAGACTGCCTTGTGACCACTCAGCTTGGACATATCAAATAGGTAATTTGCTAGAATCTCTCAGTGAGAGGGTGCTTAGATTATCCATTTATGCTTCTACCTAGATTACCATACGGCAAATGATTTAGTTTAGGTTCTGATGTAGTCTCTTACCTTCTGTGATGATCCACCCTGCGGATCTAGCAAAACTTTCAATTAATTTTGCAGTGTCTGCTCACCATCCTTGATGCGCAAATGTGAATCTGTCTGGGAGGAGTCTCCTTCCTTTGGCTGCAGTCGGGTTCGAGGTGCCCACCATGCTCCTTGAACATGAAATACCTAGGAAAAACAAGAAACAAGAGACATTCGACAAAACAGGATTAGTTTGTTTAATTAAACAGGGCAGTCGGTAGAACAGCTACAGGTGCAGGGCCTGAGGACTGTCTCAATATACAACTCGTCTGCGGCCTCTTTTTATACAGTTATGGACAATAAATTAATTCTGGAGGTCAATGTATGGTAAGGAATATAAACTGCTGCCTTTGGAGTCATAAATTATTTGTCTAATGAAAAGTACAGGTGGGCATCGACTTTTCATGGACACATTGTGGCTAGTGGGTAACGTTTACAGATGTCCGACATGGGGAGTGTGTGATCACTGTGTGTGCTGTATCCTGATTGGCTACATCCTCCTAACCCATGTGGCATCTGGTGTTATGGTATTTTTGGGAGTGAGCATACCCCTCTTGCCATGTGTGCTTAATTGAGGCTAATCTTCCTGGACCATTGTAGTGTTGCTGCGCTTATCTGTGTGATTGATCTAGAGTTTCCTGTTTGTGTGTTTGTCTGCCATCTATGCACCACACCATCTGTGACCTATCAACCAGCGACCTCAGGCCTAGGTCTATTGCCTGACTTCATATTTGGGAATTATCGTTGATTTGGATTTCACAGCAGGTGAATTTGTTAATAAAATGTAATTTTGTTATCATACATAAATGTATCACTTTTTATATTAGCATCAGCTTTTTCCATATTAACACACAGAAGTCAGAATGGTCATTAAGTAAGCGATGAGATATAGTTAACTTTAGTTCATAGATGAATAAAGACATACCTGTAAATCTAACATAATTAAACATCCCACCATTGTGATTGAAAAACGACCACCTTTTCTCATCCCCAGAAATGCCTACAAATGCATTTCTTGTTATTCAGTTTCATAGAATATTACACTCCCACTAATGATAAATGACACACGTAACGCCTGAGATTTGGGCATTTAAGAATTAGAAAATACAAGGTTTAAAATGGTCAGATCACTTAGCAGTCAGTTACCCCATTAGAAATATTAAGTAAAACCCACACACATAATCAAATAGCTGTTATGAAGTATGTAAAATAGTTCTTAATGATATAAAACAAACATACATTAACCTATTATATTCAAGTAGTAACATTTTTTTAACAAAAGCTTCTTTTAAGCCTTTCCATGCCTTGATTTATACATCAATATGATCAATTGCATTTTTCAATGATATTGTATGGAAGGTGGATTTCTTAAGACAATCCGCAATATGTACTAGAAAGAGATTTGTATTATAGCAAACCAGCATCAACAATTGTTAGGAATGTTGAATAGTACATTGCACATATTTGAAACACAGTGTTAGTATATGTTAGCCATTTTCTTTTTCTCTTATAACCATCCTCATAAGCACCTGAAGAAGATGCTGGCCAAAAAGGAGTGGAACAGAGTTGCGCTGGGAGTCGGATCATGGCACTACAGACATTGCACCTCTAAGACATACCTCCTCCCTGCTATTCTACTCCCAACTGCTCCTCCCCCCCTTAATTGGTTCTACCCCAAGGCAACGTGGACTCTATGAGGTTATATCAGGACTCATGGACTACCTCAATGCTGCACAGCACACTTGGATGTCTGAACCTAATTGTAGAATACTGCTTTATTGTATCAAACCCAAGACAACATGCACTTTATGAGGTTATCTCAGGACTCACGCACTACCTCAATGCTGCTCAGCACATTTGGACTGCCGAATCTATATGTAGACTACTGCTTATTGTATGAATCTTGCTCAAAAACTGTTGTGTAGAGCTCCAATACCCTCAGGTCAGGATAGCGCTATATAAAACTCCTTATTAATAATAATAATAATAATAATAATAATAATAATAATAATAATACAGAGATGGAGAGACCCAGCAGCAAACAGCTGATAGGCTGGAGAGGAGGGCACTACATCATATGAGTCTCAGCCCTCAAATCAGACCATCCCCGAGTGCGTTGAACCCCAGGGCCTCTGCTAGACTTACCACCTTGCCCACTACCATTACCAGAACCATTAGCACCCCTCTCTTGCTACATAGTATTGTAGGCCAAACTCCAGCCCCAAAAAGGCTACAATCTCCTTCACTCCAGAAACCACCGCTTTTGCCTTACCTACCCATCAGTGATGTTTGAGGAGTCTACCAAAGTGTTAATGAGCTTTGCTGAAGGACAGACTGCACGGTTGTGTGCCATCCAGGGAATCAATTCACCCAGTTAGTAGCATTCCTTTATGGCATACACACTTCACTGTCTGCAAAACAGAGAGGTTTGGGCGGGGGCAGAGCCCCCCACACATCACTGCCTATCACCCACCACCTTCTGACCCTTCCTCTCTGGAGCCTTTCTCTTCCAAAACCCATCATCCAACCACTATTCCCCCTCCACCGCCTCTCCCAAATGACCCCAATACCAAACCCAGGCACTACACTCACACTAACACCCCCACAGACAAACACTCACAAAAATGCAAACACTCACCCAGACCAACACCTAAAAACCAAACACAAAATGAAACATTCAGGCAACCAAACAAGCAGCACCACAGACCCATTGAACAAACATACAGACTCACATATACCCTTGCATGTACCACTGATCACTACAACAGACTGACACCTACAGACACTAGCAACACACAGACAAACAAACCTACATCAACACCTTCACTCAAGCAGACAAAAACAGCCTTGCACAAACCCACACCCTCGCTCAAACCCACTCCCTCATCTAAACCCACAGTATCACCTAAACACACACACAGCGCACACACAAATACACCCAAAACCCATCCCAAACCGCTACCACACCTGATCCCACCACAACAGTAACACAGTCACAGCCTCACTCACACTAACACAATGAACTTTAACTTAACACAAAATCTATCGCAGCACCCTGTACCTCACATACACCCACTTCACACATGACAATATAGCCTTACACCTACTCCCAAACCCCTTAGAAAATTATCCACACCCCTTCTCCAGCAATTATTTTAGCTGCCTACATTCCACCAGCTTGTGGAATGCGACACGTCCTTTTTCGAGGAGGAATTATATGTTGTGCTATTGTATATAGGAGGCAAGAATATGTAGCAGTGATGCCAATTTTGGCCTTATCTAAAAAATATATGTGTATGTATTGTTTAAATAATATGTTTTTTGGAGATAAGTACCACACAAAGTTATGTTAATTTGCAAAACACATGGGGCCTAATTACAATGTATTGGCCTGGAACCACCTGACCTTAGGTCAGAGGTTTGAACCGCAGGATTACAATGTGACTGCCAATAGGTTGGTCGCAAACATGCATTTTACAATGGAAGCCTGTGCAGCGGGTAGTTAAGGCACGCAGCACAAGCTACCATTGTAAAATGCATGTATTGAAACATCCCTGCACCATGTGGTAGGCACATGATCAACATAAAAGGGCTGTCGGAAACTGTCATTATAATGCTGACAGTGGAGCCGAGCCTGGCTCTGCCATCATTATGGCATTATGGTGTTTTCTGATGCACCAACGGGGTCCTTGAGCCCAGGCCCGGACTGGCCGTTGCGGGCACCGGGCAATCCCCCGGTGCGCCGCAAGGGTGGGGGGCGGTTTTGGGCCCTGGGGGCCGGTTTTGTTACAGGGCCATTTTTGCAGCATAGCTAAAAAATCGGCCCTGTAACAAAACCGGCCAAATACCAGCCCTGGCAAAGAGCTCGGTCGCACCCCAGGGGGCCGGCCGAGCACTTTGCCAGGGCCGGTTTTGGTTCTCAGTCCGGCCCTGCTTGAGCCCATCAGAAGCACCATGGATCGTCCATCCAACCGAAGCTTCTGCCCACTGCATCATAATGCGGCGGGTGGACCGCAATGTCAGATGTCGGGCAGTCCACAACTGACGGTCCATCTGTTGTGGTCCATATGACATCGTAAGCAGGTCGTAGTTTCTGTTTGTCATACACAATGTAAAAATATATTTTGTTTCTCTACAGTAATAGCCAAACATATAGAATATTGGCAGAGATAACATGATTCTTTTTTGTATATCCTTTTACATATATCGAAATCTCATAGGATGTTAATAAAAAACATGATTTTTATAAATGCAACCACAAAAAGGTAAGATAAGGGCCAACATAAGAATGATTACCTACAATAGAATATGTTTGACAAGTATAACAAATATCAATACAAATGTATTTTAGTATTTTGCCAATGCTAGTAAATATGAAATGGTTAGAAATGGGCTTTGACAGTAATGTAAAAGTATAATAAACATTGCTTATTTGGTGTGTGCTTCAGTGATATTTACAGAGACATGTGGCAAAATTAGAATGAAGTACGGGATGTATGACGGAAAGTACATGCAGGTTTGTTTACAACAAATGTTTTAAGTACAAAGGGTCTAGGTAAACATTTAACACGGATTACAAAACGCATTTATATATGTTCAGAAAAAAGACATTGAGAAATTATGACTGTTTTTACGGAAAAACATGGCATTTCAGAATAGGGAAAGTTAAGAAAAATAAAAGATAAAAAAGCATGCTTCTGTTATGTCTGCGACGTGGAGGCCCGTCATCCTTATGGAACAGCATTCACATGTAGCTTTTGAACATCAGATTTATGGTGGAAGATCAAAGTGAAAAAGTGAGATCTGGTATGCCCTTTCAAAGGTATGAAAGTCCGAGGTCAAGTGTGAAGGTTTAACTGCCATGGCTATGATGACGGAAAGAAAAGTTTTAATTTGGGAGACAAAGTTATCATTTAAACACCTCCCTCAGTAGCTTTTTGGCAACTACTCCACTGGCGGAGGACTCGGGGCATATTACCAAGCAATAGCGATAATTATCGCTATTGCTTGGTTAGAGACAAAAATTTACCGCTGAGCTGCGGCGATTTTTATCGCAAATAAACCTTGGTATTACCCAGGTTTATCGCAAATGCGATAAAAATCGGCCGCAATGCATGAATATCGCTGAAAAGTCAGCGATATTCATGCATTACCGAGCTAATGCTCTTAGCCATGTTATCCACCACCCATTGGATAACATGGCTAAGAACTACTCAGGGCAGGTGTTAGATTTTGGAGATATTCGTGCTTATCGCGAATATCTCCATAAGTTGGTAATAGGAGATAGCGATGTTAGCGACTGTTTCCAGTCGCTAAAATCTTGGCACGCCCACTTTGCATGTCATTAGTGATAAATATCACTGACATGCAAAGTGGGGTCCAAGATGGTCGCTATCTCCTACTAGCTGTAGCTAACTGGTGTTAGCGACAGCTAGGTAATAGGGAGATGATTTTATCTTTGCTTTCTTGGCTTTTAAAGCCAAAAAAGCAGAGATAAACCCCCTTGATAATATGCCCCTGAATGTGACGGAGTTGGCGGAGGACTGATGGAGTTTCGCCCGGCATTCTGCCACTATATGATTTAGGCGGTCGGATAGTCACGACTGCGGAGATATGTAATGTAGAATTTCAACGCTATAGGCGCATCTGCCAATATATAAATCAGGCCGTTAGTCAGCAAATAACTCCGGGTGAATTTTCTTAATCGCTCAAAACCTGTTTTACAATTAATTAAGGGCAAACAAATGTGCATATCACCTGAATTTTCAGTTCATTTGAGCTGGCCAAACTTATAAACGTATTTGATATATGTGGTTCGAGGTTTAGGGGCAGGTCTACATGTTCCTTTGTCCCTTTATTTATAAAGGTTCTAAAGCAGGACCTTGCTTTCATTTATTCGTCTGCCTGGAGCTATGACTACCAGAATTACTTCCAGAATTATCCCTGCATGTGTGTAGCTTACTGTAAGTCAATGAAGAATGCTTACATAGGGCTGATAGGGACTGTTTTCATGATCATTCATTTGGTTAGGTGTGTGGGGTTGTTGTAAAAATGTAGGTAAGTGAGAACTTGTGCTGATTGTAACTGGACACTAGACATTGGATATGGTTCAGGGTAAATAAATGTGAAGATTGTTGGTAGGTGCCTCACTTTATTTAAAGGACTGGAATGTGTGTATTTTTGCATCCAGTATTCCGGTCTTCAAATATTTTGATTTACTATGACTCCAGGGACTTTCCAAAATGTATTGTGCTGCACAATGTACTTGCTGTGCTATTGGTAGGTTTGAATGATCTCCAAGTTGTGCCATGGAAGGTTTGAGAAACTCAACTAGATTGCTGTCATCTTCAGCATTTTGGGGTCCTTGGGCAAGATATACATTAGAGGGCCCTGGGCAGAACACCCGTTTACTTTATTCCCCGTTTTGTGCTAATACAAGCCCCAAACAGTATTAAACAATATGTTAAAGGGAGACAGAGAAATAGACCAATGTGAGTTAGAGAAAAAGGCAGTGTAGACAACATATTGAGTTTAAAATATCAGGAAACACAAATTCAAAAAGAAAAATATAGTGTAACAAATATCATGATGCACAGATATTTTTGACAAGAATCTCATTTTGTGAGGTAAGTAATATAGTTTTAAAGTATATTGATGTTTTTAATATTGTTTTCTGGAATATAGTAGTTAAAAATATCGTTTGTAGTAATTTTATTATGTTTTAGTAGATATATAACAAAAAATTGTGTTAGTGTTATTTATATAAATGTTATAAACCTTTTACATTATAGCTTGTAATTTCTAATGATTTAGAATTTTTTATTTCATTGTCAATAGTAATTTATAGTGTTGGAGCGCGTTGTTGAGTTTGTAGGGGGATTAGGATAAAAAGGTAATTAAGTATTAAATAATTATTAATTATTTAATACATTTTATTTAATTATATGATTGATATTTATTATACAAATGATCTAATACTGATCTATTTTTAGTATATGTAATTTGCAGGCTGTTAAGTTTGTAGTGGTATTAGGGTGGGAAGTTAATTAAGTAGTACTAAATTAACTATTCATTAATAATTGATAATTAATATTCATAGATTTTTAATTATGTAAATTATGGAATACTTATTTATTTTAGTTTTATGTTAGTTGCGGGCTGCTAGGTTTGTAAGGTCTGGGGTCAGAAGATAATTAAGTGATTAACAATTTATTATTCTTTATTTAACCCCTTCCATGCTCGTGACGGAAGCATTCTGTCATGAGTCACGATTGGGCTGTGCTGATGACGGAATGATTCTGCCACGTCCACGCCCGCGATTGGAATGTCCAGTACAGGGCTGGAATTCCTGCCGCACGGAAGCGGTTAATGTATTCTTACGTATTTAAATTATGGAACAATGATTTATTTCACGTATGTTTTAGTTGTAGGGTGCTAGGTTTGTAGGGGGATAGGGTGGGAAGTTAATTAAGTAACAATTCATTCTTAAATATTATTGTAAATTAATTATATAATTGAAATTTAAATATGTAATTTATATACTTGTATATTTTTCTCATATTTTAGTTGTAAGCTTCAAGGTTTGTAGGCATCTCAGATGGAAAGTTAAGTAATAATTAATTAACAATTAATTATGAATTGTTATTTAATTTTTAACTGTTTCTAAATATGTAAGTTATGGGATATTTAGTTACATTTTAGGTGCGGCGACAGAATGGAGAAGTTGTAACCTCATTTAGGCTTGCTTAATTCGTTTTCAAAATGTTTTCCTTTGTATTATTCTCACATTCATGATTAATCTGAGAATACACTGACAAGATATCCTTATTATCCCATTGAAGGTCACCTGATACCTTGTTGTATGTAAAATTACTGAAGGCCTTCACACCAAACCCAACAAACATTTGCAATGCCATAGGTCTCGCATTTGTGAGGGTTTTAGCTATTGTCTTTGTAAATGGCGATGCCTTTTATTGATGGGTTGGCTATAAAACAGATTCATAAAGGGCATTGTCATTTACAATGACAATAGCTTAAACTCTCGCAAATGCGAGACCTATTGCATTGCTCCTATACAGTTCCCAACAGTGCTGTCTGTCGTTCACCCCCCCTGGTTTCCCACTTAAACAACCCAGTGAACCTATCTAGGATCGCAGGCTCCATCTCTCATGCAAACCTTAAGGTAAGCAAAGCACATCGTGCAGGTAAAGAAACTCAATACAAAAATAGTGCTCACAGACTTAAGAACACATACCTTGTAAAATTCGAAGTAAAAGGCCCAGTCACCATGGGAGGTTAACAAGCCTATTTACGAATCAGAAGACATCATTTACAAAGGACAATGACGCAAGCCAAATACAGATGTGGGTGTAGAGTGGGGGGACTTCCATTCCATACTCCAAGACAACAAGTCTTGCAGAACAGCGCATCCGCGCTCACTCTAGGCTCCACCTAACAATAGGCCTACTCTGAATAAACATTTATCTCCATGGCAGTACAGCTGTAATTCTTTTCAGTCAAGATAGCTGTCCCACTGCAGTCTTAAGTTCTAACTTCTTTACACTTCACAGAGCACTCACCATGAGTGAAAGACGAATGCACTCTGCTATACTTCTCTGTATTGTGCAGAATATTTTCGTGAAAGGACGTAATACTATCTGTTGTATTATTCTCCTTATTATCATATTTATCATATCATTAAAATGTCAAAACTGTCTTTGCTGTCAGATCATCAGTTAAAACAGTGATAGTAAATTGGAAATTAGCAGCAACACCAAGTCCATAAATGCTGAGCATGGGCATGTTTCCTAAGAAGGGAAGGGTCTCTACGAAAAGATGTTCAGTTAAAGAAGTGAGAAGTAGACAATTCACTTGGACCCTGGTAGATGCATTGTAAGAAATTATCCAAACCTGAGTCAGAAGCAAAACTTCGGGTGAGGTGACAGGTACCTAGTAGGTCTGCACACTTTAAGCTTCCAGTTACTAGCATAAATGGCGACTAGTACAACTCTATTATAAGAATGTGCCTAATGAGATGAAAGCACAGAGGTGCTCTTGAAATGCTCCAATCAATGTGTCCTAAGGAAGGACATTGAAGCATTCTGATTTGGGGATTCCTGTATTTGTCTGCAGTGTTCCCTCTGGATTATGTTGGTTTATGTTATCTCGTGGTTAGTTATTTCGGTGTATTTTACTTTGCCTCTTTATGTCCATTATCTGCATCTTGTTTGATAGGTTCCTCACTGTGAAAGGTATATTTTCCCATGAGATGTGGCATTCATACAAAATAATGTAAATATTTGAATAAAGTTGAATTTTCGCGGTTCTTTCAGGGGGCTATGGTGTGCAGCTTAATCAATAAATAGACAATGGAAACTAGGGACATGTTTAGCTTACGATTAATTATCAAGGCAACATATTCTGAAGACAAAATATGCAGCAATTCTGTACCATTCGTTCCAGGGACAAATATTGTTGATCACCACTTAAATGAATTTCACAATTTTCACTGTTCAATAAGCAGAGAATGTAGGCAGAGCTACCAACTTTGGAACTGGAGAACCAGGCAAATCACTTAGGGGCATATTATCAAGCGGGGCATCCAAATTATCGCTCTTTTAGCGGCAGAAAACTGCTACTAAAGCGGCGATAATGGGCTAGATAATATGCCCTGGAGAATTCCAATTGAAGCCCATGTTCACACCAGAACATGGGTTTCTATTGGAATTCACATGGCCATATTATCAAGCCCATTATCGCCGCTATAGCGGCAGTTTTCTGCCGCTAAACCAGCGATTATTTTTATCGCCCTGCTTGATAATATGGCCATTAATTTCTTCCTGCCTGCTTCCCAAAAAAAAATTCCTTATTTATTGTAACTGGTGCTCATTTAAATTGCTTCAATTCCTTCGGGTCGAAGTCGAGATATATAAACCTTAAAAACGAAAATGGGGTGCTGCACCAAAAAGATGTAGGAAATTCAACTGTGAAGATGATCCCCATTGTCTGTGCCTTGGTGGGATCGTGAGAATCACTGTTTTAAAATGGTGACAATATTCCGTTTTTTTTGGACCAGCGACAATTCAATAAATAACTCTAAATAATTGCAAGTAAATAAAAGAAATCCCACCGACACTACATATATTATGTGCTCTTAATTATTGACTGAAAACGCTTTTAAAAAATAAATACTATGTGCATTAATTTGAGCAATAATTATGATGTACTAAAAAATACAGAATTTTAAAAGAGAGAATTTTAGGAGTTTTAAAAAGATCTGTCTATGGCCATGAAGTCTGAGAGGTTTTTGCTCTCCGTCATCTGTCCGGTTAACATATTGTACACATTCTGTCCACACACCCTTCGACAGAGCGGACAAAAGATGCAAATCTTCTGTATTTTTTTTTTATATATATTTTCTTTATTCGGTTTTGCAAAATAGAAAACCATAAAAGCAGCCTCACAGATACAAGACATATTTTACAGACCATTAAAAAGAAACTCATTGCAATTCATTTTGAGCGCAGTTTTCCGTATCATCATTGAGGATCCCTAACTATACTATCTAATACATAGGCGTTCTAAGAGTCATCCATTTCACAGTTAAAAGGGTTATTACAAGTTTGTTCTATGTTTAAAAATACATTTAAAAAAATTGACGATGTGGTTACAAGTACATTCGGAGTCTAAAAACTGCAATCGCAACATAGCTGGGCGACATCGTCTGATACCCCACTATTTTAACAGAGATATCAACCAGAGCTAACGATGGCCGTGATAAAACTTGCAAAACAGGACAGTATGCATAGTTGTCTGCTCTGAAATTTCATCGCAAGGGCAGGGTAAAAGAATTGAGTCCCAGCTATTTTTCACTGGGAAGGCAACTAATCGATGGAAGATGTTTAGCCTGAATCTCGTCAAAAGAAGTCGCTCAAATACCTTGAGATCGTGTGTTAGATATGGCTGGATTGACAGGGTAATCTGGACCGCAATTGAATGTTGAACAGAAGCTTTCGTTGCTTCATTGGCAATTCGTAATTCTTCTAAATGGCCCAGCGCCCTTACTTTCAAATCCTTCCTCGAGATTTCACGGATCATCTCAGGTGTGGTGTAATAGGTCCCTAACCCTAGGTCAGTCAGAAAGTTTCTCACGTACGAGAGCCAACTATTTTTTAGTGAGTGGTCTAATGACATACAATCTGCCATGATTTGCTTAGTTAGTAAGTTTTTTTCAGAGAACCAAATTCGTCGCCAAAGTAAGAGTGGTTGGATTTTTACCAAATCCACCAAGTACGGGATCCCCAATTCCATATGACATGCGAACGTGGAGATGCATTTAGGTGCCGCTAATAGGAATCTTAAAAATTTATTCTCTGCCACTTGCAAGGCGCTGATGTTAGCATGCCCCCACACTCCCGCCCCACACAGGGCTATTGCCTGACATTTAGCGTTATAGATTTTTAGCTGTTCTACCAGAGACCTTTTACCCATCTTTTGGGAAAAATGTATGAGTGCTACAATAGCTCGCATAAAAAGATGTTTTCTTGCCTCAACTGCGGCTTTCCAGTTCAATTTATCATCAATTATGATGCCTAAATAGGAGTACTGGGCCATAGTTTTGAGTTTTTGTTTGCTAAGGAATATGTCTTTAACTCCTTTTTTCCCTGTGCCTGCTACCATTACATAAGTCTTTTTTATGTTTATATGTAAATCTAAGCTCCCCATAAAGTCTGCATACCTGTCAAAAGCCTTCTGTAATTTGCGTGGGGTACGAGCCAGTATCACGGCGTCATCCACATAGAGCAGAGCGGGAATCAGACATATTCTTACTTGCGGTAGATCCTGGCCCCCCTCAACATTGCCACCTCCAGACCATTTGTATACTGTGAAAACAGAAAGGGGGCCAGGAGGCAACCTTGGCGAACTCCACGCTCTACTCCAAACGACGCAGATAGATCGCAATATTATAATCTTTTCTAAGCTTGGTCTCTGTTGGTTTTATTCAATGCTACTTTTAGCTTTGTGTGGGCTGCCGTGCAGCTATGGTTGAACCACCCTACTTTCCTGGGTCGATCTCTTTGGATCTTTACTGTCAGTAATTCATTTATTTTTTCTAGAATTACCGCAAAATTACTTAAAACTTCCTCCTCTGAAGCTGCTAGGTTTAGACATCTAAGAATAAATGGATAGGCTGCTCTTATCACCTTTTCGGTAATTTCCCGGCGTCTACCTTTTCCCATCTTAGGGAGTAACCATTGGTCCTGTGTAGATGCAAGGTGTTCTGACTTAGCACACTTAGTATGGACTGTGAGGAAGACTGAGAGTGTGTTAAATAGAGTTCTAAGCTGAGGGCAGAATGATCGCTTAGTGTGTTGACTCACAAATCAAAACTCAGGACTCTATTTGCCAGAACATTCGATAATAACACATAGTCAACTGTTGTTTCATGCCCTCTCCCCAGGAATGTTGGTTCAAGCCGATATGAAATCGGATCCACTTTATTAGCTATCATGAGACCTAATGCTGAGAGGACTTCATTTAGGTACGACCCCATGCTAGAATGGTTAAAATGAACGATGGGACCATCATATTCATCCACAAGCCCACAAATGTTACTACTACTGCGTGAGCAAGGATGCAGATTAAATTCCCCCCATACAATACTAACACTTACTCTGTCTCCAAGATCCTGTGTCAGCTAAGAGAGTTTATCTCGCAGGTTGAGCAAGACCTTCAAGACCAGTCCTTCCGAAAGGTTGTTATAGGAATTAAGCAGAAGGATAGTCTCTTTATTGTTAAAGGAGAGGCGGAGGAGCTGGTAATTTACATCCAGCTGCACTACGGTTACTTTCAGTCCTTGTATTGTATTGGCTATAAAAATAGTCAGTCCTCCTTTGGGCCTGCCCATGGTTCCTACTTATGCTGGGGTGAAATAGGTTTTATATCCTGTCAGATGAAGTTCGGTCGTAGACCATGTCTCCTGGAGGCAGATTACGTTATGCTTCTGCAGAAAGTTCAGGGCACTTCCATCTTCAACCTTGGGGAGAAGGCCCGCAATATTCCAAAAAATTACTTTTAGCGATTGGGGATCATTGGCTAAAGGGCTGCCCACTGGGGGGGTGGGGTCAACTTGCTCCCGACAACTAATCGAGGGCCCCTTTGTTGGTGATGGTCAATCAACCATCTCCAGACAGCTGTACCTATTTGTAGTCGGGATTCCTCTCCAACTATCCCTGTAGGCAACCTCCCTGGTAGGGTTTCTGGTAAGATTGCCTCCCCACTCCTCCCAGTCTCCTCCCAGGTCTCGATGGCCCACTCTATGCCAATTCCCTTCATAGGCTGGGCCAGTACGATTCCTAGGCGGATAAAAAAAAGAAATTTGTTTGGTTTCTATGCCTTCATTTTTACCTGGGGTTCCCCATGAGCAAATATGATCCACCGTACGTGGATCCTCAAAATTAATCAGAACGCAGTCACCATGAATTAATTTCCTTCCATGCCCCACCCAGGGAGCTCTACGTACCATTAAGATCTTGCTTGACCGATAAGGTGGTAACGGTCGGATCATATTGAGCCAGTGTTGGACCTTCTTCTTTAATTTATTTTATTTTATTTATAGAGTTTTGTATATCGCGAACAAGACCCGTGGGTATCAGAGCGCTTCACAAGTAGGATAAGTTACATACATTATGGAGGCAATTCAAACACAGATATACATGAATATAAGGTCTAGGCCGATAAGCTGTAAGGGGATTATAAGTAGGAGTTCATCAGCCTATCCAATTAGTATAAGGAGGTGAGTGAGGTAGTGTTGTATAGCAAAAACAGTGCAAATATCGTGGGATAAGGGGGATTATAAGATATATATGAGTATAAGGTTTAAGGCGATAGGCTGTAGGGGGGATTATAAGTAAGAGTTCTTCAGCCTATCCCATTAGTATTAGGAGGTGAGTGAAGTAGGGTTGTATAGCATAACATTGCAAATGTCGTGTGTAAATAGCGTTAAGTAATAAAAAGTATTTCCACGTATCAGGGATCCTAGGCACCAAAACAAAGTGAGGTAGAGGGTATATCGTATTGTCTAAGAGTTACAGGTTTCGAATCCCCATGATTTTAGGTAGTAGTGACATGTGTGGCCAATGTATAAACATGAAATCAATCTGTTAACAGATAATTGATATTCAAGAAGGTCCAGTCAAGGCCGTCTCTTTTTGATGAGGATATTCTCAACGGTAATCGGTACTCATTCTTAAGAGAGGTATTTGCTCATCATGTGGTTCTTCAATTCGCGTTTGAATAATATCAAGTTTTTAATCTTCCTGATGTTCGGAGGTAATGAATTCCAGACTCTGGGGGCGGCTCCTGAGAATGCTCGGTTGTAGGTCTTTTTCTTACGGAAAAAGGCTGGCCTCAGTAGCAGTTCTTTAGCGCTTCTCGTTGGTCTGTTGCTTCCCGATAGCTTAATTTTCTTGGCAAGGTATCTCGGCATGTTGAAGTGAACTGCTCTGTGGGTAATACAAGCAATCTTCATTTGAATTCTGGCTTCATAGGGTAGCCAGTTTAGTGTCTTCAGGTGAGGAGTTATGTGGTCGAATTTCCTCGATCCCGTGATCAGTCTTGCCGCTGCATTGAGACAGGCTTTTAGCGGTGCTATGGATGTTTTGGGTAGACCCGCTAGCGTAGTGCAACCGTATTCAATCCTCGAAATAACTAGGGATTGTACAGCCAGTTTTAGGTCCGTCTTTGAGATGTACGGTTTCAGTTTTCTTAGATAGTTCAGATGGAAGCGGGCACCTTTGGCCATTGAGTTTATGTGGTCTTTCATGTCAAGGTTCTCATCCAAGGTAATTCCAAGTGATTTAGCTGACTTAACTAGGGTAGGGGTGCAGTTCAGTGCTGTCACCAGTTTCGTCAGTTCCTTTACCTCGGGACGGTTCTTTGTCGGTGAAATTAACAGGAATTCTGTTTTATGGGCATTTAGTTTCAAATGGTTCGTGGTTAACCACTGTAGGGCTCTCTTTAGTGTCTTGTTCATTAGGTCAATGTCAGCACGGGAGGCGATCTTTATGTATATTTGCGTGTCATCTGCATACATGTGATAGGGTATCTATGAGCTCCGAAGGATCTCCGTGAGAGGTTCAACATATAGGTTGAATAGATCTGGGGATAACGTTGAACCTTGAGGGACCCCGACGGCAGTAGGACAAGGCGAAGAGGTCGCTTGATTGACCAGGAAACGTTGAGTCCTATTCTGCAAGAAGGATCTAAACCAATTCAGCACATTACCCGACAGGCCCATCCTTTCTTGTAGCCTGTTCATCAGCATTTCATGATTTACCGTGTCAAATGCAGATGACAGGTCTAGGAGAATCAGTAGGCATGCTTGATTTCTGTCAAGGGCTAGTAGGGCGTCGTCCACGATATGTAGGATCGCAGTTTCAGTACTGTGCCCAGCTCTGAATCCAGATTGGCAGTCATCTAGTAATGAGAACTTAGCGATGTGTTGACTCAGTTGACCTTGTACGCATTTCTCAATAATTTTGGCTAATAAAGGAATGTTGGTCACTGGTCGGTAGTTGTTCGGGTCATTTGCATCCGCTGTAGGTTTTTTGATGATGGGCACAACCTGACCTGTTTTTAGGCAGTCGGGCAGAGTCCCTTGGGTCAATGAGGCATTTATTATCTCAGTCCACATCGGAACTAGAGTATGGCTAATTGTTCTTACGCACTTTGCCGGTAGAGGGTCTTGATAGTGGTTGTTCGGTCTGATTTCCATTAGCGTTTTGGTGATCTTATCTTGGTCATAAAGTTCGAATGTGTCCCACTTTGCCTTATTTTTTGTTTGGGGACTCTCTGTTGGCTCCTTGGTCTTTTTTGTAGGTGAGGTACGGGTCGAGATATTAATTGCGGCAGTTGCGAGTTCCTCCTCAAGCAGTTTGGTTTTCTCCGTGAAAAATGTAGAGAATTCCTCACAACTTAAGGGAGTTTTTGGATTCTCGTGAACTGTTTTAGCTAGCTTATTCGACTGTTGTTTTAAAATCTCAAAGAGTTTCCGAGGTCTGTTTGAGGCATTGTCAAGTTCGGCTTTTATAAAATCTTTTTTGGATTTTAGTATCTTCTTGTTATATTGGCTTCTGGTATTCCTGAGGGTTAATAGCTCGGGAGAGGAGGGATGTTGCCTCCATTTCCTTTCGACCATTCTCAGTTTGCGCCTGTCCTCATTTAATGACTCACTGAACCAAGGATTTTTAGGTTTCTCGGATACTCTTTTCAGTGTCTGTGGCATGGTGTCATTGACGATATTTCCTATTGAGGTTAAGTAGTGCTCAGTTAACTCGCTGACATTCAGTCTGTTGTTAGGTGGCTTCAAGGTTTTCTCACACCTTTCCACCAATAGTTCAATGTTAGCCTCTTTTGTGTCTCGGACCAGTTTTTTGGCCTTGCGGGGTTGTATGGTCTTGCCCTTTTTCATTGTGGTTATCGCAAAGGTTATGGCGTGACGGTCGGACCAGTCACACGGGTCAATAGATAGAATTGAAGTCTCTTTATTCCTTGAGATAATCCAGTCTAGGGTCCCTCCTTGTGAGTGAGTGGGAAGTGAGCAAGCTTGTGTAAGGTTTAGCTCGATGAGGAAGTCTTTAAGTGAGTTAACTAGTTTGTCCTTGCCGTCCTCCCAGTGGAGGTTAAAGTCACCAAGGAATATGTTGTGGGCATCAGGGTTAGAGTTGGTTGTTATGATCTCCATGAGTTGCTCTGAGAACTTTGCGTTATCTCCAGGAGGGTGGTAGAACGCATGTATGTTGCATCTTTGGTTGTTTGCTGATCTTATATTAAGACCAAGGTATTCACAAGACTCTAGGGGGTCAGATTGGAATTGGCTGACCTCAATCTCAGACCTGTGGATGCACGCTATACCTCCTCCCACTTTCTTAGGTCTGTCTAGTCTGACAATGTTATATTGCGGAGGAACTAGGAGATCTAACTTAGGTGAAGATGATTCCCTGAGCCAAGTTTCAGTAAGGAAGGCCAGGTCGATTTGCTTGTTAATGATGAGAGCAGCTATGTCGGATGCATGTTTCGTTGCCGAACGACAGTTTAATAACAGGCATTTCAGGGGTTCGTGTGAGTTCGGGCCGTTGCCATGTTCAGGTCAGTTGCTGTTACCTGGACGTGTCGTAGGTTGTTGTGGATAGCTTTCCTGTCATTCTTTCTGGACGCTCTATTGGAGTCAATAGGTACTAATTTGATGCTCTCCTCTCTTCCATGGACCGGTTGTTCATAAGATCTGAGTAAGGCCAAGGCTTCTGCATTTGGTAAAGGATCGGTTCGGTTTGGTCTGTTGAGCCTGAGTACAACATTCTGGATATGTGAGACTTTAGTGTGGGTCCCTAACGTCATCTCCCATATTTTTTCAATTGTCTGTGAGAGTTTCGACGAGACTTGTACCAGGTTACCTACTATTTTCTGGAGCTCCTTAACTTCATTCTGAATTCGTGGGGTTATCTTTATTGCAGTAGCCCTGTTTCTCTGTGTTCTACTTTTTGATTTTCTCCATGATTGGTTCGTTCTCCTTACCACGGATCTTTCTTTTTTGTCCTCTATTACGTTGGCCTTATTGGCTCTATTACCGGTGTGCTCCTTATTCCCTAGGTTGAGTGGTGTAGGGGTTGAATATATGGGTAAGGAACTGTGATATTCAAGACTCACATTCCCAGGTTGTTGAGGAAGGGCGTGGTTATCTTCACCGGGTGTTTCCCTTGGAGCTGAGGTAGTCTCTTCAGGCGTGAGGGCGTTTTGAGCTGGTAACATCGGCTTAGGGCCAGATTCTTCACTCCGTTTCCAGTGTTAGTAATGACCAGCTAGGTTCCTCTGTGGGGTCTACCAACTCCGGGACGCCAGTCATCACCACCACGAGAGAGCTAGCCTCAGGGGGGAGGTTAACAGCAAGTCTACCGTCAGAATCTCCCCTATCCCAGTCTCTATTGGGATTTAGAGAGAGGGCTTTGGGAGTGTTATTCTCCAGCCTGATATGCGCAGTGAATTCTTTGGGCTTCTCTACACTTTTCTTCTCTATTACTGTAGGGGTTTTCGATTTTACATTTACCCCTGCAGCAGCTGTCTTTTTTCCTTGTAAACCTACTGGTTTGTTAATGATCGGTTTGTTTCCCCCAATCTTTGGAGCCCCGTGATTTGGTGGATTTTATTGAAGGGCAGACAGTTCGACTAACTGTTTTTCAATGTGCAGTAGTCTAGTTTCTATCGGGGAAAGATAGAATTTAAGTAACTCTCCCAATTTTATTAGTAGTTGGTTATTAACCTCGTTATCATTTCTTCCCCCTGCCGAGTTGACCAATGCCTCTATACTTCCATGTCCCAAGGTCTCATTTGACACAAGATTTGAAGGTTCAGTATGCCTATTTTTTTTCCCTCTCTCTGTAGTTTGGTCTGACTTGTCTCCCTGGTTTTTGGGTAACTCACGTGTCTCGTTGACTTTTGTTATTTTTGGTTTTTCCCTTTTTTTTCGTACGGCGCCCTCCCTCCTTCCCCTCAGCTGTCTCATGTCCTCTGGTGTGGTGATCATAGCTAATTCTGGAGTCTTTTCCAGTTCCGAACTTAATTGTGAGTCAGATAGAAGTTCTGATGCCAACAAATCCACCACATTTGGTAGGCTATGGATATCGGCACAAACTTCTATCGGGCCAGTCTCTCTACCCTGCTCAGGTGTTCTAACGGTCGCAAAATGGCCCATGGAAGACCTTTTTGCCAGACATAGGTCTTGGGACACTCTGCGTTCCATAAGGGAGATACCTTGGTCAATGAATGAATTTGCCCTAATGATAAAATTATCTAAGGGGCCTATTAACTGAGCCCCTCCTGCGGCTGTTTTGCTCCTGCTTCCTCGTGTTGTCAGCCTAAGCACAATGTACAATCACAATTCATAGCTTTAAAAAATATATTTAAAGTCTATTGAAGAGAACTGGAGCATACATACAGTTCGTGAACAGTTCATATGACAGGAGGAGTTAGAGGGGGGGCCCGGTCCGGTCTCACACGGTCTGTAACGGGCTAGAGCGGGCCCGTCCTTGGCCCGGGCTTTGTCCGGCACGTGTCCACGCGTGTCCCGCGTCATCGGATGTGGGCTGTGCAATATAGTAGGAAGGGGCAGGTAGAGGACCAGGTGCGCGGGATGTCAGAACGCTAGCACCTCTGGTCCTCGCAGCAGAAAGCCCAAATGAAAGTGCTTAACAGCCAGCCGCAGATCCAAAGAAAAAGGCGATGTGGGCTTTAAAAATCACCATCAATTCCAATCTGGGCACAAAGAGTTCCCACAGAGTCCACGACTTTCAGCGGCTCCCGCGTAGCGGGGGCCACGTGTCGTTGTTAAAGGCCAGCAGGGAGGAAGGGGCGGGAATAGGACCAGGTGCGCGGGATGTCAGAAAGCTAGCACCTCTGGTCCTCGCAGTCCTGCTCCGCCGAAGAAAGCCCAAATGAAAGTGCTTAACAGCCAGCCACAGGTCCAAATAAAAAGACGATGTGGGCTTTAAAAATCACCATCAATTCCAATCTGGGCACAAAGAGTTTCCACAGAGTCCACGACTTCGAGCGGCTTCCGCCTAGCGGGGGCCGCGAGTCGTTGTTAAAGGCCAGCAGGATGGAAGGGGCGGGAAGAGGACCAGGTGCGCGGGATGTCAGAACGCTAGCACCTCTGGTCCTCGCAGTCCCGCTTCGCCGAAGAAAGCCCAAATGCCGCAGGTCCAAATAAAAAGGCGATGTGCGCTGTAAAAATCACCATTTATTCCAATCTGGGCACAAAGAGTTTCCACAGAGTCCACGACTACGAGCGGCTCCCGCGTAGCGGGGGCCGCGAGTTGTTGTTAAAGGCCAGCAGGGAGGAAGGGTCGGGAAGAGGACCAGGTGCACGGGATGTCAGAACGGTAGCACCTCTGGTCCTTGCAGTCCCGCTCCGCCGAAGAAAACCCAAATGAAAGTGCTTAACAGCCAGCCGCAGGTCCAAATAAAAAGGCGATGTGGGCTTTAAAAATCACCATCAATTCCAATCTGGGCACAAAGAGTTTCCACAGAGTCCACGACTTCGAGCGGCACCCTTCTGTTTATTTCTGGCGTTGTAAATCATTAAGGAATAAAGACATGAACAAGGGAATTCCCAGTCCCTCAGGTCAGATAAATCTCAGCTGTGGAAGAGAAACCAGTGCTTACAACAATTTAGTAGGCTGATAGAGGCAGGGACTATTACTGCCTAATTGGATTTTAAAAATTTAGACAGGCCTGGTAACACATGTTCAACAACGAAAAACTCCTCCCTCTTAAACCAGTGAATGTTGAAGTAAGGGCACTGAGCCTGATTAACACAGCTGCTGCGCATTCATTCACAAAACCGTATCGGGTTGTATTGCCTGTGCAAATTACCAATAGGCAAGTGCATTTTGCCGTTCATAAGCAATCCTGTAAATAGCACGGGGACAATGCAATCCCTTATGAGTTCGATTCTCCTCTTGCAGCAGAATGCACTCTAGCTGCTGCTGTCGTCACATAACATGGCTCTGTTACTGTTGAGGGCAGATGGCAACCGTTCATGAAGTGGAAGTGGGCAGATAAAACTCTGCGGGGCAGCTTGAGACCCAGATTCAGGTTTGAGGACAGAGCAGCAAATAAAGTTGCTGTGCTTTGTTATTCGAAAGGGAGGGAGTAGTACAGCGCCATATCTGCTAAGATGTGGCGCTGTGCTGTTCTCTCCCAGCGCTAGTGCACTTTTGGCTGCTGCGCCCCCGTGCAGACACCCTTGCGCCATCGTGCACCTTTTGTGTTGGAAGGAGTCCCTTCCAGGACAAAAAACATGCTTTAAGGTGTTTCCCACTTTGAATGTGTGGTGTTCCATGCACAGACATGCAAAGTGGGAGATACAAGGAGAAATGGAAAAATTATCCCTCATTAAAACTGCCTCGAGAACGTCCATTCATCACCCATGGAATGCCCCATTGACGTAAAGTAATGCAAGCTTTGCAGCTTTCTGTTACTTCTGGTTACAATCCAATGCAAATCACGATACGTCTTAGATTGTAAATCTCATCACAACCCTTTGTACAGCAGATGTGTATTAAAAAAGTAAAACACACCTGCAAAGTGTTTTTTAAATCTGGGCCTCAGTTAGAAAGGACACAATGGTGCCCACCAATCAAAGCTGCTGCATTGTGTTGCATGAAATAAAGGCATGCGGGCAGTGCTACATCCATTAAGTTATGGTGCTAATGCTGTCATCACTGCACTGGTGCACTTTAGGCTGCCTTGCGGTACACACACCCTTGCACCATAGTGCAAGGGAATACCTGTGATGTCGAGCATGGGTTTCATACTGGAAGGGTATTCTTCCAGTAAAAAGTACTATGATTAGACACAGTTTAAACCAATTGTACATTTCGGCACAGATGCAATGTTAGAACATTTTTGAGAAAAGGGAACTTTTATCAAATGTTATGCCTGCCTCAAGTATACATGATTTTTGGCCCAAAGCCCTATCTATCTTTTTAGAAGCCAGAAATTTGCATCAACATTCGGGGGTGGTTGAATGGGACTGCCTATGCATCATCGAGGGGACAACCCCTTGACGTGAAGTGGTGCACACCCCTACTCTATGTTAAGTTCAGGCTTATTTTCAGGGCAAATCAAGATTTAAGATAGAAAATAAATCCAGATTCCAGACTTTGCACCTGTTGCCTAATTTTTGAGACATTCAGCAGACGCAACGTTTTGCTAAATATGGCCCTGCGTGTGTTAGCTGATTGAAGAAGGCAGATAAGTCAACTGCTACATGAGCTTTAAGATGCCCTGTAACAAAGTGCATCTTTTGGTGGCATTGTGGCCTACTATTCCTTTGAGAAGCAGAATTCATGATGTCAGAACATTAGTTAAGTATATGTTACGTTATTTATATTTATAGCGTGCTCTGGCGCAAACCTTGAGGAGTAGGGGGAGTCTGTTTAAAAAAAAAGAAATGTTTTGAGGTTTTTCTTGAAAAGAGTAGGGTCCTGAATGTTACGAAGAGTAAAATGCAATGAGTTCTATGTCAAGGCAAGGGAGCTCTTACCCATCCTTTTCCGTTTGAAGCAGGGAACTTGGGCTAGTGGAGCGCAGTTGTCTGGGACGAGTATAAAAAGAAAACCGCTTTTGTAGATAGATACGGCCTCAGCCATGAAGGGCACGATGGGCAATGACTAAAGATTTGAATTTGACCCGTTCTGCAGCAGGAAGCCAATGTAGTGTGCGCTGATGTTGTCTTACGCTGTTTCTAATGGGGATGTAGAGGAGAAGTCTGGCTGCAGCATTTTGAACTACCTGAATCTTATTGAGCAGATAGCCAGGGATTCCAGCATACAGGGTATTAGAATAGTCTAACCTGGATAAGAGAAGCGGTACAAAAGGGGGTGGTGATGGACGGAGCATCTGAACCAATCAAACACTCACACCCAGTCAAAAGATCTGGGTTTAATCCATCACCGTTCTTTAGCCCACTCTGCCACCCCAGTTCAGACATGGCTATTTGCAAATCAGTCTGACCTTGTGCCTCATGAGAACAGTCCAGCCCGAACTGCCAAGCCATGCCTTCCCTGGACCGGAAACAAGCTTCCGAGGACCGGTTTCTGGCATTGCAGCCGTCTTCAGCCCGGCTTGCTTGAATCCAGTGGCAAAGTGAGCAAGGGACTCACGTCTGAGCATACCCTGCCACACTTATGGCAGCCAAAAGCGGTACAAAAGGGGGTGGTGATGGACGGAGCATCTGAACCAATCAATCACTCACACCAAGTCAAAGGATCTGGGTTTAATCCATCACCGTTCTTTAGCCCACTCTGCCACCCCAGTTCAGACATGGCTATATGCAAATCAGTCTGACCCTGTGCTTCATGAGAACAGTCCAGCCCGAACTGCCAAGCCATGCCTTCCCTGGACCGGAAACAAGCTTCCGAGGACCGGTTTCTGGCATTGCAGCCGTCTTCAGCCCGGCTTGCTTGAATCCAGTGGCAACGTGAGCAAGGGACTCATGTCTGAGCATACCCTGCCACACTTATGGCGGCCAAAAGCGGTACAAAAGGGGGTGGTGATGGACGTAGCATCTGAACCAATCAAACACTCACACCCAGTCAAAAGATCTGGGTTTAATCCATCACCATTCTTTAGCCCACTCTGCCACCCCAGTTCAGACATGGCTATATGCAAATCAGTCTGACCCTGTGCCTCATGGGAACAGTCCAGCCCGAACTGCCAAGCCATGCCTTCCCTGGACCGGAAACAAGCTTCCGAGAACCGGTTTCTGGCATCACAGCCGTCTTCAGCCCGGCTTGCTTGAATCCAGTGGCAAAGTGAGCAAGGGACTCACGTCTGAGCATACCCTGCCACACTTAGGGCGGCCAAAAGCGGTACAAAAGACGGTGGTGATGGACGGAGCATCTGAACCAATCAAACACTCACACCCAGTCAAAAGATCTGGGTTTAATCCATCACCGTTCTATAGCCCACTCTGCCACCCCAGTTCGGACATGGCTATATGCAAATCAGTCGGACCCTGTGCCTCATGGGAACAGTCCAGCCCGAACTGCCAAGCCATGCCTTCCCTGGACCAGAAACAAGCTTCTGAGGACCGGTTTCTGGCATCACAGCCGTCTTCAGCCCAGGTTGCTTGAATCCAGTGGCAAAGTGAGCAAGGGACTCACGTCTGAGCATACCCTGCCACACTTAGGGCGGCCAAAAGCGGTACAAAAGGGGGTGGTGATGGACGGAGCATCTGAACCAATCAAACACTCACACCCAGTCAAAATATCTGGGTTTAATCCAATACCTTTCTTTAGCCCACTCTGCCACCCCAGTTCAGACATGGCCATATGCAAATCAGTCTGACCCTGTGCCTCATGGGAACAGTCCAGCCCGAACTGCCAAGCCATGCCTTCCCTGGACCGGAAAGAAGCTTCCGAGGACCGATTTCTGGCATCACAGCTGTCTTCAGCCCGGCATGCTTGAATCCAGTGGCAAAGTGAGCAAGGGACTCACGTCTGAGCATACCCTGCCACACTTAGGGCGGCCAAAAGCGGTACAATAGGGGGTGGTGATGGATGGAGCATCTGAACCAATCAAACACTCACACGCAGTCAAAAGATCTGGGTTTAATCCATCACCGCTCCTGTTTCCGGTCCAGGGAAGGCATGGCTTGGCAGTTCGGGCTGGACTGTTCCCATGAGGCACTGGGTCAGACTGATTTGCATATAGCCATGTCTGAACTGGGGTGGCAGAGTGGGCTAAAGAACGGTGATGGATTAAACCCAGATCTTTTGACTGGGTGTGAGTGTTTGATTAGTTCAGATGCTACGTCCATCACCACCCCCTTTTGTACAGTTTTTGGGCGCCATAAGTGTGGCAGGGTATGCTCAGACATGAGTCCCTTGCTCACTTTGCCACTGGATTCAAGCAAGCCGGGCTGAAGACGGCTGCAATGCCAGAAACCGGTCCTCGGAAGCTTGTTTCCGGTCCAGGGAAGGCATGGCTTGACAGTTCGGACTGGACTGTTCCCATGAGGCACGGGGTCAGACTGATTTGCAAATAGCCATGTCAGAACTGGGATGGCAGAGTGGGCTAAAGAACGGTGATGGATTAAACCCAGATCTTTTGACTGGGTGTGAGTGTTAGATTGGTTCAGATGCTCCGTCCATCACCACCCCCTTTTGTACCGCTTTTGGCCGCCATAAGTGTGGCAGGGTATGCTCAGACGTGAGTCCCTTGCTCACTTTGCCACTGGATTCAAGCAAGCCGGGCTGAAGACAGCTGCAATGCCAGAAACCGGTCCTCGGAAGCTTGTTTCCGGTCCAGGGAAGGCATGGCTTGGCAGTTCGGGCTGGACTGTTCCTATGAGGCACAGGGTCAGACTGATTTGCATCTAGCCATGTCTGAACTGGGGTGGCAGAGTGGGCTAAAGAACAGTGATGGATTAAACCCAGATCTTTTGACTGGGTGTGAGTGTTTGATTGGTTCAGATGCTCCGTCCATCACCACCCCCTTTTGTACCGCTTTTGGCCGCCATAAGTGTGGCAGGGTATGCTCAGACGTGAGTCCCTTGCTCACTTTGCCACTGGATTCAAGCAAGCCGGGCTGAAGACGGCTGCAATGCCAGAAACCGGTCCTCAGAAGCTTGTTTCCGGTCCAGGGAAGGCATGGCTTGGCAGTTCGGGCTGGACTGTTCTCATGAGGCACAGGGTCAGACTGATTTGCATATAGCCATGTCTGAACTGGGGTGGCAGAGTGGGCTAAAGAACGGTGATGGATTAAACCCAGATCGTTTGACTGGGTGTGAGTGCTTGATTGGTTCAGATGCTCCGTTCATCACCACCCCCTTTTGTACCGCTTTTGGCCACCATAAGTGTGGCAGGATATGCTCAGACATGAGTCCCTTGCTCACTTTGCCACTGGATTCAAGCAAGCTGGGCTGAAGACGGCTGCAATGCCAGAAACCAGTCCTCGGAAGCTTGTTTCCGGTCCAGGGAAGGCATGGCTTGGCAGTTCGGGCTGGACTGTTCCCATGAGGCACAGGGTCAGACTGATTTGCATATAGCCATGTCTGAACTGGGGTGGCAGAGTGGGCTAAAGAACGGTGATGGTTTAAACCCAGATCTTTTGACTGGGTGTGAGTGTTTGATTGGTTCAGATGCTCCGTCCATCACCACCCCCTTTTGTACCGCTGGATAAGAGAAGGGCATGGGTGACCGTTTCTTTAGCTGCCCTCGGAAGAAGTGGAAAAAAATCTCTGACGATTTTAAGTAGCCCAAAACAATTATCGTCAAGCTTTTTGATTGGAGTTGAGAACGAGAGGTTCTCCTTAAAGCAAACCCCCAGATTTGTAGCAGGTTTCCCCGTAGAGGCTGGCATAACGAACTCAGATGGCCAGAAGATTTCTCTGAACTGAGGGGGAAACTTTCCATAGAGGAGTATTTTTGACTTCTCTTCATTACACTTAAGTTGAGCAGAGGCCAGCCAGTGGAAGACTGTCGTCAAACAATTTTTTGTGGAGGAGATAGAGCTCTCCTATTCCCCCCATGTGAACAGGACCTGGGTGTCATCAGCATAAGCAATAATTTTTGCCTCCAAGTCCTCCGCTAATTGGACCAAGGGGGTAATGTTAATGTTAAAAAGAAGGGAGCTAAGGAATGCCCATTGCGGGACACCTGTGGCCACTATCTGATGAGATGAAGAAGACGGCGGAAGCCATATCTGTTACAGCCATACATCCAAAAAGGACTTAAGCCAGCCCTAAGCAGTGCCAGATACACCAATCCCAGCAAGTCGGGTGGGTAGCAGCGAGTGTGGGACAGTGTTGAACGCCGTAGACAGGTCAAGCAAATTCAGTGCTGCCCTCCTGTCGGCATCCAGACACTCCTGGATGGCCTCGGAGATTTCCAAAAGGGCTGACTCAGTGCGATAAGAAGCCCTGAACGCCGATTGGGACGGATGTAAAAGGCCCGAGCTTTCATTGAATTATGTAAGCTGTTTAGTCACCACCTTATCACACACCTGTGCCACACTAGGCAAAAGGGAGATAGGACGGTAATACGCTGGGCTCAGAGGGTCACAACAAGACCAGCGCTTTGAGAAAACCCCCAGATTGTCCTGAGACCTATAGATCAGAGAGCCTCCCAGAGTAAAGTGTGCCAAGAAGCAGATGCTGAAATCCAAGACTACACATTCCCCCGGTGAACTGACCTCACCACGGTGAAGGACCTACTTTTCCCTGTATATAATGACCACTCCACCTCTTCCCCCTGTGCGATCGACTCCAGAGATCCTGTAGCCTTCAGGAATGGCCATCGTGACATTTGGATTGGAGAATTCATCCAGCCATATCTCCGTAATAAACAGGAGATCAACTGGTTTATCCACGAGGAGGTCAAAGACATTCTGATGGTGTTTCTTGAGTGAGCACGTGTAAATCATGGCAGCAAGAATTAGTGGCCCCCTTATTCACATACTGGTGGAAGTGCTGGGTTGAGCTAAGTTGGCCAGGCTAGAGTCCAACCTGAAATCACAGGTTGTACAAATGGACTCATGGCACTCATGGCACATTAGCACATCCCACCTGCTAATATGCGGGCCTGGCAGACTCCATAACTTTCCTACACTGACGCCAACATCATTCTGTCAGGGGACTTCAATATGACCTTACTTCAAGAAACGAAGGACACCAGGCACCATACTTAGGCCAAAACTTGACGTGACACCTTTGGCAAGCAATGCGCAGTTCACCTGTATGATTTCTCAATGCGAATGCTTAATGGTCACAGCCCGACAGACACCCCAGCAGCATACACAAGGGTCACTCAAAAGTCAGCCTCAATTAACAACTATTCTTTCACAGACCACAACCTTGCTCCCCAGATCACAAACTTTCAAATCTTGGATAGAGCAGAGAGCGGCCATCAACCGCAATCCTTAACGCTCTTCAGAAACAACATAATTTCAATTCTCATTAACGCAATGCCGCAACAACTCCATTGCCATAACCTCAGACGTCTCATTTGGAAAAAGGACAATATATGCGAATTTATGGAAACATGTATCAGTATCTTGGAGAAATAAAAATCCGAACCATCTAGCATCCAGGCCTGGGAGTCATTCACCATAGAACTAAATCAAAAATGGTCCAAACAAGCAATTGGCAGAAAAGCAGGAAAATCGTTGGGGCAGCATGGTTCATCAAAAGCCTCAGAATTCAAAAACAACAACTGAACATATATTTATGACAACTAAGATCTCAAGGCTCATTTTCCACCCAAGAACAATTGCTTCTCATTTCTAAAGCCAGAAAAGACCTTAAAAGAGACATCATGGTGACCAAGAAAGTATTCTAGGAACACCTCTGGGCAAAACTCCATTACTCCTGCAAACAAACAGACTCTAAGCTTTTCTGAGAAATCATCAACCAGTTAACAAACTTCAAAGAGCAAGTCTTAAAAACAATTAAAAAATTAAGATCCGAGGGTGGCCCTGGACCCAAAGGCCTCTCAAAGACCTTGTTTCAGCACAATCCATACTTCTGGGCAGATTACTTGTCTCATCTATTTGTTGGATATTCTAACCTCTAACACGATCCCTGACTCTTGGAGGGGAAGCATTCTAAGCCCAATATACAAATCGGGTTCTCGTCCTTCAAATTATAGATTGATCGCGTTAATCTACGTGGAGGCTAAAATCTACGCATCAAACCTGTTGGCATATTTAGAGGACTGGGCAGCACGAAAAAAACGTATTCCTCATACACAAACCGGATTTAGGGCCGGGATGGGCACCCTGACATTTCCGCTGTAACCCTCCTGGCCAATCAAGCCCTTACAAAATCAAGGCCACTCTACGAATGTTTCAACAACCTTAGAGCAGCCTTCGACAAGGTTTCAAGAGCCAAGCTATGGGCAAAATAGCACAACTGGGGGGTCCCAGCTAGGTTGCTCAAGGCCAAAATCAACCTGTACTGTCAGACGTGGGTCCAGATAAGGAAAGGAGATGGGCTCAGCATTACTAAGTAGATCTACACATTCAACGGGCTAAAACAAGGGTGCGTGCTGGCACCCTCCCTCTTCAACATTTACACCACTGATCTGGACGAGCACCTTCCGTCAATCCAATCTGACCCTCCGAAACTTGGCACACCCAGCCTTCAATATACAGATGGCATCATTTTACTGGCACAAACGCCAATTGGTTTGCAGCAACGAATGACCAAACTTGGAGCTTATACCACCTCAGTCCAACTAACCATCAATCACCAAAAAACTAAGGTGTTGCATTTTAACGAACACCATAAAGCTGATTGCAAATTCACTTAGACCTTGCACAAGCGACCTTTGACCGAAGTGGATTCATACAAATACCTAGGCTTCCACATTAATCGCAAACTTACCTTCAAGATTCAACTGTCCAAGATCGCACGAAATCCAAACAGCTACAGTTTGCCCTCAACATCTTAAAAAACAAGCTTGCAGGCAGCCCCATTGCTCACCTACTAAAGGTTATAGCAGCAATATTCCTGCCCTCCATCTCATATGGCACAGAAATCTTAATGGCAAGGACACTACAGGCCTGAACCTGGAACAATTGATTCTTTTCAAGAAACTGTTTGCAATTCCCCGCCATATTTCACAAGCACAAATCCAACTTGAGAATGGTCTAAGAAACCAGATTTCTGACAGACAAGGTGCACTAGTCAAGTACTATTGGAGGATGCGGGACAAAATCATAGAAATCAAAATGCAATCCAGCATCAAAAATTCAATCTTCAGAGCTCTGAAGGCATCGCTCTCAGCACTGAAGTTAGAGGAGGCATGGCTTACAGCTCCTAGCTACTCCATCTTTAAATATGTGGTCAACAAAGCCATAAAACTGCATTCTTCATTATTGGACATAACTGCCCTTGCAAAAAAAAAACACGCCTTGACCGTGCTACAGACATACCAGAGGCTGTAACCCTAATCCTACTTGCTAGATCATTTTCCACATCAGAAAAAACACCTTTTCATGCTACTAACGCTAGGGTCATACTCATCAAAGGACCTAACCCCGGAATTGAAATATGCAGGGCAATCAAAGGAATTGCGTCTGTGCGGAACCTGGGATGAGTCCTTACTGTATCTACTGTGCATCTACCCTGGTCTAATAGAAACACTCGCAACGGGCCTCCGGAAGGTCTTCAGGAAGGCACAAATAAGCAGCAGTAAGTTACTGTCTCAGGGGCTCATCCATCCCACTGTCCTGCAGAGCCATAAACTTTCTAAAAAACGTGGTAAGAGAACTGGCCAATGCAGAACCTGTTTACCAACTCATGCAGTGTTAGAACATCTGGCTCCAATAACCTACAGCAGCCTTGCTTACATGTTAATACTTTTTAAAATATCGCCTTTTTATAGCTTTTACAAAAATAATAACACTGTACATGTTTGTAAGTTTTACTCATGGTGGTTTTCCCACCCTTTTATGATTTGTTTTAATGAAATCAAATAAAAGTATATTTGATTGACTGGCCTAACTGAGGGCATAGTGACTGCAATTGTTCACTGCTATAATGCCACCTATGCTCTTGATGGGGAGCACGGCGGGCAGCGTGGCTGGCGCTGGCTGCAACCGGGACGCTGACGGGCACCGACGGGCTTGCCTTAGGCGTGGCCACTACACACAGACTCTGCGCGTCCACACAGCTTGCATATTTATGATCCTGATCTCCCAAAAACTAGAGTGCGCACTTCCCCAAAATGGCGTCTCTCGATGGCGAGCAGGTGATCCAGGAAGTTGTCACCCTCAAGAAAGCAGCAAATCTAATTCAGCAAATACAGTATAGTAGAATCCAAATTTAAAAGTCTAAATAAATGGTAAAAATAATTGAAGAGGTCTTAGAAGTAGCAGCCAGTGAAGTGAGCAAATAGTGCAAAATAAGGTAGTGATCGAACAGCAGTGGGCGGAGTAACCCCTGAAAGCTGTGATGGGAGTGTTCTGTTTAAGGCCCGCCTGGCCATTCAGCCACTCAGGCATTTTCTCCCTGGGCTTCAGTCTAGGAGCCTGCTTTCACAGCAAAATAGTCTGCGATGGGCCAAACATGTCATGTACAGCTGGTAACTCATTAGAATATGTTTGCCAAGGCTGACATAGGTTTCCAATCTGGCCCTGCACAGATGTCCTGTCAGCCTAGTTGAATTCCAATCACACAATTTTAAATATAGAGGTGCTAGATGTCCTATGTAGCAGTAAGAAGGAAACAATTGAAAATATAGTGAATACTGTTGTAATGTGCTTATTACTTTTGCAGTCTCTCCACTGTGGTTCTCTGCCTTCTGCTCAGCCTGTGTGAGGTCACATAGAATGTTGGGATTGGTTTGTATGTTGAGTAAATCAGTTGTTCTGCAGGGCTGAGCAGAAAGGACCCTTGCTCCTGGTGGGGCATTTCAATGGTTTTACCAAGGACCAGTACTTCTCTTTATAACTGAGTACACATGATTTAACTACAAGAATAAATATACCACTACGCTTATCTACAAGACTTGCCTATGTCTTTTATCATCTTTTAACACTGGCGACGATTTAAAAAGAACCCATGTGAGCTATCTTGGATTGACTGAAGAATCATAAGAAGAAGAAGAAGCGTTTTTAAAAAGGATTTAAAGTACTGGCGCTGATTAGAAATTTAAAGACTTAAAGACTTCAAGTAAGTGTTTTGCAACTCGTGAATTGATGAAACTAGGCACCCCATATACCCCACAAGTGACCTCATCATCGGTCGCCCTTAATTAAGAAGTGCCTTCCACTACCTAATAATTGCTTTGGCCTTAACGACTTCCTGTATGTGTGTCAGCTGTCAGTACATAAGTTACAGCTGTGTCGAGGAGAGAAGCCAGCTTTGAGTGTTATTGTAGATGAAGAGTACTCCAGGAATCAAGTAAGTAAGAAAGGCAGAGTTTATTCAGCTTGTGATAAGTACAGAGCCTCCTGCCTCAGCAACCGCCAGGTCGGAATCAAGGGAATCTGGAATCCACTGCATGCAATGCATGATTCCAGATTCCACATTCCATGGTGAGAGGCAGGAGAAGTATAGAGAATACAACATATCCTCTCTTCTTAATGAACAAAGTATGAACTATATAATTACAAACTAAAGACATAAAAGTATCATGTAAAATTCACGCTTGGAACAAAATATCTTCGCAGAATGTAAGTGCACTGAGAAAGTACAAACATAACTAAGTAATGAAATTAACTAAACAATGAGATTGCTAACGATAATAAAGAATGTCAATGAAAGCATTATACAAATAAGATAAAACTTGTACTACATGAATATACATTACTCAATCCTACTCTACAGTGTAACATGCAATGATCAAACAAGAAGAACAAATGGGAGCAAGAAACAAAAAGGTTAGAGTAAGAATTAATACAACACAAAGTTGTCAAACTTCCTGGGAGTATTACGCTGTCTTGAGGAACGAGAATCTGCTTGTGCAGGCGAACTGACCTGCTCGTTAACTCGCTCAGATCCACTAGGGATGAATTTGGGATTAACTGTGACTCCAGGACCATTTGAACAGGAAGCATTCTCAGAATCATACGAGTCATTCTTAACAACACCACCACTCCCTTTCGTAAACAGAGCAATCCTTCTAAAGTTCCAACTCTGGCCATTCTCAAGTACAACATGCCACTTGTGCACCTCTCTGACTTTGAAAGGATCAGAAAACTTGTTCGCTCCAGACTCCTTTCTACCTAACTTAATTTTGACATAATCACCAACATCAACCTTACCAACCTTCCCTTTGAAGGAACATCTGTCATGCATGGAATTAGCATTAGAGGAGCACTCAAACCCCTGAGACTTAAGTTCCAACAACCACTGAGGAATCATCTTAGTCTTGGGAATTCTACCTCGCATGGTCACAAAGGGAACCTTATTAGTCACACTATGAACTGTGGTATTGTAAGACCAAACAGCTTCCTCCACAGCGCTACGAACATTCCGTTTACCTTGCAAAGCTAGTTGAATAACACCCTTAATAAGTCTGTTCATGCGCTCCACAATGCCGTTCCCCTGTGGATTATATAAGGACGTATGCATGTGTCTAATACCATGGTTGGAAAGAAAAATTTGCATGGAGGAGGATGTCAATTGTGTACCGTTGTCTGTCAACAATACGCACGGAAAACTTTCTTTCATAAAAACCGACCTAAGATACCCAATCACACTCTCCGTGGTTATATTCTTCATGAACTCAACACTCAACCAACGAGAACACGCATCCACTAGGACTGTTGCAAACCGACAATCAGCAGACAAGTAGTCCATAGGACCGATAAAGTCCAAACAAACCTTGCTCCAAGGTAAATCTTCGCAGTTGGAGATAGATCCCAAAGGACGTGAATGTACCTTTAATCTTTTTTCACTCTCCTTGCACATCATACAGTTCTCCACCCAACGCCTTACATCATCATCTAGACCTGGCCACCAAAAGTTGGTCTTGAGGCGTTTACTAGTCATACTCTGACTGAGGTGACCTTCATGGGCCAAAATAAATAATCTCTTCTTCAGTGGAGTAGGAGGTACAAATCTTTCACCTCGTAAAACAAAATCATCAGAGCTACCTACACTAAGCTCCTCCTGTACTTGTATGAAACTGCGTAAAGAAGATTTAATGTCACCCTCACGCTTCCACCCCAACCGGATGGCACTAATCAATTCAGCAAAATCAGAATCAGCTAAAACAGCACGATGCCACTCTTCTCTAGATATCGAATTAAAACCATTTGAGCAAACATCACTGAAATCATCAACCAAGCACACAGTCTCATCATCAAAATCATAGGATTGTCCACAATCAACAGGGAGACGGGACAAGCAATCCGCTTGAACGTTCTTCCAACCAGAGATGTGCTGCAGCGAAAAATCATACTCCTGTAACTTTGCAGCAAACCTCATGAGCCGAGGAGAACCTTTACTCGCTCCCCCAGGTGAAAGTATTTTGAGAAGGGGCTTGTGATCTGTTCTCAGTGAAAAGTGTGAGCCCCATACATAAGTACGAAAGTGCGACACACCCCAAACAGCAGCTAACGCTTCACGTTCTATGACCGCATAATTGCGTTCTGAAACTGTTAAGGTGCGTGAAGCGAAAGCTACTGTTTTTTCTGTGTCACCCTTCTTCTGAGAAAGGACAGCACCAATGCCATAAGCACTTGCATCTACGGTCACAAACGTATCTCTACCTGGTTCATATGTGGAGAGAATACCTGCATTGACGATCTCTAACTTGATCGTTTCAAAGGAATCAGATTGCAGAGGACCCCAGTCAAATTGAACACCTTTCTTGAGAAGTAATCTCAAAGCTTCAGTCTTGTGAGAAAAATTGTGGACAAACTTAGAATAATATTCTACTAGCCCCAGAAACGATTTCAACTGCTCTTTGTTCGAGTGAATGGGAGCACACCTGATGGCTTTCAACAAATCTTCCTTGGGTTTGATACCAGCATGTGATATAGTGTAACCTAGGTAATCTATTTCCGTTAACATAAACTGGCATTTATCTTTTCTAAGGGTGAGACCCGCATCAGAAAAGATATGTAACACCTTGGTTAAGTTATCGTTGTGTTCAGATTCATTAATCCCTGTCACTAAAACATCATCTTGAAAATAATGAACTTGCTTCAGGCTCCCAAACAAAGAATGCATCATGCGTTGGAAAACGCTGGCAGCGGAAGCCAACCCAAAGGGCAATCTTTTAAATTGGAACACTCCCTCAACAGTGACAAAAGCAGTAAGTTCCCTGGACTTAGGATGAAGAACTACTTGGTGATATGCTGAACGGAGGTCTAGTTTACTAAAAAATCTCGCCTTGTCCATTAACAGTACCATTTCGGAAATATTAGGGAGTGGGAATTTATCCACTACTATGTTCTGATTGAGGGACCTAAGGTCCACACAAAAACGCAATTTTCCATCCTTTTTCTTAGTAACGACAACAGGCGAAAGCCATTCTGAGACTTCTACAGGTTCTATATTGTCCTGTTTCTTCATGTCATCTAACATGTCTTTCACTTCCTTGCGAATGGCAATGGGTATTCTCCTGAGAGCGTGTCTTACAGGAGAGGCATCTTTTTTAAGTTTAATGACATGCATGTAACTACCCAACTTGCCCAAATCTGTGCGAAAAACATCTGTGAATTTATCTAAAATAAAGTCAATACTATGACATTCATCAATTACTAAAACACTTTCAGTAGAACGCGGGTCTAAAATAATGTGTAAATCGTACTGTTGTATCCAGCCCAAAATTGCCGGACCGTCATCTGAAAATGTACACTTTACCATTAGAACATCTGCCCTTAAATTCGAATGAAGCATCCATAACACCCTTTATGTTAATAATTTGTCCACTATACCCTTTAGGAATTATGTCACTTACATGAAGTGTCATATCGGGCCAGTGTTTTTTGAATAAAGACATGGGAAATATAGAATGCATAGATCCCGGGTCCACAAGTAGCGTTATGGCAGCCCCATTTACAATGAAATCGGCTTTAGGCCTCTGGAGACCAACACACAAGCACGTTCCCATATCATCACAACCTTCAATGCATAAAGACATTTCATTGGGAACATATTCTTCATCTACAAAGGCAACTTTGTTCACAGAAGGCGACCTGCAGGCCTTGCTAATATGGCCCTTCCTTCCACATTTCATGCAGGTTTTGTCTCTGGCAAAACATCCTGCAAAATCGGCTGCGTGAGTCATGCTGCCGCATCGAAAACAACCCATAAATTTGCTTCTTCCAACTGAACCAGTATTTCTGTTTCTCTGTCTAAAATTAGTAAATTTGGGTTTAGCATCAGTTGAAACTAAGTTCTTAGGCTTAACATCCGCGGAAGTGAAATTCTTATCCATTTTGTTCACAACACATATGGAATCATCCTTGTTCACATCTAAGCTGTGCATTTCTTCCATGCATTTGTCGGCTTCTTCCACTACTTTTGCAATGGCTATGGCCTCCGTCAAGCTAGGGTTCTTTGCAGCCCAAAGTTTTTGCTGCATCCTTTTGTTCTTGCATTGGACGATTAACTGGTCTCTGATCATCTGATCAGTCATGGGTCCAAAATCACATTTAAGTGAAAGTACCCTAAGCCGTGTAACCATTTGATCAACGGATTATTTATCTTTTTGAGGCATAGTGTAAAACTTGTGTCTCTGCATAACAATGTTCACCTTCTTTCCGAAGTATTTCTCAAGTCTCATTTTTGCTTCCATATATGGATTATCGACTAGCTAACCATCAGCACCACGTAATTCAGGCAAAAACTTAAATGCATGTTGACCACTCTTGCCTAATGAATTTAACAAGATTGCTTTTTTTCGTGATAATGGAAATCTAAGGCCATCTATGGCCTCTAGATAATTCTCGAAGACACCAATCCACTCTTCCCATTCTAAGATCGGTGTATCTCCTTCGGCCAAAAATGGAGGAGGAGGTGCAATTGTGGAATTCGCTGTGGTGGCCATTGTAGTAAGAAATATAGAACAATGCGGAATTAGGCTGAGGCAGGAGAAAAATTTTGTGTATGTTCAACCAAACAGGTACGTTTAATATATAACTGCTGAATCTGATGAAACAGTTCCTGTAGGAGTGCAAGATAAAATTGACAGTTTGGGAAATGGTGAAACCAATGAAAAAAAAAATCTTTTTTTTTTTTTTTTATCTGTCTTAATTGTATTCCATATTCCCAGTTTTCATAGATTTGATCAAAGTTTTGTCGCTTCCGAGGATAGGGCGTATATTGCACCGCTTCCGGTTCAGGTTGGAGCGGTTAAATTATGGCTTTGCGACGTGGTTGGCAATAGCAATCTTCCGTGGTTGGCAAAATTATAAGATGGCCGCCGTGCGTGCTGTTTGCTCATGAAAGCGTGATGACGTAGTGCGCGCTGAATGATGTCGTGCGTGCACAACAGAGAAATCCGAGCGCGAGCAAGAATGCGCGCGATGCTTATGTCGCTTGGCAACTAGAACTCGGGCAGGCCGCGAATGACCGTTGACAGGCAAAGCGCTAATTAGTTTCTCCAAGCGGGAAAAACAGCAGAAAACTCACGGCACTATCGCCATCACCAGGAAGTTCAAAGATGAGAGGCAGGTTCAAGGGAGAGCGCCAAGTCGCAAGTCCAGCTACAGGAACATCATCCGTGGAGAAGATCCGTGGAGAAGACGCGATGGCAGAGGGATGGTGGCAGTTCACAGGGTTCACAGGATCGTCAGCAAAATATTGTAGATGAAGAGTACTCCAGGAATCAAGTAAGTAAGAAAGGCAGAGTTTATTCAGCTTGTGATAAGTACAGAGCCTCCTGCCTCAGCAACCGCCAGGTCAGAATCAAGGGAATCTGGAATCCACTGCATGCAATGCATGATTCCAGATTCCACATTCCATGGTGAGAGGCAGGAGAAGTATAGAGAATACAACAAGTGTTTTCCTGCCCTGTTTATTTATTATCCACGTTGTGTAAAATGGGGATTCTACTCGCGAATTAAGAGAGCCGGCACCCCTGTGTGATATTTCTTGTCCCGTTTACGTGGATCTCCGAAATTCATGGTGGGCAGTTTGCATGGTCTCGTGGCATATCAAGCTTACAGTTTTCGTTTATTGACTGGTGTGCTAAGTCTGGAAATGCCGCAAAATGAGGCAAATGTTAACACTTCTATACTGTTTATTTTTGAACGGTGATGCCTACCGTTATTATGCACGCTCGTGCTTCTGCCTCATTTGCGTAGCTGGATGCACGCGCTGACTCTTCTCTCAGTAAGCTGGTGTTCCCTTTGCGTCTGTGCGTTCTGAAATCATCACGTCATGCGCACATCACGCATGTCACGTACGCCCAAGCGGCTACTATGACAATGTGACAACGAAATGAAGAAAGGATTTTACGTGTATAGAAGCCTCATTTTTCTGGGTTTTGGCAGCATTTAAACTCTAAGGATTTATTGCGAACTTTCACAGTTTTGTGGAATTATTCTCGCTATTGTGGGGATTTCCCTTAAGCATCGTGTATTACTTCAGTGATACACACACTTTTCATTTTTCATTCAGAATATCACCACCAGAGGTTGTGAACTTTGTGCAGTTCCACGTGGCGGATGGCGACCGGCAGTACATCTCTCAACCTTTTGGCTATTAAATTTGAATCATCAACGCTCTGCCTCCAGCTCTTCTTTACACCTTATTGTGGATTTAACACTTGGTTCTTCATGAGGTACTGTGTTTTGGGCCTCATCTGCAATCTGCTAAGAATGAGTTTTAAATGGTGTTTGGAAGTTATCAGTAGTGAATTCGGGTGAGGGATCGCTCACCGGAGCAACACAATTCGTGAGTCAGACAGGGTGTGCCATCCAGTTGTGTGCTTTTAAGACCACGGTGACTACGTTTTTTGTGTTAGCCTTTTATTTTCTTGTGGACTGTTTATTTACATTGTGCGCACCTCACAATTTGTATGTAAGGGGGGAGTGTGGGTTGAGTTTGCCTTGCATACATTGTGCGAGACTGGTACACACAACAGAGAAACTACCCTTTGTATTGGTTTATTAGTTTTTACCCTTGTTTGGGGGAAAGGGAGAATGGTTTTTAGTTTTTCTGGACTTTCTCATGTTTTATTAGGTTGTAGTATTTGTTTCAACCTGTGTTAAGGGGTTTACCGTGGATTTAAAGATACCCACAGTTTTTTTTTGCAAGAGTCATGGGTTTAAGGATATCCATAAAATATCTTGTGTGTTTCGGGTCTAAGATACCCTAGATTAGTTTTTGATACCCCAGATTTACTCTAGGTACCCTGCATTTGTATTGGGTAAATATACCTACAGAGTGACTTGTGTTTTAGGTTTATGTGCCCTATTTTAGTTTGGGTGGGGTTAAAGGATACCCCGGATTTACTTTGGATATAAAAATACCCAGGTTGGTTTATGGTGTTTTGGGTTTAAGTACCCTGTTTTAGTTGGGTGGAATTTGCCCTACACTAGTTTCTGCAATGTAGGGTTGTAGATCCCTGATTTGCTGTGGTTTGGTGCTTTAGTTGTGGTGCCATTAGTTCTGCAATGTAGGGTTGTAGGGTTGTAGATCCCTATTTGTTTGTGGTTTTGTGCCTGTTGTGGCACATTGGGTACTTTGTGCGGTCACTTGGATTTGTAATCGCACTGTATCTTCTTGTCTTCCACTTTCCACTTTCTTTTTGATTATCTATGATCATTAACGGGGAGAGGGATGTGTTATATTGTTATTCATGATGCGATGTGTCCTCTTTTTCTGTTGAATGTGTGTTTTCCATCTTTATGCATTTTTGTGTATGATCATTATTAGGCAAGAGGGATGTGTTATATGTTGTTATTGATGCATTCCTTTTTCCTGATTTAATATTATTATTATTGCATATCTCCTGTATGTTTTATAATCTTTTATTCAATGTGTTTTTGGTTATTAAGGGGGGAGATGTGTTGTAATGTGCTAATTACTTTTGCAGTCTCTCCTCTGTGGTTCTCTGCCTTTTGCTCAGCCTGTGTGAGGTCACATAGAATGTTGGGATTGGTTTGTATGTTGAGTGAATCAGTTGGTCTGCAGGGCTGAGCAGAAAGGACCCTTGCTCCTGGTGGGGCATTTCAATGGCATTTCAATGGGGTGGGGCATTTCAATGGTTTTACCAAGGACCAGTACTTCTCTTTATAACTGAGTACACATGATTTGACTTCAAGAATAAATATACCTCTACGCTTATCTACAAGACTTGCCAACGCCTTTTATCATCTTTTAACAAATACCTACATGGCTGTAACTCTATATGCATGTAGAAAACCTGCCATTTATTTCTGAACTCTCCTTTTGTGTATGTAAACTAAATGCCAAAAATGTAGTAACAAGAGTGCAAGTAGGGTGTGAAAATGTAGGTGTGCAGAGGAAAGAATCAGTCAACCAAGAAAATGTTTTTCCTGGTGGAGAAAAGAGGTAGAACCGTTAGATTTTTCAATGCAGATTTTTGTTACATTTATTCTTGTTAGCTAATCAGCAGAGAACATGTGTTAGCATATCATCTGTAGGTGCTAGGCAGTAGACGGGATCATGGATTTCCATGATTATCCCTTGGGATTTTTGTGGGTCTCCAACAAGCTGCAAAGGTTCTCAAATCATAGGAACAAACCATTATAGTGAAGCATTCAAATTACTTTTTTACCAAAGGTGGGACAAATTTTTGCACCTGCACTTTACATTTTAATTATTGAAAAATTAATCAATAGGTTTTGTAAGGGGCAGTGGAGTGTCATTACACTAGATTTGATGACTGCCTGTGCTGATTTGGAGGATTGCCTTTTGGATTTCTAGGGATTCTGTTTTTTACAGGGTGTTTACATTTTTGCAATAGCCTTGTGAATCCGTATGTTGCATTTGTGACTCTGTACAATGAAAGGTACAAGCGGTAGTGCAAGCTTTGTAAATTACAACCAGATGCCTCACAAGCACACATACAAATGCTTTCCAACACCAGCTTTAACAATGCTGCCTTTGTAACATCTTAGGGCCTGATTTAGAATTTGGTGGGTTTATACTCCATCACAAACATAATCGATATCCTGTCTGCCTTACAGTTGCATTAGGATTTTTTCTCCAAGTAAGTCAGACTCTCAGTCAGTTGATTCACAGGCTAAATTTTGACACAGAGCAAAGAACAGGGCTGAACAATGACCTTTTGCTTAACAACACCTATTTCTTTTTCTGCCCATAAAGAAGTGCATGAGCCTGATTTCTCCTCTGCAAGTCAACACATTTCTACACGTTTCTCTTACCATGCGAGAATGTTGACTGCTTTCACCTTGCATTTTATATTCCTGTTACTATGCCTCTCCTATACACCCTTGCTAATGATGAGGTAGAAGATGCACTTTGTCTGTAAACCCATGTTCTTGTAAAACTATTAATTGCTTTATAGCTTGGTTCACACGCTAATAGTTTGTACACATAACATGACACAGTGAAACAGTAAACATGTTTAACAAATTAACAGAGTTTCATTTAGTTATATTTATTCATTCACCAAGTTTCTGAACTTCATCGTCTGACTAACCTCAATTGAGAAGAAATATAAGAAGCAAATCTCAATAAAATTGAGTTACTGCCAAAATGTCAACATGTAGAGGGAAGGTTATACTCGGAAGACAGACCCTCCTCACAAGCAGAATAAACTGAACAATTGTGTAGTTGTCGTGTCCTACAAGGTCAATCCTAAGGAGCGTATTCATAAAGGCAGGTTGTAGCACTTGAAATAGTTGTTCTTTAGAACTATTTTTCATACTTTGACATTTCTTTATGAATTGGTCGCAATAAATAAATAATATTTTACAATAAATAAACATTAACTAACTATAATTAAATTACTTCCCACCCTAAACCCTTATAAACCCACAACCCGCACCAATTATTAATTATTTAGAATTCAATTGCTTCCCAGCCTTTACCCCTATAGACCCCAGAACCTGCACCAGAAAAAAAGAAATCACTCAATAAACATCATTAATTATCAATTAATTATTTAATGGTAATTAACAACTAATTATTAATTAATTAAAATTTAAATATTTCCCAACCTTTACCCCTGTAAACTCCACATCCTGCATCTAAAAAAAGATTAATTACTCAATAAATACATTAATTAATGAACAACTAATTATGTATTACTAACATTTTTATTATTTCCCCCTGTACTCCTACTATACCCACAACCTGCTACAGACTAAAAACCACAAAATATAATTGAATTAAATGTAATAACTACTATAAATGATAAACATATATTAAAAAACAAACAATTATCCCAAAAAATTACATCATACACATTTAAAATATATACTAAAATACTTAACACTAATTAAAAAATGATAATTTAAATAACTATATTTTTGCAAACTATATTTATGACTTTAATATTGTAAGATTCAGTATTACTTACTTTAAACTCAATATTCTTGAAATCAATATTTTTTCTGACGATATTTCCCTATCACAATATTTAAAGCTCGATATTTTGGTAAGGGGATATTTTTGATTCAATATTCTGTCTGAAAACCTGTGTACAGTAAGGACAATCCACAAATGTATTTGTAGCAAACACATTACCTACACAGTATGAATTTCTGTATATCTATAATTAATATATGTGCTTTCCAAGACTGTAAGCCTTGTACTTTCCTTTGCTTAATAGTATGTGCAACATTAGAACAAGATCTTTGCTAAACATATTTCAGGGTGCTTCCATTTTGAGCAAATGGTCAAAATCTTTTAAAGCGACTTGTCTTTCCCCTGATTTTTTACCTGGTTTTGAAGTTTGGGTGAGAGGTGAACAATAACTAACAATTTGAATGACATCAATAGATGTTTTTAAAAACAAATGAATTAGGTTATATAATAACATAGATGGGGATGCTTGTGTATGCCAATTAAAAATATGCTATAGGCTAAATAAAGATGTGCTGAAGAAAAATATTGGTTTCTGGCTATGTTTTTGGTTCACCTGAATTTCAAATATGAATGATTTCTTGTGATGTGAAGCTGGCGGCATCCAGTGCATTTTGACCCATAATGTAGGGGATCTTTGTTTAGTCACTTGTGCTTCGTGCAAAAGAGTCTGAAAGGAATTACCCCTTTAACGGAGGGCTCGGGTAATGCAATTGCGAATTCAATGATAGCTAAAATTAATTACCTGTAATCTTCATTACAAGAGTTTGTTTCTTTGCCTAGTACTCATTTTAATGGAGGTTGTCCCACCTTCAAAAAACCATCTATTTGTGTTTTGTAGTTCTTGTCCATTTGTGGTCAATATATACATCGAACTGCACACTTTATAGTAAATTTGTACTGTTAATGGTGTGTACTTACTGAAGTAGCTCAATGGAATCATTTTGAGAATTTAACTAAAAATAAGCGTAATAAAAAAATACCAAACATACACAAATAACACCAGTGTAATTAACATTTTGCAGAGGGCTAGAAAACATAAATACATGTTAATAAAGAAGCAACTGATTTAGCAAACACCTCAATCCTTCGTTTGAACACAAGTAAAAGGTTGCAAAAACGAGATTTGTGCTGTTATGCTATATCCACAGGCTACCCACCTTTATTTCCTGTTCATCAGAGGATGTCTCCATTCACAAAAATTGTATCATCAGGAAAGCAAGTGATCTGGAAGATAAACAACTACAACGTTGAGGCCACAATAGTTCTGAAGTGCTGCCATTAACCTGTTGAAGTGCAGTGGTGGCTCGGAATCAAGAAGCATGGCAGAGGCAGTACTAACCAGAGGTAATATAGTTTCCTCCTAATAAACCTACAGCACCAACAGCATCATGTTCGCTTCCAGCATCTGCCATTGCTTGGTGTTTCAATATTCCAGGGCTTTAATCAAGACCACAGGTACAGGCAACTCCAAAACAGAACATTTCCTTAAGCATGATGAAAGAGTAGATGGTACAAGACTATTTGGATGAACAAAGAGAAATCTATTTGGATCAAAGCTGTTGACCTGTTGGCATGGGAAAATGTACCAGTGGTCAGAACTCAGTAGACTGGGAATAAAGAATCTTGCACATCCTGTAACCAGGTTATCCTCGAAGCAGATATTTAGTGTTGTCACAGTCAGAAGGACCTGTCTCCTTCATCAACACGTAGAGAGATTGACGATGATAAAAATGAACAAACACTTCATACCTGCAAAGACACAACAGTGGATGAGGCCAATTTCTCAGATAGGAAAAGTATGGTGAGAGATCATTCTCCAGCTCACCACCCTGAATTTGAGGATGAGCTCTACTTTCAGAACAAATTGAAACCACACAACATAAATGTTTGATGTAAAAGATAAAAATTTTTACATGTTTGTAGTGTGGCTAATATGAATAGACTTAAATGGACCAGTGGGCGCCACACAGATAGGCAGTGAAGAAGGACACAAACATTTTGGCCTGGTGAATGAGTGGTGATAGGTGACAAACAAAGAAATGAAATACAATCTTAGAGTCAATCATATACTTTACAGTGAACAATTAATTGTTTCTAAGTCAACAATGGGTGCCTCCAGAGAAGTTACTGAAAAACAAAAGGTGCCTGTATTAATTGATGTAACCTGGTGTGGTAGCATGATTTTTGGATAACTATTGGCACATAATAATTAGAGGTACCTGAAATTAGAGTAATTTGTATTTGTGTAATTATGCAAAATTTCAGGAAAATTAAATGAATTGCACTTAATTACATGAAATGTGAATTTGTTGTTTAGGGGTACATTTTAGGGCAACATGCATCATTGTGGCAATCTTTGATATAAGGACTCATTTTATGGTGAAAAATGTGTGAACAACACAATTGCTGTAAAAAAAACACCACTTGAGTTCTGGTTGTTCATGTACTTACCACACAATATTTTTCCCTCAAACAGTGATGTAATTCCACAAAATTGAATAATTGTGTAATTTTGGGAATTGTTCATACCAAGTGTAACATGAAATTCATGAATTTACAAGAATTAAACAACAATAATACAAATTTTGCTTGAGACTCAAAATAAAAATAATTCCAGTTGTACTACTTTTTCTCTACTCTCAAATCCAGCCTCAAGTCCCACTGCCCACAACACAATGCACCACACCACACCACCATGCCTAATTAACTACCAGCCCTACAAATATTAACAATCGGTTAGACAGCAGTGAGTATTAGGTATGGTTGGCATTTTAGGTCAGGGCTTGGGCTAGGTTTAGGGTGGGCTATGAATAGGTTGAGTGGTAAATGGAAGGTAGAAAACAGAGAACTGTAACAGCTTGCATATGAGGAAGAAATTTAGGGCCATATTATCAAGAACAAGTGATAACATTATCGCCGCTTTAGCGGCAGGAAACTGCCGCTAAAGCGGCGATAATGGGCTTGATGATATGCTCTTGTGAATTCCCATAGAAGCCCATGTTTTCGTGTGAACCTGGGCTTCTATTGGAACTCTCAAGGGCATATTATCAAGCCCATTATCGCCTCTTTAGCGGCAGTTTCCTGCCGCTAAAGCGGCGATAATGTTACACCCCTTCTTGATAATATGGCCCTTAGTAAAAAGCTGAGGGAGAATTTGTAGCATGTGTCAGTAATGTGATTGGACAGAAGAGGAAATGGTAGGTATGGGTGGGCAGTGGGCACTGGGCTAGTTTACCATGAGCACACCTCTTCTTCTTCCCTAAATTAAATGGCTGAGGGGAAGACACAGACATTAGGGAAGGGATAACTTAAAGAGTATTGGGGACCAGGCTTAGGAATGGATTTGAGATACTGCTCATCCCAGCCAGCAGCCGCTTGCTCCTCTTCCTCCTAATAAAGTCCCTTCTACTGGCCTTCCTCTTTAGTATCTGCTTCGGTAGGCTCTTTAAAAAAAGGCACTTATTTGGTAATGTCAATACCAGTTGCATTATTAGCACAGATGAAAAAAATATCTAAGAAAATCTGAATGAATTGCGAACCACAGACACACTTTGAAAGCTGTACTTTTTTTTAATTCAAACAGGTCAAAACTAACTGGCAGATTTACAAGGAAGTGCTGCAGCAACGCAAGTCCTTTGGCTGCGCAATGCTGCGGAACTTCCATAGCACAGGAATGTGACATATTTACAATAATATGTTGCATTCCTGTGCTCTCCCCTGTGCTGGTGCACAAACTGCTGCCATGCACTGGCGCTGGCACCCTTGCACAATGGTGCAAAAATACCTGCGTCATGAGGAGATTGTTTTTGTGCATGAAGGGGCACTTTCCTGCACCAAAACAATCTCTGCAGGCATTTTCGTCTTTGAATGCGTGCTGTAGAATGCAGTTGAGCAGTGAGTAAATGATATATAAGATGCATTATCAGAAATTGATTCATTACAAACAGACATTGTAGCACTCAAATGTCACACTTAAAATTTGGAGATTAGACACCACAAAAAGAATTTACAAATTTCTGGAATCCCAGAAATTATGGAAGGCATTAGTCCTGTTCCATTCTTTTAGTCTTTCATACCAGAGGTTTTAGACATGCCTTCTACCACCTTACTTAATATTCAGAGAGGCTATTTTCTAAATCTGAAATCCGCGATGTGCTATCTTTGATTTTTTGGTTTCCCCAACCCTGGGATGTTTCCAATTTTCTTAGGTGTGTTTTACAGTCATTATTGTCTTGTCATGTACTGCCTTTTTTATGGTATCACTACTTTTCTCTTTCTCCTCTTTATTTATTTCCTTCATCTTCCTTTTCATACTTATGCTCCCTTCTTTTTGTCTTTGCTTTTATCCAATTCATTAATGTCATAGATGTTTCCAGATATTTTGTTTATGTTCTGTTTTATATAGTGCTTGTTTTCATTTACTTGAGAGATGTTTATTTGTTATGCATCTTTATAATGTTCTATATTCAGAGTTGTTTCATGGAATGTTAAGGTTTAGGTCATCCTATAAAATGACAGTAGGTACTTCCACATTAAGACACGCTCAAAGTGGATATATTGAAAATACAAGAGTCTCATCTAACCTAGATTAAGAGAGCTTGGGTGGGCTCGCTCTTTATATCCCCAGCACACCACAAGAAAAACATTATTAGTCTGTGTAATAAAGCACTAAATGTACTAGTTAACTCTCATGAGACTGATTAGGAGTGATGCTGAGTAGTGGCTGCTCTATTTACTAACCAAATCTATATTACAATTTTTAATGTTTATGGTCCAACCCTGGTCAATAATTCCTTTTTGGTGTGATTTATCAAAGAAACGAATATCATATACTATCAATTATATTTAATTATAGGTGGGGTTTGCAATCAAGTTATTGCTCTATCCTAGATAGAAACTTTAGGGTGAAATATTTTCCTAATAAGAAGCAAAAGCAATTCCAGTCTACAATTTCTAAACGTGCTCTTATTGACTCTTGGAGATTAATTAAACCAATTTGAGAGAATACAGCATCTTCTCACTCGTTCATCATTCCCAATATTGCATTGATTACATATTTACTTCTAACGCTTTATTACAAGACATACTCAATGCTAAAATTGGTGCCATTCTTATCTCTGACCATGCTCTAGCAATTTCTGGTTTGGATTTATACCCCTATTCACGTCATCTAAAGCGATGATGTTTTAATAATTTTCTATTACTAGATCCCACTTTACTTCTAAGTTCCTAACATTTTCAGATTTTACCCCTTAACAATCCTCAGACACCTCTGTTTCTATTGTGTGGGATGCCTTCTGAATAGCTGCTCACTGTATTATCATTGATTATAACAACACTAAAGGAAAACAATTTCATATTCAATTAAAACCTCTTTTAGATAATATTTTAAAAACTGGAGTATTCTTATTATGATTATAAATCTGAAGAATGTATCATATGGCCTTAAGCTAAACTCCATTTTAACAATCTTTCTGCTGAGGATGTCTCAGAATATATTTTACAACGTAATACCATATATTATGGGGGTAAAAAAAATCTAGAAACTATAGACTAATTATTTCAACCCAAATATAGAAGAAATCGAAAAGGAATCTATAATTTCTGACCAAGGCTTTTCTTTATTTAAGGATACTGATTTTTAAAGGAATTTGCTTTGTTTTATAAACAACTAAAGTCACCAGAACTCTCTCCTTTGGATTTTGATATTGCCAAAACCAGATACTGTTATTTTGGATTCCCTGGAAGTCCCTATTTCCCAAAATGAAATCTCTATAGCAATTCAATTATTCAAAAAGTGTTAGACGCCTGGTCCTGATGGCTGTACTGTTGAATTTTATTCCCATTCCTCAAATGTTTTATTTGTAAACAGTTTAACTTGTTTCACTAGTTTAGGTCATTTCAGGCTGCTCATGGGTCTTTCCAGAATGAATTGATCTGTCTTATCACAAGGAAAATAGAGATTTGACACTACGTACAAATTATAGACTAATTTCACTAGTAAATATGGATTATAAAATATTTGGTAATATTCTAGATCTACTGGTTGACCCTTTATTACAATCCCTGATTGGTAATGAGCAGAATGGATTTATAAAAAGGTTGGATGTCCTCTAGAGTCGTAATATTCTCAGTAAAGCAGCTGATTACCCATACTCAATGGTGGCAGTGACCCTTGATGCTGAAAATGCATTTTATAGAATTAGTTGCCAATTTATTTTTTATACTTTACAATAGTTTTTTGGCATATGATGCTTAATCTAATTTCTATTTTCTTCTTGTCACCCAATGCTGCAATTTTTTGAATGGTTGCTTTTCTGATTTTTTTTTTTACAAAAACAATAGAAAAGGTTGCCCCTTTTCCCCTTACTTTTTATACTTGCCTTAGAATTATTTTGTATATAGAGTTAGACAAAATTATACTTTTACCTGTTTTGGTGATAAACAGATAAAGATGTCAATAAATGTTGATGATATCCTTTTATACATGTCTCATCCAGAATCTTCTATGCCTTCCTTTTTGGAGTAGGTGGAGTGATTTTCCAGATAGTCTTGTTACAAACTCACTTCTGACAAAGCAGAAATCTTACCTCACAACAAGAATTTTGCTGGGGACTCATTTGAATCTTCGCATTTCTCATGTAATCGTTCTAAAATAAAATATTTCTTTTTTTAAAAATCAGTATTAAAATCCATAAAAAAGATATTAAAGAACGTCATTGCAAGTTAAAATCTCTTACTTCTCAGTGGCACTCTCTTTGCCTTTCTTGGTGGGTTAGATTAGATTCTATAAAAACTGTTCTTACTACTATAATTTTATATATGATATCCATGATTCCAGTGCCTATCCAGGAATGTATTTTAATAAAATTGATTCAGTTTTACTTATGTTTTTATATCTAGACAAGCTATTTCCTCTCTTAGAAAATCGAAACAGGAACGAGGTGTAATTGTTCCTGATTTTAGAGAATATCATTCGCGTATTGTTTAAGACAAGCTTCTTTCTGGCTTCATTCCCAATTAACTCCTCATTCTCCTTCATGGATAGACATGGAATTTTATTTTACCTCCTGATTTTCTTCTAATGAGTGCATACCTTTTACAACACATCCTGCAAGACTAAAAACTGCTACCATAGACAATACCTATACACCACTACAGCCTGTGATCTTTTCCCATATCCAGAATAAAGAAGATGTTTTGTACATCCTCCATCTGGTATAATAAAGATATTACAATTGATAAAAAAACAATTTTTTGGAAAACCCTCAAAAAATAAAGGAATAATATGGGTTCATCACTTAATATTAAATGAATCCTGTGTAGATTTCCCCCAATCTCAATTTCATATTTAATCACCTAACTTATTTGAAAAATCATTACTTCTATTTTCCAACACTATTCTACTCTCAGTTCGCTCTCTCTTCTTGTCTTTCTTCCCCACTACATCCTTTATTTTCAGCTAACACTCAAAGATCAACCACCGAAAAAGATCTCTTCCCAATAACTAAGTCCAAAATAGAATTGTTATGAAAACATGAGTTTCACACTACTTTGTCCATTAAATGTTGGAACACAATTTGGTTAAAAATATTTAAATCTGTGTGTGCAGTAAATACTGCACAACATCTTTATTTCATTTATAACACTTACCTATTACTGCTAGATCTTTAGCTCAGTTTAATCCTGACCTCCCTTAGTCCCAGATAATAGATATTTTAATGATATGATTCAGTTTACTCTAACAAATATCTTCCTGGGTTGCTGGCTCAATAGTGGATTTCCTATGCTCAAGGTAATATATTAATTGACCTTCTCATTTCCCGTGCATTTCAACACATTTCCATTAATTGGAAATCAGCTAAAGATGATAATTTCAAATACTGGCGGGATTCAGTACGATTTAATCATAGAGCAGATAATGCTTATGTTTATCCTATTTCACTTGTTGATAAATGACATCCTTTATGGTCTCCAGTTACTTTATTTTCTGACTAATTCCAGCCTTTTATCTCAAGATATTTCAATGGAGGAAGTTACAAAACCACCCTGAATTATACTCTCTGTTCTTTATTATGTATTACAGTAGCATTTAATTTATCTTTCTCAAACACAATTTGTTATAACTATGCACATTTTTTCTCTCCGTGATGTAATCTATTCATTTATCCCTTTCCCTCCCTCCCTCAGTTCTCCTTTTTATATTTCCAGTTTGCTTAGATGATATATTATTACTGGGAATTTCCTGTTTTCTCAATTGTTGACAAGATAATTTTTAATTTTAATATAAATGTTTTTTGACTAATTGTTTGCTGATGTGTTGTATTTTCCAGCCTCTTTCAATAAAACGGAAGAGGGAGGCAAAATGTTGGGTAAGGCAGACAGGTCTAACAATGTACAAAGAATGTTATCACAGGATGCAATGTTACAGCTTTGGGGTGTGCTAAACTGACATGAGGTTTGATCTTTTGATGATTGTGTGAAGTGTGTTACCAATGGTTTTGATTTTCTTGTCCATGAATGCTCCACAGTTGAGCATCATTATGTTTTATCATACACTGTTATGCAGTCTTAAAATTTAACTAGCTCTCCTTTTTCTCTGCTGTCACTAATTATGACTAGCCCTGGTTTGACAAGAAATATGGATTTGCCAAGAGAAATCTCAATAGACTGTGTTATTTGTGACACCACCTTATATGGACTATAAAGAAAATGTGTAGTTAATATTTACATATGAACAATTAATTTTGGATAAAATAAAACGGTGCACAAGGAGCCTGGAAAGACCTTAAGTAGCTACACAATCTTGCAAGAGAAGACATCATGAGAGGACATTTTTGGTCCATAGCAGTATGATGCATAAAAAGTCAGAGGAATAAGCTGGTTGCCTGATTTTGTACAGATGTCTTGCTGAATACCACAGTAGGGCCTCTCGTTCTAAACCTATTTCTAAATCCTGTGACTTATACCTCCTCCTGGTTCCTTCATTTACAGCGAAGGAAGCAGGTCATGCTTTACCAAAAATAAAGAGGAGACCCAGACTCATTTCTGGCTTTCTTGATCACGTAGAGCCTTAGATGTGGGTACCAGGGTTAGCTTTAGATTAAGCATGGGCGGATTTTGCGGATTCGCAATCCGCGAATTTGCGGATTTGCGTATTTGCGGATTGCGAAAATCCGCAAAATCCGCGAATTCTCGCGGATTCGCGTATTTTTTGGGGGGGTGTGTGTTCGCACGGGTTTCTGCAAGTTCGCGAGGGTTTTGTACAATTTCGCAAATTGCGAACTTACTTGTCGGGTCGCCAGTTTTGCGAACTTGTTGTTTCTACGTGCCCAGCCTGTTTGCAAGGCTTTCTTCATCACTGCCACCCTCTGTCACCACTGGCACTCTCTCTGGTCACCCATGCCACCCTCTGGCTCACCCATGTCACCCTCTGTGTCATCACAGCACCCTCTGGTTCACCAGTGTACATTATTGGGGCAAAGCAAAGCACTGCCATCCTCTGTCAACACTGGCACTCTGGTTCACCCATGCCACCCTCTGGCTGGCACACCCATGCCACCCTCGGTGTCATCACAGCACCCTCTGATTGACTAGTGAGTGTACATTATTGTGGCAAAGCCAAGCACACCTGCACTAAGTTTTGCAAACAACAACACCTGCCCTGCCCCAACTGACATTAATGAAGGCTGGCACCTGCTTGTCTGCTCCCTTTCCTTTTTGTTGCAATAACAGGATGCAATGGCATACTTGTAACTATTCTGTGACTATCAGAGCAGGGTCACACAATAGTTGCAAGTAGGCAACCGGATTCTGGAGGGCCCCTTCAGGAAGCACTACAGGTAAATGGTTACAAATGATGAGCTCGAACTTTTGCACCTGCTCGTTGGTTTTGCTTTTGCAAAACTCGTTTTTCGGTAATTTCGCCCTATTCGCGAGGCGCGGCGTCGTGCGAACTCGACCGTGGAAGCCGCGAACTCGTGCGAGTTACCCCAAGGTTGAGTATGGGCGCCGCCATTTTGTTTGCGTGACGTATTTCCGTTTCCGCCCGCTATGTGTAATCTCGCGCAATGAGCGCCTTGCGAATGCAAGTTCGCACGAGTTCGCGAGAGAAATCGCGTGCGAACTTACTTACACGCACGTGTTCGGGCCGCCATCTTGTTTTTCATTCATGTGTCTGGGCATGGTGTTTCTATCCTCTGTATATCTCTGCCATCCTTTGCTTGTTTTAATATTTTTTTGATCTATTTAACTTTTTTTCTATCCCTCTATTTTTCTAGATCTATATTTTTGTGTTTTAGGCTACTTTTGTTTACTTTTCAACTACTTTTTTTAACTTTTATTTCCTTCTTCCCTACTCTTATTCTTTTTCATTTTGTCTCTTCTTTACTGCTAACACCTGCCCAGAACATGGTCAAGACAGCTGTCAAGCTGCCCAAGACAAGCACCGCAGCCCGTGCCCGGCTCTCGTGTGGTCGCTTGAGGGCGGAAATGGTGGTGCCCCGGGAGATCTTCAGCCCTGAGGAGGTGGGCGCACTTGTTTTTTATGTGCAGCGCCGTCTCCCCAGGACCATCGCGGCAGGCTGCAGGATCGCTGCTGGTTATACCAACAGCCAGGAGCAACGGAAGCGGTGGGGGCAGGTGTGCCGGGCCCTTTTTAAAATCACGGGGGTCCAGCGCACCTACAATCAAGTCACCCACCGCTGGACCGATATCCTGGACCGAGAGCGTGACCTGCTAGACGTGCTGGGAGTGGAGGTCCCCGGACTTGGTGAGTAGTAGTAGCAATTATTTCATCACTCACTACTCAGTTTTTTCTCCTGCTCTGTGTGACTGTGTTATATTGCAAATGTTTGCTTTAATTTTTTTACAAAGAGCAATAATGCTGCTGATTACATTGATAAGAGAGGTAAATTAATATTTCAAAATCTTCTGTGCATTTCAGGTGCACTGTTCTCCTTCTCTGTGGCGGTGCCACTGCTTATTTGTTTTCTATTTTGTGTTCATTTAATTGGGCTGAGTAATGTATGAGTGTATTTTACAGAACTGCGTAATGCTAGACACAAAGGGGCAGACTTACAAGCCCCTTGTTCCACGTTTACGCTGCCTTACCTGACGCACAGCGACGTAAACGTGGCGCATCCCTGCGAGTCATGTACAACGTGATCCATCTAAGGAGATGCGCCACGTTAAGGCCTGGGCCTGCGCCACAATGGGTGCGTTTCCACGCAAGGGGGGGGGGGGGGGTTTCGGTCAGGCAGCTGTGCGCCTCGCAAAAGTGCATGCGTGAAATCTACAAGATTTAACGCAGGCACTTCCGCGACGCTGCTATGTCAATTCTTTATGCCTGCTTCCTTGAAGCAGGCGTAAGGACTGATGCGGTATGTTGAGTATTGGGCAGCCCTGAGCATTGCTATAGTTGCATCGCGCCCGCGACGCGACTCTAGAGATGCGCCCCTCTTTCGTCACGAGATGCGTCACGCATCTGCCTACCCTTGCGCCAGGGTTTGCCGCATTGTAATAGCGGCGCATCTGCCGTGACGCAAGGTTAGTTTTGCGTTACGCATTTGTTCTGGTGCACATCTGGAGGTGTCCAGCTCAGAACTCGTGAGTATGCCCCTAAGTGTCAGATTAGCAATTACCTGCGCATCCCTGCAAAGTGTGCGGCACGCCAGCACCACCCATGGTGCGCCATATTTACAATGCGGCACACCATGGTCCCAAAACGTCAACGAAGCATTACGCATCGGTGCCGTAAAGGCGGCTCATTGATGGAGTTGCGTTGCAACGATGGCGCAGCTCCAGCAATGCTGCGTCAAGCCGTAAGTCTGCTTCATGCAGGCGCAGGGTTTCAGTGACGCATCATTGTCCTAAATGACTGATTGAAATTTTATATATTCCCCATAGCCACTTTTAGCATGCGTTCCTGCGCAGGAACGCCCTCCCTTGCACTGGAACGCTCCCTAATGGCGCAGGGCTTTAGAATGGGATGCATCTCCCATATGCGTAACGTTGTTAATATACGCCACACCATGGCGCCTCTCTTGTTGTGACGCTGCGTCACAAAATTGACGCAAGAATGGAGCAAAAGAGCTGCAAGGGGCTTGTAAATCTGCCCCTAGAGTAGAGGCTCAGGTGCAGTCCTTCCTTTGTAGCCCTCATTTTGGATGCAATAGTTGGTTCTTGTTCTTTCTAAATGTTTGATTTGGTTGACAAGGACATCGGCAAGCAGCAATCATCAATGTTTTCTGTTCATTCTTTCATGTTGTACGTCAGGTCCGCCCAGGGGCAAGCGGACCGAAAAATCGGATGCAGTGGCTCCAAAGGAGGAGGATGCAGGCCAGGGCGGCGAGTGCTCCTTTGCTGGCCCCAGTAAGTTTTCATTTAAATATAGAGGACCTATTGTTGTCCAAGCGTTCCTAATTTAATTGTTTCGCAATAGTGTTTAGATAGGAGCAAAATCAATAATCCTACTGTTGCAGGGACAATTCTCCACAAACCGAACTATGGACACCAAAGACCAGAGTAATAATATTTCAGAGTGGCGTGTTTGGCACACTGTATAAACCTGGTAGTGTCAGCGGCACGGACTCCTCCTTGCAAAAATTGCAAAACTTTTCGCTCAGTCACTCTAGTCTGGAGGACCAAAAACCACAGAGTCTATTCAAGTTTAAAAGCTTTATTAAAAGTTTAAGTAAACACATATATTAAAATAAAGTTAGTTGGAAATGGAAAAGTGCTTGGTGCTGAGTTGATGAGTAATGGAACACATTTCTTGTGGTCGAGCCGAGCTTTCACCTGGTTTGAAGTTGATGTTGCTCTTGTCCTTAGAAGTCCAGTTTCTGTCTGTTCAGAGAAAAATGGTGTGTGTTAAAATTAAGCAAGCATTCAACAATTGTGACAAAAAAGTGAAGCAAGACAACAGCCTTCCCTGGAAGGAGGGACATTTTTACTTTAGACTAGAGTAGACAGTCAATTAATTTTTCTGTTGTTTTCACATTTTTTCATTCATAGACCAAATACTAGTGAGTGGTGTAATCTAACATTCTTAAACCTACTTTGTAGTGTTGTATAGCTCCTATATATCCTTATATCGTGTTAAGTTAGCATAGGTACATTTGAGATTTAAACGCCATTTTTCCTTTCTTGCAACTTCTGCACACGACCCTTAATTGTTGACTTAGCTTTCAACCTAGTGGTTTGCCGTGGTGTATGTGAGAATAATATGTTATTGCTCTGATATCAGTTTTGTTTAATAAACCATGTCTGCACGGAGAGTGCTGAAGTTTCAGGAGCAACACGATATGGAATTGTTATGAGGTCTGATCTCCACGCCTTCATAGTCATAACACAAGTGCAGCCTTTGCCAACTTGGGCTTGAGGCGGGATTGATATTGCTTTGCACGAGAATTGCTAACACACTTGATGCGGTGCACATGCAGAGAGAGCTGGTGTATGCTGATGTGATTCCTTCATGCTAGGACACTAAGGTATGGGCCCGCCCTAAAACAACCCAAAGAGACCTTCTTAGATAATAATATAATATATGTGTTAGGGAGGGTGAGATATAAGTGTTGTTAACTCTTATTCATTACAGCATGTTAACATGCTGTCACCATTCGCTTTTTATGTCTTAGTAACTATGCTGATAATTTTGCTACTGATAATAAGTATACTTGTATTATCAAAGATACTGCGCCTGAGAAGACGGCATTAGTAAATAAACATTTCAAATGCACATGTGTCTTCTTTACTCCATGTTCTGGTTTGTAATGATAATATAACGAAAGAGTGTTCATGAGTCCCACGTACCCTGAGGTACGGTAAGTTCATGTTCTGGTTTGTCTAAACATTGGGTGTTTGATATGTCCAATGAGACACTGTAGCTAGCTCGGTAAGGGGTGAGTTGGTTGCTAAGGTAAGTTTTGGGACATCCTAATTTGCCGAGGTTCCACTCCTCTGTGCACAGTTCTGTGTGAGTACAGAAACCCTGCAACATGGCGCCCAACGGTTTCGGTGGTCTTATATCATGACACTCGAGTAGTTTATCGTTCATGCCTTAACCCCTTCACGTCCGTTTCCGGAAAACGGGGTGTTGGTGAAACCTACCTATTTCTTGGAATAGGTCTTTATTCAAGCTTGATTCTTACCTAAACGGTTTCTTTGGATTACTACCCAGTTGTGCTACAAAGTATTCTTTGTTTTTTCTTGTTTCCAGTTCTGTAATGGCGGCAGCGGTGGCTATTGCGCAGCATAGTCGCGTAGCGGTACGCAACCATCTTCAGACGTACCAGGTCCCAGTAGATGGGATGGCTGTGATTTTCGTGGTATGTGCAGATCCGGCGTTTCCTTACGAGTTGTTTTACTCTTGGGTTACGTTTCCGGCTGTGGACGCTAATTCTGGTTTGTTCCACTCCTACACCGCCTCAGATGTCCCAGCTGAATATACGCCGTACAGGGCATTGGAAATACCTATTGATCATTGGCAGCATCGGGTTTGGTTTGATGGCGCCCTCCCCCACTCTATGTCCCCTGCGAGGTTAGGTCCACTCTCAATTCCAGGTACTAATTGGCCTGCGTTGGGTGGCTTTACCCCGCACCCGAATCACGGGGCTTGCACCCTGGCTGAAATTCGCAGGCTGCATGTAGTTTCCATTTCCGTGATTCGTGCTTTAGTGCAATACATCGGTCGACATCTTCCTGGTGGTCCCCAGGGGGGTGCGGCCGCTCCCATGGAACGAGGCGGTATGCGTCTCAATCCAGTGATGGTAAATTCGGTTTTTGGTGCGCGTCCTGTTGACAACGATGACTTCCCATTCTGGCTAGCAGAGAAGTTTGATCAACTGGAGGCGGTTTTTCCGAATTCTGCTCCTGCTGATAAACATAGAATGTTAACGATTACTCTACCGAAGGATATTACTCCTGAACTTGCTGACTGTGACAGCTGGGGAAAAACATTTGCGGCAGTTTATACAAGGTGTTTCGGCACCCCGTCTATGACTGCCCTGCCTGAAATCGTTAGACGTGTTCAGAATGATCACGGTCCAGAGGCAGCGGTTGAATTGGGTATGCGCCTGTGTGGTTCTTTTGAGATTGTAAGTGATCTCATTCTCTCCAATGTTAAAGGAGATGCAGTTAACTTTCAGGTGTCGAATGCTTTGGCTGCTCTGCCCGATGCCGACAAACCCCGCCAGTTAGCAAAGATTGTGGTGGCCGCTTATAAAACAATTGGCCGCACAAGTAGAGGTCTAAAATATTTTCCAGTAAAGGAGAAAAAACAACCACAGGGACAATCTGCAGTGACAGATGCCCAGCCCAAGTCCAAGAAACAAAATTGGCCTAAAAAACAGACACAGGGGAAGCAGACAACGCAGACTCAGGGTAATTTTCCTGCAATACAAGCTCCTGCGCCACCCGAAAAAGTTTATGATTTGCGCGACCGCGCGATGATTAAATCGCCTGATCGTTTTCAGGGTTCTGATCAACGCTCTCCTCGTTCCTTTCAGGACACATCGGCTCCCAAGACCGGTGGAGGAGGAGGGGGTGGACGTGGACGTGGTGGCCAACAAGGACGTGGTCAGTCCCGCCAGACGGACGGCGCAGTGAAGCAGGAGGATTCTACGCCTAGGCGTCCGCAGTTTGCGAAAAAGAAAGTCGCAGCCTTAACAGCGCATCGATATGCCACAGATAGTGAGAACGCGGCTTCGGAATCTGACGTGGGCTCTGACCTTGCTGGACAGCGCGGCGGAGATAACCATAGTCAGAGAGGCGCTGCGTCCACTACTGAGGGTGACAGCGACTGATGTCTACGTTGTGATAGAAACAGCGGATACGAGACTTGCTCCCCCTGAAAGACTATATGAAATTGTCCTGTTAATTGAAGGTGACATACAGCGTACCGTTAAAGGTGTATTTTGGGAGAATCTGTCTTCTACATATGATATTTTACTTTCGGAGGCTGACTGGCCCCCACCTTTTGTGCTCGCGGCGCCGCGAGGGGAGGAGGTAATCCTACCCAGTTTCGCGAACACTGTCTCGAAGGAGCATGCGCAGCATTTTGCAGAAGAGTGGGCTCGGGCTCTCGCGCCGGCTCTGTACCGTAACCAATGTGGTTGGGATAAATTGTCGCCTTGCCACGAAATTCCGTTGCGGTCTCAGCCGCAGCCTCAACCTCAATATCCCATTCGGCGTGAAGCAAAATCTTCCGTCGCGGAAATCCTTGAACAATTGGAATATCAGGGAGTTATTGAAACGTGTGTGTCACCGATGAATAATCCCCTTTTTACTGTGAATAAACCTGACGGATCATATCGTTTGGTTTTGGATTACCGGCATTTAAACTCGCATTGCCGTAACTGTGCAGTACAGAATACCCACGGCTCTGCCCTAGTGGATAGTCTCGTGCGTAAGCGTTTCAAGACAACGCTTGACATATCCAATGGTTTTTATGCCCACAGATTGGACAGCTTTAGCTCCCAATGGACCAGTTTTACAAGCGCTGGAGTCCAAAAGCAATTCCGGCGTCTTCCAATGGGCTACAAGAATAGTCCTGGTGTATTTACCGCTCGAATTGTCTCTATTCTGGAGGCACTCGACCCTGATGCTTTTTCGTATGTGGATGACATATATCTCACAGACGACGATATTTGGGAGCATCTGTGTCGTGTAAATTCTCTTGTTTGCAACTTCGCAGACATGGGTTACAAATTCAACTTTGCAAAATCGCACATTGCTGAACACACAGTGTTGTTTTTGGGCTATGAGCTCAACAATGAAGGTAGAGGTTTGGCTCCTCACTTCTTGGAGAAGTGCGCACAATTGCGCGCACCAACAACTCTGAAAAAATTACAATCCTTACTGGGCTTTTTGAATTTCGGCAGAACTTACATTCCGGAATATGCCCAGCGTATCAAGCCTTTGTATGCTTTGATACAACCAACTTTCTCAAAATCATGCTGGCTGCCTGAGCATTCAGCCATTTTGCAATCCTTGCAGGCTGATCTGCTCGCTTCTAAATATTTACTGACTCGTGATAACCACACCAACCTGGTCATAAGAATAATTCCTGGGACGGTGGGTTTCACTTACCTCACTTTTAATGAAGGTGACACAGTACCTATTGCTTACAAGTCACACTTGTACACCTCGGCTGAGATGCGGTTTCCCACCATAGAAAAGGTTTTAACTGCTGTACAGATGGCTATTCTAAAGGAACGAGCTCTGTCACAGGGGAAACGCATGCTAGTGGTAACACCCTGTCCTCATTTGGAGGCAGTCACGAAAGCCAGTGTACCAAATTCAAAAGCTTTGCACCCTCGGTGGATTCAGTGGGCTGCGTCATTGTCATCCTCGGATGTCATGTTTATTTTTGACGCTTCCTTACGGTCGCAGGAGTTCTTGCAGTATGAATTCGTTCACCCTGCTCCTCTGGCGATGCGACCTTTGGAGGACTTCCATTGCATCATTTACACTGATGGGTCGGCGCAGGTTGCGCATGGCTCTAAACATGCCTACGTTTCCGCTTGCGCCATTGTGGTCGGTGCTATGTTGAATGATGAGTTCATTTCCAGGGAGGTACACACGTTGCCCCTGGGCGATTGCACCGCACAATTGGCAGAGCTTCGTGCTCTCTTACTTGCTTTGGAGTACGCAGATCCAAGTGTTACTACTCTAATTGTAAGTGATTCTTACTACTGTGTCCAGTCTTACAATGAAAACTTGTTCTTTTGGATTCAAAATGATTTTCATGATTCCAAGGGTAGCACAATAAAACATAAAATGATCTGGGTTCGAGTGGCAGAGCTTAAGGCTATGTTGCCACTCGTTTATGTGATTCATACTCTCGGTCATCAGCGCGTGGGAGTTCACGCTGTTGGCAACTCGCTTGCTGATGAGGCAGCGAAATCAGCAGTATCTACATACTTAGTTGCAGCAGTTACTAGGTCGAAAACCAAGATTGATAGCGACATCTTGGCAGCGATTGCTGCCTCTGAGAAGGGAAGTAAACATCCTTCGGGATTCCCTTCGAAGTATAAATACCACTTAAGTCCCGAAAAGGTTCCTTTTGTGACAATTCCTGAAGTTGGGGAACGGCTGATTCCCAACTCTGATCGCAGAACAGACTTGATTACAGCGGCTCATGAAGGTGTGGCGTCTGCGCATGCGGGCGTCTCAGCCACTGTAACACAACTACAACAACGTTTCTGGTGGCGGGGACTGTACAAACAGACGCGTGATTATGTCCTTCTTTGTGACATATGCCAGCAGATTAAACCTTCAACTGCTACGCGTCCGCCTCAGACTCAGTTGTACATTTCTAATAAACCACTAGGCTGTGTTTATTTAGATCACTGCGGTCCATTTTCATCTGATACTGCGTATAAATACATCTTAGTAGCAGTTGACTCATGCACACGCTTTGTGTGGTTATGGCCACATCGCAGCGCTGATTCCCGGACTGTCATCAGAGATTTGCGTATCTTTATAGGGATTTTTGCCTGTGGTACCTTCCATTCGGATCAGGGTCCAGCTTTCGCCTCTAAGGCGTATAAGGATGCCATGACTTCGATGGGGGTCCAAGTCAAGTTTTCGTCACCCTACAGACCCGAGGGTAATAGTGTAGTTGAACGAATGAACCGTGATTTAAAGCAATCTTTGACAGCCCGAGTTATAGGCACTGGCAGAAACTGGCTGGCCCACCTCTATGGCGTGCAGCGTGCTCTTAATAATCTCCCTAGAAGGTCTCTGGGTGGGCGGACCCCATACGAAATGCTCTTTGGCATCAAGATGTTCGTCCCTGACCTTGACGGTCTAGACTCGGTGGTTCGCGCCACTTGCTTTGACGCAGATGAACATTGCAATGTTTTACAGAATCTACAAAAGACGAGAGACACTCTTGCAAAGGAACATTTGCCCTCCACATCGGATGATGCGTTGCAGATCCCGGTAGTTGGCTGGCTACCCCAAATTGGAGAACTGGTTAGAGAGAAGATCGACAACAAGAAAGAGTTTGGTCCCTCCTATCGAGCTCCGGTCCCAGTGCTTGGAGTGAAGGGCACAAGAACAGTCATTTTACCACCACTTCCAGGTCGTAAGGAAAACAGGTTTATTTCTATTGACAATGTCAAGATACACAGAGTGGCCGATTCTTCTTAGCATGACACCGGCTGTTTCCTGTCCTTCCATTGTGAGAAATTCAATTATGCCCACTGCTTATAATAATGAACCTGAGGTGGCCATCGAATTACCTGCTGTTTCCACTCCATTATTGAATAATTTACCAGGAACTAACCTTGATGAGACAGACTATACATACCCCACTGATTTGTCCATGCCTGACCTGCAAGCTCGTTTAGCCACGGAATCCAGATTTTCATTTGACTCTGCTTCCCTTGCCTCGAAAAAACCCTCTAATATTGCATTATATGCTAGCCTGTTTAAAAAACATTTTTTGATACCTCCTTGGATATACATTTGGCTGGTCCTTTTTTCAGTTTACCTTTTTATGTCAATTGGTTTTGTGTTTTATTTTTTTCGGATTATGAATGGACACTATGTCGAGGAGAGAACTTGCATTACTCATTTGAATGGAACTTTGGCCCCACTTTCCTCTTCACATTCTACACACAGATTAAAAAGAGACTTGACTTTGGTTAACATCACAGCGTGGCCTGTTCTGGATGGAATCGCGTGGGATGCAGTTCGTTTTCAGATTCATGGTCCAACGGAAGTCGTTAATGTCCCTAATGTACTAAGAGTTAATATGGGGGATGTGGTGAAACAAAACATTCGTTCTGATGATTGGGATGTTAATGCTGTGGAAAGTTTGTTTTCAGATTTGAAATATTATGCTGCTTTTGATGCTGAGGATTTATATTTAGAATCTGCTAATTATGGTGAATTGTTCTGTTACCAACATTATGGCAATCACTTCTTACACAAGACATCTTCCCGAAGGGATGCGGTTAATTTTACTCAGTGGGAACATTGCCCAGCACCAACACAAGGGAGTTCAGAAACGTTTCTTAAAAAGTATACTTATTTCACTGACTTTAATCAGTCCAATCCCGAGTCCTTTTATTTTAAATTTCACAAACAGCCACTGTCTAAGGTTCGACTTACAAATACAAAATTGTTATATTCAAAGGCCTTCCTGGATCAATTAATTACTGGAGGGTATGAGTTATGGAAGGATACCATAGACCTTAAATCAGTTTGGGGCTCAAAGGCCTGGCAGGTACAAGGCACTGAGGCTTTGCACCGTGCATGTCTCATCCCAAATCATATGTGGTTTTTAAATGAAACCATTTCCCAGACCACGTGCTTTGGATTGGCTACGTCTAAAAGGTTAAACACCCCGTCTTTCCCGGAGTTGGAGGAATATGAGAATTGGAGTAATTTTACTAAATTGTCCATTAGAGATGTACAGGCTCTGCTTCTGAATTCCTCCTTTGACATTTCCAGTATGACTCCCAAGGGTTGGCTGCTTTGGCACCGTAGTGCTGATTCTTGCCAAAAAAGATTTTTAAATATAACTGACGGGTTTAAGACTGTTAGATCTGATCCCCGTTTTGATTTGAGTCATACTGTCACCTCTTACTCTGTTGGCAAGTTGTGTCAAGCTTGGCTGAAACATTCAACTTTACCTGCGGTTAAGTATCACCTTTCCAAACTGAATGCAGACGTGGATTTGAATGATTTCATTAAGGGCCCAGCTAGTGGCAGGTCGAAAAGGTGGTTATATGGTGTTTACAATGAAATTTGGAAACTCTCACAGATTGAGGCTGCTTCACGCCTTAGGGCTATTGATCAGGCAAATCTTGAGAAAGTGCTTGCAGTGGTTGACAATAGCATTAACGTGCTTTCCTCTAGAATTTACACATTAGATAATATTGTGTCGTCTGTTGTTGATATTGTACATGATGAAGTATCTGTATTATACCATGGTCAAAATCAATTACGCTCAATCATGCAGTTTGCATGGACACTTCAGACTCTGAAAATGGGTAAAGTTCCCTGGGGATACATGAACGTTTCTTCTTTATTTGCACCGTTTAATTTGACAGACAAACAACGCTTGCTTTCAATGCGTGATGCTTCCTTTTCTATGCTACATATTGAAAGGTTAGAATCTTTACCTTTTTCTGTGGCAGAATCCACCGCTGCTACGTGGCTTATCCACGGTTTAATAACACTGCCTTTTGCCTTATATAAGTTTTCAAATTGTGTGAAATATGTGCCAATAGGTCGTTTTGAACCCTTAGGTAGCGGTTTTCTTCATGAGGTCTGGTCACTCCCATACACATACAGATGTTTCAAGGATGACCAAGAGGTTTATCTAACAGGGGATGAGTGTACTGAGACGCCAGATCATTCTTTAATGTGCAGACACATACAGTTACACGGTTCATGTAACAAGGACCGCCCGAATATGGCTTGCGTTTTACAGGGCACGCCAGTTCCTGCTATCATCCCCACGTTTAAATTGTTAGAGAATGGTAGTTATTTAATGCTCAATAATGAAAACTGTTGTGGTTTAATTAGAGGTATAGCTTTCATAGTAACAGTTAGTGAGCGAGTTATTTGCTGCAGAAATGTTCTTTATCCTCCCACACGTGAACATAGGGAGTCTTCCATTTGGCCACAGATACCGACCTTGGGAGCAGAATTCAGCGGCATGGCTAGAATAAGAGCTCTATTGTCCCAGAAAGAGGTGGCCTTGAGCTCGGCCCGTGAAACTTTCGTGCTTCACATTGCTAACACCCGCACGGAGGTTCAGGCTCTTTTAAACACTGATTTGCCCTTGCATTTCGGAGCCATGGTCCGTTCTATCTTTAACGCATCCTCCACAACGGGCCTAGCACATTTTTTTAAAGTTGTTAGCGGTGGTCTCGTGACTTCCTTTGAGAAGATTTTTGGACTCATCCCTGCTTTCTTCCATTCTATTTTTTCATCCTTATTTGGAGGGTTCCCGTTTTTACTTGCTTTAGCGGCTGGCGCTTTGGTGGTTTTCTGCCTTTTTAAATATGGATGCCCTTCCTGTGCAAGTCCACGCACAGCTACTACTGACGCGGTTTCGCAACCGCATGCTTGATTATTATGGCACACTGCCGTTGGCGACTCTAAGCACGGCTTTTGGATTATCTTTTCGGTTCTCCTATTTCACCTGTGTCCAGCCTGTATTTCGCTGCCTGACCTGTGATTTCCTTTGGGCCATTGATTTGTGTCTCTGCGGACCAATATCTGCTGACGTCGATTTTGATCAACTGATGAGTCCTATCATTGCTCACGAGTTGGTTTGTTCTGACGAAGGGATTATGGCCTTGGCGGTGGCACATGGACTAATGGGTCCCTGGGATGTGTTGTCGGCAGCGCAAAGTTTCTTGGAACGAAGTTTTCTTGAAAACCCACCGAGCTGTCCTCTGATGGTTATAGAGGATGCGGTGCTGGAAGATCACGTATGTTCCTTTCATCTTTTAAATTGGATGGCTGAACTGTTTTCGGATGAGGACAGTGACTTCCTCCTGGAGGCTGTTGCAGCTTACTTTTCATATACAGTCTTATCATAGACACTGCCTCAAATTGACATGCTGATTGATAGCATTTCCTTGATTTTATTGACTTTTGGTCAAGACATTTTATTTTTGCTTGCCTATTGGCTTGAGCCACATTATACTTGTGGGCTATTTTTTAGCATTAGTTTTTATAATTGAATTTTTATTCATGCTCTTTTATAAATGGATTCTGCTCTCATGTGATGGCACTTCTGTTATCTTATTTAGTCCGTTCTCGGATCATGGGGGGGTGTTGTATAGCTCCTATATATCCTTATATCGTGTTAAGTTAGCATAGGTACATTTGAGATTTAAACGCCATTTTTCCTTTCTTGCAACTTCTGCACACGACCCTTAATTGTTGACTTAGCTTTCAACCTAGTGGTTTGCCGTGGTGTATGTGAGAATAATATGTTATTGCTCTGATATCAGTTTTGTTTAATAAACCATGTCTGCACGGAGAGTGCTGAAGTTTCAGGAGCAACACGATATGGAATTGTTATGAGGTCTGATCTCCACGCCTTCATAGTCATAACACAAGTGCAGCCTTTGCCAACTTGGGCTTGAGGCGGGATTGATATTGCTTTGCACGAGAATTGCTAACACACTTGATGCGGTGCACATGCAGAGAGAGCTGGTGTATGCTGATGTGATTCCTTCATGCTAGGACACTAAGGTATGGGCCCGCCCTAAAACAACCCAAAGAGACCTTCTTAGATAATAATATAATATATGTGTTAGGGAGGGTGAGATATAAGTGTTGTTAACTCTTATTCATTACAGCATGTTAACATGCTGTCACCATTCGCTTTTTATGTCTTAGTAACTATGCTGATAATTTTGCTACTGATAATAAGTATACTTGTATTATCAAAGATACTGCGCCTGAGAAGACGGCATTAGTAAATAAACATTTCAAATGCACATGTGTCTTCTTTACTCCATGTTCTGGTTTGTAATGATAATATAACGAAAGAGTGTTCATGAGTCCCACGTACCCTGAGGTACGGTAAGTTCATGTTCTGGTTTGTCTAAACATTGGGTGTTTGATATGTCCAATGAGACACTGTAGCTAGCTCGGTAAGGGGTGAGTTGGTTGCTAAGGTAAGTTTTGGGACATCCTAATTTGCCGAGGTTCCACTCCTCTGTGCACAGTTCTGTGTGAGTACAGAAACCCTGCAACAGTAGGTGGAACATCTGGTGGCGGGGCCAGCTCGGATGTGGTGGTGATCATTGACTCTGAGTCCGAGGATCAATCTGGGGAGAAGGTGGCGCTAGAGGAGTCGGACCAAGAAGTACAGACTGTGAGGAAGGAGACAGTGGCGGTGGCGCGTACAGGTAAGCTGGATCATGGTACTATCTGACTCTTAGATAGGATATGATGTGTATCCAGTGGTGGCCCAGTGACAAATTACAATATGGTAATTACAGCAGGCTGGGACCGACAGACAGATAGAGGCAGAGACAGAGAGAGAGGAAGACAGAAGGAGAGAGAGAGAGGGAGCCAGAGGGAGGGTGAGGGAGGGAGACAGAGAGAGAGAGACAGCGAGGTAGAGGGAGACACAGGGAGACATAAAGAGGGAGACAGAGAGAGAGAGAGAGAGAGGGAAACAGACATATCGCCTGGGCTTCTGCCAGATCTCTTTCATATGAAAGAGCATCAAACCAAGGATACAAGTGAGTTGTGGGAAGGGAAATGGTGATTCAAGCGCCCCCCTTGCCCCTCCCTGCGGACGCCCATGATACTGGCCTGAATAGTTTTGTACTGCGCTGGCTAGTTGCTAGTTGTACTGTGACACAACTTCCTGCTGAATTATTTTGTGTTAATCATATTCTTAAAGAGCATTGGTTACATATTATGTCTTTCTTTCTTCATATAGTTGGCAATACTAAAACCTCAAAACCGACGAGGAGTATGCTGGCTGTACTGGCCCGGCAACGGAGGCTGGAAGCAACTGTTGCCGAATATCGGCGGCTGGTGGAACTGGAGGGGGACGACACGCACTCCAGTGCATCAAATCTAACATCTACATCCTCCTCCGTGACCCCATGTTCTGCCGGTAAGTGCAGTGCTCCAGCGAACCGGAGCCGTGCTGGAAGACGCCACCGCCGAGCAGCAAAGGCTGCACCTCACAGTACTGTTACGGCTCGCTTGCGCCGTGCACTCCGCAGAGTGTCCGACCTAGAGGCGGAGGTCCAGAAATGGAACGAGTATCAGAATGTGGTGGAGGGCCTCCGCTTAGATCACGCCACCCTCCAGGAGAAGTATGATGCCCTGGCCCTAAGGCATGATGCCCTGGAGGCCAAACTCAACACCTTGCATCCCTAGAGTGTCCCTTGCCCCTTTTTTAGAGACTTTTGGGGGGTGGGAATTGGGAGTTGGGTTTTTTGGGGACTTTTGAAGGACTATTTATTTGTTGGGGTTAGGGAGGGTCTTGCGGGAGATTATTTTGTTAGGGATATAAATATACTTTTTCAAACTTTATCTGAGCATACCTGTTTTTTTACTACCTTTGAGCTTGGTGGGTGGTGGTTTTGCAGTAAGCTCATTTAACTGAACACTGTCATCGTGTTGGTTCACGTGCAATAGGCCAAATGTTTTCCAAAGTAAATGCCTGTCACAGAGTTTGTTAATTCAAGAGCCCTAGGACTTTACTACTAGTACCACTGTCACTCTCTCGCCTCTCCGAACACTCCATTATACTACCTCCCATCCAAACGCTTATCTTACCTGTAATTTGTGTTTGAGGGCTGGCTCCACCTGGAATTCACAGAGTCCTAAAGCGTTCTGCAGCAGGGCCACAACTGGCCAATTTCATCCCTTAATAGACCTTGCCAGCAATGGCCCAGCCAAGACCCGTAAACCCAAGCGCAAACAAGTTTGACAGTTGACACCCCCAAACAGCGGGAAAAAAAGTCACACTTAGCAAAATGTATTTAAATGAGGACTCACTACTTCCAGTCCCTCTTTAGGGGACTCAACGTAAGTTTCTTCATTGTGCAGAATCCAGGCATCAGCATTACGGGAAATGGATAGGATGAGTGGAGGAGGAGGATAGACGACCAGGACTGAGTTCTTGTCAACTAACTGTTGTGAACATAAGGAATGCTGCGGCATCAAAATCAAGACAGTTCTGCTGATGGGCTTGTTGTTGCTTGTGATGGGGTGATTACAGTTTTGTTGTGAATGTGATGAAGCACTTGCTAAACAAAGAAAGACAGACACACAGGAATAAAAGTGAATAAGGAGGACTAAATTTACAGTTAATGAGTCATTGACTCATTTTCAGAACTCGCTGTCAGGGAAGCAGAACTCGTCCTCATACTCTGCTAATTCATCACTCGGTTGTACTTCTGGTAACTGAGGAGAACTTTCCTCAGGTAGGTCGGTGTCCTCTTCTTCCTGCGTGCATTCTCGTACTTTGTAATCTGGTGGTATGAAGTGCTGGTTCATCTTTATCACGGTGAGCCGCTCCACATTTGCGGGCAAGAGGCGGGACCTTTTGCAAGTCACAATGCCACCAGAAGAACTAAAAACACGTTCTGAAGACACGCTTGCGAGTGGGCAAGACAAGTAATTGATAGCCAGGTTGGTGAGCTCTCGCCATATTTTTCTTTTCCCATGCCAATACGCCAATGGGTCCTCAGTAATATTGACCGCTGTGGAGTCATCTAGATAGGCCTGCACCATTGAAAGAATGTCCTCCCGCATTCCTGTACTTTGCACTTCTGTGTCCTTTCTGGGACAAGGAAACCCTAGCTCACTTAGCCAATCCGCTTCAGACATATCGCCTGGGCCTGGTGCAGATGATACGGTTGCTGGTGTGGTTAACGGCTTAGTGGAAAAGTCACTCACTTCTGCCAGAGGCACAGATGCAGAAGTGCTTTTTTGGGACGCCTGATGGCCTGCTGATTCACTAGTAGTACTGTCTTCTCGTACAGTTTCCTTCCGCTCTCTTTCAAAACGAATGGCTGACTGAGCTAGCCAACCTTTGTACTCTGTAACATCTGATGTTTCAAAAGGAATTATTACTTTGCCAAACAATGGCTTTTTGTAACGTGGATCCAGAATAGTAGCACAAATGTAGTGCTGTTGTTTCTTGATATTTACAAGCCGTTTATTGCTAACTAGGCGTTGTAATAATCTCTGCGCCAACTCATATGCTTCATTCTTTCCAGCATCTTTTAATTGTGAAGACACCACCTTGACTTGGTGCTCGAGCTTCAGCAACAATGGGATTGCTTTGCTCAAAGAACAGTCCTCCCTGCTGACGTCACGCGGGAAGACCTCAAAAGGACGAAGCATGTCTGTCAGGCTTTTAACTAGCTGCCATTGCTCCACCGCTAGCATCATTTCTGTCGTATCACCACCCAGGTTGTAGAAATACTCATTGAGTACTGGAAACAGCTCATGAAGACGCTCAAGCATGTAGAAGGTTGAGTTCCAACGTGTTGCCACCTCCTGGATAAGTGCTTTCACTGGCATACTACGTTCATTTTGCTTGCGCCTCAGCTCCTTCCGGGCCTTAAACGAATGGTTAAAATGTGTGCATATTCTTCTGCAGATGGTCAGTATTTTGTCGACTGCAAGTTCTTTCTTCAAGAACTTTTGCACGACAAGGTTCATACAGTGCGCCAAACACGGCACTCTGAAATAGAAACCGTCCTCCATGGCCCTAACTACATTGCTGCCATTATCAGTAGAAACATAACCAACCTTGCATTTTCTTGGGGGCAGCCATTGCGAGACCTTTTTGTTAAAGTCATCCAAAATGTTGGCTGCAGTATGACTTTTCTCCATGCCAAACATGGCTAATGTTGCATGATTACGAGCACCCTTAAAAATCTCGACCAAGTCACCACCTGCATTTATCTGTTTTGTAACCCCTGAAAAAGAGACCCAGTGTGCAGCGATGCACATGTAATCAAGGGCTTGGCAACTGGTCCACATGTCGGTTGTCAGGTGTATAGTGTGAACAGCACTCTTCTGCAAAGCAGCCCCAACCAACTCAAGCACCTCTTTATATAGTGCTGGAACAGCAACCCTGGCAAAATAGAACCGGCTAGGAACCTTCCATTTAGGGGCCAGTGTTGCCACGAGTTCATGGAAACCCACACCTTCGACAAACGAAAAAGGGAGAAGGTCCACCGCTAGCATTTTAGCCAGCTTAGTGTTATACAGGCGTACAATTGGGTGGTTGCGTTGAAATTGCACATCTGAGGAGAACATGGCTGAAATGGGGTGCTGGACAAATTTACGGGATGATGCTGATGCCTTCTTCGACCCACTTCTGATCAGTGTTGACATTTTCCGCATTGGTGTGTCTCCCAGACTCTCAGTGTGCCTCCTATGTGTTCCGGAGGGTGTGGTGCTGCCAGGGGTACTGGGTGCAACCGGACACATGTCTGACGCTTCTTCTACCTCCCCGTCATCTTGAGATGAAACACCTAGTATGGGTATATTTTGGCCACTTGCCCTTTGGGATTGCTTTCCCTTGATGTTTGCTAGGTGCGCAAACCATTCGACAGCGTGCCTTCTTTCAAGATGACCTATCTGGCCTCCGGTTCCATAGTTGGTACCAGTCTTACCACGGCTAACGCTAGTCTTACAAATGCAACAAACGGCTTGGTTATCATACTTTGCATGGACACTAAAAAAGTTCCAAACTGGGGATTTGAAACCTCTGGTTTTGGCGCATGAGATGATACTGCCAATGCCAGATGAAGCAGTGGTGGATGAGCCTTGCAGACATCTACTGGGTTGTGCAATTATTTCAGCAACCCTACTTGAGGGAGTCGAGCTGGATGGAGTCCCCCTCTGGGGAGAAAATATGGGAGCTGTAGGTTTTGTTGAACTTGTTGTACTACTTGACTGCATTGGTGGTGCTACCAGTGGCACGTCGCCAGGGTCACGCTCAGCCTGACGTCGGGATAGGGTATAAATGTCTGTCTGCTGCATGGCCGGTGTGGCTGGAATGACGTGTGTGATGACTAGGTCATTGCTGTCATCCTGTTCATCAACATCAGAATGAACCACTACATCAAGTCCGACGTTCGGATCCATAAGTATGAGCTTTCCGGGGCCCTTCCTTTTAACATTTGATACCTTTCGCAGCTCATGGTGTGCCTCCCTCTCAGACGTCGGAGATGGGTGCCAATCTAGATCCAGATCATCATCTGATGGAGCGGGGCTTGAAGAGGAACTTCTACACACACTCCTTGATCTTTTCTTTGGTGGGGAGCTGGGAGAAAATGAATCATCAGGAGGAGTGCCTTCGTCTTCCTGACATGATACCCCGGCTCCAAAGTCAATTTCCTCCTGTGCCCCTACTTCTGGAAGAACAACCATTGTGGGCACTTGCACCGCTCCATGCGCCGCTACATGGGCCTCTTCACTGATCGCTACTTGCAACTCTCCATGGACCTCTCCTTCTCGGCCTTCTCCTTCTCGGCCTTCTCCTTCTCGGCCAGCTCCTTCTCGGACAGCTCCTTCTCGGACAGCTCCTTCTGGGACAGCTCCTTCTCGGACAGCTCCTTGCGCATGTACTTGTGCTTGTACTAGTAACCCATACAGTTGTTGTTGCGGCTTTGGTTGTTGAATAGTACTTGTGAGATGAGTTACAACCTGTGTTGATGGTGTGCTGCTACTTTCTTGCGATGAGCCAACATCACTGGTCGTTGGTAATGTAACCACTAAACAGGCTACCTGTCCAGCACTCATGGTGGGCCTTTGTTTTCCCCACAAAAATTTAGTGGTGGTGCCACCAGTCTCCTTGGTAAGTGGTGCCACTTGCTTCTTCTTCTCCTTAGTAGAGACATCTTTCTTGCTAGAGGGCCTACGGGCACCTCTTTTTGGAGCCATCTTCTTCAGATGTCGGAACAACAGGCCGCAGCAGGACTTCTTCCTGGCACTGATGCTCAACGATGATGCGGATTTATTGACTTTATGCACCTACAAGCAAACGAAGACAGAGGAACATCAGTAAATATATGTTGCATATGTAGCACTTCAATAAATAGTTTGCAAGTAGGCATTTATGAATACACTCGTGCACACCACACAATATGGAAATTTCAAAATTAAGAATTGCTAAATTTTTGGGAAACAGGAATTTAACATTGATCCAAGAGAGCACACACAGAGAGGGTTATAGTTTCATGTACCACTGACTCCCCCTGGGCACAATGGGTGAAAGCAAGGCAAAATGGGTGCAGGCCTATGGCACAAAGCTCACTGCCTGCCTTCAAAATGGCCGCTTGACCCCCATCCACATGGCCAGGACCATGCCTCAAAATGGCCACCACCAACATAGCCAGCCCCCAACCCCTACTCCAAAATGTCAAAAAACACAACACAAATCAAATCACCACAATCCAATGCCATCCATGAAGTTTCAGAAGGCTTTTGCTGCCTGCTGGTGGTTTTCTGGTGCAAAATTGCAATTTTTACAATTTCGCGAGTGCGAGATTGTTGCTTCACGGCGCGAACGTGCCGAAAAACCAGCAAAATCCGCGACCAGACCGATTCTGGGCCCCCTGGCCATAATGGATGAAATCAGAGCACACTGGGTGCAGGCCTATGGCACAAAGCACACAAACTGGCTTAAAAATGGCCCATAGACCCCCACCCACACGGGACCAGGCAATAAAATGGCCCCCACCCACATAACAAGCCCCCAACACCACCCCAAAAAGTCGTAAAACACACAAAAATCACCACAATCCAATGCCATCCATGCCCTGGCCAGAATCATGTTAAAAATAAATTTCAACAAAACAGTTGTATCATGCATGCACCCATAACTAAGCTTGGTGGTTTTCAATTCATGTGCAGAATTGTAATTTTTACAATTTCGCGAGTGCGAGATTGTTGCTGCGCGGGACGCGAGCAGTGCAAACACAAGCAAAAAAATCCTCAGCTCGCGAACTTGCAGATTTTCCCCCCCAAAAAGTCGAAAAACAAGCAACACACACAAAAATCACCACAAACAAACAACATCAACTTACTTCCTTGTGAAATAAAATTTCGAATCCAATTCCAAAAGTAATCCAAAAGGCCTCAAATCCAAATATCCAGCAGCATCCACAAAAAGTAATCCTTCCCAGTCAAGATCGAAATCAAAGTGGCCAGGAAATGGACTAAGCAATGGGAGGAGCTTGCTGGACAGGAACAGGAAGTTGGAGACTAGGGCACTTCCTTCACCCCACCCCTATGGGAGGAGCTTGCTGGACAGGAACAGGAAGTTGGAGACTGGGCCACTTCCTTCACCCCTCCCCAATTGTAATTTTTGTACTTTCGCGAGTGCGAGATTGTTGCTGCCCGCGCCGCGGACCGCGAGCAGTGCGAACACAAGCAAAAAATCCGCTTCGCACGGATTTGCGTATTTTCGCCACATCCGCGAGAGTTCGCGGATTGCGGATTTGCCGAAAATCCGAAAAATCCGCGAGCGGAACGGATTTTGCGCCCGTGCTTACTTTAGATCCCTTTTATGATGACTTACACTGTGATTGTACCAATCATAAAGAAGGGTGATGATTCACTGACGAGTAATTACAGGCCAGTATGGATGATTGATTTTAAAATTATTTACCGAAGATGTTCTGTCTAGAATCCAATGGTGGTTAAATCCTAATGCTATCATGTCATCTGTAAAGTTGGCATCAGGACGGTAATAGGTTGCAATTATCCATAGCTTGAGACTACCAATGTGTGGTAAAAGAAATATACTCTAAAAAAGAGGGTGCCCCTTTATGGGGTGTACTAAATTCTAGTCATCATTTGGTAATGTCCATAATCATCTTAGGCTTGATTACGAGAAATTAGTGTAGAATTCTATTCATCCTTTTAACCAGGCTGCTCACAACTGAAGCAACTAACAGTGCCTGAACAACCATCTAGTCTTTTTTGCCTAGTATGCTGACCTGGAGAATTGCAACACTGATCACAATTGATCACAAGTCTGAAGCAAAGCTCCCTAAAAGTGTGGATAGGGCATTTACGGTATATTGTTAGGCAACCTGCTTCTCAAAAAAGCACATAGCCACCATCCCATAACAAGAAATGAGGCCGAGTAGTATCTCAAATAGACAATGTTAGTAAAATAAATCAGATACAGAAGTTAAAGCCAAGGTGATTGTTCTGTTGAAAATGGAAAAGATTATTGGGGATGTTACTGGCAGGAAGATCAACTACTCAACAAGAAGGATTGTATAGACATGTCAAATATTGAGGGGGAAAGAAACTATATTGTACGCCACTCAACTTGAATACCAGTTTTACAGAAATTTGAAATTTGCACCCAATCTTGATTTAAAGGCTTATATATGTATATTACGAGTGAAGACTAACGGACATCCCACCTATTTGGTTGCCGTAGTTTACACAGTTACTATGGTTACGCCTTGACAAAATATATTGCCTCAAAACCATACTGCATGCGAATTCACACCTGGATATATTTTAGCCATTTTTTCACCTCTAAATACCTCAAATACCCAAAAAAGTATTGATATAAATGTTAAAATCCACAGGCAGATAGTATTCGAAATATTCCCTAGAACAGCAGAAAGAGAAACTTTGCAATCTTGCACACTCATAGTCCTAATATAGTCAGACAGATAGTGCAGAAATGCTGCTAATAGCACAGGGACTGACACATGTATGCATATTTTGGCTTTAACAGAAAGGTCATTAGAACAGATTGAAATGTAGGTTTTATTATTTATTTGAAAGCTCATGAGATTAAAAATCTATAGGCAATATCCCACAGGAGAGAGAGCTCTCAAGTCGAAGCAGATTGCATTTAATATGCTCGGCCTCGCGAGGCTGCTGTACGTGAGTCTGGGAGATGCTTTGTCATTTGTGTTGATGTGATGCTGCCCCTTGGGAGCAGACAGGGGGTCGTTCTTTTCATCTGTCTGCACGTGTCCTTAATTTAGCCTCTGCTTGCCAGAGAAGAGTAAGAGGATGCAAGAGCGTGATTTATTGATTGAGTCGAGACCTCTTTGCAAATGTTCCGGGTACATTCTTTACACATCGAATACCAAACACTGTAGGAATAATGATTTCCTACTATGCATTGAATTTATTTTGTAATTAAAAAAAATGAACATTATTATTTGTACATATCAAAATAGCAATATATTTATGTTCAGTTGTGACTTGGAAACGCACAATTATTTGCGTCTCTTTAAAAAATAATAGTTAAATGACATATTCAATTCCCATTAAGTAGAATCGTTTTTCAGCAATTGCTGCCTTCCAACATGGAAAATATGTTACTGCTGCGGGTAGCATTCCTAATCAGTGGAAGCAGAGATTTTCATTTTTATGTATCAAGGTGTACTGCAAGTGAAAAATGGCAAAAAGAAAAAAAGATTATCTTCTATTCTGAAGCATATTACATTCGTTGAAGCATCCTAATTATGCAACATACAATGCGATGATATTTTCATCTGTCTTTAAATGCCTTACCCACTCATCATTTTTATAGTATCTATCTATCTATCTATCTATCTATCTATCTATCTATCTATCTATCTATCTATCTATCTATCTATCTATCTATCTATCTATCTATCTATCTATCTATCTATCTATCTATCTATCTATCTATCTATCTATCTATCTATCTATCCCTTTTTCGAATCTTCGCTCTGAACACTCTATCAGTCCATCTATATTCACTCCATCCGTTTACGTATTTAATCCAACCAATGCGTATCCATCCATGCAATTATCTACCCACCAATCCACCCATCTTCTCATCTTTCCATCATCCCTTCCAACATCCAACCCATCCACCCATGTATACATTCGACAGCATAATTAAATATGTACCTTTCGTGTAGTGTATATTCTGTTTTCACTGATCATTGTAGCCACTGCTTCTGAAATGAATACCTTCATGCTGGTCATTGTGAGCATTGATCACTATTCATTTGTTATTTGCTGCCCCCTTCCTTGGTTATCTCATCTCTTAGCTCACCCGTCCTGTTCATCTTTATTTATATCTTTATCATCAAAACCTGTGATGATACTGACATTCCCCAGGAGAGCAAAGTCAGCGGAACTATTCAAGACATGCTCTCAGCGTGGGATTTTTTGTTAGATACATCCTTTAATGTTGCAGTGGTATTCTCTACCTTCTTTTTGGCCTGGAGACAATTGTGCCTTAGAATTAATTATGGTATAACAAAAAATGAACCTCACCGTTTGTGCCAAAGCGAAGAGTTTTTTTCCAACCAAAGAAATGTATTTGATCTTCGTGTGATTGAATTGCAGTGTGACTCACACACTCTCTCATATTGAACTATGAGCGTGGCATCAGCAAGCCTTACATTAAAACTGACTATTAGATACTTGAACCAAAAATCACTTTGCATTAGCAGTAACAATGTTTTCGTGAGTGTGATTAGGAGTGACTTCTAAAAAAAAAAATAACATTCTTGTTATATTTCTGGAATTGATAAAAAATGACTGGGCCAATTCTTTAAACCTTGTTAATGTTTTGATTATTACACTCTAACACATCATGCACTGTGATCTCTTTGGGACGAGATCAATTGACAGACTTCAGATCACCCTGAAAAATACAAAAAATAAACATTAGAGCAACACAGTCTATAACTCAACATGCTTTACAACCAGCTCCTGTGGACTCCAATGTCCAGACTACTTTGGGGCTTGTGCGGAGGCCAGGGAGGCACAGCAAAAACACTTAAAACGCTCTCCTAAAGCGGGGGACGTGCTTTGCAACCAACTCCTGTGGATCCCAAGGTCCAGACTGGTTTGGGAAGGTGGGGGATCTGCTACAAAAATACCTATGCTCTCCCAACGTGTGTCACATGCTTTGCAACGAGCTCCTGTGGACTTCTCTGGACTGGAAGGTCCAGATTGCTTTGAGGCTGGTGAGGAGACAGGGAGGATCTACCAAAGCACCTCATGGTCTTCCGCAGATGGGACACGGCCTTCGGCGGGCTCCTGTGGACTCCAAGGTCCAGACTGTTTGGGGTTTGTGAGGAGGTGTGGGAGGGGTTATGTTGGACTTGGCCCCCTATGCAGTCACCCTCAATCTTTATGACTTAACCCCCCCTTGTTTTCTGATCTCATTTTGCTAGCTTTTAGGGCTCCGTGCACTTTACTACTGCTAATCAGTGTGAAAGTGCTTGTGCTCTCTCCTTTAACCATGGTGAAATCAGCTTGAACCTAATTGGCACATTTCATTTAGGGGTCGATTCCGATTTCGGCCGGAAGGGCTCCGAACATCCGAATCGGTCACTGCTGGTCGGATTCCATTCCAACTGAGCCATTCTGATGGGCTTGGTCGGAAAGGAATCCGACTCCGATGTCCGGATTGCAGATGCCTGTCCGCAGTCCGGAAATTCTCCAGTACTCCCCCGGTCGCCTCTGTACAACCGAGGAAGAACGATGGCAGCTTTTCACTGCCTTTTCGTGCCGGTCTGTCCAGCACAAAAAGGCAGTCAGAAGCTGTCTCTGGGGGCCCCCAGCAGGGCCCCCATGGGTGTGAGGCCGCCGGATGGTGGCCTGGGGGCACCTATGGTGCCCCTCTGTTGATCCCTGCACCCGGTGGCAGGCACCTTGGGGTGCCGGCCACAGGGTGCAGGGATGAACTGCCCCCTGCTTTCTACATTGCAAGCATGCTTTCCGGTCGGAAAGCACGCTTGCATTGTAAGGTATAAGAATGCGACCAAACCCTGTTCAGTCGCATCGTACTAGCAGGGCTGTAACCGACGACAGCAGTTCGGAACGGTTACAGCTCCTGCCCGATGTCGGACGGACTCAGGTCCGTCCAACATCGGAATAGTCCCCTTAGTTGTAAGTCTCTAGCAAAGTGGAACTACATCTGCCAAGGACATGCAAATTAAGTTTTACTAGTGGCCGTTCAGCACTTATTGTGCCACACACTTAAGTAGCTCGTTAAAAACATGTCTCAGGCCTCTCATTGCAACCTGTGTATGCACTTTTAAACTGCCACTTCGACCTGGCAGAGTAAACCTTTTGCCAGGTCTCCACCTTACTTTTTATTATATATAACTAACCCCTAGTTTAGGTCCTACACAGCCAATAGGACTGGGTGCATTGTATAAAACAAACTGAACACGTACTTTTAAGTTTTACATGTCCTGGTAATGAAAGAGAACACATCACCTCACTAAGATACACACCCTGGAGAAAGCCCAATAGAGAGATGTGGTCATCTTTAGATAGTTTCCTAGACCCGTACAAAGCGCCTTAAACAGCTGCGGGCAGGCAAAATAGCGAGAATCATCTACAGTGTGTGACGGTCGATCCACAACCAGCTGCCAAACGCCTTTGTGTTATATGTTTACGTTATATATTAAAACCAGGTACAGGGCCGAAAGACAAGGGGTCCTTTGCAACCAAGCCATAAAGGCCGCAAGCTTACCGGGACATTCTAACAGCCACTCAATAACCACCAACCAAATGCTTGTATGTCATTTGTGTATGCTAAATGAAACAACGAACAGTGTTAATTGTTATATGTATTTGTGTATCTTGTCAAAGAAAAACAATAAAAATATATTTAAAAAAAAGAAAGAGTATCACATTTGTTTTTCACTATTGTAATATGGTAACATTGGATTACCTTATTGCATTTAATAAATGATAACTTTTTATTTGGAGCAGCTAGCAAAAAGTTATGTCTGGGGAATTGTAATTAAAACCCTCTTTTATGGTTGTCGGATTTTAAGTCACAAAATTCCTGGGTCACATGACTAGGTGTAGTTGGCATTTGGACATTGTATTGTCCCTCCAGACTGCATTACAATAGAGGGTCAGGGTGTTGGCAGGATGGCCCATCCTGGCTTATTGGGGGCGGAGCTTTCACCTACCATGCTTGCACTTCAAAGGCTCAGGCTCAGCTCAAACACAAAGTACTTCACATTAGCCTATTGTTCCCCAAACAGATTGGGAACAGGGCAAGTAGGAATGAAATTCCAGACACCTCTGTCAAGGGCATTTCAGAAGCTTCTCCCATTTCAAAGCATGCACCAGGTATAAAAAGGGGCCCTCAGACTCAGACCCACTCTCTCTTCAGTTCACTTCTGGACCTGTGGAAGACTCAGAGGAAAGACTGCTTTGCGGCGCTGCTGCTAGAAGGACTGCTCGGCTTCCCTGCTACAAAAAGGACGGATCTGAAGAAGGAGGACTGAACTTGCACCTTGAACCCCGGACCACCAGGGTTACTCCAAGGGCTAGTGGGCTGGCTTCCTGTTCTGACAGAAAAGTTCCAACCATCATGAATCCAGCACCTGGGCTCTACCTGCTGTGAGTCTTGCCACCCTAGACCTTGACTATTTGAAGAGGGCTTGAAGCTACTCTACCAGTGCAGCTGTGGTCGCTGGGGCAGAACGAATGAAGCAAGATTAATTTACATTCTCTCTGATGCAGGATCTCGCATCACAACCTGCAGCTTTTGGGAACCGCTATTGCACGACATATCTCCGTTGCAGGAGTTTGCAGCGCAACCCTTTGTCGATGACGCAGGATCTCACATCACAAGATGCGTCAACTGCTTTATCAGAACCAACCGCTGCGTGACACATCTCTGAAGCAGAATCCCTCTGAATCTTGCAAAGCTCTGAAACCAGGATTTAAAGTACCTTTTCATTTTGTTATGTTTTCACTTTATTACTGTTTGTATGCTGCATAAATACTTTGCACATTGTCATTATTTAAAGCCTGACTGTTTTTGTGCCAATCTACCAAAGGGTTAAGCACAGGTTCTTTTAGTGACATTTATGGTTCACTCTGACAAGGAATGTGGCTTTTGCTTGAGAAGGGCTCACACTCTCCTTAAGCAAACACCCAATTTATCACTTGCTATAAAAATACTCATTCTCTCCCAAAGAGCAGAACGCACTTAGTGATCAGCTCTTTTGGACCCCAAGGTCCAGACTTCTTTGGGGCTTTTTGGGGAGGCAGGGAGATGACGCAAAACCACTCTTGCTCTCCTACAGTGCAGGACACGCTTTGCAACCAGCTCCCGTAGACTCCAAGATCCAGACTGCTTCGGGCTTGTGAGGAGGCAGGGGAGGTGCTACAAAAACACTGATGCACTCCTGAGGCGCCTGAACAGTGCCAGACCCTCCCCTCTTTTATCTAAGATCTCTCTGTGTGATGCTTTAAGACCTAAGATTAAATGGGTAAGTACAGAGCCATCTGCAAATAATTTTAATCACTTAAATATAATACCAATAGCAAGAAAATTGACAAATGTATTGTACGGGCTGTGGGGGTGCTGAATAAGACAATCAAACTGGCATTGCGAAGGCTCTAAATTGAAGGAGTTACCTAAGAAAGGCTCATAGAAACTGTTTGCTACTTAGCTGTGGGTCATTCAAGCGTGCCCAGGCTCCTCCTTTTTGCACCTAGCAATCATAGCCCCAACTGAATGAGCTGGTAATGAAGAGGAAGGGAAGGAGGCAGAAACAAACAAACACTTGAAATATGGGTACCAAAACTGATTGAGGGGTTTTCTGCCTCAGTACAAGGGAAATGTGATTACTGATTAACTTTATAACAGACAAAGGCACTTTACTTAGCAAGCTTATCAAGTCACTTACATAAATGTTGGCGCATACAGATGCATCCCTAAATACTTCGGAGGCCTTAAGGATAGAAGCACCAACCAGTCTTACCACCAATCAAGAAGAATGCTGTAAAAATCCAGGGGAGTGCAGAGTTTGCTGCAGATTTGCAAATTCCATTGACACCTGTGAGCCTTGTAAATAAGGACTTATGACCATTGCAAAACATATTGGTGGGAAACACAGGGGACCGTGAGCTGCTTTAGCCCAGTCTCTTTAGACTTGGTGATGGCAAGGACAGATTCTGCTCTTCACTCTCAGGATACTTTCATAGAGCCTGGCTTGACTCACAATCGGAGGAGAAAACAGTTTTTACTGTGTTAGGTGGGAGTGGAGCATCTCTTAATAGGAGAGCGGCTTGAACACTGACTGATTGCAGCTTGGTTTCACCATCTTCATTTAGGGCTTCCTGTGTTAGGCAATGAAGAAGAGCTGCAAAAGGAGGTGTGGGGAGTACAAGAAGAAATGAGTAAGGAATGGAGCCTTTTGCCATTCTAAAGACTAGATCAACGGGCCCCACAGTGAAGGTATCCTGCCCGGTGGAGCCATGATTCCAGCTTTGTGCCGCTAGAGGAGTTCGACTTCTTAAAATGTCTGGAGGTAAAACTTTGAACTAGGGTGAGGCAGCAAATCCATTTGACCTGCGAAGAAACCTCTCCAGCTGCGTAATCCAGGTTTGTCCTACTCTGAGCTTTTGGTACCAAAACCAACAGCTTCAGAGGAAGCCTTACAAACACATGTCTAAATTTGAGAGACCATCACCCACCACACTCTCTGCCCTTACCTCACAAGAAGATTATGACTTCCGTAAAAAAAGACTATCGGCCAGATTCATCATACTAAAATCGGCTCGCAAAGGGCCAGATTCTGATAATTTGGCCCTTGGCGAGCGCAATTTTTGCATTTGTGATTCATCATCCCAAATGCAAAAATCGCTATACTAGAAATCACTATATTGCGAAGAATCGCATTTAAGGAATCTCAATTAGAGATTCTTTAAATGCTATTCATGAACCTTTTTGAAATTGCGATTTCGCAATATGGGGCCGCTATTTACACCGAAATGTAACTTCGTGGTAAATAGCGAAAACTTAGAAAAATGCACTTTAGTGCATTTTTCTAAGTTGTATGTTACACACACACATGTCCTTTGGACATGTGTGTGCGCAACATCAGTCTACATTTCATTTCAGGAGTGCTACAGGGTGTCCTTTGGACACCCCTGGCACCCTTGAAATCGCTTCCTTATTTGCGAATCGCAAATTGCTAATCGCAAATAAGAATGACTCCCTATTCATTCCTTTAGGCCCATAGGAATGAATGGGGAGTCATTCTTATTTGCGATTAGCAATTTGATAATCGCAAATAAGGAAGCAGTAGAAATCGCAAATAATATTGCGATTTCTACATGAATCCCGTTTTGCGAGCCTTTAATAGCGATTCCTTAATCATCGCTATTAAGGACTCGCAATAGAGGACAATGATGAATCTGGGGGTAAGTCAGAAGGTAAAATCTTTGATCATAATGGCCCACTTGGTTGTGAATAGGTTAGGACATGTTACTTTGTTGTGTTTTGTACTACAAAAGTGTTGGTACTGCTTGAAATTAGCACACCCTTCTCTGAGGATTCCCTGCTGCCTGTGCCATAGCTAGCAGGGGTTGAGCAGATATTCCATCAGAACTGTGTTTTGATTTAGGCAGAGTGGGTTTATTGAGTTGGTGGGGATACGTCTCTTCCAAATTAATATTCCATTTTTGACACCTCCTCTTTGCCCGTACTTCAAGGGAGAAGAAAAGTAAATTCTCTATTTAATTATTTCAAAATGAGTTCTGATTCTGCTTTGAGGTCATCCTTTGACACTGCTTTCTCTGCCAGGAGGCTTTGTGACATTACAACTCAACTGTGATATGTTATTACAATTGAGTAGTTATACTATTTCCGTGTTGTAGGTGGCAAGTGTTGCTATAACTAGAATGTAGACATAACATGTAGGCTTCAATGTATAAGCTATGGTATGCACTGTCATTAACTACTAATGAGTTGTGAAATATTTTCCCTTTAATAGCCTCAAAATGATCAATATTATTAATGACAACCTTAAATTACTATATTAATTAACTAGTCAATGATCAGCCTGAGTTAAACTCATCGTCATAGACAATTCTACGATTTTCAATGTGTTACACCTGTCAACTATGGGGTGGTCTTTTTGCCTTCCTCTTCCATTATATCTTATCTCATTTTTACTAGCAGTAGGGGTTTCCACACTTTACACTGCTAACCAGTGCTAAAGTACCTAGGTTCTATCCTTAAAACATGGTAATATTGGCTAATCCCCGAATGGCATATTTAATTTATTTATACATCCCTACTAATGGGGTACTACAAATCCCCTTGGCCGGTAAACTAGATGCTACTTGTGGTCCTGCAGCACTGGTTGTAACACCCACTTAAGGAGCATGTTAAACATGACTCAGACCTGCCACTGCAGAGCCTGTGTATGCAATCTTAAACTGCCATTTCGACCTGGCAAAATAAACCTTTTGTCAGGACCAGACCTTTCTTTTTAATACATATAAGTCACCCCTAGGGTAGGCCCTGGACATCCCAGAAGGCAGGTGTCAATGTACCTAATAAGTAGGTTATGTCCTTTTGAGTTTTACATGGCCTAGTAGTGAAATACTCTTACATTTGTTTTTAACTACTGCAAGTCGTATCTCTTCCATAGGATAACACTGGAGTTGCCTTGTTACATTTTATAAGTGTATTTCCAAATGGGAAGAGATAACTGGGTCATGGTTGGTATCTCTGGAATCCTATTTTTAAATCCTAACATATGGTGCAGTTGGATTTTAAACTACAATCCTGAAAAGGCAACTATTAGAAAGTTGACATTTTCTTGCCTTAGCAATTTGGAGCATGCCAACTGTTTCTGGTCAAATGACTGGGTGTAGTTGGCAGTTGGGCTAGACAGCCATACACAATGGGAGCTGGACCCAGCCTCACTTACACCTGAATAGACTGTGTCCTGTCTCCACAAAAGAGCCGAACAACCCTGCGTTGTCACCTCAGCAAGCTTGGAGCCAAGACAGGGGAGGCCGGAAATTTCTAGCACTTCAAGACCATTGTCTAGAAGCTTCTCCCATATTCCAGAACCAGTGAATAAAGTATATAAAAGGAGGATCACAGACACCACCACTTTAGTACACTTCTGGACCTGTGGACACTCCATCATGAAGAAGGACTGCTGTGCTGCTCCAAGGATTGCCACTCTGTTGGACTGCTACTCTGAAAGAGCTGCTGCCTTGCTGTGCTGATCTGCTGCCCTCTTGCCCGGGAAAGAAGAACTGTTCTTGCAAACTCCATGTTGATCACAGGACCACAAAGTGATTCAAAGGGCTAGTTTGCTGGACTACTGATGTGAGCGTCAGGGACATAACAGGCTCCCAAACAGATTCTGGGCCCGTCTTTAGCAGGTTCCTGACCCCCAAGAAGCACCTTTTAGATCCTGGGTCCTTGGTGTGGCTCTCAAGCTCTGATATTCATGCTTTTGGACTCTTCAAGACCGCAAATGTCCCCGTTGGCACCAGATTTGTGCCACGGGCATAGAAAATCAGTGTGTCCAGTCGCAAGTCAACCTCTTCACACAGCACGCATTGATTGACCGTGTGGACCGCCAACACGGGGCTCCAGCCTGCCCGTCCACAATGCCCAGTTTGCTCTTCATGCCAAACCGAACACCACCTGCGATGCTCTCCGTTCTCCCTGCAATGTTCAAATACGCAAACAGGGATCTAGGGAAAAACCTTGAGAAATAAAAACCTTCAGCGAGACTTATTTAGAACTGCTATGACCCGTGCTCAATCATGGTCAGCCCAAACTTTTGACCTGGCCTACTACAACCACAGTGCCGCATTTAGTTCTATTTCAAAGTGCTATTGTACATCATGCAGCAGCTGGACACTATAGAGAGCCGGCTCGCAACGATGAAGCAGAACCTTGACCAGCTCCGGACTCAAATACAGAATGCCCTCTTCTAGTCTTTGTTTACATTTTTTTGTTTTGGTGGGAGGGACTTGTTGTAGGTCGAACGGATGGGAATTTGGAATGTACCGGGAAACGGACTTGTTTTCTTTGGACATTTTTCGGGGACAGTGGTTGGGGATCAGGTGACTTGTATGGGGAGAGGAGAGTGCCTGTTGTGGGTGGAGAGGATGGGTTGTTTTTAAATAAATTAAAGCGGAAACGTATTATATTTTATCAAAATGTGTGCCTGCATGTAATAAATGTAAGTATAGTTCATCTAAATCATATTTATATATACATATTGCATTGCTCCTCAAGCATAATATTAAACTGATATCTCATCCATTATTGCAGGCCTATGGCAAAGGCATATTGGTTGGCTACACAAAATGGCCGTCTTGGTGAACAACAACAACCAGCAAGGAGGCATGGCCGCAACAAAGAACACATGCAGTCCTATGGAAAAAAGAAACTGGTTGGCTACACAAAATGGCCACCAACCACATGGTGAAAGAACAAGCAGGAGGTCTTGAAAGCAAAGAACACATGCAGGCCTATGGCAAAAGCATACTGGCTGCCTACACAACCCGGCCACCAGCCTCATGGTCAAAAAACAAGAAGCAATAGGCATGGAAAGCAAAGAACACATGCAGAATTATGGTAAAAGCACACTAACTGGCTACACAAAATGGCTACCAGCCACATGGTCAAACAACAAGCAGGAGGCATGGAAAACAAAGAACACATGCAGGCCTATGGCAAATGCGCACTGGCTGCCTACACAAAATGGCCACCAGCCACATGGTCAAACAACAAGCAGGAGGCACTGAAAACAAAGAAAACATACTGGCCTATGGACACTGCCTATACAAAATAATGGCCTCTGCCATGTGGTATGGGTAACAAAGGCAAATGGTGGCCTATAGCAAACACACTCACACACTGGCCAGACAAAGGAGACATGGTAACACAGAGAAAACAGCATGAATTCAGCAATGCCAAAAATGAAATTTAACTGGGCTAAAAAGTTTTACAACAACACACATCCTCCAAAGGCACCAAATATAATTATCCCACTATACACTGTTTGCAGAAAGAAAACGTGACATACCCCAAAAAAACACATTTTGTGACTTAATCCAAATCCATTTATGACTTAAATGATGTTCCAATTCAACAGACACCACAGAAACAGTTGCTTTATGCAACCATGACTAGTACTGGGCCTACTGTCTTAAAGACCCAATTGCAGACTAGCCCACATACTGAATTAAAACATTTATTTAAAAAAAAAATTGAGAACATATAATACATTGCGAAACAATTTTCCTTCACAAAAGAAGAAAAATGAAATGCAAAAAAATAACTTGACACTACTGCTACTGCAGGCCACCCACCACATTCAATCTTACAAATCAAATAAAAATACAAATAATTCCTGATGCATGCCCCCAATCAAACAAACAACACCATTAGACAACAGTTTTTGAGCTTATTGTGAAATCTCAAATACAACGTTCTTAATTTCAGTTGTATATATGCAACAGACAAGGAGATTGATCCTTATTTATTTACTTATTGATTTATGTAGCGCCTGAATCGGGTATCTCCGCGATGCGGACATGGCAGCAGGGCTAGCTGAAGAGCAGGATCAAAATGGGATGCTCTTACGGCGCTTCCTGAATTGAAGATGATCTGAACATAGTCTCAGGTTGATAGTGAGCTGATTCCAGTAAAGAGGGGCCAGGTGGGAAAATGCTTTACCACGCAACCTGGCTCTTCTGACTCAGGGGACCACGAGAAGGGCTATGGTTCCCAAGCGGAGGGATCTGGAAGGCACATAGAGAGTGAATTTCTCTGAAAGGTAAGAAGGGCCGATATTATGTAGGGCCTTATGCACAATGAGCAGATTTTGAACTAAACCCACTTACGAACTGGGAGCCAATGCATCTGACAGAGGAGGGGGAGAGAAGTGGTTTTAGGAGGGGCATTCAATACTAGGCGTGCCGCTGTGTTCTGGACCACCTGCAATCTGCATAATGAGGACTCATTGGCTGAGACCAATAAGGCGTTGCAGTAATCCGGTCGTTCAGTATAAATGTCTGCATCAGAGTTTTATGAGTAGAATCAGGGAGCAGGGGGAATACCCGTCACAAGAGACTCAATGTGTGAAAATAAGCACCGGTACTTTGCGTAGCATGCTCTTTCAAGGTGAGCGCCTGGTCCAATCGTATGCCCAGGTTCTTGACAAGGGACTTGGGGGCGGGAGGGGTGCTGAGGTCCACCGGCCACCATTCGGGAGTCCACAGCAGAGGGGCCTCTCCGAAAAACATCTCCGTCTTTCCAACATTGAATTGGAGGAAGGTACATCTCATCCAGTTGGAAATGGCCCTCATACCAGCGGAAAAAGCTGACTCAACAGAAGGAGTACATTTGGTGAAAGGGAATAAAAGCTGGGTGGCATCGGCATATGATATGGGAATAAAACCACATGTCCTAAGGAGATTGGTACAGGGGCCAACATAGATATTGACCATAGTAGGGCTCACAGGGGAGCCCCGTGGCACTCCCTTTGTCAGTTTCATAGTTGCTGAGTGGTACGGGCGTAAGTTGATGGTTTGGGAGCGGGAGGAGAGAAAGTTTGTCATCCACTGGAGGGCGGAATCTCTGAGTCGAATCTCCTCCATTCTCCTGAGCAAAATCTGATGAGAGACCTTGTCGAACACGGCAGAGAGGTCTAAGAGCACCCGTATCGTAGTTTGGCCCCTGTCTAGGTCATCCTGATGTTATCCGTGACCGCCAACAGGTCAGGTTCTGTGCTGTATTTGGGCCTGAAGCCTGATTGAGAGGGATGCACACTGCCTCTACATTCGACATGGTCGTACAGATGTTTACTAACATGTTTTTCAAGTAACTTGTTCAGGAGAGGGAGTAGCGAGATGGTCCGGAGATTGGATAGATCTGTCAAGGGGGCATTGGAGTTTTTCCGGATGGGTATCACCTGTGCCGCCGTTCATTCCATGGGAAGATGGCCCTCTCTTAAAGAGAGGTTGAGCTGAGACCCTATGGGAGGAGACAATTGATGGGACAAGAAGGCAGTAATTTTAGGCGGCATGATGTCTAGAGGAGAGCTGGACTTTACTATACATTGGAATGCCTACAACGTCTTCCAGTGACTGTGGGGGAAAACTCTCCAACAATTGAGTATTAATACATTCTGGCAGGTTGTATGACATCGCGACCAGGGCCTGGCGCGTTGATGAGATAATTTTGTCATATATAAGCTCAATTTATTCTGAAAAATGCTGTGCTATATCATTGCAAAGAGATTGGTATGGGGGCTCTACGTTGTCGCAGGCCATGGGATTAGTAAAAGGCTTAAGAATTTGGTAGAGGGTTTTTGGGGCATTCCCTGTCTGAGCAAGCTGAGAGGCGATAATGGCTTTCCATGCTGCCTTTATGTTTTTATGATAGCGGGAGATCGTTACTTTGAATCTGTTCTTATCCCTCACATCATGGGTGCCGCGCCACAGCCTTTCCAGTTTTTCGCCCTGCAGTTTTTCGATCCTGAGCTCAAGGGAAAACCAGGATGTCTGGTGGTGCTTGGTGGAGTAGGGAAGTAGTTTCAGCGACGCAAGCTGGTCAATGGGGCTGGAAACCGCAGAGTTATACTAAGCAACTCCCTCCTCTATATTATCTGGTACTATGTTCGAAAATCCCGATAATAAGGTTTGGAAGTGCACCGGTGCAAATTGTTTCCATTGTCTGCGGGCTCATTGAGTGTCAGGACTAAGAGTGGCTACTGCCCTAGGGCCCTGCATGAAGTATTCAATAGATGCATGAGCAGACCAGGTCAGTGGCTGGGGGGGGGTTCACACAGAATATTGGATGAGTTAGAAAAAATTATATCCAGTCTATGACCAGCTGTATGTGTTGGACTCTGGTAAAGATTGTCAAGGCCTAAAAGGGGAGGATCTGCTAGAAGCGAAGACACCTCAGGGTTAATAGTACATTCTCTATGTACGTTAAAATCTTCCAACAAAAGGAAATTGTTGATCGAAATTACATAAGGGGCAATGAATTCAATAAATTGGAGGGAAAAATCTGCCAGAGGGCCAGGGGGCCGGTAAACTAAGGCCCCCTTCCAACTGAGTTGTGAATGGACGTCGATCCGGAAGACCATAATTTCAATACTATCATTTCATCGGTGCTCAAGTGTGGTAACTTTAATACCTTCCTTATGAATTATAGCTATCCCACCCCCCCCACTCTAGGCTGTCTATCCATTCTTATAATCCTATAGCCGTCAGGTAAGGCCAGAGTAATGGCAGGGGTAGATTGAGGCTAGAGCCACGTTTCTGTCAGGGAACCTAGATTTGGGTTCACCTCGGAGAGAAGGTCACATACCACAATTGCATGTTTTGGTAGGGATCTGACGTTACATAGGACCCCATTCCACCTTGAGTTGGAGTTATAGGGTGGCTTCACTGTATCCACAATGGGAGGAGTGGTGTATTTAGGGGGGAAGGTCATTTTCTATAAGAGGAGCACCTGGATTCTCGATTGTATGGGCAAAGCATTACAATAGTACACTCTAAGATGGTGTACGATTCTCGCAACAGCTAGTCCTGTTTCTAGCTTCATGTTACAACCACGTGTCAGCTACGGTTCCGTTTTATGTAGAATTGTCACTGCAGCGGTGTTCTAAGACTCTCGATTATGGATGTCGGTGAAGGAGTTGTGATTCAGTCAGCGGTATTGAACAACCCGCATTGGTGAGTTTGAGGACAGTAGCGTATTGAGAATAAGGCGTAAAGTTATTTTTTTTGGAATATAGAGTTATAGGTACGCATTTGATTTACAGGGAGGATTTTTGCTTGGCTGTTCTGCGTGAGCGTCACCGGGGCATACGAGTTGGTTTCCAAATTCCACAGAGGAGCTGTCTTATTTTCGCCAGTATCACATGAGGTGGAGTTGAGGTTTTGCAACATCTCTGCGCAGTTCAGGTAACAATCATCTCGTGTTAAGTGGGTATGTTGGTTTCTCACGATCAGGGGTACGGTGACACACTAAATATCACCATATTGCGACAGCTCAGGACGGAGAAAGTGGAGAGTTTACCGTGAGAAGAGCGCGCCATTGGGCACTATCGTTTTTAGTAAGTTGACATGGTTTTTGCTCTACAGTATAAAATCCGTCTCTTCATGAGACATATCAGACTTACACTTTGTTTTCTTTTGAAGAGTCGAGTCAATCCTGCATAATTGGAATTGGTCACACACCAAATATTTGCAGTTTACGGCCATGGAATAAGTTGCGTTTATTAACATCACTATTTTTCAGGACTTGGCTTCACAATAGCATGCTCATTCATCAAGGGCTTTTGCGCATGAATTAACAGTTATCATCTTCTATCTGTTTTCTTTACACAATTTAGGATTAATGGACACGGTGTAGGGGTTGGTGCTTGGCTTTTCTTTTCATTGCACTGTTCCCTACGGCATTGCCTTTGTAAGATGCAGATAAGGTCTTTTTAATTTTTCATTCATCTCTGGCCGGGTATGACGCTGCTTATTAGTTCTTTATATATGATGTGTCTTTACTATTAATTCATATTTGTTTCTTTATTTTCAGCAGTGGCCCCTGAAGAAGGGATTTGCTTAATCCCGAAATGCATTGGGCATGGCTGTGAAATTTGGGTTTTTCAAAGAAATGTCCTTGTGTTGCTAAAGACATTGATTTTGCAGAATATTGTAGTTTTATGTACTTAATGTTTTCAAGCAGAGCATTGATTATCATGTATGTTATTTGATTTTGGTCACACAAGAGATACAATCTAAATACAAAAGTAAATCCACTTACATTTGTGTTCAATTTTTATGATTGAGTTTTTATGAATCGTTGGAGTCAAGAATGTGAAAGGTAAATACATTAATACATGCTGTGCACCCAGCAGGCTGTTGTGTATCTCCCAGGAATCCCCAGGACCTATGCATTTTGGATGACCTAAACTGAGGCCTTTGCGTCCAAACCACTTCTAGGCACTCCCACAGGATATGTCAGCCGTTAGACAAGCTAGGTCTACTGAGCCACAACCATCCCCCTGTACCTTACAGTGGTATTGGTAGTTTCAGGCAACCACTGAACATGAAAACCCGGATTCCTCAGGGATCAGGGAAAACAGTACAGTACTTTTCACCTAGTCACTCGTGCTTACTTATTCTCAGAAAATACACAGGATGGCAATTAGGAAGTGTTCAATAAGCATTAATTGATCTACTGTCAGTCTTGTTTAAACCATATTTGCTGCAACGATCATAAGACAGAAGCAAACGAAAAAATGGCAAGTACTAATAAGGTAAACAGTAGACACATTTCTACCATAGTGCTAAGAAAATGAATATATACAGTTCAGATAAAACAGTAGCATTTGCATACTCCTATAATGCGTGCCCTATATAATTTGCCTAAATGTACCTAGCCTAGATATATAGGTGCAGCATTTAAGTGCGTGTAGATATATATGTATATAGCCAAGAATCCCCTAGGGAACAATTAACCCCCTCACCTGATGGTAGAGAATGAAGGACCCCGTCTCTGCTCCAAGGATGACACCCCTTAAGGGATGTTAGACTGCAGCATGTCGAAGATTCAGCATGCAGGACCCTGTGTCAGAGTGAAAGGAATTCTCTGCTAAATTGCAGGGGTGAATAAGGGTCTTATATACTTGAGTGGTCACTCCAGGGTTTCTTCTAGAATCGATATTTTTTTTAAACAATCTTAAATGTTTTGGAAACAATCCTAAATGTTTTCTAAAAAAAAGTGATTATGCACAGTGTTATATTCCATATAGGTACCACGATACATACTCAGGTAGCAACCTAACCTCTCACCTCTATTTCCCCTTCCATTGTACTACATAACGGTTCTTGGGACTGACCTTGTACCTAGTTTAGGTACTGATACAGGACGTGGGGTTTCCCTGAAAAATATCCTCATCCTTTATGCATGAGGATTCTTGGAAACTCAGCAGGACTACCATCTCCTGCAGAATAACTATATAAAAGGATAATTCCTTCTGTCTTCCTAAGTCTGACATGACAAAGCAAGGTAGATCTACTGAGGGTACCACTTTGGGTATATAAACACCATATCTTTGCTGAGGAAAAGAGAGGAGAAAAAAGAATTCAATGCTGACACACTGACACGAGACGCTGAGGTTCCTGCACGCAGACACTCCAGCTTGCAGTAGTCTGAAATCCATCACGGGTGTCCATCTCGAGACCAAGACGGGGTCCCATATTCTCTCCCTTTAGGTAATGGGGTTGACTTTATCCTAGAAGGATCACTGGCACTGCACCTACATACATGCTAGGCACACATAGGTACATCTAGTTAGGATCGCATTGTAGTAGTATGCATTTACTACTGTCATGGTATTGTATGTACTTGCCTGTATTCATTATTTTAGCACAAGGGTAAGGATCTACTATCCTTTTACTCTGAGGGTGCTACTAATCATTTATATCTATTTCTGTATTATGGTTGTTTCAGCATACCTATTTTACACTAGAATGACGCTGGTTCAATAAATGCTTATTGAAAACATCCCCACCATTTATCCTGTGTTTGTCTCTGAGAGAAAGTGAGCACGAGTGACTGAGCAAAAAGTACTGTACTGTTTCCATGGTCCTAAGGTATCAGAGTTGTCATGTTCGATAGTTGCCAAGAACTATTATCTCCTTGGTAAGAGGGGTTACTAGTGCCACTGTGAGCTAGCTGGTATACAGGCGATTATACTCGTTGGGGGTGTCTGGAATGAGCCTGAACACCGATCCCATAGTATATGTTGTCCAAACGCACAGATGCTATAAAGGTTTAGAGTAACTACACAACATGGCGCCTCCAAAGTTGGTTTGATACTTATTTAACAGTCAAATCTGAGTAGTTCAGTCATGCTGTTCTCAGAGACCACTACTCACATCTAGGCAGAGATGTCTGGAGTGGGAAGGGAACTATCCACCACAGCTCAGTAGGCAAATCCTATGTATTGTGTAGTGTAGTTCCTATATTCCCAATAGACTCTGCGCATTGGAATAATATATCCTGTAGTCTAGACGTAGGATTGAGGTCGACTAGGTCTCTACCGAATATATTAAACTTGTTTGTGAGTGCCAGCTAGTTTAGAGGTCACTAGAAACTTTCTCGAATTTACAAGAAGGAATTTGTTTCTGACAACCACATAGACATGACAACTTTGTTTTCCAAGAATAGGACATCAATCTCTAGAGTAGAGGAAACAATAGATAGCTATTTTACTCAGTCAATCATGCATGCATCGTTTCACCAGAGGTGCTGAGAAAATAGAGAGACGGGCGTTTTCAATAAAAAGTATTTATTGAACAATCTTCTTTCTCAACATAAGAAATGTACTGCTACAATCGTAATACTGGTTATAAAGTACAGGGCATATAATACGAAAAGTATTATGAAGTAGTACTGTAAAAGCATGATATGGTTTCTAAGCCATAAGTTGCCTAAAACATATAAAATACATACAGTGATAAAACAATGACTAAAAGTACATAACTGGTGCTTCTAAAATACGCCTACCCCGGTGTACCTAACCGAAGTCTAGTACAAGGGAAGAAGTAAGTGAGGAGTAGCTTAAGTTTAGTATTTCTCTGCCGAGATTCTGTCCAAGAATTCTCTAAGGGTCTAATCAGCTCCGTACCTTGGTTTAGAATGAACGAGGTCTTGTATCTCTCTCTCAGGACTCGATTTCCCAGCAACCCGCAAAGGTAGCCTGGAAACACTGGAGCTGGATTTCTCGGCAGGAGAAAAGACAGCGTCTCTCAGTGCGTCGGCTAGAGGGTCGTCTTTCTTCGGCACTTGCCGCTGCAGGGCGTTGGGCAAGTAGTTTGTCGATCTGCTCCAAACCACCGTGTGTTTGTCTGGGGAAATCTAGGCATATTTATACTATGAAGGTGCCGAGTTTGACGTGTGATTGGACTTAATAACGTCGTCAAAGACTCAGTTCTTCGAAAACTCCATGATTTCCTAGATGAATTAGTATTCAGGCAAGGGGAAGTCCCTAGCTGCTGAAGGCGGGTTTCTCTATGAAATCGTTGTTGATTCTTGGAACTTAGTGGAAGTAGCCATGCCGTATTTGGGCTGCAAAGGCTCAGTCTAAATATGGTAATTATTTCTATGCCTATATAAAGATTGGATAATCTATACCTATATAAGGGCATGAATCGGGAAAAATTACACTACACCCACTCCACGATTTTAAGTTCAATAAAACTAAACGTATAAGCACTGAACATATCTAAAGCTAGTGTTTACAATCCCACCCAAAATACAACATACAAATTGCATTTGAAAAGGCTTGTTTAAATGTAACGAGTATAGACTAGTATGAACAAACAACTCTCTATAGACATGAATCATAGCGTGGGAGCATACAGTCTATCATTTATAAAATACAAAATTACATTCATGAAATGTTTCTGAAGTTTTACAGAAAGAAAAAAAGTTTTTGGAGATCATCTCATAGCATAATATCTAAACGGTTTCGTTTTTAGGATAAGGCCAAATATTGTCATTTAGGAAGTTTTCAAAAGAAATTTTCTTCTCTAAGAATAGTTCTACTTTAAGCAGATTACTATGTGCCAAAAGTTCAATTTTGGAAAAGGTTCAAATTGGTAGACGGTTTGTTTTGAAAAAAAACAAAGGCCGAATTTCAGAGTTCAGGGAACGCTGTGTGCATGAATCAAAAGTTATTCTCGGTGTCAGGAGAAAACATCAGATTGTCTAGGCTGGCAAAGAAACCGTCTACCATAGTAGGCGAAAGTGGAACCACTTCAGTTAGCAGATCAAACGTGCATAAATGTGGATCATCGCCGTCAGCGTTAGATACATTAGCAATGTCCGGATTAGGTGGTACCTGTGTGCCTGTAGTGTCTCGTATCTCACCCTCAGTTAGACTTGCCGGTGAGGCCTCAATGAATGCCATCATAAGAATTGACAGCCGTTGGGGGCAACACGATGCATGAGTCGTTACAGTACCGAGCAAAGCGTCAACATCCGATGGCAGGACTGATAGAAGTGTAAGACAAATGTCCAACACACATTCCTCTCCGCAAAGCAGGCATCGTAGAACAGGTAAGATGCAATCTTGCCAGATTGGTCTGTCTGATAGAAACCAGGTTGTGTTCAGATCTCTTAAACGAGCCAAGCCAAGAATCTGTGTAATTCTCTCACGATAACTCATGGCAAGGAGGGCTCCTTCCATTGTAGTCTGGGTATCGCCGGTGACTGGACTTGCCATTTCGGAGCACAAGGAATAAAAATAGAATTCCTGCTATTAGTCCCAAGATGAGAGGCAGGCCGCCGAACACAGAGTGCACGAAGTGTGGAAAAATGCCGAGGACTGCTTCAAATGGTGTTAACAGTCCCGAAAAAATTGTCTTAAATACATGTGCGATGCCGCTGGTATCAGACATGTTTAAGATTTGACTTAACATTTCTGCGAAATGTACTGGGCAGTTTGTTGATAATAATGCATGTATCTCTGCAGAAGTACTTGCAACTTGCAGATTATACGTTTCTTTAGACGAGGTCAGTGGCACCGTTTTTTGCAAAAGAATGACTTTCATTCTGCTTAAAGTATCAATTTGTATAGAAGAGATATTCAGTGAAGGCCATAATGCCTTCCCCCTCTCTGTCTTGGTCTTTGGATACAATACATGCATACAACACGTGACCCTGGATGAGACACTGACTAGATATGCATTCCCTGGCAACATGCCACAACTGCTGTGGTCATTGAGCATAACGTAGCTGCCATTCGATAGCTGCCTGAAAATTGGGTCTATCACTGTGGAGGGTGTACCGTGCAGGTGGCATGAAAGGTTATTTGCAGAACCTTCTCAGGCTCTGTGTAAAGTAATACCTTGGCACAAAAGTGTACCACTTAGTGAGTTCTTACAATTTTTACCACTAAGGAATACCTCCTTTTCCCCATTCCAACATTTGTGTGTGTATGATAAAGTCCAGGTCGACCTAATGTATTCTTTACTCAACCTTTCATACAGGCCCGCTGGTATATGCTGTAGACAATACTGAAATTGGAAAATTGTCACTGGTATCGTGATGGTGCTATGTATTATCCATTCAATGACAGGCTTCTCAGAAACTGTCAATGGTAATCTTTCCAGTTTTTCAATGCTCAGCACCGTATATTCTGCTCCGTTTTGTGCCAAAGAGATTTGTTTATCTGTAAGGTTAAATACAGAAAACAATGACGTGGTGTTGATTAGACGACATGGCACGTAGCCTGAACGGAGATTTTGTAACGTCCAGCGTAGCTGCATTATAAAACGTAATTGAGACTGGCCATGTTGTAACATTAGTCCTGCTCTATTATGTAAATTGCAGAGGATACAATGCTGTCCAAAGAATATATTCTGCAGGACAGAGTCGTGGTAAACCATTGTCCACTACAGAGAGAGCTTTCTCTAAATTAATACAATCAATTTCTCGTATTCTTTCTGCAGTTTCCATTTGCGATATTTTCCAAGCTTCGTTGTACACAGCGTTTATACTGGCGTATATGAAACGTTTTTGACGTGGTTTGCGAGGCCCCATTAAGAAATCTCACAAATCATTGCCTTCTTTAAGTAAAGATAAGTGTTGTTTTATTTCTGGAAGTGTAGATTTCTGTAGCCACTCAAGGCATAGCTTTCCTACACTGTAAGTAGTTACTATCCCTGGATGTTGTCTCTGGGAGTATCTTGGATCTGGCCTATTCAATGTAAACCCTTGTGTTTTGTGCAGTTATCTATCTTGACAGTTATTCGTGTCTGTGGGCCAGATTACCCATTTTTTCCAATCAGGATTAGTTCTGTTTTGTTGTAAAATCTGTTTTACGTCTACCTCCTCATTCGCAGTGTTATTACTGTCCGGTGCGGGCTTTGGTATGGATGGTTTATTTAAATCTTTTATCTTAGCCAGGCCAAGACAAGAAGTTTGTTGAACAGTGTCATTTTAAAACATTATTTGTTCTGGTGTAATGCAGGCTCTGAACAGGGCTTCTAAACCTTGCACCTGCCAATCTTTTGTGCCCCAGACAGTTTTTGTCTCAATGTAGTCTTTCCAAAAGTCAAACCCTAAAGTAGACAGCTGAACATAAAAGTTTGCAGAATAAATGTATTTAGTATTGGTCAACATTGTTTTCATTCCTGTCTTATTTATATATTTAAAATAAAATGTTTCTGGATTTGTAACATTAACCCCTAAGAAGTACGGAAATATTTCATAAAATGTTTTGAGCTACCCCTTGGTGGTTTTGGACAATGTTTCCATTGATTATAAGTAAAAACTTTTCTAGGGTTTGCAGATTCATGCAAATAATGGTGACCATAGTGATTAAAACAATAAATCTGTCATCATATTGTTAACAGTTTCAAAGTCCCAATCATCAGACAATGTGCTGGATGAAACAAAGTCACTCAAAGAACCCTTAAACTGGTGTGGAATCTTCAACAGCGCCACTTGGCCATAGATGTCATAATCAGTTCTGTCCCATGCTATACCACTGATGACAGGTCTCTTCTTTTACGATGAGATGATTTGTGAGGTTTCAGGACCAAGTTGATTTTCGTACTTGCTATGTCCATTGTATTGTATTTTCCATCTATCATCCTTCCCAAACTTAACACCAGTATGAGCTAGAGCAGGAGGAAAAGTACACCTAACACAATCCAAAATTCAACCCATGGTGAAACCAGATATGTTTTTTCAAGTTGATGAAAGAGTTCTGTTATTTTTTCTTTGAAAGTTTTATTTGCTGGCATATTTTCAGGTTCATTGGGATCCTCAGAAAATGTATCAAAGTTGATAAAATAGCCAGAGGCTGTTCTGTCAATTGTTGGAATCACATCCGGATAACTTGAACTCGCTGGCGCTGTTTCTTCTTTTACCATGTTGGTATAGTCAGATGCTATATCATTGTAGACAGGTGTTTCTTGACAAACTGTTATTTGGGTATCCAGAGGCACAAGTTCCATGGCTTTGTTGTATAGTCCTTCTTTTCTTACTGCAGGTTTATCAAAGGTGATAAGTCTTTCAGTTTGAACCTCTTGTATTGTGGCAAGATTTGGTTGTCTGCTACTTCTTGGGGGTCCACTGGGCCTACTACTTATTATCGGCCACATGATGTGGTTTGGCCAGGTCGATGCAAATACAAGAACAAAAACCTCTCACTACAATTTCTTTACACTCTGGTAATATATCCTACATTAATTCAAATAATGACATTTTCCCACAAACAGAATTATTAGAAAAATATCTTTGTTTTTTTTTAATTTATACACTTTTCTGGTCAATTAAAGCATTATAACACAATCAATAGATCATTATTCACATATTCAATAAATGTTCACTATGTACAAATTAATACTGTATACATATACCCCCAAAAAGCAAACCGTTCACACATACCAGTACAGTCAGCCCATTCACACAGCTCATACGGACCAACAGTCTCACCAGTCTTGTCAAACTCAACAACATGGACAGGTCAAAAAACTATAAAGACTGAGAAACAACATACAATATATACATCAACAAAAAATTCAACAACAAAGAAAAACGCCGACGCGCATTTCGGAAAGGAACTCTTGGTCCTGGATTCCTTCGTCAGGGCGCATTAAATCATTATTTTCATGTCTGACAGTCCTTATCTTGACTCTATGATATACTGTTTTCAATCCAATTTATTGGTCTCAAGGGGGTACAATCAGAAATCAGAGTCGTGCTCTGAACAATCGTCTGTAGGGGACAATGACACCAAAATTATACATAATCAAGAAATCAATAAATTATCTTGCATTGTTGCTGTGGGCATCCATACTAGAAAAGAAGAAAAGTAGATAGATCTGCATTCCATGCTCAAAATACCCATGTGCTCTGAAAATTAATAGTGCTCAAAAGCGAGGTAGAAAGAATTAGAAGCGAAAAATCACCTAGATATACCCACCAGGAGTGTCTCGATCCAATCTCCTCAACCAAAGGCGAACTATAGAGCTAAAAAAAAGTAAAAAACCCACCCTATTGAATCAGGTTATAGTTGAAAGGGGAATACATGGAGATATCATTACTCGTATATCCTGGAATGTATAACTCGATTTCACACTTCTGAGGGTCAAGGCTTGCTGTAAATAAACACGGAAAACCAGCAGAGATCAATATAGGCAATTCGTGCCAGGATAGTCAATAGTACCGGCAACCCAATCCTACCAGTAAATCTGAATGTAAATGTACAGGAATTTATATAGCGCAAATCACCAAGCGGTTTCTAAGCGCTTGCTTAGGGAACCCGTCCTGGTATTCCCCTGTGAGATAACCCCGGCAGGGTATCCGCAAGGTGAAAGCCAGGCATCCCGCCGGGAGGGGCCGTTGTGGAGATTAAGCAAGCTATTGCCCAGAGTCGCAGAGTGTGAACCCGTGAATCGAGTAGGCACCGGAGCGAGAATTGTTGAGTCCATGGACATTTTAGGACTCAAGACCCCGCCGAGCCGGGAATTGAACCCTGGTCCCGGGCTGACCTCGGCTTCCAGGTCTGCCTCCTCTAACCAGTGAGCCACACTTCTCCACAACCAACACCAGTGGATCGGAAAAATAGGCTGTACATTATACTATTCGTCGATAATGTTACAACGTAAGTCCAATAAAAGCAAGTCTAACATGTGGCCTGGTCACTATATAAACAAAATTATTTTTGTCGGGCTAATAGTAAAGGGACAAAATTATTGGCGCAAACCATCTTACCTAAGGTCCACTATTTATCCGCTCAAAATAGGGCGTCAGTCCCATTTAAATATGACCTCAAAGGGGCAGCTTTTGCGTGTTGGATACTCCTCGGCTCACATTCAGTAACACCTTCAGAAGATGATGTAAACGTGGAGGGGCTCACTCGATTGCTCCCAGGCTGAAAAAACAAATTTTAATAGAGTGCTTCAGATAAAATCAAGGGACCACTACTAACGATAGCCAGAAATCCTGACTAACGAGGGGCCGATAGTAAATGAAGTACTGAAGTCGAGCGGAGCCTCCCTCTACGGTAACCCCTTTCTATACGTCTCTAGAATGGGAACCCAATGAAGTTGTTCGTACCTGATTTAGTAACGGAGGTCCATTCCTCACATGTCCAAACTGCCAAAAAAATGATAAAATGTGAGGCTTAGCGGGACGCCTAATATACCACTCCTCAACAGGCACAAACCATTGCACCTGAAAAGGACGTCATTCGGCAAGAACATAGAGATGGGACTACCAAAAACAACAACAATAACCATTTTGAAATGGGCAAATGCAAAATAAATCACTACGATAGAAATCGGCCCGACAATAATAGTGCCCAACAAAGATATAAAAACCAAAATAAGAAAAAAATTAAAATAAAAGCATACGAGAATCATGAAAGGTCCGACTAATAGACAAGTATGTCAGCGCAAAGTCAAAGAAATCTTAGCACAGTCACAAGTGCGACCAGATATAGATAAAGGTCACACAGGATAAAGATGGCATAGACATGCCCTAAACATTCTCGGAGGTCAACCCCTTATGTAAACAAAAACTACCCAGAGAGAAAAGATTATTATTACAAGGTATTTACCCAGTTCTCAATATCAGAAAGTCTACCCGTGGCAACTAGGGGACCATGGCAATCCAATCAAAGAACTGTCAGGCTACCCCAAGACAGAATACAGAAACTAACGAGGGAGCCAACAACTAGCCAGAATGTACCGCTAGAGTATGGCATTACTCAACGGAATACATTCATTTAACCCTGTTATTGCTGTCTGAAGAGTATATATCCAATAGACCTCCCTCTTACCTCTAAGGCCATTAATATTGTTATCCTTCGGATTATGTACCTTTTCAAGGATAAGCCATTGCAGATCAGTGAGTAGATGCTGTTTTTCCTGCCAACGTGCCACTAGTGGGGCCTCCCTCTTGTTATTTCTAATAGATGACTTATGCTCGCTTAGTCTGACTCTGAACTCCCGGCTAGTTTCACCAACATAGCCCTTTGAGCAAGGAAATACGATCAAATAAATGACATTTGACGACCTACAATTTGTCATCTCCTGAAAAATAAATTTTCTCTTACCCCATGTCAGTTCCACTGCGGTGATAGCTGAGTCGCACGCGTGACAGTTGCCACATCTGTGTGCTCCTGTAATGGGGTTGTCTCCTGTCATTGATTTTTGAAGTAGCCTATCCTCTGATGTATATTTAGAGTGGAATAAATAATTACGTAGATTTTTGTTTTTGCAGAACGCAAACATAGGTTTGGGTAGAACTGACTCACTGCTTCCAACGTTAAGAATGTGCCAGTTGGGGAAAATGATACTGTGCAGTTCATTATTCATATAAGAGTGCCGAGTTACGCACACTAATTTGGGCTCAGTCTCTGTTTTTCTACTCTGCAGAAGTGCTGTCCTGTCGTAATATTTGGCCCGTTTAAAAGAATCCGGAATAAGTCGGCAGGATAACCACGTGTGAGTAATTTAGTTTTTAATTCATCCGCATGCATTTCAGAGTCCCTCATATTCGTACAATTCCGTCTTAGCCGTAGGAATTGGCTAAAAGAAAAGCCATCCTTTTGAGTGCGAGGATGGAAACTTTGATATAGGAGGAGTGTGTTACGAGCTGTTGGCTTAGTATATAATTACACCTCTATCTGACCTTCATTGGCTTGAATCCAAATATCCAAAAATTCTATTCGGTGTTTACTCTTGTTCAAGCTGAATCTAAGGTGTGGATCACATAGGTTTATCCACAGGTTAAACTCTTCGTGTTGTTCATCAGGGCCCCGCCAAATAAAGAAAATGTCAACGATAAATCAATGCCATTTGTAGATATTTTCAAAAAAGGGGCGATTTCATTAAAAACGAATCGGTCATCAAATTCGCCCATAAAAATATTGGCGACGCACGGTGCGCAGGCCGCGCCTATACTTACTGTGAGTACTTGTTTATAGATCGATTTATTAAATTCGAAGTAGTTCTCCTGCAAGATAGTACTTAGACACTCCAGAATAAATAGATTGTCTTCATAATTATTATCTCGCTCCAAAGCTCTCTTAACTGCTTCCAACGCCCCCCGCTGTGGAATATTCGTATATAGTGCCTCTATATCCATAGATACTGGGATATCTGTATCTTCATTAAAGGTCACACCTTCGATGGTATTAATTAGGTATCCTGTATCCTTGATATACGCTGGAAAAGCCTCCACCATCGGTCTGAGAAATTTGTCTACATATTTTGACAGTGGTTCAGTAACAGACCCGATGGTGGAGACTATGGGCCTATATGGGGGCTGGACTATATTCTTATGGGTTTTGGGTAGCCCATAGAGTATAGGAATGTTGGTGTATTTAGGATTAAGATATTCAAATTCTTGTTGGCATATAGTACCTCTTCCGAGTGCACTACGGGTGAAACTAAGAATGTCATTTTTTATCCTTTTAACAGGATAGGTATTCACTCTTTGATAGTGCTCTAGAATGTTGAGCATCTTTTCAATCTGTAGTACATAATCAGCACTGTCCAGTGCCACAACTCCTCCTCCTTTATCACATGGTTTAAGTGTTATTTCTTTGTTACTACACAAAGATTTCAAAGCCATATATTCCTCATAAGATAAATTGTACGTAGGTTTAGGTACATATTTAATACAGTTCTGTATTTTGGAATACACAATTCTCCCAAAGGTACCCACTTCAGGACCTACCTCCTCCAAAGTCGCAGTAAAATTAGAGGGTGGACGCAGACCTGAACAGTTATTATTCAAGACAGGTTCATGATGTTCCAAAAACTTTTTTAGTCTGATTTTCCTAAAAAATGCTTGTAGGTCTCTATTTAGTTCAAATCTGTTGAGGCAAATACTAGGGACAAATGTGAGTCCTTTAGACAAGAGGCTATGAATGTTAGAATCTAGGGGAATTTTAGAGAGATTAAAGATAGGGATAAGATACATATGCCCCGGGTTACTCATTGTATCCTATATTGTGGTCTTCTCCCATGAGGATATTGTTGATAATTCTCTGGATATTGATATGGATCCTCTGTCTGCATGAACTGCATGACCAGGTCGATGGACACAACTCTGTTCTCCCTTTTACCAGCACGGGGCGGTAGTAATACTGATCTTGTTCTTTGGATTGCCAAGACAGGTACTGCTTTTCTGTAAGAAGGCCCAAATTCCTTCTTTACCGCAATCTTTTCCCTGACTAGATCCCCAATCTTTTGGAATCCAGACAGGTCTTGCTGGGACAGATGGTTTTTCTTCAGTGGTTGTTGGCTTCTGTATCGTGTTACTCAGACTTCTTTTTGTTTCATTTAAGTCCTGTAAAACAGCCAAACGATCTTTGATATCAAAGGCTTTTTGTTCCACCACTGAAGTTTGACAATCGAGGTCTTCGATTATCATTCTAGTACCAAACAGTAATTCATATGGAGTGATTCCCCCCAGAGAATGTCTTGGCAGATTGTTAAGACTACGTTGGACACTAATTATATGTTTGACCCACTCATCACCCGAACCTAATACCTTAGCTGTTATGGATTGCATTATGTCACGGTTTTTTATTTCCACTACCGCATTACCCTCAGGATGGAAGAGACTGATTAGTTCGTAGAGAGGTTTAACCCTTTCTGTGTAGTTTAGCACATAAGTTCTTCAAAAAATTCAGGAAACCAAGAATTGACTGTAAGTTTTTTAGCGTTTTGGAGGTTGGAGCAGCGCTCATTTCTCTAGGAAGTTGGCTGCCAGGCTTTTGCCTTCACTTGATAACTCGTATCCTAAGAATAGGACGTTGAGGGGGGCAATTCGTGATTTCTTAAAATTGAATTTGTACCCTTCAGATGCATACCCAAGAATTATGGTGTTCACTCTTTTCAAGTGCACGTCCAAATCATCGTTCGTAAGATAGATGTCATCGACATAAGATAATGCCTCATCATTATACATTTGTAGTAACTCTGTTACTCTGGCTGAAAATAACCCTGGACTATTCTTGAATCCTTGGGGGAGACGGCATCATTGTTGCTGTGTCCCTATTATTGAGAAAGCTGTCAAATGCCTGCTTTCAGGTGCAATATTTTGACAGAAAAACCCATTCAAAATATCTAATGTGGTTTTATATCTTTTCCGCTCAATGTTATTCATCAGTGCTGCACTATGTGCATTTTGTACTGCAAATGTTTTGCAACAGGAGTTTAGATGTCTGTAATTCAAAACTAGACGATATGAATTGTCTTGTTTGGAGACAGGAAACAAAGGATTGTTCATTGACGAGGTGCATGTTTCAATCCCCCCTTGGTATTCAAGTTGATTTAAAATCTCCCTGACTTGTTTTTTAGCTTCTTGCTTAACGGGATACTGCCTTTATGCAATAGGTTGATTTTTTAACTGGATTTTACGGTGAGGAGAGTCCTCATCCCATCCCACATGATTTTTATATAATGCTGGAGCCTGAGCTACTGCCCATTTTCTTGCATTTGTATATATTTTATGAATTGGAATGTGATTTGAGAAGGCTGGCATAATTATCTCTTCGCCATATGGGCACTCCCTGACAAATTCAGGGGGCCAGTCTTGTTCAGGTAGAAGAATGTCATAACCCTTAGAAAGCTTCTCCCAAAAGAGTGCCTTTATTTTTCTAGGTATGTCCCCCCTCCATCCAGAGTGTTACTTCATATAACTTGTGGGGTACTCTAATCCTGGTGTCGGCAGTTTCAACTTGAATTCATTCATTCAAGTACACTATCTCCAAATGATCCATCAGGATTTTGCGAGCTATGGTCACTTCTGCTGTGCTGTCTAGCATTGTCTGGGCCCACTTCCCGTTCTTGAGTTCTGTCCTTAAGATCCTCGGCATGTCTGATTTGTACACTTGCTACCTCCTTTTTGGTGAATTGAATTTTCTTATTTTTTGAGCGTGCTGATCGTCTTTGGACTTCACGCGTTCTACTTTTTGTTCTGATCATCCTCTTCTTTCTGATTTCTGCGAGGAAGTCTGAAATGTACAAGAGGAACGTGTATCAGTATCTTGATATCTATCAGGTTTTCTAAAGTTATCCCTATTTCTGAGGTTGTACCTCTTTTCAGAGGGTTCCCGTTGGGGAGACCTACCTCTGGACTGGGAATGCTTCTCTTTAGGAAGTGTCTGTTTAGTGTTTTCATACTTCTTTTTAATAGTAGTGAGAATATTTTTAATAAAAACTTTTTCAGGATTTTCAGTTAATTGGTGTTTTAACGGTTTCCCACCCAAACTATCTCTACCTAGTTCTTTACATGATTTTTCAGTAATTCTTGCAAGCTCATATGGTTGGTCTGTTTCGTCTGTTTCTTTTAACTCCTGGCGGATTGCCACTGATGCTGCTTCACCTTTAATGTTGGCTAATAATATAGCCGAGACCTGTTTAAAATCTTTTAGTAATTTCATACCAAGATTTAAGGCAGGTTCTGGTCCGTATTCATTTTGAATCTGTCTCAGAACATCTGGTATTACCGCCATAGACGGGACACCATGTGTTTTTTTGTAGATTAAAGCAAAGACTGTACCCCAAGTGTCACAGTCCTCCACATGTGGTGCTATCCCCATTGGTAAACAGATTGTCAGAATTCTGTGTTTCTCATGAGGTGTACTATCAAGGGATACTGCCTCAATTTGAGTAATTTTTTGTGCTAACCAAAACGGAATTTGTTCCCTTTTGGCAGGCAGTTTACGAATGACTGATTGTATAGTCTGTGGTGTGATTTCGTTTGTGTTTCCCTGGTGAGGGGTGTGTTGTGGAATCCTTACAGTAGGTTGGACTGTTAAGGTCCACATGACATATTGAACCAATTGTCTATGTATTTTCATTAACTCTTTTAGCTGAGCTAACAGTTCTGGACCTGTCATCTTTTTAATGTCAGGATGTGGTATATAGCTTGCTAGTACCGGCCATGTAGCTCCTGGTCTACCTAGTGGACCGAGCCTGGTAAAGTGATTTTGATGTTGTAGGGCGCCTTTAGACCAGAGCTGATGCTCCTCGTAAGTTAATGGAATTTCAATGTCCTTGTAAGGAACGTATTCCTCTGGAGGTTCCTCTACTTTGTAGTAGTGGAACTCATGTGTTCCTCCATCTGCTGGAAGAAAGTAAATGCATGAATAGAATACCTCTGTCCGCCGATATTCATGTGCCTCTATAACAAAGATAACTTTACCACCTCTCGATGATACTCTATTATTTATGAGTTTGTAAGTTATAGTTTTCCTTACATTTACCGGGATGTTTATAACATCTGGGTCATTCTGTAACCTATTAATGTCATCGAAATCTGCTTGTGCTGCGGCTGCAGCTAATTCTTCGTCACTAATCATTTTTTACTGACTGAAGAGTTTGCAGAACAAGTTTCAAGGAAACAGAGATTAGGTGCACAATATTTTGGAACACTGTATCCTTCAACGTTGAACAAACCAAAAACTAATACATAGGATTTTCCGTCCTACTCAGTTGTGGCGGATATTAGCCTTTCACCCACTCCAAACGTCTATTGGAGTTTTTACAGGAGAAAGGGATCTGTGTAAAAAGCACGACTGAGTTACTCTAGTATCTAGCGTTAAATTATCACCTTACCAAACGTTGGGCGCCATGTAGTGTAGTTCCCATATTCCCAATAGGATCTGCGCATTGGAATAATATATCCTGTAGTTTAGACGTAGGACTGAGGTAGACTGGGTCTCTACCGAATATATTTAACTTAATTGTGACTGCCAGGTAGCTCAGAGGTCACTAGAAACTTTCTTGAATGCACAAGAAGGGTTTAGTTTCTGACAACCCCATAAACATGACAACTTTGTTTCCCAAGAATAAGAAATCAATCTCTAGAGTCGTGGAAACAATAGATAGCTATTTTACTCAGTCAATCGTGCATGCTTCATTTCACCAGAGGTGCTGAGAAAATAGAGAGACGGCGTTTTCAATAAAAAGTATTTATTGAACAGTCTTCTTTCTCTAGCATAAGAAATTGACTGCTACAATCGTCATACTGGTTATAAAGTACAGGGCATATAATATGATAAGTAGTATAAAGTAGTACTGTAAAAGCATGATATGGTTTCTAAGCCATAAGTTGCCTAAAACATATAAAATACATACGCTGATAAAATAATGACTAAATGTAATCAACTGGTGCTTCTAAAATACGCCTACCCCGGTGTACCTAACCTAAGTCTAGTACAAGGGAAGAAGTAAGTGAGGAGTAGCTTAAGTTTAGTATTTCTCTGACGAGAATCTGTCCAAGAATTCTCTAAGGGTCTATTCAGCTCCGTACCTTGGTTTAGAATTAGGGAGGTCTTGTATCTCTCTCTCAGGACTCGAATTCCCAGCAACCCGCAAGGGTAGCCTGGAAACACTGGGGTTGGATTTCTCGGCAGGAGAAAAGACAGCGTCTCTCAGTGCATCAGCTGGTGGGTCGGCTTCCTTCGGCACTTGCTGCTGCAGAGCATCTGGCAAGTAGTAAGTCGATCTGCTCTAAACCACCGTGTGTTTGTCTGGTTAAATCTAGGCATATTTATACTTTGAAGGTGCCGAGTTTGACGTGTGATTGGACTTAATAATGTCATCAAAGACTCAGTTCTTCGAAAACTCCATGATTTCCTAGATAAATTAGTCTTCAGGCAAGGGGGAGTCCCTAGCTGCTAAAGGCGGGTTTCTCTAAGAAATCGGTGTTGATTCTTGGAACTTAGTGGAAGTAGCCATGCTGTATTTTGGCTGCATAGGCTCCGTCTAAATATGGTAATGATTTCTATGCCTATATAAGGATCAAATAATCTTTACCTATATAAGGGCATGAACCGGGAAAAATTACACTAGGGTCCTAGATTCATTTACAACAATTGGTTGTAGCGTTATCAAGCGTGAAGTACAAATAGTTCCTATTGTGAATAAAACCATATATCAGTTTCCTTGCGTGCAGCTGCAGCAAGGGAGGAAGAATGAGAAGAAATAAACATTTGTGACTGAGGCACATGAATCATACAGAACAGAGGTATTCTATTGATCGGTTAAATTCCCACAAGCAGATGCACAAACACACACATTCCATTCTTACACTAAAGATGAAACACCAGAGGAATACTGTCCGTATGAGAAAATTGAAGTTCCGCTCACCTACCAGGAGCACGTACACTGGTTTAAAGGCGCCCTCCCACATACAAAAGAAAAAAGAGACTCGGTAGAGATGGACCAACTTGGCCAGTCCTAGCTGCATATACACAACATCTTAATATTGACACAATGCTAGTAGCAGTCTTACGTCCACTTCATATAGAATTATTAAAACTTTACAGAAACATGACAAAGTTTCTGATGAGAACACTCAACCTTCAGCCAGCAAGGGCTACACCAGTAGGACAAATTTAGGGATCTACAACTAAAATAAAACCACAAACGCTACAAGCATTTATGGGTAAAATGCCCACTAGATGTGAGCAAATGCCTTTCTTTCAGGATATCAGAAAATCACACAGTTAGAACCAGTATTTCCACACGCATGCTCTGAAGAAAAACACAGGATGTTAACAATCTGCTTGCCAATAGGGATAGCTCCTGAAATATAGGATTTTACAACTTGGGGTACAGTTTTCGCTGCCATATATATCAGACATCATGATATAGATTCATTTGCAGTAATACCAAATGTATTAAGACAAATACAGAATGAGTGTGGAGCAGAATATTCTCTGAACTTAGGGATGAAATTGTTAGGAAATGTTACCCAGGTATCAGCTATTATATTAGCAAACATAAAAGGGGAGGCAGCAGCAGTGGCAATACACTGTCTGAGGGATTTGATTACTTTACCACAGGAATGTGAATTACTTAAAATTATCAAAGACACCTATGCAGAAATAGGTAGAGATAGTTTGGGAGCTAGAGCAACAAAACTTCAACTCATAGGTGGTCCTGAAAAGGATAACACCAAGCAAGCACCTGATTCTTCCAAGAAGAAATGGGATAATAACAATAAAAAAAACAAAAGGATAGAGAAAACTGATTACAATCCAGGGGTGAGTCTCCTAGACAGGAGCCCTCGGAAAGGAGGTACAACCTTAGGAATAGAGATTACATTAAAAAACCTGACAGGTATCAGGATACTGATACACATTCCTCTCGTTCCTTTCATGGTTCATCAAAAAATTCAGAGAGGAAAGGACGGTCAGAACAGAGACAAGAAGAGCGTACAAAGTCTAGTGACACACAACACACTTCAGACTATACTTCCAAAAAAGAAAAAAGGCCAAGATCAACACCTCAATTTAAAAAGAAAGTAGCAGGTCTAAAAGTTAGAAATTCCCGTAATTCTGAGGACTCAACTTCTGAACAGGGAATGGGCTCTGATGATGCTAGACAGGGCAACAGAAGTAACAATAGGTCACCAGAACCTGATGGAATTTGTGGTGCCAGCGGAGTTGAATGAACATATCATGGTGGAGACCACTGATACTAGGGTAAGTGTCCCACACAAGTAACATGAAATAACATTCCAAATGGAGGGGGACAAACCCATAAAAATATCAAAGGACTCTTTTGGGAGAACCTGACTGATGTGTATGACATTCTTTTAGCTGAAAAAGATTGGCCGCCTGAAATTGTTATGGAGTGCCTAATGGAGAAACTGTCATTTTCCCGTCTTTTTCCTACCTTGTGCCAATGTACTTAAAACATACATATGTGCAGGAGGAGTGGGTGATAGCACTTGCTCCAGCATTATATAGCAACCATGTTAGGTGGGATGTTGAGTTACCTCACCATATAATCACAGTATAAATCACTCCAACTCCACTGAGACAGTACCCAATAAAACAAGAAGTGAAAAAACAGGGCAGGGAGATCTCAAATAAACTTGAATATCAGCGTGTAATTGAAACTTGCACCTCTTAAATGAATAATCCTTAGTTTTTCATAATGACACCCGATAATTCATACCGTCCAGTTTAAGAATGCAGTTAGCTGAACACATGCACTAATACATTTGCAGCACAGAATGCACACAGTGCCACATTAATGAATAACATTGTGCAGAAAAAATACATAACATTAGATAACTCAAATACATTTTTCTTCCAAAATATAGCACCTGAAAGCAGATATTTGGCAGCATTCTCAGCACTCGGTTCCCAGGATCAATTCTGTTGACTCCCCCAAAGGTATAGGAATAGCCCTGTGTTGTTCTCAGCTGGGTAACAGAGTTACTTCAGAATCTAGATGAAGAGGCATTGTCCTATGTCAAAAGGAAATGTATCTGATGAATGATGATTTATACGATCACTTGATCAAGGTGAGCAACATTATTTTAGGGTATGACTCTGAGGGCTACAAATTCAACTGTAAAAAAGTCAAAAACAGCCCGCCTCAATGTACTGTTTTTAGGACATGAGCTTTCAAGTGAAGGCAAAATCCTGGCACCTAACTTTTCAGAAAAGTGTGCACTGCTCCAACCCCCCAAATCTTAGAAAAATGTACAGTCCATGTTGGGATTTTTACATTTTGGCAGAACTTGCATTTTAGATTGCACAGAAAAAGTTAAACTATTCTATCACTTACTAAGACCTGATTTCTCAGTTAGGCATTGGGCACAGGAACATACCGATATCCTTTATTCCCTACAAGCTGACATGATAGCTTCCAAGCACTTTCACACACATGTAATCACTAAAAATTTGGTGATCCGTGTTATAGCGGGTCAATCTGGGTACTCTTACCGGACCTTCAATGAAGACAAAACAGTACCCCAGCATACAAATCACACTTGTACACAACCGCTTTAATGCGTTTTGCTCCAACAGAAAAGATTCTGACAGCAGATCTGACTGCAGTAGTGAGAGAAAGAGCACTGCACTAGCTCAGAGGAAATTAATATTTGTTGTAACTCCGGTACCAGACTTAAAGCCCTCGACAGCTCTTTTACTGTCCTAAGCGACTTCAATTTTCATTTCGATAAACTTGAAGACAATGACACGGCTGCTCTTCTAGCAGATATGACAACTTTTGGCCTCCCTTTGCTGGTAAAATCTTCCACTCACGAAGGGGGCCATATACTTGATGGTATCTTTACCAACTTGGAGGACCTACATGTCACCCAAATCCTCCCTCTAACCTGGTCGGACCATCATGTCATATTGGCTTCACTGACCACTCACGACACTGGTGCTCCTGTGTCAAGTGCTAACCCTCGCCAGTCGTTTCTTGCATGGAATGACATCGACAGCTCCAGTCTGGAATCACTCCTTACCATTTCCAATCCTCTCCTTTCACCTGATCCTAATACTGCCATTATTCAATTCAATGAGTGGGTGGGTTCCGCGACCACCGCTCTGGTTCAGGCTAAACAACGATCTCGCAATAGATCTGCTCCATCAGCCCCCTGGTACTCCGAGGCCTTAAGGACACAGAAACAACTGTGTAGGAGCAAAGAGAGGCATTGGCGAAGAGACTATTCCGAAGAGGCCAAAACCAAATACAAAGAAATGGTGGGCAAATATAAAATGATGATCACTGAGGCCAAGACTAAGTTCTACTGTGAAAGAATCGAACTATCCAAAAACTCCAATAAGGCTTTGTATGAAACCACCAAACAGCTAGCAGGCTATTCGCCCAATTTACATCCTCCCCCCTCCCAACTGCTCTGCGATGCTCTAGCTAACTTCATTTTTAGCAAAGTAAATGACATCTATGCAACCTTTGCCAACTGTGCTAAAACCACCTCTAAAACCACCTCTAACTCGGTTCGCACCCCTAGAACTGGCCCTTCGCTCCTCCAGTTTGCGGATGTCTCCACATCTCAGATCAGGGACATTATGTCCTCCACTAAAGCGGGCTCCGCTCTTGACCCATGTCCCTTTAAAGTACTACTCCCGGTCATTGAAGTGGTTGTTCCTGCCATCACCACCATTTGTAATACCATGATAAGAACAGGCACCTATCCACTTACTTTACAAAAAACACTCATAAAACCTTTGCTTAAAAAACCGAATCTTGACATGGATGATCTTAAGAGCTACCGGCCAATTGCTAGCCTCTCAGCCTTGGCGAAAATCACCACTTGCTTGATGACTCCCAGTTTGGCTTTCGTCAATATCACGGGATGGAGACGGCCCTGATCAAAGCCGCGGATGATATTAGATCTATCCGGGACGCTGGGGGAACAGCAGTTCTTATACTGCTTGATTTGTCAGCAGCTTTCAACACGGTCGATCATACCACCTTGATCGACCGTGTCGAAAACATGGGTGTTCAACAAAAGGCCAAGAAACTCCTGGCCTGCTTTTTGGCAGAAAGGACCCAGGTGGTCACTATGGGATCTTTCCATTCTTCCACCTTGTAGCTGCCATGTGGAGTACCCCAAGGCTCATCCCTGAGTCCGACACTTTTCAATATCTATGTGTCGGACCTCGCCAATGTCATTCGAGCCCATGGGATGAGCCTCACATCCTACGCTGACGATACCCAGTTGGTCCTTGCCATCAAGAATGACGGCCAAAAAATAGCAGAAGAATTCAATTTGGGCATGCAAGCTATAGGGCACTGGATGGCCTCCAATTGCTTGAAATTGAATTCTGATAAGTCCGAAGTAGTTATCTTCGGAAATTTGACCCTGGAATGGTCCTCCTGCTGGTGGCCGCTGTCACTGGGTCCCCCTCCTGTACCTGTGAGCAGGGTAAGGAATCTGGGAGTCATGTTCGATGACAGTCTCACTTTTGTCCCGCATGCTAATCAGATTACTTCCTCTGCTTTTCACAAATTACGACTCATTAAAAAAATACTTCCCTTCCTTCCGGCTACAGCAGGCAAAACTCTGATAACGTCCCTGGTACTGTCCACTTTGGATTACTGCAGTGCATTATTTCTTAACACACAAGAAAGAGTTCTTAACAAAATGCAAGTTATCCAAAATGCAGCTGCTAGGCTTTTGGGAGGAGTCCCCAAATTTCACTCAGTGTCAGGAACTCTCAGAGAACTCCACTGGCTTTCCATCAGAAACAGAATAAAATTTAAGACCCTCTGTATAGTCTACAAAGCCTTGCATAACCAGGGACCTGCCTTTCTAATTCAAAACCTTACTCCCTATCGCCCTTCCAGATCTTTACGATCCTCCAATTTACATGAGTTAGTGGTACCTCGTACCAAACTTGTGTCATGGGGTGACAGAAGATTCCTTGTGTCAGCACCTAAACTCTGGAACACTTTGCCACATGCCATCAAAATTAGCCCTTCTCTTTGGTCTTTTCGTAAACAACTCAAGACCTGGCTTTTTAATCAGTGATCTCCTCCTCCCCCTCCATGGCTGAATACGGCAGATATCCTAGCGCCGAGATGCCCAAGGGCCTTCGATCGCGCTTTATAAATGTTGTAAAATAAATAAATAAATAAAGGCTGTCACAAAAGCAAGCATTCCAAATGCTAAATCTTTACATCCAAGTTGGATACAATGGACTACTTCTCTCACTGTAACAGATGTATATTATAAATGTGACTCTACACTTAAAACACTAGCATTTCTGCAATATGAAAAAGAATATCCTCTCCAGAATGAAAAATTGCCTCTGGATCAGTATGAGTGCATTATTTACACTGACATTTTTGCTCAGCTGGCCGTAGGAAGTAAACAGCAATACAGCGATGCATGTGCGATTGTAAAGGGTCGTTTGCAGGATGGCAAGTTCCATCCTAGTAGTATGAAGACACAGTCTCTAGGAGACTGCACAGCTCAGCTGGCAGAATTAAAAGCCCTGTTACTTGCACTAATAAATACGGATCGAGAATTCCCTACACGGTCTGTGTGCAATTCTTTTTACTGTGTCAAGTCATTCAGTGAATATCTCCACTACTGGGGTCAAAATGGGTTTAAAGACTCAAAAGGTGGCACAATTAAGCATGAACCGCTATGGGAACAGGTAGCTGAGTTGAAAAACAAACTACATAGGGCTCACGTGATACACACACTGAGTCATCAACGTGATGGCGTTCACGTTGAAGAGAATTCATTGGCTGATGAAGCAGCAAAGTGGGCAGTACGAACTGCTGCCATAGCTGCAATCACTTGTTCAAAAATCAGAATAGACTGACAGATAATGGTAGCTGTCATTGCTTCGTGCAAAAACTGCACAGCCTTACCAAAAGGCTTTCCACTCAAGTACTCCTACAAGTTAGATGCAAATAACAATCAATATGCTCAAATTCCAGGAGTGAGGGATAGAGTGATACCGAACATGAATCGCAGATTAGGTCTAATTCTAGCTGCCCATGAGGGTCTAGGTTCCGCACATGAAGGAGGTACAGCAACAGTTTCCTTACTAAGGCAACGCTATAGGTGTCCAGAATTAACTAAACAAATAAATAATTTTGTCCTAAATTGCGACATCTGTCAGCAGATAAGGGGTTCCACCATAGCAAGTCCAGAGCAGACACCATTACTAACATCAGACAGACCAATCGCTTGTGACTATCTGGACCACTATGGCCCCTTATTATCAGATGGGGTTTACAAGTACATCTTGGTGGCAGTGGATTCATGATCTAGATTCCTATGCGTTTGGCCTCAGTGCTCAGCTGATGCTCGAAATGTTATAAAAGATTTGAGAGTCTTTATAGGGACACACACAGTTGGCACATTACATTCTGACCACAGCCCCACATTTAGCTCTAGGGCTTACAAGAGGGGCATGGGAAGTTTGGGTGTTGTATTGCGGTACTCCTCTCAGTACCATCCTGAAACATATTCAGTCATGGAGAGGAAAACCCCAGACTTAAAGCAATCTTTAGCAGCAAGAGTATTAGGTTCGGTGGTAGTTGGGTCAATCACTTATACGTGGTCCAGAGGGCACTCAACAATATGCCAAGAAGTTCCCTAGGAGGTGTCACTCCATACGAAGTCCTATTTGGGACAAGAATTTGGGTACCTGTCTGATCTAAATTTTGAAAGCACAGTTGCGGATGAAAATCCATTTAACATCAATAGACGTTTGGCTGTTATACAGGATCTGAATGAATTCTGGGCACTACAAAGCATTGTGCAAGTAAAATGCACTGCCACTGGGGTAGTCAAATCAGTCATGGCAACACCTGCCTGGAACCCAAAAGTCAGGGATCTGGTCAGAGAAAAGATTGTGGACAAGAAAGAATTTGGTCCATCATGCAGAAACCCTGTACCGGTCCTGGCTCTCAAAGGAACAAGAATAGTACTTCTTCTGCCTCTTGCCGGAAAAAAATAAATGAGATTTGTCTCCATCGATCTGATAAAACCACACTATGTGGGGATGTGAATAGTAGGCCTCGTGCACTCCTGGGTAGCTGACGCTATCCTACCGCTACCATACAGGATTTTCGGAAAGAAAGACAAATTACATTTGAAGTGTCACCAATACCAAGTAATGGACTTTGCAACAATGAAATGGAATTCTTTCCTGTTGAAACAGAACATCAAAATACACATGAAAGACAAATATAAATTTGGCCTAACACCAATATCTACATCAGTATGCCTTTAAAAGAGATATCTGCCAGTTCAACAAAACCTACTGAGTTACCAAAAATAGATCAAACTGTATCTGGCTACTTCAACGATTTTGATACTTTTCTCTGTATCCCAGTGAACCTGAAACAACACTAGCTCCTGTTTCCCATAGGCAAATATTTACAATTTCTACACTTTTCTGAAAAGAACGTACCTGGTCTCACCATGGCTACAGCTCTGGATGATAACTGGATTATTGTTTCTTCTATTCTGGATTGTCCTAGTGACTGTCTTTTGCTTACTTATAAATGGACAAAGAGACCTTTCCTTCATGAACATTAAAACTGTTCCAATTCCTGATGGTATAGTGTGGGACAGGGTTGATTATGATGTATTTGGTCCCACAGAACTTTTGAAAATACCTTATGTATTTAAAATTTCTCTAAATGATATCATTACCTCCAGTACATTTTCTGATTATTGTGATTTTGAAACTGTAAATGTTGTCTGATTTAGAACACTCTACTGCATTTTCAAGCACTGAAATTTTAAAGGACACATCTGACTTTGACACTATGTACTGTTACCAACATTATAGTCATCACTTTTTACATAAATCCAGTATCCCACATGATGTTTTTACAAACCACCAATGGGAACATTGCCCAACACCACCAAAAGGTAGTTCAAGAACGTGTGCACAGAAATGTTCGTATTTTTCATGGTTTAGCACTTCTGACCCGATCTCATATTACTAAAATGTTGCACCTACAACTGCACAGAAAAGTATGCTAACCAACACCAAACAGATTTACTCTGCATCCTTTATTTGCCAACTGTCTGAAAAGGGTTCCGACTTATGGAAGTACACTATAGACATTAAATCAGTCTGGGGTTCAAAGGAAGGGCAAGTACATGGGACAAAAGCACTATTTCGAGCATGCCTCATTTCACAGCAGAACTTTCTGAACGACACTGTGCAACAGACTTCATGTCTTAGACTAGCCAAGAACAAAGACTTGAACACACCTCGGAAACCCTCACCATCACACTTTGAGGTGTGACAGAACTTTAAAACACAAGGAGGGGATACAGAAGATGACAACATACAGTACAATTCATCAGACCCCAAATAGAAGCGATGGTTAGTTTGGCCCAAGGACATAAATAGGTATCAATCAAGATTCAGGGGCACCACCGAAGGGTTTAGTATCCATTGGCCAGAACAACGCTATGTACAAAGAACATCTGGGGGTGGTGACATCGTACAGTGTTGGGAAGTTATTCCACGATTGGCTAAAAACCTTAAAACTGTCCCATGTGAACCAACACTTATCCTTACTATCGGAAGACATGGATCCAAGGGACTTTCTATTAGGCCCCCGCAAGCCACGTCAGATGCATTTCTCATATACTGTTTATAATGAAATCTAGAAAATCTTTCAACAAGAAGCCGTGGAGAGACTCCATGAAAACTATAGGATTAACCTAGAAAAAGCATTAGCTATGGTTAGTAATGGTATGACTACATTAACAGCCAGGATTTATTCACTGGGCAACATTGTATCTTCTGCTATAAATATACTAGAGCAAGATTTGTCTATAATATAGCACGGACAGTCTCAATTACGTTCTATTGTGTTATTAAGCTGGACGCTGCAATCATTGTGTCCGGGTTCTGTGCCTTGGCGATTTATCAAAAGTACGTCCTTGTTCTCTGCATACAATCTAACTAAAAAACAGATAACAATCGCACAAAGGGGAGCAAAATATAAAAATGCTGCGTATTGAAAAACCAGACCAATTACCTTCTACTGTGGCAGAGTCACCATCCACAGAATGGTTTATCCATGACCATATAACATTAGCAGTCACAACTTTCCAGTTTCAGTATTGCCAGAACAAAAAACAGGCAGGCAGATATGAAGCAATGGGTAGGGAACTCAACAAAGAATCTTGGAAATTGTCAAACAGATTTTAATGCAGGAGTGGGGACATGGAAGTGTTTCTAAGTGGTACAAACTGTGAGAACTCTTTCCTTTGGTCTCTCATATGCCAGCATATCATGCTTAACGGCCCTGTAATGGTTCAGTTGCCATCTTATCCTGTCATTTGAAAGTGTTTCCAGCTGCCGTGATTGATGCGGTGTTTAAGTTGCTCTTGAATGGGAGGTACTAGATGCTAAATGTTCAAGGCTGTTGTGGGATTCTTCCGGGCATTGCATATCTTGTCACTGTTAACTCCAGGGTTACTTGTTATATGCAAGTATTGTTTTCACCAGCCCACACAGTCAGGGCGGCGCCATTATGGCCTTAGTTGAATGTTTCCTTTATACGGTTTGATACTCTGAGCCGAATGAAAGCCATGATTTTACTTAAAACCATGCCTTTAACCTCTGCCTGAGAAACTTTGATCCCCAGGTAGCAAGGTCCTCAGCTGAGATACAGGCACTAGTACGAACAAACGTCCCTTACCATTTCACAGAAATGGTACAACGTATCTTTAACATGTCTGATACGACAGGTATAGTATATGTATTTAAGATCATAGGTTCTGGACTGTTCAGCACCTTTCCGACAGTCTTCGGCGCGATCAAAAATGTCATACACTCCGTGTTTGAAAGCATTTTTGGAGGACTTCCACTGATCCTGTTGGTAATAGCTGGAATCCTGAATGTAATTTTTTCTGCTATGCGATGGACATCCCAGTCATCAAGGAGATGGAAAAAACGCTCTTGGAGCGCAAATACCTTGATCCAATGGTACTCAATCTGGGCACAACTCGACTTTGGGAACTAAGTGAGTCTTGGTTCCTGTAGTTTAGACCAGTCGGGAACGACTGTGTTCTGCCTGTCCTGCCTATTCTGTGAGCAAAAGTGTGTGTTGGACCTCTAACACTTCATCGGTTGAACCATCCGATGTGGATGCTTTACTGGACCCGATAATGGCCCGTACTGCTGTGTCCAGCATATTCCCATATTGATGTCAGCCTTCTTAGAGCCACCGCAAGATGATTCAGCTCCAGTTGGAATGGATAGCGGCTTCTCTACAAACACTCAGGCCTTGGATACCACACAGGCCTCCTCAGTAGCGGCTGTGGAGAATACAGAGGAACATCTGTGCTTGATTTACCTGGTCTGTGAGGTGTTTCAGGGACTGTCATCCGCGATTGCAAGCAAAAGTGATGTTGTGTCTCCCAGCCAGGACACACAAACATTTGGCTCATCATGTGCTGGAAATATTTGGCCTTTTTCAACACAACCAAATTTGGAATTTTAAACAATAGACACTTTTTGCTGAACTGCAAGGCTTTCAGACACGCATGGTTGTTCGAACTATACATACAAACATATTTTAGTAAGACTTCTACAATTTTAGCATTTTTAAAAAATATTTTTAAGTACTATTTTATGGACTAATGAGTTTGTTTACATACAAATACCTTGAAGTACACTACACTTGTAGAATGTCATTCAGTCGTATGAGGAGTGGGTGCTATGTTCCATGTAGGTACCCCGGTAAAGGCTCAGGTAGCAACCTAACCGCTCACCTATATTTCCCCTTCCATTGCACTACATAACGGTACTTGGGACTGACCTTTTGCCTAGTTTAGGTACTGCTAACAGGACATAGGGTTTTTCCAAAAAACTATCCTCATCCATTATGCATGAGAATTCTTGGAAACTCAGCAGGACTCCTGCATAATAACTATATATAAGTGTCATTCCTTCCGTCTTCCTAAGTCCGACATAACACAGCAAGGTAGATCTCCTGAGGGTAGCACTTTGGGGTTATAAACACCATATCTTTGCTGAGGCAGAGAGAGGAGGAAAAGGCCTTCCATGCTGACACACTGACTTGAGACGCTGAGGTTCCTGCATGCAGACACTCCAGCTCACAGTGGTCTGACATACCTCACGGGGTGTCCATCTCGAGACCAAGATGGGGTAACACAGTCTCTCACTTCAGGTAATAGGGTTGACTTTATCATAGAGGGATCACTGCTCTACACCTACATACATGCTAGGTATACTTAGGTAAATCTAGTTTGGATAGCATCGTAGTAGTACGCATTTATTTCTGTCATTTATTTTATATACTTGCCTGTATTCATTAATTTAGCATGATGGTAGGAATCTACCATTCTTTTACTCTGTTGGTGCTTCTAATCATTTATATCTGTTTCTGTCTTATGGTTGTTTCAGCACAGCTATTTTACACTAGAATGATGCTGGTTCAATAAACGTTTAATGAAAATGTCCCCACCGTTTATCCTGTGTTTCTCTGAGACAAAGTGAGCACGAGTGACTGAGTGAAACGTACTGTACTGTTTCGTCGGTCCGGAGGAATCAGAGTTGACATGTTCAATAGTTGCCAAGAACTATTCTCTCCTTAGTAAGAGGGGTTTCTAGTGATACTGTGGTATACAGGCAAATATACTCGGTGAGGGTGTTTGGAATCAGTCTGAACAGCAATCCCACAGTCTAAGTTGTCTAAACACGCAGATCCTATATAGGTTTATAGGAACCACACAACTACAGCGGGATGTTGGCTAAGGACAAAAGAAGTGGTGACCCTTTTACCGAATAATTATGCATTGCCTGAGGGCATGTTTATGTTTGTCGGGTACACGGATTATGATAGAATACTCAGAGGCTTGTGTCAAGGAGATAGGAGCAAGCTACTAGGTAAAATGTCACCTGCTTAGAATTGTTATTGTCGTGTGGATAGGACAATGTATGTAAAAAGGGGGCACACATGCCTGGTGCCCTAAATACACCACAGATCCCTGCCCTATCTGGCACTTAATGGCCTTGATAGTGAGGCCTGCCTTCTTCTGGGCCTTCAACACTTCACAGAGGTGTGGAAGTGTTCTTCCCAGCTGGATCTGAACACAGCAATGTCATCCAGGTAGGTGGCGCTGAATTCCTTCAGCCCAGAAACTACATGATTGACCAGTCTCTGGAATGTGCAAGGGTGTACTCCAACCCAAAGGGCATGACACAGAACTGGTACTGCCCCTCTGGCATGGAAAACGCAGACCTCTCTCTTGCCCCATCAGTCAAGGCAATCTGCCAGTACCCAGACATTAGATCAAATGTACTAATGTACCGAGCAGCTCCCAGCCGATCAATGAGCTCATCATATAGGGATGGGGTGTGCATCTGCACTGGTGATGGCATTGAGCCCTCAGTAGTCCACGCAGAACCAGAGTTCAGGAGTGGCACTGGGCGCAGCAACTTTTGGCACCAAGACCACTGTGCTAGCGCAGGGCTGTTGGAAGGCTCTATCACCACAAATGCCAACAGTTTGTAAACCTCTTCCTTGATGCTGACCCTCAATTTGTCAGTTGCTCTGTAAATTTCATGTTTTACAGGTAAACTGTTCCCCAGTCTCCACATCATGGACCCACAATTGGTGATTATTGGAGTCAGGGAGAACAGGGAGGCAAACTGTCCCAGCACCTGTCAACAGTCCCTCTGCTGCTCTGGGATCAAGGTAGGAGAGGTACACTTCAACCACTGACCCACCGCCCTGCTGCTTCCAGAAGCGGTCGCTCCCCCACCTCCTCTCGTGGTATCGTACCAGATCGCTGATTTCTGCCTCGCTATTAATAATATTTAAACACCTAGCTGCGCCGAGCTCTGCAAAGCTGCTGTGACTTGCTATCTATTTCAATTATACTCTGATTGTGGTGTGCTTCGTAATTTTTCTCTGTACAGCGCTTTGTGGCTTTAATTGGTATAGCGCTTTCCTCTGCTAGCCTGAACTATTCTTGCCCCCATAGCGCTCCATTCTCATTATAGATCTTATTGTTGGGGACCCTCGCAGCATTTGTTTACCTGAGTGCCATTTTGTGTTTATTTTCGGCCCGTCCCAGACCCTCCCTGCACCTCGCTCCGGCCTCCCAGCTGCCCCTCCCACCCACAGAGATACAGGCTGCGCTCGCCCTCGTGGAGAGCTGTGACCGCCCTGCTGCTTCCAGAAGCGGTCGCTCCCCCACCTCCTCTCGTGGTATCGTACCAGATCGCTGATTTCTGCCTCGCTATTAATAATATTTAAACACCTAGCTGCGCCGCGCTCTGCAAAGCTGCTGTGACTTGCTATCTATTTCAATTATACTCTGATTGTGGTGTGCTTCGTAATTTTTCTCTGTACAGCGCTTTGTGGCTTTAATTGGTATAGCGCTTTCCTCTGCTAGCCTGAACTATTCTTGCCCCCATAGCACTCCATTCTCATTATAGATCTTATTGTTGGGGACCCTCGCAGCATTCGTTTACCTGAGTGCCATTTTGTGTTTATTTTCGGCCCGTCCCAGACCCTCCCTGCACCTCGCTCCCGCCTCCCAGCTGCCCCTCCCACGCTCCGCCCCCTCCACTATCCATTTAAGACGGATGTCCCAACGCGCAGCGTCCACGCGCTACGGCCGCGCCAAAGGTGCGCCAAAGGTAAGCCCGTCTACGCCCGTCCGCGCCTGGAGCGCGCCCAGCACCAGACCCCCTGGCCCCCGCAATCCCCAGCTCTCCCACATAACATACGACGCCGCAACCCTCACTGCCCTCAACCCCGGCCGTCCACCAAACTGCCACCAAGCCACACCGGGACACACCCATGGACCCTTCACTTGCCACTCCTGCAAGTTTGACTGCACCAAGACCAACACCAAACCCACAAACACCAAACAGACACCCGACACTAACCACCTAAAATGCATCCTGCTCAACACCCGCTCGATCCACAGACACGACATCGACCTTTGGAATCTACTAGACACCATTTCTCCGGACGTCGCCTTCCTAGCAGAAACATGGATGAACACCTCATCAGCTCCAGACATCACCATAGCCATCCCGGACGGCTACAAGATCATCCGAAAAGACCGCGCCATCCAAACAGGAGGAGGCATCGCCATCGTCCATAAGAACTCCATCCGCGTCTCGACCAGCTCCGACGTCAACTTCACTATCGCCGAACATCTTCACTTCCAGATCCACACCGACCCCAAGACCACACTCAGAGGCACCCTCCTCTACAGGCCACCAGGACCCCGTACACAATTCAGTGAAGACATCACTGACTTCATCACCCCACACGCCCTCCCCTCCGAGGACTATATTCTACTGGGAGACCTCAATTTTCACCTGGAAAAGAGCAACAACAGCAACACCTCCACCCTTTTGGACAACCTCGCCAACCTTGGACTCAAACAACTAGTAAACACCCCCACCCACTACGCAGGACACACACTCGACCCTATCTTCACCTCCAGCAAGCACATCTCCTTCAATCACACCACAGCTCTCCATTGGACGGACCACAGCTGCGTTCACTTCAACTACAAAAAGACCACAACCCACAACCACCCTCAACCTACTCTGCGAAGAAACTGGAACAAAATCACCATCGACCAGATCTCCACATCGCTTCTCCAAAACCCCCCTGCCTATTCGTCGAACCCTAACCAAGCAGCCATTAACCTCACACAATGGCTAACCCACAGCGCCGACAACCTAGCACCCTTGAAAAGACGTCAAATCAAGCAAGGCAGCAAAAACGCCCCCTGGTTCAACGATGACCTCAAGAGTTCCATGAAACTCTGTCGCTCCCTTGAGAAAGCCTGGAAAAAAGACCCAAACTCTATCACCAGAAACGACTTCAAAAACGCCACCCGCAAACACCATCAACTGATCCGGACAGCCAAGAAATCCGCACTCAAAGACCGACTAGACAACAACGCCCACAACAGCAAGGAACTATTCAACATCGTCAAAGAGTTTACCAACCCCACTGCCAACTCCAACGACATCACTCCCTCTCAAATCCTTTGCGACTCCCTAGCTTCATTCTTCCACGACAAAATCGCCGACATCCATTACAGCTTCAACAACCAACCCGGAGACCAACCCACCCAACCTACCTCCGAACCTAAACCCCCCTCGAACATCCTTTATGACTGGAACCCAATCTCCACTGAGGATTCACCTGATGAACTCCATCCACTCAGGATCCCCCACAGATCCATGTCCCCAACACATCTTCAACAGAGCAGACTCCATCATCGCACCCCACCTCCAAGACGTCATCAACTGCTCCCTCAACTCCGCCACCTTCCCGGAAAGCTGGAAACACGCCGAACTCAGCGCCCTTCTGAAAAAACCCACAGCAGACCCCACCGAACTCAAAAACTACCGCCCTATTTCGCTCCTACCATTCCCGGCCAAAGTCATCGAGAAAGCCGTCAACAACCAGCTCGCCGCCTTCCTCGAATCCAACAAATCCCTCGACCCCTCACAGTCCGGCTTCCGAGCCAAACACAGCACCGAAACCGCTCTCATCGCAGCAACAGACGACATTCGAACACTACTGGACAACGGAGACACAGTCGCCCTCATCCTCCTTGACCTCTCCGCAGCCTTCGACACAGTCTGTCACAGCACCCTTATACAACGCCTCAACAACATCGGAATTCAAGGAAAAGCATTGGACTGGATCACCTCGTTCCTTGCCGGAAGAACTCAGAGAGTCCGCCTCCCACCGTTTAAGTCCAAAGCCACCGAAATCATCTGCGGCGTGCCACAGGGATCTTCACTCAGCCCCACCCTCTTCAACGTATACATGAGTCCCCTCGCAACCATCGCACACCAACACAACCTCAACATCATCTCCTACGCTGATGACACTCAACTGATCCTCTCACTCACCAGAGACCCTAACACCGCCAAAACAAACCTACATGAAGGGATGAAAGAAGTAGCCGAGTGGATGAAGCACAGCCGTCTTAAACTGAACTCAGACAAACAGAAGTCCTCATCTTAGGCACTTCCCCTTCCGCCTGGGACGACTCTTGGTGGCCAGCGGCCCTAGGAAAAGCACCCATCCCAACGGACCACGCACGAAACCTGGGCGTCATCCTGGACTCCTCACTCTCGATGACCAGACAAGTCAACGCAGTTTCATCTTCTTGCTTCAACATTCTTCGCATGCTCAAAAAAACATTTCGCTGGATCCCCACCGAAACTAGAAAAACGGTCACCCACTCACTGGTTACTAGCAGCCTGGACTACGGAAACACCCTGTACGCCGGCACTACCGCAAAACTTCAGAAAAAACTCCAACGCATCCAAAACGCTTCAGCCAGACTCATACTAGACATCCCGCGTAAAGACCACATTTCCGGTCGCCTGAAAGACCTCCACTGGCTCCCTGTCAATAATAGGATAACGTTCCGCCTCCTCACCCACGCACACAAAGCACTCTACGAACTTGGACCCGAATGCCTCAACACGCGACTATCCTTCTACACCCCCTCCCGCCAGTTACGTTCTTCCAACCAAGCCCTCGCTGCTGTGCCACGCATCAACAAAACCACCATGGGAGGAAGATCCTTCTCCTACTTAGCGGCTAAAACCTGGAACTCCCTTCCCATTCACCTCCGCTTTACTCAAAACCACCTAGCCTTCAGAAAGCAGCTTAAAACCTGGATATTCGACAAGTAATTCCCCACCCTTCCCCAAGCGCCTTGAGACCCTCTGGGTATGTAGTGCGCTATACAAATGAAATGACTTGACTTGACTTGACATTATGTTCCTTGGTTGACAGGAGGTCAGGAAGAGGCTCAATCTCCTCTTCCATTCCATCATCTCTAGCCAGGAGCATTGTGACTTCGGATCTCCCAAAGTGAGGTTTGAGGCGGTTCACTTGTTGAACCCTTAAAGAGGCCCTGGGAGTCTGCAAGTTGACCAAGTAGGTCACATCACTCTTAATCTCCACCACCTCAAATGGACCAGTCCACTTATCTTGGAGTACGCTAGGCTCCACTGGTGCCATAACTCAAACTTTTTGGCCAGGCTGAAACTCTACCAGAGTGGCATTCTGGTTGTACCGACGCTTCATCTCTGCCTGGCTGGCTTCCACGTTTGCATGAGCGATTTTCCTAAAGTGCAGAGTTTGGTTTCTGAAGGCCAGCATGTAGATGAACACATCTTGGGGGGTTTTACCAGGAGTTTTCTCTCAGCTTTCCTTTACCAGATTCAGAGGTCCTCTCACAGGGTGCCCCTAAAGTAATTCAAAGGTATTGAACCCTAATGATTTCTGAGGTACCTCCCTGTAAGCAAACAACAGACATGGTAGGAAGACCTCCCAGTTATGTCTCATGGGGTCTGCAAGACCCTTTATCATGCCTTTCATGGTTCGGTTGAATCTATCTATGGCAGTTCAGGCTGGACTGTTCCCATGAGGCACATGGTCAGACTGATTTGCATATGGCCATGTCTGAACTGGGGTGGCAGAGTGGGCTAAAGAACGGTGATGGAATAAACCCAGATCTGTTGACTGGGTGTGAGTGTTTGATTGGTTCAGATGCTCCGTCCATCACCACCCCCTTTTGTACCACTCAGGGTGTCAAAAGGACACCCTGTTGCACCCCTGAAATATGTATGTGTACACATGTGGCGCACATACATGCCATAAGGGCATGTATGTGTACCACATGGTACTTTAAAAAATGCAACAAAGTACATTTTTTAAAGAAATTGCAAATTACCACCAACTTGAAGTTGGTGGTAATTTCCGATTTCTTAAGGCCAAATGGCACTTTTTCTGTGCTTCATACATTGCGTTTAAGGAATCGCAATTTGCGATTCCTTAAATGCAATCGCAAATAGAGAATCACAAATTTTGCAATTCTCTAATTTGAGATGCCCTTTTGGGATTAAACATCCCAAAAGGCGTTTCCCGTTCGCAAACAGGCCAATTCTGAGAATCGGGCTGTTTGCGAACAGGAAAAAGGCTTGATACATACCCCCCTATGTGGTGATAACTTTAGATACAAGATTTTATTTTGCAGTGACATCAAGGTCACTCTGATGCTAGTGTGAGATTCTTTAAAACAATGCTCACATGATGGTGAGTTACTTATCACGTTGTGTGGGTTGATTCTCAAAATAAATTATTTTTGTTGGTTATGTTTGATTGGCTGATTAGGGGTTCCTCCTCACGCCGAAAATATGTGTAAGGACTTTCTAAGAATAACAGTAGTTGTCGGTCCTGTTGTTTCTGATCTGGACATGCAGCTTCAAATATTGCTTGGTGAAGGAGAAAGTTCGAAATGCAAACAAATATGGCTCTAGGTTTATTTATTTTTATTTATTTATTTTTCACATTTTTAAAGTGTACTGTTACCAGACGGTGTCCTGGCGCTGACTGACCACTCCTAGCTTGACCTGAAACTTATTGTTTAAAGAGCCATGTTTTCAAGGCCCTCCGAAAGGACATCAGATCCGGTGCCAGTCTGAGGACCTTTGGCAGGGCGTTCCAGGCTTTCGCTGCTCCCAGGGAGAAACTCCTTCCCCCCCAACGGGCTTTCCTGACTCTTGGAACCACAATTATCCCCTGGTTGGCTGATCTAAGTGATCTTGCTGGTATGTACCACTGGAAGAACTGTGTCATACAATAAGGGCCTACTCCTTTGAGTGCCTTAAATACTACACAGAGCGCTTTAAATATAATTCTTTTGCGCACAGGTACCAAGTGTAAATTCACCAGATCCTGGGCGACCGAGGCAAATTTTGGTGTACCCGTGATCAGGCGGGCCACTGCATTCTGCAGGATTTGAAGTTTGTTAAGCAGCCCTTGTTGAGCATTAAGCAGCAAACTGTTGCAGTAATCCAGGCGTGACATAATCAGTCCCGTCACCACTGTCTTCCTGCACTCATCTGGAAGAAAAAACAAGACTTTGCGTACTGTTTTCTGAGCATAGTGGGTTGCCGAGGACAGCGCATTTACTTGAGGTCTGAATGACAATGTATCATCCATCAGGATCCCAAGGTTTTTGACCTGAGCAACTGGGAAGGGCGGGACACCCATTTCCTCCGGCCACCACCTTGGGGTCCAAAAATTCTCTCTGGCCCCAAACAGGAGAACTTCTGTCTTGGATGAGTTCAGCTTTAGGCAGTTCCCTGCCATCCAGCTGCTGACCGCACGCATGCAGTCTTTGAACCTGTTGGCCGTGCCATCCTCTCCCCCGGGTAACAGCGACAACACAATCTGCATGTTTTCCGCATATGATGTTAAGTTAAAGCCAAATGATCTAATAACAGGGGCCAGAGTGGAAACGTATACGTTAAAAAGAGTCGGACTCAGGGATGACCCCTGAGGGACCCCACAGGGGAGCACAAACGGGTCCGACTCTAGATCTCCTAGGGCCACCACCTGGCTCCTGCTGGAAAGGAAAGCCTGCAATATCTTGAGAGCTTTACCCTGAATCCCACAGGCCTATAAACGGTCCACCAATAACCTGTGGTGGACCGTATGAAAGGCCGCGGACAGGTCCAACAGGATCAAGGCGGCTCTCCCTCCTGCATCCATCACTGTTCTGATGTCTTCTGCCGACTTAATCAGGGCCGATTCTGTGCTGAGGCCCACCCGGAATCCATGCTGCGATGGATCCAGATGTTGCCCAGCCCCCCAAAAAATACTCAGGTTTGGACCACTCATTTAAAAATCGTGGGTTTTGCTTAACAGGGAATCTGTGAGCTCTTTGAAATTCATTCTCCCAAGTCCAAGTGGCCAATTCCGAAAAAAACACCTTACATAGGGGGCAAAAATATTGCGGCTTTGTGAGCGTTTGGTGTGGTTGCTCTCCTTACCTCGTCCTTTGCCGATTCAGCTCCTGCTGTGCTGTGAGCAGTTTCTGCGGTCGTTGTTCGGTTTATGCAGCAGCCTAAACAGGAAGGCTTCGGGCGTGGATGCGTCTGTTATATTTCAGGCACCCGGCCGACATCACCGATCGGGAGTCAAGGGAAGGGATGGCCGTGGAGGCTGCGGAGGTGCCACTCAGAGGAGTGGCAAGGCAGGCTCTGACCTTGTGCACGCTATTGATGTGTGCCGTTCACAGCACAGCTTGTTTGAGTAAGCAGAAGAGAAGCTTGATTTGGGTAACCTTTTCTCCAAGACCTCCTATGGGGAGTATGGCACCTAAGGCTATACAGGGGGTCAAAGCTCAGGTTGGAGACAATGTGCCCGATATTTTGGCTTGGCAAAGATGTAATGAGACTCTATAGAAATCAACTGATACAACATCAATTTAACCTGGTGGTTCTAGAGGCTCAAAAAAAATGGCAGTATCAGATATTTTTTTTTAAAACACATTGGAGATCCCAATTTGTAATAAGGATTTGAGAAACAACAAATCTCTACAAATGAGACAGACGGAACAAAATCTCACAGAGCTGAGGGGCCCAAGTGGGGCCAAAGGTAATTTGTGTATCGAAGGGCCACGGCAGACACAGCCCGTAATATCCGATCTGGCTTCAAACTCCAGAGGAATTGGGCACAAAACTGTTAGTATGGAGGAGAGTGGTAAAGCTTCTGGAGAAAAAGTGATTGTTGCGCAAGATGAGAGTCTGCAGGAAAGTCAGCAGGCTATACCCAGTGAACCAGCAACAAAGGGCCTTCAAGGAAATTGTCAAAAACATTGAGACAAATGATGGGTGTCTGCGAATAATGAGTAAGAGGGGGCCCAATCAATTTGGCACATGGGCTGATGTGGATGTAGGGGAGCTCTTCTTTTCTCTCTTTGATCACTCAGATGGTCCCGAAGGTTAGCTGGACTCAATTGGAGATTCCTTGGGTAGGAGATATTCTCAAGATAACATTACTAGTAACAAAAGTTCCCCTCTAGATAAAGAGGAATCCATGTGTCCCTCAGGAGCTCAACTAGGTGAACTCACAACAGTGAGTAAAAAGACACCCTTTGATTTACAATAGAGCTATACAGGCACACCAAGCTTGGGAGCAAAAAGCTGGGCTGTGCAAGATGCATGGGGATTGAAGGGGTCAACGTTTCCAGATACCCCGACGCTGGAAATAATCTATCAGCGTGTAATGGCTCATAGGGAGGTGAAGCGCCTGGAAGAGCCGGAAAGTAGAGACAACAAATAGGATGGTACAAGCAGCTATACAGAGGGCAGCAATAACTTGCTCTGAATTTATATAGTGAATGGCAAAGATGGAAAACAGGATGATGACACTGGCGACTGAAGCAGCAGGCAGTAAATAGGCAACTGAGTCCTTTTGTAGTATGTTTATCTAGGGACCTGTATCGATACTCCTATTTCTGACCCTTGTCCGGTTATAGTTCACTAATATCCATACAACGGCACAGAATCCCGTTTTCAGATTAAGTCATAGCGCATGCTGTCACATTAAGCAAGCCCTATTCCTCCAGCCCCCTAGAAAGCACACCGAGTTCTCAAAACAAACCAAACCTCCAGCAGACCTGGGAAATCCCCCGTAGCTATTGTTTTGATTTCGTTCGAGAACTCCTGTAAAGAATGCAAGAACGACCAGTTCTTATGACATCCTTACTGACTTATTATGTCCATCCTTACGTCAAACACGGCACCTTTCAGGTATATATATACCAACGCTGCCCTAAGCAAAGACACGGTGGTGATGAGCTTGGAGCAGCGCTACTTGCCGGAGAGCCCAGCTGATGCAGGAAGCCCACGGACGCTGCCCCTCCCTTTTGACGCGCTGAGAGAGACGCTGCTTTTTCTCCTGCCGAGAAATCCAGCCTCCGGCGTTTCCGGCTTACCTTCGCGGGTAACTGGGATATCGAGTCCTGAGAGAGAGATACCAGCCCTCCTGCCTTCTAAATCCCAGGTACTGAACTGACTAACCCCTTACAGAGAATTCTTGAGTCAGATTCTTGGCAAAACAAACTTAACTTAAACTGCTACTTACTCCCTCCCACGTATTAGGCTTAGGTCAGGTACACTGGGGTAGGCGTAGTTAGAAGCACCAGTTGAGTACGATTAGTCAATGTATATATGTATGTATATCTTTTATCCATTTTAAAGTATCATATGGCTAAGAAACCATATCAATGCTTTTACAGTATTATTTTATAATCCTGCTTTTACTGTATGCACTTTACTTAACCTTAAGTATTGCAACTGTAGCGATTCATTTCTCTTGTATGAGAAAAAGAGACTGATCAATAAATAACACCTTTTATTGAACACGCCCATCTCTTCTTTCTCTACAAACTGGTGGAACTAAGTATGCACGTACTGACTGAGTAAAATAGCTGTCTTTTGTTTTCACACGACTCTGGAGATATACTCTTGATTAGGGAGAGCAAAGTTGTCATGTTCTATGGTTGTCAGAAACTAAATCCTTTCTTGTCTATCCAGGGAGGTTAAACTCCTCCTCGCCTATTCGAAAAAGTTTCTAGTGAACTCTGAGCTAGCTGGCACACAAAACTTTAAGTCTAATATCGTCAGTAGGAGACCTAGTTAACCTCTGTCCTACGTCTATACTATTGAAGATATTATTCCAATGCGCAGAGCCTATTGGGAATATAGGAACTACACTACATGGCGCCCAACGGTTTGGTAAGGCGATAAAACTAACGCAAGGCATTAGAGTAACTCAGTCGTGCTTTTCCACACAGACCCTTTCTCCCATAAAACGTCTGGAGTGGGTCAAAGGTAAAATCCGCCAAACTTAGTAGGAGGAGACTCCTATGTATAGTTTTTGGTTTATTCAACGTTGAAGGATACACTGTTCCAAAACATTGTGCATCTAATCTTTGTTTCCGTGAAAACCTGATCTGCAACAAAAAACCTTCCTGTCAGTAAAATGTCAGACGGTGAAGGAGATAGGGAGACAGCTAGATTAGCAGCTCAACTCCTAGCGGATGACACAAGTCTCCTACAGCAAGACCCGGATGCAATACTCATCCCGGTCAGCATAAGAAAAACTATAACTTTAAAACTTATAGAAAATGGACTGACATCAAGAGGTGGTACAGTCATATTTGTAATTGAGGCACATGAATATCGGCAGACAGAGGTATTCTATTCATGGATAAACTTTCCAGCAGCAAACGCTGTAACAAAGGAGTTCCACTATTACAAAATAGAGGAACGACCGGATGAGTACACCCCTTTCGAGGAGGTGGAAATCCCACTCAAAAACCAAGAGCACCTGCTCTGGTTTAAAGACGCCCTAAAACATAATGATCACATCACCAGGCTCGGTCCACTAGGTAGACCAGGAGCAACGTGGCCGGTTCTAGCCAGCTACACACCACATCCAGACATTGAAAAAATGTCAGTACCAGAACTTTTAGCACAATTAAAACAACTGATTAAAATACACAGACAATTAGTCCAATATGTATTGCGGACTTCAACAGTCCAAACAGCTATTAAAATTCCATAGCTGACCCCTCATCAGGGGAACACAAATAAAATCACACCACAGAACATACAGTCCTGTCTAGGTAAAGTACCCATTAAAAGGGAACACATTCCATTCTGGTTAGCACAAAAAATCACTCAAATAGAGGCAGTATTCCCGGGTACTACCCCTACTGAGAAACACAGAATTCTGACTATCTGTCTTACAATGGGGATCGCACCACATGTGGAGGACTGTGACACTTGGGGTACAGTCTTTGCTTCCATTTACACAAAAACACATGGTGTTCCGTCCATGGCGGTAATACCAGAGGTGCTAAAACAGATTCAAAATGAATACGGTTCAGAACCTGCTTTAACTCTGGGTATGAAATTACTGAAAGACTTCAAGCAGGTCTCGACAATATTACTAGCCAACATAAAGGGGGAAGCAGCAACTGTGGCGATCCGCCAAAGACTGAAAGAAACAGATATAGCAGAACAACCATTTGAACTTGCCAGAATCATAGAAAAATCCTATGAAGAACTAGGAAGAGATAGTTTGGGTGGAAAACCAGTGAAACCCCAACTAACTGAAAATCCTGAAAAGGTATTTATTAAAAATAATCTAAACACTCCAAAAAAAGTGCTGGGATGGAAATAAACAATCCACTCCCAAAGAGAAGAAATTCCAGTCCAGAGGAAGGTCTCCTCGGCGGAGAGAAAGATCTCCAGACCAAGGACACAAGTCTCCCCAGAGGGAGCCCTCTGAGAAAAAATACAACCTTAGAAATAGGGATAATTTGAAGAAACCTGATAGATATCAAGATATTGATACACGTCCATCTCGATCTTTTCAGACTTCCTCGCAGAAATCGGAAAGAAGAGGACGGTCAGAACACAGGGAAGAGCACGTGAAGTCCAAAGACAAGGAACCTGCTCATCAAAATAAAAATGTCCAATTTCCAAAGAAGAAGGTAGCCAGTATTAAAGTAATCAAACATGCCGAGGATCCTGAGGACACAGCTGAAAAACGGAGAGTGGGCTCAGACAATGCTAGACAGCGCAGCAGAAGTGAGCATAGCTCGCTAGATCCTGATGAATCATCTGGAGACAGTGGACACGAATGAGTACATTCAGGTGGAAACTGCAGATACCAGAGTTAGCAAACCTCATAAAATATATGAAATAACTTTACGTATAGAGGGAGATAAGACTAGGAAATAAGGGGTCTATTTTGGGATAATCTCTCCAAAGGCTATGACATCCTTTTAGCTGAAAAAGACTGGCCACCAGAGTTTGTCAGGGAGTGCTCTCATAGCGAAGAAATGATTATGCCTGCCTTCTCAAATCATATTCCAATACATAAAAAATATACACTTGCAAGAAAGTGGGCAGTAGCCCAAGCTCCTGCATTATATAAAAATCATGTGGGATGGGATGAGGACTCACCTCCTCACAAAATCCAGTTAAAATCTCAACCAACTGCACAAAGGCAGTACCCCATTAAGCAAGAAGCTAAAAAACAGGTCAGGGAGATCTTAGATCAACTTGAATACCAGGGGGTGATTGAAACATGCACCTCACAAATGAACAATCCTTTGTTTCCTGTCTCCAAACCAGATGATTCATATCGTCTAGTTTTGGACTACAGACACCTTAACTCATGTTGCAAAACGTTTGCAGTACAAAACTCACACAGTGCAGCACTAATGAATAGCATAGTGCGCAAAAAATACAAAACAACATTAGACATCTCTAATGGATTCTTTTGTCAAAATATAGCACCTGAAAGCAGATATTTGACCGCTTTCTCAATAAATGGCTCGCAGAAAAATTTCTGTTGTTTGCCACAGGGGTTCAAGAACAGCCCAGGATTATTCTCAGCGAGAGTAACAGAGTTACTACAAATATATCATGACGAGGCATTATCTTATGTCGATGACATCTATCTAACAGATGATGACTTGGATACTCACTTGAAAAGAGTGAACACCATAATACTCGGGTTCGCAGCAGAGGGTTACAAATTCAACTTCAAAATGTCAAGAATTGCCCTTCTGACTGTCCTATTTTTAGGATATGAATTATCAAGTGAAGGCAAAAACCTGGTAGACAATTTCCTGGAGAAATGTGCTATAATCCAAGCACCAAGAACACTGAAAAACTTACAATCAATTCTAGGTTTCCTGAATTTCGGAAGAACTTACATTATAAATTACGCGGAGAGGGTTAAACCTCTCTATGACGTAGAAAACCAGATTTTAAAAGAATCAATTGGACTCAAAAACACACAGAAATGTTGAGATCTTTACAAACAGACATGTTAGTTAAAACAAAACTACAAACACGCGATAACACACGCAACCTTGTGAGTCATCCCAGTAAGATGCGGATTCACATACCTGACCTCTAATGAGGGAGAAACGGTACCAATAGCATACAAATCACATTTGTACACAGAAGCTGAAAAAACATTCAGCATTAAGGAAAACATTGTTCATGCGGTTCAAACAGCTGTAGCAAGAGAAAGATACCAAGCTGACGGCCGACGGATTACAGTCAGAACAGCAGAATCAGCCTTTGAGGCATTAACAAGCCCATGTAATTTACCTACAATGGCACTAAATCCAAAATGGATTCTCTTGCTACAGACAGAGTGAAATACTATTTTGACCCGGAAATGAAAAAATGAAAAAATCTAGAATATGAAAGAGAATATCCTCTGCCTAGCGACATTCTGCCCATGCAACTTTACGCCTGCGTAATATACACAAACAGTTATGCAGAACCCTCAGTTTGGGGAAAACAAGCCTACAACGCCACATGCGAGATTGTAAAAGACGTGTGGCAAGGAGGTTAATTGAGACCTCTGTTTACAAAAACACACTCAGTGGAAAATAATTCAGAACAACAGACTGAAATAATAGCGTTAAAAAATGGCGCTAGATAATGCCGAACGCGAATTCCCGACACTAATAGTGTGCGATTCGTATTACTGCGTCAAATCATACTACGAAGACTTGCAGAAATGGGTTCAAAACGATTACAAAGATGACACAGATGCCACAATAGAGCAAAAATCGCTTTGGGAACAAGTAGTTCTTTTACAGAAAGAACTACCAAAGACTCACGTGATACATTCATTGAGTCATCAGCGTGATGGCGTTCACGCTGAAGGGAATTTATTGGCTGAGACAGCCACAGCGGAAGCAACTAAATCGGCTCCCGTAGCTACAAAAAAGCGTTCAGGAAAATACATTGACGGGGAAACAATGCTGGCGGTGAAAACATCATCAAAAGGCGACTGCTCAGCGCTACCCATCACCTATCCACTCAATTATACATACATAATCGATGCAAACTCCGTTCCTTTTGCTCAAATCCCTGGAGTGGGGGATAGAGTAATTCCAAACACGAACAGGAGAGGCTTGTTAATAGCAGACGCACATATGGGTGAGGGTCTTAGACACCTCAAACTAAAAGATTCTCTGGAAGAATTGCAATCCACATACTGGTGGCCAGGAATGAGCCTGCAACATCACATATTTGCAAAAAACTGTCCGAACTGCAACAGAGATCGCAGTGGCGACCGAGACGGTGTTTTACCATGGCGGTTCGCTCAAGACGGGATTAAACAATAAATATGTTTATCACAGTATGATTAATGCGTCAAATTAACATATAGAGACTATCATCACTTAAAATGTAGACCCCAGCTCTCGGCTGACGTCTGAACTGTTATATAAAGATTTGCGAGTCTATAATGGCATATACGCATGGGGCATGCTACATTGTGACCATTGCCCTGCTTTAGCTCTCGAGCTTATGGGGGGTGTATGGTCAGCATGGGCTTTGCATTGCGGGACTCTTATCACTTCCTTCCTGAGGGAAACGGGATGGTGTAAAGAAAAAACCAAGGCATAGAGCAATCTATAACGGCAAAGGTATTAGGTTCGGGAGCTGGGTGGGTCAAACATTTAATAAGTGTCCAACGTAGTCTTAACAATCTACCAAGAAATTCTCTGAAAGGTCTCAGTCCGTACGAACTATTGTTTGGGACTAGAATGTTAATCCAGGACCTCGGCAGTCAAACTTCAGTGGTTAAAGAAAAATGCTTTGATATCAAAGATCGTTTGGCTATTTTACAGGACTTAAACGAAAAGAGAAAAGACCTGAGCAACATAAAGTTGAAGCAACAGCCAACAGCCACTGAAGAGAAACCACCTGTCCCAGCAAGGCCTGTCTGGATTCCAAAAATCGGGGATCTGGTCAGAGAGAAGATTGCGGTAAAGTAGAAATTTGGGCCTTCTTACAGAAAAGCAGTACCTGTCTTGTCTGTCAACGGGACAAGATCAGTAGTATTACCGCCCCTTGCTGGTAAAAAGGAGAACCGAGTTGTATCCATCGACCTGGTTAAACCATAATCATGTGGCCGATAACAAGTAGTAGGCCAAGTGGACTCCCAAGAAGTAGTAGAACACCAAAGTTTGCTACAAATACAGAGGTTCAAACTGAGAGACTAATCACAATTGATAAACCTACAGTGAAACAACAAGGACTATGCAACAAAGCCATGGAACTTAAACCTCTTGAAACCCAAATTAAAATCTTAAATCAAGAAACACCAGTCTACAATGAGGTAACCACAGACTATGCTAATGAAACAAAGAAAATTCCAAAAACAAAAAGGAATCCAGAAGCAATTGAAACAATTGACAGAACAGCATCAGGCTACTTCATCAACTTCGATGATTTTTCTGAAGATCCAAGTGAACATGAAGAACAGCCGACAAAAAAATCTTTTAAAAACAAAGCAAAGGAACTGTTTCATCAACTAAAAGAAACTTATCTGATTTCTCCATGGATTGAACTTTGGGTGGCACTAGGAGTATTCATCCTCATACTTTGGCTCATCATGGTACTATGCTTGGGACATTTCATTGAGGGAAAATATGTTACAATGGACACGGCAAGTCAGAATATCAACTTGGTCCTGAAACCACACAAGTCTTCACACATCGAGAAAAGAGAACTTTCTTCAGTAAACTTCACAGCAAATCCTATACCAGGTGGGGTAGCATGGGACAAAACTGATTACGAAATCTATGGTCCGGTCGAGCTCCTGAAGCATCCTCATCAATTCAAGATTTCATTGAGTGACTTTGTAAAACCAAGCACATTCGCTGATGATTGGGACTGTGAAAGTATTAATGATATGATGTCAGATCTAGTGATGTCAGCTAAATTTACAGGACATGATTATTTACACGGTTCATCTAATTATGACCAGATGTATTGTTATAACCACTATGGTAACCATTTTCTGCATAAATCTGCTCAACCTAGAAATGTTTTAAATTACAACCAATGGGAACATTGTGCTACTCCACCAAAAGGCAGTTCAAAAACATTTTATGATAAATTTTCATACTTCTCAGGGTTTAACACAAGTGATGCAGGAACGTTTTATTTTAGACTGTTAAATAAGACAGGAATGAAAAACATGCTTACAAACACAAAATTGATCTATTCAGAGACATTTTTTGAAAAAATGGAAACATTTGGTTATGATTTTTGGAACAAAAATATTGAAACTAAGACAATCTGGGGTACAAGAGATTGGCAAGTGCAAGGTTTAGAATCATTATTTAGAGCCTGCATGATCCCAGAACAAATTATATTTTTGAATGATACAATTCAACAGACAACCTGTCTTGGCCTAGCCAAAATTAAAGACTTAAACAAACCGTCTATTCCAAAACCAACACCCGACAGTAATAGCACTACAGATGTTGAGATAGACGTATCACATATTTTAAACCAAAACAGAACACACCCTGATTGGAAGAAATGGTTGATCTGGCCCACAGACACAAATAACTGTCTTGATAGATTCCTGCACAAAACACAGGGGTTCACATTGACCAGGCCAGACCCTAGATACTCCCAGAGACAACATCCAGTGATTGTAACTACTTACAGTGTAGGGAAACTCTGCCTCGAATGGCTACAAACATCCACACTGGCGGAAATTAAGCAACACTTGACTTTACTTAAAAAAGGTGCTGACATGCGTGATTTCATTATGGGACCACGCAAACAGCGTCAAAAACGTTTCATAGCGGCCTCTATATATGCAGCTTACAATGAAGCTTGGAAAGTAACTCAAATTGAAACAGCAGAGAAAATACGGGAAATTGACCGTGTTAATTTGGAAAAATCGCTTTCTGTTGTGGACAATGGGTTAATGACTCTGTCTTCCAGAATATATTCACTGGACAGTATTGTATCATCTGCAATCGATATAATAGAACAAGACTTACTGATGTGACAACACGGTCAGTCCCAATTGCGTTCTATTGTACAGCTTGGCTGGACGTTACAAAATCTGCGTTCAGGCTACGTGCCTTGGCGTTTAATCAACACAACGTCACTATTCACTATCTTTAACCTTACTGATACACAAATCAGCTTGGCACAAAAGGGTGCAGAGTATACAATTCTAAGCATTGAAAAACTTGAGAGATTACCATTGACAATGTCAGAGCGACCTGTCATTGAATGGATAATACATGGAATCATAACTATTCCGATAACGACTTTCCAATTCCGATACTGCCAGAAACATATACAGGCAGGCCAATATGAAAGGTTGGGTAAAGGATACATTAAGTCAACATGGAACTTACCTTATACACACACATGTTACAGTGATAAGTGTATTTCTTAGTGGTAATAATTGTGAAAAATCACCAAGTGGTATACTTCTGTGTCAGGGCATAAGTTTACATGGGGCCTGCGAGGGGACTTCAAATAACCTTTCATGCCACCAGCTCGGCACACCTGCAGCACGAATAGAACCATTCTTTAGACTGCTTTCTAACGGGAGCTATATTATAATTGTGGATCACAGATGTTGTGGCTTGCTGCCAGGAAAACCTTATCTAGTAAGCGTGACTTCCATGGTCATTTGCTGTGAGCGAGTATTGTTTCTGAATGACACTCCAGACAGGGAGGGAAAAATTTGGCCCAGTTTGAATATCTCTTCTATTCGAATTGATACTTTAAGCAGAATGAAGACTGTGCTCCTACAGACGCCAACCCATTTGACGTCATGAAAAGAAACGTATGATCTCCAAGTTGCAAGGACAACGGGTGAGATACATGCCTTGTTATCCACAAATTTCCCCCTACACTTCGCAGAAATGCTAAACAAAATCTTAAATATTTCTGATACAAATGGTATCGCGAGTGTATTTAAGACCGTTTTTTCGGGACTGTTAACCCCATTCAAAGCAGTTCTTGGTAATTTTTCCAAATTTCGTCCATTTGGCGGACTTCCTCTCCTGTTGGGACTCGTAGCAGGCATCCTATTTTTGCTACTCTTGCTTCGTTATGGCAAGCCATGTCACAGACAAGACTCCAGCAACAATGGAAGAAACGATCCTAGCTATACGCTACCGGGACCGCATAACTAAAGTCCTTGGATTAGCCCGGCTAAGAGATCTAAATATGACCTGGTTTCTTTCGTTCAGACCCATATGGCAGAATTGTGTCTTACCTGTACTAAGATGCATGTTATGCGGCGCAGAATGCGTGTTGGATGCAGATACTTTGTTGGGTCCAGTAAAGGCTCATGCATTGTGCTGTCCCCAGCGGCTACCTATCCTGATGACGGCATTCGTGGAGACTTCACCACTACGATTGAAGGGTAGTGAAGTACAGGATGAGAGCAGCATCAACCAGGTACGACCTTCTGTAAGCAGTACTGGTCTAAACATCACTGAAAGCGAACATGCGCATGACTGCATGGTAGCGACATTTTCCAACTTGGTCGAACTTTCACCAGAAGCGGTAGACTGTTTTTTCGAGAGTCTGTCTGAAATTATGTTTTCACCAGAACAGAGAGAATGACTTTAAGCAAGATTGCACACAGCGTTCCCTGAACTCTGAATTTGGCCTTCAGCTTTAAAAACAAAGCTACTGACAATTTGTTTTCCTTCTTCCCTGAAAAACGAAAACTTTTTCCCAAACCCAAAATATTTACCTTTTGGCACTTATCTTCTGCTTAAAGTAGAACTATTCTTAGAGAACAGAGCTTCTATTTTTAGGAACTCTAGGGACAATACGTTACCTCAACCTCTAGCTTATGTACAAGTAATTGTATTTATATGTGATGAGATGCTCTCGCACCTTTTTTCTGTATTAAGAGCCATTTCATGTGTAATTTCGCAAATCATTCATGTTAAGATAAATTGTGCATCCTTTTTGAATGATTACACTGCTTGAATGCATACAGTACCTTTACTCATTTTTCGTGTATTTCGAATATGCCTATTTTCAAATGCATAATATATTTTGGGGTGGTTCGGTATACACATGCACTATTAGTTATGTTTACTATTGCTTAGTTAGTAAATATGGACATGAATTCGTGGAGTGGGTGTAGTATGTTTATCTAGGGACCTGTATCGATACTCCTATTTCTGACCCTTGTCCGGTTATAATTCACTAATATCCATACAACGGCACAGAATCCCGTTTTCAGATTAAGTCATAGCGCATGCTGTCACATTAAGCAAGCCCTATTCCTCCAGCCCCCTAGAAAGCACACCGAGTACTCAAAACAAACCAAACCTCTAGCAGACCTGGGAAATCCCCCGTAGCTATTGTTTTGATTTCGTTCGAGAACTCCTGTAAAGAATGCAAGAACGACCAGTTCTTATGACATCCTTACTGACGTATTATGTCCATCCTTACGTCAAACACGGCACCTTTCAGGTATAAATATACCAACGCTGCCCTAAGCAAAGACACGGTGGTGATGAGCTTGGAGCAGCGCTACTTGCCGGAGAGCCCAGCTGATGCAGGAAGCCCACGGACGCTGCCCCTCCCTTTTGACGCGCTGAGAGAGATGCTGCCTTTTCTCCTGCCGAGAAATCCAGCCTCCGGCGTTTCCGGCTTACCTTCACGGGTAACTGGGATATCGAGTCCTGAGAGAGAGATACCAGCCCTCCTGCCTTCTAAATCCCAGGTACTGAACCGACTAACCCCTTACAGAGAATTCTTGAGTCAGATTCTTGGCAAAACAAACTTAACTTAAACTGCTACTTACTTACTCCCTCCCACGTATTAGGCTTAGGTCAGGTACACTGGGGTAGGCGTAGTTAGAAGCACCAGTTGAGTACGATTAGTCAATGTATATACGTATGTATATCTTTTATCCATTTTAAAGTATGATATGGCTAAGAAACCATATCAATGCTTTTACAGTATTATTTTATAATCCTGCTTTTACTGTATGCACTTTACTTAACCTTAAGTATTGCAACTGTAGCGATTCATTTCTCTTGTATGAGAAAAAGAGACTGATCAATAAATAACACCTTTTATTGAACACGCCCATCTCTTCTTTCTCTACAAACTGGTGGAACTAAGTATGCACGTACTGACTGATTAAAATAGCTGTCTTTTGTTTTCACACGACTCTGGAGATATACTCTTGATTAGGGAGAGCAAAGTTGTCATGTTCTATGGTTGTCAGAAACTAAAACCCTTCTTGTCTATCCAGGGAGGTTAAACTCCTCCTCGCCTATTCGAGAAAGTTTCTAGTGAACTCTGAGCTAGCTGGCACACAAAACTTTAAGTCTAATATCGTCAGTAGAAGACCTAGTTAACCTCTGCCCTACGTCTATACTATTGAAGATATTATTCCAATGCGCAGAGCCTATTGGGAATATAGGAACTACACTACACTTTAATCTCAAATGACGGACACTTAGTGGAAACTTGAAGATCTAGAAAATTGGCTGAGAAGAAACAATCTAAGAGTGCTGGGCATCACTGAAAGGGCAGATGGGGCTGATCCATGGGCACATAATATTCTTAATGCTGCACATAGCATTGCTAAATATCTGAGATGCGCTCAGTTTTGAAAGGAAACAGAAGATTGTTTCTTCTAAACTGAGGTCCCTGCGGGACATCTGCATATGCATCATAAGAAGTCCCCATTCATTGCCAGAAGCTATGCCAGAAACATTTGGGAAATTCTGAGTTAGCACTATTTTGCTATTAAGACATATATTGTGCCAGGCTTGTCATTTGTAAATAAATGTTATTTAGAAGCAACCCAAATGTTCCTAAGAACTTCTCAGCCTGTTAAAATGCAATGGCCTACATTCGCATTAGTCCACGCGGGCTCAAACTTGGTAGAAAGTGTGCTTTCAAAAAACAAAATTATTTTACTAAATTATTTACCACGTGCTGCTGCTCATGCAAGTTAAAAGCACTGAGACTTTTTAGACCATGTCTGCTTCCTGCAACCACTCAGTAAAATGTTTCCTTGACATTGACTGGGAAAAACCAGTGACTTTATCTGAGGGTCATATCTAGTTTTGCATGGGAAGGCTTTTGTAAACAGATGCTTTCTACATCCTTAATCAATTACTCATATTGTCAAATTGCCATTTTCAAATCTTGTACTCACACTCTCAATGTTAGCACAGTGACAACCTTTTAAATATAAAACGGCTAGAAACATGTGTACAGTGCATCAGCAGAGAAAACTAATAATACATAGTGAAGTACAATTTTATGTTTGGAATAAGCAATGCACTTAAACACCTCCGGCCTCATTTATGAGACCTTGCGTCAGTTTTGCGCTTCTGATGCGTCACTTTTTGTGATGCATCTCTGGCGTAAAACATGCCTCCTGTTGCGCACTATTTATAAAGTGACGCATCTAAGCAGATGCGTCACTTTGTAAACCCCTGCGCTACATCATACCTGCGTCATGTATAATGTATGCAGGGGGGCGTTCCCCCCGCAAAAAGCCTCATAGAAGTGACGCAGTGAAATCTATGAGATTTCTCTGTGTCACTTCTAGGATGCTGTAGTCTCAAAATGTTGCACCTGCCTCACAGCAGGCGTAAGACTGATGCATTGCTGGAGTTGCATCACTTTTGTGACACACTCCAGCAATGCGTCACTTTTGTGCTTACAGATACGTCAGAAATACTGACGTATCTGAAAACTCCTTGCGATATGATGCGTCATACATTAAATATGACGCATCAGGTATGTCGCAAGGAGTGCGCACTGAGAAGTGACATATCGCTGCTTTCACACAGCAATGCGTCATTTCTCATAAATGAGGCCCCTCATAAATACAAATATCGCACTACAACTCTGCTTAGGTGACACGAGGCGAAAATAATTTACATTTCTGAAAGTCTGAACCAGTTTCTGATTTGCAAGGTTTGATGTTTTATTTATTAAATAAGCATTAGTGTTCCTTTGCATGTGTTCTAGATATTTTTACGCGCCCGTCGATCCACAAATAGGAGCGGTACTAGAGATTGTGTTTTTCCGTCTTTAATCAGTGAAGCGATCGGATCAATATTTTGCAAAGCACTTCGTGCTTAATAACACACCGATTGCATTCAGTGGCTGGGCAACGAATGCCCCTTGAAGACGGGCAGTAATGCGCAGTGAATGAGATTGCATGTACCCCCCGCTGTTTGGCGGCTTGGGGAGGGCAGCTACGATGAGATGGCGCCATTATGAACACAATGCACGTGAGAAGCAGGGGCTGCCCACACTAGAATTACCTCATTAGGAAACGATGAAAATGCCACTTAGGAATCCACTTACTGCAGGCGACTCACTTAGCAAATATGATGAGGTAACAGACCCGGTCTGCTGCGTGTTATCACTGCGCCGAGGCCCATGCATTGAAACAGAGCAGGTGTTCGTCACCTTTACAAGATGAAAGTAACACGTGCGATACTGAAATTGACAACACTAAATAGCGCCTATTTTAAACACGTATTTAAATGAGACATTCTAGCTTCCAATAAAAAATACAGTGTTACCAATTAATCATCGTTAACGCCCTGACAAAAAATGACCGCGTGAAAAAAAAACGACGAAATATCAGATTCTGGACTTGTTTGACAGAGATAAATAATAAGGAAAAAAATATTTAAAATCTCCAACTAAACCGATTCCATATATGATAATTGTTTGTGTTCATTTGTTCTAAAAAAATTAAAAAGATCCGTCCTTCGTGTACAAGAAATTTCCGACCTTTGCATGTCATTCATTTCGTTCTTCAATGAACTCTAGAAGAATGGCGACACGACTCACTGTTACAGCGACGTGAACTTGTGAACCGGAGGTTGAACATGTCACACTGTGGGCAGATGGCTAAAATGAAAGAAACACAGTCGGGCAGCGGGCCGATCGGCACGTGGATGCACTTGTGTCCCTGAGTTTTATGGGATTTCAATGCCTTTCATTTCTACTCTTCAATATAAGAAGCAGGGTTGCCATGGCAAGCCTGCATCACATGGCTCAGTAAATGAGTTAAAGCCGACATCCAGTGCAGAGTTACACGCTCGCTCGCGCGCACACACACGAACAAAGATTCGTGGACTCTAAAATATATAATATTCCGATATAGAATTGTGTTAATTTAAAGCGACTCACTCTAAAAACATACAGCAAAAGCCTGATTGAAAAAAAAATCAAGTGCATGTAATGAATAGCTAAATAGTTTCTATTGGGTGTAGAAAGCCAGCATGTTTTATTACAAAAAAAGATTCTTATAAAGAAAGGTTCTGGTGAAGATGTAAACTTCTGGGTAAAGCAAACAAGTAGCAAAGTAATGATTAATGCAGCAGAGATGGTTCATGCAAGTTCTGGTGCAGGTCATAAAGACCTAGGGGCTTATTTATCAAGGTTTTGCGTCATCCTTGTGCCACGCAAAGGGAAGGCAGGGTGACACAAAACCTAAATGAGATTTAATGAGGCACGGAAGACATGACCCTAAGTGGCTGGATACATCTAGAGTAAGGCAAGGCAGCGCAGATCACAGCCAGTGGTGTAACGCAAGTTGAAGGGGCCCCCCTGCAAGGTACACAGAGGGGCTCTCACTCCGGATTTAATCCAGAGCTCTCCGGCGTCAGTACAGTGCTGAGGGGACCCCCTGCCGCTGCAGGGGCTGCAGGCCTGTGTTATACCCCTGGCTACCAGAGAGGTAGTTTATGAACAAGGGGGTAAACCCATATGTGTCACTGGGACCTGGGTTGGATAGATGCTGAGAGGAAAGGGTACCAGTGTAATGAGGAAATGATTACATACAATTTAAATAGAATTAATCCACAACAGATGTTTAGATCCACACAGTTTAATTCACAGTGGGATAAAGTATATCTGATATACATCATGTAGAAAACAATCAACTGTATTAAACGTCATACAGTGCCCCGAGGAGGGAGAAGGAACGTGATAGTGAGGAGATTGTGAAGTGGTGGGATTAAGTGACAGTAAAATCAATCTTTAAAGCACTTATTCATGCTATCAACGAAGTAGCAACAACTTGCATGCCGCATAGTGTTATTATTCAAAGAGAGGCATACGACACAGAGTACAGTGTATATACAAAATGTTGGCGTGAAGTTGCCACAGTAAAAACAAACAGTCGACGTTTCGACCCTCTTGCAGTTGCAGGATCGTTTACCTTGCTGTGGGGTCTTCATCAGGACCATGGGGGGAGGGTTGGGGCAAAGGACCAATAGTCCGCGTGCTGCCGGTTACAAGTTTGGCAAGTTAGATGATTAGGATCTGGTGGCGTGGCGCTGCATCGAATGCTAGCGTCATGATGAATCTGAAGCATCGGTAGTTTCAAAGATCGGTAATTTCAGACGTCTTCAGGTATCGAGATGAGTTCGATAAGGATGATTTGAAAAGCTCCGTGCGCGAGTTGCGGTGCAAATGCAACTCGCGCACGGAGATTTTCAAATCATCCTTATCGAACTCATCTCGATACCTGAAGACGTCTGAAATTACCGATCTTTGAAACTACCGATCCTTCAGATTCATCATGACGCTAGCATTCGATGCAGCGCCACGCCACCAGATCCTAATCATCTAACTTGCCAAACTTGTAACCGGCAGCACGCGGACTATTGGTCCTTTGCCCCAACCCTCCCCCCATGGTCCTGATGAAGACCCCACAGCAAGGTTAAACGATCCTGCAACTGCAAGAGGGTCGAAACGTCGACTGTTTGTTTTTACTGTGGCAACTTCACGCCAACATTTTGTATATACACTGTACTCTGTGTCGTATGCCTCTCTTTGAATAATAACACTATGCGGCATGCAAGTTGTTGCTACTTCGTTGATAGCATGAATAAGTGCTTTAAAGATTGATTTTACTGTCACTTAATCCCACCACTTCACAATCTCCTCACTATCACGTTCCTTCTCCCTCCTCGGGGCACTGTATGACGTTTAATACAGTTGATTGTTTTCTACATGATGTATATCAGATATACTTTATCCCACTGTGAATTAAACTGTGTGGATCTAAACATCTGTTGTTGATTAATTCTATTTAAATTGTATGTAATCATTTCCTCATTACACTGGGACCCTTTCCTACCAGAGAGGTAAGCACAGGTTATCTTTGGTGTGTAACTTACTTACCCTGACTAGGATTGTGGGTCCCTACATGGACAGGGTAGAGACCGCCATTTCTAACAAACTTCAACAAGAATCTTCCACAGCTTGATGGGCACTTGGTCTTGATCTCTATTACCAGGCAAAACAGAAGGTCCAATGCCCCATTTACATGGTGCTCCCACTCTCACTAGAAGCAAGCCCCTCCTTTCTGTTTGCTCACGTGGGGAAAAATATTCTTTTCAGGTTTGTAGTCTGTGGTAAATAAAACATTTACTATCAATTGAACACTTGGTCAAAATAGCTCGGCCACATGATAGGCTTCACCCTAAGAAGAGACAGTATCCTCAATGTGTAATTCACGACTCGTCATGTTTCGCAGTAACATTTCAATCTCCACTATGGTCCCTTATGGCTAGACACATTACACTGAAAGCAATGTGCCTTACTCATCATGCCATTCATGACACAAGCCTTTGTTTCTCACCAGGGCAAGACTGGCTGTAGCGGGCATCAGGTGTTTTCCTGGTGGGCAGGAAGGGTGGGGGCCAGTTTTGGAGCAATGGGGGTCATTGCTGCATTATCGGCCCCTGGTAACAAAAGCTACAGCAGTTCATCATGCTAGCTTTAATGTACAACGAACATTCTACCTAGCTCGGTGCTTTTAAAATACCACACCCGATCATGATATAAATGAGAGTTGTTCATGACAACAGCATGGATATGAAGCCCTATTTAAATGCTACAATACAAAACTTGGTATACGTTTTCATGCATACCTAATCATGTCTAGTTTTTAACAATCCCGCGTAAGCACCTGATTTGAGTTTGGCAGATGGTGTAGTGTCCGTTGGAATGCCAGAGGACATTATCTCTACCATCCAAGGGGTTCTATGCCAACCAAATTTAAAGATGACCGCCAGCCCTGTGGACCATCTGCAAATTTAGAAATGACCATCACCACAACAGTTCCTTTCAATCTACTAAAAGCTTGGTGTATAGCAGCTGGTTTTTTTGACAGCCATATACCAAACTATTGACTTTTTTTTGTTTTACAAAAACAAGCTCTCAAAGTGGAAGTTTGTTCTTGAAATACATAAAAATAATGACTCATACGTTCTCCTAAATAGGATGGGTGGTTTAATGTTCGTCCTCTGGCAGCACCTACCCTGTTGGGCAGTTGGAGGAGGTATTTCATCAATAGAGTTAATCGGGGCTCCATTGACAGAATACTGAAAGTGCTCACATTTGTCGGAAAGACTGGTCTACCGAGGGTTTAGCAGGCAGGGTACTCTATCACGCTTGTAACAGTACGCTGTCTGTCAAATCTAAATTAGGCCCTAAGTAGCTTTGAGACGATTTAGATTTTGGTGGCTGGAACCTTGTCATAAACATGACAGATATAATATCACCCAATTACAAGTGTATTATATCCACATGCACTTGTAAGAAGGTCAATAGGCAGTGCTTAATTTGAGCAGGTGGATTCCGGTGCTGAGCACCGGAACTTAATTGCCAACACCAGTGCTTGTTACAGTCATGCTAATTTAAAGAATAACACAACAACAGTTAATTATTAATTCAATATACTTTAAAAATTACCTATACCTGACACCCAAGCCATTCTTATAGCTTTGGGGGCCTAGAATATTCCGAATTGTCACACTGATAGGAGTGAGAAGGTTAGCAGCTGTGTTTTTACTATCATGTGCAGCATGGCAGGGGCAATGTGTGGTGCAAGCTGCAGTACCCTCCTGCTGAGATACCTGCCACTTCTGTTTTTTTACAAATTAAGCACTGGCAATGGGATATCTGTCACATTTGTGATGGCGTACCTGTTTGACAAACTCTCAATCAGGCCCTTTTCCCATGCTCCCACCCATGATTTTTGGTGCAACACTAGCTACTAAAAAATGCAGACATGGTTTTGCATCAAAAATAACACCCATTTGAAATAGGCACTATCAAGGTGAAATGCTTTTATGTCTCCTTTCTTTTCCAACTTTACAGCACACATACAAAATAGGAAATGGTTTAAAATTAGTCTGAGCATAGTATTTTGTACTGGAAGGACACCCTTTCAGAACAAATCATGTCCTAGACTCATGCATACACCCTTGCACTATGGCGCAAAGGTGTGTGCGTGGTGCTTGGCAGCCTGATTGTGTGATGGTGCAAGGGAGAGAGCAGGATAGTGCGATTTCTTTGTAAATATAAATTGTCATGCTCATGCATAGCAGCACAGCATTTTTGGCTGCTGAGCTGCATTGTGTAAGAATTTAGAAAATAGACCCCATAAAATTGCAAAACAATTATACAAGCACTTAACATAAACAAGACTGCTTTCATTACACATATTTTCCTCCGTTGGGCTATGTGCATTGAATAGGACTTTCAATTGTAGGCTCAAGGCCACTAAAACAAACATATGATTTCTTTTTCTTTTCACACAGTGTGTCTTTCAGTCAATTCTTAACACTTGCTAATTAAATGTCAAAGGTGGGCACATTGCTCCTGGGCAACATAACGAAATCATTTATATACCTCAATGACCTAAAGATTGAATATTTTTTAGGCAGGCAAACTATAAAAAGTGATCTGCTGGGCAGCCAACCGAATCTCAATGCCAGGTAACTTCTCTTTTCCTAAAGTCCCTGTAAACAGTCACTGATAACATACTTCAGTACGTTGTGAAAAAGGCACTTTTTAAATAAAATTCTGTAATGCAATGAGGCATGTATTTTTCATAGTTCCAAACTCTGTGACACACAGGTCCCTCATTCCTTAAAATGTGCGCTTCGCCAAGTCCTACATAGCCAGATACACCTGCCCGGTAGACTTCAAGATGGATTGCTCCCTCAGACAGAGCAAGTTGTTCTGAAAGTCTGTAGGGGGTGGAGGTGGTGCGCCCGCCTACAAGTATGCTAATGTGACAGTCTTTTCATGTTGTTCCTAGTGCTGTGGGGGGATGTTACTGCTGCAGCCAGGTAGACAGCCAACAATACGGCTTTGTTGTGGGTCGTTATCACCTGCTCTAACTCTTGCTCACAGCTTCGTCCTCATTAATACATCAAGGAGACCACGTTTCCTGCAAACTGGAAAGAGAGCCTTGAGTGCCGCAGGCCTATTTAATGTGAAAATGAACTCCTTAACTATCGTGGCATTTCCTTAAGTAAACACTTAAAACATCTACACATGTTTTTTTTCAAGCTACATATATAAATTGCGCATACGAACAATACTTTAACTAATTCGTGGTCATAATGTGCTTGAATACATCTGTAGGGATTACAACATACAGCTTTTTCGAAGTAACACGAGGTTTATGCATAACTTGTATGTACACATACAAGATGATGTAGCTTCATTGTATCTTATTCGATGAACAAATAATTCTGTAAGACACTGTATATTTAAACGAAGACGTATTGCTTTGTCGTTATGATGGACAAATAAAATGTTTCCCAGTGACATAAAAATCCATATAAGCCTTCTAATTTGAATAATACTCATTTTTAATAGGTCAAGTGCTATTTCTAAATCGAATTGCAAATAAGTTAATATGGCTTCATTTAGATGTTCTCCTGTATTACAATTTACACAGACATTTTTATGGTGGCTTGGCCATAGGACTTTGCTGTCATGTTTAGGGATGCGTGAAGATGAAAACTCTCCCTCATATTTGCACCTTTTTTTAAACGTTACTAGCTTTAACAAACGCTCATATGGATTGTGTTACGTCAAGGTGATGTGGAGGGTAATTTTTAACGACGTCATGCTGGGGTGGACACTGTAAACTTCAAGAACCCTTTCTCGCCTGTCCCACGGCATGGCTGTGTGAACCCCGCCCATCCCCAGAGTGAATAAGTTAAGTAATCACTTAATGCGGTCTGGGCAATCATTCAAGGGTACTTACCAGCTGCACAGTCCGTGAGTGGTGTGCTCGCATGCTCTGCACTCCATCGCATGACCATAGTGGTGCGAGCGGAACTACCATTTTCCGCACAGAAACTTTGCTGCCTGACTCCTGCTGTGCCACAGGCGCCAGCAGTACGTGACATATCACGGCTATCCAAAGTCGGCTGCTGACACTGGGTGCAAATCAAACATTGAAGCACAATCACTGCTCAGACACCCAGCCCCAGCATGCCACTCTCCAGCTTTACATTTCACACTAGCATTGAAATTAGCAACCCTATGGCGTGACTCTCCGGGGGCAGGCGCAAATACCAATGTATTTCAGTTGGACTTCCTCAGGAGCTGTGGAAAGGCGGGATTTTAACTCTAGAGCCTGCTTACCATTCTCCAGAATCCCGTCACAGGTCGACTGGACCTTTTTACCTGTCATAGAGTGATTAAGGCAACCTGTTCACAATTTTCAATTTAATTCCAAGACTCCCAATTGCTTCCCCCCAAGAACAACCGACTAAGGACTAAATTTGAAGGTTTATTACATAACCAAAAACAACTGAAGATACAAGCACCTCACCAAGAGGTTCAAAAGATACACTGGTACTAATACAAACATAATTCTACGGAAAAGTCTCAAGCGACTGATGAATAATACGAGAATCAATTCCAGAATCATCAGACTAAACAAAATTGCTATAACCTGGGTTCTGGTACTCATTGGGATAATAGACATAAATCCAAATTAGTCTGTCCCTACACTATACTAAGTGACATCCCTACTCAAGAACAGCCCATCCTAGCAAAAGGTGTCAGCCGTGGTGACTTCCAAAGAAGTTCACTCACGTTCTCTTGAATCAGGTGTAATTCTCGATCCTAGCTAAGCTCTTTGCCATCCAACTGCTCTCTCTAGCTCCTCAGCCCATCTGCTCTGCCTCCACCCTCGGGGTGCTGTCCCTAATACGAAACCCCAAAATGTGAATGACACGCCTTCAGGTACGCCCCTCTCGAAGGTGCTGGTTTACAGAATTTTCCACTATGGCACTGGTCCATCCTTATTCGAACAGACGTCCTTGGGTCCCAGGCCCTTCAACCTTTCAAGTTGCTTCTTCAAATTCCGGATCTACTCCTCCAGGACTGAGTCTAGTATTTCTAACATTCATACACAATGGGCCCTTCTACTCTACAGTCTACTTGGTGGTGCACCTGCAAAGGAATACATACAATTCGGCTCACATTCCATAAATGTTGCAAAGTTTTCTAAAAGCATCCTTTATAAAACATTTCCACAGCTAAAATGCTAAGCAAAACCTTTTCAAACAGGCCTGCATGAGTTTCTTAGACTAGGCCTCGACTTGATTTATAGGCCTAACATTTTGCATGAGCAATCCCTTGGTTCCCTAGGCCTCTAACCTTAACAGCTAATGCATTTTCTACTTCAAGCTAATTATCGAGTATAAATGACACAGTTATACATTTCAATAAGCAAATCTGAATGCACAATAGTGCTTGTTTAAACACGCTTCTCATTTGTGAAAGATTTCATTTTAACAACATCTCTATGTTAAACATCAAACGTGGATGTAATTCATAACCTTGGCTCTTCAGATTTCTAATACTAGTTACTCTAGTTCTCCATCCCACATTGCATCTAAACATGATTAAAGTCCTCTATATATACGGGTGCTGACTACTTGTACATATGATGCACCCCTACAAATTTCACTGTCAATGGCGCTCTCTCAGTTTCCCCCTTTTGATGACCCGTGTCATCACCACCCTTACACCTTCCTCGGGGTAAGAACCGATCTAAACAGAGCTTGTGGCCATTTTCCCTCGCTTGAGCATTTCCAACGCTCTCAAGCTGCGGTATTGACTGTCCTGCAGCCTCTCCATTCGCATCTCTTGCGCTCTCATTGATCTCGCCAATCTAGTGGATCTGTACCACTTGTACAATCTCACCAAACCCCACAATCCAATCACACATGCCACTGCTATGATGAGAGGTTTCAGTACAAACCCAAGAAAACTCTTCCCTAAATTGGCAAACCAGCTTCCAACTTTCCCAAATCCCTTGCCAACAGTCTCCCACACATTCTCTTGTGTCAAATCCTCAATTTCATAATGGATTGCAGTAATATTTCTTATATATTTCTCCAGATCCTTAGAACTGTCTGGGATATAAGTGCAACATTCCTGAACCTTCAATCGTTTACAGACTCCTCCCTCTTTTGCTAGGATGACGTCGAGAGCAAGACGGTTCTGTAAAACCATTGTCCTGATCGACAACATCTCACCCTCAACCAACACCAATGACTTGGCTGTATTCATTGACAATTCATCCACTACAGTTGCCAACCATCGTATCTTTATGTCATTCAAAATGACCCCCAACAAAGGTATCGCTGCTCCAAACACATCTCCCACAATTGCTCCAGCACTTTCCCCTCGCTTTCCCCTCCTTTGTGGCCCTCCCTCTAAGAGCGCAAAGTCCTCTGTATGATAAATCTTGGGAAAAATAATTGCTAGATAGCATGTTCCATACCACTTCTCTGGCAATCTCACATACGCATTCCTTCCGCAAACAAAATATACAGTAGGAATCACCTGTACCACGCTCTTCAAGAAATCTTTGGTGTAATATTCCAATGTGAAGGTGTGTTCACATGTAGTATGACCCTCATACACATTTTCATAATACGTCTGTGGTCGGTGAAGGCACAACTTCCCTTTCTGCACTTCATCTAGAGCTATTGGACCATAACTCCCTCTTGACTTATGCTGCGTCTCTTCTCCCGTCCAATCTACTTTGCCTTGCCCTGCATCCCGCAACTGTTTTTGCTTCGTGTACCTATCTTCCACCTGTTCAATGAACTTCTTCTCCGTCTCAGATAATGAGCAGGTCAAGTTGTGTCGGTGTGCATACGGGGTATCTAGCTCTTGTGTGGGAATGAAAAAATATCCGAGTCTGTCCTCTGACTTATAATAATCCCACTTATTCAAATGCTTGTAATTCTGGACTTCTGGTAACACAGCATCATAATTCGAAAAGAAATATTCAAAATGATTTCGCCCATAAAGTATACTAATCTGCAAACTACAGGATATTCCATATGTCAAGCGAAGGTGATGGTCCCTAATACCCTCATCTACTGAAGCTGGCAGTTGCATACACACATAACAGTCCTTCGCATTCATCGCATCAATTTATTCATATAACAGCTTTGCATACGCATTCTGTCCAAAATTTCCTTTAGACAGATCAGTATGTAACCAACGACTTTCTGCAGCCAGCAAGGCTTTCTCTCTTCTTGCTCTGTCTTCCTTCTGACTCGGGGTGGTAGGTGTCGGTGTCCCCTCAGCCTTCTCTACCTGTTCGTGTGGTGCAAAATAGGAAACTAAAACTACTATAGCTATAAGGAGTATCACTCCTCCTAAAAGAGTTCCTACTATGCGCTTGGCTCTACAATTCGGGTTTCCAGGCGCCATGGTCTCAGCACAAAGTAGTTTGTTCTCGGAAAGTACCCAAAAGTCTCTTTCTTTGTTATTTGAGTCTCTCGAACCACCTCGGAAAGTAGAAATCCCCGTTTCAGTTCTTTTTTTGTTTCAACAGCAGACAACCCTAACCCTTCTCCGTCCTCTGTGGAAAGTCCCTAACTTTGTTCTTCTTCCACTCGGCTCTAGGTTAAGTTCAACAGCTATATACAAAGTCTTTTCAAAGTCTTTACAAATCTTTAATAATCAATGATGATACTTGCTCCGATTGCCTGCAACACATAGTCCAAAAGTTCCATGCGGAGCACTACTGCATCATAAGATGGTACGTCCGGACCAAATGTAGGAAAAATCAGTCTATCCAGGAGTAAATCTCGTATCTTGCTAAGGAGAGGGGGATTAGGAATAGTGAGTGTCAGTACGCCTTCGATTTCAAGTCCAGGTACCAACAGTATCATTTCCAGCTTAACATTTGGGATCGTACTGGTCACCGCCACTGACCTCACCCTTCCGGACCTCAGTACACCTGGCATTTGTAAAAGGGTAGGTCCACTCAGGAGTGGCGTATCTTCGGCAAGGTACTCTCACCCTCCTTGACCTTCTCGGACCCCTTTGCTCTGATTCTTGTTCTCCCTCCTCCGGATCTGATTCTTCGGACACAGTAGCAAGAGCTCTTTCAGAAGCCAATCTCACATTCATTCGCCTCCGTCTTTCGGGCCAATGAGCCTCTGCACTTCTGGCTCTTCTGCTTCTCGTTTGCACACACTGTTCATCTCCGCTGTCAGCCTCTTCTGCGCTCAGATCACCTTCGTCGCCACTTCCCCTTTCTGAGGCAGACTCAGTGTCACTGTTGTTGTGGTCACTTTCAGCTTGATTAGGGGAGTCCCCAATTTCCACTGGCACCCCCACAGCTTGACTCGACCCCTCTTGTGGATCTTCTTCCTCATCAGAATTTCTCTCTTCTAGAGGAGCTGTTCCTTCCTGGGGTGCTGGGACTCGTCGGGTATGAGAAGCATGGATCCAGTTTGGCAATCCACCACACTTCACAGCAGTAGTTGTTACCAGAATAACTTGGAAAGGTCCTCTCCAACGCACATCCAGGCAACTTTTCCGAACGTGTTTCCGCACCAGGACCCAGTCACCCGGGCACAGGTCGTGACAAAGGTCGCAAGAAGCCTGGATTTCAGCAGCCTGCACCTGAAGGGACACAGAACGGATGACATCAGAAAGTCCCCTGCAGTAATCAAGAATCAGATCATCTGTGATATTCAGCAAGGCAGTTGTAGGAATAGATGGCAGTCTCATAGCCCTCCCCATCAGCACTTCTTGAGGTGAGAGCCCTGTCCTCCTGTCTGGGGTACTACGCATACTCATGAGTACCAACGGCAATGCATCGGGCCACTTCAGGGATGTGGATGAACACACTACAATGCAGTCTCTGGTCAATGTTCAGGGCAGAGCAGAGCATCTTCACAACTTCGCTATTAAAGTGCTTTCCTCTGTCCGATTCCAAAGAGGTCGGAACCCCGAATCGTGGCACTATCTCCCTCAACAATAGTTTTGCTACTGTGAGTGTATCGCACCTACGAGTGGGATATGCCTCAACCCATCTAGAGAACACACACACAATCACTAAGACGTATCTGAGGCGGTTACACCTCGGCATCTCAATGAAATCCAGTTGCATCCTATAAAAAGGTCCTCCGGACCTCCCAATGTGACTCAATGTAACTGGTGTCCTTTTCCCAACATTCATCTGTTGACATACTGCTTCCGCAGCCTGTCTAAATTTCGGATTGTACCACGTTTGCCTGAACACACGCATCATAGCATCCCTTCCCAGATGCACAGGACCATGTATACGCCGTGCCATTGCACTCACCAACTCATTCGGCAACACAGCTCTTCCGTCAGCCGAAACCCACATGTCCAAATCTCCTTTGACACAACCAGCCGATTCCCAAACCCTTCTTTCATAGTCTGACGCCTGTCCTTGCATGTCTCTCAACTCTTCCCATGTGTCTGCCACCTCAAGCATCATGCTTAGTTCGGTCCTTTCCTTTGGCCCCTCAATTGTTTGTTCAGTAAAGGAGTATCCCTGCTCCGCACAATATCGTGCAACTTCATCAGCATAACGGTTCCCCATTGTCACAAAATCCGTACCTTTGGTATGGGCTGTGCATTTTACCACGGCTATCTCTGCAGGACCTTGCAAGGCCTCCAGCAATAACCTGATAAATTCGCCATTCCTGATTGGGGAGTCCGATGATGTCATGTAGCCCCTTTGAGACCACAATTGACCGAAGTCATGAACCACCCCAAATCCATATTGGCTGTCAGTGAATATGGTGATCCGAATCCCGTTGGCTGCCAGACAGGCACGCGTCAACGCAATTATCTCAGCGGAGTGTACTCCTTCCAGGCAGGCTGCTTCAATTATTCCAGAAATAGTACAGACAGCAAACGCTGCTCTCAACTGACCAGTATTGTCTCTTACACATGAGCCATCCACAAAGTAAATTTCATCAGGGTCCGTCAATGGCTCATCCACAATATCCGGTCTAGGTTTGGTGCATAGTTCAGTCACATCAAGGCAATCATGGTCTTCCCAATCATCTTCTATATCGTTTGGTAATAGCAACAAAATAGCAGGATTCAAGACAGAGCACCTCCTGAGAGTCACATTCTCCGCAGCAAGTATAACCTGCTCGTAGCATGTGAGCCTATTGTTGGTCAAGTGCTGCGTCTTGGTCCTGGTCATCAACAATTCCACAGAATGGGGTACATGCACTGTCAGTGGATATCCCATCACAATACTTTCACATCTTTCAATGCTGATACCTGTTGCAGCAGCGGATTTGAGACATCCGGGCAACGCTGCGGCTACTGGATCTAAGGTAGCCGAGAAGTAAGCAACTGGTCTACGGACTCCTCCATGATCCTGCACTAGGACTGCCAAAGCACACCCCTCTCTCTCACTGCAGAACAATGCAAATGATTTGGTGTAATCGGGCATTCCCAGAGCTGGAGCGCGACATAAGTCCTCTCTCAGCTCGAGAAAGGCCATCATACAATCTGTGTCCCATGGTACCGGATCACTCACGTCCTTGTGCGTCAGTTTCTGCAATGGTTTCGCCTTCAGAGAAAAGTTAGGAATCCACTGTCGGCAGTAGCCAACCATGCCCAGGAACATCCTAACCTCTCTTTGAGTTGAGGGCACCGTCAATCTCATGATCGTCTCAATCCTGTCAGGAGACACTTTTCACTTTCCCTTCTCTATTCTGTGACCCAGATACTGCACTTCAGATAGGCAGTATTGTAACTTGTTGGGGGATACCTTGTGTCCATTCTCTGCCAAATGGTTCAGCAAGGCAATGGTGTCAATCCTACAAGCATCTTCGGTGTCTGACGCAACAAGGAGGTCGTCTATGTACTGCACAAGAACAGAGTTCTGCGGCAGTACCAGACTCTCAATATTCCTTTTCGGCAATTGATTAAAGATCGATGGACTCTCTGTGTACCCTTGAGGGATACGACACCATGTTAAGACGCGACTCTCTATTTTGAACGCAAAAGGAAATTGGCTCTCCTTGTGCAATGGGATGGAAAAGAAAGCCTGACACAAATCAATCACAGAAAACCATTCAGCTTGGAACGGTATCTGAAACAGTATCACTGATGGATTCGGTACCACTGGACAGCATGGAACAACTATGTTGTTAACCTTTTGAAAATCCTGCACAATCCTGAAATTCCCACTTGGCTTCTGTAAACCCATAATCGGAGAGTTACAGGGACTGCCCATAACTTCCTTCAAAATTCCCTGTCTAATCATGGACTCAATCACGGGTTTTATACCTGCAAGTGTTTCTGGGGTCAGCTTGTACTGGGGTGTTCTCGGGAATTCAGCATTCGGTCTTACTTGAATTCTAACTGGCTCTACTCTTTTGAACAATCCGATCTCCTCCCCTGTAAAGTCCCACACCTCCGGTGAGACTGAATCCCTCAAATCCCAAGGGAGTTCCTCCACCGTCAAAGCAGGGTACAATTCAATGCACACATGCGTATTTGCAACTTTAAAGTCAGAATCGTCATCGTTAGTCTGTAGCTCCACTCCCTTTGGGGTACAATAGATGGTGCAATTGAGTTTACACAAAAGGTCTCTTCCTAACAGGCACACGGGACTGGAATCACACACTACGAACTGGTGTCTATCTCTGAAACTTCCGATCTTCACAGGGACTGGCTCGGTCAGGGGGTTTGTCATTCTCCTGTTTGCGACTCCTACAACTTGGATGGTCTGTCCTGAAAGGGGTAAATTGGGGACTACCGCAGATCGCACAGTAGAGCGAGTAGCACCAGTATCAACCAAAAAGGTGGTGGGATGTCCATCTACATCTGCCTCCACGAATGGTCCTCTCTGATCTACCTCCAGCACCGCTCCCAGAGTACAGCCCTCCTCCCCATCGAAGTACCGTCCTGTCACTGGGTCAAAGTGATAGCACTCGTCCCCCTCGACTATGAAAGGCATCTGCTTGTATACCTTGTTCCCTGTTGAAATCTTCGGTGGCTGGGGAACCGGAGCCCTAGGGGCTGAAGTCCCCCCTTTCGTCGTCTGGAATTTTGTCACTGTTACTTTCCGTACCGGAGGGGCTTGGACTTCCTCCTCCTCTTCCTCCTCTACCTGATTGTCTGGGTTATGGGGGCACTCGCGTCTCCAATGTCCGACCTCATGACATTGATGACACTTGGTCGTCTTTTTCAGAGTTGCTATATCTATCCTTGGTCTCGGACCTTCCTCGTTGTCCCTTTTCTGTCCCCCCGATTTCCTCCCCAGGGTGCCATTTCCCGACTGACCCTGTCCTCCCGATTGCATCTGTACTAACATCAGTTTATCCTTTAGCTTCCTTGTCTTCGAGTCTATTTCGTCACTACAATACCTCGCATACCTCAAGATTTCATCCAGAGGCTTGTGTTGCCGACAAATTAAATGTTGCTGTATCATGAGACAAATATCAGGCCTCAATCCCAAAACAAACTTGGACACAAACTGTCCCATGTCCTTTGGGTCCATCACATCTAACCCACTGTACTGTTTAAAAATCTGCAATAGCCTCTCATAATATTCATGCACTGTCCCCTTTGGTTCCTGCCTCGTCCGGTCTACTTTTACCCAGTCAATGTCCTGTGGTGGCACCTTGGTTTTTAACCACGTGATCGCCTGCTCATACTTTGCCATCACCCTAGGCGACGGTCCATTGGTGGCAGTATCTCGCTCTGGCTCCGCTGTGGGCCATTCCACACTGACCTTACATGCTATCCACAAATCACCTGGAACCACAATGTCAAACAGCGTGTTTAAATCAATCCACAGCACCTTTGAGATTTTAACGAACCTCTCTGCCTGCTTGTACCATTCCACTGGACTCTCGCGCAACTTTGGAAATGTGTTCGTAAAGGCGGCCAGATCTCCCCTACTCCAGGGTACATGTACATATCCCCCGTGAGCCACCTCCCGCAAGGGGTACGCTTCTGTATGCATCAACCCTCCTCCCGGGGATGTCTCGATAGTACCCTTTTGTGGGTTTTTAATCCGATCACCCTCTTTTCTTCTAGATCTTGGTCCGAGTACTGCAACCTATGGCCACCCTGTAGGGATTTTGTTTTTGTCAAGTCCACGGTATACTTATTTGCTAATTCAGAGAGTTTCTCATGAGCTGTCCTAGCCCTCCGTGTAACGTCCTTCGCCACAAATAACAGCTCGTCCGGTTCATAGAGTTCGATTCTTTCTAGTGGCAATGTACCTTCCACTATTTCCTCCACTTCTGATTTCAGTCTCAGCACATCTATCCTTCTTGCCTTAATTGCAGCCCTCAATGTACCTTGACTAGAAGTCCCATTAGAGTCCCTCCCGCCACAGTCCTGACTCTCTCGTCTTTTTTCTTCAGGTGTGTTAGGGGGAACCCTTCTGTTTTCCCAACCTTCTCGGTCCCACTCCTGTCTACCGTCTCCGGAGGTGTGGTGGGATGCCCCCCTATTCTCCACACTTCCGCGTTCCCATTCCTGCCTGCTTTGACTAGGCACACAGTGAGACTCCATCCTATTCTCCTGGTTCCCAGACCCAAACACATTCCTCGATCTATCACTCTGAGTGTCCACAATGGTCTCCCAAGTTCTCAAATCTGGCCTTAATTCTCTCATCGACCTCGGCTGTGGTCCCCTCAGATCCATTGGTCCTCTCCAACCCATTTTCTCTTCTGAGGAGTCTGCTGATGCTGCCAAAGGAGTGCTTCTTTCTACGGGCCTTGGCAACTGCCTCCACCCATCCGCCACGTTACTCCTGTCCTCACTGACACATCTCTCGCTCTCTCTTCGTGGCGGACTCTCGCATTGTTTCTGTTCTGGATTGTACACTGATACTATGGGACCTATGGTAACTGGTACCGTAAGAGCATCTGGCAGTTTCTGAGAGTTGACGCCCTCTTCTACCCTAACTTTTTGTACTGTAAACCTCCCCACTACTCTTGTCACTGGTGAAGGTGGAGGTGCCTTTTCTCCCTCTGCTGGGCAAAACTTGTCCCCTAAGGTACTCGACCCACTCACCATTTTGACCCCACCATCCCCGTCAGAGACTTCCCAGTTCTTTGCTGATGTTGGCGTTCCCTCCAACTCAGGATTGTAAGGAGGTGGTCTCTCTGATAACAGCCTCTCTATCAGGCTGTCGTCTGTCTCACTGTCCTCATCTTCCGTACTTTTCCTCTGTGCATCCCCTGTATTTTCCAGCAGCGGGTACAACCTATCCCCTTCAATGGTCTGTACCCTCGTTCTCTTGGCCATGGCATCCCATCTCGCATCTTGGACCGGCCTAACTGATCGTTTCACTCTTTCTTGTCTCCTATCTCTGTTCCGATCATGGGCTGCCCTGATCCATGCATTTAGTGCTTCAAACTGTGTTGGTCTGGGCAAAGGTCGCAACGCAGCCATAATCGCTTTCAACTGATACAACACTTCTAGTCTAAACGTTCCATATTTAGGAAATGTCAATTCTTCGTTTCCGTCTGTCATCTTACAACAGGTACCAAGCCACAATATGGTGTGTAACCCAACATTCGTTGCCATGTAATAAGCTGGAGTATCCTCGGGTGGAGCCTCCTCCCCACCCCGAGGTTCTATCCTGTTGTCGCCCTTGAAACATTTCCGCAACACTTTAAAACATTTCATGATGAAAATCCACAACGTTTTCTTGTTTACTGCACTCGTTAACTTCCTGATGACAATCCACCAATCTCAGCGCGGCTTCTCACTAACCACCTTATCCCAGCGCGGCTCCTCGCTAGCTGACCAATCTCAGCGCGGCTCTTTCTGACGTCACTCGCCTCCGTTCCCCTCCTCTCTCCGTTCGCCTCGCGGTCTCACATGCGTCCCAATCATACACTGAAAATGGTTGCTTCCGACCAAGCAATCACTTCCCTGGCTGTACGTCCACAGTCTAACTGTAATTGTCACCAAACTGGCAAATGTCTGTCCGCGAACGACCGGACAATCGCCTCAACTGATAGGTTACAAACTCACGGCAACTTCTGACCAGCGTCCGTTACCCACGCAATCACACATTCGTTCCCCCTATCTCGGTCCTGCGGGCGATCAATGGTACCTCATGACCCCCAGAACCATGGTCAACAATTACTTTGGGTGTTCGATACACCCGAACCACTTAAACTCCCCTCGAGCTTAAGATTTTCTCCGGTTGCGCACGCTCACAACCTGTTCTCTTACACACTACAGGCACTCAACTCCGCTAGACAATACAACACACAACACAACAATCTAACGACGCATGACCCTTTTCATACTCACTCTCCTCCGACCTGCTGCTTTCTGCCGCACTGCCACTCTCCGTCAGTTTCCATGGAATGCCAACCTCCGTCCGCAACTCTCTGGATACTCTTCATTTGTTCTCTATGGGCCTCGGGGAAATCTCAACCTACTTCTAGATTACCCTCACTCCAGAAGATAAACCATCCTACTCTGCTACCAACTGGAAAGGCGGGATTTTAACTCTAGAGCCTGCTTACCGTTCTCCAGAATCCCGTCACAGGTCTACTGGACCTTTTTACCTGTCATAGAGTGATTAAGGCAACCTGTTCACAATTTTCAATTTAATTCCAAGACTCCCAATTGCTTCCCCCCAAGAACCACTGATTAAGGACTAAATTTGAAGGATTATTACATAACCAAAAACAACTGAAGATACAAGCACCTCAGCAAGAGGTTCAAAAGATACACTGGTACTAATACAAACATAATTCTATGGAAAAGTCTCAAGCGACTGATGAATAATACGAGAATCAATTCCAGAATCATCAGACTAAACAAAATTGCTATAACCTGGGTTCTGGTACTCATTGGGATAATAGACATAAATCCAAATTAGTCTGTCCCTACACTATACTAAGTGACATCCCTACTCAACAACAGCCCATCCTAGCAAAAGGTGTCAGCCGTGGTGACTTCCAAAGAAGTTCACTCACGTTCTCTTGAATCAGGTGTAATTCTCGATCCTAGCTAAGCTCTTTGCCATCCAACCGCTCTCTCTAGCTCCTCAGCCCATCTGCTCTGCCTCCACCCTCGGGGTGCTGTCCCTAATACGAAACCCCAAAATGTGAATGACACGCCTTCAGGTACGCCCCTCTCGAAGGTGCTGGTTTACAGAATTTTCCACTATGGCACTATCCTTATTCGAACAGACGTCCTTGGGTCCCAGGCCCTTCATCCTTTCAAGTTGCTTCTTCAAATTCCGGATCTACTCCTCCAGGTCAGAGTCTAGTACTAACATTCATACACAATGGGCCCTTCTACTCTACAGTCTACTTGGTGGTGCACCTGCAAAGGAATACATACAATTCGGCTCACATTCCATAAATGTTGCAAAGTTTTCTAAAAGCATCCTTTATAAAACATTTCCACAGCTAAAATGCTAAGAAAAACCTTTTCAAACAGGCCTGCACGAGTTTCTTTGACTAGGCCTCGACTTGATTTATAGGCCCAACATTTTGCATGAGCAATCCCTTGGTTCCCTAGGCCTCTAACCTTAACAGCTAATGCATTTTCTACTTCAAGCTAATTATCGAGTATAAATGACACAGTTATACATTTCAATAAGCAAATCTGAATGCACAATAGGGCTTGTTTAAACACGCTTCTCATTTGTGAAAGATTTCATTTTAACAACATCTCTATGTTAAACATCAAACGTGGATGTAATTCATAACCTTGGCTCTTCAGATTTCTAATACCAGTTACTCTAGTTCTCCATCCCACATTGCATCTAAACATGATTAAAGTCCTCTATATATACGGGTGCTGACTACTTGTACATATGATGCACCCCTACAAATTTCACTGTAAATGGCGCTCTCTCAGCTGTCAGGCCGAGTTAAAGTGCTGAGGGGGCCCGCGGACCTTGGCCCCCCGCACTGCAGTGGTTGCGGGGGACTTTGTTACACGCCTGCCTCACAGTCAACTACAATCCAGCCGACCATGAAGGGACATTCGAAGGCCAATTCGACTCATTGAAGAACCCTGAGAAAGAGATTGAACATTCAAAATACAAAAGGGGGAGATGCTGTGTCGCCATGCCTGTCCTGAATTTGCCCCAAGGTCAGGCATGGCCGGAAAGGTAAGGGGAGGAGCTGTTGGGTGGAAGCGGCAGTTCGTGCCCGGCAAGGGAGAATAAAAGATGTGTTCCCCAACACTGTGTGTGCGTGTATTCCTTGGGCACAGGGTACATGAAAGAGGTCTTAAAAAACATGTTCCTTTAGATAGAATAAGAATGCTTTTTGTGGGTGGAATAGTGGGCTGTGGAGGGGCAAAATACTGTTGACAGGCAACAGTGGATTAAAGGTGCTCTGAATGGATAAGTGAAGGTGTTACAGAGGTGGCAGTGTTGTAGAGGGAGTAGTGACTAGCTGTATAGGTGGGTAGAATACCAGGGACAGATTTATTAAGTACTTGCGTTGCCCTTGCATGACGCAAGTCGTCACAAGGTAACACAAGTCTTAATTTGGATTTACTAAGCCGCACAAAGCCCCTTCCCGTGGCTCTGCATGTTTTTGTAAATCCAAAGTTAAGCAAGGCCAGCAGCGTTCCATTTGTGTAGTATGGGCATTCTCATGTATCTACCCATGGATTTTGGCATATACCCAGATTTACAAAGAGTTGAACACCTGAGGATGTGTCAAAATGGTACTCCTCCCAGGCATAAAGAGGAGAAATATCTTTACATCTCCTCATTACTTCCTTTTTCTATGTGTGATACACTTCACACCACACATAGGCTGAGGTGTGCTGGTGAGGGTGCTGTGGAGGGATATATCACAAGTGTTACGGTTACGGTCGGTCATAAATATAAAAAATAAAAGTGTTGCGGGTGGATGAGGTGTGTTGTGAGAATGGGAGGATTGCAAGAGTGGATGCCTAGTGCTGTAGAAGGATAAAATCGGTAGTGCTGTATAAGGATTGAGTGGTGGTGCTGTAGAGTGATGGGCTGGGCTGTAAAAGATTGAATGAGTGGCGCTGTAGGAGGATGTATGCGTGGTGCTGTGGGATGACAGATTACTAAAGAATTGATAAATTGTGCAGTGGAGGAATGGATGGGTGGTGATGTGGAGAAATGGATGGGTGGTGATGTGGTGGAATGGATGGATGGTGATTTGGAGGAATGGATGGGTGGGGATTGGATGGGTGGTGATGTGGAGAATGGATGGGTGGTGATGTGGAGGAATGGATGGGTGCTGGTGTGGAGGAATGGATGGGTGATGATGTAGAGGAATGGATGGGTGGTGATTGGATGGGTGGTGATGTGGAAGAATGGATGGGTGATGATGTGGAGGAATGGATGGGTGGTGATGTGGAGGAATGGATGGGTGGTGATTGGATGGGAGGTGATGTGGAAAAATGGATGGGTGGTGATGTGGAGGAATGGATGGGTGATGATGTGGAGGAATGGATGGGTGATGATGTGGAGGAATGGATGGGTGGTGATTGGATGGGTGGTGATGTGGAGTAATGGATGGGTGATGATCTGGAGGAATGGATGGGTGGTGATTTCAAGGAATGGCTGGGTGGTGATCAGTAGCGGTCGGCTGTAGGAGTTACTGCCGGGCGGTGACGTGAGCAGGGGGAGGGGCAGGGTGGGGGGTAGTAATGTATGGATTATGGGGTTTAACAGGTAAGTAAACATTTGAATATATAAAACGAATTTTGTTGCGCGCACTGCATCACCAAATGTGATGCAGTGCGCGCAATGAAATTTGTTTTATTTATTTAAATGTTTACTTACCTGTAAAACTCCGTAATCCATACATTACTACCCCCCACCCTGTCCCTCCCCCTGCCCACGTCACCGCCCTGCAGTAACTCCTACTGCCGACCGCTACTGGTGGTGATTGGATGGGTGGTGATGTGGAGAAATGGATGGGTGAGGATGTGGAGGAATGGATGCGTGATGATTGGATGGGTGGTGATGTGGAGGAATGGATGGGTGATGATGTGGAGGAATGGATGGGTGATGTTGTGGAGGAATGGATGGGTGATAATGTGGGGGAATGGACGAGTTATCACGGGACAGTCAGATTTCGAGTGCTATAATAGAATGGGTAAGTACCACTGCAAATAAGAGGAAGAGTTGAGAAATGGAAAAAGGGTGCTGTGAGAGATAATGGAGTTCTAAAATGAGTGGCATATGCACGTCTTGCCTCATATTTGATGTACTGTTTCCTCCCCTCGGCAGTGATGTGTGCCGAAAGAACTTCATGATGCCCCCAGAACGGCTGCGTGCAGCGAGCCATAGAGCTTTACACGAACCTGGGAAAGGAAAGGGACACACACGGGAGGGAGGTTGCGGGTCCCTGGTTCGGGCAAAGCTCTATGGCCCTCTGACGCAGGTCAGACCACATCAGGAGCACCACAGAAGCCAGAACTCCAGAAGCACGAGGGTCGATTAGGAAGCTCCCAATACAGCGCAGGGTTCAAGCTACCTGCTTCCATTGTCGAATCAAAGACTCATCCTTTTTGTCACCTGGATTATAATCACAATCTGAGAATATATGTGGGTGCCATTCCTAAAAGCTAGGCTCTTTGAGAGTTGAGCTTTTTGAAAGGCGTGAGGGGAATTACTGGACATGAAGAAAGGAGTAGGTCAGATACGGAGATGGAGATGTTATCCAGTGAGAATCGTTTAATATTTAAATTGACCTCACTTTGTGCAGACAGGTTGTGAGGAGCATTATGTTGAATATGTAATTTATTTTTAAACTTAGAAAAACGCTCTTTCGGAAATCCCTCTTAAATTATGACAATCAGTTTTCTTGCTTTATATGATCTAAATAAAAAACAGTTAAAAACTAAATTAACATTCATTTGAAAGCATCCGCGCCTTCACAGCAACAACAGAAGCAGATCCCTGGGGTAAAGTGTTGAGGGGGCCCTGTTGAACTCGGAGCCCCCTCGCACCGCGGGGGCTGCGGGGGCCTTTGTTTTGCCCCTGATCACAGCCTTGCGTTACTCTGCGGCAAGGAGCTTTGCCATGGATGCAGCACGGGTGTTCCCACACATCCTCCTCCAGGGCCGGCTCTAGGCTCATGGTGGCCCTGTGCAGGGAGCGTAGGTAGGGGTCTGGGCGGGGCGGAGTATGTAGCAATCTTAAAATTAGTACCTTTATAACATTCTGGGCATAGTTTAACCTTGACGACTTTGTTAGAGGAGACACTGCACGTATACGATAATTGATTTCTCTCCCGCATTTTAAGCTGCTGCTGTATAATATTTGAAAGACACACCACCCTATAGTATTGCGCCGGCTTCTATGAACACTGGAAGGCATTGGACATGATCTATTATGCACTAGCTACTTGTAGCAAGAGTCACAGTGACATGAACATATGAAAGTTCAGTTAGTGAAAATTAAACATATCAAGAAGTGCCATGTGACCATTTGACACACATAACTGCCTACAATGGATTCTGAAATTGAAAAAAAATACAGATACAAAACTATGCTCAGCTTCTTTCCAAAATAAGGGAGAATCGTACTGATTGAAGAAAGCATCCAATTTTAATTTCAAACCACAAGTAAAGTTAAAGTTGCCTTCCTCATGCCAAGCTATAAAAAACACAGATAGACATCACTTTTATGTATAACAGTCGAAAACGTAACATGGGCCCCCGGATCCCCTGCGGTGCACACCCCTCAGGTGTCACCCTGCTTTACATTAAAAATAACATTGGTATATCTAAGCGAAGGGAAATTTTACGATCACTCGCTTGAATTATGACACTGATAACGGTGCACGAGATTTGAGCATAGGAAAATCAATGCACAGGTGACGGGAATAAAATGAGCAGGGCACTTACTAGACATTACAATTAAATATCCAGGCTGTCTGACTCGCGGGCACAGCCCGGGAAAATATCTCGTCTGATTTTGCATATCTTGCCTATTGAAATATAACAAAAACCACCTGCATCAAAGGCCACTGTCAAGATTTGGTAAATGCAAGCAGGGCGCACACAGACAGATAAGTACCCCCGTCCTGAATCCTTGCAGTCCAGGCAATGTGCCTTTCGAATTTATTTTTTTTATTCTTCACATTGAGTAATTAATGACTGTCGTCTTTTTAGGACGGAGTTTAAGTTTTGACCTTAATGGAGCACCACAAAGCAACCAAAATCAAGAAATGACCTAACATTTTTGTGAGGTCATATTCTAAGAAGTAGTGAAAGTGGGGGTTACGCACAACAGTCACGTTTTCAGATTACTTTTTGTGTGATGATATTTCATACATACTGACATTTTAGAAGAGGAAAGTTGGAGATTTCAAAAAAATATTCTGGAGAAGTTAAGCCGGGGAGGCCGCCAAAATCCCTGCCAGGGGCCGCCACGAATATGTATGTATCTGATTCCACGTGGCGGCCCCTGGGGTTTGGCGGCCCTGTGCAGGTGCACACTTTGCACATGCCTAAAGCCGGCCCTGTCCTCCTCGGATTCTGGCATATTCCCGAATTTACCAACATTAGGAGACCTAGTGATGTGTCCGAATTGTACACCTACCCACCAAAGGCACAGCAAGGGAGATATCTTTATTTCTCCTCATTGCTTCCTGTTTCTAGGTGTGCTGCATTACTGCCTGCAATGCAACACAACACAGGCACCCTTGCAAAACGACGCAAGGGTGCCTGCATTGGTGCTAGGCAGTTTAAAGTGGGCCAGCAGTAGGAAAGGACAGGAATGCACCTTATAATGGTGAATATGGTACATTCCTACCCTTTTACACAGTGCAGCACACCAAGGTAGCTTGCGGCATTGTGTTGCGTGATTTTTTGAAAAATATGGCCCATAATATTTAGAAGCAAGGTCAAATACACCGAGAAGTATATGAGGAAAACTCTCTGCCTCATTCCGCATGTTGCTCCTTGTTTGGAGCCATTTCCCACATTTCTATGCCTTGGATATAAAAACATGAATACATTTTTCTTTTTTTCCTTATACTCTGGTGGTAACAAGATGATATTGTTCTTATGTGTGTAAGAATCTGCCTTTGGGGATTTCTTCATGTTCCTCGAGTGCCAGTGTCACTGTGTCTTCCTCATCCGTGTGAGAGGGTGAGTGAGTAAATGTTTGAGAGAGTAAGAGACTGTTTTCTTTTCATTTGGGAAGTCTGTCATTCACAGTGGAATGTTACAAGTGTCTGCATAAGGGAGCCTACAAATCAGTCCCAATTTTATTAACACTTACCCTTGGTTAGTGTCACAAAAGAGATGCAAGCCAGCATTACATATTGATTTTGGGATTTACTTCTCATGTGGCCCAAAAGTAATGATTGAGTAGCTCTCTGTGCTACTTAGTGCTATTTCACATCAAGTGGGGGCACTGTACATGGGCAATCCCGTGCAACTACTCATGGTTTTAGATGAAAATCCCTATCCACTAACATTTCTAGACAGGGATTTGTGCCATAACTCCACACCTCATCGAGCAGGCGTAACCTTAGAGAAAAGTTTTCTTTTTTCAAAGCCTTTCTAATTTTGCATGTGTGCTGTACCGTAAAGCAGGTATGCAAATGTACAAAAGTTTTGAACTATGTCAAAGGCTAGAATTTTTTGCTGGAAAGGCCAACTTCCAGTGGCCAATCTATGCTTTATATCACACAAACAACTTTGCACCATGGTACCTAAAATGTTCCAGCAGAGTGAAAGAGAAAACCAGCACGGTATTATAGTAGATAAATGGCCAGATGTAGGAGAGCAAATACCGGTCGGTTACGGCCGAATTCGGCCGTTACCGACCGGTATTTGGGTTTTCACATGTAGGGGCCACTATTTTACAGAATCGGTAAATTTACCGATTCGGTAAATTTACCGATTCTGTAAAATACCGATTCGGTAAAGCCAAATGTAGGTGACAATCCTGAGAGTGCCACAGGCCCTTAAGAGTCGGTATTTTACCACGCAATCCTATTGTATGGTAAAATACCGAATCCAGGTGTGCATGCACATCTGTGCATGCACACTGTGCAATGTGACACACAGACATGCCCTTAGGGCATGTATGTGTGCCACATGTTACACATGCCTTTACTTGGGGTGCTAGAGGGTGTCAAAGTGACACCCCCTGCACCCTTGCAATATTCGGTATTTACCGATTCGGTAAATACCAAATCGGTATTTCCCATTGATTCCTATGGGCTTCACAGCCCATAGGAATCAATGGTAAATACCGATTCGGTATTTACCGAATCGGTAAAAACCGAATGTTACCGATTCGGTAAATCAAATTTGAAAAATACTTACATCTCCCGCCTTCATATTTACCGATTCATAAATACCGAATCGGTAAAATTCGGTAAATTGAAGTTACCTACATCTGGCCCATAGTGCTGCCCTTCTCCCTCCCTTTCATACAATGCAACTTCACAACTTTGGTTTCTGCACTGAGTTGCCTGAATGCTTTGTAAATTTGCCCCCAAGGTTTGGTAATTCATCAAAGTATGAACACGTAAAATGATGGACAGTACTTAGAGTACGTGTAAATTCAGTTTTACCATAATTTTCACACCTCTCAACTATTGTTTCTAGGCACCTGAACAAGAAATGGAATACATAACTATGTAGTTACATAAGTATCATAGACCAGGTTGCAGTTACATGGATAATATAGAGGTTACACATTTCAGGGTTTCTAGTGTTTTTGCTGTGTGTTGGCGGTTACAATGAATGGTATTTAGACAAAATATCGAGTTGTAAATGTCGACCTACACAAATATCGAGTTGTAAATATCGTGACAATGAAATATTGACAGCAAGAATATCATGGTCAAGAATTTCGAATTTAAGGTAAGAAATATAGTTTTCGAAAATATAGAAGTCGTTAATATCGGTTGCAAAAATATAGTTGTTTAAAATATAAATTTTTTAATTAGTGTTAAGTATTTTAGTATATATTTTAAATGTATGTGATTTATTTTTTGTAGAAGTATTGATTATGCTTTTTAATATATTTGCTAAAGTTTTTATGGTTATAAATTTTATTTTAATTAAATGTTGCGTTTTTTAGTTCTGTAGCGGGTTGTGGGTTTATAGGGGAACAGAGTGGGAAGTCATTTATTTATAATAAATGATTGATTATTTGCTATTTGTTAATATTAATTTAATTCCGATTTTATAGTGTTAATTGTGTATTTATTTTGTACATTTTATGCGGGGGTTGCGGGGTTTATAGTGGTATAAGGTGGGAAGTATTTTATTTTTAATGAATTATCAATTAGTTTTTAATTAATAATAATTAAATGGTAATTAATTATAGTAATTGTGTAATTCTTTTTAGGTGCTGAATGTGGAGTTTACTATGGTAAAGGGTGGAGAGTAATTTATTTTTAATTAAGTATTAATTAGTTGATATTAATAATATATCATTGATAATTAATGTTATTTGTTTAATTATTTTTTTTGGGGTGTGGGTCTTGGATTTATAAAAGTAAAAGGTGGGAAGGTATTTATTTTTAATTACTTAGTAATTAATTGTTAATTAATATTGCTTAATTAAATGAAAAATAAATATGCAAAGTGTGTAATTAATTTTTGTTGCAGGTTGTGGGATTTATAGGGGTAAAGGGTGGGATGTAATTCATTTTTAATGAATTAATAATTAGTTGATAGTTACTAATAATTGATTTATAATTAATATATAATTAATTAGGGTAATTGTTTAATTTTATTTTTGTGTGAGGATTTTAGTTTAATAGATGTAAATGGTGAGGAGTAAATTAGTTGGAATTACTTTATAATTAGTTGTTAAATACTATTAGATGTTTAATTTTTTTTTTTAATTGTTTAATTAATTGTTTTACTATGTAATTTATGGTGTGTGTTGTGGAAATCATAGGGGTAAAGGGTGGGAAGCTAATTCATTTGTATGTGTTTTTGTTTGTTTTTTATTTAATAATATTTCTTTAATTGATAATTAATTATGTGAATTATTGTAGTACATTTAAAAACAAATTAGATGTGGGTTGTGAATGGTGTGGTGTTATAGGGTAGTAGGGAAATAAAATACGTTTATGTAATAATTAATGGTTTTGTTCATAAATAATTAGTAAATCAAAATATTTATTTATTTGACAATTATTTTTCCTTTTATTGAATATTTGCAGGCATTTTAATGTTTTTTTAATATTACATATATTTGTATTTTAATTTTTAACATTTTTATTTATTTATTTTGTTTTTAAAATATGCTTTTGTTCTTGTTGACATTTTGTTTGTTTTTAATTATTTTGGACTGACTGGAGTGTGAATAGTAAATTGTACCCCTCCACAATCCAACACTGTACCTACTGTTGCATTCCCTGGAGTGTAAATAGTAATTTTTACCCTTCTGCTATCCAACACTTTCTGTACTGTTGCACTGACTGAAGTGGGAATAGTAATTCTTACCCCTCTACGATCCGACACTTTCCCTACTGTTGCACTCACTGTAGTGAGAATAGTAATTTTTACCCCTCCTCTAGCCAACACTTTCCCTAATGTTGCACTCGCTGGATCAGGACTAGTAACTTTTTACACTTCCGCTATCCAACACTTTCCCTACTGTTTCACTGACTGGAGTAGCAACAGTACATTTTATCCCTTCACTATCCAACAACCACTGCTATCAAACACTCTCTCTACTGTTGCATTGACTGGAGCGGGAAATATAGGTTTAAAGATTATTAAATTGTTTAATGTTTTAATGTATAATAGAATGGTTTTTCAAAATAGATTGTATTTTATTGGTATATGCATGTATATATTTATTTGTAACTTTTTATATAATTATAAAATACATTACAATTAATAGTTTCTTAAATGTTTTAAAGTAACTATATATATATATATATATATATATATATATATATATATATATATATATATATATATATAAATTTATATATATGTGTTTACATTTTTTTTAAATTAAGTTTATTTGTTATATTTGTTAAAATGTATATTAAATATATATATATATATACACTGACGAAGGCTAACGCCGAAACGCATCTGTGCTTTTCTGTTCCCGAAGATTAAAGAATCTGGACACCTCTGTGGTTTGTGAGTGCTGCCTCTTTCTTTGGATTTGAGAAGAGTCTCGAGCGCAATATATATATATATATATATATATATATATATATATATATATATATATATATATATATTTTAAATTAATTTTACCATTGAATTGTTGTTATCTTATTTCATATATGTAAAAAAATATATATTTTGTACAGCTATATTTATGACATCGGTATTATCCCCCCAATATTTTTGTACTTACCATTATAAATATAGGATGTCGATTTTTTTGACATCGATATTTATAACTCAATATTGTGGTATGGGGATATTTTCGGTGTTGATATTCTGTCAGTGAACCACAATGACTAGGTTTAATAGGCATATACAAGGCATGATATGCATTTTATAGGGAAAGCACATTTAGACATGAATATGAGCACAATATTCAATAGAAAATATACAGGCAAGGTATATTCGACAGCAAACTTGTTAGAAGATCCCTTGAATTGTGAAGTTACGATAGCTGGTCTTTGAGTCTTGATTAGATTAGCATCAATCAAGTGAATTTCAATGGGCATGTAATAGGAAGCCTAATACACACAAAGCCATAGCTGTGTTCTGTTAATTAATTTGAAAAATATAAAAATAAAGTTAGATGGTAATTAATCCAAAATGTTTTTGTCATTTACATTTCACTCACTCCTTTGTTCGAGGATACCCCTGTGCATCATCAGTTTTTCCAAGTTGCTCTTTCTCTGGTAGCTGTTGCATGTCATCTCTGCAGTAGAACACGAAGTTCATAAACTGGTAAGTATTGATGGAGACTGTTAAGAAAGCCTGTGTTACATCTTGCTCAAGCTTTACATTTCCCTTACTTAGATTTCCCCATTGCTTAGCCACTGCATCTAATAGAATGTTTGATGTCATACTAGAATGTTAAGTACCTGACTGCTCTGGGTAGAGGCAGTTGATGGCAGACAGACTGAGCGAGAGAAGAACTGCTCCTGGTGGGATTTTTATCATTATATCTATTGATTAATTAACTTGGATTAATCTACAATAAATTATATTTACTTTACATTCTGGATTCAAGAACCTTATTTATTACAAAATGGCGACGAGGTACAGAACTGAACTTATGCATGGAAGGAAGACGGATTTAATAGATAACTACTGCAACTAAAGGAACTACTTTAAGCTGGAAAAGAAAAGGTAAATTAACAAAAACGCCCTAGTTAACCCCACCAGTGTCCCTAGCCATCTGGACAGCCTGCCATCCCAGGGCATTGTTTGATTTCTGACTGCGTGATTTGAGCTGAGTACTTGAATCTGTTCTCATATCAAGCTTCTAATTGGAAAAACGTGAAGAAAACTTTTAAGACGTAATCTGTTTTGGCCTGCTTTGTCGACAACTTTTAAAAAAGAAAAGAGATGTGCCATATTTGGGAAAACATATCCTTGCCATCTACTATGATGAATGGAGGTGCAACATTCAATTGTATTAAATTTGTTTAAAGAGATTGAGCAGCGTGAGAATGGACTTATTGTTTTCCTATAGCCCCTCCAAGAAAAATGCTGGATTTGGTGTGCTGAACACAGAGTGCAGTGTCTGCTGTGATATCGACGCTGGCATATTTGAGCCGAGCATTGTCTGCGGTGTCTGCTATGACTTCGACAAGGGATGTTCAAATGTTTCAAACCCGTTTACCGCTCTAAGGCCCTGTGCAGATTTTTGCACATTTCTTATTTTTCAATTTTTATGGCGAATTTTAAATAAAAACAACAACGACTTACGTGAGCATTGGCTCGAGCGCTCACACCGGTTTCTAAACGTGGTCGTCTCTATCTGGCTTATATATATTTATTTATTTGACCCATCCAATTTCATTCTTATGGATGTTATTGTGTTTATAATCCATATTTTCCATTCTAGTGGATTTTATTAAGTTGTGCATATAATCCATATTTTCATTCTAGTGGATAATTTTTATTAGGGAAGGGGATGGGGCCTTTAGATTTAAAAGGTCATTAAATACGAAAATGAAATCCTTCTTATATTTCAACTGCTAATTAAGAATACAATATAATGTGTTCCTTTGGTCATTATATTTTAAAATGAAAATGCAATCCATCTTATATTTCAATTGTTATATTTATGAATACAATGCAATTTATTCTATTATCTTTAATTGTTGTTTTATAAGAAAGGGGGATGTGTTACATCTTGCTCAAGCTTTACATTTCCCTTACTTAGATTTCCCCATTGCTTAGCCACTGCATCTAATAGAATGTTTGATGTCATACTATAATGTTAAGTACCTGACTGCTCTGGGTAGAGGCAGTTGATGGCAGACAGGCTGAGCGAGAGAAGAACTGCTCCTGGTGGGATTTTTATCATTATATCTATTGATTAATTAACTTGGATTAATCTACAATAAATTATATTTACTTTACATTCTGGATTCAAGAACCTTATTTATTACACCTGCTCTGATGAGATTTCAACCTTCTACCTAAGTTGCTGGTTTGTAAGCTATTTCACCTTCTCAGGAGGTTAAAATGTCACAAGGGAAAGTGCTTTTTAAATATTCCAATCTCCAGTAAAAGTTGCTACTCTGTTCCTTACCCTTCACATACCAGATGAGGACTGGCCCAAAATAATGCTTTTTCAAGTGCAGATGATATTATTGGTGTATAAGATAGTGGGCTACTGGTTGAGAGGGGTGAAACCCTACTTAAGCAGCAACCACAATTCGTGTCAGCATGAAGTCACAAGCAAATCCCAAATTAACCTTTGCTGAACCATTTGGTAGCTTGGCACAAAAGCAGTCAGGCTTTATTTAGACATAGTATATATGCAGCACTACAAACAGTAATAAAATCATAGAACAATACAACCCAACACAAATCCAATCAGTTGTAAGTGGAAATAGAGCCAATATACACAAAGTGCCAATTGTGGTTATCTAGTCGCAGCAGACCATGACAAAGTAATAAGTTGAGGCTGATCACGATGGAAGGCAGGCCGGTTACGAGTATCTAGTTAGGCTCACTGAACAAGAATACCTTAAATCCTGAAAGTGGAGCTTTGTGGAGTCCTACGTCAAGGATGAGACACACAGTGGTGGTTCCTGCAATGTGAGGTATTGCGTCATCAATGAGGAGATCATCATCAAGGGACTTGTGATGCAGAGTTCTGTGTCAAGATGCATCGCGCACAATATGATTCTGAAGAAGCTGCAAGGCTGAGGATGCAGAGTCCTGTGTTGTCATTGAGAATAAATCTAAAAGAAAAAAAGGGTCTGAGGGAATATTTAAATTCCTTCACGGATTCAATCCCCCTAATTCTAATAGTCACAAAACTCTAATAGAATCCGTTGACTTAAAACAACAACAAAAAAACATGCCTCTAAAACCGAGTATAGAGGTACCGACAGCCCTAAGTGCTGTGAAATACTAAATAGGACAAGGAGAGCCAGGAGGGACAGGGAAGAAAAATTCAAAAACCACCTAAGGATAGCTGGTATCCCATCAATACACAATCATGGGCCCAGTGTCATCATCTGGGATTCCAAACAACCCTCCCCCGTCCCTCTTGATACTCAGAGGGAAAAAGGGAGAAAGAGTTGAGTGTAGTTCTCACACAAGGAACAGATAAATGCAGATGGGTTTATTACTAGAAAATTTAGTGATCAAAATAATTACTAAAATGCAGTGCAAAAACTGTGAAAAAAAACCATGATTAAAAAGGATAAACAGTAGAGATTAAATACTACCCATTGAAAAGCAATAGTAAGCTTTTTAAAAAAGAATTTTTATTAATCTTGACTGGAAATGATGAGATTGGAGGGCTATGATGCACATGATTTGTTATGTTCATATATAATTTTTTCCTAGATGCAGTCCAGACATCATGCTTGCATCAAGGATTGGAATAAGAATACAATAGCATCAGAACTGTATGTATTTACCTGTTGTAGTTTTTGCAGTGACAAAGGTATAATTAGGTCCTGAAGAAAGATAGGGAGAGTAATCCTATAGGCTGAAACATGTTGACCATCGAAACTGTGATTAATTCCTAACTGTTTCTTCTGTTTTTCACCTTTACACAGTTTTTAATAGTAAAACACATTGAAGATTGTGAGTAAAAATACGACAAAGGGTAGTGTTTCATCTCTATTGTTTATCCTTTTTAATCATGGTTTTTTCACAGTTTTTTGCACTGCATTTTAGAGGTTGCTGCGTTCATATGTGGGGGACCCGAGGGGGCACTGGACTTTGAAATTGCCTTACCTCCCAACTGGCTTCACGACTGTGCCTGCGTTCGATTTCCACTCCGGCAGTGTCACCCCGTCGAGCATTTTCCTACCTGGCTTGCACCATACAGAGGCATTCTGGGACTTGGGGTCCGGCTTCACAGGACCACACAGGTGTGCTCCATGACATCAGGGGGCGGAGCAAGGTTCTTTACATCTACTTCGAAGCAGGGTTGCCTACGCCACAGCACAAGAAGAGGTCGGAGAGGGGCGCTGACGAAGGCTAACATTGCCGAAATGCATTCGCCAAAGACTTTTTCTTATTAAAGTGTGCTTTTTAATCCTCCACATGGGTTTCTGCTCTTTTTTGCGAAGGAGATTTACATGAATATATATATATATATATATATTACCTACTGGCGGTCGCCAGTAGGTAGTTATAGTTAGGACCTAGTTTCCATAGGAAATCCTCAACATTCTATTAGGATTAACTTTGGCCCTGGTGGATGAATCTTTGCGAATTTCTCAAAGAAGACGGCTCGGTCCGCTGCGCTCCTTCCCGGAAAGTTTGGGGGGGATTGGTGAAGCGGGGGCTGAGATAAAAGGGGGTCCCAAAACGTGTTTTCTCCATGTTATTTTCCATAGGACGTTTAGACACGGCTACAGGTCGAACGGCTGAATGGGTTTATAAGAAATTTGGCAAAACTGTAGAGTCCGGCTCGCAGATTATGCTTTTTTTTGGAATGGTGTAAATCCGTTCAGTAGTTGCTGAGAAAATAAAAGTTAAAGTCAATTATATATCTGTAAGCGCGCACGGGTGCGCGCACTCAAGCGGCTGCGCGCAAGCGGAATTTTTTTTTTGCTGCGTGATGTGTGTTAACGTTCGATTCGAAGGAAATCAGGAAGTGTTGACCGCCATTTTGTCGCTGCGAGTAAATATATTGTTCATTTGAAAGCGTTGGAACAGGGGAGAAGGTAGAGATTGTTTTGCTGCGTAGGTTTTCTCAGGGTGTGCAGTAAGGTCCTTAACCACTTGGATGCTAAGGTGTTTTATGGCTTTTAATGTAATTTCCATTGAAGTCAATGGAAGCTCCATGACGAGCTGGGCTCGTCATGAGCGTCGAAGGGGTTAAAGGAGAAAAAATATATATATATTTTTTTTTTAAGTTGCGGGGTGCGCGCACTCGGGCGCGCACACTTATTTAGAAGAGTGTGAAAATGGCGATAAATCAGAAGTTTGAGTGCTTTGATATAAGGTGGCTCTGAAAAGAGCCCTTGTGTTAATTGAGTTTTTTCTGCATTTATAAGTAAGTAGCGATGCAGAGCCGGATGTTGCAGAGGAAGATTCTGTTTCTGTCTTCCTTCTTACTTAGTTATGTTTTTTTCACTCTCACTGCAGGCTTTTAGTCTGTGGATGGAAATCCATGAACCTAGACTCACCTATGAAAATCATACTATTGATGCTTGACTGAGGCCAAGGAGATCAGAGTGCATGTGTGTGTAAGGTGATGTACCTCTGGGGAGATGATGTTACGTTTAAACGTAGCCCCTGAGTGCTTAGTTCGGTTCTGTTCTCTCACTGTTGTTGATTTAGAACCCCAAATACAAAGGCTTGTTGTTGCTTGTGAATCCCCAAGTGTATATTTGCTCATACTGATCCATAACGCCCCGGCGTATCCATGTCGTAGGCTGCACGAGTGGGCAAAACTCAGCTGGCCGAGCAAGACTTGGGGAGAGGGCAGGAGCCAAGAGGAAACAAGGAGGGGTTTTCATCATTTGGGACAAAAAATATTTCTAAACCAATGAAAAGTTTTAATAACAAGTCACATGACCTGTTATGCTTACGTTACGCGCTCCGCGCCGCGTCCCTGATTGCTTCCGGGAAGCTGCGCTTCGCGCCTCGCGCACCGGAGCACTTCCGGGGGCGCTAACGCAGCGTGTCATATGACGCATTATGCAACAACGCAATACGTCGTTGGGGCTCCACCGGAACTGATTGAATTGGTAGTCTACAGTGTTTCTGGAAGTTTCAGACTGAAGCTGGCATCAGCATAAGAGCACCCCGTGGCTACGTCGTGGCCATTCTGCGAGCAATCATGGCAGAAGCTCCCCACCGGCCCTCTGCGGGAGTCGGGGGCCCCGGTGACTCTTGTAGAATCTTCAAGGCTGATGGGACGCTTTTGGGAATGGAGCCCATGCCGTAGCAGTCAAGCGTCCGAGTTCCAGGGTTGTCCAGAGCCATCCTTGCAGGCCAGGCCCAAGTCTGTGGAGCCGACTGCCATTTCCTGAGCTCCGTGGCAGCCGCCTGTCGCTGTACCGCAAGAGTGGGTGTAATTCAGCCGGATGGCGGGTGAGACGCTGTATAGCAAGAGCAATTCAGAAAAGGGGGTGGTGATGAACAGAGTGTCTGAATTAAGCAGACCACTCTTACCCAGTCCAAAGATCAGGGCTTGATCCATCACCGTTATTTAGCTCACTGCCCCATCCCAGCTCAGAACCTGGCTATATGCAAATTAGTCAGTCCCTGGCCCAGTGCATCATGGGAACAGGGCAGACCAAACTACCAAGCCAATTCTTCACCAGAAAGGATACAAGCTACCGGGGACCGGTTTCTGGCATTTCAGCCTCGTCGGCCCGGCTTGCTTGAATCCTGATGGAGCAGTGAGCAAGGGACTCATGTCTGAGTATACCCTGCCACACCTATAGTGGCCAAAAACGATTCAGAAAAGGGGGTGGTGATGAACAGAGTGTCTGAATTAACCAGACCACTCTTACCCAGTCCAAAGATCAGGGCTTGATCAATCACCATTATTTAGCTCACTGCCCCATCCCAGCTCAGAACCTGGCTATATGCAAATTAGTCAGTCCCTGGCCCAGTGCATCATGGGAACAGGGCAGACCAAACTACCAAGCCAATTCTTCACCAGAAAGGATACAAGCTACCGGGGACCGGTTTCTGGCATTTCAGCCTCGTCGGCCCGGCTTGCTTGAATCCTGATGGAGCAGTGAGCAAGGGACTCATGTCTGAGTATACCCTGCCACACCTATAGTGGCCAAAAACCATTCAGAAAAGGGGGTGGTGATGAACAGAGTGTCTGAATTAAGCAGACCACTCTTACCCAGTCCAAAGATCAGGGCTTGATCCATCACCGTTATTTAGCTCACTGCCCCATCCCAGCTCAGAACCTGGCTATATGCAAATTAGTCAGTCCCTGGCCCAGTGCATCATGGGAACAGGGCAGACCAAACTACCAAGCCAATTCTTCACCAGAAAGGATACAAGCTACCGGGGACCGGTTTCTGGCATTTCAGCCTCGTCGGCCCGGCTTGCTTGAATCCTGATGGAGCAGTGAGCAAGGGACTCATGTCTGAGTATACCCTGCCACACCTATAGTGGCCAAAAACGATTCAGAAAAGGGGGTGGTGATGAACAGAGTGTCTGAATTAAGCAGACCACTCTCACCCAGTCCAAAGATCAGGGCTTGATCCATCACCGTTATTTAGCTCACTGCCCCATCCCAGCTCAGAACCTGGCTATATGCAAATTAGTCAGTCCCTGGCCCAGTGCATCATGGGAACAGAGCAGACCAAACTACCAAGCCAATTCTTCACCAGAAAGGATACAAGCTACCGGGGACCGGTTTCTGGCATTTCAGCCTCGTCGGCCCGGCTTGCTTGAATCCTGATGGAGCAGTGAGCAAGGGACTCATGTCTGAGTATACCCTGCCACACCTATAGTGGCCAAAAACCATTCAGAAAAGGGGGTGGTGATGAACAGAGTGTCTGAATTAAGCAGACCACTCTTACCCAGTCCAAAGATCAGGGCTTGATCCATCACCGTTATTTAGCTCACTGCCCCATCCCAGCTCAGAACCTGGCTATATGCAAATTAATCAGTCCCTGGCCCAGTGCATCATGGGAACAGGGCAGACCAAACTACCAAGCCAATTCTTCACCAGAAAGGATACAAGCTACCGGGGACCGGTTTCTGGCATTTCAGCCTCGTCGGCCCGGCTTGCTTGAATCCTGATGGAGCAGTGAGCAAGGGACTCATGTCTGAGTATACCCTGCCACACCTATAGTGGCCAAAAACGATTCAGAAAAGGGGGTGGTGATGAACAGAGTGTCTGAATTAAGCAGACCTCTCTTACCCAGTCCAAAGATCAGGGCTTGATCCATCACCGTTATTTAGCTCACTGCCCCATCCCAGCTCAGAACCTGGCTATATGCAAATTAGTCAGTCCCTGGCCCAGTGCATCATGGGAACAGGGCAGACCAAACTATCAAGCCAATTCTTCACCAGAAAGGATACAAGCTACCGGGGACTGGTTTCTGGCATTTCAGCCTCGTCGGCCCGGCTTGCTTGAATCCTGATGGAGCAGTGAGCAAGGGACTCATGTCTGGATATACCCTGCCACACCTATAGTGGCCAAAAACGATTCAGAAAAGGTGGTGGTGATGAACAGAGTGTCTGAATTAAGCAGACCACTCTTACCCAGTCCAAAGATCAGGGCTTGATCCATCACCGTTATTTAGCTCACTGCCCCATCCCAGCTCAGAACCTGGCTATATGCAAATTAGTCAGTCCCTGGCCCAGTGCATCATGGGAACAGGGCAGACCAAACTACCAAGCCAATTCTTCACCAGAAAGGATACAAGCTACCGGGGACCGGTTTCTGGCATTTCAGCCTCGTCGGCCCGGCTTGCTTGAATCCTGATGGAGCAGTGAGCAAGGGACTCATGTCTGAGTATACCCTGCCACACCTATAGTGGCCAAAAACGATTCAGAAAAGGGGGTGGTGATGAACAGAGTGTCTGAATTAAGCAGACCACTCTTACCCAGTCAAAAGATCAGGGCTTGATCCATCACTGTTATTTAGCTCACTGCCCCATCCCAGCTCAGAACCTGGCTATATGCAAATTAGTCAGTCCCTGGCCCAGTGCATCATGGGAACAGGGCAGACCAAACTACCAAGCCAATTCTTCACCAGAAAGGATACAAGCTACCGGGGACCGGTTTCTGGCATTTCAGCCTCGTCGGCCCGGCTTGCTTGAATCCTGATGGAGCAGTGAGCAAGGGACTCATGTCTGAGTATACCCTGCCACACCTATAGTGGCCAAAACGATTCAGAAAAGGGGGTGGTGATGAACAGAGTGTCTGAATTAAGCAGACCACTCTTACCCAGTCCAAAGATCAGGGCTTGATCCATCACCGTTATTTAGCTCACTGCCCCATCCCAGCTCAGAACCTGGCTATATGCAAATTAGTCAGTCCCTGGCCCAGTGCATCATGGGAACAGGGCAGACCAAACTACCAAGCCAATTCTTCACCAGAAAGGATACAAGCTACCGGGGACCGGTTTCTGGCATTTCAGGCTCGTCGGACCGGCTTGCTTGAATCCTGATAGAGCAGTGAGCAAGGGACTCATGTCTGAGTATACCCTGCCACACCTATAGTGGCCAAAAACGATTCAGAAAAGGGGGTGGTGATGAACAGAGTGTCTGAATTAAGCAGACCACTCTTACCCAGTCCAAAGATCAGGGCTTGATCCATCACCGTTATTTAGCTCACTGCCCCATCCCAGCTCAGAACCTGGCTATATGCAAATTAGTCAGTCCCTGGCCCAGTGCATCATGGGAACAGGGCAGACCAAACTACCAAGCCAATTCTTCACCAGAAAGGATACAAGCTACCGGGGACCGGTTTCTGGCATTTCAGCCTCGTCGGCCCGGCTTGCTTGAATCCTGATGGAGCAGTGAGCAAGGGACTCATGTCTGAGTATACCCTGCCACACCTATAGTGGCCAAAAACGATTCAGAAAAGGGGGTGGTGATGAACAGAGTGTCTGAATTAAGCAGACCTCTCTTACCCAGTCCAAAGATCAGGGCTTGATCCATCACCGTTATTTAGCTCACTGCCCCATCCCAGCTCAGAACCTGGCTATATGCAAATTAGTCAGTCCCTGGCCCAGTGCATCATGGGAACAGGGCAGACCAAACTACCAAGCCAATTCTTCACCAGAAAGGATACAAGCTACCGGGGACCGGTTTCTGGCATTTCAGCCTCGTCGGCCCGGCTTGCTTGAATCCTGATGGAGCAGTGAGCAAGGGACTCATGTCTGAGTATACCCTGCCACACCTATAGTGGCCAAAAAAGATTCAGAAAAGGGGATGGTGATGAACAGAGTGTCTGAATTAAGCAGACCACTCTTACCCAGTCCAAAGATCAGGGCTTGATCCATCACCGTTATTTAGCTCACTGCCCCATCCCAGCTCAGAACCTGGCTATATGCAAATTAGTCAGTCCCTGGCCCAGTGCATCATGGGAACAGGGCAGACCAAACTACCAAGCCAATTCTTCACCAGAAAGGATACAAGCTACCGGGGACCGGTTTCTGGCATTTCAGCCTCGTCGGCCCGGCTTGCTTGAATCCTGATGGAGCAGTGAGCAAGGGACTCATGTCTGAGTATACCCTGCCACACCTATAGTGGCCAAAAACGATTCAGAAAAGGGGGTGGTGATGAACAGAGTGTCTGAATTAAGAAGACCACTCTTACCGAGTCCAAAGATCAGGGCTTGATCCATCACCGTTATTTAGCTCACTGCCCCATCCCAGCTCAGAACCTGGCTATATGCAAATTAGTCAGTCCCTGGCCCAGTGCATCATGGGAACAGGGCAGACCAAACTACCAAGCCAATTCTTCACCAGAAAGGATACAAGCTACCGGGGACCGGTTTCTGGCATTTCAGCCTCGTCGGCCCGGCTTGCTTGAATCCTGATGGAGCAGTGAGCAAGGGACTCATGTCTGAGTATACCCTGCCACACCTATAGTGGCCAAAAACGATTCAGAAAAGGGGGTGGTGATGAACAGAGTGTCTGAATTAAGCAGACCACTCTTACCCAGTCCAAAGATCAGGGCTTGATCCATCACCGTTATTTAGCTCACTGCCCCATCCCAGCTCAGAACCTGGCTATATGCAAATTAGTCAGTCCCTGGCCCAGTGCATCATGGGAACAGGGCAGACCAAACTATCAAGCCAATTCTTCACCAGAAAGGATACAAGCTACCGGGGACCGGTTTCTGGCATTTCAGCCTCGTCGGCCCGTCTTGCTTGAATCCAGATGGAGCAGTGAGCAAGGGACTCATGTCTGAGTATACCCTGCCACACCTATAGTGGCCAAAAACGATTCAGAAAAGGGGGTGGTGATGAACAGAGTGTCTGAATTAAGTAGACCACTCTTACCCAGTCCAAAGATCAGGGCTTGATCCATCACCGTTATTTAGCTCACTGCCCCATCCCAGCTCAGAACCTGGCTATATGCAAATTAGTCAGTCCCTGGCCCAGTGCATCATGGGAACAGGGCAGACCAAACTACCAAGCCAATTCTTCACCAGAAAGGATACAAGCTACCGGGGACCGGTTTCTGGCATTTCAGCCTCGTCGGCCCGGCTTGCTTGAATCCTGATGGAGCAGTGAGCAAGGGACTCATGTCTGGGTATACCCTGCCACACCTATAGTGGCCAAAAACGATTCAGAAAAGGGGGTGGTGATGAACAGAGTGTCTGAATTAAGCAGACCACTCTTACCCAGTCCAAAGATCAGGGCTTGATCCATCACCGTTATTTAGCTCACTGCCCCATCCCAGCTCAGAACCTGGCTATGTGCAAATTAGTCAGTGCCTGGCCCAGTGCATCATGGGAACAGGGCAGACCAAACTATCAAGCCAATTCTTCACCAGAAAGGATACAAGCTACCGGGGACTGGTTTCTGGCATTTCAGCCTCGTCGGCCCGGCTTGCTTGAATCCTGATGGAGCAGTGAGCAAGGGACTCATGTCTGAGTATACCCTGCCACACCTATAGTGGCCAAAAACGATTCAGAAAAGGGGGTGGTGATGAACAGAGTGTCTGAATTAAGCAGACCTCTCTTACCCAGTCCAAAGATCAGGGCTTGATCCATCACCGTTATTTAGCTCACTGCCCCATCCCAGCTCAGAACCTGGCTATATGCAAATTAGTCAGTCCCTGGCCCAGTGCATCATGGGAACAGGGCAGACCAAACTACCAAACTAATTCTTCACCAGAAAGGATACAAGCTACCGGGGACCGGTTTCTGGCATTTCAGCCTCGTCGGCCCGGCTTGCTTGAATCCTGATGGAGCAGTGAGCAAGGGACTCATGTCTGAGTATACCCTGCCACACCTATCGTGGCCAAAAAAGATTCAGAAAAGGGGATGGTGATGAACAGAGTGTCTGAATTAAGCAGACCACTCTTACCCAGTCCAAAGATCAGGGCTTGATCCATCACCGTTATTTAGCTCACTGCCCCATCCCAGCTCAGAACCTGGCTATATGCAAATTAGTCAGTCCCTGGCCCAGTGCATCATGGGAACAGGGCAGACCAAACTACCAAGCCAATTCTTCACCAGAAAGGATACAAGCTACCGGGGACCGGTTTCTGGCATTTCAGCCTCGTCGGCCCGGCTTGCTTGAATCCTGATGGAGCAGTGAGCAAGGGACTCATGTCTGAGTATACCCTGCCACACCTATAGTGGCCAAAAACGATTCAGAAAAGGGGGTGGTGATGAACAGAGTGTCTGAATTAAGCAGACCACTCTTACCCAGTACAAAGATCAGGGCTTGATCCATCACCGTTATTTAGCTCACTGCCCCATCCCAGCTCAGAACCTGGCTATATGCAAATTAGTCAGTCCCTGGCCCAGTGCATCATGGGAACAGGGCAGACCAAACTATCAAGCCAATTCTTCACCAGAAAGGATACAAGCTACCGGGGACCGGTTTCTGGCATTTCAGCCTCGTCGGCCCGGCTTGCTTGAATCCTGATGGAGCAGTGAGCAAGGGACTCATGTCTGAGTATACCCTGCCACACCTATAGTGGCCAAAAACGATTCAGAAAAGGGGGTGGTGATGAACAGAGTGTCTGAATTAAGCAGACCACTCTTACCCAGTCCAAAGATCAGGGCTTGATCCATCACCGTTATTTAGCTCACTGCCCCATCCCAGCTCAGAACCTGGCTATATGCAAATTAGTCAGTCCCTGGCCCAGTGCATCATGGGAACAGGGCAGACCAAACTACCAAGCCAATTCTTCACCAGAAAGGATACAAGCTACCGGGGACCGGTTTCTGGCATTTCAGCCTCGTCGGCCCGGCTTGCTTGAATCCTGATGGAGCAGTGAGCAAGGGACTCATGTCTGAGTATACCCTGCCACACCTATAGTGGCCAAAAACCATTCAGAAAAGGGGGTGGTGATGAACAGAGTGTCTGAATTAAGCAGACCACTCTTACCCAGTCCAAAGATCAGGGCTTGATCCATCACCGTTATTTAGCTCACTGCCCCATCCCAGCTCAGAACCTGGTTATATGCAAATTAGTCAGTCCCTGGCCCAGTGCATCATGGGAACAGGGCAGACCAAACTACCAAGCCAATTCTTCACCAGAAAGGATACAAGCTACCGGGGACCAGTTTCTGGCATTTCAGCCTCGTCGGCCCGGCTTGCTTGAATCCTGATGGAGCAGTGAGCAAGGGACTCATGTCTGAGTATACCCTGCCACACCTATAGTGGCCAAAAACGATTCAGAAAAGGGGGTGGTGATGAACAGAGTGTCTGAATTAAGCAGACCTCTCTTACCCAGTCCAAAGATCAGGGCTTGATCCATCACCGTTATTTAGCTCACTGCCCCATCCCAGCTCAGAACCTGGCTATATGCAAATTAGTCAGTCCCTGGCCCAGTGCATCATGGGAACAGGGCAGACCAAACTACCAAACTAATTCTTCACCAGAAAGGATACAAGCTACCGGGGACCGGTTTCTGGCATTTCAGCCTCGTCGGCCCGGCTTGCTTGAATCCTGATGGAGCAGTGAGCAAGGGACTCATGTCTGAGTATACCCTGCCACACCTATAGTGGCCAAAAAAGATTCAGAAAAGGGGATGGTGATGAACAGAGTGTCTGAATTAAGCAGACCACTCTTACCCAGTCCAAAGATCAGGGCTTGATCCATCACCGTTATTTAGCTCACTGCCCCATCCCAGCTCAGAACCTGGCTATATGCAAATTAGTCAGTCCCTGGCCCAGTGCATCATGGGAACAGGGCAGACCAAACTACCAAGCCAATTCTTCACCAGAAAGGATACAAGCTACCGGGGACCGGTTTCTGGCATTTCAGCCTCGTCGGCCCGGGTTGCTTGAATCCTGATGGAGCAGTGAGCAAGGGACTCATGTCTGAGTATACCCTGCCACACCTATAGTGGCCAAAAACGATTCAGAAAAGGGGGTGGTGATGAACAGAGTGTCTGAATTAAGCAGACCACTCTTACCCAGTCCAAAGATCAGGGCTTGATCCATCACCGTTATTTAGCTCACTGCCCCATCCCAGCTCAGAACCTGGCTATATGCAAATTAGTCAGTCCCTGGCCCAGTGCATCATGGGAACAGGGCAGACCAAACTACCAAGCCAATTCTTCACCAGAAAGGATACAAGCTAACGGGGACTGGTTTCTGGCATTTCAGCCTCGTCGGCCCGGCTTGCTTGAATCCTGATGGAGCAGTGAGCAAGGGACTCATGTCTGAGTATACCCTGCCACACCTATAGTGGCCAAAAACGATTCAGAAAAGGGGGTGGTGATGAACAGAGTGTCTGAATTAAGCAGACCACTCTTACCCAGTCCAAAGATCAGGGCTTGATCCATCACCGTTATTTAGCTCACTGCCCCATCCCAGCTCAGAACCTGGCTATATGCAAATTAGTCAGTCCCTGGCCCAGTGCATCATGGGAACAGGGCAGACCAAACTATCAAGCCAATTCTTCACCAGAAAGGATACAAACTACCGGGGACCGGTTTCTGGCATTTCAGCCTCGTCGGCCCGGCTTGCTTGAATCCTGATGGAGCAGTGAGCAAGGGACTCATGTCTGAGTATACCCTGCCACACCTATAGTGGCCAAAAACGATTCAGAAAAGGGGGTGGTGATGAACAGAGTGTCTGAATTAAGCAGACCACTCTTACCCAGTCCAAAGATCAGGGCTTGATCCATCACCGTTATTTAGCTCACTGCCCCATCCCAGCTCAGAACCTGGCTATATGCAAATTAGTCAGTCCCTGGCCCAGTGCATCATGGGAACAGGGCAGACCAAACTACCAAGCCAATTCTTCACCAGAAAGGATACAAGCTACCGGGGACCGGTTTCTGGCATTTCAGCCTCGTCGGCCCGGCTTGCTTGAATCCTGATGGAGCAGTGAGCAAGGGACTCATGTCTGAGTATACCCTGCCACACCTATAGTGGCCAAAAACGAATCAGAAAAGGGGATGTGATGAACAGAGTGTCTGAATTAAGCAGACCACTCTTACCCAGTCCAAAGATCAGGGCTTGATCCATCACCGTTATTTAGCTCACTGCCCCATCCCAGCTCAGAACCTGGCTATATGCAAATTAGCCAGTCCCTGGCCCAGTGCATCATGGGAACAGGGCAGACCAAACTACCAAGCCAATTCTTCACCAGAAAGGATACAAGCTACCGGGGACCGGTTTCTGGCATTTCAGCCTCGTCCGCCCGGCTTGCTTGAATCCTGATGGAGCAGTGAGCAAGGGACTCATGTCTGAGTATACCCTGCCACACCTATAGTGGCCAAAAAAGATTCAGAAAAGGGGATGGTGATGAACAGAGTGTCTGAATTAAGCAGACCACTCTTACCCAGTCCAAAGATCAGGGCTTGATCCATCACCGTTATTTAGCTCACTGCCCCATCCCAGCTCAGAACCTGGCTATATGCAAATTAGTCAGTCCCTGGCCCAGTGCATCATGGGAACAGGGCAGACCAAACTACCAAGCCAATTCTTCACCAGAAAGGATACAAGCTACCGGGGACCAGTTTCTGGCATTTCAGCCTCGTCGGCCCGGCTTGCTTGAATCCTGATGGAGCAGTGAGCAAGGGACTCATGTCTGGATATACCCTGCCACACCTATAGTGGCCAAAAACGATTCAGAAAAGGTGGTGGTGATGAACAGAGTGTCTGAATTAAGCAGACCACTCTTACCCAGTCCAAAGATCAGGGCTTGATCCAACACCGTTATTTAGCTCACTGCCCCATCCCAGCTCAGAACCTGGCTATATGCAAATTAGTCAGTCCCTGGCCCAGTGCATCATGGGAACAGGGCAGACCAAACTACCAAGCCAATTCTTCACCAGAAAGGATACAAGCTACCGGGGACCGGTTTCTGGCATTTCAGCCTCGTCGGCCCGGCTTGCTTGAATCCTGATGGAGCAGTGAGCAAGGGACTCATGTCTGAGTATACCCTGCCACACCTATAGTGGCCAAAAACGATTCAGAAAAGGGGGTGGTGATGAACAGAGTGTCTGAATTAAGCAGACCACTCTTACCCAGTCAAAAGATCAGGGCTTGATCCATCACTGTTATTTAGCTCACTGCCCCATCCCAGCTCAGAACCTGGCTATATGCAAATTAGTCAGTCCCTGGCCCAGTGCATCATGGGAACAGGGCAGACCAAACTACCAAGCCAATTCTTCACCAGAAAGGATACAAGCTACCGGGGACCGGTTTCTGGCATTTCAGCCTCGTCGGCCCGGCTTGCTTGAATCCTGATGGAGCAGTGAGCAAGGGACTCATGTCTGAGTATACCCTGCCACACCTATAGTGGCCAAAAACGATTCAGAAAAGGGGGTGGTGATGAACAGAGTGTCTTAATTAAGCAGACCACTCTTACCCAGTCCAAAGATCAGGGCTTGATCCATCACCGTTATTTAGCTCACTGCCCCATCCCAGCTCAGAACCTGGCTATATGCAAATTAGTCAGTCCCTGGCCCAGTGCATCATGGGAACAGGGCAGACCAAACTACCAAGCCAATTCTTCACCAGAAAGGATACAAGCTACCGGGGACCGGTTTCTGGCATTTCAGGCTCGTCGGCCCGGCTTGCTTGAATCCTGATAGAGCAGTGAGCAAGGGACTCATGTCTGAGTATACCCTGCCACACCTATAGTGGCCAAAAACGATTCAGAAAAGGGGGTGGTGATGAACAGAGTGTCTGAATTAAGCAGACCACTCTTACCCAGTCCAAAGATCAGGGCTTGATCCATCACCGTTATTTAGCTCACTGCCCCATCCCAGCTCAGAACCTGGCTATATGCAAATTAGTCAGTCCCTGGCCCAGTGCATCATGGGAACAGGGCAGACCAAACTACCAAGCCAATTCTTCACCAGAAAGGATACAAGCTACCGGGGACCGGTTTCTGGCATTTCATCCTCGTCGGCCCGGCTTGCTTGAATCCTGATGGAGCAGTGAGCAAGGGACTCATGTCTGAGTATACCCTGCCACACCTATAGTGGCCAAAAACGATTCAGAAAAGGGGGTGGTGATGAACAGAGTGTCTGAATTAAGCAGACCACTCTTACCCAGTCCAAAGATCAGGGCTTGATCCATCACCGTTATTTAGCTCACTGCCCCATCCCAGCTCAGAACCTGGCTATATGCAAATTAGTCAGTCCCTGGCCCAGTGCATCATGGGAACAGGGCAGACCAAACTACCAAGCCAATTCTTCACCAGAAAGGATACAAGCTACCGGGGACCGGTTTCTGGCATTTCAGCCTCGTCGGCCCGGCTTGCTTGAATCCTGATGGAGCAGTGAGCAAGGGACTCATGTCTGAGTATACCCTGCCACACCTATAGTGGCCAAAAACGATTCAGAAAAGGGGGTGGTGATGAACAGAGTGTCTGAATTAAGCAGACCACTCTTACCCAGTCCAAAGATCAGGGCTTGATCCATCACCGTTATTTAGCTCACTGCCCCATCCCAGCTCAGAACCTGGTTATATGCAAATTAGTCAGTCACTGGCCCAGTGTATCATGGGAACAGGGCAGACCAAACTACCAAGCCAATTCTTCACCAGAAAGGATACAAGCTACCGGGGACCGGTTTCTGGCATTTCAGCTTCGTCGGCCCGGCTTGCTTGAATCCTGATGGAGCAATGAGCAAGGGACTCATGTCTGAGTATACCCTGCCACACCTATAGTGGCCAAAAATGATTCAGAAAAGGGGGTGGTGATGAACAGAGTGTCTGAATTAAGCAGACCACTCTTACCCAGTCCAAAGATCAGGGCTTGATCCATCACCGTTATTTAGCTCACTGCCCCATCCCAGCTCAGAACCTGGCTATATGCAAATTAGTCAGTCCCTGGCCCAGTGCATCATGGGAACAGGGCAGACCAAACTACCAAGCCAATTCTTCACCAGAAAGGATACAAGCTACCGGGGACCGGTTTCTGGCATTTCAGCCTCGTCGGCCCGGCTTGCTTGAATCCTGATGGAGCAGTGAGCAAGGGACTCATGTCTGAGTATACCCTGCCACACCTATAGTGGCCAAAAACGATTCAGAAAAGGGGGTGGTGATGAACAGAGTGTCTGAATTAAGCAGACCTCTCTTACCCAGTCCAAAGATCAGGGCTTGATCCATCACCGTTATTTAGCTCACTGCCCCATCCCAGCTCAGAACCTGGCTATATGCAAATTAGTCAGTCCCTGGCCCAGTGCATCATGGGAACCGGGCAGACCAAACTACCAAGCCAATTCTTCACCAGAAAGGATACAAGCTACCGGGGACCGGTTTCTGGCATTTCAGCCTCGTCGGCCCGGCTTGCTTGAATCCTGATGGAGCAGTGAGCAAGGGACTCATGTCTGAGTATACCCTGCCACACCTATAGTGGCCAAAAAAGATTCAGAAAAGGGGATGGTGATGAACAGAGTGTCTGAATTAAGCAGACCACTCTTACCCAGTCCAAAGATCAGGGCTTGATCCATCACCGTTATTTAGCTCACTGCCCCATCCCAGCTCAGAACCTGGCTATATGCAAATTAGTCAGTCCCTGGCCCAGTGCATCATGGGAACAGGGCAGACCAAACTACCAAGCCAATTCTTCACCAGAAAGGATACAAGCTACCGGGGACCGGTTTCTGGCATTTCAGCCTCGTCGGCCCGGCTTGCTTGAATCCTGATGGAGCAGTGAGCAAGGGACTCATGTCTGAGTATACCCTGCCACACCTATAGTGGCCAAAAACGATTCAGAAAAGGGGGTGGTGATGAACAGAGTGTCTGAATTAAGCAGACCACTCTTACCCAGTCCAAATATCAGGGCTTGATCCATCACCGTTATTTAGCTCACTGCCCCATCCCAGCTCAGAACCTGGCTATATGCAAATTAGTCAGTCCCTGGCCCAGTGCATCATGGGAACAGGGCAGACCAAACTACCAAGCCAATTCTTCACCAGAAAGGATACAAGCTACCGGGGACTGGTTTCTGGCATTTCAGCCTCGTCGGCCCGGCTTGCTTGAATCCTGATGGAGCAGTGAGCAAGGGACTCATGTCTGAGTATACCCTGCCACACCTATAGTGGCCAAAAACGATTCAGAAAAGGGGGTGGTGATGAACAGAGTGTCTGAATTAAGCAGACCACTCTTACCCAGTCCAAAGATCAGGGCTTGATCCAACACCGTTATTTAGCTCACTGCCCCATCCCAGCTCAGAACCTGGCTATATGCAAATTAGTCAGTCCCTGGCCCAGTGCATCATGGGAACAGGGCAGACCAAACTACCAAGCCAATTCTTCACCAGAAAGGATACAAGCTACCGGGGACCGGTTTCTGGCATTTCAGCCTCGTCGGCCCGGCTTGCTTGAATCCTGATGGAGCAGTGAGCAAGGGACTCATGTCTGAGTATACCCTGCCACACCTATAGTGGCCAAAAACGATTCAGAAAAGGGGGTGGTGATGAACAGAGTGTCTGAATTAAGCAGACCACTCTTACCCAGTCAAAAGATCAGGGCTTGATCCATCACTGTTATTTAGCTCACTGCCCCATCCCAGCTCAGAACCTGGCTATATGCAAATTAGTCAGTCCCTGGCCCAGTGCATCATGGGAACAGGGCAGACCAAACTACCAAGCCAATTCTTCACCAGAAAGGATACAAGCTACCGGGGACCGGTTTCTGGCATTTCAGCCTCGTCGGCCCGGGTTGCTTGAATCCTGATGGAGCAGTGAGCAAGGGACTCATGTCTGAGTATACCCTGCCACACCTATAGTGGCCAAAAACGATTCAGAAAAGGGGGTGGTGATGAACAGAGTGTCTGAATTAAGCAGACCACTCTTACCCAGTCCAAAGATCAGGGCTTGATCCATCACCGTTATTTAGCTCACTGCCCCATCCCAGCTCAGAACCTGGCTATATGCAAATTAGTCAGTCCCTGGCCCAGTGCATCATGGGAACAGGGCAGACCAAACTACCAAGCCAATTCTTCACCAGAAAGGATACAAGCTAACGGGGACTGGTTTCTGGCATTTCAGCCTCGTCGGCCCGGCTTGCTTGAATCCTGATGGAGCAGTGAGCAAGGGACTCATGTCTGAGTATACCCTGCCACACCTATAGTGGCCAAAAACGATTCAGAAAAGGGGGTGGTGATGAACAGAGTGTCTGAATTAAGCAGACCACTCTTACCCAGTCCAAAGATCAGGGCTTGATCCATCACCGTTATTTAGCTCACTGCCCCATCCCAGCTCAGAACCTGGCTATATGCAAATTAGTCAGTCCCTGGCCCAGTGCATCATGGGAACAGGGCAGACCAAACTATCAAGCCAATTCTTCACCAGAAAGGATACAAACTACCGGGGACCGGTTTCTGGCATTTCAGCCTCGTCGGCCCGGCTTGCTTGAATCCTGATGGAGCAGTGAGCAAGGGACTCATGTCTGAGTATACCCTGCCACACCTATAGTGGCCAAAAACGATTCAGAAAAGGGGGTGGTGATGAACAGAGTGTCTGAATTAAGCAGACCACTCTTACCCAGTCCAAAGATCAGGGCTTGATCCATCACCGTTATTTAGCTCACTGCCCCATCCCAGCTCAGAACCTGGCTATATGCAAATTAGTCAGTCCCTGGCCCAGTGCATCATGGGAACAGGGCAGACCAAACTACCAAGCCAATTCTTCACCAGAAAGGATACAAGCTACCGGGGACCGGTTTCTGGCATTTCAGCCTCGTCGGCCCGGCTTGCTTGAATCCTGATGGAGCAGTGAGCAAGGGACTCATGTCTGAGTATACCCTGCCACACCTATAGTGGCCAAAAACGAATCAGAAAAGGGGATGTGATGAACAGAGTGTCTGAATTAAGCAGACCACTCTTACCCAGTCCAAAGATCAGGGCTTGATCCATCACCGTTATTTAGCTCACTGCCCCATCCCAGCTCAGAACCTGGCTATATGCAAATTAGCAAGTCCCTGGCCCAGTGCATCATGGGAACAGGGCAGACCAAACTACCAAGCCAATTCTTCACCAGAAAGGATACAAGCTACCGGGGACCGGTTTCTGGCATTTCAGCCTCGTCCGCCCGGCTTGCTTGAATCCTGATGGAGCAGTGAGCAAGGGACTCATGTCTGAGTATACCCTGCCACACCTATAGTGGCCAAAAAAGATTCAGAAAAGGGGATGGTGATGAACAGAGTGTCTGAATTAAGCAGACCACTCTTACCCAGTCCAAAGATCAGGGCTTGATCCATCACCGTTATTTAGCTCACTGCCCCATCCCAGCTCAGAACCTGGCTATATGCAAATTAGTCAGTCCCTGGCCCAGTGCATCATGGGAACAGGGCAGACCAAACTACCAAGCCAATTCTTCACCAGAAAGGATACAAGCTACCGGGGACCAGTTTCTGGCATTTCAGCCTCGTCGGCCCGGCTTGCTTGAATCCTGATGGAGCAGTGAGCAAGGGACTCATGTCTGGATATACCCTGCCACACCTATAGTGGCCAAAAACGATTCAGAAAAGGTGGTGGTGATGAACAGAGTGTCTGAATTAAGCAGACCACTCTTACCCAGTCCAAAGATCAGGGCTTGATCCAACACCGTTATTTAGCTCACTGCCCCATCCCAGCTCAGAACCTGGCTATATGCAAATTAGTCAGTCCCTGGCCCAGTGCATCATGGGAACAGGGCAGACCAAACTACCAAGCCAATTCTTCACCAGAAAGGATACAAGCTACCGGGGACCGGTTTCTGGCATTTCAGCCTCGTCGGCCCGGCTTGCTTGAATCCTGATGGAGCAGTGAGCAAGGGACTCATGTCTGAGTATACCCTGCCACACCTATAGTGGCCAAAAACGATTCAGAAAAGGGGGTGGTGATGAACAGAGTGTCTGAATTAAGCAGACCACTCTTACCCAGTCAAAAGATCAGGGCTTGATCCATCACTGTTATTTAGCTCACTGCCCCATCCCAGCTCAGAACCTGGCTATATGCAAATTAGTCAGTCCCTGGCCCAGTGCATCATGGGAACAGGGCAGACCAAACTACCAAGCCAATTCTTCACCAGAAAGGATACAAGCTACCGGGGACCGGTTTCTGGCATTTCAGCCTCGTCGGCCCGGCTTGCTTGAATCCTGATGGAGCAGTGAGCAAGGGACTCATGTCTGAGTATACCCTGCCACACCTATAGTGGCCAAAAACGATTCAGAAAAGGGGGTGGTGATGAACAGAGTGTCTTAATTAAGCAGACCACTCTTACCCAGTCCAAAGATCAGGGCTTGATCCATCACCGTTATTTAGCTCACTGCCCCATCCCAGCTCAGAACCTGGCTATATGCAAATTAGTCAGTCCCTGGCCCAGTGCATCATGGGAACAGGGCAGACCACACTACCAAGCCAATTCTTCACCAGAAAGGATACAAGCTACCGGGGACCGGTTTCTGGCATTTCAGGCTCGTCGGCCCGGCTTGCTTGAATCCTGATAGAGCAGTGAGCAAGGGACTCATGTCTGAGTATACCCTGCCACACCTATAGTGGCCAAAAACGATTCAGAAAAGGGGGTGGTGATGAACAGAGTGTCTGAATTAAGCAGACCACTCTTACCCAGTCCAAAGATCAGGGCTTGATCCATCACCGTTATTTAGCTCACTGCCCCATCCCAGCTCAGAACCTGGCTATATGCAAATTAGTCAGTCCCTGGCCCAGTGCATCATGGGAACAGGGCAGACCAAACTACCAAGCCAATTCTTCACCAGAAAGGATACAAGCTACCGGGGACCGGTTTCTGGCATTTCATCCTCGTCGGCCCGGCTTGCTTGAATCCTGATGGAGCAGTGAGCAAGGGACTCATGTCTGAGTATACCCTGCCACACCTATAGTGGCCAAAAACGATTCAGAAAAGGGGGTGGTGATGAACAGAGTGTCTGAATTAAGCAGACCACTCTTACCCAGTCCAAAGATCAGGGCTTGATCCATCACCGTTATTTAGCTCACTGCCCCATCCCAGCTCAGAACCTGGCTATATGCAAATTAGTCAGTCCCTGGCCCAGTGCATCATGGGAACAGGGCAGACCAAACTACCAAGCCAATTCTTCACCAGAAAGGATACAAGCTACCGGGGACCGGTTTCTGGCATTTCAGCCTCGTCGGCCCGGCTTGCTTGAATCCTGATGGAGCAGTGAGCAAGGGACTCATGTCTGAGTATACCCTGCCACACCTATAGTGGCCAAAAACGATTCAGAAAAGGGGGTGGTGATGAACAGAGTGTCTGAATTAAGCAGACCACTCTTACCCAGTCCAAAGATCAGGGCTTGATCCATCACCGTTATTTAGCTCACTGCCCCATCCCAGCTCAGAACCTGGTTATATGCAAATTAGTCAGTCACTGGCCCAGTGTATCATGGGAACAGGGCAGACCAAACTACCAAGCCAATTCTTCACCAGAAAGGATACAAGCTACCGGGGACCGGTTTCTGGCATTTCAGCTTCGTCGGCCCGGCTTGCTTGAATCCTGATGGAGCAATGAGCAAGGGACTCATGTCTGAGTATACCCTGCCACACCTATAGTGGCCAAAAATGATTCAGAAAAGGGGGTGGTGATGAACAGAGTGTCTGAATTAAGCAGACCACTCTTACCCAGTCCAAAGATCAGGGCTTGATCCATCACCGTTATTTAGCTCACTGCCCCATCCCAGCTCAGAACCTGGCTATATGCAAATTAGTCAGTCCCTGGCCCAGTGCATCATGGGAACAGGGCAGACCAAACTACCAAGCCAATTCTTCACCAGAAAGGATACAAGCTACCGGGGACCGGTTTCTGGCATTTCAGCCTCGTCGGCCCGGCTTGCTTGAATCCTGATGGAGCAGTGAGCAAGGGACTCATGTCTGAGTATACCCTGCCACACCTATAGTGGCCAAAAACGATTCAGAAAAGGGGGTGGTGATGAACAGAGTGTCTGAATTAAGCAGACCTCTCTTACCCAGTCCAAAGATCAGGGCTTGATCCATCACCGTTATTTAGCTCACTGCCCCATCCCAGCTCAGAACCTGGCTATATGCAAATTAGTCAGTCCCTGGCCCAGTGCATCATGGGAACCGGGCAGACCAAACTACCAAGCCAATTCTTCACCAGAAAGGATACAAGCTACCGGGGACCGGTTTCTGGCATTTCAGCCTCGTCGGCCCGGCTTGCTTGAATCCTGATGGAGCAGTGAGCAAGGGACTCATGTCTGAGTATACCCTGCCACACCTATAGTGGCCAAAAAAGATTCAGAAAAGGGGATGGTGATGAACAGAGTGTCTGAATTAAGCAGACCACTCTTACCCAGTCCAAAGATCAGGGCTTGATCCATCACCGTTATTTAGCTCACTGCCCCATCCCAGCTCAGAACCTGGCTATATGCAAATTAGTCAGTCCCTGGCCCAGTGCATCATGGGAACAGGGCAGACCAAACTACCAAGCCAATTCTTCACCAGAAAGGATACAAGCTACCGGGGACCGGTTTCTGGCATTTCAGCCTCGTCGGCCCGGCTTGCTTGAATCCTGATGGAGCAGTGAGCAAGGGACTCATGTCTGAGTATACCCTGCCACACCTATAGTGGCCAAAAACGATTCAGAAAAGGGGGTGGTGATGAACAGAGTGTCTGAATTAAGCAGACCACTCTTACCCAGTCCAAATATCAGGGCTTGATCCATCACCGTTATTTAGCTCACTGCCCCATCCCAGCTCAGAACCTGGCTATATGCAAATTAGTCAGTCCCTGGCCCAGTGCATCATGGGAACAGGGCAGACCAAACTACCAAGCCAATTCTTCACCAGAAAGGATACAAGCTACCGGGGACTGGTTTCTGGCATTTCAGCCTCGTCGGCCCGGCTTGCTTGAATCCTGATGGAGCAGTGAGCAAGGGACTCATGTCTGAGTATACCCTGCCACACCTATAGTGGCCAAAAACGATTCAGAAAAGGGGGTGGTGATGAACAGAGTGTCTGAATTAAGCAGACCACTCTTACCCAGTCCAAAGATCAGGGCTTGATCCATCACCGTTATTTAGCTCACTGCCCCATCCCAGCTCAGAACCTGGCTATATGCAAATTAGTCAGTCCCTGGCCCAGTGCATCATGGGAACAGGGCAGACCAAACTATCAAGCCAATTCTTCACCAGAAAGGATACAAGCTACCGGGGACCGGTTTCTGGCATTTCAGCCTCGTCGGCCCGGCTTGCTTGAATCCTGATGGAGCAGTGAGCAAGGGACTCATGTCTGAGTATACCCTGCCACACCTATAGTGGCCAAAAACGATTCAGAAAAGGGGGTGGTGATGAACAGAGTGTCTGAATTAAGCAGACCACTCTTACCCAGTCCAAAGATCAGGGCTTGATCCATCACCGTTATTTAGCTCACTGCCCCATCCCAGCTCAGAACCTGGCTATATGCAAATTAGTCAGTCCCTGGCCCAGTGCATCATGGGAACAGGGCAGACCAAACTACCAAGCCAATTCTTCACCAGAAAGGATACAAGCTACCTGGGACCGGTTTCTGGCATTTCAGCCTCGTCGGCCCGGCTTGCTTGAATCCTGATGGAGCAGTGAGCAAGGGACTCATGTCTGAGTATACCCTGCCACACCTATAGTGGCCAAAAACGATTCAGAAAAGGGGGTGGTGATGAACAGAGTGTCTGAATTAAGCAGACCACTCTTACCCAGTCCAAAGATCAGGGCTTGATCCATCACCGTTATTTAGCTCACTGCCCCATCCCAGCTCAGAACCTGGCTATGTGCAAATTAGTCAGTCCCTGGCCCAGTGCATCATGGGAACAGGGCAGACCAAACTATCAAGCCAATTCTTCACCAGAAAGGATACAAGCTACCGGGGACTGTCAGTCAGTCAGTCAAATTAACTTTATTCGATTTGTTAAAATCATACAAAGTACATAAAAACAGTATTATTTACAATTTAAGAAGGAATTAAACAATATCATTTATGAGCAAGTTAATTTAGACGAAAGTCAGTACGTTAAAATATTTTTAAAAAAAACACATTATGTACATCAGATTTCCAAATTCATGCCCCTTCTGGCTCTGGTTGCTGCCACAAGAAAATTGGCCATGGCGAAAGTGATACAGATGTTACCCAGTGATTTTAAATATAACATGGCTGGTCTCACCTGGGAGAAGCCCGCTTCTCTTAAGACTGGTAGCAGGTATTTTTTCCTTTGGTCGGAAAAGAAATTGCAAAACATAACAAAATGTAAACTGTCCTGAACAGAAAAATTGTCACAAGTGCAAGGGGGAGCTAACTCAGGTTTCATCCAGGTATTAAAATGGCCCAAATAAAAATGAATAGTGTTAAATCTGAATTTTGTTAACAAAAATCTATGGAACGGATTAGTGACAAAACATAAATAGGGTTCAATTGCAGGTGACTGGAGTGACAAATAATGCATTCGAACAGATGGTTTTGACAATTCGACTTCTTCTCGCAACATGTATGCCCTAGACATAAACTGTTTTTTTATAAGACTCACATCCTGCTTTGTGATACACGAAGGGGAGGTGAATAAATCTGGACGACCTAGTTCATTAAAAGATTTGTACAAATACGCCATCCATGGTATCTTGTGACTATACTCTAAACTCATCACATCCCTCATGATCGTGTGATTTAACAGTAGTTCAGGATTTAACCAGGTCTTAAGCCAGTATATTAATGGGGCCAGTCTCAGTTTGTCCTGGATGTGATCCAAACCAAGTTCTGTATGGATGGAGAAAACCGGGGAGGATTGGGGGAGGGACAGGACTGAACGTAAAAAACTATTTTCGGCTACCTGGATTTCTTCTAGTCGTGCGTAACCCCATAAGGAGGCACCATACAAGGCCACGGGAAGGGATTTGCTGTTATAAACCTTGATGATGGCCTTCATGGGTCTATGTCCCAGCCTTTTAGCGAAACTTAAGATGGCCCTAGATGTTCTTGTAACCGCTAGGCTTTTTGCACGTATCTGTGGGCCCCAGGTACCCCTACAATCAAAAAGCACTCCCAGGTATGGAAACACGGGAACTCCCGACACAATCTCCCCTTTGCAAAAGAAGGTTTTAGTTCCTCTCTTGCCACTTTTCCCTTGTGTCCCTACAACCATGGTGTGCGATTTGGAGGCATTAACCTTCAGGTCCAGCCGGTCCATAAAAGTCCCAAAAGCATCCAACAATTTTTGGAGACATACCCCTGTGCGTGCAATGAGTACAGCATCGTCCGCGTATAGGAGAGCAGGGATCTTAGCTTCTCCTACATGCGGTACGTCACATGCTGCCTCGAGTAAATGCTTGCCTAGGTCATTTATATAGATAGTAAACAACAGGGGGGCCAATATGCATCCCTGCCTAACGCCCCGTAGAGATCTAAAACTTGACGTGCATCTTCCCTCTTTGGTTACTCTTACAGCAGCGAATAAATCCTGATGCATAGAAGCTATAAAAGCCACCAAATCGGCGTCAATTCCCATATTAGTTAGGATTTCCCAAAGTTTCGATCTGTTGACCAAGTCGAAGGCCGAGGAGAGGTCCATAAATGCTAAATACAAGGTCCCCTCCTTGGCCACCGTATACTTGGAAATCAGAAGGTGCAGGTTTGAGCACTGTTCTAGCGTGCCCCTTTTTTCCCTAAAGCCATACTGTATATCAGCCAGGCCACCACGATCCTCCAGGCTATCTCTTAATCTCACTAAAAGGACTCTGCCCAGGATCTTAATAGCAGAGTCCAGGAGAGAAATGGGCCGGTAACACCCTGGGTCATCCCTTCTGCCCTTTTTAAATATTGGCACGATGGTGGACGTAGCCCATGTATTTGGGGGGGGCGAGGTGTTTGCGGCTGTGAACACATTAGCCAGGATACCAGCCCAGAATTTGGGGGAGTGTAAATAAAAATCAGCTGGTACCCCATCTGGGCCGGGGGCTTTATTCTTTGTTGTGGCACAGATTGCTTTTTCCACTTCCCCACTGTTAAATTGTATAGGTGTGGCCACAAAACCTGCACGGTTTTGTGGCAGCGAACAGGCACCAGACTCACCATAAACAGAGCTGAAGTGGGCCAGCCACTTCTCATCGGGTATTACACAATCGGTATCTAGATTTGGAGAATCTGAAAAATAAGGGTGATTTACTACAGCCCAGAATTGCCTGCTGTCTCTCAAGATGTTAATGTCGTTTAGTTGGTCCCATGCCTCCTGCTTGATGCTATCCCTTCTAGACTTTGTGGCGGCCCTGTACTCTTTTCTCAATACTGAAACCAAAACCCTGTCCCTAGGTTGTGCTTTAAGGGCCATTTTTAAGGCTCTAAGGGCCCTGGTGCAAGCAGAATCGAACCATTTATGCGGCTTTTGTTCACCCCTACCCCTTGATACCGTAAGGTTCTCAGCCACTACATGGCATATTGATTGAAAGGCGGACATGGTGTCATTACCTGGCACGGTCGGGTCTTGGCAGATTTTGATGTGCTCTTCAATCTGTTGACCGATATTAGTGTAAAACTCATCTGCCACCACATTCCCCCATTTCAAACGCCTGCCTTGGTCTGTTGTGCGAAGGGTGAAGCCCTGTTTAGAATGCCCTGGCATTGGTCCCAAAGCACCCCCCCAGCGGATGGACAGGGAAACAGGATTATGGTCGCTAAAAGGCGAAAACACAGTACAATAGGTAATAATACATTTAAAAATGGCAGAGGTCACGAAAATATAGTCAATAACAGAACCCATGGGGGAGCCCTTGAACGTTGATGCTCTAGGAACCCCCTCTCCTGCTGTGAATTCAAGGAGGTTAAATTTGGCCAGAAAATCCTCCAGATCCTCTCCACGCCTAGTATGTTCGAAGTGTGGACCCTCCTGTTCCCAAGCCTCCGTAACTCCTAGGGCGGAGCAACCCAGATTACAGGGGTGAATATTAAAATCACCCATTAACACCAGTTCATGGCTGGAGGGGGAATTTTGGGTAAAAGCGGTTAAAAATGCATCCAGTTGGGTGATGTTATTGCCCCCAAATTCCTTATTGACAGAGTTGTAGAAATTGATGAACAGAATGCTTTTTGATGGGCAGATTTGCCTTTCCACAATTAGACAATTTGGGGAATCATAATCAATTTTTTTCAGCGTGCCAGCGAGGTCTAAAGAAAAAAAGGTCGAGAGGCCTCCCCTCGCTCTACCTGCGGCACTGGGGCGGGCCGCGACTGAAAAGCCTGCAAAGCCGTCCAACCATTGATTGGAAGACAGGTCCCAAGTTTCTTGTAGGGCGATGACGTCGTGACTTGCGACGAAGGTGACCCACTCGTTGTCGCTCCTTTTTGTACTAATTCCGGCGATGTTCCAGCTAATAATTTTACAGCCTGTTTCTTCCTTAGAGATAGGTATCATAGGAGAACAGGGGTGTGTAGTGGGCTTATGTGACGCCCTGTCACCATTGGCCTGGTTAGTGGTAATTGCATTTGATGGGCCCGGAGGATCATTGAGCGGATACCCCTGGGTACAGCCTGTTGTTAAATTACTGATTGCGTCAGGAGTTCTTTTGTCAGAGCAGGGCAAGGGGATGGGGTTACCGATAGGTGGTTGTCAATCGCAGTCATCTAAATTAGAGAATGCAGAAAAGCGATTTTCCATCCCCAAGCCCCAATCCACAGACGCAACATCCTTCCTCCCTCTTTTAGTCACAATGTTCCATTTGGTTCTCAGGATGTTTGAGTTAGGACCACTACCCTTTCTGGGATAGAAAAAATCCAGAGTCAATGGAACTATAGAGGTTGATCTCCTTTGTGGTGGTAGGATGTTAGGTAGGATATTAGGCAGAACCCCAGGGTCAGAGAAGTGTAGAACGACGCACTCCCCCTGAAACTTTTTCACCCTGTCCCCAATCCACTGGACCCTTCTAGCTTTGACGAGCTCTTGGGAGAGTTGCTGTTTTCCCCATGGAGTGATTACCATGTTGTTGGTTAGCCATGATAAAGATTTGTTAATTAGAGAAGATGTTGTTTCCCGCTCTCCTTGAGCCAAAGGAGGAACATTGGCGAGGACAAGTACCAGTGGGGAAGCTTCAACCACAAGCTCGAAAGTCCCTTTTTCTGTAGATGGGTCATCAGCAACAGCAGCAGAGATCGGTGCAAACAGGGGGGCGCCAGGAGGAGTGCTATTAGTAATGTAATTTGTTGGCGGTGGGTTTGAAGCAGGGGTAGGAATAAGTCCGCTGATAGCTGTGGATACCGATTTATTTAAAGATTCCTCTATCTTAGCAAAGACGTTATCAGGGAGTTTTCCTATCTCAGCCATAGTTTGTTGTAATAGACCTTCCAGTCGGTTGACCTCCGATGTTAACTTGTCTATTTTGCTGACCAGAGGCTTAACCACACCTTTGATTTTAGAGTCCATCATGGCCAGTAATTTGTTAAATTGGGCGTTTGTAAAATAAGCTTCACTGGTCAAGTCTAGCTCGTCTTCCTCAGAATGCTTCCTCGGGAGGTTAGCCACTTTATTTTTAGCTGATCTTAGACATTCCCGTTTTCCCGGAACAGGTACTAGTGGGGAAGTATGACGCTCAAGACTAGTAGTTGACTCTAGCGCTGCCTCCTGCGCGCTACACTCTTCAAGACCAGCGACAATTCCACTAGGCTGGATAATACTGGTGTCCGGAAATGGATTAGGTGTATCATTGTTTGTACTAAAAGTGCTCAAAAGACCAAAGGGATCCTCTGACTCAATGTCTATAAAAGGGGATTGAGTGGCTGAGTCTATGCCCAGCGAGGCTCTCCTGTCGCAGTTGATTTTTTCAACGACTTGTACCAGGTAGTTCTCTATAGAGTTGCTGGGTGTAGGTAACTTTTTAGGAGGCATTATGCTGTTGACACACGACCAAAGTTAAGCAAACACTTACGTGAAAGCGCACGGAGACCTCGATCGCGGGGCAGGAAACCAAGGGACCAGGCCCAACCCAACCGTGGCCAACCTCGGACGGCCTCAGACGGCCCGCCCTTTGCCCGGGCTTCGCCCGGCGTCCCGCTCGCGTCCCGCGAGGCGGGGCCGACGCGCTATTTGAGCGCCTCCTGGCACCAAACGCTGTAGTTTTTGCCCCGCTGGGGCTGCTGGGAAATGTAGTCTTCTAGCGCCCGCCCACGCTCCACTCGGCGGCCCTACTCCACCTTGGTGAGGGAGTTAGGCGGCGGGAGGCGGGCAGGCGAAGAGACCCCTGGCGCTGTCTGTCCGCAGGCAAGGACACAAAGAACAAAGAGCTGATAAGTGCTTTCCGGCTTGTCGGCTTGGTCAGCTAGGCAAATGTTCCCCCACTCGTCAGGGACGACGCGCTATTTGAGCGCCTCCTGGCGCCAAACGCTGTAGTTTTTGCCCCGCTGGGGCTGCTGGGAAATGTAGTCTTCTAGCGCCCGCCCACGCTCCACTCGGCGGCCCTACTCCACGTTGGTGAGGGAGTTAGGCGGCGGGAGGCGGGCAGGCGAAGAGACCCCTGGCGCTGTCTGTCCGCAGGCAAGGACACAAAGAACAAAGAGCTGATAAGTGCTTTCCGGCTTGTCGGCTTGGTCAGCTAGGCAAATGTTCCCCCCCGGGGACTGGTTTCTGGCATTTCAGCCTCGTCGGCCCGGCTTGCTTGTATCCTGATGGAGCAGTGAGCAAGGGACTCATGTCTGAGTATACCCTGCCACACCTATAGTGGCCAAAAACGATTCAGAAAAGGGGGTGGTGATGAACAGAGTGTCTGAATTAAGCAGACCTCTCTTACCCAGTCCAAAGATCAGGGCTTGATCCATCACCGTTATTTAGCTCACTGCCCCATCCCAGCTCAGAACCTGGCTATATGCAAATTAGTCAGTCCCTGGCCCAGTGCATCATGGGAACAGGGCAGACCAAACTACCAAACTAATTCTTCACCAGAAAGGATACAAGCTACCGGGGACCGGTTTCTGGCATTTCAGCCTCGTCGGCCCGGCTTGCTTGAATCCTGATGGAGCAGTGAGCAAGGGACTCATGTCTGAGTATACCCTGCCACACCTATAGTGGCCAAAAAAGATTCAGAAAAGGGGATGGTGATGAACAGAGTGTCTGAATTAAGCAGACCACTCTTACCCAGTCCAAAGATCAGGGCTTGATCCATCACCGTTATTTAGCTCACTGCCCCATCCCAGCTCAGAACCTGGCTATATGCAAATTAGTCAGTCCCTGGCCCAGTGCATCATGGGAACAGGGCAGACCAAACTACCAAGCCAATTCTTCACCAGAAAGGATACAAGCTACCGGGGACCGGTTTCTGGCATTTCAGCCTCGTCGGCCCGGCTTGCTTGAATCCTGATGGAGCAGTGAGCAAGGGACTCATGTCTGAGTATACCCTGCCACACCTATAGTGGCCAAAAACGATTCAGAAAAGGGGGTGGTGATGAACAGAGTGTCTGAATTAAGCAGACCACTCTTACCCAGTCCAAAGATCAGGGCTTGATCCATCACCGTTATTTAGCTCACTGCCCCATCCCAGCTCAGAACCTGGCTATATGCAAATTAGTCAGTCCCTGGCCCAGTGCATCATGGGAACAGGGCAGACCAAACTACCAAGCCAATTCTTCACCAGAAAGGATACAAGCTACCGGGGACCGGTTTCTGGCATTTCAGCCTCGTCGGCCCGGCTTGCTTGAATCCTGATGGAGCAGTGAGCAAGGGACTCATGTCTGAGTATACCCTGCCACACCTATAGTGGCCAAAAACGATTCAGAAAAGGGGGTGGTGATGAACAGAGTGTCTGAATTAAGCAGACCACTCTTACCCAGTCCAAAGATCAGGGCTTGATCCATCACCGTTATTTAGCTCACTGCCCCATCCCAGCTCAGAACCTGGCTATATGCAAATTAGTCAGTCCCTGGCCCAGTGCATCATGGGAACAGGGCAGACCAAACTACCAAGCCAATTCTTCACCAGAAAGGATACAAGCTACCGGGGACTGGTTTCTGGCATTTCAGCCTCGTCGGCCCGGCTTGCTTGAATCCTGATGGAGCAGTGAGCAAGGGACTCATGTCTGAGTATACCCTGCCACACCTATAGTGGCCAAAAACGATTCAGAAAAGGGGGTGGTGATGAACAGAGTGTCTGAATTAAGCAGACCACTCTTACCCAGTCCAAAGATCAGGGCTTGATCCATCACCGTTATTTAGCTCACTGCCCCATCCCAGCTCAGAACCTGGCTATATGCAAATTAGTCAGTCCCTGGCCCAGTGCATCATGGGAACAGGGCAGACCAAACTATCAAGCCAATTCTTCACCAGAAAGGATACAAGCTACCGGGGACCGGTTTCTGGCATTTCAGCCTCGTCGGCCCGGCTTGCTTGAATCCTGATGGAGCAGTGAGCAAGGGACTCATGTCTGAGTATACCCTGCCACACCTATAGTGGCCAAAAACGATTCAGAAAAGGGGGTGGTGATGAACAGAGTGTCTGAATTAAGCAGACCACTCTTACCCAGTCCAAAGATCAGGGCTTGATCCATCACCGTTATTTAGCTCACTGCCCCATCCCAGCTCAGAACCTGGCTATATGCAAATTAGTCAGTCCCTGGCCCAGTGCATCATGGGAACAGGGCAGACCAAACTACCAAGCCAATTCTTCACCAGAAAGGATACAAGCTACCGGGGACCGGTTTCTGGCATTTCAGCCTCGTCGGCCCGGCTTGCTTGAATCCTGATGGAGCAGTGAGCAAGGGACTCATGTCTGAGTATACCCTGCCACACCTATAGTGGCCAAAAACGAATCAGAAAAGGGGATGGTGATGAACAGAGTGTCTGAACCGTTATTTAGCTCACTGCCCCATCCCAGAAAAGGGGGTGGTGATGAACAGAGTGTCTGAATTAAGCAGACCACTCTTACCCAGTCCAAAGATCAGGGCTTTATCCATCACCGTTATTTAGCCGTTATTTAGCTCACTGCCCCATCCCAGCTCAGAACCTGGCTATGTGCAAATTAGTCAGTCCCTGGCCCAGTGCATCATGGGAACAGGGCAGACCAAACTACCAAGCCAATTCTTCACCAGAAAGGATACAAGCTACCGGGGACCGGTTTCTGGCATTTCAGACTCGTCGGCCCGGCTTGCTTGAATCCTGATGGAGCAGTGAGCAAGGGACTCATGTCTGAGTATACCCTGCCACACCTATAGTGGCCAAAAACGAATCAGAAAAGGGGATGGTGATGAACAGAGTGTCTGAATTAAGCAGACCACTCTTACCCAGTCCAAAGATCAGGGCTTGATCCATCACCGTTATTTAGCTCACTGCCCCATCCCAGCTCAGAACCTGGCTATATGCAAATTAGCCAGTCCCTGGCCCAGTGCATCATGGGAACAGGGCAGACCAAACTACCAGGCCAATTCTTCACCAGAAAGGATACAAGCTACCGGGGACCGGTTTCTGGCATTTCAGCCTCGTCCGCCCGGCTTGCTTGAATCCTGATGGAGCAGTGAGCAAGGGACTCATGTCTGAGTATACCCTGCCACACCTATAGTGGCCAAAAAAGATTCAGAAAAGGGGATGGTGATGAACAGAGTGTCTGAATTAAGCAGACCACTCTTACCCAGTCCAAAGATCAGGGCTTGATCCATCACCGTTATTTAGCTCACTGCCCCATCCCAGCTCAGAACCTGGCTATATGCAAATTAGTCAGTCCCTGGCCCAGTGCATCATGGGAACAGGGCAGACCAAACTACCAAGCCAATTCTTCACCAGAAAGGATACAAGCTACCGGGGACCGGTTTCTGGCATTTCAGCCTCGTCGGCCCGGCTTGCTTGAATCCTGATGGAGCAGTGAGCAAGGGACTCATGTCTGAGTATACCCTGCCACACCTATAGTGGCCAAAAACGATTCAGAAAAGGGGGTGGTGATGAACAGAGTGTCTGAATTAAGCAGACCACTCTTACCCAGTCCAAAGATCAGGGCTTGATCCATCACCGTTATTTAGCTCACTGCCCCATCCCAGCTCAGAACCTGGCTATATGCAAATTAGTCAGTCCCTGGCCCAGTGCATCATGGGAACAGGGCAGACCAAACTATCAAGCCAATTCTTCACCAGAAAGGATACAAGCTACCGGGGACCGGTTTCTGGCATTTCAGCCTCGTCGGCCCGGCTTGCTTGAATCCTGATGGAGCAGTGAGCAAGGGACTCATGTCTGAGTATACCCTGCCACACCTATAGTGGCCAAAAACGATTCAGAAAAGGGGGTGGTGATGAACAGAGTGTCTGAATTAAGCAGACCACTCTTACCCAGTCCAAAGATCAGGGCTTGATCCATCACCGTTATTTAGCTCACTGCCCCATCCCAGCTCAGAACCTGGCTATATGCAAATTAGTCAGTCCCTGGCCCAGTGCATCATGGGAACAGGGCAGACCAAACTACCAAGCCAATTTTTCACCAGAGTGGATACAAGCTACCGGGGACCGGTTTCTGGCATTTCAGCCTCGTCGGCCCGGCTTGCTTGAATCCTGATGGAGCAGTGAGCAAGGGACTCATGTCTGAGTATACCCTGCCACACCTATAGTGGCCAAAAACGATTCAGAAAAGGGGGTGGTGATGAACAGAGTGTCTGAATTAAGCAGACCACTCTTACCCAGTCCAAAGATCAGGGCTTGATCCATCACCGTTATTTAGCTCACTGCCCCATCCCAGCTCAGAACCTGGCTATGTGCAAATTAGTCAGTCCCTGGCCCAGTGCATCATGGGAACAGGGCAGACCAAACTACCAAGCCAATTCTTCACCAGAAAGGATACAAGCTACCGGGGACCGGTTTCTGGCATTTCAGCCTCGTCGGCCCGGCTTGCTTGAATCCTGATGGAGCAGTGAGCAAGGGACTCATGTCTGAGTATACCCTGCCACACCTATAGTGGCCAAAAACGAATCAGAAAAGGGGATGGTGATGAACAGAGTGTCTGAATTAAGCAGACCACTCTTACCCAGTCCAAAGATCAGGGCTTGATCCATCACCGTTATTTAGCTCACTGCCCCATCCCAGCTCAGAACCTGGCTATATGCAAATTAGCCAGTCCCTGGCCCAGTGCATCATGGGAACAGGGCAGACCAAACTACCAAGCCAATTCTTCACCAGAAAGGATACAAGCTACCGGGGACCGGTTTCTGGCATTTCAGCCTCTCCGCCCGGCTTGCTTGAATCCTGATGGAGCAGTGAGCAAGGGACTCATGTCTGAGTATACCCTGCCACACCTATAGTGGCCAAAAAAGATTCAGAAAAGGGGATGGTGATGAACAGAGTGTCTGAATTAAGCAGACCACTCTTACCCAGTCCAAAGATCAGGGCTTGATCCATCACCGTTATTTAGCTCACTGCCCCATCCCAGCTCAGAACCTGGCTATATGCAAATTAGTCAGTCCCTGGCCCAGTGCATCATGGGAACAGGGCAGACCAAACTACCAAGCCAATTCTTCACCAGAAAGGATACAAGCTACCGGGGACCGGTTTCTGGCATTTCAGCCTCGTCGGCCCGGCTTGCTTGAATCCTGGTGGAGCAGTGAGCAAGGGACTCATGTCTGAGTATACCCTGCCACACCTATAGTGGCCAAAAACCATTCAGAAAAGGGGGTGGTGATGAACAGAGTGTCTGAATTAAGCAGACCACTCTTACCCAGTCCAAAGATCAGGGCTTGATCCATCACCGTTATTTAGCTCACTGCCCCATCCCAGCTCAGAACCTGGCTATATGCAAATTAGTCAGTCCCTGGCCCAGTGCATCATGGGAACAGGGCAGACCAAACTACCAAGCCAATTCTTCACCAGAAAGGATACAAGCTACCGGGGACCGGTTTCTGGCATTTCAGCCTCGTCGGCCCGGCTTGCTTGAATCCTGATGGAGCAGTGAGCAAGGGACTCATGTCTGAGTATACCCTGCCACACCTATAGTGGCCAAAAACGATTCAGAAAAGGGGGTGGTGATGAACAGAGTGTCTGAATTAAGCAGACCACTCTTACCCAGTCAAAAGATCAGGGCTTGATCCATCACTGTTATTTAGCTCACTGCCCCATCCCAGCTCAGAACCTGGCTATATGCAAATTAGTCAGTCCCTGGCCCAGTGCATCATGGGAACAGGGCAGACCAAACTACCAAGCCAATTCTTCACCAGAAAGGATACAAGCTACCGGGGACCGGTTTCTGGCATTTCAGCCTCGTCGGCCCGGCTTGCTTGAATCCTGATGGAGCAGTGAGCAAGGGACTCATGTCTGAGTATACCCTGCCACACCTATAGTGGCCAAAAACGATTCAGAAAAGGGGGTGGTGATGAACAGAGTGTCTGAATTAAGCAGACCACTCTTACCCAGTCCAAAGATCAGGGCTTGATCCATCACCGTTATTTAGCTCACTGCCCCATCCCAGCTCAGAACCTGGCTATATGCAAATTAGTCAGTCCCTGGCCCAGTGCATCATGGGAACAGGGCAGACCAAACTACCAAGCCAATTCTTCACCAGAAAGGATACAAGCTACCGGGGACCGGTTTCTGGCATTTCAGGCTCGTCGGCCCGGCTTGCTTGAATCCTGATAGAGCAGTGAGCAAGGGACTCATGTCTGAGTATACCCTGCCACACCTATAGTGGCCAAAAACGATTCAGAAAAGGGGGTGGTGATGAACAGAGTGTCTGAATTAAGCAGACCACTCTTACCCAGTCCAAAGATCAGGGCTTGATCCATCACCGTTATTTAGCTCACTGCCCCATCCCAGCTCAGAACCTGGCTATATGCAAATTAGTCAGTCCCTGGCCCAGTGCATCATGGGAACAGGGCAGACCAAACTACCAAGCCAATTCTTCACCAGAAAGGATACAAGCTACCGGGGACCGGTTTCTGGCATTTCAGGCTCGTCGGCCCGGCTTGCTTGAATCCTGATAGAGCAGTGAGCAAGGGACTCATGTCTGAGTATACCCTGCCACACCTATAGTGGCCAAAAACGATTCAGAAAAGGGGGTGGTGATGAACAGAGTGTCTGAATTAAGCAGACCACTCTTACCCAGTCCAAAGATCAGGGCTTGATCCATCACCGTTATTTAGCTCACTGCCCCATCCCAGCTCAGAACCTGGCTATATGCAAATTAGTCAGTCCCTGGCCCAGTGCATCATGGGAACAGGGCAGACCAAACTACCAAGCCAATTCTTCACCAGAAAGGATACAAGCTACCGGGGACCGGTTTCTGGCATTTCAGCCTCGTCGGCCCGGCTTGCTTGAATCCTGATGGAGCAGTGAGCAAGGGACTCATGTCTGAGTATACCCTGCCACACCTATAGTGGCCAAAAACGATTCAGAAAAGGGGGTGGTGATGAACAGAGTGTCTGAATTAAGCAGACCACTCTTACCCGGTCCAAAGATCAGGGCTTGATCCATCACCGTTATTTAGCTCACTGCCCCATCCCAGCTCAGAACCTGGCTATATGCAAATTAGTCAGTCCCTGGCCCAGTGCATCATGGGAACAGGGCAGACCAAACTACCAAGCCAATTCTTCACCAGAAAGGATACAAGCTACCGGGGACCGGTTTCTGGCATTTCAGCCTCGTCGGCCCGGCTTGCTTGAATCCTGATGGAGCAGTGAGCAAGGGACTCATGTCTGAGTATACCCTGCCACACCTATAGTGGCCAAAAACGATTCAGAAAAGGGGGTGGTGATGAACAGAGTGTCTGAATTAAGCAGACCACTCTTACCCAGTCCAAAGATCAGGGCTTGATCCATCACCGTTATTTAGCTCACTGCCCCATCCCAGCTCAGAACCTGGTTATATGCAAATTAGTCAGTCCCTGGCCAAGTGCATCATGGGAACAGGGCAGACCAAACTACCAAGCCAATTCTTCACCAGAAAGGATACAAGCTACCGGGAACCGGTTTCTGGCATTTCAGCTTCGTCGGCCCGGCTTGCTTGGATCCTGATGGAGCAATGAGCAAGGGACTCATGTCTGAGTATACCCTGCCACACCTATAGTGGCCAAAAACGATTCAGAAAAGGGGGTGGTGATGAACAGAGTGTCTGAATTAAGCAGACCACTCTTACCCAGTCCAAAGATCAGGGCTTGATCCATCACCGTTATTTAGCTCACTGCCCCATCCCAGCTCAGAACCTGGCTATATGCAAATTAGTCAGTCCCTGGCCCAGTGCATCATGGGAACAGGGCAGACCAAACTACCAAGCCAATTCTTCACCAGAAAGGATACAAGCTACCGGGGACCGGTTTCTGGCATTTCAGCCTCGTCGGCCCGGCTTGCTTGATTCCTGATGGAGCAGTGAGCAAGGGACTCATGTCTGAGTATACCCTGCCACACCTATAGTGGCCAAAAACGATTCAGAAAAGGGGGTGGTGATGAACAGAGTGTCTGAATTAAGCAGACCTCTCTTACCCAGTCCAAAGATCAGGGCTTGATCCATCACCGTTATTTAGCTCACTGCCCCATCCCAGCTCAGAACCTGGCTATATGCAAATTAGTCAGTCCCTGGCCCAGTGCATCATGGGAACCGGGCAGACCAAACTACCAAGCCAATTCTTCACCAGAAAGGATACAAGCTACCGGGGACCGGTTTCTGGCATTTCAGCCTCGTCGGCCCGGCTTGCTTGAATCCTGATGGAGCAGTGAGCAAGGGACTCATGTCTGAGTATACCCTGCCACACCTATAGTGGCCAAAAAAGATTCAGAAAAGGGGATGGTGATGAACAGAGTGTCTGAATTAAGCAGACCACTCTTACCCAGTCCAAAGATCAGGGCTTGATCCATCACCGTTATTTAGCTCACTGCCCCATCCCAGCTCAGAACCTGGCTATATGCAAATTAGTCAGTCCCTGGCCCAGTGCATCATGGGAACAGGGCAGACCAAACTACCAAGCCAATTCTTCACCAGAAAGGATACAAGCTACTGGGGACCGGTTTCTGGCATTTCAGCCTCGTCGGCCCGGCTTGCTTGAATCCTGATGGAGCAGTGAGCAAGGGACTCATGTCTGAGTATACCCTGCCACACCTATAGTGGCCAAAAACGATTCAGAAAAGGGGGTGGTGATGAACAGAGTGTCTGAATTAAGCAGACCACTCTTACCCAGTCCAAAGATCAGGGCTTGATCCATCACCGTTATTTAGCTCACTGCCCCATCCCAGCTCAGAACCTGGCTATATGCAAATTAGTCAGTCCCTGGCCCAGTGCATCATGGGAACAGGGCAGACCAAACTACCAAGCCAATTCTTCACCAGAAAGGATACAAGCTACCGGGGACTGGTTTCTGGCATTTCAGCCTCGTCGGCCCGGCTTGCTTGAATCCTGATGGAGCAGTGAGCAAGGGACTCATGTCTGAGTATACCCTGCCACACCTATAGTGGCCAAAAACGATTCAGAAAAGGGGGTGGTGATGAACAGAGTGTCTGAATTAAGCAGACCACTCTTACCCAGTCCAAAGATCAGGGCTTGATCCATCACCGTTATTTAGCTCACTGCCCCATCCCAGCTCAGAACCTGGCTATATGCAAATTAGTCAGTCCCTGGCCCAGTGCATCATGGGAACAGGGCAGACCAAACATCAAGCCAATTCTTCACCAGAAAGGATACAAGCTACCGGGGACCGGTTTCTGGCATTTCAGCCTCGTCGGCCCGGCTTGCTTGAATCCTGATGGAGCAGTGAGCAAGGGACTCATGTCTGAGTATACCCTGCCACACCTATAGTGGCCAAAAACGATTCAGAAAAGGGGGTGGTGATGAACAGAGTGTCTGAATTAAGCAGACCACTCTTACCCAGTCCAAAGATCAGGGCTTGATCCATCACCGTTATTTAGCTCACTGCCCCATCCCAGCTCAGAACCTGGCTATATGCAAATTAGTCAGTCCCTGGCCCAGTGCATCATGGGAACAGGGCAGACCAAACTACCAAGCCAATTCTTCACCAGAAAGGATACAAGCTACCGGGGACCGGTTTCTGGCATTTCAGCCTCGTCGGCCCGGCTTGCTTGAATCCTGATGGAGCAGTGAGCAAGGGACTCATGTCTGAGTATACCCTGCCACACCTATAGTGGCCAAAAACGATTCAGAAAAGGGGGTGGTGATGAACAGAGTGTCTGAATTAAGCAGACCACTCTTACCCAGTCCAAAGATCAGGGCTTGATCCATCACCGTTATTTAGCTCACTGCCCCATCCCAGCTCAGAACCTGGCTATGTGCAAATTAGTCAGTCCCTGGCCCAGTGCATCATGGGAACAGGGCAGACCAAACTATCAAGCCAATTCTTCACCAGAAAGGATACAAGCTACCGGGGACTGGTTTCTGGCATTTCAGCCTCGTCGGCCCGGCTTGCTTGAATCCTGATGGAGCAGTGAGCAAGGGACTCATGTCTGAGTATACCCTGCCACACCTATAGTGGCCAAAAACGATTCAGAAAAGGGGGTGGTGATGAACAGAGTGTCTGAATTAAGCAGACCTCTCTTACCCAGTCCAAAGATCAGGGCTTGATCCATCACCGTTATTTAGCTCACTGCCTCATCCCAGCTCAGAACCTGGCTATATGCAAATTAGTCAGTCCCTGGCCCAGTGCATCATGGGAACAGGGCAGACCAAACTACCAAACTAATTCTTCACCAGAAAGGATACAAGCTACCGGGGACCGGTTTCTGGCATTTCAGCCTCGTCGGCCCGGCTTGCTTGAATCCTGATGGAGCAGTGAGCAAGGGACTCATGTCTGAGTATACCCTGCCACACCTATAGTGGCCAAAAAAGATTCAGAAAAGGGGATGGTGATGAACAGAGTGTCTGAATTAAGCAGACCACTCTTACCCAGTCCAAAGATCAGGGCTTGATCCATCACCGTTATTTAGCTCACTGCCCCATCCCAGCTCAGAACCTGGCTATATGCAAATTAGTCAGTCCCTGGCCCAGTGCATCATGGGAACAGGGCAGACCAAACTACCAATTCTTCACCAGAAAGGATACAAGCTACCGGGGACCGGTTTCTGGCATTTCAGCCTCGTCGGCCCGGCTTGCTTGAATCCTGATGGAGCAGTGAGCAAGGGACTCATGTCTGAGTATACCCTGCCACACCTATAGTGGCCAAAAACGATTCAGAAAAGGGGGTGGTGATGAACAGAGTGTCTGAATTAAGCAGACCACTCTTACCCAGTCCAAAGATCAGGGCTTGATCCATCACCGTTATTTAGCTCACTGCCCCATCCCAGCTCAGAACCTGGCTATATGCAAATTAGTCAGTCCCTGGCCCAGTGCATCATGGGAACAGGGCAGACCAAACTACCAAGCCAATTCTTCACCAGAAAGGATACAAGCTACCGGGGACCGGTTTCTGGCATTTCAGCCTCGTCGGCCCGGCTTGCTTGAATCCTGATGGAGCAGTGAGCAAGGGACTCATGTCTGAGTATACCCTGCCACACCTATAGTGGCCAAAAACGATTCAGAAAAGGGGGTGGTGATGAACAGAGTGTCTGAATTAAGCAGACCACTCTTACCCAGTCCAAAGATCAGGGCTTGATCCATCACCGTTATTTAGCTCACTGCCCCATCCCAGCTCAGAACCTGGTTATATGCAAATTAGTCAGTCCCTGGCCCAGTGCATCATGGGAACAGGGCAGACCAAACTACCAAACTAATTCTTCACCAGAAAGGATACAAGCTACCGGGGACCGGTTTCTGGCATTTCAGCCTCGTCGGCCCGGCTTGCTTGAATCCTGATGGAGCAGTGAGCAAGGGACTCATGTCTGAGTATACCCTGCCACACCTATAGTGGCCAAAAACGATTCAGAAAAGGGGGTGGTGATGAACAGAGTGTCTGAATTAAGCAGTCCACTCTTACCCAGTCCAAAGATCAGGGCTTGATCCATCACCGTTATTTAGCTCACTGCCCCATCCCAGCTCAGAACCTGGCTATATGAAAATTAGTCAGTCCCTGGCCCAGTGCATCATGGGAACAGGGCAGACCAAACTACCAAGCCAATTCTTCACCAGAAAGGATACAAGCTACCGGGGACTGGTTTCTGGCATTTCAGCCTCGTCGGCCCGGCTTGCTTGAATCCTGATGGAGCAGTGAGCAAGGGACTCATGTCTGAGTATACCCTGCCACACCTATAGTGGCCAAAAACGATTCAGAAAAGGGGGTGGTGATGAACAGAGTGTCTGAATTAAGCAGACCACTCTTACCCAGTCCAAAGATCAGGGCTTGATCCATCACCGTTATTTAGCTCACTGCCCCATCCCAGCTCAGAACCTGGCTATATGCAAATTAGTCAGTCCCTGGCCCAGTGCATCATGGGAACAGGGCAGACCAAACTATCAAGCCAATTCTTCACCAGAAAGGATACAAGCTACCGGGGACCGGTTTCTGGCATTTCAGCCTCGTCGGCCCGGCTTGCTTGAATCCTGATGGAGCAGTGAGCAAGAGACTCATGTCTGAGTATACCCTGCCACACCTATAGTGGCCAAAAACGATTCAGAAAAGGGGGTGGTGATGAACAGAGTGTCTGAATTAAGCAGACCACTCTTACCCAGTCCAAAGATCAGGGCTTGATCCATCACCGTTATTTAGCTCACTGCCCCATCCCAGCTCAGAACCTGGCTATATGCAAATTAGTCAGTCCCTGGCCCAGTGCATCATGGGAACAGGGCAGACCAAACTACCAAGCCAATTCTTCACCAGAAAGGATACAAGCTACCGGGGACCGGTTTCTGGCATTTCAGCCTCGTCGGCCCTGCTTGCTTGAATCCTGATGGAGCAGTGAGCAAGGGACTCATGTCTGAGTATACCCTGCCACACCTATAGTGGCCAAAAACGATTCAGAAAAGGGGGTGGTGATGAACAGAGTGTCTGAATTAAGCAGACCACTCTTACCCAGTCCAAAGATCAGGGCTTGATCCATCACCGTTATTTAGCTCACTGCCCCATCCCAGCTCAGAACCTGGCTATATGCAAATTAGCCAGTCCCTGGCCCAGTGCATCATGGGAACAGGGCAGACCAAACTACCAAGCCAATTCTTCACCAGAAAGGATACAAGCTACCGGGGACCGGTTTCTGGCATTTCAGCCTCGTCGGCCCGGCTTGCTTGAATCCTGATGGAGCAGTGAGCAAGGGACTCATGTCTGAGTATACCCTGCCACACCTATAGTGGCCAAAAACGATTCAGAAAAGGGGGTGGTGATGAACAGAGTGTCTGAATTAAGCAGACCACTCTTACCCAGTCCAAAGATCAGGGCTTGATCCATCACCGTTATTTAGCTCACTGCCCCATCCCAGCTCAGAACCTGGCTATATGCAAATTAGTCAGTCCCTGGCCCAGTGCATCATGGGAACAGGGCAGACCAAACTACCAAGCCAATTCTTCACCAGAAAGGATACAAGCTACCGGGGACCGGTTTCTGGCATTTCAGCCTCGTTGGCCCGGCTTGCTTGAATCCTGATAGAGCAGTGAGCAAGGGACTCATGTCTGAGTATACCCTGCCACACCTATAGTGGCCAAAAACGATTCAGAAAAGGGGGTGGTGATGAACAGAGTGTCTGAATTAAGCAGACCACTCTTACCCAGTCCAAAGATCAGGGCTTGATCCATCACCGTTATTTAGCTCACTGCCCCATCCCAGCTCAGAACCTGGCTATATGCAAATTAGTCAGTCCCTGGCCCAGTGCATCATGGGAACAGGGCAGACCAAACTACCAAGCCAATTCTTCACCAGAAAGGATACAAGCTACCGGGGACCGGTTTCTGGCATTTCAGCCTCGTCGGCCCGGCTTGCTTGAATCCTGATGGAGCAGTGAGCAAGGGACTCATGTCTGAGTATACCCTGCCACACCTATAGTGGCCAAAAACGATTCAGAAAAGGGGGTGGTGATGAACAGAGTGTCTGAATTAAGCAGACCACTCTTACCCAGTCCAAAGATCAGGGCTTGATCCATCACCGTTATTTAGCTCACTGCCCCATCCCAGCTCAGAACCTGGCTATATGCAAATTAGTCAGTCCCTGGCCCAGTGCATCATGGGAACAGGGCAGACCAAACTACCAAGCCAATTCTTCACCAGAAAGGATACAAGCTACCGGGGACCGGTTTCTGGCATTTCAGCCTCGTCGGCCCGGCTTGCTTGAATCCTGATGGAGCAGTGAGCAAGGGACTCATGTCTGAGTATACCCTGCCACACCTATAGTGGCCAAAAACGATTCAGAAAAGGGGGTGGTGATGAACAGAGTGTCTGAATTAAGCAGACCACTCTTACCCAGTCCAAAGATCAGGGCTTGATCCATCACCGTTATTTAGCTCACTGCCCCATCCCAGCTCAGAACCTGGCTATATGCAAATTAGTCAGTCCCTGGCCCAGTGCATCATGGGAACAGGGCAGACCAAACTACCAAGCCAATTCTTCACCAGAAAGGATACAAGCTACCGGGGACCGGTTTCTGGCATTTCAGCCTCGTCGGCCCGGCTTGCTTGAATCCTGATGGAGCAGTGAGCAAGGGACTCATGTCTGAGTATACCCTGCCACACCTATAGTGGCCAAAAACCATTCAGAAAAGGGGGTGGTGATGAACAGAGTGTCTGAATTAAGCAGACCACTCTTACCCAGTCCAAAGATCAGGGCTTGATCCATCACCGTTATTTAGCTCACTGCCCCATCCCAGCTCAGAACCTGGCTATATGCAAATTAGTCAGTCCCTGGCCCAGTGCATCATGGGAACAGGGCAGACCAAACTACCAAGCCAATTCTTCACCAGAAAGGATACAAGCTACCGGGGACCGGTTTCTGGCATTTCAGCCTCGTCGGCCCGGCTTGCTTGAATCCTGATGGAGCAGTGAGCAAGGGACTCATGTCTGAGTATACCCTGCCACACCTATAGTGGCCAAAAACGATTCAGAAAAGGGGGTGGTGATGAACAGAGTGTCTGAATTAAGCAGACCACTCTTACCCAGTCCAAAGATCAGGGCTTGATCCATCACCGTTATTTAGCTCACTGCCCCATCCCAGCTCAGAACCTGGCTATATGCAAATTAGTCAGTCCCTGGCCCAGTGCATCATGGGAACAGGGCAGACCAAACTACCAAGCCAATTCTTCACCAGAAAGGATACAAGCTACCGGGGACCGGTTTCTGGCATTTCAGCCTCGTCGGCCCGGCTTGCTTGAATCCTGATGGAGCAGTGAGCAAGGGACTCATGTCTGAGTATACCCTGCCACACCTATAGTGGCCAAAAACCATTCAGAAAAGGGGGTGGTGATGAACAGAGTGTCTGAATTAAGCAGACCACTCTTACCCAGTCCAAAGATCAGGGCTTGATCCATCACCGTTATTTAGCTCACTGCCCCATCCCAGCTCAGAACCTGGCTATATGCAAATTAGTCAGTCCCTGGCCCAGTGCATCATGGGAACAGGGCAGACCAAACTACCAAGCCAATTCTTCACCAGAAAGGATACAAGCTACCGGGGACCGGTTTCTGGCATTTCAGCCTCGTCGGCCCGGCTTGCTTGAATCCTGATGGAGCAGTGAGCAAGGCACTCATGTCTGAGTATACCCTGCCACACCTATAGTGGCCAAAAACCATTCAGAAAAGGGGGTGGTGATGAACAGAGTGTCTGAATTAAGCAGACCACTCTTACCCAGTCCAAAGATCAGGGCTTGATCAATCACCGTTATTTAGCTCACTGCCCCATCCCAGCTCAGAACCTGACTATATGCAAATTAGTCAGTCCCTGGCCCAGTGCATCATGGGAACAGGGCAGACCAAACTACCAAGCCAATTCTTCACCAGAAAGGATACAAGCTACCGGGGACCGGTTTCTGGCATTTCAGCCTCGTCGGCCCGGCTTGCTTGAATCCTGATGGAGCAGTGAGCAAGGGACTCATGTCTGAGTATACCCTGCCACACCTATAGTGGCCAAAAACGATTCAGAAAAAGGGGTGGTGATGAACAGAGTGTCTGAATTAAGCAGACCACTCTTACCCAGTCCAAAGATCAGGGCTTGATCCATCACCGTTATTTAGCTCACTGCCCCATCCCAGCTCAGAACCTGGCTATATGCAAATTAGTCAGTCCCTGGCCCAGTGCATCATGGGAACAGGGCAGACCAAACTACCAAGCCAATTCTTCACCAGAAAGGATACAAGCTACCGGGGACCGGTTTCTGGCATTTCAGCCTCGTCGGCCCGGCTTGCTTGAATCCTGATGGAGCAGTGAGCAAGGGACTCATGTCTGAGTATACCCTGCCACACCTATAGTGGCCAAAAACCATTCAGAAAAGGGGGTGGTGATGAACAGAGTGTCTGAATTAAGCAGACCACTCTTACCCAGTCCAAAGATCAGGGCTTGATCCATCACCGTTATTTAGCTCACTGCCCCATCCCAGCTCAGAACCTGGCTATATGCAAATTAATCAGTCCCTGGCCCAGTGCATCATGGGAACAGGGCAGACCAAACTACCAAGCCAATTCTTCACCAGAAAGTATACAAGCTACCGGGGACCGGTTTCTGGCATTTCAGCCTCGTCGGCCCGGCTTGCTTGAATCCTGATGGAGCAGTGAGCAAGGGACTCATGTTTGAGTATACCCTGCCACAGCTATAATGGCCAAAAACGATTCAGAAAACGGGGTGGTGATGAACAGAGTGTCTGAATTAAGCAGACCACTCTCACCCAGTCCAAAGATCAGGGCTTGATCCATCACCGTTATTTAGCTCACTGCCCCATCCCAGCTCAGAACCTGGCTATATGCAAATTAGTCAGTCCCTGGCCCAGTGCATCATGGGAACAGGGCAGACCAAACTACCAAGCCAATTCTTCACCAGAAAGGATACAAGCTACCGGGGACCGGTTTCTGGCATTTCAGCCTCGTCGGCCCGGCTTGCTTGAATCCTGATGGAGCAGTGAGCAAGGGACTCATGTCTGAGTATACCCTGCCACACTTATAGTGGCCAAAAACCATTCAGAAAGGGGGGTGGTGATGAACAGAGTGTCTGAATTAAGCAGACCACTCTTACCCAGTCCAAAGATCAGGGCTTGATCCATCACCGTTATTTAGCTCACTGCCCCATCCCAGCTCAGAACCTGGCTATATGCAAATTAGTCAGTCCCTGGCCCAGTGCATCATGGGAACAGGGCAGACCAAACTACCAAGCCAATTCTTCACCAGAAAGGATACAAGCTACCGGGGACCGGTTTCTGGCATTTCAGCCTCGTCGGCCCGGCTTGCTTGAATCCTGATGGAGCAGTGAGCAAGGGACTCATGTCTGAGTATACCCTGCCACACCTATAGTGGCCAAAAACCATTCAGAAAAGGGGGTGGTGATGAACAGAGTGTCTGAATTAAGCAGACCACTCTTACCCAGTCCAAAGATCAGGGCTTGATCCATCACCGTTATTTAGCTCACTGCCCCATCCCAGCTCAGAACCTGGCTATATGCAAATTAGTCAGTCCCTGGCCCAGTGCATCATGGGAACAGGGCAGACCAAACTACCAAGCCAATTCTTCACCAGAAAGGATACAAGCTACCGGGGACCGGTTTCTGGCATTTCAGCCTCGTCGGCCCGGCTTGCTTGATTCCTGATGGAGCAGTGAGCAAGGGACTCATGTCTGAGTATACCCTGCCACACCTATAGTGGCCAAAAACCATTCAGAAAAGGGGGTGGTGATGTACAGAGTGTCTGAATTAAGCAGACCACTCTTACCCAGTCCAAAGATCAGGGCTTGATCAATCACCATTATTTAGCTCACTGCCCCATCCCAGCTCAGAACCTGGCTATATGCAAATTAGTCAGTCCCTGGCCCAGTGCATCATGGGAACAGGGCAGACCAAACTACCAAGCCAATTCTTCACCAGAAAGGATACAAGCTACCGGGGACCGGTTTCTGGCATTTCAGCCTCGTCGGCCCGGCTTGCTTGAATCCTGATGGAGCAGTGAGCAAGGGACTCATGTCTGAGTATACCCTGCCACACCTATAGTGGCCAAAAACGATTCAGAAAAGGGGGTGGTGATGAACAGAGTGTCTGAATTAAGCAGACCACTCTTACCCAGTCCAAAGATCAGGGCTTGATCCATCACCGTTATTTAGCTCACTGCCCCATCCCAGCTCAGAACCTGGCTATATGCAAATTAGTCAGTCCCTGGCCCAGTGCATCATGGGAACAGGGCAGACCAAACTACCAAGCCAATTCTTCACCAGAAAGGATACAAGCTACCGGGGACCGGTTTCTGGCATTTCAGCCTCGTCGGCCCGGCTTGCTTGAATCCTGATGGAGCAGTGAGCAAGGGACTCATGTCTGAGTATACCCTGCCACACCTATAGTGGCCAAAAACCATTCAGAAAAGGGGGTGGTGATGAACAGAGTGTCTGAATTAAGCAGACCACTCTTACCCAGTCCAAAGATCAGGGCTTGATCCATCACCGTTATTTAGCTCACTGCCCCATCCCAGCTCAGAACCTGGCTATATGCAAATTAGTCAGTCCCTGGCCCAGTGCATCATGGGAACAGGGCAGACCAAACTACCAAGCCAATTCTTCACCAGAAAGGATACAAGCTACCGGGGACCGGTTTCTGGCATTTCAGCCTCGTCGGCCCGGCTTGCTTGAATCCTGATGGAGCAGTGAGCAAGGCACTCATGTCTGAGTATACCCTGCCACACCTATAGTGGCCAAAAACCATTCAGAAAAGGGGGTGGTGATGAACAGAGTGTCTGAATTAAGCAGACCACTCTTACCCAGTCCAAAGATCAGGGCTTGATCAATCACCGTTATTTAGCTCACTGCCCCATCCCAGCTCAGAACCTGACTATATGCAAATTAGTCAGTCCCTGGCCCAGTGCATCATGGGAACAGGGCAGACCAAACTACCAAGCCAATTCTTCACCAGAAAGGATACAAGCTACCGGGGACCGGTTTCTGGCATTTCAGCCTCGTCGGCCCGGCTTGCTTGAATCCTGATGGAGCAGTGAGCAAGGGACTCATGTCTGAGTATACCCTGCCACACCTATAGTGGCCAAAAACGATTCAGAAAAAGGGGTGGTGATGAACAGAGTGTCTGAATTAAGCAGACCACTCTTACCCAGTCCAAAGATCAGGGCTTGATCCATCACCGTTATTTAGCTCACTGCCCCATCCCAGCTCAGAACCTGGCTATATGCAAATTAGTCAGTCCCTGGCCCAGTGCATCATGGGAACAGGGCAGACCAAACTACCAAGCCAATTCTTCACCAGAAAGGATACAAGCTACCGGGGACCGGTTTCTGGCATTTCAGCCTCGTCGGCCCGGCTTGCTTGAATCCTGATGGAGCAGTGAGCAAGGGACTCATGTCTGAGTATACCCTGCCACACCTATAGTGGCCAAAAACCATTCAGAAAAGGGGGTGGTGATGAACAGAGTGTCTGAATTAAGCAGACCACTCTTACCCAGTCCAAAGATCAGGGCTTGATCCATCACCGTTATTTAGCTCACTGCCCCATCCCAGCTCAGAACCTGGCTATATGCAAATTAATCAGTCCCTGGCCCAGTGCATCATGGGAACAGGGCAGACCAAACTACCAAGCCAATTCTTCACCAGAAAGTATACAAGCTACCGGGGACCGGTTTCTGGCATTTCAGCCTCGTCGGCCCGGCTTGCTTGAATCCTGATGGAGCAGTGAGCAAGGGACTCATGTTTGAGTATACCCTGCCACAGCTATAATGGCCAAAAACGATTCAGAAAACGGGGTGGTGATGAACAGAGTGTCTGAATTAAGCAGACCACTCTTACCCAGTCCAAAGATCAGGGCTTGATCCATCACCGTTATTTAGCTCACTGCCCCATCCCAGCTCAGAACCTGGCTATATGCAAATTAGTCAGTCCCTGGCCCAGTGCATCATGGGAACAGGGCAGACCAAACTACCAAGCCAATTCTTCACCAGAAAGGATACAAGCTACCGGGGACCGGTTTCTGGCATTTCAGCCTCGTCGGCCCGGCTTGCTTGAATCCTGATGGAGCAGTGAGCAAGGGACTCATGTCTGAGTATACCCTGCCACACTTATAGTGGCCAAAAACCATTCAGAAAGGGGGGTGGTGATGAACAGAGTGTCTGAATTAAGCAGACCACTCTTACCCAGTCCAAAGATCAGGGCTTGATCCATCACCGTTATTTAGCTCACTGCCCCATCCCAGCTCAGAACCTGGCTATATGCAAATTAGTCAGTCCCTGGCCCAGTGCATCATGGGAACAGGGCAGACCAAACTACCAAGCCAATTCTTCACCAGAAAGGATACAAGCTACCGGGGACCGGTTTCTGGCATTTCAGCCTCGTCGGCCCGGCTTGCTTGAATCCTGATGGAGCAGTGAGCAAGGGACTCATGTCTGAGTATACCCTGCCACACCTAGAGTGGCCAAAAACCATTCAGAAAAGGGGGTGGTGATGAACAGAGTGTCTGAATTAAGCAGACCACTCTTACCCAGTCCAAAGATCAGGGCTTGATCCATCACCGTTATTTAGCTCACTGCCCCATCCCAGCTCAGAACCTGGCTATATGCAAATTAGTCAGTCCCTGGCCCAGTGCATCATGGGAACAGGGCAGACCAAACTACCAAGCCAATTCTTCACCAGAAAGGATACAAGCTACCGGGGACCGGTTTCTGGCATTTCAGCCTCGTCGGCCCGGCTTGCTTGAATCCTGATGGAGCAGTGAGCAAGGGACTCATGTCTGAGTATACCCTGCCACACCTATAGTGGCCAAAAACGATTCAGAAAAGGGGGTGGTGATGAACAGAGTGTCTGAATTAAGCAGACCACTCTTACCCAGTCCAAAGATCAGGGCTTGATCCATCACCGTTATTTAGCTCACTGCCCCATCCCAGCTCAGAACCTGGCTATATGCAAATTAGTCAGTCCCTGGCCCAGTGCATCATGGGAACAGGGCAGACCAAACTACCAAGCCAATTCTTCACCAGAAAGGATACAAGCTACCGGGGACCGGTTTCTGGCATTTCAGCCTCGTCGGCCCGGCTTGCTTGAATCCTGATGGAGCAGTGAGCAAGGGACTCATGTCTGAGTATACCCTGCCACACCTATAGTGGCCAAAAACGATTCAGAAAAGGGGGTGGTGATGAACAGAGTGTCTGAATTAAGCAGACCACTCTTACCCAGTCCAAAGATCAGGGCTTGATCCATCACCGTTATTTAGCTCACTGCCCCATCCCAGCGCAGAACCTGGCTATATGCAAATTAGTCAGTCCCTGGCCCAGTGCATCATGGGAACAGGGCAGACCAAACTACCAAGCCAATTCTTCACCAGAAAGGATACAAGCTACCGGGGACCGGTTTCTGGCATTTCAGCCTCGTCGGCCCGGCTTGCTTGAATCCTGATGGAGCAGTGAGCAAGGGACTCATGTCTGAGTATACCCTGCCACACCTATAGTGGCCAAAAACGATTCAGAAAAGGGGGTGGTGATGAACAGAGTGTCTGAATTAAGCAGACCACTCTTACCCAGTCCAAAGATCAGGGCTTGATCCATCACCGTTATTTAGCTCACTGCCCCATCCCAGCTCAGAACCTGGCTATATGCAAATTAGTCAGTCCCTGGCCCAGTGCATCATGGGAACAGGGCAGACCAAACTACCAAGCCAATTCTTCACCAGAAAGGATACAAGCTACCGGGGACCGGTTTCTGGCATTTCAGCCTCGTCGGCCCAGCTTGCTTGAATCCTGATGGAGCAGTGAGCAAGGGACTCATGTCTGAGTATACCCTGCCACACCTATAGTGGCCAAAAACGATTCAGAAAAGGGGGTGGTGATGAACAGAGTGTCTGAATTAAGCAGACCACTCTTACCCAGTCCAAAGATCAGGGCTTGATCCATCACCGTTATTTAGCTCACTGCCCCATCCCAGCTCAGAACCTGGCTATATGCAAATTAGTCAGTCCCTGGCCCAGTGCATCATGGGAACAGGGCAGACCAAACTACCAAGCCAATTCTTCACCAGAAAGGATACAAGCTACCGGGGACCGGTTTCTGGCATTTCAGCCTCGTCGGCCCGGCTTGCTTGAATCCTGATGGAGCAGTGAGCAAGGGACTCATGTCTGAGTATACCCTGCCACACCTATAGTGGCCAAAAACGATTCAGAAAAGGGGGTGGTGATGAACAGAGTGTCTGAATTAAGCAGACCACTCTTACCCAGTCCAAAGATCAGGGCTTGATCCATCACCGTTATTTAGCTCACTGCCCCATCCCAGCTCAGAACCTGGCTATATGCAAATTAGTCAGTCCCTGGCCCAGTGCATCATGGGAACAGGGCAGACCAAACTACCAAGCCAATTCTTCACCAGAAAGGATACAAGCTACCGGGGACCGGTTTCTGGCATTTCAGCCTCGTTGGCCCGGCTTGCTTGAATCCTGATAGAGCAGTGAACAAGGGACTCATGTCTGAGTATACCCTGCCACACCTATAGTGGCCAAAAACGATTCAGAAAAGGGGGTGGTGATGAACAGAGTGTCTGAATTAAGCAGACCACTCTTACCCAGTCCAAAGATCAGGGCTTGATCCATCACCGTTATTTAGCTCACTGCCCCATCCCAGCTCAGAACCTGGCTATATGCAAATTAGTCAGTCCCTGGCCCAGTGCATCATGGGAACAGGGCAGACCAAACTACCAAGCCAATTCTTCACCAGAAAGGATACAAGCTACCGGGGACCGGTTTCTGGCATTTCAGCCTCGTCGGCCCGGCTTGCTTGAATCCTGATGGAGCAGTGAGCAAGGGACTCATGTCTGAGTATACCCTGCCACACCTATAGTGGCCAAAAACGATTCAGAAAAGGGGGTGGTGATGAACAGAGTGTCTGAATTAAGCAGACCACTCTTACCCAGTCCAAAGATCAGGGCTTGATCCATCACCGTTATTTAGCTCACTGCCCCATCCCAGCTCAGAACCTGGCTATATGCAAATTAGTCAGTCCCTGGCCCAGTGCATCATGGGAACAGGGCAGACCAAACTACCAAGCCAATTCTTCACCAGAAAGGATACAAGCTACCGGGGACCGGTTTCTGGCATTTCAGCCTCGTCGGCCCGGCTTGCTTGAATCCTGATGGAGCAGTGAGCAAGGGACTCATGTCTGAGTATACCCTGCCACACCTATAGTGGCCAAAAACGATTCAGAAAAGGGGGTGGTGATGAACAGAGTGTCTGAATTAAGCAGACCACTCTTACCCAGTCCAAAGATCAGGGCTTGATCCATCACCGTTATTTAGCTCACTGCCCCATCCCAGCTCAGAACCTGGCTATATGCAAATTAGTCAGTCCCTGGCCCAGTGCATCATGGGAACAGGGCAGACCAAACTACCAAGCCAATTCTTCACCAGAAAGGATACAAGCTACCGGGGACCGGTTTCTGGCATTTCAGCCTCGTCGGCCCGGCTTGCTTGAATCCTGATGGAGCAGTGAGCAAGGGACTCATGTCTGAGTATACCCTGCCACACCTATAGTGGCCAAAAACGATTCAGAAAAGGGGGTGGTGATGAACAGAGTGTCTGAATTAAGCAGACCACTCTTACCCAGTCCAAAGATCAGGGCTTGATCCATCACCGTTATTTAGCTCACTGCCCCATCCCAGCTCAGAACCTGGCTATATGCAAATTAGTCAGTCCCTGGCCCAGTGCATCATGGGAACAGGGCAGACCAAACTACCAAGCCAATTCTTCACCAGAAAGGATACAAGCTACCGGGGACCAGTTTCTGGCATTTCAGCCTCGTCGGCCCGGCTTGCTTGAATCCTGATGGAGGTGTGGCGCCGCGGCCAGGGCGACTGACGCTGGAATCTGGGGACCACGGTTCGATCCCCGGCTCCGGCGGCAGGGTAGCCCAGCACCATGTGACTCTGGGCAATAGCTCACTTAATCTTCCCGACGGCCCCCAGCGCCTAGAGACCCCTACGGGTGATTGTGCGCTTTACAAATGTGGACTTTACCCAGTCCAAAGATCAGGGCTTGATCCATCACCGTTATTTAGCTCACTGCCCCATCCCAGCTCAGAACCTGGCCATATGCAAATTAGTCAGTCCCTGGCCCAGTGCATCATGGGAACAGGGCAGACCAAACTACCAAGCCAATTCTTCACCAGAAAGGATACAAGCTACCGGGGACCAGTTTCTGGCATTTCAGCCTCGTCGGCCCGGCTTGCTTGAATCCTGATGGAGCAGTGAGCAAGGGACTCATGTCTGAGTATACCCTGCCACACCTATGGTGGCCAAAAACGATTCAGAAAAGGGGGTGGTGATGAACAGAGTGTCTGAATTAAGCAGACCACTCTTACCCAGTCCAAAGATCAGGGCTTGATCCATCACCGTTATTTAGCTCACTGCCCCATCCCAGCTCAGAACCTGGCTATATGCAAATTAGTCAGTCCCTGGCCCAGTGCATCATGGGAACAGGGCAGACCAAACTACCAAGCCAATTCTTCACCAGAAAGGATACAAGCTACCGGGGACCGGTTTCTGGCATTTCAGCATCTCCAGCCCGGCTTGCTTGAATCCTGATGGAGCAGTGAGCAAGGGTCTCATGTCTGAGTATACCCTGCCACACCTATAGTGGCCAAAAACGATTCAGAAAAGGGGGTGGTGATGAACAGAGTGTCTGAATTAAGCAGACCACTCTTACCCAGTCCAAAGATCAGGGCTTGATCCATCACCGTTATTTAGCTCACTGCCCCATCCCAGCTCAGAACCTGGCTATATGCAAATTAGTCAGTCCCTGGCCCAGTGCATCATGGGAACAGGGCAGACCAAACTACCAAGCCAATTCTTCACCAGAAAGGATACAAGCTACCGGGGACCGGTTTCTGGCATTTCAGCCTCGTCGGCCCGGCTTGCTTGAATCCTGATGGAGCAGTGAGCAAGGGACTCATGTCTGAGTATACCCTGCCACACCTATAGTGGCCAAAAACGATTCAGAAAAGGGGGTGGTGATGAACAGAGTGTCTGAATTAAGCAGACCACTCTTACCCAGTCCAAAGATCAGGGCTTGATCCATCACCGTTATTTAGCTCACTGCCCCATCCCAGCTCAGAACCTGGCTATATGCAAATTAGTCAGTCCCTGGCCCAGTGCATCATGGGAACAGGGCAGACCAAACTACCAAGCCAATTCTTCACCAGAAAGGATACAAGCTACCGGGGACCGGTTTCTGGCATTTCAGCCTCGTCGGCCCGGCTTGCTTGAATCCTGATGGAGCAGTGAGCAAGGGACTCATATCTGAGTATACCCTGCCACACCTATAGTGGCCAAAAACGATTCAGAAAAGGGGGTGGTGATGAACAGAGTGTCTGAATTAAGCAGACCACTCTTACCCAGTCCAAAGATCAGGGCTTGATCCATCACCGTTATTTAGCTCACTGCCCCATCCCAGCTCAGAACCTGGCTATATGCAAATTAGTCAGTCCCTGGCCCAGTGCATCATGGGAACAGGGCAGACCAAACTACCAAGCCAATTCTTCACCAGAAAGGATACAAGCTACCGGGGACCGGTTTCTGGCATTTCAGCCTCGTCGGCCCGGCTTGCTTGAATCCTGATGGAGCAGTGAGCAAGGGACTCATGTCTGAGTATACCCTGCCACACCTATAGTGGCCAAAAACGATTCAGAAAAGGGGGTGGTGATGAACAGAGTGTCTGAATTAAGCAGACCACTCTTACCCAGTCCAAAGATCAGGGCTTGATCCATCACCGTTATTTAGCTCACTGCCCCATCCCAGCTCAGAACCTGGCTATGTGCAAATTAGTCAGTCCCTGGCCCAGTGCATCATGGGAACAGGGCAGACCAAACTATCAAGCCAATTCTTCACCAGAAAGGATACAAGCTACCGGGGACTGGTTTCTGGCATTTCAGCCTCGTCGGCCCGGCTTGCTTGAATCCTGATGGAGCAGTGAGCAAGGGACTCATGTCTGAGTATACCCTGCCACACCTATAGTGGCCAAAAACGATTCAGAAAAGGGGGTGGTGATGAACAGAGTGTCTGAATTAAGCAGACCTCTCTTACCCAGTCCAAAGATCAGGGCTTGATCCATCACCGTTATTTAGCTCACTGCCCCATCCCAGCTCAGAACCTGGCTATATGCAAATTAGTCAGTCCCTGGCCCAGTGCATCATGGGAACAGGGCAGACCAAACTACCAAACTAATTCTTCACCAGAAAGGATACAAGCTACCGGGGACCGGTTTCTGGCATTTCAGCCTCGTCGGCCCGGCTTGCTTGAATCCTGATGGAGCAGTGAGCAAGGGACTCATGTCTGAGTATACCCTGCCACACCTATAGTGGCCAAAAAAGATTCAGAAAAGGGGATGGTGATGAACAGAGTGTCTGAATTAAGCAGACCACTCTTACCCAGTCCAAAGATCAGGGCTTGATCCATCACCGTTATTTAGCTCACTGCCCCATCCCAGCTCAGAACCTGGCTACATGCAAATTAGTCAGTCCCTGGCCCAGTGCATCATGGGAACAGGGCAGACCAAACTACCAAGCCAATTCTTCACCAGAAAGGATACAAGCTACCGGGGACCGGTTTCTGGCATTTCAGCCTCGTCGGCCCGGCTTGCTTGAATCCTGATGGAGCAGTGAGCAAGGGACTCATGTCTGAGTATACCCTGCCACACCTATAGTGGCCAAAAACGATTCAGAAAAGGGGGTGGTGATGAACAGAGTGTCTGAATTAAGCAGACCACTCTTACCCAGTCCAAAGATCAGGGCTTGATCCATCACCGTTATTTAGCTCACTGCCCCATCCCAGCTCAGAACCTGGCTATATGCAAATTAGTCAGTCCCTGGCCCAGTGCATCATGGGAACAGGGCAGACCAAACTACCAAGCCAATTCTTCACCAGAAAGGATACAAGCTACCGGGGACCGGTTTCTGGCATTTCAGCCTCGTCGGCCCGGCTTGCTTGAATCCTGATGGAGCAGTGAGCAAGGGACTCATGTCTGAGTATACCCTGCCACACCTATAGTGGCCAAAAACGATTCAGAAAAGGGGGTGGTGATGAACAGAGTGTCTGAATTAAGCAGACCACTCTTACCCAGTCCAAAGATCAGGGCTTGATCCATCACTGTTATTTAGCTCACTGCCCCATCCCAGCTCAGAACCTGGTTATATGCAAATTAGTCAGTCCCTGGCCCAGTGCATCATGGGAACAGGGCAGACCAAACTACCAAACTAATTCTTCACCAGAAAGGATACAAGCTACCGGGGACCGGTTTCTGGCATTTCAGCCTCGTCGGCCCGGCTTGCTTGAATCCTGATGGAGCAGTGAGCAAGGGACTCATGTCTGAGTATACCCTGCCACACCTATAGTGGCCAAAAACGATTCAGAAAAGGGGGTGGTGATGAACAGAGTGTCTGAATTAAGCAGACCACTCTTACCCAGTCCAAAGATCAGGGCTTGATCCATCACCGTTATTTAGCTCACTGCCCCATCCCAGCTCAGAACCTGGCTATATGCAAATTAGTCAGTCCCTGGCCCAGTGCATCATGGGAACAGGGCAGACCAAACTACCAAGCCAATTCTTCACCAGAAAGGATACAAGCTACCGGGGACTGGTTTCTGGCATTTCAGCCTCGTCGGCCCGGCTTGCTTGAATCCTGATGGAGCAGTGAGCAAGGGACTCATGTCTGAGTATACCCTGCCACACCTATAGTGGCCAAAAACGATTCAGAAAAGGGGGTGGTGATGAACAGAGTGTCTGAATTAAGCAGACCACTCTTACCCAGTCCAAAGATCAGGGCTTGATCCATCACCGTTATTTAGCTCACTGCCCCATCCCAGCTCAGAACCTGGCTATATGCAAATTAGTCAGTCCCTGGCCCAGTGCATCATGGGAACAGGGCAGACCAAACTATCAAGCCAATTCTTCACCAGAAAGGATACAAGCTACCGGGGACCGGTTTCTGGCATTTCAGCCTCGTCGGCCCGGCTTGCTTGAATCCTGATGGAGCAGTGAGCAAGAGACTCATGTCTGAGTATACCCTGCCACACCTATAGTGGCCAAAAACGATTCAGAAAAGGGGGTGGTGATGAACAGAGTGTCTGAATTAAGCAGACCACTCTTACCCAGTCCAAAGATCAGGGCTTGATCCATCACCGTTATTTAGCTCACTGCCCCATCCCAGCTCAGAACCTGGCTATATGCAAATTAGTCAGTCCCTGGCCCAGTGCATCATGGGAACAGGGCAGACCAAACTACCAAGCCAATTCTTCACCAGAAAGGATACAAGCTACCGGGGACCGGTTTCTGGCATTTCAGCCTCGTCGGCCCTGCTTGCTTGAATCCTGATGGAGCAGTGAGCAAGGGACTCATGTCTGAGTATACCCTGCCACACCTATAGTGGCCAAAAACGATTCAGAAAAGGGGGTGGTGATGAACAGAGTGTCTGAATTAAGCAGACCACTCTTACCCAGTCCAAAGATCAGGGCTTGATCCATCACCGTTATTTAGCTCACTGCCCCATCCCAGCTCAGAACCTGGCTATGTGCAAATTAGTCAGTCCCTGGCCCAGTGCATCATGGGAACAGGGCAGACCAAACTACCAAGCCAATTCTTCACCAGAAAGGATACAAGCTACCGGGGACCGGTTTCTGGCATTTCAGCCTCGTCGGCCCGGCTTGCTTGAATCCTGATGGAGCAGTGAGCAAGGGACTCATGTCTGAGTATACCCTGCCACACCTATAGTGGCCAAAAACGAATCAGAAAAGGGGATGGTGATGAACAGAGTGTCTGAATTAAGCAGACCACTCTTACCCAGTCCAAAGATCAGGGCTTGATCCATCACCGTTATTTAGCTCACTGCCCCATCCCAGCTCAGAACCTGGCTATATGCAAATTAGCCAGTCCCTGGCCCAGTGCATCATGGGAACAGGGCAGACCAAACTACCAAGCCAATTCTTCACCAGAAAGGATACAAGCTACCGGGGACCGGTTTCTGGCATTTCAGCCTCGTCGGCCCGGCTTGCTTGAATCCTGATGGAGCAGTGAGCAAGGGACTCATGTCTGAGTATACCCTGCCACACCTATAGTGGCCAAAAACGATTCAGAAAAGGGGGTGGTGATGAACAGAGTGTCTGAATTAAGCAGACCACTCTTACCCAGTCCAAAGATCAGGGCTTGATCCATCACCGTTATTTAGCTCACTGCCCCATCCCAGCTCAGAACCTGGCTATATGCAAATTAGTCAGTCCCTGGCCCAGTGCATCATGGGAACAGGGCAGACCAAACTACCAAGCCAATTCTTCACCAGAAAGGATACAAGCTACCGGGGACCGGTTTCTGGCATTTCAGCCTCGTCGGCCCGGCTTGCTTGATTCCTGATGGAGCAGTGAGCAAGGGACTCATGTCTGAGTATACCCTGCCACACCTATAGTGGCCAAAAACCATTCAGAAAAGGGGGTGGTGATGTACAGAGTGTCTGAATTAAGCAGACCACTCTTACCCAGTCCAAAGATCAGGGCTTGATCAATCACCATTATTTAGCTCACTGCCCCATCCCAGCTCAGAACCTGGCTATATGCAAATTAGTCAGTCCCTGGCCCAGTGCATCATGGGAACAGGGCAGACCAAACTACCAAGCCAATTCTTCACCAGAAAGGATACAAGCTACCGGGGACCGGTTTCTGGCATTTCAGCCTCGTCGGCCCGGCTTGCTTGAATCCTGATGGAGCAGTGAGCAAGGCACTCATGTCTGAGTATACCCTGCCACACCTATAGTGGCCAAAAACCATTCAGAAAAGGGGGTGGTGATGAACAGAGTGTCTGAATTAAGCAGACCACTCTTACCCAGTCCAAAGATCAGGGCTTGATCAATCACCGTTATTTAGCTCACTGCCCCATCCCAGCTCAGAACCTGACTATATGCAAATTAGTCAGTCCCTGGCCCAGTGCATCATGGGAACAGGGCAGACCAAACTACCAAGCCAATTCTTCACCAGAAAGGATACAAGCTACCGGGGACCGGTTTCTGGCATTTCAGCCTCGTCGGCCCGGCTTGCTTGAATCCTGATGGAGTAGTGAGCAAGGGACTCATGTCTGAGTATACCCTGCCACACCTATAGTGGCCAAAAACGATTCAGAAAAAGGGGTGGTGATGAACAGAGTGTCTGAATTAAGCAGACCACTCTTACCCAGTCCAAAGATCAGGGCTTGATCCATCACCGTTATTTAGCTCACTGCCCCATCCCAGCTCAGAACCTGGCTATATGCAAATTAGTCAGTCCCTGGCCCAGTGCATCATGGGAACAGGGCAGACCAAACTACCAAGCCAATTCTTCACCAGAAAGGATACAAGCTACCGGGGACCGGTTTCTGGCATTTCAGCCTCGTCGGCCCGGCTTGCTTGAATCCTGATGGAGCAGTGAGCAAGGGACTCATGTCTGAGTATACCCTGCCACACCTATAGTGGCCAAAAACCATTCAGAAAAGGGGGTGGTGATGAACAGAGTGTCTGAATTAAGCAGACCACTCTTACCCAGTCCAAAGATCAGGGCTTGATCCATCACCGTTATTTAGCTCACTGCCCCATCCCAGCTCAGAACCTGGCTATATGCAAATTAATCAGTCCCTGGCCCAGTGCATCATGGGAACAGGGCAGACCAAACTACCAAGCCAATTCTTCACCAGAAAGTATACAAGCTACCGGGGACCGGTTTCTGGCATTTCAGCCTCGTCGGCCCGGCTTGCTTGAATCCTGATGGAGCAGTGAGCAAGGGACTCATGTTTGAGTATACCCTGCCACAGCTATAATGGCCAAAAACGATTCAGAAAACGGGGTGGTGATGAACAGAGTGTCTGAATTAAGCAGACCACTCTTACCCAGTCCAAAGATCAGGGCTTGATCCATCACCGTTATTTAGCTCACTGCCCCATCCCAGCTCAGAACCTGGCTATATGCAAATTAGTCAGTCCCTGGCCCAGTGCATCATGGGAACAGGGCAGACCAAACTACCAAGCCAATTCTTCACCAGAAAGGATACAAGCTACCGGGGACCGGTTTCTGGCATTTCAGCCTCGTCGGCCCGGCTTGCTTGAATCCTGATGGAGCAGTGAGCAAGGGACTCATGTCTGAGTATACCCTGCCACACTTATAGTGGCCAAAAACCATTCAGAAAGGGGGGTGGTGATGAACAGAGTGTCTGAATTAAGCAGACCACTCTTACCCAGTCCAAAGATCAGGGCTTGATCCATCACCGTTATTTAGCTCACTGCCCCATCCCAGCTCAGAACCTGGCTATATGCAAATTAGTCAGTCCCTGGCCCAGTGCATCATGGGAACAGGGCAGACCAAACTACCAAGCCAATTCTTCACCAGAAAGGATACAAGCTACCGGGGACCGGTTTCTGGCATTTCAGCCTCGTCGGCCCGGCTTGCTTGAATCCTGATGGAGCAGTGAGCAAGGGACTAATGTCTGAGTATACCCTGCCACACCTATAGTGGCCAAAAACGATTCAGAAAAGGGGGTGGTGATGAACAGAGTGTCTGAATTAAGCAGACCACTCTTACCCAGTCCAAAGATCAGGGCTTGATCCATCACCGTTATTTAGCTCACTGCCCCATCCCAGCTCAGAACCTGGCTATATGCAAATTAGTCAGTCCCTGGCCCAGTGCATCATGGGAACAGGGCAGACCAAACTACCAAGCCAATTCTTCACCAGAAAGGATACAAGCTACCGGGGACCGGTTTCTGGCATTTCAGCCTCGTCGGCCCGGCTTGCTTGAATCCTGATGGAGCAGTGAGCAAGGGACTCATGTCTGAGTATACCCTGCCACACCTATAGTGGCCAAAAACCATTCAGAAAAGGGGGTGGTGATGAACAGAGTGTCTGAATTAAGCAGACCACTCTTACCCAGTCCAAAGATCAGGGCTTGATCCATCACCGTTATTTAGCTCACTGCCCCATCCCAGCTCAGAACCTGGCTATATGCAAATTAGTCAGTCCCTGGCCCAGTGCATCATGGGAACAGGGCAGACCAAACTACCAAGCCAATTCTTCACCAGAAAGGATACAAGCTACCGGGGACCGGTTTCTGGCATTTCAGCCTCGTCGGCCCGGCTTGCTTGAATCCTGATGGAGCAGTGAGCAAGGGACTCATGTCTGAGTATACCCTGCCACACCTATAGTGGCCAAAAACGATTCAGAAAAGGGGGTGGTGATGAACAGAGTGTCTGAATTAAGCAGACCACTCTTACCCAGTCCAAAGATCAGGGCTTGATCCATCACCGTTATTTAGCTCACTGCCCCATCCCAGAGCAGAACCTGGCTATATGCAAATTAGTCAGTCCCTGGCCCAGTGCATCATGGGAACAGGGCAGACCAAACTACCAAGCCAATTCTTCACCAGAAAGGATACAAGCTACCGGGGACCGGTTTCTGGCATTTCAGCCTCGTCGGCCCGGCTTGCTTGAATCCTGATGGAGCAGTGAGCAAGGGACTCATGTCTGAGTATACCCTGCCACACCTATAGTGGCCAAAAACGATTCAGAAAAGGGGGTGGTGATGAACAGAGTGTCTGAATTAAGCAGACCACTCTTACCCAGTCCAAAGATCAGGGCTTGATCCATCACCGTTATTTAGCTCACTGCCCCATCCCAGCTCAGAACCTGGCTATATGCAAATTAGTCAGTCCCTGGCCCAGTGCATCATGGGAACAGGGCAGACCAAACTACCAAGCCAATTCTTCACCAGAAAGGATACAAGCTACCGGGGACCGGTTTCTGGCATTTCAGCCTCGTCGGCCCAGCTTGCTTGAATCCTGATGGAGCAGTGAGCAAGGGACTCATGTCTGAGTATACCCTGCCACACCTATAGTGGCCAAAAACGATTCAGAAAAGGGGGTGGTGATGAACAGAGTGTCTGAATTAAGCAGACCACTCTTACCCAGTCCAAAGATCAGGGCTTGATCCATCACCGTTATTTAGCTCACTGCCCCATCCCAGCTCAGAACCTGGCTATATGCAAATTAGTCAGTCCCTGGCCCAGTGCATCATGGGAACAGGGCAGACCAAACTACCAAGCCAATTCTTCACCAGAAAGGATACAAGCTACCGGGGACCGGTTTCTGGCATTTCAGCCTCGTCGGCCCGGCTTGCTTGAATCCTGATGGAGCAGTGAGCAAGGGACTCATGTCTGAGTATACCCTGCCACACCTATAGTGGCCAAAAACGATTCAGAAAAGGGGGTGGTGATGAACAGAGTGTCTGAATTAAGCAGACCACTCTTACCCAGTCCAAAGATCTGGGCTTGATCCATCACCGTTATTTAGCTCACTGCCCCATCCCAGCTCAGAACCTGGCTATATGCAAATTAGTCAGTCCCTGGCCCAGTGCATCATGGGAACAGGGCAGACCAAACTACCAAGCCAATTCTTCACCAGAAAGGATACAAGCTACCGGGGACCGGTTTCTGGCATTTCAGCCTCGTCGGCCCGGCTTGCTTGAATCCTGATAGAGCAGTGAGCAAGGGACTCATGTCTGAGTATACCCTGCCACACCTATAGTGGCCAAAAACGATTCAGAAAAGGGGGTGGTGATGAACAGAGTGTCTGAATTAAGCAGACCACTCTTACCCAGTCCAAAGATCAGGGCTTGATCCATCACCGTTATTTACCTCACTGCCCCATCCCAGCTCAGAACCTGGCTATATGCAAATTAGTCAGTCCCTGGCCCAGTGCATCATGGGAACAGGGCAGACCAAACTACCAAGCCAATTCTTCACCAGAAAGGATACAAGCTACCGGGGACCGGTTTCTGGCATTTCAGCCTCGTCGGCCCGGCTTGCTTGAATCCTGATGGAGCAGTGAGCAAGGGACTCATGTCTGAGTATACCCTGCCACACCTATAGTGGCCAAAAACGATTCAGAAAAGGGGGTGGTGATGAACAGAGTGTCTGAATTAAGCAGACCACTCTTACCCAGTCCAAAGATCAGGGCTTGATCCATCACCGTTATTTAGCTCACTGCCCCATCCCAGCTCAGAACCTGGCTATATGCAAATTAGTCAGTCCCTGGCCCAGTGCATCATGGGAACAGGGCAGACCAAACTACCAAGCCAATTCTTCACCAGAAAGGATACAAGCTACCGGGGACCGGTTTCTGGCATTTCAGCCTCGTCGGCCCGGCTTGCTTGAATCCTGATGGAGCAGTGAGCAAGGGACTCATGTCTGAGTATACCCTGCCACACCTATAGTGGCCAAAAACGATTCAGAAAAGGGGGTGGTGATGAACAGAGTGTCTGAATTAAGCAGACTACTCTTACCCAGTCCAAAGATCAGGGCTTGATCCATCACCGTTATTTAGCTCACTGCCCCATCCCAGCTCAGAACCTGGCTATATGCAAATTAGTCAGTCCCTGGCCCAGTGCATCATGGGAACAGGGCAGACCAAACTACCAAGCCAATTCTTCACCAGAAAGGATACAAGCTACCGGGGACCGGTTTCTGGCATTTCAGCCTCGTCGGCCCGGCTTGCTTGAATCCTGATGGAGCAGTGAGCAAGGGACTCATGTCTGAGTATACCCTGCCACACCTATAGTGGCCAAAAACGATTCAGAAAAGGGGGTGGTGATGAACAGAGTGTCTGAATTAAGCAGACCACTCTTACCCAGTCCAAAGATCAGGGCTTGATCCATCACCGTTATTTAGCTCACTGCCCCATCCCAGCTCAGAACCTGGCTATATGCAAATTAGTCAGTCCCTGGCCCAGTGCATCATGGGAACAGGGCAGACCAAACTACCAAGCCAATTCTTCACCAGAAAGGATACAAGCTACCGGGGACCAGTTTCTGGCATTTCAGCCTCGTCGGCCCGGCTTGCTTGAATCCTGATGGAGGTGTGGCGCCGCGGCCAGGGCGACTGACGCTGGAATCTGGGGACCACGGTTCGATCCCCGGCTCCGGCGGCAGGGTAGCCCAGCACCATGTGACTCTGGGCAATAGCTCACTTAATCTTCCCGACGGCCCCCAGCGCCTAGAGACCCCTACGGGTGATTGTGCGCTTTACAAATGTAGACTTTACCCAGTCCAAAGATCAGGGCTTGATCCATCACCGTTATTTAGCTCACTGCCCCATCCCAGCTCAGAACCTGGCCATATGCAAATTAGTCAGTCCCTGGCCCAGTGCATCATGGGAACAGGGCAGACCAAACTACCAAGCCAATTCTTCACCAGAAAGGATACAAGCTACCGGGGACCAGTTTCTGGCATTTCAGCCTCGTCGGCCCGGCTTGCTTGAATCCTGATGGAGCAGTGAGCAAGGGACTCATGTCTGAGTATACCCTGCCACACCTATAGTGGCCAAAAACGATTCAGAAAAGGGGGTGGTGATGAACAGAGTGTCTGAATTAAGCAGACCACTCTTACCCAGTCCAAAGATCAGGGCTTGATCCATCACCGTTATTTAGCTCACTGCCCCATCCCAGCTCAGAACCTGGCTATATGCAAATTAGTCAGTCCCTGGCCCAGTGCATCATGGGAACAGGGCAGACCAAACTACCAAGCCAATTCTTCACCAGAAAGGATACAAGCTACCGGGGACCGGTTTCTGGCATTTCAGCATCTCCAGCCCGGCTTGCTTGAATCCTGATGGAGCAGTGAGCAAGGGACTCATGTCTGAGTATACCCTGCCACACCTATAGTGGCCAAAAACGATTCAGAAAAGGGGGTGGTGATGAACAGAGTGTCTGAATTAAGCAGACCACTCTTACCCAGTCCAAAGATCAGGGCTTGATCCATCACCGTTATTTAGCTCACTGCCCCATCCCAGCTCAGAACCTGGCTATATGCAAATTAGTCAGTCCCTGGCCCAGTGCATCATGGGAACAGGGCAGACCAAACTACCAAGCCAATTCTTCACCAGAAAGGATACAAGCTACCGGGGACCGGTTTCTGGCATTTCAGCCTCGTCGGCCCGGCTTGCTTGAATCCTGATGGAGCAGTGAGCAAGGGACTCATGTCTGAGTATACCCTGCCACACCTATAGTGGCCAAAAACGATTCAGAAAAGGGGGTGGTGATGAACAGAGTGTCTGAATTAAGCAGACCACTCTTACCCAGTCCAAAGATCAGGGCTTGATCCATCACCGTTATTTAGCTCACTGCCCCATCCCAGCTCAGAACCTGGCTATATGCAAATTAGTCAGTCCCTGGCCCAGTGCATCATGGGAACAGGGCAGACCAAACTACCAAGCCAATTCTTCACCAGAAAGGATACAAGCTACCGGGGACCGGTTTCTGGCATTTCAGCCTCGTCGGCCCGGCTTGCTTGAATCCTGATGGAGCAGTGAGCAAGGGACTCATATCTGAGTATACCCTGCCACACCTATAGTGGCCAAAAACGATTCAGAAAAGGGGGTGGTGATGAACAGAGTGTCTGAATTAAGCAGACCACTCTTACCCAGTCCAAAGATCAGGGCTTGATCCATCACCGTTATTTAGCTCACTGCCCCATCCCAGCTCAGAACCTGGCTATATGCAAATTAGTCAGTCCCTGGCCCAGTGCATCATGGGAACAGGGCAGACCAAACTACCAAGCCAATTCTTCACCAGAAAGGATACAAGCTACCGGGGACCGGTTTCTGGCATTTCAGCCTCGTCGGCCCGGCTTGCTTGAATCCTGATGGAGCAGTGAGCAAGGGACTCATGTCTGAGTATACCCTGCCACACCTATAGTGGCCAAAAACGATTCAGAAAAGGGAATGGTGATGAACAGAGTGTCTGAATTAAGCAGACCACTCTTACCCAGTCCAAAGATCAGGGCTTGATCCATCACCGTTATTTAGCTCACTGCCCCATCCCAGCTCAGAACCTGGCTATATGCAAATTAGTCAGTCCCTGGCCCAGTGCATCATGGGAACAGGGCAGACCAAACTACCAAGCCAATTCTTCACCAGAAAGGATACAAGCTACCGGGGACCGGTTTCTGGCATTTCAGCCTCGTCGGCCCGGCTTGCTTGAATCCTGATGGAGCAGTGAGCAAGGGACTCATGTCTGAGTATACCCTGCCACACCTATAGTGGCCAAAAACGATTCAGAAAAGGGGGTGGTGATGAACAGAGTGTCTGAATTAAGCAGACCACTCTTACCCAGTCCAAAGATCAGGGCTTGATCCATCACCGTTATTTAGCTCACTGCCCCATCCCAGCTCAGAACCTGGCTATATGCAAATTAGTCAGTCCCTGGCCCAGTGCATCATGGGAACAGGGCAGACCAAACTACCAAGCCAATTCTTCACCAGAAAGGATACAAGCTACCGGGGACCGGTTTCTGGCATTTCAGCCTCGTCGGCCCGGCTTGCTTGAATCCTGATGGAGCAGTGAACAAGGGACTCATGTCTGAGTATACCCTGCCACACCTATAGTGGCCAAAAACAATTCAGAAAAGGGGGTGGTGATGAACAGAGTGTCTGAATTAAGCAGACCACTCTCACCCAGTCCAAAGATCAGGGCTTGATCCATCACCGTTATTTAGCTCACTGCCCCATCCCAGCTCAGAACCTGGCTATATGCAAATTAGTCAGTCCCTGGCCCAGTGCATCATGGGAACAGGGCAGACCAAACTACCAAGCCAATTCTTCACCAGAAAGGATACAAGCTACCGGGGACCGGTTTCTGGCATTTCAGCCTCGTCGGCCCGGCTTGCTTGAATCCTGATGGAGCAGTGAGCAAGGGACTCATGTCTGAGTATACCCTGCCACACCTATAGTGGCCAAAAACGATTCAGAAAAGGGGGTGGTGATGAACAGAGTGTCTGAATTAAGCAGACCACTCTTACCCAGTCCAAAGATCAGGGCTTGATCCATCACCGTTATTTAGCTCACTGCCCCATCCCAGCTCAGAACCTGGCTATATGCAAATTAGTCAGTCCCTGGCCCAGTGCATCATGGGAACAGGGCAGACCAAACTACCAAGCCAATTCTTCACCAGAAAGGATACAAGCTACCGGGGACCGGTTTCTGGCATTTCAGCCTCGTCGGCCCGGCTTGCTTGAATCCTGATGGAGCAGTGAGCAAGGGACTCATGTCTGAGTATACCCTGCCACACCTATAGTGGCCAAAAACGATTCAGAAAAGGGGGTGGTGATGAACAGAGTGTCTGAATTAAGCAGACCACTCTTACCCAGTCCAAAGATCAGGGCTTGATCCATCACCGTTATTTAGCTCACTGCCCCATCCCAGCTCAGAACCTGGCTCTATGCAAATTAGTCAGTCCCTGGCCCAGTGCATCATGGGAACAGGGCAGACCAAACTACCAAGCCAATTCTTCACCAGAAAGGATACAAGCTACCGGGGACCGGTTTCTGGCATTTCAGCCTCGTCGGCCCGGCTTGCTTGAATCCTGATGGAGCAGTGAGCAAGGGACTCATGTCTGAGTATACCCTGCCACACCTATAGTGGCCAAAAACGATTCAGAAAAGGGGGTGGTGATGAACAGAGTGTCTGAATTAAGCAGACCACTCTTACCCAGTCCAAAGATCAGGGCTTGATCCATCACCGTTATTTAGCTCACTGCCCCATCCCAGCTCAGAACCTGGCTATATGCAAATTAGTCAGTCCCTGGCCCAGTGCATCATGGGAACAGGGCAGACCAAACTACCAAGCCAATTCTTCACCAGAAAGGATACAAGCTACCGGGGACCGGTTTCTGGCATTTCAGCCTCGTCGGCCCGGCTTGCTTGAATCCTGAGGGAGCAGTGAGCAAGGGACTCATGTCTGAGTATACCCTGCCACACCTATAGTGGCCAAAAACGATTCAGAAAAGGGGGTGGTGATGAACAGAGTGTCTGAATTAAGCAGACCACTCTTACCCAGTCCAAAGATCAGGGCTTGATCCATCACCGTTATTTAGCTCACTGCCCCATCCCAGCTCAGAACCTGGCTATATGCAAATTAGTCAGTCCCTGGCCCAGTGCATCATGGGAACAGGGCAGACCAAACTACCAAGCCAATTCTTCACCAGAAAGGATACAAGCTACCGGGGACCGGTTTCTGGCATTTCAGCCTCGTCGGCCCGGCTTGCTTGAATCCTGATGGAGCAGTGAGCAAGGGACTCATGTCTGAGTATACCCTGCCACACCTATAGTGGCCAAAAACGATTCAGAAAAGGGGGTGGTGATGAACAGAGTGTCTGAATTAAGCAGACCACTCTTACCCAGTCCAAAGATCAGGGCTTGATCCATCACCGTTATTTAGCTCACTGCCCCATCCCAGCTCAGAACCTGGCTATATGCAAATTAGTCAGTCCCTGGCCCAGTGCATCATGGGAACAGGGCAGACCAAACTACCAAGCCAATTCTTCACCAGAAAGGATACAAGCTACCGGGGACCGGTTTCTGGCATTTCAGCCTCGTCGGCCCGGCTTGCTTGAATCCTGATGGAGCAGTGAGCAAGGGACTCATGTCTGAGTATACCCTGCCACACCTATAGTGGCCAAAAACGATTCAGAAAAGGGGGTGGTGATGAACAGAGTGTCTGAATTAAGCAGACCACTCTTACCCAGTCCAAAGATCAGGGCTTGATCCATCACCGTTATTTAGCTCACTGCCCCATCCCAGCTCAGAACCTGGCTATATGCAAATTAGTCAGTCCCTGGCCCAGTGCATCATGGGAACAGGGCAGACCAAACTACCAAGCCAATTCTTCACCAGAAAGGATACAAGCTACCGGGGACCGGTTTCTGGCATTTCAGCCTCGTCGGCCCGGCTTGCTTGAATCCTGATGGAGCAGTGAGCAAGGGACTCATGTCTGAGTATACCCTGCCACACCTATAGTGGCCAAAAACGATTCAGAAAAGGGGGTGGTGATGAACAGAGTGTCTGAATTAAGCAGACCACTCTTACCCAGTCCAAAGATCAGGGCTTGATCCATCACCGTTATTTAGCTCACTGCCCCATCCCAGCTCAGAACCTGGCTCTATGCAAATTAGTCAGTCCCTGGCCCAGTGCATCATGGGAACAGGGCAGACCAAACTACCAAGCCAATTCTTCACCAGAAAGGATACAAGCTACCGGGGACCGGTTTCTGGCATTTCAGCCTCGTCGGCCCGGCTTGCTTGAATCCTGATGGAGCAGTGAGCAAGGGACTCATGTCTGAGTATACCCTGCCACACCTATAGTGGCCAAAAACGATTCAGAAAAGGGGGTGGTGATGAACAGAGTGTCTGAATTAAGCAGACCACTCTTACCCAGTCCAAAGATCAGGGCTTGATCCATCACCGTTATTTAGCTCACTGCCCCATCCCAGCTCAGAACCTGGCTATATGCAAATTAGTCAGTCCCTGGCCCAGTGCATCATGGGAACAGGGCAGATCAAACTACCAAGCCAATTCTTCACCAGAAAGGATACAAGCTACCGGGGACCGGTTTCTGGCATTTCAGCCTCGTCGGCCCGGCTTGCTTGAATCCTGAGGGAGCAGTGAGCAAGGGACTCATGTCTGAGTATACCCTGCCACACCTATAGTGGCCAAAAACCATTCAGAAAAGGGGGTGGTGATGAACAGAGTGTCTGAATTAAGCAGACCACTCTTACCCAGTCCAAAGATCAGGGCTTGATCCATCACCGTTATTTAGCTCACTGCCCCATCCCAGCTCAGAACCTGGCTATATGCAAATTAGTCAGTCCCTGGCCCAGTGCATCATGGGAACAGGGCAGACCAAACTACCAAGCCAATTCTTCACCAGAAAGGATACAAGCTACCGGGGACCGGTTTCTGGCATTTCAGCCTCGTCGGCCCGGCTTGCTTGAATCCTGATGGAGCAGTGAGCAAGGGACTCATGTCTGAGTATACCCTGCCACACCTATAGTGGCCAAAAACGATTCAGAAAAGGGGGTGGTGATGAACAGAGTGTCTGAATTAAGCAGACCACTCTTACCCAGTCCAAAGATCAGGGCTTGATCCATCACCGTTATTTAGCTCACTGCCCCATCCCAGCTCAGAACCTGGCTATATGCAAATTAGTCAGTCCCTGGCCCAGTGCATCATGGGAACAGGGCAGACCAAACTACCAAGCCAATTCTTCACCAGAAAGGATACAAGCTACCGGGGACCGGTTTCTGGCATTTCAGCCTCGTCGGCCCGGCTTGCTTGAATCCTGATGGAGCAGTGAGCAAGGGACTCATGTCTGAGTATACCCTGCCACACCTATAGTGGCCAAAAACGATTCGGAAGCTTGTTTACTTCCCAGTGTAAGAATTGGCTTTTGTAGTCTGGTCTGCCCTGTTCCCATGATGCACTGGGCCAGGGACAGACTAATTTGCATACAGCCAGGTTCTGAAACTGGGATGGTGCAATGAGCTAAAAAACGGTGTTGGATCTAGCCCTGATCTCTTGACTGGGTGAGAGTATTCTGCTTAATTCAGAGACTCTGTCCATCACCACCCCTTGTTGTAAATATTTTTGTCCACCCTAAGCGTGGAAGGGTATACTCAGATGTGAGTCCCTTGCTCATTCCACCATCAGGATTCAAGCAAGCCGGGCCGAAGACGGCTGAAATGCCAGAAACCGGTCCCCGGAAGCTTGTTTCCTTCCCAGTGTAAGAATTGGCTTTTGTATTCTGGTCTGCCCTGTTCCCATGATGCACTGGGCCAGGGACAGACTAATTTGCATACAGCCAGGTTCTGAAACTGGGATGGTGCAATGAGCTAAAAAACGGTGTTGGATCTAGCCCTGATCTCTTGACTGGGTGAGAGTATTCTGCTTAATTCAGAGACTCTGTCCATCACCACCCCTTGTTGTAAATATTTTTGTCCACCCTAAGCGTGGAAGGGTATACTCAGATGTGAGTCCCTTGCTCAATGCACCATCAGGATTCAAGCAAGCCGGGCCGAAGACGGCTGAAATGCCAGAAACCGGTCCCCGGAAGCTTGTTTCCTTCCCAGTGTAAGAATTGGCTTTTGTAGTCTGGTCTGCCCTGTTCCCATGATGCACTGGGCCAGGGACAGACTCATTTGCATACAGCCAGGTTCTGAAACTGGGATGGTGTAATGAGCTAAAAAACGGTGTTGGATCTAGCCCTGATCTCTTGACTGGGTGAGAGTATTCTGCTTAATTCAGAGACTCTGTCCATCACCACCCCTTGTTGTAAATATTTTTGTCCACCCTAAGCGTGGAAGGGTATACTCAGATGTGAGTCCCTTGCTCATTGCACCATCAGGATTCAAGCAAGCCGGGCCGAAGACGGCTGAAATGCCAGAAACCGGTCCCCGGAAGCTTGTTTCCTTCCCAGTGTAAGAATTGGCTTTTGTAGTCTGGTCTGCCCTGTTCCCATGATGCACTGGGCCAGGGACAGACTAATTTGCATACAGCCAGGTTCTGAAACTGGGATGGTGCAATGAGCTAAAAAACGGTGTTGGATCTAGCCCTGATCTCTTGACTGGGTGAGAGTATTCTGCTTAATTCAGAGACTCTGTCCATCACCACCCCTTGTTGTAAATATTTTTGTCCACCCTAAGCGTGGAAGGGTATACTCAGATGTGAGTCCCTTGCTCATTGCACCATCAGGATTCAAGCAAGCCGGGCCGAAGACAGCTGAAATGCCAGAAACCGGTCCCCGGAAGCTTGTTTCCCTCCCAGTGTAAGAATTGGCTTTTGTAGTCTGGTCTGCCCTGTTCCCATGATGCACTGGGCCAGGGACAGACTCATTTGCATACAGCCAGGTTCTGAAACTGGGATGGTGCAATGAGCTAAAAAACGGTGTTGGATCTAGCCCTGATCTCTTGACTGGGTGAGAGTATTCTGCTTAATTCAGAGACTCTGTCCATCACCACCCCTTGTTGTAAATATTTTTGTCCACCCTAAGCGTGGAAGGGTATACTCAGATGTGAGTCCCTTGCTCATTGCACCATCAGGATTCAAGCAAGCCGGGCCGAAGACGGCTGAAATGCCAGAAACCGGTCCCCGGAAGCTTGTTTCCTTCCCAGTGTAAGAATTGGCTTTTGTAGTCTGGTCTGCCCTGTTCCCATGATGCACTGGGCCAGGGACAGACTAATTTGCATACAGCCAGGTTCTGAAACTGGGATGGTGCAATGAGCTAAAAAACGGTGTTGGATCTAGCCCTGATCTCTTGACTGGGTGAGAGTATTCTGCTTAATTCAGAGACTCTGTCCATCACCACCCCTTGTTGTAAATATTTTTGTCCACCCTAAGCGTGGAAGGGTATACTCAGATGTGAGTCCCTTGCTCATTGCACCATCAGGATTCAAGCAAGCCGGGCCGAAGACGGCTGAAATGCCAGAAACCGGTCCCCGGAAGCTTGTTTCCTTCCCAGTGTAAGAATTGGCTTGGTAGTCTGGTCTGCCCTGTTCCCATGATGCACTGGGCCAGGGACAGACTAATTTGCATACAGCCAGGTTCTGAAACTGGGATGGTGCAATGAGCTAAAAAACGGTGTTGGATCTAGCCCTGATCTCTTGACTGGGTGAGAGTATTCTGCTTAATTCAGAGACTCTGTCCATCACCACCCCTTGTTGTAAATATTTTTGTCCACCCTAAGCGTGGAAGGGTATACTCAGATGTGAGTCCCTTGCTCATTGCACCATCAGGATTCAAGCAAGCCGGGCCGAAGACGGCTGAAATGCCAGAAACCGGTCCCCGGAAGCTTGTTTCCTTCCCAGTGTAAGAATTGGCTTTTGTAGTCTGGTCTGCCCTGTTCCCATGATGCACTGGGCCAGGGACAGACTAATTTGCATACAGCCAGGTTCTGAAACTGGGATGGTGCAATGAGCTAAAAAACGGTGTTGGATCTAGCCCTGATCTCTTGACTGGGTGAGAGTATTCTGCTTAATTCAGAGACTCTGTCCATCACCACCCCTTGTTGTAAATATTTTTGTCCACCCTAAGCGTGGAAGGGTATACTCAGATGTGAGTCCCTTGCTCATTGCACCATCAGGATTCAAGCAAGCCGGGCCGAAGACGGCTGAAATACCAGAAACCGGTCCCCGGAAGCTTGTTTCCTTCCCAGTGTAAGAATTGGCTTTTGTAGTCTGGTCTGCACTGTTCCCATGATGCACTGGGCCAGGGACAGACTAATTTGCATACAGCCAGGTTCTGAAACTGGGATGGTGCAATGAGCTAAAAAACGGTGTTGGATCTAGCCCTGATCTCTTGACTGGGTGAGAGTATTCTGCTTAATTCAGAGACTCTGTCCATCACCACCCCTTGTTGTAAATATTTTTGTCCACCCTAAGCGTGGAAGGGTATACTCAGATGTGAGTCCCTTGCTCATTGCACCATCAGGATTCAAGCAAGCCGGGCCGAAGACGGCTGAAATGCCAGAAACCGGTCCCCGGAAGCTTGTTTCCTTCCCAGTGTAAGAATTGGCTTTTGTAGTCTGGTCTGCCCTGTTCCCATGATGCACTGGGCCAGGGACAGACTAATTTGCATACAGCCAGGTTCTGAAACTGGGATGGTGCAATGAGCTAAAAAACGGTGTTGGATCTAGCCTTGACTGGGTGAGAGTATTCTGCTTATTTCAGAGACTCTGTCCATCACCACCCCTTGTTGTAAATATTTTTGTCCACCCTAAGCGTGGAAGGGTATACTCAGATGTGAGTCCCTTGCTCATTGCACCATCAGGATTCAAGCAAGCCGGGCCGAAGACGGCTGAAATGCCAGAAACCGGTCCCCGGAAGCTTGTTTCCTTCCCAGTGTAAGAATTGGCTTTTGTAGTCTGGTCTGCCCTGTTCCCATGATGCACTGGGCCAGGGACAGACTAATTTGCATAGAGCCAGGTTCTGAAACTGGGATGGAGCAATGAGCTAAAAAACGGTGTTGGATCTAGCCCTGATCTCTTGACTGGGTGAGAGTATTCTGCTTAATTCAGAGACTCTGTCCATCACCACCCCTTGTTGTATAGCAAGAGCAGGTGTAATTCAGCTGGCCGAGAGAGGCACTGTGCCGCAGGAGCGGGCGCAACTCAGCTTGTCGAGTGAAGCGCTGGGGTGTAGCTGAGAAACCTCCACCTGGGGAGGTGGGGGAGGCTCGTTCGCGCCGCCTCTCCCTTCCAGTGCACCCCACGCTGTCTCCTGGCGCATGTATATGTGATGGTTGGACCAGGGCACCGCAGGACGTGTCTTCAGGTCAAACGGATTGTGGGACAAGGTCCAGAATGGAAGAGTCACCAAAAGGCTAAAAGTTCCACCGGACCCCGGGAGCCAGCCGCCTATGTCGAGTGAAGTGCTGGGGTGCAGCTGAGAAACCTCCACCTGGGGAGGTGGGGGAGGCTCGTTCGCGCCGCCTCTCCCTTCCAGTGCACCCCACGCCGTCTCCTGGCGCAGGTATATGTGATGGTTGGACCAGGGCACCGCAGGACGTGTCTTTAGGGGTGTAGCTGAGAAACCTCCACCTGGGGAGGTGGGGGAGGCTCGTTCGCGCCGCCTCTCCCTTCCAGTGCACCCCACGCCGTCTCCTGGCGCAGGTATATGTGATGGTTGGACCAGGGCACCGCAGGACGTGTCTTTAGGTCAAACCCTCAACTATGGCACCCAACATCCAGGACTTATGACATTTGTGGAAGGCTGTGACATCGAAGCATCTCAGGGACCAAGCAAATGCAGAGTCCTTCCTACAGCCTCTGCGTTCCTTCTTACCTAGTTATGGTTTTTTCACTGCCACTCCAGGCTTTTAGTCTGTGGATGGCAAACTATGAACCTACACTCACCTATGAAAATCTTAATATTGATGCTTGACTGAGGACAAGGAGATCAGTGAAGCGCTGGGGTGTAGCTGAGAAACCTCCACCTGGGGAGGTGGGGGAGGCTCGTTCACGCCGCCTCTCCCTTCCAGTGCACCCCGCGCCGTCTCCTGGTGGAGATGTTGCAGCAGGCTGCCATGTAAATAGTTATTTAAATAAACGTTTTACCCTGTTACTTTGTTGGTGTGTTGTATATATTTATAATATTTGCATAGGGTTTCTCGTTATTTTGGGCGGGGTGGGCGGCGGAGGAATTTCAGTGAAAAAACCATGCATTTGGATCGATGTTGCAGCAGGCTGCCATGTAAATAGTTATTTAATTAAACGTTTTACCCTGTTACTTTGTTGGTGTGTTGTATACATTTATAATCAGACCCCCCAGGATATAGCGGCATGGAATATCAAATTTAGCGGCACAAAAATGGAAATTTAGCGGCACAAATATGGAAATTTAGCGGCAATTTTGCGGCATTTTATGTGGTCATTTTTCCTACAACAAACACAGATATCTTAATTTTTTCGCCCCTTTTATTAGTAAGCACGTTAAATAGTACAGTGTATTTTGAACACAACCTGATATCCCACCGGATGCCCGTTCGATAGACCTAACCACTAGAGAAAGAGCAGTCAAAACCGCCAAGTGGTCACTTGTTACACAGTAGCGAACTGCATGTTGGTACTTGTAGTTTCGTTGCAAAATGTCAGCCTGCAAATCGTCTCCGCTTTAAAAGCGGGGACTGGTTGAAGTTGACACCCATGACATGGGGCCACTTGACGCCCGTGTTAAATTTCTCGCCTCTAGGATTTTTTCCATGGCTCACTCCCAGGGGGAAATGGTCTGCAATAGGTGAGCTCAACCCTCAGACTTCATCCCTTGTCCAGCGCGCCTCTGCAGATACCCCGTCCCGTGTGCGCCTCAGCTCTCTCGGCTGAGTGGTTCTGTCTGTTTATCTTGAGGGACAAACATCTCTGCACGGCGCTCCGTCTCCAAGCCAGCGAATAGGGTGACCAACTGGCATTGGTGCAAATTCAGGACGGTGAGTGTAAAAATTCAGGACAAAGGGTCAAAATTCAGGACACAAATTCAGGACAGGAGCTCAAAATTCAGGACAAAACTTCAGGACAATAGGTACGTTTTACAGACACATCAGAGGTCGCGCAATAGTATATAAGTAAGCCCAGCCATTTCCAAACATATTCAACCGTTTGCAAACCTATCCATCATGTATCCTTCCATCTATCATTTCACTCATCCATCCCTTCATCCATCCCCTCATCCATCCTTTCACTCGTCTCCATTATCCATCCACCCTTTCACTAAATCCATCTGTACACTTATCCATCCACTCTTCATCCCATCCATCCATTCACTCATCCATTCAGCCATTTACCCTTTCACCAATCCAGCCATCCTTTCACTTACTAATCCTTCCACCCATCCACTATTTTAGTCATCCATCCATCCTCCCTTTCTCTCTCCATCGACCCTTTCACTTAGCCATCCTTCCTTCCATCCATCCTTTCACCCACCCATCATCCATCCATCCTTCCATCCATCTGTCCTTCCCCTCATCATCCATCCTTCCCCTCATCACCCATCCATCCTTTTCCCTCATCATCCATCCATCCTTTGCCCTCATCATCCATCCATCCTTTGCCCTCATCATCCATCCATCCATCTACCCACCCACTCTTCATCCATCCATCCTTCCCCTCATCATCCATCCATCCTTCCCCTCATCATCCATCCATCCTTTCACCCACCCCCTCATCATCCATCCATTCCCTCATCATCCATCCATCCACCCTTCCCCTCATCATCCATCCTTTCACCCACCCCCTCATCAAACATCCATCCATCCATCCCCTCATCATCCATCCATCCATCCTTCCCCTCATCATCCATCCTTCCCCTCATCATCCATCCATCCTTTCACCCACCCATCCATCCATCCATCCGTCCCCTCTATCCATCCCCTCATCCATCCATCCTTCCCCTCATCCATCCTTCCTTTCATCCATCATCCATCCTTCCCCTCATCCATCTTTCCCCTCATCCATCATCCAGCTACCCTTCCACCCATACATCCAGCTATTTAAATTTTCTCTCCATCCTTCCCCTCTCATCAATCCATCCATCCTCTCTCATTATCCATTCATTCAATCTTTCATTCATCCATTCACCCCATATCCTGGAGTACTGAAAGGTGCCATTGCTTGTTTGCCTTCTATGGCCTGTAGTCCTTTTTTTAAATCGGAAAATTGATACTCACTCTGCTAATTCTTTAATCTATAGGATAAAACCATGATTTCATAGTATGCTCATAGAGAGCCCAGCGTTTTTGCACTAAACTTCAGCTTTAAGGAGAAGCTTGCTACGATCCAATGCTAAAAATCGTACATGGATGGAGCACTTAGTGCAACATCTTTAAAGCAAGGTCAGACATTTTGCTAATACAATTCACATTAGAGTAGAAGTGCAAGCACATAGACAGTTCCGGGTGTGCATGCTGCAGATAATCTCTCAGCAATGCGAGATTCGAGTTAAAAGAAATATATTAACAGATTTAAGGTAGCGTGTCTTTTGTTTTCAATTTAAATTGTTCTCCGTTTCTTTCCCAAATTGACTTGCTGACTGTGTTTAAAAACAATTTGCCAGGTCAGTAAATGAGCCTTCTCACAGGCCTAAGACTCGAAGTTCCTATTCCTGTCACTGCAAACCCTTTCACATTACACTCGAAGGAGAACTGCTCTGTCCGAGTCCTGCTCCATCCTCTGTGACAACAACCCATCCCCCCCTCCCCTCCTGTTGATGTGCAAGGTGAGGGCTCCCATTGTCATTCTTGTGGGCCAGGAAGATGTGCGAACGAGCGCAGTCCCGGGCAGCTCTGAATGACAAAGAGCCTAGACCTTCACACTGCCAGCTGCAGCCGAGCTGCTTTAACCCTCTGACCCCAGTGTCTGTAGATCATCTACAAGTGTGGGGCAACCGGTGCATGTCTTTGGACAAAGCAGACCCCCAGGATATAGCGAAAAATGCAGCGATTTCTACAAAAATGCCGATTTCGCGGGCATTTTTGTAAAAATCGCGGCATTTTTTAAAAAGTGCCGATTTCGCGGCAAATCGCGAAATCGCGATATCCTGGAGGGTCTGTATAATATTTGCATAGGGTTTCTCGTTATTTTGGGCGGGGTGGGCGGCGGAGCAAATTCACTGAAAAAATCATAGGTTATAGACCATATATAGTTAAATATCTCAAGTCCATCTCTGCACTCGATGGAGATACAGGTCGTCGATCAAAAAATGTGCTGGCCACCTCTAATGGTAATAGCGTGGCCAGGGCTTTTGTCGATGCCTCTGCAAATTGCACAGGGTGCACTTGTTTGACATGCCGCACCATGGTATGTAAGGAAAAGGAATATTTTTTTGTTGGATTTCCTCTTGAGAGAAACGAGTCACATATCGTGCAGGTTACTTTTGGTGCATTTACTTTCTTTTGATGTTCAGGATAAGTGAAAAATTGCCAGATGAAAGATTCTTTTTTTCTTCTTAAAGGTAGTCGATCATTTTGTTCAGATTCGGAAGATGAATGAGATACGGTAGCCATTTCACCAAAGTCTTCCGAAAAATGTAGGACGTTGTTCTCTCTTGAGAGTAGAAAAGATAGTGAGAGAAGTGGGTGGAGTGCTGCGTGTAAATTCCAGAATAGAAACTAGTAAGAACCAATTGGAAGTGTTGTTTTCATGTTGCAGCAGGCTGCCATGTAAATAGTTATTTAATAAAACGTTTTACCCTGTTACTTTGCTGGTGTGTTGTATTTATTTATAATATTTGTATAGGGTTTGTCGTTATTTTGGGCGGGGTGGGCGGCGGAGCCGAGCTATCTTGCAGCCATCATGGCGTCGAGCTCGGTTTCTCTCACTAGTTTCGTATTTCTCATGAGGGGTTGTTCCTAATGTTTCTATTTTAGCGAGGTGAAAAAGAGATCCTATCAGTGGCCTACTGATTTTGCTCGATTCCTTTTGTTTTTTCTAACGATTTTTAAGTTAAAGTTTGCTAGCACGATACAGCGGCTAGTCCGCATTTTATATATATGTCTTTTTTATTAGGGGTCTCCTCCGGTGGAGTCGGACGATCTACCTCTAATAACCGGTAAGTGTTCCTCTGAAGGAATGCGTCTTGAAAGTGGCTGACTGTAATGTATGATATTTCACTCAGTGACTTTCAGGCCCATGCTGTTTCAAAACTGTGCATGTGCTTGAAGCAGGCGTAGGTATTGACGCAGCATTGTGAATATAGTGCATTGGTAAGCCTTGCTGGAGCTGCATCACAGTTGCGATGCAACTCTAGCAATGTATTAGTTTTTGAGCACAGATGTGTTACGCATGTATGGTGTTTTTGTACCATGGTGCGCCACATTTCAAATGTGGCACACCATGGGTAACGGAGCACTACCATACTGTGGTGCACATTAACTGGTGCATATCTGGGTATGAAGTAGTTAACATAAATCTGCCCCATAGGTTACAAATCCGCGTTTAGTAGACTGTTTGGCCTTTGTAGTGTTATGTTTTTTCTGTTATTCTATGTAGGTATGTAATATTGCAAGATTTTTGTCACGAAAAAGAAGCCATGAGTATTGGGTTTGTGAAAGATTGCAAGATTTTTAAAATTAAAAAGGAAAAATCATGGCATTGTTTAATATAGTATTGTAAATACTTATCTTTAACAATAATGAGAGAGTAAAAAAAGGTTAACCTGCTGTTCGAAAGTTATTCACAGGCTTCTTTAGAGGAAGTATTCTATATGATTGTAGCATGGGTGTTTCACTTTTTTATAGGTAATAGAATGCATTCTGCAAGCATGTAGTACTCCTCCTGCTACAGCATAAATATTCTTCAGTGCTTATTTTCATTTCGTAAGTGGTATTGAGACCGACACAGAACTTCAATGGATCGGAGGGGCTGTTCCTGTGCATCTGGAGGACTGCTAAGCCATTGCAGCAGTGGGAGTGAGGCCTCTTACAGGGGCGTAGCGCAGCTCCTTTTGATGTTCACAATTGCAGATAACAGGGTAGAGATGTGAGAGAAGTGGGTGGAGTGCTTTGTGTAAATTGCAGAATAGAAACTACTAAGAACCAATTGGAAGTGTTGTTTTGAAGTCACATGACTTCACATGCGCGTCTCAGGACGTGTACGCGGTGATAGTATCTGGTCACGTACGCCATTTGGAAGTAGCGGTCTAATTCAGCGAAGTTTCAAAACGTGAAAAGGAGTAAATCCAAAAATATCCGGATTTAATATATCTTCTGAGCTCGAATCAAGCATACAATTATTAAAGTGTAAAACCTTTTATATTTTTTTTAAAATACCAAGGTGTGTACATTCAGTCACACACGTAAGTTTAAAAAGACATTTGGCTCCATTTAATGAAAATTTTCATAATAATAAAAAAGAAGCCTAGGTTTACTGTCTTTGACGTAGTATAAGTTCTTTGATGGGTCTATGAAGAAATTTAATAAGTTGCAATCGCGAAGTTTTCCCGAAATATATAGGCGGGTGCGCGCACACGGTCGCGGCACAAGCGATAGCCAAAAAAGGGGAGATAAACCCCCTTTATAATATGCTCCTGGAGCTGTTTTTGGTACAAAGAGTTAGTTCTGAAAAGAACTTTTTTTTTTTTTTAAAACAAGTGTTATATTGTTTTTGATTTTGGACCAGGGCACCGCAGGACGCGTCTTTAGGTCAAACCCTCAAGTATGGCACCGAACATCCAGGTCTTATGCCATTTGTGGAAGGCAGTGACATCGAAGAATCTCAGGAACCAAGCATATCCAGAGTCCTCCCCGGGGTATTTGCACAATGGTCCTCCACCCCTAGGCCGCCAGCTATGCTACCTTGACAGGAACAGTGTCATGCAGTTTTTGATTTTTTTAACTTGCAACAACATTTTCATGCGTGACACAGGATCAAAATGAAATGAAGAAATGTATCTTTTCTCGGGGCATTTATGACTCTCAATTTTTAGTTTAGTAAGAATGAGGCTCTGCTCTCCGTACAGAAGAATTTCTCCACACTCGTTGCATTTCATGTGCACCTTTGCAAGATATGGTCTCAAGTCCATCACAGCACTCAAAGGAGATACAGGTCGTCCACCAGAAGATGTGCTGGCCACCTCTGATGGTAATAGCGTGGCCAGGGCTCTTGTCGATGCCTGTGCAAATTCCACAGGGTGCACTTGTTTGACATGCCGCACCATGGTATGTATGGAAAAGGAATATTTTTTTCTTGGATTTCCTCTTGAGAGAACCGAATTGCATATCGTGCAGGTAACTTTTGGCGCATTCACTTTCTTTTGTTCTTCAGGATAAGTGAAAAATTGTCAAATAAAAGATTCCTTTTTTCTTTTTAAAGGTAGTCGCTCATTTCCTTCAGATTCGGAAGATGAATGCGGGGCGGCAGCCATTTCAGCAAAGTCTTCCGAAGGGTGTTGAACGTTGTTCTCTTTTGAGAGTAGAAAAGATAGTGAGAGAAGTGGGTGGAGTGCTCCGTGTAAATTGCAGAATAGAAACTACTAAGAACCAATTGGAAGTGTTGTTTTCAAGTCACATGACTTCACATGCGCGTCTCAGGACGTGTACGCGGTGATAGTATCTGGTCACGTACGCCATTTGGAAGTAGCGGTCTAATTCAGCGAAGTTTCAAAACGTGAAAAGGAGTAAATCCAAACATATCCGGATTTAATATATCTTCTGAGCTCGATTCAAGCATACAATTGTTAAAGTATAAAACCTTTTATATTTTTTTTTAAAATACCAAGGTGTGTACATTCGGTCACACACGAAAGTTTAAAAAGACATTCGGCTCCATTTAATGAAAATTTTCATAATATTAAAAAAGAAGCCTAGGTTCAGTCTCTTTGATGGGTCTATGAAGAAATTCAATAAGTTCAGATTGCAAAGTTTTCACGAAATATATAGGCGGGTGCGCGCAGTTGGTCGCGCACGAAAGCCTGGAAATGCGCTATCCATTTTATTGAGAACTGTTGCCGAGAGTGCGCACACCGGGTCGTGCACGAAAGTTTAGAAAGGCTATTTTTATTTACAGGCAAATTTTAATGCGTTGAAAAAAAGGCAAGGTACAGACTTTCTAATTCTGTATCGCTTTACAAGGAGTCTCTATGCAACTTGAACAGTGAAGAAAATGGCTTGTTTCTGAAAAAAATATTGCCAGAACTTTATTGACAAAAGTATAGGTTGTATACACGAGATATTTCTGAATTAGCATTTTAAAAACCAATGAAATTCACTGAAAAAACCATAGGTTTTACACACGTTATAGTTAGGAAGTAGCATTTACAAAACCTATGAAATTCACTGAAAAAACCATAGGTTTGACACCAGTTATAGTTAGCTGGAAATTTTACTGATATAAAACCAATGAAATTCCACGTTATAGTTAGTTGGACTCACTATAACTTGCGCGTGTAATGCACTGCTGATGATGTCACATATTACATCACTCATGACATCACTGATGACACCATCCAGTGAATGTGTGTCTTTCTGAAAAATAAATATGTGATATATATGTATATATTATTGAATATCTTAGTGAATACATATATTAGTGAGTAATGCTTAAATATTTAAATATATGTATTAGTGTTTCACTTTGTGTATAAGTGGCTGCATGGGTTGATGAGTAGGTACATGTGTATGTATATAGGTTATTAGATATTTTTCTTAGTATCAGTATGAGTGTTTGCATGCTTTGGTGAGAGTATTACTTAGTACATAGATGCAAGAATGACTGAGTCTCTGTTTGTATGTGTTTTGAAGACAGCATATGTGCAGGACTGTATGGGTGGATGAGTGTGTATATGTCTGTGTTAGTGAGTGAATGACTGTCTTATTAGTGTCTTTATCAGTAACTACATATGTTTTAATCTAGTATATGTGAATATTGATGTATATAAGTGAGTATATGTGAGAGTGAGGGATTGTAAGAGTTCCTGTTTAAATTAGTATGTGTTTCTATAAGTGATTTTTTAAGAGAGTAAGTATGTGTAAGTTTCCTTAGAAGTAAAGTGGTAGTGTGTGTATAGCTGTTTATGCAAATAAATGGATGTTCAATAGTTTATTTGCATGTGTGAGTATGTGTGTGAATAACTTTTGGATGACTGTCTGTGTGTAACAGGATGTGTAGGTGCATCACTACATATGATTAGTGAATATATGTATGAGTGACTATATAGAACTGTTGGTGAATTAGTGCATGTGTATATAGATGGTGGAATTATTGAATTGGTTGTTGTAACTGGTATGGGTTTCTCCATTTTTTTTGAAAATTTTAGTTTCTATTTTTGAATAAGTGTTTCAAGGGTTAGATTACAGTGAAAGGAGGTCTGTCACTGTGTCACAAGGATGGTGTCGTCAGTGATGTCATGAGTGATGTAATATGTGACGTCATCAGCAGTGCATTACACGCGCAAGTTATAGTGAGTCCAACTAACTATAACGTGGAATTTCATTGGTTTTATATCAGTAAAATTTCCAGCTAACTATAACTGGTGTCAAACCTATGGTTTTTTCAGTGAATTTCATAGGTTTTGTAAATGCTACTTCCTAACTATAACGTGTGTAAAACCTATGGTTTTTTCAGTGAATATATATATATATATATATGTGAAAAAAACTATGTATGTATTTCAAATGTCTTTATACATATCATGTGACACACCTCACCATTTGTGAAAAAATCGAAGGCAGACTCCCTGAACTCGCGTTAATTGTTGGAGCTAGAGGGCAGACTAACAACAATGCATCTTTTGGTTTATAGGATCACATTTCCGGCCCGCCCTCCCGGTCTAGAGCTCCACGCAGAACTTGCTGAACCTTTGGTATTGTATAAAACTACAGCGCGGCGCCCCCCCATGAAACATGGCACTGAGGAAAGCCGTCAGGCTGAAACACGTCTGCCCAGCGTTTCAATCAACATTCAACCCAAGCGCTTAATTTTGGTAATAAAAACCAGCAGACAGTACCGAGCATGTGTCGGACCCGTTTTTCAAGGGAGGAAAAGGGGATAGGAGTCTATATATATATATATATCATCCAAATAATGAAAGCAGGAGTCACATCGATCCAGATAATGGGTTAGTTGTTTATTTTATGGGCAAAACAACAGACGCATTTCGAGCACACAAGTTCTTGGTCACATGACCATGGTCCCGAGTCACATGAATATATGCTTTTGTTACATCAAAATAAAGAGCAGACTCTGGATTACAAATTGAAATAATAATGCATAATGTGTAAACATAAGAAAAGTGGCTTACTCTGATCACACATATATATATATATATATATATATATATATATATATATATATATATATATATATATATATATATATATATATAGAGAGAGAGATAGATATATCCACATCGCAAGTTCAAGGAGTTTGCCGTCTATGTTTTTCACAAATGGTGAGGTGTGTCACATGATATGTATAAAGACCTTTGAACTACATATACTCGTATTTGTGAGCAAGGAGGTCTCCCTCCGAAAACGCTTCGAGTGATTAAGCGTACATCGAAATAAATTCACGCTGATTTATTGGAAAAGTGGCCTGGACATTGTTTTTTTCACGTGTGGAGATGATTGTTGTGGATTACTGGGAGTCGCGCCCCGTCTGGACCCGCCGCTGCAAGTGGCCGGGGTGTCTGCGCGAAACAAAGAGGTGGAATATGTATATATATATATATATATATATATCCTTCACCAAAATAGAAAATAATGTCTGCACTCGTCTATTTGCTAAAGTTTGGGTTTTTATTCAAGAGACTCAACACTGTGATCAAGACCTGCGGTCGAAACGCGTAGGTGGATGGGGCTCCTTGAGTCTCTTGAATAAAAACCCAAACTTTAGCAAATGGACGAGTGCAGACATTATTTTCTATTTTGGTGAAGGATTATTTGTGGGGACACGTTCATCCCTGCTGTCTGGCACCGACCGGTACAAGTGTGCACCTTCTAAGGAACTAATTGGTGGCCAATATATATATATATATATATATATATATATATATATATATATATATATATATATATATATATATATATATATATATATATATATATATATATATATATATATATATATATATATATATATATATATATATATATAAATTTGTGTTTGTGTCATACTGTTTTCGGTTGAAGCCACTGGAGAAGGACAGTATTGTTGTTTTGGATTATAAGGTTCGCCACCTAAACTTTCCCTTGGTCCCGAGTACTGTTTAGCAAATAGTGATAGGTTTAAATAAACATGTGATGTAAACAAGAAATCATAAAAAGTGAAAATAGACTTCAAATACTGTGTTACGATATACACTTAAAGAAAGTGCTTTGCAGTTGAAACATTCTTTAGAAGTAACAATTTGTAAATCAATGACATATTCGCTTTTATATTTCAACAATATCATTTTGAATTCATTTTTGAGGAAATCTGCGCTTCCAAGTGCGCTATTATCTCTTTCTTTTTACCATTAAAACTTAATTGGTATGGTCCACAAACATTCCATAAAGCCGCAGTGGGCATAAAATCATTGAATGCAATGTCACTGCGTCCTATATACCTTGACCCCTTTGAAATTATAACATTGGATAATCTACAATTGACATATATTAATATATTATTTAACTTTAAGCAAGCTCAGAATATACGGTTTAGGAAAATACGCCAATGGCATGAAACCTTAAGTGTCATCTGTGTACTGCAGCGCTTTTTTTGCCATTCACAAGAGAGTACCGATAGAGGCTTCAAGACCCCTGAAGCTTTTAACCTGCAGTCTAAGTTTTCAAAAGAACCCTTTTTGACAGGAAACAGCTCTACTTCTAAATATTCAATAAGTCATCCTTAAATAGGTCACACAAAGGTAGAGTGCCTAGAATGTAAAATTGACACATGCAAGAATCTAATGTTTAGCATGCACCTACAGAATACCCCCAACAGCTATTGCCACTGTTAGGGCTGTGGTTGGTCTATGGGAAATACTGATATTCAGATAAAATTAGAAGCTTGCTAAGTTTGGATAATGATTAGCTATAGGGGATAACAAGACACTGTTTATAGTAGGTACCAGAATACAAATTATTGATAAAGTCAGTATTTTACCAAATGTTTAGGAAAAGGGAATTTTAAAATTGGGTTGAAATAAATGACAATGCATGTCAAACCACACATTCCTTTACAGCTCATCCTTTGTCATGCAATTCCTTTCATACGTAATGCATTTACCATGAAATGATGAGTAAATATTGGACTGGGTTGCTCCCACTACCCAGACCCATGTCCGAGCTTTCCTGGGCCTGACTGGGTACTACAGAAGATTTGTGAAGTGATATGGGTCCATTGTGACTCCCCTGAATGATTTGACATAAAAAAACTGCCCATGAAAGTTCAGTGGACAGTAACCTGTCAAAAGACATGTGCTAACCTAAAGCAGTCCATGTGCACTGCTCCCATCCTGTAAAGACCTGATTACTCAAAAACTTTAATTGTCCAGATGGATGCATTTGGGATAGGGCTAGGGGCTGTGTTATCACAACTTAATGCAAAAGGCCAGTATCAACCTGTAGCTTTTATCAGCAGGAGGTTGACCCCTAGGGAGAAACGGTGATCAACCATTGAGAGGGAAGCCTTTGCTGTGGTCTGGGCCCTGAAGAAGTTGAGGCCATACCTGTTTGGCACTCACTTCATTGTTCAGAGAGACCGCAAGCCTCACTTTTGGCTTAAACAGATGAAGGGTGAACATTCCAAACTGTTGAGGTTGTCCATTTCCCTACTGTGGGTGGACTATACAGTGGAAAATAGACCTGGGAGTAACCATACCAATGCAAAAGGACTCTCCAGATATTTCCACTATTAAAATGAAGACTCAACTGGGCAAGGGTAGTCTCATTTCCATATATTTGACAGGTTGTGTAGAAAAGTAGGATCTGTTTCTATGGTTACCCCCACTTTTTGCTTAATGTAATGCTGTTTCTGACTAGTCTGAATGTGATCCTGCTAATAAGGACCGCAGTCTCTCTGCTTTCTACCCTAAATTGTAATGGTAAGTACTTGGGTACCTCTCAGATTGGATACTGAGGTACCCTTACAAAGTTACCCAGGGCATAGGTACCCAAGAGGTCCCCCATAGCTGCAGCATGTATTATGCCACCTATGGGAGACCATTCAATCTATCCCTACAGCCCTGCCATTGCAGCCTATGTAAGCTGGTGCTAGCACCACGTATGAAAGATATAGGTTTCCCTATGTATAGGGTCACTGCACTTCACATAATCTTATAGGTGGGTCTATAAGTCACCCCTACAGCAGGCCTTTTCAATCCTGAAGGCAGGGTGCTCGGTTCTAAGTGCATGAGCAGGACAACCCAACAGCCTTCGGAGTCCATTCTCCCGGGTTGTAAGTGAGACAGCCATATAACATATAGAGGGGCACCGAGTCATTATGAGATGACAATCTTGAAACTGGTTGTATCAAACATGCTGGAATCATATGCCCACACCGTAAACAAAACGGTGTGGGAGGTATGATACTAAGCACTGTAAAGGCCTTCCGTTAGGCCCGCAGTGCTCCTGGTACAAGTCTTCTAGACCCGGAGAGCACAACATGGCTGCTGCCAACCAGAGACACGATTCTGCCCCGCTGCTGCTGAGCCAAGCTCAAGCAGAGGAAGGCAGAACAATAGCCATCCTATCACATGGATTGTGACCAGCTTCCTGACAGGGTTTAGTGTATTGGGACAGGGTGGGAGCACTTGCCAGCATCACATAGTCTGCATGCAGGGCACATTTGGTGCCCTTAATCCATAGTCCAGTTCAAACCAGTTTAGAGAACCGTTGGCTCCCGCTCTGGCGCAAAACTGGACAAAAAACAGGGGAGTGTTCTCCCCCTTGTCCAGCCCTCATTAGGGAGAGACCCTTGGATCGTCCCAACCCTTTCCTTAGGGTACTTAAGGGCTCACCTCAGGGTGGGTCCCTAAATTCGTAGGGGGACATGATCCAGTTCAGACAATACTTCAACTTTGACCATTGGGGCACTCTGGACTTCGCTCTGGGTATCAAGGCTGCAACCGGGAAGACTCCTACTGCTACTGATCTCTGCATCCTGCTCGTCTGCTGCAATGTTCATGCCTGTGCTCTATACAGCAAACCTTCCAAGGCCTATGGGCATCCAAGGCAACTGAAGGAATCTCCCTTGAAGTGACGGAGTCAATTGCCTGCATCTGCAGGCACTGCAACTAAGCTGACCAGTCTGCTGATCCTGGGCTCCCACGGACTCTTAAAGCCTCAGTAACACAGGTGGTGGTTCTTCACATCCCTCAAGGCCTACCCTATGCTCGCACTAAGTTTGAGGCCGCTGCTAAGGCTTGTTGGCTTCCTTCCATCAAGATCTTCAGGCTCCAAGCAATTCAATTCAAAGGCTTTTATTCGATTTGTACATACAAATCATACAAGCATAATAAAATATACAATTTATAATATTAAATCACCATATAGACACAAATAAGAAAAGGAGTAGGAAATGTGCAAACGGCTAGTGTGCAACAATTAAAATTATTCTTCCTTTTAAAATCAACAAACTATTACAACAATACAAAGCATTCATAGATGTACAGACAGGAAATCGAAAAGATTTACTTGATAGGCGATTTCCTGGCAGCTGTACTTTTCGGTAAAATAATTCCGGTAAAATGATTCTGGACATTTTTAGACTAGCATAAAAATGATTTAAAAGTAAAAGAAAGGGGAGACCATACAATACATACTGTGGACATCAACGAGTAAAATTATACCTTAATTACAAAAATTGATATAAAACTTGGAAACATACATATACAGACAGGGATGTAAAAGGTAATAGCAGCATAATACAATTCCTGGCAGCTGTATAACATAGGTACAGACAGGTAAGTATAAAAGATTTTACAGTACAATACTTTTCCTGGCAGCTGTACACTTCAAAATGTAGGTGGCCAAAAAGAAACAAATATCCTCATTCTCAAATGAGGATAATAGTGTCAATGCAGTTTTTGTGGTACGGATATTATACTTTATAAAAATCGGTTTAAGGTATTTTACCCTAAGGAAATGAAAAAATTTACAAAAAAGTAAAAAATGGCAACAACTCTGACGAGAGATACTGTCACACGGGCAGAGCGTCTCTGATCTGGCTTTCGGGTTTGGGAATGCAACCAGGTGGTGAACAATACCCAATCTGACACGGGTTAATACATATTGATGAGAGGGACGAGTCACGTACACAAGGTAGGGTTGGAACCCCGAAGTTAATTTCAGATCCTTGTAAAATTTCACAGTGGTTAAATTACCAAATATTTTATCACGCTCTGCCTTTTGAAAGTTTAGAAACGTTGTCTTAATTTCTTTTTTGGGAATAGAAACAACCTCTTCTGGCTCAAGAAACACATCGATATTAAAAAGAAGAAGATACCAGCGGTGAATATATCTCAACCACTGTATGCGTGAAGAGTGGTCCAAACCTATACAGTCAAAGATAATATCTTGAGTGAATCGAGTCTCTGGCTTAGCCCAAATAGAACGCCACAATAAAAGTGGCCGAACTGCTGCTAAGTCAGAAATAAACTCGACCCCGAACTCTTCATGGATCAGTTGGACAGAGGCAGAAGGGGGGACATATAACAACCTCCTTAAAAACTTGTTTTCATCCTTTTGTAGGAATGTGCCCTCACTATGGCCCCATACACCTGCCCCATACAGAGCAGAAGAGACACAACAAACATTATATATATTCATCATGTCTGAAATGCTTCTTGAGCCAAGTTTAGAAGCAAATCGAAAGATACTGCTGGTGGACCGCAGCATTTTTAATCTAATGGAATCAAATTCAGAGGTCCAAGTCCCACTGTTGTTGTATGTAATTCCCAAATAGCAAAAGGATTTAACATGTGTCAATTTATCTTTATCCAGAAAAAAGGTATGCTTTGACTGTTTTGCTGCCTGACCGCATGACATAACATACGTCTTAGATTTATTCACTCGAAGCCTCCTAATTTGGATAAACTGCATAAAACTATCAATTAAACGCTGGAGGCCAATCTGTGTACGAGATAAAAGAACAGCGTCATCCGCATAAAGTAATAGCGGGACGGGTTTTCCTCCAATCAAGGGAGCGTCTGCTGGGATGTCAACCAAAGAACGGTCAACACCATTAATGAAGAGGGAAAATAAAAGAGGGGCCAAAACACATCCCTGGCGTATGCCCCGTGAGACTTTAAAAAAAGGGGTGCATTCGCCTAGGGTGCCATAGCGGACTTTACAGGAGAGTTTTTCATAAAGTCTAGCTAGGAAATGGACGATTTCCCTCGGTGCCCCTGCTTCAAGCAAAACCTCCCAAAGAATAGCATGGTTAACCAAATCAAAAGCGCTGCTCAAATCAGCAAAACATAAAAAGAGGTTGCCATTTTTAGCCACAGTATATTTGTTAATTAAAAGGTCCAAATTTACACATTGATCCAATGTGCCCAAGCCTTTCCGGAAACCATATTGGACTCTGGTTAAAATATTTGAATCAGTTGCCCAATTTTCTAGCCTTTTAAGCAAAATCCTACTCATTACCTTTACAGAGGCGTCCAACAAAGAAATTGGCCGATAATTGGAAGCCTCTGATTTGTTACCTTTCTTATGTAAGGGAATAATGACTGATTGACCCCAAGAAGAAGGGAAATTAGTTTCTGCCGCACAATTGAATATCCTCACCAGGATGGGAGCCCACAAATCTGGTTCATCTTTGTATAAATCCAGCGGGACCCCATCAGGGCCAGGGGCCTTGCCTCCTTTGCTGTTAGAGATTCCTTCATGGCTTTCTTCTAGTGTTATTCCCAAAGGGAGAGGTAGCCAAGAGGTAGACTCAGGAGACGGTGACTCAAGGGATAACCCTTCTGGGTTGAAGATTTTAGAAAAGTGACTGACCCAATCGCTGCATGCAACATATGATGTTAATTCTGGAACATCTTCTTTATTGAGAAAAGGACTATTAATTGTTTCCCAATAAAGTTTGCAGTTTTTGGTCTCGGCTGCTTCTTTTAACTTATCCCACGCCTCAGTCTGTAATACCTTTTTCCTGTTATTAATTGCTGTTTTATATCTAGACCTGAGGTGTTTTATTCCCTCGTTATCACGTGGTTTGGTACCTAAAGCGTTCTTGAGTTCTCGGAGGGCAAGTATACAGGGTTTGTCAAACCACCCCTGCTTCGGACCACTATTAAATATCGGGGCCTTAGTAAAAATACCATCAATAATACTATTAATGGAAACAAAGTGTAGTAGTAAGCAACCAGGGTCACTTTCTTTATCTAGACAGGAACTAATTTGGTTTTTACAACTGGTAAGAACCTCCTTCTGCTTGGCCTTGGAATTAGTTCCAGTCCATCTAATCCTTAGACCCTTCGGTCTGATGGGTACTAGGTCGGTAGAACACTTTTCACCTGAAGCTGATGGGATACCATGCCCTAGGAGGGTAACACGAATGCTGTTATGGTCACTGAGACTTTCTTCATTTACATATAAGTTAGTAAAGTCTCCACTACTAGACAAAAGAATATGATCTATAAATGACCCTGCGTCCCTTCCTGTAAAGGTGGGGCATGTTATTGCCTGATTATTTATGTTACAGTTTAACAGGGTCAAGTCTAGTGTAACTAGCATGTTGTTTAATGTAGAACCGTAACTGCAGTGTGGGAAGTGGAGAAAATCCTCCCTCGCTCCCGACCCCCCCCAATGACTGCTCATAGCCGCTCCAAAACCACAGATATTCCCATTGGACAAATGGCATGGCTGTAAGTTAAATTCCCCTGCCCAAATAACCTCAGCCTTTCTTTTCGAAATGCCCATGGCCTTGGCAATTTCCTTTTCCAGGGGTGGTAAAATATCTCCTCTAGTGGCATCAAAGATATTGTTGTAGAAATTTACTACAACTAGGTCAATACTCTTACTGCACTCCACCCTTACTACCTGACTGTGGGTCCCAACTGTCGTACTACTTCTAACTGTACAATTACACAGCTTGTTAGACAAAAGATTCAAAAGGCCCCCCTTGGCCCTGCCCGAGCTAGATTTAGTAGCTTTAAGGCAGTAAGATGTGTACCCTTCAATATTGATATGGTCCAAACACCACGTTTCCTGGAGGAAGATTAGATCTAATCCCTCCCCAATAAACCTGGTCCAGAAGGGTGAACCTATTTTACTGGCAAGGCCAGCAATATTCCAGGAAATAAGAGAAAGTCCAGCAGGCTTACCAATGTCGACGACAATAGCCGACTCTGGCTGGATTACACAAGGTGAGGTAGGACTATCTTCCTGGAGGTTGATATCTGGGCCTAGTCTGGGGGTGACGGTAGATGTGCAAGCATCAGGACTATCCCTAGTTAATGTATGCGAAAGTAATATTGACGATGCCGCTATTGGGGATTCAAGAAGTGTGGGGAAAGGTATGGCTGGAAAAACACTCTCCATATCATTATTGGTGGTAGTGAGGTTTGAATCTGGAGCTTTAATAAAGCTGAGTCAGTCTACCTCATCTAACACACCATATCTGTTAGGATGAGCGAATTGTGAGTACGAGGGATCAAGAGGAGGAGGCAAGTCCTGCCATGATTGTTGCCACTGAGGTTTAACAGATTGTGGGAGCTGAAAAGGTTGCTGCCACTGATGAGCAGACTGATACAAAGGTGGTGGATAATGAGGAGGTTGTTGCCACTGAAGACTAACATGGTGTGGAAAAAAAGATGAAAGATGTGGTGGTTGCTGCCAAGGTTTGATGATATGTTGCGGAGGATACACAGACCCTCTATTACTTGGGAGAGTAGGGCGAGAAGGATTTGGTCTTGGTGGTATGGGAAAAAAGTAGGACAAAGGGAGTGGATTAATTTGGGTAGCAGGACCGCTGTTGGGTGTATTACATATGTAGCTGGCTGCCCCTATATCCCTAAAGTTAACTGTAATTACGTCCCCTACTATTGTTTTCTTACTCCTGCCCACCCAGTCCCCTCTACGCACAGTAAGAATTTCACCACTCATATTGCTAGGTAAAGGTTTGTGTAAGTGGAGCCACTGGGCGCATTTATTTCTTAACTCTACAAAAGTTTCTTTTACTCCCTCCTTCAGTGGGGGAACGGCTGTCAACACAACCACAAAAGGGGAGACTTCTGGTGGCAGGCTGATTAACTTAAAGCGTGCCTGCTTTGGCTTAGAGCCTTCAGGCTTGTTTGTAGAGAGAGGAACTGAAGGGTTGATAGACTTTCCTGCGACATCTTTTACTTGTGAGGTAGTAGTTTTATTTCCATCAACAGAATGTTGATAAGCCGAAGAGGAACCCACCACCTTCGGAGTAGATAGGGGTGGGGGTTGGACAGAGTTATTCCCTGTTTGGGACAGATGTAGTGTGGCTGGATCCCTGGAAACTATAGTTATTTGTGCATTATTTGATGCATCTTTAGAGAGCTGGACACAAGATAAGCACTTGGGGACTGCTTCTTTAATCCCTTGTGGCTGAACAGACCCTGGCCCATTCGTCTTATTAGGCCATTTCGAGTGCATTAATGACGTGAGTCTGTCAAGTTTTGAAATTAAAGGCTTAATTTGTGCTGCTATTGTGGCCTCAAGGTCCAGTTTAAGATCTGTTACCATATTTTGAACCCAGCAGGGTATACCTGGCGCCAATTGCGGGGTAGGTGATATCAGGTTATGATTCCTGACTTTAACTTTAGGTTTTTCCTTAGTCTTACTCTTGGACGTAACCTTTAGAGGAATAGTAACCCTTCCCCCAGAATCAATAAGTACAGGAGCTGTTACCAAATCAGTTGGCCCATCTAGACTCGGCTCCGCTTTGCCGGGTGACTGACAGGCTTCTAGGTCTGGGGTAGCCTCAAGATCGACATAAGACGGATCCGAGTCAGATTGGGTAACTGACAGATCGACAGCATTCGGTACAGTGAATGCGCCTGCGGTGGGCAAGGATAGGGGTAAGGAACAGTTATTCAAGGGCTGCTGGGAGGGTGATTTTGCATTTGCAAGAGAACCCAAAGACGAGCGCTTAGCGTTCGCGAGATCCAGGGAGACTCTTTTTTCCAGCAATACAATACTTTTGTCGATGGTCTCATTCACCCGTGAAATGAAGAGATCTATGGGTCCAGTCACCTGTGCTACCGCCGTTGCTCTTTTAGTACAGCTTCTAGTTCTGTTGCGCATGGCTGACATCTGTGACGCAAGGGCAGTAGGATGATATAACTGGGAGGCGGCCACCAGTGTTTGAGAAAGAGATAGACAACACAGTTCCGCCTACCTTGTCGATGAATTAAGGGCGATAAGACAGGGGTTCAGGGCCAGGGCCGTCCTCTGCCGCCCTTGAACGGCCTTAAACGGCCCGCTCTTTGCCCGGTCTTCACCCCGGCCTTAGCCCCGCGCGCGTCCCGCGTGCGCGTTACTACCGATGATGTTATAGGAAGATCAGGTGGAGGGGGCGGGAAGAGGACCAGCTGCGGCCGATCAGCGCCGCGCTGCACGCTGGTCCTCGCAGTCCCGCCTCAAGCAGTAGGGTGGATGTTTGCTCGCTGAAAACGCGTTGGTGCTCCTGTGCACTAACAGATGACCAGGGACAAGTTTAAGCAGCAAAGTCTTGGCCTGCGAGCGGCTCCCGCGCAGCGGGGGCCGCGAGGCATAGCACTGCAGACAGGCAAACAGGCAGGAAAGGGCACGAAGGACTACAGCACTCTCGGCGATCCAGTGGTGAAACCCAGGCTGCTCACACACCGCAAGAACTTTATCGGTGGAGGGGGCGGGAAGAGGACCAGCTGCGGCCGATCAGCGCCGCGCTGCACGCTGGTCCTCGCAGTCCCGCCTCAAGCAGTAGGGTGGATGTTTGCTCGCTGAAAACGCGTTGGTGCTCCTGTGCACTAACAGATGACCAGGGACAAGTTTAAGCAGCAAAAGTCTTGGCCTGCGAGCGGCTCCCGCGCAGCGGGGGCCGCGAGGCGTAGCACTGCAGACAGGCAAACAGGCAGGAAAGGGCACGAAGGACTACAGCACTCTCGGCGATCCAGTGGTGAAACCCAGGCTGCTCACACACCGCAAGAACTTTATCGGTGGAGGGGGCGGGAAGAGGACCAGCTGCGGCCGATCAGCGCCGCGCTGCACGCTGGTCCTCGCAGTCCCGCCTCAAGCAGTAGGGTGGATGTTTGCTCGCTGAAAACGCGTTGGTGTTCCTGTGCACTAACAGATAACCAGGGACAAGTTTAAGCAGCAAAGTCTTGGCCTGCGAGCGGCTCCCGCGCAGCGGGGGCCGTGAGGCGTAGCACTGCAGACAGGCAAACAGGCAGGAAAGGGCACGAAGGACTACAGCACTCTCGGCGATCCAGTGGCTCCAAGCATCCCCAATCTTAAGCATCTCCAGTGACCAAGATCTTCATCCTCACCATTTCCCTTGTATTGTGGGCCTGCATCTCTGGTGAGCTGCTCCAGGTGCGTCGGTCCTGGTGCGGGTCACCTTTTCACTCTTTTGTGCTCCCCTGATTGCTCAAGGCCTGCCCTGACTCCCCTGCTTGTGGTGAATATCCTGGACCTTGCTGGTCCCGAAATTGCACCTTTTTCTATTCTTTTGTCGGTTGCAGTTGCCAAGGCTTGTTGGTGCTCCCAACGGACACCGACCCCCTCCCCCCCCAACTCTCGACATCCAGTGTGTGGCAGCTCATGTACAGCTCCTGGTCTACATAGATGACGTTTCAAGGTCACTGTCAGCTCTCCTGCAACACCCGACATCGGTGGACATTCGTCTTCCATGACTCCTAGTCACTCCTGTGTGGCATAGAATTTGTCTCCTCTGCTTGTAGGTTCACATCCTGAAACCACCTTTAGGTTGGACCTTCTCCAGCAGCGGAATCTTCCTGAAGTCTCCCATTGAGTTCGACGACTGTTTCCGATGCCAATTCACAGCTATGCACCCGGCAACCCTGGTGCAGTTATCCTGGTTCCTAAGGTATACACGGGTGGGGTGGCTCTCCAACCTCTTCTCTTCCATGGGGTTTCATCAGGGTCTTGCAGCCATGACTTACACATTGAGTTGCATTGATACTGGGGTCGTGTTCCTACTCAGCACACAGCCTCCGTGGGGCTCCTGCTCCCCGGCACTTCTACATCTTCGGGGTATAGTCTTGACTCGAGTCATGGTATGCATACCACTATTTTAGTATATGGTTTGGTCTCCCCCTGGAGACCACCGTGTATTCTGTGCTACTTACCTATTTCTATCATAAAGTATTGTGTATATCTCCGGTTAGGAGATAGCTGTAGGTGTTCGTTAGTGTCTTATAATAAATACATATTTTTATAAATACACTGCATGGTTCTTTTTCACTTAATCAATACCTATTAGATTATGTTCTGGCGAAACAAGCTGCTTTACACTCCTTCTGGATTAAACGTGAAGGCTGCTTTCCACAGCTACCACTTGAGAGCTATCTAAGTTTGTCTAAGACCATTAAAATCACCATAAGGGTTATCTTGACTGGTGCAGAGTGCCCACTTGCATGGGTACTCACTGCCCAAGTATGCCTGCTTGGGTAGTGTCTGTTTTTTTGGGATTAGTGAAAATGTAGTACCATGTTGATTGTATGACTGCAATGGTAGTTTTTTGGTGTTAGGATAAGAGAATGTGTAGTTCATGAGTGATTCAGTTAGTGTAGAAGTAGTGTTTGGGGGATTTCAAGAGAACAAAAAACTGTTGGGTAATTGTACAACTGTATAGATAGTATCTGAGTGGTTGTAAGAGAGTTAAGCTTGTGCTTGTTTGGTTATATGAGTAGACGGATACAGTCTGGATGATTGCGTTAGTTGACAGATAGTGTAAGAATGCATTAGTAGTGCACTGGTGCTTAGATGAGTGCATGAGTAGTGTTTTGGTTGTGAAATGACTTCAGAACTAGTGGCAGGGTGATTGTTAGAGTATGTGAGTAGTGCTTAGCTAATTCTATTGCTGATTGACTATTGTCTGCATGGCTTGATGAGTGAATAGGTAGTAGGTGCACCACATCTTACATTACATGTAGAAGTTCAGTCATACCTAACTCAAGGTAGTAGTCAGACATTCAGACTTGACAGAATACGTTTCCAGTTACAAGCACAGACATTGATTTCTATGGCCTGTTTGTAGTCCACCTTTGCAAAGATTTATATATAGTAGGATAATCTGACCAAATTTAATAATCTAAAATTCTTTTCCATATCTATTTTGAAAATTTAGAAACTCAACAACTTTTCCCATTGCTGCATTTGCTAATCCTTCTTCTACTTTCAAATTACACCGCAAATTTACTCAAAAGTTGTACATACATGTAAACACTTTTCTAATCCTGCATTTTAGATACCCACTTGCCCAAAGAATCCAATTTAGGCTATAGTTATTCGGTGAAAAGAATTGTTACTCCCTGGTGTTCAATTTTGTCATTAGTTTTAATTTCCAGTATTTGTTGCTTTTCTAGTCTGAGTGTATGTCTATGTGGGAATATTTGTAAAGTGCACTGTTACTCCAAAGAGTGTCCTGGCGCTGGCTGACCGGTAGCAACACAGGAGATTAAGCTAAGGGCAGGAAAATAGCTATGTTTTTAGCTTTTTCCGAAACAGGGGAATGGATTCAATGCGTCTCAGCTGAAGTGGCATTTTATTCCAAAGGCACGGTCCCAGGACGGAGAGAGACTTACCTCCTGACCTAGATTTTTTAAAGCGGGGGACATTAGCAAACAACAGGAAGGCGGAACGTAGCTGTCTATGTGGAGAGTAGAAAGATATTCTACTTTTAAGGTAGCTTGGTCCGTCCCTGTAAAGGGCTTTCAGTGTGATAAGCAGAGTTTTAAAAATTATTATTTTCCTTACATGGAGCCAATGCAGGCTCATCAGAAGGTGTGACACATGCGAATTTCGGAAAGCCCAAAATGGTTGTTCATTAAATGTAGATCACTCCTGCAGTGTAGGCATTAGGCAAACTATAGATTTGTTTTATACAACAACATTGTACATTTCTTTTGCTGCCATTGTTTCAGATGTAAACAAGTTCCTTAGTAGTTGACCTTCTAAAGCTTATTTACCATGTTTTGTCAACATACCGACTTAATGCCTTTATCACCTGCCTGTCGCATATTATTAACAAGTTCTTTATATTCAATGTTTAAATAAATATTTACATTCCTAGTACCTCCCAAAGATTTCCATGTGTCATCATGGAGAAGTGTTTTAAAAACAGGTTGTCCTTCAACAGGAGTAAGTTGTAGTAGGTCTCCAAATACAATTACATGTTTTCCTCCAAACAGCACATCGTAATCTTTTTTTTAAATCTGCTGCATTCTCAAGTGTACAAAGGCATGCATTAAGTTTGAGACAATGCTCCCCTCATCAATGATTAAAACTATTAGTTTTTTCAGTACTCTTGAACCTTAATAACAAGCTTCCCCTGACAGCTTTTGGCATTATCATGTTTGACAGATAGCTTAAATTATTGATTGAAAGTAATACCTTTAATGTTCCGAGCTGTTAATACAGTTAGAGCTGTGTCAAGATAAATGTGATCCTGTAGTCCTTTGTAGATACATTGTCAGAACTTTAATTAAGAAATATTTTCCTCTTCCACTTGACCACTAATGTACAACAGAATATGTTGAAAAGATGAACATTGACATTCTTTTTTCGTGGACGTAACAATGTTCTACTTGCTGTTTCACTTGTAGATATATTTCTTTTTGTTACAATACTCAGCTGTTCCTCTAACTTTTCAAACTGAATAATATCCTGTTGTGCTTGCTGCATTGCAGTTTCTACCTCATTCATGTCTATTGCTGGTTCTTTTTCAATAATTGGCTGTCCAAGTGGATCTTTAGTCATTGGGCCAGAAATTTGACTGCTTTGTGAACTCACTCTTGCTATTTCAACTGCAATAGTTTCTTCTTGTTCAATCTCATCATTTATCATTTTTAAGTAAGTTGAAACCAATCATACACTGAAAACTATCTTTAGTTGCATTAAAATATTATTCATAGCACTCAAAATCCCAATTAATTCTGTTCCACTACACCAAGGCTTGAACAGTTGCTGAAGTTCTAAATTGAAAAATTCTGTCTTATCTATCCTATCTACATCACTACTGGATATTCTGTCATTAATAAGATTCCTTTTTACATGTTTTACAAAACATCCATCACATCCAATTACTGCGTATTTTTCTTCTTATATATTTACTGTAACATTCTTTTTAAACCTATAAAGGTGAAGTATTTCATACAGACATAGGTTTTAAAGATGTTGACTCCTTTTGGAATAGTATGTATCCAACATATCAGTTTTGACAATATCAGTGTTTTCTGGCTAAGTATTGGAAGTCTAGGCCTAGACTTGTACAAATGATTCCTCTTGACTTTGAATACAAACTGCTTGGCTGTAGCGATCTGAACATCCATGAGATCCCATCTATCTGAGAGAAAGCACCTACAAGCTAAAGTTGTACAATTTCTTGACGAATCTCTTTTCTGCAGAAATTTCTTCCCAGATTTCTTTCATCTCTGACTTTCAGATTTTGTAATAATTGATGTGACATAATTAGCAATATCATTGCAATACAAGAAGGGCGGGGAATGGGGCCAAGCACAATTGCACCTATCCTTAGTGATTCCTTTGTATAAAGCTAAGGTGCAGCGGACCGGAGATTCAAAACCCATAAACCTCCTAAGACACTAGTGTCTTACTTTCCAAAAACAACATACAATGGTCCAGCACACTAGATTGTAATTATAACTAAATTTTAGAACAGTAATAACAGTTATTTTATTTATTTACAGAGCTTATTCAAAACAGATGATAGTAATTTAGTGGAGTTGTTTGTAGGGTATTCTTTATTTCTTAATTTTTCTTCCAATAAAAAGACCGTAGCCGTAGCCAACGCAGTTCATTCTTCATGGACTTCTACAGGGCTTTAAGTAAAATATATATACAGCAGTTATTGCACACACCCTATACACAATCATAATTTTTACAGTTAAAACAATTTTACATTTCATACATTACAATACATCTTATTACATATTACAAAACTATACATTATTAACAAAACATTCTACAATACTCCACAGTATCCGAAATCTCAGTACATTTCTAGATCATTCCACTGATACTATGTTGTTATTATATTTATAGTTGGCCTAACCTATAGGATATAGAGGGTCAGCATAAGGATGTTTCTTTTCCATTTTTAACCAGTTTTTTTTTTATCAGTTTGAGGGTCAGGTGGGCTAGCACAAATGAGATTTAATAAAAATTCCCTAGGGGGTAACCTTCAAAGAAAGTTAGCATGTCTTACCAGAAGATATAACTGTCTATGGTCTAAACGCGTTGGCTACGGTTTTTATATTGGAAGAAAAATGAAGAAATAAAGAATACACTACAAACAACTTCACTGTATTACAATCATCTGTTTTGAATAAGCTCTGTAAATATCTAAAATAAATGTTATTACTGTTCTAAAATTGAGTTATAATTACAATCTAGTGTGCTGGACCATTGTATGTTATAATTAGCAATTTCAGTTGAGTTGTCTGCAACAAACTGACTATCTGTTGGAACTGGCCCTTCTTGCAGGGTCATCCTGAAACTTTTTGCTTCTTCCTCCCTTATTTTTCCTGACCCGTGGCTGTTGGCAATAGGACTCTGCGCACTTTACCACTGCTGATCAGTGCTAAAGTGCATATGCTCTCTGTGTAAATTGTTATTCTGATTGGATATACATGTTTGGCATATTTGTATCACCATGAAGTCCCTAGTAAAGTGCACTGGGTGTGCCAGGGCTGGTGATGACAAATGCTACTAGTGGGCCTGCAGCACTGATTGTGCCACCCACAGGAGTAGCCCTAAAATGATGTCTCAGGCCTGACATTGCAGTGCCTGTGTGCAGTTTAGAACTGCCATGTCCTTCTGGTCAGTGTCTCAACTGACCAGGCCTAACCCTTCCCTTTTTGTGCACATCAGTCACCCCTATGGAAGGCCCAAGGGACCCCCCTGGGCAGGGTGCAGTGTATGTAAAAGGTAGAGCATGTACTAGTGCAGGTAACATGCTCTGGTAGTGAATGGCAGCCATTTTCGTTTTTCACTATTGCAAGGCTATCTTGCTCCATAGATTAACATGGGGGATGCTGGCTGCAGTGGTTAACAGCATTTCTTCCCATAGGAACAAGATAGGACATAAGTATCTAGTTTCCCTGAACTCAGAATTTAATAACACATCTTTTAGGAAAGGTTGTTTTTAAATCCTGTGTTTGAGAACAGCACTTTTAGAAAGTCGCTGTTTTCTTGTCTGACCCTTCTGTGTGTCTGGGCCTGTTTGTGTATTGACTGTCTGGTTTGAGAGTGACAGGGGCTGGGGATTCCCCAGGAGGCTGGCTGAGTCAGCCCTAGGCTGAATGACTGCATTTGCAACTGGAGTGGTGGGAGAAGTTAGCACCTGGGCCTGAATAGGGCTGTGCCTGCCTTCCATAATGCTGGCTCCACCTCCTGCTGGGCGGCTGACGACCCTGCCCCTCACTCTGAAAGGAAAGAAGAAGCCAGCAAAATAAAGTACACAGGAAACACCCAGAACTGGTTCAGACCGGGCTCAGGGCCCACATGCACAGAGAGAACAAAGACTTTAGGGGTATAAGTACAGGACCCCTGACAACAGAAAATTAGATCATCCTGGAATCAAGAAGGAACCTCTGCCAAGGAGAAAGCTGAAACTGAAGAAGGAAGACTGTCCTGCTGTTGCTCTGCTGGACTGACCTGTTGCTTTGCTGCCAAGGAGAGGGGAAGGACTTTGCTTTGTGCTGTGTCCCCTTGCTTGTAGGAATCTCCAAGGGCCTGAGAAGAGCTGGCTCCCTGTTCTGAAGTCCCAGGAACAAAAGGACTTCACCCCCAACTTCCCTGAACTCTGCTGAGAGAGTTCTGTCCTTCCTAGAGTGCTTGATCCAGTTGTGGGGCCTCTGGAAATTGTACCTGTGCTGGGAAGCTTGAGACTAAGCTTGAGAGACTTTTGAAACTGAAAATTGTTGCATCGCTCGCTTGCGTAGCGCATCCCCGACAGTGCGAGAAGTTTCCCGCCGCTACGGAGGTCGAGATCGTCGCAGCGACGTCGCATCCTTCGTTTGCAGGACGCACCAGACCGGTGCGGGAGAATCGAATATCGCTGCGAGTGTCGTCGCAGAGCCTGTCGTCGCTGGGTGAGATCGCCGCACCGCTTGCTTGTGGACCGCATCACGTCGCTGCGAGCATCGTCACAGAACCATCGCATTGAGGAGCTGCGAGAGAGAGGATCACCGCTGGACCGCGCATCGTCGCCCCGGAGATTGTCGCAGCCCTACCACATGGTCACAACGTGCCTTTGCGAGAACAGACTTCCTACGGAACCTACGCACCAGAATCCATACAAGTGGCCTTCCTCCCCATACAGACCGGATTCATCGCAACACGCCCGCAGCTGCAGCGGGGCTGTCGCAAACGCCTCCCCAGGGTCTCAGGAGCAACGCATCGCTTGTTTTCCACCACACCAGCTTCTGCTTTTGGAACTTTGTTGTAACTAAAAGGTACTGTGAGTAAACGTGACGCAACTATGAACTTTTCACGCATCAGTAGAGAATTCTATCGCAACGTAGAGAATTCTATCGCAACCTAAAGAATTTTAACGCAACCTTAAGAACTCTTTTTGAAACCATATTCTTGAACTGTGTATGTTGGATTTTTGTCGTTTTGGTCTTGTGTAGTTTAGATTAAATACCTTTATTTTTCTAAACTGTTGTGGAGTCAGTTCGTGGTGTTTTCACTGTGTTACTGTGTGTGTTGGTACAAATACTTTAAGCATTGCCTCTGGTTAGCCTAGACTGCTCGTGCCAAGCTACCTAGAGGGTGAGCAGGGGTTATCTCAGAAGGTTATCTCCTTGCCCTGACTAGAAGCAAGGGTCCCTATTTGGACAGTGGTACCTACCTCTGCCAACTAGAGACCCCCAGTTCTAACACTATCAATGTTTGCGTTCCACATTTTTAAAATGACTGGATTAAAGTCATTAATACACTTTGACGCTTCTGTTCTTCTTAAGTGTATTTATTCTTTTGAGAATGTTATTGCATGTCTTACTGCTGACAAAAAGCTATTTATTCTTCCTTTAGAAAGTTTAGGTCGGGGGAATCCAAAACAAAATTTTGTTTAAAATTTTCCTTTACATTTGTATTTCCGTCAGCAGTATTTTCGACATCTATGACTATGAAACCATTGAAGTTGTTGTCTCAGGATATTTTCTCCTCCTCCTCCTCTTAGAACAGCGCATATAACATACTGTTCAATGAAAGACAAATCAGCTTTGTCACAATTTGTTCCAAACTTTGGTGCATCCTTTATCCATATTAGCATGTGTATATGAGGAGCACCTCTGGATTGGTACTCTTTTCGCCAAAAAAAATCAGTTACCGCTCCAAGAAGTGGAATGCTTTTATTGCAGATATATTACAGAATAGATTGAAACCTGTGGTAAAAATACCTGCAGACATTGGCAGGATCCAAGGAACAGAGTTCTCCTGCTGTCTTCAGTTCAATGTTTTTTACATTTGAATTTGCTTCTCATAGGAATTGAAGTAAAGCATCCCACGCATATTCAACACAAATACGTTTTAGAAACCAAGTAGGTATAACTAGATTTCCATGACGCCAATACCAATATTCATTGACGCCATGTTGGCACATCATCAAATTGATTAACTAAGATTCAAAATTTTCATCTCTTTGTCAACATTTTCCATCAACTCTTTCACAGAAACATGTTGAAGATGAACTCCTGTTTTTAATATATAGTTCACCGCAGATGAAAGTGCAGACAAAATCATTCTCAAACAGAAGTTGAAATATATATAGAATGTATTGCTGCAATCTTGGACCTTCAGAGTACAGTCCTGTGTATCACCTGCTCCACTGACAAAATTATTTCTGCCAACGGACAGGGGAGGACTAGCTGCCCCCTGCTTTGAGCATTACTACCTGGCTGCACAGCTACAATGGAGTGCCCGCTGGCTGGCTGATAAAGGAAGAGAAGACACTGCTACGATCGAGCCACCGTACTCCTTGAGCCGGGTCACCAGGCTCTTTCACCCGCTGACGGCGCCCGACAAACCAACCCCGCCACTGCTGGCGGTGGCGTACAAATGTTTCCGCAGAGCCCTGTTCCTCACTCGAAAGGTGGTACCATACGCACCTGCTATACCCTTGAAGGGCTCTCCAGGGAGGAGGCAATAACGCACCCCATGTTAGAGCACTGGAGTGACGCGGACATCCGAACACTGGGAGATCTCTTTACAGATGGAGCGCCAGTGGCCTATGAGACACTGGTATCCGAGGACGGGCTACTTCCTGGGGGGTTCCTGCTGTATCGCTCACTCGTAGCAAAAATGGCGGGCAAATGGGGTGACATGGCGGCAGAGCCTGACCAACATCTAACCGTACAATACCTGCACGTTATGGGGAGGGGCAGGCACTTGGTCCGTTGGTTTGCTGCGTCGCTAAGAGCCCACACGGAGATGAATTTGGCTCCACTTAGAGGCAAGTGGGAACGGGATATGGAACGAGAGCTGACGGGTAAGGAATGGGAGAGAGTTCTTAAAAGTCCGGTGCGCATTCCCCGAAACATGCGCTTCAGCCAGAAACAGCTCTTCATTGTCCATAGAGCCTACCTTACTCCGGAGCTAATCAATAGGTATTTTCGCCGTTCTGACGTGGCCTGCCCTAGATGCGATGAGCTAGATGTAGGCCTTATCCACATGTTATGGAACTTCCCTAAATTGGGTGCTTACTGGAATGCAATTTGTGAAATTCTGGGGTTATGCATGGGTCGAACCATTCCCTTTAACTGGCCAGAGTATGTCTTACATCACTTCAAGAGGTCGCCCAAGGATAAGGCATCTTCTTAGATCTGGGATTAGTGGTGGCTAAGCGCCTTCTTACGAAGAGGTGGAAGGCGCGCGAGCCTCCTGCTGCGCAGGCATTGGTCTTTTCTCTGCAGGCGTGGGCGGAATGGATAGCAATACGGAGGGAGGAAACGACGGGGGTCAGAGAAGTACCTATGGTGGAACACTGGGAACGCATGCTCATTACCCTACAGCTTCCGGGGGGAACTAGCGACTCTGATGTTGCAGCGACCTAGGTGGATAGACGGAGGGACTCGGGCATACCGTGAGATACCTTAATGTCCAGATACCATGCTATTTAACATTACAGCCTTTAGACACATGGGTCCGAGATGTATAATTATTCATTGCTCGTTACACGAGTGGGGGGATGCCGAGGGGGGGAGGGGTTGGGGGGGGGGAGGAGAATCAGCACACGAGAATGTAAGTGATTTGCCGCTATTGTTTAAGTGTTGTTTAAGTTTTCTTTTTGTGCAAAGGTTAGATAAATGTCATTTCTAGACGCATGCCTATAGCGAAGAGATCCACCCCATGAGCATGCTATTGTGCTAGACTGACCTAGAGACTGTCATGAACCCTTGCAGACGGCACCGGACTGGGACCCATACGTGCTTGTCAGATCTGCGCACATGCACCCCACCTATGTGGTGCTGTCAGCGCGGAGACATGATTTAATTCTGTATTGCTCTGAGATATTTGTATGTTAGACCAGCGAGAGCGGAATGTCATGATAAATCGATCATCCTTTACAATGTATTTCGAAAATCATAAATTGCTAATAAACAGATTTGACAAAAAAAAAACATTTAGAAGGTCTCACTGCTAAGAGGCAGAGATAGAGGTCTGGGTACTCCTTTTTTTTTTATTTTTTTTTATTTTTTATTTTAAGTTTTTTTTATTATTCTTAACATGCACATTGTATTACACATCATACTTTTATGCATTTTGCAAAATTTACATCAAATATTTTTACATATCTCTGGTTTGAAGTTTTCAAAACAGTTTAAGCACTATAAAGGTATCATAAAGCACCATTTAAGATTCATTATTTTTTCCACATTGTCTTATAATGCCATCCTTTCTTTCCATTTGGTTATTGGTTCCCAAATTTTCAACCCAAGCCTTCTTCCCTTTTTCCCCCTCCGTGCATATATAGCTTTCTCAAGGTTATAGCTGGCTAATAAGTTTGCCAACCAAACTTGCATTCCAGGGAGTAACTTGTCTAACCATACTCTTGCTATTGTCAGTCTCAAAACTGCAGAAGCTATAAACATAAATTCTTTTTGTTCAAATCCATCTTGATTATCTATCCCAAACAATATCATCCTAGGTGTCAGTTTAATTCCTATGTCAAGAGTATTACTAAGGAAATCTTCTATGCTTTTAATCAAGGTGTAAAGCTGAGGGCAGGTAGCAAACATATGAATGATATCTGCATCTCCTGCATTACAGCGTGGACATGTAGTGCCAGAGGTGCCTCCCCATTTAGCTATTCTAGCGGGGGTATGATACAACGAAAATAACGTCTTATAGTGCTGCGATTGCAGGGGACCCGAACACAAAATATTACATCCCAGATCCAAGGATTCTTGAAAGCTTCCAGGCTCCCCACCCAGTTTTCCAGCCCATTTATTACTAACTTTCTCCAAGTCATCCATCTTCCCTTTTGCTAAACTCGCATAGAAAGATCTAATTGTACAGTCCCCTCCTAATTTAATCTTTTCCATTATTTCATTACTACTAAACCCCAAACTACCACCTTGCTTATGACAAAGGAAACTCCTTACTTGAAGGTATTTAAAGAAGTCCTTCCTCTCGATCCCATACTTAACAGTAAGGTCTGCAAACTGGGCTATCCCATCCCCATCCATCACATCCCCAATCTGTTCTATCCCCTTCCGTGTCCAGCCTAGCATTATTAAATCTGCAAAGACTTCTGCCGGGAAAGATTTGTTCTTATAAAGTCTAGTGTACCTATTATATCTTCCCAGCCCCATTTTTTTAAGGAATACATTCCATATCCTGCATGCTGCCACTACAGGCTTGAATCTAGTCCTTTTGTGGTATCCAAACTCAGCCCTATTTAAAAAGTTATTTTCTGCCTCTGCCCCCAGTACGATTGCATAGAGTTCTGTGGACATAGTCGTAACCCATATGTCGCTTCCTCCACCCCCAATTAACCCCTGCATATACTGTAATGCTGTGGCCATCTGGTACAGCCTGAAGTCGGGGGCCCCCCACCCCCCTCTCTCTCTTGGTAGAGTCATGTATCTGTAAGCTCTTCTAGTTTTTCCATGTGCCCATATAAATCTATTGAGCACCCTTTCTAACACGTTAAACCATTTAGCCTCAAATACTAATGGGATAGTGCGAAAAAAATACAAACATTTAGGCAAGATTAGCATCTTGATAACATTCGTACATCCCATGAGAGAGAGGTGCAAATTGTTCATCCTCTCTAAATCTTTTTTGACTTTGTCTATTAGAGGGGCCAAATTCATCTCTACTATCCTATCCAGGCTCGCCGTTAATAACACCCCTAGATATATGGCTGAGTCAACCACCCTGTCATCAGCGCATACAGTATATCTGTTCTTAATAATCTGAGTTTTTGCTCTATTTAAACTGTACCCTGATATCTTACCGAACCTCTGAGCCTCTGACTCTACCTCTAGTATAGCTGAAGTAGGACTAGGAGTTAAAATTGCTATATCGTCTGCGTAGGCTAAGGACTTCACCACGCAGCCATTTATCCTCATCGGTGGTATCTGTTCATTAACTTCCAGTCTTCGCAATAATGGTTCCAAATATAACGCAAACAGCAGGGGAGAGGAGGGACACCCCTGTCTGGTACCCCTAGCAATTTTTACTTTGTCCGAGAGCCCTCCATTCACTCTTATTCTTGCTGATGGGTTGTTATAAAGTACCTGTGTAGCTTTTATGAAAGGTTCTCCCATCCCGGACCACCTCACGACATGCCAAAGATACTCCCAGGCGACCCTGTCAAATGCCTTCTCGGCATCAAGGAAGAGTGCAGCGACAGGGTCCCCTAAGACATCTGCAGAATCAAGCATCGTAATCGCTGTCCTTACATGCTGCGTAGTCCCTTTTCCGGGAATGAATCCATGCTGGGTAGGGGTTACTAACTGCTCTATAATCCCAGCCAATCTTTTTGCTAAAATTTTAGAATATATTTTGACATCCGAATTCATTGATGTGATTGGTCTATACGACCCCGGTGTTTCTGGTGGCTTTCCCTTTTTCAAAATAACTATTATATCAGCCCCTCCCCATGACTCAGGACTGGGTTCCCCTGTCTGTACTTGTTGCATTATTAGAAACATATCTCCCAGGAGCACATTTTTAAATATTTGATAAAATTCGAGAGGAATTTGGTCTGGCCCTGCCACTTTACCTACCGGCAAGCTACCCAGAGCTTCCTCCAATTCGTCTAGCTGTATCGGTCTATCCAATATTTCCCTATCCTCTTCTGATAGCGTCGGTGGGTATATATCGCTCAAATATTTATCAATCTCTGCTAGGTTCGGTGGATCTTCTGGAGTGTATAAGTCTACATAAAATTTCCTAAAGACATCTCTTATTAAGTTAGACTCTGTAACCAAATCTCCATGTGCGTCCCGTATTTCTTTCACTCCTGCTACAGCTGCTCTCTGCCTAGTTCTAATTGCCAATACGCGCCCCACCTGCTCACTAAGCTCGTATGTTTTTTCCTTTTTGGTCAGAAAATTATCTGCCGCCTGCCTAGCCAGTCCTTCAACTGCTTCAGCTTTTAGAGCTATAATTCTGAGCAGACACTCCTCTAGAGGTAAATTATGTCTTATAGCCCTACTTAAATTCCCTTCCTCTCTTAATAGTCTATGCTCTACCATCTCTCTCCTTTCCTTTTCTCTTTTCTGTCTTCCCAGGACAAAACTAGTTGTTTCTCCCCTTATTCCCGCCTTAAATGTGTCCCATACTATTCCTGAGGCTGCTGTCCCCCTATTTATATCCAGAAACCATTTAATCCACTCCGTCATGTGTTCCTTATATATAGGATCCTTTAGAAGACCTCTCTCAAAAGTCCACTGTGTGGGTGTTCTTGATGTTTGATTAATTTTTATGGTAAGAATCACTGGACTATGATCTGAGATCATCCTAGGAAGCTTCTCGACTTGTGTCACAGATAATATGGAACTAGTTATCAGGAAGTAGTCAAGCCTAACCAGTATTTTATGTGGGGCAGAGAAGAAGGTGCTCCCATCAAGGTGAGGATGTTGCTTTACCCATGGGTCAATCAGAGCATTATGCTGAACCATATCTGCCAGAGCCCTAAACACTTTCCTTTTCCTCCCTCTATAAACTGCATCTGTTCGTGCGAATGAGCTTTCGAGGTCATGAATATTAAAATCTCCAAAACAAACTATAGGTTCAGGCCACTGGGGCAGCTCCGCATCAAGAAACTGAAATACCTCTGGGTCATCTTCGGTAGATCCATAAATTGTAACTAATGTGAATTTCTGACCCCTGAAGCATATTTCTGCGATAGCCCACCTTCCCCATTTATCTCCCTTCTTTTTCCCCACTACCACATCCCTCTGTCTGCCCAAAATTGCTACGCCTCTAGTCCTAGTTTCTTGCTTGGAGCTAGCCAATAGCCTGAACCCCAGTAGCTCCAAAAGATTTATCCTACTTAGCTCTATATGGGTTTCTTGCAAACATATCAAGTCCAGCCGTAAAGTTTTTAAATACGCAGCCACTCTCATCCTCTTATTTGGGTCATTTAACCCACATACATTAATTGATGCTATCCTACATGCCATTGTATTAGTACTGCTGAGTTCCATACATGATGAACATTATTTATCGTCAACAAACCAAACTGTGTACTTTCAGTGTCACTCAAAAACATAACAATGTGCACAATCATAATCATAAAGGAACTATTACCATTCCAGCCCCCCACCCCTCCTCCCTCCCTCCCTCCCTCTCCTCCCCTGCTCTACCCCTCCCCTCCCCTTTACAGGCAAATAGGTCAGCAGACCTATGTGTGCCCGCCTTGTGTTGTGCAAGTCGCTTCCCTCCACCAATCAGTTTCCTTGCCGTGCCACCCATAGACCCCTCTATCTCCTAACCGGATTCATTATACATGCCTGTACTTCTTACCCCCCTTTCTGCTTCCTCATCTCTTCTAGAAAGAGCTCAGCTTTGATCTCAGAGGTGAACACCCAGGTTTTCCCTTTCACAATTACTTTAAGTCTGGCAGGATAGAGTAGATACGCCTCCATACCGAGAGTCTGAAAGGGTACAATCATTTGCCTCAGCTTCCACCTCCTCTCTACAGTGAAGTGACAGAAGTCGGGCCTGGCAAAAAAGGTGAAGCCCTCATAGGACCTCCTACTCTCTGGCCTTGCTTTGCTCAAAATCTCCTCTCTGAGCAAGAAATTTCCAATGTACACTAGTATTGCCCTCGGGTGATTTTTCTGCCCGTCTCTTCCTACTCCACCTGTACCCCCCATTTTCCTTACTGTGAACGGGAACCTATGGGCCCTCTGAATTTCCGTTTCCCACTGCCACTGGGAATCTGGAAATGCCCCCCTCAGCAAATTTATCACGAACTGCCTGACATCCTGCCCTTCTGACCCTTCCGCCACACCCAACAAACGAACATTGTTTCTCCTCTGTCTATTTTCGAAGTCCTCCAACTTCCAACGCATGTCCTCCGCCATTTTCTCCTGCTCCGACTTAAATGACTGCCATCTCCCAACATCATCTTCCAGCTTGCCAGTGCGCTCCTCAACCTCTGTTACCCGGTCTACCAGCCCATCATACAATTTATTGACCTTCCTTAGGCTGTTCTGGATTTTCTTTGACGCTTGCCTAGCTCTGCGGCTCTCTGCTCTTGCTTCGCTTTGCATCTGTTTGAGAGTTACAAATAAAGTATGGAAAGGGTCTCGCTGGGAGGGGGTATTGCCCGCCGTTGCTCCCTCTGCCATGCTTGCCTGTGCATCCTCCTCCGGGTATACTTGTGAAGTCGCTGAGTAGTCCCATAAGAGTCGTTTCTCTACTTTGGCATGCTTTTTCCTCATTGTAGACTCTTTGCCAGACGTACTTGTACCTGATTCAGTGCCCTCATCCTCCTCTGTGTTGGATTCTGGCGATGATACTGAGTCTGAATCTTCATTCACTGAATAAAACTCGCCTTCCCCCTCTATGGAGGTGCAGTCTCCCCCCCCTGGGGATGTTTGGTGCTTTCTGTTTCACTCAGGAGGTTTTGCCCTACTAAGCTTTCTCGGCTGCCCCATGAGCCAGTCTTTTTTTTTTTAATCGTTTATCTCCTTTTCCACCTGCATTAGAGCGCCAAGCATATCCGCTGTGGTGTCTCCAGCTGTGCGTGTGTTCCCCTCACCAATGCCGTGCCCCCACTCGCTCTCCCCTTTACCTCCATCTCTGGCCAGCTGCTCTGCTCCAGCGTGTGCTCCGTCAGTCTGCGCTACTGCAGTACACTGACTTGCTCTCCGCGCCGGCTCAGCCTGTTGCCCGGCAACCGCTCTCACCGCGTCTTCTCCGTCAGCGTCCTCGAGGACGTTCCCAGCAACCAGAGTGACAGCGTCTGTTTCGCGGGGGGAATCCAGCATCACCGCTGCTGCTGCTGCTTCGGGGAGTTTCACTGACAGGATCTCCGTCATGGTAGGCTGAGCGCAGCCCCGTTTCCCGAGACTTTTGCTCGTCTCCTTTTGCTGAGCTGCTTTTGTTCGCAGATCGGCTTTCACCTGCATTGCTTGGTTTGGGGACCACATTCGGCTTCCGCGCTTCTCCCTTCCTCGCTTTCTCCGCTGGGGGGGGGGATTATCTTTCTTATTGCACCAGTATTCTTTCCTGTAAGGGTATCCACCTTTGAGTTCCCGGACGCTCCTATCTTCAGTGTCGCAGGGGTGTCAGGTAGTTTCTTACCCCTCTCGCTACCTTTTTCCAGGTTAACCATGCGGTGGGTGGTTTAGGAGCCATATGAAAATGTTTGAAGACAAGTTTCAATACTGCTTCCCTTATTCGAACCCTTATTCCGACCCAAGCCTGCCCAAACCGCAAAGCCTGCTTCTTAGGGGATACTTCTTTAAACAAACTGAGTCCGATCTCCATTAAAAGAAGCCTCCTTAACGGGTAGCACGGCGTTTCTCTCAGTTATTTCATCTCATTGTGGGGGAGAGGAAATATGCGACCTCTCAGCACAACGATGCAGCGGCCATCTTGCCCCCGAGGTCTGGGTACTCCTATTGTTAAAAATATGAGACAACCCATGCCTTAGTTAGCTGGTAATTATAAAATAATGGCTATGGAGATTTTAACCCATTCTCTTCCTCCAGCAGGAGATGTTTGCTTCTTTTAGAAAGACCCTGGTATTTTCTAAGGCCACTACACAGCAGAACATTTTACTCAGACAGATAGGCATTGAAAGGGAAAATCTCATTAAACAGTGGATAAATATCATAAACTGTAAAGTATATTAACGAATCTAGATATGTCCTAATTGACATCATATATGGGTTCCAAGCTGCCTAATTAATGGACAATGCAATGACTTTGACACTCCCACCATGTGCGAATTTGGAAATGTAATCGGAATCTACAGATTTAGTCCATTGTGAACCATTTAACATTTAGACTGTACTCAAAATTGATAGGTACAGTTCTTTTTTTTGTCTTCAATTAAAACAAATAGATTTTGTCTGGTTGCCAACTGTCACAGCTTGCCTGTGCTCAGATGTCAGTCTCAGCCAGATTTTACTAAGCGTGTAAGTGTGCCTATATGTGTGCACATTTCTGGGGGCCCCTGCTCAGTGCTTCGTAACTTAAGTGGCCACATCAACAGACCTTCCTATAAAATGTGGGCACTAGAGGTGAGAGCAGCAAAACCATTTTTCACAGAGAATCACAATGGGTGAGACTCAAAAAAGGTGTTCCACATCACAGCAGTGGTCCAAAAGTGAAAATTCTTAGAAGCTCATTTACAAAGAAGTCACACAGTGCAGTGCAGCAAGTCACTTTACAGCGCTGCACTGCATGACTGGGAAAGAGCAGGAATGTACAGTGTTTAATACAATACAGCACATTCCTGTCTTTTCCCCTGAACTGGTGCCTTTTTGGCAGCCTGGCGCCAATGGTGCAAGGGAGCATGTGATGCATGCAGGATTGTTTTCGTGCAGGAAGGGGCCCTTTTCCACACAAAAACAATCCTGGGAGTCAAAGTCCTCTGTGTGTGTGGGCAGCGGAATGCAGTACACATAGAAAGAGGAAGAAAAAAGTAGAAATAGAGATATTTCTCCCTGTTATGCCTCTCCTGGTGTAAGATTTTGGAGCATTCTCAGGTTTTCAAGTTCTTGTAAATCTGGGACTCCATCAAAATCCATAGGAGTTGCGTGGGAACACCCACACAATGCCTAAATAATGCCTTTCCAGAGCAGAGTAAAGCAACCCAGCAATCTGCACTGCGCTGTGTTACTCCAGATTTTTTAAACCACTCAGAGCCATGCAAAGTGGGTTTGCATGGCTTCAAAAATCTGACTTAGAGTTTTGTGTCACACATGTACCAAGTTGCATGTTGCACACTCGATACAAAGCTCTCATAAATACGCCCCTTAGTGTTTACATAGGTAGAACTCACTTTCTTAAAAGAACAGATTGGTGCACTGTATAGGTGTCACTAGTAAGACACAAAAAACAAGATCAGACTTGAAGCACTTATTAGGGACTTATATAACTAGAGGTGCTGTAGCAAGCACTTATGTGACAGAAGTCGGTGTGTAATACAGCTGCTCTGGCACTGCATTGCATGGTTTTGGAGACAAGAATCAGGTTTTTGTTAGAGGCAACTGAGATTAACGTTGGATAATAAGGGCCACATTTGTCAATATTTGAAGCAGCGCAGCACAGCAAGTCACATTGCTATGCTGTACTGCATGACAGGGAAAGTGCAGGAATGTGCTGTATTTATCTAAACACAACACATTCATGCCTATTCTCAGCACTGGTGCACAATGTGTTGCCAATGCAGGCACTCTTGCACCATGCTCCAAGGGTACCTATTTTGCAAGCAGGATTGTTTTTCTACAAGAAGGGGCCACTTCCTAAACAAAAACACTCCCCTGGAGCATGTTCCTCTTTCTGTGGGTGCTGCAGAATGCAGCGAACATAGAAACAGAAAGTAAAGAGGAGAAATAAAGACATTTCTCCATATTATGCCTCATCTGGAAAGGCGTAGCATTTTGGCACATTCCAAGATCTACTAATAATGGTAAACCTAAGAATGAGTCAAAATCCGTGGATTTTTGCATGGGATCACCCCTGGTACACCCATGAAGTAACATAAAGCAGCAATTTGCACTGTGTTGCGTTACTCTGACTTTATCAAGCCACTCAGGGCTTGATAAACTGCATCTTACGGGTTGCGCCGGTTTTGCATCACATTGCATGGTGCAAATACCGCTCAACCCATTGATAAATATGTCCCTAGCTGTATATTGGAAACAGTTCTCATAAGCTATACAGGTTTTTACATTTCGGCATTCATTTAGAATTTTCGGGGATAAATGCAGGCCTTGCCCAAACAGGTGCAATTGCTATTCTTGGTGCTAGTGGCAGGATGTGGTTTAGAGTTGGGGGTTATAAGCATTCTTGGCCTAGGAGAAGGAGCGAGACCCAGTAAAGTGAAACATCTTCAACAGACATTTCAAAAAAGAGTAAATGCAGGTAACACTCCCTGAATCTAGTAGGAGTATATTCCAACATTATTTTAGATCAGTGCATATTTGAAAAGACACAGGGCCTGATTCTCAAAAGCGTACTTACACTTTTGGTTGCTATTCATAAACTATGAGTTTAATATTACTAATACTAATTTTTACTACTTCAGAGTCTCCGCACATTAAAAAAGATAGGGCAAGGCTATATTTTTATACGCTGGGTCTTCGCCACGGGTGCGAAGTCTCTAGAGTCGTAAAATTAATATTAGAAAATAAAACTTGTACTTTGCAAATAAGCTTATACAAAAGTGGACATTTACCTTTGTGAATCTGACCCACAGTCTTTGGTAACAGAAACTGCTGTTTTTGATGTAGCCGAACATCAGATTTAATGGAACAGCATTTCTGGTCGAATTAGGGGGTCCCCCACTTGTTCAGTTTGTGCTTTGAATACTTTGAGTTGTGATATGATATTAGGTGAAGATTTGTAGCATGCCACAGAACATTATTCTTCTCATTCAGAGGCTAAACACACTGTCAGTATAACCTTGCTCTACTGTTTCTGTCTCTGTAAGTATTCTATAATTGATCATACACAAACTTATAGTGTGAATATTGTGTGCATGTAAACGGTTATAGCCGTTTTTAACAGAAAGAAAAAAATGGACACAAGCGCACATAGGAAAAAGGTGTAATTATTAATAAATGGTGTTGTTTTCCAGATCTTCAGTGGTGCTCAAGAGAAGTATAACACTCATTTCTCACTCTAGATCTCCCGCCACGCAGTAGAGGATGTAAAATGCTAACCCACATCTGAACATTCTGGGGCATATTATCAAGAACAGCGTTAAAATTATTGCCCCTTTAGCGGCAGGAAACTGCCGCTAAAGGGGCGATAATGGGCTTTGGGAGACCTGGCATCTTTGGCGTGGTTCCCCCTGTCTTTTTGGCTTCTACCTCCTGTATTTTTGATGCTGTGCTGGATTTTGTTTTTGCTGGTTTGGATGCTTTGGACACTCTGCCACTGTTGATCAGTGCCAGAGTGTAAGTGCTCCCTGTGTAAATTGTTATGAAGATTGGATATACATGATTGGCATATTTGTATCACCAAGAAGTCCCTTGTAAAGTGCACTGCGTGTCCCAGGGCTGGTGATGACAAATGCTACTAGTGGGTCTGCAGCACTGATTGCGCCACCCACATGAGTAACCCTAAACTGGTGTCTCCGGCCTGCCACCGCAGTGCCTGTGTGCAGTCTGTGAACTGCCATGTCCTCCTGGTCAGAGTCCCCACTGACCAGGCCTAACCCTTCCCATTTTGTGCACATTGGTCACCCCTATGGAAGGCCCAAGGTACCCCCCTGGGCAGGGTGCAGTGTATGTGAAAGGTAGAGCATGTACTGGTGCAGGTGACATGCTCTGGTAGTGAATTACAGCCATTTTAGTTTTTCACTATTGTAAGGCTCTCTTGCTCCATAGATTAACATGGGGGAAGCTGGCTACAGTGGCTAGTATCCCTGAACTCAGAATTTAATAACACATCTTTTAGGAAAGGTTGTTTTTAAATCCTGTGTTTCAGAACAGCACTTTTAGAAAGTTGCTGTTCTCTTGTCTGACCCTTCTGTGTGCCATGGCCTGTTTGTGTATTGACTGTCTGCTTTGAGAATGACAGGGGCTGGGGATTCCACAGGAGGCTGGCTGAGTCAGCCCTAGGCTGAATGACTGCATTTGCAACTTGAGTGGTGGGAGGAGATAGCACCTGGGCCTGAATAGGGCTGTGCCTGCCTTCCACAATGCTGGCTCCACCTCCTGCTGGGAGGCTGACGACCCTGCCCCTCACTCTGAAAGGAAAGGAGAAGGAGGAAAACAAAGTGCTCAAGAAACACCAAGAACTGTTTCAGACCGGGCTCAGGGCCCACTTGCACAAAGAGAACAAAGACTTTTAGGGGTATAAGTACAGGACCCCTGACAACAGAAAATTAGATCATCCTGGAATCAAGAAGGTACCTCTGCCAAGAAGAAAGCTGAAACTGAAGAAGGAAGATAGTCCAGCTATTGCTCTGCTGGTTTGCCCTGCTGTTGCTTTGCTGCCAAGGAGAGGGGAAGGACTTTGCTGTGTGCTGTGTCCCCTTGCTTGAAGGAATCTCCATGAGCCTAAGAAGAGCTGGCTCCCTGTTCTGAAGTGCCAGGAACAAAAGGACTTCACCCCCAGCTTCCCCTGATCTATACCGAGAGAGTTCTGTTCTTCCTGGAGTGCTTGGCCCCTGTGTGGTGCCTCTGGAAGTTGTACCTGTGCTGGGAAGCTGGAATCTAAGCTTAAGAGACTTTGCTACAGAAAAGTTATTGCATCGCTCGCTGCGGAGCGCCTCCCCGACAGCGCGAGGAAATTCCCGTCGCTACGAAGGTCGAAATCGTCGCAGCGCCTGTTGCCGCTGTCAGAGCCGCTGCATCCTTCGTTTGCAGGACGCACCCGATTTGTGCGGGAAGTCTAACATCGCTGCGAGTGTCGTCGCAGAGCCTGTCGTCGATGGGTGAGATCGCCGCACCGCTGGCTTGCGGAACGTAACACGTCGCTGCGAGAGTCATCGACGAAGCCATCGTATCGAGGAGCTGCGAGAGAGAAGATCACCGCTGGCCGCGCATCGTCGCCCCGGAGATCGTCGCAACTCCAAAGATCGTCGCATCGTACCTCTGCGAGACCAAACTTCCTACGTAAACCTACGCACCGGAATCCAGACACGTGGCCTTCCTCCCCATACAGACCGGATTCGTCGCAACACGCCCGCTGCTGCAGCAGGGCTGTCGCAAACGCCTCCCCAGGGTCTCAGGAGCAACGCATCGCTTGTTTTCCACCGCACCCGCTTCTGCTTTTGGAACTTTGTCTCAATTAAAGGTACTGTGAGCTAAACGAGACGCAACTGTGAACTTTTCATGTAACTGTGGATTATTTTATCGCAACCTAAAGAATTTTATCGCAACCTAAAGAACTTTATCGCAACCTTAAGAACTCTATTAAAACCATATTCTTGAACTGTGTATGTTGGATTTTTGTCATTTTGGTCTTGTGTAGTTTAGATTAAATACCTTTATTTTTCTAAACTGTTGTGGAGTCAGTTTGTGGTGTTCTCACTGTGTTACTGTGAGTGTTGGTACAAATACTTTACACATTGCCTCTGGTTAACCTAGACTGCTCGTGCCAAGCTACCTAGAGGGTGAGCAGGGGTTATCTCAGAGGGTTTCCTCCCCACTCTGCCTAGAAGCAAGGGTCCCTATTTGGACAGTGGTACCTACCCCTGCTAACTAGAGACCCCCATTTATAACAGGCTTGATAATATGCCCTTGTGAATTCCCATAGAAGCCCATCTTCACACCAGAACCTGGGCTTCTATGGGAATTCACAAAGGCATATTATCAAGCCCATTATCGCCACTTTAGTGGCAATTTCCAGCCGCTAAAGAGGCGATAATTTTAACGCCGTTCTTGATAATATGCCCCTCTGTTTTATGTCTCAGAGAGCAGCACACATGCACAGAGGAAAAATGGGAAGAAATAAAGCTATTTCTCCTTGTTCTTCCACCCTCAGGTAGGGGCAGGATTTGATATAAATCCATGTCTACAGGTCAGTTTGTGGTGTTTTCACTGTGTTACTGTGAGTGTTGGTACTAATACTTTACACATTGCCTCTGGTTAGCCTAGACTGCTCGTGCCAAGCTACCTAGAGGGTGAGCAGGGGTTATCTCAGAGGGTTTCCTCCTCACCCTGACTAGAAGCAAGGGTCTCTATTTGGACAGTGGTACCTACTCCTGCCAACTAGAGACCCCCATGTCTAACATTGTTGGTCTGCGGTGGGGATTTGAACTTGTATTTGTACTAGACCCACAGTGATTGGTGTACATCACTTGTGAGTGCAGACCACTACGCCACCGCGTACTACTGTTTTTGATTTTTTGATTCTATTTTTTAATATCTCTTCAAAGCATCATGTCTGCGAAAGGAAAGGCACTCAGTGAAGGGGCAGAAGTGGAGTTGGAGTTTGTCTTTGGAGTCTTGTATTCCTACAGAGCAAAGGATCCTAGGACATTCTGCCAAGAGTTTGGGTGCCCCGTAAAGAGTACCTACAGGAAAGATGAGCTGCGAGCCATCTTGAAGGCCCATTGGGAGGCACAAGAGGGAAATGGTGATGTGGATACAGCGAACGGTTTTCAACCCGCGGATCTTCCCATGGGCAGAGTAGGCTCAGGGGCCGGCAGAAACCATTTCGGTAGGGACCTCACCCCAGAAGAGTTACAAGAAAATCAGAGAGTAAGAGAATATGACTTGGAAGTCATGAGAATGAAAATGAAACAGTTGGAAGCAGAAAAGGTGGCAGAGGAGAGCTAAAATGGAGAAGAAATTGCTTTTGGCTCATGAGTTGAGCATGAGAAAACGGGATCTTAAAGCCAAGGAGGTGGATGCCAGTTCAAATGGTGGCAGCGCGCAGCCAGTGCATGGGGGTAAAGTATATATTCCCAAGGATCTGGTACAGAATTACAATAGGAGTGAAGATATTTATGCCTGGTTTACTTCCTATGAGATTGCATTAAGGATGAATGATGTGCCTGAACAACATTGAGGGGCAGGCCTTGAGGCTTCTGGGAGGAGTGCTCTAGAGCCCTTAGAATTAGCAGGTACCATGACCTACCCCAATATGAAGGAGGCCTTATGTCTCAGGTATGGATTTACTCCAGAGCAGTACAGACTGAAGATTAGAAATTCTTAGAAGAAAGAATCTGAGACTTGGATGGAGTGTGTGAATTTGTACTCGCGTGCACTGGAAGGTTGGATGAAGGGCAGCAAAGTAACTGGTTTTAAGGGGTTGTTGCATTTAATCAGTTGGGAGCATTTGAGTACTCTTTGTGTTCCAGAGCTGAGCCAGCATCTTTTAGACAGCAAGCTGACAGACCCCATTGAGCTTGCTAAGGAGGCGGACCACTGGACTAGTACCAGGGTCCACAGGGGAATTGTGGGTACCACAGCCAAAGGTGGGCAGGGTCACCAGCAGAAGAGTGGGGGGACAAGGGTAACCAAAAGGAGTCCTCGCAATGGCCACAAAATAGTTCCCAGGAGAAGGAATCCCAACCCCCCAAAACTAGACAGCCATGGCCCCGAAGGGGCAGGTGGGACTGAGGAGATCCCAGGGACAACAGAGGTCCACCTACCTGCTTTCACTGTAAAGAGGTGGGACATGTTATCAGCCAGTGCCCCAAGAGACCCCCAGCACCCACTGTTACTCCAGCCCCCAGGTTAGCAAGTGTAGCTCTGGGAGGGGATTTGGTTTCTAGTGGGGAGGTGGGGCTAGCAGTTATGTCCCTTGTCTCTTTAGGAGACCAAGAGATGGTCCAGGAATCCTTACTGCCCCTTAACACTAAGAAATATGGGCAGAAGGTGACCGTCAATGGGAGGGAGATAGAGGCTCTGAGTGACACCGAGGCCAGCATGACATCCGTGAGGTGTCAGTGGGTGTCTGAATAGCAGTGTCTTCCTAATGTACTCCACCCTGTAGTAGCAGCTGACAGTTCAGTGCGCCTCTGCAAAATGGCACGTGTTCCCTTTGAGTGGGGGGGGAGTGTCTGGTCTTTTGGAAGTTGTTGTCAGCGATGCCTTGCCTGTAGACTGTCTGCTAGGTAATGACCTGGAGAGTTCTCCATGGAAGGATGTAGAACACCAAACTCATTTGGAGATTTTGGGGTTGCCTGCGTGGATCTGTGTGACCACGGGTGCTATGGCAGCCAGTAGTCATGATTCAGCAGAACTGGAGCCTGAAACAGTGGCCCAGAGACCTGCCAGGAGAGGACAGGGCAGAGGGCGTGGGAAACCAGCCCCAGCCGTCCCCACGGTCTAGGAGGAAGTAGAACCTGAGGGGAATGCCCTGGAACCTACCGGGGAGCAGGTAGCCGATCTGGGCGACCTACCTGAGCTGACCAATTGGCAGCAAGAAGGTGGTCCCTCCGGGGAGGAATTCTGCCAGGAGCAGAATGAGTGCCCGTCTCTCGTGGGTCTGCGCAACAGGCTGCAGACCAGGCAGGAGGTGGAGCGGCCAGAGATCTCTTCATCTACTGGGAAGATGACGTTTGCTGAGCCCGGTGCAGCCCGTGTGCTGGTGGTACCCGAGTGCTTCAGGATGTTCCTAATGGGTCTGGCTCATGACGTGCCTCTCGCAGGACATCTGGGGCAAGACAAGACCCTAAACAGGCTTGTCACCCACTTCCACTGGCCCCAGATGAGGAAGCACGTTGGTTCCTTTTGTAGGTCTTGCCAAACCTGTCAGGCCAGTGGCAAGACTGGAGTGAAGTGCAAGGCACCCCTCCAACCCTTCCCTATGGCGAGCGGGTGGGCATCGACATCGTGGGGCCCCTGGACCCCAAGACAGCCTTAGGCAACAGGTTCATCCTGGTCTTGGTGGACCATGCCACCCGGTACCCGAAAGCAGTCCCTCTCAGAACAATCACCGCCCCCGTGGCGGGCCGTGCGTTGATGGGGATCTTTTCCCGTGTGGGGTTCCCCAGAGAGGTGGTCTCCGACCGAGGTACCAACTTCATCTCTAGGTACATGAAGTCTCTGTGGGAGGAGTGTGGGGTAACATATAAGTTCACCACCCCTTATCACCCTCAAGTAAATGGGATGGTTGAAAGGTTCAACTGCACCCTGAAGGGTTTGATTATGGGCCTTGAAGAGCCCATGAGACAGAAGTTGGATGTCTTGTTACCATGCCTGTTGTTTGTCTACAGGAAGGTGCCTCAGAAGTCCTTAGGGTGCAGCCCCTTTGAACTCCTGTATGGCCACCCTGTTAGAGGACCTCTCGTGCTGGTGAAGGAGGGGTGGGAGAAATCCCGTGGGAAAACCCCCCAGGATGTGTTCAGCTATGTGTTGGCCATCTGCAACCAGACACAATGCTTCAGGAAGCTCGCTCAGGAGAACCTGGAAGCTAGCCAGGAAAAATGAAAAGATGGTACGACCAGAATACCACTCTGGTCGAATTTCAACCTGGGCAGAAAGTGTGGGTGATGACCCCAGTGAAGCCGTGTGCACTCCAAGACAAGTGGACTGGGCCATATGAGGTGGTGGAAAGGAAAAGTGAAGTAACCTACCTGGTTAACCTGAGGACCCCCAGGGAGCCCCTGAGGGTCCTGCACGTGAACCGTCTCAAACCACATTTTGAGAGGTCTGAAGTGACAATGCTCATGGCTACAGATGCTGGAGGGGAAGAGGATAGTGATCCTCTCCCTGACCTCCTGGCAGCTAAGGAGCAAGGCGGGTCAGTGGATGGAGTGGTCCTCGCCCACCCTGATCCCAAACAGACTCTCACCAGGTGCTGGGTCAGTTCGCCCCCCTGTTCTCCCTGACCCCAGGTATCACCCATTGGTGCGTCCATGATGTGGACACTGGAGCTAGTTTCCCTGTGAAACAAAAATTTTACAGGGTAGCTGACAAGGTCAGGGCCAGCATCAAGGAAGAGGTTTCCAAGATGTTGGCGCCAGGGGTGATTGAGCCCTCCAGAAGCCCCTGGGCTAGCCCAGTGGTCTTAGTGCCAAAAGCTGCTGCGCCCGGTGCCACTCCAGAGGTTTTGCGTGGACCACCGTGGGCTCAATGCGGTCACGAAGACTGATGCACAGCCCATCCCCAGAGCTGATGAGCTTGTGGATCGGTTGGGAGCTGCCCAGTACCTCAGTACATTTGATTTGACTTCTGGGCACTGGCAGATTGCCTTAACTGAAGGGGCCAAAGAGAGGTCTGCATTCCCAACGCCGGAGGGGCACTGCCAGTTCCGAGTCATGCCCTTTGGGTTGAAGAATGCCCCTGCCACCTTCCAGAGACTGGTTAACCATGTACTGGCAGGGCTGGAGGATATTCAGCGCTGCATACTTGGATGACATTGCGGTGTTCAGCTTCACGTGGGAGGAACACCTGCAACACCTCTGTGAAGTGTTGAAAGCTCTGCAAAGGGCAGGGCTCACTATCAAGGCCAGAAAGTGCCAGATAGGGCAGGGATCTGAGGTGTATTTGGGACACCAGGTGGGGAGCCACCAGTTGGCGCCCCTACAGGCAAAGATTGATACCATTCTGGCTTGGGAGCCCCCCAAGACACACACAGAGGTGAGAGTCTTTTTGGGTCGCACCGGGTATTACAGACGGTTTGTCAAGGGGTATGGTACCATTGTTGCCCCCTTGACAGAACTCACTTCTAAGAAGTTGCCCAAAAGAGTGAACTGGACCGAAGCCTGCCAGACTGCTTTTGATACCCTGAAGACTGCCATGTGCACAGCACCGGTGCTCAAGGCACCTGATTTCTCCAGTGAGTTTATAGTGCAGACAGACGCTTCAGAGCATGGTATGGGAGCAGTACTCTCACAAATCACTGAGGAGGGCGGGACCAGCCCGTGGCTCTCATTAGTAGGAGACTACTCCCCAGGAAACAGAGGTGGAGTGCGATTGAAAGGGAAGCTTTTGCTGTGGTCTGGGCCCTGGGCCTACCTGTTTGGGACTCACTTCCGTGTTCAGACCAACCACAGGCCCCTCAGGGGGTTGATGCAGATGAGGAGGGAGAACCCAAAACTGTTGAGGTGGTCCATCTCCCTATAGGGAATGGACTTTACGGTGGAACACCATCCTGGCACAGAACACTCCAACGCTGATGGTCTGTCCAGATGTTTCCGCCTTAGTGAAGAGAACTACCAAGAGGGTGGGCAGTTCCCCCCACGTTCAGCTGGAGGGGACACGTGTTAGACCTGGCGTGGTTCCCCCTGTCTTTTTGGCCTTTACCTCCTGTATTTTTGATGCTGTGCTGGATTTCGTTTTTGCTGGTTTAGATGCTTTGGACACTCTGCCACTGCTGATCAGTGCCAGAGTGTAAGTGCTCCCTGTGTAAATTGTCATGATGATTGGATATACATGATTGGCATATTTGTATCACCAAGAAGTCCCTAGTAAAGTGCCCTGAGTGTGCCAGGGCTGGTGATGACAAATGCTACTAGTGGGCCTGCAGCACTGATTGTGCCACCCACATGAGTAGCCCTAAAATGGTGTCTCCGGCCTGCCACCGCAGTGCCTGTGTGCAGTCTGTGAACTGCCATGTCCTCCTGGTCAGTGTCCCCACTGACCAGGCCTAACCCTTCCCTTTTTGTGCACATTGGTCACCCCTATGGAAGGTCCAAGGTACCCCCCTGGGAAGGGTGCAGTGTATGTGAAAGGTGCAGGTGGCATGCTCTGGTAGTGAATTACAGCCATTTTCGTTTTTCTCTATTGTAAGGCTATCTTGCTCCATAGGTTAACATAGGGGATGCTGGCTACAGTGGCTACAGGCATTTCTTCCCATAGGAACAAGATAGGACATAAGAGTATTATCCCGGAACTCAGAATTTAATAACACATCTTTTAGGTAAGGTTGTTTTTAAATCCTGTGTTTGAGAACAGCACTTTTAGAAAGTTGCTGTTCTCTTGTCTGACCCTTCTGTGTGCCTTGGCCTGTTTGTGTATTGACTGTCTAGTTTGAGAGTGATAGGGGCTGGGGATTCTCCAGGAGGCTGGCTGAGTCAGCCCTAGGCTGAATGAATGCATTTGCAACTTGAGTGGTGGGAGGAGATAGCACCTGGGCCTGAATAGGGCTGTGCCTGCTTTCCACAATACTGGCTCCACCTCCTGCTGGGCGGCTGACAACCCGGCCCCTCACTCTGAAAGGAAAGGAGAAGCCAGGAAAACAAAGTGCTCAAGAAACACCAAGAACTGGTTCGGACCGGGCTCACGGCCCACTTGCACAAAGAGAACAAAGACTTTTAGGGGTATAAGTACAGGACCCCTGACAACAGAAAATTAGATCATCCTGGAATCAAGAAAGAACCTCTGCCAAGGAGAAAGCTGAAACCGAAGAAGGAAGATTGTTCAGCTGTTGCTCTGCTGGATTGCCCTGCTGTTGCTTTGCTGCCAAGGAGAGGGGAAGGACTTTGCTGTGTGCTGTGTCCCCTTGCTTGAAGGAATCTCCAAGAGCCTGAGTAGAGCTGGCTCCCTGTTCTGAAGTCCCAGGAACAAAAGGACTTCACCCCCAGCTTCCCCTGAGCTCTACTGAGAGAGTTCTGTCCTTCCTGGAGTGCTTGGCCCCTGTGTGGTGCCTCTGGTAGTTGTACCTGTGCTGGGAAGCTGGAAACTAAGCTTAAGAGACTTTGCTACTGAAAAGTTATCGCATCGCTCACTGCGGAGCACATCCCCGACAGCGCAAAGAAATTCCCATCGCTACGAAGATCGAGATCATCGCAACACCTGTTGTCGCTGTCAGAGCCGTCGCATCCTTCATTTGCAAGACGCACCCGATCGGTGCGGGAAGTCTAACATCGCTGCGAGTGACGTCGCAGTGCCTGCCGTCGCTGGGTGAGATCGCCGCACCGCCGGCTTGCGGACCGCATCAGGTAGCTGCGAGAGTCATTGCCGAAGCCATCGCATCGAGGAGCTGCGAGAGAGAAGATCACTGCTGGTCCGCGCATTGTCGCCCCGGAGATCGGCGCAACTCCAAAGATCGTCGCATTGTACCTCTGCGAGAACAAACTTCCTCTGGAACCTACGCACCGGAATCCAGACAAGTGGCCTTCCTCCTCATACAGACCGGATTTGTCGCAACACACACGCTGCTGCTATGGGGCTGTCGCAAACGCCTCCCCAGGGTCTCGGGGTAACGCATCGCTTGTTTTTCACCGCACCAGCTTCTGCTTTTGGATCTTTGTCGCAACTAAAGATACTGTGAGCTAAACGTGACGCAACTGTGAACTATTCACGTAACTGTGGATTATTTTATCACAACCTAAAGAATTTTATCGCAACCTAAAGAACTTTATCGCAACCTTCAGAACTCTATTGAAACCATATTCTTGAACTGTGTATGTTGGATTTTTGTCGTTTTGGGCTTGTGTAGTTTAGATTAAATACCTTTATTTTTCTAAACTGTTGTGGAGTCAGTTTGTAGTGTTCTCACTGTGTTACCGTGAGTGTTGGTACAAATACTTTACACATTGCCTCTGGTTAACCTAGACTGCTCGTGCCAAGCTACCTAGAAGGAGAGCAGGGGTTATCTCAGAGGGTTTCCTGCCTCGAAGCAAGGGTCCCTATTTGGACAGTGGTACCTACCTCTGCTAACTAGAGACCCCCATTTATAACAGGCTTGATAATATGCCCTTGTGAATTCCCATAGAAGCCCATGTTCACACCAGAACCTGGACTTCTATGGGAATTCACAAAGGCATATTATCAAGCCCATTATCGCCACTTTAGTGGCAATTTCCTGCCGCTAAAGAGGCGATAATTTTAACGCTGTTCTTGATAATATGCCCCTCTGTTTTATGTCTCAGAGAGCAGCACACATGCACAGAGGAAAAATGGGAAGAAATAAAGCTATTTCTCCTTGTTCTTCCACCCTCATGTAGGGGCAGGATTTTGATATAAATCCATGTCTACAGGACTTGTAGATATGGATTTGCGTCAACATCTGTGAGTATATGCACGAGAACTCCCATGCTCATCCATAAAGCACCTCACGGATGCGAAATAATGCAAGGCAACACATTTTGCTGGATTGCATTACTTTTTGCTACAGAGCAACACAAATCACCATTTGTATTGGTTTTTACCTCTCAAACGGGGTGTTGCGTTGGGTCTGTGTAATAAATGAATGTTGCAGAGTCCACATGATTAGTTAAGATCCTTTATTACTAGTTCCTTCCAGGTTAGATAGACAGGTTAGATTGTAAGGAAAACCCCACCAAGAGCCAGCTGTTAGCAGCTCAGCCTCAGATGACCAACTGCCACAGTAAGTAATAGACAGGCACAGTGAGCTAGAAGAACACCCTGGCATTCTATGATGTCATAGATAACATAGTACAGTCTAGCCAGAGAAGAACAGTGGAGAGGGCATTTACTACACATCCTTTTCCCTTAAGGAGTAATAGCAGAATAAAGGAATGATCGGCAACAATACCTCAAATGCAACAATCAGCAGGGAAGTACACAAAAGAAGAAGAACCAAAAATAAAAGTGTACAACACGAGATGACTTTAGCATGAGGTATCATTAGCTGAGAAAACAACATAATATGCCACATCCCCTTCCCTTAACGAAACAGCAAGCTAAGTTAGCTGCTGACACTCATAACTTCCCCACACTTGGGTACACCATAGGGTAAATACCCTAGAAACAAAAAAGATTGAGTGTAGACTGGGAGAGACATAATAGGGGGAAGACTCACTTAAGGTAACCCAAGAGGGCAAACCGCTTTGACAAGAATTCACAAAAAAAAAAAACACCCCTGATGGAGATATGCAGACACCAAACGTATGATAAAAACAACACTCAAAATCTTACCAAAATGAAGCCCTGGCCAGTAGCTGCAAGAAGGTAGACTTCGAAAGGAAAATAGTGCACAAACAATCTCCACCAAAAACAGGGGACAGCGCATGGTAAGGAGAATGGACTACCCACAGACACTGAACCACCCCTGAAAAGGGTACATCGCAAGACAACAATCCTGAGAAAAGAAAAGGGCGTTGACTACCCAAAAACGCACAACCTCCCCATAAAAGGGTACACCGCAGGGTAAGCAAAATAACCCTGGGAAATGGGCATGGACTACCCATGAACACTAAACCTCAAAGGGTACACCACAGGATGAAGACAATAACCCTGGGACAAAATATGGGGCATGGACTACCCACAAACACCAACTTCCCCAGAAAAGGGAACTCTGCAGGATGAAGACAATAGCCCTGGGACAAACTATGGGGCATGGACTACCCACAAACACCAACTCCCCAGAAAAGGGTACACCGCAGGATGAAGACAATAACCCTGGGACAAACTATGGGGCATGGACTACCCACAAACACCAACTTCCCCAGAAAAGGGTACACCACAGGATGAAGACAATAACCCTGGGACAAACTATGGGGCATGGACTACCCACAAACACCAACTCCCCAGAAAAGGGTACACCGCAGGATGAAGACAATAACTCTGGGACAAACGATGGGGCATGGACTACCCACAAATAATCAACCTCCCTTGAAAAGGGTACACAACAGGACGCCAAACCCTGGGAAGAAAATAGAAAGACTGATGGGGATACACACCCCGTGAACCGGTATGGGAATTGGCTACCCACAACGTCATCACACCCACACTGATAAACAAAACTACATCAAGCCCTACATAGGATACGCCACAAGGTACATCATAATCCTAGAAAACAGATTTCGGTAGAATTAACAGATGTCGACCTGATCCCACATATAAACGATAGGGCAAATACAGCAGAGACCACTAACAACACAAAAGATTAAGCTGAAAACAATATGTAATCATCACAAACACTGAGAAGCTAAACACTTCAAAACAAAAATAATAAATAATGCCAGCTCCGGTGAGCGATCTCTCACCCGGGATCTGTGTACACTGCTGCCTGGAGACGCCGTGGACTTTCGTCAGCCAAGAAGAATGTGATGAAGTCCATGAGTAAAGTCCCTTCCACTCCGTTGCTCCACACTTCCTTTAAACGAAACATCATGGTCAGCACCATGAAGAAAATGCAGAGATTTCCAAATATACACAGGTGTGTATATCACCAAAGGAAATACAGACCCGCTAAGTCTTGAGCATAGACTGTAAGCGCTACGAGTGGCAATTGTAGCTATAGCGATTGTGGTCATTGTTCTGGAGAAGCAGACTTAATTATATGTTAACGCAAAGAAATGCGTCACGGATCGGAAATTTTACTGGAGGTGTGTTGTCATGACAAGCAAAATGGCTTTTCGTGCGTTGCGCGCTGACGTGTCTATGAAAACTGCCAGGAGACTGGTGGAAACAACTCGTACGTCAGAAAAGAAGAGAAGCACTGTGATTGGCCATGGGTCGAAGCGTCACTAGAGAGTTCACCAACACCCTCTGTACGTTCCAGTATGTCATCAGAACAGAAGAAGAAGAGGGAGAACAACACGGACAGAGACACGAAGAGACTGGAGAAGATCAAGGTTCTTTGACGGAAGCACAGGGTTTTAGCTGAAGCACTCGTAACAGGGTAAGCTACAGAGAAGCTCAAAGAAAGTCACCTGTGAATCTCGGCATGTTAAATGGCACACTGAGAAGACGAACTGTCAGGGATGTGTCGATCTTCACTGCGCACTACAGATCAGTCTCTCTGCATCACGGTATTTTAGTAAAACCGCGCACAAAACAGGTCTCTGTCCAACGGTGTTGTAAAGTACACGGACGAATTTACATAATAGTTCTCTGTCCAACGATGTTGTTGGAGGCGCGGACCAATTAACACCTCGACTTTTAATAAAGAAAGACTGTTCCTCCACGTTATTACGCTTGATCAGACACACTGCAGATCAACTAAAACAGTTCACTCACTTGATGACAATGTCCCACAGGCTGTAGGTTGACCATACACGAGCAGATACCAACTAAAAAACACACGCCCAGGGTGCAGGCTGTCCAGGTGTGATAGGACACTGGTGGGGTCAGCTGGGCGTTACCTTCTGTTTTAAGAATAATTTTCACAATGTCTTTAGTTCCTTTCTTAAGTTCCTTTTCTTGAAGTAGCTTCCTTAGTGCACAGGTAGGTTCATCCTCTTGAAAACGTCGCCAAGTTGTAATAAATGAATGTTGCAGAGTCCACTTGATTAGTTAAGATCCTTTAATACTAGTTCCTTCCAGGTTAGATAGACAGGTTAGATTGTAAGGAAAACCCCACCAGGAGCCAGCTGTTAGCAGCTCAGCCTCAGATGACCAACTGCCACAGTAAGTAAAAGACAGGCACAGTGAGCTAGAAGAACACCCTGGCATTCTATGATGTCATAGGTAACATAGTACAGTCTAGCCAGAGAAGAACAGTGGAGAGGACATTTACTACAGTCTGCATTAAAAAAAGTAACACAAACCAGACCAAACCTTTGTAAATCTAGGCCTTGGTGTGTACAATTGTGTACTCATTTAGATCTTTGCCTCACATTATGGTGCACTATTGATTATGGAGAGATATTACCACAGCTGGTAAATACTGCACTCAGTCGGGTTGAAATTTGCTGTGGACAGTTTTGCTGACCCTCATAACACACCGCCTATAATGATGCCTTAAATAAAACAAGAAGTACCCAAAATGCTACATCACCCATACATGTTATAATTATCAGAAGGCCGTGATTGACAACTTAAATCTGACAGAGTTGATATGAGGATGAAGAAGAGGAATGCCAGAAAACATGACATTATAAAGCAGCCGCATGAGTTGGTTCCCACAATAGAAACCCTACAGAGCCTGCAAAGCCGCCTCCCACCACCACCACTGGCCAAGCAATTATTCTTATGGACTTACTAATGCCATAAATTCACATCTATATTGTTTAAAAAGGTATTTGGAGATGATTAAGATGACTACCAATATTAGCAGCTATCTCAAATGAGGGGAAGAAGAGTCCGATAAGAGTAACATCCGCTCCACTGGGGAAATAAAATGCATACATTTATATATTGCACATAGATACACACATTTAAAAAAAATTAAGACAGAAGTGTTCGGATTTAAAATCTATAATTAAATGGTGTATTTTATAACGAATTCTGAAGTATTATCTTAATTTAGCTCATGATTAAATTCACTGCTGCATCCATTGTAATACAGTTTGCAGAAGATAGGTCTACAGACACGGTCTTATTACAGGTGTTATGAGCAGCCAGTTCTAAGCAACACCGGATGAAAGAAAGAAATGCAATAATAGATCCGGCTGCTTTGTCGCCATCTGCGGCCTTCCCTTCACTCTCCCCCACGGGGAGCATGTACGCCAGCCCAAGAGGGGTTTCTGTACAGATTGCTAAAAAGGCATTAGATTGAAAAGTGCCCGTCTCCCCTCCTACTCACGCTCCCCGGAGCCCCCGGGCTTTAACCTCATGTTCGCCTCCACCAGCTTCCACCAGCGAGCCCCAGAGGCTTCCATGAAATTACTTGCCTGTCACGGCACAAGCCCTTTGAATAATGTATACATTAATTGTGGGTTGGGGGCTGTCAAACAACACGGAAATCAACCACAACCACACGTCATTTTTCGAGAGACATACACTCATTTTCATCAATTTCAAAATCTTGTATATTTTAATCACATGTTGTGTCGATTAATCTAATCAATCTACATCAGGCTTGTTCAAATCCTATTGAAACAAGGACATGAAAAAGGTAATATTTTCTAAGTTCCTGGCACAATTGTAATGCATAATTGTTCTTTTATGATAATATATGATCCTATGCCCATGCTTGCACGGGCCAATATTCATGCCCTGATTGCTGTTTATTAAAAAATGCCAATTTTGACTGTTTAAGAGAACACATTTAAATATTGTCCCTGACATATTATTCAGGCAATTCTTTAGTTTTCAGAGTGCAGATTTGATCCCACCGTTAACATTTAAAATATTGAAATCAGTAGGCCTACCTTAAAGTGAGACTGAAAATTAACAAAATATAAGACTAGTTTCGTTGGAGTTTAACTGGAGAGTAATCAAATAGTGGAGCAATTTCTTTAGAAGAACATTATATTGATATTAGTTGTTTTTCTGTGTGGGTGCAATGTAAAAGTGGAGCAGTCTGTCAGTCTAAATACATATTTTCCGATAACAAAAAGATCTTATTTATGAATGTTCCCACGATAGATAGACAGACAGAGATAGATAGATTGATAGATAGATAGATAGATAGATAGATAGATAGATAGATAGATAGATAGATAGATAGGCAGGCAGACAGACGGATAGATAGATAGATAGATGGATAGATGGATAGATAGATAGATAGATAGATAGATAGATAGATAGATAGATAGATAGATAGATAGATAGATAGATAGATAGATAGATAGATAGATAGATAGATAGATAGATAGATAGATAGATAGATAGATAGATAGATAGATAGATAGATAGATAGATAGATAGATAGATAGATAGATAGATAGATAGATAGATAGATAGATAGATAGATAGATAGATAGATAGATTAGACAGACAGACAGACAGACAGACAGACAGACAGACAGACAGACAGACAGACAGACAGACAGACAGACAGACAGACAGACAGACAGACAGACAGACAGACAGATAGATAGATAGATAGATAGATAGATAGATAGATAGATAGATAGATAGATAGATAGATAGATAGATAGATAGATACATGCACCGGGAAGAGGGCCCAGAGACCAACATAGCCTAAAGGCCGTATGGACTAGAGTAAGTACAGGTGTCAAGCATTAGAACACCATTGGTTCTCTCTACTATACCCAAATCAAAGGTTGGGAAAAGGATGAAAGAGAAAATAGCAGAGGGAAAGGGGAATGGGGAGGCTCATCAGACTAGAAGAAGCACTGAGTGAAAGCGCTGGAAGACAATGAGGACATCCCTGGCATAGTACTCCTCCAAAATGGTTGTCTTCATACCTTTTGCTTGCTGAATTTTGTTTTGTTGGCTTCTGGACTCTGTGCACTTTGCTACTGCTAATCAGTGCTAAAGTGATTGTGCTCTCTACTTCAAACATGATACAATTAACATCTACCTGATTGGTACATTTAATTCACATATACGTCCATGATAAATTGTGCCAGCCACTAAAGTAGCCTTTTAAAACACGTATCAGATATGTCACTATAGTCTGTAGTGCAGTTTTAAACTTCCATTTTAACCTGGCAAAATAAACCTTTGACCGGACCTAAACCTTCCTTTTTAATAAATAAATAAATTAGTAATTAGTAAATAACTTTTCTCCAAGGTAGTTCCTAAGGGTCATATTTATGAGAGGGTTGCATCACGTTTGCACCATGCAACATCGCATATACCTGACACACACCTCTAAGTCAGATGATTGTAGTCACGCAAAGTATCTTCGTATTGCTCTGACCGTCTTAAAGAATCTGGAGTAACGCAAGGCAAATCTCTGAGTTCTGTTATTCTGCCCTAGCAAGTCATTCCATGGTTGTTGCATGGGTGTTCCCATGCAACTCCCATGGATTTTTATGCATCCCTAGATTGACAAGAACTTGTAAACCTGGGGATGAGCCAAAATCTTACACCTTTCTAGCAGAGGTGTAACAAGTAGAAATATCTCTATTTCTCCTCGGTCCTTCCTTTTTCTATGTGTGCTGCATTCTGCAGCACATATCTAAAGAGGAATATGCCTCCTAGGATTTTTTGTGTGCCTGAAGTTGTCCCATGATGTACCAAAACAATCCTATATGCAACACAGACACATTTGCACCATGGTGAAAGGGTGTCTGCATTGGTAATATGCTCCTAAAAGGGTGTCAGCACAAGGGAAAGGACAGTAATGCACCATATTGCCTTATATACAGCGCATTCCTTCCCTTTCCCTGTTGTGCAGTGCAGCACAGCAATGTGACTTGCTCCACTGCTATGCGTCACAAAGTAATACATTTGCCCCTAAATCTCAGAGAGCAGTGTCCCTTGTAGTTGAAAAGTTGGACATGCAGGTTTAAGTTTTACATGTCCTGTTGGTTAAAAAAACCTAAATACGTTTTTCCTCCGGTAAAGCCTATCTCTTCCATTGTCAACCATAGCATTACCTTATTATATTTAATAAGTGATAACTTTGGATTGGGAATATGGAGAGATATGTTGTTTAAACTCAAATGGATTGTAATTTAAAATACTCTTCAATGGTAAAGTCAAATTTAAAGTCACAATCCTAAAAATGCCACTATTAAAAAGTTGTATTTTTCTTCTCCTAACCATATGTGCCTTTTGCCAGTATACTGGATCACATGACTGTGAATGGCTCTGCTGTTGGGCCTTATGTAATTGTGTCAGACGGTGAGACAAAGGGGACTTGGTGTAGGCATGATGGGCCATTCTGGCTTGATGGTTGGAGATGGAGCTATTTCCTGCCATACATACATTTCAAAGGGGCTTGACTCTAGCTCACTATACTCAACACTGACACAAGTCTTTTGTCACCCCAGATGTCTTGGGGTCTTGACAGGGGAAGGCTGAACATTTATGTGAATAGAAACAGAAAAATCCTTGAGAAAACAAATGGATTAAATGTGATTAAACTGGATTACTTTACATAAACAATGGTGTCTTTGGAACATTTCATAATTCAGCAGTGTGAATTGCATTGGAGCAAAATGACACTCCATATAGTTTGTATTATGTATCCGTGCTTTGGGACAGGGCATGATACAATTCTGCTCATGATAATTGAGCCCGGAGCAACCCCTAAAACTTAAAAATGTAAAGGAGTATAAGGTGTGCATTCTTTCATTGGTACTGAATAATGCATCTTGATGCCACACAATAGCAGCTCATTCATATGACGAGTGGTAGAGCGAATTGAACCCATTGTGTGACCTCCATCCTCCATATACTGACCCAGATAAACACCCACGGGTGTCTGAGTTGTGTGCAAGAATGTGTGTGTGCAGTAAGGTCCTCTTTCATGCACATGTACAATCTTCAAATCAACTCAGACACCCTTGCACAATGGTGCATGTGTGCTGCCATCGGTGGTGGCATGCTCACTTCTGCCCTTCTTCAGCACTATCCTGTCCCTGAACTGCAACCATTGACTCCTTGTAGATAACTGCAGACACCTGTTCCTCCAAGGCATCCAACTTCTCCTGTGGCACTGGACCCCCGCCTCCGGTCTGCAGTGCTGCCTTGGGATTGTTCGACAGTTTCCCCTTGGTCTTGCGCTTACCATCATACCAGCGCTTCTTGCAGTCGGTCACTGTGCTCCTCAGCTCTGCAATAGCATTCACCTTGGCTGTGATGGACTGCCATATTGCATTTTTGGTCCACAATGACACAGTGGAGCTGACAAAGAGCAGATGTTGTTTCTCTGTCTCCTCCACAATCAGGATCTTATTTTCCTGCTGGCTGCACCTAGTTTTCTTCTTCCTCTACCCCTTCCCCTGGACCTTTAGGTGGTCCTCCTGACTGTTTGAGGTGTTAGATTGGTTGTTCTCTCCTGCAGTACTGGGTCAAACTTCACCCATGGTTCTTTATTTTTTTATGTGTTTGTGATGCTTTACCGGCATTTTTTAGTTGATTTTCCCGCTTAACGTGAAAAAAGTGGTGTCACGCTGATTAGTGTGCAGTTCCTGGCCGCTGACTGGCCTGCTGCCACTTTTTTCATGTTAGTGGCAAGATTTTTATCGCCGTAATGCTGTTGTTTACGTTAAAAAATACCGTTGTGATGGGAAACTATGGCCATGTTGTGCCGTGTTGTGAACAGGTCAGTACCATGGCGATAGTTTTCAGCGGTACGCGGTGGTAAAACATTTGCCACAAACTAAAGTTAGCAATAGTTAACGCCAGTCCTTGTACATATGCCCCTTTATTTACCTGAGCAGACACTCAAAGGGCAGACAAACCAGAGGGCTAACACAGGCAGACCAGAACACACACTCAAGCAGCTACTGTGCCTCTACTTAACTGACTTTCCTCCCAACTTTCCCCTGAGTGCTTCCTCCTGGTGGTTTGTTTGAATGGTCATCAGACCAGCATGGTTGGACATTGGCAGATTATTCCTCTTAACATCGCTCCTGCTCGGTAAGACAAACCATGGTCAGTGCTTACCCTATTTACAGTCATATACCGGACACTGAGCCTTTCTTACTTCTGCTGGAGTGAGTTACTGATTTCCATATGGTGCCTCCCCAGGTCTTGGTGGCATCAGTGTGCTCCCTTCTGGAAGAAAAGATAAAATCTTGTAGTTTTGGACTCTTCGTGAGCACAAACGGGCAAGTCCACAGCGACAATTTGCAATCCAAGGTGACTGCGATGCGTAGGTTCAGTTGAACACAGCTCTTCGCACTACAGCGACTGCCAGCAAGGATTGGCAACTCAAGATCTGTACTACGTTCTACAACAACAACAACAGCCTGCAGTGACTGCCAATATAAAGCTCCAGAAAAGACCTGCCACAACATCTGACCGGATGTTTGTGCTATATCAACGATCGTCCCCGATGCCAGATATTCTCTTTGTGCTACAGCGACAACCATCCTCAACACTCGCCCTGCTCTTTGTGGCTTCCTCTACCACAAACAGAACCATTTGTACTTAAATTTGAAAAGGCAACTTTCCCCCAGAACTAACCTAATCCCAGTATCTAGCCAGTGCTCCATCACGGTCGTCCTGTACTTATGAGTTTGTCCTAGTCTGGCATGGTCTAGCATGCTTTTAGACACTATACCTACCTAAAAGCATAACATCAATAGTTCTCGCACCACTGATTGGATTTGTGTTGCTCTGGTATCATTTTATTTATTAAAATTTACACTTTTTCTAAATTAGTTTGGTATTTTTCTTGTCATGTGTTTTCACTTTCTTTCTGCTTGCATGCTCTTGTATAATTTTATTCATTAAAATGTTCTCTATTTTTCTAAATTGTTTTGAGATTGTTTTGTGTTGTGCTTTCACTTTATTATTGTTTCTGTGCTGCATAAATACTTCCGACATTGCCTCTAAGCTAAGCCTGACTACTTTTTTGCCGAGCTACCAGAGGGTTAAGCACAGGTAAATTTAGTGACTTTTGTGGTTCACCCTGACAAAGATTGTGGTTGTTGCCTAAGTAAAGATTCCACCCATCTTCACTACTAACCCAATTCTTAAAATATACAATATACAAGAGAGGTTGTGGGATTCAACCTTTGTGGAGGTTGATGCTGTTGTTAGGAAAGCTGAAGTATCAAATACGTTTGCCAAAGTGGCCCTTGTCCATTCAGTGGTGAAGTTTCTCAAAAACAAAGTGTACAAGAAGAAAGGTTTAAGGATGATAGAACCGATGCTCATTGAAAATAAGGGGGTGGAATATGGATGGAAGTAACATTATTGTTCACTGTGTGGAATATCAGGTCATTTTGTGAAAATGCAAAGAAAGAGTAGTAAAGGGAAAAAGGTTAACATGGTCAATCATATATGTAATGCTGAGGAAATTACTGAAAGTGAGTCTAACACATTAGGAGATGGTGATTGCGTGCTAAGTATTGAAGCAAAAGACAATGTGACAGATGGAATAGTGCAAAAGTAATTTTTTGTTTCTAGATTAAACAGTTCGAAAGTTAGTAAAACCACAACAACATGTGTTGCTACGCAGTGGTAGACCCTCTGCCAAAGGTTGACTGGTAACCTTTCTGCAGCTTATTGCTATATTTAGGTGTTAAACTGGTACTAATGAGTTACAACTAATGCCCAAACAGTGTTAACAAGCTAAAAAATGGCAAAATAATAAAACAAAACTATCACAAAATTTGTTGCATAATGCTACATATTTTGCCTTTTCTTGCCGCATAATTTACTCAACCTTACCGCACATGAGCACCCTCCCCTGCTGCATAATTCCAGTGGCTCTGGTTATAAGTCCCTAGTAAAGTAATACTGCATGTACCTAGGGACTGTAAATGAAATGCTCATAGTGGGCCTGTGGTGCGTATTGAGCCACCCACTTAGCAGCTCTTTAAAACATGTCTCAGGCCTGACATCACAGCCTGTGTGCAGTTTAAACTGATAATTCAACCTGGCGCAGTAAATCTTTTGCAAGGCCTAAACTTCCCCTTTTGACCATATAAGTCACCCCTAAGGTAGGAGCTAAACAGCACACATGTCCAGATTTTAAATATGATTTATTCGGCATTCTGTCAATCATTTGTTGTCGCAGCACTTTCGCCCTAAGTGGGATGGGTATCCCAGATGTGGGTTCCTTGCTCACTGTGCCTCTGGACTCAAGCCAACCTGGCTGATGAGGGGTGACACCCCAAAATTGGTTCTAGGATTCTTCTTTCTGGTCCAGGTAGAACCTGGCTTGGCATTTTGGGCTGGACTGTTCCAATGAGGCGGAGGGTCAAGACTGAGTTGCGTTAGACTGGGTCCAAACTGGGTGCGTAGAGAGCAAAAGAATGATGGGTTAAATCCAGAACTCTTGACGGGGTGAATGTTTCATTTATTCAGGATTCCGTACATCAATTGTTGCATCAGTATTTACACTTTAAGAGGGGGGTATACCAGACGTGGGGTGGCGTAGGGAGAAAAAGAACAATGAATTTAACCAAGGTCTCTTGACATCCATCAATTGTTGTTGCAGCAGGTTTTAAACTTGGCTCCTACCTGGATACGCCACACTCCTCCAGGGACAGTTGCATGTCTAATCTGGGTGTAAACAGGGTTGGAGTGAGGTCTGAACTGTGGCTGCTCTGTTGGCTCTCCAGTCTTTTCCAAGAGACAGGTTTCCACTTCTGCAAGTTTCCTCGGGCTGAAACTCCTCACATCATAGCTCTTCTGCACCATTTTGTTCCAGCATTCTGTTGGTTGTCGGAAGCAGCGAGCGCTCCTCGTCGCTGCCTGTGAGTTTGTGTTCCTCCTCACTGTGTTCTTCTACTTTTCCTCTCTGTCTTCTTCCGCTTCCGGTTATAAGGCCTGGTAGCAAATTAATCTGGAGAGTTTATTTAGTGTCTATTTTTGGTTTTGGCTGTTCTTGTTTCTTTGTTTTTCTTCTGTTTTAATGTTTCTCTCTTTTTTTTATAGAAGCTATTATGTCCCGGAGGATTGTCTGAAGCAGCTTTGCAGGTAAGGTATGATCTTTGCGATAGGTTGCCAAAGAAAATCATTAAGGACAATGCACTGCAATTTATTGCTGATGTGAGAAAAATGTTTTGAAGACAGAATGGTACTGAATATAAGTTGATGTCAGTGGACCTTCCTGAAGACAACTGTAAAGTAGAGAGATTTAAAAGAGTGATTATGGATGTGCTTCAAATGGCAGTTTGTAGGAGGAATATTGGACAGTACAGATAGAAAAATTGGATGTATAGTATGACGCCAACGTGCACTGGCTAATGACCGTTTACCATCATGCACTGCGGGAGAGTCAATTTTTCTGTGAATTGTCATAGTGGGTTGAATGGATCACAATTAGCCGCTGGCTGGAGTTAAGGTAAACACTGAAAAAACACAAGGTATTATAATTCCAAAGGAAGTAAATCTAGTGCTGCATCCATAAATTGGAAGTGAGACATTGGGTCAGTGTAAAGAAACCAGGTCTAGTGAAAAAGGGTGAGGTACATTTTATTCTCCACTTATGGTGCAGGAAATTTATTGTAACTCTGCCAAACTAAGTGATGGATAGGAATGACATATGAGTAGAATAGAGAGGTGTAGAAGTGTTGAAGTAGAGTTGGACAATGAAGTGGTTGGAGAAAAATACCCTTGCCTTAATGATGAGTGTCTGAACTGAAATAAAAGGTGTGGAGAAAGTTGTGGACACGTTCAACACCAAGGAGGTGAGGGTGTGTATAATACATTTGTTTAGTATATAAGTTAAATCAATATTGTAATCTCAAATGCATGTACATATTGGGTTCTATGATTCTGTTAGGAGACATTTCAATTTTAATGTGTGCATTGTCCTTTTCTCATTAATGGGTATAGTGTTTAAATAATTAAGGGAATAGGATATGTTGTATTGGGGAAGTGTATCTGTTATTTGATTGAGGCATGGTTGGATAGAATATGGGGAATGAATATTCCATGAATGTCAGTTGATGTGGCAGAGCTCGGAAATGTGGGTATACACCACAGGCTTTGGTCTGTAGCTTGATAAAGTGCAGATGCACCTATGACTACTGTGTTCTGTTGACAAGGGAATGCAACAATAACAAGCTTCAGAGGACTCTCTGTAACTGCCCTGCTGACCTACTGCCATGGACCTGCCCACAAATGGATATATCTGAGCTCTGTTGGTTTCTGCTACAGTGAGTTTCTGATCCTAAAGATGTGCCCCCCCCCCCAGTCCTGGATGCTTGGCTGTCATCAGTTTGAGCTCCTCCAAAGAAAAAAGGTGAAATCCTGAAGTATTGGCTCTTCACAACTTTGAACAGGCCCCTACACATTAAGATTATGCCAGCCGCGATGACCGCCAACAAGAAGCTCCGATGAGACTTGTTTTTTTCACTCAAGTGACAACCGGAAACGCTAGATCTGCACCTCACCCTATAGCAACAAAAGCCTGTGGTGACCACCAATGCAAAGCTTCAGCAATGACTATCCATGTCACCTGACTGTTTTTCACACTACAGCGAATACAGCACGGGTTGTCCAGCATGGTCATCACAGTACAGCGACAACCATCCACAACATTGTTCTTCCTCCTCGTGGCCTGTTCCACTGTGAATGGAATTCTCCCTGCTGAACTTTCAAAAGTTACGTTTTTCAGTGGGTGAAACCAGGTACATGTGTCCGACCCACGCCCCCGTCACAGTTGACCTGAACTTGTGACTTTCCCCAGTTTAGTGTGACCAGATGACAACGAGTGGCAATTTGTGTTTTTTAGCTCTATTTTCTCTTAAAACATTGAAATTAAATATCTCAGGTTCTACTGATTTGATTTGTGTTGATCTAGTATCATTTTAGTTATTGAAATGTACTTTATTCTTCCAAATTGGTTTGGGAGTTTTCTTGGGTTATGTTTTCACTTTATCACAGTTTGTAATTAATGTTTGTGTGCTGCAAATCCTGACTGCTTTATGCCATGCACCAGCGGGTTAAGCACAAGTTAATTTCCTGACTTCTGTGGCACACCCTGACAAGGATTGTGGTTATTGCCTGAGTGGGACTTCCACCACGTTCACCAATAACCGAATTCTTACAACGTGGATGACAGCCCTCTGTTAGAACCTTGATCTCTGTCACTCCTTCTGGGTATCCCACTCATTTTTAGACTACAAAGCAAGATTGTGTGTAGTTAATTCTGATCTAAATTCCCTGTGGATCAAAGTATTTGTCATAAATTTGCTTAGCAATAAAGAATAAATCCAGAAATACATTGTCAATGCTGCTTCTTAATTGAGCTAACCTTTGAGAGCACCAACAAAGTGGTAGAGTTGTTCACACTCCAGTATGACCATAGCTGACTTTCTTAAAAGCTAGATGCTACCAGCAAATGATGCTTCAAGTAAAGTAATGAATACTATACTCAAAGTATAGTTAGTCTCTATCTCTGCCGTATCAATGTTTTCGTTGCTTCAGCATATTTTTCAACTTGTAGGCTAAATGAGACCAAAACACACTTGCCAAGAAGTCTGAAGTACAAATCATACTTGGTTCACCTCTAAAATTGAGCTCATTTATCAGGCGGTCTCAACAGAATATGCCCCAATCTCCTAAAATTGAATATCACAGTTGTCTTAACATATTGGCTACCCTCGCTCTACTACTCTACAATCATCTGCACCTTCCATTCACTGCCCTCTACAGTCATTTTGATAGCTTAATTAAATCCGGTCTGTGGGAAGGCTTATTTCTGATGCCTACAATCCTGCTATTGGACCTTGGTATTTTATCTATTGGTTGCACAGTCTCATAGAAATAACACTGCTCTGATACACGTCCCTGAAACCACCAGATCCTTCCACCTTCACTGTGTATACATTTTATTAGAATTTAACGATATTGTAAGAAATTAAAAAAAGCAACCCCAATTATGTGGACAAACTCAGAATAGCATAATATAAACCAATAACCATCTATTAAAAAATTACGCTATAAAAAGTTAAATCAACCAATCAATTGAGTGTAATTAAAGTGATAAACACCAAGGGCCTCATTTATGCAAAGTGTTGCATCGCTGGGGGAAGCAGCGATGCAACACTTTTCGTAGCACCATCCTTGCGACACCATGATGCGCCGTATTTACTGTACAGCGCTCCATGTCGCATTCTTATTCCTGACCTATTTGATTCCACAAAATTGACGCATTGCTGCAGTGTGCCTGAATATAGACACAACTCCAGCAATGTGTCCTTTCACGTGGGGCAAGCCCCATGTGTAAGGACCTGTATCAGTCTTAAGCCTGCTGTGAGGCAGGCATAAAGATTTGGTGCATCGGCGTCCTAGAAGTTGCATATTGAAATCTGATAGATTTCACTGCACCACTTCTAAAACCCTTTTTTGCGGGGGAACTCCCACCTTACATTAAATCTAATACAGGTATACTGTAGCGCAGGGATTCACATAGGGACGCATCTACTTAGATGCATCACTTTGTAAATATATCGCAGTGTGCACATATTTTACGCTGCTGGGGCGTCAAAAAAAGTGACCCACCAGCAGCACAAGGGGCTCATATATAAGACCCCAAGTATCCAGAACATAGAAAAAAGTCAGCCCAAACACCAGTATCAAAGATATATAACACGTAATTCAAGACAGATTGGCAATTTTTGGACACAGCCGTTCCTAAAACAATTTATGCATTGAGGACTGCAGAGTTTATAACGTGGTAAACCATGCACGTTACTAGTGAAAATAATCCAAGCGCACAATGAGTGCGCAGAAAGTAATTTGGCATCTTCCCAATTTGATGCAATTGATTTGATGAGGGCAGAGAGAAGAATATCATATAATTGTAAATGTACAGTCAATAAGGAAAAGCAAAGTGCATTAGACCTACAAATAATGCGTTTTTTAAACAAATGCATCAATATTAGGAAGGAGGAAGATAGTTTTAGAATGAATAGTTGAGATCTTACCCAGGGCCTGAAGGAGGCTGGGCACCCCTATTAAATTGCCTGCCCCCCTCTAAATGCAACTGCCAGCATCTCAGAAATTGCTTTCAAAATTAACGCTTGCTCTGCAGTGCTTATGGCACTGGTGAAGTCCTCCCACAGGCAGTAGTTCGAATAAAACAAAATTCAGGAAACAGGCCTCACTTGTTACACAGATAACTTTCACTTTTGCTGAGAGTTTAGGAGAGAGAAAGAAACTACCTGCAGGGTAGGTCGCTGCTAGAGCCAGGGTCAGAGGCTTTGGGACAGGGAAAGCAGCAACATTGTAATGATTTGCACAGGGTGGTAGGAGGAAGCAGATTTCTCCTGGGACCTATCCACCACGCCCCCAAGTCTAACAGGAACAACATTTCTCTTCAGTCTGCAGCATCTATTGAGACTACAGCCCCATAGGATTAAGTATGGGGGAATGTTGCAGATTCGCGGTCCGCGAATTTGCGCGAAATGGCCCAAAAATCCGCGAGTTCGCGGATTTTCCCGCGAACCTGCAGATTTTTTAGCCATTTGTGACACGTGTGTATGTAACTTTGCCACCACGCCGAAAGACGCCGAGGTCCCTCGAGTGAGCTGTCCATCATAGTGAGGAAAGAGCGGGAAGACATTGCATACCCTAGTGTGTGTGTGGCAGGGCCAAACGGGCGGGGCTTCTATGCGAGTTCACATGCCTCTTGTTTATAAAGGGTCATAGTCCGATCACAGGAGAGCACCAGGGGCCAGATGTAGCTCGCCAAATACCGGTCGGTAACGGCCGATTTCGGCCGTTACCGACCGGTATTTGGGATTTGTAATGTAGGGGGCCATTGATTTACAGAATCGGTAAATTTAACGATTCGGTAAATATAGGGAGTCGGTAAAATACCGATTCGGTAAATTTACTGATTCTGTAAATCAATATGTAGGTGGCACTGTAATCAGTGCCACAGGCCCTTCCCGAATCGTTATTTACCATTGAATACTATTCCATGGTAAATAACGAATTCCTGTGTACATGCACTTCTGTGCATGTACACCTGTGCCATGTGGCACACAGACATGCCCTAAGGGCATGTCTGTGTGTCACATGGCACACAAGCCTTAAACAGGGGTGCAACAGGGTGTCAAAGTGACACCCTGTCCCCCTTGGCAATTCGGTATTTTTACCGATTCTGTAATTAACGAATCGGTATCTGCCATTGAATCCTATGGGCTTCAAGGCCCATAGGAATCAATGACAAATACAGATTCTGTAATTACAGAATCGGTAAATACCGAATCTTACCGATTCGGTATTTGTTACCGAATAATTACCTACATTAGATTTACCGATTCATGAATAACGCATCGGTAAAATTCTGTATTTATGAATCGGTAAATCTAATTTACGTACATCGGGCCCCAGATGAGGAGAAAGCAGCCTCCTGTTCACAGGAAGTACAAGGGGATTGCACTCAAGAAACTCGTGGATGCAGACCTCCATCAAGAATTACATCTAATTGTAGGTGGTAGAGATATGGGGAGGAAGCACACCTGCCTAGCCTCGGCCGTGCTCACTAGTTGTTTGGGCGCCGAGGTCCCTCGAGTGAGCTGTCCATCATTGTGAGGAAAGGGCGCGTAGGCGTTGCATACACTAGTGTGTGTGTGGCAGGGCTTCTATGCGAGTTCACATGCCTCTTGTTTATAAAGGGTCAGAGACCAATCAGAGGAGAGCACCAGATGAGGAGAAAGCAGCCTCCTGTTCACAGAAAGTACAAGGGGATTGCGTTCGAGAAACTCGTGGATGCAGGTGGTAGAGAAATGGGGAGGAAGCACACCTGCCTAGTCTCGACCGTGCTCACTAGTTGTTTGGGCTGATTATAATGCGTGACTGAATTTGAGCTTCAACTCGGGCACCTACTTTATTTTTATCATTCTGTAAGTGCTTCCTGTTGAGGTTTAATTTTTGTGACAGGAGCATCGTGCCAGAATGAATCCTGTCTGCATTATCCACGAAAATGCTGCAAAAAAAATAAATAATCTGCCCGCGAGCGAATTTGTGAGTTTTCGGCAATTGAAATTGCCGAAAATTCGCAAATTTCACAAGCGGAACGGATTTTGCGCCCATACTAACATTAGATACACTGGCCATGAATCAAGTTGAGGGTCAGGTCAGGTTTTGATTCTGTTTATAGTTTGACACAGCAAAATAAACGTTAACCATTCTTTGTGTTTGAAGCAGCTTTAATTTACTGAATTAATAATCACACTCCGCCCAAAGTGCCTGTTGCTAGTATAAAGGGGCTGAGCAGGGTAGGTCTTGTCTTTGGGGAACTCTACCAGTAGCAGAATGACTGATCTAAAAGGTCAGTGTGTTGGCTATTTTTGGCTGTTTGTGGTCTGTTTTATGGTCTGGAGAGCTGGTTTTTCACAGTTGATTTCAGTGATATTACCACAACCATGCAAGCACAAATGGATGTAGTCTCCCATACTTTGCAAAGCAATCATGTTATGTTATGTTATGTTATGGAATGTTATGTTATAGCATTTATACAGCGCCCAGCTGCCCCAGCAAAGGGGCGTCCCGGCGCTAGCAGCAAACAGGAGGAAGCGAGACGCAAACGGGTCTAGCTAGATGCATACAATGTGTCTCTGTAAGCTCACAACTGCTCTGATTTGCAAATGTGGGATTTTTCTAGCTATCTAATATCCTAATGGGTCCACGTTTATTTTGATGTTCGACTCTATTTTCCATCACAGTCCAAATCTGGCGCTGAGAAGGGAGATAGAGGTTCTGTCTTCCGTGATGACCGTGGGCTCAAAACTGTTAAAAGGGGAAAGCAGGTCTTGGAAAGTGTGTGGATGAAGAGGAAGCATGCTTCTTATGTATTATAATTAATAAAACGATGTGTGGGATATGTTTCTTGTAGTGCTGCAGTGAATATGTTTCTAACCTCCCACTCAATCCATCCCCTCTTTGTTTGTGCCTGAAGAGAAGTAACTACCTGTAATGACTTCTTCTCTTTGAAGAAGGAATCCTCCACCCACAGTCTTATTCTACCAGCCTATTGTAATAGAGAAATACCTTAAGTCTTTACAAATGTGCAGAACCACAGGTATTAGTGAACTCAATGAAAATACAACTTTCTTTATTTTACAGAGGTCAGCATTAACCGCTTAACTGCGGCGCAAATTCCCCCCCGGTGGTTTTAATGAGTGGGCGGGCCCGCGTCGGCCAACAGACATGCGCAGCACTATGCAGGTAGTGCTCACGACGGCCGTTGGCCAACGGGAGCACTTAAGGGGTTAAGAGTTTGTGGCTAGAACCATGCAAGGCCAGAGGGCGGGATAGTAATGTCAGCTGCAGGAAATGCAGCTTATGGACGGGTACCAGCACTAAGCGAAGTAAAGGTAGTGTCAAAGTATGTCTAATTTATTGTAGTCATATAACGCTTACAACATGCATTTTGTGTCTCCATGTGTGTCCACTGATATGTATTCTGGTGACATTGTGAGTGTGTTTGTGTTTCTCAGTGTGATGGATTTGGGATGGGGAGGCTGTTTTTCTATTGGCAACCAAAGACAGAGAAGTTGCTACCAGTTTTGTAAAACAAACCTCAAACTATTTATTTCATTTTAAAATGATCAGTAAAACTGCTCCTGCATGGGTATTTAGAAAATGAGCCTGATGTGGGGTACATCATAATGCTTCATGCATAACTTTATGACATATATTAATCAAATGCTTGTTTTGGTTTTTCAATTCTCCCTTTTCCAAAAGGGGTCTCCTTCATACAATCTTATTTCAGATCTTGTTTTTTTTCAATTTATACTTCCCAATACACTTTATTAACCCTGATCAACTTTTTATATCACCAAATTGCTACTACATCTGTATCCCCTTGATACTTTAAAGTGGACCGAGGAGGTTATAGGTAGTTTATAAGCAGACAATGCCATCACATGAGTCTCTAAGGCTAGTACAGTGACACAGTGGGGCCTACACTGAATCTAGGATGCTGAAAAAGTGGCACCAAGAATGGCACAGGGGTGATTACAATGAACCTCCAACACTCTCACTAGCTCAGTGCCACTAGAAAAATCAACTATGACATGAAGTCATTGATGTGGCCACTGAGGCAAATAGGCACAGGGGTACTAGCAAATGGTCACTGTCAATATGCTAATGAGACAGGCAAATCAACACTGATACTAGGTCACTGGAACAGGCGTACTAAAAGAGTGCTATCAATACTAACACATATACAGTGACATTGGGACGTGGCCATGCGACACAAACACTAATGATGGTTCACCGACACAGGAATTCCAGGGCTCAAGGATATTGACACTAAACAGTGGGACATAATATTAGACTGTGACATGATATATTGACACAGGGACACTGATTGGAAAACAAATCATTAGTGTACCTGTAATTGCAGACAGAGGTTACTGATGGAAGGACACTGACATGGAGACGTTGCCATTGGGACACGGATACTAGAACACTGACCAGAGGCACCAACAATGGCATGGGGATGTTGGCAAAGTGGCAAAGGAAGTCGTTCATTGACATGAGTCACACATATTGACACAGGACACATTAGGACATTAACACACCTGCACCTCAGTGATGCTGACACAAGGGCATTTTCACTGGGACAGTAACACTGGGAAAGAGATAATGGAGCACCAACATGGCAATATTGACTTGGAGATTGCTACACTTGGCTTTTTCCATGCGTTTACCCCCAGACATTTCGCTTTTAAGCCTCCTTTTCTTTACCTTGTTTTTGTTGGTTTTATGACTCTGTATATTTTACCACTGCTATTCAATGCTAAAGTGCATATGCTCTCCATGTAAATTGTGTTTATGGGTTGGTGTTTCCATGATTGGCTTATTTGGTTTGCTACTAAGTCCCTAGTACAGTGAACTGTGTGTGCCCAAGGCATGTGAATCAAATGCTGCTAGTGGGCCTGCAGCACTGATTGTGCCACCCACACAGGCAGCCTTTTAGAGTGGCTTGGACCTGCCACCACAGTGTCTGTGCGTGGTTTTTACTGCCATTTCTACCTGGTAAGTGCACCCACTCTCAGATAGTCCTAATGCACTCCCTTGGGCAGGGTGCAATGTATGTGAAAGGTAGGACATGTACTGGTGTGTTTTATATGTCCTGATAATAAAAGACTGTGTATTTCATTTTTCACTATTGCAAGTCTATCTGTCCCATGTGCTGGGAGTTGCTTTGTAACATCTTACAAGCATAGGTTTACATAGGGACAAGATGGAGAAATTGAGGTTAGGCTTTCTGAACCCAGGATTTAAAGAACCATCTTTTAGTAAAGATGATTTTGATATTGTGAGTTTGAAAATACCACTTTTAAAAAGTGGGCATTTTTTTGTCTAACCATCTATGTGCCTCTGCCTGTCGTGTATTTGCTGTCTGGTTTAAGAGTGACAGAGGCTGGATTGTGCATTCACACTAGACATCTGCATGGGGGGGTTTGAGGTGTGTCCTGCTTTTCCTTGGTTACTCGTGAACAGGCTGAATAGACCTGGCTGCATTTAAAGAATTGGGAGGAGTTGTAGCTTGCACCTGAATGGACTGTGTCTGTCTTCCACAATGCTATATCCACCTCCTGGAGTTAGCGTGGCCTAAGCCAGGAAGAACTGGATTATGTCTGCTAATGGTATGTTGACCCCAGAACTTTAGATCACTGTTGGGCTAAGAAACCTGCCAGGAAAAAGGGTTGGAAGAGCTGTGAGAAGAGGTTACCACTTTGCTGTGTGCTTCTCTGGGTTGGCCTGCAGTTGCTCCTTCTGTCTTGGGCAGGGAAAGGAGTAGACTGTTCTTTCTGCATTCTACGTATCTCCAATTGCTACATGTAGAGCTTGCCTCCTGTTGGAAGTCTCTGGGAAATGAAAGACTTCAACTGCTTCTGGGTACGGGCTTCTGGAACTGGATCTTTCAGCTGCCACAGAGAAAAAAGGTAAACCGAAGCCACCAACAACACTGCTGACAGCTCTTTCACCTGACGCCACCGCAGACGGCACAGCCACACTTCGCACCGCAACCATGGTCTCACCAATGATGCTGCCACCGAACTGCTGCTTGCACCGTGACCAGTGGGCACCATACTCTGCATCGCCTCAATTCACACAGTGGCCTTGGTATCCCCAATGACGAAGCATCGCTGTCTCCGACGCCACTGCCTGCACCGTGACCTGTGGACACCGTTCATGGGGAACACGGAGCACCGTCCTGCTACGCACCGCAGCCCTGGTCTCACCGAAGATGACGCTCCAAGCTGACATCAATGCCGCTGCTTCCACCATGGTTTGGGGGCGCCACCTGCAAGTTGCCTGAAGAAACTCCGCATCCCACACCGCAGCCTTGGCCCACTGACACCAGCGCCATTGACTCCAGTTTGTCAACAAAAACCACTGCCTACACCACAACCTGTGTCCCACACACTGCATTGCCCCACATCGCTCCGCATTGCAACGAGCACCGCTCCGCTTTACACCCCAGCCTGACACCTGCCGACGCCGGCACTGCTGACTCCAAACTCAAGGAGCATAACTTGCAGCGGTTGTGACTTCAAGGGCCCGGTGACTCCTGCACCGAATTCTGGAACTTGCCTGCCGATGCAGCTGCTCCAGAGCTCACTGAAAGTTCTGACGCCCTGCATCTCCAAAGGAACTGTTTTACAGGTCTCCACAACACCATAGCTGGCACAAGACAACGTGACCAGCCGGAACTGTTGGATTTGTTTGTTCAAGAGGCTGTGATAGCCTCGGACGGAGCTATCGACTTCAAAGAACTGTATATAAATTATTTTTTTGCTCTATGGTATTGTGGCTTAGTATATTTTTTTTATTGTTTTGATCTTGTTTTACACAGGTAAATATTGGATATTTTTCTTAAACTGATGTGGTGTCCTTTTGTAGTGTGTTCGCTGTATTACTGTTTGTTATATGCAAATGCTTTACACACTGCCCCTGAGATAAGCCTGACTGCTTGTGCGAAGCTACCAAGGGGGTGACAGTGGTCATTTTACACGTGTAATCCCCTCATCCTGACTAGAGTGGTGGATTCTGCCTGGCTTAGGTGCATACAGTAGCCACCCAGGAAACCCATTTCTAACAGGGACAAAGAGACTTGCACAAACATTGATGCAGGTCCAATGCCATGGGGTAGTAACATCTGGAGATTGTGATAGGGACTTTAGAATATAAACACTTAGATATTTATGCTTGAACATAATATCAGGCGATACAGGGGAACTTACTGGGTGGATGCAGCACTCAGTACTGACCTATGGTTGCTGAGATAGGTCACTGACACTTGGATACTGGCACAAGGGCACTGATATGGGGGCACATACATATCAATCAATCAATATTTGTAGAGAGTGGCACTGTCATCCTTGGTGGTATCTGGGCACTGGGGTGTGAGGTCTCTATTTAAAACCCATATCTTGAGGAAACGGTGGGAAGAGGGACATAGGGTCACAGACACAGCAATTTACACTGAGACACTGACGTGGACATTGGGTACTGCAACATTGTCAAGGTGTTACTTCCCAGAAAACCTGTTTGGGTAAAGACAGACAATGAGGAAAAGTGGACACTGACACTGAAACACTGAAACTAACATGGTATATTGACATGGTCACAAGGACAATGGCACAGAAAAACTAAAACTGGAGCAATGATACTGGGACACTGGGACACCTCTGCCATGGCACTGCCACTGGGACATGGGTAGATGGGGAAATAGAGACACTGATATTTATACTGGAGTATTCATGAAGGGAGAATAATAAAGGCACACATACACCTATGCAGTAACTGCATCATAGGGATAATAATCCAGTAACACTAGTAAGTCCACAAACACTAATGCTGAGGCACTTAGACAAGGTTGTCTACATTAGAATACTGAGTCAGAGATTCTACATGCAAAGAGGGCAGTAACAAAAAGCATGGAAGTACTGACATTTGGTCATTGGCATTAGAGCACTAACGCAAGGAAACTGTTGCATGGACCGAGACAAGCACACTGCCAAGGAAATATTGACAATGAGACAAAGATATCAATACTTACAGCAATAGGGCAGTCCATCACTGCCACTGAGACACAGCCAAAGCTATTGAGTGGCACTGGCACTGGAAATGTGACACTTGGAAAATGACACAGACATTGGTGGGGACATTACCACTGGGGAACTGACACAGGGACACAAAGGCAGTAAAAGGGACACATGTGGACATCAGGGGTGAGGGGATATTAGCAATAGGACACTAATATCAAGTTATTGAAAGACAGACATACACTAAAATCATTATATTGACACTGTAGTACTCACAGTTGGGAAATAGAGCCATGCATATACAGAGGCACAGATATAAGCACTAAATATTACACAAGATCACTGACTCTATAGCACTAATGCATAGAAACAAATATAGGGAGACACACCAGACTATATACATAGAAATAAGTACGCCTACAGTCCCAACTAAACAACATTCTTTAACATCACCGAGAAGCAAAGTGTTAGCAAGTGCTGAACATCAGCAATACTTCCTAACGTTCTTTTTTTAGATAATATGGGAGTCTGTTAGCAATGTCCCCTCAATGCTGCCTAAAATAACCCACATCTCTGGATGTTGCCGTCTGTGTTGACAGAATACAAATTTGGTTTGTAGAAACAGTGAAGGCACTTACTTTCTACTGTCATAGTCCAGTGGGGCTTCAATGAGGACATACTTGCTGCATGGGGAAGTTGCTGAATACTGAGGCTGTCAAGTCTCGATCCCACTAAATGCCTCTTTCTTTCATCACCTTACATTGTCTAGTTCTCTTTCTTACTCTTGCAATATCTTTTTCCTCTGTGTGTGTTGTCTTTGTCATCATTTGCTGATATGTATGTTCCTTCTTCTTTCTTTTTTTTCTGCCTGTCTTCCTTTTGGTTTGGGTCACAAATGATGAAAAATAAGTCTGGATCTCAAAAGATAAGTTACAGTGTTCTCTACCTGAAACCATCTACAGAAATGAAGTACTGGGCACCCGGCTCTGAAACAACGACTGGGCAGCTGCCTAGCAATTTTTGCTTTAATTAGTGTAAGGGGCCTATCACCACACTCACTCCCTCAACTATGCTTTTGCTTCCCCAACACCCTATGCTTACCTTTTATATCTCTCCTAATGAGGTCTCCCTTTCTGAAGATGATTTAGAGCAACCTTAAAAATCTATTCAATTACTGTCAATTGTTGTTTATAAAATATACCTAGAAATGCTGGATTTGCTTTACTTTTCCCCAAAGGCAACTTGAGGGAGGGTACACATAATTGCATTTATGAACTATTTCGTTTTCCTCAATTTTACTAGATATAAGAACATGGAAAATACCCTTTAAAACAGATTTAATTAACAGTTCCCAGTGTTCTTGCTCATTATACTTACAAGGGTACCATTTCCTATTTTGTATGACTAATAGTGGTAAATGTCAAATAGTGTTAACACTTTAGAAAAACTGCAAAATATGCTGCAACATATTGGGCCTGTAATTACAGAACCTTGCTGGTGGGACCAAACCCAATTCCCTAGATGCCATCCTCCCGAAAAAGAGAGTGGCAAAGAAGGGAAAGAGGATGGGGTCTACCCCATGGTATTCATCAGAATTGCGAATCCTTAGGAAAGGATATAAGAGGTTGGAGAGAGTTTGGAGGAAAGATTGGGGGGTGGCCAGTCGGGATGAATACCGAGCGGCAATTAGAGCATATAAAAACGCCCTTCGCAGTGCTAAGGCCCAATTTTACGAGGAAAGAATAAAAAGCTCCTCCAACTCCTCTAGAGAGACTTTTAAAGTAGTAAAGGAGCTCCTCAAAATTCCCGAGCCCCCGTTGACTCAGGATAACCCAGCTGAGAAGTGTAGGGAGTTCGCAGAGTATTTCCACTTAAAAATAGAGAACATCATAAGTGCGCTGCCTTTGGCTGTGCAGAGCGCAGACATAAGCAGTCAGGTAGGAGGAGTTTGTGCCCTATTGGACACTTTTGGTCCAATACCTGTGGCAGAGGTCTTGAAGGAGTTGGGATCTATGAAGAGTGGTTCTCCTGGGGATCCGGCCCCAATGAGGCTTCTGAAACAGGTGGCATCTGTTATTGCGGCCCCTGTTACGAACCTGATTAATACATCCCTTGCCCAGGGGGTGGTGCCGCCGAGTTGGAAAAGAGCAGTTGTAAAGGCTCTCCTGAAGAAACCTAATCTGGATTCATCGGATTTGCCTAACTTCAGGCCTATCTCTCTGTTGCCGGGTCTTGGTAAGATCGCAGAGAGACTGGTTAATCACCGATTGTCAGACTTTCTGGAATCCAACGGCCTGTTACGAGAGTCACAAACGGGCTTTCGGCCAGGGCAGGGCACAGACACCGCCCTTCTGGCAGTCATTGAGGAAGCCAGGAGCATTTTGGATTCAGGAGGGTCAGTGGCAGTGATCCTCCTGGACTTCAGTGCGGCTTTTGACACTGTAAACCATCAAGTGCTGATTCAACGGCTGTCCAATGTGGGGGTAGCAGGAGTGGCGCTGCAGTGGCTTCGGTCATTCTTGTGTGGCCATACTTATCAGGTCTGGGAAGGCAGCGAACGGTCAACATCTATCCCCCTCCAGTGTGGTGTGCCACAGGGCTCTTCGTTAAGCCCCACATTGTTTAATGTGTACATGGCCCCCCTGGAGGATGTGGTTGCCCCATTTGGAATAAAAATCGTCAGCTACGCTGATGACACTCAGCTGGTGGTTGCATTGTCCCAATTGGTGAAGAACCCGGATTCACTGCGCCTATGCATGGACAAAGTTCACACCTGGATGTGCGAATCGGCGCTTAAATTAAACGGTTCAAAGACCGAAATAATGTTGCTAGGGCACAAGACTCCTTCACTCCCTTCTACCATCTGGCCCAGTTGCCTGGGCGAGCTCCCCAGCTCTAAGCAGGAGATCAAGAGCTTGGGGGTCTGGATGGAGCAAGACCTTTCCTTCAAGACCCAGGCCAAGAAAACGGCAGGGGTCTGTTTCGGGCTCCTTCGTTCAGCCCGTAAAGTTCTGCCTCTCCTCCCTTTGACATCGAGGAAGCTACTCATTCAGGGGCTGATTATTTCAAGGCTTGATTACTGTAATGCTATTTTCCTTGGTGCCCCTGAAGCAACGTTCAGCAAGCTTCAGCGGGTTCAAAACGCTGCAGCTAGGATGCTGACGAATGTGCCAAGGAGGCAGTCAGCTAAACCCGCCTTGAAGATACTGCATTGGCTTCCAGTGCGGGAGAGGGTTAAATTTAAAGCTCTCTGCACAGCACATAAAATCCTTCAGGGGAAGGGACCCCCTATCCTAAGGAAGTTAGTGGTGCCCTATAAAGCGAACAGAGCTTTGCGCTCTGACCAGAAACATCTGCTTCAGGTCCCGAGAGTTGAGAAGGCCCGTACTGGTGGAAGAAGATTTTCAGTTCACACAGCCACTCTCTGGAAAGCGCTGCCGCTGAGAATGCGCTTAGAGACTTGTACTCTTCGTTTCCGGAAGCTTCCGAAGACACATTTATTTCCTACTTGATGTGACTGATCTGGCTCTGTGGCTTTTTGTTGCTGCCTGGACAAGCGCTGGGATGCCCGAGGGTAACTATGCGCTATATAAAACTCCAAATAAAATAAGTAATAAATAAACCAATGTCAAATATTGAGAACCGAATCCCTCATGTAGGTATTCCTTGGGGCGTGCCCCCCTAAACATCTACCCCAGACTATGAGCCTGCCAAACGTAAAAAACGATGCAACAGTTATTATTTTTTTCCAATTTCAAAATACTTTATTGATTTCCAAAAGAAAGATACAGAGTAATACTATATCAGGGTTATCATATCAAAGATGTAAAGCAAAAATATTACGTGTATAAAAACATACAATAAGGTTATTACTCCTGTGAGAGTTTCAAGAGGCTAACCCAAGTGATCAGTAGTGAAATAAGAAAGAGAGGCTGAAAGAAAGAAAAAAAGAAAATAGAAGGAGGAGAAGGAAAAAGGAACACAAAGATTAGACGAGCGGTATCATATACATCCTGAATTCTATGCAGTTGTGGGCACAAGAGCAGTTTGATATTGATAGGCCTAACACATAACAGCCTAGTACAGGTAATAACGATTAGATAAGAAGATACAAGGGATGGGTCAGTAAGGCACGAGGTGTGATTCAACGACATACAGTAGTGTTCATGGAGGTTTGTAAGAGTCGAGATAAGTGTCCATAGAGTTCCACTTCGACATGAATGAATTATTTAATGAAATGTTATCTGCCCCTCTGAGATGAGTGATCCAGCTTATCCAGCCCTTATAGGATGCCTTGCTTGTGTCCTTCCATTTGGCAAGAACTATTTTCACTGCAAGTGTTAATAAAAGGTCAAGTAGAGATTTTTCAGCGTCACAGATCCTAAATCCATGTTCAAGAACACTATTGGTAGGGTGGAGAAGGCAAAAAATGTTTCCCAAAAAGGCTTTATTGATTCACACTGAAAGATAAGATGGGCTAAATCCCCCGTTTCTTGATTACAGTTCCAGCATGTTGCGTCTCTACAGAGACCTAAGGAAAATAATCGGGCAGGAGTCCAAAATGCTTTGTGTAGTAGCCAGTATTTGGTTTGGGAGAGGATCGGGGAGATCTTATTGCGTGGGACCAAGTTCCACAGTGTGGGCCATATCTGATTGTTTGGTGGAACTGGAGATTACTTATCCCAGAAGGCGATAATCTTATTATTAAGTTTGGATGTCTTTGGACGGAGAAGTTTACAAATCTGAGAGACCTGGGTGGCCCATTTTGTTAATGTTTGAAACAAACAATGAGATTGAGGGTTGCACGGTGGTTAGTTTGGCTTTAGAGAGGGCCATTCTGATTTTTAAGACGTTGTAAAATTCAATATCAGCTAAGTTATATCTCGATTGGAGGTCTGCGAATGGGACTGGGTATGAGCCATTTTCCAGTTGGTACGGAAAAAGGATACCTTTTTTAATCCACGTGTCTAGTGATAAACCTCTGCCTTTACACAAAACTTTGCTATTGAACTAGAGTGATTACATTTTGGAGCCTTTAATACTATTCACCAGTTACTTTTCTACTCTAAGAAGTGCTATTTTTGTATTTTTTAAAATGGATTAAAAGCTTTGTTGGTAAAGCCTATTCGTTGTGAGGAGTGTGAGGGGACTTAGGTTATTGAGGATAGCCCTCTCCACCTCCAGCCAAACCGGGGTGTAGCCGGCAGGTGGAGAGATCCAATATGAGCCTTGCTTTGCAAGGAAGGCTAGCTGGTATAGTCTGAAATCGGCTAGATTTACACCATCCAAGGATTTTTCCAGTCTCAATTTTTTTATACTAACCCGTGCTTTTTTACAGCGCCAAAGGAATTTAGTGATGAGGATATCTAGTTTGTGGTGGAATTCGTCTGACAGTAGAAGGGAAAGCATACTGATTAGGTAACGATGCAACAGTTATATAGTAATGTTTTAGGGAACACGTTTCGGAGTTGCAGTGTCAACATAGCGAACGTCAATGAACTTATCTTTAAATAACATATATGGTGCATGTAAACACATATAAAAAATAGAGGTTGGGCTGATATAAGACAACTGCCAATAGTTAAGATACTTGATTCTACTTTGTGAATAAATATTGATATTCATTCTAACCATGTCTCTTCTAAAGTTTATTTAAAAATCCTCATTCTGGTTTTAACAGTTTGGATACATTTTGTCCCTTCTGGATTTCAGGACTGTCTTCATCTGTCTCTACTGCTCAATGGAAGACCTTTCCACCTTTGACCTGTGACATATAGCCCATTTCCTGATATTATTACAGGTCAGTAAAAATAGTTATAGAGCACATCATTCAAAAACCACATGCCCTGTGCTGATTAATTCAGAAATATGTTTTCGACAGTTTTTTTGCTTCTGAATATTATTTCTAAATTTCTTATGGTAGCTTTCATTCTAACAAGTGCCAAAGAGTTCGTTATGGCCTCTGGGATTACAAAACTGTGCAAGAGGTTGTCTAGGCATGTGACTAGCTACAAACACACCGACTGCTGTACCAGAGAGGGGTGCTACAATGGTAGTGTAGGTAGTGATGGACGGGGGGATGTTGGTTGAAAGCTTTATTCGATATGCAAAAGATATCTTACAAGCATAACATACATTAAAAACAACATTTTAGAAAAAAAAATACAATATATAAAAAATTTAGGGAGCTCCCCAAGATAAATTAGCTAAAAAAGAATTAAACCGATATAGTCAATCTATTGCAACGCATCAACCAGGAACGTTTTAGAAATTTAGAGACACCACAGACTATAGGTGGAGAGGTATCAGTCAATAAAATTCGAAGAGCCACCGAATGCATACGTGTTCCCAAGCATTTGAAAAGGGGTTTCAACCAGTATCTCCTTGGATGGATATAGTCTGGGCACTCGAAGAGTACATGTGCCACCGTCTCAGGCCTGGTTGGACAACAAGCGCAAAAGGGGGATAAATGGGCATAGGACTTCCACTTCGATATAGTTGCTTTTAGCGGAAGGGTGCCAACTCTAAACTTGAAGTAAAGGGCCCTATCCACTGGCATAGTAATTAGGTCCATGTAGGGTTCGTATAATACCACATCCTTTATTTTAAGAAACGCTACAGTCGAATTACAATGATGTGGATTCCCAATTAGTTGACACGAGACCCAAACCCAATATAATTTTTTGAGGACTGCCTTAGGAGGGGCAGATCTTGAAGTCCAGCAATCGCCTAGGCCCAGTTCCCCCAAAAGAGTTTTTGTGTCCCTCAGCCACTTGATCTTGTTCCAGCCCCCCATGTTCAATATTTCCAATAGGCCATCGGCATAGGAATTTAATTCCGGGACCCTCCATATGCGGGACCATAGGAGCAATGGGCGAAGGCGGGCCTGGTCTTTAATGCTTTTGCAGCCCAAGCCCAAGAGCACTGGAACTGTTGGGGTGCTCAAGGGGAGAGCTAGGAGGTCCTTCAGGAACTTGTTTTCAGTCTTGGATAGGGGTTCCAAATTGCAGTGACCCCATAACTCCGCACCGTACACTGCAGATGTGACCCACCTTGCCCTATAAATCTCAATTGCAGGCGCCACTGAGGATCTGGGAGATGCATAATATTCCTTGAGTAAAGCACCTCCTACCCTTTTGTGACAGAGGACCATCTTGTCGATGTGTGAAGGCCAACTCATTTTATCATTCAGGCGTAAGCCCAAATAGTCAAATTCGGTCACCTTCTCCAAAGGGACTGAGTTCAGAATAGGAGGGCGACCTAATTTCCTTGGTGGGCGTAGTATAAGATATTTCGTTTTTTCTACGTTTATCACCAGCCCTCTGGATTCGCAAAAGTCCTGAAAGCGGGTCAACAACTTCTGGAGCCCCTGAGGGGTCTTTGAAATGAGCAGAGTGTCATCCGCGAACAATAATGTTGGGATCCGCACACCCCCCAGACAGGGTGCGTCTGCAGGTTCCTGTAGCAGATGCTCCACCACACCATTTACATAGAGGGAAAAAAGTGTGGGAGCTAACACGCAACCCTGTCTGACGCCCCTACAGACAGGAATCCTATCTGTTGTTTCGCTATTTCTCCCCCAGCGGACCTGAGCAAAATTGCTTGTGTGGAGTTTCATTAGAAGGAACAGAATGTACGGGGGCAGGCCCAGGCGATGGAGAACCCTCCAGAGTTCTTCCCTGGGAACTAGGTCAAAGGCAGTCTTCAAGTCAATGAAGGCCAAATAAAGACTGCCCTTACCCAGTTCCACCACCTTCCAGCGCAGTAATGTTAGCCTAAAGACCTTCTCAATTGTACCAGTTGCTGGGCGGAAGCCTGCTTGGAAGTCCGATAGGACTTGGTTCTCATCCACCCATTGAAGAATTCTCCCCAGAATGACTTTTCCAGCTACTTTTTGTGTAGAGTCAATCAGGCTTATTGGCCTATAGTTCCCTGGAATGTATCTACTTCCCTTTTTGTATCTGGGGACTACCACTGCCCCTATCCACGACTCTGGGATCGGGGATCGGGCCGCCCTCCAAGATAGCATTCAAGAGGGCCGAAATTATTTGGCCCCAATCCGATGGGTAGGCCCGCAGTAAATCCCCTGGGAGCCCATCCAGGCCTGCAGCTTTCAGTGGGACCACGGTTTTGATGGCATTCTCAACCTCCCGGGATGTGAACAAGCCAAAAGAGCTATCCTCCATTGAAAAGGAAAGTAGGGCTGGCTCGTTTAGTGGCCCTTCTATCGCTGAATATAAGGCCCCGAAATGACGGAACCAGTTCTGGGGTGGGATGGTACAAGTTCTCAGAGTGTCGTCGGGTCTATTACGGGAGCCTATCAATTTCCAGAACCCCCTAGCATCTTTATCCTTACTAGCAACCAACAACTCTGCCCAGAATTTCTCCTCCCATTCCTTCTTTGCTAACTGGATCAATTTGGAGTAGACCTTCCTAGCCTCCTTTGTCCTAACTTGAGATTTTGCTTTGACTGCCTCGACTAGGTTTTTTTTCGCCTCCCTACAGTTGTGGTTGTACCAGCCGTCTCTTTTGTTGGCCCTTTCTTTTGCCCCACCATGCCTCTTACGCATAGTAAACAAATTTGTCAAGGCCCCAGTTAGTCCACAAAATACATCACATGCCTCCCCCGAGCCCCCTTCAACTACGCCTAAATTCTGGTGGGCTAAGGCCAATAATTGGGACACAGCCTCAAGTTTTCCGGCAGACAGGAGAAGTTTTGACCACTACAAGCGTCTACCGCAAAGGGATACCTCCGCCTCACCCAAGTCAACTATGGCTCTAGATACGGGACCCCCACTAATGACAGACCACCACGGAGCTAGAGTGAGGGACAACAGATTATGATCACTTTCAACTGTAGGTAATATTACCATATTCCTCACTGAGCTCCACAAGCACACATCAAGCAAGATGTAATCGATTCTTGATGTGTGGTTGGGCCTATTATATGTATGGGCACCCCCCCTGTCCGAGCTTGTCCTTCCATTTAGGGCCCTCAGGCCGTACTCTGTACTAAGGGCGTTTAGCTGCAGTGCCACCTCTGACCATTTTTTGATCGGGGGCAGCTCTAAGACAGGTATCCCCCTCCTGCCATCCTCCTCATCCTGGTCCTGAGTAACATCCGAGCCCAAAGGCTCGAACGTACAATTTACATCACCTGCAACCAAGCTGCAGGCTTTGTGTGGCGTTGCCCCTAACAAGTCCTCCAGCAAAGCAATTGTGGGAGACTGCCTCCCTCCCTTAGTGCCACGGGCATAAACATTAAATATGTTCAAAACAACATGGCCCCTGGCATCCTTCAATATGATATGAAGTAGATCTGGGCTATTGGTCTTAGTTTCCACTACCCTACAATTTAGGGATGAAGCTACCCAGATAAGAAGTCCCCCCGAGGGTCGTCCTCTGCCCGATTCTGGGCAGACAGCTGGAATGGCATAAGCAGAGTACCCCACCCTGTGTACTGGCTCCCTACTCCACGTCTCCTGGAAGATGCATATGGAATATTCTTCCACTAATGCATTCCAGTCCGGCAGCGCCAGTTTTCTAGTTATTCCTGCAACGTTCCAGCTGAAGACCTTAAAGACTTGGTCCGTCACAGCAGGAGCGCAACGGGAAACTATTTCTTGGCATGAAGTCGCCCTATCTCTACCTAGCAATGCTCCCCGATGATCACTAGAAACTGAGTCCCCCAAAGGGTCCAAAGTTACCAGTGGTACAATTTGGGTTTCATTAAGGGAGGAGGAGGTAGGTGACAGTGCTATATCGTGTAGGGACTCGCCCATTTCCCCCCTATCTAGATCTCCCGTTACCTCAAGTCAGTGGCTCGTAGGGCCACCGTATTGACCGAGCCACCAAGTCTGTGGATATAGAAGGGGCTCAGGGATACTATACATTCCACCAATGGCACCCCTGCTTGTTTCCCCCAACACAGGCCTTAAAATTGTAGAATTTAAATGCCGCGGGTAAAAGTAGGTCAGGTCCACTGCACTAATTCCAGTGCCCCCCACCGTTTGATCTTGACTACATATCAATCTGGCCACTCTATTATCCTGGAAGTTAATAATAACGCAGTCCCCTTCCAGCTGCTTCTTGCTCTTGCCAACCCAGCTCACCCTGCGGACACCGAGGATTAGTCCATCGACGCCCGCAGGGAGTGGTCTATTTGTTTTTAGCCAGTGGAGGCATTTATTTTTTAGGGCCTGGTGGGTCTCTGGTTAATTATCTTTCAGGGGTGGGGCTTTAACCAGTACAACTACGTAGGGGTGGCAATCCGGAGGAAGGTCAGTGCATGGGGCGCGGGGATATTTCTTCAGGGCGGGTGCAGCTGGAGCATGTGCTGCCGAGTAGGTTTCGGCAGAGTTAGCTAACAAAGCTGCCCCATCTCCCTTGGTCTTAGCACTATTTAAGGGTAATTGCTTAAGTTTGGAATTAGGATTTTGCACACCCACTGGGGCCTTTGGTTTCGTTGCTATCTTATGAGCTTTAGGGACGTTAGTAGAGTTCCCTTGCTGTGGATTAGATTGCGGGGCGGGACCTGGGTTGGACGTAGGTGGGGCAATATTAGTTAAAGTTGGTGCTACACTTGATGCTATTAAAGACACCGTCTTTGGCTTGACTGGATCCTATAGCGGACCACCTGCAACAGCTGCTCCATTTCCCAACTTGCCACATGTGGGGTCCTGACTATTTCTAATCTGTTGTTTGATCAGAGTTTTGAGTGAGTAAAAGTTGTCAAGAGTCGACTGCTCGAGACTATTTACTCTGGCCTCCACCCTCTTAACTTGGTCTATGAGTGGTATCAAAGAGCGATTGAGCACGTTAATGAATTGGTCCAGGCAAACTGGGACTTGAATTGGGGAATGCTTGTTATTAGTATCAAGACCCCTTGCCTGGAACAGGGGCTCTCCCGACCCATCCAAGTGCTCTGTACTCTGGCCATTACCTGTTTTTTCCCCGTGGCCCTTGCCCCTTGTTTCCTAAAACGCTTATACAATATAGGGTGACTGCCTTTTCGTGTACTCACAACTCTTTTCCTCTTGGCGCGTTTCAAAGCACCCTCAAACACGCAAGGCAATAAGGTGCTCACAGGCGGAACAGGCTCTGGCAACGGGAAGTTTTGGCTAGTAACAGGGGAAAGTAGAGGTAAGACACACCCTCCCTCGATATCATCACTAGCAACACCTGGTGTTAGCTGTACTAATAAGTTCTCTAGCCTGTCAATGCTTCCGCCTATTTCAGATAGTCGGGGATGCTCAGGCACTTCTACAATAGGTGGAGATGGAGCCCTAACTGTAGGGGGTGACAAGGCTTTAGCCGCAGGACCAAGAGAGGATCGTCTAGGTGGTAAGAGATCCCCGGAGAGGCGACGTTCCGTCATCGCTATCTCCTTCTCTATGACTGCCGCTACTCTAGTTATGAACCTATCCATAGTGCCTATCATTGGGTTTCCCCCAACCACTTCTCCTACAGCTCTGAGCGGTTTCTCAGAGCGAGTGGACATGGTTGATATTTTGCCCTCTAACAGTGTCACAGTACCTTTCAGGGCCGGTATAGAAGATGTTAGGGACCTGGCCCAACCCAGCCTCTGTCAGCCCCTGATGGCCTCGGACGGCCCGCCCTTTGCCCGGGCGACGCGGGAGGGGCAGCTGGAATTTAAGCGCCTCCGTGCGGGGAAATCCGGGGAGGAAGGCGGCGTCCCAAAGGATCCTGGGTAGTGTAGTTCCCGCTCGGCGGCCGCGTTTACCTGCGGCGGCGGGGAACCACACAGCACAAGCTTGCAGCCGGTGAATTAGTTCTCTGTTCGAAAATGCCCCCAAAGGTTCGCTGGTGAGCCCCGCTCCACCGGAGGGGCAGCTGGAATTTAAGCGTCTCCGTGCGCGGAAATCCGGGGAGGAAGGCGGCGTCCCAAAGGATCCTGGGTAGTGTAGTTCCCGCTCGGCAGCCGCGTTTACCTGCGGCGGCGGGGTACCACACAGCACAAGCTTGCAGCCGGTGAATTAGTTCTCTGTTCGAAAATGCCCCCAAAGGATCGCTGGTGAGCCCCGCTCCACCGGAGGGGCAGCTGGAATTTAAGCGCCTCCGTGCGCGGAAATCCGGGGAGGAAGGCGGCGTCCCAAAGGATCCTGGGTAGTGTAGTTCCCGCTCGGCGGCCGCGTTTACCTGCGGCGGCGGGGAACCACACAGCACAAGCTTGCAGCCGGTGAATTAGTTCTCTGTTCGAAAATGCCCCCAAAGGTTCGCTGGTGAGCCCCGCTCCACCGGAGGGGCAGCTGGAATTTAAGCGCCTCCGTGCGCGGAAATCCGGGGAGGAAGGCGGCGTCCCAAAGGATCCTGGGTAGTGTAGTTCCCGCTCGGCGGCCGCGTTTACCTGCGGCGGCGGGGAACCACACAGCACAAGCTTGCAGCCGGTGAATTAGTTCTCTGTTCAAAAATGCCCCCAAAGGTTCGCTGGTGAGCCCCGCTCCACCGGAGGGGCAGCTGGAATTTAAGGGCCTCCGTGCGCGGAAATCCGGGGAGGAAGGCGGCGTCCCAAAGGATCCTGGGTAGTGTAGTTCGCGCTCGGCGGCCGCGTTTACCTGCGGCGGCGGGGAACCACACAGCACAAGCTTGCAGCCGGTGAATTCGTTCTCTGTTCGTAAATGCCCCCAAAGGTTCGCTGGTGAGCCCCGTTCCACCGGAGGGGCAGCTGGAATTTAAGCGCCTCCGTGCGCTGAAATCCGGGGAGGAAGGCGGCGTCCCAAAGGATCCTGGGTTGTGTAGTTCCCGCTCGGCGGCCGCGTTTACCTGCGGCGGCTGGGAACCACACAGCACAAGCTTGCAGCTGGTGAATTAGTTCTCTGTTCGAAAATGCCCCCAAAGGTTCGCTGGTGAGCCCCGCTCCACCGGAGGGGCAGCTGGAATTTAAGCGCCTCCGTGCGCGGAAATCCGGGGAGGAAGGCGGCGTCCCAAAGGATCCTGGGTAGTGTAGTTCCCGCTCGGCGGCCGCGTTTACCTGCGGCGGCGGGGAACCACACAGCACAAGCTTGCAGCCGGTGAATTAGTTCTCTGTTCGAAAATGCCCCCAAAGGTTCGCTGGTGAGGGGGGATGTAGCAGCAGGGGTGACAATGTAAAATGGGGAGGGGAAGATCCTGCTTTCAGGGTTGCAGTTGGGTCTTGATGGAGAGAATAGAGGTGAACCTTTAAGATCAGAGGGGGTTGTTGTGGAAGACATGGCGGGTGTAATAGGGCACTGTTGTGTAGTAGCGCCAAGTAGGGTAGTTTACACTGTTACAAAATATTGCCTGAAGAGATGACGTCCAGCTTCTTACCAAAGTGGGGAAGGTATGAGGGTGTAAACAGAGGAAGATGGAAGTTCACACAAAGGTAAAAGCTAGAAATTGAAAAAGGCCTTTTTCGGGATGTATGCGATGACACATTGGTATTAAGAAGGATAGGAGAACACAGCAATGAAACTGCTTTTTGTACACCAGAGTGTTTGATTCATGGTTTCATCAAGCTCGCCCATTTTCTCTTTCATTGTGGGAGGCAGCTGTGTGTCAGAGGCAGTGCTCTGGGAGCACGGCCCCCACATCCATAATGCAGAAGGCATCTCACATGAATCAACCCCTCATACGTCTATTGTGCGTAAGACAGAATGCTGCAGCGCTGGAGCACTGGAACTGCGGCAAGCATTCTGACACAAAGGACTACATCTCTATTAATAATTCATACAGACCTGTCCTTCAAAATGAAGACTAAACTGAATGCTTCCGAAGAGCCGAGCTGGGAAAATCGAAGCTTATTGTTCGGAAAAGTAAGCTGCAAAACATCTCACTATTGTTAATGATTGTACATTGCAATCCCCTTAAAAGGTATACTGGAAAATGCTTTTTCAAACCACATTTTTTTTTCATTGTCCTTACTCCTTTACATTTTTTTATTCTTTAGCGTATACCATATATAAAATGATGAACCTGATGCAGAGATACAGCAAAGAAATGTAACTTTCTTGCCAAAATTTAGTACATAACTGGGTAAACACATTTGTATTGTTCTATACATTACTTCATTTACCTGTCGATAGCGTGTTAATAACATCCAAAATCCCCCGATGGACAAGATGGGGAGAGGATTTTCCCAAATTATATTTATAGCTGGGAAGTGCTAAAATGCAGCTGCTACCTTATTTCAGATTCACATCAGGCCCCCGCCTCCCTTGTGGCTCATTGTGTATGCAGCAAGGCTGTTCCGCCAGTCTCTCTGCAGAGCTCTGGTGTATCCTTAATTCGAGTCTGGCTCAGTGATGTCAAAGTCACTTTTCATCAGCTAACTGACTTATCTGCACGCTCCTCTCCTGTGGTGGAAAGATGCCACAGAATACTTGATTATGTTGAAAATTTGGTTTATTAGTGTTTGTATTGTTTTAGACACTTGTGCACATCATTTTTATAGATGTGCAATGTATGAGTGTTAGGGTGTGGCATGAGCATATTAGATAGAAAGCAAGATGGAAAGTCAGTTTGGTTACGTGTGTGACATTTTAGGTATGGTATGTGTTAGAACTGGGGGTCTCTAGTTGGCAGAGGTTAGGTACCTTTGACCAATTGGGGACCCTTGCTTCTAGTCAGGGAAAGGGGATTACACTCCTGTATAACCCCTGCTCACCCCCTTGGTAGCTTGGCACTAGCAGGCAGGCTTATCTCAGAGGCAGTGTATTAAACATTTGTGAACACACACAGTAATCAATGAAAACACTACAGATGGACACCACACAGGTTTAATAAAAATAAGTATTCTTTATATAGACTTAACACAAGACGACAAACGAAAACTATCTGCAATACTGTACTCAAAATAGACTTAAAGATGGTAGAAGTAACATAGTTCAAGTTGATGAAAAATGTGACACGTTTCTCACAAAAGTACCTGGATGCATAATGCAAAACAAACAAAAGATTCATAGGGAGGGTGATGTGTCAGTTCCTTGCTTCAGGGGAGGCGATGTATCGCTCCTCAAGGCTTGCGCAGAGTAGGGGATGCGTCTTGTTGCTTTCCGGGAGAGGAGGTGATGCGTTGATTTTCGTATTGCGTTCCTGTTATGATGCAGCAAGATGGTACCGCGATGCGATTAGATGGCTTCCTTGATGTGATGCAACGACGTGAAGTGATGCGTGCATGCCCAGCGGCCACACGGCGAACTCTGCAACTGTGGAGCCACAACAGGCCCTGTGACACGCTTCTCCGGTGATGCGTCGGTAAACAGCTGCAATGAAGGCACACTTCTCTGTGATGCGGCAGCAACCTCTGTGGCAACAACAGGCTTCTACGGCGATGCAACAGTACCAGCTGCGACTGCGACACGCCCTTCTCGTTGAGTCACGCCTCCAGCTCCCAGCGACACACAGGCTTCTGCAGGATAGAATTCCCAGCAAGGAAATTCAGAGGGGAGCTGGTGGCGAATTATTTTGTCCCTGAAACTTCAGCAGGAGGCAAGCACAAGTTCAAGCCCTTGGAGAAATATTCTGCAAGGTGATGAAAGTTATTTAAAAGTTCCTTCTCCTTTCCTTTGCAATGAAGACAGCACTGCAAGCCTACCCAGCAACACAGCTCACTGGCAGGGGGCAGTCCAAACTCCTGCAGCTTCCTTGGTTCTTCTCCTCTGCAAAGGTTCGTCTTGTTGTCTCCTGGAGCCACCCCAGCCCCTGTCACTCACAAACATACAACACACAAGCTAGCAGAGGTAGGCTGGATGGTATGGCAAGAAAATACCTACTTTCTAAAAGTGGTATTTTCAAACACAGAATGTTAAAACCAACTTCACTAAAAGATGTATTTTATCATTCTGAGTTCAGGCATAGTAAACTCGAATTTCTACCATGTTCCCTGGGTCAGTTAAGATTATAAGACGTTATAATCAAACTGCTCATTCTGGCATATGGGGACATGGAGCCTTGCTATAGTGAAAAACGAAAATGGCTGTAATTCACTATCAGGACATGCCACACACATCAGGGCATGTCCTGCCTTTTACATACAATGCAACCTGCCTTTGGACCTACCGTAGAGGTGTCTGATATGTAGAAAAGTGAAGGGTTAGGTACTGGCAAGTGGGTGCACTTGCCAAGTTGACATGGCAGTCACAGACTGCACACAGGCTCTGCAATGGCAGGCCTGGGACACACCTTATAAGCTGCTTCTGTGGGTGGCACAACCAGTGCTGCAAACCCAGATCTTTTGACTGGGTGTGAGTGTTTGATTGGTTCAGATGCTCCATCCATCACCACCCCCTTTTGTACCACTTTGGCTGCCATAAGTGTGGCAGGACTTGCTCACTTTGCCACTGGATTCAAGCAAGCCGGGCTGAAGACGGCTGTAATGCCAGAAACCGGTCCTCGGAAGCTTGTTTCCGGTCCAGGGAAGGCATGGCTTGGCAGTTCGGGCTGGACTGTTCCCATGAGGCACAGGGTCAGACTGATTTGCATATAGCCGTGTCTGAACTGGGGTGGCAGAGTGGGCTAAAGAACGGTGCTGGATCCATCCCAGATCTTTTGACTGGGTGTGAGTGTTTGATTGGTTCAGATGCTCCATCCATCACCACCCCCTTTTGTACCACTTTGGCTGCCATAAGTGTGGCAGGACTTGCTCACTTTGCCACTGGATTCAAGCAAGCCGGGCTGAAGACGGCTGTAATGCCAGAAACCGGTCCTCGGAAGCTTGTTTCCGGTCCAGGGAAGGCATGGCTTGGCAGTTCGGGCTGGACTGTTCCCATGAGGCACAGGGTCAGACTGATTTGCATATAGCCGTGTCTGAACTGGGGTGGCAGAGTGGGCTAAAGAACGGTGCTGGATCCATCCCAGATCTTTTGACTGGGTGTGAGTGTTTGATTGGTTCAGATGCTCCGTCCAACACCACCCCCTTTTGTACCACTTTGGCTGCCATAAGTGTGGCAGGGTATACTCAGACGTGAGTCCCTTGCTCACTTTGCCACTGGATTCAAGCAAGCCGGGCTGAAGACGGCTGTAATGCCAGAAACCGGTCCTCGGAAGCTTGTTTCTGGTCCAGGGAAGGCATGGCTTGGCGGTTCGGGCTGGACTGTTCCCATGAGGCACAGGGTCAGACTGATTTGCATATAGCCAAGTCTGAACTGGGGTGGCAGAGTGGGCTAAAGAACGGTGATGGATCAAACCTAGATCTTTTGACTGGGTGTGAGTGTTTGATTGGTTCAGATGCTCCGTCCATCACCACCCCCTTTTGTACCACTTTGGCTGCCATAAGTATGGCAGGGTATGCTCAGACGTGAGTCCCTTGCTCACTTTGCCACTGGATTCAAGCAAGCCGGGCTGAAGAGGTGTGTAATGCCAGAAACCGGTCCTCGGAAGCTTGTTTCCGGTCCAGGGAATGCATGGCTTGGCAGTTCGGGCTGGACTGTTCCCATGAGGCACAGGGTCAGACTGATTTGCATATAGCCATGTCTGAACTGGCATGGCAGAGTGGGCTAAAGAACGGTGATGGATCAAGCCCAGATCTTTTGACTGGGTGTGAGTGTTTTATTGGTTCAGATGCTCTGTCCATCACCACCCCCTTTTGTACCGCAAGCCCACCAGCAGCATTGGATTTACAGGCCCTGGGCACACATTGTGCACTGTACTAGGGTCTGACAAGTTAATCAAATAAGCCAATCATTGAGTCACAAATCAATGTATCAATTCAACATAGGGAGCACTTGCACCGTGGCACTGAATAGGAGTGGCGCATTGCCCAAAGCAACTAAACCAGCAAAACATATCAAAAACAGAGGAGGCAATCAGTGAAAAATGGAAGGGAGACTCACGCCAATGGTACCAGGGCTACCAGTATGTGATAAGACTGTATAAATGTACACATAGTAGAGACTGGAGTGCGTATATGTGTTTCCTAGTGAATGTGTGTATTCTTTGTTGTTGGCAGCCAGTGTAGATATTTCAGATAGGGTTGAATGTGGACTCTCCTAGGGAATCGCAGCAGAAGTTTGAGAGCCGTGTTCTGGACCAGCTGCAGTCTTCTCAAGACAGAGACCAGCTGTCCCCAATATAGGGAGTTTGTATAGTCCTATATTGGGGATATCAGTGCCTTGATCGCTGTTTTTTCCTGAAGAAGGGGGAGAAGGTAGAGGAACATACTAAAGCCAGCCACCTGGGGGTCAAAGGATGCAGCGTTATCAAATTTCACCCACATTACGAGCCATGGTGGTATGGGCAGGAGACTGTAGGACAACAATTGGCCAAAGGTCATTGTCCAAATGGGCTGTGGGATTCCAAAGAGAAGCATTTCCGTTTTGCTGGTGTAAGAAGCTAGCCTGGTATATGATGTACACTTATGTAAGTGGACACATTGCACCAGTCCAGACAACCCTTATGGTGATTTAAGAGGTCTTAGACAACCTTAGAAAGCTCTCTAAGTGGTAGCTGTGGAGAGCAGCCTTCATGCATAGTCCAGGAGTGTAAAGCAGCTAGTTTTACCAGAATGTAATCTTATAATATAGATTAAGTGAAAAATAACCACACAAGGTATTTATGAAAATGTGTATTTAATATATTTACTCTTTAACACATACAAATATCTCCTATCCGGAGATATGCACAATGCACACAATGCTTTGCAAGAAATCACAGTAAATAGCATGAAATACACAGTGGGCCCCAGGGGTGGACCAAACCATATGCTAAAAAAGTGTTATAAGAACCACAACTTGAGTCAAGACAGTGTTGTGAGGATGTAGAAGTGCTTGGGACCCAAGGAACCACCTAAGGTGAGTATCTAAGAACCCCATGGAGAGCGTGTGCAGTGTGAGTACATGACTGCTTGCTCTGTACAGGTCTACATGTAAGTCGCAGTTGGATTTTTAAAGATTAAGCACCCTTCCCAGTGGACTCGGAAGAAACCCCATGGAAGGCAGAAGGTTGGAGAGCCACCCAAGTCACCTACACCAGGGAAACCGGGTGCACGCGTGCTAAGTGGTGTCGGGAATAGCCATTATTTTAAATGGAGGACTTCAGGAAAGTGCTGCTGCTGGAAGAGGAGAAAGTGTCCAGTGGAATCCGAAGGTGGATTCCAGACAAGGAGTACCTGCAAGCAGAGGGGACAGAATCTATGTCACTCAGGAGTTACCAGGAAACTTGGAAGACGAATGCCCTCCGTTGTCGGGTGTTGCAGGAGAGAGGAAGAGGACTTTGACTCTGCAGCTGTGAGAACCAGGCAATGCTGAGGAAGACCAGGAGCCATGCTTTAGCTGTCACACTAAGGACAACAAGTGCTAAGGGTTCATATCCTGCGGGAGCACCAACAAGCCTTGGCAAATTAAACCAATTGAAGAGGTGAAGATGGAGCAACGTTGAGACAAGCAAGGTTCAGGGGACTCACCAAAAGCAGGGGAGTCAGGGCAGGACCCAATCAATGAGAGGAGTCCAAGAGAAACAAATGTGACCCTCAATTGGACCCACAGGCTGGAGGTCCTGTAGTCGCGAGAGGACCTCAAGCAGCTCACCAAAAGATGCAGGCCACGATGCACACGATACTGTGTGGCTGAAGATTCTGGTCACAGGACATAATCGAGGTTGGGTCTACTTGTAGCATGAAGATCTTCTTGGGGAGAAGTCAATGAGCGTTTGCAACTGCAAGTTGACGCAGTGCACAGGGGTCCCGGTATTTTACCCCCTACCAAGGAATACTGGCCTCAATCTCAGTGAGGGGGTAGAACAGACCTCAGGAGCTGTGGAAAACAACCACTTGTGATGCAGAGCTGTTCAGGGTACGGAGGAGCTAAAGATCAGCAGGCTGGTTAACTTTGATGTGTTGCCTGCGAATGCAGTGGAGTGGCTCCTTCACTCCAAGGTGGATTCTTACAGGTGTTTTTGATGCCCACAGGCCTTAAAAGGTTCCTGTATGGTGCACAGGAACAGACGATCCAGCAGACTGGATGGGAGACAAATTCAGGCCTAATCGTAGTCCAGCAAAGTCCACAGTGCCAAGATGATGTCTGATTTGGATTATATCCCACGACAAATCTAGGGACCTACACCCAGGCAAGCCCTTAAGTACCCTAGGGAAACAGTTGGGAAGATTCAAGGGACCCTCTCAGGGGAGGGCCTGGACAGAGAGGAGGTTACTCCCATGTCCTTTGTCCAGTTTTGTGCCAAAGCAGGAGCCAAGGACTCCCTGGACTGGTTTAAACTTGACTATGCTTGGGAACACCAAATGTGCCCCACATGCAGACTGAGTGGCACTGGCAAGCGCATCCACCCTGCCCCAATACACTAAATCCTGTCTGGGAGGGGGTCCCACCTCCCTGTGACATGATGCCTATTGTTCTGCCTTCCCATGCTCGAGCTTGGCTAAGCAGCAGGAGGGCAGAATCGTGTCTCTGGTCGGCAGCAACCAATTTGTGCTGTCCAGGTCTGGAAGACAGGTACCGGGGACATGGAGAGCCTAATGGAGGGCTCTTCCATTACTCTGAATCATTCCTCTCACACTTTTATGGTGTGGGGTTACGATTTCAACATGTTTGATACCAAACATGAAAGGAGTCATTTGCAGCCAGTTTCGAGATGGTCAACGGGTAACTACGCGGTGCCCCTCTATATACTATATGGCTGCTTCACTGACAACCTGGGAGAATGGAGTCCGTAGGCTGTAGGTGTGTCCTGCACATGCAAGAGCACCCTCTCACTAACAACCAAGCACCCTGCCTTCAGGATTGCAAAGGCCTGCTATAGGGGTGACTTATAGGTTTTAAGTGCATTGACCCTAGATATAGTAAACCTATATCTTTAGTAAGTGTTGCTAGCTCCAAAATACACAGGCTGTAATGGCAGGCCTGTAGTACCATTTTGAATGGTCTCCCATGGGTGGCATAATGCATGCTTTAGCCCATGGGAGACTTCTGGGTTACCTATGCACTTGGTATCTCAGTACCATATAATAGGGACTTATAAAGGTACCCCAGTTTCCAATCTAGGATGTACTTAAGTACTGAACAAAACCAATTTAGGGAGAAGGCAGAGAGACTGGGGTCCTGATTAGCAAGTTTCAAGTCAGACTAGTTAAAAAACACCTTAGCACCAGGCAAAAAGTGGGGATATTCATGCAAAAGGATCCTTTCTTCTTACAGCTAGCACCACATTGAAGACAACTGTCACACATCCATTGGAACACTGCGGACGTGCATGTCTTAAAATTGATCTGTGCATTGGGGCGTATTTCTACAGGGTGTAGAGCAATTGGTTACCATCAGCATAAAATACAATTTGAAGTCCATATGGTTCCTAAAGGACAGCAGAGGGGTCATATAAACTTTGAATAATGTGGGGCTGAGTGCAGACCCTTGCAGGAACCCATAGCCCAAGGGTTTCGGATCTGAGGAGAATGTAGCCATCCAAACATATTGACATCTGTCTGCCAAAAAAGAGCGGAATCAAGCCAGCGCAGAACCACCAATGCCTATGTCAAATTGGAATCCAGAATACGACAAAGGCTGACCAATAATTACAAAGATAAATAGCAATAAGGTAGAATGCTGTTTCGGAAAGGAAGCTTGGAGGAGTCAGAGTTCGTGAGATGTAGCGAGTCACTGATATATTTGAGTTTAGTGTCAAACAAGGGCTGCTTTATTGAGTGGCCCAATCAGTACTGCAGGTCCACTTGTAGCATTTTATTTACAGGCCCTGTGCACATGCAGTGCCACTTTAATAGGGACTCACGAGTAAATGTACTATGTCAATTGTTACCATGTTGTAAGGACTGAGCACATGCACCTTAGCACTGGTTAGCAGTGGTAAAGTGTATAGAGTCCTATGGGCAGCAAAACAAGATCAGCAAAAATAGAGGAGGATTGCAAAATGTTTGTGGGAAGACCACCATAAGGCCGACAGGTCTAGCATGTGTTTCAGTGTTATAAACCAACGAACACAGTGGATGTAAATGCCAGTGTCCAGCAAAGAACTCTCAGGTGATCAGAGCTATTTAAGGGTTAATTTCTCCTAGTTGTAAATAACAACTATAAAGCAATCTATCAGAAATAACATTTACGAGGTGTGTAGGTATGATTTTCACATGATTTATAACTTGCTCAGAGGTATGTGTGTTAGCTTTAAACATTTTAATACTTTAGCATCGTGGTCTGCACAGGCAGTTACTTATAGGTAGGATCTAGTGCTAATTGCCGAAGAAAATAATGGAGCAAGAGAAATTTGCATTAATTTGCAGTTAGGTGCTGTTGCAAAAATGTGGAAATACCATTAGTGACTCATTTGCAGCTATTTTTTCCTAGCGTCTAGTTAAAACGGTTCTGAAAATATATGCCACTTGCCATTTACCATTCACATAGAAACTTATATTGTTAAATTCTGTAACTCAGATCTTTCAATGTTTCCTTAAAAGTTGTATGTTTTGTTTATTGGTGTTTTATCACAGTCTGAATTGTGTTTTTTTATATCTGCTTTAAGATGCTGGCAGGCAATCTCGCTTGGGTGACAAAATAAAGAAGAGGTTAGCTCCCATACTTGCTCAAAAACTGGCGTGACAGATATCTAAGCGTTTTGGAATTTATGAACCATAAAACCTCGCCCACACAGATGCTCCGATTTCTTAATCCGACCTGGCTGGGCTTTTACAGACCAGGAGCGGGTCAGACGGGGTGAGTGAGTCCAATCAATATGTCGTTGTTAGTGTAACAGCCATGCCTGTTCTGGATGGCTAGCTGCGCGAAAACATGTTTGTTCTACTTAATGTGACACAGTCGTGTCAAATTAACAACCCAGATAGCAGGAGCGGGCTGGCTTAATGGGCTGGAGTCAATTCCATGGAGAATTTATCACCAACACTCAGTCAATTAATCTCAAACCTAATATTTGACGAGAACGACTAGAGGTACACCCTGTGTTCCAGCACTGTGTGATGTTTTTCGAAAGATAGTATTCAATTTGATTTATAAGAGGAGCTTTTTGGACTCTCATTGCGTGTATGTGGTCATTCCAGCAGGGCCCTGGTTTTATCCAGCATGTTATGAGCTTCCAGCAGTCCCACGTGCACTGTGGTCGATTAAGAAACAAATACGGCAAAAGTAGCCAATGAGCACTTAAATCGTGGCTTTGCACTTTAGAGTCAGAGATGGTGTTTACATTGCATTTATTTGAATTCTCAAAAAGCGATAATGGGATCTCTATCTTGGATAGTGATTTTTACTTTGTATACAGATTGCCACCAGTGCCTGTATATAGACAGGGTGAGCAGTCCGTCTCTGTTTGAACAATAACACACCATTAAACAGGTGCTGCGGGCGCCAACAGGAAATAGTGCACCCAATAATAATGCGTTTCCCTGATGGCAGCTGCAAACGTGTGCACACTGGTGAAAGACGGACTGGCTGTTTGATGCAATTGGTCCATCATTCTCCCACCTGCATTTCAAAGAGAGAACGCAGATCCCCTGCAGGTGAGTGGCTGAGGACTGTACTCAGCGAGCCAATGACAGTGCGTCACTTCTCCGGGCGCACGGTCAACACACCTTCTAAAGCCTTCTTTGTCTCTGCGCCCTCGTCCATATAGGGTGCGGGTGAAGAGGCCAAGTAATTCCCTCATTTGCACTGAGCCACGTTCCTATGCAAATGAGGGAATGCATTTTGAAAAATATCGCTGGGGCTATATGCACAGCCGTGAAATCTGTATCACCGAAGGGGTCACAAATGTTAATGTCATGAATATTTCTGAATCGCAAACTGTTACCCGAGGTTGTCCTGGCGCTGAACCTGACGTCCTATGGAGGCCTAAGACACGGGGTTGGAGAAGGGAAGTAGTTAGCCGTAGCTGTACCGACCACAAAACTTCTGCCTCCCCAGTTGGACTTCTTTATAAAGGACACTGATAACAGTTTTGCTTCAGAAGATCGCAGAGGTCTTCTGGGTACATACCATTAAGGTGGAGCGGTCCCTTTCCTTGAAGGGGACTGTGGACCACACAAAGAGCTTTAAACAGAACGCTTTTTTTGACCGGCAACCAGTGGAGCTTTTTAATGTCAGCTGAGATTGAAGCATATTTTGATATACCGGTGAGTAGTCTGGCCGCTGCGTTCTGCAGTAGTGCAGTTTATTCATAAGAGCTTCCTGGATATTGAAATAAAGACAATTACCAATAATCCAGTCTGGACATAGCTAAGGCAGTGATGACAGTTTGTTGACTTTCTTTGGGTAGGAAAGACATCATTTTCTTGCAGGATCTAAGAGTGTACGATGTAGCTGAGACCACTGCATTCACTTGATCCTTGAAACTAAGTTTGTTGTCTATGTATACTCCTAGATTTATTCACCTTCCTAATAGAAGTCAGAAGAGGACCCAGTGTGTCCGGCCACCATGCTGGGTACCAAAAATGTGGGTCATTGCCGATCAAAACCACCTCCGTATTACTGGAGTTTAGTTTAAGGCAGTTTTGGGCCATCCAGTTCCCCACGGCTGTCATGCAATCATGGAAACAGAACGCAGTTTCCTGTACCCCATATGGGAACAGTGACACTACAATTTGGGTGTCATCTGAATATGAGGTCAAATTAAAACCAAAGGATTCAATAAGGGGAGCCAGCTGTGATACATAAATGTTAAAAAGTGTCGGACTCTTGGTCGACCCCTGCTGGACTCCACAGGGCAATGAAAAAGGTTTTGCAGGGAAATCTCCGAGGGAAACAGTCTATACTCTATTAGATAGGAAGTATTTGAGTAGCTTCCAGGCAGTGCTCTTGACTCCAATCTCTTGATGCTGGTCCATCAATAAGACATGATGGACCGTATTAAATGCCTCAGAGAGGTCCAGCATAATCATTGCAGCTTTTCCTCCCTGGTCCAGTATAGTCCTGATTTCTTCAGTGGATTTAAGAAGTGCCAACTCTGTGCTATGTCCCCCTTGAAAGCCATACTGGGTGGGATCTAGCACCTGGGCAAGAATAGACTGAGTTGTGTATTCATAATTTGTTCAATGATTTTAACAGTGAGTGTGATTTTTGGAAATAGGTCTAAAATTATTGGAGTCTTTAGGATCCAGACTCATTTTTTTCAACCGTGGTAGTATGGATGCACTTTTCCATGTTTTGGGGAAATACCCTTCAACAAACATAGCATTGATGATGGAAGTCAGCGTTGGTGTAATTGGCTTGGGTGATAGTTTTAGTAAAGAGAGTGGGCATGGATCAGATGGTGAGCTTGACGTTGTTGTCATAAAAAGCTTAAAAGTGTCTGTGACTGTAACTGGAGCAAATTTATCAAGCTGTGGCAAGGAGCTTTGAAGCGGCTGAGGGTCAACTGTGTCGGTCAGGTGTGTATTGGTTGTTGAGCCAGTAAGAGTGGAAAATATCACATCCACTTTATCAAAGAAATATTTTACTCTCTTGTCACACCATTCTTGGGTGGCCGTAATAGATGGGGGGGTTGGGTGTGCTAAGGCGGTGACCATTTGAAAAAGTTCCCTAGTAGAATGTTTTGCCAAATTAATTTTATTTGTGAAAAACTCTTGTTTTTTGGAGGAACTGCTTATACTGAGTCTGGCATAGTTTGTATTTATTTTTGTCTGTCTCATTGTACTCCTTCCTCCAAGTTCTTTCAATGTGCTTGCAGGTTAGTTCTTTTATCTCCGAGCTCTTGAGTATACCACAGCGCAGAGAGTCTTGCCCCATTGGGGCAGAGGAATTTTTTAGGAGCTAGCTTATTGCCTGCTGCTTCCAGTCAGTTAGTATAGGCAGAAGTGGCATCATCTAGATCACAGGGTAAGGCAAACGAAGTAGAGGTTAACAATTCCTGTAATTCATCAGCGTTTACCTTATTCTAGGCTCTGCTGATCAATTGTTTATTTGCTGACTTCTTGATGAATCGGCCAGGCAGAAGCACTTCAAACAATTACGCCTTGTGGTCTGACCAAACCACTGAGAGAAGGTCAGTGAATGCCAGCTGTATGTTGTTAGAGAAAATGCCATCCAATGTATGACCTACCTTGTGTGTGGCCCCAAGGACCATTTGTTTAGGTCCTCACTATTCATCAGATCAAGCAAGCTAGAAGTATCTGGATTTGTGTGAACTTCCAAATGGAAGTTAAAATCCCCTAATATCGTGTATGCGCAAGCACTTAACTCATTCACCACTATACTACCAGCTTGAGTTATAAACCGGTTTCTGGGGCCAGGTGGCCTGTAAATGAGGGTGCCTTTAAAGGTGTGATGGTGTGAAGGATAAAAGCAAAAATCCAACCCTTCACATTCAGTGTTAGATACTAATGTTGAATGATGCGTTTAGTGAATTTCGGTATATCACTTCTGTTGGACTTGGCCCTTTTGGCAGGTTCACACCGAAACTTTTAGCATTTTCCTGGCCTGTTTCTGTAACCTGGTGTTGGTGATTTTAGTGCTTACAACAAGGAGCTTAGGGGATAAGGAACAGGCCGTCCCCCTCTCACTATAATGTCTACAACACAGGACCTGTTTCTCTGGTGAGTAGAATAGTCCTGGTCAAACCCAACCTATAATTATATTAAGTTGGAACAGTGGCTGCAATAATCTAGCCACCTTCTTTTACTAGATCAGGCTCACCCTAATTGGGACTTTCATTAAAAAGAAGAACGCTGTCAACACTCTATCTCCTACCTTACTCTCCCTCCCCCAAGGACTTTCTGGAGTGAGAGGAGAGACAGGACTAGGTAAATCAGAAAGAAAAATGTGAGAAACCGAGCGGTGGAGCCGCTCCTCTCACTCCTCTCACTCCAGAAAGTCCTTGGGGGAGGGAGAGTAAGGCAGGAGATAGAGTGTTGACAGCGATCTTCTTTTTAATGAAAGTCCCAATTAGGGTGAGCCTGATCTAGTAAAAGAAGGTGGCTAGATAATTGCATCCACTGTTCCAACTTAATATAATTATAGGTTGGGTTTGACCAGGACTATTATACTCACCAGAGAAACAGTTCCTGTGTTGTAGACATTATAGTGAGAGGGGTATGACCTGTTCCTTATCCCCTAAGCTCCCTGTTGTAAGCAGTCTTGAGAACGGCAGAATAGCTGTTAGAGCTTGACGAATAATTTTTTATCACATAGTTACGCACATAAATGTGTTACTATAGATCTATGGGCATTTGATGAACTGTATGATAGACTCTGGTGTGAACTAAACCCCACAACATTTTGAAGTTATTTCCATTGGTATGGACACACACTGTCTAGCCTTTACTGACGACCACATAGCCTCCATCCTATGTGGCCCCTCACTACTACCAGATGCCCCGCTAAGTGGTAAATCCACAACACGTGATGAATGGGAGAAATGATCTAACACCAGAAAACGCCAAGTTAGGATAGCGCTCCACAGCGCGCTCATGACCGAGTACCTTCGAGCAGGAGCAGCCCCAGCCAGCCTCATAGTGCACATAGAGCCCAAGATCTTCTTAGAAGATAAAAGATTTAGAGCTGACTGGAGTTACATCGCGAACAAGTGTACGAGGGACTGGCTTGTCCTGATTATTGAAACAGCTAAAAGATTGAGTGAGGAATTGCTTAAAGAAATTCTAGATATTGAAGAAGCAATAAAGGCAGATAAGACCATCGTTGATAACAAAGACCAACTGATTAAAATCCAAAATGATCTAGGTGAATATCAGGCATATATGGTAAATCAAAAAATTAAAGGCCTAAAAAGAAATGTAGACAGATTCAGCCACAAATGGGCACACCCATACACAGAAGATCGTTACTACCAACAAGGTCAAGAACAGAACACACTACCCAAGGGCCAACGAGGAGGACGGCGGCAGGGGAAGAGGGCACCAAACAACTGGTCCTTTGACATTACAAGTAGCGACGAAGACGACACGAGGGCACAACCAAATACTTCCAACCAATGGATCAGATTTGACCCCAACGTCAGAACAAACGAGGATCTAGGAGCCCTGTTCAGGGTTTTTTAGATCAGCAAACTTCACATCCGCCTAACCTAAGCGGAGCAAACAACAGAGGCAAAGGACGAGGACGTGCACGACAGAATCTCAACGCAACATGGCAAATGTTCTCACCCAGGTTGACAAGGAGCAGAGGACGAGGCCCCCAACAACTATGAGACAAAACACCATAGTTGTGAATTTATCAGAACAATTGAGTGAAGAAGAACTGAGCGTTCTCAATAAAGGTTTGGGGTATGTCCTCATCCCCAAACATGACAGTTTCCAGTTGAGAGGGGAGATACATGGATTGATGCGGAAGATTAAACTTAAGTAGTTCTTCCATGGAAAAGAACAAGATGAATCAAATAACCAGTCCCTGTTCTTCACCAATCTGAGATGCCCCTCCACCTTTTGCCCTCCCAACAATGCTGTCGGCCCGGAAGTACAAGTGTTCGAGCAGAAGGTTTTACAGGATATAACCATTTTAGAACAGAACAAGAGTGGCACACCCCATACGAACATGAATAAGAAAGAGTGGTAAGCTCTTAGAACCCTGGAAAAGAACACTGCCATAATCATCAAACCGGCCGATAAGGGCGGGGCGGTGGTGGTGATGGATACAACAAACTATGACAGTAAAGTACAGCGCCTGCTAGGAGATCGCCACAATTATAGACCTTTGGTTAAGGACCCAACCAAAGAATTACAAGATATCATCATTAAGTTGGTTGCAGACGCAAAAGAGAAAAGATGGGTGACCTATAAAGAAGCTGAATTCCTAGTGAATTTAAAACCCAGGATGCCGGCATTCTACATAGTGCCCGGGATACATAAAGCACAAAGGCCCCCGCTGGGACGGCCGATTGTATCGGGGATCCAATCACTCTTGGAACCCCTATCGCAGTTCTCAGATTTTTTCCTTAGAGAATATGTAGTCACACAACCATCGTATGTCAAGGACACAACAGATGTTTTAGGAATTTTGGAAGATATCACCTTTGACCACCATGAAAATTGGTTGGTCACTATAGATATAGAATCTCTATATACCAGCATTCCCCAGGAAGCGACGCTGGTGGCAGCAGCGCGTGCCCTGGGGTCCTGTGAATGGTTCTATGACACGCCTCAAACTTTTGTATTACAGTGCATAGAGATCGCATTGACTAATAATTTCTTTGCCTTTAATGACCAGATTTATCTTCAAGTCTCTGGGACTTCAATGGGGGCAACTTTTGCCCCCAGTTTGGCATGCATTTACGTTGGCCAATTCGAGGTACATTTCATCAATCACGATTCCAATCTCTTCCAGAGGAACATTGTCCTCTGGAAGAGATATATTGATGATGTGCTCTGTGTATGGCAAGGCACTGAAAACAGACTATATGAGTTGTTGACATGGCTGAATAACCTCGATCCATGTCTCAAATTTACATGGAACGTGAGAAGGACAATGGCTACCTACCTTGACCTGGACATCCGAGTGGAAGAAAATAAGTAAACAACAGGTGTCCACCAAAAACCGACGGACAAAAATTCACTTCTGCACTATAGGTCGTACCATCCACGTGAACTTCATGATAACTTGCCAGTGGGGCAATTTTTGAGATACCGTCGAAACTGCTCAGCAGCACACAAATTCACCGAACAAGCCCAGGAACTGGCCACGAAATTGAGAGAGCGGGAATATCCAAACAAAATAATCTGACAGGCACAGAAGCGAGCATTTAATATTCCTCGCGCAGCACTCCTTGAACGCACAGTGAAAGACCGTGAAGATTACATCCCAGTAGTCACCACTTTTGTACTCACATCCACTAAAATACGTCAGATCATCAGACGACATTGGCATCTCTTAAGCACCAGGAACATGAAGATGACTCAACCGAGGTTCACATTCAAGCGATCCACGAACTTCCGTGACCGGCTGGTCCACACGCGCCCCAGACAAATATTATAAGAGACCACCCTCCCACATGGACACTATCCATGCGGGGGATGTACAGTATGTGAGCTTACAGCTACCACAAAAACTGTGACCCTAAAGGATAATAAGATCTGGCACCTGAACAAATACAGCAATTGTAACTCCACCAATGTAATTTATAGACTGACCTGCCCTTGCGGTTGACACTACATTGGGCTGACATCGCGCAAGGTCAAAGTCAGAATACAGGAACACCTAAGCACCCTGCGAGAAGGCAAACTGACTACCAAACTGGTCCAGCACTCCAAAGCCCAAAAACATACCCCGAGAAATATCCGATGGGTAGTTTTGGAGAAAGTACAGGGAGACCAGTTCAATATGGAAAGAAGACTTAGCACCAGGGAAGCAAGATGGATTTATCAAGAGGGCGTAGACCTTATTGAGTGGGGCAAAGTAGACATTTAATAGATCATACAGGCAGCCATCCAGGATGAGAACCTTAGGAACTCAGGGTAACTCACAAGAGAATCTGTAAATACACTAATATATGCAGACACATGTAGTGACCGTCCTAGTGCATAGTAAAACCTCCAACACTCAGGGAGATGCACAGCATATGGGTGTACCCATAGAGAGACAAATAGATATGTATCATATTTACATCACTAGAAGCCCATTGAGATGACTGGCAGGTTCCAAATGATGTAGGCACAATGAGACACATATAGGGGTCCTCGTGATAGTCACGATAAGTGACTGCATACACAAGTAAAATGAATAAAGCATTAAGGGACACTTAAAATATAAACTACGGCGATACAGTACGAAATATACAAAAGGGGGTGGTGATGGACGGAGCATCAGAACCAATCGAACACTCACACCCAGTCAAAAGATCTGGGTTTGATCCATCACCGTTCTTTCGCCCACTCTGCCACCCCAGTTCAGACATGGCTATATGCAAATCAGTCTGACCCTGTGCCTCATGGGAACAGTCCAGCCCGAACTGCCAAGCCATGCCTTCCCCAGACCGGAAACAAGCTTCCGAGGACCGGTTTCTGGCATTCCAGCCGTCTTCAGCCCTGCTTGCTTGAATCCAGTGGCAAAGTGAGCAAGGGACTCACGTCTGAGCATACCCTGCCACATTTATGGCAGCCAAAGCGGTACAAAAGGGGGTGGTGATGGACGGGGCATCAGAACCAATCAAACACTCACACCCAGTCAAAAGATCTGGATTTGATCCATCACCGTTCTTTAGCCCACTCTGCCACCCCAGTTCAGACATGGCTATATGCAAATCAGTCTGACCCTGTGCCTCATGGGAACAGTCCAGCCCGAACTGCCAAGCCATGCCTTCCCTGGACCGGAAACAAGCTTCCGAGGACCGGTTTCTGGCATTCCAGCCGTCTTCAGCCCGGCTTGCTTGAATCAAGTGGCAAAGTGAGCAAGGGACTCACGTCTGAGCATACCCTGCCACACTTATGGCGGCCAAAGCGGTACAAAAGGGGGTGGTGATGGACGAAGCATTAGAACCGATCAAACACTCACACCCAGTCAAAAGATCTGGGTTTGATCCATCACCGTTCTTTAGCCCACTCTGCCACCCCAGTTCAGACATGGCTATATGCAAATCAGTCTGACCCTGTGCCTCATGGGAACAGTCCAGCCCGAACTGCCAAGCCATGCCTTCCCTGGACTGTAAACAAGCTTCCGAGGACCGGTTTCTGGCATTCCTGCCGAAATATAGACATCATGCGGGTATAGAATTAATATCAAGTAATACAATGTCCCGCGCGCATAATGTAGTCTCTATAACATATGATACAAGTCTATGAGTGAGAATGACAGAGCAAGGAAATAAAAACATAAAACATTCTGGTACAAACAGTGTTAAACATAACTGTGACACCTTACAAGATGGCGCCTGCATTCTTGGGCCACACAGGAGACGCGTGCTTACGCAATGGACGTGAGCACGCAATGATCCCGATTGCAAATTTATTGGGAGTAGAGCCGGGAAGCCTAACGGTGCAGAGATAACGCGTGGCTCACCGCAACACCTCGGTGAGAGTATGAATGGAACTGGGGGGTTGAGACACATAGCGAGCGTACCCGGTGCGACACACCTTAGAAAACGGGGGTGTGTGTGAAAGTTGAGTTGACGACAACCGCTGTAACAACTTGGCTGTCTTTTAATGGAGTGGCGAACACGAGCATTTAGTAAACTGCCTGTACTAGCCCAACAAATAAAGAAGGGAGACTCGTGTAACAGAGAAATAGGAATGAGTTGTACAACGACGTGGTCACACAAGTATGTGTGTTTTATATACATGTTTCCACAGACTGACGGGAGCAGTACGAGGGAAACCCCTTCAACCAGTGATAGAGGTACAACCATCCTTGAGGTATAGGTATGCCCGAGGAGCTCTCTAAACGGTAAATTAATCGCAATAGAGCCAAGGGGGGTGTTCTTGATGTATATTCATATCGAATACAATTTTAATAAGAGAATCATACAGACATCCAATGCCCAGAGATAATGAAGACCGCTGTTACTTATAAATTGTTCACAGGTATATTTGAAGTTTGGTGCAGGGGGAGTGACAGACCCAAGCCCTGAAGAAGTTGCTGGAAGTTTTCAAAGAGGCAACGAAACATGTTGGCGTTTTAAAGGGAGCAGACACACAGCAAAGAATAAACCAAAGTTGGCCAGTGTGATCCAGCTCGGTTTTAACAATCACAGGATTAGAGTGCCATTAGTTTTTGACACACTTTTCTGCACTTGGTGGGTCTAGACCTATTGCACATTTTCCTTTATGTGCAAACAGGCACTGTTTCCCTAGCACCTTCACTTTTTTTTATTCTTTCCTACACTAAACACATCCTTGGTTAGAGTGGTGGATGCTGATGATGAGAACCTAGGCGGCAGGCGAGTACCTTCCTGCAATAGCCTACATGGTGTTTCTCCCGTGAGGCTCCACCGCTCGGTTCCTCACATTTTTCTTTCTGATCTACCTAGTCCTGTCTCTCCTCTCACTCCAGAAAGTCCTTGGGGGAGGGAGAGTAAGGTAGGAGATAGAGTGTTAACAGCGATCTTCTTTTTAATGAAAGTCCCAATTAGGGTGAGCCTGATCTAGTAAAAGAAGGTGGCTAGATTATTGCAGCCACTGTTTCAACTTAATATAATTATAGGTTGGGTTTGACCAGGACTGTTATACTCACCAGAGAAACAGGTCCTGTGTTGTAGACGTTGGTGATTTTAGGCCTCTGCGCACTTTTCACTGTGGTCCAATGTAAAGTGCGTGCGCTCTCTGTGTATGTGTGGTGAGACTTGCCTGGCCTCCCATAGGAATGCATGGGGATATGTGTGTCCATGGTAGTTCCTGATGTGTGGGGAGTGCAGGGGCGAGTTTGGTATGTGCGAACTTGTGAGGTTAAATGCTGCGCGACGGTGAGCGCAGATTTAATGTGTCTAGTGTAGAAGTGTTAATTTTCGAAGTTGGCATTTCTGTGTGCAGTGAATGCGAATTGGACTGTCTTGCTTGTGATTGACAGGAGCTGGCTGGTGAGCTTGGCTCCAGGAGTCAGGAGGGGGGGTGCCCGGTGGTAAATGGGGAAATCTGCATGTTGATGGCAGGGAGGGGCTGCACCTGGGACCTGAATAGGGCTGTGCCTTACCTACACAATGCTGGCTCCATCCCCTGTGGTGCGTCTGATGTCCCTAGCCTGGCCAGTGAAAGGACGAGAGGGGCTGAGAAAAAAAAAGTGCTCAGGAGTTGCCCTGAACCAGCTTTAGCTGGTTCTCCCATTGCCTGCACCTTGTTAAACAAAGGATTCCTGTGTATAAAAGAGGGGCTGTGACCCCATGTTCTTGTGCTTATCTTGAAACAACCAGGGGCGTGCTGGTGCTGGGGCCCAGTGGAAGGCTTGCCTCCCTGGTCCCTGCCCAGCCCCAGGATGCCTTGGGGACCTTGTTTCTCTGGGACCCCTCTGCCTTGCCTGGGGGACTGAAGGACTCCCCTTTGCTGGGGAGCTGGTTGCTCTATTTCTTTGCCCAGGACCTTGCTGCATCTTTTAGCGCCCTGGGAGTGCTGTGCTAGTCCTGCTTTTTGACCCTTAAAGAGGGAATCCCCTGGTGAGGAATTCCCTCGTGATACCTGCTTCGCGGGTGCCCACCCCGCGATTTTTTATGTATTCCCGGGTGCCTACCCCACTTATGGTGGTGTGGAGCTGCAGGTGCCCACCCTGCATCATGCCCACTTGCTGTTTATTCAATGGAGCAGGTGCCCACCCTGTGTTTGCATATTTTTATTTAGTGCACAGGTGCCCACCCCGCGACTTTGGCCGTGATTACAGCGGGTGCCCACCCCTCTGTTTATTTTTCGTCTCGAGGGAGCCTACCCCTCGTTTTTGCCCCAGAGAAGTCACCGCTGCGGCCGGGTCAAAAACCGGAAGTCAGGCTGAGCCGCCTTACGTGGGGCGGGACTTCCGCTTCCACGAGAGAAGCCCCGCACCCACTGCAGAACCGGAAGAAGAATCCCCAACATGGCGCCAGTGAGCAGGGCTCCCGTATGCCGGAGAAAGCCCTGCCCGCGCCCAGAGAAGCCCCGGGTCCCAGGAGGGGGCCCAGGTGGAGAGTGACGACGGCCGATGGCGGCGTGGGGCTCCCCTGAGGAGAGGGAGGCCCCACAAGTGCTGCCGACCACATCATCCAGAACGAGGAGTCCCCTACGAGCAGCCCGGTAAGTTGAGAAGGGCTAGGGGGACTCCATGGGTGTTTATAATGCCTGCAGCACTGGGGGGCATCCTGAGCGGACCTGCCGTTGCGGGCCGCTCCACCATTTGGCCATCATCATTGAGAGGGCCAGAGGGGCCCATGTTCTTTCCCCTGAGGGCCCACGTTCTAGTGGGCATGTGGATTTTAAGAGCCCTGTGTGGCTCCAATGCTTTAGGGGGCATGTTTCTTTAAAGGGCGTGTGTGGCTCTAGCCTGGCCTTATTTATTTAAAGGGTCAGCGCGCTCCCTATACTGCGCCTAGTTAGTTAAGGGGCCCGAGGGCTCCAAGGCACATGTTTATTCTCAGAGCCTAGAGGACTCCTCCGTGTGACACTATTATGTTAAGGGCCTGTGTCCTGTCTCCAGTGTTTGAGGGGGACCTGCTTATTTTTAGAGCCAGATGGCTCCAACGTTTGGGCGCAGTTTTGTTCCTAAAGGGCTACTGGGAGCCCAAGCCACATTTTCTAACTTTTACAGCTGCCCAGCAAGTAGTGGGCAGCTGCACCGTTTAGGCGCAATCTTTGAATGAGAGTCCCTTAGAGGGACAGAAGTGGCACAGAGGTGCCAGGCCTTCCACAGCTGCACAGCACTTAGTGCCAGCTGCAGCGTTTAGGCCTCCCAGTGATTGTTCTCAGCTGCCCAGCAAGTAGTGGGCAGCTGCAATGTTTACGTTGGCGTACCCCTGGCTTGCGCTGCCTTAACAGCGCGCCCTGACATTCTGGACACAGGGCATTTGAGCCCCTTTTCGGATGGCCAGTTGGCCAGCGGGGCTGGTATATGGATAGGACACAAGGCCCTAATGTGATTATTTGCTAAAGTGATGTGGTGCTAGGAAATATATTGTGTATAGTATGTTTGGCGCACCCTGTATCTGATACATCTAAAACTGTGGTTTATGATTATGAAGTTGTTTTACCTATTTAGGTTTGTGTTAGTGAGATTGTACTTCACTGTGTGATTTACGCCCCGAAGGTGAGTTATACTTAGGAGGTAGGGTCTAATGTATTTAGACTAGAGAGGAGATTGCATAATGTGTTTATGCAGGTGAGGTTGGCGCAGGATGTAATTCGTGCCTGATGTGACTGTGCATAAGGTAAAATTATGTTACAGGTTGAGGTGGAGTACAATGATTACCAGTGGCTACTGGTTCTAGGTTTATGGTCTATTTTGACTAGTACCAATTTCTGCTAAAGTGTTGATCCTGACAGTGACCCACGTGGCCATGTCCTGTGTAAATAATCCCTTGTGAATATGGCCTGTGCCAGTTGGCACAATGTATATTGTGTGATTACTATCTGACATGTTTTGAGAATACAAAGGCTATTTTTATATAACCATGTGTGGAGTTCCTTTTGTAGTGTGCCTAGGATGTTGTTGCTGTGTGCGTGCGCAAATGCTTTACAAATTGCCTCCGGGATAAGCCTGACTGCTCATGCCATGCTACCACGGGGGTGAGCAGGGGTTATCTTTGGCGTGTAACTCCCTTGCCCTGACTAGAGTGGTGGTTTCTGCCTGGCTTTGGCGCAATCCTTAGCCAACCAGACATCCCAGTTTTAACAACTACTAAGCCACCTCCTTTCTTAAGAGTCCTATTTAAGGTATGGCAGAGGTAACCCGTGGTGTGGCTTTGACCAAGTCTGGACCTGATGCATCATCCGTCTGTGACTCAGTGATAAAGGCAATTCCTCTTCCTCAATTAGGGAGGCACAGTCTATACTATGTTTTACTAAGGATTGTGCGTTAAGCAGGATACACTTCCAATTTTTTTTACCCGTGTGTCTTTTCTGGTCTCTATGTATGGTATGTGTATCTTTAGACTGCTGGAACATAAAATCCGGTAGTTTAGTGCTACAGCCAGGGCAGATTATGTCACCGTGTGGGAGCTGGATACCGGGTTGGAAACATATAAAATTAGGGTAACTCTTGATATTATTTAGGCTGCTGCTAGAATAGGATTGAAGCCTGGGGCGCCCTGCATCCTAATGGGCAGAAAGGCTGTCGCTGTGCGCGGGCCATGCGTGGACGGGCGCAGACGGGCTTACCTTAGTCATCTGAGGCCTATTGTGTATTACTACACTGCTCCATGAGTTTATAAAAAAGGATGCCAATGCTCGTTGCGCCCCCGGGGTACTGTATGCAAAACATCCCCAGAGATTTTATATCACGAGCAAAGTGAAGTGCTCAGCTTGTGAAAGATCTTCCTGTATTTTTTTATTACTTAAGATTTGCATGCAAACAGCTATATAGACTAAACGTAATAAAATCCTCAAAAAGTAGGTGCAACTCACAGGCTTATATGAGCATTCCATGCATGCAGTAAAGCAACTGTATCTGTAATCCACAGAATGAGTTTCAAGAAGATCTAGCCTAAAATGGAACATCTCACTAAGTAAATTATGCAATGCATATGTACCACACATCTTTGTCTAATTTAGCATTATTATTTCCAATTTGCAGAATGCTCTCTGCAATTATATTGATTACATGCCATGTTTCATATAGGTAACAACATTTTTAATTTTTAAAACTCAAGCACAATACTAAAAACAAAAGAATTGGGAGCCACCAAAGAGAATTGTTTATACAAAACAGATTAGCCTATCTGATTTGCTGTTAGTTGACTGTTCAATTTGTATTTTAATCAAATCTTCAATATATTTTTAGTCAATCATACATCCTTCTTTGTTTTGCCTGTAAGCATATTGCCTTTAAAGTTCAGTTAACTCAAATAGATAATGCACATCTCACAAAATACAGAATCTAAAACAAATCATGAATTCTGAGTTAAGACTGCTAGCTGTAAAGCCAAAGAGAAAGACTCACCTTCAGGTAAAAGCAGGATTCAATTCACAGTTTAAAATGAAGATTATAATACACAATATTACTTGCACTTCTAAACACTACCAAAATAATGCATCTTGAATGGTGTCTGCAAAAATATAGGTGCAAGAATATCGACTACAAAAATAGTATGAAGGTAAGTATATACATAGGTAAGGATAGTAGTACTATACTTAACTCCACATATAGTTAGTGAAATAAATCAGTGTCAACTTTAACTCAAAAGTCTAGGAGTAAGGGTGTTGGGGGAACTAGTAATGGCTGCTAAAATGGGGAATACTTCCCACATTTGGAAACTTATTACCAATGAAAGTAAGACTTTAACCCCAGAGATAGAGTGCCACCTGAATCCTGGGGCATGAATAGATAATTTTCCGCACTTATAGGAACAGCCCTCGTATGACACCCATGCACAACCTGTAACATTTTCTAACCACACTCATCAGGATCCATATTTTTCACATAGGGAAACTAGGCTAAATATCATCTCAGTGGCCCCTGGACCAGATAACATTCCTGGCGACCTGGTATGCCACGACTTGTAAGTCTGGGCCTCCTATGTTAATTGGTTGACTAATGCCACAGTTGCAGGAGCCCCAATCCCTGACACATGGAGTGGGGTGGAAATCATTCCCATTTTTAAAAAGGGGGACCGCGAAATTGCCAAAAATTCGCAGTTCGGTGAGCGGAACGCATTTTACGCCCATACTTAGTTATTAAGCAAACCTAATGACTGGATTGAGGGCCTAGAGATCGTTTCCCCATTCCAAGCAGGATTTAGGCCACATGTTTGTACTATCAACCAAGTTTTAAGGCTGCTGATTATCCTCTGGAAGTATACTAGACTAAGAGCTGGACAGATATGTATCACATTGATTGACCTTAGAACCGTCTTTGACTTGGTCCCATGAGGCTGCTCTGGACATCCTTACATGAACGAGGGGTTCCAGATGTCCTCCTTACCCAGATAAGTAGACTCCACCAAAGTAATAATGCCCAAGACCGCTGTGGAACTAGAGGGCAATTACCTGATAGAATTCTGATTGCCAGGTGAGGGAGGCAAGGATGCGTGCTGGCCCCTACCCTCTTCTCCCTAAACATTAACAACGTACTGAAAGCTCTTTCACAAGGGAATATAGACACACCCAAAGTGGCCAGAGTGTCTTCACTTTTATTTGCCGATGACACCCTTTAAATTTCCCAGACCCTGATGGGTTTTCAGCAGCTCTTGATTAGTTTTAACAATTTTTGTCTATCTAAGGGCATCGAGATTAATAACTCAAAAATTAAGTTTATGAATATCAGCCCGCATAAAACATGTAAGCAAGACATCTCTCTGGCAAATGAAAAACTTCGTGGAGACTCTAGACTCTAGATTTGAGTAGCTGGGTATAATGCTTGATAGAAAATTATCATGGCCTCCACACAGTGAGAAGAGAAGGGTTGTTACTCAACACCAATCCTCTGCAATTTACAGGAGCTACCAGGGAACAGCTACAAAAGCTTTACTCCCAGCACTTGAACTCTAAAAACTAAAGGCCTAATTGACTGCCTTGTGCGGGCAGCGATATGGAGATACGCTAATCTAGATGCTCTCACCATAAGCGAAAATGACTTTGTGTGCTCACTACTCCACCTACCACTAAGCACTTCCCTAATACCGATGTTTTGTGATGCCAACTTAAAAAGAGTGGGAGAAGTAGCTAGACTAAATCCCCTCCTTTACTGGGGGAGGCTTAGGACCACAGAAGAGTTGATGTCAGTCAAGGAACTGCTAGCCCTCAACAAAGCCCACACCTTCCTGTGTTTCATACATGCCCACCAATTGGACCTTCAATATTCACCCGTATGCACTTTGTGTTCATTAGCTGCAAATGAAAATACACACCATGTGTTATTTTTTTGTCCAGCATATTCATAGCCAAGAGGGAAATGGATACGTCAACTGTGCAAGTATTATGACTTTAGGAGATACCAGGAGGCAATGAGAAACTTGAAGGGCAACACATCCATTTACACTGTTTTTTCCCCAAGTAAGTTTTTATTCACGGCTGGGTTATTATGGAAAGCTAAAGGTCTTAAATTCTAGACCAGGACAAATCGACTGTTTGCACTGGCTGCTTCTTTTGCAAATGAATATATTTGTTACTCCAGGCTGTGTTATGAGAATTGTTTTACATTCTTTTTAGAGGGTTTTTATGACAGGTTACGGGTGATTTCAAATGGTCCTAACAATTTCGAAAAATTGTATGCAAATAATTGTTTTATTGTCAGCAAGTTTTAAGGAATCAATTTTCTGAAATAAACTTTATCGTCATCATCAAAAATCTTTATTTCGGCTAGTTTGACCATAAAAGCGCAATAAAAATACAGTACATTTCATTCAATTAAGTAAAAATAATCATTGCTCTTAGTAAGGCGCAGAATTACTCAGAAAGTGCATGTGCATTACATTAGTAATCCATAAAACACTCGGTCATCCCGCCTACTATCCTCAGGGGTCCTAGAATTGACCTATAGATATAGGATTCAATAAACTGTGAGTGCAATACCTGAACTGCATTGAGGCCTTTAGAAAAAAAAAAAACAGGATTCATGATGTTAACATGGCGGGCATCACATGATAACATTAGAAAGTATATACAAATAGAAAGGTATAATAACGACATATACAACACATTATGATTAAAAATGCTCATTTAAGAATCATAAAATACTTTCATTCATGTTAAAAAGTCCCAGACCCGGTTTATAAAATATATAGTAATAATCCGGCAGAATCTATAGGCTCGTCTTTAGGATGGATCTACATGCACACCACATGGAAATAAGAAAACGTGATATTGAAAACACAATGGGCATGTGGGTGTCATATTTCAATATCCTAAAAACCTCAGTGCAGTGGCTGCTTCCCAGATTTCTACATAGCTGTAGTAGCCATCGATGCCTCGCCTTCTTGTACCCTCGGCAGAAAAAGATTACATAATATTCCATCTCTGCTGCATTACTACAGGCTGGACATACCAAATTGGATGCACCCGCCCATTTGTTTGTAAAAGCAGGCAACGGGAGCACCTCATGCATAAACTGCAAGTATAACTTCTTGGCAAGGACCGGTTGGATGTCATCCAGGGCAGGCTCTAGTCTGTACTGATCTTTTATTTCTATAAACCCTGTAGTCAGTGAACCAGACGTAGACCTCCCCTGTATCTGGGCAAGTTTATGCCCCCTGTAGTTCTCCATCAGGTCCTTCCTCAATATGATAGAGCAGATTACTCTGCATTGTTCCACAAGTTGCCTATACTCATGGCCATAAGAGTGTTCTTGATGAAACAAACCATGGTAATTTGCATGCACCCTGTAAGCTAAACACTTCACTCAGCTCCTCCCTGTGTACAGCCAATTCTGGGGTACTCCACAGACGTCATCAGAATACAAGAAGTCTGAGAACGGCTACGTCTGCGATTGGTCTGATCCCAATGTCCATGCAAAGCACTGTAATCGAGGAGCCTGGGTGAAGACCCAATAATGGCCCAGCAAAATAATTCTCAATTTTCGATATAGAGCTAGATGGACAGTGACCCCACATTTCATCTTCATACAGGGCGGAACCCCTGGCTTGGGCTTTATAAATCTCCACTGCCGGACCAACAAACTTATGGGTGCTACTACTATAGACCTTTGTCAGTCGCCACCATAGTCTGGCCCAGCTTTAACCTTGCTTTCTTAGTTTGCGCACCCCAGTCCATTTCTTTGGTGAGAGTAATGCCAACGAATTAAAAAACGGACACCCTCTCCAGGGGTTTCCCATCTAGGTGAGAATTTGTCCGGGTACTATTACTTGCATTAAATACCATGTATTTGGTTTTGTGTAGGTTATTCTCCGGCCCCCTATTTTTACAAAAAAACGTTAAAAATGTTTAGGACCCTCTAAATTCCCATGGATGACTTTGAGAGCGGGAGGGTATTGCTGGCGTACATCATGGCAGGTACTTTACGGTTTGCCAGTCTAGGGGCATCAATAGCCTTCCCTGGAATCAAAGACTCAACTAAACATTGATAAAAAGGCAAAAAAGAGTCAGAGCCAAGTCGCAGCTTTGGCGTACGCCTCTTTCTACAGGTATGGGGACAGTGAGTTCACCATTTTTGCCATACCTGATTTGGGAAAAATTGCCCTCATGTAATCGTTTCAGCTGTTGGCAAAGATATTCTGGAACCCCCATATCCAATAAAATTGCCCACAATTTGTCCCTCGGTACCAGGTCAGAGACTTCCACCCTCTACACACATTGATTTCCAATGTAATATTTGTAACCTAAAAATATGGTCTATTGTAGACATCTTTGCTCTAAACCCAGCTTGGAAGGGACTAAAACCATTGTGCTCCTCCATCCAGATCTGTAGTCGCCCCAACAGTACGCGGGCAAATATTTTTTGTCTAACATCAATGAGGCTGATACGTCGATAATTGACGAGGAGGAGTGGAAATCCCTCTTTATAAATTGGTATAATTTCTGACCCCGCCCAGGTAGTGGGAATCGGCATTCCCTGCAGTATCAACAAAGACCACAGGTAGGGTAACCAAATAGTAGGTTACACTACGGAAGAGATCCGACGGGGGTCGGGAGGAGAACTCATTACCAGCTGGCCCATCATTGTCCTCTACCCTTACATATAGGGATTCAAAATGAGCCTTCCAAACATCCGTCCCTATATTGGGGTCTATGGCTAGTTTTCCTTCTGGGTTGCCCAAATATACCACATTCCAGAAGGACCTCATTTCATGGGTACTTAATATGCTTTTTCTCTTATTCGTAGCCTATCCTTAAGTTTTATAGCAGCGATGGGAGCTGACTTGGCCGTACGACAGCTATCACTATACCAGTGGTGTTGTGATCTTAGATTCCACCTCATTCTTTTATTGGGATAGAAAATATTAGCCATAGTAGATAATAGATTATGGTGGTTATCAAAGATTTAAGAGAGAGAAGTAGAGATGCCGTCGGGCAAAGTAAATTGATTCGCGGCCATGAGGAATGGGATGATAGTTTGATATAGAGGGGACAGTTTTTCTTAAAATTGACAGAATTCCCCCCATCAAACTCTCCTCCTGCAATTGGTCAGAGTTAGACTGGAATCGGTTGATGGTTACGTTTCAGATACACTCTTGGCACAGGGCGAGATCACCTCTATAATAAGAGCATTATGGGCACTATCATAACGGGGCACTCTCTTAAAGTCTATCACCCTATGCCACGATTTTGTATCTACCAGAATGTAATCTATAATAGAGGCATGTCCTAGTCTATTAAAGGTGAGGTTCCCCGGCATGTCAGAATTTGTACGGCCATTACTCACCCTTAATGAATGATTCAGTAACCACAGGAGTACAGGAACAATTAACTGAAAGATACAGAGAGTCGCTCTGGGCTACTGCGGTATATGTTCTGTAGCATTTAGAGCTGATCTTGGCTCAAAATGTATCCACTGGCCCATTTTGGAGATGAAGGTGCATACATTTTGGATTAGGCTTCTCACATGATTGCGCATAATTATGAGTAATGTTTGTGGTCCTCACAAGTAATTACATTAGAGAGAGTTACAGATACGCCACTCCTAGATTTTAGGCTGACTAAAATGAAGTGTGGGTCAGGCACAGTAACCAGGTTCAACCCTGTTGAAGTTTCACCTTCAGATTTAGGGCCTTATTATGAGTTGGGCAGTGTGGTAGCGGGACCGCCCTGCTACCACACAGCCAAACCCATATAGGAACTGCCCGCTAGATCATGAGTTTTCGTCTGTGTGGCGGATGGTTCTTTGGCATTTCCAGGGAAGTTCCAATGAAATAGGCACCACAACTGGAATGTCAGAGGCAGTACCTGCACAGCATGGGCTTCTGTAGTCCATGCCGTGCAGGCACTGGTGTGCATCCACATGGTGTGAGGCACCAGGGCTACGAAAAGTGTGGTGGTCACGAAGCTCGTAATATTCTTGGAGGTGTCTCAGTTGCCCTGCCAAGCATATTGCGGCCTCAAGGCCACTACGTCACCGCCAGGGATTTCTGATCCATTGCTGTTGCGAGGGGTCCCTGGGCGGCCCGACTGCCTTAGTACTAATAGGGCAGACGGAAGATTGTCACTGCCAGACCCCGCGAGTCTGATTGTTGTGTCCCCGTATCTTAACAGGAGGTCAGTCAACTGTCCCGTAGTGCCAACTTTATTGTCTTGGGTACAAGTGAGAGCAGGTCCAGCCTTTCCAGTCTCTTCAGGGGTTTAAACATCAGGTCCAGTAGAGTTCTGTAGAGGGTGCTCAAGGGGTGCCATCATTTTGCCTGGCTCTAGCTTGTGCTTGATGATGACTTTGAATCCTGTCCCTGAGCTGGTAGGTGGGCCCTAATGCAAATAGTCCCACAGTGCCCCTATCTGCCCAAATCCAGGATGGTGAAATCCTTCTCCCTGTTTGTAGTAGAACCTATGTACCCACCCAAGAGTTAAGCAACCCCTTCTCTGCGGTCACTTCAAACCAGCATTGAGGACAGCTCTTCTCCAACTTGGATTGATGCCTGCCTGACTGGGTGTACTATGTGTGGGGCGGAGTGGCATGGCAAAACAGTGGAGTAAGGTGTTATAGAGTGGAGTGGCATGTTTAGCGTGGCATTTCGTAGAGTGTCTTACAGTGAAGGGGCATAGAGTGGAATGACTTAGAGTGGAATGGCATGTCGTGTATTGGAGTGGTGCGGAGTAGAATGGCATGGAGTGGAGGGGAGTTTTATTAGAGTAGAGCAGCATGTCCTACGGTAAAGTGGCATGACAAGTTCGATTGGCATGTTGTAAAGTGGTGTGGCATGTTGTAAAGTGGTGTGGCATAGAGTCGAGAGGCATAGAGTGTTGTAGAGCAGGGTGGCACAGTGCTGAGTGTTGTAGAGTATTGTGTCATTAGGTATTGTGGTGTAGCATGTCATGGTGAACAGTGGGGATGCATACTGTGGAGTAGAGTGTTGTGGCATGCAGTCTCATGGCATGTGGTGAAGTAGCATTGAGTGGAGTGGAGTATAATGGAATGAGCTAGAGTGAAGTGTCACAGATTGAAGTGCGGTTGAGTGCAGTGACACATTGGAGAGTAGAGCGTAGTATTGTGTCAGAGTGGCACGGTGACAGGATGTAGAGTGGAGTGGAGTGGCACATCATAGAGTGTCACTGGCTGGAGTAGAGTTGAGCAGAGTGGAGGGACACTGGTGGAATAGAGTGGAGAGGCGTAGAGTGGAGTGGCGTGTCATGCAGTCAATCCCAAAGCAGGGATCCACTAGGTAAGGGTACCATTCAAAGGAGAGATACTCTCCTTTCCAACATTTCTTTTGAAAGGTTTTATATAGTGCTGGCTAGACCCATGGGAATCAGAGCACTTTATAGGCGCAGACACACTACAGGAAATAAAAGAAAATAAATGAAAAAAAAAATATTTGCTCTGGGTAAAGCACAAACCCAGAGTCAATTAGAATACCACAATTGAGTTTGAAATAATAAATAAAAAAGAGACGTGAAGAAGAAATTTACATGAGAGGGGGGAATAGGGGTAAGACATGGACAGTCAATTAAAACAATTGGATTATAAATAAAGAGGGATAGGGAAGAGCAATTTACATGAGAGGAGAGAATAAGATAAATTTTATAAAGCGGCGATAATGGCCTTGAATATAAGCCCATGTTCACAACAGAACATGAGCTTCTATGGGAATGCACAAGGGCATATTATCAAGGTCATTATCGCCGCTTTAGTGGCAGTTTCCTGCCACTAAAGTGGCGATATTTTGAATGCCGTTCTTGATAATATGCCCCCAAGGACTTGCGCTATATCCCTCCTACCTCCGCTTTAAAGAAGAACTTCAAGAGTGAAATGAGCTCCTTTACCTGAGTTTTTTATATGGTCATTGAGAGTGATTTTTCAAAGTTGGAGAAGGAGAGTGAGCAATTGAGGGCATTAAGGTCCGAGATCCAGCTTTGGATGGGTAGTCGGTTGTTTTTTGGAGAAAAGAGAATAATTTCAGTTTTCTTAGGGTTCAGTTTGAGAAGGTTAGGTCTTACCTAGGGTGTTGTTGTGATGAAGTATTTCTGAGTGGGATCTAATCTTGTAGTAGAGTCGGGTATCATCGGCATAAAGGTGGTAATTGATTCCAGCTTTTTTCAGTAGGAGGGTAAAGGGTTCCATACAGAGATTAAGAGATTAGAGATACCTCTCCCATGTGTTTCGGTGCTCAGAGGTCTGAGATAGCACCACAGGCACTGAAACAGTGAAACTGAAACTAAGTTTCAGTTTTGTATTTTGTGTAATGACGTCAACACGCCATTCGCTCAATCGTCATTACAACAAAAACAAGAAAATATGCCTTTGGATGTTGGGGAAGCTCTTCCCTACCTCCGAAGGCAAAAATGAAAAAAGGAAATCCCTCTGCTGTCTACAGCAAAGGGATTTTGTGCAAGTGTGCTCATGATGGAATGGTTCCGTCATGAGCACACAAGCTCAGAATGGGTTAAAACCCAGAACTGGAGGTAAGTGTTCTCATAACAATATGGCTATCTTTTTATTTCTTAAGAGCGGTCATCAACCAATAACATTCATTGCTGTGTACCGCGGTATACCCCGGAGTTACTGTGGTAAGTTGCAGTCCAGTATGTGACTACGTTTTATCACTTTATACTTCATGAAAATCAGTTCAACTGTTTTGCCTCTATGCCTGTGAATGTCTACATTTTAATATGCATATGCATGTAATTAAATATGTGAATATGTATAAAATTGTGTTTATTTATGTTATGCTATAAATACGGTGAACAACACTTACAACGCAACTTTTACATCGCAGAGCCTTTACAACGCAACCATTACAACGCAAACTATTACAACGCATTGCTCTGGGGGGCGCTCTAGGATAGGGAATAGGTTAATTTACTATCCAATAACCTTCCCTAGTGTCCACGGGGACTGGAGTTGGAATAGTAAATTAAACTATTCACTATCCAGCACCCCAAAGCACTATGCGTTGTAATGGACTGCGTTGTAATACTTACGTTGTAAAGGCATGCGATGTAAATGCATGCGTTGTAATGTCATACATCCTATAAATATATATATCATACATACATAGAGATATAAACCCTCATAAATATTGTTTTTGTCATACGGTCATTGCAATGTTTGTAAATAAGCATATGAATAAAAATATGTTTAGCTAAAGCAACAATGTCCTCCTCGCCCTCAACCCCGGACGCACACCACTATGCTGCGAAGCTACTCCAGGACGTACCCACGGCCCATTCGCCTGCCTCTCCTGCAAGTTCAACTGCATCAGAACCCTCACCAAATCCACGACCTCCAAATACAACTCCGACTCTATCCGCCTAAAGTGCATACTGCTCAACACCCGCTCGGTCCACAGACACGCAACAGAACTTTGGGACCTAATCGACACTGCGTCACCTGACATCGCCTTCCTTACCGAAACATGGATGAACACATCATCAGCTCCCGACATCGCCATAGCCATACCGGACACTTACAAGATTATCCGAAAAGACCGCACCAATCAAACAGGAGGAGGCATCGCCATCATCCACAGAAACACCATCAAAATCACAACCAGCTCCGACGACAATCTTGCAACCGCCAAACATCTCCACTTTCAGATCCACACCGACCCCAGGACCACACTGAGAGGCACCCTCATTTACAGGCCTCCAGGCACCCGCACTCAATTCAGCGATGACATCACGGACTTCATCACCCCACACGCCCTCGCCTCCGAGAACTACATCCTTCTAGGAGACCTCAACTACCACCTTGAAAACAAACACGACAGCAACACCACCACCCTTCTGGACAATCTGGCCAATCTCGGACTCAAACAACTTGTCGACACCCCCACCCACACAGCCGGACACGCGCTCTACCCTATCTTCACCTCCAGCAAGCACATCTCCTTCGATCGCACTACAGCTCTCCACTGGACAGATCACAGCTGTGTTCACTTCAGCTACAAAACCACCCTGTCCCACAACCGTCCACAACCTTTTCCTCCGAGAAACTGGAACAAAATCACCACCGACCAACTCCTCACATCACTCAACCAAAACCCTCCCACCCTCTCAATGGACCCAGACCAAGCGGCCACCAACCTCAGGCAATGGATTACCCACAGTGCTGACGAATTAGCACCCCTGAAAAAGCACCAGATGAAATCAGCCAGCAAAAAGGCTCCCTGGTTCAATGATGAACTTAAAAAATCCAAGAAGCTATGCCGCACCCTGGAGAAGATATGGAGAAAAAACCCAACCTAAGACAACATGACCTCCCTCAAGACAGCCACCCGCAAACACCACCAACTGATTCGATCCGCCAAGAAATTAGCATTCAAGGATCGTCTCGACAACAACACCCATAACAGCAAGGAACTCTTCAACATCGTCAAAGAATTCACCAACCCCACCGCAGCATCTAACGACATCACTCCCTCCCAAGACCTCTGCGACGCATTATCCTCCTTCTTCTACAACAAAATTGCCGACATCCACAACAGCTTCGAGAATTCTCCCAGCGACCAACCCTCCCCACCCCCCTCAGATCCTACCCCGCCAACTAACAACCTCAGCGCCTGGAACCCAATCACCACTGAAGACACCATTCGCCTCATGAACTCATTCCACTCTGGCTCGCCTTCTGACCCCTGCCCCCACCACATCTTCAACAAAGCTGACTCCATCATCGCCCCCCATCTCCGTGATGTCATCAACTGCTCGTTCAACTCTGCTACCTTTCCAGAAAGCTGGAAACACACTGAACTCAGCGCCCTTCTGAAGAAACCCACAGCAGACCCCTCTGAACTGAAAAACTGCAGACCCATATCCCTCCTCCCATTCCCGGCCAAAGTCACTGAAAAAGCCGTCAACAGCCAGCTCGCTGCCTTCCTTGAATCCAACAACTCCCTTGATCAATCTCAATCCGGGTTTCGAGCCAAACACAGCACCGAAACAGCCCTCATTGCAGCGACAGACGACATCCGAGCACTCCTGGACAACGGAGAAACAGTGGCCCTCATCCTTCTCGACCTATCCGCCGCTTTCAACACAGTCTGCCACAGCACCCTTATACATCGCCTCAGCAACATCGGCATACAAGGAAAAGCCTTGGACTGGATCATCTCATTCCTCGCCGGGAGAACTCAAAGAGTCCGACTCCCCCAATTCTACTCAGAGGCCACCGAAGTCATCTGCGGCGTACCTCAAGGATCCTCACTCAGTCCCACCCTCTTCAACGTCTACATGAGTCCTCTCGCTCCCATCGCGCGTCAACACAACCTCAACATCATCTCTTACGCCGATGACACCCAGCTAATCCTTTCCCTCACCAAAGACCCCAACACCGCCAAAACCTGCCTTCACGAAGGCATGAAAGAAGTAGCCGAATGGAAGAAACCGAGCCGCCTAAAACTCAACTCAGACAAAACGGAGGTACTCATCCTAGGATCTTCCCCCTCAGCTTGGGACGACTCCTGGTGGCCTTCAGCTCTGGGCACAGCACCCACACCCACAGACCATGCACGTAACCTTGGCTTCATCCTAGACTCCTCTCTCTCGATGTCCAGACAAGTCAACGCCGTCTCGTCCTCCTGCTTCAACGTACTTCGCATTCTCAAAAAGATCTTCCGCTGGATCCCCCTTGAGACAAGAAAGACTGTCACCCACGCACTGATCACGAATCGACTGGATTATGGTAACACACTCTACGCTGGAATCACAACAAAATTACAGAAAAAACTCCAGCGCACCCAAAACGCGCCAGCGAGACTCATATTAGACATCCCGCGCCAAAATCACATCACCGGTCATCTAATAGACCTCCACTGGCTTCCCGTCAACAAAAGGATTACTTTCCGCCTTCTCACCCACGCACACAAGGCCCTCTACGATCTAGGACCCGAATGCCTCAACACTCGACTGTCCTTCTACAAACCCACCCGCCAACCAAGATCGTCCAATCAAGCCCTCGCCGCAGTCCCGCGCATCCGGAAATCCACCATGGGTGGCAGATCCTTCTCCTTCCTGGCTGCCAAACCTGGAACTCACTCCCCACCCACCTCCGCCTTACTCAGAACCACATCTCCTTCAGGAAAGAACTTAAAACCTGGCTATTCGACAAATAATGAACCCCTCCCCCTAGCGCCTTGAGACCCTCTGGGTGAGTAGTGCGCTATACAAGTGCCCGAACTTGAACTTGAACTATTTATTTTATGCCATGTAATGCAACCGTAAGATGAGCCCAGAGGGATTCCTGCATTCTAAAGCTGAAGAGCAAAAGATCTGGCTCTGGAAAAGCTTAAAAATATCAATACTTTTTCCTGGGGTCATGTTCTATAGACCGCAGGAAATTTAGGGTTCATTTTGTTAAGCATTTTCAGGGGGGCTGCTGACCTCCCTGCTACCCCCTACAACACGTACAAAATATGCTGGTGGTGCCTCTGCCCAGACTGGGGCACTACCATATATTCAAATATGTTTAAAAACAGGCATTATGAAGTGCTCCTTCCCATAGCAGTGAATAATAAAAGAAACGGCTCCAGCGGCTCATTTATTATTTAGTTTTTTTGGGGGTATGTTATTATTTGTAAGGGTATATCATTCCCAACGGGGACATCCGTAGCTTAAATTAAAAAAAATCTCAGAGGGTGTGGGTAGAGCTCTGGGGTCCCAACGGCCCCTCCTGGCTCCCCTAGATGTTGGTGGGAACTAGCAACAAGTATGCTCCCCCCCGCCAGCGGGGCAGATGTCTAGTCATGAGCAAACATTTCTTTCCTGCTTGTGTTTTCAAAATGTTTGTTCCTGCTAGAGGAGGGAGCCATACATGAAGTCCTTGGGGGTGGGGACCTCGGGGCCAACATTGACTCAGGGTACGGGGCAAAATCGACAGCACATTTCTTTTTAAGAATGCATTTTCGTCAGCAGAGGTTCCAGCTGGGCCCCTCCTAAAGGCCTAGGGCAACAGGGTTACCATACCCTGACCCCCACATGTTTTAAAAACCTTTCTGTATGACTCAGGACCGAGTCCCCAAGTCCTAAACTGACAGCCACCACATCTTTGTTGGCAGCAAATCAAATTTTAGCTTTTGATCTGCCAGACCTGCGTATTCTCCAGGGCTTGATATAAACATAGATTGTGAACCATAGTTCCTCACAAACTACAAATGATTTTACGATAAATAACATAAAATACACCTTCTGGACCAAAATCTAGCTTTATGCCCACATCTTGTAATTTTGGGTTAATTCCGGTATATTCCTATGAAAATTGCATGAGGAAAATTAGTTTTGAGACTTCCTTTTCTTGGCCCTTTTTTGACAGATCTGCCCAAAACTTTCACGCAAAAGCTGCAGTGAGTGAAACTTTTTTAGAAAGTTTTGTGAAGATTATGAAATAGCTCCAAAGTTATAAACAAATGAAAAAATTCTAAGGGGCAGATTAACAACAAACTAACGCAGCAGGGAGCAGCAATTCATTTTGCTGTGCTGTGCTGTGTTAGTTTGGAAATCACAGAGATGAGACATATTTACAACAATATGTTTAATCTCTGTGCTTCCCCCTGCGCTGGTGCACAATCTGCTGCAATGCGCCAAGTCAGCAACCATGCACCATAGTGCAAGGATGCCTGCGTCCTGGGGAGATTGTTTTTGTTCAGGAAGGGTACCCTTCCTGCACATAAAAAATCAGAAATGGCCTTTTTCAAATACTATGTGTGCTACATTAGCACACACAGAAGTTGAAAAACGTCATTGTTTCAATGATTGTTTATGTGCATGAAGGGGACACTTCCTGTACACTGGAGGTTATTTCCTCCTTCAATGTGTGCTGCATAATGCAGCATGCAAAGAAACTGAAACATAAACTAGGAGAAATTAATACATTTCTCCTCCCTCTGGGGAGGCTTAGCATTCACACACATTTCCAGATTTATGATGCCTCATAAATCTGGAAATGTGTCTTGTTCCATCGGTGTTGCATGAGAACACCAACAGCAACACCCATGGAACGCCCCTTTCATGCAAAGTGCTGCGTGTTAAGGGGCCATATTTACAAGGACAGGAAAAGCCACGCAGGGTGGCTTTTCTTGTCCCTGTAAATATGGGACAGGGTATTGCGCTGCCAGTGGGGATTGTAAATCTACCCCTAATGTGTTCAATGAGAGGCTAGTCACTTAAAATAACCAAGGTCTGAAGGTGCTAAAGATCATACTTCCTGCAGTCTGCACACTGTGACGAAAACTTTTCAGATAACTTATCTTCTGGAGTAAACCAAGCACATGTACATGGGTTAGTACCTGGTGCACACAATTTTCCATGTTATGTAGAAATTGTCATGTTGAGACGATTCTGTATAATTCAACAAGGCTGTTTACAATATTAAGCATGCAGGACATGGAATCTTTGCCCTGTTGGAAAAGTTTTCTGCAGAGCTATAGAACTTGTATGAAACAAGTTGAACACAAGTCATCAAAAGTTACAATACAATACAAAGATTAATAATGTGTTTAGTACCTCTAAACAAGTAGGAAGCATTAGGGGCACCTGTGTTTTGTAAACACTTACATCCGCTAGCTCGACATAGGCAACAATAGGTAGAAAAGTAATATGGTAGTTACCCGCCACTATGTACACTATAAAACAAACAAATTAACTCTTTAAATGATGTCATTAGTGAGTTCATCAGTGATGTCATCAATGATGTAATTTGAGATGCCATAGAACATGACATGACTGATGTAATAGGTGTGGTCACAAGCAATGCCTTGCGGAAGGGCAGGTTATAATTAGTTATGGTATCTAGAACTGGTGTATTTTTGTGGTTGTTTGAGTAAAAAATGTTAATGTTGTCACCGAAATATTCAGATAACTATACCTTCACTTTAACCTTTTTTTTTAAGTGACTTTCTAACTTTTTGTTTTTTAAACAAAAACAGATCTTTTTATTGTTGCTAGCTAGAAAGATTTTCTTTTCAGTTTCAAAGGGTAAGTTTATTAAAGAGCAGAGCATCAAACATAAACAATGCATAGCATACTATTAATGATAAATAGGCACATCATCATATGAGGGAAGAAGGTTCATGTCAAAGATAACAAGGGCATACGGAAAGGATAACAGGTATAGAACATAATGGTTATGCAAATAAAACGAAATGGCATTGTAGCAAGTAACATATAAAAAATGATAAAAAATGAAAAATGAAGGGGGCTGTGTAACTTCTTGATTACATGGTACTGGAGCGAATGATCTTTTAGCGCTATCATCCAAAACGCTGTGACTGGAGCCCACCAACGTAATCTTTTCTGTTTCAAAGACATAGGACATACAAAGGTTGTATCAAGACTGTGATTATGGCAAACGGAATACCACTGAGCTAAATATGAGAGTTTAGAGGCATCTTTCAATTTTTTGTGATCTGCTGAAAAGCAGTGGCTATTAACAAGTCAACGATCTGTGTTTGTGCTTTAGGTATGTTCCAGCAAGGAGAGAGGCTGCGAGAAAAATATTTACAGACGTAAGAGGGGTGTTAGTTTTTAAAATAACATTAATTTGAGTCCAGACTAAATCCCCAAATTTCACAACATGAAGACACAAAAAAGTAAATGACAAAGATTTGTCTGTGTGGATGAGCAGGACCAACAACTGTTAGAAGACTGAGGATGCATTTTATGTAGGGAAGTAGGTGTTAACAAGAGACTTGGCAGAACGTAGAGTTGAAAATGTATGTGAAAATGATAGTGGTAAGTGAAAAAGAGAACGAGCGTTAGAAAAAGTCAAAAAGGTGTCTTTTTCAAATAACTGATGTACCCATAAAATACCTCTACCTCTCCAAGTTTTCCAATAAATCGGTCTTCCCTTAATGCAGAAGAATTTGTTATGCCAAATGGTAGAATTGAGGAAAGTATTAAAATCATGTGGCTCAGTATGAAGAAGGTTATTTAAAGTATTACGCAAGAGCTTAATAATTGTCGTGTGTAAGTTTTGCGGTTTCCTTGTAAAGATAAGCACTCTTGAAAAGAAAATGGAGAGAGGAAGGAGCTTTCCAGATCAATCCATGAAGGCAAATCTGAAGAAGGAGGAAACAACCACTTGGAAACATGTTTCAATAAAAAGGTTCCGGAAATATTTGGGAAAGTCGGGAAAACAAACACCTCCCTCGGATTTCGGTTGTGTTAGCTTTAACAGGGGCATTCCAGGTTTTTGTTTAAACAAAGAAAAGAAACAAAGATGGAATTGATTTTGTGGAACCATTTCACTGGAATGGAGAGTGGAATATTAGAAAGAAGGTAGTGAATAATGGGTGATAACAACATTTTAATTGTGTCAAGTCGCCCCCACCAAGAGAGATATAAAGGGTGCCATTTGGTTGTGAGGGAACTAAGCTTCTCAATGCATTTGTTGACATTTAAAGAAATTGAGGATTTATTGGAGGAGGTAAACCATATAGCAAGATATTTTATATGAAGGGGTTTCCAAGTGAAATTAGAGAGGGAGAAATCATCCTTTTTATGCAAAGTACGATCAAGTGTTTTACCCAGAATCACACACTGCTGGGTCTAGTTCCAAGGAGTGTTGTGAGCCTTGATCCCCACCTGCCAAGGTCAGCAGCTCTAACCATTATCCCACACATCTACATTGTACAAGAAAAGGCTTATTATTTTAATGAATGGCTTGGCAAAACTGATCTGATGAATTATCTATTTAATTATATTTTTTCTTTCAAATTGTGTGTTTAACTAACATAATTATATGTACATCACAAGATAAATGATTTTAGCTAAATGCTCCAGGATTCTGTATGATCTCATTTTAAGGTCTGGCCACTAACTAGCTATTGCTGTCTGAAAGAACTCATGTTATAATTTTGTTTTTAAAGTAACATAATGATAATAAAATTTAAATAATTTTGGGATAATCCAAAATGGTGACTTCAAGTAATCTGTGGAAAAAGCGTTCATGAGAACATTAGTTCCGCACCTAGGCTGACCCAGCGCTTTATCCTTTCTCACCAGAGGCGCACCCCCACTGGTTGGTTCAAGAGGTCTTTCCCTCCTCCTTTGCTTATGTAGCCATGGGCTGTCGCAGCCTAGGCGCAGAGTGACAACCCAAATAACAGATTTAGATTTTCCCCACATCTTCCTTTTCCAGACTCTGGGTTAAGCACTTTTATTTGCTCTATTGTGTGGGGAGGCCTTTGTTTCTCTTGCTGCAGATAATAATATTTTTCTTGGCCCAGTAAAGGGGAGGCAAAGGCCTGGCCTCTGATAATGAGCAGAGCCAGGGAAATGTGACAGTTATTAAAGACCCATGGATATGATGTTAGAGAATGTAAATCTACACTTGGAGTGCATGCTTGCGCCTCGATTTGCCCCAGGCTGAACTCTTGCGTTCTAAGTGGAGGAAAACTGCACTGCACATCTATAATATGTAACACACTGTAAGTACTACAGACCTTCAGGAAGCGCTATGGACCCACACTATGAAAGCCCTCTCACTTCATAAGACGTACCCCTGGTCATTACCAATCCCTAAAGAGTCCTTTCTGCAAGAGGCTACCTGTGTGCAGATGCTAGGCAGTGCAAGACGGCAGTCTCACATATATAGCCATTACATGTGTCTACTTACTGGTGCATGTGTAACCAGCCCAGAGCCTCTTACCATAGCTGCACATCAGCAACCTTCTGTTAAAATTCAAGTGGCTGTCACTCTCAGTTCAATTACCATGAATTTACAGTGAGACTCAGGAAGTAAAAGTCCAAAAACTGGGTTGTCAAATGAGAAAAATCCTAGCGACAAAGGACCCAATATACAACTTATTTTGCCCATCACAAAAGGTCCCTTTGGGTAATTTGTGCGAGGTAAAATGCATTTTTGTATGTACAAAACCTATTTTACGAGTCGGTAACCTATTACCTACTCACAAAATAGGGATTGCGAGTCACAGTAAGGAAGGGGCGTGTCAAGGGTGTCCCTTTCTAATAGTGAGTTGCAGGGGGGTGTACAATTGATTTGCGACCGGAAAGCGGTCGCAAAACAATCGCAAAGTAGGTGGTAAGTCAGTTGCAAATGGGAGGGGTCCCAGGTGGACCGCTTCCCCTAGTGAATGGTAGAGAAAACGTTTTTTAAGAAGAGGCAGTGGTCATTGGTCTCATTGACCACTCCTATGCTTACAAACACATGCTGTTTTCATTTGAGGAAAACTGGATGCATTAAAAACAATGTGTGTTATTAAACAGCAAACACATTGATAGTGGTCTGCTGTCCCCAGCAGGTCACCATCCCAGTGATATTACGCATTCCCAATTGGTAGTAAATTGCAACCTGCCTCATGAATATTAATGTGGCAGCTCCCTTGCGACCCATTTGGGAATCGCTAATGAGTCTGAGACACATTAGAACATTTCATGAGTCTCTAATTAAGAGCCGCAAAAAATCGTAATTAGCGACTTGCAAAATGAAATGTTCATACATCTGGCCCCCTAATAGATGGAAAGTATTTTCTATAGAGCTTCACTGTTCACAAATTAAAGATGTGCCCACAACTAATCAATCTTAAAGATGCAATATAATATTGACCCTTTGACCAGTAGCGGTCTGCAGTAGGAGTTACTGCAGGGCGGTGACGTGGGCAGGGGGAGGGGCAGGGTGGGGGGTAGTAATGTATGGATTACGGAGTTTTACAGGTAAGTAAACATTTCGTTGCGCGCACTGCATCACCAAATGTGATGCAGTGCACGCAACAAAATTCGTTTTATTTATTTAAATGTTTACTTACCTGTAAAACTCCGTAATCCATACATTACTACCCCCCACCCTGCCCCTCCCCCTGCCCACGTCACTGCCCTGCAGTAACTCCCACTGCCGACCGCTACTGCCTTTGACTAAAACTATCTAAAGTTTGCCTTTTATAAGCTCACACACAGAGTCCTTTCATGAATACTTGTCATAACACTGTTCTCTGTGGGTACATCTTAAGTATGCTAACATAATTTGTTCAGAAAGGTCCTAATTCCAGCGTTCATACTGTTGTAGCCCAAGAAAACTGAAGACAGCACACAATTGGCAACATTACCGAACACTCTCCCTAACAAAACGTCGTATCAATTGGCTGTGTAAAGCTTGTTCACTTGTGATTTGGCAGCACAATATGTTACAATTATTTGCTTATTTTTTTAAAACGTATCTTTATTAAAAAAACGATTCCCTTAATTTTCAATCGTGCTTATTATCAATTGAATGTGGCCCTTTAAGGCCCTTAGCACGGAAACTGTGAACGCTGGATAATTCCAGGAAAACGTCTTTGGTTAACTCCAAAGACGTGAAAAATCCAGGATGGCAATGTCTGAAAATGGAACCAATTAGGCGGTTGGATACCAGGCCTATCAATTTGTGCAGAGCGAGGGCTGCATTTAAAAATATCCCTTTGTGCAGAGAGAACTTTGAAGGGTAGGTCAGGAGAGAGCAGCCAAAGTATTACTTGCAATTGAACAGATATTCTCCCCGTTTTCTCAGAGGATCTTGGATTACCAGGGTTCAGTAGACCTTTGCTTTTATTTCAAAGACGTATATGATTCACGTCTGCCTTCAGTTCTAGAGATTCTAGGTCAAAGGAACAGCCCACTATTGCATGAAAGAAATGTAAAGTATTGCACGTGTTCCAGATTCATTTCCAAGGCTTTGTGTATCATTAATCATGCCCTACATTACAGATATATTTAGCCATGCAGGTCTTAGCAAAAATAGGTGTCTTTGTAACTTTATGAAACTACACCTTGCACTACTGTGTGAATACCATTAGGTGTAATTGCAAGAAGTGTATGGAACATGTCATTCATTTCCCTCTAATTGAAAGCCAAAGGAACAAAACTTGAAAAGTCTTGGGACATACATTCTGTTATTTCACTTATTGCAACATAGGTAGGGAACTGTTGCACTTCGTTCGGTGAAAGGGAGAAAGAAGAAATGATAAAAAAGTAAAAAAATGAGGAACATTTTTGCTCTCTCCTTGTGCTGGTGCAGTATGTGCTACATAGTACCAATGCAGTCATGCTTGCACCATAATGCAAATGTGCCAGCGTCACAGGCAGGGTTGTTTCTGTGCATCTTCCTGAACATAAAACAATCCAAAGAGGCTTTTTGCTCTTCCGATTTTCGATGCAAAATACTTAACGCATAGGAAGAGTAAATAACGAGGATAAAGAAAGATTATTTCCCTGGTTAAATCATCATCTGGGAGGTATATCGATTTGACGCAATCCCAGGTTTACAAACCTTTGTGAATCTGGAATTGCATTACATTTATGGGTGGATGCACGTGAATGCCACTGCTCTACCCATGGAAAGCCTACCAGCTCGAAATTTAGGTTAACACACCTCAAGCCAGTAAATTGCATTACATTTTTTTAGAAAGGCAAGTAGGTGGTGCCAATCACCTCTTGCATTGCCTTGTAAATCTTACTGAAGCCTTTACGTTGTCTATATGCCGGTTTGTGTGATGCAAGGACAACACAAAGGCTTCATAAGTCTGGGCATTTGTGTATAAGTGTTTTGGAAGGTGGTTTATCAGTAGGTGCAGTTAGGTACCTACAACTAGTAAAAACACCACAATCACAAAAAAGTTCCAGTCAAGTATCAATAAATTAACCCTTGCTCAACCCTTGGTAGCTTGGCTGACAAGTAGTCAGGCTTAACTTAGGAGACAGGTGTGTAAAGCATTTAATATCACAAAAACAGTCAAAAAGGAGGACACAATACACAATTAAAATCCACCCTCAATTTATAAAAATAGAGAATATTTGCATCTTTGAAACAACACCTAGGCAACAACCTTCCAATGTAGAGAACCAGTGATATGAATTTTTAAAGATTAAATGCAATCAATCAATCAGGGGCTTGTAAAGTGTGTCAACTCCCCAGTGAGGATCTGAAGGCGCTAGGAGAGAGAGACTGCTGGTCTGACTGGGTGGAGATTCATTCAAAGAGCCAGGTCTTGAGGTCCTTCCTGAATTGGGTCTGTGACGCTGATTGCATGAGTTGCGGGGGTAGGGTGTTCCAGACCTTGACAGCAAGGTAGGAGGATAATCTTCCTCTGGTTCTGGTCTTGTGGATCATAGGGATGAAGGCGAGGGTGAGTTGGAAGGGGCGGAGTTGTCTGGTGGGTACGTGGAATATGAGGCGGTGGTTCAGGTACGCTGGTCCTTCATCGTGTAGGGCTTTGTAGGCATGAGTTAGGAGCTTGAATGTGACTATCTTGTTGACAGGGAGCCAGTGAAGTTGTCGGAGGTGTTGCGTGATGTGGCTGCTTTGAGGAATGCCAAGGACTAGTCTGGTAGTGGCGTTTTGGACATTCAGTAGTTTCCTGAGCTGTGTCTGGGTAAAGCTGGCATAGAGCACATTGCCCCCGTCGCATCTGCTAGCGATGAGTGTGTGGGGGACCGTCCTTCTGGAATCTGTGACATCGAACCTGAAACTCTTTTGGAGCAGGGGGAGCATGTGGAAGCAGGCAGAGGAGACTGCATTGATTTGGCGGTTCATTGTGAGTGAAGAGTCCAGTATAATGACAAGGTTGCGTGCGTGGTCCGTCGGGGTGGGTGGAGTCATCCCAGGCTGATGGGGTGAGTCTCAGGATGAGGACTTCGGTCTTGTCCGAGTTGAGCTTGAGGCTGCTGTCTTTAATTTCAATGTAGACGTTGGTTCAGGTGGATGAGGATTCATTCATGAGAATCAGCTGGGCATCAATGTCATAGGAGAGTATGTTGAGTCCATGGCCTCTGACGATGTCTGAGAGGGGGGCCATGTAGATGTTGTAGAGGGAGGGGCTCAGGGAGGAACCGTGGGGACTCCACAGCTAATCTCTGTGAGTTCTGAGGGGAAAGGTGGTAATCTGACTCGCTAGGACAGGTCGGTGAGAAAGGAGTGGATCCAGTCCAGGGCCTTTTCTTAGATGCCGGCGTCATGGAGTCTAGTGATTAGTGTGTGGTGGGAGACAGTGAAAGAGGCAGTGTTCTAGTCGCTCCGATTGTCCAGGTGGATGTTGAGTTCTCCAAGTAGGATGTAGTCAGTGGATGCCAAAGCCTAGAATGCAATGAGGTTTACAATGGGGTCGGTGAAGGAGGGTCGGGCAGTAGATGTAGTCTGTAGATGGGAGTACCACGGAGAGTGGTGTTGGTCCGGATCTGTACGTGGAGGTGTTCCATTGTCATCATTGACCCGTTAGAGGGATTGGTTAGTCGGAGCGTGCTTTTATGGACAATGGCGATTCCTCCTCCTGGGCGGTCAGGACAGTCCTTGCTGGTGATATTGTAGGTGCCAGGGAAGGCGAAGGCGATGTCCAGTCCGAAGCAGGTTTTGGTCTCGGTATCGATGAAGAAAGCGATGTCAGGATAAGTGGCATTGAGAAGGATGCAGTTGAGGAGGATGGGTGTGCTGTCAGTCAGCTGGATGGTGAGGGGAGTTGGCGTGATGGCCTAACTGAAGGTGTAGTTGCAGTTCCTGCAGGCAAAAGACCCAAGAGTCTTCTTTGGTGATGCTAGGTGGCAGTCGGCGTGTTGTCCCAGGTTGAGGGCGAGGAGGGGGCTGGCATTGTAGCAGTTGGGTGTACGAGAACCAGGGTCCCTTGCACGGGGCTCAATCCAGTCGTGGATGGGCGCAGATGGGCCTGCCATTGGGGGCCTGGATAGCTGGAAAATGGGAAACGCAGGAGCAGGAAAGGAAACTGGTGGGGGTGGGAGAGACACAGGTAAAAAAAGGAGGACAGGAGGAAAAAACAAGCAAGGAAGAGGCAAGCTAAAGGCAGGGGCAGAAAAACAGAAAATACCGGGAGAGAGGGACAGAAAACAGCAAAAAAAGAGACAGGAGGGCAGTCAAGCAGCAGAGCAATGACATTGTACCACTGGACCACTAGGGTTGAGGCGCAGGCAGGAGCCTGCGTGTGGAGGTGGGCCTCAAACATCTGACCTCAGGGTCAGAGATGCCAGCAGCAGCAGAAGAGGACTGCAGCAGCAGCTACCAGACGGAGCTGCAATGTGGCAGTACAAAGTCGTTATGGGCCATCCTGGGCAGGATGGGAGGGAGGACCTGGGAATAGCCTTCCACTAACATCTGAATGGGCTGTTCCCTGTCACCACAACCCCTGTAGTGAGTCTCGAGACATAGGAGAAAGGGATGACCTCTGTACACTTCTTTTTTTTAAAAATAATATTTGAGAGTTTCTGGTACAGAGAAAATACATATACAAATTCATTATTCCATAAAAAAGACAATCATTATTATTCATATTTAAGAAATATATGACTTATAAAAGCCCGGATCAGATGGTAAAAGCATATATAACATAACATCAATTCTTGGCTAAAAGCTGCCGTGGGGTTAAAATTCCTACAATTAATACATAGATTTAACATTTTTTTTGTTGTTTTTTTTTTAATTTTAAAGTCTTGAATCACTCCACTTTTTGAGTGGTGCCCAGTTATTCCTGCCCATTTCCCGTTTTTTTTTACCCTTGTGCTCACACAAACATGACTCTATATTATGCATTCCCAATAATCTGGAGAGCCACATTTGAAAAGATGGAGCTGTAGTGTCCTTCCAACCAGTGGAGATAAGAATCCGGAGTACCGCCACTGAGATAAAAACAAGAGCTTCTGCTTCTTTTCCCAGCTCCAGCTTACAATCAGTGCCTAATAACATCAGGGTAGGGGATAGATTGATTTTAAGATCTAGCAACCCCTCCCAGAATTTCATAATTTCCCTGCGAATTGGGACCAGCATGTCACAGTGATAAAACATGTGCAATAAATCTGCAGGGCCGGAGTTGCACTTGCGGCATCTATCGTCTTCCCTAACACCCCAGCCAAACAACTTTGCTGGGGTGTGATAAAGGTTTAACAATGTTTTGTAATGCTGTGATTGATTGATTGATAAACAAAGTTTATTTAGACAATAGTCTATAAACCATACATAGAACAATGAATCCACATAGCAATAAGATAATTAAACCACAATTCATATTAAACGCTCTGTACAATTTAAAACCATAAAAACGAAATATTGGGATACTCCGTATTTTTAAAATCTTAAAATCTTAAACTTTCCCATCCTCCTTAATTGCCTCCATTACAAATTCTCTTGTTGCTTTTAAAAACTTCCCCAACGCAATTGTAATATCCAAAAAAGACATTTCTGTAAGGAGATCAACAGCATCCGCACGTGTGTTATCCTTGTACTTTAAAAATATTGGACGTAAAAACACTTTTCGAACAGCTAAAATCCATGTACAGTCAAGCAATATATGTAAAATATCATTTCTTACTCCTAGGCCACATTTACAAATACCATCTGGTTGGATCAGGGCCGCTTTTATTTTACTATAAATCTTCCATGGATTTAAGCCCACCGGAACCTTCATAATTTCGTATCTTAGCCATTTATTGGGCAGCAAATCCAGATATGGAAACCGTGGCTCCTTTTCCCATTCATTCCGTACCCAATTAACCTATTTTTTCAGCTTCAGGTACTCCAGATCTTGTGATTTAGAATATTCAAGCCCTAGGTCTCTAAGCATTTTCTTAGTAAAGACTAAATCCAGCGAAGGTTGTTCGTGGTTCAATTTTAAGCGTGCAGCTACTAACTGGAGGGTTTTCCTCACGTCCCGTGCCCAGCGTAAGCTGCTTGCTTGTATCTCCTCTCTGCACCAAATTGATACCTTTTGTTCCCCACCAGGCACCTGACTGTTCCAGAATCTTAGCAAGGACATTTGTGACTTTACATCCCATGCCGTTAGTCCTACCTCCAATCTGATTGCTTGAATCATGGAACCGTTAGGTAAAGACAGCAACATTTTAAGTATCTTTCCTTCTTCCCGATCCCACCCCCTTTTGCCACTCAGATAGAGCACTTCTGCGCCATAAAGGACTTGTGGGGGGATCATAGCTTTAAATGCTTTTAAAATCGGTCTGTGTGACATGTCACCATAATCTTTATTAAATGTTTTCAATCCACAGACTGATGAAAACGCCTTTGAAGTTTGTGCCACCACGTGGGTATTCCACTTTAATGTGCTGTCAAACCGAAGGCCTAGATGTTTATATTTGCCTACTACATCTAGTTTGTCCTGACCTCTTTCCAAAACATAGGATCTTTGTTTTCTCCATATTCACAGTTAAAAGCTTTTTATCACAGTACTTTTTAAAAACATTTAATTTCCTTTGGAGGCCCATTTCCGTTTGGTCCAAGATCACGAGATCATCCGCATATAAAAGGCATGACACTTTATTACTGTTCATGCGCGGGCTCGCACTCTTTTTAACTTCCAAAACTGCTGGTAGATCTGCTAAGAAGATTGAAGAGAGCAAGGGTGCCAGGACGCACCCTTGTCTCAGGCCATTCTTTACAGGAATTTTCTGGGTTAATGAGCCCTTTGAATCTCTAATGACCTGGGCCCAATTATCACTATGTAATTCTTTTAAAATAATCAGTATGCCCTCCGACATTGCATAGTTTTCAAGCACTTCTCAATCGAAAATCGACAAAACAGCAAAATAATTTGCCATTTTGTTCCATCGATTTCCTAGCTAATGCCCACAGAGCAAAACAGTGATCAATCGTGGAGTGGCCTTCTTTAAACCCACCCTGTTCAATTGGCACTATTGACCGAAGTTCCACCCACGCTTTTAGCTTATCAAGAATCATCTTAGCAAAAAAAATTCTCCTATGTCTAATAGGTTAATTAGCCTGTAGTTCTTGGGGGCATGTACATCCCCTTTCTTGTGTAGCGGCCTTATTATTCCACTTTCCAGTTTAAAGGTAGTTCCCCTTGTTCTAAAATTAATGCAAACATTTTCGAGAAGAATTCCGCCCACCAGGGCTGGTTTGAATTTAGTATCAGGGCTGGCATATCATCTGGTCCAGCGGCTCTTGTTAAATTTGTCCTAATTATCCTAAGGACATTTGTTACTGAACAATCTTGTTTTAAATCATCTACTAGGCCTCTCCAATCCCTTGATGCCACATTATCAATCCATCTCCCAGGGGCGTATAATTTCTGTATATACTCTATCCAAGCGTCCTCCTCCACTACGCAAATCATTGGGGCAACCAAAGGTTCCGTAGCTGACTAAATTAGCTTCCAGAACTGCCGTATATTCTTGGATTCAATGGATTCCAATAATTTGCCCTAGCAAGATTCTTTATGAATCCTTTTTGCATTACGGATTAACGTGGTATATTCTCTCTTTATTTTTACTAAATTTTCAGCCTTCGCTTGCACAAATTTTCTCCGTAGGCTACGCTCTTCTGGCCTGACTTCTCTTTTCTCAATTAAACAGTCCTGATTAAACCACGTTCCTTGCATAATTTGGGTTCTTCCTTTATTCTTATGGGCACTTACAGCCGGCCTTAATTCTATACTTATGCTTTCCACTACTTGTTTTATTTTCTCAACAAACCAGGGTAAGTTTTGGCCCCTCATGCAGCCTAACTGAACCTTTTGTTGCAGACTTGTTAACCTTGTGATGAATTTTTCAGATAACCGAGTGGTTATCCGCTTCGGATACTCCATCTCTTGAAAGATAACTCTATCACAAGCTAAATGTTGGGCTATTCCCAATTCTAATTTAATAAATTATGGTCACTACATTCCATGGGGTTGATACTAAAATCTATTACTAACTCGAAATTCCATGCTAGCATAAAGACATAGTCTATTGGGCAAATGTGTGTCCCATATTTACAAGTTTTCTTTGCCGTACGATCCTGGACTACCCTACTATTTAGACAAAATAAACTTTTTGTGTCAAAAAAATTTCCCAGCTTAGCCGCATCAGTCGATGATTTAGTTTCCACAACTCTGCTTTTTTTTACCTCGTATGCCTCTAGAATTTCTGAGTACCACTGATCAGACAATTTTGGATTTAATGCATGATTAAAATCTCCCAATAACACAATCAAGTCATTCCCATACTTATCACAAAGTGCATCCATATCATTCTTAAAATGTAACAATTCGACCCCATATTCCTTCGATGAACTCCATTGTATATACACATTTAGGATCAACATATTTTTATATTCTTGTCAGTGAATGTTGTTTGAATTCTGCAGGCCAAAGCCACTTACACATCACAGATATCTGAGAGGCCTTAGACACTAAAGTTGTTGATATCATAGTCAACAAGCCACCTGCTGGACGGTTGATTTGTTGAAACCCTTCCACCACTGGGGGCACACCATAGAGCCAGGTCTCTTGTATACAAATTATTTCATTCTTTTTTGCGAGTTCTTTCACGGCTTCTTGTTTTAGGTGCGTTCCTAGCCCATTTATATTTTAAGAGACCATTTGTGTGCTCCGTGGCTGCCCCATTACATATTCTGCATCGCTTAAAGGCTCATTCATTTCGGAATCCTCCCTATAACTATATGAGGGTCCTGCTGGGCTTAAAATATTACTCCAATTCTTCCATGCCTCCACCATGTCTGAATTGTTTATTACTATATTGAAGTTTTCTCTCCCTTCCTCCATTTCCCTTCCTGGGAGCTTCATTTGTCTCTTTCCTAGCCCGCATGGTACTTTAGGAAAGATTTCTGCTGGGAGGCCTTAAGCACTGGCGCTAGCTCTTCTTTGGGCACTAGTCTAATCCCCTCTTTTCTGTATTCCTGCTCTGCGTTTACTATTGCAGTTATGACCAGGGCAGATTAAAGCTGTACCTTGGTGACCTCTTTGCCATCCCCAATTACTTGGAATCCCACCTGTCTAAGGTGGGATTTTTTGGGTTTGGGCAATGAGCAAAAACATTGAGTAGGTGTGATCTGTTTAAATACACACTCTTTTTCGATTTTTTACCACCCCTTCCCAATTTCACTTGTTCAAAATAAAGCCACTTATTCCCTTTGTCTACCGCTTCTTCCAACTTTGCCTCCCCCTGATAATGTTGTGTATTTATTCTAGGACCCTTTTCCGGGCTGCTTTCCCAGTATACATTATTTTTAAGGGGGGCCATCCGGGCCGGTACATTTGCAAGTTTTGCGGCCAAATGACTTTTATTTTTTATCACCTTATCCTGGCGGTTTTTCTTCCTACTACAGTTCTCTTTTTTTACTGGTGTCCTGACCCAATTCTCCGATCTTATATTTATTTCTCTGTGTTCCTTCGCTATTGTATGCGATTGTGTCTTAAGCTCTTGTATTACCACTTCTGTTGGCTCCTTCCTCACCTTTCTTTTTTTCGTCGCTCTTAAGTTAACCTTTCTTTGCACATCTCTTCCTGTCACTCTTATTCATTTTGAGTGGCCATAATTCATATATTCACCTCTTCTTTTTACCAACATTGGCCATCTTGACACATAAACTTCTTGGACATCAGTATGAACGTTATCAACCTGACTTACTAGTGGGGGATTAACTATTCCACCTTCCCCCTCTCTCCCTTGCTTCATAACCACTGGATCTACAACAGGTCTTAGCATTTAGGGCATTTGACCCCTAATACCCTGTAATTCTCCCTCAATTTTAGAGAGGTAAATTTTTTGGCTTTTCAGGATATCATGGTTTAACATTGTTACTTCTAACAGTCCTTGTAACGATTTTTGCACCATTAGCATCAATTCTAGCATTGAAGATGCAGGGGTTTCTGAAGCTTCCAAGTTTAACTTGAGTGACAGGTTTTTGCCATTTGTGTCACCATTTTTGTCCAGACCTACTCGATCATTGACTCCCCCTAAAACACGCTTTTCAGTTCCATCTAGACTTCCATCTGGGTTCTGGGCAAATTCCTCACTTTGCCTATGGTCCAGACTGTCTACCTCTTCCGAAGTCTGTTGTATTAATCTTGGGGAAGAAGAAAGTCGCGGTGACATTATTACCCCCTTATGGCCTGTCAAAGACTGAACTTATCGGTTGACCAGGTCTATGGAGTCTACCAAATGTTCATCGAAGATTAAGGAGGATCCCCCTCTCCATGATTCCTCCACTTCCTCCACTTCTTCAGTTGCCATAGCTTTAGCAGGAGAAAAAAAACCTTTTAAAATGCTTTCCCACGAACTCTTTAATAGTATTCGATGCTACACTCCCCGTGCTTCCTCCATGTTGTGATTCTTTGGGAGCTTTCCCTTTTATCTTTTGGGAGCATTTTAATTTTTCCTTTGCCCCCAGGGATGAAAGGCTCTCTTGGACCTCTTGTTGATTACCACCATTCAGCTTTGCTTTCCTTGTTATTCCTAATGTGCTTTTGTTTTTCCGTGGAGCCATTTTACTCCTTAGGCTCTTCACTCAAGCACTTCTGAGTAGAGTCAATTTCAATTAAAATATTTATTCAAACAAAACAAAACAAATATTTCACTTACCTTTGTTGTGCCTTCTTCCTTATACTTGCGCTCGTGCCCCGTGCCCTTTTCCGCTTCTCTTTTGTGGATTTTCCCTGACTTAATTACCGACATGCAGGGTTTTTCCTTCTCTCACCCTCTCAATTTTTGCTTTTTGAGGTTTATGTAGGTAGAGTCACTCCAAATGCTGTTGTTCCGAGAGTGACATCTCGTTGGGGTCACGGGTCACGCACGCGCAGTACACACTACGGCAACAACAGAGGGAAAATTGCCAATCTCTTACTTCTTCTCCCTGCAGTTTTAGTGGCTCCGGCCGCAAAAAAGAACTGCTTAGCGGCTCCGGCCACGTTCTGCTAAGTTTTAGCGTCTCCGGCCTAAGAGAGAAATGTTTGGCGGCTCGGGCCGCAAATAATCAAAATTTCAGCGGGTCCGGCCGCGCTCAAACTGTTTAGCGGCTCCGGCCGCAAAGAGAAAAGTTTTAGCGGCTCCGGCCGCAAAGAGAAAAGTTTTAGCAGCTCCAGCTGCAAAAAGAAATGTTTGGCGGTTACAGCCGCAAAGAGAAACGTTTGGCGGCTCCGGCCGCGTTCAGCAGAGTCCCAGTAAAGCCCCAGCCGGCCGCGTCCACACAGCTCGACGGCACCAGCACTGACCGCAAGGAAAATGCCCAGCGGCTCCAGTCGTGTAAAGCTGCCGCATTCGCAGTTTCCTGCCTTGCCGAATAATGCCCGCTGTAATGGTGTGCCCTCAAGTTAGATGAGCAAAATAGTTTCTTATTTAAAAGTAGGGCTTGGTCAAGATCAGCATCTGGGTCTCCTAATTTCAACGCTAGGGAGGATTCAGATTTCTCCAAATCATCCTGCGTTCCCAACAACAGATGATTGTATACTATTTTAATCTTTTTACCCCCTTTTGATAGATAATCAATCATTGTTTCACCGGTTCCCAAAGAGATCCTAAGTCTAAAGGCCGACAAGGTTTGTACAATCAGGCCATACAAAAACCAATGATTGGGAGGAATACCAAACTTCCGCTGAATAATTTCAAACCTAAGGATTGAGTCTCCTTCCATAATATCCTCCAAAATCTACACTCCCTGCTCCTCCCAGAACAAACAATTCCTATCCATGCCAAATTGAGGGAAAAGGCTAGAGTTCCATAGATGGAGGTAGGCGTTTATCTTTGAATATAAGAACTTTTGGGCCACATTCCAGGACCCCCAGGCCCCTTTCAAAACCTTATACCGTGATCTCTTATAGTATCGGCGCTCAACTTCACATATCAATAAACCCATAGCCTTCCTTCCCAATAACAGCTCAAATATAGAGGGGGGAAACTGATTAGCTCCGTTTACAACATCCGAGCTTACATCTGATTGAAGGAGTATAGTCATTTGTGTCAAGAGGCATGTCCAATGATAGAACCTCAGATTTTGGCATGGCCAGCCCACCCCTTTCCCGAGGGGGTGACATATATTTAGTAGAGCGCCTGACCTTACCATACTGCCAGATAAACCTTATAAAAATTGATTCCAAATTTTTAATTACTCTCTCCTCTAAAAGAAGTGGTATAGCCCGGAACAAATACAGCACTTTGGGGAACATTGTCATTTTTAACACATTTACCCTGCCTACCAGGGAGAGATGCAACACATCAATTCTTTTCAAATCGGCTTCTATTATTTTCAAAAGAGGCAGATAATTGTCTGAGATAATCCTATCGACAGAGGCGTTGACTCTCACCTCAAGATATACAGCCGAATCCACATATCTAGCATCTGCCTTAATAATGTTTTTCGTACAGATTATTTGCGTTTATCCCTCATTCAGTTGGTACCCTGACCGGCTGCCAAAATCCTTTGCAAGTGGAGCCTGAATTGGCAGAGCCTGCTCGGGGTCAGAGGTTATTACCGCCAGATCGTCGGCATAAGCCAACAGTTTATTTACATAGCCATTGAGCACAACTGGGCTTATCTGCGGACAACCTAGAATCCTGTGAATGAGGGGATCAATATATAATGAAAAAAGGATCGGCGAGCAGGGGCACCCTTGGCGCGTCCTCCTCTTAATTAAAATCTTGTCCGAGCTCTGACCCATTACTTGAACTCGGGCTACAGGATTTGATACATTGCTATAAGAGCCCTCATAACCTTTGGTCCAAAGCCTCTGCCAGCCAATATGCCCCATAGATATTGCCATACCACGCAGTCAAAGGATTTTTCCGCATCGAGGAGGATCATGGCCACCCTTCCCCCCGCGGCATCATGGGCGTCAAACAGTGCTATAGCTCGTCTAGTGTGGTCAGTCATACCTCGCCCCGGAACAAACCCATGCTGCCACAGAGAGACAAGACCACCAATGATCCTTTCCAATCTCTTGGCCCAAACTTTTGAATACAGCTTTGTATCAGCATTGATAAGTGAGAATGGGCTATATGACCCGGGGTTTTCTTTCTTTTGGTTTCCCCTTCTTATGAAATACGATTATGTTTGTTTCCTTCCAGGAGTCAGGTATTATACCTAAGCACAATATAACATTGAAGAGGTCTAACAATAGTGGGGCAATCTCAGTTTCAATACTTTTGTATACCTCCAGGGGAATACCGTAGGGGCCTGTGTGGAAAATGACTAAAATCGGTATACATAAGCGGCGTTCATTTATGTTCACCACAGCCACTGTTGAAAGTAGAGTGACAATCATGAAAACAGTAGCCACGCCATCTTGTCCCTTTTAGGCCCCATCGCGAAAGTAGGTGGCAGCCATTTTTGTGTCACGACCTCTCTGCCCACTGCCAATAGCCTGCGCGCCTCTCCCCCTCACACCCCAGCCTCGCAAGCATACCCCCGCGCCCCGGCAGCCCCCGGTTTCTCCTGCTTGGACCATAAGCGCACCTCTTGCACGACCCTGTCTCCAAGCCACATCCCGTGCTGAACCCCCTCGCTCTTTCATCTCATTCAAAGACCAGGCCCTTCTTTGATAACCTCTTCCTCCCTGCCCGATTGTCCAGCCCGATCCCAGGCCATCACCTAGTCCGGCAGATGCAGTTTATTGCCCCCTACAGTAGGGCCCCGCCTCACATCACAGGAGCGGTGGTTAATCAATACCCTCACACCTCCAGATCCGACCGATCGCCCCCTTTCCCGTTCCCAGCAGAATGTCCAGCTGCGCGACAACCACCACATGCTGAGGTCGAGGTGGGAACTCTACTGTAAATGTTTGTGGGAACGGGGGTGAAGCGGAGGATGTCTTTCCGTACATCAAGTATTGACAAGAATGTGTTTCATGTAATAAAGCAATTAACCTGTGTATAAGAGGCCAGGCCACAAGGATGCGTTTAGAGCACCTCGAGAAGATACCCTGCTGTCTGATTTGACGTGTTCTGCTCCGTCGGAATAAACTCCTGTTTCCTGCCTTCTGTCTCCAGCGCCTGCCTCTTTGTTTGGTAATCTCGAATGGTATGAGAGGCGGCTAACGCCGGGCAAATACTGAAGGGTTCTTGGTCGAATTCGGCCCTACCTTTCGACAATTGGCGTCCCAAACGTGGGGCCCATCAGCGACGCGTGGATCCAGTGAGAGAAGTCCCAACGACAGAGTGAATGACTGCAACGATCGGGAAGTGCACCTGCCCGATAGACCCTCGTCTGGCAGCCGATCACCCGAACTTCACCGGTTCCGAGCAGACCTCTCTCGAGTGATCTACGGTCCTGACTGGGAACCATCAGGAGTGCCACAGCAATTACGGAGAACGGAGGACGATCAGGCGCTGGAAGCGGAAGACGAGAAACTGTCCATGCGGTCCGGGTAAGGTCGTGTAACACGACGAATTGCAAATTGATTGTTTGATTGTTTGAAAATACTAGTATTACTCATTTGATTGTTTCTGAGAGATTCTCTATCTGCAAACAAGCACAGAGTCGCAATACTCTGTTTAGTCTTTGCAGATAGTGAAGGGTAGGTAACGCAGGCCTTTGCCCCCGTTGTAACCCGTCGTGCCTACTTCCCTCTCCATTTGATTGATTGTTATCCAAGCATTTACTGTTTTGGAATTGGTGCTCTTTGGATCATTCTCTATTCACAAAAAAGCACAGAGTCGCAATACTCTGTTTAGTCCTTGTGAATAGTGAAGGATAGGTAACGCAGGCTTTTGCCCCCGTTGTAATTCGTCGTGCCTATTTTTATCCCTCATTTGATTGATTGTTTGACCGAACATTGATCGTTCGGAATTGGTTCTCTTTGGGTTATTCTCTATTCACAAATAAGCACAGGGTCGCAATACTCTGTTTAGTCTTTGCGGATAGTGAAGGATAGGTAGTGCAGACTTTTGTCCCCTTTGTAACCCGTCATGCCTATCTATGCCCCGTTTGTTGGTAGGTGGTTCAGCCCGGACCGTTTATTAGAGGTAGATCATCCGGCTCCGCCAGAGGACGCCCCTAATAAAAAGGACATAAATATATATAAAAAAATTGCGGGTTAGCCGCTGTATCGTGCTAGCAAACAAAAACATAAAAATCGTTAGGAAAACCAAAAGGAATCGAGTAAAATCAGTAGGCCACTGATGGGATCTCTTTTCTGACCTCGCTAAAATAGAAACATTAGGAACAACCCCTCATGAGAAATATGAAACTAATGAGAAGAATCGAGCTCGACTGCAAGACAGCTCGGCTCCACCGCCCACCCCGCCCAAATAACGACAAACCCTATGCAAGCATTATAAATATATATAACACTCCAGCAAAGTAACATGTTAAAACTTTTTATTAAACAACTATTTAAAACTTTTTATTAAACAACTATTTACATGGCAGCCAGCTGCAACTACAAACCCAACGCATTCGCCGTCTGCTTAACGCTGTTCCTGTCCCGCCTTCAATGTTGGGCTACTCTGAGCTACTTTTTAGTAGGCTTTGGGCTATAAAAAAGTCTACAAAAGCCATCAGCCGACAAGGTAGCGTCGGTAGCGGCCCGTTGAGCGAATAGGCCGGAGGCTACCCAACGCGCCAAGACATTGCTGGCAGCCATCGGCCGAAGAGGTCGTCGGGTGGATGGCCCGGAAGCACCACGATGTCGTTGTACGGGCCTTCCCATTCGTCCGCCCTGAGGTGGCATCCGGACGGCGTGGGGTGCGCCGGGAGGGAGAGGCGGCACGAACGAGCCTCCCCCACCTCCCCAGGTGGAGGTGCCTCAGCTACACCCCAGCGCGTCACTCGGCCAACTGAGTTGCGCCCGCTCTTGCGGCACAGTGCCTCGCGCGGCCAACTGAGTTGCGCCCGCTCTTGCGGCACAGTGCCTCGCTCGGCCAGCTGAGTTGCGCCCGCCCTGGCGGAACAGTGTCTCATCCACCATCCAACTGAATTGCACCCGCTCTTGCGGTGCAGCGACAGGCGGCTGCCACGGAGCTCACAAAATGGCGGCTGACACCCCGGATTTGGGCCTGGTCCATTGGAGTGGCGCTGGGCTGCCTCTGAACTCGGATGCTTGCCTGCTCGGGCCTGAGTCCCACTCTTGAAGACGTCCTCTCAGTTTTAAAAATTCTTCGAAAGTCACTGGCCCTCGGCTCCCACAGGCTTCCGGTGGGGGCCACCGCCACTGTTGCTCGACTATCCCCCATGGATATGCCACTGCCCCGGGCGACCGCCACCTTATCCACATCTGGTATCGTAGGAAAGACTGATTCAACGTGTCGGTGGAGGGATACACCTGCAGTCCCGCTCTCCGGAGTGGCCACAACATTGTCACAAGATGGTGGTGCTCTCGTGCTGACACCGGCCTTTGTACTGCCAAACTCGATCAGCTCCGGTGGGACCTCAGCGGGACCCGGTAGGGAAGATTTTGCCTTCCTCGCCTTTAAGCCGCAGTCCACGCCGCTTGTCCTCTCTGTTGGCGCTAACAAACTTTTTGGACTACCGAAAGGGATTCTGGTCCGGCCGCTAGTTGTCGGAGGCATTTGAACTATACTCTGGACCCACCCGGCCACGCCCCAAAATGGCGCCAGTATGGGCGAGACTAGCAACTCCTTATGACGTTTTAGCTGCGTAGCCTTGATATTATGGGATATGTATACGGTCCTTGAGCACGTGGCGGGCGGGGAAGGGTACTGACTGGGCATGCGGACAACCCTGCTGATATTGGTTCATATTCACTATTGATTATTGTATTTTCGAAGTAATGCTACTCATGATGCTCGCCCATGGTATGCGTATAAACGATTTTACTGTAACTGATCTTGTTTTACTTTCAATCATAAAATCAACCTTCATTGATCCTGCAACCATTTGTCTCGTTTGAATTTTTACAAATAAAATGAAGCAATTTTGGTTATGAAAAATTAGAAAGGCATGGTACATACGAACAATGCGAACAGAATAGTCAAGATCTGTCGTATTCTTGCATTCCTGCAGCATAAGCAATAGGTAAAAGACTCGGATATTTAGATATACTATGAATAGGACGATAGACCAGTTCCTCTGGGCTGCAATGCCGAGATGCAAGGGACTGCTTCCCACAGAAGATAAGTTAGGCACGTGGTAGGTAAAAACATTTTCATGTTTTTGCGCACTGATGTGCTTTGTACGCTGCCCCCCCCTTTTTCTCTTTTTCTGCAGGTTAATATCAGAATTTCAGCTGGAGTATGGAGAAGACCCAGAATGCACCGTGTTACACGCAGAAAGAAGAAGAATTGTATGGTATGAATGCACGCGTGGGCCCCGATTTGTGTTGTATGAATGCTCATGTGTGGCGCACGTCTGGGTTGACGGGCGAATTTTTTTTTGTATGACTGAGGTATGGATCGAGCGGTTAATGGAATAAGAAAAACAAGCCCGAACATGGTACCTACATGTGAAGGACGGGAAAGAATATAGCACTTACCCTACCTGGGAACGACTCTCTCTCCCTCTCTGGAGCTAGTGGATGGGAGAGTGGCCTACGCCAGAAACTTGAAGGTTTATTGTAGTACCTCGGACCCCAACCGATATCCCAAATGAATGCCCTAAATGACGCGCACCAGCGAGTCAACTTAATGTGCAGACTAGATGAGAAAAGTTAAGGATACCCCGGGTTGGGATTCATCTAAAACCCCCCCTCAGCCCAGAAATTAGGGATATTGTCATATTTTAGATTCACCCCCTCTTCTTCCATCCTCATAGAAAAGTCAGAATTGCACCATCGCACATCCGACAGACACCCCTCCTTTACCTCAACTCAGATCGACATTTGTTAGATGTTGGAAGGCCCCACCGTGAGTATAAGCACAACTGGACCAGTGTCCGACCAATTAAAAGGAGTAAGTATTTATTGAAGCGAGGTTACCAACAAAAATTGTCTGCTATTAGGAAGGAAGGAGAACGAAGAGCTCGACCCCCGAATGAATTAAATGGAGTACTGAGAGTATGCAACACGCATGAAAAGGCTCTTTCGCCAAAAATAGCCCTCTGTTTTATCTTAAGTTTTCGTACTTGATGTATGTACTGTCGCACCCTATCTGGTATTTGTGTTTACATAAACTATGAATTTATGTTTTCCCTCAGCTTGTGTTTTTTTACGTGAAACTGACCCGTACTGATCTATATGTGTGTGCACTGAATAGCCTATTATTGTACACGTCTCTCCCTCTCTCTCCCTCTTTTTATGTTGTACGTGTACTAATAGCCTATTTGGTACGCACTACGCTCTCTCCCTCTGAGGGCTCCCTCGCTCCCTTTTGAATAAATGACGACACTGTACCTCGCCGGTACGGGAATAATTGGCTCTTAGACACGACATGTGTTTGAACAAATTGACAGAAACAAAACGATCGTATTTTTGCCATATTACTGCCTCTCCTTTCTGTAAAATGATGAAACTTAATTGGCCGAGAAAGAAAGGACAGGTGAGACGACTGATGTCCCCTAATCTGACCCTTAAAAGGGGAATTATATGTCAGTGTTTTTTTTCTTAAGTACTTTGGTAACACCACCCTCATCGTTCGGATTACCTCTGCCCATTGTACAAAAATAGAATGTCCGATACGTCCCCGTTCCTCCAGAATGGTCCTAGTTCTGTACCAGCCGTCCCAGAAAATCTTAAAGACTGTAGCTATAGTCCCATGATAACAGCATTTCACTATTTATATAAATTAACAGACCTTGAAGAAACATATAGCTCAATAGGATTTGTTTTAGACAAACGCGAGTCTCTACTGAAGGAGCCGGTTTGAATTCGATAAACTATGTAATTTTTAGACAACAGACTTCTTGCCACGTTCGCAGCTATAACAAGAGTAAAACACCAGACAGACGTGTTGTTTGAAAATATAAATGCTTGCCAACCTGCACTACAGCAATGATGCATGAGTTAACAACATACACCGATGTAAGGATTACTAAGCATCCACCCTATCATGACCAATGAACATTTCCCCAGCTACTTGGGGTTGGGAGAGAAATTAAAGTGTGTAAACATCTTCCCCTGCCAATTCTCTAAAAATTGTTTTTTTATACTCATTCAAGGATAACGTGCAGTCGTCGGGAGGAGAGAGGCCGGATGTGACGCACAGCCTGGCTGCAGATCGGGGAAAATCTATGACCTCGACCTAGGGGGAGCCGCAGAGCAAAGAGTTGCGGGACAAGGCACCGTTCTCAGCGTGGAAAGTGAAGGAAAGAAGGGCCACCCAGAAGCCCCTGCACGTTGATGAACTTGTGTCGAAAGTCCCAGCCCATTGTGCTCGATTGATTGGCCCGCTTGCTTGAAATTCTGCCCTCCTTGGTCCGTTTCAGATCTGATCCCACTCCACCCTCTCTTCCCTCGGCCTCCCAAAGCACGCCCCCATAACGCCCCCCTTTTCCATATGGAATTTTTGAACTTGACTCTGAGGACAAACACAGGACTGTGGTCCAAGAGCAAAGAATGGCCACACCCTGCAACGCGAGATCTGAAGTAGAGCCAGACGCGTAGCTCCACCGCCGGTGCTCAACAGCGCCAACGAAAGAGGAAGAACGATGAGAGCCTACCAGTGATGGCTCGCTGTAAAAAGACACTGGACAGACGAACCCTTTTTGAACATTGCCACCCCTTGACTGTCCCTTGTCAAGTTGAATTTCTCTCCCAACCGCTTCATATTGATTACCACCCAAATTGAGTTTTCATAACCTTACATCGGTCGCCTTTCAATTGTACAAGGATAACTAAGAAGGCGTTAACTCTATACCTAGATGATTGTAGAATACCAGTTATGCACATGAACATGCTGTTTAGTTTTGATCCCCATGGAGCCCAGACCTCAAGTGATAATAGTCCTTATTCTGCCAGAACATTTTCTGTATGACGTCATGCTTGTATTCGAACGAATTTCCTACATCGTCTAAATAATGTCCCCGTCTCCAAGGTCTGACGTATGACACAGCTAATGTAATTTTATATGCACTGCCTCCTCGCCTATCGCATTGACTACATGTGGTTATGTACGATTCTGTCAACATTTATGGTAGGATTATTTCCATCTGCCTGTAATGCATATGGGCTGCCAAAGACCTCGATAGACAGCTCAGCCACATACCTCCCTTATTAGTATAACTAAAATGTCAGCTTGTACGTCCTTACCTCAGACATGAACAGAAATGAACTTACTCATGATAAAAACTGGGGACTGTGGAAAATGACTAAAATCAGTATACATAAGCGGCGTTCATTTATGTTCACCACAGCCACTGTTGAAAGTAGAGCGACAATCATGAAAACAGTAGCCACGCCATCTTGTCCCTTTTAGGCCCCATCGCGAAAGTAGGTGGCAGCCATTTTTGTGTCACGACCTCTCTGTCCACTGCCAATAGCCTGTGCGCCTCTCCCCCTCACACCCCAGCCTCGCAAGCATTCCCCCGCGCCCCGGCAGCCCCCGGTTTCTCCTACTTGGACCATAAGCGCACCTCTAGCACGACCCTGTCTCCGAGCCACATCCCGTGCTGAACCCCCTCGCTCTTTCATCTCATTCAAAGACCAGGCCCTTCTTTGATAACCTCTTCCTCCCTGCCCGATTGTCCAGCCCGATCCCAGGCCATCAGCTAGTCCGGCAGATGCAGTTTATTGCCCCCTACAGTAGGGCCCCGCCTCACATCACAGGAGCGGTGGTTAATCAATACCCTCACACCTCCAGATCCGACCGATCGCCCCCTTTCCCGTTCCCAGCAGAATGTCCAGCTGCGCGACAACCACCACATGCTGAGGTCGAGGTGGGAACTCTACTGTAAATGATTGTGGGAATGGGGGTGAAGCGGGGATTCCGAGGATGTCTTTCCGTACATCAAGTATTGACAAGAATGTGTTTCATGTAATAAAGCAATAAACCTGCGTATAAGAGGCCAGGCCACAAGGATGCGTTTAGAGCACCTCGAGAAGATACCCTGTTGTCTGATTTGACGTGTTCTGCTCCGTCGGAATAAACTCCTGTTTCCAGCCTTCTGTCTCCAGCGCCTGCCTCTTTGTTTGGTAATCTCGAATGGTATGAGAGGCGGCTAACGCCGGGCAAATACTGAAGGGTTCTTGGTCGAATTCGACCCTACCTTTCGACACCTGCAGCTTTGCCGGCGGCTAGCTCCTGTAATGCCGCCCTAATCTCAATCATCGTCAAATCCTTATCCAGCTCTTCTCTCCCCTGTTCATCCAATACCGGCCCTCCATCAACACACTCCTCGCTAGGGCTGCTAGAATCCACCTCCTCATTATACAATGATTGGTGAAAGCTTTTAAAGACCCGTAGTATATCCTCTGGTTCGGTATAATCCTTACCCTCCTCATGTATACTAGAGATCGTATTCTTGACCTTATCTTGTCTAATTTGTAACACCAGTGCCCTACCCGCTTGCTCCCCAGTTTCATAACGCTTCGCCCTAGAGGTTTGATAGTCGCTAGTTGCCTTCTGGGTTATCAATTTCTGAACTTCTGCTTTTATGATCATCAATTATCTTTGAATCTCAACACCTTCCTCTCCGTGTCCAATATCTCTAACATGCTGTTCTTCTGCTTCAGCTAGTTCCCCCGTGAGTCTCTCTACCTCTCTACCTCTCTCCTTAACCTTGCCGAACAGCTTATGGTTTACCCTCTTAGAACGGTTTTAATGCATCCCAAACGCCGTTTCGCGAACTACTATACCGGTTTGCATAAAAAAATTCCCCTGACCATTTCCTAAGATGTTCTACAAATCAATTGTCCTCTAATAGCCTTCTTTCGAATGTGCAACTAGTTTTTTTCCTTACTACCTTATCCAGTTCATAGGACAGTATCAACGGGTTATGGTCCAAAATTACTTTCAGGAGTTTCCTAATACTGACCTTCTTTATTTCGGAAGAGGAAATTAAAAAATATTCTAACTTGGAATATTTCTGGAAAGGGTTCGAAAAATATGTAAACCTGGGTTGTTCGGCTCCTTATCCCTCCAAACATCCTTCAGCCCATGCAAACTTATGAGGCACTCAGTGCCCAGAACACTCTAGGTTTCCGTCCTCATATGAAGACTGATTATACCAATCAACAGAAATGTTTAAATACCCACAAACTATAATTGGGGTGGGCCAGCTGGCTAAGTCTCCTTCCAAAGCATCATAAACCTTGGGGTCATCTTGATTAGACCCGTAGATTACACAAAGTGTGTAACCTATACATAGCTCAGCTACTGCTCATCTCCCTAGGCAATCGGCTTTACACCGCTTGCCCCCCCCCCCCCCCAGGACGATCTTCCTAAAATTGCAACCCCTCGACTGAAGAGGTTTGCGACGAACAGGCCAACAACTCAAAACCTCTGATGTTAATCAGATTCCTCTTTGTCCAGGGCAGATGGGTCTCTTGGAGACAAAGTACATCAATTCCATTATATTTAACACAATGAGCTAGCCTTTGGCATTTTCTCCAGTCATTCAACCCCCCAACATTGATAGTACAGATTCTAATGTTCAACATTCTGTTGATCTAAATTTCAACCCTTCACTCTTTTGAAAAAAACAAAGCAAAACTACATAGCACCAGAATACCTCATTTTTCAATTTTTCTCCCTTACCAACGTCCCCACTCCCCCCACCCCCAATTACCTCCCCTCCAACCCTCTCCACCCCCCGCTGTCCCCTACCCCCCCTGGATCCTGCACCCTCCCTCGTGAAGCGCTCAGACCTTGGTCTGTGCATGTGATGATTTGCAGTGTAAACAGTGAGGACTCATTTAAACAACCAAAATAAATGTGTCACCCATAATACCTCTTATTATGCTAGCTACCATCGCTAAGCCGTGATTAACCATCCTTACCAAACTGAGCTATAGGACACAAAACCTACATTATTCCCTGCCTATAGAGTTCAAATACTCTTGCGCCTTTATTTCGGAAGAGAAGTAATGTGTCCGCCCTTCGTTGATTATCTTCAACTGCGCTGGGTTTATAAGGTAGGCCTGCATTTTTTTCTCTTGAAAGGGCTTGATCAACTGCCTTAGTCTCCAGCACCTCTCCACCGTCGTGTGGCAGAAGTCTGGGCATACAAAAATGAAATCCCTTCGCTCGACCTCTTAGCATCAGGCCTCGCTTTTTCGGCTATAGCCTGACTCAGGATGAAGTTGCCCAGGTAAATTAGAATTGCCCTAGGTTTGTCTCCTTCTCTTGCGTTGAGGCGTAGTATGAAAGGTGTTCGATGTGCCCTCTGTACTTCTCCAGACCAATTCTAACTAGAAAGCTCAGGAAATGCGGACTCGAAGAGTTTGATGACAAACTCCCAGCACCCTAAGATTATTTTGTCTGAGCCTGTTCTCCATGTCCTCTAGTTTCCATTGAATATCAATTACCTGTAGACCTTGGGACTCGATTTTACTAGTAGCCGCTGCTACTTCAGTTTACGTGGCGACCACTCTCTCCTCAAGATTAGATACTCTGTCCCCCATATTAACACAGGCCTTAGAGAGTTTTCTGCCCACGCCCTGCATCTTCCTCATTGCCGCTTGGGATTTACGGCTGTCCTGGCTCGCTTCCTCCCTATGATCTAGAATTGCCTGATGAATCACTTCCAGGATTGAGGGTTGAGTTGCTTCCAAAATAGGGCTACCCTGGAGCGGCATTGCTGAGGAGTGGTCCCAGTTTAGATCCTGCTGAGGCTTCTCGTGTGTTTTTGAAATTGCCGCTGATTTTCTTGCAGTCGCTGTAAGTTCTTGTTCCAGGTCGCTCCCAGATTCTAAGTTACTGTCTCCCAGATATGAGCTTCACTCATCTTCCTCTTCTGACCATTCTGCGCTTTCAGAAACAGAGAAGAAGCACTCACTAGGGGCCTTCTCTTGCGTGTTTTTGCCGATTCTGGTATCTGGGGGATCTGAGTTTACAGATTCTTCCATTATGGTCAGGTCACTATTTATTAAAGAAGTTTCGGGGGCACCTAGAGCCTGTTGGCCCTTTGTAGCACCCAGGCTGATCTGATCCTGGGCGAAACTGTCACTGTTACTTTTGATGCACGTAGCTGATTGCTCTTTCTTGTCAGTGGCGGTACTTTTCCCAACAGTGGGCGATCCTGGTGGTGCAGTCGTCGGCTGATCTACTGACTGGGCGTATGGAAGCGTGAGATAAGGTTTTGGGTACAGCTGACATCCTTCCCTGGGGGGGTTGCATAGCGCCATCAACCGCAATGGCAATCACCCCCTGCTTTGGGCCTGTAACCTCCTGAGCGTTAGCCCCCTCCCCCACCTCCCTAACCACAACAGTCTTTGTCACTTTCTCCTTACCACTTCTTAGAAGTAAGTCCGCAATAGACGCCGTAGCCTGGCGAGTCCTGGCAGTAATCTGCTTACTTTTTTTTGCCGGTTCCATAGGGAGTGTCTGCGTTCCCCGCGGTGTTTCTCCATCGGGTGTATCCTCCTCCAATTCCACCTTCTTTCGAGCTGCCGCCGCAGCCTTTGCTCCAGTTTTAGGTGCCATTACACCTCTCTGCCTCCGCAAACTTCGCAAGCTCCGTGGGCGCCCTTCTGCAGGACTTTCCTCCAGGCTTCTCAGTTTGCTACGCCCACTCATGCACGCTTGGGTCCTCCAGCAGGAAAAGAGGAGAGCTCTAGCGAAGGCTGCCGACTGTGCTACTGAGCTCGGCACCCCCGGCCAAAACACCCAGCAAGTACAGACTAAAAGCAAGATTGTTCAAAACAGGTCCATGTCCACACTGTAATGCTGCAAATGGCCACCACTACGCAGCCGCCATCTTGCTTCCTGTCGACCTTTGTACGCTTCAAAGCCCTACTTTGAAGTCTTCCCACTTAAAAGGCACCACTGGGTATAAGAACTGGACTTGTGGCCCTACCACTTCAGTACACCTCTGACCCTATGGGCCAGGAAGAAGGACTGCTGTGGTTCTGAAGAATAGCCACTCTTGAGGACTGTTTCCCTGGAAGAACTGCATGCTTGCTGTGCTGACCTGTTGCCTGCTGCTCTCCTTCCCTGAGTGAGAAGGACTGGGTCCACGTCACTTGAAACCAGACCCAGAGTAACTCTAAGGGCTTATTGGCTTGCCTCCTATTCTGACAACCCAGGGACTTCAAATACTTCCAAACACCCTCCTGCAACACCTGGAGTCTGCCATCTGCGAGTCCACCCTGCCAAGTGGTGCCATCCCAGTCCTGGACCCTTGGAAGTGAGTCTAAAGTGCTTCTCCAGCAGAATCCAGGCATCAACCCTGTAGCAGCCACTCAGAAACGGTGCATCCCTACAATTGCAGATGCATTCCTGTCATTAAGAGCATCAACTCTGTTGCATTGCTAACCGTGCAGAACAGTGACACCATTTTTGATGCGTCTTCAACTTTGCGGTGCTCAGAGTCGACGCATCACCTTTACTTTTCGGATAGCCGATGACACCACTTTTTTTATAGTGCATCTCGTCTCCAAAGACAACACACTAAGGTACTTTGCGTCAGACTAATGCATGAAAAACAGAACATACGACTTGGTGCAAAAAAAAAATATATATATTCATGTTGTGCCTCATTGTTAGGAAAAGTTTTAAATGATGCTATTTATTGCACCAGATAATTTTGTGATTGGTGAGTTTAATTATGGGTGATAAATAAATATCGTACTTTCCTACATGGAATTGCTTTTGATTACAGTCGGAGTGCAAATATTTTGTGCCAAAACAATCATTATATAAAATGTTGACAAATTTTGCATAAAGTGAAATTTAGGAATTATGGGCCATTTGTCTGAATTAACACACAAAGAGCACACTGGACCAGGGTACCAGTCAAGTAAGAGTGTGGACTACAGGAACCATGCAGATAAAAAAGGTGGATATCTCTTTTTAAGGATGATTCCCCTCACACACCAGAGGTGTCATGCTTCATCATGGGGAGCCTCCTCGCGTCAAGTCCTAGTCTTAATGCGGGCTACGATCTTCTCTCTCCAAGGGAGGAGCTCAGAGATGTTTTGAATTTGAGCACATGGATTGTCCTAAAGACCCTATGTGAGCGTGGCGTGTGAGAAACTAATGTGCGGTGCTGAAGTGAATATGTGTGTTAAACCTGCCTACAGAGCTAGCAACAAACTTTATTCAGCTACCCTGTGACAGGATTAAAAACAATAAACTGTATAATGAGTCTGTCAACATTAGAGACACCTCCATTAGCGAGATCAACATCTTTTGTCCTTCCTGACCTATTAATGTGTCATGGCCTTCATCAGGATAAAAAAAGGACAGATACTGCCATGTTGTACGAGTGCACAAAATCAAAAGAAAATAATAATTGGGTTAATTGGGCATGAACATCTTTACTCACCTACTATTGCAATACAAGCTTCTGCTATAACCCCCAAGTCGACTGTCTGCCTCCAAACTAGGGTATGAGTGCCCTAATCCTCTGTCATCTAAACATTGGTCCACTTCACCACATTGTCATGACTGGACTGTCTGATATCCGACACTCTTGGGTTGACGCCAGCACATTTCTTCCCTAGGTTGGTTGGCGTTTCTACCAATGGCTATTTAGCTCCTGACAGAAGTGGTAACTTTCTTGACCTAAATAGGTAAGTGCCACTTCTTCTATCACTTACGGAACATAACAGTGACTTGGCCATGCCTAGTACGGTTCTTGTAAAATGGATGTCAGTGTGTATGTGTCTCAACCATGCATATGCACTGTTGTTTCTGTTTTTGTTTTTATTGTAGACTTCATCGGTGGACTAGACTGAATACAAGGAATCCTGGTTCAGTGGTACACACCGTTGTTCCACTTTATTTGTGTTTGATTTTGAGCACACGTACACCTTGGCAGTATCTGTTCTTTTTTTTTATCCTGATGAAGGTCATGACACTTTAATAGGTCAAGAAGGCTGAAACATGTTGATCTCGCTAATGTAGCTGTCTCTGAAGCAACAACAACGGAGAATCCAGGGTATAGGGCAATAGTGAATTCAAACCAGAAAAGGGGATTAAGGCTACTCTGCCCGCACTGGTAATGAAATCCCTAAAGTATAAGAGTATGTAGGTGCTGGAGGTCTGGGACACAATCCCCTTGTTATTGGTTTTAATCATCATTTGTGAATAAAGAATCTCTTTTTGTTGAAGAACTTGACTTTGGAATTCTTGGGAGAACGACTAGAAAGCTAATTGAATTTTGTGAATAACACTGTTGAAACTGTATTAACACCATATTAACTTTTGAAGGGTACGGGGTCATTTTTGTGCTATAGGGCAATAGTGACTGCACTTATCTATACTGTAGTCTTGTATATTCAAATTGTCTGGGTGCCAAGGACCTGAAGCTAAATACCCCTAAGCTTCCAAGGGAATATACCCACAAATTACAATCAAGCACTATGATCCAGCACTCTCCACCAAAGATCAATAACAAACAGATAGATAAACAAGTGTAATAAAAAAAGAATATTTATACTTGGGGACAAGTTTGGAAGATTAACAGCAAAGCTAAATTCATCACTCTGTTGCCCTGAAGTAGTCCTCTTGGACGAAACGCGTTGGCTATGTATTTTGTGAAGAAAAAGAATAAAGAACTTTTAAAGCCTTACTGAACGGATTCTAAGAATTTTTTTTTTTATTACATTTGTTTATCTATCTATTTGTTATTGACCTTTGGTGGAGAGTGTTTGATAATGTAGCTGTCTCTAATGTTGACAGGCTCAATATTCAGCCTATTGATTTTAATCTTGTCACAGGGTAGCTGAATAAAGTGTGTTTCTAGCTCTGTACGCTGTCTCAACTCACTTACACATTGACTTTAGCACTGCACATTAGTTTTTCACACGCCACGCTCACATAGGATTTTTAGGACAACCCATGTGCTCAGATTTGAAAACATCCCAGCGCTCCTCCCTTGTAGAGAGGGGGTCGTAGCCCACGCTAAGTTTAGGTCTTGACGCGAGGAGTCACCCCTATGATGAAGCATGTCACCACTGGTGTGTGAGGGAGTCCTTAAAAAGGGATATACCCGTTTTTTATCTGCATGGTTCCTGTAGTCCACACTCTTACTCGACTGGTACCCTGGACCCGTGGGCTCTTTGTGTGTTAATTCAGGCTTATGTCGGTTGGAACAATCAGAGAAAATCTTTAGGAAAAGACTGAAGACATGGCTCTTCTAGACATAGAGCTCCTGAGCTTTCTGCCGGACCTTTTCGACACTTTCTCTGTAGCTCCCCCTGGCCGCAGCGCGGGGACACACTAGTTAGTGTAACCAGGTGCTTTACAAACTCTTTATTATTTATAATTCCTGAATTTCACTTTATTTCAAATCTGTCAACACTCTATAAAATGGTTGTTTTGGCACAAAATATTTGCAATTCAACTGTACCCAAAAGCAGTTCCATGTAGGAAAGTGCAATATTTATTTATCGCCCATAATTAAACTCACCAACCCGGGGAAAGGAAATTATCTGGTGCAATAAATAGCATTATTTAAAACTTTTCCTAACAATGACGTATGACATGCATATTTTATTATTTTTGCACCAAAAGATGTATGTTCTGTTTTTCATGTTTTTTTTCAATTAGCTATGCCCTCACATAAAAAAGCGATTTGTGATTCTAGCTAAATGTATTTCTTGCAATGCACATAATTTTGCAAAAAAAACATGCATTGTGTGCAAAAACAATCCAATATGTAATTTAAGCAAGCAAGTAAACAAAATACCATGGCCCATGCTTCTAGTTTGACCATGGAAAAATCATTTATTGCCACCAATTGATTTTCCACCTCTGAAATTGAGGAGGTGAACAATATGGCAAAATTGGCATATCAAAATCAAAGATTATCCAAACCATATTATCCCTTTAGCTGAAAATCTGCCAAGGATGTAAACAGGGCCGAATATTTGAACAATACACCTAGTGCACAAATTGTGCCCGTATGTGCAGAATCATGATTGTACTTCTAATGTGTGGTGAGTTGCAACTTACCACATTTCCCATTCTGTAGGCAATCTGGACATTTCTTAGCATGTTGTGCAAACCGTGGTTATCTATTCCTTCCATTTATATCATCTTTCACAGTTGGGATGGTTGCAGGCTAGAAATGTGGACATCAAAAATTATTTTGCATTCCAGAATAGGCATGATTACCTCCATCTTTTTTCTAGATTATCCTTGATTTGTGCTGTACCTGGTGTGGTAATATAGCCAAAAACTACCATACATGTATATTTTGCATTGACTACAGATTCACTTATTGATACTTTTAGTAAACATTTGTTTTCTCCAGCATTGTTGAATGATCTAAATAGCAAATTCTCAGCACGTTCCTCTATTCACTCGAATGGAGTTTGGTCTCGGAATGTTCAAGAAGCATCCTTTTGATTGATAGTTGCACCAAAGTTTCTATGGATTTAGAAGAAATTAGCATCCATCCACCTATCACCACAGAAAATAGATAAGCATGCATTTTAGAGAGTTGTAAATGTCATGTCATGTAAATGTCAAAGGTTCTTATATAGCGCCTTATCACCGCAAGGTCTCAAGGCGCTTGCTTTGGGAACCCGTCCTGGCTTTTTCCCTGTGAGATAACCTCTACTGGACATCCCCAAGGTGAAAGCCAGGCATCCCGCCGCAGGGGGGGCGTAGTGGAGATTAAGCAAGCTATTGCCCAGAGTTGCAGAGTGTGAACCAGTGATTCGAGTAGGCACCGAAGCGAGAATTATCGAGTCCGTGGACATTTGGGCTCCAGACCCTGCCGCGTCGGGAATGGAATCCTGGTCCCGGGTCTGACCTCTGCTTCAGGGTCTGCCTCCTCTAACCAGTGAGCCACACTTCTCCACCATGTATGTATGTCTTAACATCAAATTAAGTACAAATTAAGCACATTAAGGGGGATATGTACAAGAACTGCCACTAACTAATACTAACGCTAGTTAGCAGCAGTTTTCTTAACTCCGCCTATCAACAAAACTATAGTCTTGTTAGGGATGTATTTACAATACCTCACTGCATGGCGATAGTTCCAGGTAGCTTCATTGAAAACTGCTGTTAACACCAGCATGAAGGCGATAAAAATGTTGCCATTAGCGGCGAAAACTGATGAAAGGCCAATTTGCGGGCAAAAAACTCACGTTAGTCAGCCCAACGTGAGTTTTCTTGCCTCTAGAGTCATATATAGCCTGTAAGTCCACCCCAATGAAAAATAGGAAACAAAACCAATGAAATGCAGATTGGAGCAGCCAGAGCCGAGTGCAGCGCAGATAAACAACCCCCCCATACCTTCAATAACCAGGATGACCAGTCAGAGTCCCATGGGAAGAGAAAATCCAGGACTACAATCGTGAAAAGAGGCGCATCGCTTGGCAAAACCAGTGATGCATCACTAATCATTGCGCACTCCTTGCAACACCATGACATCCACAACTTTGAAAGTGCGGACAGTCCCCGGGGCCCAAAGGCTATGTCAGGGCCCCGGAGTGGGATGTGGGGGTGCTGTGGAGTTGCTGACACATGGTTGTAGACATAGACATAAAGGCATTGGCGATCACCCTTACCTAGTACTGAAGTCTGCCAGCTCAAATGGAGACATGTTGCTAACATGTATGAGAAGACTGCCTGGTGGCCCTTGGAGCTGTGAACAGTTGAGGTTCTTGTGCGCACCAATTTTGCAAGGTCTGCAACGCATACCAGGCGTCACCACTACACCAGGGTGAACGGAGGAGATAACCAATGGTGTTCCACTCCTCTCTGCATCACAGGCTGTAGGATGTTGTGCTGGCTAGATGCTGTGGAGTGTGAGGCCCCTGAACTGCACCGAACTTGTGTGGTGGGAGCGCTGCAACTTCATGCCTAAGGGGGCCCTGTTGCATCACCTGCATCTGGAGATTCCCCAGTGGACTTGGCATTGACTGCTGTACCCTGGCTTGTGAAATCCCACCTGGCTGAGGCTCCTATTGGCTGAGTCACAGATTTGGAGAGAGGGCAGCAGATTGCCGCATGGTGTCAATACCAAGGTAAGGAGAATGGCGGAGGAGCCCTGGAGGTCAAAATCGGGCCCAGGCCTAGCACTTGTGGGTGATGCACCCCCAGTGACGGCTCCTCTAATGTGGTGAAAGAGCATCGCCCCACTGCAGCGACCCAAGCAGTGCAAGAAGAGGAAACACAAGATGATGATAACTTACTGATGTACTTATGATATGTTTCCTCTGCGGGCGGGAGGGTGGGTGGAGCAGCATTACCCACGGAGCAGGGCAGGGGCGGAGTAGTATGCCCTCTCAAGTGTGCAATGACTGGTTGGCCCTCTCAGGCCGCCCAAGTCAATTATGCGCACATCCCCGTTCACAATAAAGGCTGCATTGCAGTCTGCATGGAGAACATGCCCACCCCTCCAGCCCCTGGCTGAATGCCTCGGCACAGCATTCAAGAACAGTCACAGTGCCGCATTGCAGAGTGTTGATTGGCTTAGGGGAGGGAGTGTGACTGCCTGCTTATTTCCTGGAAGCAGACACAGGAGAGCAGGAGTACAGAAGACGCGGGACCCAGCCTCGAGGTAAGAATTAAAAAAACGATATCTTTACAATTCCCCTCGTCCCCGCTCCATCCAGGGTCCTTTCTGGTGTTTCCCGCCTCCCAGTTGTCTAGTCCCCCAAGCAGCACTACATAATGGCAGCCGCTTTGCTGCCATACGCAGTAGCCATACTGCCCCAAATCCCTTGCAACCATTGGACTATTGGGGTTGAAGTTACCAATCACTGTAATCCTTGAGATGCTGGGAATTCCAGTCTGCTACTATGTTCGACTGCCCTAGGATATATTCGTCAATCACTGATATTGTATTGTATTGTATTGTATTGTATATTGCACTTATATCGCGCATAGCTACCCGGAGGCCTCGCAGCGCTTGATGATTGAGGCAGAAGTGCTAGAAGTCCTTTGCTATTTCCGCAAGCATAGAGGACCTTATGCCTCCCAGTTTTTTGATGTACCGTACCGCCAAGATGTTGTACATCCGAAGTAGAATGCGACATGAGAGACATCTGGGTGCTAGAGTCCGGATCGCGAACGCTCCTGCTAAGAGTTCCAGACAGTTCATGTGAAGATCGAGTTCACGCAGGGACCATGGCCCGCCTGTTGATATATCTACACAATGTGCACCTCAGCCCCAGCGGCTGGCATCGGATTCTATAACTACCTCTGGCAGAGAGCCACAAATGGCCCTGCCGTTCCACACCTCCACATGGCTCAACCACCACTGTATCTCTTCCCTTGCTTCCTGAGAGAGGGGAACAACGTCCGTGTAAGAAAGGCCTTTCTGAAGATGTTGTATGTTTAACCTCTGAAGGGCTCGATAATGAAGCGGGCCCGGGAAGATTACTTGTATGGATGAAGCCAGAAGACCCACAATTCTGGCAATTACTCTGAGTGAGACTGTCTGTTTGGATAACAGCGCAGTGAGCTCCTTACTGATGATTTTCAGTTTGGAGCGGGGGAGACTCAATTGTACCGACCAAGAATCTATGACGAACACTAGAAAGTCCATAGTTTGCGAGGGAGCCAGAGCTGATTTCACTTCATTGATCACGAACCCTAAGTTATGCAAAGTATCTATGGTCAGTTGTAAATGCTGAACAGCTAGTGTTTGAGATTGCGCCATGATGAGCATATTGTCTAGATGAAATATCATTCAAATACCCTGCTCTCGTAGATGAGCTATCACCGGTTTCATAACCTTGGTGAAGCACCATGGTGCTGAGGAGAGCCTGAAAGAAAGGACCAAATACTCGAACCACCGGTTCCGCCTTTGGAATTGGAGGAAACGATGGTGAAGAGGAAATATAGGTTTTGACATATAGGCATACTTCAGGTCCAGCCGGACCACCCAGTCTCCTTCTTTGAGAAGATCCGTCAAAAGATGGATGCCTTCCATCTTGAAGTGCTTGTAAGTCTGCACTAAGAAAATATTGCTGCAAAAACCACGAGGGGCATTGTTGCAAAACGCTATTGCGTGTTTCTGCAGCAATTCATCTAGTTCAGAATCGATAAAATCGCATTCTAGTTGGGAAAAAGAAAGCTGCCATTAGGTACTCGCAAATTGCGAATGCAATTTCAAGGGTGTCACACCCTGTTGCACCCCTGAAATGAGCATGTGTGCACATGTGGCACACATACATGCCCTAAGGGCATGTATACGCGCCACTTGGCACTTTGAAAAATGCCAAAAATAGAATTTTTCAAAGAAATCGCAAATTCCCACTAACTTGAAGTTGGTGGTAAGTTGCGATTTCTTAAGAGAAAGCAGAACTTGGGTGCTTTCTGCATCCCATTTAAGGAATCGCAATTTGCATAGCCTTAAATGCTTTTGTAATATAGGGAATCGTAAATTTTGCGATTCCCTATTTTGTGAGGGCCTTTTGGGATGATACATCCCAAAAGGCTTTTTCCCATTCACAAACGGGGCGATTTTGAGAATTGGGCAGTTTGCGAAAGGGAAATGGGCTTCATACATATACCCCGTTGTCACTACAGGTGCCAGCGAGAACGGGTTACGTTTTTATTGATTTTTGCCTTGCAACATTTGTCTTCAATTTGGGTGGGGGGACGTGTTATGTTATGTTCCTGTATGGTAAGGGGATGTTTTTGGCTATGTGATTGTGGTGGTACTTTTCTACTCCAGTTGGAATGTGTAGACGTAGAGTAGAACGATGAGGGTGTAATGTGGGTATTGGGAGTAGAGACCGCGGTGGAGCTGAATGTTGTTCCCGTCTCTCCCACCTTGTTTGCTGATGCAGAAGTCTTGAGATTAATTAAACTACCAAAGAAGAAACCAGAACGTGTCAGTGATTCATTACTTAATAACTACTTTTAAAATATTCACATAGTACAGGTCTTTCATTGAATAAGTGGGGCATTTTAACTAAACCCTGGTCGAAAAAAATACTTAAGCAGTGAGATTTAATCCTGTGTACATGCCAAACATCGTCATAGATATCAATCAAAAATGATTGAAGATTATGATCTGATATCCATTATTTACCACACGCCTTGTAGTCAGGAAAGATAATATTTGCACCAACTGCCTTTGCATCCATTTAATATTTTGAATAGCGGGATACATCATCATTTTCTAGAGGGCATGCCTAAATTGGACTAGAACTACTTTGCTTCTAACCAGAACTATACGTCTGAAGTTTTTAAAGACTCACAGGTAGTAAATGTGTCCCTTACTTGTCGTGACTTAGATTGCCTTTCTGTAGAAAATGAAATTACACTAGAAAAACAATTGATGAGAAACACGATAGAGATATAGGCTGAGTTTAAAACTGCTAGTGCAGCGATGCTTAATATACCTAGTTCACAGCAAGGCTGACCATATAGATCACAAACATAAAACTAGTGAGTCGAGGTGGGCTGTGTATTGTTGGACTCTGCATCTGATTAAAATTTCTTTGAGACTAACAGGTACTTTTTATTAGATTATAAACAAATAATCAACAGTTTATGTCACCTATTATATATATACTACAGTTGAACAAGGGAAGTAAATGTATCTCTTTAAAGAACACATTTCAGCTCAATAAGTCTGTTTTGACGCCCTACAATAAGCCCCACTTGTCATAATTGGCATGGTTGACAAATAAATCAAACACACAAAAGTAGATGGGTGGATGCTTGCAATAAGTCTAACCACTGGTAATCATACAGTTTAGCATTTCAACCCATCACACTTTTGCCCACCAAGCCACCTCAGATATGACCCAGTTATATGCAAATAAGTATTGACTCTGCTCCAATAAGAATGGTCCAGCCTGAACTGCGAATCCTGGTTCTCTCTGAACTAGAACCCAAGAAACCGGAGACCTGTTTGCCCTGCTACTCTGAGTGATTGCCAGTTGGTAGACTTATTGAAAGCATTTCTCATCATTGTGTGTTTGAGATAGCTGACCCATACCTCCAGTACCCTGCGGTCATTGCATTGGCTACCGGTGGCCCAGCGGATCCAGTTTAAGGTCCTCTGTGTCGCCTACAAAATTCTGAAGGGGTCCCCAGCCACGATTCTTGTGGCTCTTCTTGCCCACTACACCCCAGCTCGACTCTTAAGATCTGCCGACCTAGAACTAGCTGTCGTGCCGCGCTTCAAGCGGAGTCGAGCTGGAGGACGCTCGTTTCGAGTGCGCGCGGCGGTTTTGTGGAACTCCCTGCCCCCGGCGATCCGCGCTATGAGGGATCTGCTTTCCTTTCGCCGTGCGGTGAAAACTTTTTTATTCCCTTAGTTTGTCTACACTGTTTGTTTATTGTTTCAGTTGTGTTGTGCAGCTGCCTTGTCGGGCGCCAGGACGCTCCTTATCTGGAGCATCTGTGCGCCAAATAAAAACGCATAACATAACATAACAACATAACATACAGTGCTCAATTTGTAAAAAAAAGAGAAGTGCAGGTGCTGAAAATTTTGCCATGGAAGCCACAGCTCACTTCTTCCTCCGATGAGCCCAACTTTCAACACTCTCGCTGCCCAGTCTCTATCTTCTAACCTTCATCTGTTGTCTGTCCCCTAAATCTTTGCTCTAAGAGTCTATCCTCTCAATTGTTTTCTATCATCTTTTTCACACCTGGTGTCTAACCTTATTCCCTGTATTTCTGATTTGCCCTCTATTCATTCTATCCCTGCCCTTTTTCCTCTTCACTTTTATCCCTTCTCTTCTCTCTCTCCCCTCGATCTTGGCTCTTTACTATCACTCTTCTAGCAGTGATTAGCTGTGTCTCTGTTGTATCTATTGTTGTATCTTTTGTCTGCTTTTTTTTCCTCTGTCCTGTCCTCTTCATCCTTTCATTCTATCTTCTCTCATCTTAATGCTCTCTTCTTCACATCATGGCTGCTTTCTCTTTGTATCTGATTTGCTCTCCTTTTCTTCAACTTAGCTCCGTCCTATCTCTCTCCTCTCCTGTTGTTTCTTTCTACTCTTTATTTCTGCTCTCTCTCTCATCTATAACACTGCAGCTGCCTGTGACCCCTGTCGTCAGCCTGTATATGTCCCAGCTATTTTTAGCTCTGCGTTTTCCAGTTATCATTCCTAAAGAAGTGGAAGATGGTGGTTTTTACTTTCTTACCTACACAGAGTGCAAAAACAAATTGTACACCAAATGAAAATGCTTTTTTGCATACAATAATCAGTGCAGTATGACTGGGTTTATTGCGGAACAGACGGCTCCTCGAGCACAGCAGGTGATGTGACTGCTAGTGCTGCCTGTAATTAGTAGGTCCAGGGATGGCGACGGCATCGGCATCCACAGCTCAGCTTGCTGTAACCCTGCCTGCTACAGCACAGGCATTATCCCCAGCCGTAATGCTGCCATACCGGTAAGTATGGCTGGGGTGCCTACTGGACTCATGCACACTCAGCAATTACCATGCTGTGGTGCAGCACACAGATTCTACAGGTGATGCCATGGCGCACAAAAGTTGTGTTGGTCCACAGCAGCATCGAGCACGTTGAGAATAGCAGCTATGCAGTGCTGCAAGATATGCTACTCTGGCTACGCAGCAAGTGGAAAGTCCACACTTACTTTAGTTTATTCTTCCTCAAAAGCCCTCACTCCCAAGTACAAAATGCACTCTCGCAGCTACCTTGCCTCAACTTCATCATGAGCCAGCCCCCAGCTACAATTATCCAATGGGAGGCTTAGGCTCAGGCAGTGGCATGGTGCAGCAGACCTGGGGAATAGAATGCAAGCCTTTGTTTGTCGATGACTTCTTGGATTTGTGATCGGCGTGATGACATCATCACTAACATGATGATACACAATCATGCCTGCCTGGACAGGCGTATGCTGGCCTGTCTATGAACATGTACCAGCCAGTCACCATGCAATGTATGTTATTCTTTTCATTTTGAATTTGAACAACACCTAAAGTGTCAGAAATTGTAGCCCCGGCCCTGTGAAAGAAATGCCGGTGCTGAGCACCTGAAAGTACCTGCTCAAATTAAGCAGTGGTCCCACCTCATGTCCCTGCATTTAGCCAAACACCGTCTTTGTAGAGAAAGGAATAATTACAAGCAGCGAGGGGCAGAAAACTAGATTAAAAAAAGAGTTCTTACAACCAACTGTTCAAGAATGAAAACATAGGGAAACCGCACTTAGAAGGAGCTCCTTTGTCTTTGAACAGAATTGAAGCTGCCGAACAAGTTTAGGAGGCAGCAAAAATCAACGACGCTGGTGTGAATGTATGGCAAGCAGCAGGCAAAACCAAAGTCATTTTCTCGACCTAAAAGTGCCTCTCATCATATAACATGACAGAATTTCCATGCTTTTAAAAATGTCTTTAAATCCAGAGAACTGGACAAGTGCTCATTCATCAGCCCCCGAACACCCTTTGCCACCACCATCGCCTACTTCATTGCAAACCACGCCAACACCTCAACAAACTACATACTCATTTGAGACCTAAATTTCTACCTCGACCACCCCAGAGACCCCAAGTCCACTATCCTTTGTGACAACCTGCCAGCATGGTACTTAAACAACTTGTCAGCACACCGAACCACAGAGCAGGACACAACCTCGACCCCATCTTCGTGGAAGGAAACAGCGTCCAATTCAGCCACACAACGCAGCCACCATTGACCGCCTACCACTGCATACACTTCACCATCAACAAACCCAAGGCACCCAAACCAGCCCCACACCCACCACAAAGGTACTGGAGCAAGGTTACTGATGAGCAACTTAACTCCACCCTCACCTGAGACAACCACACCTGGGCACCCAACCCAAATGACGCACACGATGCAGCCAGAGAATTCCACACCTGGATCTCCAACTGCGCAGACGAGCTTGCCCGCTACGCAACCCTGACAGACAAACGACCCAGGAAAGCGGCCTGGTTCACCACCGCTCTCCAAGAAGCCAGACGCACTTGCAGACACTTGGAGAAGTACTGGAGAAACACCAAGACAACCAAAAACCACACCACCCACAAGGATGTCATGACAGACTACCACAACCAGATCGGAGCCACCAAGAGGAACTAAATCCACAACAAAATCCTGGCCAACTCCACCAACTTCCAACAGACAACGCCCCAGGAAAGCTGTCTGGTTCAGCATCACTCTCCAAGAAGCCAGACGCACCTGCCGACGCCTGAAGAAGAACTGGAGAACCACCAAGACAACCGAAACCCACACCACCTACAAGGACGCAATGACAGACTACCAAAACCAGATCAGAGCCACCATGAGGAACTTCATCCACAACAAAATCCTGGACAACTCCACCAACTCCAACGAACTTTTCAGTGTCAATCAAGAATTTATTAACCCACACAGCAAAGCCACAGACATCACCCCATCTCAAGACCTCTGCGACACGCTTGGAACCTATTTCCACCTCAAATTCAAAAACCTCTACGACAACTTCATCGACAATCCACCAGGTGCCACAGACGGCCCCCATGCCCCCCAAAAACAACAGCCAGCCCACCATCCCCAACTGGACACCAATCATGGCCGAATACACCTCCTCGACCATGAAAACCATCCACTCGGGGGCCCCCACTGACCTCTTCCCCCCTTACATCTACCACAGAGCCGCTGCTGCCATCGCACCCGAACAACAACAACAATTCCAAAACAGACACCTTCCCAGATGACTGGAAGCATGCAGAAGTCAGACCCCTGCTCAAGAAGCTACAGCTGGCCCCGCCAACCTCAAGAACTATCGGACCATCTTGCTCCTCCCCTCTGCAGCCAAAATTGCAGAAAAAATAGTCAACAGGAAATTGACACGATTCATTGAAGAGAACGCCATCCTCAACCCATCCCAATCCGGTTTCCGAAGCAATCACAGCACAGAGACCGCCCACTCCACAGCCCTCATCCTACTCGACCTATCAGCGGCCTTCGACACCGTCTCCCACCACTAACTAGTCACCAGACTACACAATGCAGGCATACAAGGAACAGCCTTGGACTGGATCCGATCATTCCTCACCTGAAAAAGCCAAAGGGTCAGACTCCTACCCTTCCTCTCTAACTCTATGAAAATCACCTGTGGAGTCCCACAGGGTTCATCACTGAGCCCCACCCTCTTCACCATCTATATGGCCACCCTCGCAGCCATTGTCCGACAACACAGCCTCAACATCGTATCCTACACCGTCGACACCCAGCTCACCAAAGACCCCTCCACTGCCAAACTCAACTTCCAGAAAGCAATGCAAGACGTTGCAGTCTGGATGACTAACAGCTGCCTGAAGCTCAACCCTGAGAAGATAGAGTCCTTGTCCTTGGTACCTCCCCTTCTGCATGGGACAGCACCTGGTGGCCGACCACCCTTGGAAGCCCACCTACCCCCTCAGACCACACCAAGAACCTGGGCATCATTCTCGAGTCATCACTCACCATGAACCGACAGGTCAACGCTGTCACCTCCAGCTGCTTCAACACCCTCTGCATCCTCCGCAAGACCTTCAAGTGGATCCCCCCTGAGTCAAGGAAGACAGTCACCCTCGTACGCATCACCAGCAGACTGGACTAAGGAAACGCACTCTACACCAGCATCAACAAGTCCTTACTCCGCAAACTCTATACTGAACACCGCTTACAGACTCGTCCTCGGCATCCCCCGACACCAAAACATCAGCCAACACCTACAAAGTCTCTACTGGCTCCCCGTGCAGAAAAGAGTAACTTTCAAAATCCTCGCTCACGCCTGCAAATGCCTACACAACATGGGACCCAAATACCTCAACGACAGGATCAACTTCCACGTACCTAAAATAAACCTCTGATCTTCAAACCTCACACTGGCCGAAACCCAGCGCATCCACAGAGCCAGAGCAGGCAAAAGATCCTTCGCTCACATTGCAGCCAAGACCTGGAACGAGCTATCGGACGACATCAGACACGCCCCCTCCCTGAACACCTTCAGGAAGACCCTCAAGTCCTGGCTCTTTGGCTAAACAGATCTGCGGACGCCCCTCCCTCAGCTCCTTGAGACCCTCACAGTTGAGTAGCGCGCTTACAATTCCCTGATTGATTGATTGATTCAGTTACATAATTTTCATTATTAAAGTAAAATGAAATAATAGCCACACCACTGTGAAACGATCTGTCACATTTAGGCAATCTGAAAATATGGACTAACATGACGCTCTTTTTGTTGTATATCCATTTTGCCTTACTTCATATGAGCCCAAATATCAAGTCCAAAAGAAAAGAGGGGCACAATGTACAGTTGATATTATTTTATTGACACTTTCAAGTAAAATTTGCAAGTGATAAACTTGTTTTTCACAAATTCGCATTGCTTCATCAGGGCCACACAAAGTTCAAAAATATCACTTTTGTTTTAGCCGAGCTCAGTCACATCCCAGTCCTTTTACTTCACATAGCTCAAATGCGTTCTCTACATACTTTTTTACAGGCGTAGTGACCTCTGCCCAAGCCTCATAGCACATGCAAATGAGAGTATATTGATACAAGGAACATGGATCCCAGCTATAACCCACAGCTCTAAATAAAGCTTTAGGTCACCCTTCAGCAGCTACACAGCTATCATCTAAGTTGTGAATGAGGCACTACTCATTTTTGTTTTTAAAAAAGACCACTCATCTGGTACTTTTATTACGAACATGGGTCTATGATTTGTTTTCATTTTAACTTTAAGGCACTAATAATCTCAGGCATGAGTGACATTTACATTCTCATCTTCTTGCTGCCTCCAGACCACAGTACTTCTAGCAATGCAAATGAGTGAACACATCACATACATTATTATGCTTATTTATCTGTCCCTTAAATTATTAGGTAGCTAATTCTGCTTTCTGCTGTTTTTATTACTTTATTCTTTCCCACATTGCTCTAAGCTAGGCTGTCTCCAAGATTTTTTTCTTCAGACTATTTTCTTTAAAGAAATATAGTGCTGTTGAAATAAAAGTGTCATTGTTTTAAGTTTTTGCTCTATAATACCAACGTTGGTGTGACTGGTTATTTTTCCCCTGTAGTTACCGTGCATCTCTTAATATGTTGCCCAACGTGTAAGTAAAAAGCAGCAAGTAGCTGCCTTCTATCCACGTACTTCTGTTCGTTTCTGGAGGAATAAATGAAGTATTTACAAAAAACTATTTGCCTTTCTTCATGAAGTGTGGGAATGCTGGTTAGTCATAAATGTGATGAGCTGTGTTCTTGTTGTCTCCCGACCCAGTCAGTCCCTTTGGCACTAATGTCATTTCCTTTTTGCTGTATTGTGTAACGGCATCACCCTTTGCTGTATTGTTATGTACTTTGCTTACGGGTTATCACTATTTTAATGATGTTTTGTATATTGACGGCGTTTGACCTATGTATACTCACATGTATTTCCTATAGGCACTACATGTAAAGCGCTCTGATACCTTCGGGTCTAGCTAGCGCTATATAAAACTCTAAATAAATAAATGTTTGCTGGGACTAATGTATTTTGTCCCGTATATAGTTATAGCTTAATAGCCAATTGTAAACAATGAGGTGCAATCACAATTTTCGGGGCCATCTACACAAGTAGAGATGAACTTTTATACTCACTAGGATAGCATTAAGTTAAAGCTGAATTTTTTAGCAGCTGAATTCTGCCCTTTTCCATGTCGAGCAGTGTGCTAAAATGGGCCCGAAGTTTGACTTTATGGGCATTCAATATGTTCAGTCATTGAATGAAACTTGCATATCAAGATATTGAAACTTTTGAATTTAATTTCCTCCATCGGAGTTTCAGGACGGTATAGGCAATTGATAAAGTTCATTTTGCAACCCAGTGTATCTGGGCGGGGTTTTATCATATACATAATATAAGTAAGATGCATGGCAAATTTGGCCTTAAAAAATCCAATAGGGAAGTTCATAAACATTTAATCGTTCCTAGGAGTGTGTGAAAGGGAGTCCATGAAAATAATGAATATAAAAAAATGGAATGCTGAGAGCTGCACTGAACATAATGAAGTGCCTTAGGACCAATAATAACAGACGTAAAACTTCTGTTCCAACTTTCAAGTGTGTGTCTTACTGTTTTCTACTTTATTCTAAAATATTTTACCTTTAGTGCTTGGAATGTTCTATTATGATTATAGCACATCTGCCTCGTGTTATGCAAGTTGTTAAAGGCTCTCTCATAAAAAAAGCATTTTCTCCTGTTATATACATTGTTTTCCCTTTTTCTTGGGGAATACTTATATTTTGCAATTGACACTTATATTTACTCATCCTTTTATATCTTTCTGTTTCCTTTCTCTCATTGCATTGTGAATTGTATTTTGTACTGATGTTTTACTTAGTATATTTGATCTAATAAAGCTTTTTAAACTAAAAAAAAAGGCTCTCTCATTATTGAACTGAGCATAATTTGTGAAGCAGTCCTTTAAAAACCTTATAGCCCTCTGCAGCATCCCATATTGCGGTCATATTGTGGAAGATCAAAGCTTTATGGCTATGGGACAGTACAATTTGGTGACTAGCAGCAGTACAGCGCAAGCTAAAAGTCACAAAAACGCACACTCTAGAGATCAGGGGCACAACTAGACCCGAACTTCGGGAGCGGGGGCTAAGAATCCCTAATACTAGTCGCACATGGTGCAACAGTCATTTGTTTGGCGCCTCTCCACCCATTTTCTCCTCCATGAGTTCACTCACTACCGCTCACCAACAGTGCACCTCATCTCTCTATTGCCCTTTTCTGACAAACATTTCATTTTTTTAGTGCTACTCATAGTTTACTCACACTCAGAACTGTGATCTGCATGGTACACGTTCTTTGTAGCAGGCACATTGACCCTCTGCGCTGTGTGGGTGACAGGAGTGCCCATGTAAGTGCGCGGTTAGTGATGCAACAGTGTGAGAGTAGGGTGACAGGATTGACTGCAGAGTGAGTGAGGTGACCATATGATTTTCAGTGCGGATGTAAGTGCAGAGGGGGATGAATGAATGTATGGTTAGTGACGGGTTTGTTTCAGTGAGATTGCAGAGTGAGCAGTGAGGTAGACAGGTGAGTGAAGTGTCACATGGGAGCAGGGTGAATAGTGTGCTAGTCTGATTGCAGGGTAAGGGACATGGTGTACAGCGCAAGTGCATTATGAGTGTAGAGTGAACACTGTGATTGCATAGTGAGCGGTGTGCTCATGTGACCGCAGGGTAAGTGGAGGGAGAACGGTGTGAGTTCATTGTGAGTGACATAAGTGCAGTGTGGTCACTGTGAGTGTAGGGTGAGCGGGTGAATGGTGTGAGTGCATGGTGATCAGTGTGAGTACATTGTGATTGCTGTGAGTGCAGGGTGAGTGTAAAAGTGAAGGACAAGAATGAGGAGTGAGTTGTCTAAATGCAAGGGGTAGGCAGACAAAATATCGAGTTTTAAATATCAACATACCACAATGTCGATGTTTAAATAGCGAAGGGACATAATATAGAAGGTAAGTTATATCGTCAAAGGGACATAATATAGAAGGTAAGTTATACCGATATGTTTAATATCGATGTTAGTAATATCTATGTTACTATTATCGATGTTAGTAATATCTATGTTACTAATATCAATGTTACTAATATCGATGTTAGTAATATCGATGTTACTAATATCGATTTTTGTATGATTTTCATGTATATTATTATGTATTTATTTTGTATTTAATTTTTATTTATGTAATTTAAGTACATTTTGTATTTTAGTACTGTAGCGGGTTCTGGGTTTATAGGGGAATAGGGTGAGAAGTAATTTAATTATAGTAAATTAATTGTCAATCATTAGGTATTATAAATTAATTTTAATTAATTGGTAATTCATTTTTATTAATTGGTAATTCATTTTTATTATTTGATTAATTGATAATTATGTTCTGTAGCGGGTTCTGGGTTTATAGGGGAATAGGGTGGGAAGTAATTTAATTATAGTAAATTAATTATTAATTATTAGGAATTATAAATTAATTTTAATTCATTGGTAATTAATTTGAATTCATTGGTAATTAATTTTAATTAATTGTTAATTAATTTTAATTAATTGATTGATTGATAATTATGTTCTGTAGCAGGGTTTGGGTTTATAGGGGAATAGGGTGGGACATAATTTAATTATAGTAAATTAATTATTAATTATTAGGAAATATAAATTAATTTTAATTAATTAGTAATTCTTTTTTTTAAAAATTGGTAATTCATTTGAATTAATTGAGTAATTGATAATTATGTTCTGTAGCGGGTAATAGGTTTATAGGGGAATAGGGTGGGACGTAATTTAGATGTAATTAGGTAATCTTTTTTTTAATTCATTGTTTTGTAAATTATATTATTGTTAATTAATTATTAATTTGTAATTTATTATTATTAATTGGCATTTATTATTCATTCATTTTTGCCTATTTATTTATTGCTAATCATGTTTTTAATAATTATGTATTGGTATTTGTAAATAGTTTATATCTATTTAATAATTAATTTTTGTATTATTTTAAATTATTAATTTATTTATAAGTATGTTATTTTTACCTTCTACGCTATCCAATACTTTCCCCACTGTTGCACTCTCTGGAGTTGGAATAGTAATTTTTACCCCTACGCTATCCAACACTTTCCCTACTGTTGCACTCTCTGGAGTGGGAATAGTAATTTTTACCCCTACGCTATCCAACACTTTCCCTACTGTTGCACTCTCTGGAGTGGGAGTAGTAATTTTTACCCCTACGCTATCCAACACTTGCCCTACTGTTGCACTCTCTGGAGTAGGAATAGTAATTTTTACCCCTACACTATCCAACACTTTCCCTACTGTTGCACTCTCTGGAGTCGGAATAGTAATTTTTACCCCTACGCTACCCAACACTTTCCCTACTGTTGCACTCTCTGGAGTCGGAATAGTAATTTTTACCCCTACACTATCCAACACTTTCCCTACTGTTGCACTCTCTGGAGTTGGAATAGTAATTTTTACCCCTACGCTATCCAACACTTTCCCTACTGTTGCACTCTCTGGAGTTGGAATAGTAATTTTTACCCCTACGCTATCCAACACTTTCCCTACTGTTGCACTAACTGGAGTTGGAATAGTAATTTTTACCCCTACGCTATCCAACACTTTCCCTACTGTTGCATTCTCTGGAGTTGGAATAGTAATTGTTACCCCAACGCTATCCAACACTTTCCCTACTGTTGCACTCTCTGGAGTTGGAATAGTAATTTTTACCCCTACGCTATCCAACACTTTCCCTACTGTTGCACTCTCTGGAGTTGGAATAGTAATTTTTACCCCTACGCTATCCAACACTTTCCCTACAGTTGCACTAACTGGAGTTGGATTAGTCATTTTTACCCCTACGCTATCAAACACTTTCCCTACTGTTGCACTAACTGGAGTTGGAATAGGCTGTGTCCAAGGATCATCCCCACCCACTGGTTACTCAGCTCTATTAAAGTTGCCCTTCCCACCAGCTCCTCTAAACACATTCAGGACCAGCCGAAGAACAGAAGGAGTCTACACCTGCTGTTTGATACCTGTGAGGAGACCGGATGGGTGGGACCTGCTATCATGCACTATCCTTTTTGGTCCTCTGGGATGTGGTCAATCAACGGGATGCTAGTTCCCACTGCCCCACCTCGATACTGAGGCCCTTCCTGTGATCTCATTGCGATCATGATGTACTCACCATGGGGGAAAAGAGAATGTGAAGAGGAAGGGAGAGCGCCTTAAAGGAAGGTCTCAGATGCCCCATAGCTGGTTCCTCACTTAATGGCGAGTGAGATCTGAAATGATATGATATGTGTTAGCTCGTTACACTTTTCTACTAAACCTTTTTATCTTGTATTGCCCCTTCCAGACAATATCATGTATCCGCAGTAGTCCCCTCGCCTGCTTCTGATGTAGTTTCTCTTTCCTTGCTCAAAATATGATTCTAGGGTGATCTTGGGAAAAAAAGATATCAATGATAAGACCAAATTACTACCTAGTCTGTGCCTTTTCCCCTTATGCTATCATATGCATTTAATGCATCTACTAGGTTCTTTTCTTGATCTTAAGGAGTCCTTGTGGATTCTCCGACTGTTTTGTTTTTCACTTCAACATGTATTATCAGTACACTGTACCCATATCTGCAATACTTTTACAGTTCTATACTTACGTTTTTATGAGATGAGCAGCTGTTCTTTATTGTAATTTATTACAAATAAGCTATATTTTTCTAATCAACATTTGTTTTTAAACTTCAATTTTCAGGTTAGCACAGCGGTTAGTGCAGAACATGCTTTGCCAAACATTATTAAAACTACAATTTTCGGAAACACCAATGTTAGTGAGTAACAAGCCAAAAGCAACTCCACAGGAAAAGATTTGCTACAGTACAAAGGTAAGTCAAAGTCTATTGTTAGTAGTTTTACAGCGCACTAAATTCATGATGTGTTACTGCCTGGTAAGTATGTTCCATATTGTCCTTAAGCTTTTACTTCCTTCTCTCAGGGGTGGAGGTGACTCGGAGGTGAGGTCCAGGAATCCAGGTCTTAACTGGAGAAGAGATCAGGATGTGCAACCACTTGCAGTGGGTATCTAAACAGCAAGCACCTACTTGAACATGGGTGTGGCCTTAAATAGCGGCCGCACCCAAGATGGCTGTCAGATCTCCTTAGACTCCCTTAGTCTCGCAAGAGTTCAAATGAGTGCAGATTGGTGTCTCGGGCTTTATGCTTGCGCTAAGGCGCTCAGGAACTTTTTAATGTTCATGCTAATCAGGAAGCGTGGAGCTTGAGGGTCATTTGGTTTATGCAAAGGTGCCTCTGAATGACAAACTATTTCTAGTGTGGTGGTTGGCCTGCAGGCCCAACACCTGCTCCTACTGGTACCATGGAAAATAAAGTGAATTCCAAGAGTCAGTTGGCTGACTGCCGTTGTGGCAATAGGGAAACAACAAGCTACAAGGGGCCTTTTGCCTGAAGTTCCCAAATGACCAGTACCTACTTGACCAGGACTGGACCCTGCTGGTGGACTCTGCTGGAGTAGGTACTTATTGGTATTTCAAGCTCTCTGTAGCATCAAAGGAACCTCACAGCATAGGTGTCCAATATCAATACATCTTCAGGGATGTATGACGTTACAACGCATACTTTTACAACGCATACCGTTACAACGATTTTTTTACAACGCAAAAACTTTTACAACGCATACCATTACAACGCATGTTTTTACAACGCAAATACCTTTACAACGCATACCATTACAACATAAGTATTGGTAAGTATACAATATTTTTTTATTTTAAATTAATTGTAATTAATATAATTTAATTTAATTTAATTAATGTAATTTTTTTTTACCCTGTACCCCTGTACCCCAAAAAAACCCAAGTTAACCCAGAACCCTAAAAATACCCCTGTACCCCAAAAACCCAAAACTGTCCCTGAACCCTAAAAATACCCCTGTACCCCAAAAACCCAAATCTGTCCCTGAACCCTAAAAATACCCCTGTACCCCAAAAACCCAAAACTGACCCTGAACCCTAAAAATACCCCTTTACCCAAAAACTGAAAACTGACCCTGAACCCTAAAAATACCCCTTTACCCAAAAACTGAAAACTGACCCTGAACCCTAAAAATACCCCTTTACCCAAAAACTGAAAACTGACCCTGAACCCTAAAAATACCCCTTTACCCAAAAACTGAAAACTGACCCTGAACCTTAAAAATACCCCTTTACCCAAAAACTGAAAACTGACCCTGAACCCTAAAAATACCCCTTTACCCAAAAACTGAAAACTGACCCTGAACCCTAAAAATACCCCTTTACCCAAAAACTGAAAACTTAAAAAGAAAAAAAAAACATATAAAATATTAAATATAATTATATACTTACCAATACTTACGTTGTAATGGCATGCGTTGTAAAAGTACTTGCGTTGTAAAAACATGCGTTGTAATGGTATGCGTTGTAAAAGTTTTTGCGTTGTAAAAGTTTCGTTGTAATGGCAGTGCGTTGTAAAAGTTGCGTTGTAAAGGTTGTTTCCCCATCTTCAGGCTTGGCATGCCAAAGGATTGTGAGCTCCATAACAAAAGGCTCCAAAGGTAGAAATCTTGACCAGGCCAAGGTGCACAAAGTAATCGGATGCTGTGAGGATGTTATCCGCTATGAAATTTGAATTTCTCCTGCTTAGTGCTTTTCCAAGTCAAAACCAGCAGTTTCTGCTGGAACTTGTTCAGTGGCTATGTGGCTTTGAAAGGAATTTGTTGGCAAAAACTTCCAGCCTCTCACTTTTGAAGCATTTTGACTTCTATTTCAGAGAGTAAGTTCAACCAGGATGAATCTGCTCGGCATTTCAGAAACTCTCTTAATTGAAATCATGCCTAAGTCTTGGACACCTGGGAACACTACTTATTAGTGCCACTTTACTTTTTCAAGGTTCCTTTTTTGTCTTCAGTCTTAAGAAAATGATCTATTGTTGCACTTATTAGATGTTTGTCACTTTGCTGTCATTTTATTTATTAAAATGTTCACTATTTTTATGAATTGCAATTGTATTTAATCGTTTTAACAGGTTTGGTACTTCTAAATGCTTTTCACATTTTCACTGAGTTAAGCCTGCCTTCTTTGTGCCATAGGTACTGGGGGATAAGCTGAGGTTTAAGTTACCAAAATCTTTTCCTGCGCCTAACAGGTAAGTGACTTTATTATTTGTGGTGGAATACTATCCACTCCAAGTAATGATTTCCTAACTTAAAAGTAGTTTAATTTATTGAAGATTAAGGGTCTGATTCAAAAAGTTAAATTTGCACACTTTTCTCGTTGTTTACTGTTCTGTACCTCAAATATGAATTTACTTTGAAAAGACAAGAGGCATTTGGCAAAACAGCAACAGTTAATTCAATTAAACACTTCAGCTGGGAATACAGATTAAAGAAACAGGTCCTAGCTCTGTCTCGAAGTACAATCAATTTGAGCGAGTTTTATACGGTTTTGGGGGTATAAAAGTACATCCGGGGATCCTAGTTTGTAAAAGAATATGGGCCTTGTCTATCCATTCGTAAATAAAAGGTCCCTGATAACAAATGTAGGTGGGCCTCAATCATGCGTGGACACAATATGGGCCAGTGGGTAATGTGTCTAGTTTTCGGGCATGAGGGGCACGTGATCACTGCATGCACTGTGAGTCCTGTGTCTTGATTCACTGCGTGTTCCTAACATTATGTGGCATCTGACTCAATGGTGTTTTGGGAATGCGCACACTCCACTGACCGGGACCTACGTTTCCTGTTTGAACATTTGTGTGCCGGCTACATGCCACCAAATCTGTCACCTGTCAATCAGTTACCGTGGGCCTAGGTCGCAGAGCCTGCCTGTTCACATATTTCTGAGTCTAGTTAAGGGAGAGTTCATGATGAGCAAATCTGATAACAGTGATATGATTTTATTCATCGGTGCAGGGGTACCATTATAAGCATTGCCATCAATATCAACATTTCCCATTCTAGGTGAATTTCCAACTACATTATCTAACCCATACTTCATGACTGTCACATTACTTGGGACATTATGTTCTTTAGTTTTGAGTAATACTATTTTCTAAATTTGAGGACTGTGTTTTAATAGCAGGAAACCCTCAATGGTAGGAAACCACACAAGAACAATACAAATGTGAAAATGGACAACAGTGACTTGCATATTCGAGTCAACCACTGGAGGAGCCAGGCAAACCATTTTAAATGCCTTGCCTGCTATGGGGCACCTTACTCCTCACGCATTTCTCGTTGTAAACGGTGGCAAGAGTCAGAGTTCTGTTATCCAGGTCATTACCTCAGATAAACATGCAGCAAGATGCACCAATCTTGACAGACACCCCTCCCTTCATTGCGGTCATTAAGTCCAGCACATATCAATGTTGCATCACAACTCTCAGTTTTTCCTTGATCGCATTAAAGCCAAGCTCAGGGCTGGTCATCATCTTGAGCATCCCCTACCTGGTTATCTTTATCCGGTGGGCGTTGGCTTTCATCTGCAATGTAAAGAGGGATATTGTTGATTTGTGTGTTGGAAAACAGTCTCAATTAATCCGGAATGTCCTTGTACTGAGCCCAACCAAAATATTAATCAGTTCCTTTCTCTCGAGCCTGATGCAACAGAGCCGTCCTCCTTGTTTGCGGGTGTTAGTGCAACTCTGACTGATCTTCTCCAGGAATGACCAGGGTCGGCATGTGTTTAGTGACAAGGTAGCAGAGGCCTCCCCATCTGGGGATGAGCTGAGTACAAGCACGCTCACCGTAAATCCATTAGGTATCCATCAATGTGGGGGTGCCCCGTTACAAGCCCGGTATTTGCTGCACTGTACCTCAGTTCTCATTCGTTCCCAGTGGAATGGTTCCTTTTGCCCTAAAAGACATGGAATATAGTGTACATTTCCGTACATTTAAGGGTTGCCCCTTTTCTTCGAACCATGTATATCCAGTTACTTCAGCATACCAGATTTCCTAACATGGGGTATCTATGTTGTTATTTAAACCTCCCCTAAAAGACTTGTTTCCCTTTGCATCATCGAGGTAGATGACCCTACACTGGATCTCCATCTCTGGGGTCCATTTGTTATTAAAGAAGACTGTCCCAGAAATACTAAGGGCCACTCAGGGACTACAGATGGATTCAGGAGCTGACATGTCTGTGCATTAATGTGGCGGTTTAAATACCTCCAAGAAACTATTTCATGGAAAGTCTTGGGGCAAACCATATCCTTCCGCATGGATTACCTCCTGCGCATCCTATCTAGCTCTGCTTGAATGTCGCTAGGTTCAGGAAAAAAATGCAATGCTGTGGGATTGCTCTTGCATCGGGTCAGAATCACTAATACTTTATGGGGTTCTATTCTGTTGGGTTGAATCTTGGCCCTAATCCTACACAGATATAGGTGGAAAAGGCATATTGCTTTTTCTGGGGCTGCATCTTGGGACAAGTAAAGCCTGTCTGCACCTACTGCATACAGTATCATGATGTACATGACCTGGCTGTTGTCTTTGGGAAACATCCTTTACAACACAACTTTTACAATGCACTACCATTACGATGCAATTATTACAACGCAAGTCATTACAACGAATTGCGCTGGAGGGCGCTCTAGGATAGGGAATAGTTTCATTACTATCCAACACCTTCCCTACTATCCACGGGGACTGGAGTTGGAATAGTAAATTAGCCTTTTTACTATCCAGCGCCCTCCAACGCAAGTCGTTGTAACGACTTGCGTTGTAAAACCTGCGTCGTAATGGCATGCGTTGTAAAAGCATGCATTGTAACATCATACATCCTTGTCTTTCAGCCCACAGTGATCATGTACTGATACCATATGTTGTGAAAGGAGGTGCTGTGTATTGTGTGTGAAATGCTACTGTTGGGTTCATTGTAAATAAAAGTGATGTGGAGAGAGGTCCTTACACAAACACATTAATACTGTTTTGCAGTTCCTAACAATCCGTAGGACCTGCGCATTGTTCGGACAAGATAAACTAATGCTTGGTGTTAAGACTGATTACGGAGACCCCCGCAGAATCTGTTGGCCTATAGACCAGCAAGCTCACAGTGCCACTGTAAGCCCCACTAAGCGACCAGGGAGCTAACAGTTTCTGGCAACCACTGAACATGACAACCCTAATTCCTCAGGAATAGTGAAAACAGTACAGAATCTTTCGCTCACTTACTCACGCTCATTTCTTCTCAGAGGAATATACAGAGAATACACAGTGGGACATTTCCAATAATATTTATTGAAGCAACGTTATTCTTGCATAAAATATGTGTGCTTGTTAGATCTGGGGGTCTCTAGTTGGCAGAGGTAGGTACCACTGTCCAAAAAGGGACCCTTGCTTCTAGTCAGGGCAAGGAGATAACCCTCTGAGATAACCCCTGCTCACCCTCTAGGTAGCTTGGCACGAGCAGTCTAGGCTAACCAGAGGCAATGCGTAAAGTATTAGTACCAACACTCACAGTAACACAGTGGAAACACCACAAACTGACTTCACAACAGTTTAGAAAAATAAAGGTATTTTTGATATAAACTACACAAAACCAAAACAACAAAAATCCAACATACACAGTTCAAGAATATGGTTTCAAAAAGAGTTCTTAAGGTTGCGTTAGAATTCTCTACGTTGCAATAGAATTCTCTACTGATGCGTGAAAAGTTCACAGTTGCGTCACGTTTACTCACAGTACCTTTTAGTTGCAACAAAGTTTCAAAAGCAGAAGCTGGTGTGGAGGAAAACAATCGATGCGTTGCTCCTGAGACCCTGGGGAGGTGATGCGACAACCCCGCTGCAGCAGCGGGCGTGTTGCGACGAATCTGGTCTGTATGGGGAGGAAGGCCACTCGTATGGATTCGTAGGTGCGTAGGTTCCGTAGGAAGTCTGTTCTCGCAAAGGCACGATGCGACGATCTCGTAGAGGCTGCGACGAGCTGCGGGGCGACAATGCGCGGTCCAGTGGTTATCCTCTCTCTCGCAGCTCCTCGATGCGATGGTTCTGCGATGATGCTCGCAGCGACGTGTTGCGGTCCGCAAGGAAGCGGTGCGGCGATCTCACCCAGCGACGACAGGCTCTGCGACGATACTCGCAGCGATGTTCGATTCTCCCGCACCGGTCTGGTGCGTCCCGCAAACGAAGGATGCGACGGCTCTGGCAGCGGCGTCAGGCGCTGCGACGATCTCGCCCTTCGTAGCGGCGGGAAACTTCTCGCACTGTCGGGGATGCGCTCCGCAAGCGAGAGATGCGACACTTTTCAGTTTCAAAAGTCACTCAAGCTTAGTTTCAAGCTTCCCAACACAGGTACAACTTCCAGAGGCCCCACAACTGGTTCAAGCACTCTAGGAAGGACAGAACTCTCTCAGCAGAGTTCAGGGAAGCTGGGGGTGAAGTCCTTTTGTTCCTGGGACTTCAAAACAGGGAGCCAGCTCTTCTCAGGCCCTTGGGGATTCCTTCAAGCAAGGGGACACAGCACAAAGCAAAGTCCTTCCCCTCTCCTTGGCAGCAAAGCAACAGGTCAGTCCAGCAGAGCAACAGCAGGACAGTCTTCCTTCTTCAGTTTCAGCTTTCTCCTTGGCAGAGGTTCCTTCTTGATTTCCAGGATGATCTAATTTTCTGTTGTCAGGGGTCCTGTACTTATACCCCTAAAGTCTTTGTTCTCTGGGTACATGTGGGCCCTGAGCCCGGTCTGAACCAGTTCTGTGTCGTTCCTGAGTACTTTGTTTTGCTGGCTGCATCTTTCCTTTCAGAGTGAGGGGCAGGGTCCTCAGCCGCCCAGCAGGGGGGTGGAGCCAGCATTGTGGAAGGCAGCCACAGCCCTATTCAGCCCAGGTGCTAACTCCTCCCACCACTCCAGTTGCAAATGCAGTCATTCAGTCTAGTGCTGACTCATCCAGCCTCCTGGGGAATCCCCCAGCCCCTGTCACTCTCAAACCAGCCAGTCAATACACAAACAGGCCCAGGCACATAGAAGGGTCAGACAAGAGAACAGCAACTTTCTAAAAGTGCTGTTCTCAAACAAAGGATTTAAAAACAACCTTTCCTAAAAGATGTGTTATTAAATTCTGAGTTCAGGGATACGAGATACTTATGTCCTATCTTGTTCCTATGGGAAGAAATGCTGTTAACCACTGTAGCCAGCATCCCCCATGTTAACCTATGGAGCAAGATAGCCTTACAGTAGTGAAAAACGAAAATGGCTGCCATTCACTACCAAAGCATGTCACCTGCACTAGTACATGCTCTACCTTTTACATACACTGCACCCTGCCCAGGGGGGTACCTTGGGCCTTCCATAGGGGTGACTGATGTGCACAAAAAGGGAAGGGTTAGGCCTGGGCAGTGGGGACACTGACCTGAAGGACATGGCAGTTCTAAACTTCACACAGGCACTGCAGTGTCAGGCCTGAGACATCATTTTAGGGCTACTCCTGTGGGTGGCACAATCAGTGCTGCAGTCCCACTAGTAGCATTTGTCATCACCAGCCCTGGCACACCCAGTGCACTTTACCAGGGACTTCGTGGTGATACAAATATGCCAAACATGTATATTCAATCAGAATAACAATTTACACAGGGAGCACTTACACTCTGGCACTGATCAGCAGTGGCAGAGTGTCCAAAGCATCTAAACCAGCAAAAACGAAATCCAGCACAGCATCACAAATACAGGAGGTAGAGGCAAAAAGATAGGGGAAACCACGCCAAAGATGCCAGGTCTAACACGTGTCCCCTCCAGCTGAAAGTGGGGAGAACTGCCCACCCTCTTGGGAGTTCTCTTCACTAAGGCGGAAAAACCTGGACAGATCATCAGCAGGGCGGTGTTCCACCTTGAAGTCCATTCCCTGTAGGGAGATGGACCACCTCAACAGTTTAGGGTTCTCACCCCTCATTTGCATTAACCATCTGAGGGGCCTGTGGTCGGTCTGAACACGGAAGTGAGTCCCAAACAGGTAGGGCCTCAACTTCTTCAGAGCCCAGACCACAGCAAATGCCTCTCTCTCAATCGTACTCCACCTCCGTTCCCTGGGGAGTAGTCTCCTGCTAATGAAGGCTACCGGCTTGTCTCCTCCCTCCTCAGTGATTTGTGAGAGTACTGCTCCCACATCATGCTCTGAAGCGTCTGTCTGTACTATGAACTCACTGGAAAAGTCAGGTGCCTTGAGCACCGGTGCTGGGCACATGGCAGTTTTCAGGGTTTCAAAAGCAGTTTGGCAGGCGTCAGTCCAGTCAACTCTTTTGGGCAACTTCTTGGAAGTGAGTTCTGTCAAGGGGGCGACAATGGTGCCATATCCCTTGACAAACCGTCTGTAATACCCGGTGAGTCCTAAAAAGGCTCTCACCTCTGTCTGGGTCTTGGGGGGCTCCCAAGCCAGAATGGTATCAATCTTTGCCTGTAGGGGCGCCACCTGGCCGCTCCCCACTTGGTGCCCCAAATTCACCACAGATCCCTGCCCTATCTGGCACTTGCTGGTCTTGATAGTGAGGCCTGGCCTTTGCAGAGCCTTCAACACTTCGCAGAGGTGTTGCAAATGTTCCTCCCACGTGGAGCTGAACACAGCAATGTCATCCAGGTATGCGGCGCTGAATTCCTCCAGCCCGGTCAGTAACTGGTTAACCAGTCTCTGGAATGTGGCAGGGGCATTTTTCAACCCAAAGGGCATGACTCGGAACTGGAAGTGCCCCTCTGGTGTTGAAAATGCTTACCTCTCTTTGGCCCCATCAGTTAAGGCAATCTGCCAGTACCCGGAAGTCAAATCAAATGTACTGAGGTACTGGGCAGCTCCCAACCGATCCACGAGCTCATCAGCTCTGGGGATGGGGTGTGCGTCAGTCTTCCTGACCGCATTGAGCCCACGGTAGTCCACGCAAAACCGGAGTTCTGGAGGGCCACCGGGCGTAGCAGCTTTCTTGGGCACCAAGACCACTGGGCTAGCCCAGGGGCTGCTGGAGGGCTCAATCACCCCTAGCGCCAACATCTTGGAAACCTCTTCCTTGATGCTGGCCCTGGCCTTGTAAGCTACCCTGTAAAATTTTTGTTTCACAGGCAGACTGTCTCCAGTGTCCACATCATGGACGCACCAGTTGGTGACACCTGGGGTCAGGGAGAACAGGGAGGAGAACTGACCCAACACTTGGCGACAGTCACTCTGCTGCTCTGGGGTCAGGGTGGGCGAGAGGACCACACCATCCACTGACCCATCTTGCTCCTTAACTGCCTGGAGGTCAGGGAGAGGTTCACTATCCTCTTCCATTCCTGCATCTGTAGCCATGAGCATAGTCACCTCAGACCTCTCAAAGTGTGGTTTGAGGCGGTTCACATGTAAGACTCTCAGGGGCTGCCTGGGAGTCCTCAGGTTAACCAGGTAGGTTACCTCACTCTTCCTTTCCACCACCTCATATGGCCCAGTCCACTTGTCTTGGAGCGCACAAGGCCCACTGGCGCCATCACCCACACTTTCTGCCCAGGTTGAAATTCGACCAGAGTGGTATTCTGGTCGTACCATCTTTTCCTTTCTTCCTGGCTTGCTTCCTGGTTCGCCTGGCGAGCTTCCTGAAGCGTTGTGTCTGGTTGCGAATGGCCAGCACATAGCTGAACACATCCTGGGGGGTTTTCCCACGGGACTTTTCCCAACCCTCCTTCACCAGTGAGAGAGGTCCTCTAACAGGGTGGCCATACAGGAGTTCAAAGGGACTGAACCCTAAGGACTTGTGAGGCACCTCCCTGTAGGCAAACAACAGGCATGGTAACAAGACGTCCCACTTCCGTCTCATGGGCTCCGCTAAGCCCATAATCATACCTTTCAGGGTCCTGTTGAACCTTTCAACCAACCCATTTCCTTGAGGATGGTAAGGAGTGGTGAACTTATTAGTTACCCCACACTCCTCCCACAGAGATTTCATGTATTTAGATATGAAGTTGGTAGCCCGGTCGGAGACCACCTCTCTGGGGAACCCCACACGGGAAAAGATCCCCATCAATACACGGCCCACCACGGGTGCTGTGATTGTCCTGAGAGGGACTGCTTCCGGGTAACGGGTGGCATGGTCCACCAAGACCAGGATGAACCTGTTGCCTAAGGCTGTCTTGGGGTCCAGGGGCCCTACAATGTCTATGCCAACCCGCTCGAAAGGGGTGCTCACTACTGGGAAGGGTTGAAGGGGGGCCTTCAACTTCATTCCAGTCTTGCCACTGGCTTGACAGGTTTGGCAAGATCTGCAAAAGGAACCAACGTGCTTTCTCATCTGGGGCCAGTGAAAGTGGGTGACAAGCCGGTTCAGGGTCTTGTCTTGCCCTAGATGTCCTGCAAGAGGCACGTCATAAGCCAGACCCATTAGGAAGTTTCTGAAGCGCTCGGGTACCACCAGCACACGGGCTGCACCGGACTCAGCTATAGAGTAGGTCATCTTCCCAGTAGATAAAGTGATCTCTGGCTGCTCCACTTGCTGCCTGATCTACAGCCTGTTGCCGCAGACCATCGAGGGAAGGGCATTCCTTCTGCGCCTGGCAGAACTCCTCCCTGGAGGGACCACCTTCCTGCTGCCAATGGGTCAGCTCAGGTAGGTCTCCCAGTTCGGCCACCTGTTCCCCTGTAGGTTCCAGGGCATCCCCCTCAGGTTCTGCTTCCTCCTGGACCGTGGGAACGGCTGGGGCTGGTTTCCCGCGCCCTCTGCCTCTTCCTCTCCTGGCAGTCTCTGGGCCACTGTTTCAGGCTCCAGTTCTGCTGAATCACCCTTACTGGCTGCCATAGCACGCGTGGTCACGCAGATCCACGCAGGCAGACCCAACATTTCCAAATGAGTTCTGTGCTCCACATCCTTCCATGGAGAACTCTCCAGGTCGTTACCTAACAGACAGTCTACAGGCAAGGCATCACTGACAACTACCTCCAAGAGACCAGAGAGTCTCCCCCATGCAAAGGGAACACGCGCCAGCTTGCAGAGGCGCACTGAGCTGTCAGCGGCCACTACAGGGCGGAGCGCACCAGGGATGATTTGCTCTTCAGACACCCACTGATACCTCACGGATGTCACGCGGGCTCCTGTGTCTCTCAGAGCCTCAATCTCCCTCCCATTGATGGTCACCTTCTGCCCTTATTTCTTAGTGTTAGAGGGCAGTAAGGTTTCCTGGACCACCTCTTGGTCTCCTAGAGAGACAAGGGTCATAACCGCTAGCTCCCCACAGTCACTAGAAACCAAATCCCCACCCGAAGCTACACTAGCTAACGCTGGGGCGGGAGCACCAGTGGGTGCTTGCTTCTTCTTGGGACATTTTGGAGCAATGTGGCCCACCTCATTGCAGTGATAGCAGGTAGGGGGGCCTTGGTTATCCCTTCTATCTCTATTGTCCCGCCTGCCCTTAGAGGGCCATGGCTGTTTAGGTTTGGGGGGTTGGGATTCCTTTCCCTGGGAATTATTTTGGGGCCCTTGTGAGAACTCCTTTTGATTACCATTATCCCCCCCACTCTTCTGCGGGGGAGCCTGCCCACCTTTGGCTGTGGTACCCACAATTCCTCTGTGGACCCTGGTACTGGTCCAGCGGTCCGCCTCCTTAGCAAGCTCAATGGGGTCTGTCAGCTTGCTGTCTAAAAGATGCTGGCGTAGCTCTGGAACACAAAGACTACTCAAGTGCTCCCAATTGATTAAATGCAACAACCCCTTAAAATCAGTTACTTTACTGCCCTTCATCCAACCTTCCAGTGCACGTGAGTACAAATTCACACACTCCATCCAAGTCTCAGACTCTCTCTTCTTGGAGTTCCTAAACTGCAGTCTGTACTGCTCTGGAGTAAGGCCATACCTGAGACATAAGGCCTCCTTCATATTGGGGTAGGTCATGGCACCTGCTAATTCTAAGGGCTCTAGAGCACTCCTCCCAGAAGCCTCAAAATGTTTCCACAGGCCCGCCCCCCAATGCTGTTCAGGCACACCATTCATTCTCAATGCAATCTCATACGAAGTGAACCAGGCATAGGTATTTTTAATCTAAACTACACAAGACCAAAACGACAAAAATCCAACATACACAGTTCAAGAATATGGTTTCAAAAAGAGTTCTTAAGGTTGCGTTAGAATTCTCTACTTTGCGATAGAATTCTCTACTGATGCGTGAAAAGTTCACAGTTGCGTCACGTTTACTCACAGTACCTTTGAGTTGCAACAAAGTCCCAAAAGCAGAAGCTGGTGCGGTGGAAAACAAGCGATGCGTTGCTCCTGAGACCCTGGGGAGGCGATGCGACACGCCCCAAAGATGCCAGGTCTAACAGTGCTGCAATGATTAGTAGACAGAAGCAGAGTAACATGATTACAAGCACCAACACTATAAAGAGTAGATATAGTTCTACCATGGTGCTAAACAGTTGTATAAATGCAAGTTCAAGTTCAAGGATTTATATAGCGCACTACTCACCCGGAGGGTCTCAAGGAGCTTGGGGAAGGGGGGGTTCAATTTTTGTCAAATAGCCAGGTTTTAAGTTCTTTTCTGAAGGAGATGTGGTCTTGAGTAAGGCGGAGGTGAGTGGGGAGTGAGTTCCAGGTCTTGGCCGCCAGGAAGGAGAAGGATCTGGCCCATAGTGGATTTTCGGATGCGCGGGATTGCGGCGAGGGCTTGATTGGACGATCTAAGTTGGCGGGTGGGTGTGTAGAAGGACAGTCGAGTGTTGAGGCATTCGGGTCCTAGTTTGTAGAGGGCCTTGTGTGCGTGGGTGAGAAGACGGAATGTAATTCTCTTGTTGACGGGAAGCCAGTGGAGGTCTTTTAGGTGTCCGGTGATGTGATCTTGGCTAGGGATGTCCAATATGAGTCCCGCTGATGCGTTTTGGATGCGTTGGAGTTTTTTCTGTAGTTTGGCTGTGATTCCGGCGTATAGTGTGTTACCATAATCCAGTCGACTCGTGACCAGTGCGTGGGTGAGTCTTTCTAGTTTAGAGGGGGATCCAGTGGAAGATCTTTTTGAGAATACGAAGTACGTTGAAGCAGGAGGATGAGACTGCGTTGACTTGTCTGGACATCGAGAGAGAGGAGTCTAGGATGAAACCCAGGTTGCGTGCGTGGTCTGTGGGTGTGGGTGCTGTGCCCAGAGCGGAAGGCCACCAAGAGTCGTCCCTGGCAGAGGGGGAGGATCCAAGGATGAGCACCTCCGTTTTGTCTGAGTTGAGTTTTAGGCGGCTATGTTTCATTCATTCGGCTACTTCTTTCATGCCTTCGTGAAGATTGGTTTAGGCGGTGTTAGGGTCTTTGGTGAGGGAAAGGATTAAATGCAAGCATATAAACAAGGTAGTAATCCTACTATGCAGACCCTAGTCTAAGTGTACCTAGAGTGTGTTTAGGTGCGGAGCCAAGAATCCCACCAAGAGATATCCATCCCCATTACCTGATGGGATAGAATGAAGGACCCCGTCTTGGTCTCGAGCTGGACACCCCTTACGGCATGTCAGACTACTGAGTGGTGGATACTCAGCATGCATGGACCCTCAGTGTCAGCAGGTGCCTAATATTTATGATAAAAGGCAGACTGCGATGTGCTCATTAGATTAGTGATGTTATAGATATTTAGATACCATTCTTGCCTCCTGGATGAAGATAGGACTACGTTCGTACATGATGTTCACTGCGTTTTGATATGTTTGTCCGAAGCTGGATGTGTAAACAAAGTAGTATCAGAGAAACTAATCAAACATTGTCGTGAATGCAGATGTGAGCAAAAGTTTACAGCTGAAATGGTATTTTCTAGGGCAATGTAAGAAATAAGCTGATTCACAACATGAGCCTAACACAGAAATATAACAATAGCTTCTGGGTAGGCTCCATCTAACTAGGCAATGCTTTGATGATGAATTGGATGTGGAAACACCCATAGGAAACAGAAGGTACATAGAAGTGCAACAATACATAACTTATGGAACATTGCAGGTCTTGGGACTAGATCCAGGAAAGTTGTGGGTGATTCTCCACAACTTGGGAGTGTCTTTAGTTGAAAGGTTTTAGGCAAAAGTTCACTGTACAGTTCATAGTGCTTAATTTGCACACTATCGACCCTTTCAGGTTGCTGAAGTGGCAGCTAAAAAGGTGGTGCACTTGGACATTCAAGTGACAACATGTTGAATAAAATCTATGTTTAATTCGTTAGTTAAAAAAACAGTGTATTATTGCATGCACCTTTCAGGTACATTTTCTTTCAGGGTTTCTGTGCTTTTTCTTGTGAGGTGTGTTCAAAATAGGTGTCTCTAGTTGGGAGTGGCTTGCACCCTCTCCAAGTAAGGACCCTTCTTTCTAGTCAGGATAAAGGAGATACACACCTAAAATAACCTCTGCACACCACCCTTATTAGCTTGGCACTAGCAGTCAGGCGTATTTCAGAGACAATCAATCAATCAATCAATCAATCAAGCAACTTGTAAAGCGCACTACTTACCCATGAGGGTCTCAAGGTGCTGAGGAGTGTGAGGGGGTGCTGCTACTGTTCGAAGAGCCAGGTCTTGAGAAGTCTTCTGAAGGTGAGCAGGTCTTGTGTCTGCCGGAGGTGGGTAGGGAGGGTGTTCCAGGTCTTGGCGGCGAGGAAGGAGAAGGATCTGCCACCGGAGGTCATTCGTTGGATGCGGGGGACAGCGGCGAGGGCAGGCCTGGCGAATCGGAGCTGGCGGGTAGGGGTGTAGAAGTTGAGTCTGCTGTTCAGGTAGGCTGGTCCGGTGTTATGGAGTGCCTTGTGTACGTGGGTGACTACAGAGAGCCAGTGTAGGTCTCTCAGGTGGGTGGTGATATGGCCGCAGTGTGGGACGTTGAAGATCAGTGGGGCGGAGGCGTTTTGGATGCGTTGTAGTCGTCGCAGGTGTTTGGCCGAGATTCCTGCATAGAGTGCGTTGCCATAGTCCAGCCTGCTGCTGACAAGGGCCTGTGTTACCGTTCTTCTTGTTTCGGTAGGGATCCATTTGTAGATCCTGCGGAGCATGCGAGGGTGTTGTAGCAGGATGAGGAGACGGCGTTGACCTGCTTTGACATGGAGAGGGAGGAGTCGAGGATGATTCCGAGGTTGCGTGCGTGGTCACTGGGTGTTGGTGCTGTTCCCAGCGTGGTTTGCCACCAGGAGCCGTTCCAGGCTGAGGGGTTGGTCCGAGGATGTCGACCTCCGTCTTGTCAGAGTTCAGTTTTAGTTGGCTGCTCCTCATCCATTCGGCGACGGCCTTCACTACCTCGTGGAAGTCGGTTTTGGTGGTGTGCAGTTCCTTTATGAGATAGAGGATGAGCTGGGTGTCGTCGGCGTAGGAGATGATGTTGAGGTCATTCTGGCAGGCCACTTTTGCGAGGGGGGCCATGTAGACGTTGAACAGCGTTGGGCTGAGGGATGAGTCCTGGGGTACGCTGCATATGATGTCGGTGGCTTCGGATCGTAAGGGTGGGAGGTGGACGCTCTGGATTCTGCCCTGGAGGAAGGATGTGGTCCATTCGTGGTCCTTCTCTTGGATTCCGGCTTCTTGGAGATGTGTCTTTAGTGTGCAGTGGCAGACTGTGTCTAAGGCGGCTGATAGGTCCAAGAGGACGAGGGCTGATATATCGCCGTTGTCTAGTTGGCACCTGATGACGACTGTCGCGGCGATGAGGGCTGTCTTGGTGCTGTGGTTTCTTCTGAATCCGGACTGGGACGGGTCTAAGATGTTGTTGTCTTCGAGGTGGTGGGTCAGTTGCATGTTGACGATTTTCTCGATGACCTTCGCCGGGAATGGGATGGGGAGATGGGCCGGTAGTTCTTGAGGTCCTTGGGGCCCGCTTTGGGCTTCTTGAGAAGGGCGTTGATTTCGGCGTGCCTCCAGCTTTCGGGGAATGTGGCTGTCTCGAAGGAGATGTTGATGACCTGCCGTACTTGGGGTGCGATGGCTGCCTCTGCTTTGTTGAATACGTGATGTGGGCAGGAGTCTGATGGTGATCCTGAGTGGATGGAGTTCATGACCTTGCGTATCTCGTCATTGTTGACGTTGGTACAGGAGGTCAGGCCGTTGATGCGGGTGGTGTTCGTCGGGCAGGTGGGGACTGGTGTTGTCGGGGTGGTTGAGGTATTGAAGCTGTCGTGGATGTCAATGATCTTGCGGTGGAAGAAGGTGGCCAGCGAGTTGCACAGTTCTTGTGAGGGAGTGATGTCGTTGGTGTTGGCCCTGGGGTTGGAGAGTTCCTTCATGATGCTGAAGAGCTCCTTGCTGTTGTGTGCGTTGTTCTCCAGGCGGTTTTTGAAGGAAGAACTCGTGGCTAGTCTGATGGTTGGTGTTGTCTGTGGGTGGTATTCTTGTGTGCTGTGTGGCTGTTTGGTGTTTGTTCATGAAGCCATTTCTTCTCCAGTTTCCGGAATGCTCGTTTGGAGGTTTTGAGCTCTTCGGTGAACCAGGTGGCTTTCTAGCTGGTGTGGCTGTTAGAGTGTTTTTTGAGCGGGGTGACGGTGTTGGCACAGTGGTTGATCCACTGTTTGAGGTTACGGGTGGTGGCGTATGGACCGGTGGCGTCGGTGGGTGGATTCTGGGCGAGGGTGGTGGTCAGCTGGTCTTCGGTGACTTTGCTCCAGCAGCGGAGGGGCAGCTGTTGGGTGCGGTGGTGCATGGTGGGTTACTTGTAGGTGAAGTGGACGCAGTGGTGGGCAGTCCAGTGGAGTTCTGCTGTGTGGTTGATGGAGACGTGGGTGCTTGTGGAGAAGATGGGATCAAGTGTGTGACCGGCGGCATAGGTGGGTGCTGTGATGAGTTGTCTCAGGCCGAGGTTGGCGTGGTTGTCGATCAGGGTTGCGGAGTTGGTGTTGTTCTCGAGGTGGAAGTTCAGGTCCCTGAGGAGGATGTAGTCTGTGGAGGCGAATGCGTGGCTGCTCGCGAGGTCGACGATGACGTCGCTGAACTGTGCCTGGTGTCTGAGGGGTCTGTCGACGAGTGTTCCTCTGAGGGGGTGTTGGGGTTGATGTGGATCTGGAAGTGCAGGTGTTCAGCGGCATTGAGGGTGTCGTCTGAGTGGGTGGACACCTTGAGATGGACTTGTGAACGATGGCTATTCCCTCCAATTCCTGCGGGTGTTCTTGTAGCCGTCCGGGACGGCTATGGCGATGTCGGGTGCTGAGAGGTCGTTCCACCAGGTCTCGGTCAGGAAGGCAACATCTGTGGCGGAAGTGTCGAGCAGGCCCCAGAGCTCGATGGCGTGTTTGTGTGCGGAGCAGGTGTTCAGGAGTAAGCAGCGGAGGTATTTTGGAATTGGTTCTAGGAGGTCTGGAGGTTCTGACGCAGGTGAAACTGCAGATGCGCCTGGAGAAGGGTTCATGGGTGCGTTTCGGAGAGGCCTGGTAGCAGCTTTGGCTTCGGCCGGTGTGGAGTGCGTGGAGAGTGCTGACGTCGTAGTGGAGTTTGGCATTCTAGCGGTTGCAGGGTCCTCGGACACGCCTGCGGTTTGACCGTGACCGCCATTTAAGGTGAGGTGGGAGGGAGGAGCGGCTGGGAGGGAGGAGCAGCTGGGAGGTGGTAGCGGGGCGACGAATGGGCGTTGGGAACCTCATAAAGAAGGCAAAAAAAGGGGGCGGGCCGCAGGGGAGAAGCTGCGGGAACGGGAAACAAACGGCGAGGGGTACAGAAGGCAAAAGGGGGGGGAGCCTGGGATCCTGGGGAGAATAAAGGAAAACCAGGCAATGGACCGTGAACAATGACACAATTACAGGCAGTGGACAATGAACCAAGCGGCACTAAGCGCAGCCCTGCAGCCGCAAACGCACGATAGCAGGAGGAAGCAGGAGGGAAGGCACAGGCGCAACTGGTGGAGCTGTGCGGCATGGGGAGCGACCTGGCCGCTCACCACGCAGTGGCCGGCATTATATGGGGGAGCAGGGCACAGCTGAGAGGCAGGAGCGAGGACGGCGGAGGGGAGGGACCTATGGGTGCAGCAGCAGTGGAAGGGGGGAGCGTGTAAAAACAAGCGGGAAAAGACAGGTAAAAACGGCACAAATGAGCAGTAGGGCACAAAATGTCACAGTTCAAACAGAGGGGTACAGTAATCACAATAAGAATGAAACAGTGGGGCACAGTGATTACAATAAAAGAAGGTGCAACCAGTGATAAAAGGTGCTGCAAAAGGGGGCAACAAGCAAGGCTGGGCGCGAACCCCTACCAGCCTGGCAGAGGCACAGCACAGGCAGACGGCAGACGCAGACCGGAACCTAGAGAGCAGGTCCCTGGCCGAGGTCAGAGGTCCTGTTCGTGCTCACCACGCAGCAGCCGGTATTATATGGGGGACGTGGGAGGGAGGCACAGCTGGGAGGCGGGAGCGAGGACGGCGGAGGGCAGGGGCCTATGGGGTCAGCAGTGGATGGAGGGGGGAGCATGGAAAAAAGAGCAGGAAATGACAGGCAAAAATGGCACAAATGAGCAGTGGGGCATAAATTGTCACAGTACAAACAGAGGGGTACAGTAATCACAATAAGAATGAAACAGTGGGGCATAGTGAATACAATAAAAGAAGGTGCAACCAGTGATAAAAGGTGCTGCAAAAGGGGGCAACAAGCAAGGGTGGACGCAAACCCCTACCAGCCTGGCAGAGGCACAGCACAGGCAGACGGCAGACCGGAGCTACGGTGTGTGAGGTCCCTGGCCGAGGCAATGTGTAAAGCATTTGCACACAACAGACAGTAACACAGTGAAAGCACTACAAATGGGTACCACAACAGTTAAGAAAAATTAAGTTGCTTATCTAAACTAAACAAAACCAAAATGACAAAAATCCAACATACAGACATCAAAATAACACTTGCAACAGGTATCTTTGCAAATATATAGCTCTAGAAAGACAATAGATCCAATTGGTACTTTCGCGACATCATAAAAGAAGGTACAAATACAAAGTGTGGCACCAACTGCAAGGTGTTCAGGCCGACTGCGGAGTCACACGGACCCTCAGAGAATTAGTACCTTTTGTGAGGATCCAAACAACAACCTCACATGGTGTTGGGGAGGTAACGTGTTGCCAATGCCGGGGGGCATGGGTTCCTTACTGGGGAGGGGAGGTGGAGCATTGGTTCTTTACTGTCACAGAGGAGATGAGGCGTTGGTTCCTTACTGCTAGGCAGGGGAGGGGAGGCGTTGGTTCCTTACTTTTGCAGGATAGGCGATCCGTCAGTTCCTTACTATGCAGGCGAGGTGACATGGCATCGGCTGCAGTACATCATTTCCTTACAACGGTGTAGCATCGGGCAGTCACCCACGTCGGTTATCGACTTCACAATGGTGTAAGGGAGGCGCTGGTGTCAGTCGAGCAGTGCCCTTGACCTAGGCAGTGGCCTTGATGATGGCCTTGATGATGGCTTCATAGTCGATGCGGGGATGGCATCGGCCGGCATCGGGTCTGCAGGGTCAGCGCGGTCAGTGCTGTGTTCACTCAGAAAGCGGTGACCACAGCGTTGGTGCAGGCAGCAGAATTGTAGATGGCATCAGGGATCCTTTTCTTGAGGTTTGCAGCCCAGCAAACACCAGCAGTGGTCAAAACAGGGATTAAGACCACAAGGCAGGTCAGAACTCCTACCCAGCAGTGGAGTTCAAGGAGGCTGCAAGTAAAGTCTTTGTGTACCCGGGACTTCTTAGTATGAGGCAAGCTTTACTTCAAGCACTTGAAGATCTACTCAAGCAGGATTCACAGCAAAGTTCAGTCGTTGTCCTCTTTCAGGTAGAAGCAGGCAATATTTCACTATTAGGGCATGTAAAGCACACTACTACATGTCCTAACTTTTACATACACTGCACCCTAACTGTGGGGCTGCTTTGGGCCTATTTTAGGGGTGACTTACATGTACCTAAAGGTAAGGTTAGGGCCTATCAAGTTAGTGCACTTGCCAGGTCGATATGGCAGTTAAAAGCTGAGTGTGCAGACACTGCAGTGGCAGGTCTGAGACACATTTGTGTGTGTGGCATAACCAGTGCTATAGGCCCACTAGTAACATTTGATTTACATGACCTGGGCACACATATTAGGGACTTCCTAGTAAATCAAATATGCCAATCATGGAAAACCAATCCTAACACAATTTACACCTTTGCACTTTAGCACTGGATAGCAGTTAAAAGTCATTAAACCGGCAAAACAAAGTCCAGGATGCCATCAAAAACAGGGTGCCAGAAAGCAAAAAGATGAGAGAAACACCCCGAAAGATATTAGGTCTAACACAGGTCACTCCAGCAGTGAGTAGGGAGAATGATCCACCCACCTGGGAGTTCTCTTCACTAAGGCAGAAGAACCTGGACAGACCATCAGCGTTGGCGTGTTCGGTGCCAGGGCGGTGTTCCATCGTAAAGTGTAGGGAGATGGACCACCTCAACAAATATGGATTCTCATCCCTCATCTGCATTAACCATCTGAGGAGTCTGCTGTCTGTCTAAACCCAGAAGTGAGTCCCAAACAAGTAGGGTCTTATCTTCTTCAGTGCACAGACCACAACAAAAGCTTCACCTGCTAAGGAAGACTACAGGCTGGTCCAGGCCTTCTACGTTAATTTGTGAGAGCACTGCTTGCACACCATGCTCTGAAGCATTTGTCTGCACGTCAAATTCATTGAAAAAGTTAAATGACTTGAGCTTGGGTGCCGTGCACATGGCTGCCATCAGGGCATCAAAAGCAGTCTGATAAGCATCAGTCCAGATCACTATCCTTGGCTAATTCCTGGAATTCAGCTCAGTCAAGGGTGTAACAATGGTGCCAAAGCCCTTGACAGAGCTCCTATATTGACCAGTGAGACCTGAGAAGCCTCTCACCTCTCTCTGGGCCATGGGGGGATGCCAAACTGGAATGACATTAATGGCATTATTCTTAGGTTGTAGGGGTGCTGCATGGCAGCTTCCTACATGGTGACCTAAGTACACCATCAACCCCTGCCTTATCTGGCACTTGCTGGCCTTGATAGTGAGGATTGCCTTCTGCAGAGCCTTCAACAATTTCCAGGGGTGGTGCAAGTGATCTGCTCAGCTGGAACTGAACATCCAGGTAGGTGGCACTGATATCCTTCAGTCCAGCCAACACTTGGTTGACCTACCTTTGAAAGGTGGCAGGGTCATTATTCAACCCAAAGGGTATCACCCGGAATTGGTGTTATCCCTCTGGCATTGAGAATGCAGCCCTCTCCTTGGCTCCAGCAGTCAAGGCAATCTGCCAGTACCCAGAGGGTAAATCAAACGCACCGAGGAACTTGGTAGCTACCAACTGGTCTATGAGCTTATCAGCTCGGGGTGGGGTGCGCATCAGTCCTGTAACAGCATTTAGCCCACGGTAGTCCATGCAGAACCGAAGTTCAGGAGTGGGACCAGGCGCAGCAGCTTTTGGGGCCAAGACTACTGGGCTGGCCCAAGGGCTGTTGGGGGATTTTATTACCACTAATACCAACATCATAGAAACCTCTTCCTTGATGCGGGCTTTGACACTGTCAGTCAATCTGTACATTTTGTGCTTTACAGGTGGAACTTCGCCAGTGTCCACTTCATTGGTACACCAGTGGGTGTCACCCGGGTTCAGGGAGAACAGTGTGGCAAACTGCCCCAACAGCTGGCGATAGTTACTCTTTGGGGCCAGGGTAGAGGAGAGGTACACACCTTCCACTGACCCACCTTGCTCCTTGGCAGACAGGAAGTCCGGGAGAGGTTCACTCTCCTCTTCCACTCCATCATCTTTTTCCAAGAGTATGCTTACTTCAGACCGCTCAAAGTGAGTTTTGAGGCGGTCCACATGTAGGACCTTCAAAGGGTTCCTGGAAGTCTACAGGTTCATCAGGTAGGTGACAAGTGATTAGCGCCGCTCTGCCAAAACCTTTTTGTCTGAGATTTCAGATAAGCTTTTAGAACCACAAAGTCTGACAACAGGCAATTTACATTTTTTGCAGTCTCGCGGTTCTTAATGCCTATGTGGCAGATGAGTCAAAGAGCACTTTAAAATAATGTTGCATCGCAGTATCTGCCAGCTAAAATGTTTACTACCTGGCTTTTACTTCTTCAATTTGCATGTCATTCTAATCATATTTCTATTGGTCATTTTTGTTTTAAAAGTTATTTATTCTCCCTTTTTTATCCAAATTGTATTGTGCTCGTATTATTGTGACTTTTGATGGTGAAAACTTTCAGTTTAAAGTAACTCTGACTTGATATTTTTCAACGGTACGTTACATTTTCTAGGCCCTTTTTTTCTTAAAAGTTTATTAATTCATATCATTGATTCTACTTAATCAAATATAGTTGTGTTGGTGTTTATTTGTTTATTGGATTTTTCTCTATTTTTCTAAATTGTCTAAATGTCTTATAAATGTTGGTACTGCTTGAACTTACCACACATTTTTTGAGGGAATTGCCTACTGTTTGCGCATAGTTTTACTTACGATTATGTTAGGACACAACTAGGTTTGTTTTATGTAGGGGATGGCTCTCCAAATTATTAACCCACATTCTAACAATATGGATTCCCTCATCTCATCTTCTATTCTTAGACACCTGCCTGGGAAAGTTGAACAGAAGCAACAAAGACAAATGACTGGACTAGCCCCCTCCATGGATTAACTACTTTCTTGTGTGGATGGACTCTGGACTTGCTCTTCTTAGGCATTTCTTTCACTCTGTCTCCAGAGCTATTGGGAATAGCTGCCCACCTCCTGCTTGGGGTCAGCAGAGTATGGACTTGCTAGATACCCTTAAGACATGGGGTCCTCCTAAACCTCCTAAACCTATGTTGAGAGGTCCTGCCTGTGGAATGGGCACCACAGGTTCCAGGTGAACAAACAGATAGACTGCAAGTACTGCCTGCCTCATGAGCTTCCTTCATTGTGTCATTTTACTGCTCCTGCCTTTCATTTTCTTTCTTTTTTCTCCCTGACTTCTCCATTTCTTCATTATCACTTCCTGTGTGCCATCTCTCTTTCTGTTCTTAATACTTTCTTCACTCATTTAATTTACTTCTCTAGTCCCTTGTCTTTGAAATCTCCACCACAGCCCACAGGCAGAGATCCATCACTGTACCAATTGAACTTAACCCAAAAGTGGCAAACTATAATGCTCCTTTGGATATCAAATCCTAAGAAGAGCACCATAGAACAGTCTTATGCCCATCCTCTGAAATGTATATCCCCCAACTTCACTTTCCCCTAATGGCATGAGCATAGTGCAGCTAAGTCTGTGAACTGAATGTATTTCAATTTGCTTGGGGTTCTTTCCATCCCCCATAACAAATCTGTAGCCAAGTACTCGACACTAGAGACCCATTCACTGAGATAGATTTACATGTCAATAAATCTATGCTTGTAAGTTTATGCTTATACTTTTGAGTAACTTTACTTGTTTATGGGTCTAAAGTTACTCCAAAGTTTATAGGTACATGTCTGCACCCTCTGAAACAGGTCATGGAGTCAAATGTACAAGTGTAAATTTACCACTCCCAAAAAAGGAACAGTAGTAAGTCCACACACAGCCAAATACTGGTACGGCAATACCTTCCCACAGAACATACTGGAGGTAGGGCACTTAAAATAAAACCCTGAAGGAAATAATGTTAAATTAAAATTAAAATATGTTGTACTAAGTATGCCCCATTTCACATTTCACATAGAAAAAATGGAAATGATGAAAGAGTATATTTACATTTGTTGGTTTGTGAATAGCATTTTGTAGTACTTTAGTAGTACTATGGTAATGCCAAACGTATTTCAAAATGCAGTTTGTAAATAGGCTGATACAAGAGCATATTTCTTCATTGTCTTCAGTCCTTAATTCATTCTCTTTTTACCCCTTGTCTGAACTTTTAACATGGGTGAAAATATGAACTTGCATTCAGAGGAGAGGATGACTACTGCAGCACCATACACCCAGTCAGATGAAGGTAGAAGAGAGATAAATGTTTGAGGATAGATTTATTTCTGGGTAAGTACCAAAACTGGTAGATAGGGCACTGCATTCCATGCACACTGGAATTGGTGCTGAAAAGAATGTTGCAGTTCTGTTGACTGCAGAGTCTCAGTGTTGTCTGGGGTACGAGATAGAGAGAGACATCACCAGCTAATTGTTATGAATAGAGATACCAGTGATCCTTGCTTTAAAGTACAGGTCTGACTATATGAAGGGAAGGATGACAGTCCATCAGGTGAAGGGAATCAATTAAGGCCCAAAAGACATTGAAGCTAACTAGATGTGTTCTGACATTGACAGGGTGATGGGTGTAGTCACAACCAAGCATCCATAACCTATGTGACTGACAGGAGCCAGTAGGAGAGCACATGCGGCAGGATAACATGACATGTATCAGTAGAGATGATATAGAGGGACATTAGCAAGACACCCTGCGAGGTGACTGCACAAAATGGGATATGAGAAAAACATTTGTAGTAAAACAAGAATATCTCTTGTGCCGAATGCTATACCTGGATAGCTGTGAGACATGAAAATATGACTCAATTGAATAATCCACAGTAATATTCACAGTATATTGTAAGTGAGGGCACCAGTTCTATTTGTTCTGTGGGTAAGAGTTTTCTTTTTATTTTTGCATCAGTATTTGAATGCACCTGGGTGATGTGCATCATTATTTGTAAACCTTTGGGGATGCATATATTGCAAATATCACCTCCATGCCGACAGAAAAATCAGTGTACCTCTATTCGTAGTTTAGAGTATCCCTTTGACCAATGCCTCTGTCCTTTTCACATCACCTATCACTCTGAGGAGTTCTCTTAGTAACCTTAATGAGGTTGGTGCCTTCTGTGGTAAGAAGCATGAACATGAGAATATGCCCAGTGTCAGCAACCAGTATATTCTTGTGAGTTCCTGATACACCCTGTAGACCCATAAGAACTTTCAGGTCCACCTCCAGCCCAACTGAATATTAGTATACAGGGAATCCAGCACTCTAATGTGCTTGGAGTCTAGTCAAATATGGAGGTAGACTGTTAGTTGCCCAACCAGTCTATGAATCTGTAGTTGTGGTGGTCACCGCTAGAGCTGGGACTATGAAACTTTTTCTACAAAAAGCTGACAGAAAGACCATGTCTTATCTGCCAGTTAATCCGCTCAAGGTACATCGTCGATCAGCCTGAGTTTGGGGAAGATCTTGTTGCATGCTTCTCTGTAGCAGCAAATCCTGTCTAGCGGGACGTATTGACAACAGTATCTGGCCCCGTGGAGCCCTCTTCAGCAACAGCCTGCAACTTTGTCCCACTGGGGATTTTCTACTTCCAAAAAGTCGGAAGGTAAAAGTGTTCTCAAGGTCCAATGGTGAACTGCTCCCCATCGATGCTGACAACCTTTGTCATGTATTTACTATAAACCTATATAGGATCTGTGCATTTAAACAACATAGACTGTGGGATTGGGTCGAGACTGATTCCAGACACCCCCGCTGGATATGTTCCCCTGTGTACCAGCTAGCTCACAGTGCCTCTATAAACTCCTCTTACCCAGGAGAGAATAGTTCTTGGCAACTATCGAACATGACAACTCTGTCCCATCAGGGATCATAGAAACAGTACAGTACTTTTCGCACAGTCACTAATGCTCACTTTGGCTCAGAGATATACACAGAATAAATGGTTGGGACGTTTTCAATAAGCATTTATTGAACCTGTGTCATTATAGTGTAAAATTGGTGTGCTGAAACAACCATAAGACAGAAACAGATATAAATGATAATAAGGACCAACAGAATAAAAGGATGGTAGGTTCCTACCATAATGCTAAAACAATGAATACAGGCAAGTATATAAAAAAAGGACAGTAATAATGTGTACTCCTACGATGCAACCCTACTAGGTGTACCTAAGTGTACCTAGCATGTATGTAGGTGTAGAGCCAAGAACCCCCTAGGATAAAGCCAACCCCATTACCTGAAGTGAGAGAATGTGGGACCCCGTCTGGGTCTTGAGATGGACACTTCGCAAGGGTTGCCAGACCACTGCGAAATGGAGTGTCTCCTTGCAGGAACCTCAGCGTCTTGCGTCAAATGTGTCAGCATGGAAGTCCTTTTTCTTCTCTGCCCCAGCAAAGATATGGGGGCAGATTTACGAGGAAGTGCCGCAGCATGGCAGTGCAAGCCCTTGGCTGCGCCAAGCTGTGGCACTTCCAAAGCGACATATTTACAATAATATGTTGCAATCCTGTGCTTTACCCTGCTCTGGCGCACAAACAGCTGCCTTGCACCTCCGCAGGCACCCTTGCACCATGGTCATGGGGAGATTGTTTTTGTGCATGAAGGTGCACCTTCCTGCACAAAAACGAACACTACAGTCATTTTCCTCTTTCAATGTGTGCTGTAGAATGAAAGAGGAAAAACGAGGAGAAATGAAAACAGGACAGGAAAAGCCATGCAATATGGGGCAGAGAAATACGCCACCAGTACGTCACAAAAAGTGACATACTGGTGGCACAGGGGGCTTGTACATCTGCCCCCGGCGTTTATGTACCCAAAGTGGTACCCTCAGGGGATCTACCTTGCTCTGTCATGTCAGACTGGAATGACAGAAGGAATGACCCCTATACATAGTTATTTTGCAGGAGATGGCAGTCCTGCTGAGATTCCAAGTATTCTCATGCATAATGAATGAGGCTACTTTTCAGAGAAAACCCCACGCCCTGTAAGCAGTACCTTAACTAGGTAAAAGTAGGGGAAATATAGGTGGAAGGTGTGAGCCTACTTTGGGGTACCTCTATGAAACATAACACCTTCTCGGGCTGAAAATCCAGCTTTTCCCACGTGGATGTTTTCGGCCATCATTGACATTCCACTGAGGCTTTGTCAAGTGGCTCCCCAGTGTTGACGTTTCGTACTCTGACACAGCCTGCTGCCCTGCCCCTTTAAACTCTACCATTTCAGGAACTTTTTCCAAGTTGGAAGGTAAGCGGAGACTGGGACAAGTCCACCCCTTGTATCCGACCCATGCTGGTCGGCCTTAAGTTTTGACTTTGATCTAGTCTGGTACATCTAGATGGTTGGTGCTTTGATCTTTTGGTTGATACATTTCACTAAACACTTCATAAATTCATAACTCCAGTACTACTGATTGGATGTAATTCACTATGATATCATTGTATTCATTACAATGTTCTCAATTTTACTAAATTGGTGTGGGATTTTTCTTCTGTACTGCAAAAATACTTTGCTCTTTGCCTCTAAATTAAGCCTGACTGCCTTTGTGTTAAGTTACCAGAGCGATAGGGTCAGGTCAATTTAGTGACTTTTGTGGTGCACCCGGACAAGAATTGTGGTTGTTGCATTATTTTTTTTATAATTCTTTTTATTGAACAATCACAAGTCGGCATTACAGGTTGCAAGAAAGAGAGCACATACTTTAAGTCAAGTGCTGTCATGAGTACAAGTTACATAGGTATTTCATTGTAGGTCACAATGGCTATGGTGTAATTGGGTCATCTGGTATGGGAACAGTGGGGGGAACACAGATATTGCCTCTAGAGGCATTCTTTTTATTCCATATGGAGGACCACTTTCTGAGGCATGCATGTGAGACATAGATTGTCTTTTCCCTGAACATGCACCAATCCATGTCCGCATTCCAAGACTCCACCATGGGCGGTTCTCCTGCTCCCCACAGTTGTGCGTTATTTCACTTGTCCACCGTCTGACGAAGTGTTACCCAGATTTTGTCTTTACTGTTGAGATTGGTGGGGCGATATATGTATGAGTCCACTACATAGATGTCCATGTATCATTTGATGCTCTGGAGGAGGGAGAGTCTGCTCTTCCACTATTGGAAAGAAACTTTTCCAAATCAGATTTGAAAGAATCCTGCGACCACACCCAAAAATAGTTCAGGTGTCGAGGTTGTCGTATCAACTGTACTTTATTGGACTATGCAAAATTTTCAGTCCTCAAGATATGTGCATGTTATGTCCCTCAGGTTTCAGATCAAAAGGCCAGCCAACTAGTCCTTGGAGTTACATTAGGGTTCTGGGTTCAAGAGATGCAGGTCCAGTCTTTCTCACTCAGGCAGGATGGCAGCGGCCATCAGGCCAGCACAGCAGGGCAGCAGTTTCTTCAGGCCAGCATTCCAGCAGAGTGGCAGTCCTTTCAGCAGCATAGCAGTCCTACTTCCTGCCACTGTATCTAAATGTCGAGTAGTGTACTATTTATATCCAGCTTTGTCTTTGAAGTGGGGAGAAGCTTCTAGATACAAGCCTTTGAGGTGCACAGGTGCCCTGCCTTCCTGGTTCCAGATTAACTACAGTGGGTATGCAGCCATTTGTATGGAGGAAAGGCCAATCCTATTCAAGGGTAAGCGGGCTGTGCCCAGCTCCTCCCTCCCATCTTGCCATACATGGACATGCATGCCCCCTATTGTATGTGGCTGTCATGAGGAATACACAATGCTCAACTACTAACTACACCTGTCATTTGACCCAGACCCAGCTGCAGGCAACAAGTGGCTAAGGCAGGAACATGCCACCTTTTTAAAAGTAAAATTGATGGACAGATTGCTGAACAATGTCATACATTCACCCCAGTACAGAGATTTGGGCCTAAATCCATAATTGTTTTGCTCCCCATGCCACTCCATTTTGAACCCAGCCGTATGCAAATCACTATTGACCCTACGCCCAATGGGAACAGTCCAGCTCAAACTGCCAGGCCAGGTCCTCCCTGGACTGAAAACAAGCATCCTATGTCTGGTTTCGGGGTTCACATCTCATCAGCCAGGATAGCTTGACTCCAATGGCATGGAGAGCACAGGATCAACATCTGGGCATACCCATTCCACTCGGGCGACAAATCCAAAAAGAACAATTAATGGACAGAATGCAGAACAATGTCATACATTCACCCCAGTACAGAGATCTGGGCCTAAATCCATTGTTTGTTTGCTTCCCATGCCATCCAAGTTTGAACCCAGCCTGATGCAAATCAGTCTTGACCCTGCGCCCAATGGGAACAGTCCAGCCCGGCATTATCAAAATTGTAATTTTTTCAAAATCGTAAATTATAATGTGATTTCACCACAAGTTAGGATTTTGCATTACAATTCCAAGGACAGCAACATGGATTTGACATCTGCTTCCATTTGTAATTTACAACTTATTAACTGTATTAATGTTGCTCTATGGGAGAGGTATGCCTTGCAGTAGTGAAAAACGAATGTAAGAGTTTTCCACTAGCAGATAATGTAAAACTGATAAGTACATTTCCAACTTTGGAGATGCTGAGCTGTCCAGAGCCTACTCACAAGGTGACCTTTATGTAATAAAGTGGAAGGTTTGGGCCTTGCTAAAGGTTATTTTCCCAGGTCTAAATGGCAGTTTAAAACTGTACATACTGGCAGCATTGATGGGCCTGAGATATGTTTAAAGTGCTGATTAAGTGGGTAGCACAATCGGTGCTTTTGGACAACTGGGAGCGTTTAATTTGCAGGCCCTGGGCACAGGTAGTAGGGGCCTACAAGAAAATTAAATATGGAAGTTGGGTATATGTCAAACTTAACATGTTTTAAGGGGAGAGTATATGCACTTTAGCACTGGTTACAAGTGGTAAAGTCCTATGGCCAGCAAATAAAAGCTGTCAGCAACACTGGAGGCCTGAGGCAAAAGGTTAGGGAGAAAATCATGCCAGGGATGGCAGGTCTAACAGCGATTATATAAGTTCCTTTCCAGAATAGTTTAATATTGTGCTGTTTTTTCCTGCAGCGGATTTTTACATCAATATTCTGACGTATCCTATATAGTTATATATTAGAAACAATACCCAGGTGTAATTGCAGACAACAGAGGAGATGGTCTGCCCCCCCCATTTCTGGTTAGGCAGAAATTTGATCTCATTTAACAAATACACGAAAATCCTCCTTGATCAGATAAGATTAGACTTCAATAAATTTGACAGCAATTCAGAGGTGTCAATTGCTCCTCTTAGACACAAGCCAACAAACTAAAATAAGATTATTCTTCTCTGCTGCTAAATTCATTGGATTCCGGTTCCCCAAGGTTCTTCTCTTTCTCTACTATTTTTATTTAAAGACATTTATAAAGCATAACAAACAAGCTTACAAGGGTACAGAAGAAACAAGGATAACGCCTCTAAGAATGTGGATTATAGTTCAACAGAATGTGAGACCTCACCAAGTAACAATGTCACAATTCCGTACCAGGGCATCTTAGGTCTCAAAAATTCAGGAAGCTGTAGAACAGAGAAGACAGGCTTCACTTAGACAAAATCATGCAACGCATTAATTAGTACCAAAACAGTGAAAAAGTAGACAATATAACTCAATAAAATTTAAACTCCTATTCATAAAAATGAATTAAAATGTAGTGAGCAAACAAACCCCATGACAAAAATCAGATTTAGGAAACCAAATAGTATGATCTTCAGAAGTGTTAAGTTAAAATAGAGCCTAAAAGTGCAGAGTGCAAATCATGTTTATCAGGTCCAAGTCAAAAGTTAAGGGCGACTGTGAGTTATTGCTGGTTGGAATCGGGGATCAAGTTTTCCCTGGTGAAAAGTGCGTGCCTAATTGGTCGTCGGTAGGTTAGGCTGCAGGCAGGATTTGAAGAAGGGCACAATGGAGGTGGCCTGGCGATTGATTTGATTTGTGAATTTATAAAGAGCGCGATTGCCCATGGGTGTCTCGGCGCTGGATAGATGCAGATGAGCGGGTCCTCTGTAGGAGCCCAAGCTCTGGTGGGAAATTTGACACCTTTGTCGTTGACGGCAGGAAGCTCTGAGTGGGTAAGTCCAGAGTCTGTGAATAGGAAGGTCTCGATGGTGGTTGAATGCTTTCCGACATCCACCTCCTGAAGCCTGTCTACATTTTGATTTAGGTTTTCTGGAAGTCAAATCCTTTTAGGGGCCGAAATCTTAAAGTTGAGGCTGGCTGGCTATAAGACTTTGGCATCAGCCCTGTTCTGTGCTGGTTCGCTGGAGGACAGGGCTGACTCCGTGGCACCTTTAAAATTAGTCAGAGCGAGGCGCAGTCATGATGCTCAAAGGTGGTTCACCGATGATCTTAAAGCCCAAAAACTTGGGCTTCGACAGGCAGAACGGCGCTGGAGCCGGGGGTACTCCCCCGAGACCAAACAGGCATTCTCCTCCCTGCTTAGAGAGTATAAATCAGCTATAGGTTTGGCTAAATCTCTCTATTTTTCTAACAGAATCCTGGACTCTTCCAACAAATCCAAGGAGATATTTTCCATCGTAGAGGAGTTGTCCAACCCGGTGAGAGTCACTATTGCGCCCCTTCCTTCCCAGCCCTTATGTGATTCTCTAAACCAATTTTCTGTGGACAAGATCATTAAGATAAAAACAGGATCTCTGTTCAAGTCCTGTCAGTCCCATCTCTGCCTGTCGTTCCTTGCCACCATTCCAATATTTGGAATTTGGAATTTGGAAGTGGATTTATAGAGCGCGTAGCTACCCTAGGGCGTCCCAGCGCTGTTGATCGACCAATGTATCCAGAGGGGGAGGGAAATTAAGGGAAGAGCCATGTTTTGAGTTGTCTGCGGAAGGCCAGTAGGTTGGGTTCTCTACGGATGGAGATTGGCAGGGAATTCCATAACTTTGGGGCGTTGTATGAAAACAATCTTCCTCCAGAACGGGCCTTGTGGATTCTGGGGGTGCTGGCCAGGGAGAGGGCGTCTGATCTCAGTTGCCTGTTGGACTGATGGGGTTTGACGAGAGTGCTCAGGACCGGTGGGCCTCTGCCGTGCATTATCTTGTGTGAGATGCAGAGGGTCTTAAAGGTGATCCTTTGTTGCACTGGAAGCCAGTGCAGGCTTTTGAGGGCTGGTTTCGCTGAGCATTTTGACTCGGTCCCTCTTAAGATTCTGGCCGCCGCGTTTTGGGCACATTGAAGTCTATGAATAACCGAGGTGGGGGCTCCCAAGTAAAGGACGTTCCCATAGTCCAATCTGGAGTTTACTAGGCCCTGCATAAGCAGCTTCCTAGATTGGGGGGGGATTAGATGGAGGACCTTCCTCGCTGTTTTGATGAGGCCAATGCATGTACCTGCAGTTTTCCTGGCCTGAGATTTGAAGTTAAGGTCTTGGTCTAGCCAGATAACAAGACTCTTAACTTCAGTTTTGGGGGTGGGAGAAGGGCCCATGCAGTCTGGCCATTTGAGAGATGGCGGTAGATTGCGGGGGTTGCCCAGGAAGAGGATCTCGGACTTCTCCCCGTTCAGTTTCAGGCAGGAATCGCACATCCACTGGTAGATGTTTTCCAGGCAGGCTGCCAGGTTGTCTAGGCATTTATTAGATTGGTTGATGGACACCACTAGTTGTGTATCATCGGCATACATAACCGTTTTTATGCCGAATGGTGATGTGATGTCTTCTAGCGGGGACATGTATACGTTAAAAAGTGTGGGGCTCAGGGATGAGCCCTGGGGGACCCCACACTGAAGCGGGAGTGCTTTTGAATGGACCGTGCCGTCCGACACTTGGAATGTTCTCCCTTCCAGGAAGGACTTGATCCAGGACAGGGCAGTACCGGACACACCTACCATGCTGAGCCGATGGATAAGGATCGCATGGTCTACTGTGTCGAAGGCGGCACTCAGATCGAGGAGGATCACTGCCACTGATCCTCCTCGATCTATGATGGTTCTTGCCTCCTCGACCACGGCAAGTAGAGCAGTGTCTGTTCCCTGTCCTGGTCTGAACCCCGTCTGAGAGGGGCGCAGAAGTTGTTGGACTCCAGGAAGAGAGACAGTTGGTGGTTGACGATACGCTCGGCCACCTTGCTGATGGCAGGGAGGAGGGAGATGGGTCTAAAGTTTGATGGATCCAAGGGGTCAAGGTGAGGTTTTTTTAAAAGTGCCCTGACTGTGGCTTTTTTTTCCAGTTGTCTGGGACTAAGCCCAGTGCCAGTGAGGTGTTGATGAGACTGGTGATGGGAGGAACAATTGTAGGAGCGACCAGTTTAAGTTTACTCATAGGGGCTGGGTTAGATGGAGCCCCACTCTTGACTGATTGCAGAGTGGACAAGCAAAGTTCGATGGTAATCTGATCGAAGGATTGGAGGCAAGGGGCATTTGAACCGGGGAGGGGGTGGTGGGAAGCATGGGGGGGATGGGTGGGGGGAGTGAATTAAGAATGTTAAGAATTTTTGTGGAGAAGAACTCAGCTAGCTGATTGCATCTCGTGCCGGACGGATCTGGCATAGGTGGGGGGACTGGGGTTTTGGTCAAGAGACGTACTATGCGGTACGTTTCTTTGGCCGAGTTGGCAGCAGCTGAGATTTTTTTCTCGAAAAAGGAAGCCTGGGTATTTTTTATACAGGTTTTATATTGTCTGAGGGCAGTCCTATATTCGTTCTTGCTTTCAGTAGCCCAATCTCTTCTCCAGAGGCATTCGAGCCTTTTACATCGTTTTCTTAGTCCGCGCAGTTCCTGCGTGTACCAGGGGGACTTAGGAGTTCCTTTTTTACTGGGGAGGGGTTTGACTGGGAGGGTGATATCAAGGGATTGATTGATCCAACCGCGGAGTTGTGTATCAGCTCTGGAAGGGTCTGGGTCAAGGCTCGGAGTAGTAGAGATGAGTGCTTGAGTCCAGGAAGTTGTGTCCAGTTTATGCCACGGGCGGGCTGGTTCTTGGGGAGGAGCTTTAGCCAGTGCTTCAGATGGCAATAGCATCTTGGACGGGATTACGAAGTGGTCTGACCAAGGGACCGGGAGGGGGGTTCTCGCTACTAGGCTCGCCACGTTGGTAAAAATTGGGTCTAGTAGGTGGCCCTTGGAGTGAGTGAGCAGATTACCTATCAAGTGGAGGTCAAGGGAGGCTAGGTCTTTTTTTGAATCTGCGGCGGTGTTCTCCAGGGGGTCGTCGAAATGGAGGTTTAGATCTCCTAGGATCGTAAAATTAGGGAGCAAGCATGAGAGAGAGGAGGTTGATTCCAAGAGGGAGTTGCAGAAAAGTTTCTGCTGCCCTGGGGGACGGTAAACTAGGATCCCTGATATAGTTGTGGATGGGGGTAGGTGAATTGAGAACAAAGTGTTTTCGCAGTCCTGAATTGGGCTGTCCTTAAAATGACAGGATAGGTAGTCACGATAGATGATCGCTATTCCGCCTCCAATCCCCGAGGGTCTGTCATGATGTTTAATGAGATAGCCCGGAGGCAGAGCTTGCACCATATCTGGGTTTGAGTTAGGGTTGATCCAGGTTTCGGTTAGAAAGAGGACCTCATACTCCGAGTTTAGCAGCATCATGTTAATTTCTGTTTGGTGTTTGGGAAGTGATCTGCAGTTTAGGAGGGCCATCTTGATCCAGCGTGGTTTTGGAGGGAGACGAGGTGTTAGCCTGTAGGGGCAGATTCGACAGCAAGATTGTCCATCCTTTAGAGGGGTTGTGCTGTAACAAGGAATGGGGATAGAGTCCTTGATATTGAGGAGGGCTTCCCGGGTATACCTGAGAGGTATGGGAGTGGCTGAATCAGGGGTCCTGGGCCTCGGGCTCGGTCTGGCGCGGACGGGCGCAGACGGGCTTGCCTTAGGCGCTCCCGCTGCGCTCGTCCGCCGCGCTTCCTCCAGTGGCACATTTTATAGTGAGGGAGAGGCGGGGGGCGTGGCCAGAGAGGGGGCGTGGCCTCTCTGCACGCCGTCAATGGCAGCGGTCAGAGGGCGTTTGTCGGGGATTGGGGAGGCGCTGCTCGCTTCAGCAGGCTCCCAGGACGTGAAGAAATCGCTCTGTCAGGTAGGCTGATTCTAGTACAACACAGTTATAAATCACACTCAAAGGTTTAAAAAGGCTTTAAAATCGGTAAAAATACAAGGATACACCTCCCGGCTTTCCGCCTCAGGAGTGACAGTCTTACAAGTGCGCTCGCATTCAGCGCCTTTTAAGCTGGGCGGGGGGCGTGGCCAGAGAGGGGGCGTGGCCTCGCTGCACGCCGTCAATACTCATATCTTAACCCAGATTCCCCTCATTTCGAAAGTCAATTTTTTTCCCTTCTGCACAAAGTTTCCTCTGGTTCCCCTAGCGACTGTTGCCCCCCCTCGGCTTTCCGGGAAGCTTTCACTTCCTTCCCTGAGCCCCCCCTGGCCCTTTTGAACAACTCTCTGGCCACCGGGGAGGTCCCTTGCTCCTTCAAACAGGCCGAGGTGGTTGCCATTTTGAAAAAACCTTCGGCAGACCCTACCATCATGAGCAACTATCGCCCTATATCCCTCCTCCCTTTCCTCAGCAAAGTCTTGGAGTCACATGTAACTCAAATTCTCAGCACTTTTGTTGAGGACTCGTGCGTCTTGGACCCCCAGCAGGCCGGGTTCAGACATGCGCACTCCACAGAGGCAGTCATTCTCTCTGTGATGGAGGAATTGCGCAGAGGGGCCGACGTTAACATCTGTCAGGCCCTGGTCCTTCTGGATTTGTCGGCCGCCTTTGACACGGTCGACCATGGTATTTTGGTCGACCGTGTCAGAGAGGCCGGCATCCAGGGCACCGCCCTGGACTGGGTTCAGTCCTTCCTGACCAAACGCCATCAAGCAGTCAGACTGTCCCAGTTCTCCGCCACTCAAGTTGGGTTGACTTGCGGCGTCCCGCAGGGCTCCTCTCTGTCCCCCCTTCTTTTTAACTTATATCTTGCTCCATTAATCCGTTCCCTCCGTGGGTTGAGTGTCACCGCGTTCAATTACGCGGATGACATTCAACTGGTCTTTACTATTGATTCGTCAGAAGAATCAGTCTCCACCTTTCAAAATACGCTCTGTTTCATTAGCAACTGGATGAGCTCAAACCACCTGAAGCTCAACCCCGACAAGACCGAGTTGGTTCTTGTCGGGGGACCTTCCAATCCTTGGCAACCTTCCTTCTGGCCGGCAAGTCTGGGCAGCTCTCCTTGCCCAGTCAACTCAGCCAAAAGTCTGGGAGTCGTCATTAGTAACGACCTTTCTATGACGCCCCAGATCAGCGCAGTAGTGTCCTCCAGCCATTTCCAACTCAGGAAAATTCGTAAAATCGCTCGCCTACTTACCACCGAGGCCCTTACTCTGACCCTGCTTGCGTTAGTCATTTCCAGACTCGACTACGCAAATGCTCTCTATGTAGGCATCCCTGAGTATCAAATTAAGAGACTTCAGTTGATCCAAAATCAGGCCGCTCGCCTGATTTATCACCAACCTAGAGATCAACACGTCCGTCCTCTCTTAAAAAGTCTCCACTGGCTCCCGGTCTCTGCCCGCTGCAAATTCAAATTAGGCTGTATCATCTCAAAATCTCTTACTGGTCATGGCCCCCTCTTTATCTCTTCCCTTCTTCATCCGTATGTTCCTCCTCGTAACCTTCGGTCATCTCAGATGGTCTTGCTTTCAGTTCCCAGTTTTAAGAGGAAGAAACACGGTGGCCTTAGGTTTTCCTTTTTAGCTCCCTCTTTTTGGAATTCCCTCCCTCTCTCTCTTAGGTTGTCCTCTTCATACACCAGGTTCAGATCCCTCCTTAAAACCTTTCTCTTTATTGAGGCTTATAATTAGGCTTATAATTAGTTCCCCTCCTCCTGCCTCTCTTCACTGCCCCCTCAGCACAAGCGCCAAGAAACCTAATGGTGTTAGTCGCGCTCAATAAATTCTTTTAACATAACATAACATAACAGGGTCTGAAAAAGTTTCTAAGTGTCAACTTTTGCAGGTTCTAGGGTTAGAGGGGTACACTCTAACACCACATAAAGGTCCAGGACATTGTGGGCCCACATCACACTGCACCTCAGGAAACTTCACTGGCTCCCTATTCACAAGTGCAGACATTTTAAACTTTTATTGGACACCTACAAAGCCCTACACAACACAGGACTATAATAAGTAAACAGCCACATATACTGTCACCAACCCACCAGACACCTATGGACTGCCTCGATCTCACTGGCACACACTCCCCACCTCTAGAAAAGTAAAACTGGAGTTCGGTAATTTTCCTACAAAGCACCCAAGACATGGAACAACCTCCCCCAACATATCAGAGCCTCATCCTCCTCACTTCTTGACTTCTGTTAGAACTGGAACTTTGTGTTACACCTTGGGGACCGCACAGCTTCCCAAACACCTGGATACTCTCTCGGGTGATTAGTACACTATACAAATGAAGACAAGGCAAGACAAATTTAGATAAGATAAGATGAGGTAAGATAGGACAAGACTACTTGGGGGCTATGAATCGCTCTCACAGACTCCACCTGTCGGGTTCAGTTGGGCTCTTGAAAAAAGTAGGCACTTTTGTTCCCCTGTAGCTTAACAGTAGGCCAATCAACTGACAATTGGAGTCCACTTCTCTGTCCTGGGTAAATGTAGGAGCAGGTCCAGCCTATAGGGTCACTCTAAACAGGTTCAACATCAGGTGCAGTTATTCTTCTGTGTTCCACAAGTCCAGATGTGTTATGAAAAGATATCCGAGGGTGCCACATGTATTCCTGGCACTGGGTGGTAGGTGGGGGAGACTCAGTAACCAATAGGGGAAACATTATTTTTTTCTCCTGGGCAGAGCTCTGGGCTCACCCCTGGGGTCTGTCTAGGGAAATGGGAATCTCCCCTTTCAAACCAGTTCTAAAACAGGTTTCTTCCACCTGGATTTGAGCCATCCTGTACAATCCAAGGGGTAGGCCCATGTATGAGATAAATCTGTTTGTGACAACGTACGTCTCTTTACAGCTTGTGCAGTTGGTGGGCACATCCCCTAGGCCATCCTGTCAGAAGATGGACACACCTCCACCCAAGGCTCTTTTTTCTTACCTTTACTGGGAGAAATTCACACCTTCATACTGCGGATCGGGGTAAGCTGCCAGTTGATAGTTGGGGATTAATTCTGAAAAGGCTTTATTCAAAAAGATATGATAATGGCTTTCAATAGTCTCATTTCTCATATAGCTAGTCAAGAGTTCTTGAGATTTTGATTGAACCCTGAAAAAAGAGTGTTTGAAGTATTTTTACAGTTAGTGCTAATCTGAAGTTTGCTTTATTAAGTGTAGTAAAGTAACCCAGTGTTTTCTATAGGACAGTGAATTTTGCACAATAAAAAACTTGATCCCGGCTTTTGCACTACAAGGACTTGTAAAAACATTAAACACATGTTATACTATTAAGTACTATGCAGCTTGCCTTAGGGCTGGTAAGACCTACTTTAGGGGTGACTTACTACTATTTAATCGAAAGGTTTAAGCCTGGTAAAAGGGTGATTTTGCCAGGTCAAAAAGGCAGTCTTAAAACTGCTCAGAAAGGCTGCTAAAGAAGGCCTGGCCTGGAGTATTGCTTTACACGATTACTGTAGTTCTGGGTCTAGTGGCTCAGTAGACTTATGTTTCTATTATAGGGGCCGGTGTGTGACCTCATGATCACAGTTCAAATCCCAGTAGTGTTGTGTAAGAATAAACATATTATTCAGCTAAAAGGGTGAATGTGCACTTTACAAATGCACATGTTAGTCTGGTATAAAGTGCTTTAGACCTCTAATGTCAACTTTAAATTAGAGGCCCTGGGCACACACTGAAAACTGACAATTTCCTCATTTTTCTGCGAGAAATAATTCTGGAATCAGCAGGTACCATATACAAGGGACTTTTTAGTAATTTAAATGTACAAATCAGGGAGTTTAACATGTGTTAGGGGTCAGAGCACAAGGGGGCGTGGTTAGCAGGGTCCCAGTGTACAGATTCCAAAACCAATTGAATCAGTCCAGAAAATGGAGGTGATTATATGAAAAAGGCATCATCTTGCAATGCCTAAATACAATATCAGAAAAGGGTAGGGTTCAATGTTTACCAAGTACAGCCATGTATTAAGCTGCTTTTAAAATTTCAGCCAGTTACTTTTTGCCTCTAAGTTAAGAGTAAGCATATTCGATCACAGGGCCTATGCAACTGAAAAGGTTCTTCTACCACCGACTTTCAGATGAAAGTTAGATCCCACTAGCTGACATTGATTCAGAGATCTCAGCATGTAGACTAGGCAAAGAGATTTAGAAAAGATATGATCCTTTATTGGCAAGTAGTGGAGGGTAGCTGGCACCTGGCGCCAGAGTAATGCAAGTTCATCGATGTAAGCCATATTCTAATCAGGAAGTATAGTTCTGAAAATACTGTAGGTTCTGGAAGGAGGAAGGTACAGCTACATGTCATTACAATAGCCTAGACGAGATGAAATGCAAGCAAGCTTAGTGGTGAATTTGCTGTGGTGGAAATCACTTGCTTTGATGTATGTAATTGGAAAAGGCTAGATTTAGTCACATCAGTACCCTATTCAGCCAAAGTAAGTGATGAGTCAGTTTTTAGGCAAAGATTTTTCACTATAGAAGCTGGATAAGTCCAGGGGACCTAGGTGTCTGGTCAAAAACAAATTCTCCAGAATTTATAATCATAAAATCACAAATTTACTGCGATTCAGCATTAAGTGATTAACATTCATTCAAGAATGACTTCAGACAACTATGAGAAATTAGCATAGGGCAGCGCCGTCAGTCTTTTTGTTGCACTTCCCTCTGTCAATATGAAAGGACAGGAATGCCCCTTCTTTATGAAATACGGCGCATTCCCTTCCTTTCCCCATATGCTAGTGCTTAGTTTGTACATAGCGCCAACATAGACACCCCTGCACCATGGTGCATGGGTGACTACATTGCAAGCAGGATTGTTTTTGTGCAGGAAGGGGCACAAAAACAATTCTGAGAGTCGATTTTGTCTTTCTATGTGTGTTGTAGAATGCAGCACATATGGAAAGAGGTAAAAACTAGGAGAATTAAAAATGTTCTCCTTGTTAACGCCTGCTCTTGGGAGGCATAATGTTTTGGTGCTGCCCCAGGTTTACATGATATTTCAAATACTGGGTACCATAAAAATCCATGGGTGCTGCATGGGGAAAGCCACCGCAATGCACATGGAACAGATCCGTGACGAAGAGTAAGGCAAGGCAGTGACTTGCTTTCCTTTGTTTTAATCCATAACTTTGAGGCCATGCAAAGCCACACAGAGTGGTTTTGCATTGCCTCATAGATAAGATTGAGTGGTGTGCGCACCCCAGCATCAAAAAAAGTGACACTCAGGTGGCGCAAGACTCTCATAAATTAGCCTCTCAGTCCTTAAAGTTAGTAGCTGCTGACTGAGGGTCTCCTTTCAGTCTTACAATAAATTGAGTATTGCTATTGCTTGTAATTGATAAAGACTGGATCAAAAGGACTGGATATTATGGGCCATAAGTACAGTTTGAAGCGAATGGGTGATAAGACTGAGCCTTGATTTTCTCCATATAAGCAAGGTCTTAGTGTAGACTCAAATGATGAACAAGACGTTCATAAAAAATCCAGCCTAAAAAATCCAAAAGCCAAGATGAGGCCAGATCTGTGCTACTTAAGTATGAGAACCTAGCCAGAAATATAAAATTGGTTATAATATCAAAAGCTGCTGTTAGACCCAGCAGAATCAAGGTAGCATATATATTGGAGTAGGCATCACATATTAGATCAAGCACAGAAACAAAAGTAAGGGTCATATTTACAAAAAGATATCGGCGTTTGAAGCTGTGTCAAATTTGGCAGACCCGCGCTCTGACATTTTGAAAACGCAGGGATGTGCCTTATTCACAAGAATACAGCACACCTCTGTTTTTCTCCTACTGCTGATGCAAAAAAAGCAGCCTAGCACCAGCGTAGGCACCCTGCCACCATGTGACTAGGGTGCCTGTGCTGCAGGGATGATTGTTTAAGTGCAGGAAGGGAAGCCTTCCTGCACATAAACAATCAATAATGGTGATTTGCCCTTTCTATGTGTGCTGCAGAACACAGCACAGATGGAGAGATCAAAAAACAAGGAGAAATTAATAAATTCTCCTTGTATCGCCATTCTAATGCCTGGTATTCCATGCGTTCATTTTTGGCTCTGTCTCAGCCTTGTAAATCTGAGGCAGTGTCAAAAAGCTATCTGTTTTGTGGTAGAACAACCACAGCAACACCCATTGCACGTCCCTTTGCTGCAGAGGACTGCAGGGGAAAGGGGAATATTTATGAGGTTGCATTAAGTTACACAAAGTGGCTTAGCACCACCTTGAAAATATAGAAAACCGTGCTACACCACCGGACCATCAAAAAAAGTAACGCTCCAGTGGCTAGTAAATATGCCCCCAAATTTGCTGCTGTGTGTTTGATGTAAGCCAGCTGAGCCGAGTAAAGGATGTCAAAATGTCAAGTTTCTTTTCCGCACATTTTGTCAATTGTTGGAATACCACTTTCCCTAAACGTTTAGCAAAATGGAGGCTGTGAATTAGACATGTCATAGAAAAATCTTCATGATATAAGTGGAGTTGCACATTCCCTTTTTTGAATTTCTGCAACCAACTCTTCTTGGAGAGAGGGAATATTATTTTCTGTCACCCAGCCAGGATTGCATTCAGGTGTTATTTATGCAACAAGGCTGCTAAAGAGTCCCATGGGGATCTGAGGACCTAGACATCAATAAAGTATATCATCATAGTCATTTAAGGGAGAAAAACAGCTAATTCATGTGTATTCTTAGGTTGGGGTGAGTAAAAGATGAGAAGCATTTGAAATATTACTAAAGGCTGCCCTAATTATATCAATTTTATTACAGCAAAATTGTAAAACTTTTTACATATACTGTTAGGTTAGGGAGAGATTCTAAATCATGGTCATGGAAAACAATCTTGAGCAGTATTAGAAGCATTTACGATTTTTCCAAATAGAACGCAGATTACACTTTCTGGATTGCAAAATTATAAATCTAGTCAGAGGTGTTTCCCTCATTCTTTGTTCCTGGAGTGTTATGTTAGATGGCTCCTAGGGATATCATAAGGATTCTTCTTTCTGCTGAATACCAGTTCTTAAAATTTGCCGAATTTTTTTTTTTAGAACATGGTTTATTGGGGGCAGGTTGTCAACTACTGAATGCTAGAGATTATAATATCTGTTGGCCAATGTAATGGAAAAAGATGAATCATTCTTAAATGCAATAGTGGGTTGAAGAGCAACAACCACAACTCCAAGCCTTTTTTTGGCTATTTGGGGTAGTTTGCGCTTAGGCCCCCATAACGTTTTTTGCACATAAGGTATTCACATCAAATTTGTGTCTCTTTTTCCCAACATTCTGGGAATTCTAAAGGAACCCAGGGTTTGTGGAGGGGACTGAAAAAAATACAAAAAATGCAACTACATTTTGTTTTTGGGTGTAAAAATAGAAAAAGTGATCACCATAAAAGTGTCTGTTTTTTCCCCAGAAATTCCATCAACGAAAGGTATGTTGTGATAAAGTCATCCTCTTCTCTGCTTCCAGGAACACGCAGAGCTGAAGAAAAAAAAGAAATGTATTCCCACAATTTTGCCATTTTTTTCAAAGAAGTTGGCAATTATGTTGTATTTTTGTACTTTCAACCCACTTACATTTTGTGGTGAAAACTGGGGTGAAACTCATGACAACATTTTCATTTGCAACTTTTTGTCACAGTGACCAATTTACAAAATCAATATACCATTGTGTTAGCTACGCCTATCTGGTTGTGGGGATATATAGGGTTTGTAGGTTTTCCAAGAACCTGAAGTAACCAGAACCAACAACTGTACTGCTTTTTCATATGCACTGGGTATAGAGCAATTCAAATGGTAAAATATAAGAAGTGAAAAATGGGCATCAAGGTCACCTACGTATTTCTGAAATAGACATCAGATTTGGAGTTTAGGAGAAGTGGTTATTTATACTTAGCCTGGATATGTGGATACCAATATTAGCATGTGATTCAGAGGATATTTTTCAAACTGTCTTCTTTCTTACACACTGGCTTACATATAAAGGCTCAAATGCAGAAAAATACAATTGATAATAACAAATGTTCTACTATTCTGTATTCCCATATGTGTCCCACTAAAAATGGTACCTCAATAGTGTGGGTAGGCCTAGTACCTGCGACACGAAAGGAGCCAAAGAACAACATGGACTAAAAACAAATTTCTCCGCTGAAAACTGATCTTTTCTTTTAAGGTAAGTAGGTGTGGATTTTGGGACCTAGCTCAGCCTTCACCAAGCGAAACCTAGTAAACTGGAAAAAAAAATATATTGGACACCTAGGGGAATCCAAGGCAGAGTAACTTGCATGGCTCCCACCAGATTGTGTTACCCAGAATACCTTCCAAACATAAACCTTTGATTAAAAATACACATTTTCTCGCAGAAACCTTCTCAAATCTTTGGAGCCACACCTTTTTAGGGGTGGGTGGTAAACTCTGCTCCTCTAACAAAGTTCACAGAAATTTGGCCACTCCGAGCTCCTCTTGGAGTGAAGAACTCAGCCAAACACGTGCAAACTGCTGCATGGCGGAGTTTTTCTTGCATGCGGCTTGCTAATGTTGGTGAGCGCAAGTGAGAAAAAACAAGTGCTAGACCGCCTCCTGGTGAGAGTTTGAATGCAAGATTTGGGGCAGGTTATTACCCTCACGTTGTGAAAGTTGACGCTTGCATTGCGAAAGCTGCCACTCTAGTAGAAAATCTAATTGAGCAGCAGAAAGAAGCTGAGCACACTGCTTGGTGCTGTTTGTGCTGATTTTACAGTGTCGGACAAGCTCCTGGTGCTAAAAATCAGCACAAGTAGAGCGACGGTCCAGAATACAGCCACTCACGAAACTCTATGTAATCTCGCTGAGATTATAGGTAACCCTTGGAATTCTGCAGGGTAAAACTCCACAAGCTTTGACCCCACTGCAAATTTTCTAACACCCAGCATTGCCCCAATTGTCCTGATTAAAATGGTACCTCAATTGTGTGGTTAGGGCAAGAGCCCACAAAAAGATAGGGCTAAAACACAACATGAATTATACCATTTTTTCCACTAAAAAGAGCCCCTTTTAATGCAATGTGGCTCGCTGTTGATGTTTTGCCCTTGCTCAGTCGGCACCTAGGGAAATCTAGCAAACCTGTACAAATTTCAAGACTAGAAACATAGGGGAATCCAGAGTTGGTGACTTATCACCAGGTTTTCCTACCCAGAATCTTTTGCAAACCTCACTACTAAATACACACAATTTTCTGTGAGGAAAACTTCTGGAATTTTCAGGGAGCCACAAATGTCCTACCACCTATGCTTCCCTCTAGTGACCCGATAAAAGTGATACCTCACATGTGTTGGTAGGACTAGAGCCTGAGACAGAAAAGGCCCCAAATGCAACATGGGCATTCTTCCACTTTAAAATGACCCTCTTGTGTGTAATACAGCAAGCTACGGATTTAGGGCCATTGCCCAGGTTCCACCTAGGGAAACTTACAAAATTTTCACCTTTTTGAAAACTAGACACCTAGGGGAATTTAAGGTGAGGTGACTTACTCGGCTCTCACAAGGTCTTCTTACCCAGAAGTCCTTGTGAACCTCAAACGTTAAACAAAAAACACATTTTCACTACATTTCTGTAATGGAAAGTCCTGGAATCCACGGAGAGCAACAAACTGCCTAATACCTGAAATGCCCCAAATTATCTCAATTAATATGGTACCTCAAGTGTGGGTAGGCCTAGAGCCCATATGTTGATATCCCCCAAAATACAATGTGGGGATATCAACATATTCTGTCACAAAATTGATCTGATTTGGCAGTGGGGTAGCAGTGGAGACTTTTTGCCCACCGCCCAGGATGAATTGATGGTGTTTACCCAAAGGCTTCCCCTAGAGGACAGAAAGGCCACTGGGCACCAGGGGCAAACATAGTCCCAAAATAAGAAAGGGGCTGGGCAGCTCACCCTTGCATTGTGCCTTGCCCTTGGCCCACAATGGGCAAATTAATTTTTCTGCCCCCCCTGGCAGATTGTTGGTGAACACCCTCCAACCCCTTTTCTGTATGGCTATTTAAGAACTATCTGTTGTCTACTGGACCTTCCGCTCCAAAGCAGGGCAGATTGGAGTTAAAGACCTATTATTTGCCACCTGCAGAGAGCAGAAAGACTGTTGGGGTCATATTGGAGGTGGAGGCTAAGCTTGATGCCTGATGTGTGGATGAGCCACCCTCAACAACTTGAAGAAATAAAACAAAACACACCAGTGCCTAGTAGGCATTCTGCCCCCAGTGGGCCGGATTGGGTTTAAAGGCCTCCTAACTGCACCCTAGAGGGGAGAAAGAATGTTGCCAGTTATTTGAGGGGTGGAGGCTAGGCCCTAAGGCACTTATTAAAATTAATGGCCCATTATGAGGAGCAACATTCCCCTCAAATTCCACAGTCTGGTGGTCTACGCTGCTTCCTGCCCCTGCGAGAGGGACAGATCAAAGGAAAACATCTATGGTCTGCCCCCGCCGGGGGCATAAAGACTGGTGGGGATGATTTGAGGGGTGTGGGGGCAAATCCTGATGCCTGTGTGGGCCTCCCCCACCAATTTAAGCCCCCATTAAAATCCCTGGTGTCTAGTGGGCTTTATGCCCCTCCGGGGCAGATTTGAGGTAGCAACTTCCAATCTGCCTATGGGGGTAGAAAGACTTTTCGGGCCAAGGGGAATTGGGGGCACTAGCTCATTAGGAGTGGGCTATTCCTCCTCTTAAAATCAACTCCCTGGGGGCCTAGTGGGCTTTCTGCCCTTTGTTGGGGGAAATTCTAGGAAAACACCTGCAATCTGCCCCCAACAGGGGACAGAAAGTCTGCCAGGGGTTATTTTTAGAGAAGTGGGGCATAAGCCTGATGTGTGGGTGTGCCGCCCCCACCCATTTATACCCCTATTTAAAATCCCCGGTGTGTAGGGTGATTTCCACCCCATCCGGGGGCAGATTGGACGAAGAAACGTCAAATATGCCCTAAGAGGGTTTAGAAAAACTTCTAGGTTGGGGGGAGCATGAGCCCATTGTTAGGGGAACTCTCCCCCTCAACAAAAAATAGTCATTGGTTCTAGTGGATGCCTGCTTGGGCACCGTTCTGCAGCAGTGATTCCAAAGCAGGGATCCACTGGGAAAGGTACCATTGGAAAGTAGTTCTAATTTCCAATGGTACCTTTCTACCTCCAATCTGCCCCTGGATGGGGCAGAAATCCCACTAGATCCCAGGGATTTTTAAAAAGGGCATAAATGGGTGGGGGCGGCACACCCCCACCCCTTTCCAATGATCTTACTTCTGACTGAATCTGTGCACCTAAGCAGGGAAAGTTAAATGAGGAGATTGACCAGGTTACTCCTGCTGAACAAAGTATCTTATATCCTGGTTGCAAAATGTTGTGTGGATCCGGAGGGAAGAAGAACTTACAGCCGAATGTTGTGATGCAAGATCCTGTTGCTTCGTCGATGGGAATCCCAAGGATTGGGGCTTGCAATGTAAAATCTGGGCATCGATGATGCGGCACACAGCTAAGGTGATGTATCGGTCGCAATGAGCTATAAGGATGTGTTCCGGAGGGCTGTGTCGCTGTCAAGGTGCCATTGACAAGGGATGCAAGGACTTGGGTTGGGGATGTGCATTGCCGGCGGTGATGTGTCGGTTCCAAAGATGCAAGGGTGATACAGACCAGGACCAATCCATGCACCAGCAGTGATGCATCGGTTCTACTTAAGGATGCACCGCTCTGTTGAGGAGATGCAATGGTTCAGTTACAGGATGCGCAGCTCAACAGAGAAGATGCAGCAGTTCTGCTAGTAAGCACCTTAGTCCCACTTCCAAGGATCCAGAACTGGGGTAGCACCGCTTGGCAAAGTAGACTCATAGATGGCAGAGCCCAGGTGCAGATGCAAGATTGTTGGAAGCCTGTTATGTCATTGAGGCTTCAGATCAGGATGCCAACCAACTAGCCCTTGGAGTCACTCTGGGTTCTGGGTTCAAGGGATGCAGGTCCAGTCCTACTCACCCGGAAAAGCGCAGCAGGTCAGCAAAGCAGGAGTCCAGCAAAGTAGCAGTCCAGCTGATTGGCAGTCCTTCAACAGCACAGCAGTCCTTCTTCCAGGAAGAGTATCCACAGGTCCACAAGTGCACTGACATTGTGTTGTCTGTGCTCCTTTATTTATACACAGTTGTGCCTTTGAAGTGGGGAGAAACTACTAGAGGCATGCCTTTGAAATGCACAGAAACCCTACCTTAAAGCCCTGTCTCTAAACTAACTACAGGAGATAGGGATCTCTTTGTGTGGGGACAGGAAAAAGACTATTCAGGTGTAAGTGAGGCTGAGTAGAGATCCTCCCTCTTATCCTGACAGAATAGTCCACTCAGTTATACCTAGGCTCCCATTGTGAGTAGCTATTCAGGGAGAGTACAGTAAGCCTATCTACCAACTACGCCCAGTTATGTGATCAGAGACAGGCTGCAAGTACCAATTGTCTAAGGAAAGAAAATGCCAACTTTCTGAAAGTGGCATTTTTAGAATTGGAAAATAAAATCAGACTTCACTATTGGTTAGGATTTTAAATTAGGATTTCAAAGACACTAACCATGAAGCAGTGAAATATTCCCATTTAGAAATCATGCTTATAAAATGTAATAAGGTAATCACATGTTTATCCTATGGGAGAAATAGATAGACCTTGCAGTAGTGAAAAACAAACATAAGAGGTTTTCCTTACCCGGACATGTAAAACTTGGGGCTGTCAAAGGACTACTCTAGGGGTGACATATATGTGTTAAAAGAGAAGGTTTGGGTCTGGCAAGAGGTTTAACTTGCCTGGTTGACATGGTAGTTTAAACGACGCCACACACTGGCTCTGCAATGGCTGGCCTGAGATGTGTAAAGGGCTACTGAAGTGGGTGGTACAATTGTTGCTGCAGGCCCAAGATGAACATTTAATTTATGGGACCTGGGCACATGTAGTGCACTTTACTAGGGACCTTTAAACAAATTAAATATGCCAATTGTGTTTAAGCCAATTGTACCATATTTTAAGGAGAGATCACACGCACTTTAGCAGTGGCTAGCCGTGGGAAAGTGCGCAGAGCCCTAAAGCTAACAAAAATGAATCCGTAAAAAGGGTAGGAGGAAGGCAACAAGTTTAGGGGTGACCCTGTAAAAAGGGCCATTTCCAACATATTACCTCTGCGTTAAGCCTGACTGCTCTGTGCCAAGCTACCCGAGGGTTGAGCAGAGGTTAATTTAGAGTTTGCTTGTAACTTTACTCTGAGAAGAATTAAGGTTGCTGCTTGAGGAGGGCTTCACCCCTCCTCAACCGGTAACTCCATTTCTTACAATAATATGCATCTGTAATGAATACTGAAAAGTCTGTGTGCTCTACTGAATTATACATTACAGGTGAAATACACAGTTTCACCCTCCTTAGGTGTAGAGATACAGGAGAGGTACCAAAACAGATTAAGTTTATACCCCGAGTGTAGATTCAGTGTCCCTTACGAGATATTGGTACTACTTCTGGCACTGGAGGATTTGTCATAATTCTTTGGCTGAGTTCATATTTTTATTCTGGCCCTTTGGTCCCCATGTTGGCCCAAAAAAAAGTTTCTGCTGGCCAGCCGGAGGATCAAAAGCCTCCCTATAAAATACAGTCATTTGACAGTGCTTGGTCTATTTACTGGGAAATGAAGGAGTGGGGACGAAATCTGCACGCGCTAATTACCTATCTCATTCTACTTAGCCTAGGAAAATTCACTCCCACAGAACCAAAGTAAGACAACCAGACCTCTTAAGCCAATCAGAGGAGGGCATCCCCTTTAAAGCTTTGAAGGGAAGTGGTCAAGCAGGTGTGGCAGTTATGGGAAGAGCTGAGGCTTTCGGACAATGTATATGAACAGATCAATTCAAGTCAGCATGGCAGAATATTCAAGAATGCTGTTTAGGATATTTGGGGCAGGGGTGAAGTGATGATGTGTCACGTTAGGAATGGGTAGAGGAGCCTATCTTCTATAACTTTGCACCCCCACTTAAAAACCACTACACAAGGGAGAGACTGTTGGGAACATTTGGGATCTGGGAGTCAAGACACTAAAGGAATTCCAAGCTGGAAGGTGAAGCCACTTGACTACCTGCAAGGATGGACCTATGGACTTTAGGACTCACATTGGAACCGAGGGACTAGGAGAATTATTCAAGACTGCTGGTCACCTTTCTCCCTCTTAGAGACAGTAATTGAATGGACCTGATGGTGGGAGAATCCTTGAGGGTTCTCCTCGGTCTTCTGTGGACTGGCCATGCAGTTCATAGAGGTCATCAAAAGTAGCAATCATCAACTTAAGATGTTTTAACACATCACCCCATTCCACGAGCTAAGACACAACATCGTACTCACCAGGGCTTTGATTCTAGTATGGCTCAGCTGTTACAGCATAATGTTCTCTAAAGCACACAATATTGCAAAATTAACAGTCCTTCTGTGCCTTAATTAGAAGAGGTTTGACCACACTGTAGAAAATTGGGTTACTAGTTAAGGGGGATTAAACCCGTACTCAGGTAGAAACCAAAATTCCTGCAATGGTGAAGTCACAAGCTAACTGCAAAATAACCAGCGCTTAACCCTTTGATAGCTTGGCACAAAAGCAGTCAGGTTTAACTTAGAGGAAATGTCTATAGTATTTATGCAAAAAGAACAACTGATGGACAGAAAACTGCATAATGTCAAACATTCACCCCAGCACAGAGATCTAGGTCTAAATCCATCGTTTTTGTGCTCCCCATACCATTCCAGTTCAGACTCAGCCATATGCAAATCAGTTTTGACCCTGTTCCCCCTGGGAACAGTCCAGTCCAAACTTCCAGATAGGTCCTCCCTAGACTGGAAACTAGCATTGCAGGACCTGTTTCAGGGCATCACCCCTCATCAGCCAAGCTAGCTTAACTCCAGTGGCATGACGAACACTGGACCGACACCTTGGCATACCTGCCCCGATTGAGGTGACAAATGCAAAAAGAACAATTTTTTTTTTTTTTTTAAAGACCTTTATTAACAGTTGTTAATCATACACTGCCAATCGCCTACAACCCTGGGGCCGGCTGCCAAGCAATATTTCCATTGTATTGACTTATTGTACACACAACACTAAACATGTCCCCGTTCATTCCGGCCATATAATGCATATCATGAGGTCTAGTGTTTTTTTTTTTTTGTTCAACATTTTGTAGAATGTCAACTTTAAATAACAAAAGATATAAATTGTAACTTAAGAAAAAGAGACTCTGTCAGGTAACCTAGATCAGTAGTAATTGTAAATTTTATATCACGGCTTTTATAGACTCAAGGGACTAAATGACACTTATTTCTTTTAACGTAGTTCTCACATTTGGGTCATTCCTCCTCGTCCGTATCTAGTGACAGTAAGTAGTCCGTTAGATAGCACCAAAAGTCCTTGGGCCTGACTGTTGCAGGCAATTCTTCTTCGTAGGTTTACAGTTTGTCTCTGCAGCTGGCCATATCTAGCAGCCATCTGGACGTCTTGGGTGCAAAAAGAACAATTGATGGACACAATGCTGCACAATGTGAAACTTTCACCCTGGTACAAATATCTGAGCCTAAATCCATCATTTTGTTTGCTCCCCATGCCATTCAATTTCAAATCTAGCCATATGAAATCAGTCTTGATCCTGTTCCCCATGCGAACAGTCCAGCCCGACCTGCCAGACCAGGCCCTCCTTGGACTGGAAACAAGCATCCTGGGACCGGATTAAAGGCATCACCCCTCATCCGCCATGCTAACTTGATTACAGTGGCATGGAGAGCACAGGGCCCACACCTGGGGGTGAATGTTTGCATTGTTCAGCATTCTGTCCATCATTTATTTATTTTTGCGTGTGTCGCCCTAAGTGTGAAGGGTATGCCCAGACATGGGTCCCATACTCACTGCACCACTGGATTCAAGTTAGCCTGGCTGATATGGGGTGATGCCCCGAAACCGGTCCAAAGATACTTGTTTCTGGTCCAGGGAGGACTTGGCTTGGCAGTTCAGGCTGGACTGTTCGCATGTGGAACAGGGTCAAGAGTGATTTGCATATGGTTGGGTCAAAATTGGGATGGAATGGTGAGCAAAAGAAGGACGGATTAAACTCCGATCCTTGTGACTGGGAGCAAATGTTTAATTTTTTTTAGCATTCTGTCCATCATTTGTTTCTTTCTGCGTTTAAAGTATTTATGCAGCACTTCCATCATTAATAAAGTGAAAACACAACACAAGAAAAATCCCACGCCAATTTAGAAAAAAAGAGTCAAATAAAAAAAAATATTTGAGATCAAAATGACAAAAATGTAATCAGTGCTGGAGATCTGCAATTTTAAAGATAGTGCCTAAAATCACAAAGCACCAGCTGCGGTCAAATGGTTGCACCAGACTGGGACAAAGTCACAAGTTCAGGCTGACTGTGATGGAGCTCAGGCCGTATATAGGAATCAAGTTAGGCCCACTGAGCAAAGTACCTTAAATCCTGGTTGCAGAGCGATGAGAGATCTCCATAGAGGTAGCATCATGCAGTATTGATTCTGAGGAAGCTGCAGAGTTGAGATGTGGAGTCCTGCATCAGCATCAAGGATCCCATCAATGAGGGGCTTGTGATGTGAAGGCCTGCATCGAGGATGTAGCGGGCAGGGGCAGTTCCAAGGAGACTGCAGGCTCCGATGCAAGGTTTGGTGTCAGAGATGCATTACGCTGTGTTGGTTCTGAAGTGGCTGAGAGGAGATGCATCATGCTGTATCAGTTCTGCTGACCGGATCACAGCAGGGCTGGCACTTCAATTTAAGGCCCACTACCCATAGGCCGCAACTGAGGACACACTCTTGGGTGGCACAAGTCACAGCTAACAGGTTCAGGTGCAAGGTGCAAGTTAGTTGGAGTCTTTTATGTCCCTGAGGCTCTGATCAGGAGGCCATCTAACTATCTCTGCAGTCACTCTGGTAGTCTTGAGTTCAAGATTAGGGTCCAGTCCTTTCTCTTGAGCTGCAGGGCAGAATGGTAGCAGAGTAGCAGTCCTCCTGGCAGACCAGCAGAACAATCCTACTGAGTCTTCAACGGATCAAGAGGTGTACTGCAGAGAAGGGTCAGAGGGTCCAATATTCATAACTGGGGTGCACTTTGAAGTAGGATTAGGTTCTGGAGTTTTCACCCCCGAGATGTTTTGAATTTGGAGCTTTCCTGCCCGGGCCCCAGCTTGTCTGGGGTCCCAAAAGACTAGCCCCAAACCCTTTGTGAGCGTGCTCAGATAAAGCATTTGTGTTGTGCAAGTGTGATGGGTGAAAGCTCCTCCCCCTGAATCAGGTCAGAGATGGCCCATCCTTCCAGCACCTATTCTCCTTTGTCTCACTGTCTGGGAGCAATACACATAGACCAACTGCCAGCTACTCCCAGTGTGCGACCCTGGATACAGACTGCAGTCACTAAATTATTGTGATGAGAAAATGCCCACTTTCCAAAAGTTGTATTTTCAGAATTGTAACTTAAAATCCAACTTAAACTAAAAACTGTTTTAAATTACAGTTCTTTGGACAGCAAACTCAATATTCCTACTTGCTCCCAATTGAACATTAGCACGTATTAAATGTAATAAGGTAACCCAATATCATCCTGTAGGAGAGGTAGGTCTTGCAGTAGTGAAAAAAAAATGGCATGTAAAATTTAAAAGTGCATGTCCAACTTTTTTAATAGACTGCACCCAGGCCTTTGGGCTGTTTAGGGTCTACACTAGTGGTGACTTATATGTCCTAAAAAAGAATGTTTAAGAATGGCAAACGGTTTATTTTGCGAGGTCGAAATGACAGTTTAAATCTGCACACACAGGCTGCAATGGTAGACCTCAGATATGCTTAAACAGTTACTTAAGTGGGTGGCACAATAAGTGTTGCAGGTGCATGAGTAGCATTTAATTTACAAACCCTGTATGCAAGGGGTACCACATTACTAGGGACTTGCATGTAAATAAAATTTGCCAATTGGATGTAAGCCAATTTCACCACATTTAAAGGAAAGAGCACACACACTTTACCAGTGGTTAGTAGTAGTAAGGTACAGAGAGACCTAAGCTAACAAAAACGAGACCAGCAAAAATTGGATGAGTATTCATAACAGTTTTGGTGGAGACCACTCTCTGGCCGACACGTCTAATACACACTATACCAACTCTTACAATGTATCTGTTTCCTTGGCTCTGATATCAGAAAAAGTGATACTTATTACATTTGATTTTGGTGCACTTGGATATTGAAGGTGGTGGCCTCAGCCAACAAAGTCATGATTGCCATTCATACATCTTTTGGAACCAACTTTGGTGAAATTATGCTTCAAATGATTTACTTAAGAACATAACATTTTTTTTGTGGGGTGGGTTTCATTAAAACTTACTCTGTTGCTATTGACAAAAATGGGCCCCTATTTGGAGGCAGTAGTCGATTGGAGATTTGGGATGGACCAAGGAGAAGAGGACCAGTGTATGGCTCATTAATAAAAGAGTAGTGTGTGAACTAATTACTCTCTGGACTTATTGCTCTACTCTATAACTAGGCAATCATTAGGAGTGTCTGAATTTCACCCAGAGTGATACCTCCAGGTGAAACTCTTCCACCCCCTATTCCAAATGTATCTGAAAAGACGGAAAAAATCTAAATATTTCTAAAAATAAACCAGAGAAAGCTCCTTGGAAAAGGACCCAGTATAACTGGGTCAGTGCGAATATTTTCTATTCTGAGACGAAAACCTGCCAACCCCTTAATGAGGCCTTTAGTGTTATCCAAGCTGATCAACTTACACAATGCATAATTACAAAATATGTCACATTTTAATGAAAAGATTAAATCAATAATTTCTTAGTGTTTCAGTTGCTCCAAGAGATACCATTTTAACTCTGGGCTTTTCATTGCCCCAACTACAGCAAAAATCTACACAAACCATTGCCTTCCAATGGTTGTCTAAGCCGAATATTTTTTGACTGCTAGCAGGCTTATTTTTTGCCTAGCATGGATGGTGTAGCCCTTCTGGGTTTTGACTGCTAAAATACGATTCAGATTATGCTAACTGCAAGGAAAATCCTCTAATATATTGGAATTTCTAAAGTCACAAACTTGGGATAACACCTGGGAGCGTTGATAACCTGAGGGTAGTGTCCTGGGACAATATTATGCACATCCACGAGAGGTGTGTCAAAATGTTAAATAGTTTTCACAATCAATATGCCCACAATTGACAACACAAGCATACTTGCCACAAAGAGAACTAACGGAACATGTTTACATGTGATAGTATACCTCTTTACAGGGTTTACCCCCTCTTGGTTTCCCAAAGTGTAGATAATCGTCAAAAATAAGATGAAAGAAGTAAGCCTTTCCATGGACATATATAATTTGTGTAGTAGATTCCCGGGACTATTTCTGGGAATGTTGTGAACATGCAAAACGCGTACATTTATTAAAGTCATAGGCATATAAAAGACATATGTATATCTACACATTTTTGAGAGTGACATATAAAAACATTCACTCCGAAACATATATCAGGGTATTCTGAGGCGAGGATGCGGCCTCACAGCTAGGGGCGATCGCCCCTAAATCTGGGGAAGCCTGTTCGAGTCTCGGCAACGAAGCTCAACATCCTGTGATTCTGGTCAAATCATTTAAACTCCTCTTGCCTCACAAAAATGAATGTGTCTTTGTGTAGCAACTGCTGCTTATGTAATAAACCTGGTGCCTTCGGTCAAGGGCCATATGTATCAATATACCGTTTTGCGATTCCTAAATAGCGATTTTTAAGGAATCGCTATTTAGAAATCGCAAAATGGTATGTATGTAGGAAATCGCTTCTTTTTAGCGATTCCTTAACATTCCTAAACTGCGATTAGCAAATTGCTAATCACAAATTTCCCATTCATTTCTATGGGCCAGGAGGCCCATAGGAATGAAGGTGAAATTTGCGATTAGCAATTTGCTAATCTCAAATTGCGAATATTTTCAAGGGTTCAGGGGTGTCACAAGAACACCCTGCTGCACCCCTGAAAATGACATGTGTGGGCATATGGCGCACAAACATACCCTAAGGGCATGTATGAGCGTCATATGGCACCTTTGGATTTTAATAAGATTGCTTTTTTAAAAGAATTCGCAACTTTGGTGGTAATTTGCGAATCCTTATGGTCATTTTTGAATTAATTTTTCTTTGATACATTGCATTTAAGGAATCGCAAAATTTGCGATTCCTTAAGTGCAATCGCAAAATAAGGAATGGCAAATTTTGCGTTTCCTTATTTTGCAGCAAAAATGTTTCATACATACCATTTAGCAAATTAGCATTCGCAAAGGCCGAAATTCTGCGAATTTCGGCCTTTGAGAATGCGAATTTGCTTGATACATATGGCCCGATGATCATGTTCGAGCTATATTAAACTATGAAAAAAAAACAAATCTAGAACTCATTATCGCATGCCTGTTTAACCACGCTATATTGTTAAGGGAGCTGCTCTGTTTGTTATGATGATTATGTAAACTAACAATATTAACTCATGCACTGAAATAATGTTTACTTGTACAGCCCAAAAGAGGTATGTTTCTTTGACCTTTGCCATTAAAAATGGAAGGGTAGCAGCGTTTGAATCTCGTTTGAAAAGGTAAAGGTACATTTTCTAAACTAAAACTTAATTACACATACACAAACATGAGTTGACTGTTCTAATATGCAGTCCAGGAGGAGCATGTTACTGCACATGGATATGCTTATGAGTATCTGTTCTGTGCTTCATAGTTAGAACAGTCAATTAGCAAAGTCATTAATTATGCAACCATCTCCAATAAAATGTGTATCTTAGTAAACTAATTTGATTGCCGGTTTTAGACATTTACATGCTTCCCTTAACTAGGGTGTCTACTCCTGCTTTAGACTACGCAAATAAATTAAGGGCTGAAAAAGCTATAAATAAATTCCCTACTTGTGTGACTGAAGCAGCACCAAAATAACCTCAAGATTAATAATTGTAAAAGCACCAAGGCCAGTTAGCGGTGGACTGAATTTCCCCTTCATATTTATCATCTCATTGTAATTCAAGCCTAAACCGAAGCGCAGATGTTTACTGAGCCTTAATTCCCAACATTTATGAGGACTCACGCTCAGATGTACGGAGAGCAGGAATAGGCGCGCCAGGCCTTTTAATTGATCCCAGAGACATCTACACATATAACCCACGCGGCTCTGGTGTGTGCTGAAGGAGCCAGCGAGTGTCGGTTTCTTTGCCTTGTCACCTGTAAACAGCCAATGAAAAAGGACTAATACACGACAGCAGATTGCTAATCCACCTTTTTCATTTTCTAAGGCAAACACATCTTTAAATGGGGATTATGGGACTCACATGGAACAAATAATGAATTTGAATGTACGAATAAGCTAAATAAAAGTGTGCATTGTGGATAGCACTTGCAGTAAGCAGCAGGAAATAAGGGCATTATTCGTTCACTTTGTTCAATCTATTTACTCCCTTTTCTTCCAGTTTCATTTTGCTAGTTAGTCTGCTTTTTATTAATATACCGGATGTCATTCATAATAGAAATGTTATATTTTGCATTTTTCAGTAGATCTACCGTTTGTACATCATTGTGTTAATTTAATTTCTCGTGCAGAGGTGCACGTCACTTGTACTACTAGGTTATAAAAAAAATCAACATTTTAAAACATAAACAAACTCATTTACAATTGCATTCAGTTGCGGCGTGCACATTAACATGAAGTACGTGGCCCGTTGTTTCAGCTTCAGTTGTAACACCGGAGAAGACGACCTGAGAACAATGAGCCAGATGTATCAAGGGTTTCCCCGTTCGCCGTTTTCGAACGGAAAACAGTCTTTTGGAATGTATCATTCCAAAAGGCCATTGCAAAATAAGGAATCACAAAATTTGTGATTCCCTACTTTGCAAATGCATTCAAGGAATTGCAAATTGCGATTCCTTAAATGCAATTATGCAAGCACCCAAAATTTTCGATCTGGCCTTAAGAAATAACAAATTACCACCAACTTCAAGTTGATGGTAATTTGCGATTTTCGAGAAAAATTTACTTTTTTGCTTTTTTCTAAGTGCCATGTGGTGCACATACATTCCCTTAGGGCATGTATGTGCACCAAATGTGCACACATGCATATTTCCGGGATGCAACAGGGTGTCCTTTTGGCACCCTTGCACCCTTGAAATTGCCTACGCAATTTGTGAGTACCTATTGGGTACTTGCAAATTGCGAATGTCTTCCCATTCATTCCTATGGGCCTATAGGCCCATAGGAATGGCCCATAGGAATGAATGGGAAGCTATTCCTTAATTGCGAATCGCAATTTGCGATTCGCAATTAAGGAATATGTAGGAATCGCAGTTATTATTGCCAAACATACATACATTGTATTTTGCGAGTTCTTAATAGCAGATCGGTAAAATTCTCTATTAAGGGCTCGCAAGATACAATGATGATATATCTGCCCCAATATGCGAAGATGAATACATTGAAGAGTTTGAGTGTGCGCATCGTGTATTAGCTGACAGAGACAAGATATTCTTCGACTGCCAATGCCTCAATGGATTTCAAACATTGAAAACTGATGAACAGATCTGCCTGAGCATATCAGAAAACCAACCATCCTTGTGCTCGCTTTATCCAAAATACAGTCCGAATAAAGGTGGTGTCAGAAAAGGAGACTTCTTAAAGATGCTCTCAAAGAAGTTGGTATATTGCAAGTTGAAATTTGATTTAAAATGTTTAACATCTACTGGCCACTACTATTCTCGTCTGCTATGGCTCTTTACAAAAACTCCAGAGCCCTGATTAGCTATGATTTTGCATTAGGGTTTTGTCACTTTTGAGGCACAGCCGACACAAATTAATTTTTGATATTTACTAAACCATGAAAAGACGCTTTGTGTGGTTTAATAAATACAAAGTAATGCAATGCAGTGTATAGCGCTGCTGTGAAGTATCTCGTGTCGGGAACATGTTTCTTGGGTGGAGCATGGGCGTTCCCATGCATCTAACCATGCTTACAAAGACTGTTAAACCTAGGTTAATTTCTCTTTGTTAGTTTCCCTTCCATGAGTTCTGCGTTCTGCAGCAAACATAGAAAAAGGAATATGCTTCTAAGGATTCTCTTTGTACAGGAAAGTATCCCTTCCTGCTCATATGCAATCTAGCCTGTCATACAGACACCCTTGCAACATGGAGCATTGGCGCTAGGCAGCATGTGGTACACTAACTGAAAGAGAGAGCAGGAATGCTTCATGTCTTTGTAAATATGGAGAATTTCTACTCTCTACTTCTCATGCAGCGCAGTGCAGCAAGTACTTTTGCTTCTCCATGTTACATGAGGTAATAGGAAATCTGCTACTGGATGACTGTGTCTCTACAATAAACGGTCAGTCCCATTCAAGTTTACGGTGACGTTCTCAAATATATTGTTAGTATTGATGTCTGACGTTCTCAAATATATTGTTAGTATTGATGTCGACATGTGAAATGATAAATGTGTGCATAAAAATGAAAACAAATCACTGTTGTCGAAATCACCCACTATAACCGCTCCATCAAAACTGAGTCAGAAATTCATGGGCAGGCAGGCCCTGCGACCTAGGCCTGAGGGAAAGGATTGACAGATCACAGGTGGGGTGGCAGGTAACCAGCAGAACAAACGTGCAAACAAGAAAACCCAGATTAGTCCCACAGATAGGCAATGACACCACAGTTGTCCTGGTGGATAGGCGCCAATAAAGCAAACATGGCCGAGTGGCAGACGTTCCCAGAACCCTATATAGTTAATGACACATGAATTTAGGAACACTCAGCCAATCAGGACAGAGCACACACAGCACACACAGTGATCACACTCTCCCCATGCCAGAAATCTGGACACGTTACTTACTGGCCCGCTTTGACTAGGCTCACATTCCTCACTCTAAACTGGGCCTATGAATTCTTTTAAGATGCTCCAAGAAATATATATAAAGGCGCTCCCAACTATTGCACTTTGAGTAAGTCCTCAGACCCATTTCTGTATGCTGTACTCCGAGAGATAGTGTTTAATTAAACCAACTGTTCCTGTTGTGCCAAATGCCACTTGTCTTTGATTTTGCAAGGTAAATTCATATATGAGCGACATTTTTATAGATGTAAAAATCACATATGATTGTTTCCTTATGTTAACACAAAATTGTATACAAAATTTGCATTATAGATCTGAATTGTAAAAGAAAACAAAAATCCAAAATATCTACAAATAATGTTCATGGTGTTGTCAGGACTAAAAGTGAGATTAAAAAAGTGGGACAGTGTCTCAAAAAATGGGTGTGGCCTAAGAAATGTGACTAGGAATCCTGTCCGAGAGGCATGATCTACGTAATTAAGGGCATTGCTAACACATGTAAACTAAAATGCTGCGCTTTCCACAGTGTATCTCCCAACTACTAATTCAGTGCCTCTCTGTGAGCATTCTGTTATTGAAACCAGATGTCTCACACAGTAACAGATCTGTACCTAAAACAAGTCAAACCTACTGGCTTTCAAAATGCTTCCTAGTAGTATCAGATACATGAGTAATAACAATCATTTTGTGGTGAATAATTAGAATTGAAAGTGTTTCAATTCTGAAAATATGAGGCTGTGCATTACAAAATACTAAGGTCTGTGAAAAGGGTAGTGATCTTCAGAGTGTCTACATCACTCACATTCTTCCCTTCACACCACTTTGTACTGAAAATAGCCTGTTAGACACATACACCCTTTTCTCAACACATCTTTCTAAAATCTTACATCAGCATAGCTCATGTTTCATCACTTTCCTGTTCTGCACCATCTTTTAACTCTATTCTCTAGGTACTTCCTTTCATCATCTGCCCTTCCCACACTACACCCTCACTCAATTGTGAACACTGCATTTTTATTTCGCTTTAACCATATCAATATTTTGACAGCTGTGTACCACACATAATTCTACAATCAAATATCACACATGAGCATTGCTGTGTATGATCTGCAGAGAGACCAAGGATTCGATGAGCATGTAGTCTGAACACCTTTATGACCCTCTCACAGGCACCGTGAGAAACTCGAACTGCCCTCTGACTCAATGTCAGGGCTGTCCATTGATGTCTATTAGAAACAGCCACTCACAGCCTGAACTTGCATGGACGCCAGTTTGCAATACGCATTATAAGAGAGCAATACTCAGCACAAAATAACTACTGAATATCCTTGAGAAAGCAAACACTCTTTGGGATTTCAAGGTTAAGAAAAAACAAGGGAAATGTGAACAGAATCAACATTGCTGACATTGATCATCTTAATGTTTTTACAGTCATTGTTCAGAAATAGACCAGTATTTTGCTTGCAAAGTTCAGAACATGAATATAGGGCCTGATAGGGACCCGTTTCAATGTCAGTTTTTAATTACTGCTGGGTCAGAAAGAAGGAAGGACCCATACCACTTAAAACCCTGGTTGTTGTAAATTGGATACATTTTAAAATGTGTTAATTTAATTGTCACTTCACTTGTGCTCTGACACATATTAAGGACAAATGAAATTTAGTTCACCAAATGTTGTTTCACTTACTTTAACAAAGCAATTGTATAGTTTACATAAATCACTATAAAAACATAGAGAGACACAATGGGAAGCGCAAGTAGGCCGAGAACTGCATTTGTGTTTTTCTAGAGCTTTGTCCGATCAGCCAAGGAGAGTACAGTTTAATAAAAATCTGACACTTCTCAAACACTGAAGCATACAATTAAAATATGTACTTTCATTCTCATTTCTCTTTTTGATAAGATGGATTTGCCCAATTCCCCTGGATTGACGTTATTTACCTACCCTTCTTCAAATGATTGAAATATTGAATCACTCAATTATGGAAGGCATCAAAGGAAATACTACTATACACGATTCCAAGATTGTTTTCTCCACTGGTGGATTTCAAGCTACAAACTAGTCACACTCTCTGCTAAGGGCACGAAGTGTCATTTCCAGTGAGACCCCCTGGTGCCTTCCAATTTCCACTTCCGATAAGAGCTCTCAGTAGAGCAACACCTGATCACTATGCTATCTTAGAACCTCTTGACTCCTGAGCAATTCTCTTCCTCTTCCTTTTTCCTTTCAACCTCACCTCAGGGTCAGGGTTTAGGCTGAACTGGGAAACCAAAAGCAGCTCCATTCCCTTCTCCTCCCACACGCTTTCTCTTTATCCACCTATTCTCTGTCTTTCTATGCTTTCTCCTTTGCCTCTATCTTCCACCCTCTCCCTATCTCTCTTGTGAAGCCTCCAGTGCCTGCTGTAATTAACCTTGAGGTGATTAGGAAAGTGAGAGAGGTACTAGGAGTGCCCCAAGCATTCAAAACCTGCTTCAAAGGGCTCCAGCCCACTGTTGAAATAACTGGTGGAATAAAAGCAAAAAGAACAATTGATGGACGGAACACTGAACTATGTCAAACAGTACAGAAATGTAGGCCTAAATCCATTGTTTTACTCAACATGCCATTCTAGTTTAGACCAGCCATATGCAAATCACTCTGGATCCTGCTCCTCATGGGAACGGATCAGCCCGAACTGCCAAATCAGGTAATCCATGGACCTTAACCAAGCATCCTAGGACCAGTTTCGGGGTATCACCCCTCATCATCCAGGCTAGCTTGACTCCATTGGCATCGAGACCACGGACCCATATCTCGGCATACCCGGCCAAAAAACAATTGATGGACGGAATGCTGAACAATGTCAAACATTCACCCCCAGTACAGAGATGGGCCTAAATCCATTGTTTTATGCTCAACATGCCATTCTAGTTTAGATCCATCCATTAGCAAATCAGTCGTGACCCAGCCCCCAATGTGAACAGTGAAGCCAGAACTGCCAGCATCCAGGGACTGGTTTCAGGGTATCACCCCATATCAGCCAAGCTAGCTTGACTGCAGTGGCATGGACTGCATAGAACCCACGTCTGGGTATACCCATCCAACTCAGGGTGACAAATTCAAAAGGAACAATTGATGGATGGAGTGCTGAACAATGTCAAACATTCACCCCCAGTACAGAGATCTGGGCCTAAATCTATTGTTTTTTTTTTGCTCACTCTGCCACTTCACTTTAGACGCAGTCATATTCAAATCAGCCTTGATGCTGCTCCTCATGGGCTGGAAATAAACATCCTGGGACCAGTTTTACAGTATCACCCCTCATCAACCAGGCTAGCTCTCTAGTGGCATAGTAAGCACTGGACCCACGTCTGGGGGAATGATGGATTCAAACCAGATCTCTTGAATACGGGTAAATGTTTGGTTTGTTCAGCATTCAGTCCATCATTTGTGCAGCATTTTTCACCCTACGTGGGATGATGTTGCAAAGTCATCCTGTGTGCCCTGTGCACCCTCATGTTTTGCTGACTGGTACTGGTGGTAACCGACTCCGACCGTCTCTGGGCTCTGTTTTACTAGGCCCAGGACCAGTGCTTTGTTGAAAAACACATTGAACACTCACCTACTTGAGGGTATACTATATATTAGGGTAGACTTATAATTAGCAAGACCTACCCTATATGTCCCTTGTACATAATAGGGCAAAGCAGTTTAGAGGTCAGCAGCCCTTTCTGCACTTGCATGTGTGCACTGCTGCAAGCCTGTGGTCATTTAAAAAGCAGCCCTGTGTTCTAGCACTGCTTTTAAATGTAATGTTGTCCAAATTAAACTTTGGTGTTAGGGGGACTTAAAAAGTGATAAGCTACAATTATGTGATATTTAGATACCCCAAGGATCTCCCCTAGGCGCCCCAGGGGTGGGAAGACATGTCATTATTAGGAAAGCCCCTTATAAAAGACATTTGGTTTATGCCCAAGGGATAGAGAAAATACACATGTAACTTTCCCCATTGTATTGAAGTGCCTACCAAAATTGACTTTGGTGTTAGGAGCACTGTGGAGTGAAGATTTACAATATATTTGCATATTCAAGACCCCTAAAGTCTCCCTTAGGTGTACTAGGGGTAGGGGGATCCTGTAACTATAAGCTGGGGCCTTATAAAAGATGTTGCATATGCCCGGACGATAGAGAAATTGCACTTTGCAGTTTCTCCATTCTAGATGCCGAGCCCCATAAGATAAGATTGCAATAGTTTATGAACTCATAACTATCGCTAGGAATTGAATACAAAATACCATTCAAGGACTGAGGAGAATGGTAATTATCAATCCTACAATATGTTATTGTTGAATTTATCCTAAAATATACAGAACAGTAGTTATAAGACTTTCTTATCTGTTCTCCAAAATTCCGCCTTCCTGTGGATTCCCCTGATTGGTCAGAGTTAAGAGGATAAGCCTGGCTGCTTTGATGAAGTGATAAGTTGCTCACCCATAGAGAGGCTATCTGTTGGAGAGAGCTCTGCTATACGGGAATGCAAGAGCAAGGGGAGAGGTCACAAAGCATGTGCTTCAAAGGAGGAATAGGACAGGCAGTGAATCCCATGTCTGTCTATGCCCAGCCCCACTGACCCATCCAGATGGCAGGCTTACCCCCTTCACAGCTGGGCAAATACCCATGCAGTGCTGTGGGGCACGCACAGCGCCCCTGTGCTCATGACGAGGTCAGCTCGTCATGTGCCACAGTGGTCGTGTGCTCATGACGAGCTAAGCTCGTCATGACCACACCCGTTTCTTTAGAACGTTCGCACAGCAGGGGAATTAGCCCAGCGTGCAATCGTTCTAAAGGTCATGACGATCAAGAGCACCGTGGCTCATGACGAGCTGATCTCGTCATGAGATTCGAAGGTGTTAAGGCGGGAATTTGGAGATGGTAGGGGGAGGAGAGCTATGGAAATGAGTCATACTGGAGGTTGGTTTAACTAGTTCTTGCTCCTCTGCTGGGATTTCAGCCTTACTGAATTTTGGCGGAATAGTGCTCTCTGGGAGAAGATTATGCCACACTTTGGAAGATGAGGTCATGCTCTGGGTGTTGCCCTGCACCTCATTGGACAGGAGTGCTCTCCTGCTTGACCCCAGAGAACACTGAATACAAATGGGAGAGGTGCGGAGTCTCTCAGATCTGCTGCTTGAAACTAAGATAAGAAGAAGACTTGCCAAGCTGGAAATTTGATTTGCACCATAAGTCCCTGCATTCTGACTGACTGCACCTGCCTTCTTATCAGGAACTACAACCCGTTGCATGTACCTAGCTGTAAGAGAAATAGAGAGTGGACTCCCAGCAAGCTACAGGTTATCAGAGCTCACCTGGACTATCTCCAACAAGTATCCCCTGCCCAGGGACATCTTAAGTTTTTTTGGGGGCCCTTGGCCAAACATGATTTGGGGCTCATGTTCAGCACAGCTTTACATTTATAGTCCAGTTTTGCCATTTTCATTCCCTCTTTAGACAGGTCACTGACAAATATGTTTTCATCTAATATTCCAAGCTACAGATATCTGTTTTCAATTTTCCAATATAGCAGCAGGTCACTAATATTATTGCAAATAATCTCTGTGGCCCAGAGTCACTAATAGCATTGCAAATAATCTCTGCAACCCAGTGCAATTTCTCATATGTGAGGTTCTGTTTTGACCTAAAAGAAAGTATTTTTTTTGGATGTTGCATGTTGTTGAAAACATAAACAGCATTTATCTGCCAAATGTCTGTAATAGACTGCCACACATTAACTGTATTAAATATAAATTGAAGAAAATGGTATTTAAAACAATCTATGCTTACAAATCATTTAAGGTCATCAAGGTAGGACTGTGTGGAGAACAGATATGCATCTATCAGGGGACCACATGCCTTAAAACATCTCTGTCTGGAGTTTGTCCAGTTCATTTGGTCCCGATGCATTGTGGGAATTGTGGCCCCAACTTTTCAAGGACCATCTTGGAGATTCCGGACCATTGGGGTGTTTTGGACATTTTGGACCCTCATGAGGAACTTCAAAAAGAAGTTCCAGAAGTTTGAAGAAGTTTGGAGCAACTTTGGAAAAAAGCTACATAAAGGGGCTGACTCAACCACAATAGCCAAGCCAGCCACCTTTAACCGGGAGCCGGCTAAGCTCCAGAGGTCCAACTTCCAAAGTTTGACCATGAGCTCCCTAGAAAGCAAGCCAGCAAACCTTCACCAAACCCTGACAGGTGAAGAGCATTGAGGGACCCGGGCAGAAAAAGCTCCGGAAAACTTTCTAAGTCAGAAGGTAAAATCTCGATGGCGGCCTAGCGCGAGAAGTATCAAAGCAGGGCTCCATTACAGTCAGCCTGAAACTTTCACTTTGTCCTGGTCAAGTGTGACCAGATGTCCCATAGTGGCGTTATAGACTTCTAGGTGCTATGTAGACCTACATCCTTAAAAAGTGATATCTCCAATTTCGTTCATTGGATTTTTTTCATTTTGGTATCGTTTTAAAGATAAAAATATCTCCAATGTTTATAAATTGGTGTTGGATTTTTATTTTGTGTTGTGTCTTAATTATTTACTGAAATTGTGTTTTTTTTAAATGCTCTACATACCTGTTTCCTTAGTTAAGCTTGCCTCCTCGCAACCAAGCTACCTGGAGTTAAGCATGGGAATAATCTATTGACATGTGTACTGAGCCCTAGACTATGTTCGTGGACTTATTGGCAGTGTTAGATGCATATTTACCACTACTAACAGCCCACTTTCCAACTAATGAGTATGCCCAGATATGGCCTGCAGTTTGCTGTTTCAACCAAGGAACGGGTAAAGGGAATTTGCTGTGTGCTGTGTCCCCCTGCTTATAGGCATTTGCGGTGTGCTGTGTCCTGAAGTAACTATCCCCAAGGGCCTTGGGTGAGCTGGCTCCCTGTTCGGAAACAGAAGAACACAAAAGTTTCCAGAGAAGACACTCAGAGACACTTTGTGCATTTGCTCTGTCTAGCCTGAGAACTTCGTAAGTTGTGCTTTGTGATCTTGGGCACGTGAAGTTCCAAACGAGTCTCAGCGACACAGTGTGCGTGTGCTTGGTGCAACTTGAGACTTTCGCGTGTATTGGCCTATGATCATGCACACCAGAAGGGCAAGAGTGTCTCAGCAACGCTGTGTGTGTGTGCTGTTTGCAAGCAAATAAAAAGATTCCCTTTGTACTAAACAGTTTCAAAACAATCCACTCAATATCAATACTGTCACTCTTTCTTATGTTTCATACTTGGAACACCTCCATAAGGAATACATTGAAACAATAATTAAAAACAATTTTTTATACATTTAATAAAAATTAAGGATGAAATATCACAGTATCAAATCATTAGGTTAAACACATAATAAAACATGTAAAAATCATAAAATTCCCTCTAATCAAGACAGACAGACACATTCTTCAATGCATACATCCTACATGGAACAATACATGGTTGTGATAAAACTCAAACACTTTTTGGAAGGATTATAGCTAAGGCAAATCAAATGTGCCTTTTCAAAGTTAATTCGAGAAGATTGTAAACAAGAAAAGGGGCAATAAGATCGGGCCTCTATATTACTTGTCCCAATTAAAATTTAGCAAAGATTCATGCGTTGATGCGTTTCGGTGGGGCTAAATAGATAATGCCATCTTCTTCAGGACTTGAATAAATGATATTCCTTCCTTCTATTTTTTAGAGTCAATACGTATATCTAATAAACACAAACTTTTCACAATTAAAAAACAATAAAAACACAAATTTCATAACAATACTTCTATTATGCAAATCGATATACCTAAACATTTTATCAAGATGTCTTAGAACCATCTTTTACATATTTAATTAAAAAACACCACCTAGATACATATCAACAGATACTTTTACATAAACAACAACAATTACATGTCAGTTCCGTATATTTCCTATCAAGGTGTTTCTATACCCTCTTACTTTTGGCATCACTTTACCACAGCCACGCACAGCTAATAACTCACCACCCATAATTGTTAATTATTAAATGTTTTGTTAACAACAGTTTAAAACAGGGGCTCCATTTTTAGTTCAAAATACCACCACTTATATATAAGTAGTTCCTACTGTCATTCACTCGCATCACCTTCACTCTATTAGAGTGCTGATTTATATAAAAGCAATACCTTAATTTGAATCCTATCTTCTCATCTATTAAGAAGATCTGATTAGTCAAGGCCGGATACACGGGGAGACGGCATACGCCTGTTAAATTATTAGATACTATCCTCAATAACAAGTTCCATCAGTAAAGTGGGTCGTAGAGTTAGACCATAAAATGAGCCTTTTTAAAGGTCCTCACCTTAGTAGTTATGTAGGAAGGGGTTCAGTTGCCTTCTTGTTGAACAACACATCTGGTCTTAAAAAAGCTTTTTTGAAGGACACTTTAATTCTGCAATCCTTTGATGTTAAAAAAAAGTCTATAGAAATAGATCAGACAAAGGCACATCTCAGTATCCATGATCTACTATCATAGTAAGTGCACTTGAACGGGCGTACCCACTATATACTCAGCTCACCTTAAATCTGTAGCACTGTCACAACTATCAGTGGCTCTTTAGTCGTTAAAATGTAAACTGTAGTTTGTACTTTTTCTTTCTATTTTTAAAGAAACTTGAGCTCTACAATGAAGGGAAAAAAAAGAGATGATGACATGGTCCCTCCATCTATACCGATAAACTTTGCACTTATTGCATGCTCATACCTAACTGCACCCGTTATCCTGATACATCTTTCATCTTGTTTCATAAATATGCACATTCCGGATGTAGCCGAAAATGTGCCCCATTTGGACTTAACATTGCGTCCTAGATGTTATGCAATCACCCTGCCCTAGGAGTGTTTCTACAACCCCCACTTGGTTGTCTGCCTCTATTCAAACTCAAGGCCCTATGGCTGCCCCCAATTCATAAAAAGTCCTCGAGTTAAGCAATAAAATGTGCAGTTGTCCAAATGGGTATAAACTAGTCCTTATGCTTATTCCCAAATACTTCAAAATAAATAAACTCTAACTACCCATACTAAGGCCATAAAGTGCACCCTTTTCTTGCTTACCGATAAGCTCCTGTAGTGCTGCCAAACACGTCCGTGCAAGTTTACCCTTGAAAAGGATTTAAGGGCCTTTTTCAGAAAAATAAGATTAACCACATTTTTTGAGAATAGGGACTATATAGCTCCAGAAAATATCTCAGGACTGAGAGGCAAATCCTTCTTTACACCGCCTATAGGTTCAGTGTGTAAGAATGTGGACATTTTTGAACATGCTGTTGATACAAAATAAAAGGAATTATGAGGGATGCCTTCCCAGATTCCAACAACATGTCGGGCACTTGAACGGGCGTACCCACTATATACTCAGCTCACCTTAAATCTGTAGCACTGTCACAACTATCAGTGGCTCTTTAGTCGTTAAAATGTAAACTGTAGTTTGTACTTTTTCTTTCTATTTTTAAAGAAACTTGAGCTCTACAATGAAGGGAAAAAAAAGAGATGATGACATGGTCCCTCCATCTATACCGATAAACTTTGCACTTATTGCATGCTCATACCTAACTGCACCCGTTATCCTGATACATCTTTCATCTTGTTTCATAAATATGCACATTCCGGATGTAGCCGAAAATGTGCCCCATTTGGACTTAACATTGCGTCCTAGATGTTATGCAATCACCCTGCCCTAGGAGTGTTTCTACAACCCCCACTTGGTTGTCTGCCTCTATTCAAACTCAAGGCCCTATGGCTGCCCCCAATTCATAAAAAGTCCTCGAGTTAAGCAATAAAATGTGCAGTTGTCCAAATGGGTATAAACTAGTCCTTATGCTTATTCCCAAATACTTCAAAATAAATAAACTCTAACTACCCATACTAAGGCCATAAAGTGCACCCTTTTCTTGCTTACCGATAAGCTCCTGTAGTGCTGCCAAACACGTCCGTGCAAGTTTACCCTTGAAAAGGATTTAAGGGCCTTTTTCAGAAAAATAAGATTAACCACATTTTTTGAGAATAGGGACTATATAGCTCCAGAAAATATCTCAGGACTGAGAGGCAAATCCTTCTTTACACCGCCTATAGGTTCAGTGTGTAAGAATGTGGACATTTTTGAACATGCTGTTGATACAAAATAAAAGGAATTATGAGGGATGCCTTCCCAGATTCCAACAACATGTCGGGCAACTTTAGAGTAGCATTGAAAGGACTGAAGGATGATATTAGATTAACAATCAAACCGGCTGATACGGGGGTGGGGTAGTTGTATTTAACACCATAGACTATGACCAGAGTGTGATGGCTCTGCTAGGTGTGGCAGACCATTACACAAGGGTCCCACACTCTAAGTTAGAGTCTCTTAAAAGTGAAGTTTCAGAAATCTCCAAGGAGGTAGAGGCTCATAGTTGGGTAAGTGATGCTGAACTCAATTTTCTCACAAATGAAAATGCTATAAATCCTGCGATCTATGGACTTCCATAGATCCATAAGGATGCCTCGTCCCCACCAATGCGAACAATAGTGAGTGGCATTGGTTTCCTTTTGGAACCTTTCAGCCAGTACCCCGATTCATTTTTGAAGCCATTGGTAGCTAAACAGAAATCATATGTGAGGGATTCTGCACATATAATCTCTATGGTCGAGGGCACCAGCTTCAATGAGCATAACCAGTGGCTGGTGACCCTCGACATAAAAGCACTCTATACGAACATCCCACAAGATGACACTATTAAAGTTGATAGTGAATTATTGACACTTGAGGTTGACAGGAGTGCTAATGTAGATTTCATTATTAAATGTATGACACTTGTACTTAAGAACAATATGTTTCTGTTCAAGGAAGATGTCTTTCTGGAATGCAAATGCACGAACATGGGGGCTACCTGCGCTCCAAGCTTGGCATGTTTGTATGTAGGTAGTTTTGAGGAAAAGCATATACACTATAAGGCGGCGCCATTCTATGAAAACATCTTGATGTGGCGCCGCTTATTTGATGATATTTTTTTCATTTGGGTGGGTTAAGAGACCATACTTCTGGAATTCTTGGAGTGGTTGAACCTGGGGGATCCATTTCTCAGGTTCACTGCCCAACATGACAATAAGGTGGTCAACTTTCTTGATATTATGATTAAAAATACCCTTTGTACTCTTACCGTGTAATTTTACACACAGTCCACCGATAAGAATACACTTTTGTACTACAGGAGTTATTATCCTCGAGCCCAAAGGGACTATATACCCTTTGGACAATTTCTCCGCTTGCAGAGAAATTGTACCTCTCTGGAAGATTTTTACAAGCATGCTGAAAATCTTAAAAGTAAACTGCTAGATCGAGGGTATCCATAAAACAGTCCATTAAACGTGCTCGGTTTTATAACCGTGAGAGTATGCTCGAGTGCAATCACCTTGTAAGAAAGAAGAAAAATTAGATTATTGATAAAAGGTTAGTTTTTGTGACACAATTTTCAAGTATTAGCAATAGAGTTAAGAACGTGGTAAATGCTAACTGGAGCTTCCCAAACCCTTGTTTGCTTTTAAGCGAAATGATAATATCAGGAAAAATCTGGTGCACACTTATAGAAACAATAGATCCCAAACACAGTTAACATTACAAATGGACAAGCCATTAGGCAACTATAAATGTGGTACATGCAGTGCCTGTGACCATTGTTTGGTTGCCAAATCAGTTACCCACAATGACTTTACTATGACGGCCAAAAATATGAGTAATTGCAATGTTGTCTACCTTATGCGCTGCCCCTGTGGGCTAGCGTGTGTTGGTGAGACAGGGAGGGAACTTAGATTACGCATGCTTGAACAGGTCAGCTCTGAAAACTAATAAACCCATGTGGAACATAACAACTCTGTCAAACATAAACACACTGACTTTGAGTGGTATGTAATTAAGAATATCACAGGTAACACAAGAGGTGGTAATATGGATATTAAAAGAAAGAACCAGGAACAATGGTATATTTCATGCCTTAATACCATTGAAAAGGGATTAAATGCAAAAGAAGATTGGATGAAACTTGTAGGACAAGTTGTCATTTAAAGCCCCTGTATTCAACACCATCGGTGCGGCGCATTTTCCCGCTGTGCGCTAAAGATTCGCAAATCCCGCGGTTCATGACGAGCTCAGCTCGTCATGAGCGTACGAGAGGTGTACTTCATGACGAGCTGAGCTCTTCATCAGCGTCGAAGGGGTTAAGAGATTTTTCAGTTACTGGAGAATTGTCTATGGCCGCATGATTCATGTGCAATTTTCCAAGCTGCGGGACTTTTTCAGATATAGCCTATTAATAAGGTGTAGAATACTGTGATCGTTCATTTTGACTCTCTCTGTATAACTATCATGTTACTCTTGACCACTGCTGTAACAGTACGAGAAATCATGTTGGAGATCTTGATCATAACTAGTAGGACCTTAATTATAATAAAGATTTCCGTGCTGGGAACAACATGAGATATTAGATCAGCTTGGTTAATGCTCAGTTGCCGCCGCTAAGGAGCTACAAATAAAGAGGTATAGTGTAGTACTTAAGCGCATTAAGGCTCAAGAAGTAGTATTTTGAATTTACACGCCTTGTTTAGATACAGTGTGCGGAGGTTCAATATATACATACTTGAGCCATCATGACTCACGGTAGGTCCACAGAGATCGTGTGCGCATGTTCCTTATAATTATCTGTGCACTACGAGTACTGACAAAAAACTCGCTACAAGATGGCGTCCACATTGCAGGCGCTGCATAATGGGGTAGCGGATATGTTGGGACATCACCGGGAAAGAAACGCGGGTGTTTTTACACTGGCGAACACACGTGGTGCACGGTCGTGTTAGGCAGCACTACAGAAGCTAATCGGTAAGCAAAAAAAGGGTGCGCTTTATGGCCTTAGTATCGGTAGTAAGAGTTTATTTATTCTGAAGTATTTAGGAATAGGCGTTAGGGCCAGTTTATACCGGTTTGGACAACTGCACAATTTATCGCTTAACTAAAGGAATTTTTATGAATTGGGGCGAACCATAGAGCCTTGAGTTTGCATAGCGGCAGACAACCAAGTGAGGTTTGTAGAAACCCTCCTGGGGCAGAGTGATTGCATTACATCTAGGACGCAATGTTAAGTCCGAATAAGGCAAATTTTTGGCTACTTCCGTAATGTGCATATTTATGAAGCAAGATAAAAAATGTAGCAGAATAACAAGTGCATTTAGGTATGAGCTTGCAATTAGCACAAAGTTTATGGGTATAGATGGAGGGACCTTGTCATCGTCTCAGTTTTTTTCTTCTCTTTATTGTAGAGCCCAAGTTTCTTTAAAAATAGAAAGAAAAAGTGAAATCTACAGTTTATATCTGAATGACTAAAGAGTCACTGATATTTGTGACAGCGCTACAGATTTAAGGTGAGCTGAGTATATAGTGGGTAAGCCCATTCAAGTGCACTTACTTTGATAGTAGATCGTGGATACTGAGATGTGCCTTTGTCTGATCTATTTCTATAGAATTTTTTTAACATCAAAGGATTGCAGAATTAAAAAGTCCCTCCAAAAAGCTTTTTTAAGACCAGATGTGTTATTCAACATGAAGGCAAATGAAACCCTTCGTACATAACTGTTTAGCTGAGGACCTCTAAAGAGGGCTCATTTTATGCTCTAACTTTACGACCCACTTTACGGATGGAACTAGTTATTGAGGATAGAATCTATTAATTTAACAGGCATATGCCGTCTCCCCATGTATCCAGCCTTGACTAACTGGATCTTCTTAATAGATGAGAAGATAGGATTCAAATTAAGGTATTGCTTTTATATAAATTAGCACCCAAATAGAGTGCGAATGATGTGAGTGAATGACAGTAGGAACCACTTATATATAAGTGGTGGAATTTTGAACTAAAAATGGAGGCCCTGTTTTAAAATGTTAACAAAACATTTAATAATGAACAATTATGGGTTGTGAATTATAAGCTGTGCGTGGCCGTGGTAAAGTAAGAGGGTATAGGAACACCTTGATAGGAAATATACAGAACTGGCATGTCATTGTTGTTGTTTATGTAAAAATATCTGATATGTAGCTTGGTGATGTTTTTTAAATACATATGTAAAAGATGGTTCTAAGACATCATGATAAAATGTTTAAGTATAGCTATTTGCACAAGAGAAGTATTGTTATATGAAATTTGTGTATTTATTGTTTTTTAATTGTGAAATGTTTGTGATTTATTAGATATACCTATTGAATCTAAAACATAGGAGGAAGGAATATCATTTATTCCAGTCCTGAAGTAGGTGGCATTATCTATTTGGCCCCACTGAAATGCGTTGACGCATGAATCTTTGTTAAATTCGAATTGGGACAAGAAATATAGAGGCCAGATCTAATTACCCCTTGTCTTGTTTACTATCTTCTTGAATTAACTTTGAAAAGGCACAGTTGATTTGCCTTATCTAGTATCCTTCCAAAAAGTGTTTCAGTTTTGTGACAACCATGTATTGTTCCATGTAGGATGTATGCATTGAAGAATGTGTCTGTCTTTCTTGATTAGAGGGGATTTTATGATTTTAACATGTTTTTATTATGTGCTTAACCTAATGATTTGATACTGTGATATTTCATCCTGAATTTTTATTAAATGTATAAAAATTGTTTTTATTTATGGTTTTGTTGTATTCTTTATGGAGGTGTTCCAAGTATGAAACATAATAGAGAGTGACAGTATTAATATTGAGTGCAGTGTTTTGAAACTGTTTAGTCTCTGCTAACATGTCCTTAGGTACGTTAACTCGGAATGCCTTGTGTGACCGTGTACATTACACCACCATGGCACTACATGTATTGCGACCTTCCATCCCCACTACCTGCACTTTATGCACTCTGCCCACTCACTATTTCACATGTGCTGGTTGTGGCTTTTCCACCGGCAAAATGCAGCTTTCTAAGACGTAAGTAAATAAAAAACACTACCGGGGGAAAAGGAAGCCGACCAAGGGCCGTACCCCATCTTTTTCTCCTCTCCATTTTTGGAGTTTAAACTGTAGATCGCTCCCTAAGAATAAACTAAATATTTTCGATTTCATAAGTGATGAATCTCCTGATGCAGTATTTTTGACCGAGACCTGGCTACATGCTAGCTCGGGTCCGGACATTGCTGCAGCTATTCCTCCCAACTATGTTGTGTTGCATCAGGACAGACCCTCCGGTAGAGGTGGTGGAATCGCAATCATCTTCAAATCCATCTATCAATGTAAACTGGAACAACTACATCTTCCAGGTAGTGAGGCAGCATTATTTAAATTAATGATTAACCCCCGATTGACGCTTTCCGGTCTGCTAATTTATCGGCCGCCCGGGAATGCAGCCTCTTGGATTCCCTCACTTGTTGATTGCCTTTCTGCAACTTTACTGAAATCGAATAATTTTACTATTTTGGTGATTTAAATATTCACTTAGAAGATGTTAATAACCCCCTGAACAAATCTTTTTTTATCTGATCTTGAGGTTTTTAATCTCAAACTTTGTAATTCTGGGGCTACTCATCTCGCAGGCCACCTCTTGGACCCAATTATTTCTACTCTTTCGTTCGATTGTACTCAATCGGCGCGTCCATTAAATTGGTCTGATCATTACGCGATACATTTTATGTTACCACCTGGTTTATTTTCTACCAGATCTCATGTGGAGGAAATTAAATCTTCTTACCGATGGGATAGGCTCGATATCGCTGCCTTTAATCAGCGTCTGACTGAGACAATTCCGATTTCTATTAATACTGAGCAGGACTTGAACATTCCTATTTCTTGCTGGCTAACAGACGCAGTGATTGCCCTTACCCCGTGTTCTAGCAGCAAATATAGATCCCTGCGCCCCCCTGCACCTTGGTTCTCCGACGAATTAAAAACCCAGCGTGCCAAATGTAAGGCCCTGGAGAGAAAGTGGAGGATCTCATACTCCACTCCTTGCAAGGTGGCTTACAAAGACGAATTGAAAGTCTACCATGCAAACTGTAAACGTGCCAAGGCCACTTATATTGCTTCTACTATTACCCTTGCACAAAACTGTCCTCGGACTCTTTTCGCCACCGTAAAGAAACTTACAGGAGCAGACACCACTCCTTCTCTGCCGGCCCTGGATGGCACACAATGTAATGCCATTGCGGATTTTTTTATATCTAAGGTTGAGGGCATCTATCAATCTTTGGCCTCCCTCTCATTGCCAACTGATCCCCTCCAACCTGGCCCTTCTTGTAGTGTTTCTTTCTCTCCCACTGCATTTATTTATAATTGGTTACCATTTGATGACTCCTCCTTCCTGTCGTGTCTAAATAGTATCCGTTCGGGATCTCCTCTGGACCCAGTTCCTATGAGGATACTAAAACAACTAGACCTTGAACCTCGGAGATTCTTATTAAACATCTCTCTTACCGAATCTCTGGTGGCACAGGAATGGAAACATGCCATGGTCGTCCCCTTGCTCAAAGAATCTGGTGCTGACACCACAAATTTAGCCAACTTTAGGCCCATATCCCTGCTGCCAGCCTGCTCCAAAATATTGGAACGCCATGTCAACACTCAGCTCAATGAGTTTGTTGAAAACGTGGGATATCTCCATCCATCCCAATCAGGCTTTCGCGCTAATTACTCCACCGAATCCGCACTCCTTGGGGTGACCGAGAGACTCCGACACGGTATCGATAGCGGTGAGACCTTTGCGCTTATTCTTCTTGACTTAAGCGCTGCATTCAATACCGTGTCTCATTCCACTCTTTTGGAGTCTCTCCGCTCCCTTGGTGTTGATGGATCAGCGCTTGCCTGGGTGGCCTCATTTCTCAATGAGCGCACCTTTCAGGTTTTCTCAAATAAGGCTGAATCTGCGATTCATTCTTCAGCTTACGGCGTCCCTCAAGGGTCTATAGCCCATTGTTGTTTAATATTTACATCAGACCTCTTGCTTCCATCGTAGAGAACACCGGTCTGTCCATATATTCATATGCAGACGATACACAGATTGTGTTTTCTCTTTCTAGCAGCAGGGCCCAGGAAGTCTCTGCCCTCAAAATTGGCCTATCTCACGTTGCTGCTTGGATGCAAGACCATCTGCTGAAGCTCAACGGAGATAAGACCGAGGTTATCATATTAGGCAAGCATAAAGATCTGTGGGGCTCTAGACACTGGCCCTGTGATATGGGTCCTCTGCCTACCCCTGTGCCTGTTGCTCGTAACCTCGGATTCCTGATTGACGACAAACTCTCGATGAGGCAGCAGGTGACTAAGGTCGCTGCAGTCTGTTTTTCCATCTTACGCTGGCTGCAGAAGATCTTATGGATGCTGCCTGAGCCCACCCGCAGAATTGTCGTTCAGGCCCTTGTGATGTCCCGCATTGACTATGGCAATGTGCTTTATCTTGGAGCGGATAAAGCAACAATTAACAAACTCCAAGTGGTACAAAATTCAGCCGCTCGCCTCTTGCGTAATGTTCCACGGAGAACGTCCGCAATGCAAGCCTTGCGTGACCTACACTGGTTGAGAATCTCAAATCGCGTGACCTTCAAAACACTGTGTTTTTTGTTCAAGATCCGTCAGGGTTCTGCTCCTACTTACCTCTTGAACCTTGTCCAGCCTTATCTACCTCGCCGTTCGCTAAGGTCATCTAATAATGGCAATCTTTTGATTCCAAGAATTCGACTGGCTAAAATGGGAGGTCGTTCGTTCGCATATATTGGACTGAAGATGTGGAACGCTCTTCCGTTGGCGTTAAAAACAGAAACTAATCTTCTGGCGTTTCACAAAAAATTGAAGACTTTTCTGTTTTGATCTCATTTCGTGATCTCTTTTTTGCACTTGCTTGTTCTCTTTCTTCAGTCTGTCCCTGGCGCCGGGAAACCCATTGAGGGTAGCTGAGCGCAATACAAATCCAATAAAATAAATAAATAAATAAAAAATTTAGTCCAAAGGGAATCTTTTTATTTGCTTGTCAATTTTGGTGCTCTGTCTCTTTGGACCATTTGTGCCCCTCTTCTTGTTTTCAATGTGCTGTTTGCAGCCAGAGACCCTCGCCAGAGGTGCCCTGTGATCGGGGGAACCCGAAGATCAAGTGTGTCTTGAGTGATGCTGTGTGCGTGTGCTCTCCACAGCCTGAGACCTGCACAAGTTGTGACCTGTGATCGGGGGCGCCAGAAGATAAAGTGTGTCTCTGCGGCGTGGAGTGCGTGTGCTTTCTACTGCCGGAGACCTGTGCAAGTTGTGCCCTGTGATCTTGGGCACCAGAAGATCAAGTGGGTCTCAGCGACGTTGCGTGTGTGTGTCGTGTGCAGCCTGAGACCCTTGTGAGGAGTTGTCTGATATCGTGCTGCCTGAGTCCAGTGAGTCTCATTGACTCTGAGCACGGGTGTAGTGTGCAGCCAGGGATCTTCCCATGGCCCAGAAATTCAGATAGATTGCATCTGAGGCCCAAGTCGCAGGACGAGGAGAGGAGAGTGGGTTCCTGCCCCCAAGGTAACGTGTGGACTCCTGGGGCAGGGCGTGGGCTTGGAGGGAGATGCTCTCAGCCTATTTCTCTGTCCTGCAGCGCGAGCTTCTGCTTCGGCTCGGATTGCGGCGCGTGTGCCAAGGGAGTGGCAGCACCGGGACGGAGTGCAAAGCTGTATTTACTGTGTTATATCTTACCCGTGGGTGTGGGGGCAACTGTGGCCGGAGACTAACCGCAGGCCAGCACGAGTGGCAGAGAGACCGTCCTAGTTACTGTGAACAATGCTAATGTGATACGTAATTATGTATCGCATTATTCCTGCATAGCAGAGTATCTGATGATTGTATGACGCATTGCCTTATTTCTGCACAACAAACTGCCAGTTTGTCGTATTGCCCATTACATTAGGTTTGCTTAACGAACTGCCTGATAGGTGTATTACACATTGCACTAGGTTTGCATAACAAACTGCCTGATAGGTGTGTTACGCCTTGTCTTATTCCTGCATCACGAACTGCCAGATTGTCGTATTACACATTGCATTAGTGTTGTATACTGAACTGCCTGATATAAGTGTTGCGCATAGCATTCGTTTTGTATAGCGAACTGCCTGAAAACTGTTTTATACGTTGCATTGCTTTGTGGACTGTACGCATTGCATTACGGGGGCATAACAGTTTACAACGTTGTTGCATTACGCACTGCATTACAGTAACAGTACATATCACTAGATAAGCCGTATTACAATCTGGATTCTTCTTCTGTTGTGAAATATCTGATTGTTGCATAACGAACTGCATATTATGACATTAGCAGTACACAGGATTGTTTAGTTTAGCTCAATAGTAATAGGCCAGGGGAAGCTTTACCCCAACGCAAATGTTGGTTTAGTATTGTCTGGTCGCATCGTATATCTTTTTATAAACATATACTAGTTTTTCTATGAAACTCATGTGGAGTCTATTTGTGGCATCATCATTGGATTGCTGTGGGTGCAATTACAAATAATTTACACATTGGGCTTGAAGATAAGCCTGGCTGCTCGTGCCAAGCTACCAAGAGGGTGGAGCGGGGGCTATCTCTAGAGGCGACGTGTCTTTCCCTAATGTTAGGGGCTTGTGGATCCCTTTTTTGCCTCCAGTACCTACTTCAGCCTACTAGGGAAACGGGGATTCTAGTGGGATTTCCTGACATTATTTTTTTAATTAATGCTGTTGGAGTCAAATGTGTATTTGCAAGTTCATGCAAAATCAGGGGAGAGAATGGACCGCTTGTACCTGTGTGACCGGGGTCATTCGATTGTGGACCTTACTAAAAAAAAATCATTAGCGTACACAGATGGCTGGCGGTATATTTTGATTCTCCACCTAAGTGTAGCATAGCAGCATAATCATCGGGTTTTATTGTTGGTATGCTGACCTCCACCTGGAGGAAGACCACTGGTTTTACAGTAGCGTCCAGAGAAGTGAGAAGTGAATATAGTGCTCAAGTGAAGGGATTTTAAAATTCCCTATACCGCCATGTTAAACGATTCTATACTGGATTGGTGATATGGAAAAGTAAAAACAAAGTGGTGCTTGTGCAGAACAAGTTACTAATCTAACACACTATAAAGGTTAAAAAACGGCGGTCGACATGTTTCAGCCTCATTGTCCAGTTGGATTTAGGGGATTTCTTCAGGATTTCTTCAGGACCTCTAAGTTTGCAGACGCACGTTGTAGCGACTACTTAAGTGGATTATTAATTTACCACTCTTGTTCAGTTGAGTCAGGTCAAAAGTACCTGTAGCTGTAGTGGTAGAAAGGTGCAATTCTGTACTTCTATAACATTTCATTTTTTAAAATACCCAAATATTGTGATGCTCAACGCTAATTTGAATATTGTGACTACACAAGGTAATCTAAGCGGTATGACACTGGAAGAGGGGATAGCATGTATGGTTAAGTATGATTCAAATGTAAATTGTTTATCAATTCACGTAATTGCTCGTGGTGTATGAGCTTAGCAGTCTTATAGGCATGGATGGCTCAATTCTAATGTAAATAGATGACCATTGCCTATTACGTTATTCCTAGAGTTGGGTGTAAATATATGCCAATGTTAATGTGGCGGGGAATTCTGGAAAGCGGCAACCATGAACATGATCTTATATCGGTGTCTTACAGAACTGCAATATAGTAAATGCACCAGGGATCGGTTCTATTACGTTTATTTTAAAAATGCCTCAAGATAATGGAACCATTTAAAAAATATATATATATTGCAGTCTGCATTGAAATCACTTTGAAAAGGCACAAATAATGCCAGTCAAAGTCAGTGTGGTAATAAGGCTGTGCTACGAGTGCCGTAATGATTGTGCAGATTAGGCAAGTTCAAAAGCCGTCCCCGTAATGCAGGATCGCATATCCCACATCTTTTGGCCCTGTTGAGGGCTTCCTCTGGGTGTGGCAGGCTTTTGTAGACCTGCTCTATGGGGGAAAATAGAAGAACGTAAGTTTTGGCTTACTTGCTGACTTCAGCTAAGTCTGCCTGGGTTGCAATCCTTACCTGCAGAAGCCGGTCCCTCACTTGTGCTAGCTCTGTATACGGTGCCCCAGGTGATGCGGGTCCATGTTGGACTTAAAATTATCTATTTCAGATGTAGTCAGCATCGTAAACAGACTACATTAGGGGACGTTTACCACAATTACGATAAACTCGATTTTGATTCATTTCTCCTATCAAATCAAATTAATGTATGAATGTCGAAAAGATTAATGTATGAATGTAGAATTTTTGTTAGAAATTTTTGAAAGAATAGTAAATGGACTTATTTCAATTTTTTTTCTATATTAGAATTCTCACATTGGCTAACTCGGACACTTAAGTTGAATATTTGTGTCTAGGTTTGTGGACTCATTTGTAAGTGTGTCATAACTTGAACAGTAGGTAGTTCCCTTAGTATATACAGATATAGACCTGTTTTTTACCTAGGCATGATTCCTTGAAGATAACAATATCTCCAGTTGGGTCTCATGTTAAGGCGTGCCACAGAATGTTATCTTTTTAAAAAAGAACTCATTCCGCATTGTTGTTTTTCACAGGTAGTGTCTCTTGAACTATCCAATTCATCAATGGAGTGTTTGAAATCAATGTAATGTTTACTCATTTTTGTGGTGGCTCTTTTACAGTTCACATTGCCCCTGTGCTCGCATATACGTTGCTTGACTTTGCGGCATGTCATCCCTAAATATCTTAGGCCACAGGGGCAAGTTATCATGTAAATTACATGGGTAGATTAAAAGTCGGTATGATAGCGTAACGTCCAGGTGAAGTTTGTTGTCAACTGTATGGTCTTTGTTGTTGTAGTCAGTTTACAGCCCGAGCAGGAACCGCATGGGTAGTGGCCTTTGATAGGGCTTGAGTTCCAAGCTGTAGTGATTGACTCTGTCCTGTTTTTTTTTTTAACAGATTTTATTTGTCAGAGGTCACATATAATGCATGGCTCCGGACTCCGGAGCTGCTGCACACATCAATATATCAGCAGTATAATCCTAGACATTTTACATCTAAACAATCAACACCCCACCTCCCCCACCCTCCGTTTGCGCCGATGCTGCCACCTAGTTATATAGAATCTGGACATTGCATGCTAAATCCAATGAAACACTCCCTCCCTTCCACCTAGAAGCCACCTGTCAAATTGCCGGTAGGTCGGTCCGCTCAGTCGGCGGGTCCAGGTCCAAACAACGATAATCCGCCCATCTCTTCCATATCTTAAAGTGCTTACGGGGGCATCCCCTGGCTATGAATATAGATCGAGATCCAAACAGAAGTCCATCCCAGTTTTCCTAGCAAGCAGGGGCGGTGCCTGGGGCGCCTTCCATGCCTTAGCAATGTCTCTCTTTGCCAGCGTTAGACCGAGCACCAGCAGGTGGCGCTTATATCTATTGCCCCCTATCCACTCCATCACGTGCAGCAAGGCTAATTTCGCCGTACGCAAGAGCTCCCAAGCCAGAACCTCAGACAAACAGATAAACACCCCACTCCACAACCTTTGCAAAGCCGAACTGTATGTAAGCGTGTGCCCTCCTCAACTCTACAGCAGACACAGTCGGGGGAACTTATCATGCCCACCCTCCAGAGGAACTCTCGGGTGTAATATGTGCGGTGTAAGTATTTGAACTGGATCAGTCTCAAGTGCGTGGATATATCTCTGCTCCCCTCGGACTAGCCAAGGCCTCGGCCCAATCCTCCTCCTCCAAGTCCCCCACGTACCCACCCCATGGTGCCCTAAGTCTGTGTAGGTCCGTGGAGCAGTGGTGCACCAGTGTCTGATAAATATGTGAGGTTTTCTTGTCTGGGAGTTCACCCATGAACACTTTGGCCACTATCGGACTAAATTCAGGAAGAGACCCCATGTCAGTTAGGTGTGGCATCAGCGCATGCCTGAACTGCAGGTATTTAAAGAATTGGGAACGTGGCATCCCGTATTCATCTTGTAGGTTCTGAAATGACGTTAGGGTGCAGCCCATCATGACATCGCCCAACGAGGAAATCCCTATTGCGTCCCAACCTCCAAAACCCCGCAGGGCATTCAGACTGGGGAACCGACCATTTTGCCACAGAGGAGTCTCCCGGGTCAGCACATTCCACCACACCATCCTACTCAAAGCTCGGCTCCAGACATAAAAATCCTCCTGTGTGGCGAACGGGAGGCATCTCCACAGGTGCAGAATACAGCATGTCGCTCTACCGCGTAGTCCGGGTCGTCACAGTCCCCATACCACCACTCGTTGAGTACCAACAAATGCGCCGCAGGATAATATGAAAGAATATCAGACGTAGAAAGCCCTCCCATGTAGGTAGATAGAGAACACGTACGCAAAGCCACCCGTGCAATCCCCCCCTCCCACAGGAACCCACCCAGCGCAGAGTTGACCTGCCGGAACCAATGGGGCGGAATCTGAAATGGATGGTTCTGTAGCTGTTACAGTACACGAGGAAGCGCCACCATTTTGAAGATCGCCGATCTTACATAGATGCGTACCAGACCTTCAGATCCTCGCGCGTGCGATCCCATACTGAAGTGAGGTTGCGGTCCCGGGAGGTAATCGCCTCTTCCGACAGGTATACCCCCAGGTATTTCACCCCTCCGGTTGCCAGCTGTAATCCAGAGGCCTATGTACCTACCTGCTCCGTCCGCCCAGCACCCACAACGTCGACTTGGCCGGTTTAATGTACAGACCGGAGGTTTCACCGAAGATCTCTAAGATCCGAAGCAAGCATGGCCCGAGCGATCCAGATCAGTAATAAAAAACAAGACATCATCAGCATATAGCGCTATTTTGTCAGTGAGACCCGGTGTCCACCTGAAACCCCTGAGCTGGGCGTCAATGCCAACCCACGCAGACAGGTGCTCCATGGCGGGCGTGAAGAGATAAGGTGAAAGGGGGCAGCCCTGCCGAATGCCCCTCCGGACCGGGAAGGAGCGCGATATTGCTCCCCCCACTCGTACCGATGCCGTAAGCTCAGTGTATAATAGCCATAGGTAAGTCATGAATCGCGGACCAAAATTCAGGCGCCGCAGAAGGGCAAATGAATATATCCAGCTCACGGAATCGAATGCCCTGTCCATATCTGCTAGGAACAACGCCGCCTGTTCCCCAAGTCTCTCCCAGGCCGAGATCGCCACATGCGCGCATCATATATTGTGGTGAGTCGCCCTCCGTGGAATAAATCCCGCCTGATCGGGTTGTACTAAGCCGGAAATATGGGGCTTGAGGCTGTTAGCTAAGGCCTTGGAGAGAACTTTGGCCTCCGTATTGAGTAAGGATATCATGCGGTAAGATGCATAATTTTCAGGGGGTCTACCTGGTTTCAAAAGGACCACCACCTCTGCATGTCTCCAATCTGGGGGGAGCAATCCCTCCTCGCACGCCTCCTCAACTACCGGGCGAAGATGCTTCCCAAGCTGTACATAGAACCACTTGAAAGATTCAGACGGAAAGCCATCGGGACCGGGGGCCTTACCAGGGCGCAGCTCACCCAAAACTGAGCCCAACTCGTCGTCAGACAGCGGTCTGTCCAGTTGCGCTCTCATGTCATCTGTGACTGACCGTGGGGGTAGATCGTCGATAAACCGCTGATTTACATCCTCCGCCAGACACTCCCAAGGCACATGTAACTCCTCGTAATATGCGGTGAAGCTCTCCTTAATGGCCGAGGGCTCAGTGACATGCACCCCCTCTGAATCCACCAACCGGGGCAAGGGCTGGGCATGTATCTCGCCCTGGCATAAGCAGTTTAACAAAACAAATAGAGGAGTGCCCCCTGAAGGCGAGACAGAGAAAGTCTCTGCGCCTGAAGCTTAAGGCTTAATCAAGCACTTGTGCACAACCTTAACATAGGACATAGCATGTCCTTTTTGAAGACCCCTCACTCACCAACCTGGTTGGTGACATGCTTCATCATCGGGGTCCCACCCCGAATGCCGAGTGCCAACATGGTGTGCTACGACACCTGATTACAGTGCAGCGGGTATTTTCTTTCTCTTTTTATATGTGCAGTGATAAAAAGGGTAAGTGATTTAAAAAGGGGCCGGATCTACTCACTTCAAGACTTTATTCCTGAGTGACTGGACACCCTAGTAAAAGAACTGTAACACCTATGTCTAATTTAGTACCACCTCTGCATGTCTCCAATCTGGGGGGAGCAATCCCTCCTCGCACGCCTTCTCAACTACCGGGCGAAGATGCTTCCCAAGCTGTACATAGAACCGCTTGAAAGATTCAGACGGAAAGCCATCGGGACCGGGGGCCTTACCAGGGCGCAGCTCACCCAAAGCTGAGCCCAACTCGTCGTCAGACAACGGTCTGTCCAGTTGCTCTCTCATGTCATCGGTGACTGACCGTGGGGGTAGATCGTCGATAAACCGCTGATTTACATCCTCCGCCAGACACTCCCAAGGCACATATAACTCCTCGTAATATGCGGCGAAGCTCTCCATAATGGCCGAGGGCTCAGTGACAGGCACCCCCTCTGAATCCACCAACCGGGGCAAGGGCTGGGCATGTATCTCGCCCTGGCATAAGCAGTTTAACAAAATAAATGGAGGAGTGCCCCCTGAAGGCAAGACAGAGAAAGTCTCTGCGCCTGAAGCTTAAGGCTTAATCAAGCACTTGTGCCCAACCTTAACATAGGACATAGCATGTCCTTTTTGAAGACCCCTCACTCACCAACCTGGTTGGTGACATGCTTCATCATCGGGGTCCCACCCTGAATGCCGAGTGCCAACAGGGTGTGCTACGACACCTGATTACAGTGGAGCGGGTATTTTCTTTCTCTTTTTATATGTGCAGTGATAAAAAGGGTAAGTGATTTAAAAAGGGGCCAGATCTACTCACTTCAAGACTTTATTCCTGAGTGACTGGACACCCTAGTAAAAGAACTGTAACACCTATGTCTAATTAAGTAGACTTCGGTGTTAAAGACGTGTAGTGTTGATAAAATAGCGACGTGTGCTATGTGATTAAAATATAAGTCTTGGGTCTACATGTTTCAACCTCTTATGATTGTGGGTTTTCGTCAGGACCAAAAGGAAAAAGAGAGGGACCTGGGTGGTAGGCACACGCTAAGGAGCGCCCTACCATCGATCCGTGATGAATGGGAGCACAAAAATTGTGTCCCTACACAAAATGTAGTCTTCTCCCAACTCTGGAAGAAAAACTCATAGAGCGGTAAGAATCTGCTTCATGGGCGTTCGTGGTCCAAAGGCGATGCTCGCGTAATTTGCGGCTTCTATTCCTCTGACTGGTAACCTACTTGGTTCCATAAACGATACGCCCCCAGGTCCCTCTCTTTTTCCTTCAGGGGGCACTCCTCCATTTGTTTTGTTATAATCTCTTACAGGGGACTAGGAGTTCTCACCTCACATTTGAATGAAAAGCCCTCACTCTCTTATTGTTTTCTCATAAGCAGTTTAACACCTTGCAAGAATTATCGGACCACTGGTATACTCGGCTACGTGTGGTCAGCCAAGCCAGCATGGCCTGTTCCATCAAAACCGCGGTATATTGCTGCTGAGCCAGCACCAGCTGCCATCTGGCAGTCCATCGCCCACCTCCCGACCCCTCCGCTCCAGCGCCTCCATGGTCGCTTCCCATTGCACCAGTTCTCGTGGCCGCTCCCTACGCGCCACTGCACACCAGGAAATATCAACCCCCCCATATCGTGGGCTTCATCGCCTCCCAGAGGGCGGCCGGGGAATCCACGGAGCCCACATTTGAGACAAAGTACTCGTTTAGTTCTTTAGTCAGATGCTCCCTGTAATCGTCCTTCAACAAGTGCCACCCCGACATCCGCCACCTGAAAGGCTGTCTGCCTGAACCAATTTGAAAAGTTAGGGCACCGGTGAGTGATCAGACAGGACTCGCGGCATGATTGCAGCCGACACTATCCTGTGTGTCAGTCCTCTAGGCACAAAAATATAGTCCAGTCTGGAAAATGTGTCATGCACCGTCGTATAATATGTGTATTCCCTACGCAGGCCGTGCATATGTTTCCATGTGTCCGTCCAGTCCAGTCATGTAGCCAAGGCTCGCAGTTTCGTGGGAGGGCCCCTCACCCCATCAGTCACACCACCCCGCCACCTATCGCAACACAGGTCCATCACATCATTCCAGTCCCCCCCCCGCCCCCCCCCCCCACAGCTAGGGCATCTGGCATGTCTCCCCAAAGAGCCATAAGTCGCTCCACAAGAGACCACTGCAAGGGTGGCGGAGCGTAAATGCTACCCAGGGTTACTCTGTCTCCCCATATTCTAGCCTGGACAATCACAAATCGACCCTGTGTGTCGGTCCAAAGTCTATCATGCATGTAGGAGACCCTGTGGTGGATTAATATCGCTACCCCTCATGACCCCCTGGTGAATCCGGAGTGGTATACCTGGTGGAACCCATATTGTTGCAGATATAGCGCCTTTGTGCATAGCATGTGGGTCTCCTGGAGTAAAAGTACATCCGCTCCGGCCCTTTTGGCATGTTGAAACACTTCTCCCCATTTCACCTTGTCCAGCACCCCACGCACATTCCATCACAGGTGAGTAGGGAGCCAGGGGCTACCCGTCCTTTCCCTTCAGTATCAGACATGGCGAACAAACTCTAGATAGGCTAGTAGTGTTTCTGCGATTCATCACACAGACAATATGGTGTAAAGGCAGCATTCAAACATGCACAAACAAACCCCGAAACCCCACCCCGCTGTACAAGCCCCCAGCCACCCCCTACCCTGCAGCTCCCAAACATGGAAGCACCTGTCGCGGCCAGAGCGTAGCCAGGACCCCAACGGGAGAACAAAAGCCACCCCTTCCAACGGATCCCCAAACAATAACCTATATCCCTAGGGCGTCACTCCCTCCCACCCAGTCCTGCAAGGCCAGGCTCCCAGCCCAAAGGAACTAGCCCACCTAGACATCCAACCATATCATTTTCAAGATCAAATCAAAAGTCTTCAGCATCACTTCACTTCAGTTTGCTGCTCCGATGATGGATCCCCCCGCTGGACTCCGGAGCCAGAACGAGAGCTGCTCCCGGATCGCGATCTTCTGATCCATCGCCACTGACTCCTGAGGCCATCACGGGCTATCCGCCTGGAGGAAGAGTCAGATTCTCTCCCCGTTGGCGTATTGACACGCAGCTTTACAGTTTGGTCTGTCCATTTGATCACCTCCTCTGGGGAGTCGAAGAACAGCGTGCGGGACTGGAAGATGACTCTCAGCCGGGCCGGGTACAGCAGGGCATACTGGAGCTTAAGGCCTTGTAGTCGTGCTTTAGCAGCCAGGAAGGATTGTCTCTGCTGTTGCACTAGGCGTGTATAGTCCCGAAAGATGAGAATAGTCACGTTATTGCACGTAAGGGAGGCCTTGATCCGCGCCTGACACAGGATAGTCTCCCGATCCGAGTAATTGAGGAATTTGGCAATGATAGGCGTGCCCCTGGGGGGCTTCTGCGTTAGGGCCCTGTGGGCCCGCTCCACCACAAAGCAGCAAGACAACACCTCCGGGGGAAGACAGCCCTCCAGCCACTGGGTCAGGAAGCGCTCCACTCTGTCCCCTTTGCAGCCCTCCGGAAATCCCACGAATCGAAGGTTGTTCCACCGCGCCCACCCTTCAGCATCCTCGACGCGCAGGGCCAGGCCCTTTTGCAATCGTTCCATGTCTGCCATCTTTTTCTTCAGGATAGACACATCGTCCTCCATCTCCGAGATACAGGTCTCTGCGCCCGTGATGCATTCGATGGCATTCCTTAAGTCCTGGCGGAGCAACATCACATCCGAGCCCACGGCTCCGATTTTGGCATCGAGCATGTCCCTGGATTGGGTGATAGCAGCCAGGAGGGTAGCATTGTCAGGTGACTGTCTCTGTGAACCCGCCGACCCAGTTGCGTGGCCGGCCTCCGTGAACTTGTCATGGGCCCCTGTTTATTCTGTCCATCACCAGTGCGGTCCCGTGTCATCGCGGCAATCCTCAGCACAATCTCAGTCACGCAGGGCCGACGGCCGCTCCCCACACCGTGAGCAGCAGGACGATGTGGCAACGATAGGGCCCACCGCGTCGCCGCCGACCTCTCCTCTCAGGCACCTCGTTGCACCAGTTGAGGGCCCCTCAGTCCACAGCCTCCCCCGTGGCCTGATCCGACCACCGTCCCTCCCGACTGTCCTGCACAGCAGCCACCCAGAGACTTTCACCGGGGACGGGGGAAAATGAGGGAGGGGGCACTGCAGCGCTCTCCACCCCCCACATATCCACACCAGCTCACTATGCTCCCAGGGTCCGCGCCGACAGCCTCAGCAGCCTCGAGCCCCTCCCGTTAAGCCGGGCTGGCTAACTGCCGCATCCAGATCCATGAAGGAGGCGGGGCCACTGTCGCGCTCTATACCTCACACAGGTCCACACCGGCTCACCATGCTCCCAGGGCCTGCGCTGACAGCCTCAAGCCCCTCCCGTTCAGCTGGTCTGGCCATACTGCCACATCCAGATCCACGAAGGGGGGGGGCCCGTTCAGCTCCCTACCGCCACCGAAGTCCCCAGGGTCAGGCAATGATGATCTGTCGTGGTTTTTGGTGTTGGCCTTGTATGTACAAGAATGTCTTTTAGGTTCCGTGTCCTTCTGTTGGCGAACCTGGGCTTTGGTTAGATGTAAATATTCTCCAATGTTTGTTAATGATCTTCTTCACAGTGTTCTTGGCAATATTATAGGTCGTCACACATGTCAAAAGGTCTTCTGGTGACTTTTTTGGTGTAGTTTCAAGTAGGCATTCTTGTGGTTGATGTTGTGCTCTCCTTTGACACCTTTGTATTGTTTTTTTCGGATAATCTCTCCTCTGAGGTTTTTGGCTTAGTTCCTCCACCTGTACCGTATAATCCTCCAGTTCGCTGCAGTTGCGTTTGAGGCGTAAGAACTGACTGTAAGGTAAGTTGTCTGTCAGTGGTCGGGGTGAAAGCTACTGTAGGAGAGTAGGCAGTTTCTTGCAGTGTATTTGTGAAATGTCTTTGTTTGTAGAGTGTTATTCTCCACATTTATGGTAATGTCTAGAGAGTCAAGTTGAGTGTTGTCTGCTGTGCAGGTGAATTTCAGACATTCATCCCTGTAATTTATCTAGTGCAGAAACTCCTGTAAGGTTTCTTTTGTGTCTTCCCAAAGCATGATCACGCCATCTATGTAGTGCTTCCAGAAGGATGTCTTCCCATAGAAGGAATTACCTTCATTTTAGATGTATTGTTTCTCAAAACTGCTTACATAGAGCTCTGATACACTAGGGGTGAATGTGCTGTCCATTGACGTTTCATGGCATTGTACACACAGTGTTCCATTGTACTCAAAATAATTTTAGGTAAGGGCTAGTCTACAGCATTCTAGGATGAAGTGTCTAGGTGTTTTGTACTCCCATTGTTCCGGGAAGAGAATGTTCTCCAATGTCTACAGGATATTCTGTTGCGGTACGCTCGTGTCGAGGCTCTCTACGTTGAGGCTTACCAGACACAAGTTGTTTTCTATGAGGGATTGCCCTTCCAATTGATTAAGCAAATTGCATGTATCTTTTAGATATATAGGTGTTCTTTGCACAAATGGTCTGAGGAACTGGTCCGCAAATTGTGAGAGTGGCTCGAGTACCGAGCCTATCACCGACACTATTGGACGGCCTGGTGGTGGTATTTTGTTTTTGTGTGTCTTAGGTAATGATTAAAAATACATACTTTCTGTGTCTTGGTCTTTATGAAATCCGCTTCATGTTTAGAAATCCACAAATTTACTTCAGCTTCATCGGCCATTAGCTCGATGGTATAGTGTAGTCTCCTGGTTGGAACTTCAGTAATCTTTTTGTAGAACCTTTCATCCAACAGTAGATCTAAGCATTGCTTATTCTAACCCTCCTTGAAGAGAAGAGCGGAAGGACTGTGTGAGGGGTGGGTTGACCTACAGTTGCTGCTTCTGTCTGTGGTGGAGGAAAAGAACTGACTCATTATGCCCTGCTGTGCTATCCTGCTTGTGAAGAATATCCAAGGGCTTGAGTGTGCTAGACTCCTCATGGAAGTCATAGGGCTATAATAGACTTCAGGAAAGATCCTTGCTGTATCTAAAAGTAACCTGCCTGAAAGGAGGACTAAAAACAGTGTGAGGAGTGCTGCCCCATATGTGTGTGGGGAGGAACAGCCTGCAGTTGCTGGTCCTGTCTGGAGTAGGAGAAGGACTGAATTGTTCTGCATCTTGTTAATTTTAAAGTGCATGTGGAGTGCTGTTAGTACAGCAAGAGCACTTCTATTTTCATTTATTCCTGCCAAAAAGAGCACTCCACCCGAGCGCAGGGTGATAGCTTCATTTTCCTGGTGTCGGGCCACACAGCGCAAGGTGGGGCCCATTGATTGTGCCAAGAAGTGCCTTGTGGGCACTGCGTGTAAACAAAGGGGATCAGCATGCGGCTTATCCCTGGTTGGTGCCAGCGGGAAAAGCTGCGCAGGTTGGGAGCACATGGTGAGTGATGACCGTGGAGCGGAAAACACGCCAGAGCCTCGCATTCACTTCATTAAGAGTGGAGGAACTCCACTGATGTCGTGCATCTGGCTGGGTCCGGTGAGTAAGACCACAACCAGTCTCTCAAGGCCACAGCGGATAGAGTGGTTTCTGTCGAGATGCAGGGACTGCTCTACTCACACCCCAAGGAGCACAGGTGGTGCAGCCAGTAGGAGCTGAGCCAAGGATTGCAGGTGTGAGCACCCTCACACATGGTGCACACTGTTGCAGGGCACTTGCTCTTTCAGGAATCCTCCAAGGAGGTCCCACTCAGCCTCTTCTGAACTATTTGTTGAAATGAATGCTGTTGCACTGCCTGAGAGCGGCCAGCTGTGCTTTCACTTACTTTTTGGAGCTTTCATTCTTCAACGCATTTCGGGGGAAAACCTCGTTGGAGGTCCCAATCACCAAGAGGAATCCTGAGAGAGGAACTTTTCTCAAAAATTACCATAGCGCTCCTAGTAGGCCTGCAGGTGTGCCTGTGCACACATTAAGAGTCAAAATCACCACATAACTTAGAAGAGAAGCGCAAGTGCATTTTAGCTATGCGGTGACTGCCTCTATGGTGATTCAAGTGTTTTCTTGGTTGCCACAAAACTGATGTTAGGCCTAATGTTTTTATGGTGATGTCAACTAAGAGGTATTTGGAATGTGGCCCTGACTGTGAGGTTAGGCGTAATATGTTCTTATGACCTGGGCAGTATATATGTCTATACATTATTTCCCTAACTGTGATGTTCATGACCATTGCCTTATGGCAAAGGGATTTTTGATCCATGTCTGGTCATGATGATTGCCTAGTGGAAAAGTGATTGTTGATTTCTGTAAATGTGTTCTAATGCGCTTTGTATACATTTTTATGACAACTGCCTAATGACACAGTGATTTATGTGATTGTGGTCTAATGTGTTTTATGTATAATACAAAGGATATTTTTATATCCCTTGTCCCTTTTGCCACGCCTTTCCAACGAAGGCCAAAAATACTGCAGCTGAATGTGAGATCATTAGTCAAAAACACCACGCTGAAATATGCGACCTTATTATTGACGAAACCCCAGATATATTTTTTCTGACTGAGACATGGCTTAATGAAGACTTAGTAGCCAAGCCTAATTTGGCTCTACCCGTAGACTATTCTATCTGCATGATAAATAGAGAGACATGGGGAGGCGGCATTGCTGTGATCACCAAATCCTGCTATTCCTGTCTCCTCAACAAGATCACAATAGAGGAATGCGAATGCGCTCACTTCAGCATCTCCGTGAGTACGCACCTTACCCTTTCTGGGTTACTTTTAATTAGGCCACCGGGACAAGCTACAGGTTTAGAAATTGCACTGCTAGAGACAGTCAGAACGATTGCTATGGGGACCGCTAATTTTAGCATCTTTGGCGATCTAAATCTCCATTTTGATCTTGCGCAGGACCAGACTATCTGCGGCTTGCTTGCAGATTTAGCTGCATTCCAGCTCTATCAATTGGTCGCAAGCCCCACACGCAGAGAGGGACATCTAATAGACCCCATTTTCACAAACATTGAGGCTGCCACGGTGGCTACCCCCACCCCTGTGGCTTGGTCTGACCATTTGCTGGTCGAAATGACCTACCCCATATCAGAACTACTATGTAAGAACTTCCAACGGTCTGTCTACAAACGACCTTGGCGAAAGCTTCGACTAGAAGATTTCCATTCACTTTTAAGAGCAGACCCTTTGGGACCTTTCAATGATGTCGAGGCAGGCTACGAGATGTTCTGCGCTTGGATCACTCGGGCACTCAACTCCCTTATCCCGGCGACCTGGTTTAAAGGACGCTCTCAGGAGTCTAGCCCCTGGTCTAATGACACCTTGACTATACTGAGGAGGGCGTGTAAAAGAAATGAGCGTGAATGGAGGGAAGACTATGACCCTGGAAAAAAGCACATTATTTGGCTGAACTTAAGTCATATCATAGAGCCATTTGCAAGACTCGGACGGCCTACTATGCCACCGAGATTAAACTTAGTCATAACCCTGCCAAAGTAATTTTCAAAGTCCTAAAAGATCTCACTGCCAAGAAAACCTCGGTGCCTATAACTACTTCTGTACTCCATTGTGACGAACTCGCCTCCTTCTTCGTGTGATCTACCGGTCCTTTCCTCCTATGACCACTTCCTGCACTTATACTCCTCCCAGACAAGGGCCGGTCTCTACCCTTATGGTTATCCCAGACATTTCCTATGAGAAACTGAGTAGGCTGAGTGTGAAAATTAAATCCGGCTCTCCTGCCGATCCACTTACGCCTGCTCAGCTCAGAGAGTCCTCCTCGCTCTGTCTGACACCTTTGCGCCAGATAAATTAATTCCTCTTTTTCGTCCGCCATCGTGCCGGCAAAATGGAAACAGGCCTGGGTGTCTCCAATTTAAAAAAAACCTACCTCGGACTCTACGAAGCCTGAGAGTTTTAGGCCCATTTCTCTCCTTCCCTGGGGGACGAAAGTTGCAGAAGCTCATGCTAACACTATACTTACCAACTTCCTGCTCTCCAATGACATTCTGGATGCAACGCAACACATCTTCCGCGCCGGTTATAGTACAGAGACTGCACTTCTGGCCATGGCGGAACACCTGCGGATCATCCTCGACTCTGGTCAAACGGCGGCACTGATCCTGCTGGATCTTAGTGCAGCCTTTGATACGGTCTCACATGAGGTTCTGCTACGCCGTCTAGAAGAGGCAGGGATTTCTGACCTAGCCCTTGAATGGTTTAGATCTTTCTTGACTGGAAGATCTTTCCGTGTCTCCACTCCTCCTTTTTTATCCCAGGCGCATCCTATCGATCAGGGTGTCCCCCAGGGCTCGACATTGAGCCCCATACTGTTCAATCTCTACGTTCAGCCACTAGCTGCAGTCACTAGGCAGTGGGACTTCACTATGGTCTCATATGCGGACGACACGCAGCTAGCGGTTGCTCTAACTGAAGGCTCGACTCTGAATGTTTCCAGCGTTAAACGCGGCCTAACGGTAGTGGCAGGCTGGATGATGTCTAATTGTTTGCAATTAAATGCAAACATAACGGAAGTTCTGCTAGTCGGCAAGAACATTAACTTATAGGGTGACCATTGGTGGCCGAAAACTTTGGGTAAAGCCCGGAAACGAAGAAAGTAGTCAAGAACTAGGGGGTGTGGATGGACTCCTCTCTTAGTTTCTGCTTCCGCACAAAAAAAGTTGCTGCCACATGTTTTGGTATTTTACGAGGTCTTAAACCTATTCTAAAAAAAATGTATGCATCCACTAGACAGCTGATTATTCAGTCCAATATTCTCTCTCACTTGGACTACGCCAGCTCCCTGCTTTTGGGGGCCAATCGAGCTGAGATCACCCGGATGCAACGCATCCAAAATGCGGCAGCCAGAGCCTTAGTTAGTCTTCCCCGGTTTTGTTCCATCGCCGACACCATCGGGAGGCTTCATTGGCTCCCTATGGCACAGTGGATCCAGTTTAAGATGTTATGTCTTAATTTTAAAATTCTGAAACTTGCTACACCTAAACTGCTCTGCAACCTACTGACCCTGTATGTTCCTGCACGTGCATTACGTTCTTTGGGACAGCACCTGGTTACGATGCCTCGAGTGAAATGCTGTCGAGAGGGAGGTCGCTCCTTCCGCTATCTAGTAGCAAAACTAGATAACCTGCTAGATTTCAGGAAGGCAGTTAAAACGTACCTATTTCCCCATATATAACTTTTCCTGGACATTGTCATGCTGGGCTCTACCGTAGTAGCCTGTTCCTTTAGCTGCTGGAAGCGCCGGGACGCCCCTTCGCTGGGGTAGCTGAGCGCTATATAAGCTGTTATAACATAACATAACATGACATATAACCTTTTGGAGTCTCATTTTGTGGTGTGCTTGGTGTGTCACTGGTGTGTGTGTGTTGCGCATACACTTTACACATTGCTCTGCGATAAGCCTGACTGCTCTGCCAAGCTTCCAAGGGGGTGAGCAGGGGTTATCTTGTGTGTGTATCAGGGGCCACCACTCTAGTCAGGGTAAGGGAGATACCTTAGCCACCAAGAAAACACATTTATAACAGTCTGGTTTGGAATCTAGCTGCTCGAGTTAACCAACTTACCTTCTGTCCAAAGATGGTAAAGTAATTTGTCACAGCAGCATTTGTCAACCCAAGATAGATTTAAGGACCAGGGTATGTGGAGAGGGTGGATTTACAACAAGAGAAACAATAAGAAAAGCTTCACTGTTTTTGTAAAGCATTTGGGGACAGTAGAACTGTCCGTAAGTATCCAGGATATAAGACTTCATTACAGGGAAGCAAGGGATTGATTCTTCTGAAGAAAGGGCTGTCAAAATTGTGTTGCAAATATTGAGTTACTGACTTCTCAAAAGGGTTGAACACTTAGGCTCCTAGTTTCTTATAACTCACTGTTTTTGCACTTCTATATTCAGCGACAACAGATTTATAAACCTCACAAGAATTAAATGTTAAACGTACAGCAGCGGTTTCTGTTTGAGGGCGTCGGGGCTCCTCCCCCATTACTTTCAAGGTCAGAATAAAAGCTATACTAAAACAACTGCTTTTGAAAAAAAAGTTCACACACTTTAACAATTTTGCTGGGGGGCTGTTGCACACTGCCACTCACTGTACTTGTTTGTGTAATGGTAGTGGCGCTTTCCATAAATTCCATATTTTGTGGTGTTTATAGGTGTTAAGGGTTGGAAGTGGTTTATTTTTAACTGATGAATTAATTGATATTAATTAATTTTAATAAATTATTTAGTACATTTTTATGGTAATTGTGTAATTACTTGTATGTGTGTGTTTTGGTGTTTATAGGAGTAAAGGGTGCGAAGTATATTGTATTTATTTAATTAATATATATATATTTAATTATTCCACTATCCAACACTTTCCCTATTGTTGCACTGATTGTATTGGGAAATTAAAGTTGAAATATTTTTTAATGGTTTAATGTGTTAATGTATTATAGATTGTTTTATATTTTAAAATATTGATTATAAATATATATTTAATTTTTATATAATTTTAAAGGTGGGGTTGCAAGGGACAGGTCACCAATCAAATCATGGTCCAGTGGGGAGTCCGCCAAGAATCTGTCGTGCTTCCTACTTTATTCTCATTGTACATAAATCATATTACCAAGCTTCTATCTGCTATCCCAGTGGATGCCCCGTCCTTAGCTAAGCAAAAAATACCTACCCTCCTATTCGCAGACAACACCCTTCTTGTTTCAAAGACCCCCGAAGGGCTTGCAAAAATTACTAGATCATTTCAAGCTCTTTTGTGAAGGGAGGGGGTTCGAAATAAATACATCAAAAACGAAGCGGGTGCTTTTAAGTCCCCACAAGTCCTTCAAGGGTAATCTGCTCCTAGACAATGTTCTACTAGAGAGAGTCAGTTCCTTTGATTACCTGGGAATTAAACTATCGAAGGATATGGCCTGGAAGCACCATCTTAGTAAGGTTTTACTCAAATTTTCCCAGATGACCGGGCTCTGTGCAAAGAACACCGCCTATCTCACACCAAACCTATTACACCAGCACTGAAACTGTACAGCTGCAAGGCCGTGTGTAGTGCGCTCTATGGCGCTGAGCTGTGGGGTATGGCAAGAGCAAATGACATGACATCCCTGGAGAACAAATTTCTTAAAATGTTGGTCTCCCTGCCATAGACCACCCCACTTGCCCACTAATGCTCTACATGGGCATCAAACCCATAAGCAATAAAGAGAAGCTCTGTGTAGTAAGGAATGTCCACACGTGGAATTATTTCAGGAACTTTATTCGGTATCAATCATTACAAGATGCTCCCAGCTTGACAGGACCAAAACTCCCAACATTCTAAAGCTGCCTTCAGAGACAGCTACGGGTCACACCAAGTGGGCATGAGAGGAGAGGGGGGAATGAAGGAGAGTGGAAGATACCAAGTGCCTAGTTGCAACACATCATCCCCCCTAGGGAGACAAAGGGAGTGGAAACGGGACAGCAGAGAGAGCGGGTCGGGTGAAGAGGGGAGAAGGGAGAAAGATGAGGCAGGGATGAAAGTAAAGAGGAAGACGGAAGAGAGGGAAAAGGTTTCAAGGGAGGAACAGCAGAAGAGAGGAATACGAGGAGTGCGAAGTGGGGAGAGGGGAGGCACCTCAAACCCAGAGCCAGCGAGGCTGTACCAATGGGGTAGAACTGTGTGAAGATAACTGTAAAGGCGGTAATTTAACAACCTCTAAAAAGAACTTGCGGAGGAGAGGGGGCCAGGTCAGGGCAGGGGACCCTGTACCGCTAGGTCCCACGCGGTATACTGGCTTGTGACGCAATGGGTGAGCAGGAAGATGTCACAGGGGGTTATGCAGGAACTTCCCCACCCTATGGCGCATCCTCAGTCACCTCCCCCTCTGCTCTATGCATAATAATGGGTGGAAATCAACGAAATGGAGTTCTGAACTACTCCCACCAGTCCTTCCATCTCCCACTGGAGAGATGCTCCAGGAGATGCCGCTCATATCACTTCTTTAAGCAGAAACTTGAACCCTGGCAGTGCCCGGCAACTCCTTATGGCACCCTATGTCTCTATTGCAGTAACATCAACGAATACTGGCCTCGGCGCTCTTTTGTCCTTCCTTCCTTGGCCACTACCAGCAACCAATACTCTCTTGACTTCCTTTTCAAATAGCTCGCGCTGAACAACCTGATTCTCCACTGCCCTAGTTCCGTTCTCCTGGTTCATCCTGCATCTTCCCTCAGAGAACTCAGAAGTGTTTTCTTGGTCCAGTAACTTATGCTTGCTTCTATCATCATAGTGTGGACCCTTCAGTCCTGGCTGGACATTTGGCTGGAAATCTTTTAGTATGGATCTTTGCATTACCTTGCTCTCTCTCTCCACCGTCCCACTGTAGGGCCTTTGAGGGTATTCTCCTTTCTTCTCCCTCTTCAAACTTGAGACCACTTCTCTTTCCTTTAGACTATTGACCTCATACTCCTCCCTCACTTTAGACTCGAGTTCAGATGGCGAGGTCATTTGCCTCATCTCTTTGCTATTGAATGGATTACCGTTACCTTTATTCTTTTTGCGCTCATTAACTATAGCCCTAGTGTGTTTTCCCTTCCTTTCGAATACTTCTTCTTCTCCTCCTAAACCTTCTCCACATTTGCCTTCTAGTTTCTTACGTATTTCTCTCTCATCCACTATACATCGATAAGATTCTCGTTTTCCTTGCAAGTTGCTTATGGCGGTAATTTCCCTTAGTACTTTAATACTGGCAGCCTCATCCAAAACTTCAGCACCCTCGGAGTGCGGCGTAGAGTTCTTCGACGCACCTCCCTTTGTTACCCTCATGCTTAGCTTCTGTGCCTGCTCCTTCATTTGTTCTCTTCTTCTTCCTTTGTGTGATATTCTCAGTTTCATTTGATCCTTCCACCCCAGTACGGTGGGTCCGCTTTCTGTTATGTAAATGGTGCTCCTAGACTGATTTCCCCTGTACATTAAATCCATGACTTGGTATCCTATTACTTTAATGTCATCTCCTGTATTAGACTTTGGGGAAATGTTTGCCTCTTTCAATACGCTTCCATATTTTTTGACTAATTTACGGTTCCATTCCCTCTTGCTCATCATACTATGGCGGGAACCTGAATCTGTTATCACGTCTGTCATCACTCCGCCTATACCGATGGTACATCCCATGCTTATTTTACTTAGATTGACTTCCTCGTGGCCACCTCTCCTTTCCTTCTTTACTTCTTCGCTTTGTATTTTTTCCAACGAGTCATGTTCATAGTATTTATCCAATACACTCAAAATGTCCTCATAGATGTTCCTGATAGTACCTATCATGAATGCCTTTTCCATTTCTCGGTACTTTTCCCGTCCCCCAGTTCCTAAGCTGTACAGCAATATTTCAGCCTTTTCCTTGGGTACAAAGGATACTACCTCTTCCTCAAAAATTGACATGTAATTCTCGAAGTACTTTTTCCACACACTCCAATCAGCGACATTTTGCTCATCCTCCTCCATGAACGGCACGGGTGTCGGAAAATTGTACTTCTGGCCCCACTCCATGTTACCCGTGCTGTTGTCTCTATGATAGCTCATGGAGGTGCAATGTTCCCCTCCCGTCAGCAGATGTCGGGACGAGAGTGCCTCGTTGTGTGCTCCTTTGCCCCGGATAGTTAAAAGGAAAGTGCTGATGGGGAAAGTCCTGCTCGGTGCGATCACCCTTTCAGTCCTGCGAGTAGCGGGTTCCTCCTCCTCCTTTGTTCCCCATGAAACAAAAACACAGTCTTCCCTGATGAGCTCTACTGCCCACCCTTCAGCCTTGCCGAATTTTCTCTTAGAATACTACTCTTCACAAACGTGCTCATGTGATTATAAGTAAACCCCTTGCTTTATTTATTTATTTATTTTCTCCTTGACGTCTTTTAAAGTCTTTGATCTTGTTCCTTGTTCCCCACTGCAGGTTTGTTAATGTGCGTGCATTGGGCAGAATAGCCCACTGGGTGGCAGTACAAGGTGGCGTCTGTACCATTTACCATCTGTGGGGGTGACACTGGCGACTGTAAATCTTTACGGCTTAACTTTTCCTGAGAAAGAGGGTAGTTATTACAAAAACCCACTCTAGGATGATCCTCACGCTCAATTTCCTAGGAGCACCCCTCTGTGAGTCAGGGAACAGTCTCAGTGACCAGTTGTGCGATCTTTCTATCACCCGCTTCACCCCCCGAGAACTCCCCTGGTTCCTCAGTGAATCTCGTAACCCGCAACGTTATTTTACACTTCAGGGACGTTTGTAAATATTTAACTTAAACATCACTTTACAACTCTTCTTTTCTTAACTCATATCTTCCTCTTATGCAAGCCTAATGTCTCACGATATCGTACCTTCACTTCAACGGGGGAAATAGTACCGCCAAAAACAGCTAAACTTGGGACATTTTCTGCTTGGAAATGTCTCTGGGTGAAACGCCGAACAAACTGTCTCTACAGTGCAGCTCCCGGCTGGAGACGTGTGACAGCTTGCCTTTGGCCCCTCTTTACTTGTTATCTCTCACCTCTTCATGACGCTTCCTCCCGCGATGACGAATCTCCACTTCTTTGATTTTCCTTTTCACACCCCCCGGAATTCCCCGCACCAACGCCTGCTCTGGCTCCGCCAGAGGCACCCTCCGGGGTGTTTACCAAAGTCGCTTCTTCTTCATCAACTCAGATCAGCTTCCCGCTGCGTTGTGGTGACGCCTTGACAGGGAGAATGGCAACGTGCTGACAGGCAGAGATTAACTCCTCAGGTAGGATCTTTCACTTATACCGGGGTTAAATTACCTTCCTTAACCTCCAATGCTTCTGAGGTTAACTTCCCAATCCTCACGCAGCTACTTGACGCTGTTTCAAAGCGCTACCTCAGTTCCTTTTCACGCGTTGCAACGGGGATTGACAGCCTTCCCTGAAGTTCTGAGGGGAATATTATGCTTCCTGCTCCGCCTCCTGCTTCCCTTCTCGGCTTACAGAGTTTACTCAAAAATGCTTTGCGCCGATACTCGTGTGAGCTGACTACAGGTGCTCGCATTTAGATTCATCACACTGTTTTTTCATGTATTCCCTAGAAAGAGGCTATCATGTACTTCATGACGCTTGTAAAATCAACATCCTTTTCAACCATTGGTTACAGTTCTTGAAGAAATGCGCATCACCTCACGGCTCGCTGCCTCAGCTCAATTTCATACGCTGCACCAGGGGTTTGCTGGACACCCTGTTCTCAATTTCTTCACAAGATGATTATCACCTCACGGCGCATTGCCTCAGTTCATTTTTCTACGCTGCACCAGGGGTTTGCTGGACACCCTGTTATTCTTAATTTCTTCACGAGATGCTTATCCCCTCACGACGCGTTGCCTCAGTTCACTTTTATACGCTGCACCAGGGGTTTGCTGGACACCCTGTTATTCTTAATTTCTTCACGAGATGCTTATCACCTCGCAGCGCGCCGCCTCAGTTCACTTTCATACGCTGCACCAGGGGTTTGCTGGACACCCTGTTGATACCCAAAGGCTTTACTTTGAGTAGGTGACGGGAATGCACGGTGCCCGACCCGACACCCGATTATCGTTCTCCACCTCACTTGGGAGATCTATCAGGGGCTAATGCGCAGGAAAGTGGTGACTATACAACCTCTTACTTGAAGATCACTTGGGGTCAGCTCCCTTGTCACCTCACCGCTTCGCTTTCCTACGCTTCAAACCGTCTTATTTTCTTTTCCCCTTCTTCAACTGCTTCATGTTACTTCGTCAGTTACAACTGCTCACCACACGAGCCTTCGTCTCTATCACAGCTCTTCAACTCGGGTCTTATTTATCCTCACAAACTCACTTTTCATAAGAACGCCCGATGCAAATCATCTCTCAAATTGCTTATTCCGCTAATTTCACAAGTGCTCTCCTACAGAGCCGATTTCTCGACCTCTTGACCGAGGCTTTCAATGTAACTTCACAACGCGGTGGGAACAGCTAACTGCAAATTCGTCTCCCGCTCCGCTCAGCCTTCTTCATTGGCTTCAGCTGCTCACCTGATGATCTTTTTTCAAAATGCATCCACTCGGGACTTACTCCTCTTCTGTTTCTTTATCACATCAGGACGCCCGACGCAGCTCAATAAATCAATTCTTCACACGTTGTCTCTGTCCAAGCTTAACTTTCTCCAGGGGAGAGCACCCCACTGACCCTGGCTCAGCTCCGTAGTCCTCGTCGCCACAAATGTAGTAAGGAATGTCCACACGTGGAATTATTTCAGGAACTTTATTCGGTATCAATCATTACAAGATGCTCCCAGCTTGACAGGACCAAAACTCCCAACATTCTAAAGCTGCCTTCAGAGACAGCTACGGGTCACACCAAGTGGGCATGAGAGGAGAGGGGGGAATGAAGGAGAGTGGAAGATACCAAGTGCCTAGTTGCAACACTCTGTCCTCTGTTGTTTTGGGAGTGGATGGTTTCCACCCCGTAACTGTCGCTATATGCAGCTGCCTTCCAGGAGGTCTGTACCTTAGATACCACGCACAAAATCGGTTCGGTTAAACATGGCAAAAGTCTTATTGCACACATGGGCCTTGCAGGCCACAACATTGGTTGTCCAATTCCAATCACTAGAAGACAGATCAAACCATTCTATTTGGAAGGGGTTGAGCAAATTGCCCACATAGTTGGCAATCCGAGGAGATTGAATGAAGAATTCAGTGATTTTAAGTCTAGCTGTACCCTATAAAGCTACCTTGACATCATCAAAGTGCCGGCCGACAGAAAGTTATACATCCGATTCAGGTTTGGCAGCCTTCCGATCAACGAATTTACAAACTCATGGGTGCACAATAATGCACAGCCAAAGGGTTGCCCTTGCTGTCCCTGCCTACAAGAATCCACAGCCCATTTTCTCTTTGCATGTAAAGCATACACTAAACCAAGGAGCAGATGGCTTTCTACTGATGTCTGTAGAGAACTTAGTATACAAGACTTTAGAGTGGCCATGGGCATACTGAAATTGGATGCAAGACCACTATTTGTGTGCACAACTGCGAAATATTTAGGAATTGCATGGGCATTCAGAAGGAGGGCGTTGACTCCCTCTCGGCCAAACCCTGTGAGCAGCGTCCACGACTAATTCCCCATAAAGCAGATTTGTCTTATAGAAGGGACGGCTATTAGTCTTAAAAATGCAAGTAATATTTCTCAGCCCTGCTTACAAGTAAATATAAAATGTTTTTAATGCTTCTTACTATAGCGACAGGTAACTGAAACCTCTAGCATTTGCTTCTTAAAAAAGGTTTATTTGCCAAATTTTGCACATTCACGATACATGTTGGTAAGAACTAGTGATGGAATTAATGACCTGTTTAACTGGCAAATGTAATTATTAGTATCAAAGGCATCTGTACTATAATCGGGTCATTGCCAAGTATGCACAGTTAACTTTGCATTGCACTTTAGTAATGGACATTGCTAAATGTGCACTTTAATCTTCTTTGTTGGATGGATCTGTGACAAAAACCACGGTCCGCTTTACTCGCGAACGTAACTGCTATCACCCAACATATTCGCATCTTGGAAACGGGACCATACTCTGCTTGCACATTAATTTTCCCAGTTGGTACGAACCTACGACGAAAACCGAGACTCACAGAGTACCTGTAGTTTTTAACTTCTTGCTTTTTAACATCTCTTAGTTCAATTTATAAACGTAACGTTATTTTTCAACTTCTACTGTTTTTATTATGAATGTCCATTGACTGATTTATATTGATATTTATGAAAGTTCTCCCTTGTATCTTTGTTTGTTTTACGGTACCTTTAGCGAAATAAATAGTTTGATGGTGAATAATCATTATTGTTCCAAAATTTGGCACAGCACCACTTGCACAACAAGTCCAGTCAAACCATATCACTTAGAGTCCTTATTGAAGCGCTGAATCTTGGTATACATTCAAATGCTTTTTTATTTTCCTTAAATATATGTACCACAGCTAGCCGACGTGTTTCTTTCTGTACAACAGAACTTCTTCAGGGCATTCTTATTTCCTTCTTATTTTTATTTTAAGTTGTGTCGGTATCCTGTTGTCTTTTAAATAATTCTTACTTCCAAATGTTATCGGGTCGTAGGCACAGTCTTTATTCAAAGTAACTGTATCAATTTTAACCACTCGGTTCAGACAGACTTCAGTAGTTTATAGCATCCTCATAGTCAGTTTTCCAAATATTCCAAAGTATAGGATATGATAGTCCAAGTCCAAATATTTCTCAAAGAAAGTCATAATCCGCGTCCGTGGGTCATATCTGCCCAAAAGACGATCTTCCGTACGCTTGAAACACCCGCCAAAACTTCCTTATAAGAGTTTGATGATGAATAATCGTTAGTGTACACAACTCTCTTCAGTTGGTGAATTTTTCTTTCCAGAGAGTTCATGTCAATGTAGTTTCATGCTACCTTTTTAATAAAGTAAGATACACATAATATGTGCCTTTAGGTCTTTCAAAAATTCAGGGCGTTCCTTCACATGAGGTGTAAAAACTCTTCACCCTGACCATTTCATCAGTCTTTGGGTTATACTTACATATTTTTTTTCTTTAGCTTAAAATACCACACTCAAAAACGGTGAAGCCAGTTATTTTCAATTTGCAAATTCTTTCATCCTGCCATTATTTTGTTTTTCCTTGATCACTTCACAAAAAATCTCAACACTCAGGTTTCCAGCATAATTCCAGTGCCAATATAGGCAATCAATAATCTCAGCAGTCAATTTCGATCAGGTTTGGATTACTGTAGTTCTTTATATTTCTGGATTGGCAATTATTTTCTCAAGAAATTCGATCAATTAAAAAAGAAGGGCCTCATTTATAAGAAGTGACGCATCGCTGCGTGAAAGCAGCGAGGCGTCACTTCTCAGTGCACTCTCCTTGCGACATGATTGATGCATCATATTTACTGTATGACGCAGTATTTCTGACTTATCTGTATGGCGCAAAAGTGACGCAATGCTGGAGTGTGTCACAAAAGTGACGCAACTCCAGCAATGGGTCCTTTCATATGGGGCAAGTCTTATGCCTGCTGTGAGGCAGGCATAAGATATTGACGCATTTGCACCCTAGAAGTGGCGCAGTGAAATCTGGTAGATTTCACTGCGTCACTTCTACGAGGCTTACTTATATTGGAAACTCCTACCCTACATACATTACACCTGACACAGGCATAATGTAGCGCATGGGTTTACAAAGTGACGCATCTGCTTAGATGCGTCACTTTGTAAATAGGGTGCAGCAGGAGGTATGTTTTACGCCGCCAATGCGCCACAAAAAGTGACGCAACTGAAGCGCAAAACTGTCTCAAGGCCTCATAAATAAGGCCCGAAGTTGCTAGACGTTTCATGTTTTCTTCCTGTTTTTCCTCCCAGACCTAAGCTTCATTAACGTCATTGGTTATTTCTCTAGAGCAGAAATTCTTTAAAACTGTTTTGTATACAAATACTTGCGAAGGAATGCCACGAGTTCTTAAAAAACTAAATGTTGTAAGTTAGTGCCAAATCGTTCTATTTGTTATCCTTCCAAAAAAGATATATGGGGAAGATCATTTTCTTCCCTACCCCCTCTACTCTATAATACTCTCTCTTGTGAGCTGAAAAATACCTTTTCTCATTTTCTTTAAAGCAAAAAACCAGAAGTCTTTCTTTTTTCTTGATTTTTCTGAACCTCCTTCAGACTGATTCCCTTTCAGCGCCAAGAGACCAAATAAGTGTTTGTTGCCCTTTCTGAATATTCTTTAATTACATATGTGTAAATCTTCTACTTTTATGGTTTTTCCACTGCTTGTCTGTAATATGTACATGACTGATCTTCAGCAAAAGGTTTTAGATGTGGCGCCACATACTTTACTTTGCACTGAAAACAATTCAGAACATGCAGTGCCATTGAGATGCGCCCATTCTTATTCCCTCCACAATTAATCACTGCAGTGCTGTTTATTTAGATAGATTACACGGTAAACCCCTATCCCATGATAGTCAGCAGTGGTCTGATTTTACCAGACAGCAAGTGCAGCGAGCATAAGGCAAGCCCCACTGGGGAATTAATGGCTAATATATGCAAACTAGACCAGTTCTGCTTCTGTGCTTCTGTGAATACACGTTCTGCATGAATAACACCCTGATGTTTCCCACCATGAAAACAAGGATATGTTCACCATTAATCCACGCCCATTTGGAGCGCTCAGGGGCAGTAGAAAAGCAGCCTGTCAATGGATCTAAAAGGAGTGATAATAAGGGGGGAAGGGGGTTTGATAAACCGGTAAAATCACTGTAAATTACGTTGGCTTCAATTTCAGCTCTCTACTGCAAATGGTGATGTGTCAGTGAGTCTGAACAGCCGACACAATAGTTACCATCAGATATACTGAAGTTCGACTCCTCTTTTGGCTAAATAAGCTGTTCATCTGTCCAGTGTCATTAAACTAAATACTGTAGAAATAGGTTATAACTGCTGCAGCATGAACAACCGCAAAATTTGCTTAACACAACTTTTCACATCGCAGTCTATCGCTGGAAAATAATGCTGTGTTAACTTTGTATTCACATCACGGCGGTACCATGCGATAGGCCCGCGATAACACGTCAAATGTCCGCGATAAAGTCAACGTAACGCCGCAAAAATGCGAAACACGAACGCAAAAAAAGTTGAGATCAGGCAAAAACCAGTGACAGGTCTGCAATTCACCCACGTCAGGCAGGAAAAATCACCATAGAAGTAGAAAAAAAACATACAAACAAAAGCCAAACAACAGCGAAGCACAATGGAGGTTGCTAGAACAAGTACAAAGGACAACCAAAACCCCACAAGCCCCCCGAGGACCAGCCTGGGCCATCGGGGTCAGGGACGGGCAAGGAGAAGAAGAGTAGGAAGAATCGGTTCAGTCCACAGGAAAACAGGATTCTGATACTGGAGGTGGTAGAACACCATCAACAGCTGTTCGTCACCTCCAATGGGTCATTGGCTACAAAAAATAGAATATGGTAGTCCATCGTGGACAAGGTGAATGCATTCAGATTCAAAGATCATCACCTCCGTTTTGTCTGAATTTAATTTGAGGCAATAGTTAGCCATCAATGCACTGATGGCTAACATTCCATCTTTGAAGCTCGCCGCAACTATCCCTCATCTTTGTGTATTGGTAACACCAATTGCGTATTATCGGCATACGCTGTTAGACCCATCCCAAGGGATTTGATCACCCTCGCCACGTCCGACACATATATGTTAAATAAGGTTGGACTCAGTGATGATCCTTGTGGCACACCACAGAGGAGCATGAATGGTGGGGAGTTTAAACTACTGAGACTTACTAGCCGATTCCGATTAGATAGGAAGGAGGACAGGAGGGATTTGGCCTTGTTTCTTATGCCGATGGCTGAGACACGGTCGATCAAGGTGGCATGATCGACCGTGTCAAAGGCTGCAGATAAGTCCAAGAGCACAAGGACCGCGGCACCACAGTGATCTAGTACCATCCTGATTTCATAAGGGCTGTCTCCGTGCCATGGCCCTTTCTGAAGAGAAATTGTGTGTCATCCAGTAGGTTGTGTGCTTTAATGAACTGGGCCAGCTGTGTATTAGTGGTTTTTTCGAAGATTTTTGCAGGAAGAGGGAGGTAAGCAATGGGCCTATAGTTTTTAGTTTCTGAAGGGTCCAGATTATTCTTCATTAGCAGAGGCTTGAGGATGGCCTTCTTCCAAATGGAAGGATAAGTGCCTGTGTGGAACATCGAGTTGCAGATGTTTGCTAAATTGGGGCCTATCAGGTCGAAGATCGATTTCAGAACAGACCGGGGACAACGGTCGGTAGGGGATCCGGATTTGACAGTGGAAATAAGGTGTGTGATTTGTTCTGGCGAGACCTGTGTAAATTCAGAGAAATTAGGAGTTATTTCATCGTATCTGGGATCGTCGGTCTGCTTGCCAACGTTTGTTAGGCCTGCGATGTTGGCATAGATGTGGCTAACCTTTTCTTCAAAGTAACTGGCCAGTGAATTACAGAGATCTTTGAAGGTGTCTTTGGAGGAGTTCGTCTGTGGCCCTGATAGCTTGGCCAATACCTGGAACAACTGCTTACCAGAATCTTGGTTGGTCCAAGTGGTAAGAAGGGTAGGGGAAGGCTAGGATGCAGGTGGGGTAGTGAGGTAAAGTTAAAATGTTGGCAAAAAAATCACATGCAGTTCTGGCATATATTCCTCATATTTATTTAATGCGCGTGGTTAGTGATGCAATATCATAACCTTACCGTACGCACAGCAATATGAACTTTTTTTCCTTCTATTCTTGTTTTAAAAAATACCTCTCCAAACTTAACTTATGATTTTACATGATCTTCATGTTTATTCAAATATTTTAATTTTCTTTGTTTGATTAATAAACATTCTTATGAATTCATAATCATTTTCATTATAACACTCCAAAGCACATTTTTCTAATGCATTGTATTATTCGTCATACAAACATCACAAAAACAAATGTGTGACGATTGTTGAGCTGGTTGGCCCGATGCATTTCGGGACCGTTGTCCCTTCTTCAGGGGCCTCTGTTGAAAGAAACATTGGACGTAAATATCTATCAACAATGCATCAATTTAATTATTATACCTTAATTTTCCTTCATGATTGCCACTTTAAATTTTGAATACACCACCATAATTATGTATATATATGCACTATGCTCACATTACATTCTCGCTTGTCTGAAAACAAATTTTCATAGTGCATAACAACTCAATGCTCGTTAGCTGAATGTGAAGGGTTTAAAACGAATGGGTGGAGCCTATACTTGAAACTCGATTGTAGAATGCTATACTTAAGTGGATGAGATTCTAGGGCAATGTTCGTTATTAGACTGCACTACAAGATTGACATAACACATATGAACGTGTTCATGTTGTGAGTTTTTCAATGACTGAGAAACATTTTAGAAAGGTGAACACTCACATGGATGTTATTAGCGAATACTTTTGCTCATAGATGACGAAATCACTGTTCACCAGGTTGATGTCTATAAACAAGACAACAAGGGTGATTTGGACCTGATTTATATATAAAGCTCTTTGACTAATGGAAACGATTCTGAATAAACAACAACAGTAAGAGATCTTGAAGTACCTTCAGAAGTGGGAGTTGAAAATGGTCTGAAAAATGAAAATGGAAACGTGAGGTTACTGGCTATGCGGTGCGATATAGGACTTAACTGCATTAACCCGCAATCGACTGTACCCCAATGATTAGCTTACCTTCAGTAATTCTTAAGCGACGGTCTACGCGACGCGTTGAACTGTGGGTGCAATGCCCCAGGTTTTTCGGATCTTAAACAAAAGTGAACCGGAAGTGAGAAAAGCCTGTATAGAGGCTTCGCCCAAAGTTCGAATACCATATCGGCCATCTTTAACTGGCACGAATATTGCTCAATGATATGGGGTATTAATACTATAGTGTAGTAAGATGAAATCTATGGTAAAAAGCAAACGCCGAACGTGTATATAACGTGCCGGATGTGAATAACGGGAATGATTAATACGGACCTAAGAAATTATCAAGTACTGAGAAGTATACAAGACTCGGGGGCTGATGGAGGCATAAGATTAGACTGCCTACGCGTTGAGAGTATTTACGTATTCCTCCAGTGTCCTAAATATAATATAGAACGTTGTAAATGATGTAATATGATGCAAAGGGTGCTAGCCATTTAGGTGGTGAGCGCTCTTCATGTATGTAAAGAGGGTGTTCCCTACTAGTGATAAACCATGGAATTTGAGTAACTCTTGTCAATTACAACATGGGTGATTCGTGTTACATGTTCAAAACAAAACAAAATAATAGTGCAGATCTTAAATGTGTAATATTACATATGTTACAAAAAGTATCCTAGATCTAACTTATCATTCAAACCCATGGGTTCCATTGTTTGGAATTTCTTAATTAACATCACTTCCCTTTGAGAAAAGATTTAACGACTATCTGTCCCTTCTCTGTTCTCAATTTTTTCAATAACCAAGTATCGTACTTGGGATATGTCGTGATTATGTGTAATCCAATGTAACGCCAAATTGGATTTGATGTTCTTATTGCGTATTATGCTCTTATGTTCCCCAATCCTTATTTTCAGTTTCCTTTCTGTTCTCCCTATGTACATAAGTCCACAGAGACATTTTATGCAGTAAATCACGAAGTTCGAGTTGCAGTCGGCTGTGAATCTTAACCTGATTTTAGCACCTGTTCTTAGATGGATTACAAAGTCTTGCTGCATTACATTGTTGCAGTGAATGCAATTGTTTCATTTCCTCATTCCCTTGTGGTTGCAATTTTCCAAAGCTGGTCTTGGTTTTAGTTGTTCTTGTAAATTTCGGCTTCTGGTGTATGCACAAATAGGTTTAGTCTGAAAGATGTTATTAAAGTCTTCATCATTTTGAAGTAGTTCCCATGTTTTTGAGACTATTTTCTTTATGTTAATAGCTATCGTTGAGTATTTAGATACAAAAACGTTTTGAGTGGATGTTGTTGGTTTCTTTTTACTTTTCAGTAGCGTGTCTCGATTAATGGTTTTGACACGTGCTTCAGCTTTTTTGATGCATTTGGGAGGATATCCCCTCTCTTTAAATTTTTTCTTTAACCGCTCAAGATCTTCCTCATGTGTCTAAGCTGTGGAGCAAATCCTTTTGCTTCTCAGCATTTATGAAAAAGGGAGATTTTCGATCAATTGTGGTGAGTGGAAACTCTAGTATAAAAGTGTGTTGTTACGATCTGTGATCTTCACGAATGTTTGAGTTTGGACTTCTGATTCTTTTTTGGTTATCTTTACATCCAGAAATGATATTCCTTCATTGCTGATTTGGTATGTGAATTTTATTCAGGGATTTTTTTCGTTCAACTCCTTGTTGTTCTGCTCCAATGAACCACGAGTACCCTTCCAAATTAAGAAGATGTCATCTATGAATCTCCGGTACATTATGAGATCCTCGCACCATTTAATATCAGACAGAATGTGTTGTTCTTCGAACTGTGCCATAAAGATGTTGGCGTAGGTTGGAGCTCCCCCAAAACGCATACTGGTTTCACTGATTTGCAAATAAAACTCTTCCTCAAATCTGAAATAACTGTGTTGGAGGCAAAATGTTACCAGTTCTAGTATCAGAATTTTATTGGCGCCCAGATCTTCTAGTTGTAATAGAGCCCACTCTGTTGCTTCAATGCCTTCTTTGAGTGGAATTGACGTATATAGGGCAGTGACGTCGATGGTACACATCATCCAATGTTGGCTCTGGTTCATCTCAAGTCTGTTAAGGTGATTCAGAAAATCAGTGGTATCTTTGAGGTTGGGTTTCCACACGTTTACAAATTTTTGAACAAACTGAACACACAGGCTCTGCAATGGAAGACCGTAGCCATGTTTAAAGGGCTACTTGTATGGGAGACACAAATAGTGTGTCAGGCCCACTAGTAGCATTTAATTTACAAGCCCTGGGTATATGATATACCACTTTACAAGGTACTTGCCAGTAAATTAAATATGCTGATTGTGTATACACCAATGCTACCATGTTTGGGGAGTAGCACATGGACTTTAGCACTGGCCTGCAGTGCCAAAGTGCTTAGAGTCCTAAGGCCAACAAAAAGAATCAGTAAAAAGAGGCAGTAAGCAGGTAACAACTACAGGGGAAGACCACCCTAAGGATGACAGGTCTAACAGATGCCCAGTATGAAAATGGCAACTGTCACTGATATTGAGTCACACTGGAAGAGACAGTAAAAATAATACCTTGTTTCTAGAGCTAGTGAAGGTAAGTCAGAGAAATTGTAGTAGGTGTTGCAAGAGTTAGCGACTGGAGTGCGTTTGGGTAGCTGTGAACCTATCAGCAAAGACAAGTGTCGGTTCTGGATAACATGTTGGTGAGGGGAATATGGCAACTCAGTAGCGCCATACTGGGTTCCAGATGCAATTAATACAGCTCACAGACAATGCTGTGGATGGGCTGCAAGGGTTAGTGACATAACTGTGGAGGAACAGGTACTGACCAACAGCGAAGATGACATGATACTCTGAGAAAATGCCATCTCTGTGTTGCAGCAAAGAAGTAGCATTGTATTGCTATGACTTAACCTGCATGTCAGCTCAATAATACATAGCTAATGCTAGAGCCACCCATTGACACCTATGCTGCAAAAAAAGGAAAATACTGTAACTCAGCACATAGGTAGTAAGCACTGCGGCCCGCACATGTAAGAGCGGTGGGGTGGCGAGTCAGGGCCGGGGGGGGGGGGGGCGCAAGTTTACAGATAATGGGATAAGTAATATTAACAAAAAAAAGTAAACAAAATCACCTACATTGTTCATACCGCATCACTGACTTAGCGACGCAGCGAACGCAGGGTAAGTGGTTTAATTTTGTTTCATTTAATATTACCTATCCCCTCCTATGTCGACTTTCACCCCCTCAACCTACCCCCCACCTTCCCACTCTTACCTGTGCCGGCCGGCACTGGCAGTAAGTGAAGGTTCTTATGCAACACAAATGAGAGAGAGCGATGAACCTAGACTACATCCCCGCTGTGGAGCTCAGATGCACGCTGTAGTGATACAATGAAAAAGTCACAGCATGGTGAAACAAGCAAGGGGGAAAGCAAGAGCTGCAAAGGAAAGCAGGGCTTGCTCCACCCCTGACCTATTATGAGTTGCTTTGAAAGCCCTCCCCTGCAAAAGGTGAACAAAAGAAATGAGTCTCAACATGACAGTGCCATTAAGGCAATGCGAAAACAACTAAACAGGGTCCTGACTCCTAACTCAGCAAGGCTGAGCCCAAATTAACTAGAAAAACAACACGAAAGCCAATGCTGAGACAAAGTTAGTCCACAAACCTGGGGGGAACAATAGGGGTTTGAAAAAAGCAATACCACCTGCTTGATTTCTTTAGCAATATATCAAGTTTTATTCTCTTTTAAATTATTTTTTGCTTTGTTTTTTATGAGTGCAAGGAAAAGCGAACAGTTTCATATATACAATAAGTACAAAACGTGAATATTTCAGACATTCAATCAATCATGGCCGTCCAGTCATACACAAACATTCATACATAAAAAACAGTGATCAGTGAACATAAAGAAACAAGAAAATCCAAATGGAACCACGTCTTGGTCAAAACATAGATTGGAGAGAATCCCTTGGGATAATGCAGTTTTTTTCAATCCTTTAGGTATATTTACACGGGGAAAGTCATTCTCACAACAAATTTAAAGATAATCTATCTTTAGAACAGCAAGTAAGGACCAAAAACGGGGGTGGAGTGGTCGACGCGTTTCAAACCCCACTTATTAGGGGGGTTCTCCTCAGGACCAATTGGTTCTGCAAAAGTAAAAAGAGACGAACTTAGGGGGGGGAAAGGGTCAAACACGATTCCAACAAAGAGACTCAAAACCCAGTGGGAGCCACCTCCTACCTTAGCCAATGAACCAAAGATTCGTCAATATTCAAAGAGCGGCAGATCAGGATGCGAAGGAATAGTAGAATGCTCACAGTGGCTAGAAGCAAAAAGAAATACGTGTGCAGTTTTAAATATCACGCACTCTCGCTGCCTCATTCAAACTTAGTGTTCCTAAGCGGGATTCTTACCTGCGCTTCAGCCGGCTTAACGCTAGCCGGAGATTCCCTGCTCGTCCTTCAATCTGGGGGACGGTATCAATTTGCTGAAACAAAAGCGGAGGGGGGCATGAGTCTGAGTGGTGGGAACACTTGCGTGTTATCTAGCTCAAACGAGAGCCTAGGGACGTACCGGTGTGGAGCAGACATCTGTCCTTGTTTCCAACACGCGAGTGGCGGAGTAAACGCTGCCGTCTGGAAGGGCAACTTCCTGTTAAATAGCCCCATGGCAGTATGGGACATGTAGTTTTTAAATTCCGCCAGGAACTACAAATTGGAAGGATAACAAGGTTTCTGGACTAAGCAATTAAATTTAGCTGGGATTTCTGTAGATTTCAGCAATCTCATTAAGGCCTTTGGACGCTGTATTAAATTTCATAATGAGCAGAGCCTCACGTTGAGACAATCTCGCGTCCATGTCTCCTCCTCTCGGATCCTTCTCGATTTTCGAGAGAACTGTCCATTTCAGATCAGCTTGCTCATGTTTCATCCTGGACCAATGGTTGACCAGTGGGGCATTTTCTACCCCTTTCCTGATCCTAGATTTGTGCTGAGTGATCCTGTGTCGGACTTCCTGTGTGGTTTTACCAATATAAACCAGAGGGCACGGGCAAACAATGGCATAGACTACATTTTTGCTTTTACAATTTGTAAACGTTTCATGTTTCCAATAGATGTCGTTCATACAGAAAACAGATTCTTCAATAGTTGCATCGCAACAAGTGCAAGTTCCGCACTTGTGATGGCCCTTGGTTGGTGGAAGTCCGAATAGGCTTTGCAAAGTAGGTGCCTTAGTTGTAGGAAGAGCCGCTCTGATTACATGATTGGCTATGCTCTTTTCCTTTTTGTAAGCAAATAGAGGGGGGGACATAAAGTCCTCATGGAGATCTTTGAGTAAATGCCAATTGGAAAGAATCAATTTTTTATATGGATTGGCTGCTGGGCAGAATGTAGTGACGCAAACAATTCTTTTAAGATCTTTTTTGACTTTCTTTTCCAATAGGGTTTCTCTAGGAGTCCACCAGGCTCTTTTAAGGGAGTTCCTCAAAAGTTTTTTGGGATAACCCCTTTGCATGAGACGTCCTTTCAACTCACCAGCATGTTTGAAATATTCCTCCTTATTAGAACAATTACGACGAATTCGTAAAAATTGTCCATAAGGAAGGTTTTGTTTCAAATTGCGTGGATGATTGCTAGTATAATGTAGCGCCTTATTTCTATCAGATGGTTTTCGAAATAGGGTGGTTGTAAGTCCCTGTGTTGTGGATTCCACTTTGACATCCAAAAATGTTATGGACTCATTTGAAGCTGTAGCTGAAAATTGAATATCAGTAGATCTTGAGTTCAGCCATTCGATGAATTGGCTCAATTCCTCCTGGTTGCCAGTCCAGGTCAGGAAAACATCGTCAATATACCGCATATAATTGGTAATGCGGGAACTGTAAGGATTGTTGTTATAAATGAATTTCTCTTCATATAATCCCATAAACATTATGGCCAGCTCTGGAGCAAAGGGGCAGCCCATCGCTACTCCCTTTGTTTGGAAGAAGAACTCACAGTCGAATTTGAAAAAATTCTTCTGCAGCGCAAAACGGGATAAATCCAATATGAATTCAGTGGGGACCCTTACTGGTCTTTCTCGACTATTCAAGAAGAAAGTCATGGTTTCCAGGGCCAGATCTTGTGGAATTTGTGTGTACAACGACACTACGTCAAGGGTAACCAATAACTGAGTCCTACGGTCGAAGGTAGTGTTGGCTAGTCGATTTAAAAATGAGGTGGTGTCTTGCAAATGGGCTGGAATCATATCGATGAAAGGTTTTAGAAAAAAATCGATATATTTAGCCACCGGTTCGAAGAGAGAATCGCAACCCGATATTATGGGGCGGCCTGGTGGATTATGCTCATCTTTGTGCAGTTTTGGAAGGGCATAGAATACCGGAGTTCGAGGGTTCTTATTCTGTAGGAATGATAATTCCTTGGGTCCGACAAATCCTTCGTCAAAGCCTTTTTGGATGACTTCAAACAGTTGGTTTCTAATTTCAACAGTGGGGTCCTTACCTATCCGTCTGTAACAGGCTTGGTCATTTAATTGACGATGAACCTCTTGTTTGTATTTGTTCACGTCCCAAATGACAATTGCTCTGCCTTTATCGGCCTGTTTAACCACGATTGTTTCATCTTTCTTGATTGACAGAAGAGCATCTCTCTCTGTCTTGGATATATTGTACTTAACAAAGGTTTTCCTTTTTTCCAAATCGGAGATTCCCGATAGTATGGTGTTTTCAAATGTTATTACTTCCTTCGGAATCTTTGGGCCTTTGGGGCAAAATGTAGATTTCCTTTTTAAACCTGTGACTTCCTCTTGTTGTTCTTCAATAGATTCTTGGAAAAATGTTTTAAGCCGTATTTTACGGCAAAATTCAAGCGTCTCAAGTTTCATTTTGACATAATCCGTAGGGCGTGATGGAACAAAGTTAAGGCCTTTGGTAAGAATAGATCTTTCAGCAGATGACAGAATTCTGTCAGAGAGGTTAAAAATCGGAGAAGTGGTTAGTTCTTGTAGAATTTCTGACGTGTCCTCATTTCCCATGGTTGAGTTACTCGAGCTCGACCCCGAGGTTTCGGTTGGCCCCGGCCTAAAAAAGGCTGTTGGTTTTGCTGCTGTTGCTGGTATTGACCCTGTCGGTTATCGTTCCTATTCTGGAATTGTCGATTGGTATTATCGAGTTCACTCCCAGATGAAGAGGATGTGTCCGAGAAGGTGAGATATTTTTGACGTGACCTTCCCTGATTGTCCTGTAAATACCGTCGTGAGTCTGTTCGGGTGTAAAAGTCCTTGTTTAGATTTTTATATTTAAAAACTACATGTCCCATACTGCCATGGGGCTATTTAACAGGAAGTTGCCCTTCCAGACGGCAGCGTTTACTCCGCCACTCGCGTGTTGGACACAAGGACAGACGCCTGCTCCACACCGGTACGTCCCTAGGCTCTCGTTTGAGCTAGATAACACGCAAGTGTTCCCACCACTCAGACTCATGCCCCCCTCCGCTTTTGTTTCAGCAAATTGATACCGTCCCCCAGATTGAAGGACGAGCAGGGAATCTCCGGCTAGCGTTAAGCCGGCTGAAGCGCAGGTAAGAATCCCGCTTAGGAACACTAAGTTTGAATGAGGCAGCGAGAGTGCGTGATATTTAAAACTGCACACGTATTTCTTTTTGCTTCTAGCCACTGTGAGCATTCTACTATTCCTTCGCATCCTGATCTGCCGCTCTTTGAATATTGACGAATCTTTGGTTCATTGGCTAAGGTAGGAGGTGGCTCCCACTGGGTTTTGAGTCTCTTTGTTGGAATCGTGTTTGACCCTTTCCCCCCCCTAAGTTCGTCTCTTTTTACTTTTGCAGAACCAATTGGTCCTGAGGAGAACCCCCCTAATAAGTGGGGTTTGAAACGCGTCGACCACTCCACCCCCGTTTTTGGTCCTTACTTGCTGTTCTAAAGATAGATTATCTTTAAATTTGTTGTGAGAATGACTTTCCCCGTGTAAATATACCTAAAGGATTGAAAAAAACTGCATTATCCCAAGGGATTCTCTCCAATCTATGTTTTGACCAAGACGTGGTTCCATTTGGATTTTCTTGTTTCTTTATGTTCACTGATCACTGTTTTTTATGTATGAATGTTTGTGTATGACTGGACGGCCATGATTGATTGAATGTCTGAAATATTCACGTTTTGTACTTATTGTATATATGAAACTGTTCGCTTTTCCTTGCACTCATAAAAAACAAAGCAAAAAATAATTTAAAAGAGAATAAAACTTGATATATTGCTAAAGAAATCAAGCAGGTGGTATTGCTTTTTTCAAACCCCTATTGTTCCCCCCAGGTTTGTGGACTAACTTTGTCTCAGCATTGGCATTAAGGCAATGCGAGGCAGTACTGCGACCAGTGGTTGCTTGTCCTGGGGGTTTGTGACCACTACCTCCCGCATTGCTTGGCTACGTACAGTAATGTGAGATATTAGATAGACATGGCACAGAACAGCCTGGGAAGGGGGAAATATTAAACTGTAAAGGGGGCTATTGCTTTCTGTATAATGGCTCACTCCTTCTCCTGACCTTTAGGGGGAATTGTGAGTTTCCTCCCCCTGCTAAAAATACAACAAAAGAGAATTGTGTTAAGACACAACAGAGTCACCTGGTTAATATGCAGCCTGAAGTCACTGCCCCCTGCCGGGGAAAAGATGGCGAAGAGGCGGGGGACTGCCACACTACTGCCCTAGTGAAGTTATACCTGAAGTTACCAATAAATAGCAAATCTGCAAATCTACTGGAGGGTGCCTCTGTCATCCACAAAGTGATGGATTCTTTCCTGGCAGTCAGAACCTCTCCAGTCACAGGGAGACCGAAAATGGGCAAGACAAGCTTGAATCTGAAAGATAGTGACCCCCAACAAAGAAATTGCCCCTATGGTCAAGATAGAGATTATACTGGCAGCCTTATGGGATAGCAGTATTAGAATATAAAATAGGCACAGTGGCAATAGATTTGAATCTCTTGAGGGGGATCAACAGTAGACAGCTAAAAGGGGTAAGACTATGGAAAATGCAGAATTGAGCACTGCCACCTGAGACCTCCAGGCAGTAAACATTGTTTACCATGAATCCTTTTCTCCGCAGGGAATTACAACGCGGTTGTTACAACGACTGCATTGCAACAACGCATACCATTACTCCGCAAGTTGGAACAACGACTTGTGAAGGGGGCAGAAGGTGTTGGATTTAAAATCCAAAACCTTCCCTACTGTTGCACATACTGGAGTTGGAATAGTAAATTATACTATTCCAACATCCAGCGCACCCCCTAGAGCAAGTCGTTATTACGATTGCGGGTTATGGTATGCGTTGTTGCAACGTATTTGTTATAACAACTGCGTTGTAATTGCAATCAGGGAAAAAGCATGAGAAATAAAGTGGCTTATTCCCTCCAGGCACATGTGATGTGGTTACTCTCCTCCGAAACATTTTAGAATAATTGCTATGCAGGATCCTCCACTTGTAGTAGAGACCTTTGGTTATCGACTGGAAGGAGTGTTTGCTGCTTGGTCGTGCTGCTGTTTCCTAAAAGCCCTGGAATTGTGCTCGAAGGTGAAGAGGCGCTCCGCTGAGCGAAAGGGAGCAAGTGAAATCTTAAGGAGGACGGGACTGCGAGGCCCAACAGGCTGTGCACACAAGACCTAGCACACCTGCTGCCTCTTCCCGGGTCTCCTCCCCTCCTCACCGCCTACTTCACTCCTCGCGGCCCCCGCTCCGCGGGTGCCGCTCGCAAAGGAGTGTTTGCTGCTTGGTCGTGCTGCTGTTTCCTAAAAGCCCTGGAATTGTGCTCGAAGGTGAAGAGGCGCTCCGCTGAGCGAAAGGGAGCAAGTGAAATCTTAAGGAGGACGGGACTGCGAGGCCCAACAGGCTGTGCGCACAAGACCTAGCACACCTGCTGCCTCTTCCCGGGTCTCCTCCCCTCCTCACCGCCTACTTCACTCCTCGCGGCCCCCGCTCCGCGGGAGCCGCTCGCAAAGGAGTGTTTGCTGCTTGGTCGTGCTGCTGTTTCCTAAAAGCCCTGGAATTGTGCTCGAAGGTGAAGAGGCGCTCCGCTGAGCGAAAGGGAGCAAGTGAAATCTTAAGGAGGACGGGACTGCGAGGCCCAACAGGCTGTGCGCACAAGACCTAGCACACCTGCTGCCTCTTCCCGGGTCTCCTCCCCTCCTCACCGCCTACTTCACTCCTCGCGGCCCCGCTCCGCGGGTGCCGCTCGCAAAGGAGTGTTTGCTGCTTGGTCGTGCTGCTGTCTTCTAAAAGCCCTGGAATTGTGCTCGAAGGTGAAGAGACGCTCCGCTGAGCGAAAGGGAGCAAGTGAAATCTTAAGGAGGACGGGACTGCGAGGCCCAACAGGCTGTGCGCACAAGACCTAGCACACCTGCTGCCTCTTCCCGGGACTCCTCCCCTTACACTCCTTCCGGCATATGATCTGGTACCAGGCACGCGTGAGCGGAACGCGTGTGCGGGACGAATCCCGGGACAAAGCCCGGACTAAGGGCGGACCCTCTGAGACCCTCCGAGACACGAGGAGACCGGACCGGGCATACCTTCTTGTTTACAGGTACTGATTGTTCTTTTATCTAATCTTCTTTTCATCACCTTCAACTGCCTCACCAACCGACCCCTCTTATTTAGATATGGCAACTGTTAATGTTGAGCTGCATGTGCAGGACAAACAGGGTTTGCTGCTCAATGGGACCTTGGACAGTTATTTCACCAAATCATCGCCTGATATTGCTAGGGAGATTGTGCTGGCGGAGCGGCGGGCAGACCGCCGCCGTTCAGTGGAAAGCATGAAGAATGGGTCGGCTTTACCATCTTTATCTCCCGTGATTGGATCCCCTGCTAATGCTGCTGGGGTATTAGTAAACGAGTCGATCCCTCTACTAGACAGTTTACTCCCGGATGTAAATACGGTTGTTCTTTCACCTGAAACCGTATCTCGAGCGGATATGATTGACCTGTCCGCAACATCTATTGGAAGTGGCCTGTCGACTCTAAAGGGAGACGCCTTGTTACAACTGCATGCAGCCCGCGTTAAGGCTAAAAAATTACCATCTACGGGGAAAATGTATGGCCCCCCGCCGAACAAAAAGCGACGGAAAAGGAGGGATCCGTTGCAACCCAAACTGAGCTGCTCTGACTTTGGCAAAAAATTGTCCACAGTTGTTAAGAATCCCTGTGTTATTCAATCTGATTCTGAGGGGATCGACATCATTTCCGCATCCCCAGTTCTACTGAATACCTCTATAGACAAAGAGGTCAACATGGAGTCTAGTGCGAGAGACGATGTTCACTTTGAGAATAAGGGCCCCGTGTCCCTTCAGGATATTGAGAACCTGATCAGATTATATTCTGTATCTATCTTGGAGAGGTTAACGGAGGTGGAGTGTAGGTTGTCAAAAATTGAGACTGCATTGCCCAAAATAGATCTTGTAGGCCATAAAGGTGTTAACTATGCAGACAGTCAAGCATTTAATGGTGCATCACAAGCTTTGTCATCTGCTGTGCAACCTCCTCCCCCTATTTCCCCTCATGTTGTTCCTACCCCTCCCTCAATTCTACCTGTACCAAAATCTTTGGGGAATACAGTATCAGCTATTGCTCACCATCATGTTGACTCTAGACCATCTCAAGAAAAAACAGGTGATCAAATGCTGGGGACTGCCATTAGTAAAACCAGTGTTAATACATCTAAAAATTCTGGTAATATAACTAACTTAGCTTTAACAGACTTAACAAGGGAAGTGAGGGAAACTAGACGCACCTGGGGGAAACCTAAAAGGGTTCCGTTGCCTGAACTCCCACCAGAGGCAGTACCCTATGTGGTAGTCCTAACAGGTGTGCCGGCCCTTGAACAAAATAAGAGGGAGGGCTTTTTTCAACTAAAAAACAAGATAACGCACTGGTTGAGAACACACAGGCCTATTGCAAATTATATCAACGGGGATATAGTTCATGTTCGACGCCTCGAATGGTTGGGGGGCAGAACTAAAGATATCGAAGGTGATGTAGTGGTTGTTAATTTCAGGGACCCAAACGCCGTCCACTATATATTGAATTGGCAGATGGGCAGTTTTAATAGTACTATAATCCCAAGACCTCTAACGTATTTTTATCCAAGGTCAGTGGTGCTCCCATCTCAGTTTCCCCTTTTACAGGGATCAATTCAAACTCAGCCACTTAATTATTCAATTGTACAGAATGTTGGGAATAGTCAATATGCTCAGTACCCCCCGATCTATCAGGGTATGAGAAACATGCCTTGTGCCCCTTGCCCTGTAACAGTCCCAGACCCCTTGGGATGGAATTCTGTCCCAGTTAGACATCATAACTTTCATAACTTTCAAGACAGAAGGATGGACCATCTGAAACCCTTCACGCCACTTGAAACGTCCAATCGTTTTGATGTTTTCAGTGGCCTTGATAGTTGCGATTGAAGTTTTTTGAGTGGGGGGGATGAGGGAGGGGACACAAGGAACCATACTGAAATGGGGGTTGGAACTGAGGGTAATCTATTGCCAACTGTTGTATCTCGACCTTTGGAAAAAAATGTAACATGTAACGTTAATATTCCTGAAGAACAGGTAGAACTAACTCGTACTTTAAGACACTCACCTTCTGAGGGAATATCTTCGGGAATCCAACAAGTAACATATACTGGTGATGAGATGCCAAGGGTTAATACTGTTATGTCTTCTGCACTGGGGACTTCGGTTAAGCTTGTTAGCTGGAATGTAGCTGGGGTTGCTAGCAATTTGAGGGATCCGGACTGGGCTGCATTTATGGAATCCTTTGATTTTTGCTTACTTCAGGAGACCTGGGCAATCGACACTCCCCACAGGGTGGGCTACAAGACTTTTGGTATTGGAGCAATCCCATCCAGAAGTGGTAGGCCGTCTGGGGGCCTCCTGATCTGGACAAAGATCAATCTAAGGGTTAATATTGAGGTGATAGACACAAATTCTGTAGATATCCTAGCATTAAAAATAACTACCTCCAATGGGAATAAATTATTCCTAATAAATATCTATAATAGGCCAACACCGTCAACAAAGGAATCCTCGACTGTTTTTAAGTTGGATTGCTTTTTGAGGGGGTTGGATCCTGGGGAGGATTTTGTCATCTTGGCTGGGGATCTCAATTGTAACTATGAACCTGTGTTGGGCATAAGTGAGATTTTTGAGGAGGAAGATCAGGCAAATAAAATCCCCCTCCTCGGGAGCAGCAAATCTGTGAAATGTTCCATTCTGGCTCTCCAACTGATCAAATTATGTACAGAGCATCACCTTAGGGCCTGTAACGGCCGGTTACCGTCCGACACCATAAAAAAACCAACCTTTAGTAGGAATACATATAGGAGCATCTTGGATTTTGCAATAGTTTCCATCTCTCTTTGGTCGTATCTCATAGATCTTGAAATAATGGAGAGGGCAGAAAGTGATCACTTTCCATTAAATTTGTCACTAAACGCTGCATTATTTAGCGATCCTTCTCCTCCACTCTCCTTTGAGGGGGGTGTTGGGGATGGTAATGATATTCATATCAGTAACAACAGGAGATCGCTAAAATGGCCATTTATTTTGGATCATGGTGATATTTTGAGCGAAATATACTCACTTTTTGCAGGGACCTTTGCTACATATCTAAGTTTAACTCCTGAGGAGGAAGCAAGAACTCCTTTTCTGACCTTACATCAGGAGTTTTTCCAAAAAATAAAACTATTGGTAACTAAAATGCCTAAAACACCCCAGCAGAAGACTCAGAACTTGTCTCACAGCAAGCCTTGGTACGACAGATCGTGTAGAGAGTCTAAGAGGGAAATGTTAATCGCTATTAAATCCAAGTCGCAACTGGATGTTAAAAAAGCTAGAAGTAACTTTAAAACTACCCAAAGGACATCGAAAATTGCGTGGGAGGAAGAAAAGTGGGCGGAATTGCTGTCAGCTGCAAGATCACAAGACACTGTAGTTTTTGGAAGTTGATAGCTAATGGGAACAAGGTAGGAAGGGTGGTTAAAGACACATTCCTAGACGAGCAAACCTGGGTAACCCACTTTACCAATTTGTATACGAAATATGATGACCCTTATACAGCATCCACTGCAGCAAGTTATGAACTTCCAGTAGATCCGCTGGTCTTTACCTTGGGGGAAACAGAGCTGGCCATAAGCCAAGTTAAAACTGGGAAAGCCCCAGGTTTGGATAAAATCCCCGGGGATCTTTACAAGCATGACTTGAAAATATGGGCACCATATATCAATTATCTATGCAACAAACTATCTCAAAGCTTAGAATTTCCTGAAAGTTGGAAAGGAGCTGAAATTGTTTTAATATTTAAAAAAGGAGACAGGAAGGATCCCTGTAATTATCGCCCAATAAGCTTAATGGACATCCTTCAGAAAATCTACTCACGCCATATTTTATTACGAGTGAGTAATTGGTTGGACGAAAATTCATTTTTGACCAAATTTCAAGCCGGGTTCAGAACTAAAGTCAGCACTATAGATCAGTGCTTTAGATTCTGCTGCCTCTATTGGAAGTACGTAATGATAAAGAAGGCCCACTTGTATGTTGCCTTTGTTGATTTAAGGGCAGCATTCGACCTGGTGCCACGTGATCTTCTGTGGAAGACGCTGAGTGCAGCGGGTATGCCAAACAATATAGTAGCTCAAATTATAAAATTACACGATGGGAACTTTGCGAGAATTAGATGGGGACAAAATGGCGAATTATCACGGAAAATTCCAATCGAACGTGGAGTTCGCCAGGGATGCGTTCTGGCCCCCACTCTATTTTCTATTTTCGTGAATGATATTCCCTCTTACTTAGACAAATGTAAAAATGACGCACCTAAATTGAATGGCGAAAGGGTAGCATCTCTATTGTTTGCTGATGATACTATTCTGATATCCCAAACAAAAAACGGCTGGCAGATTTTATTGAATACTTTTAACGATTATTGTTGTCAAAAGGGGCTAGAGATTAACGTAAAAAAAACGAAATACATGGCCCTTAATCCAACCAAACCAGACAAGGGTTGCCTAACTTTAAAAGGGATAAAGTTGGAATCTGTGCCTCACTTTTCTTATTTAGGGGTGACGCTTGATTGCAACTTCACCTGGAAAGCACAATTGGAAAAAAGCAAATTGTTATTTGCTCAGAACGTTAAACCAATACTCAGAGAGCAAAGCTTAAGCACCAGTAAAGCGGTACGTCCCGTTATGGAACTTTTTAAATTTAAGGTTCAATCATCAGTGCTATATGGTGCTGAATTGTGGGGGCCAGGCTCTAAGGAGACTTTTAGTATCCACGACAACAACTTTATGCGAAGCTTGGTTAGGGTTCCGAGAGGAACCCCATTAGTACCTCTGCAATTGGACCTTGATCTTAAAAGAACAGACCATCATGTTCTTATTAGACCGCTTATGCTCTGGGTAAGATTGTGGCACGTTTCTGAGCTTCAAGCATACAGAGAAGGGCTGATAGAGATCATGGGGTTGGATAGTAACAAAAAAATCCCCTGGTTCACACATGTTAGGACTTGGCTTAACCTTATAGGCCTGAAACACTTTTGGGAGTATCCCGAGCGGTTACCACCTAATCCCAAATTAGTCCTGAAAAAAGCTTTTTGGTCCTATGTAGCAAATATGACTGTAAACATCAGTACTAGTGGTTCATTAGTATCAAAATTTTTAAGTTTTAAGGACGAACCCTTTTATGAGTCCTTTATGGACGAAATAGAGCCCCCACTTGCCAAGACACTATTTCTAAAGTTTAGATATGGAAATCTTTTATTAAAATCAACTTTGGCACGTTGGGCAAGGAACCGTGATCCATCGGCTGAGGTATTGGACAAAGTTTGCTCACTTTGTGAAAACAACCAAATTGAGAATGTGCAGCACATTCTCTTTTTTTGTCCTATCTATGCCCACGAAAGGAAAAGATGGATTAAACCGATATGCCTTTTATTAGGCTTGAGGTCCTGCGATCAGGCTCTGAGAATTCTGACTACTAACACTTCACAACAGATTATATTTAGTGTCAGCAGATTTCTACTTTCTATTTGCTACCGTAGGAAAAAAATGGGCCTTCAGCTGTGAATCTAATCTCTATTATTTTGGTCCTAATCTATGGAATTGATTTTGTTTATATTAGCACTAATTGCACTATACAATTGAATTTGCTTATAGAACTATTGAGGTGTCCTCCCGTCTCATATGATTTTTATTGTCATGCTCCATGTATTTTCCAACTTGTGTTGCTCAGTTATATAGAATGCATTTTTTTTTTTTTTAGTGATTGTCTCTATTTTTATTGAAATGTAATTTTTATTGAAATGTAATGTTTAAATTGTTCTTTTATGGCGTAATGCCGAAATAAAGATTTGAAATTGAAAATTGAATTGACTGGAAGCATATGAAAGGGGCTAGCATCAGCAACACATTTCAGTTACAGTGAAACCATTGCATCTCCACAAAAATGACAAAAAAAATGGTGCTTTGACCATGAAGGTTTATTAACAATATTTAACTTACACATCAATCATTTAGTAAATTAATGTATCCCAAAAATATATATATATATATATTTATATATATATATATATATATATATATATATATATATATATATATATATATATATATATATATATATAGTTGTGCATTCTGATTTTGCATAATATAAACACAAAGATGCAAAATATGGTGATTTTGAGTGCACAGACCAAGACAAATATTGGTCCATAAAGGTGTTTCCCTATTCTAAACAAGGCATCAATAATACATATGGAAGCCATCAGGGAATGTATATATAAAACACTAAGTTGCGCTGTTCTACGTGTAAACACCTAATGGAGGATGTCTGCTTTGTAGAAGGACTCCTAACGAAGGTCCAGATTGAATACCATTAGAATAGTGAGCCTACTAGAGAAAAGAAGGATAAGACATTGGTTCATATTTTTAAAAGTGGATGGCGAAAAAAGTTGGCCCATCTGGCCCCTCCAGACTTTTCTCAGTGGAGAGAAGGCACAGAAGCTCGGCAGCTCTGCAACTGCCAGGATATGTTGCCCTTCCTATTATTCACCTTTCTCCTCAACTACAGAGACCAAGATTTGATGTTACAGAATGGCACAGAGATGACATTTTGATGCTAGGAGACCCGTTGTCAAACATTAAACCCAATTCGCCAATCCCATGATAAACCAGTGGAATGATTCCTGACATACGGTACCCTCATCTGGATGATTAGATAGATGTGGGGATACACTGATGTGGAGCCTCTAATACCACAGCTCTTCAAACGCTCCTCAATGAGAAAGCCTGCTAAGCAATACCACTGTTGTATTGCAGTTTGACTGCACCACCTGGGACGTCTTGACTCAGAGTGTCAGATGGGATGGAGACTTAGGGGCATATGAACAAGCTGCCCCACTGACACATCCCTTTTACCGACATTCTGGTGACGCAATGCCCTGCTCCATATTTACTAAGTGGCATTAAACCACCTTTTGTGGCTTCACACCACTTTGTTTATATGGTACCCTTTTATGCCGGCATCTGCGTGAAAGCGACGTGCAATGGGTGCTTGCTGTGGGCGTTCTACTCAACACTGATTTTTGACACTGCTTCAGATTTACAAGGATGTGTAAATCTGATTTAGTACTATCAACTAACACCATGCAAAAGCAGGGGTTAGATTGAGGCCTTTTTTTGCTTTTTAAATGTGTGTTTGCGTTATGCAGCACACATGAAAAGAGCAAAAAGTCATTAATGATTGTTTTTGTGCAGGAAGATGTCCCTTCATGCACAAAACCAATCATTAAAAAAAAGGAAGTGCAGTGCAGCTCACATAGAAGTAGCAAATCATCATTTATTGAGGGACACTTTCCTGCATATAAACAATCATCTCTGCAATTCAGGCACCCTTGGACTACGGCCAAAGTGTGTCAGTGCTAGGCAGCTTTTTTTAGCTCCAACACTAGGGAAAACACAGGGGTGTGCTGTATTCTTGTAAATACGGCGCATCCTTGCGTTGTAAAAATGGTGCAGCGCAGCTCTTCAAAATTTGCCACGGTGCTGCGCAATTTCCTTGTACATTTGCCCTTTAGGTAAACAGCTGATGGATGCAGAGTAGGCAAGTGCATTTGCGTTTCCAACATAAATGTGGAGAAATACTAGGTTTAAACTGATCCACATTTACAAATGCAAGGAATATTTCTGATCTCTCCCGATTTGCATTTCCCCCACCTTCAGTATGAAAGAGACTATTATAGGTGTCTTTCACCCACCCTATGATAAATAATCAATACTGCTAAGCTGTAGAACAGTCTGGGTTAGATTTGCATGTTATTTCAAGCACCAAGTTAAATGCCCTGCGTGACATAAATGTCAATAACATCGTGGAAATCTAGATTGACTAACTGCACACTAATATGTTTAAAAACCTTAACTTAATGTAAACTACAAATCAACAAGAAATGGCAATAATAATAGCTGAACACGTTTATCGCATTTATCATTATCGCCGTCTATCGTCGGTTCACATCGCCATGTTAGCGGCGTATTTACAAAGCTTGGCTTGGCTAAAAGGCGAGGTGAAATCTGGCGATTGACGGCGATATTCCGCATTACCGTGTGAAAACCAGCGACAACAGGATGTTAATAGGGCGATTACATTTTCGCCACTTTTATGGCTTTTAAAGCCAGAAAAGCGACGATATGGCATTTCTTAATATGCCATTTAATACTTTCACCTTGTCAATATTTAAAAAGTCTGTGTATCCCTATCATAGGGTCCCCATCATACACATTTGCATAGAATAACAATTACAGCTTGAATACATGACCACTGTTTTGTGCTCTCTCTGCAAAGAGGCCAAGGATTGGATGACCTTGTTTTCTGAACACATTTTTGACCGACTGACAGGTAGTGTGAGAAACCTGCACTGCATTCAGCCTCAGTTTCAGACCTCTCAGCCATGGCATAAACACTGGTGCTGGTTAATTGGAGGGAGAAGTGAAAGGGAATAGCAGAGGAAAATTGAACTGGGAAGAAAAGGCAAGAAGGAGATTGAATGAAAAAGAAGAGATATGGAAGATATCAATGAGAAGACGAAAAAAGATTTGGAGAGAGGGGAAAACCTGCAATAGTGAAGGAGATAAACAACTGAAAATCTGTAAATATTTAAAAGAAACAGCGAAGAATATCACAGGAGGGCATTGTGTTGGTGGCGAGTTACAAATCCAGCTTCATGTAACATAAAAGGCCACTATAATTCGGGGGCAGGGCATGTCAGATCAGGGTTCAGTGGACAAAGGAGTGGTGAAACAAAATGAACTGTATGAGATAAACTGCGCACATGGCTGGAGCCTGCTGGATTAGAGGGTTACCTGGCGAGTTCAGCATATATGATGCACTAGTATATTTCACTCAAGGGGTTCTGCAATTTGCCAAGCTTGGGAAATTACTTCTGCTACAGCAGCATCAACTATGCTTAACATACACTATGTCCTAAATTGTACATATTATGTCACATACAGTGTGAAAAATGTTTTTAAATTAAATGTTTGAGTTTTCAAAAATCAGCTTGCTCACTTATGCCAAGTGGTAGTGTGATTTTAATGGTACCACAAGGGAAGTTCACATGACACCAGGTCCTTTTCATAGGCACATTCATTAGGTCTCATCCTACGCAACGCGCATATGGTCTGGGACTACCGACCACCTCCTCCCTGTCCTGTGCACCACCACGTCAACCCTTACAGTAATTAGCCATGCCAGGAGTTTCTTTGGAAGGTAGGGTCCTCACGACCGTATTTATTAAAATATGAAAACAAATTAAAAATTGTTGAAATAAAACACTATTTACACAATCATTGATATGCAAAATTCTGACATTAGATTTACAGCAATGTAGACAGGTATGAAAGGGCTAACCTTAACAAATGTCTATTACAGCGTGTTTCCTGACCGAATCTAACATCCTACGTATGAATTTTGCATCCTAGCATTTTTGGGCCTACGGCAAGGTCGCTAACCGGTGTCAGATCCTTATTATCCAGCTACGCCCTCATGTATGAGTGCGCATGCGCGACTGTTTCCGGTTACTGGGAGAGTACGTCCCTCTCCTGGTTACCTTGTACGCTCCGTGACATCCATTAAACCAAAAGGAGGGCCCTTTCACTCTGCGCCGTTTGATGACGTCACAGTGTACGTGCGGGGTGGCTAACAGTCCAAGGAAAGCGTGACACCCTCCCCCGCACCCTTCCAACTAAGCGGATATCCTGCCCCATAAGTTCTAGGAGAGACCATTGGCCCCTCCCCCTGGGCGACCCCTTTCGAGAATGGTGACGCCACCTAAGGACCTTAAATTGCTGCTCACCGATCATGACCTTACCACCTGACCAAGGATTACAATTAATACGACAAATATGTCACCTGTGAAAGGGAAAAAAGGCCTTAGGAAAAAACAAGTACACAATTGTTCACATTCCAATACTACCGCCTGCAACAGGGGAGAAAAAAGACCTAAGGAAAAATTCACACCAAACAATATTCACAATGTCCTGGCACTATTAAAGGTAACACGATCAATGCATCAATTGTAACTCTGCTTCAAGGGCTGGTGGGTGGAAAAATTATTCTGCCCCTCACTGAGGGGTGCGGAGCAGGCGTGGAGAGCGTGGGGGCAAGAGGGTGCCTCCCGCGCTCTCCAGGCTTTTTATCCCCTTTGTACAACTGGGGGCTGACCAGCTCACGCTGGCCCGCCTCCACTGGCCCCTCCCCTTGACCCGGAAGCACTTCTACTGCTTCCGGGTCAACGGCGAGCCTGAACCAATCGGTGGTGGGGCGCCCCCGGCCACGTCATCAGGACGCGGCAAAAAGGGGGGGCATGCCCCACCATCGAGGGTATGGGGGAGGGTGAAGCCGGGCCCAGCCATATGTGCGAGGGGGCCGAGTGCCCCCCCCTTCCTTGCATTGCATAGGAGGGGACCTAATGCCATCGGCAGAGATTTTTCAAGAAAGAAGTGCACGAGTTGCATTGCTTGCAATGCACGCGTGCACATTTTGGCGATTTCCTTTCGGGAGCGCGCGGTGCCATATGATGGCACCATATGGTCGCACGCTCCTGAAAGGAAAACGCCCATGCCCCCTCCCCTGCAGCCACTTTCACTGTCGCGCGGCCAATGCTTGTTTTTTGTATTTCTGCTTTAATGTGCAGGCTAGCGCTGCGAGATGGGATGATGCGCCGGCGGTAAAAACTGAATGGACCACAGACCATCCAGCCAAACTTTGTTTTGTTTGAAAGAGGGGTCTGTTATCCTCTTTGTGTGCGTCCATCTGTTGCTGCGTCCGTGAACCCCCTAACCTATTTGGCAGAGATCAGGGCCGGGCGCGCAGCCGAAACCAGCGGAGCAGGGCATCCCTCTTGTCTTTGAGGCACAGGGACTGTCTCACTCCCCCTCCCTCTGGCCCGAGTTGCACCTCTCCGGCTGCGCATCTCCGGTATGTTCCCACAGCAGCTGCAATGCAAGGCTTGGGCTCCTGCCTCCCAGCCACAGCACCAATCTCAGTTCCTCTCCTGTCAAGGCCACCACCGCATACTCAGGTGAGGGGGAGGTGGACCCCACCATCTCCAGTGTGGTGTCTAATTATCTCCAGGCCAAGGCTCTGCCGTCCATCGGCCGGGCCACAGAAGCCGCGCGCCTCAGCTTCCAAAAAGCAGTGGCCAAGCGCCATTCCCGGATCAGACCGTCCACCCTCTGCCTACCAGGGATGCTGGAAATATTCATGTTTCAATGTTTCTGGTTTTACTTTTCTTCAATGGCCGTGAGTTAGCTTGCATTGGGATACTCACATAAGTAGCCAATGACACAAACATTGATTCTACAGCTCTGTTGCGTGGAAGCAAGGTATTAACATTGAGGCTGCACCACTTGTCCGTGGTGCCTGCCTCCTTTAAGGGAGCATATTTGTTTGTATTTGGTGCATGCGGACAGGAGGCTAGATCTGGCTGATCAGTCTACTTTCAAATATTATCTTCCCCTCTGAAAAAAAAAATTCCTAACACATGTAAGAGATATCTTGCTGTTGAGAGTTGCCAGGTAACTCCACTCCTCGTTTACACTAGCCTGCATAAAGCATTCTGGGAGATGTAGTCTCGGACCATTCAACCCGAGCCTTCCAAGTGGTTTTGCTGGCACCGTCAATCTCTTACAAAATATCTAGATTTCCCATTAGTACCGGGTATACTTAGGGGGTGGGGCCATCGTGAAATGAAATTACAGGAGCTGATTTTTGTCTCCAATTATTTTGGGTAACGACACAAGCGATGGGACATGACTGCTCAGACAATTCACTCCCAGGCCTTCCTGTCAATCTCGTTCCCAAGTCCGCCATTGTCCCAGCCCTCCACCGTCCTGTTGCATACACCCCTCTTGGAGTCCACGTGGGCTTTCAGGTCAGCAAGGGAGAAGACAGAACAGGGGCGAGTTGAATTTGAATTTAAATTTAAAAAGCATTTATTAAGCGCACATATACCTAGCGGTTTCTTGGCACTGAGGATGCAATTAAACCCAATAAGAGGGGTGCAGAGGGTTAAGACGGGAAGGCTTGCAGGAAAAGATGAGTCTTGAGCGCCTTGCGGAAGTCAGAGTACAAGGGTATAGATCTGATGGTGGGGGGAAGGGAGTTCCAAAAAGTGGGACCAAGAACCGAGGATTTCATCCCTCCCATCCTTTTCTTCCTGAAGCGTGGTACGTAGAGGAGAGACTGGGTTGAGGAACGAAGTTCTCTTACCGGGTTGTAGTTTTTGATTTCACAATTAAAAAAACTTGCGCAGTTCCGGCTCAGGCCTGAAACGTGGTGCAACCACGTTTGAAGAGGGCCCGCTCTCTGATGGGCAAACAATGCAAGTCCTTTAATAGAGGGGGGGCGTGGTGCAACTTAGGGAGACCATGAATGAGGCGGGAGGCTTGGTTCTGGACCAGCTGAAGGCGTCGAAGGGCATAGGCCGGGACACTATTATACAGGATGTAACCGTAGTCTAGCCGAGATAGCACCATTGCCATCAGAATGAGTTTTAAGGCAGAGGGGGAAAAGAATCTGGAAATTTTCCTGATGGTACGAAGGGTGAAGAAACAAGATGATACCACCAGGCTGATCTGGGAGTGCAGGGTGAGATGTTGGTTCAGCATGATCCCAAGGGTTTTTACTGAGTGAGAGAGTATGGGGGGGCACCAAGTGAGGGGGGCCAAAACGTGGGAGTCCAGGGACTGGAAGTGCCACCTGTGAGGACCACCTCAGTTTTGTCTGGATTAAGTTTAAGGTGGTTGAAGTTCATCCAGTCCCTGATGAAAATCATAACCGATTGAAAATTGTGGGTGGACTCAGGGGAGGGAAAGAGGTTGAAAATCAACTGGAGGTCATCTGCATAGTTGAAAACTGTGACCTCCAGTTGCTGTAAAGCAAGAATAAGGGGAAAGATGTACAAATTAAATAAAAGGGGGGAAGGGAAGAACCCTGAGGGACGCCACACTGCACCTTTCGCGGAGGGGCAGAGAAATCTGCTAGATGACCAGCCTGGGTGCTGTCTTTCAGGAAGGAAGTGAGCCAAGCCAAAGGGGGCCCCCTGATGCCCGCTGCCTCGACACGGGTGAGGAGAATGGAATTGTCCACCGTGTCAAAGGCAGCGGACAAATCGAGGAGGACCAGGGCTTGGGGCTGGTTGGTATCCATCCCCTCCCTGAGTCTGTCCAGGACTGAGACCACAACCCTCTCGGTGGAATAGAGGGGGCGAAAGTCGGCCTGACAGGAGGCCAGACAGCCACTGTTATGAAGTGCAGGGCCGGCCCTCCTAGTTAGAGCGCGCAGCAGAGACAGAGTGGTTTTAAGAGACGTTCCCTATAGGCAGGTGTATCGTGAAGGCCGGTGGGGCTGGGTCTGAACCAGTCTCGTCAGATATATCACGTCTGGCAAGTCCTAACTGAACTTTTTCTATTTACCTGTCTGAAGTTGTTATTATTTGGGTTATTATCATAGTTATCTGGGGAAAGTATGGTTCGGCACGGGGCATGAGATGTTGTAGACTGACTTGAGTAATTAGACCCGTGGGAGGCACACTCATGGTTTTAGAATCATTTGCAACGTCCAGGATAAACAGCTGTGGGTAGTTGCAAGTTGCACTTTTTTTAATATAAAGGCCCGAAAGCACTTGGGCTTGGTTGAGGGCAGATTGTTTCTTACGGAGCTCTCGCTCCAAAGCTCTGCCCTCACCCGTGAGCCTTCCTACTCACACGGTGATTGTTCTGCCTGGTTTCTCAGATTAGATAGAACCAACTCATCAGAGCCTTACTAACTCAGCCAGAACGTTACCCTCTCCCCCTCCCTAGGACTTATTCACAACAGGTAACAACATATATCTACCACCCAAGGACAGGGAATTCCTAAGATGCATACCATGTACCTCCTATAATATCAGCAATCGGCGGCCTCGCGGTCCCATACGAACCCAGACCTCTCTACCCAGACGGCAGTATCAGAATCGGCGGCCTCGCGGTCCCATACGAACCCAGACCTCTCTACCCAGACGGCAGTAATCGGCGGCCTCGCGGTCCCATACGAACCCAGACCTCTCTACCCAGACGGCAGTATCAGAATCGGCGGCCTCGCGGTCCCATACGAACCCAGACCTCTCTACCCAGACGGCAGTAATCGGCGGCCTCGCGGTCCCATACGAACCCAGACCTCTCTACCCAGACGGCAGTAATTGGCGGCCTCGCGGTCCCATACGAACCCAGACCTCTCTACCCAGACGGCAGTATCAGAATCGGCGGCCTCGCGGTCCCATACGAACCCAGACCTCTCTACCCAGACGGCAGTATCAGAATCGGCGGCCTCGCGGTCCCATACGAACCCAGACCTCTCTACCCAGACGGCAGTATCAGAATCGGCGGCCTCGCGGTCCCATACGAACCCAGACCTCTCTACCCAGACGGCAGTAATCGGCGGCCTCGCGGTCCCATACGAACCCAGACCTCTCTACCCAGACGGCAGTATCAGAATCGGCGGCCTCGCGGTCCCATACGAACCCAGACCTCTCTACCCAGACGGCAGTATCAGAATCGGCGGCCTCGCGGTCCCATACGAACCCAGACCTCTCTACCCAGACGGCAGTATCAGAATCGGCGGCCTCGCGGTCCCATACGAACCCAGACCTCTCTACCCAGACGGCAGTAATCGGCGGCCTCGCGGTCCCATACGAACCCAGACCTCTCTACCCAGACGGCAGTAATCGGCGGCCTCGCGGTCCCGTACGAACCCAGACCTCTCTACCCAGACGGCAGTTTATCCTATGATTACCATTACATAAAGGGGTCGGGCTCACTATTCATCAGGGTTATAGAACTACAGTATTCCCGATCACACAACGGTTGCCAATTTGGATAATGTACAACGTATTCTCTAATTCAAGGGGCTCCTCTCTCCCTTATTCAGTTACTGTAGTGTAGTTCCTATTATCCCAATAGGCTCTGCTCATTGGAATAATACCTTCAATAGTATAGGCCTAGACCAGACGTTAACTAGGTCTACTACTGTCAATATTAGACTTAAAGTTTTGGGTTTGCCAGCTAGCTCAGAGTTCACTAGAAACTTTCTCGAATGTTCAGGGAGGAATTAACTTCCCTGATTAGACAAGAAGGGATTTAGTTTCTGACAACCATAGAGCATGACAACTTTGCTCTCCCCTAATCAAGAGTGTATCTCGAGAGTCGTGTGAACAAAAGGCAATTTATTTTACTCAGTCAGTACGGTCATTCTTAGTCTCATCAGATTGTAGAGAAAAGGAAGAGACGGGCGTGTTCAATAAAAGATGTTATTTATTGATCAGTCTCTTTTCTCATACAAGAGAAATGGATCGATATTATTGCAATACTTATAGTTAAGTAAAGTGCATACATTAAAAGCAGAAGTATAAAATAATACTGTAAAAACATTGATATGGTTTCTAAGCCATATGAAGGTTTAAAATGAATAAAATATATTACATACACATATACATTTGACTAAACGTACTCAACTGGTGTTTCTAAATACGCCTACCCCGTGTACCTGACCTAAGCCTAATACGTGGGCGGGAATAGAAAGTTACAGTTTAAGTTAAGTTTGTTTTTGCCAAGTGACTGACTAAAGAATTCTCTGCGAGGGGTTATTCAGTTCTGTACCTGGAAGTTAGGATGAATGAGTGATGGTATCTCTCGTCTCTGGTCTCGATATTCCAGGCTGCCTGCGAGGGCTACCCGGAAACGCCGGAGCTGGATTTCTCGGCAGGAGAAATAGGCAGCTGCTCAATTTCAGCACGTCAAGAAGGCGGGGCTGCGCCAGCGGGGTCTGCTCTGCTCTGGGCTTCGGCAAGTCTGGCTGCTCCGTCCTCGTCACCACCGCGTGTGCTTGCATAGGGCAATATCGGTAATATTTATACCTTTAAGGTGCCAAGATTGACGTAAGGATGGACATAGATACGTCAATAAGGATGTCATACGACCAGGTCGTTAGCACATTCTTTTGCTGAAGTTCTCGGTGAAATCAAAACAATGGCCGCAGGGTTTTTCCCAGGTCTGTCATAGGTTTGATTTGTTTTGAGAACTCCGTATGCCTTATCAGGGGCTGGAGGAATATCGCTTGTCTAATTAGATGGCAAGCGTTATGACCTAATCAGATAACACGTTCCTGTGCCGTAGTGTGGCTTTATCAGATAACGGTTCCTGCATCATGGGGGTTTTTCTGCCTCATGGGATGACTGCTAGTTAACTTGTTAGTTTGCTAACCAGAATAGGGTCAGGAATAGGGGGATCGATACAGAACCTATAGGAATACATCACACCCACTCCACGCTAACTATGGACATATTTACTAATCTATGCATAGTAAAACATACTATAGAGTATTGTGTATACCTTACCACCCCAAAATACATAAATGCATTTTGAAATTATCAAATATACGGAAAAAAAAGCAGTTATATGTATTGTATGCACTCAAGCTGTGAAATAATGCTAAAGTAATCACGCATTTGTATACATTATTGCTAATTGGTATATGAGAAATTACACATGAAATGGCTCTTAATACAGAAAAAAAGTTCGAGACCATTTCATCACAGAATAATAATAACTATGAACATACGAGCGGGCAGCTAATGTCTATAAGCTATCTAAAATTAGAAACCTTACTTCTCTAAGAATAGTTCTTACTTTAAGCAGAAGATAGTGTCCCGAAAAATATGCAAAAATATTCTGGGGCTGCTGAAAAATTGCTGTCCGTGAACTGGAGGGAAAATTGTTCATGTGACTTTATTATTAAAGTTGAAGGCCAAATTCAGGGAACGCCGTGTACGGGCTTGTTCAAAAGTCTCTATTTCTGCTCTGGTGAGAACATCATATCATTTAGGCTTTCGAAAAAGTTGTCAACAGCTTCCTGGGAGAGTTCCACTAACTCGGAAATAGGTGTAACCATGCATTCGTGCGCATGATTGTCTCCATTGACATTCTGATTTGGATTGCTGACAGAAGGTCGTACCTGATCGATGCCGCTTTCATCTTGAACTTCACTACCCCTTAATCGTAGTGGTGAAGCTTCCACGAATGCCGTCATCAGGATTGGTAGCCGTTGAGGGCAGCACAAAGCGTGAGCCTTTGTTGGACTCAACAATGTTTCTGCATCCATTGACGCATCCGATTGTAGCGTCAGACAGGTGTCTAACACGCATTCTTCTCCGCATAGCAGGCACGTTAATACAGGTAAAACACATCGCTGCCACATTGGTCGAAATGATAGAAACCAAGTCATGTTCAGGTCTCTAAGCCGGGATAGTCCCAGGATTTTTGATATCCGGTCCCGGTATCCAATGGCTAGGATTGTTTCTTCCCTTGTCGCAGGTGTTTTGTCTGTGACATGGTTTGCCATAACGAAATATAAGGACTAGGAATAGGATTCCTGCAATCAGTCCTAAAATGAGGGGAAGTCCGCCAAAAATCGAATGGACGAAATCTGGAAAAATACCCAGTATGGCTTTGAATGGTGTTAATGCCATCGAAAATACTGTCTTAAATACTTTTGAGACTCCACTGGTATCAGAAATATTTAAGATTTCATTCAGGATTTCTGCGAAATGTATGGGGGAATTAGTTGATAACAATGAATGTATCTCTGCAGTCGTCCTTGCGACTTGGAGATCATACGTTTCTTTTGATGACGTGAGCCTTGTCGGCGTCTGAAGAAGCACTGTTTTCATTCTGCTTAAAGTATCTATTCGAATAGAAGTAATTTTCAAGTTGGGCCATGCCCTTGCCTCCCTGTCTGGAAAGGAGCTGGGGAACAATGAGTGTCCACAGCACTTGACCTTCGCAGTCGTAGTTACGAGATAAGGAGTCCCGGGCATAAGACTACAACATCTGCGATCTACAATTAGAATGTAACTCCCATTATAGAGTCTTTGAAAGAATGGTTCTATCTCTGTTGCAGGTGCGCCTTGCTGGTGACATGAAAGGTTATTTGAGTTCCCTTCACAGGCTCCATGCAAACTAATTCCGTTACACAGAAGTGTATCGCTTAGTGACATTGCACAATTATTGCCACTAAGAAACACTTTCTGTCCTTTATTACTGACACATGCATGTGAATAGGGCAGGTTCCATGTTGTTTTTATGTACCCTTTTCCTAATTTTTCGTACATGCCAGCCTGTATATATTTTTGTGGCAGTATTGAAACCTGAAGGTTGATATTGGAATATTAATTATCCCATGTATTATCCATTCACTGACAGGTCGTTCTGACATTGTCACTGGTAATCTCTCAAGTTTCTCAATGCTCAGGATTGTATAATCAGCACCCTTCTGGGCCATACTGATTTGTCTATCAGTAAGGTTAAAGATATAGAATAGTGACGTTGTGTTGATTAAACGCCAAGGCACATAGCCTGAACGCAGATTTTGTAACGTCCAGTCAAGCTGTACAATAGAACGCAATTGGGACTGACCGTGTTGTAATAACAGTAAGTCTTGCGATATATGTCGATTGCTGAAGACACAATGCTGTCCAAAGAAAAAATTCTGGAGGACAGAGTCATTAACCCATTGTCCACTACAGAAAGTGATTTTTCCAAATTAATACGGTCAATGTCCCGTATCCTTTCTGCTGTCTCAATTTGAGTAACCTTCCAGGCCTCATTGTATGCTGCATATACAGAGGCTGCTATGAAACGCTTTTGACGCTGTCTGCGTGGTCCCATAGTGAAATCACGCAAGTCAGCACCATCAGTAAGTAAAGTTAGGTGTTGCTTAATTTCTGCCAGTGTGGAAGTTTGTAGCCATTTTAGGCACAATTTGCCCACACTGTAGGTGGTTATTATCCCTGGGTGTTGTCTTTGAGGATATCTAGGGTCTGGCCTGGTCATTTTGAACCCCTGTGTTTTATTCAGGAATCTGTCTTGACAGTTATTAGTATCTGTGGGCCAGATCAACCACTGTTTCCAATCTGGATGTGTTCAGTTTTGGTTTAATACATAATTTACGTCTATCTCTTCATCTGTAGAACTATTGCTGTTCATTGTTGGTTTTGGAATAGACGGTTTATTTAAGTCTTTGATTTTGGCTAGGCCAAGACAGGTGGTTTGTTGAACAGTGTCATTTAAAAATATAATTTGTTCTGGGATCATGCAGGCTCTAAACAAAGATTCTATACCCTGTACTTGCCATTCTTTTGTGCCCCAAACACTTTTCAATTCAACATTTTTGTCCCAATAATCAAAAACAAAAGTATTCATTTGTTCAAAGAATGAGTCTGAATATATCAATTTTGTGTTTGTTATCATGGTCTTCGTCCCTGTCTTGTTTGACAATTTGAAATAAAATGTTTCAGCATTACTTATGTTAAAACCTGAAAAGTATGAATATTTGTCGTAAACGGTTCTTGAGCTTCCTTTTGGAGGTGTTGCACAATGTTCCCATTGATTATATTTTAAAACATTTCTAGGTTGTGCAGATCTATGTAAAAAATGGTTACCATAGTGGTTGTAGCAATACATACTATCATAATTTGTAGAACCCTGCAAATAATCATGTTTGGTAAATTTAGCAGACATTACTAAGTCAGACATCATATTATTAATGCTTTCGAAGTCCCAATCATCAGCAAATGAGCTTGGTTTTACAAAGTCACTCAATGAGATCTTAATTTGGTGTGGATATTTCAGGATTTCAACCGGACCATAGATTTCGTAGTCAGTGTTGCCCCATGCTACCCCACCCGGTATAGGATTGGCTGTGAAGTTGACTGAAGAAAGTTCTCTTTTCTCGACGTGTGAAGATGTGTGTGGTTTGAGGATCAAGTTGATTTTCTGACTTGCTGTGTCCATTTTAGCATATTTTCCCTCAATGAAGCGTCCCAAAGTTAGTATCATGATGAGCCAAAGTATGAGGATAGATGCACCAAAACCCACCCAAAATTCGATCCATGGAGAAATCAGATATGTTTCTTTCAGTTGTTTCAAAAGTACTTTAACTTTATCTTTAAAGGTTTTTGATGATGGCTGTGTCTTTGATTCAGTGAAGCCTTCAGAGGAATCATCGAAGTTTATGAAGTAGCCGGATGCAGTTCTGTCAATAGTTCCAATTGCTTCAGGATTACTGTTTCTTGCATTATCATTTGGTACTTCATTGTAGATTGGTGTGTCTCTGCTAAATGTTTTTATTTGGGTTTTCAGAGGTCTAAGTTCCATTGCATTGTTGCATAGTCCTTGTTGTTCTTCTGTAGGCGTTTCGAATGTGATTAGCCTCTTTGTTAGGACTTCTGTACTGGTAGCAAACCTTGGTGTTCTGCTACTTATTGGGAGTCCACTTGGCCTACTATTTGTTATCGGCCACATGATTGTGGTTTTACCAGGTCGATGGATACAACTCGGTTCTCCTTTTTACCAGCAAGTGGCGGTAGTACAACTGATCTTGTCCCGTTGACAGACAAGACAGGAACTGCTTTTCTGTAAGAAGGCCCAAATTCCTTCTTTACCGCGATCTTTTCTCTGACTAGATCCCCGACTTTTGGAATCCAGACAGGTCTTGCTGGGACAGGTGGTGGTTCTTCAGTGGTTGTTGGCTGTTGTTTCAACTTTATGTTGCTCAGGTCTTTTCTTGTTTCATTTACGTCCTGCAAAATAGCCAAACGGTCTTTGATATCAAAGCTTTTTTCTTCACCACTGAAGTTTGACTGTCAAGGTCAGAGATTAACATCCTAGTTCCAAATAATAATTTGTACGGACTGAATCCCTTCAGAGAATTTCTTGGCAAGTTATTTAGACTACGTTGGACACTTATTAGATGTTTGACCCACCCAGCTCCCGAACCTAATATCCTTTCCGTTATAGATTGCTTTATGCCTTGGTTTTTTCTTTACACCATCCCGTATCCCTCAGGAAGGAAGTGAGAAGATTCCCGCTGTGCTATGCTCATTTGGCCATGTTTCCCCTCAGGCTGGAGGGCTAGAGTGCAAACAATGGTCAAACGTAGCATGCTCTTAGCGTATATGCCATTTAGACTCGCAAATCTTTGTATAACAGTCCAGACGTCAGCCGAGTGCTGGTGATCTACATTATAAGTGGAAACTAGCCTGTATATGTTAATCGCAAGCCTTGCTTTTTACTCTTGATTTTTTCTGGAGTGAAACGACGAGGTATTACACTGTTTCTCTCCCCACTGCGATTTCTGTTGCAGTTTGGGCAGTTTTTTACAAACATGGTGTGATGCAGGCTCATGCCTGGCCACCAGTACCTTGATTGTAATTCTTCCAGAGAATCTTTTAGTTTGAGGTGTCTGAGACCCTCGCCCATATGTGCGTCTGCGATTAACAAGTTTCTCCTGTCCATGTTTGGAATCACTCTATCCCCCACTCCAGGGATTCGAGCAAAAGGGACGGAGTTTGCATCGATTATGTATGTATAATTGAGTGGATAGTTGATCGGTAGCGCTGAGCAGTCGCCTTTTAATGACGTTTTCACCGCCAGTACTGTTTCACCATCAACATATTTTAATGTACGCTTTTTTCGAACTACGGAAGCCGAATTAGTTGCTACCGCTGTGGCTGTTTCAGCCAATGAATTCCCTGCAACGTGAACGCCATCACGCTGATGACTCAGTGAGTGTGTCACGTGAGTCTTTGGTAGTTCTTTTTGTAAAAGAGCTATTTGTTCCCAGAGCAGTTTCTGCTTTATTGTTGCATCTGTGTCATCTTTGTAACCGTTTTGAATCCATGTCTGCAAGTCCTTGTTATATGATTTGAAGCAGTAATATGAATCTGACACTATAAGTGTCGGGAATTCGCGATCCGCATTATCTAGCGCCATTTTCAATGCTATTATTTCAGTCTGTTGTTCTGAATTAGTTTCTACTGAGTGTGTTTTTGTTAATAGAGGTTTTAGTTTACCTCCGTGCCACACTTCTTTTGTAATCCCACAGGTCGGGTTGTATGCTTGTTCTCCCCAAACGGAGGGTTGAGCATGTCCGTCTGTATAGATTGCACAAGCGTAGTGTCGTAAGGGCAGAATGTCGATTGGCAGAGGGAATGTTCTTTCATATTCTACATTTTTTAGTTCCTCTAGTTCTGGATCAAAGTAGTAGTATACTTTGTCCGTTGTGATTGAATTCACCCATTGTATCCATTCCGGATTCAATGTTGTTGTTGGTAAATTACATGGGGTTGTTAATGCCTCAAAGGCTGGTTCTGCTGTTCTGACTGTGATATGTCTACCGTCAGCTTGATCTTTTTCTCTAGCTATTGCGGTTTGAACTGCATGAACAATTTTTTCTTCAATGCTGATTTTCTGTTCAGCTTCTGTGTACAAGTGTGATTTGAATGCAATTGGTACCTTTTCTCCCTCATTAGAGGTCAGGTATGTGAATCCGCATCTCCCTGGGATGACTCGAATCACAAGATTGCGTGTGTTATCACGTGTTTCTAATTTTGTTTTAATTAACATGTCTGTTTGTAAGGATCTCAAAATTTCTGTGTGTATTTGAGTCCAATTGGTTCTTTTAAAATCTGGTTTTATTAGATCATAAAGGGGTTTTACCCTTTCTGCGTAATTTGCAATGTATGTTCTTCCGAAATATAGGAAGCCTAGAATTGACTGTAGGTTTTTTAGTGTTCTAGGTGCTTGGAGTACGGCACATTTTTCTAGAAAATTGTCAGCCAGGGTTTTGCCTTCACTTGATAATTCATATCCTAAGAACAGGACTGTCAGATGGGCAATTCTGGATTTTTTAAAGTTGAATTTGTAACCCTCTGCTGCGAACCCAAGTTATGGTGTTCACTCTCTTCAAGTGAGTCTCCAAGTCATCATCTGTTAAGTATATGTCGTCGACATACGATAATGCTTCGTCGTCATATGTTTGTAGTAATTCTGTTACTCTCGCTGAGAATACTCCCGGGCTGTTCTTGTACCCCTGGGCTAACTGACAGAATTGTTTTTGAGTGCCATTTATTGAGAATGCAGACAAATATCTGCTCTCTGGTGCTATGTTTTGACAAAAGAATCCATTAGAGATGTCTAATGTTGTTTTGTATTTTTTGCGCACTATGTTATTCATTAGTGCAGCACTATGCGAGTTTTGCACTGCAAAAGTTTTGCAACATGAGTTAAGGTGTCGGTAATCCAAAACTAGACGATATGAATTGTCTGGTTTGGAGACCGGAAACAAAGGGTTGTTCATTTGTGAGGTGCAAGTTTCAATCACCCCCTGGTATTCTAGCTGATCTAGAATTTCTTTTACCTGTTTTTTAGCTTCTTGCTTAATTGGGTACTGTCTCTGTGCAGTAGGTTGTGATTTTAACTGGATTTTGTGAGGAGGAGAGTCCTCATCCCATCCTACGTGATTTTTATATAAAGCAGGAGCTAGAGCTACTGCCCACTTTCTAGTAAGTGTGTATTTTTTATGAATTGGGATCTGATTTGAGAAGGCAGGCATAATTATTTCTTCGCCATGAGGGCACTCCCTGACAAACTCTGGTGGCCAGTCTTTTTCAGCTAGAAGGATGTCATAGCCCTTGGAGAGATTATCCCAAAATAGTCCCCTTATTTTTCTAGTCTTATCCCCTCTATATGTAATGTTATTTCATATATTTTATTTTGTGAGGTTTGCTAACTCTGGTGTCTGCAGTTTCCACTTGAAGATATTCATTCGTGTCCACTGTCTCCAGATGATTCATAAGGACTTTGCGAGCTATGCTCACTTCTGCTGCGCTGTCTAGCATTGTCTGAGCCCATTCTCCGTTTTTCAGTTGTGTCCTCAGTATTCTCGGCATTGTTAACTACCTTGATACTGGCTACCTTCTTTTTTGGAAATTGTAATTTCTTTTTTAGCTGAGCAGGTTCCTTGTCTTTGGACTTGGCGTGCTCTTCTCTTTGTTCTGATCGTCCTCTTCTTTCAGATTTCTGCGAGGAAGTCTGAAAAGATTGAGAGGGACGTGTATCAATGTCTTGATATCTATCAGGCTTTTTTATATTATCCCTATTTCTAAGGTTATATCTTTTCCCAGAGGGGTCACTCTGGGGTGACCTGTGTCTTTGGTTCGGAGATTTTTCTCTTCGCCTAGGAGACCTTCCTCTGGACTGGAATTTCTTTTCTTTAGGATTGGATTGTTTGTTTCCATCCCAGCTCTTTTTCTGTGATGTTGAATTATTATTAAAAAATATTTTTTCAGGACTTTCAATCAGTTGTGGTTTTACTGGTATTCCACCTAAACTATCTCTACCTAGTTCCTCATAGGATTTTTCTATGATTCTGGCAATTTCAGCTGGTTGGTCTGCTATATCTGCTTCTTTTAACCTCTGGCGGATCGCCACGTTTGCTGCTTCTCCCTTTATGTTGGCTAATAATATAGCCGAGACCTGCTTGAAGTCTTTTAGTAATTTCATACCAAGAGTTAAAGCGGGTTCTGGACCATATTCATCTTGAATTTGTTTTAGCACATCTGGTATTACCGAAATGGATGGAACACCGTGCGTTTTTGTGTAGATGGAAGCAAAGACTGTACCCCAAGTGTCACAGTCCTCAATGTGTGGTGCGATTCCCATTGGAAGACAGATAGTCAGAATCCTGTATTTTTCTAACGGGGTGGTGTCTGGAAACACCGCCTCTATTTGGGTGATTTTCTGTGCTAGCCAGAATGGTATTTGTTCCCGTTTAGCCGGTACTTTACCTAGGCAGGATTGTATGTTCTGAGGTGTAATTTTATTTGTGTTCCCCTGGTGAGGGGTCAGCTGTGGAATTTTAATTGCTCGTTGAATTGTTGAAGTCCGCATCACATACTGGACTAATTGTCTATGTACTTTTATTAATTGTTTTAGCTGTGTTAACAGCTCTGCTACAGACATCCCATTGATGTCTGGATGTGGTGTGTATCCGGCTAGGACCGGCCACGTTGCTCCTGGTCTACCTAAAGGACCGAGCCTGGTGATGTGATTATTGTGTTTTAGGGCGCCATTAAAAAAGAGCAAATGCTCTTGAAATTTAAGTGGTACTTCCACCTCCTCGAAAGGAGTGTACTCTCCAGGAGGTTCCTCTATTTTGTAATAGTGGAAGTACTTTGTTACAGCATTCGCTGCTGGAAAATGTATCCATGAATAGTATACCTCTGTCTGCCGATATTCGTGTGCCTCAATTACGAATATGACTGTGCCACCTCTAGGTGTCAGTCCATTTTCTATAAGTTTTAAGGTTATAGATTTCCTTTTGATGACCGGGATGAGTATTATACCCGGGTCTGCTTCTTGCAGTGCAGTATCAGCTTCTGCTATGTCAGCTGCTAATCTAACTGCCTCTCTTTCTTCATCACTGTCTACCATTTTACCGACAGGATGGATATTTTGTTTGTTTGCAGATCAGGTTTCTTATGGAAACAAAGATTAGATGCACAATATTTTGGAACAGTGTATCCTTCAACGTTGACTAAACCAAGAACCATACATAGGAGTTTCCTCCTGCGAGGTTTTGGAGGATATTACCTTTCACCCACTCCAGACGTCTTTGGAGTATTATGGGGAAAAGGGGTCTGATTGAGAGAGCACGACTGAGTTACTCTAAATGTCTTACGTTAGTTTTATCGCCCTTCCAAACGCGTTGGGCGCCATGTAGTGTAGTTCCTATTATCCCAATAGGCTCTGCGCATTGGAATAATACCTTCAATAGTATAGGCCTAGACCAGACGTTAACTAGGTCTACTACTGTCGATATTAGACTTAAAGTTTTGGGTTTGCCAGCTAGCTCAGAGTTCACTAGAAACTTTCTCGAATGTTCAGGAAGGAATTAACTTCCCTGATTAGACAAGAAGGGATCTAGTTTCCGACAACCATAGAACATGACAACTTTGCTCTCCCCTAATCAAGAGTGTATCTCGAGAGTCGTGTGAACAAAAGGCAATTTATTTTACTCAGTCAGTACGTGCATTCTTAGTCTCATCAGAGTGTAGAGAAAAGGAAGAGACGGGCGTGTTCAATAAAAGATGTTATTTATTGATCAGTCTCTTTTCTCATACAAGAGAAATGGATCGATATTATTGCAATACTTATGGTTAAGTAAAGTGCATACATTAGAAGCAGAAGTATAAAATAATACTGTAAAAACATTGATATGGTTTCTAAGCCATATGAAGGTTTAAAATGAATAAAATATATTACATACACATATACATTTAACTAAACGTACTCAACTGGTGTTTCTAGATACGCCTACCCCGTGTACCTGACCTAAGCCTAATACGTGGGTGGGAATAGGAAGTTACAGTTTAAGTTAAGTTTGTTTTTGCCAAGTGACTGACTAAAGAATTCTCTGCGAGGGGTTATTCAGTTCTGTACCTGGAAGTTAGGATGAATGAGTGATGGTATCTCTCGTCTCTGGTCTCGATATTCCAGGCTGCCTGCGAGGGCCACCTGGAAACGCCGGAGCTGGATTTCTCGGCAGGAGAAATGGGCAGCTGCTCGTTCTCAGCGCGTCAAGAAGGCGGGGCTGCGCCAGCGGGGTCTGCTCTGCTCTGGGCTTCGGCAAGTCTGGCTGCTCCGTCCTCGTCACCACCGCGTGTGTTTGCATAGGGCAATATCGGTAATATTTATACCTTTAAGGTGCCGAGATTGACGTAAGGATGGACATAGATACGTCAATAAGGATGTCATACGACCAGGTCGTTAGCACATTCTTTTGCTGAAGTTCTCTGTGAAATCAAAACAATGGCCGCGGGGTTTTTCCCAGGTCTGTCATAGGTTTGATTTGTTTTGAGAACTCCGTATGCCTTATCAGGGGCTGGAGGAATATCGCTTGTCTAATTAGATGGCAAGCGTTATGACCTAATCAGATAACACGTTCCTGTGCCGTAGTGTGGCTTTATCAGATAACGGTTCCTGCATCATGGGGGTTTTTCTGCCTCATGGGATGACTGCTAGTTAACTTGTTAGTTTGCTAACCAGAATAGGGTCAGGAATAGGGGGATCGATACAGAACCTATAGGAATACATCACAGTATACCACGGCTTGTCATTCACAGGCCAGTCAGATTCAGTAGGGTACTTTTTATTACAACCCTCAGTCGCCAACTGAAGCAAACTGATTTGACCACCACCATTATAATTACGAAAATGATCTTGAACAGTAGAATCCGAACTCAAGGAACAAAATTTCAAAGAATCGCCAGCATCCAACATAATGCCAGCAGCGCCCAGTTCATAAAGGCGCACCATCCACGTAGGCAAGGTCTCACTAGCGCGCTGTCGAAATCGCTGCAAAATATCACTAATTTCCTGTTGAGTAAAATCCTCCAAAGAATCCAAAGGAATACCGTTCGGATTACCGGGAGCCTGCTGCAACTTCCTACGAAAAACAGGATGTGCAGAGACCGCAGGAAGAGCATCACAAGGAGCCCGATCAGTAAACTTGGGGGAACAATCCGTATGAGAAGTATCAACAGAATGCAAAGAGCGATCGTAGTCGCGGGACTCAACATCTGTAGCACAAGAAGCAGATTTAAAAGCCTGTCCAGAGCGAAAAGACTTGTTAGACTCCTCATCCGAGGAAAGAGAATCACTCGAATTCCAGATATTACCATCCCATTCATCAGGATTCCAATCCAGTCCGGCTTTCGCCACGACCAGTCGCACTTTCCGTTTAGAAACGCGACCCGGACGATTCTTGTATTTATATCGTGCAATCCGCACAGCCGCCCTTTCAGCGATAGTCTGATACGTTTCAAGTTTGTCGGCAAGCAATTTATTTTGACACCGCAACAAAGTATGATCATTCTGAATTTCAACAAACTTCCGTTACATTTCTACATGCTCCTTCCGCAATTTCAACAACCTCTCATGTACAAGCTGGTATTCAGACAAGACAATCCAACCTCTGCGCCCTAAAATAGGAAGCTCATCACCCTTCGCTACTGGCGCCTTCTGCAAACAGGAAATCACATCAGCCGGCTCCGCCAGCTCCAGACAAGAATTCCAATTTTTACTCAAACCAGTAGAATCAGCCCACTCGCGGGCCAAGGCCTCATAAGGCGTTGAATCCCAGCCGGGAATATCAACAGGCAACTTAAAAACAGATTTCGACTTTTTCAAAAACATCCTGACAAGACAAAAACTATACACACAAATATAGACAAATAATACACAAACGAAATCACGTACGCGCCGAGTACAAATAGAAAAACAACTACAACGCACACAGGTTTCGTAAACGGTTCGTGACGCCAAATGTTCTGCCTGGTTTCTCAGATTAGATAGAACCAGCTCATCAGAGCCTTACTAACTCAGCCAGAACGTTACCCTCTCCCCCTCCCTAGGACTTATTCACAACAGGTAACAACATATATCTACCACCCAAGGACATGGAATTCCTAAGATGCATACCATGTACCTCCTATAATATCAGCAATCGGCGGCCTCGCGGTCCCATACGAACCCAGACCTCTCTACCCAGACGGCAGTATCAGAATCGGCGGCCTCGCGGTCCCATACGAACCCAGACCTCTCTACCCAGACGGCAGTAATCGGCGGCCTCGCGGTCCCATACGAACCCAGACCTCTCTACCCAGACGGCAGTATCAGAATCGGCGGCCTTGCGGTCCCATACGAACCCAGACCTCTCTACCCAGACGGAAGTAATCGGCGGCCTCGCGGTCCCATACGAACCCAGACCTCTCTACCCAGACGGCAGTAATTGGCGGCCTCGCGGTCCCATACGAACCCAGACCTCTCTACCCAGATGGCAGTATCAGAATCGGCGGCCTCGCGGTCCCATACGAACCCAGACCTCTCTACCCAGACGGCAGTAATCGGCGGCCTCACGGTCCCATACGAACCCAGACCTCTCTACCCAGACGGCAGTATCAGAATCGGCGGCCTCGCGGTCCCATACGAACCCAGACCTCTCTACCCAGACGGCAGTATCAGAATCAGCGGCCTCGCGGTCCCATACGAACCCAGACCTCTCTACCCAGATGGCAGTATCAGAATCGGCGGCCTCGCGGTCCCATACGAACCCAGACCTCTCTACCCAGACGGCAGTAATCGGCGGCCTCGCGGTCCCATACGAACCCAGACCTCTCTACCCAGACGGCAGTAATCGGCGGCCTCGCGGTCCCGTACGAACCCAGACCTCTCTACCCAGACGGCAGTTTATCCTATGATTACCATTACATAAAGGGGTCGGGCTCACTATTCATCAGGGTTATAGAACTACAGTATTCCCGATCACACAACGGTTGCCAATTTGGATAATGTACAACGTATTCTCTAATTCAAGGGGCTCCTCTCTCCCTTATTCAGTTACCACTTACCTGATCAGGGTTAGCATCTGTTCACATAGCAGCATCTGACTAGAAGAATAGGTTACCCTCTCATACAATAACACGCAGCACATGTCGGTTCACTAAGAACTGGTGTACTTTATTTCTCATTACAATAAACAAACATATAACACCATACTACAACACATAACCTGCAAAGAGAAGTGAAAGATTAGGTTGTACACTCTAATAAGAAAGGGTCGACATCACCTTATTAATATGAAGTCTGCACTCAGCAGTCATCTAGGTTCCCTTCTCGTCTGTGCCTTGGCTCGTCTTGAAGTCACACCTCCGCAATCACGGGTACACGGCTGCACCGCTATGCGCTGTTCCCTTCACCCTTCTCCAAGTCACTGGAACCTTCCTCTCATCGGCTACTCTCTTTCCCTGGCTGTTCTGCTAAGAGAGTATCTGTTTCTCGATTCTTCTCCGCCTTTGGAATGGCGTCTGTCTTCCCTGGAATAAGTAATAGTTTTTCTACTAACGGCTAGATGCCGCCTACGGACTAACTAACTCCAACTATCTCGGGCTTTCACTAATATAGAAGCGTGTTTCTTCATGGAAAATTCCAGCCAGTAACCTGCCGCCCACCAAATTCTTGTACCTCCCCGTACCAAGGACACGTTCCCAGCCGGCCGGCCTGATGTTGTGTCTTCGGCATGAAGAAAAATACAATCCTTCGACAAGGGCCGGCCTGAACCGGTTCTCTCCAAGCGAACAACACCTCGTAACTAAAACATTACACTTGACCTAGAAGCATCCCAAGCTGCCGGGGCAGAAAGAAAGATGGAGTCTCTCCCGTTTGAGGCCTACCAGGCCCGAATTCAGCATAACTCCATGGAAAGTATAATAATACCCTAACTAAAGGACGGATTATCCCTAATACTAGCGAATCTATCCCCTAGCCTATATGTATAAGCCCTAATCTAAGGAGGAGAATACAGAATGATATCAAAGTGCCTTGTAAATAGGCTCTATCCACTACTCTAACCCTTGCACTGGAATGATAAGAGACTGAAGTCACCATCAATCACCTTTCCTCAAAAGAGGGCCGGGAAAATCAAGCAGAACAGTGATTTAGGATCTCTATGAAATATTAGCAAATCAGTCATGCCCGTGCCCGTTCCTGGCACTCACTAGTATTCAGAGGGGAGGTAGCTTCCGAGTTTCGAAAAGCAGTTGGCGCTGCAGGAGGTCAATGACTGTCATTATCAGCCCACTCCAGAGCAGACTGACCGGACTCCGCCCAGACCATTGTTATTTCCAAACACCAGGGGCCTCATTTATGAAAAGTGATGCATCGCTGTGTGAAAACAGCGATGCTCACTTTTCACTGCGCCCTCCTTGCTTCACCAATGATGCGTCATATTTACAGTATGACGCATCATGGCGCAAGGAGTTACAGATACGTCAGAATTTCTGATGTATCTGTATGGCGCAAAAGTGACGCATTGCTGGAGTGTGTCACAAATGTGACGCAACTCCAGCAATGTGGCCTTTGACTTTGACATGGGGCCAGCCCCATGTAAAAGGGCCTGCGTCAGTCTTACGCCTGCTGTGAGGCAGGCGTAAGAAATTGACGCATTTGTGTCCTAGAAGTGGCGCAATAAAATCTTATAGATTTCACTGCGTCACTTCTATGACTCTTTCTTGCGTCAGAACGCCCCCCCTGCATACAGTATACCTGGAGTAGGTATAATGTAGCGCAGGGGTTTACAAAGTGACGCATCTACCTAGATGCGTCACTTTGTAAATATGGTGCACCAAGGCACATTTTTTATGCTTCTGGTGCGTCACAAAAAGTGGGATGAAAAAGCTATGAGGTTTCTTATCTTAGCGTGGCCGATGTAATAATGGGAAGGGCCTAGAGCACTTAAACTAAAAATCTGTACTTAGCTTAGTGTGCTGCCCGTCCGGAATATTTTGCTGCTTCTGTCCATTCTTCCAGCTATTAACAAATAGTAACATTACACCTACAATGAGCACTCACAATACCATCCCATACCTACATAAAAAAATTATAAACAGGGCCTCGAAATTAAATTAGTACGTTCACCAAGTTTGTCTTTAACATGTGTCAGTGCGCTCCCGGTACACTAGAATGTGCATGAGCAATTAATTGTATGTTTGTGGGGACTTTTGAGCGCCGCAAGCCACAGAGATTATCAGCCTGATTCATGAAGCTAAATGCGCTCGCAAATCTGGCCCTTTGCGAGTGCAATTTTTGCATTTGGGATTCATCATCCCAAATGCAAAAATCGCTAATAAAGAATTAGCAAATATGCGAGGATTAGCATTTAAGGAATCTCTATTAGAGATTCCTTAAATGCTATTCATGACACATTTAAAAATTGCGAATTTGCAATTTTGGGCCGCTATTTACCGAGAGGTCAGACCTCTCGGTAAATAGCAAAAACTTAGAAAAATGCTTTTAAAAGCATTTTTCTAAGTTGAATGTTGCACACACACATGCCCCTTGGACATGTGTGTGCGCAACACCTGTTTCAATTTGCATTTCAGGGGTGCTACAGGGTGTCCTTTGGACACCCCTGGCACCCTTTCAATCGCTATCTTATTTGCGAGTAGCAAATTGCTACTCGCAAATAAGGAATACTCCCCATTCATTGCTATGGGCCTTATTCCTTATTTGCAATTAGCAATTTGCTACTCGCAAATAAGGAATGTGTAGGAACCGCTATTTATTTAGCAATTCCTACATGAATACCATTTTGCGAGTCCTTAATAGCGATTCGCTATGATTCGCTATTAGGGGCTCGCAAAACGGCCCGTTGATGAATCTGGCTGTATACTTATTGTTTTATTAGTTTTGAGGCAGTTGCACATTCAGTTTACCTCTGTTTTAAATCCATCACAGGGTTTTTTAGGTGCTGGCAGAGCTTTAAGTGCCCGGGTCTGATCATAGCTCTATTGAGGATTCCAGCCATAAACCTTTGCTCTCCTTTTCAATCCAGCATTTAATCTTAGTGTTTGGTAACTGCCTGGTTTATTAAAGTATATCCATTTCAGGGTTCACTACTTCTGATCGCTTAGAAGGTGCTCTGCAGTCCATCCTACTGCAGTGCATGCTGGGAACCGCAGAGGAAATGTTGCTCCTGATTGGCACAATGTGGTGGGTGGCAATTATCTTGTAAACGGGATTTGATCACGTTAAAAGTCCGGCATTTTGGTGGAAATTGCGTTGCTGTGAGAAAATCTATTCTTATGCAAGTGTTTGTGGGAGTTTTTTGTAAATGTTGGTGAACACCCATAAACTCACAAGAGTAATGCACCTCATTGACCCTGGTGTACAACCAGAAGAGTACAATTGCGCACATTTATGTTGTTTATTGATACACATGAGTATACTAATCGGTACCTTCCCTGGAGATCGCCTAGAATTCTTTACGGATTCGCAAGTAGTTCGAATTTTATTGTCCACTTAAGAACATTTCTGATTTTTGAGAATTCGATCTAAAGACGGCGGGTCATAGAAGTAACTACTGTTCCATTTCCAGCTGCAGTACCTTCAACAGTTCTTACTTTGCACCAGCCAGACTGCTCTCGGAAGCTTTCTTAGATTCTGGTGTTTGGTAGACTCTCCTCTGTCCAATTCATCATCACTTATGGCTTCTGCTGCCAAGTAGTCCGCGAGGAAGGAGACATTCATGCATGTAGATCTGCCTATCAGTGAATAAGGCGCTTAATCACTTTCCCCCCAATTAACTTTGGGAACAGTAGGCAGTTTGTTTAAGTGTTACACTTATCTGGTGACTTTTTGGCTGGTTATGAAACCCGTTCGAGTTTCAAATATTGCGTCAATATGTATGTGTCTGGGCAATTTAGTTTAGTTCGTTTTTTTCAGAATTTATGTTATGTGGTGTTTCATGCTTTTCCTGTGCTCAGCTGGAGGTCTTGGTGTGAATCTTAATAAAAGGGGCTTCGTGGGAGCAGGCTTTGTATCCATCCTAACATATGTGAGTATGGTCATTGTCCAATCACAGCTGACTATCTAGATGTGTTTGAAGTTACGCTGCGGTGATGTTTTGCTCGTACTGGCGATAGAGTGGTGAGCATTTTATAGAGCACGCTAGGGCAGACGACACCCAGCTAATACTCTCCCTCACCAAAGACCCAAAAGACCGCCAAAACCAACCTTCACGAAGGAATGAAAGATGTAGCCGAGTGGATGAAGAACAGCCGTTTAAAACTAAACTCGGACAAAACGGAAGTCCTCATCTTAGGGTCATCCCCCTCTGCCTGGGACGACTCATGGTGGCCACCTGCCCTGGGAACCGCACCTACACCTACGGATAACGCACGCAACCTGGGCTTCATCCTAGACTCCTCTCTCTCGATGTCCAGACAAGTCAACGCCGGCTCGTCATCCTGCTTCAACATCCTACGCATGCTCAAAAAAGTCTTCCGTTGGATCCCCACCAAAACTAGAAAGACGGTCACCCACGCCCTGGTCACCAGCCGTCTAGATTACGGAAACACCCTTTACGCCAGAACCACAGCCAAACTACAGAAAAAGCTCAAACGCATCCAAAATGCATCAGCCATAATCATACTGGATATTCCTCGTCAAGCTCACATTTCCGGTCACCTGAAAGACCTCCACTGGCTTCCCGTCAACAAGAGAATAACGTTTTATCTCCTCACCCACGCACACAAAGCCCTCTACGACCTTGGACCCGAATGCCTCAACACACGACTAACCTTCTACACCCCCACCCACCAACTACAATCATCCAATCAAGCCCTAGCCGCTATCCCACGCATCCGTAAATCCACCATGGGGGGCAGATCCTTCTCCTACCTAGCGGCCAAGACCTGGAACTCTCTCCCCACCCACCTCCGCCTTACTCAGAACCACCTCTCCTTCAGAAAACAACTAAAAACTTGGATCTTCGATAAATAAATTCACCCCCCTCCCCCAAGCGCCTTGAGACCCTCTGGGTGAGTAGTGCGCTATATAAATCTCTGAACTCTGAACTTGGGCTTCGGAGACCTGCTATTACCTGAGATAATTCACTGTATACCAATCTGTTGGGTCACTTGCGATCTGAAAGAGAAACTTTCCTTCACTCGTTTGCTGTTGCAGCATGATCCCCGTTCTCGAATAAGGAACGCAGATTCCTGATATATTTATTTATTTTATTATTTATTTTAAACACTTATAAAGCGCACCTATCACCATTGCAGGCATCCTCACGCTGAGAGATAACAGAGACCGGAAAGAAGCGGACTAGCAGGGGAATAGCCAAGTTTTAATCTTCCAGGGAGAGAATCATCTGCGTGTCGTCGGCGTAGTTCACAATCCTGATGCCGAAGCTTTTGATAAGAAAGATCAGAGGTCTAAGATAAATATTAAAAAGAATAGGGCTGATAGCAGAGCCCTGAGGGACTCCATGTGGTACCAGGGAAAAGGCTGACTGAAAAGGTGGCGTAGAGACTGCCTGCTGCCTATCCTTCAAAAAAGAGTGGAACCAGAGCAGCGCGATGTCTCTCACTCCTGCCTCCCATAACCGCTGCATTAGGATTGTATGGTTCACCGTATCAAAGGCGGCATACATATCAAGTAGGATCAGGAACGCTGCCTGTCTTCTGTCTGCACGCCTTTGAAGCTCGTCCATAGCGGTGATGAGAGCTGTTTCGGTCCCATGGGCAGGCCGAAAACCAAATTGGTTCCCATCTAATAATAGATGGCGTTCGAGATGATTGGAAAGAGTGTTACTGACCAAACGCTCAACTATCTTAGCGGGGAAAGGCAGCAAGGAGATGGGCCGATAGTTCTTACAACAGTCAGGGTCTAAAGAGGGCTTCTTTAACAAGGGAGAAACTAACGCCCGTTTCCAATGAGTTGGGACAGTTCCAGTAACCAAGGATTGGTTGCAGATTTGTTGAAGAGGAAGGAATAGTTCATCCTGAAATTCCTTCCAAATTTTGGGAGGCCCCGTATCTAAAGGAGAGCCGGAAATGATCCCTCTAGCTAACTCAGTGAAAGACTCATAGGTAAGTGGAGGGAATGCGTATAGCAGTTCACTTGCAGCCCAGGCAAGGTATACTAGGGTATTTGATGGATACCTTCCTCCGGTAACCCCTGTCCTAATTCTTTATTTTTGCCAGATGTGCGTGGGTAAGTGCTACCTTTGAACTATCAGTGGGTCATCAATCGTGGACAAGGCTCGAGTCGGGGTACCACGCGGGTGGACGGCGTCCCCCCACTTATTTTACCGGGTGGACGCTGTCCCCCCTTACCTAACAGCTGGACTTCACTCATTGGCCTCTCTGGGACGAGATCGGAGCTCACAGCATTCTGCTCACGCACTGACTTCCCCGCTGCAATCGCTTCTAAGGGGTGAGCAAAGTGAGGCAATGAGCCCGATGGTGCAAGCCACCTTTCGTGACATCACTTCCTGTTGTGACATCAATTCCGGTGACCGCGTGCCCCCACTTCTTTTTTTAGGACTTGTGCCCTGAGCTTGGATTTGAAGGATTGACCGCATCCTTGGTGAGGGGCTATGGTTAGCGATCGAAATCGAGGGACGCTGAGTACTAATTACTGCCTGATTATGTATAGTATGGACCGGCATAACTTTAACATTTGTGGTTTCCAAATCATTGTTAATTGGTGCCTGTATGCTGAGTGGCTCAAATTACTAATTAGTTTCCCTTCACTGAAGCAAAACTAATGCACCCATCACAGGGACTCCATGGGAACAAATGCAGCAGGGGCATAACTCAGGCCCACGCATCCCCTGCAGTGCGGGGGGGCCCTCAAGCTCAAGGGGGACCCCTCAGCCCTGCACTTCGGCCTGAGAGCTCCTAATAGAGTCGTTGCGCCTCTGAAGCGCAGCTGGACGCATTGGCACCCCAAACATTGCGTTTCTGCTGGTATGATTCTTGTGTTTTATTGGGACTGCAGGTGTATTACGCCAGATTTGACAGGCTTGAAATACTTGGTTTGAAATGGTGGTAAGAGAGGATCGGCAGTATCTGGTCTATGCAGATGCTGAGTGGCTAAGTTGCCACGGTAATACAAGTGCTGCATTCCCAAGGCGAGAAAAGAGGCTGCAGCCAGTAGCCCCCTACTAATGCAGGCCTGGCCTGGATTTTGGAAGTTAATGGTATTTTCTAGCGGCCCGCCTGTCCAATGGAGAATCAAGTAGTGCTCTGGCGGGGTTTACTTAAGCTAGTGGAAGCCTATCTAGGGAGTGGCAGAGAGTGTGGATATGTCGCCCGATCTGTACGACTTCCACAAGAAATGTATGTCGCATTCAGGCTGCTGTGTAATGAATGACTCTCGATTGCATGACAGTCGGTGCTCCTTCGGGTGACAAGTCAACAGAGGTCAGGGCTCTTGTATGCACAGGATAGCGACCATAGGATACAAACCCAGCCCGTGCTTTTCCTTAACCTCGTTTATTTCGGCCACTATCCTCTTGTGAGGGGAGGGGTTTTGAATAAACATAAAATGTACACCCGGAGATGTACTGTGGTTTTGTCGCTGTAGGTCCTGTTCCCGCATCTTGCAAATCTCTTTAATCTGTGTGTTGATTAAGTAACAGTTGCAAGCTGACACTGCTGGATTCCCAGAAGTGTGACACATTCGGAAGCTGGTGGCCTGCTCATTTGTGAGTACACCCCTTTAGGAGAGTTTCCAACAATCCTCCGCCAATGGTCCTCACAGATCTGTAGACAGACCGTCACAGGTTGAAGTGAACAGGAAACACTCTATTTAGTTTAACCCTTATACCCTTAAATATTTTCCATCTGATTTTTTATTTCATTGATCCTGTGTCACAATTACGATAGTCTTTGTTTTAAAATTAAAAATGCTGTACTTTTTTCCACAGTTGTATTTGAGATCCTCCCTGTAACTAATTAATTCACAGGCTCTCTAAAATTAGCGTGGTCTACAAAGCCCCTCCATACCGAAACAACACGTGTCACCTGTCCTCTTGAACTTGCTGCAGTCGGCTTCTTTGGCACAATCTCCTCTAATTCCCTGCCCCATCCTCAGATTTTTGGTCCAATTTCACTGTTGTTTACTTGCACGCTTTTGATTTTATTTTTTATTCATCACTGTGTAAAGTGTCCACATCTTGACCTGTTCGTAATTATCTAGTCACTAGTAAATTTAGTGTGAGTTTGACAAAAGCATATGCGGTTACGCATGTTAAGCACTAGATGTACATATTCTTAATCAACTCAGACTGCACACATTCTTCACGGATTGCGATCTCGTGCAATGTCCAACTATTAAATATTGCAGGGATTTGTTAGCATGAGCTGAAAGCCATTTTGTATTTCTGGCAGCCATTGTGTTTGCCCTGTGCTTCCACGTGCTCGCCATGTGCTCTGTCCTCCCTCAGTGTTGACTGCTCTTGGAAGCTGCCTAGAAACAAACTATATTTAGCATCTTCCACCTTCGCACATGTTCAGAAGGGCCTAGCTAGTAGAATGCACCTGCTCTTCTTGTAGAACTGTCAGGCTATTTTTGCTGCTGTATGGAGAAGTAACTCTCCTCCCACTTTGTTGAGCAAGCAGATCTTGTATACCCATAATAGGCATTTTGCATGCTTACATGAGCCAGGACTGCCCCTTGGTCTTATGCTGACAGTGTAACCCTAAGCATATATAAGGCCTCTGTTTTCTGTACTCCTCAGACTGCCTCATTCAGTTGCTAAGGTTTCTGTGTGACGTAGTCGACCTCATTTGTGGTTAATAAAGATGTTACTTTTATAGTTCAGTTTCTGTGCCAATTTCTTCTTTGTTGGTTTAAAAGGACAGAGTATTAGTGGGACCCCTGAGAAGGTTACTATTTTACACACAACAGCTTCAGAATGGCATAACAATGGAAAGACAGTCTGACCTGAGCTCCCCTGTGCAGGGTGTTGCACTCTATTTGGGTTGGCATGGTGTCGCCAAACCATACCCCATATCAGATTCTGGACTGGATCCTGAAATAATGATGTTGATTCACTTGTTGCCTTTAGCTATCCTGAGCGCTGTGAAGTCGTTTGCCTGTGACACTTCCTCTATCTGTTGATATTTACTTATATACACTGCAATTATGAAGTAGGGAAGGACCAAACTTTGCGGCAGGTAAATTATGTGGCAAGGAAAAAGTAAATAATGCTGTGTTATGCGGCTCATTTTGTGTTAGTATTACTTCATTATTTTGTCACTTTTACACTTGTGGATACTGTCTGGGCATTGGTTGCACTTCATTAGTACCAGTTTACCATCCAAATCCAGCGACGAGCTTCAGAAAGGTGGCCAGATAAGTTTTGCAAAGGGCTTTCCAATGCGCAGCAACACATGCTGCTACGTTTTTGTAACTTTTCAACCGTTTGAAGTAGATTTTTTTTTTATCTGCAAATTATGGATTATATGGCAAATGTATAATTATGTGGAAAACGCTGCCCAATCTCTTAATTCCAATGGCACTACTTATATAACGGGGTCTTGGTGTGGACGACACTAGGTTGTTTCAAATCTGCTTGAGCAGTGTTAGGTAAGGTGGAAGGGCATGCACAAATGGAAAGTTAATACATTATGTGTCCTTTGAAGTACAGTGGCTGCTTTCTTATTCCCGCCTTTATCTCCCTGATCGATTGGTTTTTAAGCATGGTGACAGTTACACTAACAACAGGGCACCAAGATCCCAAATATCTACCATTAGAGCTCCAGACACTCCTGAGCCGAGATTTATACCCTGTTCAGAGCTCTTGGCACAGGGTTTGACTGTTATTTGGAAAGCGAACAATTGGAATCATTGCAAAACCATGGAACCTCTGGAGGTATGCAAGTTAACCAATCAAAAGGAAAAACAAGCATTAGCATAGCCAATATGTCTCGCCTTTGGGACCTTGTAATTAAAAAACCTTAAGTGTAAGACTTCACGTTTACAATTACTGCATCCTAATTACGAAGTAAATGTAAACGTAAAGTCTTAAACTTCAGTTTTTTTTACTTACAAGGTCCCAAAGGCGAGACCTATTGGCTAAGCCAATGCTTCTTTTTGTTTTGAATGCGAGGAGATTTGCCCAGAATCACTGGAAGTAGTGGCGATGCCGAGACTTACAGATGCTGCTGTCCAGTGCGGTGTCTTGTGAGGCACGAACATTCATGTGTCAGGTCCCGGTCTTGTTTATTATTAGATGGGTGATTGACAGGATTCCCGCAGGTGTTTGAGAATCATCTGTGCTGATCTGAGCCCAAGATGCGCTGTTAGAACGTCACCCCTCTGAAAGCCCCTTAGAGGCCTTAAGGAAACCATGTAGTATCCCCTCACTATGAGGCCGGCAGGCGGGCAACATTTACTATGAACTTGCACAGAAGCCAGATTCACAACTCAAAGGCATTTCCTTAGCACCGCTTCAGTATAGGGGTTTCCAAACCAGTACTATGCCACAGCAAAACACTGCGCTGTTATGTGTGAAATCCAGTTGGTTGATACATTGAAGTATAGCTTAAGTGTCAAATATGCAGCCCGTGGACAGGTAGGGGCCCCAGGGAGCTGCGGAGCGCGTGTGTTCCACTGTAGCCGCCGGAGCATAAACTCCGTGAGGCTGGAGAACAGGACCCAGGACTAGAAGTGCCTAATCACAGCCTATCACAGCTGTAGAGTGCACTAAATAATGTAAAGTATTGGCTACTGCTGCTTTTTATTTAGGTTTTGTGTGTACTGCGCCCTGATGCTCTTATGTTTTCTTGGTGCTGAATATACAAAAGCACTATCCAGTGACAAGAAGCACTAGAACAAACAATAGCCTTACAGGACCACTGTGCCAAAGTGTGCCATGACACTACCCAGGCCCGGACTGGCCGTTGCGGGCACCGGGCAATCCCCCAGTGGGCTGCATGGTTGGGCTGTGAAGCCCAAAGAATAAATGGGAAATACCGATTCGGTATTTACCGAATCAGTAAATACCGAATCCTGCAAAGGTGCAGGGGGTGTCACTTTGACACCCTCTAGCACCCCAAGTACAGGCTTCTGTGACATGTGGCACACATACATGCCCTAGGGCATGTCTGTGTGTCACATGGCACAGGTGTGCATTCACAGATGTGCATGCACACCTGAATTCGGTATTTTACCACCCAATAGGATTGGGTGGTAAAATATCGACTCTTAAGGGCCTGTGGCACTCTTAGGAGTGTCACCTACATATGTATTTACTGAATCGGTAAAATTACCGATTCGGTATTTTACAGAATCGGTAAATTTACCGATTCGGTAAATTTACCGATTCTATAAAATAATGGCCCCTACATCTCAATCTCCAAATACCGGTCGGTAACGGCCGAATTCGGCCGTTACCGACCGGTATTTGCTCTCCTACATCCGGCCCGTAGAGTGGCATGTACTATGGCTGTTCGCAGCCTGGATGGATGGACATTAGATGGCAAGAACTATGCATTCTGGGATTGACAAGTTTCATTTAAGAAACAGTGTGTAAAACTATCAAGCACATTATCGTTGGGACAGAATAGTAGAGTAGTAAGATGTGATAAGGAGGTAAGGGAAGATGAATGGGCATGTGTGAGGCTTTGAACCTACAGAAAGGTTGTTCAGAATGGTCATGTCCCAAAAAACGTAAGCAAAGTTAAAGTAAAATAATAAGCCTGACTGATGACCAGTGGTGGAACAAATGAATAGTGACTGCATGCAGTCGTTTGGAATGGGTCACATGGATGTGCAGTGATGCACCCAAACTTTCCAAGGTCCATGACACAGTGGAAGGTAATGGAGATGTTCCAAACCTTGTCCGGTTGAGAACTAAACCAGAGTGGATGGAAGATTAGGTGAGCAATCGAAATTAAAAACTACCCATTACTTCATATCTTGATTTTTTTTTTGAGTTACAAAGTATTGTATATGTGTTGTTGATTTCTTGTGTTTCCCTACGGCACATTGTTGTACAGTTATTGTGACAATATTACATGTTTTTATTGTTCACTCATGATGTTTTGTATGCACAATGTGGATGTCATGACCAATGTTCCCTCTAATCATTTTCCTCTGTGTGAGGCAGAGTAAGGTGTCGGTGCACTGCAGCCAAGGCTATGTGCGCCAAGAACCTGACCGCACGTGTAGACCAGGGCTTTGAGTGGGATGAAAATACTCAGGGATCTTTCAAAGGGGTGTAACCGATACAATTCAGGGTGTGGCTTAAAAGCAATTAAGCTAAAAATATGTGCATCGCATAGTGTGCCACCCTACTGATATTTTGCTGCTTCTGTCATAGCATCCAGATATATAATACAAGTAACATTACACCTACAAGAAGCCAAGACTACTGGCTTTGACAATGGTTGTTTTTTGCATCAAATTGTATATAATATTGAAAGTGCTTCCGCTCAATTGGATGGGGCAGTGGCTTAATGCACAAGTTGTCGATTTAGGAGATGGGTTTTTAGTCTCGGTCAGCCTAACATCCTGTGATTCTGGGCAAATCAATTAATCGCCCCATGCATACAAAAAAGTAAATAATAATAAATCATGTAAAGCGCTCCAATACTCTTGGGTTGAGTTCGCACTATATAAAACTGAAGAACCGGGTTATTTAAGACCCAGCGGCGCCAAGGGCACACCCAAAGTCTTCGGGTTCACCTGTCTTAGAATACAGAGACACGGGACTCTTCGTAGTGACGTCAAAGATCGAATTTATTGGCTGCAGCCAGTAACAGAAGTCCTAGAAATCATCACGGTACGATTTCTCAGGAGACTGCTCAATTTTACACAGCAAGTCATCCCTTTTTATGCCAAAAATCACATTCCAGACAAATACCTAATATTTACAAACTGTCTAATCACATGTATTCACACCAAAGGTATCGCATGACAGTAAAACCCACTTTTCAGTTGCCCAGCCCATGATCAATCATCGGTCAAACCCAACATTCTTCTTTAGACAGGTCGAACAAACCCATAATAAAAAAGGCCACAACCCAATCATAAATAGACCATAAAGAAAGGAGCAGAAACAGGTGTGAGTAGGATAAGGCATATTTGTGTGCAATAAAACTTTACGATGTCCTGTGCTCTGATCCTTAATCTTGATCAGGTACAGGGCAGGAACTGGTTTAACAAGGTCAGCTTCAGGCAACAGGGTCAGTTCACTCAGGTCAAACAGGAGTCAGCACGAACTGGAGCTAAGGTGTACATGTCCTTAAAAAGATTAGTTCAGTCACAGTCATCGGCCTATGTGAGGGCAACCACAAAATGGCTGCCATACACAAGATGGAACCCAAGTGTTCAGAACGAAATCCCTAAATACGTAGTGAATCCATCGGTCTAACGTGATGAAAACACTCATACTTGCCGCACTAACTAGTTACGGTTCGCTAATATCAAATTCGTAGCGAAACCATGACCTTTATGAAACGGGTTCAGAATTCACGGAACCTCAGAACCTTGCTGCATTTCTTTTCTAAATGCCGGGTAGAAACCATAACAGATGGAGAAAGAATGCGGAAAATAGAGGGGAAGAGCAAGGGAGGACAGAAAGGAAGAAAGAAATAAAGGAAATATGAAAAGAAGGAAGAAACTTCAACAAGAAGGAGAGGTCAATAAAAGGATGGATACAAAGGTGAAAGGTTTGAGAGATGGGATAGTAAAGTTATATTTGCATGGCTGGGGGCACGTAAGAATGGATTGAAGGATGAATGTTTGGATAGATGGATGGAAACCTGGACGGAACGGTGAAAGGATGGGTAATTGATAAAAGGTGGGTGAAGGATGGATGGATGGATGGATGGATAAATGGATGGATGGAATGGTAAAGGAAGGATGGATGGATTAGATAAAAAGACAGACGGATGGGAGCATGAATAGACAGGTGAAATGGATGCTGGATGAAAGGCTTAAAGGCTGGAGAGATTGAAAGATAGGAGGGATGAAAGGACCTCTTCAAGGGAGGACAGACCTTACTAGCTTGAATCTCCTGATGGCATTTAAGGAACCGATCGAATTTGGGGGGGGGGGGGTATTTTAGTTAGCATTTTTGCCTACCCCTGTGTCCACAATAAGTCATCGACAACAGCTAAAGGCATTCTATAGACAAGACCTGGAAAGCCTGGCTAGGGAAAGGTATAAAGTTAGTGGCCACTAAGCCCAAGGGCATGAGGGGCTCACGGCCATCTCTCTCTTACTACCAGATGACGGTTTTGGGAGTAAATCATTTAAAGGTAAGGGGGTATTGGTTCTAATCTTGTGGAATGATTACTTCTGGCTTTTTCTTATGAATCATATGGCAATAAAAGCACTAACTTATTATTTATGTCTTTTGAACTTTTAAACAAAACAACCAAAGGGTTGTAGGAAAGGCAATGTCTTTCGGATTTACAACACATGGAGCCATTAGAGATATACAGAGCTGACAAATTAAGCAGCTCTCCGATTCTTCAACTGTAACATGGTGTTTACTCCTACGTGTCATACTGGAACCATTTGACAAACCTTCATTTCACACATTACCCTCCAATTCCTCTTATCTTAAATGCTGGTGCTATAACTCTATCTGGCTCTGAGAATTGAATGACGTTAATTCACTTACGAGTTTCATGAAGTGAGTGTATAGTGCTTTTTGAAGAAATTGGATTTGAGCTTTTTCTGCATTCAGTATGGGTCATCTGGATTTACATGGACATTGCATGTGAATTATGTGGGCATTTATGAAAGTATTCCTGTTAATCACAGCGCCCGTCATGCGCTGCAATTAACAGGAATACTTTTAAAAATGGCCACAATCAGCCTGCAGCCTCTCTCTATTGAGAAAAGAAATTCAGCAAGTCCAAAAGCATGACGTGTGATTTACACGTCGTGCTTTTGGACTTGCTGCATTTTTTATGGATTCCGGCTGCGGCTGATTGTGGGCCTTTGTGAAAGGATTCCTGTTAATCACAGCGCCTGTCATGCGCTGCAATAAACAGGAATATTTTCACGATGGCCCACAATCAGTGGCATAACGAATTATGAGGGGGCCCCCCTGAAAGGTGCATGGAGTGGCCCCCGCTCCAGATTCTATCAGGAGCTCTCGAACAAGAGTACTGTGCTGAGGGTGCCACCCCTGCTACTCAGCCCCTCCCGCATCTCGGGGTCTACGGGGGCCTGTGTTACGCCACTGCACCACCATTCTGTAGGCCTGTGCCTCCAGCTGGGTGGGACTTCCAGTGCATCACTGCCTACCTCTTGCAAATCTCTACCTCCAGTGGGTCTACAGCTGGGTGGGACTTCCAGTGCATCTCTGCCTCCCTCTTGCAGATCTCTACCTCCAGTGGGGCTTCAGCTGGGTGGGACTTCCAGGGTATCTCTGCCTCACTCTTCCAGATCTCTACCTCCAGTGGGGCTTCAGCTGGGTGGGACCTCCAGGGTATCTGGGCCTCCTTCAATCCAGCGTTTGTTTCCACTGAGACTATTACCAGCTGACTCCAGGCAGCGCTGCTGTGTCACACAGATGCCCCCATAAGATGCATTCACCCCCAGGGAGTCTCACTGAAGTCCAAAGCACCTGTGCCAGTCAGTGCCAATATCCTTCTCTCCAGCACCCTCTCTGGTTCTTACCAGATGGACTCAGTTCTATCCCCTGGTATTAGGACAGGCTTGTTGTGCTAGGGCACAGCTGGGACTGCCATTGCTGCGAAGGAGAGCGCCTGAAGCCTGTGCCAGCACACTGGCAATAGAGGTTTGTGCATACACTGGCAATAGAGGCTTGTGCATGCCACCATCTCTTCAAGAGCGGGCAAAGTCCTACATTATAACACAATGAATTGCCAATTAAGTTTTGATAAAGAGGGTGAAGCTAGTTCAACTCCACGAATGACCGGGTGCATGACCCTAGCACGTGTAGTGAATCCTCTGCACTGGGGTATCACAGCAGTTTCGGACTACCAGCCAAGGCTGGTTTGTGCCTTCCCTGGGCTGTTGTTTTATTTCCACTGCTAATACTATTGTCTCACTTCCCTGGCCTTGGTTCACCTGCTTCACTCTATGTGTAAAAAACTCGTCTACACTTTGTTTAGAGACGTAGTTTCCTGCTCTCCCTCCACTCACCCAGAAGTAAAGGTAAATAAGGCTTACGTGCACTTCTTAGTATTCTCCGGTGCAGGCCCTCCGTCTCACAGGGGCGTTTCTGTGAGATTATATTTATAGCTATTTTACCGACTTGCTCTCCAACTGAACATGATGCAATGCCACAAGACAAGTGAGGCAGAAGCTATACCCGTATTTCTGTTTATCATGCTGCTGGAGAAATAACCCCCTCACCAAACAGTGCAACAACACAAACTCTTTTATTTCTCATACCCATGTCACTGCCCTTGAAGTTTCTAATGCCCCCCCCACCCAACCCTTGGCCTGTTTTGAATCGCAATTGGGTCACCATGTAAAAAACCCCTGTTTCTTAACCAACCCCTGTCCCCCAACTTTTTTGCTCTGTTACCATGTGCATGGATTGAATAATTAACATGCCTAATCTCGGCCTGAATCTCTTAAATATTGTTAGTTATTTACAATGGCTGTATGGGCAGTGGGGTGTCTTGTTCTGCCTGAGGAGGCAGGGGGTCAAGGGTCACATTTGTCAGGATGGAGAAGCAGCAGGTGTGGACTTGCACCTCGCCAGGTACTCAGCCATTAGCCACCACCCCGAGGCGCCCAGCATTAGCATGAGAATGCAGCCGTTTTGGGTTTCTGGTGGCCATGCATTCACTGGACCGTGCTGACGGGCCCCCCTTGAACTTTGGGGCCCCCCTGCAATGCGAGGCTGCAGGGGGCCTGTGTTACGCTACTGCCCACAATTAGCACCCAGCCGCGCTCTATTTAGAAAAGAAATAAAGCAAGTCTGAAAGCACGATCTGTAAAGCGCACGTCGTGCTTTTGGACTTGCTGCATGTCTTTTCTCAATGGAGAGAGGATGCGGGCTGATTGTGGGCATCTGTGAAAATATTCCTGTCAATTGCAGCGCATGATGGGCGCTGTGCTTAAAAGGAATCCTTTCACAAAGGCCTCAGGCAACAGGTAAATTGCCGTTGTTCACCGCTCGCGTTTTATAAATGTGCGGAGGTGAGAACGTGTGCGCGCTTCACATGGGACACTGTGCGCTCAGTGCCTTAAAGGTGCACAGGTGCGCACGTTAGAGGGAACACTGGTCATGACCCTTTCCTGCTTCCTCTCTGTCACAACCCCTTCTTGCATCCTCTGTGAACATTTCTATCACATAGGGCTCTTGCATCCTCTCCGTAATGATCTAGCATGCAGGGCTCTTGTTGCTTTACCCCTAGGCACGCTCTGATATTCCTGAATGATACTACCCCACTATCCTCATGACCCATGTTCCCCAAACATCCAACATGACTGATGCTTCCCCAGCATCCCTCATAACTGACGTTCCCAAAGCTCCCTCATGCCTAATGCTCCCCCACCATCCCTCATTACTGGTGTTCCCCCAGTCCCCCATGATTGATGTGCTTCCAGCATCCCTCATGGCTCCAGCATCCCTCATGGCTAGTGCTCCCCCACCTCCCTAATGACTGATGTGCCCCCATCATCTCCCTCATAGCTAGTGTTATGCCAGCGCCCTCATGACTAATGCTTCCCCAGCACGCTCATGACTGATGCTTCAACAACACCCCTAATTTCCATTACGCTGGAAACCCCTGCAAGTGTTCCCCACATCCTGTGAACCAATCGATTAACTACTCTTGCTGGTTCCTAGTGCCGTGGTGAAGTTTTTCATTAAGTCCCTGCAAGCTTCTCCTATAATCCTGTGAGCCAATGGCATGCCTTGCTCTTTCTGTTACTGGGGTCTTGGTGTTGTTTTTCACTATCAACGTTTGAGTTTCCTGCTATTTGATTCCGATCAACAAATTGCTGCTGCTCATTCTGTAAGGTCATAGAGAGTGTACTAATACGTGTTTTGCCCAAGGTTCGAGAATCTTCCAGATGGCCATGTGACCCACGTGCTATACATGATCTAGGTACATGCATTGAACCTTTGCGAGGGTATAGAAATCCTGGCCGAACCCGAATTGTGACTGTTAGACCTGGCATCCTTGGCGTGGTTTCCCCTATCTTGTTGCCTCTATCTCCTGTATTTTGATGCTGTGCTGGATTTCGTTTTTGCTGGTTTAGATGCTTTGGGAACTTTGCCACTGCTGATCAGTGTCAAAGTGCTAATGCTCCCTGTATACATTGTTATTGTGATTGGTTATCCATGATTGGCATATTTGTATTACCACAAAGTCCCTAGTAAAGTGCACTGAGAGTTCCAGGGCTGGTGATTCAAATGCTACTAGTGGGCCTGCAGCACTAATTGTGCCACCCACTTGAGTAGCCCTAAAATGATGTCTCAGGCCTGCCACCGCAGTGCTGGTGTGCAGTCTGTGAACTGCCATGTCCTCCTGGTCAGTGCCCCCACTGACCAGGCCTTACCCATCCTTTCTTGTGCACATTGCTCACCCCTATGGTAGGCCCAAGGGACCCCCTTGGGCAGGGTGCAGTGTATGTGAAAGGTAGAGCATGTACTAGTGCAGATGACATGCTCCGGTAGTGAATTACAGCCATTTTAGTTTTTCACTATTGTACGGCTATCTTGCTCCATAGGCTATCATGGGGAATGTTGGCTACAGTTTCTACCAGCATATCTTCCCATCGGAGCAAGATAGAACATAAAAGTATGGTATCCCTGAACTCAGAATTTAATAACACATCTTTTAGGAAAGGTTGTCTTTAAATCCTGTGTTTGAGAACAGCACTTTTAGAAAGTTGCTGTTCTCCTGTCTGACCTTTCTGTGTGCCTTGGCCTGTCTGTGAATGGACTGTCTGGTTTGTGAGTGACAGGGGCTGGGTGGCTCCCAGAGGCTGAGTGGGCCATCCCTGGGCAGAATAACTCCATCTGCATCTAGAGTGGTGGGAGGGGGTAGCACCTGGGCCTGAATAGGGCTGTGCCTGCCTTCCACAATGCTGGCTCCACCTCCTCATGGGCGGCTGACGACGCTGCCCCTCTCTCTGAAAGGAAAGGAGAGGCCAGGAAAACAAAGTGCTGAAGGAACACCCAGAACTGCTTCAGACCAGGCTCAGAGCCCTCCTGCACAAAGGGAACAAAGACTTTTAGGGGTACAAGTACAGGACCCCTGACTACAGTAAATTAGTTCATCCTGGAATCAAGAAGGAACCTCTGCCAAGGAGAAAGCTGAAACTGACGTAGGAAGACTGTCCTGCTGTTGCTCTGCTAGACTGACCTACTGTTGCTTTGCTGCCAAGGAGAGGGGAAGGACTCTGCATTGTGCTGGTCCCCTTGCTTGAAGGAATCTCCAGGGGCCTGAGAAGAGCTGGCTCCCTGTTAAGAAGTCACAGGAACAAAAGAACTTCACCCCCAGCTTCCCAGAACTCTGCTAAGAGAGTTCTGTCCTTCCTAGAGTGATTGTGCCAGTTGTGGTGCCTCTGGAAGTTGTACCTGTGTTAGGAAGCACGAAACCAAGATTTTAAAGAATTTCTGCAAGTTTTATCGCGCGCTTGCTTGCGGAGCGCATACCAGTCAGTGCGAGGAAATTCAAAGGCCGAGATCGTCGCCTGTTGCCGCTGCCAGAGTCATCGCATCCTTCATTTGCGGGACGCACCAGTCCGGTGCGGGAAGATTACCATCACTGCGATTATGCTCGTAGAGGAGCCTGTCGTCACTGGGTGAGATCGTCGCACTGCTTGTTTGCGGACCGCATCACGTTGCTGCGAACATCGTCGCAGAGCCATCGCATCGAGGGGCCGCAAGAGTAGAAGATCGTCGCTGAGCCGCGCATCGTCGCCATACCGGAGATTGTCGATGCCCCAAAGATCGTCGCATCCTCCCTTTGGCGCGCCGCTTCCACGAAATCTGTGCACCGGAATCCACGCAAGGTATCGTATCCCTCCCCATACAGACCAGAGTCATCGCCACACGCCCGCTACATCCAGTGGGATTGTCGCACCGCCTCCCCATGGACTCAAGAGTGACGCATTGCTTGCTATTCACCGCTACAGCTTTCACTTGGAACTTTTGTCGCATCTAGAGGTACTGTTGGCTGAAACACGATGCAACTGTGGATTATTTTAACTCAACCTTAAGTACTGATCTGAAACCATATTCTTGAACTGTGTATGTTGGATTTTTGTCGTTTTGGTCTTGTGTAGTTTAGATGAAAATACCCTTATTTTTCTAAACTGTTGTGGAGGCAGTTTGTGGTGTTTTCACTGTGCTACTGTGAGTGTTGGTACAAATACTTTACACATTGCCTTCAATAAACCTTGACTGCTCGTGCCAAGCTACCCAGGAGGTGAGCAGATGATATCTAAGTGTTTCCTCCTTTCCCTGACTAGAAGCAAGGGTCCCTATTTGGACAGTGGTACCTACCTCTGCCAACTAGAGACCCCCAGTTCTAACAGTGACTTGACCTCACTCCCTGGAGAACACTCTTCAACCTTCCCAATTACCTGACGAATCCTGTTGGAACCAATAAGCTCTCCAGTCTCCTTCAAGTCCATCAGAACCAGTGGTTCCTGTGCCTCCAGCTCCCTCATGTCTTCCTCCTGGCTCCCTTCCGCACAGCTACGCCAGACCCTCGTGCTTCCCTGAGTCAAAGCTTTGAGATCTTCTTCGAACTTCAGACAAGAACTAGTCTAAGTACTTGATATTAGGTAAGTGTACACTAACCCTCCTGCAGTAGTAAATCACAGTCTTCAAAGACTATAGAATTTCCTCTCTGTGAATTACTCCAGAACTTCTTATGTGTTTATACTATGGACCCTCTCTAAAACCTTGATGCTAGAACTGTCACCTCTCATGGATAAATGACTTTAGTCCTGTGTTACTCTGATGAATAGTAGTGCCAAGAGAAAGCACTTCAGAGTCTTTGATATATGATTCAACCTTGTACCCCACCCTGTGTTCTGAATGTATCCCTAGGAGTGCAATTCACTCCTACCTTTGCTTCAAGTGCATCCATAGGAGTGCAAGTCACTCCCACCTCTGCTTCGAGTGTACCTCTGGGAGGGCCAAAGACTCCAATATGTATTTCAAGTTTATTTCTAGGAGTGCCAATAGCTTGAATCTGTATTTTAAGTTTGTTCTTAGGAGTGCCACACTGCAATCTATGATTTTGTTTTTTCTGCTCCCATGCCAAGCTGCTGATGAAACTTGTGTTTTTGTCACTAAATGTAATACATATTCATTGTATGTAAAGATTTGTTAGTGTACAGATGCTAACTGCCTCCTCTTGTTATTTCCAGCATATTACATCATCACAAAGCCAGAGGTTCTGGCCCAGTGCACATCTAGCTCGCAAATGTAGAAGGTCTCAGGAGTGACAACTCCTGTTATGCAGTGTTGCACAGCCACTGTGCAGATCCGGTACTGCAAGTCTCTTTTTTCATATTTTTCCTCAACCCTCCTTTCTCCAGGAGGACAGTGTTGACTCAGGTTTTGGTTCCTGGATCTATATTGTCCTTGGGTGGGATAGGAGGTCCAACATTGGCTCCAGTGTCATCTCTGCGGCTAGGACCAGATGAGTGCATGACAGTTGTGATCCTATTTATTGTCACTTCTGTGCCTACTTTCATCTTTTTTGTTTAGGGAAAGGACATGGGTCATAAAGTTTGCAGTGGAACTTCTACTTATCTCATCATGGAAGGTTCCTTGTCAGGATTTCATGATGAGGTAAGAAGGGATTCTGGAATGGGAGATTGACATTTGGAAGTGGTATAGCCTGGAGCCGCTTAGGCTCAATAATTATAACTTTCTTAATCTCCTGTTATGGTCTTTAACTTTCCATAAGTGAGGAATCAAGTTATGGTGCTTCTTGATCGAGATGATGAGTAAGCATGTGAAGGCACTTGAACCACCTTGGTAGCATCTTCCTAAAGCATTCTGAAAGATCTCTATAAATATCTATGTTCTCATTGGTTTTGTGGCCAGTCATGTTTACTCTTTTGGTGATCATTCTCCACCTTTCACTTGGAAGCAAAAGCCTGCCCTAAATTCTGCCATGCTCTTACCACATTATTTTCAACAAAATGCGGTTTCTGATATATAACACAAAATGAGCGGTTTCTGATATATAACACAAAATGAGTTGTGTACCTTTGAGTAAAGTTTTGCAATTCATTTAAAGATGTTTGAGCTTTACTGAAATATTAGCCATTAACAGTTGAAATACAAGCCTTTGTGATTAAAAACATAATAAATAGGGCAATGTACTAGGGCTGGGTTGGCAAGATTGCTTAACAATTTATACTTTGTCTGATCTGCATGTCATCAGTCCAAATGGTACAGTGGCCTACTCAGTCCTTCATATTTCTGAGGTCGAAAGCAATGAATACAACTGTATTGGGTGATTATAACTCTGATTACATACTGCTCCTAGAATTGGCAACCACTATTATTAAGTGACATAAAAGGCACATTTTATGAATATTCATTCTCTATTTAAGATTGTAGGCTGTAAACATGTCAGATCATGTGAACTCTTATTAGAGTGATCTGTTTGCTACGGCGTTTATTTCAAATCCTATTTAAATAACACCATATAATCAAATGAAGATATTTAGGGTGAAGAATGACTGTACATTTGAAAGAGCAGCAACGCAAAATTTATATTTTCAATTCGTGCACCTGTAAATGTGATAATAAAATGTAAATTGCTCCAGATAATTCATCAGTGTTGTAACGCTGGGAGCAAATGATGTAAAAAGTGGTAAGACTCGGAGACAGCAGCTGCAGGGCGCTTATGTCATCGAACACATGTCAACAGCAAATGGCTGATTGCACCAATCTTATGTATAAATCATTTGTCACACAATTTGGCCACTGTGTCGGCAGTTAATTGTATGAAATAAATCTGACGGGTTCCAGATTGCATTCTACTTAATTGCGTTAAATACTGGATGGAGTTACAATAATTGTATTTGTCTAGTTGATATCCGAGAAATCAGTGATATAATAAGGGAGGGTGGGTGTCTCGGGTCATCAGTTTAGAGCCGCCTTCTTATGGCGGTGTTTCGTCACACGCGCTGATCCTAGCAGGCTTCCGTTCAAATGTCAGACTCTGGCACGAGCCATTAGCATAGCGCACTCTCCAATAAGTCCCCGTTCCCTGGGGACAGGTGCCGGGGAGAAATAATTACTTGGCAATTGCATGCACTTCATCACTTCCAAATTAGATTTCAGTTATTTGACGCTTTATTTTCGGGGTAATCTCATTACGGCGAAGGACCTTCTTTCTTTTTCTCCGAGTTAGAGATTTATTGCGCGACATGCCTCAGACGCAGGCATAAAATATCAGATTTGGGGTTTAGCGTAATGTGATTCCAGGAACACGGAGTTCTTTTCTTCTCCGACTCTCCTTTCATTAAGGTGATATCATGACGAATCCTACTTTGAAATCTTTATATATTGGTCTCGAAATCAGATTTCCGTCCCATCCTAACCGCCTTGAGGGTAGAAATGTAGGCATCGCGGTGGTAATAACCGGGTTATCTTCATTTTAATAGATGGCTTGCCTCCTTCCATTCTTATTAACCCTATCATATAATCTGAACATTGTCAGAGGTTAAAACTTGCAAGCAGCTTTATGTGGAAAGAATAAGTGCCGGCACTTAACGTTTTAAGTTGGAGTGTCTGCTGTAGGCGCGCCGAATACAAGTTCCAAGGATACATAGGGGCAGATCTACTACTTTTGGCGCATCTCTGCTAATCAGCAGGGATGCGCCAGAAGAGTTGCAATCCATCTGAGCACCCGAGCGCCACCACTGATGCGCCGCATTTACAATGCGGCGCACCGTGGCACACGGATGGGCAGATGCGTGTCGCATCCCCCGTCGGAAAGGCGGCGCATTGCTGGAGTAGCGTCACAGCGAGACGCAGCTACAGCAAGGATCGGGGGCGTCCTATCCCTAACATGCTGCGTCAATCCTTACGCCTGCTTCAAGCAGGCGCAGGGTTTTGACACAGCATGGCCTTAAAAGTGACTGAGTGAAATCTTGTAGATTTCACTCAGCCACTTTTAGGAGGCGTTCCTGCGCCGGAACGCCTCACCCTGCACTGGAGTGGTGTGGCTCACTGGTTAGAGGCGGCAGACCCGGAAGCAGGGAACGGCCCGGGACCAGGGTTCCATTCCCGACGCGGCAGCGTCGTGGACCAGGGTCAGCGGCCTCGATAATTCTCGCCTCGGTGCCTACTCTAACCAGGGATCACTCTCGGCAACTCTGAACATTAGCTTGCCTCATCTCTACAACGGCCCCCCACATTCTCCGGGGATGCCTGGTTTCACCTTGGAGATACCCAGTAGGGACCATCTCACAGGGATAGCCAGGACGGGTTCCCCAGCGGTCTACAGCGCCACGACGCCTCAGGGCAGCAGTGCGCTTTACAAGACACATACATTTTTACATTTACATTTACTGGAACGCCTACTTGTGGCGCAGGGCTTTACATTATGACGCATCCCCCAGATGCATCCTGTTGTAAATAGAACGCAGCATGGCGCTGGCTTTGCGCCGCCGCTGCGTCACAAAAGTGATGCAACAGCGGCGTAAAACTGGCGCAAGGGGCTTGTAAATCTGCCCCATAGTGTGTCCCTTTATCTTAGTCTTGCAGTCCTTTATCACCCCAGCTTTTTCTCTTTGTGACTGCTGTATGTTCTCTCTTCTTCCGCCCTTTTCTTTTGTTCTGGGTCAGAGTCTGATGATGCAAAATAAGTCCTAGAGTACCAATGGGACCCAGATGCAACCACAGGCAGAAATTAAGCTCCGCTGGCCAGGAATCCTGCCTTATGTAGGCATAAAACTGAAGGGACACAGGTCTGACTCCGTTCTAAGAGCCATGGTCATCTCGATTGGAGGAAAATACACTTATCTACCTATCTATAGCCTGTTGGGAGGGGGAGTTAATAATGCACCGGGGGTAACCAAACCTTGCGGTGTTGCGTCCGGCAGCATTACTTTTTAGGATTATCACAGATGCAAGATGGCGGACCAATTCCGCCACCTAGAAATTGAAGTGTTTGTGCGATGAGTGATATTTGGGCAAGAGGGACGAGCTAAACTATTTACAACTGCTTGTTGTGCCCTTCCTTAAAAACAATGTTGTAATTAAATAGGCATTTTTAACCAGCTGTAATGAGCACAGAGATGAGTGAAACAAGCTTCGAAATACTTACATTTCTGAAGTGAATTTGCTGGAGATCATTTTACCCATCACATCATAGACTTGTGATTAAAAGAATAAAGTAAAGTTTTTTTTTTACAATTAAAATGCATTAAAATTTAGCACTGTTGTAAGCCACCTGTACCTGCGCTTTAGAAATATGTACATCTGCTAAGGTTTTAAACCTAAAAAGTAAAATGAATCCTTATAGTTGCAACAAAGAGAATATGGGCTTAGAAGCAATGTGTTGTTCACATAAATGCACACAACCACTGCTGTTAAGCACAGATTTAACACAGAATATATTTTTGCATACTTTGGATATAGCTATAAACAATATTCTTTACATCATATAGGCAATCGGGTATAATAAATCATTGGATACATTTGATATTATTATCTGTACTGATAACATGATTTATGAAAAGTTAACATAATACCTGCCTAAGGGTTTTGCTTGCTTGGGCAGGTTGCTTAACACCCTCCTTCTAGAAAACCTTCCTGTGGATCAGAGATAAATGGGTTGAGATGCAGGGCGCTTGGCAGTGGTGTAGATTATGTGCAAGCATTCATTTAATCATTTTTAGTGTGTTTTTTGTGTTTAATGTGCTAAGTGGTCAAATGTAAGCATGATATGGGAATTGCTCGTTGTGCTAGAAGTTCCAAGCTATTCCTCACTGACAAGGCCTAATACGACTCAAGATGTTCTGGGATTGCCTGTGTTCTCTTCTAGAGGGGGGCACTGTCTGGTTGTTTAGGATGGACTGGTTCCATGGGGAGCAAGGTCAATACTGATTTGCATGGGCAGGGCTAGATTGACATGATGGGTGAAAACGATGGGCTGGAAAGCTATCTCAAGCAATTGGCAGTCGTTTAGATATGTGCGAACATCCCTCCCATCTTTAGAGTATGCCTAGACGTGGGTCCCTTGTTTGGTGCATCACAGGATCCAAGATATACCTCACTGATGAGGCCTAATAAGGCAGAAACCTTTCTGGAATTGCTTGTGTTCCCTTCCGAAGGGGCCCTCACCTGGAAGTTGGTGGATGTACTGTTCCCATAAGAAGCAGGGGCAATACTGATTTGAATAATCATGTCTTCTGTCTAGAGCGGCACAATTGGTGTAAAATAAAATGGATTTGAATGCATCCCGAAGAATAGGCAGTGCATTAAAAAAAAAGTGCATCTCTGAGAATACGAAGTAGAAACAACACTTATCCTAATTGGAAAATGACTCTGTACCAGGGGAACAAAAGTAATGATTTTCATTGAAAAGCCACACCCACATGTTTGTGGCAAGCTTCATCAATGGCTAGTCCATCCCACTATGATAGTGTATTACTTCCATGGTGGTCTCGACCTTAGGGAGAGAGAGATCAGAGTATATGACACTGAATATAACTGGGATCCAGAATACACTTTAAAACTACCTCTGTATATTCAAAGGAGTTTTCTTTGTTTTCAGGATACACAAGGCAGGGCTAAAAACCCGTTAAGAAGTGAGTTGAAATATGTATTGGTCATTCTTTCCTAAAACACATGGTGCCGACATGTTTTAGACTCTCTATTAGCCCAAAATGGGTCTCATTTATTTATTTTTATTTATTTATTTATAACAGTTTTCTATAGCGCGAACTTGACCCTTGGGTATCAGAGCGCTTAACAACACATGGTATATAATAAGAACAACAATGATAATAACACGCACATATGTAGCCTGTAAAAAATAAACATGTGGCTATAGAAGCAAAATAATGTAATATACCGTACATACATGATATAGCAACCTCAGGTAGATAGATTGTCCTTAATTTTTAAAAGTGTTGTCCTCTACAAAATGTATTATTCTGTGGACAGTGAAAAGACTGCTTTGCACACACAAATGCACACAACACACATGCAGAAAAACATGAACATACTACATTAGTGTATTCATTTAACCTACTTTTTAGGGGTACAGACAAGCTGGTCTCATTGGAGGGGGACCACATCTGCAGTTACACGCTTTAGGAATAGGAATGATTTGCATTAGTTCTCCAATACCCGTCACTGATAAAACATACAGAGCTTCTCACATCTGCCACTTAACTGTCTGTGCAGGCAATTATTTACAGAGTCCTACATTCTTCAACAAAATGTATGTAGAGACCTTTGCCATCCAATTCCATCATAGCTACGCGCTCCACTTATGTGCCATTATGATCAAAACCGAGTGTATTCAATAATGCTGGTACACACAGTACTTTAAAATTATCAGGCTGTTGAACAGCCCGAATGTCACTGTTGACAGTAAGTAGAACTCTTGCCCCGGATTCAACCTTGATGTTACTCATGATTGTCTACACTTTTTGAGTGATAAACCTATCCGACATTCATTAGTGACAGTTGAAGAATCACATAAACAAACACAATGCACTCCCATTCAAAGATCAGGGAGATGTACAAGAGCAATATATCTGCCAGGTAGTCATTAGTTGTAGTGGGCATGCCGCTCACTGCCATAAAATTATATTGGTATGCACGGGAACCTCCAGCCAACTCGCATTAAAAAAGAAAAAAACCATCATGCCAGGGACAAGAAGATCCTCGTAGGTGGTGGCCCCAGCCCAATCATGCAACAAGTTGTTGTTATCCATATTAGCAGCACCACCACTTCTTGAAGAAACCACTTTGAATCAAAACCTGTCACAGATCGGTGATTGGGATTTTTTGTACGAATAGAAAAGACACAAGTTAGGATCTTGACGGAGTACCTTCAGGGAAATGCAGGACATCGCAGACTGATCGTGACCAACAAACTGAGAATCTTTTTAGAGGACAGAGAATTGCAGAAAGATTGGTCATCGATCGTATGGAAATGCATCAGGGACTGGTTGGACCTAATCATAAGAACAGCAAAGAGACTTTTCAGAGAAGAGAATCCGATAGTTTAGATAAAACTCAGCGAGAATGCTTTGAGAACCCAAATTACCATTGCGTCCTTCAAAAAGAAACTTGAAGAGTCAAATTAGACTTTCCCTAAATTCAAGCAATCCAAAGACACAGAAATTCGAGACAGACCTGAAAAAAATCTTGCATGAGATTGTCTATCCATACTCAAAAGAAGAATAAGAATACTAGAAGAATAATCAGTCTAATATGTCTTCCCCAAGCAGTGCGTCATCTGACCTAGATTTCAGTAAGACCGGGAGGTAGAGACCAAGTTGAAGGCGGGGCCCAAAAAGAGGATTCCCGTTTCGGGGAGTGGGCTACCTGGATTTGTGTTGCTGTACAGCAGGAGTGAGATGCAGAGGTTGGGATATGAGGACCTGGGACTGGGAAGGAAATTCAGTGTTGGAGTATCTTATGGGGTGTGGAGCTGATTGGATGCTGGGTGGGAAATGGTGACTTCCGCTAAAGCCTGCTTGCAAAAATTCAGTGAGCAGTGTCTGAGTATCTGCTCTAGTTTAGGCTGGCAACAGTCCTAGGTCCTCTGAAGGGCATTTCTTATATTGCCACATGGTTGACTGGAAGTGCTGGAAACACTAACTTGGATTAGAGGGCCAGCATTTCTCTGCATCTGGATCCACAGAGGTGGCTTGCAAAGGAAGACATGGATAAAGCAGTTCATTTGCCTGGTTGAGAAATACGTAGGTGAAGACTGGAGCAGGTTAATCACAATTCATATGAGGACTGTGTTGTGTTTCTGTTGTGGGGTGAGAGTAGCCACTGCGAGCCCTTAAATTATTCTGCTCAGAAAGTTTGTTGTGGTAGGTCCCTTGGTGCACATTGAACAACTGGACATTACAAGTAATAATAGCTCATTGAACTAGATCTGGGGTTACTGTTGGACCGGGATGAGATATAGGATTTGTTAATCTTTTCCCCTGTGCAGAAAAGGTGGCTTAATTGCTTGATTGCAAACTGCTTATTGTATAGGGGTTGTGTCCCCGACATCTCTACAGCCATCACCGACAGATACAAAATCTAGAGGAAGGACCGCCCCAACCACCTAGGAGGAGTACTCGCAATCGTGCACAAGAACTCCCTCCTACTCACCACTTCCAGCACGAACGACTCCTCGTCGACCCTGGAAAACCTCCATTTCCTGATCCAGACCAGCCCCAGAATGACTCTATGTGTCACCCTTGCCTATAGACTCCCTGGACCACAAACCACATTCACCACAACTCTCACTGAGCTCATCGTGCCCCACGCCATTGCCTCCATGGACTACATACTGCTCAGAGACCTCAACTTCCACCTCGACAACTTCAGTGACCCCAACTCCACTGCCCTCCTGGACAACCTCGCCAACATCGGACTGAAAAAGCTTGTCACCACCCCTACCCACAAGGAAGGGCACACTCTCGATCCCATCTTCACAGGAGGAAACGACATCCACTTCAGCCACATCATGTAACCCCCCTGGACAGACCCCCACTGTATATACTTCTCCTACAAACAAAAACACAGCTGACAACCCTACACCACGCCCTCCATGAAGGAATTGGAGCAAGGTCACCGAGGAGTACCTCAACTCCACCCTCAACCACGATCCCCCTACCGCCATGGCCTACGCCATCTCTGCAACCAATGAACTACACAGATGGATCCCCAACTGCGCAGACAAGCTGCCCACCTCCGTAACTTCTACAGACGTCTCGAGAAAGTATGGAGAAACACCAAACCCCCAGAAGCGCGGACCACCTACAAGAAAGCCATGACAGAATACTACCAGCGGATCAGATCCACCAAAAGGACATTCATCCAAAACAAAATCATCTCCAACTCCAGCAACTCAAAGGAACTCTTCAGCATCATTCAGGAATTCACCAAACCCCTTGGCAAAGTCTCAGAAGTTACACCTTCTCAGGACCTCTGCAAGAAGCTCGGCTCCTACTTCCATTTCAAGATCAAGTCCCTCTATAGCAACTTCAAAGTACAGGCACCAGACACCAAAACCACACCTACCTCCAGCAACGCCACCAGCGGTCTGAAGCTCAACTCGGAGAAGACAGGAGTCCTCCTCCTCGGACCCCCCCTCAGTATGAGATAACACCTGGTGGCCCACCGCTCTCGACAACCCCCCACTCACGTGGACCACACCCAGAACCTCGGCATCATACTCAACTCCTCCCTCACCATGACCCGACAGGTCAACGCTGTCTTCTCCGTGTACTTCAACACCTTCTGCATCCTCCTCAAGATCTTCAAGTGGATCCGCCTGAATCCAGAAAGGCCATCGCCCACACATTACTATTAAGCAGACTGGACTACGGAAATGCCCTCTGTGTCAGAATCAACAAATCCCTGTTCCGAAAACTCCAGACCATCCAGAACACGGCTGCCAGACTCGTCCTCAGCATCAAGCGACATGTAAACATCACCCACCACCTACGAGACCTCCACTGGCTCCCCATCGACAAGAGAGTAACCTTCAAGCTACTCACTGACGCCTACAAATCTCTCAACGACACCGGACCACAATAACTCAACTATGGAGTCTCCTTCCACGTACCCAAGAGAAACCTCTGCTCCGCCGACCTCACCGAAATCCCGCACATCCACTGAGACAGAGCGAATGGAAGAGCCTACTCCTATATTGTGGCAAAGACCTGGAACACACTCCCGCTCAACATCAGATGTTCCCCCACTCTGCACACCTTCAGGAAGAGCATTAAGACCTGGCTCTTTAGCTGAATCGGAGCTGCACACCCCCCTCCTCAGCGCCTTGAGACCCTCAAGGGCGAGTAGCGCGCTTCACAAATCCCTGATTGATTGATTGTCTGCCTTTTGGTTGCTCCTGCCATGCAGGTCAATCCCTGGTGCGGTTTTTTGACATCTGTGTTCACTGCTGGCATGTATCGAACATGATGAAAAAAGGAGACAGCCTGGTGAAAGATATGCCACATAAACAAGCAGAAAGCAATACAATCTTATAATATACTGCAGCTATGAATCAGTGTAGAGAGAGTATCATTGCCTTGTGCAAAAGAACAATTGAAACAAAATCTTCTATGCAAACTAGCTGAGAGAACATGGGCAAAAATAGATGCTGTAGAAACATTACACAGAATACTAGCTTATTGTAGAGCACAATTATCCAATTTGAATTAAATTCTGTACATCTTGGAAAGCAAGGTTAAAAACGTGAAGACAGATAAGGACATAATATTCTGTTATATGTAAGATTTCCCGCCTAGTTGAGAATTTTGCCAAGCTGTTCTTCGAAGATTGGATCATGAATCATCGAAGCTCTAAATAGCAAAACATGTCCTTGCGCCACCATGGATGCACCGCATTTACAATGCGGCGCACCGTGGCTCAAGAATAGACAGATGCGTGACGCATCTATCAGCGTAAAGGTGATGCAGTACTGGAGTCGTGTCACACGTGCAACGCAACTCCAGCACTGCTCCCGGGTGGCCTTTACTTGCTGTTCTGCGTTACTCCTTATGCCTGCTACAAGTAGGCGTAAGGTTTTGATGCAGCAGGGTCGTAAAAGTGACTGTGGAATCTTGTAGATTTTACTGCGTCACTTTTACGAGGCTTCCTTATGACGGAACGCCCACCCTGCATACATTATACCGGACACAGGTATAATGTAGAGCAGGGTTTTACAACGTGACGCATCTCCCTAGATGCGTCACGTTGTAAATATGTCACATTGAGGCACATTGTTTATGACGACGCTGCGTCATGGAAGTGACACAACGGTGTCATAAAGTTGTCGCAGGGGGCTTGTAAATCTGCCCCATCATCTTCATCAGGTCTCATCTCCTGCCAGTGCTGTTTTATATTCCTTTTGGAGTGTTTTGCTTTTCTGACTGCTGCTATTTCTCACCATACCAGATAGTGTCCATTTGAAACAGTTCTGTATTAAATTATAGGAATCACATAAAATGGCTTAACAATAAAAATCTACTAAATTTACTTGTATGGGGTGGCGTACTAAGGTAATGTGGAGAGAACATGCAGAGTGTTTATATACTTACATACAGTGTGGGTCCACTTGCACAGCTGGTATCGTGCTCAAGTTTTCCATGTAGAAGGTAGCCAATAAATGATTCAAAATGAAAAATGTCACTATGTGAGAAACCAAAAAATAATTAAAAGAAGATAGTCCGAGAGTGAAAAGGAGTCGCATTATAATGCTATACTCACGCCTTGAATACTATGAAAATAAATTCTAGATGAAGGAAAGGCGGCTGAAGTGTCAGCGCATGCAGGATTCTGCATGGACACAACCAAGTTCTAAAAGAACAACAGGGGAATAAAAGAGAGGCCACTGACCTATCTTGACACAGGGCAAGTAGTTTCTCGCCAGTATACTAAAATAGCAAGGTGGCTTCATACCTTAACGAGATCCCATATATTCTTGATTTGGCAGGAGATATCCAAACAAATGGGGGAGCACAAATCCATGAACACTTCAAGTGTTCTGTAAATGGAGAATAATGGAAATCTACCAGTCAAGTCTTGTTTTAGCAGTATTACAATGCACGTAGAAATATTGTATATTTGCCTAGAAAAATATAGACTTATCTGAAAATAATATCCAAACATCCTACCTAGATAACATAGCAGGGTGTCAGAAACAGGGAGCTCGATGATGGCATGAAGTATATCCAAGCCGGTGTATACTGCCTTTTGGGAAAATTGGGTCTGAGAAGGAAGGATGTCCCTGCTGTTAGCCAAACAATTTTGGTATAAAGTGGCAGGACCTCTAGAACAAATGGGAGATAAGTTGCCTGCTAGTCAGCCTAAAACGGAGATGGGGTGGGGGTCAGTCCTCAAAACAGGTGCGCCTACCTCCGTCCACCCCGAAACAACTCACACATTCAAATATTTCGTTCGGGGTGCAGACACTTAGAATATGTGCAGGAGATAAAAGCTAGCTCAATAGTTATAGCTCCAATAGTTCAGAATGTCTTGACTTACCTCATGAGTGCACAGGTGGGAAATTACCTCGCTTCTAAGACAGTGGACAATTCCTGTCCCTCAGCAGAATGATAGGCACCCTGCCGAAGACACTAGTCAAATAAATTGCGTCCAGAAAGTAACGTGATGACAGTGACGTAAACTAATTTACAGCCACGCCTTGAGATATCTCCTCAAGAAATGAGGACAGCAGTTTCAAAGCCGTATCTGTAATAACCAGTTCCTGTAATCATTCGATCAGCCGGAATGTGGAGATGGGTTTGAAGGCTGTGGACAGATCCAAGAGGATCAGCACCGTAGCCTGCTCTGCATCCACTAAGCGTCGGTTCCTATCAGTAATAGATATCAGAGCTGTTTCTGTACCATGATTTTTCCAGAACTGAGACATGTCCTACATACTATGTTCATCCTCATGAGCCATACAATGGCTGTTGAGATGCTTCTCCAAATCTTAGCTGGGACTGGGAGCAGAGAAATAGTAAGAAAGTTCTTGAGGCCAATGGGGTCCAGATTGCTTTTCTTGAGAAGTGGCATCACTATTGCTTCCTTCCACAGCTGAGAGAAACACCATGAGTTGATAGCTGTGCTTGTCACCACTGATAATGGTTGAAATACCTTACTGGCCATTATTTGCTGAATTTTTGGTGTACATGGCTCGAGGGAGGTATCCAATTTGCTGTTGAGCAGATGCCATTCAACAAGCTCCAGTGTAATACAAGGGAAACCCGCAAAAACGTTTACAGTGTTATCCTTTCTTTCTGTAGATTTTAGGGAGTCTGGCTGCAGCTCTCTACTTAAAGTCAGTTTGTCAATGGCTTCTGTTTTAGGGACTTCAAACTCTTTGTAAATGTTTGAGATTTTAAGTTTGAAAAACTCTGCTGTTTACAAAGCTCTTGTGAGACTTCAATTTTTGTACAGGCCGAAGACTTCAATTTTTGTAGAGGCCGGAGATGTTGATGATTGCAGAAACATTTTTAAAAGATCTTTTGAGGAATTAGATGACTCAGTTTTGTTGGTGCCGTAGATGCCTTTCTCTTCTTTGAGAGCTAATTTGTAGTCTCGGATCAGTTTCTTATATGCTGATCTTTCCTGCACCTCATAATGTTTCCTCCAAGCATGTTCCTGGTGATGGCAGGCCTGCCTGAGAAGCATTAATATTTCTGTAAACCAGGGGGCCATAGGCAGTTTCCTCCTGGGTTTGACTTCCCATTAAGGTGTTAGCTTGTCCGATGCCACACACAACCAGGATGAGAAGTCCTCCGCCCTTCTGTCCACATCCTCTTGGACAATAAAAGGCTTGTTTCCTAGAGTATTATGAAAGGATTATGCTGACACCTCTTTCCAGTGCCGCCTCAAGATCTTACTATTGGTAAGTGTATCCCTGCTTTGTGCACATTTCAAGTGAGTGAGAAGGAGACTCCCCTATGGTCTGACCATCTAAGGGGATGTTCCTTCTGGAAGGACAGCTGGGGGTCATTGGAAAAAATCGATCCCATCTAAGATGTGCCCTGCAACATGCGAAGGGGCTGTAAACTATTGTACAGGCAGGCTAGAGTCTCTTTCATCATCACAGAGCCTCTATTGGCACTGTCCTCCATATAAAAATCTCCTAAGATGGTGATGTTGCTATTTGCCATGTGAGGCTCCATAAGATTGGATAGTTCGATCGGGAAAGACCTCCTCGATCCTGGGGACCTGGAAATTAGCATTCCTGCAAATTAGATAGTAGGAGAGAATTTAATATTAAAGTAAAGAGCTTCACAAGAACTACTGCATACATTTAACTCCAGATAGCATTGATACTATACGCCATATACAATAGCCAATCCTCTTCCTGCCTGCTTACTCCATCAAGTCTGAGTATTAAATGGTCAGATGGAATAGCATTCACTAGATTAGGGCCTAAAGCATCATCAGTCCACGACTCCATGATAAACACCCAATCCGGGTCGTAAGCAGACATAAATTTCTCAAATGCAGTTTTATGTTTTACTTCCCGCCCAGATATTTCTTTAGAGGTCATCGCTATTGATGTGCTGTTATAAGAGTTTGTGGTGAGCTGACAAATGAGTAAGTCGCCCCCAAACCACAGGCATCACAATTGCAGTGTTTAAGATCATACATCTGGCAAATCTGAATGATGTGCATGAGAAAGGCTAACCATCCCATTGTATTTTCAATATTTGTTCTTGTGAACATGCAGCAATTGTAGGCCTTTCTAGGCCGGCAACACCAGGTGTCCGGGTGCCGGGCGCAGTCCAGATGCAGACGGGTGCAGACAGGCTTGCCTTTGGTGCACCTTGGGCGCACAAGCAGCACGTCCATGGCATAGCCACCATTTGAAGGGGAGCGGCCTCTTATAGGCTTGCCTCCTTGCATCTGATTGGTTCCCCAGCAACCAATCAATGACCCCCAAGATGCATCTTTCACAACAGTGGGCAAAGTGCAAGTGTGGAGACAAACAAGTGAGAGTATTTTATTTTTTAAATACACTTTTTTCTTTTAAATGAGCTCTCAGTTAATATACTGCGATAAGGTACTCCAGCGCAGCTGGGGCTGTAGCTTTAGCTGGCGTGCCCGCACTGAAGACATCATTTGAAGGGGAGTGAGCTCGTAGAGGCCTGCCCCTTGCATATGATTGGTTCCCCGGCAACCAATTAATGATCACCCAGACATGTATAAGCGGAATACACACAGCCCAATAGTAAACTAAACTCAGTCATGTGATCAGAAACAGGCTACAGGTGTCAGGTGCGGCGGATCTGAGCACCTTCGGTGCCTCCAGACAGTCAAAGACTACATTTCCCATGCTGCGCAGCGACGAGCTTGGGTACTTCAACCCGGATATGCACATAAATCGGCGTGCCTAATTACTTTCATGTGTCAGTACCGGCACCCATCTTGACCGCGAAGGAGTTGCGGTCCTCTTCGTGTGGAGTTCTGGTGTTCTTCTTGCTCCTTCCCCGACCCCGTGGCTTTTCTCCTCGTGGTGTGGAGCAGGGCTCTGCTTGCACGCCCGGTGTTGAGCTCGAGGGCTCTCGAGCTGGTGTCGCAAGGCGGGGCTCTTCATTGCTGCTTATCGTCTGTTGCTTTGCCGTGACTACAGACCTTTACCCGATGGTGAAGTTAACCATAGAGAAGTTATACTTTGTTTTTGCTGAGGTTCAAGACTTTGTGTTATGTCCTTGGTTCTACCTATGTCTTTGGATTAGCGTTCAGGTGAACGCGAAGAGTTACACTTTCTGGGAACTAATCGAATGATCAAAAGCTCTGCTACCTTATTCTATGCTTGCCTTTGGAATAGCGTTCAGGTGAACATGAAGATTTCTAATTGATCTAGGAATTAGGTAAAGAGTTTGTGAATTACTTTATTCATTTTTGATGTCCCTATGGAACTATTTTCTGATTTATGATTTTGTTTACTTTGATATCCAGCCCAGAATGTGGTATGTTAACCAAAGAGTTATCTCTCTAAATTTATGTTGAGATTGGGACATGAGTGTATGGATGTAATACCTTGTGGTTCTCTTCTTAGCAGATCATTCAGGAAGTGGGTTATTAGATGGAAGTTTCCCCTATGGAAGACAGTGCACATTTTTAAAGGTATATATGGTTTTTCTATTCTAGTGAGAATTCTGAGTGTAGTCTGTATTAAAGCATTTGCCTAATAATGTGTTCTTTCTTTCTGCAGCTTCCCAATCCCTGCAGTTCCCTTCCCTATTCCCTATCCCTCACCTGACCACTTTACTACTCTATGTGTATGTTCATATTAATAGAGTTGGAGGTGTCAGGAGGTGGACCATTCAGAGCATCATCTCCGGCTCTGAGGTGTTCTACTCCGCTGGATGCTGACAACAGGCACCAAATGGCTAAAGCAAGAAAATACCAACTTTCTGAAAGGGGCATTTTCAGAACATCCATTTAAAATCTGATTTCACCATAAGTTTGAATTTTAAATTGTGTATCCAGAGACACCAGACTTGAAGGCTTTATCTCTCCTCAATTAGAAATAGCACTTACCAAATGTAATAAGGTAATCTCAATTTTATCCTGTAGGAAAGATAGGTTTGGCAATAGTGAAAAACAGCTTTGAGAGTTTTTACTACCAGGACATATAAAACTTAAAAGTACATGTCCTGCCTATTAAATGCATTGCACCCTGCCTTCTGAGTTCTCAAGGCTCTACCTTAGGGGTGAAATATTTATAAAAAGGGAACATTTGGGCCTGGCAAAAGGTTATGCTAGGGCAGACCTTAGAGATGGTTAGAGGGGCTACATAAGTTAGGTGGTGCAATCAGTGCTGCAGACCCACTAGTAGTATTTGATTTACAGGTCCTGGGCACATGTAGTGCACTTTACTAGGGACTCATAAGTAAACTAAATATGCCAAATGAGTGTGCACCAATTTCACCATGTTTAGGGAAAAGAGCACAAGCCATTTATCATTTTTTCACCACCATGGAAACATACATAAATTCCTAATATCAGCAAAAAAGAGGTCAGAAAAGTGGAAGAGAAAAGCAAAAAGTTGAGTCTGTCAGTTATTCTTTGTGTTGAAGATGCAGGCCCAGGCTGTCAAGTCTAACGCATCCAAAGTCCTGATTCTCTTGCTTCAGGTAAAGATACCTCTCTCAATCAAGTTGTTAATCAAGCTACAATGAACTCTATGATTTGTTAAGGAATTAACTTGGACTTTGAATGATGTATTAAAAAACTTTGTTAGCTCTGTCCTGGTGCAAAGTTAGTCAACAAAAAATGAGTGACCATGCAAATAAGACGCTTTCTCACGAGTCATATCCTTTAAAAATGCGTGTCTTCATCTGTTGCCTCAATTAGAGTATGGTTGGGGGTTTTGCATTGTATAGAAAGATCTCCTTCTTGATCCTAAATTCATAAATGATGCAGGCCTGTTGGCTTGTTTGTTTGCACTTCAACATCTCCAGGCTTATATTTCTCTGTCTTGAGAGCATCAGGAGGCACCATAAATGGTGAGCTTATCAGCCTGTCAAGAGGTGGTGCCAGTCCTTTTATTTTAGCAGCTAGTTTTGAAGATAGTGCAGGGTTTTTAGGGAGACTATTGGAGTTCCTTTAAGGAATGTAGTCTTAATGTAGTCTTCATGGGAACTTTCAGATTCTTTGAATTTGGAACTTTCTCTATTATCCACTCTAGCTAGATATAAGAGGGAGCAGGAAAGGGAGTCACATAGCCGCCAATGACTTTATCACCAAATGGGAAATCTTGACTAAAACAAAAAAAAATCACTTGAGAGAGAGAGGAACAAAACAGAAAAAAGGCTAGCACTTGACCTTGGTAGAATTTGCAACAACAGTTAGCTAGAAATGGCTGGATACCTTGGAAAGATTTAATAGGTTTTCTCTCAACGTAGCACACAATAGTTGCTGTGCTGTAAATGTAGAAAATATAGAGAGCAGAACATCCCCAAATCTACAAAGATATAGCACTTTTTCTCTCTCCACCTGAGCTGGCAAACCTTTGGCTGCTTTGCTATAAGGTACACACCCTTGCACAATAGTGCAAGGGAGTGCAATGGATGTCAAGCACAATTGGAACTTTATATTTCAGTACAAAGTACTCTGCTTTGACATAGTTTAAACATGTCACCAATTTGTTTGTAATGTGCAGCACAAATGCATGGTTGAAAAAGGTTAAAGAAAAGAAAACATTTTAAACTTTTTGTCTGCCTAATAGAGGTGTTCATTTCTGGCATAAATGTCAGTCTGCCTTTTTAGTAGATAGTGCTTTAGGACATAATCTATGAATGGAAACACATTTGTGCCTCCCATAGAATGCCCCAGTGATACAAAGTAGTTCCACGTAGAGCAAAGCCCTACTTTGGGTTAGTTAGGGCCTACTTTCCAATGCAAATCAGGATTTGCACTTGAAAGTACATCCCAAAACAAACACTCTGCGCTCCACTGCATCACTTTTATAATGCAACCCCGGTGCAAAATGTTTGTAAATCCACTCTCTGGAGCAGAAAAGATGGAACAGTGAAATACCAGTGGATCTTTTCTAAAAGATATGTGAAAAGTTCTAAGAGCTCCACTTTGATATTTTCACATATCCTGATGATGCAACTTCAGTTGATGAAAATGAAAAAACGGAATCTGTTAGTTATTCATTTTTTCTGATGAGGCACAGGTGCTAATTTTACTCATGCTAGTAATCTGCTCCAAAGCAAAAATTCCTTGCAATAGGGTCTTGGATAACGCTCGATTTGTCTTAAACGGTGAAATGTATCTATGACCCTCAATGACTATGCCTATTGATCTCTCTACATTGTTTCATTAAAGGTGTTCCAAAAGAAATGGTTGCTAAAGCGCTGATGATAGCTACATCCTTCCTGCTTAAAAACCGGAAGTATTTCGCAAAGAAGCTTCTTAGCATTTAGTTGGTTGAATTGTCATCCCTTGCTCCATCGAAGAAATCACATGATGGCATCTCACAAAATACAATCTAGGTCGAACGTTTCCATGTGTTTTAAGTCAGTCTTTCAGTGAAGTTAAATAACTAGCATCGTTCAAGAATCCTTATTCACCCGAGGGCAGCAAACAACTATTGAGTTTTAAGTAGAGGTTCCACATGTTAGCTTCAAACCCTCCACATTCAGCATCTGAGCATTGAGTTGTTGTGTACTAGGAGAATTAGTTTTCAGTGAAGTGAGAATGTTATGTCAGCATTGTGTGTATATATTCATGGTGGTGTATTCAAAACTTAAAGTGGCAGTCGCGAAGGAAAATGAAGGCATAATATTTATAGCGATGTATTGTTAAAAAGATATTTACGTTCAATGTTTCTTTTGACAGAGGCCCCTGAAGAAGGGACAACGGTCCCGAAATGCATCGGGCCAACCAGCTCAACAATCGTCACATTTTTTTTACGATGTTTGTATGAATAATAATACAATGCATTAGAAAAATGTGCTTTGGAGTGTAAAAACGAATATGATTATCAATACGTAAGAATGTATACTAATCAAACAATGAAAATGAAAGCAGTTGAATAAACATGAAGATCATGTGAAAACACAATATGAGTTTGTAGGAAAATTCTTTAAAACAAGAATAGGAGTAAAAAAGTTCATTTTGCTGTGCGCACGGTAGGGTTATGATACTTTATCACTAACCACACGTATTAAAAGGTTTATTTTGCAAGGTTGAACTTGGAATTTAAAAATGCACCAAGACTGCAAAGGCAGGCCTGAGACATGTTTTAAAGGGCCATTTAAGTGAGTGGCATAATACATGCTGCAGTGTATCAAGTATCATTTAAGTTACAGGCCCTGGGTATATAGTACTATTTTACTAGGGGACTTATAAGAGACCTAATGCCAATAGAAATACATTTCAGCAAATAGAAAATGGTAAGGCAAAAGGTTTTTAGGAAAGACCACACCAATGACTGTTGGGTCTAACAGGCCCCTTGTGTACCCCCTAAAAATCACGTCTAGAAATGGCACAGATAGTACCTTTCCCTCCTCTTCTTCTCTTGAGGTATGATGGCACTTGGCTGTGTGCTTCCAATTTTCTATCTCCATAGCCTTCACATTTCACACAGGCAAAAGATTACTTAGCTGAAAATAGAAGGTGAAGAAACCCCTATGTGAGCAAAGCAATAGCAGATTGAAATTAAACAGCCATAAAGGAAGGTCTAAATGATCATTATAGGTGTATAAAATATAAAATCAGGGAGAAACTGCACATCCATCCAAACATGGCTCCAGGTAGTACACTAAACAAAACAAGTAGGTGAATAAAGTCGTCTCCTTATATCCTGTCTCCCTTTCTATTAAGAACTATAACAAGAAAGAATGCATACACCGTAGAAGATTTCAGACGCTGAAAGGGACTACCTGCCACAAATTAAAATCCTCCAGACTGTTTAAGTAGAAATGTTTTTACACGATGAGAGAACACCTCAATAGTTTTTCTTTTAAAGATAAATACATAGACACCAGGGCCGGCCTTTGCTTCGATAGCGCCCTGGGTTGAACCGAATATGAAACCCTGGCTGCTGATTCCGCGTAAATTAAGGCAATAGAAAGTACATTTTTTGTTCATAAGCAAGTCTTTGGATTATGACCTCAAAGCGGCGTGCTGCCTTTCCGCCCCCATTCCAACTTTCCTGAATCACACACAGCTCAACTTCTTTATGCTGATTCCAAGTTGTTGGTGAGGGATAGTTTGGGATTTTTGGGCAACGGGTGTAAATTATAAGTGAGCAGAAGGACTAGGACAAAGGTTTGGCAAGGGCTAGATTCAGGTTCCATTGGAACACAGAAGAAAATAACTGATTGAATAAAGGTTAAGTTGAATCCCATTACTTAGATTGAGACTGCTTGCTGAATGTACGCCATTAATGGAGGCAGCTTGATGCTTCTCTCTGACGGCTGGCGCCCTGTGCATGGGCCCACCTCGTCCATGCCAAAGGCTGGCCATGATACTCACATACCCAAATGTATTTTGACTCTTGGACCCAACAGCTGCTGGGCCTCTTTCTTACCGCTGCCACTGAGAGAGCCGGAAACAGTGGACGCTGGCTCTGCTATCAGCATCTCTTGGCAGTCTAATGATAACCCGCCGACCCGACCAAATCGGGGTCAAAGGTGCACTATAGGTTGATGCTTATCTTTGCGAGCGCTGCTTTCACACCAGTGCATCAAGGACCTGGGCTGGGTTTCAAAGATCAGGCCGATGACATTAACCCGGAAATTCTGCAAATCCCTGCGGTTCTGCGGGAGTAATTTTCCTTCAAACACTCATTCCAAGGGATAACAAAAGAAAGACCACGATCGGGTCAAAATTGCATACTCCTAAAAAATAATGGAAAATAAATAATTAAAATAATTAAGCAAGTAGTTTATATCAGGCCAGTCTCATATCTGCAAGTTCTGTAGAAGCAGACACAAAAAACAGACTGAATGTGGGATCAAGGAACCATATAAAGGCCTATTCTTCGGTAGAGAAGGGATTCAAGCATTGTGTTAGGTCATAAGAAGTCTTTGGGTAATATGGTACCTAATTCTGTAAGCAGTGGGACAGAGGTTGAAGGAGGACATTTTGCTTGAAATATAGAGCAAAGATTAGTGTAAAAGTTAGGTGTAAAAACTATTAGTAAATCAATTTAGTGATACAGAAAATGTTTTATTAGGTATAGTTACTCAGTTTCTCAGGTCCATGAGTGACTAGTTAGGTGTCCCGGGGTGACCGGGGACACGAGGGGTGGGCTGCCCTCCTCAGGGGAAACCTGTGCGGTAGCGGAAGAAGTGGCGGAGACCCTGATTAAAGTTCTTAAGGATGGCTTTATTTGAGTGTAAGTCTTTCGGCTCCTACTGGTGATACGTTCTCTGTCGAACGCTGCCGGGTCGTAAGCAGGCTGGCGATGAGGGTCCAGGATGGCTCTTGCTTCAGTTTCCCACGTCGACCACTCGGGCTCCGCATAGGAGGAAAGAAGACAGGAGAGTATCAGTGCTTGTGACACTGCTGTTTTGTAAGGGACCGGGAGTGAGGGAAACCAGAGGTAGGTGAGATTCACACGCTTCTAGGAGTAGGTAAGTGCTCGTGAGAGGGAGGGGGTCGGGGTAGCTTGATTACTCCTGTGCACGTCACTCGGTGTTGGTAGGGACTTGACCTCCCATCCACCCTGCCATACGCCCCCGTACCTGCTGTAGCCACGTTCCTATCGTGGGACCGTGGCGGGGCGGTTCGCAGAACCGGTGGCCTCCTGGCTTCTCCGGCACCTCTGTTCTCCGGGGTTGAACGTCCTCTTCCTCCTCTTTCCTGCGTCTCGCTCTCCTCTCCTCTCCTGGGCTCGCAGCTCGGGATACGCCGTCCGACGCTTCCTGGTTCCGGGTCCCTTTTGACCTCGACGCCTCAGTCCCTGGGGGCGTGGTCTCTCTTCTCGGGTCCGGATCCTTAAAGGTGTAGACGTCCTCTTCGTCCGCGGTCGGCCACCAATAACCCGGGTCTCCTGCTTGCCAGTCGGCTTCGGCTTCCTGTTCCTGAGGCTGGGGAGAAGAAACGGAGGTGGGTGAAAACGCGGGGCCGGACCACCAGTCGGTGGTCAGGCCCCCTTCCGGGGTTCCCCCTGAACCCACCCCGTCACATTAGGGCATTCCCGTTTTTTTATGGTTTTCCACGACTTGTAGTCTTACTTAACTCAGTATATAAACAGAACTACAAGTCCCAGAATTCTAAGAAAAAAAATACAGGACTGTACTAAGTCAGGGAAAACCACGCCAAGGATGCCAAGTCTAACGTGGACTAACTAGTCACGCACTGCCTTGAGCAATTTGACAGCTATGGCTTAGGGTTATGTGCAGGGTTTGGTATGATAAACATGGCATGTTGATTGTTGATGGACATTGCCTGTAAATTGAAACATTTTAGTTATAGCAGTACGTTGATGAATACCTTTTCCTACAATTAGTCTACAAAAAACAAATGAGGTTAACATCTGGATCTTGATGTTTTGATCACACAAAACAAGATATGATGTGTGGTTAACGAGAGGTGGTTGGGTGCAGGGATGTAACACAGGCCCCTGCAGCCCCTGTGGTGCAGTCCTCCCATCCCAACAGTTCAGCCCCCAAGCACTTCAGGAGGTCCCCATTCACCTTAAGTTAATTCTGCACGAGGAGAGGACTATTCATTTGTTATGTATGTCTCTCATAGAGAGCCTCTATCATTTATTTTAATATCTCAAAGTCACAACTCCTTGCTATGACATCACAACACTTGATAACAAAACTGGCTATCAACAGTTGTGATGTCATAAAGGCCTTCCAGGTAAGGTGACAAGGCTCTCTTAGAGGTATTTAGATAGAATATCGGAAACAGAAATATTGTGGGCCGAAATATTGTGGCTAGTGGCTAGTTGGAGGTCTGTCTCTTCTGGTAACCCACAGGAATGGCAGATTGACCTCTTCTTCCCCCACCCCCCTTTCAGGCTATGATTAGGAACAATTGCTGATTTTACCGCAAGGTTTTGGGACACTAGCCCCAGGAGGGCTGTCAGGGTTTGTGGAGCTGGGCAGCTGCATGGAAGCCTCCCGGTGGCTCGGGTGCAGGAGCGGGTCACTGTGGCATGTAGGGTCTCCATGATTGCTGGCTTAGCGCTACCAGCTTTCCAGCCCCTCAAGCCCTAACTTTCGGGGAACTGGCAATTGGTGTAGTCAATGGAAATGAAGGCAAAGCCCTCTCCGGCCTGGAACAATCATGTGTTTGAAGGCGGATCTCCCTCTGAGAAAATAAGGAGTAGGAGCACGACGCCACGGTCGTCTCTCCCTCTGTGGGCCCTGGCTCAGGATTGCTCACGCTGCTCTTCAAGAAGGACACCAGCGGAAAGCCAGCCTGCAAAGTTGGACCTATGCCCAAAACGCAAGTAGGTGAAACTTGTTTCTCGGGTCTCGCTACAGGTTGCAAAGAGCAGATCAGGCGGTGGCTGGCCAGCCTCACGATTGTCTACTCTGTTTACTCTACTGGATACTTGTTGGCCTACCATTTCACCATTCACGTCAGGATCCCCCTGACATTAGAGGACTGGGGCTGAGGCTGGAGGGCTGATCGGAGTGTCTCTGTTCAACTTGCATGGTATACTGGGTACTTTTGATCTTGTGCAAGCAGTTGGAGGGGGGCCCAGGACAGGAGCATGATCTGACCTGGTGAGCACTTGCCTTTCACCAAAGCTTGAAAACAAGTGTCCTCATCCCAGCAAACCAGCTGAGATCATTCACGGTAGTTGCAGTGGTCTTAGGGTAACCAAAGCCTCAGTGTAATCTTCAGCAGCAGTTACTTATAGACTGGAACCAGTGGAAGGCAACCTGGCTCTGCACAGCCGGGACTCTGAACCTGTGGAGAAAATGTCTGGCACTACCCTGTCTGATTATGGCCCCATTGGGATTGGGGTGGGAGGGCATGCTGTCAGGCTTACAGTGAACTTTATTTCTCTGTTCCCTCCATCTTCATCGTCCGCTCCACGCGCCAGCCACCTCTTGCCTCAGAAGCAAAGGCAATGACTTTTGTTATGAGCCAGCAATTCAAGCTCCCGCTGCTCTCTCCCCACCAAAATCTGTAACAGACACTAAGGAGTCTATGTTCCGACAGGCCACCTCCCATCCCCAAGTTCAACTGTGCCTCACTCAGCGGTACAATGTGGATGGGTCTATTTGGCAGCTACCAGCGGGAAAAGGGCAGGATCCGGGAGCAAGATCAACACAGACCCCTCTGCACCCAGAACCGATATGTGTAGGCGGTTTGGACCCAGGCGCCTTGTTGGGGGACCCTGTCAGACTAGTTTAATAACATTGAGAAAGAGGATGAGGACCTATCAGCTCTGGGTGCACAGGATGTCAAATGCGCGTTAGGTGCGCAGTGAGCTCTCAAATCAGTCCTCAACAAGTTCTGATCCCTCTACTCCTTCATCGCTTCCCTTAAGGACACTGAGTGGGTTAGGAGTGCTGACTACTACTCAAGTCAAGGACTTTGCTACAGCAGCCTTTGATTCAAGGGATAGTCACTTCCAAATCCTCACTGGATGGGGAAGATGAGTTATCATGGGATCCAGATGGGACAGAACTGACACCAACCAATCGATCTCCACATTCCAGTGTCCTCTATTATTCCATTAACCGATGACCGGCCACTTTACAGTAATAACGTTCAAGGGTTGGACCTCCCTCCCCTGCTAGGCTCATTGGTGGCAGAGCCGCCATAGGATGCACAGGATAACCCTACTCTGGATGCTATTTACCAACTTCTTTTGCAGCATTGGGAGAACTTTCCGGTAGACTCACTCACATTGATAGCTGCCTACCTGAAAACTCATGCTATTTTACATAAATTGACAAAAACATGGACTGCATACAATCCCGCCTTGAGGCAGTTGACGCATCGCAGAAGGCCCTCTGAATAGAAGTGGAGGAAAACAGCTCAGGGATCACTCAACATGATACCTAGCTAACCACTCTTGATACAGGTCATGCAGAAAAACTTGTGGGCCAAGAAGGTTGCCAAAGGCTAGGAGGGCAATGACCCTAGGGGGTTTGTGGTCTATTCATTTCGAGAAGATGTTCCTTCTTCAAGCGACAGGGATTTTGACTGTATTATTCAGAGGCGACACCGATTTGCATTCAGACTTCCCAACAAACCCTCTCACTTTCCTTGAGCTATTCTTATCTACATCGGAACCTACATTCCTTGCCAAGAGTTCTACCACACTGCTACTCCTAAGATGCCTGCTAAAGCCTATGGGGCCGATTTTTGTCATCAAATGGTGGTGAGGCACTGGCAGCTCCAAGAGCATATAGCAGTGCTGGGGGCAACTGTCTCTCTCAAGGAACCTGAAACTTTTTGGATTCAAATGGTGGGCCGAGCTTTCTTACGTTATGGATGTTTTAAGGTGCAGGAACTTTGGAAAAAGTAGTAGCCCGCTGGCTCAGACTGTATTGACTGTATTGACTGTATTGACTGCTGTGTAAAATGTGTTCATTTAACGAGGCTTCCCTGTTGTTCATTAATATCATGGTCACCCGTTGGGATGGACTTTATTGGCTAAGGTCATGACCACTTGGGGAGGGTGAGAGGTCTCTGGATGGGTGGATCTCGCTTTCAGAGGGTCGGGAGGAGGGGTCAGAGTTCAAAGAAGCTGCTTTTCCACCCCGTTCTCTCTTTTTGTCTTCATATCCTTCATCTTTCTCTGGTTTCACAGCTTCATGGGGGATTTTCTTATCACTTAATTCTTAATTCTTTCTCATCTGCAAATTCTTTTTTTCTCTAATTTTTCTGAATAGCACCTACTCCACTGGGCATTCCGGAGTTGTACGTCCAGTGGCCAACCTTGAAAGGAGCCTTAATAGATGGTAACAATGGTGGGGGCGAGGGGGTTAGTTACCCCTTCCTTTTCTAGGGCATTGTTTTCAGTTCGCCATTATGGGAACCAGGGGTGCGGGGTGATGGGGTTGGGGGTGCTGTGCTGGCTTTAATTTGAGTTGGTTTGTGAAGACACTATGTGTTGGGGAGGTAATGAAAATATCAGGTTGAGATATTTGGCATACGGTGGAACAATGGTGTTTATCAGTATTCGTATCAAGCAATTACTTCATGGGGTGAGTCTGCAGCAAATCGTATGTATGAGGGGTGGCTCGTGGAGTCTGAGTCTGAGCTTGAATGATAGTGGCTCATGATAGTAGGCATCCTGGCGACAAATGTATACTTTGTCATGAATATTAATGGGGTCAAGTGGCCACACAAGCGGAAGTTGGTACTGGAGGAGTTGAACACCGTCAAGCCTCAAATGATTTGCCTTCAGGAGACGCACATCGCCCAGGCGGAAGGCACCTTGTTAAGGGATCTTGGTTATGGAGTATTGTCTATTTGTTCACTATTTTTTCACTTCCGCACAGAGGGGTGTTCCATTGTCGGGATGGTGAATGGAGAGTTCTATACCAGAGGGTTGATATTGGGGGTGATGGCTTCTGCAGACTATCCAGCAGGATAGCATCTACTTTACCATCGGTTTTGTCAATGGTCTGAACTCTGACGATCTAAAGACCTTTGATTTTTTGTTAACTGAGCTCCATCTTTGGACAACACCCTTTATTGTCTGCGGTGACTTGAATGTGATGCTATGTCCCAACAGGGACAGTATTGTAGCTTGGAATGGGCCCAATTGGAGTCCCTCCTGGAGCCGTTTATTGTTCCGCGGGCATCGTTCAAGAGCAAATCTGGGATAAGCCATTCAAAAATTATCACGCCAGGTAGTAGTCCCGCTTAAAAAATAGCGATGATTTGGGGTGGATTCTCTCTTTTAGAATAAATGACAGTCCCAATGCTAACACCATTCTTTGGATTAGGGTTGAGGACAGCGAGCTTGTGGTCAATTTAGCCACTGCTAGAGATGTCTTTTGGTGGTTTTATCAAGTTCTCTACCGGGGTGATTACTCCTCTTCCACTGATAACAAATGCAATTCACTGCCTGGTATTTCTGTCATAGAATGAGCCATACTAAAAGATTGAGGATGAGAGCACCTATAACTCTCTCTGAAGTGGAAACTGCTGCTGGCTCCCTGGCTAAAGGCTCTTGACCCGATCAGATTTCGCTAGAATGCTACACTACCTTTCTGCATGTTTTCCACCGACCCTTAGGGATCTCTTTAAATATTTTGAAGCTTCTGGCCGCATGCCTGTTCTTGCGGGGACACTAAGATTGTTATTTTTGTGGGTCATACCGCCCCATATCTTTAATACACACGGATTCACAGATTTATACATGAATTCTTGCTAACCGGTTGGCTGCTGTTATATTGAGTTTGGTTGATCCAATCCAGCATGGCTTCATTCTGGGCCCCGCCACAACATCCAATGTCAATACAGAAATCACTACGCTGGAAATAGCCTCCTCAGGTTGGGGACCAGTTGGCACGATCCTTCTAGATGCTGAGAAGGCCTTTGACAGAGTCTCCTGGGCCTTCCTTTGGGGGGGTCATGGAGCCCGCTGGACTAGGCTCTGGCTTTTTCTCCAGAATTTGACATCTTTACATTGGGCTGAAAGCAAGGATCTGCTGCTCTGGGTCCCTCTCTGACCCCATAACTATCTCTTGAGGTGCCAGACAGGGGTGTCCTCTCTCCCTTCAGCTATTTTCATTATATATAGAGCTATTTATCCAACACTCCGCTTGGTTCTGCAATGAGGGCCATGGCTACAGGGGCATATGTTTGATGAATTCCTGCTGTTCGGTGTACCAATTGGTCTAGTTGTTGGAATGGTGGATTCAATGTATTTTAAGCTGCCTTGATTTAAGACCCTAAAGATTTTTCATCTTATTTGCAGCTCTTTCAAGCAAATTTTTTCCACTCTTACCCTGCTCGATCAGTAAACCTGTCTAGGATACAATCCCAACTTACCCTCCTGTGTGCACAACTGCTTTCTCGAGAACTAAGAGAGGGCTTGACTCTTCACTCTTGGTCAACTATTGGATGGGTTGGGTTCTTTCCTTTGAGAATATACAGCAGCAGTAATCTCTTCCCCATAATTGCTTTAATAGGTAACTCCAAGTCAAACATTTTACATCTAGGGGCCAGATGTAGGTGAAATAGATTTACCGATTTTAAATTACCGAATTTTACCGATTCGGTAATTAAAAATCGGTAAATCTATGGGGTCGACATGTAGGTATTCCAGATGTGCTGGAATACCGAATCGGATGATTTCGGTATTTACCGATTTGGTAAATACCGAATCGGTAATGCCCATGCATTCCTATGGGCTTTGAAGCCCATAGGAATGAATGGGCATTACCGATTCGGTATTTACCGAATCGGTAAATACCGATTTTCACAAGGGTGCAGGGGGTGTCACTTTGACACCCTCTGGCACCCCCAAAACAGGCTCGGGTGCCATGTGGCAGGCATACATGCCCTAAGGGCAGGTCTGCCTGTCACATGGCATAGGTGTGCATGCACACATGTGCATGCACACCGGAATCGGTATTTTACCATCAAATTGGATTTGATGGTAAAATACCGATTCGGTAAGGCTCCTGGGACTCTGAAGAGTCCCACCTAAATATGGGTGGCTCAGATTCGGTAAATTTACCGATTTTTTATTTTACCGAATCGGTAAAATTACCGAATCGGTAATTTTACCGATTCGGTAAAATAAAGCCCCCTACATGCCAATCACCTATTTACCGATCGGTAACGGCCGAAAATACCGATTTTCGGCCGTTACCGACCGACCTACATCGGGCCCCTAGTCTTAATGAAGACCAGTTTTGGTGCTCAGATAATTCTTTACTAGAGCTGGTAGCAAAGGCTCCAGCAAAGACAAATATCGGCCTACTATATAAGTTAAGTGCTGTTTCCGGTGTGGCCTTGCGGGCGCTAACGTGGATAATATCCCTGCCTCTTGTCCTGTTCTGCAATTGTGCTGGGACTTTGTCTTTGGTAAGATGTACAGTATCTCAAAACTCCAGGTGGTGATGGATCCGAAATTGATCATTCTGGGATACTCCACGGCTATCCCTCCACATTTAGCAGGCTTATATTTCTTTGCAATCGCAATGGCCAGACTTGCGTTGTCACACACCTGGCTTTCTAGTGTGACCCCATGATCCTTGGAACTAGTGGCATGACTTCCAGCATGTTGGAAAGGATTCTGGTAGAGAATGCACCATGGAGATGGAGGTTGATGCATATATGGGATCCAATCTAGCTTTGGATAACGGGTGCAGTTGCTGGTCAGGACGCTCAAGATCAGTCTTTATACCACGTTTCTCACTACACTGCTCCCTCTCTTTATCTTTTTGATGGTCATTTTGGCTGTTTCCTAAAGAATGTATTTTGCTCAAATATTGTTCCCAATTCGTGTTTAGACTTGCCTTTTTTTACTGTTCCCCGTTACTGTGTATGTATGTTTCTCATAACTCAAATAAACAAATATTGTGTCAAGATTATTGAGAACACAAATATCATGAAAGTAAGTTTCTGTAGGTAAGGAAAGTTTTACCATATGGAACTGCAATTGGTTTGCAGCACCTATTAGATCAGTTCTGCGCCTTCATGATTAGCTTAGACTGACGGTTAATAAATTCAAAACACATATAATGATTTCTGAATCTCGAAAAAAGGACAATAGGGCTTTCTTAGTTACTGGTGTGAAAATTAGAAAGGTTCCGTCTTATTCGTACCTGGTAATAGCATTTGATGACAGACTGGCTTGGGCCACTTTGAAAGGGTGGAGGGAAAATGCTCCAGCCAGCAGCACAGAAGCAGATGTAGATTGTGCAGCCAGACTACATAGAAAGCCAATCAAAGAGCTGTTCAGAATGTATTAATCCAAGTGCTTCCCAGGTGCTACATGTGGGTCTGGTGTTTGAAAGTGCCTTTTTTGCATGGTTACCCCCACACTTCTTGCCTGACACATGATGTACTTTGACTTGGTCTGCCCTGGGCCCCTGCCAATTAGGTTCCCAGGGCCTGTGTTCTTTCCCAAAACTGTACATTTGTACCCACAATTGACAAATCTCTGGCCACAGGTAAGCCCTTTGTAAAAGGTACCATGGGTACCCAGGGCACAGTGACCATGGAAGGCCTCTAAGGGCTACAGAACCTATTGTCTATCGTTAGAGGCCCTGTACCTTAACAACTACAACCTGCCATTGCAGACAGCATGTTTTGGTGCAGAGAAAAGTGAAGAGTCAACATGGCACACAGTGTGTCATGCCTGCAACCCACTTGAGGTAAATCGCCCCTCCAGCAGGTGCAGTAGCCCTAAGGTGAGGGTACAGTGACATGAGCCCTGTACATCTACAGTGACTAAGTCCATTCATAGACATTGTAAGAGTAGTAAAGCCATAAAGAGTATATGGTCTGGAAGTTGGTCATAACGAACTCCACAGCTCCATAATGGCTTTACTAAGACCTGGTACATTTGGTAGCAAAGTACTCAGCACATTAAACCCACACTGATCCCAGTGTGGTATTTAATGTAAAATGCACTCAGAGGGCATCTTAGAGGATTCCCCTGAAGGACGACCAGTCCTGGAGTGGTTCCTGAATGGCTACTCACATTTGCTTTACATAGCACCAGTTACGTTACATGAGGACACGCATTCATTTTAGGCACGGGGAGATTAAGTGATTTGCCCAGAATCACAGGAGGTTTTTTTTTTGGCGTCGATACCGAGACTCGAACCCAGATCCCCAGGTCCGAGGTCGAGCACCCTAGCCGTTAGGCCAAGCTGTTCCTGCATTTGCTGCCCCAACAACTGGCTCCCACTGGTTCTGAGCCCCACTTTGGACTGGAGAATCGGCAGGAAAACTAAGCTAACATGAGATGAATGCCCACCTTTGACAACCCCACCCCACTACTTAGATCCTATATCTTGAAGATGAGGGGACCCAGACAGTTAGGAAGAGGCTCATGCCCCCCTCCCACTGGAGGGTGGCATAATAGGGGGTGTACCCACCCCAAGGAAGGTACCCATCGGGCCTGACCTGCAACACCCTTTAATGCCCCTAAATTTAATATTTAGGGGCAACCCTGAACCTTGCCTCCTCATATTTGAGGAAGAAAGAAGAAAAAACGAAAAGCTGTGGTGATCCTGGAAGACTACACCAACTGCTTTGGACCTAGCCCTACCAGTCTGTCCTGATTCTGACCTGACTATGGCGAAACCCTGATCCCTAAGGTCCTGCCCTGCACCCATCTGACAGACTCTGTCTCCCTTGAGCACCAGATTTGCTCAACAAAAACTCACCCACAGAATCTAGATTCAGGCTGCACCACGATTCTGCACCACTCTGTGCCTGACACCCACAGTCCCAGCAATCCTGACCTGGGATCTGGTCATCCCCAACCTCCCACAAGCTTCACGCCAACGCCTGCAGCCTCATCCTGAAGAGTTCACCCTTCCGCAACCCAAGCTGGTAAGAAGATGCCAAAAGACACCCCTGCACCCAATTATCCATGGCCTTGGGTGGCCCAACCGATGGTGTCCAGCATTTCCAAAGATCTAAACTTTCCTCTCCAGCCAATGATCGCCTTCAGGAAGCCTCCCTGCCGAAGCCTGTAGCATCTTTTAGAAACAGAAATCTCCATTGAATTCCACAGGGTTCCAGACGTCGCCTGGGCACTCTGCACCCAAACGCCCCTGTGCCGCTGGTGGCGCAGCTTCTGTGTTGTTTGTTGGCCCTTGCAGTGCTAATTCTAACCCCAGCAGCTTTGCTCCCACAGCCAAATGGCCTTCTCATAAGAAGTCCCAGACCAAAGGCCCACTTAGACCCATTGGCTAACATTATGCCTGTGCACCTTTCACCCTGCCGCCCTAGTGCCGCTGGTGGTATAATTTGAGTGCCCAATTGGACCTTGGTGAATCTTGGTCCTAACCCCCAAAACTTCTACTCGTAAACTGTTTATAACATTCTTTTCACCAAAGGTATCAAAGATACGAGTTTTGTTCCTAAAAATCTAGTTGATCTACTGTTTCATGTGAAAAAAAGTAACTGTGCTTTAATTTAAGAATTGTCATACTTACCTGTAAATGATAACAGCCAGTGTATGACATATCAGCATATCACCTCAAAACCTAAAAATGTGACTGAAAAGTAATCCAAGAGTAATCAAAAGTAATCTCACTGTAAACGGTTTTAAAAGTAATATAAACCTGTAAGCAATTCCAATACAATCCACAATTGCATTTGTGTGTAAAGCTTTCAATTTGAAAGTGTTCTGACCCATGCCAAATCTTGCTTGGTTCTACAAAATAAAATACAAGTATATCTTTTTATTTATACATAATTGATCTGAGTCCAGCCTCTGAGTGTGTACCATCAGCCTTGAGTGAGAGAACACAATAAATGCTGAACACACCCTCTGGATAAGCCTAACTGCTCACCCACGCTACCACAAAGAAAGCTGTTAGTACTTGTCTTATTTAGCCTCTGCTATACCTCTCGGGACTCCCCAGGCACTGTACACACTGTACCTTTGGTATAGTTTATACAGACTGTACAAAATCAAGGGGGGGGCTAGGGAATAAATACAGGGGTACGTCCCTTTCCCCAAATTAATACAAGACTTAATCAATGTGGACAAACCACTATGTGTACGCAGTTAGATTACTGTAAGTAGTGTGCACATGGACCCATTAGGTGTTCTTAAAAGACCCCTCACACACCAACCTAGTTGGTGTCATGCTTCATCATTGGGGTCCCAACCGGTCGGCCGAGTGCCTCCCGGCTTTGCTACGCAGCCTGATTACAGCGGAGCTGGTGTTGTGCATAAATGTGAAGTGAAGTAAATTTTTAAAGTTAAAATTATCTCTGAGAATCATTTGCCTCTAACTTTAATAATGGCGGCTCAGGATATGTTAAAAAACAACATGTATAATGCAACTAATCAGGAATTAGTCCCGTAAATTGACTATGTGTGGCGGTCTACATGTTTCAGCCTGTGAAAAAAATGAAAGGGCTTTCTTCAGGACCAGGTGAGTGAATAGTGAGTGGCAAAGGTGAATGGTGCCACGTGAAACCTTTTGTAATACCTCCACACACGCTAGGTGTGTGGTTTTTTGTGTCGGGCTTGGGGGAAGGGTTGCTCGTCCAAGAAACCGATTTGATCTTGGTGGTCCCTCCGCTGCAAACCTGTCTCAGTTCCTCGTAGTCCCAGTTGTTAGCTGTGTGCAAGTTCACCAGTAATTTAATATGTCATTTGGAAGTTGGACTTTGGGTACTTATGTGATTTAGTGACAATACAACCTCTTCTGCTATGGTTGAAAATTTTGATTAAGTAAGAAACTGTATTGAATCACTCAATTTTAGCTGATGTCTGGAAATGGAAAAGAGTTTTAAAATTCCATGGAACACATATATATCTAAGACCTATAATTGGCGGTACCAAATGAGTTGTTTCTGAACCCTTTTCTGCCAGCTTTGCCAGAACATTGATAAAATGATATTTAGCTAAATGTCCAGAGGAAAAAATGCTAAAAAATACAGAAATGTCTACAGTTGCTGGCCATGTTCAGATTTACACTTGTTGAGGCACTGAGCCTTATTTGACTTAGGTTAATAACTTACACCACTGGTTCCTTCTTATCAGACTACGCCTGAATACCGTTCATTTCCTTGTTGTTTATCCTTGGCAAGGTACATTTGCTGCTAGCATGATGGGATGCCCATGTGATGGACATTCTGCGTAAAGCACAATACACTTTATCCTTTTTTGTAAATTTTATTCCTCAATAATGAGAGTGCTTATTTTACCTTCCTTGAAGAAGGCGAACTATAAACGGTGCCGGGATGCTATGGAGTTTTTACAAACCTTGGTCGACCGTGTCGAAAAAATGGGAATCCACTCCGCTGCGAGAGACCTGCTTGCCTCCTTCCTGGCTAATAGAACTCAGGCGGTCACTCTTGGACCATTTCGATCTGCCAAATTGTCGCTGCCGTGTGGGGTTCCTCAAGGCTCATCCCTTAGTCCGACACTTTTCAACATCTATGTGTCGGACCTTGCCAGTGTCATCAAGGCACATGGGATGAGCCTAACCTCGTACGCATACGACACACAGTTGGTGTTGGCCATTAAGGGTGACGGACAGGAGGTGGCAGAAAGGTTCCAAAGAGGCATGATAGCTATCGGTGAGTGGATGGCAGGAAACTGCCTGAAGCTCAACTCCGAGAAAACGGAGGTTGTCATCTTTGGCAACCTCTTGCCACCGTGGCCCAATATTTGGTGGCCATCAACATCTGGCACCCCACCTTGCCCAACCCCAAAGGTGAGAAATCTGGGAGTTACCTTTGACAATCAGCTGAACTTTATGGCTCATGCCAATAAGGTAGCGTCCTCGGCCCATTTTAAGCTCAGAATAATCAGGAAAATCTTGCCTTTTCTGCCTGACACAGCCGCCAAGACCCTGGTCACGTCATTGGTTTTAAGTTCACTAGATTACTGCAACGGACTCTTTCTGAATGCACAATCCAGAGTCACAAAGAAGTTGCAGACGGTACAAAATGCGGCAGCACGCCTGCTGTCCAAAAAACCAAAATTCGCACCCATCTCAGATACTCTAAGGTCCTACCATTGGTTGTCCATTCAAAACAGGATAAAGTTTAAAGCGATGTGCATAGTTTACAAAGTAATGCAGGATCAGGGGCCTCGCTTCCTTAAAGATCACCTAATACCTTACAGTCCTGCTAGAAAGCTACGATCTTCAGCACTTAACCAATTAGTGGTCCCACGTAGCAGAACAGTGACATGGGGTGACCGCCGTTTCCTAGTTGCGGCCCCCAAGATCTGGAATACCTTACCATACCACATCAAAGCCAGTCCATCGCTCTTACAGTTTAGGAAAAATCTGAAGACGTGGTTATTCAACCAATAAATATAGTACACCTACCGCATCCTCACCTCTAAGGAATGACATAACTGCAGTTTAGCGCCGAGACACCCAAGGGTAATTGTTCGCGCTCTATAAATGTCAGAAAATAAATAAATAAATAAATAAACAACCTATTTACAGCGATTGATACAAGTACACTCTGCAACTGTAATATGAAATGATACTTTTGTGTGGCATGTTTCTAGATTTGTATTCTCATGATTTTGAAAAACAATGAATTTTGAATATTGTTCGTATATATTTTGTGATTTTGATGTCTGCAAATCTGTTATGGTCATTGGATGATCGAATAAAGAAAAATGATAAACTCCACATATATGTATCTTGACAATATATATATAGGGAGTTAAGAACAGTACATCTATAGTTACCTATTTGCACTGACTATCTTGATATCTGGGTCCTCAATATTTTGACATAATATTATATTGACATTGTATTTCTGTTTCCGATATTCTGCTGTGATCCCTCTGAGAGCCAGTCAGTGCAGCTCTGCTTATCTGCATTGAGTGAAAGCATAAAGCACAGCAGGAGGAGGAGGAAGGAGACCAGGGCAGGTAGTGGGATAGCAGGTAAGGTATTTATTTTTCAGTTATGCGTCAGGGAGGAGAGGGCATGTTATGTATAGCTCTCCTATTATCCTCAAGCCCTGCCCAATAGCTGAAGCAAAACACAGATGATTTTGAGGCTATATATTCCAAACAATTATAGATGGGTAAAAAGTGAATTACGGGTTGTTTTTCACCTCGAGGTTCTGAGTGACATCATACACAAGCTAGCTTCGCTCTCGTCATCTAGTTGACATCATTCGGAACCCCTAAAATCGCTCTGAACCCCTGGTGAAAATCATCATTGTAATTCACTGTTAACCTTCTACAATTCTTTATGATGTTAGAATTGATACCAAGATTCCCAGGTCTATGCATGACTAGATAGGTCAGTCCTGTTTTTTTCTGAGAATTCTGGAACTTGTAGACTTATTTCAACCAATATGAAACCAGAAGTATAAGTCCCAGAATTCTAAGAAAAAACCTGAACTGTACCATCTAGTCAAGAATGGACTTGGGCAATTTGGCAGGTATAGATAAGCCACGGGCAGGACATTTTCTGAAGCTATTAGTTGTTCTCGTTACTCCTATTTATTTTGTCCAGTTTTTACTATTATTTTTAAACATCTGTTTGTTACACATCCTAAGGACTTAAAAATGCCACATTCAACGCCCTTTACAATTAATCCGGTATAACAGCACCAGGGGCCTCATTTTTGCGCTTCCAATGCGTCACTTTTTGTGACGCATCGGTGGCGTAAAACATGCCTCCTGTTGCGCACTATTTACAAAGTGACGCATCTAAGTAGATGCGTCACTTTGTAAACCCCTACGCTACATTATACCTGCGTCAGGTATAATGTATGCAGAGGGGTCGTTCCCCCGCAAAAAGCCTCGTAATAGTGACGCAGTGAAATGTATGAGATTTCACTGCGTCACTTTTAGGACGCTGTTGCGTCAAAATCTTGCGCGTGCCTCACAGCAGGCGTAAGACTGATGCAAGACCTTTCACATGGGGCCTTCCCCATGTGAAAGGACGCATTACTGGAGTTGCGTCACTTTTGTGACACACTCCAGCAATGCGTCACTTCTGCGCTTACAGATACGTCAGAAATACTGACGTATCTGTAACTCCTTGCGACATAATGCGTCATACATTAAATATGACGCATCAGGTAGGTCGCAAGGAGTGCGCACTGAGAAGTGACGCATCGCTGCTTTCATGCAGCGATGCGTCATTTCTCATAAATGAGGCCCCAGGATCTTAATAACCTTCATGCATTGAGCCTTAGATATATGGGCTAATAACAATGCATGTGAATGAAATTTTTTTTTTTGCATGTCTAAGAAATGGTTAACATTTAGTTTCTAGTCAAAAACTCTCCTATATTTAACATAATTACTCAAGATTACAATTAAAAAGTGAATTGGTAAGGCATATATTTATCTATTATACGTTGAAACTATATGAGGGCCTTGTGTAGAGTCTGGCGGACAGCACTCTTTTTTATGGCAAAATGTGTTCGTACATATAGCAATATGTGACAAAACATCCACACTCTAAATCGTGCCTTAGTTTGTAACGTTTTGTGATGTATTCCTTTAAATTCGCACGGTAGTAAACAGAAAACATGCCTACCCGCCCCCAGCCTCGGGATCCAGTCTAGCGTTAATTAAAAGTCCTAGCAAGAAAGCTCAGGCGTCGCACACTGGGGAGTTTCTTTCGTAGCCATGGCAACTCGATTCTTCAATGAGAAACCACTCCATAGATGTTTGTAACTAGGGCGTTCTAACCCAGTGCGACAAGCAGGCAAACACGCTTGTATTACTATTCTAAGGTGTAAAATGGTCCCCTCGTCATTAAAAATGCAAGTCAGGCCTCAGTGTCGCTCATATTTGTTTCTCCCTTATGACTTTTCAGTGGCGGTTACCAAAACAACTAAAGGCCCAGATTGCACTGTTATTTACCAATTATTGAACTCACCTGTTGTTTTTCGTTTGTTTGCAATGCGCTTTGTCTCCGCTGAATGCATTTCGCTCACTTTTTGTTTCTTACCTGACTGTCGTATCACGGAAAAAAGTAATCACATTAATATAAGGAAGACATTTCTGTGAGCCAGCTTGCTGCTGGACATAACAACACTGTGCTAAAGAGACGTGATTGTGGTAGCACGTGTTTCCTTGAGAAAAAATAATTCATTAACACAAAGTATTGCGTCCTTAGGTTCGGGATGTGTTTCGATTTCTGGCACTTGATAACCCGAAGGAAAGCAGAAACAGTATGTATATACCAGCTGTCATATACCATGAAAGATGAATGAAGCAATCACTTAAAAAAAAATATAATAATAATAGAATTAGCGTAAATAAAATGCTATTAAAAATTTCCAGGCGGTTTACCACATGTTAGATTGCTGTCTAGCACGGTGGCAAGTGGAATACCATTAGATTTAATTGACACAAATAATCCATTGGACCTGTAAAAATAATTACGAATGAAATTCAAACCAGATTTGAGCTCATGCTGAACAGGTTGCGACTTGCATTGTAGGTTAGATTTATGAATGAATAGCATGATCTAGAGTTCATCCTTAGAGGATGCAAAGTAAGTTTTAGGTTTTTTTAACGTGCCAATTACAAGTACTTAAAAAAAGGAAATCAAGTGCAATTTGTACGAGTAAGTCAAATCTAAGTATATATGTTAATGTTTGTTCAAATCTCATTTTCCAAAACCATAAGATTTCATTAGTAGTTCCCATGTAATATTTAACATACTGCGATAGATAAGCGCTAAGACAGAGAGCAAAATACCAATACAACTAGGGTTGCCTGAAGCTATAACACGTTGTGCCCCAAAAGTCACTTCTTAGTTGCAAAAAAACCAAAATTTTTTTAGAAGCAAACACACAATCGCCCAAAAGTTCTAAGCAGTGGGACTCTTGTGAGAAAATCGTGATTTTTTCAATGCTTTAACATACACCTATTTTCAAAATTAGTAATGCAAGTGTAACTTGTGTACCGTTCCCTCATTAGTGTGGAGTTGACCAACACGGAAAATCTACATATGCAAAATGCTTGTCAGTAACGTCATCAGTGCCAAGTCTAAGAAAAACACACACTTCAACATAGGCAACGGGAAAGCAGGAATATCTGTATACTTAATGAAGGCCAATGTTTTTGAACTGTGCAAACATGCCCATTCAGATTTAAAAAAACAGAAAATATATTGCTCTCCTTAGAACACAATCCCAAAACAGGTATCCCACATATATAACCAAACAAGAACTAGTAATCAAAAGTAATCGTGGTGATTCACATGAGTACAGAAATAATTCCCACTAGACAGCAGCTTGGGCCTACTGTGGGGGGACAGAAAGACTACTAGATAGAAAGCATTTCAAAATGGCTCTAAAACAAACTAATAATTGGGCAGCCACCCTTGACATTGGGAAATACATTCATCCCCGAGGAGGCAATAGAGTCTTTCAGTTCAACTGGGGGACAGTTAGTCCTGATTTAGGAGGTTGACTCAAATTTGCCCCCAGGGGATAGAAGGCCCACTAGACATTAGGGATTAATCAATTTGTGAAAAACAAAGAGAGGACATCACATTCTGGCATTGGGCCACGCTCCTTTCCCAAACGTGCAATAACATCTACCTGTCCCCAGGTACAGAGAGGGGGTTTACCCTCAATTTGCCACTTTGGGGAGAAAGTAAGTAGCCTGGGATTTCAAGATGATGGCAAAAGGATTGAAGCAGTCCAGACTATCACCAGACCACACCCCAATCCCAAAAGGACAATCGTTTTTCTTTCCCCGGGGATCAGGGCCCGCATTATATATCAAGCATACTGTTCAAGTTTTGCGCCACGGTGCACTTTTAAACAGGTGCTCAGGCGCAATGATAAACAGTTTACCGATTTTCAATGAATAGTCTGCCCTCAGGGCAGCTATGAACTCGGGCATGCCCTGGGGGCAGCGCATTCAGTGAAATTTGGGGCGGCTGATTTAATCAGCCTCTTTGGCAAGGGGACAGATATCCCCTTGTAGGCAGGTGCAGTGAGTGACTGCACCTGCTTGCAGTGGGATCTATAGGGGGGTCCCCCGTTAGTCCTCTCCAGAGGGGTGTCCTCAGGAAGCGCACTGATAGTGTGCCAACTTTTTTACGGCACACTTTCAGTGCCCACATCTATAATATGGCACTGGCACAAAGAAAAACAGATTCCCTCATTTGCACGAGGCCATGCCTGAGGGAATGCCCTCTCGAGTTAGCGCTGGTGCTAAATGTGCACCAGCGCTATCAGTATTACAGAAAGGGCTGCAGGAGCATTTGTGGCTCCTTCTGTAATACCAAGGTGCCCTGAGGTGCACAAGGTGGTTGCACAGGCCCTTTGCACCTCCAGGGCACTTCTGTACTATAGCCCAGAAAGGAAGGTTGTCCTGATTTGGGGTTTGCCTACAATCTAACGCCCCCCGATCCCCCCACCCAGGAGGGTTTGAATCCCACTTGACACCAGGAATTAAACATTTTGGAAGACAAAAAGCTCTCTGAATGGCAAGAATAGTTTTTATGAAATAAAGAGGTGGAGTCTGGCCCATCCTGACTTCAGGTTCCATTATTCCCCTAAAAGTCTCAACTGTCTTTTTGCTCACCTGGGAACTAGAGCATTTCCATACATACAGCAAACAAGAGGAAATGTTGATTCTTATGCATATTGCTTTTACAGATGGGTGAGCAGAGTGTAGGTAAATTCCAATGTTCATTAATTGCTGTGACTGAAATTTCTGGACTCTACAGAGATCCACTACATTTCTACCACCCAGAGTTCTTCTACTTGTCATGATAAAAAATGCGACCCTACTTTTATGGCTCGGACTTGGGCGATAAGTCCTATCCCCCGAGTCCGAGCCATAAAAGTAGGGTCGCATTTTTTTATCATGATCAAACCAGTGACAATGGGAGTCAATGGGAGTCTTTCCATCACTGAAATTTACCGAAAATGTATGCTTTCAGGCAAAGTTTGAGGTTTGCATGACCTTGTGGGTATGAAAACATTGTTTATGGATTCTATTTTCAAAAGATGGCAGGTTTTATTACATTCAATACTGTATTACAAATTGTGCAAGGAATAACAAAAGTATTGGCCTACCAAAAAGCAATGGAGTCTCATATTAATGCAACAGAGACGGTCCGCATTTATGGAACTGGTGAAAAAGATTTGGTCTCACATAAATTCCTCCAAAAGTCTGGAACGGAAAAATACTGTTCTCTCACATAGGAGCTACTGCAGCTTCTGCACTGAACATATGGTTATCAGAGAAAATTATCCTTCAAAAGACTGCAAATGTATTTGATGTATCACACTTTGACTCTGGACATACCTTATGCTTTTCAGTTTGATGCATGATCAATCACCATTGAATGATAGTTTGACTGTTTGTAAAGAACTGTACATGAGATGCCATGTCAGACATTTCAGGTACATGTCAAGCAGGCAAATGCTTTGTGATTCATAGTAAGCTTCTCCCTGTGAAGGTGCATGATGTAGGGTCACATTAAACTGCAGAATTGGTTTCTTATAGTGTTTTATTGTTGTCCTGTTGTCCTGTTTCGTAAATGAGCATTCTTTTTAAAGTACTAGGGGGCATATTATTAAGAAACAGCGTTAACATTATCGCCGCATTAGCGGCAGAAAACTGCCGCTAAAGCGGCGATAATGGGCTTGACAATACGCCCTTGTGAATTCCCATCAAAGCCCATGTACTGGTGTGTACATGGGCTTCTATGGGAATTCTCTACGGCGTATTATCAAGCCCGTGCTGGATAATATGCCCCCAGGTCCGGTGCAATATGCATTGGGATTCCAGCAAGAGTTACTGTGCCACATCACTGAGATGCAACTTGAGTCCCGAGGCATAATGTGATTAGGACTCACCTTTGAGAACAATCCCTTCACTTACAAAGACGATGAAAAAGTGATGTACATAAATACCTGTGCCGATTCTTCTTAATCACTGTAAATCTGTCTAGTTAGTAGTCCACTGGCAGATAAGATTTGACCCCATTCTGTGCGCTTCTGAAGAAGTGCTTAGCCACTTTACATTTGCCAAGGAAAACCAAACATCCAGAGCTCCATTTTGACATGACTTCCCGACATAGGTGAAATGCAGCTTGGATTCATGAGCTCAAAAAGCTTTGGATACACATAATTCTAAAAATTAACCTGTGCTTAACCCTCTGGTCACTTGATTTAAAGCAGCCAGGCTTAACTTTGAAGTATAGTGTAAAGTATTTATGAAGCAGACAAACAGTAATAAATTAGAAATATAACACAAGATAAATCCCAAACCAATTTAGAGAAACAGAGTAGATTCTAATAAATAAAATGATACCAGAACAACAAAAATCCAATCAGTCGAACAGGAGTTATTCAATTTCAAATATTTAGGTAGCTATAGTGTCTAAAAGAACAAAGCACCACTAAGTCCATTTGGGTGCCCAAAAAGTGGATAAAGTCAAAAGTTCAGGCAGATGACTAAAGAATGTGACCTGGGTAAAGGGGCTAGGTTAGCTTCACTGAAAAATTTACATTCTCAATTTCCGGAGTGAAGAATAACGTTCACAATGGTACGTTCCACAAGGAGCAGGCATAGTGGCACGGATGGTTGCCTCTTTGGTGTGAAGAGCAGGCCTGGCCTCAGACACGGTCATCGCTGTAACACGAATATCAGATCAAGCATGGCTGATGGTCATTGCTGAAACTTTACATTAGCAGTTTCTGCAGGCTTTTGTGCAAAGTGATGATATTGCAGTGCTATTCATCACTGGTTGTTGCTGCGATGAATGGTGCAAATGGCTGGCAGTTGCTGTTGCGAGAGTAGTCTACTTCCCATAGATTCACTGTGGTGGTCGTGCAGGGTGGCAGAGTCTCAGTGCGGATGGGCCCATTCGCCAAGAGCCCAACACAACAGGGTTTCTCTGTTTCTTGTAGAGTAATGCACTGGATGCCAGCTGCCAAGGGTAAAGGAACTGGGCAGACACCTCTTGAGGACCGGGAACTCACTCTAGCACAAGTAATCAGGACTAAGACAAGTCAAGTAGCAGGTCCAGTGCAGCCGGTCAGCTGAGCAGTTGCAAGGGGGGTCCATGGGGCTTGTTGTGTTCCTGTAGTTCGGAACAGGAGGTCAACTAACTGACCCTTTGAGTAAATAAGGTTAGCCTGGGATGAAACAAGCAGGCCCTGTCCTCCTTTTCACCGATCAGGGCAGGCCTGAAGCAGCAGGATAGTCTTCAGGGGGGCAGTTCACTTAGGAGCAAGGCAGTCCTCAAGCAGAAGGGCAGCCCTTTTAGGAACTAGCCAGCCCTCAAGCAGTAGGGCAGTTATCTGGAGATCAAGGCAGCTCTTAAGTAGCAGGGCAATCCTCTAGGGAGAAAAGGCAGGCCTTCCAATTGAAATGCCTGCAGGTTCAGGAGTATACTAATGATTGGCTCTGGAGGTACAATATTTATACCTGGTGCCAGCCATTGAAATAGGGGACTTCCCTACACTGACTGCAAATATGGTTCTGGAAAGTACTCACCTTCCCCTGTCAATGCTCTAAAACGTCTGCAGTGACAACAGACTAGTGTCAAGTTCCATTTAATGTCCTAGAGGCAAGCCTTTGAAATGTAATTTGGGAAGGGAGCAACACTGCCTCCTTTCATCCAGGCAGGAGGGCCTATCCTTTCTTCAACCAGTCCCTTTATTTCACTATCTGGCAGGAATACACAAACCTCAGAGCAGAGCTATTCACAGTAATGCGAACAGCATACTGGTAGAAGGTGTAAAAGGTTAGGACAGGAAAATGCCATCTTTCTAAAATGGGTATTTTCAGACTGTGACTTAAAATCCAACTTTATCATTAAAGAGGAACTTACATTACAATTAATTTGAGTCTAAACAGCATATCTCTATTTGCTCCCAATCAAAATTGATCACTTATGGGTGCATGTCTTGGACAGCCAACATGGCGGGCGCAGCCTAATCGGGCTCTGTGCGTCCACACAGTATCCTCCTGAAATCCACCTAAATCCTGCTCAGAGGAGCATATCAGTGGGGATCTCAACTCGAACATTGCGTGGAAGGCTGCTTCCCGGCGACCGACCATGTAGCACCCCCTGGCGCAGGCACTCAGTGCTTCGAGGACGCAGAGGATGTGGCGCAGATCGAGGCCTGTTGTGGGCAGATTCTATCCCTGTGACCTGGCGTATTGCCCATGGTGCAGTGGAGGAGCATGGGGTCTGGTTGAGGCCCCGAAGGTGAGCGGTGGTGTCTGGAGTGGCGGGCCCAGCTGTAAGCGTTGACATGCGGGTGATTTCCTGTGGCTGGGACAGGCCACAGGAGGAGAGAGAGAGGGCCCACTCCCTCCCCTCGGAGCTGCCGGCCGCTGTATGAGATTTTCGGGCAGAGCTGCCGTGCTGCACCCAGGCCGCCGCTGCGGTGATCCGGCGACCTCTCGTGCCCCGATGGAGTTCCCAGGGAGGCTCCGGGAAGGCTCCTGCATCTACTCTAGGCCAGGGGCGCCATATTGGTCTCTACGTGACCTGTGCATAGGTCCACCTGCAGAGAGGGCCTGGCGCCTCGGCCTGGTTCCTGATTCTGCTTCTGCGCCTACACATCTTGTTTTTGACAAGGGGAGCCGGGGTAGATCGCAGTGTAGCCTCGCGGCAGAAGGAGGCAGAGACCATAGGTGAGAGTGAAGGTTTGTCTTCCCAGCCTGCACCCTGCTGTGTGTTATTGAGAGCACAGAAACATCTGTGAACACCGGAGGAGTACGGAGTGGTGGCTAAAAAGAAACCACCCCCTCGGGAAAGTCAGAGACCAGTGATCGCTAAGTTGCTGGATTACGCAGATCGGTATGCCATCTTGCAGTTTGCTAGATCACACAAAGGCAAACTCCTCTATGACTCGAGGCCCATAATGGTATTCCCTGACTACACATACCTGGTCCAACAGCAACGTCAGTCCTTTGTAACGGCAAAACGTAGGTTACAAGACCTTAATATGCAATACATGCTTCTATACCCACCCAGCCCAGATGTGAGTCATATTTAAATCTAAGTCGCATTTCTGTGACCCACGGGAGTCTGTCTGCGCCTTGACAGATGAACAAACTCACCTCAAACCGTATACGCCACCGCTGTTGGAATCAGACTCATCCAGGGCTCGCAGCAACACAGATCCTGAAGGACCAAATAAAAGAGATCCGGATCAGGCAGGTACTCCTCCAGTCCAGAAGGTACATCCTGAACTTGCCAGTCTGATGCTATTTGGTAGATCTCCTTCAGCGCAGTCTACAGTATGTGGCAATTGTCCTGTTCCACACTGACCACTGAGCTGGTGTGGACGCCAAGCCATGGGGCTGCCTTGCCCTTGAAAGTTTTTACCTACCCCTCTTAATGTTTTGTGGGTGGTTTGGGTACCTTTAGCGGAGGGGCCCTGGACCCCCCTGTTTGGGGCCAGGCACGCCCTGCGCAGTGTCAGATGCTCCTAGTTCATGGCAGTATCGGGTGGGGGTGGGGAGCATGGGGGGAAATATGGGGTGTTTTTATGGTGACAGTTTCATTGTTTTTATATGTGCAGGCTCATTATCTAGATTCCGACGCGTTAATCACAGTGATCTCACAAATACTGGATGATGGCACAGACAGACGCATCCCTTTTGGGGACCTTACCGTGGTTCCTGGAATGTTAGGGGTCTACTCAATAAAATTAAACGGGGTGCGGTCCTAAATCAGGCCAAGAGAAATGAGGCCGACTTTCTCTTTTTACAAGAGACTCACCTTCATGGCGCAAAAACCCCTTGCCTGGCCAGATTTGGGTACAACACTATCTACCATGCAGGTTTCACCAGGAGGTCGCGGGGGCTGCCATTCATATACATCGGAGAGTCCCCTTCATGCAATCAAACACTGGGCGGATCCAAGGTGGCGATATATATCATAGCAACGGGCACGCTCCATGGAGAACATATCACTATAGGTAGTTTTTATGCCCCCATCTCCCCCCACTGGGGACTACCTTTATCGACAAGATCTCCAGGGTCTGGGGGGAACATCCGGAGGGCCTGAGCCTCCTGGGTGGGGACTGATATGACACCATGGCTCCCCTTGACAGACAGCGTAACTCAGACCGCCACCCACCAGTAGGTTTCTCAAAGCTGAACCTTCTTGCCTCTAAATTAGGCTGGGCCGACATCATGCATGAATATCATCCTGCTGAACGAAGTTACACCATTATGTCCACGGTGCATGGCTCACAGTCCTGATTGGACTATTTTTTTACACCTGCAACACACATTCATAGGTTTTTACAAGTATCCCACCTCTCCAGAGGGCTTTTGGATCACTCCCCAGTGACTTTCAAAATTCATACCTGTTCCTGTTCCCTTCAGGTGGTGGAATTCCTCGTGGCATCTGCGAGACACACACTATCAGGATCAGGGCCTGCTTTAGGGCAATGCGACTGGTGCAGCCGCACTGGCTGCTGCCCTGTTGAGGGGGGGGCGCTCATCAGAGGGGGCGCTGTGTTTAACAATAACTTATGATTGGGGAGATGAGGGGCACATTTGCCTCGTGATAGTGACAGAATTCTAGGAGGCGGTCAGTGGGTGTGGTGGCACCAAAAAGGATTGTCGCACTGGAATCCACTAGTGCTAAAGCCGGCCCTGATCAGATTATGCTAGTTAAGGTAGTATCAGAATATCTAGACACTAATCTAGACTCTGTCCCATCCAAGGGTATCCTCTAGGAAGCCCTAAAGCCCACAATCGGTGGAGCAAAATCAGCAATTGTACTTTAGAGAAACATGTGCGATTAGCGCAGATGGCTGACCTAGAATCATGCCAAGTGACTCTGGTGGCGCAACTTAATCTGGATCCCAGCCCCTCTCTTCAATGTAATTTGCTGCAGGTGCCCAAAAATATACAGCAATATTTAATGGGCAAAGCAAAAGAGATCTGGACGGCGTCACAACACTGGATATACCAATGGGGGGACAAATTGAGTAAAATGCTCCACAGACTATGCCAGGGGGATAAATCCCCCACTCCGTCCCTACCCTGCACGACACTGAGGGGGTCCTGCGTTCGTCCCCAGAAATGGTAGCTCAGGAATTTGCACTGTATTTTTCCACATTATATGTGCATTGTGAGCAGCTCTCACAAGCCCAGATAGCTGAGTTCCCCAGGGATATCCCATCCCGACGGCTTACAGACCACATGCGGGACCAACTAGAGGCTCCCATCACAACAGACGAGTTGAGTGGGGCCTTGCTCGCCATGCATCCAGGGCGTGCCCCCAGACCTAACGGATTCTGCAAAGAGTTCCTAAAGCCACATATGCATACATTGGGCCCACATTAATTGGCAGCAATCCAATATGCCCTGGAGCGGAGTATACTACCCAGGGATTGGTGCCACACGTAGATCGTCTTATTCCTCAAACCAGGTCGCCCACCCGAGGTGCCCTCGTGATATCGCTACATTTCCCTTATCAATTTCGAACCCAAACTCTTAGGAAAAGTCCTTGAAGACCACCTACGGACTTGCATATCAGACCTAATTCACCGAGATCAGCCTGGCTTTATGCCTCACTGGGCCACCCATCATAACATCCGTAGGGTGCTTAACGCCATGGCGATGGCCCCAGAGCTAGGGTGCCCCACAGCTATATTGTTACCCTATATTGACAAAGCATTTGATTCCCTTAGTTGTGTCTACCTCTTCCAATTACTTGAAGCTGTTAATTTTGGCCTCCGGTTTATAGCACATGTCCGTTTGCTATACACTAACCTAACAGTCTCGGTTCGCATAGCGGGACATCGCTCAGACCCCTTCTCTATTTATAGGTGCACGAGGCAGGATTGCCCCCTGTCCCCACTGTTATTCGCCCTGGCGGTGGAACCCTTGGCAACGTGAGTTCATAGTGACCCGGTACTCCGTGGAATTGAATGGTCCCAGTCGAGCTCGGTTCGCATTGCACTATAATCGGATGACGTCCTCTTCTTTTTGACTGACCCATCGATCTTTGTACCACGTAGCTTGCAAATCCTCATAGTGTTTGGAGAAACTACAAGTCTTCACACTAACCCTGCTAAATCTGTGTTTTTTCTGGGATGTGGGGCCAAGGAATGGGTGCCTGGGCGACGCAGCTATCGCACGCGACTGGTAGTTTTGACTATCAGGGCATCTTCATGTCACTGTGTCGGAAGATTTAATGGGAATACAATATTAGCCCACTACTTATAAGTCTGGACAAGGAAACAACAATATGGTCCTCCTGTCCACTCTCTTTAAATGGGATTAAATGGGATTTTTAAAATGGTTTCTCTGTCTAGAATTCTCTATTGACTGCAACATTTTCCTCATTCCTGGTTTGCACAAATCAACGTTATACATAATAAATTCCTGTGGAATGGAGGTGTGATCCAGGTGGCGCCACACACGTGCGCACAATCCAGGTACTGTGAAGGTATTGCAGCAGCAGATTTATACGCATACTATGTTGCCTCTCCTCTGCTAATAATAAATGAATGGTGGTATAATTCCCCAGCCAACCCGGCATTTGCACTAGAGCATGCAACAATGGAGGGAGATCCTCTTCTCCAGCTCCTGTATACCTCAAGGAGCCAAGACATATTACCCCCAGCAAGCAGAACAGTGACACGCCTGTGGCGGTTCATGGTGCGGCAGATGGGGTGGTGCGGTAGCCTGACCCAGGCAACCCCACGGTATCATGGCACATACCTACGCCCAGTGGCGGCCCTGATGGGGTTCCGTGAATGGGACTTGGTGGGAATATCCACCTTGGGCGATGTGATGCAGGGCACCACTTTAAAATCCTTTCAGCGGCTAGAAGAAGAATTTCAGCTACACAGGACTCAATTTTATAAAATATCTCCAATTACGTAATGCTTTGGGCCACTTGATTCATGCTCTTGAGACCCTGCCTGAATTCCACCCTGTTGAGGGCTGCCTGATAATGGGGGGACCGGGGGAACATAAAATCTGTCAAATTTATCAAATGTTGACGACATATGCACGAACAACACTTAATAAGACTGGGAGAGCATGGCAGGACGACATTCCAGACTTGACCGACGATGACTGGTCAGAAGCCATAGCCAGCCCTTGGGGATCAGATGTGTCGTCATGCTACCACCTCACAGAATTTAAGTATATACACCGCACATATTACACACAATCCCTACTCTGGAGGATGGGAGTTATCCAGGCTCCTATATGCCTATGATGTGAGAGGGAGGAAGGGGCATTTTTTCATACAGTCTGGAGTTGTACTGCGCTGCAGCCATTCTGGTGGAAGGTATCGTCTTGCCTAGGCAATATACTCTCATGGGAGCTCCTGTACGACCCAAGACTGTTTCTCCTGCACAAGACTGATGGGATAGGGGCAAATAGGTCCAAACAGCATCTGCTCGTTTTGGCTCTTACCATTGCCAAACGAGACATTGCCCAGCTGTGAAAGGGGACATCTCCTCCGACCATAGGTAAATGGAAGACAGAACTGGACAGTTGCATCGGTGTGGAGATGGCAGTGTTTCAGGCCCAGGGCTGCCCTCAGAAACGTAGGAAAATATGGACCCGTTGGTCGACGTATCGTGGGATAGACTTACGTCCACTCCCATCTTTAGACCCCTGACAGGAATTACCACTCCCATAAATGACTATTGAAAGAATAATTCCATACTGTGTAGTTGTTTGTATTGGTACACATGTAACCTTTATACAGTCACTGGGTTCTAGAACAGTCTGCACTCTGTTCATATTGCTCAAAATTGCAAGTTTTGTAAGCATTGTAGTTGTTTAAATGCTATGGTACTCCTGACTCATATTATCCTCTACAGGTATTTGTAGGGCTCCAGACCAAATTAGGTCAGGAAAACCAAATATAATTTGTTATTAGAAAAAAATGATGACATATTAAATGTAATAAGGTAACCCCATGTAAGTGGATGGGAAAGATAGACCCTTGCAGTAGTGAAAAACGTGTCCTTCTTTTTAAAAACACGGGACCCTGCCATATTGGACTTTAGGGTCTACCTTAGTGATGAATTATATGTATTAAAAAGATAGGTTTAGGCCTAGCAAAAGGTTTATTTTGCCAGGTTAAAATGACAGTTAAAAACTGCACTACAGGCTGCAGTGGCAGACCTGAGGCATGTTTCGAAGTCCTTGTTTAGTGGGGGGCACACTGAATGCTGCAGACCCACTAGTAGCATTTACTTCACAGGACCTGTCCTGGGGTACATGTATTACCATTTACTAAAGACTTTGCACTATATTAAATGTGCCAATTAGGAGCAAGTAATTTTTACCACGTTGCAAAGGACCCAAGGACCTTAGCATTGGCTAGCAGTGGTAAAGTATGCAGAGTCTTAAAACCACCTAAAAGAAATTCATCAAACAGTTGGAGTGAAGGCAAAAAGCTTGTGGGACACACCAAGCAAGGATGTTAGGGTTAAAGCAGGGCAAACATTTGTTAATCATTATTGGCCCAAACCTCAAACGGTGCAACGCAATGACCTTATCTATTTAGAAGCAAAACCAGAGAAAAGTCAGATGTGTATCCATTGTGAATTTGAGACAAGCTTTGGGCATAAAGGTGCCCCATTGGAGGAACAATAATGCAAGAAAATTGTGATCAAAGAAAATAATTTAGCAATTTGTTCTTAATCACTGGAAGATACTCTGTGTAAAATTGTATTTCTTTGTTTCAACATATCTTAGATGTTCCAGCTGAAAACTCACTATATGCAAGAAAACCAGGAATAACAGATTATTGTTTGAGTGTTGTGTTTGAAAGAGTTCTATTTTGTTAGGCTTTTACCAGTGTCTTCTGTTGATTGGTTGTGGAACCATTGAATAGTTACTCACTTGTGCAAGTTTTGATCAAAGGTTCTATTATTGCAGTACCCTGCTCCTCTGTGTGCAAGTTATTAGAGGCCAATATGTGATCAGCCAAAATGTTAAGAACCAGCCTTTATAGTTGGCTGCAATTCAGTCAACCTCATTAATAATAATGAGGTAGGTCGCAAATTGTGACTCAGTATGCCTGGAGGCCTTCACAGGGACAGTGGCCAGCTGGGGTGAGGATATCACCTTGTTTGTAATAGCTATCTAATGAAGCCTACTTTGGGGCATAATTACAAGAAGCCTGTGCCGCCGCTGCATCATTTCTTTTATGCAGCAGAGAAGTTGTCATTTCTCCATATTTACAAGGTGACACATCTAGGCTAATGTTTTACTTTTCATCGGCCTGTGTCGTTTTTTTCCTTCATTGGAATCGACTTCATATTGTTAGTTTTAATATATGCAAGGTAGGCTTTCTCATGTATAATTCCCAGTGAAACTGGTGCAGTGGTATTTATGACTTTTTCCCAAAGTGATGCATCTTCAGGAGGCGAGCTGCTGAGATTTAGATGTGTCAAAATTCCTACACCTCTAAAACCCAGTAGTAGGAATAACACATCGACTGTTTCAGAGGGATTTGACCAGCTGAAGTGACTTTTGGGTTGGATACTTTGCGGATATGTCAGAATTTCTGACGCATCGCTGGGAACTTGCACCATCGAGCCCTGTATTGTAAATACAGTGCATCCCTGGTGTTGTAAGGATTTTTCACGCAGGAGCATGACATTTTGACGCATCACTGAATTGGCTCAGCGGTGGATAATTTCTTATAAATATGCCCCCTTGTTTTTAAATGCAGCCTATTTTCCTTAAAGAAACGGAGCTGCACTTAAAAACTAAATTTTCATTTTCTTTTTGTTTGGTCAATCAATCAATCAATCAATCATTTGTAGAGTGCGCTACTCACCCGTGAGGGTCTCAAGGCGCTGAGGCGAGGGGGGAACAACTACTGGTCGAACAGCCAGGTCTTGAGACGTCTCCTGAAGGTCAGCAGGTCCTGGGTCTGACCCAGGTGGTTGGGGAGGGTGTTACATGTCTTGGCAGAGAGGTGGGAGAATGATCTTCTACCTGTGGTTGTACGGCGAATGCGTGGGACGGTAGCGGTTTGGTCAAGAGAAGGCAGTGCTCCCCTGGAAAACAGCTTACCCTTCAACAAACTTTATTTTACATTCGCAAAGAGAAAAGAGACTAGAGTCTGTAGAAGCCCTAGCAAGAGATATACCTCTTGTCTATATGCCTGCCAAGAGAACGTTTGGACTGCACGGTTGATCAGGGTTTTCTTCTTTTTATAATAACTTGGACTTTTTCCCTCCTCTGTGCTCATCCTTCCCCAGCGAGCCCTCTCGCGCAAAGTCGAAGATACCCTCCTCATAGCAGGCGAGACGGGAAAAAATAAAAACCAATGAGCAGGATTCAGTCTTTCTGATAGGAATCGCGTCCGATAGGTGACACCAGGAGAACCCTCCTTAATGTGCAAACAGAAAGCCAAGGGTAGTCCAAATGGGGCTACCAAGCAAGTCAAAAGGCCGGGAGCAAGCGCAGCCACAAACTGCATAGCGGACGTCACAGACACTCTAATCGAGGAAGTCGAAAGCTCACTCAGTGGCATAAGAAGCATTTTAAATAGGGCCAGAAAGTGGCAGACATTTTCTTGCAAAAGAATCCCCCTAAAAAAACTTTACTCAAGCTCCCAGCCGCCAGCAGTATTGTTACGTGCTCAGCACGTTCCAGACTCACTAGCAATGGGAAGCAGATGGAACTTATCCCCACACCTATACCCTCTGTTAACGGCCATACGTACTTTATGACCAAGGAGGGATGCAAGGGAAAATTAACTCGGTAGCAGGACCCCCACCTGCAATAGCGCTGGTAGGGGTGTAGGCCCAAATTTATTGGCCGAAAGATCGCGTATTGATGGTGTGATCCATAGGCCCCGGCAGGGGGCCAGTAATTACAGCCAACTGGAATTGTCTGGCGGGGATAGAAATAGATTACTCATGATAAATGTCCCTAAACTGGCATGAGCAGCAGGAGAAACAAATGAAGCTTTGATTATAGATTTTACTGTTTGGATAAGACAGGTGAGGCAATGCTGCTCAGTCATAAGATCAGATATAATAACTGCAAAACGCTGTTCCACAGATATGGACTTCAATTACATAACACTGGATCTGGCTAGACGGGACCTAGGGGATTGTGTAGTTAATGTGGACCTGCATACTTTACCACCTAAAGGATGGTTGATCCATTTTAAACATTCCCCACCAAACAAGACCATGGCAACTGATCGAAAGCATACTCTCTGGCTCGGGCTGGGTGTAGTGTAATCAATGAGCCAGATTGCAATTTTTACAAATTAGAAATGTGTGATAAATGGTCCAGGATGTCATGAAAATCAGTTTGGGCAAGGAAGAGGGTGTTGCCAGACACTACAACATATCCCAGAAAAGTTTGCTACTTTGCATCATGGTAAAGCAGTACACAATTTGCGCTCCACTCAGTGTTTACTGTAGTGTCAACAGACCCTTAGTGTTAACTGTAGTGTTAACACTACAGACTACACTTAGCGGAGTGCAAATTGCACCATGATACAAAAGAGCAAACTATTCTGGGATATAATGTTGTGTCCGGCCACACCCTCTTCCCTGCCCGTACTGATTTTCATGACTTCCTGTATAATTTATCACATGTTCCTAATGTTTCCTTTTGTAAAAATTGCATTCTGTCCCATTGATTATACTTCATCCGGCCAAAGCTGGAGAGTACCGCCCGGGTGCTGTGAGTACGGCCCGGGAAGCGGAGATTCTGGCCCGACTGTGGACATAAAGATACAACTCAAAACGATCTCTATGAATATCAAAAGTGGTAAAATGTGACTTTTGTCTCAGATTAACTTTGTGAATTGACCCCATAATATTTTACTGATACTAACCCAGCTGAGATATGAATTCTGGTCATAGCCTTCCACCGAGCAAGGCCTTTAGGAATCCGGAAATTATTTTTATTTGTTCTGTATGTGGAAGTATTCAAGTTATTAAATCACATTACTACTTCTTTTAGATTGGGCGAGATTTTAATTATTGGTACCACTTACTCATCCTGGTAATTACATTTTGAAATTGTAATTAGAATGATGAAACATCACACATAACACTGGGTATTGTCTTATGGGATAGGCAATTTTTATTTAACTCAACTGTATGGAAGTACCTACGTTTTAGAATTGTTACTGTTTTTATAACGGGTGTTTAATATCATTAGTTGTACTTGTACCATTTGATGTTCTTTCATGCTTCTTTTACAAAATCAAATAAAGATAGTCCTACCTACCTACCCAAATTTCTTCGGCTATGAGCTTTTTGCAAAGAATAAATAGGCTTCAATAAAGGGATCCAGATTTGTTCCGACGGTGTATATTTAGAATCAAAAAAAGGAATACGTAGAATTGTAAAACATTAAAATGGGAAGGCAGCAAGTCTTATCCTTAGCAACCTCTGTTGTGATGGAGTCCTGATTTGATTCAATCAGGCCTGCTGACATCAAAACTAAAGGCTTCAGCAGAAGCTCAATCACGACCATTGCCTTTGAAGGAACCTTAACAGCCTAAACTGAGTAGATTGGGGTGTAGTGATATGTGTCCTGGTGCAGAATCCTCCAATACCACTCCAGACTTTTATGTTTATGAACTGTATAAACTTGATAGGAGGTCAATATTCCCTTCAGTTTTTTACCACATTCAACATAGTTGAACAATTTCAATTAGTCAATGTTTTATAGATCTAACCTGATCTAGTATTCTTCTTTCAGCTTATTTATGGATATTTCGTTCAGCTGATACAAAACATCCAAAAAGCCAATTGTGTATTGTTGTTTTCCTTACTGTTGAATTGTTTTCTTACTTCTTGAATGTAATGCACATTTCCCTGAAGAACTGCTTGCTGCTGATGCTTTTGTTACCAGAGGTTAAGTAGGGATTTTTCTAGAACTGTGATGTGAACGTAATTTTTTTTGTTTGATCTATTTATTAAAGATTTTACATTTTGTATATATGAAAACAAAGCAATATAACAACATTGATGGCACCGTACAGAGCAAATAGGTAGCCATAAATTTCAGATAAGAAATGAATAACATAGAGGCATGATCACATCAATGAACATAGACAACATCAATAGTAGCTTTAAGTTGGGGGCGTGGCTTGGATGCCGCGCAGGATGGCCGGCTAGGTGCAGAGCTCCGCCGCACCCTTTCCCTCCAAGCCTTCTTTCCCCATGTGAACGGGACGCCGCCTAAGCTTCAATCCCGGCATCTTCCATCGGAACGTCAGGAGACTGAGCGGAGTGGTTTTGCGGCTTCTGGAGCGCCGCGCTTCACCTGTTCCGCGATGTTTCTGTCTCTCCTCACGGAGCCGCCATCTTAGGTGCTCAGTGCGCTGCCGGACCTCCGTTTCCAGTACCCGCCAAGACGACCTCTAATGCCATGTCCCATTCGGCATTGACGACCTTGGGGGTGAGCAAGTACCCTACTCAGTGACTGTTTTTCTCCGTTTTGTTCATTTTCTTTTCCACTCTCTCTTCTGAGGAGCGTCTGTTTACCCTCTGCGTCATGAGACTGCCATTGTACACCTGCTTCCCTCTGACGCTCTGCCACTCCACAGTTCATCATTGACGGTGTGCTTCGGCTGGTCTCAACACAGTTTATTGACTTTCTGCCTCACGGCTTTCTTCTTCAATGTCCTGTTTTGCGCCCTCTCTATCTATACTACCAGCATATGCACCGTCCAGCTCCCTGGCGCTTTCCAATGCAATTTGATTACGCTTCCTCAAGCAGATGATTTCCAGTTATTTACCTAATTTTTTTGGCGCCTTTGGATCCAATACCCCCCCTATTCTTTCGGCGCTAGTTTCTCATGCCAAACATATGCTTTAAGCTTGATAAGTGTGTTTTTGGTGCGCCCTGCCATACTCAGCTGTAGCCTTCACAGACGCTACTTCACTCTTGTCAGCACTACACGCAGTGATTTGTCCTTGGAGCATTTTGTCTACCTATACTGACTGATTTACATTATACTCAGGCGAACTTTTGTCTCACTACTGTCGCCTATCTCTCAATCTCTACGCGCCTTGGACTTAACTGTTGTTTGGAGGACGTACTCCCTATGGTGACATTACGCAAACCTAAGTTTCTCTTTGATCCCTCGGTGAGTACTCCGGTGATTTCTTCAACTGCTGCGTCTACATTGCTTCAGTCTGCAAGAATGTCGAATTCTTCCTCTCAACGTGCCCCCTCGGGTCACTCAGCTTCCAGTAGAACCCCTCCACCGGTTTCAGCTGGCAAACGTTTTAAACAACATTCTCCCACACCGGAAGACCCCTCTTCCTCATCTCCTATTGATCAAATTTTGGAAGAACTTCGTGCAATGCGTCCTTTTATCGAAGAGACGAGCAAGGATATGCAGCTTCTGAAGGACAAATGGGAGACAATGGATGCTCGCCTTTCCTCGGTGGAACTGCTTACACCTGAGGTTCAGTCCAACACGCAACGCATAGTATCATTGGAAAAGACTGTCCTCTCTTTGCAGAAACATACGGAGGATTTGGAAAATCGTAACAGAAGAAACAACCTTCGCATTTACAATCTGCCAGAAAATCTTGAAGGCGACAATCCAGTGGCTTTCTTCACCTCCTTCCTTCCGAAGCTGTTGGACATGCCCACCTCTACGTCCATCAGCATTCAAAGAGCGCATAGGCTTGGCGCCAGACAATCTTCAGACACCAAACCTCGTGGGGTCATTATCCTGTTTTTGAAGTTCACTGATCTTCTTTCAATCCTTTCAACAGCAAGAAGCAAAAAACAATTGACTTTTCAAGGTCAGCGAATTTACTTATCTCAAGATGTCTCTAATGCTACTGCCTCCAGACGTAAAGAATTTCTAGCAATGCGTCCCTCTTTGCGATCTCTTGGTGCACGTTATGGCTTATTTCATCCTTGTACCTTCAGAGTCACTCATCGGAATAAGACTTGGACATTTCAGGAACCTGGTGAACTACGTAACTTTCTTCTTCTGCAGAATGAGGATGGGATGGAGGCTTCTTCCTCTCCCTCAAATAGTGGCTGAAATGTTTCTGTTGTATTCATGTTTTGTTCTCTAGCTTTCTTTCTCTCTGGCTTCATGTACTCTTCTCTGCTTTTTCTCCTAATCTTCTTCCTTTTCTCCTCTTGAATTTCTTCTTTTTCTTGAGTCTTCTTGACTATGCTCTGCATAATTCTTCTTTCTAGTTTCTGGTTATATGTCTTGTGTCACATGTTCTGTATGTAATTAATTATTTTCTTTTTCCTACGCAGATCTGTATCGGATGTTCTCCTCACCATTTTGTTCCGTCCTTTGTTCCCTTTTTGTGAGGTCTCGGTGTGGTTCTGCTCCTGTTCCTGGTCCCCCGTCTTGTAACGCATCACCACCTCCCCACCTTCCCCCTTGTGTATTTACCCCTTTCAGGTATGTTTATTACAGTCATCCTTTTGGATTTGTACTGTCTTCTATGCCTTCTCTCTTTTCCTTCCTCACCATCCTTTGCTGACCTTCTTTCCTTTCCCTTCGCCTTCTCCCTTTCCCCTCCTCTTTTTCCTTCTCCTCCTACTCTTCCTTCTACCTCTTCCATGGTTTACATATCTCTCACTCTCTTGCAGTTTGTATTATTACTTATACAGTATACTTATCCATTTTTCCATTGCATAGTTATAATGGCTCTTGTTTTCTCTACTTTGCCTTATTGCATGTACAGTAATTTTTGGCACCTGTTATTTTTGCATAGTTTTATGTGTTCTCATGTTTAATGTTATTTCATGGAATGTGAAAGGATTTAATCATCCTATTAAGCGGCAGAGAGTACTTTCCCACCTCTCCTCTTATAATCCCGACATTGCTCTTATCCAAGAAACGCATCTCTCTGATGTCGAATCTTTGAAACTCAAACGACTTTGGGTGGGCGATGTTTTCTTTTCACCTGCCTCCCATAAAAAAAATGGGGTTGCTATCCTAGTTCACAAACGTCTCAAATGTAAACTACTCCTTGAAGAGAAGGATGAAGAGGGTCGTTGGATTTTGGTTAAATTACTTATCAATGCTATCCCGATCACTTTACTGAATGTTTATGGTCCCACATGCCCTGACTCTTCTTTTTGGCCTTCCATCACAGCAAAATGTATCCAGTACAAAGATGATACCTTTCTATTAGGTGGAGACTGTAACCAGATTGTCGACCCCTTTTTGGACCGTAAATCTTCTGTTCGTTTTATTCCTCATAAACCCCACAAGCAGTTTCTTGACACTATCTCTCAGGTTCATCTTATAGATTCCTGGAGGATCACGCACCCTGACACTATAGATTTTTCCTTTTTCTCTCCTCCACATTCTTCCTTCTCCCGCTTGGATTACATTTTCCTTTCTTCCTCCTTATCTCAAAATCTTCTTTCCTCTTCTATTGAACCTATTGTCATTTCTGATCATGCTCCTATTCTTACTGTCTTTGACCTTCTTCCCCCTGCCCCTAAATCCTCTCGCTGGCGTTTTAACTCCTCTCTTCTCACTGATCCCCTCTTCTCTTCCTCTTTTCGTTCTTTCACCTCAGAATTTTTCGAACTTAATTCTACTCCTACCACCCCTCTACACATCCTCTGGGATTCGTTTAAAGCCACGGCCCGAGGTTTCATTATCGACTTTGTCTCTAAGAAAAAAAAAGCGTTTCTTCAAAAACGCAAGGCTGCCCTAACACATATCAAGTCACTGGAACACCAATTTTATACCTCCTCTCCAAATCAGATGTCTCCTGAGCTTCTTCGCTCTAAAATTGCCTTTAACAAGCTCACCACGGATTCCGCCTCTTCTTATCTTCTACGCAGTAGTGCTCGGTATTACGGGGGCCGTAACAAGTCGGGTAAACTGCTTGCTAATTACCTAAAATCACGGAAGGAGCGGACTATTATTGATTCTATTTATTCCCCTTCCAACACTCTCCTACATACAGATAACGACATTTTGGACCAATTTCACTCTTTCTATGAATCTTTATATACACCTGAACATCCCCCTACTCCAGATCTTCTTCAGTCCTATTTTGATTGTCTCCCTACTCCTGATACCTCCCAGCTCAATTTCTCGACTCTAGACTCTGACATTAGCCTCTCTGAATTGTCCACTGCGTTAACGTCTCTCACCAAAGGCAAGACCCCCGGTCCCGATGGATTCCCGGTTGAATTTTATCTACATTTTTCCGACATTCTTTTACCTTATCTTCTTCTCCTTTTTCAGTCCTTTTGTTCCGACGGCCTGGCTCAAGGTTCATTCCAAGATGCTACTATCTGCCTTATCCCTAAGGAAGGTCGAGATCCCAAATTCTGCAAAAACTATCGGCCAATATCTTTAGTCAACGTGGATTATAAATTGTTTGCTAAACTTCTCGCTCTTCGCCTTGATCCCCTTCTACCACATCTCATAGGGAAAGAGCAATGTGGCTTTGTTAAAGGTCGACTCACTTCGGACAACTCTAGACTATTCCTTAATGTTCTTAGCAAAGCCCCTTCCTTATCTATTCCTCTTGCGGCCATCTCAGTGGATGCTGAAAAAGCTTTCGACCGAGTTGATTGGTCCTTTCTGATGGCTTCCCTAAAATGGCATGGTTTTGGCCCGAAATTCATTTCCTATGTGTCCTTAATCTACTCCATGCCCAAAGCCTCTGTCCTAGTCAATGGTAAACTTTCCTCATCTTTTACACTTAAACGCGGTGTCCGCCAGGGTTGTCCTCTTTCCCCCCTTTTGTTCATCCTAGCTCTTGAACCCTTTCTGACCTCTATCCGTAATAATCCTTCCATCTCTGGCTTTCCATACGGTCCCAATCACCTTAAATTATCTGCATATGCTGATGACATCCTTCTTTTTATTTCTGACCCTGCTACCTCCGTCCCTTCCTTATTGGTTGAATTTGAAAATTTTTCTTTGGTCTCCGGTTATAAAATTAACTCTGATAAGACTGAAATTCTTCCCCTCACTAAATTCTGCCTTCCACACTTCTTTTCTTCCACTGGCTTTACTTGGCAGAGTAAGAAAATTAAATATCTTGGTGTACTTTTTTCCAATTCTATCTCATCTTCTGTTCAGCTTAACATGAACGCAGTTGTTTCTAGGATAGATGCCCTACTCTCCTCCTGGAATCCCCTTTTCCTCTCATGGTGGGGGCGTCTTGACTCCATTAAAATGATGATTGCCCCAATTTTAATTTATTTACTTTCCATGCTCCCGATCCATATTCCGACTCTTTACTTTCGTCGTATTGACTCTGTCTTGTCCAAATTCCTCTGGAAACAGAAAAAAGCACGCATCTCTATCTCATCCCTTCGTAAACCCAAAGTTAATGGTGGCACTAATTTTCCGGATTTCCGTCTTTACCACAAATCCTTTTCCCTGCGTCAAGCTTCTCGTTGGTTGTCTCAGGAAATCTCCTCTTTATCACCACTTTGGCTTTCTGTTGAACGTGACCTGTTATCCCCATACTCATTTAAGGAAGTTCTCCAATTTACCACTAAGGCTCCGTGTCTTATCTCCCCTTTATTTCGACATACTTCATCTCTTTTGCGACCCTTGACTTCCTCTGCTCCTATTTCTCGTGAGTCCTTTCTGTTATTGCCCATCTGGTATAATTCACTTATTCTCATACGGAACAGACCTATTGCCTGGCTTACCTGGAGATCAAGGGGTATTATCTGGATCCATCATCTTTTCGACGGTTTCTCCCCTCGCTCCTTTCCTCAATTTCAGTCCTTTTTCCACTGTCCTTCCTCCTTTGCCAAGAAGTACTTCATTCTCATGGAAACTGTTCTTGAACGTTATTATTCTCTTGAACCGGACATTTCACCCCCATCATCTTCTTCTTTACTTACACTCCTTTCCACTTTTCCCAAGGCCTCCCTTATCTACCGGTTTTTCTCTGCTTCTGACCCTGATCGCCCCAAATCGAAACTGGAACTCTCTTGGGAAAAAGATCTCGATTCCGTATGGCCGATTTGTCTTTGGGATAAAATCTGGGCTAAATCTCTAAAAACCTCCCGCAATGCCTCTCTTACTCAATCTCTCTTTTTCTTCTATCATAGACTCTATTTTTCTCCACTCTCCCTATCTCGTTTTCTCTCCTCCTCTAGTGCTAATTGCTGGACCTGCAATGCTACCGATGCAGATTCCTTTCACCTTTTCTTTCTTTGCCCTTCAGTTCGCCTTTTTTGGACACAGGTGTGGACCCGAATTTCTCATATCTTTCACTTCTCTCTCCCTTTCTCACCCTCTTTAGTGTTTTTAGGTAGTCTCTCTGATTCCTTTGACCTTCCACCACACTCGAGAGGTCTCCTTGACCTCATGCTTGCCCTTGCCCTCCAACACATTTCTTCCAACTGGAAATCTCTACACAAACTTTCCATAGTCTGTTGGTGGAACTTACTCTGTCATTCCCATAGGCTCGACGTTGCCTTTGCAGCCTTGTGCAAACCCTCTCGTAATGTTGATTTATACTGGTTACCCTTAACTTTGCACTTAGACCAATCTGTCAAAGCGAAACCCTCAACATTTTCCTCTGCCAATTTTAAACCCCCTTGAATATTTGTACTCCTGCATGTACTTAATTACATTACTTACTCTTCCACTTATGCCGTTTTATGCTTCATAATATTTTATGCCCTGCCTTTAAGGCTGTATATTTATTGTTATTGGTGCTTTTACTGTACTTTCTTATGCTTGTTGTTTATAATTACTGCAATTTTCCATTTATGACTTGTTACTAGGTTTTCTTCCCCTCCCCCCCCTTCCCCCCTCTTCCCCCCCTCTTACAAAATATTTAAAAATGCTTTTTTTTTCCTTATTTGTACCATCAGTTTTATTTTTATTCTCTCCTCATATTTCTTCTTCCTCATTTATTTATGCTGATGTTACCTTGTTGGATTGATCATTTACTTCAATAAAGCTTTCAAACATAAAAAAATAGTAGCTTTAAGCATATCCCGTCAGCCATAGTATCTGTACCCTCCATCAGCAAAACTGTACAATCACGTTATGGTGCATCATAACTGCGACTATGCGCCATGCAATAAATTACACAATCACGTTTCGTATGGCTTCACTCCATCATATCACATGAATTTGAGTATATAGTAAAATATTTTTATGAAAACACCAAAGATGGGAAAAACTATCGGGGAAGGGAGTGGAAAGGGAAGCAGGAGCCTCGGCAAGGGAAGGATGGAAACCAAAGTCCCCGGCGTCGGAAGAACTACCCTATGGACACACAATCAAACTGCTGAAAGAAATGATGATGCAGTGCAGGGGACAGGGGTCGTAGTCCACATATCAATTCACCGTTCAGGACAGGGGCCTGCTGAGGTCAGCCTCGTTAATCACCAGGAGGAGAAACAGCCAATGGAACATCCGGCTCCAATAACCCCTGTAGCGCACACAGCATGTTATTCTATTCAGTAGAGATGGGGAATTTACGCAAGCCCAGTGTAGCCTCTCCTATCAGGGAGACCACTTCGGCCTTCACCCAATTCAACATGGAAAGCAACCAGGCTTTCGTCTGGGGGGAATCCTCCGACTTCCACCTACGGGTAATCAATCGCTTGGCCACAATAAGGCCCAAATCAAAGAACCTGGTAGATGCTTGATGTGTTTTTTATCGTAGAGAACGCACCATTGATACACAACTCCCACGTCCTCGGTACCTCCCTGCCTGTGCAGGTGGCTAACACTTCCAGCACCCCCTCCATATAGGTCTGCAGAGCGGAACAGGACCAGAGCATGTGTAAAATATCAGCATTCACCATTTTACAGCACGGGCAACACTCATCCAGTCTATGAAGTATTGATTGATTTTATCCGGGGATAGATAAGCTCTGTGCACAATATAGAATTGAATTAATTTAAAACGGGTGTTTCTGGGAACTTGCTTGGGGCTTTCTTGGAACATGGACCATTCTTTCTCTGAGTAGGGCCTCCCTCGATCTGTCTCCCACTTACCACGTTCCGTTAAAGCAGCTAGGGTATGTTCCCTGATCGATTCTGTAAGCCACTTCACCAAATGGCGGCCTGTGCCCATAACATGCATATATTGCACAAGGAAGGTGCTTTGGAGGTTCCTGTGTTACATCTCCCCACCAATGTCGCATTGCAGCTGTCCAGGAAGCATAAATCAGAAATGGCCCGGGGGCACACCATCTTTGGTCGTGATATCGAGAAACGGCTGTGACATTCCTTCTAGATAAAAGTCTTCTGGGATGTTTACACCAGGTTCTATTCAAGGAGCAAGGTCTGTGCTTCAAACCTGTCTTTGTGCAGTCGGAATACTTAATATTGGCACGCCAGGTGCGTATGGTACTGATGGAGCGAGGTGGAAAAACAAAATTTTGTATACCCCTCGTGAAGTCACTTTCTCATAACAATAACATGAATTAATTGTGTGGTTTTGAAAAATGAATCAACGTAGAATAGAATGCACAAACACAAGTACACGTGGGAAAACTAATATGCTTTTGTTGCAACCATAATCGACTAACTGAGTGATCTTGTTATATCTAACACTAATGCATTCGCTATAAATTAACCAAAAGCAGCATGAATGTGCTTTCTGTTTATGTATTTGTGGCAAAAACATGAAGACAGGTGAGTATAAAAGTGCATATATGTTGCTTTATTTGCTGGGTAATAACTAACAGGGATACCTTAGTAAGGGGGAAGGAAAACAGAAGGGTTATAATTCAATAATTAACATTTAATTGTGTATGTTTCTGTAATAGTTCCCGTTCTGGCCTGTGAGGCATAGAACAATAATAACAATAATAACTCTGAGATAAGGTGCAGTACGCATGTGCAAAACTGCAAGTCGAGTATGAGCTGCTTTTGCCGAGCAGAATAGTTCAAGGACAGTGTGCCCTAAAAGTCCAGCTGAGTGCCAACAAAATGGATGTCCGTGGTGAGAAAGCGTGAAAACGCGGGTCAATATTACCATTTAAAGGACTGGATTGAAGCGGATGTGTTTAAACAAAGAAAATTTTCATCGGAAGGATCATGTGAAACTATAATAATGAAATGATGAGGTTATGCACATCCACCCCTTGGATTGACCAATCAAAACTGTAGAAGTTTCAAAGTTTAGATAGATTAGTTAGAGAGAAAGGGTATAAAAGAGTATGTCCGGAGTTAAGAAAAAACTCTCTTCTTCGATTTCTATCCATGTATTCCGACATGTTGCCCGAATGCTGAACTTTCCTGAGGCGTAAGAAGTTTGATATTTTCTGAACTTTAAATTTTCTTGAATGAGTCCCTAGATGAGGGTAATAGCTAGAGAGAATAGGGGGGCGAGTTTTGGGAACTATTATGTCTTTTGCTAATATTCATGTTCAATAATCCCAATAATAATGTGTTTATTTCTGAGCTGTGAATTAAATGAAATAAAAATGTTTGAGTTAAATTTCTTTCTTTTCTTGAATCTATTTGCATTGAATGAATAAACAAATGAGTGAATATAGGTCAATCTAGAAGATTTCTCTTTAAATAAAAATTAGATGAATGAAGAATTAAGCTGGTCTTGTTCATCCTTAGCCTAATGTTTACTAGCAGATCTATCGACAATCAATGGTGGTGTGTCTGTATAAGTTGTTGTATTGGTAAACCATGGTAAACAGTTTAAACTGGAGATGTATATATTATAAATAGTTAGTTAAAATTTTAGACACTCTGCTATGATCCAGCAGCTCTCCTTTGATTCACACCAAATCATGTAGTAGAGAGAACGTTTGTATGAGTGACTCGCAGTGTTATGGGCCCCACTGATGAGTAAAATAATGATTTAATATTTCAGGGAAAAGGTGATGAGGTTTTAGAAATTATTTCCGGAGTAGCGCTGCATCAGTATGACTCATCTGGTAAGAAGTAGTGCCCTGCGGAAACACTTCAATCATATCAATAACAGTAAAGGGAGAGTTTCATTCAGTTTATTGCAGGGATGGAATAGACAGAGGATCCTGTCTGTAGAAAACGGAGTGCTATGCTCAGCCGAATCCCACAAATGCAATTCCTCCACCCATTTTACTACCCATAGGATTTGAGACGCCAGGTAATAATGTTCCAAGTTTGGCAAAGCCAGCCTCCCGTTTGAGCAAGGGAGGTATAACTTTGACAATGCCAACCGGCACCGCGAGTTGTTACAGATAAATTCACAAACGATCCTTTCCAAGGATCGAAAAAAAGACACAGGCAGGTAGAGCGATAATGTAGCATGATAGTAATTAATTACACCCGACCTATGACCTATGACCTAAAATATTACCCATAGTTGGATTGAAAGGGTATAGACCAGATTTACCCCAATGTACCCCGAGCCCAGATAACGAAGCAAAATGTTTCAGTGTGATGGGGATGACTTGCGGTATCGCCAGGATATTCTGCACATGCAGCAAGATGTCATCAGAATAAAGTGAAATGACATGTATACCATCTCCTAGGCGTATCCCCCAGTTCGGTGTCGAGGTGCGTAGAGCCATTGCCAAAGATTCAATCACCAAGGGGAAGATCAAGAGAGAAAGAGGACACCCCTGATGGGTCCCCCGTTCTATCAAAATGGGTGCAGAGAAAAGAGACCCCAACTGTAGCTGAAGCATAGGACCCTCATACAACAGTCTAAAAAGATTTAAAATATACGATCCTAATCTGTATCGATGAAGCACAGCAAGCATGAAGGACCACTCAACCATTTCGAAGGCCTTCTCCAAGTCCAGCCCCGTGGTAGCACAGCTCATCACCCTGAATAATCGCCGTATGTTAGACGATGTGCTACAAGCCGGCACAAACCCACTCTGGTCTTGGTGGACCAGTTGGGGAACTGGCGGCGATAGTCTATTAGCTAGGATGCCCGCCAAGATCTTATAGTCCCCATTTAGGATCGCCAAGGGACGACATGCCCCCACAGAAGAAGGATCCCTTCCTGGTTTGGGAAGAGTAATCAACGTAGCCTCTGTCATCGAGGCAGGGAGGGCCAGAGATTCAAGCACCTCCCTGTACACTTTGAGCAGTGCGGGGATCAGGTGGTCTGCAGACCATTTGTAAAATTTGTGAGGAAGACCATCGGGCCAGGAACCTTCCTAGAAGGCAAAGCCCTCATCGTACCTAGCACCTCATCAAGCATGAGCAGGGATCTAAAATCAATCGCTCTTGTGATGACAGAACCAGAAATGGTAGCCCCCTTAGGAATTGCTGAATCGCTTCTTCGAGGCCTGTGGACCAGCTTTATACAGTGCTGTGAAGTGTGTTGACAGCGCACTATGAATTTCTAGCTGTGTGGACCAAAGCTCTACACCTGAAGAACAAAGAGCCATATTCTGCCTACCTGGCTGTTCCTGTTTGATCAACCAAGCTGGGGGACCCAAAGAACCTATCCAGTCTAGCCTGCAATTAGTGAGGGGCCGAAAAAAAGGAATATAACCTCTCCCCTCGGTGATGTTGTCTCCAAACTTCAACCAGACCCCAACCCCTTGCCCAACCATTCAATGCCACATAATTGGTTGTTTCAAAAAGGGGGGTGGAGGGGGGGGGGGGGTGATGGACAGAGTATCTGAGTTAATCAGAACACTCCTACCCAGTCAACAGATCAGGGCTTGATCCATCACCGTTTTTTAGCTCACCGCACCATCCCAGTTCAGAACCTGGCTATATGCAAATTAGTCTGTCCATGGCCCAGTGCATCTTGGGAACAGGGCAGACCAAACTACCAAGCCACTTCTTCACTGGAAAGGAAACAAGCTTCCGGGGACCGGTTCCCGGCATTACAGCCGTCTTCGGCCCGGCTTGCTTGAATCCTGATGGTGCAGTGAGCAAGGGACTCATGTCTGAGCATACCCTTCCACACTTGTGGTGGCCAAAATATTTCAAAAAGCTTGTTTCCTTTCCAGTAAAGAATTGGCTTGGTAGTTTGGTCTGCCCTGTTCCCATGATGCACTGGGCCAGGGACAGACTAATTTGCATGTAGCCAGGTTCTGAACTGGGATGGTGCAGTGAGCTAAAAACGGTGATGGATCAAGCCCTGATCTTTTGACTGGGTAGGAGTGTTCTGCTTAATTCAGATACTCTGTCCATCACCACCCCCCTTTTTGAATCGTTTTGGCCACCACAAGTGTGGAAGGGTATGCTCAGATGTGAGTCCCTTGCTCACTGCACCATCAGGATTCAAGCAAGCCGGGCCGAAGACGGCTGTAATGCCAGATACCGGTCCCCGGAAGCTTGTTTCCTTTCCAGTAAAGAATTGGCTAGGTAGTTTGGTCTGCCCTGTTCCCATGATGCACTGGGCCAGGGACAGACTAATTTGCATGTAGCCAGGTTCTGAACTGGGATGGTGCAGTGAGCTAAAAAACGGGGATGGATCAAGCCCTGATCTTTTGACTGGGTAGGAGTGTTCTGCTTAATTCAGATACTCTGTCCATCACCACCCCCCTTTTTGAATCGTTTTGGCCACCACAAGTGTGGAAGGGTATGCTCAGATGTGAGTCCCTTGCTCAGTGCACCATCAGAATTCAAGCAAGCCGGGCCGAAGACGGCTGTAATGCCAGAAACCGGTTCCCGGAAGCTTGTTTCCTTTCCAGTAAAGAATTGGCTTGGTAGTTTGGTCTGCCCTGTTCCCATGATGCACTGGGCCAGGGACAGACTAATTTGCATGTAGCCAGGTTCTGAACTGGGATGGTGCAGTGAGCTAAAAAACGGTGATGGATCAAGCCCTGATCTTTTGACTGGGTAGGAGTGTTCTGCTTAATTCAGATACTCTGTCTATCACCACCCCCCTTTTTGAATCGTTTTGGCCACCACAAGTGTGGAAGGGTATGCTCAGATGTGAGTCCCTTGCTCACTGCACCATTAGGATTCAAGCAAGCCGGGCCGAAGACGGCTGTAATGCCAGAAACCGGTCCCCGGAAGCTTGTTTCCTTTCCAGTAAAGAATTGGCTTGGTAGTTTGGTCTGCCCTGTTCCCATGATGCACTGGGCCAGGGACAGACTAATTTGCATGTAGCCAGGTTCTGAACTGGGATGGTGCAGGGAGCTAAAAAACGGTGATGGATCAAGCCCTGATCTTTTGACTGGGTAGGAGTGTTCTGCTTAATTCAGATACTCTGTCCATCACCACCCCCTTTTTGAATAGTTTTGGCCACCACAAGTGTGGAAGGGTATGCTCAGATGTGAGTCCCTTGCTCACTGCACCATCAGGATTCAAGCAAGCCGGGCCGAAGACGGCTGTAGTGCCAGAAACCGGTCCCCGGAAGCTTGTTTCCTTTCCAGTAAAGAATTGGCTTGGTAGTTTGGTCTGCCCTGTTCCCATGATGCACTGGGCCAGGGACAGACTAATTTGCATGTAGCCAGGTGCTGAACTGGGATGGTGCAGTGAGCTAAAAAACGGTGATGGATCAAGCCCTGATCTTTTGACTGGGTAGGAGTGTTCTGCTTAATTCAGATACTCTGTCCATCACCACCCTCCTTTTTGAATAGTTTTGGCCACCACAAGTGTGGAAGGGTATGCTCAGATGTGAGTCCCTTGCTCACTGCACCATCAGGATTCAAGCAAGCCGGGCCGAAGACGGCTGTAATGCCAGAAACCGGTCTGCGGAAACTTGTTTCCTTTCCAGTAAAGAATTGGCTTGGTAGTTTGGTCTGCCCTGTTCCCATGATGCACTGGGCCAGGGACAGACTAATTTGCATGTATCCAGGTTCTGAACTGGGATGGTGCAGTGAGCTAAAAAACGGTGATGGATCAAGCCCTGATCTTTTGACTGGGTAGGAGTGTTCTGCTTAATTCAGATACTCTGTCCATCACGACCCCCCTTTTTGAATCGTTTTGGCCACCACAAGTGTGGAAGGGTATGCTCAGATGTGAGTCCCTTGCTCACTGCACCATCAGGATTCAAGCAAGCCGGGCCGAAGACGGCTGTAATGCCAGAAACCGGTCCCCGGAAGCTTGTTTCCTTTCCAGTAAAGAATTGGCTTGGTAGTTGGGTCTGCCCTGTTCCCATGATGCACTGGGCCAGGGACAGACTAATTTGCATGTAGCCAGGTTCTGAACTGGGATGGTGCAGTGAGCTAAAAATCGGTGATGGATCAAGCCCTGATCTTTTGACTGGGTAGGAGTGTTCTGCTTAATTCAGATACTCTGTCCATCACCACCCCCCTTTTTGAATCGTTTTGGCCACCACAAGTGAGGAAGGGTATGCTCAGATGTGAGTCCCTTGCTCACTGCACCATCAGGATTCAAGCAAGCCGGGCCGAAGACGGCTGTAATGCCAGAAACCGGTCCCAGGAAGCTTGTTTCCATTCCAGTAAAGAATTGGCTTGGTAGTTTGGTCTGCCCTGTTCCCATGATGCACTGGGCCAGGGACAGACTAATTTGCATGTAGCCAGGTTCTGAACTGGGATGGTGCAGTGAGCTAAAAAACGGTGATGGATCAAGCCCTGATCTTTTGACTGGGTAGGAGTGTTCTGCTTAATTCAGATACTCTGTCCATCACCACCCCCCTTTTTAAACAGAATTGGTTGTGGCAGCCATTGACCTAAGGGGAGGAAAGGATCTGTCAATCCCTACATCTAAGACACTATAAAATCCCCGCCTAACAACCATGGGATCTCATACCACCACCCCAAAACAAGAGAAAGTTGCCCCAGAAATTGGCCCTGGTTCACATTCGGTGCATACACATTTCCCAACAGTACAGGACGTCCCTCCAATTTACCCTTCACCATTACATATCTGCCCTCTTTATCCATAAGAGCCTCGTCCACATCAAAAGGTGTCCTATGACGTATCCAGATAAGAGTCCCTCTAGCAAACAGGGAGTAATCTGTGGCATATATTTTACCTCTCCACCTACGCTGTAAGCGGGTAACCACTAATGCATTTAAGTGTGTCTTCTGTAGTAGAGCTATGTGCACATTAAGACGCTTTAAATAGGAATACACTGCATACATACTGTAAGGTGTGCGGAGACCCCGTACATCCAGGTAAGTATCACGTGACCAGTGGCAGCACCAAGAAAAGCATACAACAATAGATATTGATCTCCCACCCCAAAATCCATTGTGTGACAATCTAACATATACAACATCATTTTCATTATCCCCCCACCGGACTCCTGCAATAAAAGGGAAATGAAAATACCAACTAGGGAAGGAAAAAAACATATAAGGGCAACTCCCAAAACATCAGGGAGTCGTCCAAACACTGCAGACAGCAACCTAGCTGCCAGTCCTACTGACTCCAACAGGTTAGGGAGAACAGGGGATTGTGAAACCATGCAGGGTACACTCTTTTTTTTTATCCAACCTAAAAGGCGATCGTGCAGACGCAAGAGAGACACCCCGGGAATACCCGCTTGGCAATTATACAAGGAGTTGAACGAGGGCATTGAAATACAGGTGCGAATAGATTGAAAGGTGCCGCGGTTAAAGCCTATCATCACATTTTTACAGTTTTAACAGTGTTGTGGGAGATCGGAATCTATCAAAAAACGACCCCAAACAGGACATAGTCCGGATAAATCTTAGTCACCCAGATGCTTTTGCATAGGTGAAACATTGATTGTGGAGAAAGCTATATACACTGTCCTGAAGAAGAAGGCTATAATCATCTTAAACTTTCGAAACGCGTCGACGCATTACAGAAGGGTTAAATTTGGAGTTGTCAACAAATAGTTGGGTATAAGGAAAATAGATATTCCCAATGTTGTCAACAAAGTGTCCAAACTAACAATACCAAAGACAAAGTGTATTGTCTTGTTCTATATTTCTCCCATTCCACATTAGGTGGTTTTAACATTTTTTTGTAGAGTTTTAATGAATTTGTATATGGATTTATGTCTTTTTATTGAAAATAAAAGTGTATATTTTTAAATACATTAGGTTTTTTCTTGTGTTGAGTACTTCCCAAACAATAAGTTGAAAATGTGTAAATTGAGTGAGAGTTCTTGACTGAATGAGGAGACTGTTTGAATTTGAGACCATTTAACCTCCCAAAAGGAAAAAAAAATGTTTTACTTCACAATCTAACATATACAACATCATTTTCATTATCCCCCCACCGGACTCCTGCCTTAAAAGGGAAATGAAAATACCAACTAGGGAAGGAAAAAAACATATAAGGGCAACTCCCAAAACATCGGGGAGTCGTCCAAACACTGCAGACAGCAACCTAGCTGCCAGTCCTACTGACTCCGACAGGTTAGGGACAACAGGGGATTGTGAAACCATGCAGGGCACACTCTTGAAGTCCCCCCCAAAGACAACAATAGAATTGTCATAGCACAAACACGAGAAAATGTAAGAATGTCAACCCCGCCAGGAACCATTTGACCAACCCCACCTTGTTTTATGCAAACACAGAGATCCCTGGAATATCAAGTTCCCCCCCACATTAAAGCAAGCAACAGTACCCAGCAACTTATATTCAGAACAACCAGTTTTATACAATGTCATCTGCTGTTTGAGGTGTAACATCCGGCATTCTCAAGGGCACCTTATCAGAAGAGTCCCTTACTGAGAAACCCCCATCCCCCTAAGAATGATAAGAAGTGTCCACTTTATCTTCTTGTGGTACTGCTTCAGCCATCTTCTCTGCAATGCGGACCACTTCCTGGCACTCCCTACGGATCTGATCAATACCTGGTACCACCGCTGAGCCTGGAAATCGCTGTCTCAACCGCCGTCACCAAACTGTTTTGCCACCAGCTTCCATAGTTCATGCCGTAGCAGTTGTGTCCGCAGGCCTTGGGCCAGAATACAAACCAATTGTTTCTAGCCAGTACCAGACATCCTGAGGTGGTCAAAGAAACTGGTATTTTCGCCCTAAACAACATGGAGCCGGGCCGGGAACATCAGTGAATAGGAGAGATTGAGCTGCCGGAGCTGACGTTTCACAGGTAAGAAAGATCCTGGCTGGCGCTGAACCTTCATAGTAAAGTCGGGGAAAAAACAACACCTTGGCATTTTCGTATTGAATATTATTCTATTTCCTGGTCTCCCGAAGGAAACCGTCCCGATCCCTGAAATGTAGGAGCTTGAAAATAAGTGAGGTGGTCTGTCACTGGGGGCTGGTTTTTTACCTGGAACACGACGTGCCCGCTCGGTAGTGAAGAATGGAGAGAATTCAGTGGTTGGGAAGATGGTTTTAAGCCAGGTTTCCAGGCAGGTGACCGCATCGTGGCCCTCCACGCCCCCTAGCATTCCAATCAACTGAAAATTGTTTCGCCGTGAGCAGCCCTCTGCATCTTCAATGCAGTCTTCAAGGTACCGAATCTAGACTTTGTGGGCGTTCTGCTGCTTGTCTTAAAATTCCGTAGCAGGCTTCAGTTCCGCAATGTCCTGCTCCCCAGCAACAACTTGATCCTTCTGGTTCTGGTGGTCCGCATGAAGTCCAGGGCCACTTTGTCAAGATTGCCTTCCATGGAAGCACTCGTGCATTCAATGGCTTGCAATATGGCATCCAAGCAATCATCAAGGGCCGGCTAGTCCCCTGTCACTTGCGGTGAGTCTGCAGCACGGGTCCACGCTGCCTGTGAGGAGGCCCTCGATCCGGCCCCTCTAGTATGTACCATCATTCTGCACACTCCAAGGCAAGTTCACCACTCCACCAGAATGTCTCACAAGAGCACTAAGCATAGCACTTGGCCTCACACTAGTTCGCACTTCCAGAGACCATAGATAGCAACCACTCATCAGTCCCTCGACGGTCAATCCTCTTGTGTGGAGCAAGGGAGGTTCCTATCTGCTAACCCAGACAATGTTGGGTCACTGAAGCTGCACACCGCCATGGCAAGCAGTAGTATGTTGCCACTGATCCTTCTCATCGAATGCTTCTGTCTAAGCGCGCCGCAAACCAGATCAATACCAACAGCGCACGCACTCGCTGTATCACCGCTGTAAACGTGGTTCTGGCAACACCACTATCCAAGGTGTCGCACATCAGCCATCCGATGGCAGACCACAGATTAAGTGGGACTAAATAGCAGGGCTCCCCTTCTTTCTTATAGTTCAGTGCAGACCTGTCAGGCCTCCCCTCTCCTGATTCCACAGTTGGGCAACAGCTGCAAACCACCGTCTCTGGGAGATTTGATAGTGGGATATCCTCCGCTATTGTATTATTCGGGTGCCTGTGATCACCTCTTCACTTTCATTTGCAGTGTGCAGATAGCCACGCACATCACCTTCAATGCACGACCGAAGTGCGAACTTCCCACAGTTGTGCCCGGAACAGGCTCCTCTCTGTCCCACCGGTCCAGGAATCAGCCACCTGACACGTTGTCCCATTTTGTTCTCCTGTGGAGGTCTCACATAGGCAAATGAGCGACGTTTGTGGCCAAGTCTTGCTGTCTCATGCAAAACGATCACAGCCGCGGCCCATCCACCATTTTGAGACACGCCGCTTAGTTTCACCACAGCCCTCGAGTGCAATGGTATTACAGGTCTCGGGACAAGTATGACCCCGTGCTGTCCCGTAGTTGTCTCTGGTGAGAACTCGACACGTTCTGTCGTCCGGGTCCAGAATCAGCAAGCCCAGGCAGCAGCATTACCTCCAGCCATTCGAGACTTGCCAAATAAAATACATTATGTTACTAAACAAGTTCTATATGTAATAACTTTACATAATATATGGTTCTATAAATTAGAATCTTTTGAAAATACATAGGGCCATATTTATCAAGCCTTTTTGGATTCGCAAAGACCGGAATTCGGCGAATTCCGGCCTTTGCGAATCGCAAAAGGCTGTTTAGCATTTTTTGCTATGTATATACAAATCGCATCATAAGGAATCGCAAAATTGTGCGATTCCTTATTTTGCTATGGCATTTAAGGAATCGTAAATTTGCGATTCCTTAAATGCTATGTATGATGCAATTTTCAATAGCGATTTTAGCTTAAGAAATCACAATTTACCACCAACTTTCAATTGGTGGTAAATAGCGATTTCTCATAAACATGCACAAATTGACATTTTTAATTGTGACATGTGACGCACATACATGCCCATAGGGCATGTATGTGCGCCATATGCACACACATGCTGATTTCAGGGGTGCAGCAGAGTGTCCTTGAGACACCCCTGCACCCTTGAAATCAATCTCATTCTGCGAATTCACAAATTGCGATTCGCAAAATGAAATGCATTTCACATGCATCCTATGGGCCTCCTGGCCCATAGGAATGAATGGGTAATTATTGCTTATTTGCGAATTCGCAAATTGCGAATTCGGAAATAAGGAATAATTGGAAATCGCTAAAATATAGCGATTTTCTACATACATACCATTTTGCGATTTCTAAATAGCGATTCCTTAAAAATCGCTATTTAGAAATCGCAAATGGTGATGATGATACATATGGCCCATACATTTTATTAAATGTGGCTTAAACACAAATCTTCAATAATTCAAATAAATTGTAATTTAAATAGTACTTATCTTTTCAGGAGCAGCATTTAAAAAAGGAAGAGTGTTCTGTGGGGGGATTATTTATGGGCTATGGTGTAGTAACCTCCGGTCCTAAAATGAAATCATGGAAATTAATAACTAATGAAGTAGTATTGAGAGAGATAATGGAAACACAGAAAGGGTATGTAAAGCTACTCTTTGGTGCCTCACAGTACTTTTTGACAAACAGTTGGCATTTGTGCAAGAGCGGGGTGTTAAGAATGATTTACACAAAAGGGGATCTGAAGTGAGGATGTGACACTAGCAAATGCTGGAGAATAGTAAATTATTTAAATGATGCGACCTGTCATCAAAAGATTTGAATAATCATATAGGCTTCAACCATGAAGATCCTCTAGAAACTCTGGTTCAATATCCTGTTTACTATATTTGTACCATGTTAACATTTCTGCCTCTAATGAGAAAGGAAGAAGGACAAACAGTGCTCCACATCCTAATAGGCTGTCCTTAGCTCAATCTAAAAAGAGTGCTCAACATTGGGCATCCCGCTTGATGCCTTGATTTGCAGCCAGTATAGAGGATTGACATATGACAGAGTCCAGGAGAAATTCTTTGTTTAACAAGGGAGAATACTCTATCCCTGGTAAGAACTGCATGATAACTTGTTTCCACGAAGAAGCAAAATTTAACGTATAACTGCTTGACGCCGAGTTGAAATACTGGGCTTAGGAGAATATCTGATCCCTCACTACCAAACTAGGTATAAACCAGCCTGTGGAGCTATTGTTAATATTAAGGAAGGCAGAAAGGTATCATTAAATACAAGTAAAGAAGATGTACATTTTTGTCTATTATACAACTACCAAATAGCTTTTCCCTAGGTCACCTGAAATATATTCCCTAGCCAACTGGGGATTCGCACCTATACTATAGAGGGCTATACAATCTATTCACCAAACACTGGGGTACATGTTCAGCTGGGTCTGCAGGGAAATGAATGATTTACACAAAAGGGGATCTGAAGTGAGGATGTCATCACACAAGCTTCCAAACTGGGACTGTGTCTAGTGTAAAAAGCAAAGGACAAAGGGCTCTTTGATCGTCCTGCTCTTGGTCTTTAAAGGGTGCAGACTGCTCTCAATATATTTAATTCCGACATTAAGCTGATGGTTAGCTCTAGTAAGATGAAGGTCATTGTTGATGCAAGAAATAAAGGAAGGCCTGGTATATTGACACTGAGAACATTGAATGAGCCACCTATTATAAATCCTAGGGGAAGTGGCTGGAGGAAAGTGGCTAAAAACATGCATGGAAGGAAAACTTAGGCACCTTTTGTAATATCTTTATTAAGTATTAAGGAAAGGCTATTTCTGCTTGCCCAAACACCCCAAAGGCCATTTTCCTGAAGAATATTTTACTCTTCTGGAGATTTAAATGGTCACATTTCCTGAGCTGATTATTTGGATGATTTGCTAGCCACTTTGGAGCTGACTAGGATTTGGTTTGAAATCTTGCCTCATCAACAACCCAACCTCAACTCAACTCAACAACAAGGGGTTACTGGGCCTACACACAAGGGGGCAGACAAACTGGACCTAGTGTTCTCTGATGAGCAGATAATGGGAATAGTAGATGTCCTACCGGTGTGTTGGTCGGACCATCATCTGATTGTTTTTCAGATATATAACCCCAGGATGAATAAAGCGTCCATTAGGGAAGTCACGAACATTCAAAGTAGGGATTGGAAGGGACTCCTGAAAAAGGCAATGATATATCCAGTATTTCTGATTAACAAAGGTTGTGATGTAAATAAACAAGTGGAAGAGAATTATGTAAAATTCTGCGAACAAATAAATACTAGGTCAGATCACATTGCCCAAGTGAAAAGTTATAAAGAATTAGGCAGACCGTCAGCCCCCTTTGTTTAGTGAGCAATTGAGAAACCTCATACTGGTGGCTGTAAGCAAGTGGAAATGAAGAAAAACTCTCCTGGAGGATGAGTTTTTTGCAGATACTATTCTAAGGCACAAAATAGTACTAGAAGTGTCTTTAGGATAGTAGATGATATGGTTAATCTGGACTGCTCAAAAAACGAGATTTTGCCCAGCCAGGAATTATGTGACACTTTAGCAACCTTTCTTGAGGACAAGATTAGTAACATAATTGATGGACTCAAAATGGGTAATACGCCTGAGGAATCACCGTCTGCATGACGGATAGGGTTAGAATAACCATACTCCTTTGACCTCTTTGACACAATCTCTATGGAAGAATTCAATAAAATGGCCATGGGGGTCTCTTCAGGATCCCCCCTGAACCCGCTTCCACATAAAATCTGGATGAAATTGGCCCCTTCACTACTCCTGAATACTTCGGCAAATCTGTAGTGACTCATTGACTAGTGGATCGGTGCTGACTTGCTGGAAACAGGCGGTGGTGACACCCCTTTTGAAAAAAGCATCACTTGACTCGGCTTGTCCAAAAAGTTACAGAACCATTTCTCTTCTACCATACCCAGTCAAAATTTTGGACCGATTAGTCAGTAAATCACTTTACCAGTGTTTAGAAACTAAAAACATTCTGGACAATGTGCAATTTGGATTCTGCCCTGGCTATGGAACGAAGACCGCCCTGTTGACTGTTATGGACGATCTAGCTATACTGATTCTTCTTGACCTGTCTGCCACATTCGATATGGTAAACCATGAGGTTCTTCTCTCGAGGCTTGAAGAAGTGGGGGTTGCGGAAACTGCCCTGAAGTGGTTTCAATTGTATTTATCCAACAGACAACAGGCAGTAGCCCTCCCCTCTTTTCTGTCCAAGTTTCTCCAACATTCTGCAAGGTGTCCCACAAGGATCTGCGATTAGTCCTATAGTATTCACGATCTATATGAGCCCTTTACTTGCTGTTATAAGGGCACATATTATTAGTCTTGTGAACTACGCAGATGACACTCAGCTTATTCTGTCTCTAGAGGGTGAGCAATCTGTATCCCTATAAGACTTTCATGCCTGCTTGTGGGACACAGCATTTTGGCTTGGAGAGAATTCTTTTCAATTGAATGCCGACAAGACAGAGATCCTGAATTGTGCAGTAGGTAGAATTTCCCCTACACTCCCGTTTAATTTCTGGCCTATTCCCACTGCTACCCCATTCGTTCCCAGCAACACTGTACGTAACCTGGGAGTCATGTTTGATAATAAACTGATACTTGAAAACCATGTTAACAAAACAGTTGAGATCTATTTTACTTTGATTAGAGCATTTCGGAAGATTCCCCCGATGTTCTCAAAACAGTCTAGAATACTGATAGTTAGAAGCACTAGCCTCAGTAGGTTGGATTACTGTAATGCCGTGTTGTTGGAATCGCCAAGATATTTGATCGAGAGATTACAGAGAATATAGACACAAGGCGGCCAAGTTGGCACTGATGAGATCACACCGCTCTTCCGCCTCCCAGGCACTCTCAGAGTTGCACTGGCTCCCAATATTGAAAAGGATACATTTTATGGCACTATGTATAGTGTTTAAAGCTTTGCACACATTGGACCCAAATCACTGAAGAATAAATTCACATGGTATGCCCCTCCCTGAACTCTTTGCTCCTCTTAGGCTAACCTGGTGAAGGTGCCCAGAGTTAAAAAAAAACTAAATCAGGAGGCAGGGCTTTTAGCACAGCAGCCTCACGCCTCTGGAACAAACTTCCACTTGACATTAGACAAGTGGATGATCTTCTGCAGGTCAGGAAAAGGATAAAGATAAGGCTTTACCCTCGAGTATGTCCTCTGCCATCATGTTAATTTCTCCCTCTTGTAACCGCATCCCATCTGTAATAACGCTCAGCTAGACATTCGTATCACAGCGCCAGGGTACCCGTAGGGTGTTAGTTTGCGCTTTACAAGTGTTGATAATAATAATAATAATTTGCTTGAGGTATTGTGTGCAGATACTGGAAAAGTTCTTAAAGGGAGAAATATTTTTTCCTTTTACTAGCATTTTGCAATAGAAACACACCTCAAGTCCATCATCGTATGGTTATAGAAAAAAAGACCTCTATATGTGTGCATGCTGTTTTTGTTTTATCCTTTTTTTTAAAGTATACACATGATTGGGATAGTTGTAAGGCCATGACCATTGAATGTTATTTGATTTGGGTATATGGTACGTCTCTTACTCAAAACATGTAGTTTTGACCACTTCTCTTAGAAGACTGTGATTATGTTAAACATTGATCATGTGACTGGGGTCCTTACCAACATGGTTGCATCTGCATATTGTTTAAGTGAGGTAAATCTGGAGATGATCTTAAGCATTGTAAAATATGTTGCTGGTAGAATTGTTTCTGAGGGGGGGGCTGATTGTGTGCTGTAAAATAATTTTGAATAAGCCTTAACATGGATAGTTTATTTTCTGTATAACGTAACATACTATGTGCATTTGTAAAGTGCATGTTTACAATGAAGGGAATGTTGGTGCTGAAAAAATAGGATGATAATTGTTATTGAACTTAATGGTACTTATATGGTCCATATGTTTTTTTGTTTCTTTCTGTCAAGAGTTGTTTTCAATGTTTTAAATTTGTTGTAAAAAGATTGCATAATCTTTGAAAAACTTGATTCTGATTCTGATTCATTGGCATAGATGACACAGATTAGGTAGAGGGCCCCAATTCCCAACCCCTAACTGATAACCATCACCCTGGAGCAGCCAACTATACAGTTACTATTCGCAGAGTTTGACTACATTGTCTCAAGAACCACCACTTTATAAAACAACTCTATGCCATGATACCCTCGCTGGGGGAAGTGCTCTATACAAATATGCATAACATGAAAAAACTCACAGCCATCAAATTAAGCTTCCACAATAATGTTATTCGGGAATAAATTCTCCCAGTGCAGAATTCAAGCAGGATGAATCCTAACCACAAGCTGATGCCTTCACAAAAACCAAGATACCAATAAATAGATGAAAGCTGCACTGTGCAAACACCCAATAACATAATAACATAGCATGACATTACATAATGTAGCATAATATGATTTAGCATAACATAACGAAGCATAACATACAGAATCATGCAGTATGAGCAAATAACGTTTTACGTGATTTTCTACTTTCTGCTCAAAACTGAGGGCCTCATTTAGATATTCACTTCAAGTAAATGGGTTGTGCACCGCTCCTTTGTGGTTTATGTGCTACTTTGGCCGTGCTCTGGGGTATCACCTCCCTCCAAGGTGTATGAGAAACTCTACTAGTTGCACCCCTGTTCCCTCACAGGAGTGTCACCCTAGGCACAAGCTTCAAACGCTGAATCCCAGCAATAATAAACAATGTCATTCGTTCTGTGGTTTAATTGGTGATCTTTAATTCTTGTTTTCACCAATTCATTCGCTTTAAGTTCCAATAAATTCATATTAGGCGTGAATACAAGTTATTCCAATGCATTTCGGTGCATTAGGCACCTTCATCAGGAAAACGCCTTAGTTAAAACAGGATTCGTTTCCGTTACGAGCAGCATCTCTGCTCCATGCTACGCTGTTGATTTCCATTTCCATTGTTTATTATTGCTGGGATTCAGCGTTTGAAGCTTGTGCCTAGGGTGACACTCCTGTGAGGGAACAGGGTGCAACTAGTAGGGCCTCATTTAGATGTCAGAAGTCAAACCGGTCAGTCATTCAAGCTGGCTTCCAAGGGCCAGCTGGAAACCGCAACATAATCCCTATGGAAGGCGTTTCTGCCGTGATGATAATGATGTCGGTTTAGGACAGGCTTTTCATGTTGGGCTTTCTGACATGAAAAGCCTGTTGGAAAGCTTCTTTGGGGGGCCCCTAGCACGGCCCCCTTCTCCCTGCAGCCTCCGATGGGGGCAAAGGGGGCACTTATGTTAGCCCCTGTATATCCCTGCACCTTGTGGCAGGCATCAAGAGGTACTTGCCACACGGTGCAGGGATTTGCACAAGCTCCCTTTTCGCTATGGGAGCTTATGCTGCCGGTGGAAACCGCCCGCAGCACAAGCTCCCTTAAAGAAATGTGAGTTTACGACCATAATGTGGTGTTCAAAACCACCGACTTACGGTTGGACGGTTCCTACACAAAACTGTGTTGGGTGGACTCAAGTACGCCCGGCATCGTAATTAGGGCCTCAGTGTCAATGTATGTCACTGTTAATAGGTAGTACGATATGACAAATTAGCAGAAGTGGAGGGTGTATCATTACTTGATCATAGCAATGCAAAGCTGCCAACAACTCATCATGGCTCCATGATACTGCCATCATCACCATGCAAACCACAAATCATGCCATGGGTATATGAATAGTATAGATTTGCATCCTTGTAATTGTCGTTCTATTAAGTGCTCAATACAGAAAATATAGATGGCCAAGAAAAATTCATATGTTCCAAAAACTATGAAAGGGGATACCACCACTGGACCAACCCCACAAATTTCACTATTGCGAAACAATTAAGAATAAGAGTAAATCATACATGCCCGGCAAGCACATCCCACTACCAACATTCACAGATACAACTCCTGTTCTTTAGAAATACTAGAATAAAAAAGCACTTCATACCTCAATCTCCTCAATGTCTTCTTGATGAATGGGATGAGCAGTTCAAGGCTTCCCAGTTTTGTGGACACCTTATTCCAAATATTTGTGTCTCATCGATGTTATCATCACCAGGAAGATGCAGCCGGAACCCCACTAACAAACACCAAATGATTCAACTAATAATGTCCCTACCCATTACTGCAGCGCATAGGCTTACCTCAGAAAGTCAATCCTCAGGAAATTATCCCAGAAGATGGACTTCATTCACAAAAAAGACGTTGACTGACACCGCATTTCTGGATTAGGAAACAGCATGACAAGTAAAATCACTCATGGTGAAAAGAACACTCCAAGGAAAGGATAGTCATATGGTGGGAGGCCCTGTGACAGAAAGACCCTGCAAATGTAAGATTCTTATGTGATAGAAAAATCTCAGTCAAAAGAAATATCTCTTTTTGCATGATTACTGCCCCGTATTCAACCATGTTGCACTGGGTCCCTGCTAATCTGGCCCCCATTCATTTGCTCTGAACCCTAAAATATGTGCAACATTGGCATATCCCTGATTGACAGATTTAACTTACATGTAAGTCCCTCATACACTATGTGTACCCCTGTCCTGTAAGTTAAATGTCTTTAGTGGACAGCAGCAACTATTGTGCCACCACTGACAAAGAGAATGGATGTCTTCAGGTGTGCCCCTGCAGCCTGAGTGTGCATACCATTTAAAGAGTAGGAGATGTGTTCTTATGTTTCATATGTCCAGGCAGTAAATAAACTCCACGCCATTTTTCATTGTAGCAAGGCTGGCTCTCCCTTATAAAACCTCTTTTATTATAACACCTTAAAATATACAACTTCAGTTTGGGAGTAGCTAGAGCCATGGTTCAAGAGCACAAATGAATAGAAATGTAAAATCCATTCTGAAGTTCAAGTTATATTTCAAATTACTATTTTGAAAATACCTATTTTAGAAAGTTGGGATTGTCCTGCCACAAACCTCTAATAGTCTTCGCAGAGTTAATCCACAACTGTCACCTCGCAGCCTACTAGGAGGTGTGAATGGGTCTGAGGAAATGGAACAGAATGGCCCGAGGGATGTGCCAACCAACTGCACAAACTCTAAAGGGGCTTCCCTTGTCACAGGCAGATGAAACTCATACCTAGCCCAGACCCTGCTATTCTTCAAGTAGCCAGAGAGGCACCAATCCCAGTGCGGGAACACCTGTTCCAGAACTGATTTACTGTGGGTGGTTCTCATTTCCATAGCCACACCTCATGAGCTTGACCTGAGTCCTGACCACAGCAAGAATGATTCTGCCATATTGGATTTTGGCTGAACAGGGCACTATGGGATTGCTTAGACACCCAACCTCTAGGAAGTGATGTCAGAGTCGGTAGGGTTGTGCCCCTGGGAACTTTTTCCCCATTGGCAGGGAATCTTCCACCAATAAGCTTGTGCCAGGCATAAAAATGACACCCCTAGATACCTTCTTCAGAGCACTGCTAGAACTAAGGACGCCAGAACAAGGACTGCACCTGCAGAAACTTATGGACTACATTATGTGAATTGCACCTATTGTAGCCTGTCGAGAAAAACATGAAGAGCTGAACCAGCTCTCACTTGAATCCAGGACAGAATAGTGGACTCCAAGGAATAGCTGATTAGCCTTCTGATAAGCTACAGGGGAACAGCAGCTGGAAATACCAATTTCAACATGGCCTGGCCCCAAAGTGGTGTCCCTAAGGTGCTGGAGCCCTTGTATAAGTGTTATTGTGTACTCCTATTGTGTGACTCTAAAAGCTGGGATTTAACAACGTTTTCAATGATTTTTGGCAAAAGCACCAAAGGCTGCCACGGTATCACAACCGAACCTCAGCTGCCAATGTTGTACTGCCAGTTGCACTCCACTTGCTGGTTTTCCCTGCTTTAGGGATCTTTACTTCCAAAAATGTTTCTCAGTCAGAAGATAGAAATATTTACCTGTCTAAGGTGCCAAAAGTATTCTGCAGGTGAGGTACCCATCTTGGTCTGAATTTCAAATTTCTCTTGCTCTGAGCTTTCCAGTCAAAAGTCAACGGCTTCACCAGGACTTCATCTGATGGCTATTTGCCCTTGTTGTACCTATCTAGGCCAAGTCTGCTGTCTTGTCCCGTTGACAATGTTTGACTTCCGCTCCAGACACTAAGTCAGAAGGTAAAACTTTTCACTTGACCTAGTCACTATATCTGACCTATGCTCCATCTCGGTTGTTCTTCACTTTGGTCTGGTCTATTGCAAACAGAGATCTGTGTTTGCTGCTTTGTATTTTCTTCTGCTAGAAACATCTAAAACTTTGCAAAAATCATAACTCTGATGTCCTACGTATGATTTAGTTTTTTGACATTTTTGTGTCTAACTGCTCACTTGAAATTGTGGGATTTTTATTGAGTTTTCTACTTTTAAACTGTTTTGGTACTGATAAATGCTTTACAGATTATTCCTAACTTAAGCCTGTCTGCTATGTGCTACTGCTGCAAAGGGTTAACCTCAGGTTTACAATATTGAGACCTAACTGAGCCTAGTAAGGAATAGTGCCATTTTTACTTGGAGAGGACTACTATCCACTTCACCTAATGATTTGTGTTTTTCTTGGGCCTTTCCACAGAGCCATCCCAAACCTTCCTGCCTTCTGTTTTTTTAACCCCTTTTTGTTGACTTTTAAGACTCTGCACACTTTATCACTGCTAAGCAGTGCTAAAATGCATGTGCTCTTTCCGCTAAACATGGTGACATTTTTTACATCTATTGTCACATTTAATTTACTTGTTACTCCCAAGTAAAGTGGTACTACTTTTACCCAGACCCTGTAATTTAAATGCTACAAGTGGGACTGGAACACTGCTTGTGCCATCCACTTAAATATCCTTTTAAGAATGCCCCAAGCCCGCCATTGCTGCCTTGTGTTCAGTTTAAACTGCCATTTTAAACTTTTAAACAAAACTTTTTTCCAGGCCTAAACCATCCTTTTTTAATACATTTTAGTCACCCTCACAGTAGACCACAGGCAGGGTGCAGTGTATGTAAAAGGTTGGACATATACTTTTAAGTTTTACATGTCTGGTAATAAAAAAACTATTTTGTTTTGTACTACCGCAAGGCCTAATTCTCCCATAGGATAACATCAGGCTACCTAATAAATTGTAATATGTGATAACTTGCAATTAAGAGTAGACAGAATGTCAAGTTTTGGTGGCTAAAACCCTCTGTAATGGTAAAGTCAGATTTTACGTCACAATTTTCAAATTACCACTTTTAGAAAGTTGCTTTTTTCTTGTCCCAACCTTTTGGTGCCTGCAGACTGTATACAGGTTCACATCACGAGGTGTACATAGCAGATGTTTTTTTTTGCATTGCTCCCAGACAATGGGATAAAGGGAGAATATGTGTTGGCAGGATGGACCACCTATAACATTGTCGGGGTGGAGCTGTCACCTACCACCCTTGTTTAGTCAAAGGCATTACAAAGCCTTTGACTAAACACATTCACAAAGGATTTTACTTTAGTCTTTTGTGCCCCCAGACATGCTTTGGGCCAGGGAAGGTGGGCAGGAAATTCCAAGCACATCTGGGGGTGGAACCCTATAGAAACCTCTTCTACTTCAATGATGAAACCAAGGATAACTAGTAAACCTTCAGACCCAATTCTTCAGAACACCTCTTGACCTGTGGACCCTACAGAGGAAGGACTGCTGTGCCGCTCTGCTGCAAGAAGGACTGCTGCACTGCTTCCATTCTACTATCTTCTCCGCTGCATACTGCCTGCTGCTCTGCTTGCTGACAAGGAAGTCTGTACCTGCACCCGTCATTCCAGCCAGGAGTGAATCCAATGGTCAGCTGACAGACCTCCTGTTCTGAGCTACAGGGACACAAAAATGAAACCTCCAGAGGCCTCCCAACCTCTGCCAAGCTGACCTTCTTCCTGGGCCTGCAATGGACCATCAACTGGAACTGTTTGAGCCCTGCTTACCCTTGTTGGAGTGAGTTTCTGATACCTAGTAAGTGCTCCTCAGGTCCTACACCCTTGGTGTGACATCTGTATAGCTCCCACTCCAAGAAAAGGAGAAATCCTAACATTTTTGGCTCTTCGTGACTGCTAATGGGCTGGTTCACACTAAGATCTTGCCGCCTGTGCCACCCGACAATGTGAAACTGAGGTGAATCCAACTCTTTGCACTACAGCGACAGCCAGTGACGACTGGCAGCATGGGAACTGCACTTCACGCTACAGCACGAATCACAAGCAAAGAATGTCAGAGGGTTGAGTACAGTTAATATGGGGTTTTCTTGTGTTTCACGCTGACAAGAATTTTGGCAGCTGCTTGCGTAGGGTTTTACCCCCCTCAACCTGTAACAGAAAGTGCTGAGATGTAGATGGGCACAGAGATGAAAGTAGACACACAAGCAGGGTGTTACGGACATATGGGACAAATAAAACTCAAACACAATGAAGACTCCCTAGAGAAACAAGGTCAAGCTGGCAGATATAAAGGCAGATATGTGCAAGAAGAGGGAAGCACAAACATTGTGCCACTGAATCATGCAGCTATATATGGGCTAATACAACATTTTGACTAAAAATCTAACAGGGGAGGTGAAAGGTCATCAGGTTAAAACACATTCTTACAAACACACACATAGACACACGAACACACACACACACGCACACACACCCACACACACACACACACCCACACACACACACTTAAAGATTATATACCCACATACTAATCTGTTGGTATTATTGTTCCTTTCCAGTAGAAACAATCTAGTGTAGTAACAGGGCCTTTTTCTGGCCCTCCTTAAAAGATCTTTTGGATAGCCCCTTCCCCGAAGCTTGTCATTGAGAACGTTTGACTCCTTAAATTAAGGGCACAGTTTCTACGGCCACATAAAAACTGCCTATGGTTGTATTTAACTCTTTATTTTTTAACTTGATCATGATGTCTAAGAAATGTATCTCATTTTCATTATGCATCATGCTAAACAGGATGTCATTACATCAACTATTTAGCCAATTAAATAAAATGTCTAGCATTTGTTTATCATCAGACCATATCGTAAGCATATTGTCGATGTACACCCTCTATAAAATGATTTTACTCAAATGGGAGTAAGACTCATGGTATATGTATGTTTTTGCAAATCCTTCAAATATACATATTGTAGATCTGGAGCAAACCCAGCTCCCATCCCTACACCTTCGGACTGATTGTAAAACCTATTTTAGACAATAAAAAATGATTTGATAGACCAATTTTATGTAATTTTAACTCTAACAGTCTTTATCACATCAAGTGCTTCACTCTGACATTCAGACAGTCTCTCACAACCACACACATACCTATACAGACCCTCTCAAACTCATTCTTACACCTATACAGTCCCTCTCACACCCAGTCACATACAAAAAAACTTTCATACCCACTCTGACACCCATAGAGGCACTTTTACACCTACTATGATATCCATACAGACACTCTCACACCCACTCTTCCACTCATACAGACCCTCTCACACCCAGGTACACACACGGACAGTCACTTTCACACCCACTCACATACAAATACAGATACTCTCACACACCCATACAGATACTCTCATACCCACTCACATACCCATAAAGATATTCTCTCAACCGCTGAGATAGCCATACAGGCACTATCACAAATAGTCACACATAGGGATACTCCCACACCCACTTTGACACCCATACAGACACTCACACACCCACTATCTCGCCAATACAGTCTCATACTCAGTTACACACTAAGGCAGTCTCTCAACCACTCATAGAAACAGACTCACAAACCCATACAGAAACTCTGATGCCCATTCTGATATGCATTTAGATACTCTCATGCACACAGATCCTCTAACATTAGCACTGTTTTACCCACTCTGAACCCCCTCATGTATACTTTCACACGCACTATGACACCCATGCAACACTCTCACTCCCTTGCTGACACCAATACTGAAACTCTTACATCCCCTAACACCTATACAGACACTCTCATACCCACTCACATACCAATACAGACACTTTCATACCCACTCCTAAACTCATAGACCATCTCACACCCAGTCACACCCAGACACTTACACCCACTCAGACAACCATACAGACACTCTCACATCCACTCCTAAAATCATACCGACCACCTCACCCCCAGTCACACACAGACACTCACACCCACTCAGACACACATACAGACACTCTCATACACACTCACATACCTATAGAGTTACTCACACCCCCTCTGACATGCATAAAGTACTCTCAAATCCATTCTTATACCTATACAGATACTCTCAGACCACTTTTACACCCTTACAGACCCTCTCATACCCAGTCAAACATAGACATTCCCACACCCACTTATACAAAGTCTAATATCCACTCTGACACCCATATAGAAGCTCTAATACCCCTCTGACGCCCATACAGACACCCATACACCCCCTCACATACCGAAACAGACACTCACATTCACTCTTACACTCGTATGAACAGACTCACACCTAGCCATACACACTCAGACAGTATCACACTGTCACACCTAATTTGACAACCATAAATACATTCTCCCACCCACACACATACCAATATAGATACTCTAACACCCACTCCTATACCTACACAGACCCTTTCACACCTAGTCACACACACAACCACTCTCACACCAACTCTGACACTCATAGAGACACTTTCACACCAACTTTGGCATCCATAAAATCAATCTCACATCTACTCTGCAACCCATAAAGACACTCTCACACCCACTCACATGCCCATACAGACACTCTCACACCCCCTCTGACATGCATACAGACACTCTCATTCCCACTCACATACCCATAAACTCTCACACCAATTCTTACACCCATACAGATTCTCTCACACTCAGTCACGCATACAGACACTCTCACACACTCTCAGATACCTATACAGACACATTCACACACACTCACATACCAATACAGACACTATCAAACCCAATCTGATATCCATCAAGGAACTCTCACACCCACTCTTACACTATGCAGACACTCTTAAAGCCAGTCACACACACAGAAACTCTCACACCCATAGAGAAACTCTCACACTTGCTCAGACATCAATACAGACACTCTCACACCCACTAACACATACACCCACTCATACACCTATACACTCTCACACCCAGTCACACACAGCCACTTAAGCATCTATTTGTTTACCCATACTGATGCTCTCACACACACATACAAATGCTCTCACACCTATTCCCACACATAGACAGATGCTCTTACACATGCTCACATACTTATATAGACACTCTCACATCTGCTCACCGTCATACAGATATTCTTGCACCCACTCAATTACCAATACAGACACTATCATACCCACTCTCATAATTATACAGACCCTCTCACACATAGTCACACAGACACTCTTACACCCACTCACACACACATAAAGATGATCTCACACCCACTCACATACCCTTGCAGAAATTCTCACACCCACTCTAAAAGCCATACAGACACTTTCACACCCACTCGCATGCCCATACAGACACTCTCATGTCCACTTTTATACCTATACAGATTCCCCTAAACTCACAGCCACAGGCACTCCCTCACCCACTATGATGCTCTTACAGACATTCTACTACCCACTCATACACCCAGATAGACACTCTCACCTCCATCGACTGAGCCTCTGACACTGCTACTCTAATATCCTTTTAAACACTGACATACACACTCACAGATACACCCAGTAACATATACACACACAAAGTCTACTCATAAACCTGTAGATGGGAATCATAAATGCTTTGTTTTATAATAAACTAGCAGCCCGTCCCGACGTTGTCCGGGTATGAAATAGAATGTGTGTAATAGGCAAGGGAAATTTATTTTAAAATCTCACGGTAGAGAACATTTTTAGCATGAAGTGTCACAATAGTTAGGCATGTGTGTGTGTAGATACTGTGTGTACCTCGGAGTAAGAAGTATTAGCAGATGTCTGTAGTGTGTATGTACTCCACTTCCATTGGTAAGCTTGTGTGAAAGTGCATTCAGTTGTAAATTTTGTGTCCCCGCAGGCACGCTGAATCGCGTCATCCCCCGCTTGAGGCCCGGCTCCGGTTTTGTTTGATGTTGTGCTTGTGGTGTAAAGTCGTTGATGCAGAGAGTTGAGTGGTGACAACACGTGCTGGAGATGCTGCGCGTGTGGGAAAGTGCAGTCAGTTCAAAGGTTAGTGTCCCAGCAGGCGCGCTTAGTCACGTCATCCGCCGCCTATCCCGGCTCCAGCCCTGGTTGATGTTGTGCGCCTGGTGTCAATTTGTTTATGCAGAGAGTTGAGTGTGTGACAGCGCGCAGGAGATGCTGCAGTTAGTGTCCCCGCAGGCACGGTCCTTTATGCAGAGAGTTGACTGGTTGACAGCGTGCAGGATACTGTGCAGTTATTGTCCCTGCAGGCACGATCAGTCGCATCTGCCCCGCCTAAGCCCATGCAATTGCCGCGCCCATTGGCCACGCCCATTTCTCCCGTTCAATTGCCGCACCCATTGGCCTTGGCCACGCCCCCGACCCAACGCACACGTTTGTTTTCCACATGTCCTCAAGGCACACTTTTTTTTTACGGGATGTGCCCCGCGATTGTTGTCGGTTGTTGCGCCCATTGGCCACACCCCTTGCTGCCACGCAATTCAAATTGCCACGCCCATTGGCCTTGTTCACACCCTCAGCACACGCCCCCAGCACAACGCACACGTTTAAGGAACGCTTTTTTTTTGTCATCATGCCGCGCCCTGCCCACGCCCACAAGGGACTACTTTTCTAGTAAGGTTCTTTTACCTTTCAAATGCAAAAGGGGGGCATCTGTATAGCCTATGTCCTTCTGCTGCGACTGCCCTTTCCAATGCTGTATTGGGTGTTGTGATTGGTGCTGTGGTTCCTGAGATTACCGGCCTCAAAGGTTTGGGCTCTCTCTTTAGAATATTAGTATAGATGTGTGCATTTGGCTTGCAGATCTGTGATGGATCCATGGAGTTGAGTTAACATTATTAGAATTGGGGATTTAAAAAGACATTGAGTCAGTGTTTGGGAAAAGGTATGGCTGTGAAAAGAGCCTTTGTGTTTATTGAGTGCAGAGTATTACTACCCATAAACCAGGATGCTTTCTTTTAAGTCTTTCAGGAACACATTGTTGCCTTTCTCTGTAAAATGTACTCCATCAGATATTTAGATCCCGTCCATGTCAAAGCGTAGGTGGTTGTTGTAGATAGAGCCCATGTTATGGTCTCAGAGAAATGTTGAATTTTTGTATTAACATGTTTCCTGGCTTTGTCTATCTCTGGACATAATTTGTTTGACCACTTCCATTTCTGCCTTTGACAAATATTGCAGAACACTAAGGCAGTGTGAAGAATACGTCTCATTAATTGAGCAAAGGTATCCTCCATTAGGTTTTCTAGTCCTACTCCAGTCGGTGTACCCAGATCATTGCCACCACAGTGCACAATCATGAAGTCTGGATGTTGGCAATCCAAAATGCTTTAACCAATGGTAGCAATTGATACCGCTTTAATCCCGCCTGGCTAACCCAATTAATATCCACATTAGGCAAAACCAAGTCCCTGTCAATGTCACAATTTCTGGCACACTCTCTAGTCCAAAACACAAAGCCATGGCCCACAATCCATACCCTAGCCATTTTAAATGCAAGGAGCTGTAGCACACAGGTGAAGGCTGTTCTTGAATGAGACAGATTTAAAAACGAAGATAGTTAAAAAGTAGTCTAGCAACTAAAATGTAAAAGATTACATTTTATTGAATGGTGTAAATATGCTAATAGTTAAAAGTAGGTTTAGGTATTCTGATAAAAGTAAGTAGATGTGTGTTTGACTTTGCTGATATTAGCAAAAAGTAATGGTATTTAGGAAATGTTTCTAATGCCAAACACTCAACCAGACCTGATACATTTGGTTTAGGAGTTAGCAGGCTGCTCTTAGAAAGTGTTGTAACTTGTGACCTCCTGCTAGCAGAGAATGTTTCAAAATCGGTCACCATGGTAACAGAGCTACAGGAGCATTGGAGGAAGGGAACAAAATGAGTAGAATGTGAATTTGAAGGAAGAGTTTTAATGGAAGAAATGGTACATAAGTAGTGTATGGGTTGAGTATAATTGGCAGATTAAAAAAGAGATTTTGGTGTTGAGTTTGGAATGCAAATCCAATGCGAAGTTACACGGGGCGTTTTGATCGCCGCAGCAGATTATGTGAATCTGCCCAAAAACCCTACTGAATTGGGCTTTCTTTAAAGGAGTGTAAGAAAGAGTTCACACTTCTGGCTATTCAGAAGAGGTGTATTATTAGTAAAATATTAAAGCAATGTTGTGATTTGTTTGGAGGCTATGTAACCCTTAAAGCAAAATTGAAAAGATTGCCATTAATGGTTCCCTTGCATGAGTAGTGTTACATTCTTGTGCGTTGTTTTTGTGTACTTTCTGAAAGAAGACATTCAAACTGCTACTGAGAAAAAAAAACACAGACCACCAATCACATTTAACAGGTATTTGAATTAAACTGTAGTATCAAAAAATATGTGATAGATAAGGCATGAGTGTATATAAGGTGGATTGAAGTGAGTAGTGTTTAGAAAAAGCAAAGGGAATAAAAAAGAGAGTGTACTGAAAATAAAGAAAAGTACAGTGATCACCAAAGTGGAAAAACTATTTGTGAAGAGCAGCAAAACGCAGGAATACACCAATGTAGATACTGACAAGAGCACTGAAACACTAATGCACGCGGTAACACACCCAAGCATTCTGTCATGTATATACTGACACACCCAGGTATACACTGATATATACATTGAAACTGCCTGGCACACACTGATGCTTACAGTGTTACAGCCAGGTACAGTCTGATGTATACAATAAGACATATAGACACATACCTATGCATACACCAATAGACCCATGCATACACTCATCCATACATTAACACAGTCAGGTGCACACTCTTGTGCACACTAACACATCCTGGCAGACACTTATGCACACATATATACAGCTAGACACATACTGAAACATACCTTGACATACCCAGACAGAAAGTGAGGCATATAATAAGACATACTGAAACATATAGTGACACATTGAACTACACTGATATGTATATAGTAACACATTTAGACACACAAATACATAGTGTTGGAGCCACAAGCACACCAATGCACATACTGATGCAGTGACTAACACAACTAAACCGGACACTGCATGTCCCTGGAAACACTAAAATAGAAACTGACACACCAAAGCACATAGCAAATGGTACACTGAGACACAGGTCAAATAGTAATGGGACCACTAGCACACCCAAGGACACACTGATGCAGGGAGTTAGACGACCAGGTACAGAATAAAATAACTAGAAAGATAGACAGTGAAAGAATAATACCAGTAGTTAGAGACCCAGGTATACAGTTAGGTATATAATATTATATTGTGTCTAACACTAATGCATGCACTGATACAAACATACACATATTATTACCTACACTGATATATACTCAGTCTATCACCAATACCTACGAGCTAGAGAGGTAGAGAGCTACAAATTTAGATGTGCCTACTGCAAGAACTAGAGCATAGAAGAAAAGGAGACTATCACTTGTCTATTTACAACTCACAGAGTAAAGAATACACTAGTTACTCAGTGAATTATTATTAAAGTTATTTTATTGTTTATTTGCTTTCCAGATATCTACATTTATGTATGAAACAGGAATGATAATGCCTGACAGCAGATAAAGAAGAGAGAAACCAAGGAAAAAGTATTACCTACTTAAAACTGAGAGAGAAAAAGAAAATAAATGGGAGAATATGTAGAGGAAAAAAAGAGAAGCTGGTAAGAGTACTAAGACGTTTCTAAAAAGAAATGTGTTATAAAATGCACAATGAGGGAAAAGTATTATGTAAAAACTGAATTTTGCAATCAACTGAAAAAAATATATGTTTATAAAAATAGGAAATGTTCTAAGAAAACAGGCAGTTTGTCATGTTCCAAGCTAAAATGTTTGGAACTTGAGTAATACATTATTTGGTTCAAAGATTGAAGAAGTATAAGAGGAGAAGTGCTGCACTTATACAAAAGCAATATATTGAGAGTGTACTTGAGAAATCATTTGCTATGAAGAGGAAATGTATCTTGATATTGAACAAAATGAGGACAGTTGACAAAACTGTATTGTGTATGAAGAAAATACTGCTTAAAAAACCTTATTAGTAAAAATCATTTTTGCAAGATTTTTAAAGGTAAATTAAAGCAAAGCTCTATTAGAACATTGGAATGTTGGGAGCACCATTGAAAACAATGGAGTGCTCCGGGCTTATAATAGCTGGTATAAGCCTGGAGCTCCAACATTCCAATGTTTCTTTGTTCACAGCTCTGGCTGTGAACAAAGGCTTCAGGGACCCTGAGGGTATTCCAATCCCCTCACGCTCCCATAAGGCTTTGTTCTTTTTTGTTAGAACATTCTGCCCTCTAGTGGCAGAATGTTCTGATAGCCTTATAGCTCTTCGTAGTCGGGTTATACTGGCTATTAAAGTCCCTCTCCCTTGTTAAAGGCCCTCGCCTTCGGCTCGGGGCCTTTAAGGGTGGAGAGGGCCTTTAATAACTGGAATAGCCCTCTACGGCGGGATATAAGGCTATAGTATAGAACCTTATTTTAGTGAGAAAAGCCATTTACCAGAGAACACACTACTGCATGCAGTTGGTACAACTGATAATTTTTATGAGGTAAATGCTTGCACTCCTATTGCAAAAGAGGAGACAGTTCTTAGGATTTGTAGAGAAAGTGATAGCTGCAAGAAAGACATGGACAGGCTCTGAAGGAAGTGGCCCTTAGGGGCCACCAGGGTATTTACAACCACCTGCTATGCCTTCCCAAGTAATGAAGATTCGGTCAGACAATAGATAATACAAATAGGCTTTTATTAGCAAAACTCTGCAGAGGATTCCAATCTGACCTGCACCCTAAGATGTCTGCCACGGGACTGACCCCCCAACAGTCTGCAACACATAATCATTCTTCCCAAGAGCCTCCAACCATGCCACAGTGGAAAGTTACCGGCCTGGGCCAAACTTAAACAAAAGAGGCACAGAAGGATGGGCTTCCACCTGCCAGATGGGTACATGCTATCTGTAACTCGAGGTTACCGTGCTGAGTCTCAGCGTATCCTAACGTGGGAGCAGAACTACACACTCAGATAGGTATGCGTGGGCAGAATGGCCTATTCATTAGTAAGTCAGGAAGCAGCCTTGAACAGAAGAGAAAATAATAACGAAATAGAGTGTTCTGCAGAGGCTAGCAATACGAATAATGAGGCCTAGATCAGGCACAGCCTAAGTAGCCTAATAAGGATTACGAAATACAAAATGGAGTCACGCTCCCTAACCAAAGCTTGCACGTTACAGGGATAACTCAGTGGGTTACAAAACATGTATACAAATGGTGTCTATTTAGCCACACACTGCTAACCTAATATAACATGAAACAAGTGCATAGCAGGAATGGGGTTTTCAAACCTAACAGACCCTCTTTTTAGCATGGGTGGCTAAATGCTTTATTGGGGCTATCCAGTAGGGTCTTTACACTTCTAAGTGGGGAGAGAGAAAATGCATAGTCACTCAAGTTACAAGGGAGAATAAGGCAGCACATGAGTATCATAACCTACTTAGTATTCAAAAATACCTTTGTCGATAAGCATCATGTCCTGTATATCCTGCATCGTCATAGTAGAGACCTTATTATCACTTCCTGAAAATGTAGTGGTAGGGGTGAGCTTGCTCACACTATAGGTGTATAGAACTCAGCTGTAAAAACATCCAGCCCTGGAGCTTTGCCTCTCTTAAAGGAAAGTAGTATGAGCTGAACTTCGGTTTGAGTAATATCCGTCACTAGGGAAGAAAAGTCAACTTGAGAATAAGGCGGCTTTGAAATAGAGATAGATAACTTAAAATTGCAGGATCTGAGGATAGACAGTCTGGGGCATATAGCTCTGTATACAATTGTTGGAATGAGCTAGAATATCCTGGTCTCGGTGATAAGAAGAATCATAGTCATCAATAATAGATTCAATTATTAATTTATTTTGTTTACTGTTAAGCTAATTAGCTGGTAACCTTCCAGACTTTTATTGGCCTTCATAATACTTAGCACTAGATTTGAGAAGGTAAGAAGCAACGTTATCAGTGGATACTTTATGAAAAATTAAGTTTGGCTTTAATTAGCTGATTTAGCGCTTGTTGAGAATGGGACGTGTTGTAAGAATGCTCTAAAATTTTAATTTCACTAATAATTAGTTTAGGCTGGGATTTAGATAGTCGCCTCTTTTAGAAACAAAATTAATTATAAAATCTCGAGCTGAGACTTTAAATGCATCCCATACAGTATGAAAGGGAACGTCCTCCATCTGATTAAAGAGGAAAACAATATTGTGCAAAAGCCGTAAAAGAAAAGGTGAAAGAGGAATTCAATTGCGTTCTGAAAGGCAAGTCCACCCCTATAACATCCCCAACATCCTTTGAATACATCTGCCTAGACATTATCAGTGGGGACAAACCGATATGCTCTCTACACTGCATTTACCACCCACCCAGAGACAACCTTACCTTTTCTCAACAAATCATGGATATGATCTCAACCAACTCCGGACGGCAGCTCACCCAAATATACCTTGGCGACTTCAACCTCCACTGGAACGATCACAATGACGCGATGGTAAATAGCCTTAAAAGTTTCCTCAATGCCCTTGACCTCACCCAAATATGCAACAGCCCGACCCACAACAAAGGCTCCACCCTCAACCTTATCATCTCCAAAGAGGACTCTATCCAACTAGAGTCTATCCAACCTTGTGACTGGTCAGATCACCATACTGTCACATTCTTCATCAATGTAAAAGTTAAATCCAACCCGGCTCAATCCGCTAAGCCCAAAGTCTGGGAAAGAGACCTGAAAAAACTTAACCCAAGCTCTCTGTCTCCTAACAGCTGCAATCTCCTACTACCACCGCCCGGCGTTGAGGACGTTCAATCATTGACTGACCACTACCTCAATGCTATGTCCACAATAATAAATGAGGCGGCACCTATGCAGTTAAAAAGAGTCTCAACTAAAATGTCCAACCCATGGTATAACGGAAGTCTCAATGAGGACAGACGAGACATGCGAATGGCAGAACGCACCTGGAGATCAGCTCCCTCTGCACTGCACCTAAAAACTCTGAAGAAAAAGAGAAACGCCTATTTCAGGAAAATAAAACGCTGAAAACTAGATTTCTTCAGCCTCCAGCTTGACCAAGCAAAAAAACGTCCGAGAAAACTGTTTGAGCTAATCAAAACACTATCCAAGGAACAACCCCAACCACTCAGCACTGTACGCGAAGCTCCCTCCTGTGAAGACTTCTCCGCTTTCTTTATCCAAAAAACTGACAACATAAAGAGCGATCTCCTCGCGGACGCAAGCCTCTATTCCAAACCTCACTGCATAGCACCCACTGAACCAAAAAACAATGGTCATCCTTTGGCACATACTCTGAAGAGGAAATTGGCAAACTGCTCAGCACCTTGAAACCATCCAATCACCTAACAGATCCCCTTCCTGCTAACGCTGTAAAAGACTTTCCCTCTTTGCTTCTCCCAGTCTGGACCAGAATTATTAACGGCTCACTTCAACAAGGAACCATACCCGACTCCCTCAAAGTTGGACAAGTCACACCCTTACTAAAGAAACCTACAGCAGACCCCTCTGATCTGAACAATTATCGTCCCATCACTAATATCCCCACTCTCGCCAAACTGCTGGAAAAATGCGTACAACTACAATTGACTAAACACATTGAACAATTTGATCTCCTCAATCCTCATCAATCAGGTTTCCGAGCAGGACACAGTACAGAAACTGCTATGACTCACATAATTGACGACGCACTTCAAATGCTAGACCAAAACGACACATGCCTCCTCATCCTTCTTGATCTCTCTTCAGCATTCGACATCGTTAAACATGAGAACTTACTCGAACTATTAAGCACTAGAATGGGATTATCTGGAACTGTTCTCAAATGGTTCACTTCCTTCCTTCACAACAGATCGCAGAAGTTCAAGAGCAACAATCTGATGTCATCGCCAATACCGGTAACGCTGGGCGTCCCCCAAGGATCCTCTCTATCCCCAACTTTGTTCAACTTAGTGATGGAACCTCTAACCACCTTGCTACAAGCATCCAACTTACACTTTCACATGTACGCCGATGACACCCAACTATATCTCAAATTACAATCCCCCAAAGACATTCTGCTCCTGAACTCAACGATCAGAAGCACCCAATCCTGGCTAGCCGATAATCATCTCAAACTCAATGCTCTGAAAACAGAGTTCCTTCTGATATCACCTCCAGCGAAGATCTCCACCACTCAAAGTTGGCTTAAACACCTTACTGCACTCAATGTCCAACCCACCATCGTGGACTCAGCAAAATCTCTAGGCATAACCCTCGACACCAATCTCAACATGCAGCAACACATCAACAAGGCTACTAAGGGAGCAAATTTCCAAATCAATACCCTGAGGAAACTTAAAGCATTCCTCCCAGCCAATGACTTCCAAACCGCAGTACAATCACTAGTCATCCCTCGAATAGAATATGGCAGCGTCGCCCTCTGCGGACTCCCGCTAACTACTACCGCACCTCTAAGAGCTTCTCTAAACGCTGCAGTGAGGCTCATAACTGGGTCAAAAAAGCACTCTCATATTACACCTGACTTGAAATCCCTGAACTGGCTGCCTTTTGAAGCCAGAATACATCTGAAAATCGCCTGCATGGCACACAAGGCGATACACCTGAACTCTCCTGGCTACCTCACGCAGAAGTTGGCGGCGCTAGAAAAACTAGAGGCACAAACAATCTTCTGCTGAAACCTCGTAGATTCCGGAAGGAAAAAACATATAAACGCTCCTTCTCAGGAATGGCACCCAGAATCTGGAACTCACTCCCCCCCGAAACTAGGCTCATCTCTTCCACTACACTGTTTAAGAAAGAAGTAAAAGCTATCCTCATGGCAAAAAACACCTGAACTGTTAAGTAGGTAACTTTAAGAAAAGGCACCGATCTGTATTATTTGTCTGACCCCCGTTGCACATATGCATTATTTGTATTAGTGATTCACTGATTTACATGCTGGCTGTGCCCTCATTTATTTGTATTGTATGCTCCCCTGACTTAATTGTTTTGATTATGTTCCCTCATGTACCCTTTCTGTGTAAAGCGCTCTGATATCTGCAAAGATCTTGTCCACGCTATATAAAACTTTCAAAATAAAAATAAAATAAATAAATAAAAGGGAATTATTAAATCTCCATTTCGTAGGAAGAGTAGATGTCTAAATTCACAGATACCGGGGCATGATCAGAGATCAGAATGGAACTAATATCTACTGAATGTAAGGATCGAGTTAGGTGATATGAAACAAAACATAATAAATTTGGGATTGTGTATGATGTACTGGAGAGCATTAATAAGACCTGAGCACTCTTTTAGGCAATTTAATATCTCTATAGGCTGATGGCACATAGTTATAAATATGTCTCTTTGCCAGGGTACACAGCTTTTAATGACTTCATTCTTGGTCACTATATTACTACAAACTGAACCACCAAATAGAGTTCTGATTGATACCTCCTCCTCATAGTAAGACACCAGTACAAGCCTGACTTGATGCAGTTACTGTACTCAACTATAATTCATCCATTGTCTAATGCATCAAATAACTGTAATGTATTGTCATATAAAATGTGACCTCTCATCCACCTAATAACACTTTAGCAAAAGGACTCCGGACTTGTATGGTGAATCATGCCCCTCATCTCACTAGATTTACATTCTGTAGTGCAAATATTTGTCATTTCATAGTTTCATTCAAGCAACTCCCTATTGACCAACCCACCCAGACTCTATTTGTCTAATTTTGTCTCACATTAAAGCAGCCCTCATGCAGCGACTCTGCTAGTATCTGATTACAGAAGATCTGATCACATCTTCCCTATTCTCATCACTATAAACTGGTTGCCCATTTTGGCCATAGGTTCAGTGTCATCTTAAGGATTTGTGGGGCCATGGGTGTTAGAACTGGCGGGCTCTATTTGACAGTGGTAGGTACCTTTGTCTAATTAGGGACCCTTGCTTCTAGTCAGGGTATGGGGGATACACAGTTAAGATAACCTCTGCTCACCCCCTTGGTAGCTTGGCACTAGCAGACAGGCTTATCACAAAGGCAATGTGTAAAGTATTTGCATTAAAAACACACAGCATTATAGTGAAAACACCACAAGTGGACACAACACCAGTTTACAAAAATAAAGTATCTTAATTTAGAACTACCAAGACCAAAATGACAAAAAATCCAGCATAGCACTTAAAAACAGTTATTTCAAAAGAAAATCTTGAAGAAAACAAATAGCTCCACCTGGGGCTAATACGACGTTGGGTCAGCAATAAAACCAAAGTATGGCGCCAACCGCAAGGTGTGCGGTATAGGGCACAGAGTCACACGGACATCCAAACAAACAGTACCTTTCGATAATGAAGTCTATGACAATGCATGGCGTCATGGAGTTGAAGCATAGTGCCGAGGTCAAGGCCGGTTCCCTGGCTGCCATGGGGGAGGCGAGGCATCCTGTCCGTAAGTAAGAGACTGGTCGAATCCAGGGGTATTCGTTGCATCGGCTGTGAGGCATTGTTCCGGTGAGGCGATGCGAAGTCTGCAAATTTGTGGAGTCACCCTTGATGGCTATCAATGCCGCGATAACAGGATGCCAGAACGAGCGATGACGAAGTCGGTGCAAACGCTGGCATCAGGAATGCCAAACACTTCAGGCGTCGCAGGACATCGGTGCTGCGGCACAAGTTAGGCGGTGCACCGTGCACTTAATGAGCAGTGCCCCTGGCCTTGGTGCAGGTTGTGGCATCAAAGCAGTGTTGCTGACAGCGTCAGAGATTGCTTTTCTTGCTTACCTTAGGTTTCTGAGGCCCAAAACTGGAACAGGCACCTCCTGCCAGGCCAGAACTCTCAGAAATAACGTTCAGGGGGACTAGGGGTGAAGTATTTGTGTCCCTGGGACTTCAGAACAGGAGGCCAGCACACACATGCCCTTGGAGGTTCTACTTCAAGCAGGTGCACACCAAAGTATAAATCTTTGTCCTTTCCTTGCTAGAAGAAGCAACTGCAGGCCAAGCCCACACAGCACATAGTAAAGGGTCAGTACTCCTTCTCACAGCTCTCCAGCTCTTCTCCCTGGCAAAGGTTCCTCTTGAGTCCAGAAGTGATCTAAAGTTCTGGGGTTTAAGGTCCACTACTTATTCCTAATTTTGTCTTTGTTTTTCTTTTGCAAGAGTCTCTGAGACCAGTTTAAACCAGTTCTGTCCTCACTGGTACAGTATGACCACAAGGAGTGGAGACAACATTGTGCAAGGGAGACAGGCCCTGTTCAGGTGCAAGGAAAACTCCTCCCACCATTCTAAATGCAGCCAAGCCCCATTCCGATCAGCTATGAGTTCCAGTTAGGGCCAGGCACACCTCAACCTCTTCAACCTCTTCAGTGGCTGTCTACAGAGAATGCACATCACCAGCCCCTGTCACTCCAAAACCAAACATTCAATCCGCAACAACGCAGAAGCACACGGAATGTTTAAGCAAAAAAATACCCACTCACTTTTCCAACACACAATTTAAAAACCATCTTTACTAAAAGATGTGTTATTAAATTCTGAGTTCAGAGAGCCTAAACTTTATTACTAATCTTGTCCCATTGCGAAGTTGTACTTGTACAATGTTATAAAGTATCTCCCATTCTATCCTGAGGGACAGATAGCCTTTGAATAGTGAAAAACGAAATTGCCAGTATTTCACTATCAGGACATGTCACACACACCAGTACATATCTTAACTTTCAAATATGCTGCACCCTGCCCATGAGGATACCTTGCGCCTACCTAAGGGGTGCCTTACATGTAAGAAAAGTTAATGGTTAAGGCCTGGCAAGCGGGTGTACTTGCAAGGTTTACATAGCAGTTTATAACTGCACGCAGACACTGCAGTATACATTTACAGGGCTACTCATGAGGGTTGTACAATCAGTGCTGCAGGCCCACTAGTAGCTTTTGATTTACAGGCCCTGGCACACTCAGTAAACATTCCCAGGGACTTATGAGTAAATCAAATATGCCAATCAGGGAGAACTAATTGTGGTAACAATTTACACAGGGAGCACTTGCCTTTGACACTGAATCAGCAGTGTCAAAGTGCCCAAAGCATCTACACCCGCAAAAACGAAATCAAACACCGCATCAAAAATATAGGATGTAGAGGAAAAAAGTCAAGGTACACCACACCAAAGATGGCAAGTCTAACATAGTTCATTTTGAGGCCGTCTTTCCATACTTTTGCTGCCCATTTTTTTCTAATTCAAGGTCACATGATGCCAACAAACTCTCAGAATTGGGGTTCACACAAAAATACTTGGAACATATCTTTACAGGTCTACCACAAATCCTCAGGATGCCACCTGGCAAAGCAAGACAGACTCAGAGGTAGAGAGACTGGTTTGTGCAAATAGACAGAGGAAAGCTATATAATGAGAAACTTTTCTTTCAGAGGTCCCTTTGTAATGCCTAATTTGCACATGCCTTAAAACGTCTCTGGAGAGGTTCATCCAAGCTAGGCCACATGGGGGGGGGGAGCATCCAAACAGTTCCCTCATTAGTAAGATATCAAGGGGTTGTAGCTCATACTAAAGTGCTGACTTACAGAAAGCAAGGACTCTGAAGCAATCCTATGCAGAGAATGCTCAGAGTATCCGCAAGCCTATACCCATCAGCTTTAAGACCTCTCACATGACTATTTTAAGAAGTACCTTAAAGTTCAACTGTGCCAGCACACTTCCAGCTCTGATAAGGTGCAAACCAGCTATCAATTTAATTTAAGATTCGGTCCATTAAGAATTATTTCACAATTCGGGTCATATTTCGATATTGTTCAGATGGTACTCAGTAATAGCAGACTATAATTTCTATCTTACAGTCTGTCTAAGCCTATGTAGGGCCTCATTCCAATGTTGGGCAGAGTTTCTATCGTCTCAGTCAAGGGACCGACAGATACCTGGTCGGCGGTCCCGACCGACTAATTAGGATTGACCGAACATTGTTCGGTCGCATTCCTATACTTTACAATGGGAGCATGTATTCAGGCCGCAATGCATGCTCCCATTGTAAAGTAAGGAGGTGCAGTTAATCCCTGCACCCTGTGGCAGGCAGCTCAAGCGGAGGCCGTGCACCCAAGGGGGTCCCCAAAGTCGAGCTCCGACAGCATTTCTGTGTCGGAAAGACCGGCACGGAAAGGCTGCCGAAACCCGTCATCATACTCTCAGGGGTGGAAAGAGCCACCCTTGATATTACTGGCTGCATTCTGACTGACAGGCGGGCTCCCAGAGCCCGTTGGAAGCCAGTGGGAATGACCGTTCAGAAATCTTTCCGGCTGCCTCCATCGTAATGATGCATTCAGAAAGGAATCCTACTAGCATATTACGATGCGTTCGGAAAGGCTTGGACCGATGGTCGGAGCCGTTTGCAACTGCATTCCAATCAGGCCCCTAGGACTCCATAAGATTTAAAGCCACCACTATGGTTGTTATGCATTCTATTGTTTATTTTCTAGCCGTTTTTTTATTTAATAGGTATTATGTTTGACTTTGTGCTATTATGTAAAATTATCAACTACATAGTGCTGTATCTAACCCTGGGCGTAGTGTGCGTAGTAGCGCTACGCGTAGCTACGCGAAGTGCACTTCACATGCTATGCATAGCTACACGAACTGCGTAGTGTGGTAGGGAAAATGTTGTTCGCACTGATAGCACAGTGCCGGATGCTGGGCCGCACTGCGGAATCTTTGCAAATGGCATCTTGCACAGTGCAAGCGGTCGTTTTCTGCAGCTCGAGTAGATTTGTACTCGAGCAGCAGCTTTCCCAAAGCGGGCTGGTAGTTTATCATCGCGAGCGGTCGCGAGCATACGCGACTACTTGCAATGAGAAACCTGACCTCCCTGCGTTGAGAATCTCCCTGGGAGGTTTATTTTCCAAGCTTGTGATCGGCAACTTAATGTTGCTGATCGCGAACTAGGAAAAAGTCTCGCCGGGATGTTGATTTTTTCTCGCTCGTGGTCGCCAACTTGACGTTGAGGACCGCGAGCAAGCAAATAATGACCGCTACGCTACGCATTTTTGCACTGTGCTATGTGTAATTCGTGTAGTGCGTAGTAGGGCAAACTACGCACGTCCCACGAGCGTAGCGTAGTACTACGCCCAGGGTTAGCTGTATCATGAGGAATGCATGCATTTAACTCAGAATTCTCCACGGTGGTGTTTGCTGCATTTAACCTTCATAACTCACATAGAGGTATTCACTGCACAGAGCACACCTTCATGACTCCCCCCTCCTTATCTCCTCCCCCCCCACGGTGAATCTGGTGTGTGCTACGTATAACTGCCAACATATTTAAACAGTAAAGATAGAAAAGGTCTTGGGGCCCAGTGCTCCTTTAGCGTGCTTCACAACTGTGTATGCGGATATACATCCGTATCAAACTCTCACAAACCATCCTATTATTAATACCTTTCTGTAGAATGAGGCATTCGATCTTCGAGAAAGAACACTATGTTCTGAAACACCTCGCGTCCCCCCTCCCACTCCTACCCGTCTCTGCTTCGTGTTCCAGTGAGCTACACATTTTTTTACATTTTTATTATGAATGTTGCTTTCTTTCAACACTCATTGGTTCAAGGCCATGCCGTTGACAAAGACACACACTTGGAGATCTGAACAAACCATGAAATAAATTGGAACTGTTTCATTTTGAAAATGACGGCATACATTAACAGTTTCACATCGGGATACTTTTTTTTTTTTGTTTTTACTGAGCTATGCTATGAAAGCAGCATAGGTTTGTAAATCTGTTTCTTTCAGCAAGTTGGTAGGAAACGGTTTGCTGCCCTCTTGTGGCTAAAATTGTAAAATTCTATTTGTACTTTTACTAGACAATACAAATAATAAGCGAAATTCCAAACAGCCCTCGTTTTGCACGTCGATAATTCGATGCCTTGGATAGATGTGAAACGTTTTAGTTGTTGTTGACATTTTGATAAAGTGTCAGAAATATTTGCATTTATTTTAGACAGTTTAAGAGGCTTGTTTTAAAATATTTCAGTTGGGTAGACATCAGTGTAGGGACTTTTGGATGAACAACTCAAACACTGGACTGTTGGGGCCTCATTTATGAAAAGTGACGCATCGCTGCGTGAAAAAAGCGATGCGTCACTTTTCACTGCGCCCTCCTTGCGAGACCAATGATGCGTCATATTTACAGTATGATGCATCATGGCGCAAGGAGTTACAGATACGTCAGTATTTCTGACGTATCTGTATGGCGCAAAAGTGACGCATTGCTGGAGTGTGTCACAAAAGTGACGCAAGTCCAGCAATGTGTCCTTTCACATGGGGCAAGCCCCATGTGAAAGGGCCTGCGTCAGTCTTACGCCTGCTGTGAGGCAGGCGTAAGGAATTGACGCATTTGTGTCCTAGAAGTGGCGCAGTGAAATCTTATAGATTTCACTGCGTCACTTCTATGACCCTGTCTTGTGTCAGAACGCTCCCCTGCATACATTATACCTGGCGTAGGTATAATGTAACGCAGGGGTTTACAAAGTGACGCATCTACCTAGATGCGTCACTTTGTAAATATGGTGCAACAAGGCACACTTTTTACGCTGCTGGAGTGTCACCAAAAGTGACGCACCTTCGGCGTAAAAGTGACGCACGCCCTCATAAATTAGCCCCTAGGTGCTTCAGACAGATACAAAACACCCACAAGTTCAGTCGAGGGCGCAACAAGACCCCAACGTCGGGGGTCTAGTATTTCAAGGTGTGGTATTGCGGCTTCCGCCTCATGCAAAGGGTGTAGAGACATCCTCGGAGCCAGTATGAGAACACACTTGGCAAAGCCAGTATGTGTGTTTCATACATGTGAACAGTATTTGTGCTTGCTTGTATTTCCATGCACTAGCACTGGCTCACTGGTTAGAAGCGGCAGACCCTGAAGCAAAGATCGGCCCGGGACCAGGGTTCAATTCCCGACGCGGCAGGGTCTTGGGTCAATGTCCGTGGACTCGATAACTCTCGCCTCGGTGCCTATGCTAACGATGGGTCCCACTCTGCAACTCTGGGCAATAGCTTGCTTAATCTCCACAACGGCCCCATCAGCGCCAGGGATGCCTGGCTTCACCTTGGAGGTGCCCAGGAGGGACCATCTCACAGGGAAAAGCCAGGATGGGTTCCCCAGCGGTATACAGCGCCAGGACACTCCGAGATGGAGTAACAGTGCGCTTTACAAGTATACTTACCTTACCATATCTATTGTTTTTGTCATTGCTTTCCACTGAGATACCAATGACTGCTGCTGCCTCAGTGTGTCCTCCAGACCTGATACACTGGGGAGCTTATTCATGGGTCCTTTTTGTGGCGCACCAGCGGTGTAAAAAATGTGCCATGTTGCGCCACATTATACCTGCGCCAGGCCTCATGGCAGGCGTAAGACTGACGCAGGCACGCTTAACACGGGACTTGCCCATGTGTAATGGACCATTGCTGGAGTGGCATCACTTTTGTGACACACACCAGCAATGCATAATTTTTGTGCATACAGATATATCAGAAATACTGACGTATCTGTAACTCCTTGCGACATGATGCATCATACTATAAATATGACGCATCATTAGTGTCCAAAGGAGGGCGGAATGAAAAGTGACGCACCACTGATTTCTCACAGCGATGTGTCACTTTTCATAAATGAGGGCCTGGATGCCTGCAAGATGGTTAGTACCAAGCTAGCCTTGTGCCAAGTGTGCATGTCAGACACCAAGAAAAGAAAGCATTGAAGCCTTATTGTTATGCTATATATATTTGTAATGTGCACAAGCATGCACAAGGGTATCCTGGTGCTGAGCAGGGGTGCCCTGTCTATGGTAGGTTTGTTAATTGAAAAGCCAGGTCTTTAGCTTCTTGAAGAAGAGAGGATAATATGAATAAGTGCAAAACAAATGCTGGGGTGGGGTTTGTGGGGACACTAGCTGCGTTTCTTGTAAGGGCTGAATCAGTGCTAATGCACGAAATTGAGCTCACTGAACGAAAGCTATCGTTAGAACCAGTAGCCCTTAGTAACACCTATGAAACTCCACTATTCCACCCCTGTAGTGTCCGAGTTACTGCTGAAGCCCTTGTCCACCAGAGTGGATTGCTCTCACCTCCTCATAGCAGTTATGCGACTTCCTCACTTCCTAACTCAGGTAACATGGAAAATTCCCCTTATAAAATCTCAGCTATTTCTAATGGCCAGAAGTCATCTCATGCAGCCACGTCCGAACCACCATCTAAAAAGCGGAAAGCCCGAGGACCACCTAAAACTAATCACATGCCACTAAGATCTGGGAAGCGCAAAGGGGTCTCCACAGCTATTTCTAGTTGTACGGTGTTAGGAAATGTTACAGCTAGTCAGCCTTGCTTAGCGGACTTGTGGGCTCCCTCTGATTTGACCATCGAGGCTGACCTCTGCCCTAGGATTGAAGCTAAATTATCGGCACTGATCGGCCCACTTTTAAACAAGTTGTCCCTGATTGAAGACAGATTAGCTAAAATAGAGCAGGGCCTCACTAAACTTCCCCTCCATAGCGCTAATGGGTTATCAGTGGGAGGGGCTCCAATTCAATTGAATGAAACGTTAGTGGAAGTTGGCACTGACCCGGCTAGCAGCCTTGGCTGCTTTGCACCTGTGTCCGGACCTATTAGCCAGGTTGTACATATAAACAACCCGTTGTAAACCACACACATCACTTTCCCTCCCTTGAATCAGGTCGAAAGACAGAGTAGCTATCGAACCCCCTTGCCCCCTTGTCCCAGCATCACGAGCTTCCAGCCCTTGCTTCACCTACAGCCAGAAGCCACTCCCCATACAGTTGTTTTGACCAACGTCCCAGTGCTTGCCGTAGGCTCCCGGGAGCACTGGGCCACGTTAAGAAACAAAGCTTTACATTTGCTGAGTGCAAGGACAGGCATTAGGGAACCCCTATTTCACGAATTTATGATGGTAGGCCGAGTCCCATGGGTGGGCAAATCCAACAAGACAGTCCCAGGTGATTGTGTGGTCCTTAGTTTTAGATCACCGAGATTGGTCCAGCACATATTGGAGAGGACGGGTACACGCCACCTCAATGAGATTGACATTAATTGCGTCCCCCTTTTTTTTTTTTTTTTTTACAACTTAGAAGCATTCAATGCACGTAGTGTGGGGAGGGGTGAATCTATCTTGTATGACCACCTTATGCATCAGACCCCACGTTCCTGATTCCCACTAGAAATCGCTTTGAAGCCCTAAATTTCTTAGAAGAACAGGACTGACTTAAAGCCCTTGGTGGCCTCAATTTAATAGGTACTTCAGGAGCCAGGGCGTCGTTTGGGCTGGTTTTAGCCCCCCCCCCCGACCAAACAGAGAGAGGACGTCCTGGTATCTAGGACGTTTTTGACCTTGGCTCTGCTCATTCAAGCCCCGTTGACCGTGGCGGAGGATGTAGCAGCGGGGCAACAATAACAACTGATATGGCACAAGGGGATCCTGCCTCTATTTCATTAGTTAAACATACTTACATTCATTGTGAAACTAATTTGCATAATACTCCTACCTCCAAACCTACGGTAGTGTTTGACCCTCCTGATTTAAATGTAAAGCAAATAGTCCGAACCACTCTGACTTTCTCCTCCTGGAATATTGCAGGATTGTCAACCAAGTCTGCCTCTACTGACTGGGCTGAGTTAGTCGACAACTATGATATCTGTTTTTTTAAAGAAACCAGGTCACTGACCCCGGTCTTTTTTCCGGGTTACTTGTATTTTTATAAATCCGCACTAGGGGGACAGAGAGGCAGGCCGTCTGGTGGACTCACATGTTGGGTAAGGCAATCGGCTGGTTGGGAGTGCAGGAAGTTTGTCGACAGCTTCGACATAATGGCTCTACGAATCAGGAGGGCTGGCGTGTTCAACGCTTTGGTGCTTAATGTCTATGCCAGAGGGTTGCCTGGGGGCAGAGCCTCTCTGTAGTTGCAGAGCACAACAGGTTTTTGGGTAACCAGGGCTGTACCTTGATTTTCGCGGGCGATTTCAACTGTACCTTTAAGCTCCTCGACCAGGATGATGGTAATCTCACCCTGGAAGAGGACACCCAATGGAACATCACGCAATTAAACCTAAGTTCCATCAAAACCTGGACAGAGGCAGTACTACAGCTTAAAGGGTTATGCTTGGGAAGAAGTCTTCGAGTAGCCAACGGTAGGACACATTCGGATGGCAAGGGCGCCCACACGTTCACCAATGGAATCAGAAGTAGTTGTATTGACTATTTCCTTCTTAATGTTGAACATTGGTCCCTTTTGTTAGACATGGAGATCCGGGAGCAGATTGAAAGCGATCACAATCCGCTAATCCTGACCCTCAAGGTTCCTGGTTTATCAAGCAATGGGCCGGTTGAGGATAGGTTAGTGGAGCCCATTCTCTCCAACGACCTGAGGAGAGTCAGATGGGCTAGGTTGTTGGACAACAAGGGGGATGTGGTCGAGATGAAATCCCTGGTTGGCCACGCACTCACCATTCTACATGGCTGTGACTCCCAGGAGGTGGTTAACTGCATTATCCCTAAGGTGCACAATGTGCTGTTTGGGGATCAAAAAAAGTTTTTCATTAAGCCAAATAAAAATACGAGGGCACTATCCACGAAACCAGCCGCATGGTATAATAAATCCTGCAGGTAGGCATACAAGCTTTTGGCCTCAGCCATTAAATCACAGGCAGTGGGAGATATAAGAAAAGCCAGACTAAGGTACAAGGCTTCCCAGCTGCAGGCACTGGGATGAGTCTCGTTGGAATGATTTGCTAAAAGCAAGCAATGAACATAATATGACCCACTTCTGGCATCTTGTTAAATGGGGCAGCGGGGCGATTTCCCAAGCTCCGGTAAATCATGTTGTCCCGGAGACGTGGGTGTCACACTTTGAGGCTCAGTTTACAGCAACTGTCGGTAAGGTGCCAGCTATCAACCAATATCTATCCAATACATGTGCATCATTTACTTGCCTCGAGGTGGTAAATGTGCTAAAGTCAATCCCGCGAGGCCGAGCTCCAGGACCAAACTGTATCCCGGCTGACCTGTTTGTGTCGGACCAAGAGAACTGGGCTCCTTATATAAATTATCTCGCAAATGCAGTAGCGAGTGGCGCCCCATCCCTGAGACTTGGTAGAGAGCGGAAATTCTTCCTATACACAAGAAGGGTGATCGCTCTCTACCAGGTAACTATAGACCAATCAGCCTAATTGACTCTATCCAAAAAATTGTCGCAAGGCTGGTCTTAGTAAGAATACAGGCTTGGATAGATGAGATGGATATTCTGACACCATTATAGGCAGGCTTTCGTCCTCACATAAGCACCATTGACCAGGTGTTTAGGTTTGTTCTTGTGTTCTGGAAGGTAGTCGTTATTAGAGGTGGTACGATCTATGCAGCTTTTGTAGATCTTAAGATTGCATTTGACCTAGTTCCACGTACAAAACTGTGGAGTGCCCTCCAAGTTTTGGGTATGCCCAATGATATATTGAGTATCTTGATTAGGCTGCATGAATCAAACTACGTGCAGGTTCGTTGGGGAAAGCAGGGGAACGTTACCAAAAAGTTTGCAGTAACCAAGGGTGAGTGTCAACGGTGTGTCCTTGCCCCAACACTGTCTTCACTTTTCATCAATAGGGTGGTTGACTATTTTGCTTCCCAGCCTACAGATGCCCCTAGGTTGGCAGGCATGCAAGTACCTTTGCTCATGTTCGCGGATGATACCATGTTGCTCTCCAGGACCCAAAAAGGTCTGCAGGTTGCCCTGGAGCGCTTCGGGGTTTTCTGCAGCGAGCATGAGCTTGAGGTAAATTTGGACTAGACGAAGTTTATGGTCTTCCACAGGTCCAAGGTTGTGAAGGGGAGGGTACATATGAACAAAGTTCCTGAGGAACAGACCGACACTTTCACTTATCTGGGGTTAACATTGGGAAAGAAATTGAGTTGGAAACCCCAGATACATCTGCTGACACTCAAGCATTCCCAACTCACAGGAGCATTGTTAAAGGAGCATTTTTGAGAAGCTCTCAAAAACCAAGCCCATATCCCCCGCAATCAAAATATACAATCCTAAAGTAGGCTCTTCTGTGTTGTACGGGGCAGAATTATGGGGTTTTAATGACTTATCTACCCTGGCGGCTGCCCAAAATACATTTTTAAGAGTCTTGACTAGTCTACTGCAGTCTACTTCACTTTGGCCCTTATTCCTGGATTTGGGATGAGAAAGAATCTTGGACCAGACACGGTTCAGACCGGTAGCTTTCTGGAGAAGGCTCTGGACCACTCCGGATCTTGCCGTATAAGCCCAAGCTTTTTCCGAAATCAGGGGGTTGGGTTTTACAACTCAAATACTCTGCATGAGGTACTTAAAGCACACATTGGCTGATATGGGGATGAGCAAGATGTGGGAGGATCCAGGAGACGCTGCTTTCCCCACAAAAAAAGAACTGAAAGTATGGTCGGACTGCTGCTTTTTCACAACGTCATTGCTGCTCCCTGACCCGGGTCTTTATCGATCCCAAACACGAGCCTAATCTCGAACTATATTGGGACATCATTACAAGACCAGATGGCAGAAAGCTGTATCACCAATTCAGGGTGGGTTCTCTCCCTATCAAAGTGTTCACTAAAAATTGGCACACTCTTGTTGATAATAAATGTCCCTTTTGTCCAGCCGAGGTGGAGTCACTAAGCCATGTTTTCTTTGTCTGCCCAGCATATCGGTCACCCAGGCACAAATAGTTGAAACCGATCTGCAAGAATATGGGCATCAGAATAGCAATGGAGGCCCTCAGGATCTGAAATACCAATACAGATGCCCCCATTATTATAGCAGTAGCTACATTTTTAGGTTGGCTGTGGGCCATATGACGGAAAAAACAGAAGGGAGGCTAACATAATTCTTACCTTCAATATACAGTTTGTTACTGTTGTTGTAGCAGTTGCATTATTCCTATTTTCTTATTTTTATCTTTTTACTTTGTCATAGCCCATAGTAAACCAAATGTACCTTTTTATTGCTGCTTACAGTTTTTATGATGGATGTAAAACCTCTTTGTGATTTTAGTTATTTATTAACACTGGAGGTTACACTACAATTATGTATCTCTCTTCTACTTTTAATCTAATAGGAACTCAATTAGTCTGAAATATTGGTCATATATGGTCATTATGGTATTGTACCGGGCTATAGGGTTTATTGATATATGATGTCTTTTAGGATATTTTTGTCAATCAAAATAAAGACATAAATAAATTGAAACTGAGAACGTTCATCCTTCTGATCTGGTTCTGTGTATGCATGGGATGTGTATGAGTAGGAGCATGAGGAGCAGAGTACTAAAAGCAATATTAGTCACATAATAATCTAATGCTTCCAGGGAACAAGAAGATGTATGTGGGGGAGTCTCACACTGAGCACAAGAAAGTGCTCCCACAAACATCGAGATGTAGGCCTGTATGAACCCCATTAAAGGTGTGGAGAATGTTGAGGTATAAAGAACATTATGGGGGGCATCTAACTGGCTGTTAAAACATGAGGAGGATTCTCCAAAAGCTCAAAAGGTAGGTGCATTCATAGAGTGGAATAAACAGGATAACTGTTCACAATATACAAACATATATTTTTACATTGATTATATAGCATGGACGTAGCTGGGCAGCAACGGAGCTTTGTACATTATGGAGATTAACAGCAGTATGAATGATGGGTAAAGAAGCAGAGTGACATGTGGAAGAAATGTGGTTATTGGTTGAGGGAAGGGGAAACCCTTCTTAAGTAACAACCACGCTCCTTGTCAGAATAAGCCACAAAAGTCACTAAATTAACCTGTGCATAATTCATGGGTATGGTTATATTCCCCAGTTAGGCTCATGTAGTGTAGCAGCTTATTTTCTTAGATTTGTAGCTCTGGCCTTTTGCAGATATTTGCGTGCATGACAATGTTGGACTAGTTTCCCTGAAACTAAACCTGTTTACACATCTAGCCTTACACAACATTATCACAATGCCCGGAACATCATTTACAAGGTCTCATTTCGCACTATGTACAAATCTCATCTCTATCTTCATCCACGGGGTGGTGCGGCTATCTACATATCCATAACACTGCTAATGTATTCGCACATTGCGAGGCTGCTTTCTATTATAAAGATAAGCATCCCGATGGATTAGCAGGGGAGGCACTTCTCTGACACCAAGTGTTTTTGCATGCTGAGATTTCACCACGCAGCAGTCTGACATCTCGTGAGGGGTAACCAGTTTGTGACCAAGACAGGGTCCTTCATTCTATCCCATCAGGTAATTGGGTTGGTTCGTCCCCTGGGGGGATTCTTGGCTCTACAACTACACACACTCTAGGTACACTTAGAGTTGGGTACGTATTGTAGGAGTGCACTCGATTTCAACCTTGTGTTATTTTCCTGCTTTTATACATTGTTTTAGCACCATGGTAGAGCTATATCTACTATATACGCTTTGGTGCTTGTAATCACGTTTATCTGCGTCTGTCTACTAATCATTGCAACACGCGTATTTTATGCAAGAATTAATAAGGATCAATAAATCTACTGAATGTGTCCCACTGTATATTCACTGTATCTTTCTCTGATAATAAGTGAGCACAAGTGACTGAGCAAAACCTTTTGTTTCCAGGATCCATATTGGGACAGGGTTGTCATGTTCAGTGGTTGCCAGAAACCATTTGCTCCCTGATAGGTTAGGTGGTGAACACAGTGAACTAGCTGGTCTATAGGCCAACTTATCCTGTGGAGTGTCCGGAATCAGTCTTGGCACCAAGCCCCTTGTTTATGTTGTTCAAAGAATGTGCAGATTCTACGGATTAATAGGAACTACACGACAGTGGATTGGCATAAGCAGTCAGGATAGGGTGCAAAGTATTTATGCAGCACACAAACAGTAATAAAGTGAAAGAACATCCCACACAAATTTACAATAGTAGAGTAAATTTAAATAAATAAAAATATACCAAAACAATAAAAATCCAATCAATAGAACCAGAGATGTGCAATTTCAATGTTATAGGTAGATACAGCACCTAAGAGCATCAATCACCACCCATGGTCATCATCTGGTTGTGCAGACCAGGGAAAGTAACAAGTTCAGTCAAACATGATGGAGCATGGGCCAGATAGAGAGACCAGGTTAATCCTCATGAAAAAGTTACCTACTCAAACTCTGGCAAGAAAAGTACAGTTCCCAGTGGAGGAGGTTGCACAGACGAGGGAAGGAGTGCGTCACAGATGGTTGTCGGTGCAGCTCGAAGGTCTGGTCGTACGTCATGGATAGACATTGCTGGAGCTTAGCATTGGCAGTCACCGTGGAATGTTGTTGCTGTAGCGTGAAGTGCAGATATCACGTTGCTGACCATCACTGGTGGTCACTGTAGCACGAAGAGTCAGGTTTCATCAGAGTTTCGTGTTGGTGGTTGTCATGGGCGGCAGAGGCTCAATGAGAACAGCCTGTTCATGGTCGAGAAAAGGCCATAACTTCAGCATTTCTCCATTTCTCCCAGAAAAATCCGCTCTGATTCCAGAGAGACTGACAGTTGTTGTATTTACTTTATTCGATAACAATTATCATAAAAACATGTACATCCTAAAATCATAGTAACATTCATTTTTTTTTTTTTTTTACAAAAAATCATTATACAATACATCATGTTAAATAAAACCAACTAGCTTTTTGCAATGCATTAAAAGATATATACTATAAAATCGTTAAAATCGAATGACTATAAAAAAATGTATCATAAGACGGACCTAGAGACTACCAGGCTGTTACTTTTCACTAGCAGCTTTGATCTAAATAGACATGCACAGCCCAGATATTTTGCTACACCACAAACCAGGGTGAGGGAAGAGGTGTCATATTTAAAAATATGTAGAGCCACCTGATAGTTCTTAGAGCCAAGCTTTTTACAAACGGGTTTAAGCCATTTGGTTCTAGCGGCCCTGTACGCTGGATACGCAAAAAGGAAGTGGGCAATAGACTCATTGGGAGCTGCGCATCCAGGGCAAGTGGAAGATGATGGAATGCGCTGATTCCAAGCTGCTGTCATTTCATTTAGCGGAAGGGTCCCAATTCTCAACTTCATATAGAGCGCCCTGTTCCTTGGAAGTTGGATAAAATCATGAAAGGGTTCAAGTTTCCGGATGGGTTTATGTTCCAAGTACCGCTCAGTGAGATTCCTCAAGTTGGCATTACGTATCTCATCTTCCTGTACCCACTTCCAGTATGCACTTTTTAGGTCTTGTTTTGATTGCGGAATCTGGTTTGCCCATGCCTCCTCAAACCCTATGTCTGATACAAGCTGCCTATGGTTAAAAATCCATTTAATCTTGTTGCCTGTATCTGCTGCAATTAGTTTGCTAAGGGCAGCAGCATAATTAGCCAGCTCAGGGGTCCTTCTTATACGTGTCCAGAATAGTAGAGGGAGGAGGCGTGCAATATCCTAAATAGAGCGTCTTCCCATATCATGAAATAGGGGCTTTAACGGTGTAGATGTAGGGAGAGAAACCAAAACTCTAAGGAACTTATTTTCGGATCATACAAGATCGATGGTGTTCTCAAAGCCCCATAGTTCAGACGGATGTATGACGTTACAACGCATGCTTTTACAACGCATGCTTTTACAACGCAGTTTTTACAACGCATACTTTTACAACGCATAATGCTTTTAGGCGCTGGATAGTGAATAGTTTAATTTACTATTCCAACTCCAGTCCCCGTGGATAGTAGGGAAGGTTATTGGATAGTAAATTAACCTATTCCCTATCCTAGAGCGCCCCCCAGAGCAATGCGTTGTAATAGTTTGCGTTGTAAAAGTTGCGTTGTAATGGTATGTCGTTGTAAAAGTTTCGTTGTAATGGCTGTATACCAGTTCAGACCCGTATAGGGCTGAAGGAAGCGCTTTGCCATCATAGACGACGAGCTGGGGCTACTGGCCTACTTACAGAGAGTTGTTGTTCTCTTAAAAGGGCCCCTGACACCCGTTTATGGCTAAGAAACATCTAGGTCATATAGGAGTTCCACTTCATGGAATTGATGACCCGGATTCCCAAATAATCAAAGGACTCAACTATGTCTAGTGGGTTGTCATTAAGGGTGATACCATTTCTAAAGCGTTTCGGCGGGGATAGTGTCATAAGTTTTGTTTTGCTGGTGTTGATTGACAACCCCGAGATACGCAAAACAGGCTAAACCTGTCTAGAACTTTTTGCAGACCACCCTGGCTTATGGAAATCAGGAGGGTGTCATCGGCGAATAGGAGGGTAGGAGTTTTCTCACCGGCCAGGGTAGGGGCATCGGCTGGATCCTCCCTTGGATGATCTCCCACCCCATTCACAAAGAGAGAAAACAAGGTCGGAGCCAGCACGCAGCCCTGGCGTACCCCCCTATTCACCGCGACTCTCTCCGTTAGCTGCCTCTGTGAGCCCCACCTGATTCTGGCATAATTATCCACATGGAGGCGTTTAATAAAATCAAGGATCAAAGGAGGAATGCCCAGTTCAAACAGGACCTGCCAAAGATTGGCTCGTGGGACGAGGTCAAAGGCGGTCTTCAGATCTATGAAGGCCAGATATAGACTGCCTTTCCCAATGACCACTGAATTCCAGTGGGTCATATAGAATCTAAAGACATGGTCCATCGTTCCCACCTTCTGTCTGTAGCCTGCTTGATAGTTAGAGAGGATGTTTCCATCCTCCATCCAGGACCTTATCCTCATAAGGAGCACCCTGCCAACCACCTTCTGTATCACGTCGATTGAACTGATCAGCCTGTAGTTTGCAGGGTCCTCCCTTTTCCCCTTTTTGTAGATTGTTACTACCTCCGCACCCTTCCATGAATCAGGAACATCATGGCCCCTAACAATAAAATTCATCAAGAGCAAAATAAAATGGGCCCATGGCTTTGGATCATGCAAAAGGAGATCTCCAGGAAGGCTGTCGGGTCCTGCAGCCTTTCTGGAAGCTATGCTCTCTATAGTTTTAGGGAAAGGAATTATCTAGCAAACTCAAGGTATATACTGCCCTAGGACATATATCCATTAACGAGCACTGTACAACTTTAGGCAGGAAATTTCAGAGACAATGTTGTATACAAAAAACAATTTCTTATTTTATTTCATATTTTTGTTTTTGTACTTGTTATATTATTGATTCTTTTGGTCTCAGTTTTTCTCTCTTATAAAAATTGCATCAAGTTCATGTAGGTTAACAATCAATTACATATAGTGAACATATATTAAATTAAAAGTGCAGTTCAACAATTAAACATGACATAATATACAAAAGTGCTATAGAATATGACCAGTCGATGGAACATTGGATGAAGGCAATGCGGTGGAATGGAACTACGCGCGTTTCGGCCAGATGGCCTTCGTCAGGTGACCGTCATTCATATGTTACGAACATAATAACGTGTAACACATACCTAAACAACAAAAAACATAATAATATATATATAAGTTACATATAAATAGCATATCAATTAATGCTGTCTTCTACTTTATGTACAGTGACTATAGGGTCAGGGATTACGATTGTATACAATGTTTATATATCAAGCTATCTGTTTACCCTATGTTATACTACGTTGCCTGTTATTTAAAACATTATCATTTCATATCTGGTTATTGTGGATTTATTCGTTTATTCATTCCATTATCAAAACATAGTTTCTAGTGGATATCTCATTATGTATCTCCATTCGGTCATTCATCCTCATAGAATTCATTTTTTTTATAATATAAAACATTTTTTTTAAAACATTATTTTTGGTATCCGGTATATTGTATCTAACTTTTTAAGTGATTCATCTCTACATATTCCCAAAAAGAATAGAAGATCACTAGAAAAGACAAAGAAACCAAGAACAGACCAGGAATAGCTATAGACGGTGTATAGATGGTGTTAGAATTTACCAAGTTACGTGGAAAACAGATATAGTACTTACAAAAGGTAAGACTGAAGTGACATATAAAATATTCGTTTCTTATGGATGTCAATTCTCCTTTAGCGACGACGACTCTATTTACAAACTGTAAGATAAACATATAGTTCTGTTTAGGCACCAGGAGGGTTACTGTATTAAACCGTGGGCGCTAACCGATCTATCATATAGATATACCTGATAGCTTTTCTTTAGGTTCTCCTTGTCGCAGGCGTTATCTCAGAACACTCCAAATTTTAATTGCAATTTTATCTAGATTCGTGGAGGGTACTTCTGAATGTTTGTATCTATGTTGGCCTGGGATATGAAGACAAAGTAGATAACGATTGTCAAATAGATTCATACTACACTTATTTATTTAAAATAGAACATATATTCTAATACTATCTAGTAATGTTCTAATAATCAGTTACAAAACAAGTTGTCTCTGTAATGGTAGATAGCGTGTAGCGTTAGATGGAATTTAAGCTGTACTACTTATCGTTTGAACATAGATTGTCCAGTTTTATACCCAACAACAATCACCAAACTTTATTTTTGTCGTACCTTTGATAGGTTTTTCTCACACCTGCACTTCTTTTATTATTCTTATATGGGGTCACGATGTAGGCAGGTCAGTTTCTTCTTAACACTAACAGAAACAGCAGACAGTATTTTATGGGCTGATTATTAATTATGGTTAATGATCGTCGTATATTGCATTTGCTTCAATAATTATTACCTTTTGTTAATCTTTTATGGCTCTAGTCGGGTAATTCTTTAATCCGACTTGCGTGAAGGGCAGGTAATCTAAAATATAGGATGGGTACATTAAAGTGTTAGTATTGTCCCTACCCGCAACCTTTCCCTAAATAGAACTGTATGGTTTGGCCCACAATCTTACCTTCATTTTGATGTAGCTCTGTTTTAGTGTGGGATCTGTTTTAACGTCATCTCCAGTGATGCCGGTCAAGCAGTTTCGTTTGAGGGCTCAATATTTATACGGCACACATGCATTATTAGATTCTCGCTGACGATTTGCAGCTGATCTACGTCTCCACGACGCATTATTCTGACGTCTATTCCTAAAGACGGAAGTGTATACATCCATACTTGTGTGTGCTTCATAGATATGGATGACGGACTAATCAGTAGTCCTTGTTTGCATCCGTTGTACTCTAAAAGAAATGGAAAGTAGACTTCCATAGTTTAATTTATTTATTTGAGTTGTTTAACAGTAGGGGCTATTTTAGCAACAGTCTGAATTATATTACGATTACTTCTAATATTCTCACTTGTAATAGGTAGATTAGCAATTTATGTACCTATATCACCAATTATTATTCCGTACTATTGATATATCTCCATATATCTCGTGACCCCATATTTTATGTATTTATCTATTTCACCCAACAAAAGATGTTTATAAACAATTTAGTTATCGTTTAAAGTTATTTATGACGAGAAAAAGGTCAACGAACCCTCATTATCTTTCATATTGATTTCAAATGTATTTTAATTGTGCCATAAATAATGGACATGTCTATATTTTAGATGGATGTATGACGTTATAACGCATACTTTTACTCCGCAGACCATTACAACGCGACTTTTACTCCGCATACCGTTACAACGCATAGCGCCTTGGGGCGCTGGATAGTGGTAAGTATAATTTACTATTCTAACTCCAGTCCCCGTGGACCCTAGGGAAGGTGTTGGATAGTAAATTATACTTATCCCCTATCCTAGAGCGCCCCCCAGCGCAATGCGTTGTAATGGTATGCGGAGTAATGGTCGCGTTGTAATGGGTCTGCGGAGTAAAAGATCCGTTGTAACGGGTGTATACCATTTTAGATCCATACATAAGCAATATTAAATATTTGCTTGTTGCCAAGGAATATCAGAGTTTAAACCTGATCTTGCGGTGTCCAAGGAAAAAATCCAAAAAACTTCGCGTTTTCGGCGAATTTTGTCTGTATTAATGCCTGGTTTAGTCACAATTTTTTCTAACACTACCAACTGTATTTCTTCTGGTTTGTGATCATTTTCAACAAAGTGCGCTACTAGGGGAGCATTCAATTTTTTTGTTCGAATTGCTGACTTATGCTCCGTGACTCTAGTGTACACTGACCGTGAAGATTCCCCAACATATCCCTTGTCACAGGGACAAATAAGTAGGTAGATAATGTTTGTAGATTTGCAGTTGGTCATGCGTTGCAAAGGGATAGGGAACTTATTGAAAGTTAGTTTTTTTGTCTCTATTGCTTGTGGACAGATTTTACAAGTTCCACATTTGTAATTTCCTATTACCGGAGCCCCGGTAATTATGTTTCTTTGACTTTTGTCTATCGTTGTTGTCATCCTTGATCTGACGACTATGTCTTTTATGTTTTTGTTTTTTTTATATGCAAAGAGTGGTTTTTGGATTGCTTCGTTACTGGTTTTATTGATATTAAGAATATGCCAGTTGGAATATAGGATTTGATGAATCTGATTATTGAGCTGGGAATGTCTTGTAACAAACACCAAACTAGCATCACGCTTGTCATTGGTACCTGTAAGGAGGTGCTGGCGATCATAATATCTTGCTCTTTTATATGATTCGCGTATTAATCTATGTGGGTAGCCACGTTCCGAGAATTTCTCCTTCATTACAACAGCTTTCTCATCATAGTCAATTAGTCTGGTACAATTCCTCCTCAGTCTCAGAAATTGACTGAAGGGAATGCTATCTTTTTGTGATGTAGGATGAAAGCTGCTGTAATGAAGGAGTGTATTTCGGGCGGTGGGTTTAACGAAGAGGTCCATTATCAGTTGTCCTTCATGATGTTTGATCTTTAGATCCAAAAATTCTATCTCTGAATTACTTACTTTTTCAGAGAATTTTAAATTCGGATCACAGATATTAATCCATGATATGAATTCTTGTAACACATCTTCATTATCATCCCAGATGAAAATGATATCATCGATATACCTTGACCAGTAAAATATCGATTCAAAAAATGGTGCCACCTCGTTAAAAATGTATTTTTCCTCAAAATGTGCCACGTAGATATTAGCAATTGTTGGTGCGCATGACGCGCCCATACTGACTCCTTTAGTTTGTTTATAGAGCTTCCCTGCAAATTCGAAGATGTTATTTTCCAGAATGATGTTAAGGCAGTCTAAGATAAAAGGCATATTACAATCAATATTGAACGACTCTATAAACCATTTTGTGGCTTTTATGGCACCTTTACAGGGAATGTTAGAGTACAAACTCTCTACGTCCAATGTCACCATCCATTGTCTATGGGCATTAAATTTTGTGCCTTCAAATTGAGTAATCACATGTCTGGTGTCCTGAATGTATCCTAATATTTTTCCAATATGTGGACGCAAAATTGCGTCAAGATATTTCGATATTGGTTCAGTCACACTTCCGATGGTAGTGACAATAGGGTGAAAAGGCGGATCCTGTTCGTTTTTGTGTACTTTCGGGATACCGTATATACTGGCCATTTTTGGATTGTCTATGTTCATGAACTCATATTCTTTTTGACAAATATCACCATTACTTAAAGCTTTTGTTATCAATTTGGTGATCTTGTTTTTAATTTTAGTAGTAGGGTCTCTCTGGATATTAGTGTAGAACTTGGTGTCGCTAAGCATAAGTTCCATTTTTTCAATATAGTTGTTGGTATCTAGAATAGCGATTCCACCGCCCTTATCACAACTTTTTACAGTTATGTGAGCAGATTCCTTGAGTTCCAGCAGTGCTTTATATTCATCGATGGACATGTTATAGGGGGTATGTGGTATATATTTGGTGATATTTTGTAATTTGGACATTACAATCTTTTCAAAAATTCCTATTTCAGGATCTATCTGATCTAAAGTCGGAGTAAAAACCAATTTCGGAGCCAGACCAGATTAATTTTGTTCTTGAATGTCATATTCCCTATTTAAAAAGAAACTCTTTAGTCGTATTTTTCGAAAGAAAGTCATCATATCATTGAACAACTCAAACTTATTCAACCCTGAATGGGGAACGAAAGAGAGTCCCTTTGATAGCACAGCAATAGTAGCAGGATTGGTATTATGGCTGCTCAAATTAAAAATAGGTATTGTTTTTACTGTCTCCAATACCTCGCATTTTTTGTTTCCAGATACCGTTCCGTATTCTGCGGATGGTCCTGGAAGTGGGGTCGATATTGACCTTGTGGCTGGTATGATTGATTTTGTGGATATTGTCCTTGAGGCTGATATTGTTGATTCTGTTGGTATTGCTGTTGAGGCCGATATTGGGCTCGATAGTTTGGTCTCCAATTGCCTCTCTGTTGGCGCCTCCCTAAAAAAGGTCTATAACCTTGGTTAGATCTGAACCGGTTTCCTCTAGGTTGATATGGCGACATACTGGAGTTACTCCCTGAATCTGAGGAATTGGAGAAGGTTGAAAAAATTTTTGATCTAGATTGTTGATGTGCATCATATTCCTGATCTGTTTCGTCAGGTTGGCCATAGAAATTGTCGGCCAAATATGGATATGCCTTTTCCTTACTAAAATACTGTAGGTCTTTTTGTAGTTTATCCATTTTACGTTTGAACAAATAGTCCCCATATGAGTTGAGATCCATCTCAATGTCCTCTAACTTTTTTTTGATGTCTATTATTACTGTGGAATTTTTAATCTTATCCTCGAGTGCTGTAATTTCTTTGGCTAGTTCATCAAGAACTTCTTTCACTGTTTCAACTATAAGCATCATATGATCCCTAGAACACCTGTTGGAAATGAGGGACCAACGTTCTAAGAAGTGCTTGAGATGAACAAATAGGCCAGGGATTTTTTTGATTTGGAGTCCCTGGGGGATAACTCCAGCTTTAAGATAGTCTAATATGAATCTCCCATGGAGTTCAATTCTTTTACTTTTCTTTTTTAAGGCCAATAGTTTTAGTAACTCTCCACATTGCTCATCATTAGATGTATTTCTATTTTCAAAACTCACAGATGATCCCACCATAGAGGCAAATTCTTCGTCGCTAAACCCATATGATTTCAGTGTGGCCATAATGAGGTCTAAATGGTATGATTGGATTTTGTAAGGCAAGTGGTAAATATATCGCTTGAAATTACTTTCAATATATAGTAATGTAAGAAGGACAAAAGAGATACAAAGTGAAGAAGATAAAAAGATAAAAAAGAAAAGAAAAGAAAAGAAAGGTGGTATAATATAAAGTAAAAAAGTTAATAAAGAATATATATCAGGGTGTAGAGGCTGTGGCCAACGCTTATAGATAGACTAGATTGGATGACATTAAAGGCAACTAGTATAGTAACACAACCTTAACATTACTAGCTTGACTGGCTAACTAAACAATTATAATGATAAAGCAAAATTCGTAAATAACCCCTCATGGACCGGCCACGAGAATCTATTAATTGGAAAAAAGGGGACCCCTACAATTTATCTAGTTTGCTATTCGTAGGGAATGCATAAACAGTTTTAGGGAAAGGAATTATCTAGCAAACTCAAGGTATATACTGCCCTAGGACATATATCCATTAACGAGCACTGTACAACTTTAGGCAGGAAATTTCAGAGACAATGTTGTATACAAAAAACATTTTCTTATTTTATTTCATATTTTTGTTTTTGTACTTGTTATATTATTGATTCTTTTGGTCTCAGTTTTTCTCTCTTATAAAAATTGCATCAAGTTCATGTAGGTTAACAATCAATTACATATAGTGAACATATATTAAATTAAAAGTGCAGTTCAACAATTAAACATGACATAATATACAAAAGTGCTATACAATATGACCAGTCGATGGAACATTGGATGAAGGCAATGCGGTGGAATGGAACTACGCGCGTTTCGGCCAGATGGCCTTCGTCAGGTGACCGTCATTCATATGTTACGAACATAATAACGTGTAACACATACCTAAACAACAAAAAACATAATAATATATATATAAGTTACATATAAATAGCATATCAATTAATGCTGTCTTCTACTTTATGTACAGTGACTATAGGGTCAGGGATTACGATTGTATACAATGTTTATATATCAAGCTATCTATTTACCCTATGTTATACTACGTTGCCTGTTATTTAAAACATTATCATTTCATATCTGGTTATTGTGGATTTATTCGTTTATTCATTCCATTATCAAAACATAGTTTCTAGTGGATATCTCATTATGTATCTCCATTCGGTCATTCATCCTCATAGAATTCATTTTTTTATAATATAAAAAAAAAATTTTAAACATTATTTTTGGTATCCGGTATATTGTATCTAACTTTTTAAGTGCTTCATCTCTACATATTCCCAAAAAGAATAGAAGATCACTAGAAAAGACAAAGAAACCAAGAACAGACCAGGAATAGCTATAGACGGTGTATAGATGGTGTTAGAATTTACCAAGTTACGTGGAAAACAGATATAGTACTTACAAAAGGTAAGACTGAAGTGACATATAAAATATTCGTTTCTTATGGATGTCAATTCTCCTTTAGCGACGACGACTCTATTTACAAACTGTAAGATAAACATATAGTTCTGTTTAGGCACCAGGAGGGTTACTGTATTAAACCGTGGGCGCTAACCGATCTATCATATAGATATACCTGATAGCTTTTCTTTAGGTTCTCCTTGTCGCAGGCGTTATCTTAGAACACTCCAAATTTTAATTGCAATTTTATCTAGATTCGTGGAGGGTACTTCTGAATGTTTGTATCTATGTTGGCCTGGGATATGAAGACAAGTAGATAACGATTGTCTAATAGATTCATACGACACTTATTTATTTAAAATAGAACATATATTCTAATACTATCTAGTAATGTTCTAATAATCAGTTACAAAACAAGTTGTCTCTGTAATGGTAGATAGCGTGTAGCGTTAGATGGAATTTAAGCTGTACTACTTATCGTTTGAACATAGATTGTCCAGTTTTATACCCAACAACAATCACCAAACTTTATTTTTGTCGTACCTTTGATAGGTTTTTCTCACACCTGCACTTCTTTTATTATTCTTATATGGGGTCACGATGTAGGCAGGTCAGTTTCTTCTTAACACTAACAGAAACAGCAGACAGTATTTTATGGGCTGATTATTAATTATGGTTAATGATCGTCGTATATTGCATTTGCTTCAATAATTATTACCTTTTGTTAATCTTTTATGGCTCTAGTCGGGTAATTCTTTAATCCGACTTGCGTGAAGGGCAGGTAATCTAAAATATAGGATGGGTACATTAAAGTGTTAGTATTGTCCCTACCCGCAACCTTTCCCTAAATAGAACTGTATGGTTTGGCCCACAATCTTACCTTCATTTTGATGTAGCTCTGTTTTAGTGTGGGATCTGTTTTAACGTCATCTCCAGTGATGCCGGTCAAGCAGTTTCGTTTGAGGGCTCAATATTTATACGGCACACATGCATTATTAGATTCTCGCTGACGATTTGCAGCTGATCTACGTCTCCACGACGTATTATTCTGAAAATGATCACAAACCAGAAGAAATACAGTGGGTAGTGTTAGAAAAAATTGTGACTAAACCAGGCATTAATAATGGATTTTTTCCTTGGACACCGCAAGATCAGGTTTAAACTCTGAAATTCCTTGGCAACAAGCAATTATTTAATATTGCTTATTTATGGATCTAAAATATAGACATGTCCATTATTTATGGCACAATTAAAATACATTTGAAATCAATATGAAAGATAATGAGGGTTCGTTGACCTTTTTCTCGTCATAAATAACTTTAAACGATAACTAAATTGTTTATAAACATCTTTTGTTGGGTGAAATAGATAAATACATAAAATATGGGGTCACGAGATATATGGAGATATATCAATAGTACGGAATAATAATTGGTGATATAGGTACATAAATTGCGAATCTACCTATTACAAGTGAGAATATTAGAAGTCATCGTAATATAATCCAGACTATTGCTAAAATAGCCCCTACTGTTAAACAACTCAAATAAATAAATTAAACTATGGAAGTCTACTTTCCATTTCTTTTAGAGTACAACGGATGCAAACAAGGACTACTGATTAGTCCGTCATCCATATCTATGAAGCACACACAAGTATGGATGTATACACTTCCGTCTTTAGGAATAGACGTCAGAATAATGCGTCGTGGAGACGTAGATCAGCTGCAAATCGTCAGCGAGAATCTAATAATGCATGTGTGCCGTATAAATATTGAGCCCTCAAACGAAACTGCTTGACCGGCATCACTGGAGATGACGTTAAAACAGATCCCACACTAAAACAGAGCTACATCAAAATGAAGGTAAGATTGTGGGCCAAACCATACAGTTCTATTTAGGGAAAGGTTGCGGGTAGGGACAATACTAACACTTTAATGTACCCATCCTATATTTTAGATTACCTGCCCTTCACGCAAGTCGGATTAAAGAATTACCCGACTAGAGCCATAAAAGATTAACAAAAGGTAATAATTATTGAAGCAAATGCAATATACGACGATCATTAACCATAATTAATAATCAGCCCATAAAATACTGTCTGCTGTTTCTGTTAGTGTTAAGAAGAAACTGACCTGCCTACATCGTGACCCCATATAAGAATAATAAAAGAAGTGCAGGTGTGAGAAAAACCTATCAAAGGTACGACAAAAATAAAGTTTGGTGATTGTTGTTGGGTATAAAACTGGACAATCTATGTTCAAACGATAAGTAGTACAGCTTAAATTCCATCTAACGCTACACGCTATCTACCATTACAGAGACAACTTGTTTTGTAACTGATTATTAGAACATTACTAGATAGTATTAGAATATATGTTCTATTTTAAATAAATAAGTGTAGTATGAATCTATTAGACAATCGTTATCTACTTTGTCTTCATATCCCAGGTCAACATAGATACAAACATTCAGAAGTACCCTCCACGAATCTAGATAAAATTGCAATTAAAATTTGGAGTGTTCTGAGATAACGCCTGCGACAAGGAGAACCTAAAGAAAAGCTATCAGGTATATCTATATGATAGATCGGTTAGCGCCCACGGTTTAATACAGTAACCCTCCTGGTGCCTAAACAGAACTATATGTTTATCTTACAGTTTGTAAATAGAGTCGTCATCGCTAAAGGAGAATTGACATCCATAAGAAACGAATATTTTATATGTCACTTCAGTCTTACCTTTTGTAAGTACTATATCTGTTTTCCACGTAACTTGGTAAATTCTAACACCATCTATACACCGTCTATAGCTATTCCTGGTCTGTTCTTGGTTTCTTTGTCTTTTCTAGTGATCTTCTATTCTTTTTGGGAATATGTAGAGATGAAGCACTTAAAATGTTAGATACAATATACCGGATACCAAAAATAATGTTTTTAAAAAAAAATTTATATTATAAAAAAAATGAATTCTATGAGGATGAATGACCGAATGGAGATACATAATGAGATATCCACTAGAAACTATGTTTTGATAATGGAATGAATAAACGAATAAATCCACAATAACCAGATATGAAATGATAATGTTTTAAATAGCAGGCAACGTAGTATAACATAGGGTAAATAGATAGCTTGATATATAAACATTGTATACAATCGTAATCCCTGACCCTATAGTCACTGTACATAAAGTAGAAGACAGCATTAATTGATATGCTATTTATATGTAACTTATATATATATTATTATGTTTTTTGTTGTTTAGGTATGTGTTACACGTTATTATGTTCGTAACATATGAATGACGGTCACCTGACGAAGGCCAATCGGCCAAAACGCGCCTAGTTCCATTCCACCGCATTGCCTTCATCCAATGTTCCATCGACTGGTCATATTGTATAGAACTTTTGTATATTATGTCATGTTTAATTGTTGAACTGCACTTTTAATTTAATATATGTTCACTATATGTAATTGATTGTTAACCTACATGAACTTGATGCAATTTTTATAAGAGAGAAAAACTGAGACCAAAAGAATCAATAATATAACAAGTACAAAAACAAAAAATATGAAATAAAATAAGAAAATGTTTTTTGTATACAACATTGTCTCTGAAATTTCCTGCCTAAAGTTGTACAGTGCTCGTTAATGGATATATGTCCTAGGGCAGTATACACCTTGAGTTTGCTAGATAATTCCTTTCCCTAAAACTGTTTATGCATTCCCTACGAATAGCAAACTAGATAAATTGTAGGGGTCCCCTTTTTTCCAATTAATAGCTATGCTCTCTATAGCCACGTCTACCTCATGTATATCAAAGAAATCAGATGTTATGGGAGCCCCAAGGGTAGAAGGTAGGGTCTCGGTCTGAGAGGGCAAGGGACCTATATCACCACAATATAAGTTGGAAAAGTGATTGTGTCATTGTTGCCCTGTGATGTAATTAGGTATTGGCTCAGATACTTTTCGAGTCCCTTTATTAATTAGTTCCCAGAACAGGAAAGAATCTTTCTGTTGTGAGGCAAGCTTCAGTTCATGCCAATGTGACTCTTCCCAATTGCGCTTTGCTGCCCCTTGCGCCCTAGAGTACTCCTTTCTTGCTGCTCTTATTATTGAGGGATCTTTCTTCCTTAGAGCTAGGGATAGGGCCTGCCTCTTTTCCTTACATGTAGCTGAGTACCATGGGTTGGACATCCTTTTGTTGCCCTGCTCTCTTCAACAATAAAGAACAATCCCAGCCTTCCTATTGTTTCTTGATAGAATGTGGAAAAGGAGAAAGTGTGTAAATTCTCGAGTGTGAAATCTTGCAAGTCTAAACAAACACTGAATGGCAGTCTTAACTGCAGACAGCATAGCTCACAATTTGAACTATGAAATCCGTGACACCTACATGTTTCGACAATGTATTCCATAGATGTTTCATCTCTTGTTCAAGTCGCGATTGCAGATGACACAGTACAGTAGGCAACAGACATTGCTCCCAGTGCGGCCAGCCCACACCACGTATCATTGCTGGCTCCGCACACTCTGATTGCTTCTGATGCCCTTCCCTCAGTGCACCACAACTCATGGACCCTTTATGATAGAATGTTTTGTGTATGATTTTAGATCTGCCGCCCTACCTCAGTGCACAGAAGTCGTGGACTCTTTACAATAGAATCTTTTGTGTATTATTTCATATTTAGTGCCCTTACCTTACTGCTTCAGAAAAGGGGGTGGTGATGAACAGAGTGCCTGAATTAAGCAGACCACTCTTACCCAGTCCAAAGATCAGGGCTTGATCCATCACCGTTTTTTAGCTCACTGCACCATCCCAGCTCAGAACTTGGCTATATGCAAATTAGTCTGTTCCTGTCCCAGTGCATGATGGGAACAGGTCAAACCAAACTACCAAGCCAATTCTTATACTGGGAAGGAAACAAGCTTCCGGGGACCGGTTTCTGCCATTTCAGGCATCGTCGGCCCGGCTTGCTTAAATCCTGATGGTGCAATGAGCAAGGGACTCACATCTGAGTATACCCTTCCACGCTTATGGTGGACAAAATGATTCAGAAAAGGGGGTGGTGATGAACAGAGTGCCTGAATTAAGCAGACCACTCTTACCCAGTCCAAAGATCAGGGGTTGATCCATCACCGTTTTTTAGCTCACTGCACCATCCCAGCTCAGAACTTGGCTATATGCAAATTAGTCTGTTCCTGTCCCAGTGCATGATGGGAACAGGGCAAACCAAACTACCAAGCCAATTCTTATACTGGGAAGGAAACAAGCTTCCGGGAACCGGTTTCTGCCATTTCAGGCGTCATCGGCCCGGCTTGCTTGAATCCTGATGGTACAATGAGCAAGGGACTCACATCTGAGTATACCCTTCCACGCTTATGGTGGACAAAATTATTCAGAAAAGGGGGTGGTGATGAACAGAGTGCCTGAATTAAGCAGACCACTCTTACCCAGTCCAAAGATCAGGGCTTGATCCATCACCGTTTTTTAGCTCACTGCACCATCCCAGCTCAGAACTTGGCTATATGCAAATTAGTCTGTTCCTGTCCCAGTGCATGATGGGAACAGGGCAAACCAAACTACCAAGCCAATTCTTATACTGGGAAGGAAACAAGCTTCAGGGGACCGGTTTCTGCCATTTCAGGCGTCGTCGGCCCGGCTTGCTTGAATCCTGATGGTGCAATGAGCAATGGACTCACATCTGAGTATACCCTTCCACGCTTATGGTGGACAAAATGATTCAGAAAAGGGGGTGGTGATGAACAGAGTGCCTGAATTAAGCAGACCACTCTTACCCAGTCCAAAGATCAGGGCTTGATCCATCACCGTTTTTTGGTCACTGCACCATCCCAGCTCAGAACTTGGCTATATGCAAATTAGTCTGTTCCTGTCCCAGTGCATGATGGGAACAGGGCAAACCAAACTACCAAGCCAATTCTTATACTGGGAAGGAAACAAGCTTCCGGGGACCGGTTTCTGCCATTTCAGGCGTCGTCGGCCCGGCTTGCTTGAATCCTGATGGTGCAATGAGCAAGCGACTCACATCTGAGTATACCCTTCCACGCTTATGGTGGAAGGAATGATTCAGAAAAGGGGGTGGTGATGAACAGAGTGCCTGAATTAAGCAGACCACTCTTACCCAGTCCAAAGATCAGGGCTTGATCCATCACCGTTTTTTAGCTCACTGCACCATCCCAGCACAGATCTTGGCAATATGCAAATTAGTCTGTTCCTGTCCCAGTGCATGATGGGAACAGGGCAAACCAAACTACCAAGCCAATTCTTATACTGGGAAGGAAACAAGCTTCCGGGGACCGGTTTCTGCCATTTCAGGCGTCGTCGGCCCGGCTTGGCTTGAATCCTGATGGTGCAATGAGCAAGGGACTCACATCTGAGTATACCCTTCCACGCTTATGGTGGACAAAATGATTCAGAAAAGGGGGTGGTGATGAACAGATTGCCTGAATTAAGCAGACCACTCTTACCCAGTCCAAAGATCAGGGCTTGATCCATCACCGTTTTTTAGCTCACTGCACCATCCCAGCTCAGAACTTGGCTATATGCAAATTAGTCTGTTCCTGTCCCAGTGCATGATGGGAACAGGGCAAACCAAACTACCAAGCCAATTCTTATACTGGGAAGGAAACAAGCGTCCGGGGACCGGTTTCTGCCATTTCAGGCGTCGTCGGCCCGGCTTGCTTGAATCATGATGGTGCAATGAGCAAGGGACTCACATCTGAGTATACCCTTCCACGCTTATGGTGGACAAAATGATTCAGAAAAGGGGGTGGTGATGAACAGAGTCCCTGAATTAAGCAGACCACTCTTACCCAGTCCAAAGATCAGGGCTTGATCCATCACCGTTTTTTTAGCTCACTGCACCATCCCAGCTCAGAACTTGGCTATATGCAAATTAGTCTGTTCCTGTCCCAGTGCATGATGGGAACAGGGCAAACCAAACTACCAAGACAATTCTTATACTGGGAAGGAAACAAGCTTCCGGGGACCGGTTTCTGCCATTTCAGGCGTCGTCGGCCCGGCTTGCTTGAATCCTGATGGTGCAATGAGCAAGGGACTCACATCTGAGTATACCCTTCCACGCTTATGGTGGACAAAATGATTCAGAAAAGGGGGTGGTGATGAACAGAGTGCCTGAATTAAGCAGACCACTCTTACCCAGTCCAAAGATCAGGGCTTGATCCATCACCGTTTTTTAGCTCACTGCACCATCCCAGCTCAGAACTTGGCTATATGCAAATTAGTCTGTTCCTGTCCCAGTGCATGATGGGAACAGGGCAAACCAAACTACCAAGCCAATTCTTATACTGGGAAGGAAACAAGCTTCCGGGTACCGGTTTCTGCCATTTCAGGCGCCGTCGGCCCGGCTTGCTTGAATCCTGATGGTGCAATGAGCAAGGGACTCACATCTGAGTATACCCTTCCACGCTTATGGTGGACAAAATGATTCAGAAAAGGGGGTGGTGATGAACAGAGTGCCTGAATTAAGCAGACCACTCTTACCCAGTCCAAAGATCAGGGCTTGATCCATCACCGTTTTTTAGCTCACTGCACCATCCCAGCTCAGAACTTGGCTATATGCAAATTAGTCTGTTCCTGTCCCAGTGCATGATGGGAACAGGGCAAACCAAACTACCAAGCCAATTCTTATACTGGGAAGGAAACAAGCTTCCGGGGACCGGTTTCTGCCATTTCAGGCGTCGTCGGCCCGGCTTGCTTGAATCCTGATGGTGCAATGAGCAAGGGACTCACATCTGAGTATACCCTTCCACGCTTATGGTGGACAAAATGATTCAGAAAAGGGGGTGGTGATGAACAGAGTGCCTGAATTAAGCAGACCACTCTTACCCAGTCCAAAGATCAGGGCTTGATCCATCACCGTTTTTTAGCTCACTGCACCATCCCAGCTCAGAACTTGGCTATATGCAAATTAGTCTGTTCCTGTCCCAGTGCATGATGGGAACAGGGCAAACCAAACTACCAAGCCAATTCTTATACTGGGAAGGAAACAAGCTTCCGGGGACCGGTTTCTACCATTTCAGGCGTCGTCGGCCCGGCTTGCTTGAATCCTGATGGTGCAATGAGCAAGGGACTCACATCTGAGTATACCCTTCCACGCTTATGGTAGACAAAATGATTCAGAAAAGGGGGTGGTGATGAACAGAGTGCCTGAATTAAGCAGACCACTCCTACCCAGTCCAAAGATCAGGGCTTGATCCATCACCGTTTTGTTAGCTCACTGCACCATCCCAGCTCAGAACTTGGCTATATGCAAATTAGTCTGTTCCTGTCCCAGTGCATGATGGGAACAGGGCAAACCAAACTACCAAGCCAATTCCTATACTGGGAAGGAAACAAGCTTCCGGGGACCGGTTTCTGCCATTTCAGGCGTCGTCGGCCCGGCTTGCTTGAATCCTGATGGTGCAGTGAGCAAGGGACTCACATCTGAGTATACCCTTCCACGCTTATGGTGGACAAAATGATTCAGAAAAGGGGGTGGTGATGAACAGAGTGCCTGAATTAAGCAGACCACTCTTACCCAGTCCAAAGATCAGGGCTGATCCATCACCGTTTTTTAGCTCACTGCACCATCCCAGCTCAGAACGTGGCTATATGCAAATTAGTCTGTTCCTGTCCCAGTGCATGATGGGAACAGGGCAAACCAAACTACCAAGCCAATTCTTATACTGGGAAGGAAACAAGCTTCCGGGGACCGGTTTCTGCCATTTCAGGCGTCGTCGGCTCGGCTTGCTTGAATCCTGATGGTGCAATGAGCAAGGGACTCACATCTGAGTATACCCTTCCACGCTTATGGTAGACAAAATGATTCAGAAAAGGGGGTGGTGATGAACAGAGTGCCTGGATTAAGCAGACCACTCCTACCCAGTCCAAAGATCAGGGCTTGATCCATCACCGTTTTGTTAGCTCACTGCACCATCCCAGCTCAGAACTTGGCTATATGCAAGTTAGTCTGTTCCTGTCCCAGTGCATGATAGGAACAGGGCAAACCAAACTTCCAAGCCAATTCTTATACTGGGAAGGAAACAAGCTTCCGGGGACCGGTTTCTGCCATTTCAGGCGTCGTCGGCCCGGCTTGCTTGAATCATGATACCTTACTGCAGCACAAGTCAGAGTCCCTTTATCATTGAATCTCTGTGTATGATCCGATAATTGCTTCTGTACTTGTTACCACCACCAACCATTCCCAGAGCACTGGCTTACACTCTCCCCACATGCACCCACCATACATGTCACTGGACATGTGACCATGGTAATAAAAAGGGGTCGAGCGCATTTGCCCGCACCCAGTTCAACTATCTATCTATCCAAGATGCTGCCCTTGGGACCTCCAACATTAAATTCTGCTATATACAGCATATGCAACCATGTTACCTCTGGCAGTGGGGAAAACTTTGATTATGTAGCTTTGTCTCGCACATTGTATAAGTAAGTACGTACAGACTGGATCATTAGAGTACTGCAAGGAGATTATATAGTCAATTCATAAGTGCGTGGGGATTGCCAGAGGTTTATTTTTATGTTGCATATTTATATAGAGCAAACTCGACCCGAAGGTAGTGGAACACCATATTCACATTACACATTGAAGCACGCATAGATTAAATGATTTGCCCACAATCACAGGATGTGGACGCGACCCCGAGACTCGAACCTTGGTTTCCAGCACCAAGGTCGGCAGTCTAGCAGACGGATGACATAGGTACATATGTTGGTGCAGCCTCACTCTGAACATGAGGTACGCTCTAATTGGTTTCCCTCCATGTCCCAAAAACTGCAACCTGAACTTTCCATGGCCCTATATTGCTGCAGCTACAAAACTCCACTGAATGTGCAATGAACATTCACATCCACAGAAATATGTCATGTCCACAATCTTTCATGTATGGAACTATGCATGAATGTAGTGTCAGTTATTCCCCTTACCTTCTATGTTGACCATGTTATGGGACTTCACTCACAGAATGACACATTTGCGCTTGCGACCGGGTGACGGCAGCACTACAACATGGACACCTGCATCAGTTAATTTCTCATATACCTCACGACGGAACCATGTCATAGCACCACAGTCATTCATCACAAACTCACGCAGCACTGGCATATGCTACGCCAGCCCATTCGGCTTACGCTTACAGGGAAGGACAACAACACTACATGGCCCACATTTTCATTGTAGTGATCTGCTGGTCACAGGTCTAGTTCTCAGCACGCCATCCCTCCCGGCTGCTACACAACCACACCACACCCATCCAGCATACGCGTCACAGGATACGTGACCCTGCCAATGACAAAAAAGGGCTCACATGCTCAACGCCATTTTAGAGTTGCTCGCAGCGAATGCATTTGGGCCGGCACAGACACACAGCCACGAAACTGTGAATTTCAGTCCACTGAGGTAAGGGCATTGTAAGTGCTGAGCAGGTGTGGAGCCTGCTGTGATGGCCCGTCCCGGTGGTCCGTATACCTCATCTATTGTGTACCCTGCTAGACTGCAGTTTAGGCCTTAGCCATGCACCTGGGGTGCGTACCACCACGTGCGTGCCCACATTAGTTAGTGGCACCACATGGAAAGAGCGGGTGAGCAACCTGCGTTGATGATGGGTGCACGAGTATGTCCTCTGCCATGGCAATATCAAGACTCAGCACCAAGTGTGAGACTTCCGGCTTGCAGAGCGGGGCTGCATGATGTGGAGGGTGTCCTGTCCGCGAAAAGGTGAGCAGGGAAGCCTGGGTGCACAGCAGCAGGCAGATACCTCTGGGCGGTGGGAGTGGATAGGGTGCAGCAGTTTGGATACAAAAACGCGTCACAGCGTTTTAGGCGTACACAGTCCTATATACCCTGGCTTTAACCTGTCTTATTGCATTCAGAATTATTTTTTTTCCAATAGCAGGACAGTTTTTAGTGTCAGTCAAATGTCCATCGCACCCACATCTATAGCAAAGTAGTTAACTATGGATTTTTTCATACTTTGTACCCTTAAATTTACCATCAAATTTTGACAACCTTTCCTTCCTCTCTTTTTTTAAGAAGGTAAGGTGTGTTAGGAGCATCGAAGCATGGAGACCCGAGCGTGACAGTCCTCTCACAGCTCGTGGATGCCTTGCGTCGCTTTGGGAATATTATGTTTTAAATGTGAGAAGGTTGGGAGGTAGAAGTTAACGGGGGTTCACTCATTCTTCCTTTATACTTGCTGCTTAAAAGACGTGTTCTGAGGATC